>NW_024386860.1:587500-5387500 GCF_900408965.1 Simochromis diagramma
GTAAGTTATCTATATTTCCCAGTCTTATTAAAATGGGAAATGCTCTTAACAAACAAAAAAATCTTCTGCATTTCATTAAGGTCAGACAGCATTGCAGAAGTTCACAGGGTGCAACAACGGGGTTGTTTCTCTGACCTTTTGCGTCACGGGGAAAACTGCTTTGTATGTCAATTTGCTAATGTGTTCAGTGCTTCTACAGGTGAGTGCTATTAAAGCTGAGAGAGCAGGGAAGCTCTCATTGGACATACGATACATGGGACTGTCTGGCATAAAAATGTCTGTGCACTCACAGCAAGAACACAGGATAATGCTGAATATGTGTTTGAGTTCCAGTTAAAGGCCTTATGAATACATAGTAGAGTCTGAAATTTCCATTTTCAAGTTAACATGCTCTGTTTAAATGGCATGCAATAACAGAGAGATCAAAACAATTTTGCACTATTCATGTTTGAACTGTATTCATGTTAAGTGAATTAAGGGAGGCTGACAGTTTTATTAGGACTAATACCACAGTGTAATCCAGCCAGTCAACCCTCTCAATGTGTAATCTTCCCTGTAAACCTTCACGAGCAGGTCTCCTTGTATGAAGCTAAAGCCTGTTCCTCGGTATAGCAGTAATCCCACTAAGGCTCTTACAGAAGTGAAATCATTTCAGAATGAAAGGAGAGGCTTTATGACTGCTACTGATTCACTGAGGATGATGATTAATGAATAAACATTTCACAAACTACCTCAAGATCTGTCTCAACCTGCATTCAGGGTCCTCCATGTATCACCTCAGATGTTAGAGGTGAATGCAATCACTCTTTATTAGAAGAGGAGTGTTTCACCTAAACCACAGCTCGAGCTGGGATGTCATGACTCATCCATCCCCCTTTCTCCTCCCCCCTCTTCCTCCTCATATCCCTCCCATACTCACACACCTCCAACAATAACCTAGAGCACATCCTCCAACTTGAATTCATGCCTCGTGATGGGTGGCTGAGGAGTTATTGAGAAATAAAGGTCAAGTCCATTAAGCTGAGGGTCGGCTGTAAGTCACGATCAGCCGGAGAGGGGGTTGGAGTACCTGGCGGCCCATTGATCTTTCACTCTGTACAAGAGACTTTCAGTGTTCACCCCCTAACTATGGGCAGGTACATATGCCAATAGAATGACCCCATATATGTCATTAAGATGGATTTCTCAGTATCACACTCCCAAAGACGCCTCAGTGCAAATCTGACAGCAAATCTAATTCCTGACTCTTCAGCAGGGAGTTTTTAATCAATTCAGTATTCTTCCATGAAGACCAAATGTACAACAGAACACCAATTGAATATGCATGATGGCTCCATCCTGCTCAAGAGCTGCACCACTTCTCTAAAGGACGGATGCGAACTGATTTGCTTCTCTGACAGCGCCAGATGGGGTGAAATGAGATGGGATTTAATCTCCATCCTTCCACAGAAGCAAAAAAAAAAGAAAAAGAAAAAAGAAGAAGAAAAAAAGGGCCTGTAACATTCATCATGTCAGTGCAGGCCCAGGCTTGACGCAGCGAGCCAAATATACTGTAAACCATGTTCACGGAGACTCTCCTGAGTGTGGGCTTTCATTTACATCATATATCAGTATTTGCATCTCAAACGTTTTCACTATCACTGCATTTTCGTGGGCGATGCGTGTCATTACTCTTGTTGACACAGGACGGTGCATTTACAAATTAAACCTGCCCCAGATGATTATGAGCAATCCCGGAGAGAACAGCAGCTGAATGAGAGAGCGAATAATAATAATGTTAAAAATACATTTTGTCCTCTTCGCCATTCAGTGAACGAAACAAACAAACAAAAATTCAGCTGGCAGAGATAAAAGACTCAGACTGTTTTGCTCTTACCTCGACGTTTTTCCGCACGCATAATGACAATACAGCCATCAATATAGGTATTGCAGTATGTCCCATTTTCTCGCCTTCCTCTGCCTCTTTTTTTTATGACGAAGTTGCTGCTATATAATAACTGAGTCCAGCACAAGCTGTCTGGTTACATCGGCTGAAGTGATGGACACTGCCTTTCCTATATATCTCCTGCGTCTTCCTCCTGTTCGCTCGTCTTGCCAACGGGTTCTCCAATGGCAGCCTGGGCTTTTATGTGGATGAAGTCTGACAGAACCAAGCCCTGTTTCTGCGGGTATTTATCACACAGGCTACTCCTGGCGTCCTCACTGTGGCTTAGTGCAGAGAGACATCTGGTGGGGATGAGCTGAAAATGCAACCGCTCACTTTCTGTGTCACATTTAAAGTATGTGTGAGCGAGAGAGTTGGGGGGGGGAATTCACGTAGTTCATGTCTTAACCTGTGGTCCTACTGCTGTTTCAGTTGAAGACAAAGCAAGCTGACTTGTCATGTAGAGAATAATCTTGCAGGTGATTCACTGAATAACTCTTAAGGCACCTGGTTAACTGATTCAACTGCATGCAAATTTATTTAGAATGATTTTTAAAAATGTATTTATTAGTTATTGCATTCATATGTTACCAGTAATTTACAAGCAAATATACATTCACTGATCTTGAGCTAACTGTCACTTTTCTTTAAATCACATTCCTTCATCGGAAACATACTTTTGGAGGACATTTAAGTGGATATGAGCACTCTTAATAATACATTTGCAGCTATTGTCCCACTGCTATAAGTCTGCCTCAGCAACACATTGTTGCTAAGCAGCACTGTGACAGTGGGAAATGTCAATTTCAGAAGTCATATTGTTAGCCTGAGAAACGAAGGTCTTTCTCGGCATCACACCATGACAGGAAGCATCCATCCCTCCCACCATCCATTCCTCCCTCCCTCCCACCATCCCACCATCCATCCATCCAGGCAACCACTGACACTCACATTCACATCTAGGGGCACATTACAATCACCACTTAATCTAATGTGTATGTCTTAAGAGAAAACTGGAGTACCTTGAGAAAATCCAGGCAGGCACATACAAAGCCCACACAGAAAGGCCCCAGCTGGTGGATTCAAACCCAGGACTTTCTTGCTGCAATACCCTTAAGGGTGTAAACACCCTGGTTTGTGAAAAGCAAACAGTAGTATCCAAAGGTTGACCAAGAGTGAGAGCACCATCAGAAGATCAGTCCACTGAGAAACAAAGAAGCAACCTCACGCTCAAGAGTTAAAGCAGCAAAGGTCTTATCAAAAGATCATCACCTAATACGTATTTGTATTTTCTTCCTCAGGAAGGAAGTACAAATCTAAAAACCACGTGTATGTACCAGCAATTAACAACACAATATTATTAGCAGGCCAGCGAGAAAAAAAAAGTTGTTTTGGGGTTTTTTAAGATGGCTGGATTACAATAAATTGTCTGAGACAAATTAATTTGCCAAATAATGATGTGGCACACCAAAAGGTGGTGGTGGGATTTTATTATTATAAAATCTGGTAGGGGTTTACACGCTCTCCTCCATTCAGAGAAATGCCTCGTGCAGGATAGTGAGCTCAAGCTACCTTAAGACCAAAGAAGAGTAAGCAGTGCTGGCTCCTGTGGTCTTTCCTAATCATTTACCTGACCTGAACCTCACTGATCATCTATGTAAGCAAAGCATTCCTGACAACACTAAAGGATCTTTGGAGGATTGCCAGACCTATTCAGTCAATGCCATTCATGTCCATGTTGTTACTGCAAAGGTCGTAGTAAAGGTCTTGAATTTTTGTACTTGCTATTATTATTATTATTATTGTTGTTGTTGTTGTTGCTGATGCTGCTGCTGTTTTTGTTGCAACAGGAGTGGCTAAGTACTAAAATAATTTAATCAGTAAACAAATAGAGTTATTAAACATCAAAGTATTGCTGTCAAAATGATAAAACATCACAAAAATAAAAACCTCAGTTCATTCATTCTAAATGAAAGCCTGTATGCTGAGTGTAGTACAAAAACTAACATACTATATTTTGAAATAATGCAACAGAGTTTATACTCTGTAAACAGTCCACATGATGCATAATGGTACAAGCTTTTTATGAAAAATCTTTAGATTTTTTTAATACTTGGCAGCAACCTCCCTAAATGGTCAGCAGGGGGAACACATGTCTTGAAAATAAAGAAATAAAAGCTTCCTCTTACAGTAAGTCCCCAAACAGAAAAGCGGCTGGTTTAACAAAATGTTAGTTTGCACTCCCGGACAGCATATAGGGGCAGTTATAAGTTAAATTGCTCTACATCAGGTGGGCTTTCTTTTTTGGGTGGGGACAGGACCTACAGGTGTTTGGGGGCGTGGCTTGTGTTATGGGCGTGTGAGGAAAAAAAAGGTCGGTTTCAGGTGTTTCAGCATTCCCAGCCCTCGACGACTCAGGAAGTGAGTGCTGAAGCTTTGATTCGTCGTCAAGAAGCTACAAGATTTACTTATTTACTTTTTACTGAACACTACAGCTTCAAGGTCCGAACCTCTGCTGAATTTTTGTGAAGGAGAACAAACTAACAAGCTACAGAAAACAAAAAGGGTTGTCTCGATCCCGTGGGACTTCTCTTGGATCCTTCTTTGAAGATGCATTCCGCCAGATATGACAAAGATGTAAGTTTTGTACAACTTGATATGCGAGTCTTTATTTATTTATTTATTTATTTATTAAGTCTTGGGTATCAGCATTACCTCGGTGTTTCCTGTTTGGACACGCTCACAGTCGCACAGATTTTCTGAAGTTAGACCTGCTGCTGACAGGCTCTTTGTGGGCCGTGTCCACGACAAGAAGAGGCACTAATACATCTCTGCAAAGTGTAACCCTTGATCCTCGTATATTTAGCACCTGACAGCGTTTCTGCTAAATCTAGTCTTAAATGACTCTTGTTTCTAGGCCTCGCCCACCTTGCGACGTGATGTCCCCTCATCATAATGAATGGATAAACTGAGACTTCTTGAGTAGAAAAATGGGTCCTTCTCCGTTTTTTATTTTGGACAAAGTGTCCAAAAGTTTGTGTTTGACATGTTATTAAGACAAACAAACAGCTTTTCACAAATCAAAGTTGCATCTTTTAGGCAGGTTTAGTGTAATATCAGATCAACTATTAATGATTAATTATTAAGCCTGTGAGCTATTTCTGGTTACCACCTGAGAAGAGTTGTTTTCTGTTCCTGCAGTAAGAGGAAGTGAAACTGAGATGGTCTCAGACAGTCTGTTACTAGAGGTTTGACTGAATGTCATTTACATCTTTGAATTAAAAAAAATCTAAACTGTAGATTGCCCCAATCCAGAAAACTGGGTAGCCTGTGCTGGCAGAGAGGCCCTGAGATTTTCTCTTAGAAGCACACACATTTCTAAGAAACTATTCTAATATCCAGAGCAGCGTCACATTTCCAGTGATTTCCCAGCAAAAAGGTGTGGTGTGGCTTTTGGAGAATGGAGGCTGGTGGATGAGCAGGACTTCAGTTTTGACAATAAAGTTATTATTGTTGGCATTAAAAGGCTTTTTACTGAACAAAATTTACTCAGGCTTGCATGTTCAGTGCTAATAGGATGAGAAAACTGCCGAGAGCGTTCTTTGCCCAACCTACAGGTCAAATTTTCCAGAAACATGCATACATTATTTAAATGTCCATACCATTCTACTTATTTCATACGGTAATTCAGTCTTGTTTAAGACTCTGTGCATTAGCAGTACATCATGTGGGTGGAAAGAAAAGTGACAGACAGCCAAAGGTGAATTTCTCTTAGCAAAGGGATTCATTAATGGTTTCAAGGCTTTGGTCAGTGCTGCTTAAAACTACTAGCACTTCAACTTCTCAGCTTAGTGAGAAACGTTCAAACTTCCAGGCAAGTTCACTGTGTGGTGTAGTGTGAATAAATAACAGGAACTGTATATTGAAAGACATTAAGAAAGAGCTAACTAATAATGTGTTGAAATATCTCCAGTACCATCGTGTAGGTTGAGGATGCTCTCAATACATAGCATTTAACCCAAGTAAGTGGAAGAGTGTTTTGTGACTCAATCTCTGACTTCTACTAAGACACAGAAAAATACTACCTTTTATATGAATTTTGAAATGTTACGCATATCTACAAGACTCAAAATCAAATGCTATAGCACAAGAAGTTGTTGTAGATAGTAAACCTGCGCACATCTGTATGAACACCTTCAGTAGTTGTCCAGCCTTGATCATAAAGATGGTAAAAAATGCATCCAGTCCTTTAGGGTTTCTTAAAGTTGTGGCAAAATTTGAAATCTACAAAAGCTTTTAATGTTTCTAAATTTAAAAGTGTGCATATTGAAATGTGATAAATCAAAATTGGTTATTGTAAATGTGTACTTGTAGTTCATTTGCAACTGCAGAATTACTACATTGTCACATGTAGGCCTCTTATCGTTACTATATTTACCACCACCTCACTGCCTGACCTATTTCCTTTTCCGATGTGGTGTAAAAACATACTCAAGTAACTCAGAACCTCTCTGACATGTATACATGCTCAAGGACAGAGTTGGGGATGGATGGATGGATGGATGGATGCATTAAACCCAAGAAGAAATCTTTTAAATGCAGAGCCACAGAGCTGACTGCCACACCTTACCTTTTTAATCTTAAAGCTATGACAGACTGTTGCTTGAACGAAACTGTTGTTGCATAGTTTCCCCAAGTTCTTTTTTTCTTTTTTTAAAGATTTGATTACTCACAATGAAGTCGATCTTAGATACTGGATCAAATGGGAATACTGTGATTAATGCACTCTGCCTGCTGTTTGTGTGGTGACTCAGCAGAGTTTGTAAATAATTCTTCAAGCAAGGCCGTGCTGCCTTTTCCTCTCTGTTTCGGCCTACATTTCAAACCAGCCATGTTAAAACTTAGCAACAAATGTGACGGGAACACGGTGATGATGTCAAATCTTATGTTGACTTCACCGAGTGGTACATCCCTGTTAACGCTGACAAAACTGGCTTAAATCTTACACTGTCTTAAATGCGGTCAGTAATGTTCAGCCTGACAGACTTTATTGCATAATTCAGCTTTAGCCTGCGTCTGCATCTTTGGGTACAGAATGTGCCAGTGGGCACGACCTGATGTATTGTTCTTCCTTCAGTACTGGGTAAGATGCAGTAAGGGATGATTTGTTGAATTATCTGTTCCCAACCTTCTGCCTGGTTCAACATTTTTCCCGCTGTATGCTTGGAGCTATTGTCAGGTGAGAAATGTGTGTAGGCGTCTGCTCACTAAAACTTAATGACATCGCTGCAGTCTGTATTGTGCTGATTGGCTCTAGTGGTTGCCGTACCAAAGGCATATAAGGTAAAGCCATCATTTTTAGACAGAAGCGTGTTTATGGATTTTAAGGTTAACTACTGCATATGTTTAACAAGCTGCATAAAGCCTGCTGTGGCTCCAGAGGGAGCTCGGTAAAAATCTGCATTAATTGATGTCACTTAGGTCACCATCTAGTGAGACTGCACACTAGTTTTACAGAGAAAAGTCTGGGTGTCTGGAGTTAAAAACAAGTGGCCAGCCTGTCCTCGTCTCTGCCCGAGGCGATCAGCTAGAGGCTGTATTAGTTGCTGCTATCATAACGCAATGGATCTGCATTGTGCGTGTAATGTAGCCTCTAGGGCTGCGCAAGGGAAAAATACAGAAGAAAAATTTCTGGATTTTAGTCTATTGATTTTGATATATAAATTGTCCCTCAGTAGTCTAACAATGGTATGGCAGTACAATACTTGGCCTCTTGTGAGCTTTGTATCATTGTGGAGCTGTGACTCTGCAGCCCCCAGAAAACTTCAGAAAGTCCACGTCTAAGAAATGCACAGGGCTACACTTGAGTTAAAAGAACAGAACAAAGTCGTCGCTGTCCTTGTTTTTTTTTTCTTCTTTTAAATATCTGATAGGATTGCACAGAATACCAGGTGGCACCTATGTGAGCAAACACTGGTGTAGAAACATGGCAGCTTGCATGTTGCTCAAATTTTGTTCACACCCGTCTTAAGAGTCTTAAAGGATCAGTGGGTGTGTATAAGTGTGTATCTGGAAACGCGTAGTACTTTAAAAAATGTTTTCAATGTCAGACGTTTAGATTTGTTATGGTACCACAAGTTATATATATCTCTATCTATATTTATGGCTTTGCATGTCATCATTTAAACGACACCATCTGTAACCACTTAGCAGTTCCCTTTGGCTGTGGCTTAAATGTCAACTGTGTCAGTTCTGTGTTCCTTCTTCACTAGTGGTGGTTGACTACTGCAAATTGCGTAACATTTGTCTTTGTCTTTCTTAGCAATTTATTATTATAGTCATTAGATAAACGATTATGTCAAAAATGAAGATGTATAGAGTCCTTTAAAAAACAATCAAGTGAAATGGTAGTATCTCAAAGTATAAGAAACTGCTTTTGAATATACTAAAAAAAAAACACAGTAAAAGCTCACAAGTAAGCTTTGAAGCCACACCTCATGGTTGAACTTTCCTGCTTGTAAGACTGGTTAGACGACAAAGACGTGCTCAGTGACGACTGCACCCAATGTGGTGAACCAGATTGATTTCTTGTTAACCATTAACAACTTTTTAAGTTTGAAGCCAGTGGTGTAATGGAGTTTGGTGTAGGTGTAGACAACCTGTCCTTGAGCAACACACCATATGCAGCTCCAAAGTCATGAAACTTGAAACACTGGGGGCAATGGTTTAGATCTTCATTAGATGACTGCACTGCTTTAAAGTTAATTTGGGGATAAAGAAAAAAAAAAAAGACTGCGCTTTGCTAAAAAGGTGTTTGCTTCTTCAATTGTTTGGCAAGTGCTCCTTTTGAACTGCGACAAGATGATGCATCTGTCTGATAACCCCTCCTCTTCTTCTTATTCATACTGTAGTGTTTTTTTGTTTTTTTGTGTGTGTGTTTTGTGCTCCCCCTTCTTTGGTTGTAAAGATGGGGCAATTGGTACACAGCAAAATCTCCAGTGTTAAATTAACACTGGAGAGTGTCTATATGGGTCCACACCTCTGAGTGTTAAATACAACACTGTTGAGTGTTAAATTAACACTTTTGACAGTGTTATATGTTTAAAAGTAACCTAGTCAGTTTTGAAGATTAACAATGGCTAACACTGAGCAGTGCTGATTTTCTAACACTGGAAATAACTCAAAATGTTAGAAATATTTCCAGTGTTAGAAAATCAGCACTGCTCAGTGTTAGCCATTGTTAATCTTCAAAACTGACTAGGTTACTTTTAAACATATAACACTGTCAAAAGTGTTAATTTAACACTCAACAGTGTTGTATTTAACACTCAGAGGTGTGGACCCATATAGACACTCTCCAGTGTTAATTTAACACTGGAGATTTTGCTGTGTACATACCACTCAAATCTCCTCCTAAATCTCTCTCTTCTCTCCCCTTTTTTTTTTTTTCTTTCTTTTTGTTTTTTTTACTGGTGATGAATAGATCATAATCATAAACACATGTTGTTGTTCTGTTTAGGTTATACATATTTAACCAATAATTGAAACACGTCAACCGATACCAGATTATCTAAATATAAACCATCAAGAGATAAAATGCTGTTTACTAGATGGGCAGCTCTTTAATTAGTTCTGTTTGTGAGTTTGTTTTTATAAGGGTTTTGCCTTGTGATATAATCAAATACCTTTATTGTCATTGCATATAGCACATACAATGAAATTTGTTGTCTCTTTTTAATAAAAGAAAGTTGTTTTCTTGTTAACCATTAACAGCTTTTTAAGTTTGAAGCCAGTAGTGTAATGGAGTTTGTCCAATAAATAAAAACTTCTATGTAATGATATAAAAAAGCCAATGTATAAAGATTTCAATGTGCTTGAGAGGTTAAAATCGTGCAAGAGTTTAAAGTACTTTAAAACCATACATGCCACAAAAACCCACTTAAATGCCTTAAAAATGAAAAATAAAACATTGTAGAGGGGCTCTTACTGTGCCTTGGAGCAGCTGGAATGATGCTAGAAAACTGAGAATTGACTTTAGTTATGGCTGCTGGATTAACAACCGTTTGTAAAACTGGAAGTACAGGTCTCTAAAGCCCTGCTACATGTTCCAGATGGCAACATTTGAGAACCATTGAGCTAAGCTAGCTAGCTAAAGAACCATTTCGTTACTATGAGTCATCTCCTGTTGCTGTGGAAACAGGTAACTTCCTTCAATACTTCTACACTTGCGTCTGTCCTATTTTTTTTTTTTTTTTTTTTTTTCTTTTCTGTTTATATCCACAGCCTTGAGGTGTTGCCGTAGTTGGTTACCACCAGATGCCAACAATAACGAGCCCTGTAACGGTTGCGCTCTCACTCTTGTGTGGTATGCTCACACAGAAGCTTCAGTGCTTGTGTCTTTGAAGGTTGAAGTTCTATTGCAAGGCTGTGTTGTTAAGTATGCTTGTGCATTTTTAAGCAGGCATATTTAAATGCCAGAGCTTTCTTAGCAGGTATACGCTGTAAACCTGCACATCAACTAGGCTACATTAGTTTCTGCCAACATCTTCATAGTTCAGTGTTGACTGATGGCCTACAGTCATTTAGGGTGGCATAGCTCACTGAGTTGGTATTTAAAAAAAAAATGCTGCATATTCAGAATGAGAGAGTATTTCCTTCTTCTAGCGAAGAATAGAATATGGTGAAAAGTATGTAATAGTTTTATTGGGCTATGATCAGGGTGACTAATAACGAGAGACCCTGGAGCACTTGCTGACCCCATATCTAATGATTCCCCTCATTTTAGCCCATGATTGCTGTTCCAGATTCCAATTAGAAAGCATGTGTGGAAGCCCTAGCTGGGCAAGAATAGGCCTTAATTGCCATGAGTTATCATCTAGACTCATGTAATTGAGCCCCCATCTTAAGGGGCAGCACATCTGACAAATTGATTTAATACCAAAGTGATTCTCCATCCCTAATGGCACTCTGGCTTCTTCACTCAGGGGCTACTGGCACTGAATTCATTGTGTGTTGATTACTAACAGGCCTAAAACCTTTCTCTCTGTCCACCCACTTGAGCGAGATTGGTAACAGACTTTCATACAGTATCGGCACACACACACCCTGAAGCACATGTCCATATTATGATTTCTTTATCTTGGTTATCATGCTGAATTTCTGAATGTAAGCGTGTGTGCTGCTGCGTGAATAAAAAAGGCACAGTTACTAAACTGGTTTTGTCAGTCTTGTGTAAAAACAAGTCACCTGTCTGAATTTGTCACTCCTGGAAAGTAGTCCAAAGTGTTTCACAACACGTGTAACTGTTGCATTGCAGCAACATATTACTTGGAATAAAACAGTTTTTTCTACCTTGTATACAGGGAGCTCATTTCTTCATGACAGCCAATGAAACATATGAAGTTTAAAAAGTAAAGCTTGAAGAACTCACAGATGTGCTTTTCACTTCTGTTGTGGGATTAATGAGTTTGCAAAGTTGTTTCTGTAATTAAAAGAATAAAAATCACTTTGAATCTACATTTCAAAATTTCATAGAAATGGTAGGTTTGAACCATAGATGGAGAAGATAATAGCGAGAGGCAAAAATAATTTATACCCATAACAAACCCACAGCAGACCTGGGTGCACCTTCATGCTTTGCAGCATCGTTTATTTGCTGTATACACACAGTTGGCTGCGGCTCTCTCTCGCTGCCAGCCGCACACACGGACAACAACAACAACAATACTGCAGGACCCAGTGCCATGCAGGTGCGTCCGCCTTCCCTGCACGGCACTGCAGGCCATGCCCCACCACAAACTCCACGCAAAAGTCAAAAACATGTATTGATCATGGTAGTCTGTACATTACAAACAGAGATTTGACTTGTGCAGACAAAAATCTACCATTAAACACTATAGGCACTACACGCAGTGTCACACCCTAAATGACATCATCCTCTAAATGGCACCATTATTTATAATGTCAACAAGTAGTTTTTATGAAACTAACTAACAATAAAGACCATAAGCTAATTAGGAAAACCTTTATTTAAGTATCAATCAAATGAGCAGTACACTAATTCTCTAATAGATTTCTATACTGCTGACCAGAGAGAACTAGCTGGCCATTAGGATACATTGGCTTCATTTTTCAGACCCAGAGGCTATGTCCATCTTCTCTACAGTCTGTTTTAAAGACCCACTTCTTACCGGTGAATTTTGGTCACTATTTTAAGGTTTAGGAAAAACTAAATATTTCTCTGTAGCTCGCGGTGTAAATGTTGTCTGCACTGACAATGTGGCTTCCTTTCTGTTTGCTCACTGTGTTTTCTGCATCAGGGTCGCAACAAACATGAGCGGATCGACTTTTTAACCGAAAAAGAGAAGGCACCACCAAAGAGCAAGACTGGCATCGTGATTGGTGTTGTTGTGGCACTTCTCATCCTTTCAGCCGTCGCAGCTTTCCTCATTTGGTTTTTTGTCTGTGAGTATTAAAAGCTTTCTTTGAATATGCTGTCCAGGGTGGGTGCTTGGCGTGCGTGCTTTGATAAATTCAAGATGAAGACAATTGCTGGACATTGTGTGCAGACGATCTGTCCGAAAATCAGAGTTGTCTTTGACAGAATGTAAATGGATAGTTGCATTGTTAACATTGCTTACTGCCAAACCTTTTAGAGCATGATAAACAGAGAAGTAGATCATTTACACTTGCTGTGAAAGCACAGCTCTTTGAATGTGAGTGCAAGAGTGGCTTGTTTGGGTTTTGTAATTTCCCATTAGTGTTAGCCTGTTTGACAGCTCTGACGTTCTTTTTAATAACGCAAAGGAGAAAAATGTCACAGAGACCATGGCGCAGCTTTCTTGTCATTTACACATACGGAGCCTGATAAAAAGGCTTCTGAAGTCTTGATAAACACAGTCTTGATTTAACTGACTGTTTTAATTGCCCTGAGAAGCAAACTGTCGTCACAGCATAAGATTGCACTGTACAGTCTCAGCTTGTGCTTGAAGGCCTGTTGAAAACTTTCCCCTTTCATCAGAAGCAACCATCTCATCCCATTTTGTTGATCAAACACTTAACTCTCATCTGCTTCTCTTCCAAGTTAAAGATGCTGATTCAGATGCCGCCCTCAGTAAGCAGCTCCGTCAATCAGTACCGGTTTTTAGCGGGCATATGACGCTGGTTAATCAACCTTATGACCAAAACCTGGAGGACACCAACAGCCCAGAATTCCAGGCTCTGGCAGAAAAATTGGAGACAGTTGTAAGTCTGACACCCTGTTTTGTTCCCTTTCTGTCATGTGCATTGTTATTGTTAACTATTTAGAGCAGAGTTTTGAGTGCTCTTGTTAAGGATTAGCACTGAATGTTGTTTGCCATTGAGGAAATGCTTTTTTAAATATGTCCATCCCAGTGCACAGAAAGCGCTAAAGGGCACATTTGTGTGGGTGGAATAAAACTCCGTGCATTCCCTGAGTAATTCCCTCAACAGCATCTCCTATTATTGGAGGCAGTGGAGATGTTTGTAGCACCACTTAGGAGAATGTTGATAACAAAAAGCCCTCCCTCAAACCCATCAAGCGCACACTTTCTCACTGAAAGCTACATAAGTGAGGGTGTTAGATGAGAATTAGAGTGGAAGTGCTGGACAAGAATATTAGATGACTAGACAATTGGATGAAAGCTTTGCGATGTGCACCCCTGCTTCCAAAAAAAGTTGGAAAGGATGCCGAGTAAAATCTAGACAATATATAATGCACTCATTTCCATATCACTGAACCCTTATATTTAATCTAAAAACAAGAACAAAGACAGCATTGCATGCTGTAAGTAAGAATATTTAAGAAAATCTACACACATTTTGAATTTGATGCAAGCAACATGTTTTGTTTTTGTTTTTTAAAGATACCCAATCATATTTACCCCTGTATTGCATCATCTCTCTTTTTACCAGCACCCCGAGTGTCCTGAGGATGCTGTAGTTTAGAAAGCAAGTGTTTGCTAATTCTTGCTTGATATTGGATTCCAGCTGTTCAGAGCCTCCCTTTGTTTTAGTTTCAGTCTACTGAAAAATATTACATGATGTGGTGTACAGGTACTTCAAGAAAAATTCCCCAATTTTGATTTGTCTGTGCAATCCCACTTCCCTTCAGTCCATCTTAAATGAGCTCTGACTTGGAGACTGCAGCGTTTTTCTGACCCAAGTCATTTTCGCTACTTAATCAAGTCTGGTTTTTGGTTTTGTTGAACTAATTTTTCTCCCCATTCTTGCTTCTAAAAGACTCCAGTCTGCTCTTAAAATAGATAAATAAATAATGATTAAGCTCTAATAGATGTGAAATCCTCCACTAGACATTTTTTCAGCCTAACTTTCTAGCATGTTTTTTTTTCAGTATCTAATTCAAAACGGTAAATGGACCTATACTTATATAGCACTTTTCTACTCTACCTGAGCACTCAAAGCGCTTTATACAACTTGCCTCATTCAGCCATTCACACCAATTCATACAAGCACTTTTTTTCTATGCTTTTTCCTGAGTAAGTGCTTTCTGTCTAACATCGCATACATTCATACGCCGATGGGTGGATCGGAGAGAAACTTGGGAAAAGTATCTCACCCTAGGTTATTTGGCACACAGACTGGGAGCAGCCAGGGATTGAACCAAAAACCTTCTGATTCGTTTTTTAAAAAATGACTATGTAGTTTTCAGAAAGACCAAAATATTTCTGGTCTGTCTTTGTGCTGCTTTCAGTCACATATAATTTATAAAAAGAAAGCAAATTAAGCTTTTGTTTCAGCTCTTATCACTAACTATTATACTAACTACTATGCTATTTATATGTTGAGTATGAACACATGCAGAGATCTTATGAATATTAAGTGGAATACATTGTCTCTCCACAGCTGGGGAACTATTTAAAGAGAGATCCAATCCTTGAAAAATACTACACCAAATCTGTAGTCACTGCATTCAGGTACTGTTGTGATCCTGAGTTCTTCTATGTTTTTTTTTTTTTTTTTTGTAGTAAACAGTCCGCTACAGTGTTTGTTTAGGTTTGATGTCCAAAAAAGAAAAAAAGATGCACTAAATCTTGAAGGAAGAAAATGATTGTTTTGCACAGAGGTTTTTGTTTTTGCTAGCATTACAGGATTCAATGTGGTCTAATTGGTTAATACCGCCTGGAGCTATGCTTGTAGTATTCCACAGTAGTAATATATGAATCAGTGGCTAGTAGCAGTAACTAATAATATTAGCTATTTTAGCTTTTGGTATTTAGCTGTTTAGGTTTTTGTGACCTCTTGAATGCTCAAGTCTGTTTCTTTGATTCCATTTCCATTTGTCTGCTTACACCAGCGAGGGCGTGAAAGCCTACTACTGGTCTCAGTTCAACATTCCACACAGCGACCTGGAGATGATACCGGAAGTTTCAGAGGAGCGGATCTTGGATGCACTGGAGAGTGGCATTAGGCGAAGCCGCTCGGCAAGTGCCCCTGATGTCAACATCAGTCAAGTCACTGCCTCACGTATGTAACACCAGGGTCTGGTGGGGGGGTCACAAGACGTATTGCCCTAGTTGGTTTTAGTATTTGATTTTTAAAAATCAAGAAAGATAAAGCTTTGTGAATACAGATCAGAATAGCGTTATTGTTGTATGCTTTCCAAATTGGTATTCTGTGTGCTTTGTATTTATATTACAGGGGCTTGCTTTGAGTTGTGCTGATAAGATGATAACTGATAAGCCAGACCTCTCAGCTTGTGCTGCATCTGAGATTGCACATTTTATGCTGTTTGGATCCTCTAATGATATTAGCTGGGGCCTGGCCTCACTCGAGACAGCCATTTTTCTTCCTTCTGTCTTCTCAGCATTCACGTTGCATTTGTCCACATCCTGGCCACCAGCCAAGTGTTGGCCCTGTGACTCAGTGGTTTCGGTCCTCCTTTTAAAATGATTTCTGTGGGTATGATTTGATGTTGCTGTCCCAGATAGTTAGACAGAGATGTATGAGTTGCTGCTGTAGGGCAAGGTGAGATGGAGCAGAAAGAGCTACACACCATCACCGGTTCCCTTAACCGCAGGGAAATGGAACAGAAAATGTGCAACCCAAATATTTTAGGCTCATGCATCAAATTCTATCAGCCTCCCAACTTTAGTGACCCATTCTTACCTTTCCTTCTGTTTCTCTGTCACCCACCCCCTCTCTCTGTCTCTAGTCACGGATTCTCGTATGGCCAGGGACCCAAGAGCCAGTGAGTACTGCATGTCCCATTTCAATCACTCGCAGTTGTAATTTTCCAGCTGGCTTAATGCTCATGCTCCTGCCAGTCTGTAACGAATGACTGGTCTATCCTGTACTGTACATGTGCTGCTGCTATAGTCAGAGATTGAGAACTGAGTATCAGGCAAGAGTGAGCCACTTTTCTTTGACTCCGTCTGATGGGTTCTAACGTTCAGATGTATTATTTTGCATTACCGTAATTGCCGTCCTCACGTTAAAATCAAGTGACGGTATAGAACTAACTACAGATGACTTATTTCTTCAGGCAAAAGTCTATTCATTTATTTACAATATTTGTGTAAATGTGTTTTACAAAGTCACTACAGGCCATGATGATGATTATGTTTTCTTTTGGCTGTTTCCCAGTGCCACATGTCCCTGCACACTCTGATTTAACCAGTGTTCTCATTCACAGATGATTGTTTCTACCGTCTGGAAGCTGACACAAATCCCCAGAATTTTTCATCTCCAGGGTACCCCACAGGCTACCCCCCCAAGTCACGGTGTCAGTGGCAAATCCGAGCCTCGGAGGAAAACGTTATAGTTGTGAATTTCCTTTATTTCTACATTGAGGATGACTGCTCAGACGACTTTGTCTACATCTATGACTCTTTGAGTCCAGACGATTCTCAGGCCATTACAAAGTAAGTAGTGGTGTAAATATCCAGAAGGTTTGTGGTAGGAGTATGAATAATGATTCTTTATTAAAGGAAATTAAAGGATAATACCACTATACCATTTACTAGCTAAATGTCTTTTTGTGTTTACTGCCGTATTCCCTGTGAAAGAAATTCCAGTATTTAAAAAAAAAAAAAAAAAAATACAAATATTGTGATCAAATATCGAGTATGATATCAAATAAGCCATAACACCTATCAACATGTTGGCGTTTCAGCCCATTAGTATAAAAGGTGGTCAATTGTGCACTTTTCATAGAGGTCTGCTGTGCATTTTTCCACAGACACACCTGTGTATTTGCCTGCTAAACTACCAAAAACTGTGTTTGTAGTAGTTCCCACTATGCTGTGTATCTTCAGGACCACATTATGTCATGACTAATACAGATAAGGTGACAAAAAGTAAACCAGTTAATTGGGCTTTTGTTTCTACAGTACATCAGGTAAACTGTAGTATTGCTGTAAACCTTGGTTGGAGGATTTCTACCAACATTTGTCTTTTTAGTCCCGATGATCAAAGAGATTCACAGAAGGGAACTGGTTACTTTATGTTTGACTTAAAGGTTGCAAAAGGATATCTGAACAAATATTTTCTTGATGTAGGTGGAACATGTTCCACTCAAATCCTTTCACTGGATTTTTGATTACATTTTTTGGGGGCTCTGAAAGCCTTTAGTGCTATATGTCCCGTTTATTGTCAACATCTGAGACCTTGGTGAGATTGAGTTGGCTCAAAAGGGACCTCTCCTTTCAAACGTGTGAAAGGTGCCACCCTGAATCCTGCTACAGCACTGTCTGTAATTGCACTTTGTGATCAGTGGGATGGATATGATTCTGAAACTACAAGCTCCTGAATGCAACATCAGTTGTAGCTGCAGGCAATTTCAAACCCAGAAACCACTGCCAAACAAATGCGTGTTACCAAGTGATGCATACAATTTTTATAATACTATTGAGTGATCAGCTTTATCCAAGGTGACATGAGGTTTATGAGAGCCATAATATAATACTCTGTAATGACATTATTCTACTGAGGGTAGATGTATTGCTGCTCTTGCAGCGTCATTCACACCTCCGTGGCTCTGCTGCCAGCAGAGCCATGCTAAAACTTTTTTGCTAATGTTCCCATTGTTTGACTTTGAAAGTCGGCCTAAGCAATTTCTGTCCATCTCTCTGCTTCATTTTCTCTTTCTGCACTTCCCTCTGCTTATCTATTGATTTCTTCTCAAATTATTATTATTATTTTTTTTCTATGAAGCATTTTAAATCTGTTTGCTGTATCGGTGTTTTAGTGCTTCTGGCTAAAAATGCATACAGTTACGTTTGCCCTCTCTTAGTTGGAGCACGCAATCTCCAGTCAGTAAATGCATCAGACACATGACTTGGCTTCATGGTTGTCTTTCCTGTTTTCAGACTGTTTTTTGGATTCCATAATCAATTTTGTTTACCTTGCTGCTTTACCGCTTCTCCTTGGTTCACAGGAAGTGTGGTCAGAGGCCTCCTTCTAATCCTCTGGAGGTTGTGTCATCTAACAACACCATGCTGATTAACTTTATAGCTGAGACTGATGCTCAGAAGCCTGGCTTCCAAGCCGCGTACAGTGTGATCCCCAAGGCTGATGGTAAAAAAGCAGACATGCATCTAGATGTGCCAAGATGTTACCTTTACACGTAAATCCATGACAAACTCCAGTATGTTCTGTAAGAATCTAAATGTATGACATGTTCATTTCAGTTAGGTGTGGTGGCAGCCTTTCTCAAAAACAGGGAAACTTCACTTCCCCACTTTACCCAAGCTTTTATCCTCCTGCTAAAGACTGCAATTGGACCATCACGGTATGTACCACTCTGCCTTTCCCCAGCCCCTCCTCTGCTTGAACCTTTACCCCCCACACACCCCCTGCTCCTCCTCCTCCTTCACCATGCTTAGCCTGCCATGAGAGAGATGCTGAGGCAGCACTACTGCTCAGTACCTCTTCTATCTTCATCTGTCAGACTGCTGTTTCTACTGCAGTTCTAGCTGGGCTGCAGTGTTTTGTGTGTTCGGTTGAGTTTGTTGGTGTGCATGTAGTGTGTGCGTGTGCGCGCGCTCAGTTCCACGATAGCTGTGGCTTGGCGTGTATCTTAGTTCTGTGTGTGAAGGGAGAAAAAAAAAAAGGACAATCAGCTATTCTTTTGTATTACAGGTCGCTCCTGGGAGCAAAGTACGGCTGAGGTTCACCATGTTTCGCATGAAAGAGCCTGGGGTGGACACGCGTTTATGTCACAAAGACTATGTGGAAATTATGGGAAACAAGTAAGATATTTAGTTCCTCATATTGATGTCCAAAATATTGTCCTCATTGTGCCAAGGCCACAGCGAAATATTATTAGAATGTGAAAACTAAAATGTGGTATTAACAGGTGCACATTTGGTGTGTGTCCTGTCAACCTATGACATCATGATGCACCAATAGCATAATTACCTCTGACCAGTTAGAATCATGTGGTTTTTATAGCTTTATCACATGAGGAGAGATAAGAACCTAATAAAGATGAGGTTGTATTGGAGGATGGGATCCAACATGCGACGTTCATCCACAAGAGTTGGTTTTACGTCCCATATGAAATGTGGTATTTTTCATTTTTAGTTGCAGGAGTTGTAATTATTGGCAGTATTTTCATCTAAAAATATCAGCTAAATATGTTTTTAAAAAAAAAAGCCTTTCTGGGATTCCTTCATGGCATATAGAAGGTGAATTTGTCCATGTGCTGTTTTGTTCCTATAATTTCAAACCTATGAGATTTTGTGATCAGTGAGTAACAGTGATGGTCGTGGAGAAGTAATTTTATTTGCTAATAGGCCAATACCAGTCAGGTTAATACTAATGTTGGCTGATATATGTACTATATCTATGCATATGTATATATCTGTTAACAAAACTGTTTCCTTACTTCCTGGTCTGCTTTGACTGCCTTGTGTATTTTCCTTGTTTATTTACAGTAAACTGGTTTGTTTACAACTTTTCTGTCTTGTGCTGCCTCTTCAGAATCTGAGCAATTACTTTTTCACCAAAGCTACCATAACCCTATCCAAAACTTAAACTGAATTTTGCTTTTGTGTTCCAGGTATTGTGGAGAAGTTGCATCACTGTCTTTGACCTCTGACACCAACGTTCTAGTGGTTAAGTTCCACTCTGATAGGTCTCACACTGACAAAGGCTTCAGTGCAGAGTACAGTTCCTATGATCCTTCAAACCGTAAGTCTTGTCTCTCAACTAAATTTACACAACATGTTGTGTTATGAGTGAAATGTCTGTCACAATGTGACGGTGACGGCTGTGAGACTGCACAGTAACCATGTTGTTAGATGGTAACTGACTGGTAGTCAAACTGTTCATTGTTGATGCTTTCTCATCTGTGGCAGGGAAACTCAAGAGCGAGTCTAATCACTGAAGAGCTTATTTACTGACTCCCTTTTATTTGTCACTGTCAGTCAGGAGCACGTCACTTTCAATACTCTCCACTCTTTTTTGTCTCCAAGTTTGACTAAAATGAGTTTATAATTGCTCCGATCAACAGGGGCAAGCATTGGCAGCATGACTCGTCTTGTGAACATGCATAACTCTGTTTTGCTCAATTTGTCACTATACCCCCACCCACCCATGTTTTCTATGTGTTATGGGATAAGCTTGCCCTGACCGGTTTGCCTGCACCAATGGCCTGTGCATCGACCAGAAATTGAAGTGTGATGGCTGGAACGACTGTGGTGACATGAGCGATGAGAGGCAGTGCAGTAAGTTCGCCTTTATCCCTGCCCCGGTTTTCCTACCTTTTATTCCTCAGAACTACTTCTTTTGGCATCCTTATTTGTGAATTTCCCAATCATTCATATATACACATCTTCTTAAGATGAATTGTTGAAATTTCTGTTGTTTCAGATTGCGATAAGGACCAGTTCGCTTGCAGTAATGGTATGTGTAAACCGAAGCTCTGGGTGTGTGATCATGTCAACGACTGTGGGGATGGAAGTGATGAGAAAATATGCGGTAAGTATTCTCACCTCTTAGAGGACTCTTCAGGAAATGCAAAAACCCTATTTAGCCTATTTGCTGTGCTAATTGTGTTAACATTAAAAGTCCATCACCACTACTACTACGGCCAGTGACGACTTGGCTGTGTACGCTCATTATTCTATCTAGAATGGAGTTTGTTTGAAGCCTTGCCCAGTCTGCTCAGCGTCCTGTCAGATGCTTAATCATATACAATACATGCAAGAACTCTGGAGGCAGATTTTAATGGCTCCTGTGGCTGCACCACTAATGTCCTTCTAGAACTCATTGGATTGTCTTTTGTTCAAGTTTTTATTTATTTATTTTAAAATTTTATTGCAGTTTCTTCACCTTGTGTTCTATTGCCTCAAGGTTGTGCCCAAAATGAGTTCCAGTGTGGGAACGGGGTTTGTCTGCCACAGAGTGTTCAGTGTGATGATAAGCAAGACTGCAAAGATGGGAGCGATGAGGTTGGTTGTAAAACTGGTGAGTGTCTTCTGTTATTCTCTTCCCTTAAAAATCCCGCCAATATTAATGATTTATTTGGGTTGTTTGTTTTTAAGCATCTTACACAAACCATTAAATAATGAACCTTCATCCACAGCTCAGCAGTTATAGCAGTTTAACAAAGACGTTTCTCTGAAGACCTGATTCTTAACCCGAAACATTTTATGTTAGCTTTGTGTTTCTTTTTGTTTCATTCCCTCCTACTCTGTACTTCGCTCTTTATCAGCTTCCCTTTCGCTCACTCAGACACACACAGTGGGCACCCTTGCATTTCCTTTTGATTCTCACTTCTGTGAATAAAGAGGGATATTAGACCTGAACCCCAATCAATATGTCCAATCAATGCAATCAGCTCCTCAATCACTCTGCATTGTGTATTCAAGCGTCACTTTGAAGCCTCTCTGATTGCATACTGTTTTACTGGTTAAAGCGTGTTTTCATTTTGGGACGTGTCTCCACCCCACTACAGATGCGAGTATATGCACTGACTATAGCTTCAAGTGTAAGAGCGGAGTTTGTATCAACAAGGTGAATGCCGAATGTGACCGCGTCCAGGACTGCTCTGATAACTCGGATGAGACCATTTGTGGTAAGACGTGCTTTAATTGCTTCACCCCTTGCGAGATTTGGGTTTTTAAAAATTGCTGCAAGTGGTCCTAATCTCTTCACTGCCATTCAGGTTAGATTGGAGAGGCTGGGCTGAGCTGCATGTTGGCTGTCTGTTAGAAAAGAGCCCCAGGCCTCGACTGCTTTTATTTCATTCTTTGAAAGCAGCTCTTGTTATCTCTGAACTTTTTTGGTTTTTTTTTACCTACATTTCAGCCTCAGGCTTTGTCTGTATTTATTAATTTAATTTCTTTTTTTTGTTGTTTTGTTTTTTGGATCGGCTAATACGCATGTATGCCTTTATTAAGATTCCAAAGAGTCATTATTACATTTGAAGCCAGGTTTGGCATCATGATGGCTTTAACTTAATCTCAGTTTCTGATTTTTCTCTCTTGCTTCCTCTCTGCCTCTGTTATATTTTCTGTCAAATTACAGATTGTGGCACCAGGCCTTACAAGCTGAATCGCATCGTAGGAGGGCAGAATGCTGAGCTAGGGGAGTGGCCTTGGCAGGTTAGCCTTCACTTCTCAACCTACGGGCCGACTTGTGGTGCCTCAATCATCTCTAACACGTGGCTTCTTTCGGCCGCTCACTGTTTTGTCACCAGCAACCCAGAGTAAGTCACAGATCTGTTGCACTCATACACAACTGTAGTTCTCTCTGTGTAACATACAAAAGTGTGCAGAAAAAAAAAAACAGAGTTCGGCAAAAAATTGCAGAAGGAATCTTGGTGGTGGTGGTATCCTGGGAATGTTTTAATCAGAGTGCCCTATAGGTGGTGCACTAAGCATACTGTTCAGACTGAGACAATTGAATTATGACTGAGCTTGAGATGGGTTTATTTTCACATATTTGCCATACAAAGCATTTAGTATTCCTAACAGTTCTACACATTTTATTTTTTGAATAATTTCTTAATCCAATCTAAAAGTTAAATGCAAAACTAAGCATGAGTGTAGCAGGAGCTGCATTTGTGAAGTTTTAAATAAAAAGCTTTTGTTTAGCGTGTAAGACAGGTCTGGTCATTTTTGTGACACCAAAAAATGTGAGATGTTTTTTGCTTTCAGTTCAAAACTTTTTTTATTTTTTTAATTTATTTATTTTGGTCGAGCTGACGGAACCAACAGCAGTGATTAAAGTCTTAAATGTTGTTGCAGGGCTGTTGTAATGGATTACATTAGATTATGCCATGCTTACTCATATTTCTTCCCTATTTTATACCTAAATATATAAAAATGTCAAACTTTCCTCCATGATACTGTTCTACCGCAGGAACAACAATCCATCCAGCTGGCTGTCCTACAGTGGCATGCAGAACCAATACAGCCATGACAACGTGCAGTCCCGCAAATTGAAGAGAATCATCCCCCACCCGCTTTACAATCAAATGACATCTGACTATGACATTGCTCTGCTGGAGCTCAGTGAACCTCTGCAATTTGCCAATACCATACAACCCATCTGCCTACCCGATTCCTCCCATGTTTTCCCAGCAGGCATGTCCTGCTGGGTCACAGGCTGGGGCGCTCTCCGAGAAGGAGGTATTATAAGTGTAATGGTGATTCTCTGAACAACTGTAGTCATTTTAAATTTAATTTAAAAAAAAATCATTTATGTATTTATTTTTTGGTGACCCACTCTGTTCTTTACATTCCATTCACTGTCCATACCGTTTCCTAATCTCTCCAATCACGACATACTCCTCTTGCACTTCTTCCTGTATCCCTTTCTCTAATCTACTTTATTCCCTATACATATATTAACACAGACATCGGCTCTCCTGTGTCACCTCTTAAACCTTCATTAGCTAACATTAATCTACCCCGTTAACCAGTTACTGTAGAAAACAGTCATTGGTTTATACCTTTTTTATGACAGCACTGGAAGGCAAGGTCATGTGACACAGTACTGATCCCTTTGTCGTACTCTAGCAGGTCAAGCTGCACAGATTTTACAGAAAGCATTAGTGAAAATCATCAACGACTCCGTGTGTGACGTGGTCACAGAAGGCCAAGTCACCTCCAGGATGCTCTGCAGTGGATACTTGTCTGGAGGAGTTGACGCATGCCAGGTGAGATTGTGTGCACATTTCCTAAAGGCATGGAAAAAAAAAAAAACAATTTGTTGATGTGGGCAGATCGCATCCAAATGCAGTCTAACAACCATTCTCCTCCAACCGTGATCACCAGGGTGACTCTGGAGGCCCCCTGGTGTGCTTCGAAGAGAGCGGGAAGTGGTTCCAGGCGGGCATTGTGAGCTGGGGAGAGGGCTGCGCTCGTCGGAACAAGCCTGGTGTCTACACGCGCGTCACCAAGCTCAGAGAATGGATTAAACAGGAGACAAATATTTGATGTTTGTGTGGGGAACAGGCTGGGTTGCAGAGTTAACCCATCCTGTTGCTCAAGGTCATCAGTGCTTTAAAAAAACCCATCAGACTGAACATGTTATTCTGATCAGAACAAAACTACTCGCATCAGCTACTTGACTTCAGGCATGGTATTTTATGTAATTTTTAAAGACTATCTTTAGCACAATGAGCATAGTTACCCCCATCAATTCATGACCTCTTTAAGTGGTAAATACAGAGAGAAATATGAAATATATAGTTTGTGAATTATTTTTTTCACTCTTTTTGTCCAGTGTGACTGTTTTAAGGGATTCAGAGTGTTTCTGAGTACATTATCATACTCTGGAAAGTGGTTGTATTTTAAAGTTTATAATGTGATTTTTTTTTTTTTTTTTTTTTTTTTTTTTTTTTTCTCTTTTGTGAGATGCTTTCATCCTCTTGCTGCAGTAAATATTGCCAGTAAGCTCATGCGGTAAGTGGCTATAAATTTATGGTTTTATGTAATGACAGAAGTGTCTTTAAAAACAAAAAAACAATAGCTACAATAAAAACAAATAACACAAGAACAAAAATCCAGGTAGGGGAATTTTCATATCCTACTAAAATGAATGAAAACCAAAAACTGCCTTGAAGGTAGAAAATGCAGTAATCAATCTAAAAGCCCACAGTTTGCTTTGGAAAATGGCCAGCAATAAAGTACACCGGTTTGTAGTCAGCAGTCTGAAAATAGGAAAAACACTAGCATGAGCATTGAAGAGTTAGACTGGAGTGATTCATAAAAAGTTGTAGCAACCCAGATCAGTTTATTTGTTATTTATAGAGGGCCCTGCCGCTGAATGATTAGGCAAAATCTCATACTCAAGAGAAGGGCAGAGGGTGGTGTTTAGGTCTTGCTGGCTTTTGCACATGTCTGCAGTTAAGCTCAGGGCGACTGGGGTCTTCAATCACACAGCCTGAGTGTAAATCAGTGCGGTTTTCACTAGTTGCAAGAGCAATGCAATCCATTCTTCACCGTGAGAGCTTCCTCTGTTTGATCACGACCCAACTTCACCTTAAGCAACATATCTGACCCGATGGTTTATTCTAACGCAACTGTTACACTCAGGATAAGAACTAGAATTTTCCAAGGATTATTTATTGAAGGGGAGGAAATATTAGAATAAACAATTGGCAGGGTTATATACATATGTAAATGTGTATCATTTTTTCAAAATATGTATGTTGAAAGTTGGGAGAGGCTACAAGTTTTAGAAGATATTTTCATAAGCATTGTATACAAACTGTGACTTGGATTATGGACCTTTTATTCTCTCTGTGTGTGTGTGTGCGTTTGTATCTATTTTTATATGAGTCATGATAATAAACATCTTTTATCTGATTCCTCTGCACCTAATTACATTACCTGTATCATTTGTCTTTGATGGGGCCTTGTTTTGTATTATGTTGTGCATAATGAATGCAGGCCTTGTGAGACTTTGTCCCTTCTCACAGTAGACTTGTAATGAGCGTGTTCTTCTCCTCCCTGTCGTGAGCAGCGGGCCTACCTGGGGAACAAAGGTGACAGGGCGAACTCATATTGTCAAATAATACCTACCTTTGTCGCAGCTCTATCCTGTTACCCTTCGAGATAGGCGCGTTGGCTTCAGGAGGTGGATACACATACAGTGGGGGTTCTACTATCTCATCTGTCTTCATTAAAAGCAGCACACCACTGGGGGAATAGGAAAATCAACATAGACAGTGCTGCTAATTTATGTATTCATCATTTTTGCTACATGGGAGGCTTTGTTTTTCACTGTTCCCCATGCCCAATGAAGCAGCTCACCAGGCTGATTAACTCAGAGGATTCACACGAGCCGTGTTCTTTATCGGAAATGGTTTTATTTAAATATAAATATGTGTACAAAGGTACAAGCAACAATAGCTCTTTTTTTTTTTTTTTTTTAGCAAATAAAATTCTTAATACAATATTAAAAGAATGAACAAACAAAATGGCAATTAGTTGTGTTCCAAAGCATGGTAACTGCATTCAGAGGAATGATGAACAACTCAGACAAGAAAATGTGTGAATACCAAATAAAATAAACTGAGATAGATACATATGTATATAAAGATACTTTACAGTAGAGCAGCTTACACGCTGTACTTTAAGGCGTATACAAAATAGAAAAATAAAGACAAGCGATGATGTTTGCCTCCTCACTTTAAGTGACATTTGTTCTCTCATTAGGCTGCCTGGGAACGTTTCATTTCTTTCTTTATATTTTTAGACAAATGGCAGTACAAGCGTCCACACCAAAAACGCCCAGGAAGTGGAATGCGGCCGGGTCAGGTGCAGTAACCGATGTCTCAAACATGAAATGGACATGAATATAAACGCTGAAGAGTTTCACTAGACACATCATTTGCATGCAACAGAGAGAAAGTATGGACTTAGCCATTTGTACAGATACTCAGTTTCAGGGTAGTACTGTTTCTTGTAAACATAGCGAGACGATTTGATTGAGTTGAGTTGAGTTGTAAAACTTGAGAGCGGGTGGTCCCCCGTCAGGACCGCCTTCCACGTCTTACCCCACCTAAGCCTGCCGAAGTTGACGCTGCGTTCAAGTTTATTTCAAGTTCAAGATTGCCACCATTTTCCAAAAAAAAAAAAAAAAAGACCACTTTTGATTGTTCTGGTAAGTTCCTACTCTTGATTTTACAATCAGAAAGTACAGCAGGAAACGATGCAGGGGTAGATCAACAGTTTTCAACATCAGCCCCTATTTTTATTACCTATACAATTTGTTACCATCTTTGGGTTTTCACTGCCTTAACTCGTCCGTGTCAGTACAACATAGAGTCCTCCATTAAAACGAAGGCAATATGCACATTCTTCTCTCCCCACTGGCAGACAACACTTTGTGTCCAACGTGTTAAGGTTATCACGAGAGGCTCCAGAAACACAGGTCAGTCCAGATGTATTCCACTTACAATAGAGTGCCTGTAGCACTTGTTGGTTAGTGCAGCTAGCCTGTTGTGCAGAATAGTTCATGTCTGTCTCTGTGGATAGCTCAGTCATTTGTAGATGATAGAGACACAAATGTGCTTACAATTCCTTTCGCATGCCAACGAAAACATCAAAATGACAGACAACAAAGGTTCTTCACACCTTTTTACCCCCCCACCCCCCCTCAAATACTGTACGTGTTAGCTCGTACTGTCTTCTTTCAAAGTATTTACGAGGTCATGTTTACAATTAGTGTTGACACAAAGTAAACTCTGGAATGCAGGTAAACAGCTACCCCAGTCGTTTTGGCCACCCAAATTTAAGGGATGCATTTGATTTATTTTCTGGTTGGCCCACGAACTCGCAGAACATCTCCGCAAGTTTGGGTGGTCATCATGTAGAGACAACCTAGTGAGGTATCGCACTGTAATGTTCATCATATGCTTGACTTGAACATCACAATCTGCTTAATTTTTTAGCTCTACAAGTTCACATTATTGTAGATGCTTCCGTCCATCGCAGGTTGGTTATTCATAACCGAAATCATGCCTCCCTTCTTATACTGTCCTAACAAATCCTTGCAGGACTGTCCGAGTAAAGAAAGTTCATGTTAGTCCGCCCACACATGTGGTGACAAATACTTATCTACTCACTGCTTCTTTACTCTTTTTTTGGCCCTATCAGACATGAGTCTGCATACGTTGCGAGGGCCGGCCATAGTCGGACTGCTGGGAGGACACTTGTGACGAGGCGTAAGAGAAGCGAGATGAGCTCGAGACCTTGCTGGCCTGATCTGATTGGTCGTACGCATCCACCTTCTCATAGGAAGCAGGCTTAACATAACTGGTGAAGGCGTGGCCATAAGTAGCAGGTAGGTAAGCAGTGCCACTGTAGAGGGGGTCAGTGGGATAAGCTCCCCCTTGCTGGGCAGGCTGCTGTTGGGCAGCTTGCTGCTGTTCGTATGAGGTTCTGCTCACTGTGGTGGTTGCGTATCGGTGGGAGAAGTCATAGGCACGGGGTTGGGTGCCGTGCTGACCGTACACGGGGCTGGGGGAGGGCAGCTGCGATGGAGTGTAGACCGGCCGAGAATTGGGCACGTATTCAGAAAATCCGCTGCTGCGAATATGACGGTCGTCGTGGCCACGAACATTGTAGTAACCATTGGTAGGATCCTTTGAAAAAAACAGAGGGAAAAAAACATCAATTTGACTTTAGTTCAGTATCATGTGGGAAAAAAAGCATGCTTGCTATTTTGAGAGTTTCTTCAAGGAAGTGTTTTTCAGTTTTACCTTGATGTCCGATCTTTCGTCCTCCTCCTCTTCCAGGAGGTCGCTGTGTTCTGTGCGCGATGTCCCGGGAGACTCGCTGCTGTTTGGAGCCTGAGGGAAGACCAAGAATTATTAGGATGAACAAGACCTTACTAGAATAAGAACAAAAGAAAGCCTGAACATTATGTTATAATAGTACTGATTTCTCTCTCACAGTCCATGGAGATGTTTGACATACAGAGAAGCTGAACTAAATAGACCTACCATGGGTTCTTTGACATCTTCCTCGTCGTCGTTGCCGCGTGTAGCATTGTGATCACTGTGAACAATCTGAACTCTGATGTCACTCTTGGAAAGACGAGTGCATCTTTTGCCTATGGGAAATGAGAACAGATTCACTCAACATTGCCAGGAAGATTTGTAAATCCAATTTACACGAAGCTTTCTATTCAAACTCAAGGTGAAACGGCACAAAATTGAACATAATCTTTTCAATTTTCAGCTCGCAGGCACTTTATTATGTTCGATTTGAAGAATTGGCTGTTGACCCTCCTGCCCATACTAACCGTTGAGCTCACCTTTGCCTGTGTGCCTGCAGCAGAGGGAGACCAGAGTGATGACACAGATGAGCAGGACACAGCCGCCACCTACTGCCCCACCTACAATTATCAACATCGGCAGTGCTTCTGCAAGAACAATGGTAACAGAAGAAATGCGTGGCAAAGAGGGTGAGGGTCGATGGTTTGTCAAGAGATGGGGAAGGGATGAAATGAGAGACAGCAGAACATAAGTGTCTAAGAAAGTGCATATTGGAGCAAATGAAAGAAACACAAGAGATTCTGTTCTCTTTTTTTTTCTTGCCTAGCTAATCTGAAAAACGCTCTAGTGCCCATAAATTGATCTGCAGTAAGCCCTGATCTTCTCACAGTGACTGTAACATATGCTCATGTGGGCAATCCAGCATCTCACAGCCTGGCTATTGTCTCTAATCTCTCTGAAAGAAGGGTAACAAGGCCTGACATGCAATGAAGCAATAGACAGTAATCTAATTAGAGATTCCAGGAGATAGCGCTGCCCATTTCTCTGGAGACCCTGCTCTGCTACGTTGATGTAAATTACTGGCGAGGACCTCATTTTTGGTGTCTACTGCAACAAAGGTTTCCCCTAGCATCAGTGGAGTCGTACCACCGCTGTTTAATTTTAAAACCACTTAAGGGGCCTGCAGCCTGAGATGCTGAGCTTGGCTATAAGACATTGATAGAGACTATGATCCCAGCTGCAAACACATGTGGCTTCCTCTAATTGACTTTTGTCCCTAATCAATATCTATGTTATGGGGCAAACATATTCATTAAAGAAGCCATCTGCTGATTAAATCATATCGATTAGAAGAGCATAATTAAGATAAGCACGAGACGGGGGCACTACTTTTACCCAATCTTCACAGCAAGAACCGAGACTATCGCTATAACTCCTGTGCAGGAGTATTACTCTTGCCCGTGTGTACCTTGCTCCTTCAGCGTGACCAGGGCAGTGCCTGTGCCGAAGCGGTTCCAAGCAGTGCAGTTGTAGCGCAGCTGGAAATCTTGTGAAAGAGTCTCAGATAGCACCAGAGACGACACGACTCCGTGGTCACTGGTTACTGTCTGCACTGAGTAACGACCGGAGGAGCCGGAGGACAGGCTCATGTCCCCAAAGGTCCACACCTGTGGAGAAGAGTGAGAGAATAGACAACAGGGGGTAAGTCATTGTTCTATAAAGAATCCTTCACCTGTGAGCAAAGCAGAAGCCGGCACGGCTGTTTATCCTTAGATCCCTGCCTGCTGCTGTGTGAACGCTGGCTCTCTCTCTCTTGTGCTTTTTCCCTGCTGACCTCTGAGGTGCTCGGTGTCTGACACAACTCACGGACTCATGTTTAAGCTGCCTCCCACGTTTGCCCTGCAGGTGAAGCCTAAGGAGGGTTAGGTAGCTACACTGGGAAATAAGGCTACTTTTTGCCGTGTCTAGCACAGGGCCAGCAGGGCACCTGTCTCTCACTTCTCCTCGCACCCTAATTATCCTCTCTCAGCCCAGCGTACATTCCGCAGTTCAACAGGGTCAGACGACTGATGCCTCTTGGGCCGCTAATTGAATGTGGTCTGGCTGAAACCTGCAGGAAGCCATTCTTTCGGCAGCTCCGATAACTCCACAATCATTCCGGTCAGTGTCTGTGTATATGTTTTGTTTTAGCAAGCGAGGTGGAGATGTGCTGGTGCAAAGGTGTAGAGGTGAGGTTAGGGGTAAAGCTCATGTTAGTGATGCTGCTTATGTGGGCGGGGTAAGGAAGGGGGAGTATGTACAAACTGAGTGTGTAAGCTAATAAGCATTAGTGAATGACAACACACAACACAAATAAGAGGATCACTTACAATCTTATCAGGTGGGGGGCTGCTTCCCACCCGGCACTCCAGCTTGCCCTTGGAGTGTTTGACAGCGTGCTGTGTGGCCTCTGCTGTGATGATAGGTGGACCTGTGGGCAGATGAAAGAAAGTGAAGGAAATAAAGAGAGTTTTAAAAAAGACGTACAAGTGCAAGCATACAAAAAAACTAGACAGTAAAGTGGTGTTAGAAATAGAAATATATATCTATAGATGAATAACTAAGTAACCATTTCCTATATCAGGCCCATCCATTGGCACAAAGGATAAATCTGGTATGTATTAATCTGATGACTTTTCTGTAATCTTTGCTCTTTTTGTGAAATGTTTCATGAGAAAACTCTGCTTTGGTGTTTGAAACTATTGAAAATTCTAAAAAAAAAAAAAATGTTTTAACTAAACAAGTAACTAGACACAGCAGTTGTCAACTGAATGAGTAAAAAGAAAAAATATATATAGGTCTTTAAAGTAATGAGGAGTAAATTTAACATAAAAAAACATATACTTAAGCGATTTATTATTTTCTTTTGTTCTTTAAGAAACTTCTTACCATTTACAGTTAGAGTGACATCTCTTTCTGCAACTCCAATACGGGGTACAATGGCCTTGCAGGTGTATGTGCCAGCATCCTCCTGAGTAACAGCCTTCAGCTGCAAGGTGTTACCATTACTGAGCACCTAGTGAGAAATCCAGGGAGACAAGTGAGAAGTATGTTAGAGACAGAAAGAGACAGAAAGAACAAGGTGGTGAGCAGAAGAGGCAGGCGAAAGCAAAGTGGGACCTTTATCAGTGGCCCACTCACCGTGCAGGCAGCACAGAGGTGGGCTGACCATTGTAACAAATGCTGGTGGTTTGAGTTTAATTTCATTGTGAAGAGCTTTAATCACAGCATTAAGCACTCCAGCCACTGCTGAGTGACCGTGCTGCTGTGGAGATTGTTGCAATTAAACAGTGGGGACAGAACGAAGCATGTGTGAGTGGGCCCTAGCCTTTGGAGCTGCTACACTCACTCACTCCTTAGCTCATTGATCCTGTCATTCCATCAAGCTGTGATTAATCCATTTACCCCCGCTCCATCCTCCTCCCTCCCTCCCTCCCTCCATCTTCACATCTCCCTCTCACTCTACATTTTTTTTAATTTCACCACGCTTATGGAGTAACCCAATTAATCTATTACTCATGGCTGTGTGAGGGACAGTGGCAGTGGGTGGATTAGAAAAAATGTCTGCACCATTCCCTGAGTGTGGCTGAAAGCATTCTCTCTTTAAGATGACAGCATTGCTTATGCCATCCCACAGCATTCTTGACCGGGGGTGCTTTTTCCAGCATAGCTTCAGAAATTACATTAGTTGCCAAGAGAGATCTCCTATGGGATGCCCCCACTAATGGTGTGCACGCTAGAACACTTTTACCAGCATGATGTAACGTGAAGGTGGAAGTGTCCCATTTGTTCCACCTGCAAAATTGACTTTAAGGAGATAGATACGCAAGCGTAGCTGGGCCTTTGTGCTGTCGAGAGGCGGGAGATGCTGCTCTAAAAGTTACAAGTACAAGTAGTGATTCTCCCCTTGAATGAGTGATTGATTGACCGATTGATTAAGTCGGGATTGTGACAGGGTGTCGTGTGCTCTGATGGTGCTCTATGAATCTGTCATAGGACAGGCAGTTTTCTGCCAGAGGCTTTAGCCCTCAGGGAGAGTGGTTAGAGGAGGTGTTGAAGTTTCTGCCTGAAAAAAGGAAGTGTGGGAAAAAGTGTGAGGGATTCATGCCTCAAGGCCATGTGTGAATGTTTCTCTCCGGAGGAATGGTGCTGAGGTGTGGTGCTGAAGCTTTAGCATCAAGAAAATATGCTGGTGACTGGCTTTTTTTTTGTTGTTGTTGTTGCCTTACCACACTGGAGCCTTGCTTGGTCCAAGCCAGGGTCAGAGGAGGGTTTCCAGTCCACGCACAAGTGAATGCTGCATCCATGCCTGTATCCACTGTCATGGGCTTCGGCTCCGACAGCAGTCTGGGGCCAACTAGAAGGGAAGCAATGCAGGCGGCCAGTTAGAATCAGTAAGAGACTTTTTTAAAAAGCTGCTCTACCTTCAATATCTGAAAACACAAACCACACCACGTACAGTGTTTGCCTTCAGTTAAACTTACACTGGACATCAACCAGAGTGCTGACATTGGTGCTGCCCACAGAGTTGGACACCTCACAGGAGACGGGGTCTGTGAAGTAGGAGTAGTCCACTGTCACCTCAAGGCTATCCCCATTTGCTTCGGAGATGGGGACTCCTCCTTTCGACCACCTGGAACAAATGAATGATCACAGCTCCATTAGTTCTGGTAAGGAACGGTGCGATGCGTATCAAAGTGGCTGTTAGCCGATTTGTGGCTTGTGCCAATCAAACAGCCCATTTAATCCACGGAGTCTACTTGGCATCTTTTTGTCTCAGTTTATAACATTTTTGCAGCTTATAAAATTCATTTTATTAGGCTTTTATGTCTCAGTGCAACGCAGAGGTTTAGAGTGGACACAGAAAAGACAGATACCTGTATCCAGTGATTTCAGGATTGGCTGAGGCAGAGCAGATGAAGAGAACCTTGGCTCCCTCTGTTACAGTCTGAGGCTGGACTGACAGAGTCACTGAAGGGGGGTCTGTGAGAAGCAGAAACATTCATGTCACTGGCATGCATGACTTTGCAAAAGCATTCATTCGTCTCTACAGAACACTGGTGACTGCATGCTGCACGTTGATAATTTCAGAGTGTTTGTAGGCAGGTGGATGCTGGACTCACGCTGGACATTGATAGTGACTGATGTCTGTCGTCCAGCAGGGGCAGCTGGGTTAAGAACCCTGCAGGTGTAGGTGCGTCCGGAGTCACTGTCCTCTGGAATGATTGGAAGCATACTGACAGCTGTTTCCCTCTTCCTATCCTCCATTAGGGACTATGAAGAAGGACAAAAATGAAGAGGTGAGTAAAACCCAGCTCAGCGTCACACAACAAAGTTGCATGTCATTAGCGACTTCACCATTTACACACTGCCAGTCTTATTTAATTTTTTTTCCATGCGTGAAGCATTAAAAATTGCCATCCAGTTCCTTGGCATGGCACTTAAATCATATATTTTATGATGCAGCAGGGGATATTGTGCTGTTCCCACATTTCTGAGAGTGTTCCCAGTCAGCGCTCCTTGTTTGTCATCATCTTTTAAATCTATTTACTGCTCACAGAAATCAATACGCCTAAGTGAGGAAAGGTGTAGATTCTGAGGATATGGCTCACTGCTCTCTCACTTTCTTCCTCTCTTCCTCATACATAAGAAAAAAACAACAAAAAAAAGAAAGTGAAAGCTGAGCTGCCTGCGTGTCCTTTTTTTTTGGTTGGTGACAGCGAGGGAGGGGTGTCACACATCATTGGAAAAGAGCAGGGGCGAGCCGAACCTTTTCCCTGGACAGCCAGATCAATGGAACAGGTCTTCCATTTTCTAAGCCAGACACACAAAAAGCATTTTTATGCTAGATCAAATCACATCCCTCCCTGTCGCCAGCCCTCACTTGGACAGAGCACAGCCTACCCCCAGTTTCACTCCTAAACGTTGGAAATTCTCTTGTTCTTTCTTTTTTTTTATTTTCACAAAGCTATTAACAACACTTTGCTCTGTCTTCACTCCCCTCCACCCCTTTCTATTCCTCTCCTCCACATTCCTCACATCTCATCTCATCTCCTCTCTCTCCCCCTGTAGCCCGCTTCCTTCCCTCCTCACTGTGGGCTCTCGCCTCCTTAAATGTGGCGTTTAGCATCGTTTAGCGTGGTCAGAGAGCATGAAAAATGTGACACTTTCCCAGCCGCGGCTGGCTTACGCTCTGGCGCATCCCCATTGTGTTTTTACAATTGTTGTGGGTGATTTCTTCTTTGCAGAAACTCTACTGTATGAAACACTCATGCCTGTCTGAGCTTTGGCATGCTCCAGTTATGTTGTAGTGTGGCTGCATTAGTGAGCAAGAAAAGGGGAGGGAGTAGAGAGTGTAGAGGGCTGAGGTGGTGTGGGGTGAGGTGGTGTGGGGAGGGGAGAGAAGCTAGGGTGGAAGGGGTGGGGTGGGTAGGGGGGGGGGGTCAGGAATGAGTGGATGCGGAAGGGGGACTGCAGAGAGTAAGCGAACAAATCTTGTGAGGAAAGGGTGGCGATGGAAAAAGAAAGTGTGAGATACCGTGAAAGATAGATGGAGAAAAAAGCATCCAAACAGAAATGAGGAAAAAGATAGTATTATACCCCGAGAGAAAATATTTCTGTTTTTGAATAGCTTTGCATTTATTTCTGCCCGCTGTTACAGTTTGTAATATTGTGTAGGTGTGTGGTGATTGAATGATAATGCAAAACACGGATCTGTTCTCACTGTACCTTGGAATAAATTGCAGTTTCCATGACTTCTCCATCTCTGTACCAGGTGATTTCAGCAGCAGGTTTGGCTCCCGAGGCTCTGCAGGTGAGGTTGTGCGGTGTGTGGGCCTTGAGACGTACAACGGGGCCGCCTTCCACCACAGGGTCAGAGGGAGGAACTGTAAGGCAGAAACAAACATACAGCTCAAAACAAAAAGACTCACTGCAGCTCCAGGCGAGCGCAGAACCGCAAAGACGCATTACTGATATTGAGCTTGCTGTTGCTCTTAGCCCATCGTCAATATATAACAATACCTTCTTATTGCCAAGTGTCTATTTAACAAGGTGTAGTTTCAGACAGGAGAAAAGGCCGAGAGCTGTTGTCATTTGGTGAAAGAAAAAAAAAAAAAGCACACACACACACTCAAACTTATTTATTTCCTTTCTTGGGGCTAGCATTATTGCTCTATTTGCTCTTACTGTTGCAGAGTGATGTTTCAACTGAATTGCTTATTTGTTCATTTATTTGCATGGTTTCGCACGCACCACTGTCAAGCCAAGCGTGCCACCCCTGATGAAGGCGTCTATCTCCCCAACCAATAAGGGAAGGCGTAAACATGGGGTTTGTGCTGGCCTTTCTTGCACCCTCTACCGAACCAATTTCACTGTGTGTATCTGAATTGTCAGAGGTCCTTCCGCTGCCGCGGCACGGACACTAATGGAATCCGAGTGCTAGGTGATTTTAATTTCCATGCCGATTCCCCTGACTGCACTCCCACCGTTGACTCCTTTGACTGTGCAGGATTGCTTTGGTCTCATCTGGCCACATTGATTTACGCACACACAGACACACACATACACTCACAAGTTAGGCGCACGCTCCCACCTCATGTCCACACAAAAACATGAGCAATGCATCTGATTTCATTTATGTGTTTATGAAATGCACATAATGTTCATGAAGCACCAGCCACGGTGTCGGCATTGGTCTTTCGAGAGTGCATTTAATGTTGAAGAGGCAGTTTTATCAAGTTTTCATGACTGCCTCCACACACACTCTCTGGATGTGTGTGGGCATGTGGCGGCCGCACTGCTTCGTGCTACGCTGCGCAGCTTTTGACGGTGACACGAGACAGATAAAGGTGGGCAGATGAGCTCGGGTGAGTCCTCAGATTCTGTTCATTTAGCTGAAATGTTTCTACCTACCACTCAATTTGCCCTCCCATTGTTGCGCTATCTGCACCACTTGTCACTCTGCCTCAGTGACTTTGAACAGACACCTCCACGCAACGGATGGATTCAGTGACAGCAGGGTCTTTGTGGAGAAATGTTCACATAAGCTGCAGCAACAGATCTCTATAATTGTTCCCTTTGAGTTTTCCTTTCTTGATGAAAAATGCTTGCCTTGCAGGTCCATTTATGGGCAATTGACAGGGCTAATTTATAGAGTGATATTCCTTTTCATGCCACCAGATGCCAGCAGTACTATGTCAACTCCAATTCCCAAAAGATCCGGCCCCCCTCCCCCTCCTCCCCGTACTCCCCCATCCCTACCCCACTCCGCTCCACCTCACCCCACCTCTGAAGGTCTGTGTGAAGAAGTAGATCACTCACATCACGTTAATGTAAAAACCGCCGTGCGGTTGACAAATGTTGTGGCTCACTGTAAAATGTGCTAACTATGCAGACTTTCAAGCGACTACGCAAGTCATTTGTGACTGCAGCAATCACATTACCCTAGACGTCGAGAGTCTTGATTATCGCGACTAAGAGTGCTGGTGTTTCTTTTTTTTCTTCTTCTTCTTCTCATGGTTGAGTCTTATTTGGTTTGAATTATGCTTTCAAGGCATGTTTTCCACTTGGAAACTGTACAGATAACGTTATCTATAAGCGCTGATTGAAAAAAAAAAAAAAACCCAAACAAACTATGAAGTTTAAGACATTTAATGTTGTGTTTTGAAGGTGATTCATTTCAGGGGATGAACATGTATTATTAGGGTAGTTGTCTGCAAGCTTTTATGCTCTGCGATGAAGACACTCCCCTGATTTTTCCCATGCACTGCCAGCCTGCAGGCCTTGGCACAAGGGCCGACTGTGAGGATCATGCGTGAGCTGTGTATCTTACCTAGTACAGTGAGCTTGGCACGGTGGGAGCGAAGCGCTGCCTGTGTAGCCTGACACTCATACACCGCGTCATCCGCCAACTCTGCTGAATCGATCTGCAAGCTGTGCTCGCCTGATAGCGGGTCGCCCATTAAGGAATAGCGTGTCCAGCCTGCATGAAGCCAGCACAGAGAATAGAGTCAGAGACAAACAAACCAACCAACAACAAACACATAATGAAAGGACTATAAAATGAACAGACTTGTGTCCCGAACAAAGCCAAAAGAAACGTGGCAAGGCTCTTTAAGACACAAATGAAAGCAAGCAGCACCTCACAGGGCCAGGCATTGAGCCGTTGTGTTAGCAGAGCAGCGTGAGCCTAGAGATGCAACACGTGAGAAGGCTGCTGCATGGGAAGACTGTCCTTTAAATACAGGCACAATGAAGATGGGGTGGCTAAGGTCAAGAGGAAGCTTCTTCGCCTTTATACTAGTCAGCCACACATTTAAATGTCAATGTGTGGCAAAAGCCAATTGATTATCCACCTTCTTACAAGAGTTAAAATGCTAAACAACAAATTAAAGTTTGGTGTGTGCAGCAGTAGCTGACCTGTCTGCAGTACATTGTTCACTCACCATTCATTTGTGTAAAACCCCAAAGGTTGACAGAGAGCGACTTGATTTCTAATGAGGCCTGGCATTAATTGCAGCAGGACAGACAGAGACAGAGAGAGCACTAAACACAGAGAGGGCAGGAGAAGAAAAAGGAGGGAGCTGGAGAGAAGAAGTCAGTGATAATACCTGGTAGATCTCTCTCTCCTCCCAGTGCCAGGCCATCTTTGGTCCACTGTACCATTCCACGGTAACCCACGATGACACAAGGCAAGGTCACCGACTGACCGGATACAACCACCTGGTCCTGGGGCTGCTGGGAGAAGTAGGCTGCTTGGGTGGCTGCTGGAAGAAAAAATAAAAAGGAGACAACGTGAACAACTAAAATCTTTAAATTGACCTTTTCCTTGATGGCAAACTGCAAATTCATACCGAGAGTCACAATATGGCTATAAAATCTCGATGTATTAAATTCAGAAAATGTGATCACAGTAGATTTCTGCAGTGCCAGCAGAGACGCATGATGAGGAAAGTGAAACCTTCTCTGTAAGGGCTTTGACGAAATAATGCAACTATTTAAAAAAAGCAGACTGACACGAACTGCTCAGCTTACTCTCCTGTTACCACAGCACTTGGTGGGAGAAATGGACATGCGTGAAAATATTATTTGTTCCCCCACTACAAATGCATCTTCTAAGAGGAAGAGTCAGCTGTTACTCATAACTTATTTAACTCTTTCCCAAGACCATATGGTTACATGCTCACTGACATGAAGCAAACACGCTTGTGGAGAGAAAACGCAGCCACTCCTTCAATGTGCTTTTTGTAAAAATGGATGTTAAACAATCAAAACTCCATTAAAGTTCCCTGGGGACCCGCTCATTCGAGCTTGCTGAAAGTCAGCGGAGACAACTGCCGCCACCGCTGTCGCCGTTTCGCTGCTGTGTTTAAGTCAAAGTCTCCCCGGATTGGCTGGCTTGCCTTCACACGCATGCAGAAACACAGCGTGAATACGGATTCGCAGCTCCTACAGTTTGTGCCACTATGCTTAAGATTGTGTATTACAAACCCCACTGGCAGGGGGGGAAGACGGCAGCACTCCAGAGGGAACTAATTCGTAAGGGAAGGCAGGAGGTGAGAGGGAGAAAGGCAGTTGGTTGGTTATCTAAGTAGGATGTCTGTGTGAGCTGGGAAGAGGACTTAAAAAAACCTTCCCTCATTCTCCTCTCTTTGTTGCTCGGTGGAGAATGGAAGGGAAGGGGGACAGTGGAAGATAAAGAGGGTTCTATTCAGGCAGTGCTAAGCCCCCACTCCCCCCACCCCGAACTGCTTCTCTTGGTGGGAACGCTTAAACAGACAGGATCCCCCCTCCCTCCCAACATGAAGAAAGCCACTGAAAGGAGGGCAACATACGGTGGCCAGAGACACGCTATTGTCCTCTTGTCCCTCTCTTTTAATAGGCCTCTTCATTTCTAATCAATCCTGCTAAATGCAAGTTTAATAGCTTTTCAATAGCAGCTTTTCCCCCCAGAGGGTAGCTGGGATTTTCTCTACCCCCCCCCCCCATCCTCCCCTTCTTTTACCCTCCATTCTTTTCTTTTCTGAAGGGGTGGTGTGTTGAGGGGCTTCCGTGGTTGTTGGCACTGTTTATCCTGCACTCAATTAACCACTTCATCTCAGGACTGCACCCTACCCTTCGCCTCCCTCACCCCTTTGCACCCTCCTGCCTCTGTCATCCAACAGCACGATTAAAGCCGCCAAACAGTGAGCTCATCAGGAACATGAGCGCTCAACACTTTAGACCGTTGTGGCTCTCGACAACTGCCTCGAAACCCATTTTCACATGCTCCCATTGTCTGTTACTCTCCATCTGGGCCAAACGAGGTGTTAATAGATCGAGTCGAGATGTAAAAAAAGAAGAAAAAAGAAAGATCAGAGAACAATGCATGTCGGCTCTCCAGTATTGTCTCCCTGTACATCATTTTTATGAAAGAGCTTTAAAAGCCGATTGAGCTGTGGGTGCAAACAGGTAGACTGCTGTATGTGTGGCACGCACTGGGGATCAAAAGAGGCCAATTTGAGAGCGTCAATAAGAAGTGAAACGTCTTCGAGTGAAGGCCATTAGGCATTTACCGAAGGCTGGCATTTTCCAGTCATACCTTCAAAAAAATGCTGTTTTAACAGTCTGCCCGCCTGTCCCTTATATTCTGCCGTTATGAGCTATTGAGCGTTTTCATTTTCCTCCCATTGCAAAGCGAGTTGGGGGATTTTCCTCTTTGTACTTGCAACAGTACAAACATTGATTGTAATTAAGTATCTTGCCCAGAGTATCTAAATGTTTACAATGGGTAATAGTTCACTGCATTGGTTGATTGTTTAGATGGATTACATGCATTGAATTGCTTCTCTTTACCTCGCCCACGTACAATTTCTCATGCTCACAAATGGCAATTAACACCATACGCACACACACTCACGCATATGCAGCCGTACAAATATAGAGTACGGAGCATGTGCTGTAGAGAATGTCTTCACGCCATATGAGTGATTCATTGCTCTCCAGATCCCTTATTGAAAATGCTCAACAGAACATCTCGACTGGCTAATGACTCATGCCAGATTCCTTTAATTCCTCCTTGCTGAATTAGACAATTCTTTGACGGTGTATTAGCAGCTTAATTACATGAATACATTTCTGACGGGGAGAGAGGGAGGAACGGAACCAGACAAAGAAGTAGTGGAGGAGAAGCAGTCAGAAGAAGTAGGGAGCTGTGGGTGTGAGGAGGCTTGTTCTTGGTGTGCTGCAGTGTCACATACACACATGCGTGTACACAAACGAAAACACACAAATAGTTTTCGGTGATTTTCAGCAGACTAAAAATGGGGAGCTCGTCTATTGGCTGCAGTTGAATCACATTCGCAAAGAAAGACTTGAATCCCCTTGAAATTCCAGCATTTCTGCAGAGGATGTGAGTTTATTTATCGCGTTGTCTCGATTGCTACACAGGTAAATATGTGCAGAGTAGATTAGTTATACAACACGTTGCGTGCTTAAATGTTACACTGACACCAAAAATGCAATATTCGCTCTTTCTCACCTTGCTGTGCGTATATGTATGCGCGTGACTGCTTTTCCGTCCCCTAGTAACAAGGTCAAAAACACATTTGGCCAGATACATTTTAATCCGGATTTCTCAAAATGGAATATCATTTCACACCGCTGGATGCACATGGGGCTAAGTTTATGTGTGTCTGTGTGTGCGTGCATTTCTGCCTGACGCTGAGTGTGTGTTTGCCTATCTGAAAATGGGCTATGTATGTTTATGTCTGCCGTTTCATCTCAGTGTGTGAATGAGTGTGGAGGTTGGGGCTGCGTTAATAGGGTAAGCATCTTGTCAGGCACTGGAGGGCACATTTAGCAGTTACTTTGACACAGTGACTTTGCTGTTTCTGTCACATGGTTGGTGTTAAGTGCAAAACAGCCTCCCCGACTTGGGCGAAACCTATTAAAGAGCTTTGCGTTGACCCTGGAACTGCTTGCTCTCTCTCTCCTTCATCTGAACTGATAGGGGATGCGCTCGCATCAGGAAGGATCAGGAAGGGATGGACAGATGTCGGCAATGATCCGTCCTCCACTGGACATCTGCCTTGATAGAAATAGATTGAAGCAGTCATTCTGCGTGTGCGAGCACGCATGCGTATGTACGTGAGTGTGTCTCGTGTGCATTTATCCCGGTGGGGACTTTAACCTGACTGCACACAAACCTGTGGGAACAAAAATCAAGGTCCCCAGAGGTATGGACTGCTTTTTGAGGCTTAATACTTGGTTTTAGGGTCAGGGATAGCATTAGTTAAGGTTACGTGGATAACTGCGAATACCCAGACGAGTAGTCGTTCAATGTCATGGTCCGAAAGCGTTGTTGTTGCTGCTGTACTGTAGTTTCTGTGTGGACACGCTGCGGTCACAACAAACTCAAGGACGCTCGGACACCCCCTGTGGAGTCTTGCGTTCAGCCCTCATGACAGAATTTGCACCAGTAGGACCCAAGCTAACTCTCACGTACTTGGTAAAGTGGAAAGTATAACGCTGCTATAGGATTAGGCATTCATTTATTGTGATGGATAAGGTGAAGGCAAGGGGATAAGAAATGCATTATCAATGAGGGAGTCCCTCTGGGCTACAGAAGCAAGATTTTTTTTAAAATAAAAAAAACTTTAATAATAAATAAATGATCTGAGCATCTGAGGGCACAAAAGTCAATTTAAGTGCATAAGTCGGAACCTTCAAATGAAAAATAAAATAACATCAGCTACTCCACTCTGTTCATTTTCCTATGTTTTACGATGACACTCAGCTGCTGATGGCAGTGTTTGCAAAGAGTTCCTATTTTAGTTCCGATTTTATGCCATGTCCTCATTCCCATCCAGTACGAAGAGTACAACATCCAGTCCTGTGGGGTCTATAAATGTAAGTGCTCTCAACTTGACTGGACAATTTGCTCTGTGCAGTAATAATTCAAAATGCTAAAAAAGAAAAAGAAAAAAAGAAATAGCACCCGATATCTACTTGCATTTCAGCCCTATGGTAACGGAAAAGACTCCCCAGCCCAGCTGGTGTGAGTTTTCCCACAATAAGAGCCAGAGATGAGAAAATGAGGAGGCAAAGCAGACAAAAAACATTACAAAACAAGGCAATTGGCAAAAAAGTGTCAAGCTTGGAATAAACAACCACTTTCTCCAAATGCCATCCATTGTGCCTTGTCTAGATAAGGCTTCTAAATCGGGCTGGAAAATGGGAGCTCCATTTCTCTCTGTATGGAATTATTATCCCTTTGTTTTGAGTCAGCCTCTTTTGTCTTCCTTTTCCTGTGTGTGTGTGTGCTTGTGTGTGCATATAAACAGAGAGTAATGCTGAGTAGTAGCTGAACCAAACAGTATGTCCCACAGGGGACACGGCACCCATCTTATGTTTGATCTGGCTACTAAGCTCATTTCCGTGACTCTCACAGAACTTCTAAGGGGCTTAAAACATGCTAACAACAGATACCATCCACCAGCCCATGGCAGTATGGCCACCCGCCCCATCACACACACTATATGGGTGAGCACCTCTGTATTTTTCTTTAACTGTTGCAAACAGCTTCACCCTGTGCCTCTGCAGATGTCTGCATCTAGCGTACCTTAATGCAACCGATCATCTCTTCCATCTTTTCTTTCCCACATTGCATTTCATCTGCACTCCCAACCGCCCACTCTCACTATCTTCTCTCCCATTTTGCTTTTTTGTGCCCAAATTGCAGCCTAACAGCTTTTTAAGAGCTGTTTTGCTGGAGTTTAATCCTCCTAGCCTCCCCTTTCAGCCTTTATTCCATTGTGAAAATCTTGGCTCAGACCTAGGCCCCTTTTTAGAGAGTGGACCCGCTCATCCACCCAACCCCCTCCTGGTGTTCTGCCGAAACCCCAACCGCGGGCATTCTCTCCCATTCCTGCATCCATTCACAATCCAGCCCAATCCCCTCATTCCTCTGCTCATCACCTTTACGACCACACTCAGTGAACCGTGATACCTGAAATCAATACTTACCAGCCCCCCAACCTTGCGAGTTCTATAAGGTGCTACTAATTGTTGATTTGCTTTCTCCGTCGCTCTTCCTGCCACCACTCTGCTTTTCCAGACTCTGTGTCAGCTGTCATCTCTTACCAGACTCTCCCTTGCACTTTCCCTCCCCATCCCTTCCTCTACTCTATCCTGTATCCCCTTCCCCTGTCCCTTTTCTCTCACTCTCTGCAACCCTGGTGTGAAAATCACAGGGGTTTGTGTCAGCTTGTCAACACAACACTCAAGAAAGCAGAGTAGGGGGGGAACAAGAGCAAAAAAAAAGAGGTACTATATTTTAGAAAGATCAGAAAAAACTGAGGTAAGGTAAAAATGGAAAAAGTGGGCTCCTGTCAGCTTCCAATTGCAAAGGAGGGAGCCTGAGAGGGGATTGATGGAATGCTGTAATCAGTCTGTCTCCGAGGCTGTCACCATGAGGTTTTTTCCCCTGCTGGAATAGGGCGCTGCACACATCAGGGCAGCAGTGAGGCTGATCGCATGGGTGAGCAGCAGCCGAGGTTCTCCCTGGGTAGCTGCTAACAGATGCAGTGGATAGTGTAATAGAGTGGTATGCATACGGGGAGAGGAAGGAGTGAGGGAAGAAAAGGGGAGGCTGGGTAAGAACCCAAGAGTGCTGATGTGACATAGTCAGCGTGTGAATGCACGTGAATGGTTCGCACAGTCAGTGTGCTGCAGTGCCCGACAATGTGCCATAAATACACTCATTCTTATACTGTCTTCTCACACTTGCCACTTACATGAGCACATTGATGCGCACTCAGTGTCAGAGGCCCATATCTTTAGGGTTTCTAGTGGGCAAAAGCATCTCTCTGAGTATAATTCCAACACGGCTTTTTTAAACAGCTCCCCTACACTGAAGCCGAGAGCTAGGGGAGCTGAGAGCTGACTCTATGCAGACAGATAGTAAGTGACTGGCTGGCTGGCAGGAGGACAGGAAATAAAAAAGCCATATAAAAAGGAGAGAAAAAGGGGAGGGAGTCAGTGGCAGTGGTATGAAATTGTCTGTACACATCAGCCAGCAATGTTGACAAGATGTTGATTGAGCTAGTCTTGTCATTGCGCTCCTGCTTACCCCCTGGTGTTTCCAACACAAGACAGCTGCTGGCGGGATCTGTGTCACAGTTCCAGCCCTCTCCTGCCCCCCCCCCCCGCACGTCACCAACCCCCTCTTTGGTCTTTGCTCTCTCTCTTTCTTTCTGTCTCTATATCCCAATTTCTCTGTCTGTCTATCCCCCCCCCCCCCCCCCGCCCCACAATTTTCGCCAGTGTTTGGATGGAAGGGCTTTCAATATAATTCACTGTGCTTTTACATCATTAACTTCTTGCGCTGCTTGCAAAAGCCGCGGTTTAGTGTGTGCATAACAGCTGACATGGTGGATAAAATAGCAGTGGTTCACAACATGTGGCAGTGAGGCAGCTCAAAGATGAGACAGGAGTCGGGTGGGGGGGGGGGGGGGGGTAGGAAAAAAAATTGCAAATCTTTTCAATCTCAGCTGCCGCCATAAAACAAGCAAACAAAACAAATCTATCAATAAATGACACATTAAAATCCATAAAACAATGAAGAGATAATGTGAAAATTGCCGCGATATCTTGCTTTAAAAACATGCAGTGGAAATGAAAACAAAGGGATTCTCTGCACAGATTCGGTACTGGGACTCTGGCTCTAATGCTCTGGGGTATCAATTAATTTAGTCAAGGGATTTGCGGCCTGCTCTTCCTAATTGAGCCCAGTGGAAACCCCCTCGGCTCTTCGCGATAGGAAGTAGTGCGTTTCATAATTAATACTTTTTTTCCCCTTTATTATTATTATTTTTTAATGAGGGTGGTAATGTTGTAAATGTATGCATCTTATTACGGTAAAGGGGCCATCTACGCTATTGTTCACTTACGCAGTGTTTGCTGCTGGTGAGATAAATAAAAAAGACAACCTCATTGAGAAGCTGCAATGGCACACTGCAAGTCAAAGCTGCGCTTTTGTGTGTGTTTGAATATAAAACACAGGCAGCTCAATGAGAGTCTCATTAGTGTTGCTTAATATGTGTGCTTTTTAAAGCTTAGAGGTTAATGCCCGACTTGCCTCCATTTCAGTGGAGCTCTCTTTAATTTGATGCATAATTCTTTTTTGTCAGCAGCTGACAAGAGCCTCTTCAGAGAAAGCAGCTGAGCTCTGTAGTGAACTCTGCATCCAACAGGAACACAAAGGCACACAAACACTCCTAATTAAACCTGTTCACAATATTTCTCTGCGCTCTCCCTCTCGCGCTCACGCCACGTTGCGGAGCATATTTCTGAACGATCCTATCTTCCCATCTCTCTGTCCGGAGAACATAACTCTTAGCGATTAAACAAATTACCTCCTCTCCCGGGAGACCCGTGGATCCGGTGAAGAGAATAAGTGTGTGATTCACAATGCTGCCACCTCTCTGTTCTTACAAACAGCCTTCAAATTGCCGCGTATTAATCACTGTCTCAGGATAGTCCGCGACCAGAATTCCTACTCTTTTTTTTTTCTTCCTCATCCAGAGGAGATGAAAGTGTGAGTTTTAATTTAACATCAATTTTATATTCTGTTCATCAGATTGCCCGTTACTTGAAACATTCCTTTAAAATTCCTGATGACTAAGAGCTTCCAGAACACGAGAAAGTGAGAGGGTGGCGGGGGGGGGGGATGTTACCTGCCGACCTCAATACATTCTGCTTTGTGCTGAGGAAAAGAAGGGAAGGGGAAAACTAATTTCCTGAAACTCCATTTCTTAAGCGTTGATTAGTAAAAGGAGCATAATTAGAGTGAAATGTGAAGTCAGGGTTTTTTTTTTCAGATTGCACCACTTCCTCTAGAAAAATCAGGCCATGATTAATGAATAAATGATTAATGAGCGAACTAATTAATCAATTAATTATTAAGCAAGCACTCGGAACAAGAAATGGGTAGGATGACAGTGAACAGTGGATAAGAGATTTTGAGGCTGTGTGTTAGAGAGAGAGAGAAAAAAAGGATTTGGGATAATCTGCCTGTTTGTTCTGTCAGTTTGTTGGGTCTTCTGATAAAGAGGAGGATGATGATGAGGATGGAAGTGGAAGGGAGGAAATGCAAAGTTTAGAGCTTCATTTGAGCTTCCCGAGTCAGACAGCAATGCCTCGCATAGGAGCAGCGACCCCCTCCCCTCCTTCCTCCAAAGTGCTACCTCTGCAAGTTTCCCCCGTGGTCAGGTCTCTGGGTTACGGCGGTAAAGCCCTACACAAGTCAGATGTAGTGATGATGTTTGCACTGGGCATTGCCATGCGAGCCCTCCAATCATCACCTCTGAAAAAGATCACGGTATAGTTCCTGCCACTAACCAGTCATCTCTCCTCCCCTATCTTTAACTAGGACACCCCATCAATCTTTGATAATCTGCAGCGTGGGTCTCCCCAGTGTGACCAGGCTGATGAGACATCACAGCAGGGATTGATGTATGAAATGCCGCCTCCAAATGTAACTGTGATATACTGGACCGTTTCAAGTCTGGTTTGACCTTTTTTTCCTAGATATTAATCGCTGCGGTGAAAGAATATATGTGAGATATATCTCTCCCCCAGGAGCTCTGCACTCTTTATTCTTTGGCATGAGGTTTTCTCCTAGGTGGGTTTTTCATGTCTGCCCCCCCCCCCCAAAAAAAGTTCCCAGAGCTGTTGCTACACACAACAGGATATGGGACACAAAATAATATTTTATAAGCAGTTTATTGTTTCTATTAAAATGCAGCATTACTCTAAAGCTGCATTTCTCCACCTTCCCCTGACACCCGGAAACACATCCTCAAAGCGAGAACATGAGAGAAGGATCTTTCATCCCTGCATATTTTTCTTGCCGTTTACTGCTGGCCTTATTAAGAGAGTTGTGAGTGACGGAGGCAGAGTGTGCCGGGGAGAGTCTCAGGGGGCTTTGATGGAGGCAAGCGATGGAGCTGTAGCAGGCTGAGGGCAAGATCATACTTACGTTTATCCGCTCAAAGTACTTTTTAAAGTTCTTTGTCTAGGTACCCCTTCTTCCCTAACAGTCCTTTTATTTCTGCGTTTGTTCTAGTCTATTGTTTTTCTCTAACGGCCGAGGTCTGCGCCAGTGCTGCATTCTGTCCTAATCATACCATGGCATTGCAGATTTCCTTAGAGTCAACTGGGTGTGAATGGGCCTTTGTCACAGTGGGTGGGTTGGCTCATTGACTGTGAAAGCCGGACATATGGTGGCTGTGTGTTGGGATGTATCACAGCAGAGAATGCCATGGGTCGGGCTCTCGACCCTAGCCTGGCCTTTAACACCTTACCGGCTGCACCGAAGTGTGTGGTTTGATGAAGTTAAACACTTCATTGTGTGTTTTATCTTGGGGTGTGTTTTCTTAGCGGCTTTTACTCGCCCTTAAGAATGCGCAGTTTGCAGTTGAGGCAGATGCGCTGTTATGTGACTGTTTTACCAAACATGTAACGCATGCCTGCTCTTGGGCTGCAGTGACACGCACCGCTCCTCAGCATAACACTCTGTAACACGCTGTTTGCATGGTAAAAGTAAAGCAAAGCTGGTATCTCTGGTGGCCAGGCTTCTGGAGAGAAATCTCCTTTTGTCACGGTGTGATGTGACTGTTAAGTGCCCGGCCTTTTCACGCATCCAACTGCACCTCAGAACTTTTCTAGACACTGATGATGACGCCGCATCCGAGGGACGCAATTGTCCCGTGAAGTTGAAGCCTTATACGGTCCCGCCAGATCGATGGTGTAAAGTCTGTTTGATGGCCAGTTGAGCTGATGTGAGTATAGTGCGGTTAACAGCCAGAAGAACGCACAGCAGGCAAGCGGGTGTCTCGTCTCCTGCCTCCTGCAGGCTGCACCCAGTAAGCTAATCTGGAGTATCTCTTATGTTTGCAAGGTGCAACACTAATACCCAAATGTAATGCAAAGAAAAATCAGTTTAGCTTCTAACCATATCTGATTATGCTACAAATAAAAAGTTTTAGCTTTAAAACATGCCCCCTGAGCTCTCTCCTCCCTTTCATGCATTGTATCTATAGAAAACATTCTAGTTCGGGGTTCTGATAAACAAGTGAGGCGTTACAGGCTCTTAAGCCCATCGTGTGAGATGATCGATCATTGGACAGAGTGTGGAGATAACTCCCTCGGCTTGCCTGCTGGTTACCACTGATCCCATATCACCCTCACAGGATATGGTATGAATCACAGGAAGTTTAGATCAATCTATATAGATTGTGCCGTGTGATTACAAAAAAAAAAAAAAAATCCAATTTGGCTTATCCAACCAAATGCCTCAGTGTCTGCCTGTTTTTGCATTAATGTATGGGCGTGTCCCGCGTGTTAAATAATAGCTTTTTCACATTCTCCTTTTACTGATTTCTGATATTTGCTGAGACATCTCTACAATCTGTCCTACCTTCGCTTATTTACTTTGCTTAGTCCATCCTGCTCTTAAATCTCCCTTCTTGAGGGAGTCGTCTTTTAAATCTTAATTAAAACAGACTCCAAAGCCCCCCACCCTCCCAGGGGCTGAAAGCAGCTTAGAACAATCAAGAGGACGGATTAGAAGTGAGAAGAAAAGAAGAAGAGAGGAGATGCAAGAGAGAGAGATGGGGGGAGGCTGGATGGGGTTTCAACAGAAATGGAACGTCAGAGAACAATATTGAGGGGAACGAGAATAATGACCTCTTCCCTTCACTCCCCCTGATTCTCACTCCTTCCCCTCCTTTTAGCTTCATCTCTCCCTCTCTCGCAGGGCTCTGGAGTCTTGGCCTCACCTATTGACATTCAGCTTCTCGGCAGATTAAGCAGCGAATGGAGCCTCTGGAAAGGGTAAACACAGTGGAGGAACAATGACCAACAGGCGGCAACCTTATTGGATTCTAATTAACTGCCAGGAGAGATGGCCAGGGGCATGTTAAGTGCTGTGGGACACAAGTTAGGGACCCAAACCTCAAGTTCCACAACTCACATAACCTACTCTCCACTAAATTCTTGTAGATTGTTTCTGTCTTTCCCTTTATCGTTCCCGGTATCGCTGTCTCCTTTTTAGTATTCTCCTATCTTTGAATCTATTTGCTCACTCTTTCACATATGGCCCATGAGAATGGCAAACAGAGGCATTTAAAAACACTCCTTGGAGAGCCATTTGCCATCCTTCTTTTCCTGGGCTACCTCTTCCTCTCTGCTCCCCATCCTCCCCCCCCCCCCCCCCCCTCTTTTTAACACAGTGGAACGAGGCCCAGCTCCCTGAGGTAGCTGTTTGAGCGATAAGGTTAAAACGTGAAAAAAAAGGTGAAAAATTGTGAGAGATTATTTGATATTAAACAGATTGAATTATCTGGAGTGAAAAAGAGGGATGAAGAGATGAAGGAGAGCTAAATCATATTTCTGCATCGCCCTCAGGAGGAGCACTACCAGAGGGAGAGAGGGCGCTAAATGGGAATGAGCAAATAGCCTGGTCAGAAATCTGAAAATATAACCTTTTTTTTTTATACTCTCCTACCCCAGTGAACCAGCGCGTTAATTTGAGTGTGAGTCCAGGCAGGTCTCTCTATATGTGTGAACTTTCTCACTGGTGCAGTGGGTCCTCGGTCTTTTGAGTGGTCTCCTGATTAGGCCAGCTCACAATGGTGATGTGTCCTCCAGGGGCCCCCTGTCTGGAGCCACAGGCACTAATTAGACCGGTATCATTAATGAGTTAGTGTGAAAGAAGGTTCAGCCCACCTTGAGTTAACACTGAAGTGGGCAAAAAAAAAAAAAAAAAAATCCAGCGCCCCACAGGAGACAGGCTATCGTCACCTCAGCGAACATATAAAGCAATTTGTTAATTGGTGTGAAAATCCGCACAAACTTTGAAGCCATACATGTGCAAACGCATGCACACACTCTCACACCTTAATGTGAATACACATACTGATGTTCAGGGTACTCCATGAAGGCATTGCTTGTTAACATGCTACCTGGGATCAAAGAGGCAACAGCTAGAAGGAGAGAAGTTTGGAAGAGCCATTATTTGTTGAGGAAAAAAATTGCAGCCCAGTGTTGTGTTTGTCCTTCGGCAAACCTGGCAGAAAAAGAGGTTTCCACCATTTCACAAAAACGAAGGGATATTTCTTTTTCTTTCTCACCATCATGTGAGGGACTCTTTGAAATACTCAGAGTACTTTTTTTTTTTTTTAAATCAAAGCTGGGAGGAAATGAATCACAGCTTCACTTGTGATCTAAGCCCGGAGATATAAAAGGGATCCACATGACTACTGTCCATTTCCACACCATTACAGCAACAGTCATGGCTGTAATAGGTTGAATTGGGCCATTGATTTCTCTCATGCACCCTCTCTTTCACCCACAAAACTAGTCTCTGCCAGTTCCGAGATACACCCATTTCTTTTTTAACTAAACATCACATGCTCAAAGACGGCTCACACACACACACACACACACACACAGACACACAAAAAACAGAAAAACACCACCAAATCTAAGCCACAAAAGGGCACAGACACACTCAGTCGCACACAAACACACACGGCCAATACAATATGTCCCAGCTTGAGTTCCTGGGGAGTTAAACAAAGAACTGAGTTTAAATTGGCTTTTAAAGAACTCCCCCAGAACAATCATGGAGTTGACTTGAGCCACTATAGAGTGTCAGAGGACTGCTTTAGAGAAAGAAGGGTAGTTAGGCTGAGGTCTATAGTGGAGTGAGTGGCTAATCTATAGTGTGACGACGCAAGAGCTTCTCTTGACCGGCTTCAATAGCCCTCCAATCAGGCCTGACTGCCCCTCAATCTTCGCTTAGCTTTTTTAACTTGCCTGTGATTGTGCGGCTTCATTAAGGGCCTATTTATCTTTCCCTGTACTACAGTCCTAAAAGGCTACATGACATGTTCAGCACACCCATGCACCGCCTACACAAGGACCTGGCAGATGCACGACTCCATTAGCACACAAAGAGAATCTAACATAGCGAAATCTGCTGGAATCACGGTCCAGTCAGCTGAAAACATTGCTACTTTTATTTTTCTTCCTAAACTGTGATAGTTTTAACAAATTTTTAACTTCTCTGTCCTCTGAAGCTGGCAGCCTCCATCTGCTAATCAGTGTTCCTCCTGCTTGATCGCTTCGTGAAAAAAAGAACAGAAAAAAGTCTCTTAAAAACAATCGTTCAGGTGATGAAGTAGCCTGCAAGGCGTTCGGTGTGTGGCTGTGCTGCAGCGTAATGCCGCCTGAACAAAATAGCAGACCAGGTGAACCCATGACCCCACAGAGACAGAGACCCTCCCAAACAAGCCACAACAAACAGCCTTCTGTAGCCACTCTCTGCCTTTGATCTGAAGAATCTGAGATGAGATCTGTTTCCTCTTCCCTCTCTTCTCTTGTGCCCTTTTTCTCTTTTCCTTTACAACATCTCCTTATACTTTTCCCTCCCCTCCCCGCTGAGCAGGTGTATTAAATGAGGTGACTATTCCGGCGGCACTGGGCCGCACCTCAAAGTGCAGTCTGTGAAGAGGGCTTTTCTCTCCCTCCCCCCCTCTTATCTTTCATCCCTTCTATATGCCCATCTCCTTTACTCTCCCTTTTCCTTTCCCTTTATCCCTCTCCATCCCCTTTACTGCGTTTAACATGTTCTCTCGTACTCTTGAATTTGAAATGGAGAGCGCCAGGCCTCTCATCTATTCGGATCTATCTACACCTCCCTGTCTATCTCCGTCTGCGAATATCTCGGCCTATTGTCTGTTTAGCTATATGTCTAATTATGCTGTCTCACTTATGCAATTAGTGCAAAAATAAATGGCTGCCATAGCTTTGTGTCTCCCCTTCACCCCTCCCATTGCAGGCTCTGAGAAAACAAATTATAGAGAACAATAGGTACAAATGGCTTCTGCACCAAACCACATGATGGATGCAGCCTGGGTTCCCTGCATCTCATCCCTTCCTTTTTTCCTCTTCCTCAATCACTCCCTTCTCCATTATCTTCGGCTCTATATGTCTCTGTTTGGATACAGGGGAGGACTTGAGCACTCTTTCGCCCAACTACCCGATCACTGTATGGCTGTATCATCCGTCTTCCCTTCTTGGCAATGACACTATATTCACACTGACATCATATTAAGCAGGCTCCCTTTTTTCCCCTATACCTTTCTTTCTCTCCCTCTTGCCTTGTCTCTTTCCCTTCCCCTGCTGTTGTCTCCGCAAGAACTCTCTTCTCCTCTATCCCCAAGAGCATTCTGTACACCATGACTGCAAAGCAAACGCTTGGGACTCTAAAGCAAACAGCAAGCATCCTGTGCCATAGCCCCATCTGTGGATAGTCTGAGCAGGGAACAATCAGTCCCTCTCCTCCTCCTCCTCTGCTTCGTTCTCTTTCCAGCCCCCTGGGATCTGCACAGCACTAGGATGCCTCAGTCAGACGGGTGCAATGTGCTGGAACAATGGTTGGGCTGCTTCCTCCAGGAGGGGTGTTAGGTTTACCTCAGCCAGCTTGGGAAGCACTTAGCCATGTGTTCTTGCCCTCCTCGCTGATGCTGCTTCGCAGGAATGTGGCAGAAAAGCTTCTTTCCAGCATACGCCTCCCTTACTTCTCTCTCGCACACCTGCTTCCCCCCACCCAGCCCACCTCCAGCTCTCTCTCTCACACACACACACACCCAAACACAGGTATGCACACAATCACTTTCTTTGCATTCAAGTGTACACTTGAGATCTAATGTTTAGCCTGAGGTGCTATTAATCCCCCTCGGACTTGCAGTCAGTTACAGCTTTTCTTTTTTTGTTTTTTCACCTCTGCCATGCTCAAAGAAAAACAGCAGGTTTGGTTTCCACTGAAACAAGCATATCCATTACCTGAAATTCTAGGCTCCTGGCAGTAAATCCCTTTGACCCCCTCTGCCTCCCTCCTCTCCCTTTCTCTTCCTCCCCCTATTCTCATGCTGAGCCCATTGTTGTTTTTGCATCAGCTTTCTTATGCCAAAAGCAGACTTCAGGAGAGAGAAAGGGAGAGACACACCCCTCAACCAGTTAACTGACACCCACCTCTACCAAACACCCTCCCTCCCACCCACCCACACACACACTTCGCTGCTACTCACGTCTCAACACAGCTCGATAACATTAACATGTTTTGCCATTGAGGGAGCTGCAGTTAAAGGCTTGATCAATACGCTTTGACTGACATCCCTCAGTTGATAGCAAATTGGTTGCCTTCTCTCGCAGACCTCCCAGCGAGAGTTTCTCAGCCCTGTCTGAAATTCTCTGCAGAAGAAATGTAAATAAAAGACATGGCTACACTTTCTCCAATCTTTCACACAGTCTCTTCCAACAATAGGAAGAACAACAGCAGCAGCAGCACAGGACAATCTTTCATTGTGCAGAGGAAGACAAGGGCAAGCCACAACCAACCCACTATTTTGGTTAATGGTTGAGTCACCAACACAATATTAGCCACGGCGTTCCAGGCAGTTTCAACTGACAGGGTGGAGAGATGAAAAGGAGAATAAGGAGTGAGTGTGGACTTCTTCAAGGAACAAGTAGTTGGAATATTTATTCCCACAAGGGTACACACTCTTTCCATATCTAATAAAATGAGCAGCAGGCAGACAGTTTCTTGTTTCCTTGAATGTGTTTTTCACCCTTAGCTGGTTAAGGAGGTGACATGTCCTGAGAGCTGGAGCATCATTAATTAGACAGTTGGACTTTGACTAATCGCTCCAGAAAGAGCACACAGCCCTGAAGATGCCAAACACTCATCTCGGCTCATCATCCACAGCCCCAGCGTGCGCCCTTGACCTCTGTGGGTGCGCGAGTGTGTTCAGGGTGTTGCTTCCGTGAGATCCTTGTGATTCATTTCTGGATGATGTGCACACGCCATATAAGCCCTAGTGCACTCTGCTGAATATTTCACATCTCCTTCTAATCAAGTGCCACTGCCAATCATAGTTTATGCAAAGAGAGTAAAAATAGAAGTAAAATAAATCTGCATCTAGTGCTAAATAAATGTTGTCTGATGGGATTCCCAACTGAACTTTTTTCTTTTTCCTGAAACTCTTCCCAGCTGCCAGAATTCTACTCCAATAAAGCTATCTTTAATACAAGGTTAAGGAAAGCGGCTGGTGAAGATAACACAGGAACAGATATTGCTGCAACGCAGAAGATAAATTTCAATTTGCTGTTGGTTTCTGCGTCTCGGCAGGAGATATGAAATTCTTGTCTTGCAGGGCAAGAATTGATTGGAAAATAAAAATGAATGTGTGGTCTAGTGCATCTGTTGTATGTTGGTTTCTGGGCTTAAGGTCTTTTGAAATGGCGATATATCTCTGCAAAAGGAAGTGACACTTGCATTTTAGGGAGGAGATAAATGCAATACAAGTCTTTCTTAAAATAGCTGCTACTGTATAAATTCAACTCTTTCCCTTGGGGGCCTGTTCTAATGACATGCACAGAATTAATCCCACTTTCTTCCTCTCTCTATTCTTTCCATTACTGTGTTTGTACAGAAGAATGAAAGAGTCAACAAATTTGTGCCGTCCCCCGCCCGTGTGTATGCTCACAACACAGCCCCGAAGAGTCACAACTGGGGAAGAAGACTCTAGGAAAATGGCAGGAAGCTCCCATTGTCCTGTTCCCTGTCATATCCTTTCCGGCTCCTCAAACCACCTCAGAGGAAGACACGCTGAGGATGTGCAGAGACAGACACAAGGAGAGAGTGAAGACAAAAGGAGGATGGGTGGGACGAGGTAAAAATAATAACAAAGAAGCCAAATGTCATCAACAGTTTGCTAACTGGCTACTTGGGCTTCCTGTGTTGAGCCATACCAGTGCGCACATCCACTTAAGTTGCTAACAGCTGATAACAAAGCCTCGGGACACACTGCCAAGTTCTTTATCTGTGTTTACCCACATGGCAAAGCTGATTAGAGATGAGCAACATTATGAAGCCCCATTGTTTCCTTTCTCATTCCAGTTTCTCCTTCCGTAAAAATGCTGCAAGTGCGTGTGCAGGAAGGGGAGCTCAGAGGATATGAAGAAGAGCAGAAAGACAATGCCTCGTGTGCATGACGGGTCTTCAGGATGAAAGGAAATAACAGGTCTTTCTTGCATATTTTGGACATTCATTACTGCCGGCTCGGGTGTGCCTGTGCGTGTGTGTGTTTGCATGACCACATCATTTGTAAAAAAGAAAAACTGGATGCCTTGCTCTAAAAATATTCATCCAGTCCAGTCACCTACAGTAATCTTGACAAAACTCTTAAAATGCACATGTTGGGATAAAGTTTAAAATATAAAAAAAGCATATGTGAATCTTTCGTTTTGTGTTTAGTTTCTAGAAATTTCAGATACAGCGTTAAAAACGAGCAACACGGACTGAACATCGAGTTGACCACATGTTATCTATCTTTGCCCTGACTTTGTCTCACAAATTTTGCAAGGCACTTCTGTTCAAGAGTCAGCTGCATTCAGATTCTGCTGTGTCTGCACTTGGTGAACCTCATATCTTACACTCCTCCCTGGCTGGCTACAGTTCTTACCCCCAAACTTTCTGGCACTTAGTCTCTTTTACTTTATCTCCGATCTTTTTTATCACAGAGGAAAAGAAAAGAAAGGCGCATGATACAAGGAGAGGAGGTAAAACGGAGGCAGAAAGAGAGCGCATTGGTTTGTTTGTGTGTGTGTTTGTGCGACAGAGACAAGACTAACAAGACAGGGAAAGGTTAACAATGCTCAGCGGTCTTCTTCTGTGTTTACCCGCTGCTTGTCCGCTTAATCATCAAGACACTGGTGACACATCCAAGTCTTACCCCTCCTTTAAGACTCTCCTTCCATCTTCCACCCCCAACTTTGTCTTCAGTCTGACTCCCCTCCGAAAGAATTCAAAGAGCAGCAAAACAGCAGTTCATAAAATATGCGCAGCTCCCTAAAACAAAACCTCCCAGGCCATGTTGTCACTGCATCCTCAAGCATCGTTGTACTCTATATTTTAAAGACAAATCTGGTAATGGGAAAACCCAGGGTGGTAATGCGGGGAGGAGGGAGCTGGGGCTGCATTTATCACTTTCTCTGCTCGAGTTTATTTCTATGTTTGTGTCTGTATGAGGTATGAATGCGAACAGGCTTTCAACCGTCGGTGAAAGTCTCCCATCTGCCTGTGGCCCATTAAGCAGATACGCTCTCCTGTCCCCGTGTTCCACAGTCACACATTCTGCGACCGGGCAAAAAGTAAAAAATAAAAAAAAAATGCTGTGAGAAGAAGCAAAGGTGGAAAATTTTCACACTGCCACACTATAGTGAAACATGAGTGGCGACACGACTTAAGAGGAATGGAGAGAAACTTGTAATCTTAGCTCACAGCCTTTGAACTTGGCCCGATGAGACGCAAGCGACCCAAAGCAAAAGGTTCCAAAGAAGAGCTCACTGAAGATTACTCAGAATACTGATTCAGTGTGGAATCCAATTCCTGTGGGAGCCCAGGGGACTATCCGGGAAAGTAAATTATCTGTGTTGTAGTACAGACTACATACTTACAAAATGTATGCAATATGCCATACATAAATTTCAAAGTGAGGCCATGTGTTGGAGCCAAATTTGGATACCACAAAATACATTTATGAGTGCAAAGAATTTTGAGCATCTGTGACTCTTTATAAGACTGACACAATAAATGAGGTCTAGGGTCTCTTAGGTTCTAATTAGGGCAGCTGTTACCATTTTCATTATTTGTGTGCTTGAGTGTGAAAGGGGGGAGAGTGAGTGTGTGCGTGTTGGGGTCCGGAAAATATGCCACTGTCTGGCTACTGCTCCTTCTCATCCAGCTGTTGCTAGTCTATCAGGGAGTGGAGGTTTACTCGTTTCACATTCCTCCCCGGAGCCTTGAATGATGACAAAACCACGCTGAAGGTAAAGATGTACGCACAACACATGGTCATTGGACATGCTTGGGCTTTTGGTGAAAGTCTGTCTGAGGTGAAAATACAATAAAGCCTAAAGGATTTCAATTTCATTATGCTATCTTTTCTGCCTCCCCACGATCCCCTTCCTCCACTCACCCCGGAGAACATCTGTGTTTAGTGCGAGGTTGTTGTCTATTCTCTTGCATTCAAATTTAATTATTATTTTTCCTCATCCCAAAGTGTTAATACCGCGCTCTAGTTTATCGACGCTGAAAAATGCTGATAAGTCAACAGTTGCTCAGTGTTAATTGCCGAAAGCGTCTTTTCTGCAACAAGAGCAGCACAAAACGAGTCAAATAAATTGTAGCAGCTGTTCAGAAAGCCTGCTTGCTTTTTTGTTTGTTTGTTTTTGTTTCGTAATAATTGCATTTAAGCCTAAAAACACATCTGTTTTCGGCATCGTTCTGTTAATTCTATTACAGGATAACTAATAATAAGTTACAACGTTGAAGTGTGGAGGGAAAACAAAAGCTGACAAGTCGCATTTTCAAAACAAGACGTGCATCAAAACATTCTTTCTCCTCACAATTCCTTCAAAATTAAAGCATTTTGAAATCTCGATACTGGAAGGTCTGGGGCAGAATGAGCAGAATTTGTTATAATCACTCATAAACTCTGTTCTGCCAATAAAAAAGCAACAGGGGGTGGTGGTGGTGTAGGAGAGAGAGGGTGGGGGGGAAACAGGTGCATTATGTCTGCCCGTCTCAAGAAAAACAAATGCTCTCCCTCTCTAGTTTGTGTCTCCCTCATTCTCTGCCCCTTTGCTTTCTCGCTGCCTCCCCCTCTTCCCCGCTCTCACTCTTACCATCTCAAATGCGTGTCCTCGGGAGAGCGTGCAGTCCCCGTTGGAAGATACACCGTGTCCGTTTTTGCCCGTTTACGCACCACATGAAAGGAAAAGAAACTTTAGACGCAATCCTGTCAGCTCAGCAGAAACCCCCTCTGGCTTTTGTGTTTTTCCCATTCTTTTTCTTTTTGTTTAAGGGAATGCAGCGTGTGCAACACCGGCCAACTTCAGGGCAAAAAAAAGATGCAGGGAGCTGCAATGAGCTGTCTCATACCCAGCTTTAATTGTTCTGTTATCACCTGCTTAAATGCGCATTCTTGACGAGCCTCGTTAAAAAAACAACAACAACAAAAAAGCATCTTATTTAAAAGACACTCGCGTGTGGAGAAACACTGCGGTCAGGCGCAACCGGTCCCCAGATTTAAGAAATCAAATAAGTGAAACTTTCCGTCTGTGCACCCTCGTACAATGATTCGGAGCCTTTCCATTCAAAACAAGAAAGCTCACTTCGCTCAGGCTTCCGATGTTTGAATAAGATCAGGGGGGCAAAAATCACTGCAAATCTCACTTACGCAGTGCCATTTTTCATCAAGGACTGCTCGCAGACAGAGAAACCTCCTGATGTAATCACTCTTTCAGAACTAATTAAACATTTACCGGCAATTAACAGCAGTGAAATGTAGCATTGCAGCAGATCAGATGCCCACACTACTACAGCAGCGCACTGAATGGCTTGACGCAGCGCGCCAGCACGGAGCGCGGTCCATCCTTCCCCGTTAATAAGGACCCGGGTGGTTAAATGATAGCAAACAAAAGAGTATCTTACCTGTGACCATCACGCAAAAGATGAGGTATAACGAAGACATTTTAGTTGCTCTTTCCGCTGATTGTATTCTATGGAAAGAGTCTCGCTCCGTCTATGCGACTGAGCTGGTTATGGTCCACCGCGGCACCGGGCTCGGGATCACCGGAGATTCGTCTACAATAGCATCCAGTTTAAAGAAACGACTCAGAATGGTCCGAGCAGTCAGTAAACTCGCAGTTAGCAATACATCTCCACAGTTGGTAACTTTCCCCTCTGCATCAGCTTCTTTCCCAGTCTCCGTTCCTTGCCACTGTGGCACAGCTCTCGCCTCACTGTGCTCTCCAGCAGTCCATTAGAGAATCGGGCGTTTCAATCAGAAGGTTCATCCAGAGTCCACTTTGTAACCTGCTTCAGCATGCTGCGCGAAAAAAAAGCGATCACTCCTCCTCGACAGTGCGCAGTGATAACCTCGGTGAAGTTACCTCTCGCCCCTCCGCTGGAGTCTCTCACTCTGTTCCCTCTATAACACACTCACTCCCGCTTCTCTCTCTCTCTCATACACACTCTTCCCCGATCGGTCTCCTCGGTTTACTCTCCCTCCTGCCAATTGGAAATGCGCACTGACAGTCATCTGGTGGTGGTACTGGGTAGCCAAATCTGGCAGAAGCTGAGCCTGAGGAGCCCCTTCTTCCTCAGATGCTTGCAGGGGGGGGGGGGACCCCCGCCCCTAGGGGACTGGGATTGGCTGAGCAGGCATCACGAGGAGGGCATTTAAAAAACTTATTCACAGTTAAATGACTGCTCTAACAGCTTTGGGTGAAAAAACGCTTGAATAATATGAATCCACAGAATAGGATGCTGGAAAAGCAATGTGCTCCCTGTCCTGTAGGGGAAAATGCAGATTCTTGCTGTTGCCATTAGTTTCTTTTTCCATATCATACACAGCACAAAAGCACTTGCCCCTTCCTCATTTCAAAGTTTTTGTGTGTATGTGTGTGTTTGTTTTTTTTGTATATTTGTCACGTTTGAATGTTTCAGATTGTTAAAGAAATTTTTATATTAGACAAAGCGAATCTTAGCAAATTCAAACTGCAGTTTTAACATGATGTTTACATGACATAAGCAAAAGAAATATTAAAACCCACCTGGCTCTGTGTGAAAATGTAATTGCCCCCTAAGCCTAATAACTGGTGTTGCCACACTTGGCAACAAGAACCTCAATCAAGTGTTCGTGTAAGCTGGCAATGAGTCTTTCACACTGCTGTGGAGGAATTTTGGCCCACTCTTCTTTGCAGAATTGTTTTAATTCAGCCCGTTGGAGGATTTTCAAGCATGAACAGCCTGTTTAAGGTCATGCCAAATCATTTCCATTGGATGCAAGTCTGGACTTTGACTAGGCCGCTCCAAAACCTTCATTTGTTTTGTTTGAGCCGTTCAAAGGTGAGCTTGCTGGTGTGTTTTGGATCTTTGTCCTGCTCCATAACTCAAGCCTTAGGGTACAAACTGGCCAAACATTCTGCTTCAGGGTTTTCTGGTTTAGAGCAGAATTCATGGTTTCATCAATTATAACAAGTTGTTCAGCAGTCTCTGACCATCACACTACCACCACCATGTTTGACTGTTGGTATGAAATTTATGAAATGCTGTCTTAATTTTATGCCAGATGTAACGGGACTCAAACCTTTCAAAAAGTTCAGTTTTTGTCTCATCAGTCCACACAATATTTCCCCAAAGGCCTTGTGGATGATCAAGATGTTGTTTTGCAAATACGAGATGAGTCTTTATGCTCTTTTTGGTCAGCAGTGATTTTCTCCTTGGACTCTCCCATGGATGCCATTTTTGCTCAGTCTCTTTCTTATTGGTGAATCGTGAACTCTGAGGCAGATGAGGCCTGCAGTTCTGTAAATGTTGTTCTAGATTCTGTTGTGGCCTTCTTTGAGTAATTTGTGTAGGTTGGTCACTCCTGGGAAGGTTCACCACCATTCCAGGTTTTCTCCATTTATGGATAACGACTCTCACCATCATTCACTGGCCATCATGTGTTGCTTTCTGACATCTTTTGGCCACTTCACCTCGCCAGACAGGATCTATTTATGGGTTTTCTTAATTCAGCAGGTCTAGCAGTAATCGAACCTGGCTGGTGAAAGTGAACTCAACTTTCCAAAAAATGTGGTTAATTACAGTAAATGAATTTAAACTCAAATTTATGTAATTTTTCTTCAAACAATAACTGTATCTTCGTCATTTATTCATTAGATATGGTAATGCTTTATATGCCACAGACAACATTTCAATGTGAGAAGGAAAATCCAAAGACTGGCTTCATTTTAAATATGCACAAAATCTTCCTTCCTCTCAGTGAAGTTACACAGCAACTCTCCTATTTTGGTCAGACAAGGGCCAAATTTAGCACCCAAATCAATCCCTGCCTTCCATTATGAAACATATTTAGAAGTTAATGAGAATGGGTATGAAGTACAGAATCAGTTAAAGATGTTTGGACAATCTGTATAATGATCACTTGACACATAAACCCCAACACAGATGAAATAATAGCGGAAACCATCAGCTGCTGTTTCAGAAGAGTAAACTAGTTTAGTTGATGAGCCTTTTGTCTTTTATGTACTCACTTTCTCCCACACAACTGATGACTTTTACCCCAGCCATGTGTCACTATTATTTCAGTTACAATGATAACTGGATTTTTAGTTAGTCAGGTAGCATAAGTTCATGGAAGTTTTTTCAGTTAGTTATTGTTCAGCGTCATGTAGTGGGCACCAAAGAGAACAGAAGAGAACAGAATCATTATCATATTTCAACAAAAGCTAAGGCTTCTATAAAGAGATGAAAACACTGCAGTCTATCACTTGCCTGTGGCTGTTTGTAGGCTTGTTCTTTGATGTTGTTCATTAGTTATTCAAGGATCTATTGATTAACCAAAATAATAGGCCTCGGAGTCATCTGGTTAATCAGTCTTTCACACATGCAAAGAATGAATTTAATGTTAACACATCCACCCTTTAGAGACACATACATGTGTGAGTGTGCACACACACACACACACACACACATGTGCCCTGTTAGCACATCCAGGTGGTTGAAGCACCATAACACTGTGAAAAATTCATCAAAGTGTGCAGACTTGGACACAGAGGACTTCAGCATGTGTTGATCTGTTCCTAAATAAATAAACAAATAAAATAAATAATGAAATAAAAAAGCATCAACAGCAAAAATAAGAATCTCTCTTTTTGACATTTAGCATTGCATTTAATTAAACAGTGAACCACGCGGTGATTAGGGCTCAGGCCTCATGAGGGTGCCCCCCTCCCCAAACAGTAGTTTTAAAACCCTGGGGCTGGCCTTCCTGTTTATTGCCTCCCTGTAATGCAAACATAAGGGTCCCCTGCCAGTAAACACATGTTGATGGAAAAAACAGCTTGCACAGCTGGGAAGCCAACCCAGGTTAGAGTGACTGAGCACATGGGTAAATGAGCGTGTGTGTGTGAGACACACACACACACACACACACACACACACACACACACACACACACACACACACACACACACACACACACACACACACACACACAGACAGATACTTGCTTATTGTACTTGTGTCAGTGTGCAAATCAGGTTGAGTATAGGAAGGATAATCAAAGGAAATCATCAATCACACACACACACAACACATAGTGTGTGTTTGCTGGGCCATAGTGAGCATGTGTTAAACCGTCAAGGAGTGACTGAAGGCAGGGTTAGGGTGAGCTGTAAAACAGCAGGGTGTCTCCACCAGTTGTGCTGTGATAATAAAATCAACATCCATTGTGCAAAGTCTGTCACCAGGCATGCTGCTGTGATTGAAATGTATGATTTCCTATGGCTCGCACAGATGGACAGATAGATGAGGGCAAAACAGATGATACTTGCATCAGCATCAGTTCGAGCCAATAGTCTTAATTATATTGGCCTCCGTGGCATCAAATGGAGGGCGCCCTTGCTCCCCGAGCTTTTGAGCCTGTGAATAATTTATAAATAAAAAGGGGGTTTTCAGCTGTGGGTTTATTAATAATAAATATGGTTTGATATTTACTAAACTGTTCAGAGGGAGAAAGGGGTGACAGTTAAGACATCGTTTGCATGGTAATTGTAGGGAGGTAATAAATAAGGCATGAAGTGGAGATATATGGAAATGTGATTCACAGGGAAATGAGAATAATTTAACAAAATATTATCCCAGTCCCTATTTGACCTGGGGTCAATTAAAAAAAAGAGAGAGAGAGATGTCAGTCATGGCGAATGGAGTTGCGCTTTAAAATTACAATCCCTTGCGTTCTCTTTTGTCTGGCTGGAGAGTGGCTAACGCTCAAGTGGGGGAAAATGCATTCATACTGACACAAAACATTTGTTTATCTCGAATGAATATTAAGGAGAATAAAAATCATCCTCATCATTGCTACCAGAGGAAAAGAAGACATTTCTCTATCAAAACTGAACTCTGAGCGGCTCGAGCTGAAAGCCGAGGAATGCGAGTTGTGTTTTGCTTCAAAATCTTCTGTTCTTCTGGAAAAACTCTGAGTGGTTTTCAATGAAAACACATATTGTGCTGGTGCTATAAAAACGTTTTCTATAAAAATATGAAAAGTTCAAACACAAACTAATCATTTTCCCCTACCTGAGTCATGAAATACAGAGTGATCAACATCTTGCTCTATATACTGTGGTGTATGTCCATATTGCAGTGATTCAGTTCCTGGTCTAAGGTTTATGCTGCTATCCATATGAGAAACATTACACCAGCTCTTACTGTAATTGTGATATTGAATGTTGAGCTGATCTGTGTCAACCATAACTCTAAATGCCGCTACAAGCTCATAATTCATAAGGACATTTACCTTTACTAGGAAGTGGTATCCATCTGCACGGCTCACAAGCAATTCAAAACCTGTCTCCTCTCTCCCATTCCGCTAGGATGATGTCAGGCTACTGCATTGGTCTGAAATCTGCAATTAAGCATTTTCCTTCCGCGTGATTGATGAGCAGGAGGAGGTCCATTAAAGCTCAACATGTAACCCGGGGCTCACTCTGAAGTCTACAGGACTATTTCCAGGCTCATATCAAATCCATGTCCTCTGCCCTAATATCAGAATATGACTCTGGCCACCCATGGATTCTGTTTTTGTCTGTAATGAAAGTCTCTCCGGGGATCAGGTTGAGGGATTCTTTTCCTCAGGGGTCAAGGAGAGGTTGAGGCTTCTGGCCCATGCTGTGCTTAGAAAAGGGTGTGGATTACAGGAATGTGGATGTTGACCTCAGTATCTACACATATATTGAAAAGATCTACGGTCTGATATTACACTACATAAATAAGCAGCAAAGCTTTGACAGAATCGCCATTGTTTGACCCGGGATGAAGAGGGCTTTGTTTCCATCTCATGCGTGCTTGCACAATTTCTTCGTCCTCTTTTCGCAAGCCAGCACTTCGTCAACCTATCGCGCATTTTCCCCCCACTTCTTCACTAAAGTCGTTGCAGCATCGCCCAAATTTAAGATCAGACCGGCTGGGTCCTTGCCCGGCATGAGTGTGTTTTCGCTGATAAGTACAGCAGTAAGCTGTCTAAAATATTCATAGACTGATGCAGAGTTGTTGTCCCTTGATGGGCCTCACCATGTGCAACATCTGTTCCTGATGTCATGGCGCGTTCTTGTGTGCCAGAAAAGCCCTGATGGTGTCCGTGGCATCTCTCCTCATTTCTACTGCCGTAAGCCAAGTCCAGGCACACTCCTCTCCGCTCAGCTCCGATAAATAGCTGAGACAACGATAGTGACTCAGTCGCCTGGACAGAACTATTGAACACGTCTGCTAATCCATACACATAGATTTAGTCACTCCGGTCTCACACTGACATCAGCAATTCTGCCATTCACTGATAAATGTGTCAGTTGATTGTTGGCCCTATCAACAGCCCACGATGATTTGGAGACCATTCCACAATGAGTTGCTGCGCAGTGGGTCGGAGGAGTGAATACATCGTAAGCTGTCAAAGCATTAATGCACTTAGCTCAATAAAAATCTAACATATACATTTATGTTCTAATGCTGCACTTAACATTGCGTTATGCAATTAAAATGTCAAGTTTAACATAAGCAGCCGGATTGTTTTGAGCAGCCTACTGTTGACACTGACTCCACGTATCTATGACAACGTGAGGGATGGAAACAGAGTCGGCATTAGTCAAGGTGAATCCCGTCCTAGACGCACCGTCCATACGAGGCCACGGCTGCAGTCACAGTTCCCTCACCACTGGGCTTGCCTCGCTGTCTGCTGACAATCACATCAATAGGCCACGACTGGCTGCTTGTTTTGTGCCATGATCCCTTGCTGCTCATGCTGCTGAAAAAAAATAAATAACCAAGCTCTGCACTGCTATAAATAATGGATGACTCGTCCACTGTCACTTTTCATAGCATGTCAAGCCACGGCCTGGCCATTATTAGGGTCTGTCCTCTCCCCCTTTCTGCCTCTGACTCCAGTTTTGTTATTGTTCTGGTCGACTTGCCTGCACACCTCCTCGGCGGGTCGGCTGTCAGTCTTTCTCTCAGTTGTTGCAGTTGATGGTAGCCACAGAGAAGAAAAACATTCTCCGGGGGCCTTATACAAAAACGGGTGATATGGCAAGCCTCCGCTGGTCTGGCAGTGGGAATCTGCCTTGAACAGGTAGCAAAGCAGTTTCAGCTTAAGGTCTGCCAGGGCTTGAGATTGACCTCATCGTCTTGACACAGACTGTCTGTCGCTCTCAGACCCCATGAAAAGCTAAGAATGTTGCTTTAAAGTCAAAAAACAAGCACACACACTGGGTACAAAAAGAAGAGACTGCTTACTTAACCAGACACACAATACGCCCCAGTCCACTCGTCCAACAGGAGAAATCATGGATTATTTACACATGCAGCTGTGTCTGAGAAAAATGAATGAGGAACATCTGGCTGAAGGGGGAATATGAGAGAAAGATAAGAGAAAGATTTAGTCATTTGGCCTATGGAACACAAACACGAGGGTGTGTTGTAGAATCAGAGGAGGTTGTTATTTTAGGGGGACTTAAAAACTGTTTTACTCTCCATATCAGTTTCAGCTCTGTTTGTTCAAAATGTGCTTCGGTGCCACCAGGCCAAGCCCGAGGCAAGCGGTGTCCACCAGCAGCTCTCGGCTCCCGCAGACCGAGCCAGCCTCTCCATCTGCAGAGTAATAGCATCAAATCAAGGCCTGCAGCAAACAAACCCTGACAGATCCTCTCATTTGGGATTCACTTTGGGACAGCTGTGGTGCCATCCAAAAAGGGGGGACAGAGAGGGGGAAGCCAGCAGTCAGTAATGTATGCAGAGTGCCTGCACGTCCTGGATGACAGCAACATGAGCGCTTGTCACAGGAGACATCAGTTCTACTTAGTCACAGCGCTGCGGGGCAATCCATATGACTGCAGTGCTGTGCGAACTCTATTAATAGTTATCTACCTTTCAGGAGTTATTATGCTGAGTAGGGGATGACAAAGGAATATAATGGAATAAGTCCCAAATGAGGAAAGGAAACAGGGTCTGCGGAGCATCCTTTTTGCCACTGAGGTTGTTACAACTTAAGAATCTTCCTCCAATCTCCTCTCTCTCACCCCGTTCCTAGCAGCCTTATGCCAGACCCACATTTTATGTGAGAGGCATTTTAAGGATTAGTTATGGGGCAGGGGGAGGGGACGGGGTGGGGGTAATGATACTGGAGGAAAAGATGAGCAAAAGCGGGGTGCAAAGGAAGAGCTGAGACAAGGCGAAATAGATTGATGGCAGAGAATAGAGCTCACTAGAGGTCCCGTTGCCACTGAGGAACTCAATGCAGTGCTTGAGTCAGACTGGATCCAAAATGTCTTAAGCCAGGTAGTGACTCATTTTATTGCAGCATGCCTGGGCTTTAAGTATCAATACTTCCTGAAGCCATGTGATATGCACCTTAGTGTGTATCTTCCATTTAAAACAGCATTCTATTTGATTTCATTGATTGAATTAATTAATAACAGATGACACTGCAGCTTGTCACTCTGTTTAGATCAAGTGCGTTGCAGTTAGGGCTGATTCATCCTCAGTCTACTCAGAGGGATTCTCCATAAGTCCAATACAGATCAGGCCCAAAATGTCTGACTGGTGAAGGTCTCGTGAAGAGGGAGGAAAAGGTAATGCAGGAAAGACAGGTGGACCTGTTTAAAAATCAAGGTCTTGAGTTGGCCACGGTTAATTTTTCATCATACTTCTAAATTAAAAATGTGGATGGTCATCACTTATTTGTCAAATTGTCTTCGCTCAAAAAAGATGAACGTCACATCAGGTTTGCAAAAAGGTCAGGGGAGCCAACAGCTAGGGAGGAGGAAGAGCGGATCAAAGACTGCTGATCCCACCAAATGCTCTGCAAAACCGCCTTGTTTAAGGGGGCTTTTACTCTAAATGGAGTCCCTGAACTTTTACACTAAGTAGAGATGACAGGATTTCAAATACAACATCTGGAATGGTTTGGCATACTTGTTCAACGTACTTTCACGGTCCGGTATAAATATGGGGGAAGATATAAACAAAGTATACCACGGCATCCATACATCCTCCACTTAAGCCTAAAAAGCCTTTAAGTTAATGCCCACATGCTCTAAATCAATACCAAATTCTGCTCACTGTAAGCAAAAATATGTATCTTAGTTTCCCTGGATTGTAAAAACCACTCACATCCGCAGTAGATATAATGTAAAGTGAATCCATTGGATTTCAGCATATTATTTGATTAACTCTCACTGTCCATCATTGCTTGACTGTTTCTATTCTTCTATGTCTTTTTCCTTGTTCTTGGAAAGGAGAAGCAGTGTGTCAGAAGTAAAAACACAGTAAAGTAATTAACTTCCCCCCATTTATGCTCACTGTTCCAACATTTCTAGAATTAAGGGTAAGAAAAAAAGGAAGAAGAGAGGGAAAATGATGGGTGTTGCTTCTACTTCTTCAAAATTGCAAATGTGTAGATCTATGGATGAGTGCTTAGCCCACAGCTGCCAGCGAAAGGAGAGAGAAACACAAAGGTCCCTTGTGTTCAGGCCTAAAGACTGGCCAAGAAAGGGAGCTAAAGATCTACCAGTGCACCTCAGCTGCCTTGAGGGTCGATAGATCTTTTCCATCCGACTAAAGGAGCCTACCACCCCCACTGTTTTCAACAGACAGGTCAGTACTTGCAAATCAACTTGATGAAATATGGCATGTAAATAAACACATTTCAGCTACATCTCGGTGAGATTGTCTACTGCAACGTTAACTATATTGCTGCACATCAAATTTGCTTGTTTCCTGATTGAATAAGAGACTGGATCGCTCAGAAAAGACTACATAAGAAGAGAACCAGACCACTGCCATTACAAACACGGCCCTTGTTTTGATTTGACACGTCTGGGAGAACTGGTTTCTTTCGCCTGATCCCCTCGTTTCTTCTCGATAGGCTAAGAATAAGCATCTGTTACTGGGGACAGCTTGGGAGATAGAGCAGCCTAGCAGATTGTTTTTGAGAATGAAGAAAAGGTTGTTTTGATACAAAAAAAAGGAGGTTTGATTTACCACAAAGCCTTCCTGTTAGTCCCCTGATCTCGCCTAGTGCAGGAAATAACAAATGATGATTTTCAGTGGAGGCTGCATTGGAAGACTGCTGGGGTTAGAAAACAGCAAAATGCTAAATGTATTTGCGCACATTGAAATCACACAACTTTAATGTGTTTGATCATTTTACAATATAAAACTGAATTAGCTGTTATTCGAATCGTCTAATCTTGTTGTAAGCTACATATTTAAAAGCAGGGGTGGGGGTGGTGGCAGTGGTGGTGTCGGCCCCTAAGATGTATGAAATATTGGTTATATTTCATCGCGTCTGCATTTTCAGCTCATGGGGATTGCCAGAGTCGTGCAAATCATTAACTCATTTTCCTGCAAGACCAGATTTAAAGGAGTTAGTCTGCATACTGTTTGGGTTACACTGCTCTCTTATCAGCTCTATTATTAGCTGGCCACTTGCTCTCTGCAGTTGCCTTCCTTCCAGTATTTCCTGATTGCATTTTTCATCCTTGTCTTAAACACATCCTCAGCTCTTGTGTGCTCTGTACTTTCACTGTTAGTCTGTGCGTAAGGCCACATCCTCACCATGATTAGAGCTGTTTTTAGAAAATAAGGGTCTTAGGGGAAGTTTATCATGCCCTTGCCACCCAGGCCTTAGTCAAGACACACCCCAATTACCAATGCGACTTAATTACACTATACTTTACAATAGTGGGTGGGTGGCAGGGGGTTACAGGCAAAGGTTGTACTCTACTGTCTGTCAAAAGCTAAAGAATAGAATAGAGGAATTGTCAATCACATATTGTTACACGTGGCGGGAAATAAAAGAATTAGCAGCAATTGAGACCTTATGTAAATATTAGTGTTATTATTTCATGGCTTGGCAGAGGCTTTCATCCCAAGTGACTCACAAATTCTGGAACCCATTTGCAAAGCGCAGCTTTGAACCAGTGAAATGCAGGTAAAGTACATTGCTCAAGGGTACAACTGTTCCACATAATATGTGTTGTATTAAAAAAAGGTCGTGCTCAAATTAAGTGGATCCATGAATTGAAATGAAAAAGGGCCCCTTTTGAGAGGAAAATAGATTAGTTTTGCTGATAGATGATCACTTGAAAGCTCTGTGATGTGAATAAGGAAAATTTGACCAGTTGCAGTAAAGCTGATTTATATCAGTTAAACGTTGTCCTGAGGGCCACTGCAGGGGGGTGGGGGATATGGCAAATTATCCATGAATACATCAAAGCCTTCTAAAGTGGCTTATTGCTACATATATTCTTTTTCATTGTTTACACTGAATAATCTAATTTAGGCTGTCAGGAGGAATTCCTAAACAGTGATTTAGCTTTGTATTCCTGGAAATCTTAGCAAGATAGCGATTGTATTTGCCAATGTACAGTATGCAAGTCTGGTGCAGTACTGCCTTATTAATAAGAGTATATTAAACAGAGATCCCCATGGTACCATTCATTATTGTTGTAACACTAACTCAAGCACTTTAGTGGAAAGCAGAAATTGTGGTTCCCCTCAACCAAAACCTGCTCATTATTGTCCATGTGAACAGCTTGTCTGATTCATTAAGCGTTTCCCGCACTATGTGCTCAAGAGACACAGACAAAGCAAAGAGGAAATGTAGAGGAGAGGGAAGATGATGGTAGGATGTGGTTTAGCCCAAGCGTGCCTGGAGTGAAATATGACTGATTACTGCATTCTTCAGTTGACATGCCCTCACTACACCTGAAACCTGTTAACTCAATGTGCATGGAACGGCCCGAATGAAGAGTCAAACCTGTTTTGACTGCCACATGGCAAATATTATGTTTGGCTGACCAGGTCACAGCTCAAGTAGGCTAGGCAAGATATAAGCAAACATCCTCCTCTGAGAATTAGGGTGTGTGCAACACTCCACTACCATATTTGTCTGAATATGCAAACACGTGGCTGTTTGCATTTTTATGGATCCAGGCATGCCGTGATGGATTGTGTTTTCTGTGGCTGACGTGCAGCATGGTGTGTCAGATGCCACAACTTTAATATAGATGTCTAGCACAAAGTCAGACAGCCCTGTATCTTTTGGATACCTTGAAGGCAAAGAAACAATGACAGTACATGGTGACATAAAAACTTTTGTTAGCTTGAGTCATCTTTGTTGGATCACTGACAAATAAGCTCTGTTTCTTCATTCACGTTAACGGGAACTCAGTAAATTATCAGAAGTCTGATTACATTTATTCTTAATAAAGAAAGAGCCGAGTATGAGGAAATACTCCTGCCTGTAATTATGACTACATCTGACTGGATTTAAGTCCAGATGAGAAATCTGGTCACTTTCAGGATCATCTTATGAAGTAGTGATAGTTGCTTATCACTTTCAAGACTGCGTAAGTATTCAGTTGCAAATCACCAAAGTCAGCTTGTTTTGGAGAATGCCCTAAACAGCAACAATAATTTCTACTGGAACGCACTCAAGTTTGTCTGCATTATAATTTGTGCGCTCGACAGGGTCAATCTCATAACGCAAACGTTGCTTTTTCCAAACCAACTCAATGAAGATGAGAGGAACATTAAATAACAACTAACCTATGAAATGAATGAATTAAATAACAGCATTATTTAAACAGACTTATGAAGCCACATATCCTGTGTTTGTAAAAGGATTAAGAAGCGACATAAGCCAGGTGTGAGCTTTTCTTTTCCTCTGATTCAGACACAGGTCAATTATATTAATGTTAGTCCAGGCTTCATTCAGACATTCCCACAACAGAGACGTTAAATGTCCAATTTCAGCCGTACGTGCAAAATTTTTGCTGCATTTATGTCTGCACCAGCTCCAGTGCATTGCAACAATTTTGAAAATTTAGTTTGCTGTGCCATTGCCACTAAGGGCAGTGTCTGTGGGTGTTTGTATATGTCACTGTGTTTGTAGCACTCTGTAGCAGCTCAAACGGAGAGCTCTGTCTCCTGGATTAGTAACAGCAAAAATACAGTATTAACAAAATACATCAGACGGAAATGGTCAAAGTAACACTTTATAATATGGCCTGCAACTAAAGACTATATAACTTCTATTTCAATGTGAAAAATACAACTACATCATTTCAAATTGCAATGTGATTATATTTTTCCTACAAATATTTCAAGGTAGTACACTCTGTTAATGTGCATGATTGATTTTCTGTTATTCAACTGCAGTTGTTTACTTACACTATACTTAAAATTACTTACAGTATCGTGCATTTCTCCTTGGAGATGGATAGGCAACTCCAGCCTGCTTGTGCCCTGAAAAGTACAATGTACTTAAAATCTAAGATTGGGAAATATTTTTTGTTTTTCTGTTAAATTACCGAGAAATTATGCACAACTTACTTACAGAAGTACTTAGGTATTTCTTAAATTTACTTACAGTATAATTATTTCCTTGTTTCCTATAAAAACCCAACTTTTTACCCCCTTATTCTAGTACCTTTAAGTATCTGTATTATGCCCTTAGTTGCGGGCTGTATTGTAAAGTGTTAACAGTTAAACAGATGACGTGTGCCATGCCAGTCTCGTGCAGTCAGTTTAGACTTCCATCGTGTTGAAAGTTTTAGGCAAAAGTTACCAAGGCCGACCTACTAAGAGCACCATCGCAATTTTTGCAGAAAAAAAGTCACCGTGGTGCTCATAGAGCCAACACACTGAGATGCCATCGGATTAACAGAAACGAGTACAGGTCTGAAAGGGGCTTCTGTCAGCAGCCATTAGCGGTCGCATCAAAGACTCCATGAAATTAGACTCTTGCTGAGAGCTGTCATTATAGGGCTGTTTGAGACTCTGCAGGGCCAAGTTCCAAACCTTCCCTCGACCCCGCAGTGCTTGGTGGAAACCGATGCCTCTGCATCAGCAGCAAACGCCACTCGCTATTCATTCCACTGGGCAAAGTTCACACCTGCTTCTGCTGCTAATTAATGAACAATAAAGTGAAACCGGGAGGTGTTTTAAATTCACGAGGGTATGAAAATCACTGTTCTACATGCGTCTTCATGTCCCAAAAATGGAACTGCCTTCAGCACTTTTATGTCCTCTCCACTGTGGTTGATAATGATTTTCTCTCACATAAGACAAGTGAACGTTTTCAAGTGAAGTCTACGTTTCCATTAAATCTGTTAGTTGTTCGTTTACGGAAGACACGTGGGGAAAATGCGTGAGGCTCTATAGTGTAGCGATTTGCACATTTGCTTGGCAAGTTGAAAGGTCAGCTGTTCATTTAAAGCAGGACCCAAATCCCTTTGCGGCTGCATCTCGAAGTGCAAACATGTAGAGTAACAGAAGTAGCTTTTACTGACATAGAATACACCAGGTGAAATATCTCTCTGTCTTTGTACTATTAACCAATTCAGCATTTGTTACTTTCTTACTTCACAAATGCATGTTTGCATAATTTACCACAGGACAGCCAGGTGAGGTTCACGCAGCTCTATGTGTTGATCTCAGGTCACATTTATGTTATACCATCAGAGACAGAGATATTTGAGCCAGACTGCCAAACATCTGTGTTCGGTGACTTTATGGGTGGCCTTTGCAGTCAGGACAATCATTGTAATCTTGACCATGGAAGGGGAAATAGTAGCTCACCAGGAGTTCAGTGTGGCTGTCACAGGAATCCATGCTTGACAGACTTGCACTTGAAAAGTCCCTGCACTGTGAGTGACTGTCCTCTCCCTCCTGTCTACTGCTTATCTGGTCCCCTCAGCCCCCGCCACACACACAAGCGCACACGTGCACGCAAACACACTACGTTTATTCACCCATCACACAATAGTGTGCTGACAAACTGTCTCCCTCGGCCACCTCTGTTCCCTGCCCACTCGGGGAAGATGACATGTGTTTGATGGCCAAAATCATTGCACTGTCTACTTTCTCTGTCTCCTCAGCGCCAAGCACACCACGACCTGAGAGTGGGGGGTGGGAGGTTGAGCGAGTGGCATGTTTGTACTGCTCAGCGCCTTCAGAAGAGATTTAATGTAGCTGATATGTTGTTTTGTTTGTTGCTTTGTGCGTCGCTCTTAATTAGCTCCACGGACAAACAGTGAGACTGTACCCCCTCAAAGCCACTACAACTAATCAGGAATGCCGAGGAGCCAGAGATGAAGAGAGGAATGACGCTGACCTCAAAATGTCAGCTGGTGTTGCATTTCTTATTGTTTACTCTCACTTTTCCACGCAATGGTGTGCATGATCATGCTCAAGGCTATTTACATATTTGAACTCTGCTTTTTGTCTATATTTCTTATGGAAGGAATTAAAAAGCGCAGGAAAAAAAAGGCTTGTGGCTTATTGTTGAAAGGACGGAAGCTCATTATAGGGAAACAGGCTGAACCTTGGCCACCCACGCCATTCATTTGGGCAGCCATGGGGCTCATTATCCTTTTGGAGAGACTACGGGTCAGGGCGCCACAACCTGCCCTCTACAACTGCCACAAAAACACGTCCCACAGAACTCAAAGGTGACGTTAGATGGCACATTACTTTTTTTTCCTCCCAGTTATCTTATTTGCTAGTCAGCCGACAAGCAGGGAGGAGATGACAAGAATGAGATGAGAATAGGTGACATCTGACAGTCACTGTGAGCGTGGGTGATTGATGGTGGTAATGAAGTCATCCGCACCTTCGCTCTTACTGTTTTTAAAGATTTTGCCCTTGGTCCTGATTTGGTTCAATGTCCCGGTTACAGGGACTAGCACAGGAAACTTATTCCACTGCATTAATTTAATTTATTTGTGTGTGTCTGTAATTATAAACACTCAGCAATACTCCAAAGTTTAAGGTGGCTGGGTGGGCCTCAGCCTGAGACAGGTACAACTGAGCTGATAAAAGGCCCGGCTCAGGCAATATTTAGTCATTTTATTTGAAAGAGCCCACAGTGGAACCTGCTATCATTGTTTGTTTACTTATTTCCTTTTCATTGTATCACAGATTTGTTATTGTTATTGACTTCAAAATCCTTTGTAACAACAGTGAAATTAATGCGAAGGAAAACAAAAGCCAGGATTTTTGCTCCTCATATTTTTAACGTGGATGACAGTCCAAAGAATGCCTGAAATACCATTAGAAATTGCTTCAGAGAGTCACACTATTTTTCATCCTCCGAGGTGAGCTGGATGTACGTGATGATTTGTCTGTTTGTTTGCTGGTTTCATCTGCTTGTCAGCAAGATTAAGCAAAAGCTTTCAGAAACTTAGCGGCTGGGCGGAGCATGGGCAATAACCTAAGCTCATATAACCGAAGCTCTTGGTATGTAGGAAAGAACCCAAACAAATATCTTACAAGAGGCACATAAAAGGACCCAAACCAAGACTAACAGCACCCAGCTTACTTCACAGTTCTTGCTCATTTGGAGATCTTCTGTGTGTGTTTATTACTGTAATAGGTGTGAGAGGCCTGATTGTGCTCCAGAGGGTGTTGCATTGGAGAATATAATATTATTCTCATACAGATGATGAAAAAGGATGCAATGAAGAGGCTGCAAAAACTATAATATACATGCCAAAGCACTTTCCAGGTCTGGCTTTCACAATCAGCCCAGGCGAGCACAGCACCTCCTCTACTGGAGAAACCCCCTGCTGCTCCTTCATCCCGGGCACCCTGCACTCTTTGTTCACGTGCCTCCTGTGCAATGCAGTCAGAGTTCATTCTCTCCGCTGGAAACACTGCATACTATGTGTCATGATGAGAAAACTCATGCCCAGCATCTCCAACTAAACTAATTACGACTGTCGCTAACTTTACCTGTAACTTGGACTTTACCTGCCCAACCAACTCCTTGATTCTTATACTTTAAATAATACAACCATGAGCAGGATTTTATAAAGCTTCATGAGACACGTGATTTTTTTTCTAACACAAACTCAAATTTGCTACATTATTACACCAAAGCATAAAAAAAATCCATCTTTAGTGATGAAAATTTTACATATTTCCGGTTACTCTGGCAACACAACTTTTTGGTATTTCACCTGTCTCCTGCCCTGAGGTTAAACAAATCAGCAGCAGAACTTTTCCATGGGCACCAGCTGTTTTATCTTCTTGTTGCTATTGGAAATGACAGCACTTAGACTCAAGGGCCCTTCCTTAGCCTTGATAGACCTAGGTATCTATTCTGAGCCTCTTGGCTCTTTCTATACCCCTGCTAAGAGTATGGCCACAATCTGTCCTTATCACTATCCCCACCATGGCCCCATCTCTGAGTCTGGCTCAAGGATAAGGGAGGGGAGGGAAAATGGAAAACGGTGGTTTAGATGATGTTTATGATTCCCACTCTTGCTGCCCTTTCCTTCTTTACAGCCGTCATTCTCAGAATCCCATGCCTGACTGATAATGGAACAAAGCTGCTCTCCACTCATCTGTGTGTGTGTCACATGTCCCGCTCGAAGCCCCCCCGCAGTTATGGTGAATAATCTGCGACGGAGCAACTGGAGCACACGGCCACTGTGCCCCTTGGCTCTGCCTTCCCAGTGCCAGCGCAGAATCCATGGCCTGCCCAGGGAGAGCAAAGAGAAGGCAAAAGACTTTCGCTGAGATCTCCCTTCCCTTTCCCCTTAAGCTCACAGAGATCCAGCCTATATGGGTGGCCCTGTCTGAGGCTGTTTACTCTTAATTGAGTTGCTCACTCAGCCACTGGCCCTGGGGGACACCTCTGTGTCACTTCCTATGATTAACCTACATTTCAACTATCGTCCAGGACTGCTGCCAGATCTGGTAAGGCCATGAAGTATGCGCTGAGACATCAACAATAAATGAGCAAGGAGAGGAAAAGAAAAGGGGTGAGGAGGAGGCTAAGGTAAGATGTGACGATTACGCCGGAATAAATCCACCCATTAATACTCGCGTCTATAGATAAAACAGAGAGGAGAGAATGGAGATAATTAGGATACCTGGTAAAAGGCCCAACTTTACTGTCTCAGCAAAAGCTATACTGCATTGATGTCACAGAGCCCGTATTGAGCTGGTCAAGTGGATTTAAAAATGGCCTCTCATCAGACTAGGTTCCATTAAACAACGTTGGTGCGGACCAATTTGGGCTTTTTAGCTCTGGCCTAGCTCCAGGGGATAGGATGGTAATGTATGTAGCTTTCTGAGAGTTCGTCTTAGGCAAGGTTCCCCATTTCCCCAGTAAGTAGCAGAAGATCAAAGGCTGTGAGTGAAGAGCTATTCTGTCCAGTTCTACACTGAGCCAATCAGACCTTTCATTTATTGGCACTCCAAGAAGCGGTATAAATCACGTCAACCAGCATCGACCAGAGTCTTAGTCATGAACAGTAGCTCACAACAACACATGGATTTGCTGCTATCTTTGATCAATGTGAAGTTATTTAACGGCTTTGATGGGCAACCCCTGGCAAGTACCATTGTTTTCCTTCCTGGTTTTCACAGCTTTTTCTTGCGTTCGCTCTCACTCGCTTACTTTTTCATGCCTATTTTGTTATCCAAACACTTGTGTGCGTCGGCAACCCTCTCCCTGCCAAGGCACTCATGGAGAAGTGATAGGCATGGGGAGTCTGTGGGCCAGCAACCATGAAATAAATATGGATGGTCATGAGTGAGATGAGCGAGGATCATCTGTTTTGCCATCTGCTTGTGCGAGAGTGTGGATGTAATGACTGTAGTCCTGCCTAGCCCAGCGAGCCCTCCGTCGCCGCGAAAAAATGCTTGACAGAAATGCACACATACTGGAGTCCACAAAGTCATGCAAACACACACACAAACACACACACAGAGCCCATGCACATCCATGCATGCACACACGCACACACAAAAGAAACAAAGAAACACGACTTGTACTGTACACACTTAGTTGTTTCCCCTAAAGAGTAGAGTACACACCAGTGCCTCCACACTGAGCCACATAGACACAACAGTAACTTCCCTTCTAGGCTCAGGTACAAAGCTCGGGCTGCTGCGTGTGTTTGACTGCCTTGCCTCGTCTGCGAGCACCTGGCCCACTGTGGCCATTAGAAAGACAGGCTGACAATTGCCAGGCAGGATTGGTGTTGGTGAGTGTTCAGCTGGCAGTGTCCTACCATGTGACAGTCTGTTAGTGTCTCTGCACGAAGAACAACATGGGACTTGTGTTAGCAGCATCTCTGGGCATTGAGGGGAATAAAAAGCAGCACCAATCCACCAGCAACTCCTCCGCCACCCCTCCGCTCTGTCCCCCAAGCAGACAATCCTCTTTTTTCCTTGGATGGCTTCGTCGCTGAGGATTGGTAATAGTATGAGTGTATGTTTATAAAAAAAGAAAAAAAAAACAGAAGGGGAAAAAAAACAGGCTGTTGAATTATACATATTCCTTATGGAGGGTGACACAGTAGGAGCTCTAAGAATCAATCTTGACGCTTGGATGGAATCATAGAGCGCAGAGAAAATGGCAAACATTGCTGTGGCTCAATGGCCTGATGCTCTCATAAATATGTTTTTATGGTCCTGAATGAGTGGGGGCACAGAGATGTTTGGGGCTCATAAAGGTGTGTGTGTGTTTGTTAGACCTTACAGTATGAAGCTTTAAACCTGAGGTTATAAAACACTGCTAATTTAATTAGTTTATACAACGTAAAAATAAGCATTATGTCAATCATGTTCAGCATGCTATACACCATAAATCAGGAGCTCAGTGTAAGAAAAGGCGTTGATTGCTGATGATATATCATTCCTCAGTTTGTTTTCCATAGGATGGCAATACTATACACTGCATTTACCATTTATACAACGAAGTTACAAATGGCTCTGATGCGAGACAACACTCTCAAATCAAACCTCGTCTCATTTACCGGATCCTCTGTGGAGAAATTGGACATTCTGCTGCCTCTGATTTTTCATCCATCCTTTGGGTTAAGTGTTGTCTTGGGAACTCGGAGAAAAGCAGGCGGCTGGGGGTGGAGTGGGGTGAGGGAGACTGTTAAGAGGCTCTTGAACTATAGTCTACTGTCAGTGAAGAGCGCTGAATGAGAAAACTGTCCAAAAGAGAAGAAAAGAGAAGCACAAGAAGCAACAGATTCATGGCTAGGATGATTTGTTTTGCTTGTCTATACCGCCCGAAGCCACAAGCCTCCACTATCAGTGAAATACACAATCATAGCTCCTTGCCATGCACAGAGTCATGAGATTGGAGTGCTGAAGCTGCTTTATGCAGCTTTTATGCTCTCTGTTTTTTGTGCTCTGTTCCTAAGTTGTCTGTTTTTTTTTTCTGATTAGGAATTTTACAATGTTCTCTTTGGTAGGAAAAAAAAAACTGTACAGAGAAACAACGAAGCAGCCATTGAGCTGTGATGTTTTTCTCCCTCATTCAGTTTGAAGCTTCACCAACTGGCACACTGTACTGCTTTTTTTCATGTTGCCCTGGCATTTAAGCTGCAGTGAAAGCACACTTTGAAATCTGTGGCTTAAAAAAAAAGTTATATCCATCCCTGCTGATATGTGGTGGCCACAAGACACACCGCTATGTTTTGAACCTGTGTAATTTGGTGATTAATGTTGACCCTTTCTGCCCTTTGCCTTATTTATCTCCTGTTTTATTGAACCATAGGGAATCGCAAGGACTGCAGAAACTCTGACTCTGGATGCCAATACTGTGCGAGTATGATGCAAAGGGAGTCCCATACCTCTTGCCGGCCCGTTCTCTTATGCCCTTTAGCTCTCTGATGATTCATCTGCCAATAATCAAACGTGGCTCACTTTCATGTCTTGTATGCTTCAATAAGGCTTAAGAACAAGTTGTGGATCTAAATAGCACAGGCCCAACTCTGGCACCGTCTCTATCCCTCGTTCCGCACGGGGCTAGAAATAGCCGAGATCTGGCCCAAAACGTCACAGGGAAATTTGGATTAAGTTCAGCTTGATGTCGCCTGTCTCTCCTCTGCCCAGCTTTCCACAAGCACTTTCCCAGCAGCACACTCGCATCTTTGTGGGTCACATCACAGAATTCCTGTCATCAAGGGCGGCGGGTTTTAACGTCAGGGACTGTGATATCTCCTCCCCAAGCCCTTCCCTCTCCCTCTTCCCTTCCACCGATAACAGCTAATCCTTGCCTCACATTAAACTGTGACCAAGATCAATTAAAACCCTGCCTCACCCCGATAGCAATCTCCTTCTGCAGCCTATGGTGAGGGGAGTTTGTGCATGTCTATGTGTATGTGTGTACAATAATGTGTACACATGCGGATGCGCCTGACTCTGTGTGTATGTGTGTGTGTGTGTGCGCACATTTTGTGAGTGTGGGTTAAAGAAGGGAGCTATAACAGAGAGTCATCTCCATCCTCTACAGTGGGTTGTAGATGGTTGCCAAGCCGCAGGGAGAGCCTGCCATTGATTTTCATCGCCTCTTAAGCGAGATGAAAGACAATAAAAAACAACAACAGTCATGATCACAGCACTGCTGGCCATGTATGCATATAATGATTATCCATATCTTCATTAGTATTCCTTCCTTTGTTGTAATTATTTTTATGTGGCACTGGCCTTATCATTGTAATGAAAATGAATAATGCTTAAAGTGTGTTATATGTGTGTGTTGTGTGCAGAGGTGCTAAAGCAACACTGCACACTGAATGTGGGTCTGCACCAGCATGGTTCCTCATTCTCTCTTTTCTCATTTTGGGATCCGTCCAATCGTGATATCTCACACATACACACACAGACACACAGACACACACACACACAGGCTTCTGCCCGCCTATCGTTTTTATTTAGAAAGTTTAGCGTTAGTGGGCAGCATTTCCTGTTGCATATGGTGTGCTATTTTCATGGTGCACGGTCGCTTCCAAAATCATTGGCATAACAGCGAGACTGGTTGGCAGAAATGGGAGGCTTGGTTATGGGGTGCCAAATGTGCGTTGGCATGTGAGATGGAGGGTTGGGAAGTGGGAAGTGGGGGACGCCATGAAGATGGGGAGCGGATGGCAGTGTGCTCGGCAGGACAGGGCGGGAATAAAGGCGGAGTACAGTCTCCAGCGTGCGGACTGGCTGCCAAGCTGACTGTCATGTTAGCCACTGGGACTGGTTGCTGTGGGCCTCAGGTTGTTTTGGTGCGCACATCAAAAGGACAGGCTGTGAACATGAAAACATAACTCATCCTCCCCTTATCTATCCCATCTTCTGCATCTCCTGCACTCAGTTTTTCCTCTTGCTCTTAGGGCCTCTTTTAGTCTGCTCTCCCACGAGAGGCACATCCTAGGTGCTGCAGAATCTTTGAGCTCAGGAGGGGAGACAACATGCCTGCAGGGTTGCCACGACAAAGTGCAGAAAAGACCCGGGAGAGGAGAGGGAAAGGATAGACGTGGAGAAGAGAGGTGGTCAGCAGTCTGAGAGGCTCTAGCCTAACTATTGCGTTATCAGAGATGAGAGGGGAACTAGTTAGGCTGCATTTCCAGCTCAGAGGATTACCTAAACTAAACACAAGCTTCTCACTGCATCACAAGCCACAGGAAAAGTGCCGTCTGCCATTTTCACCCTCCCTCCGTTGTGCCTGTTTTTCATCTTTTGCACTGCTGTCAGCACTGTTTCAATTACATTCTGCAGCTTATGTCTATAGTGGATTACACCAGCTCGGTGTTCACGTGTAAGGCTCTGGGTTGGCTTGTGCTTGTAGGCTGTGCTGGGCTTTCTTCTTTTTTTATTGTCTAGTCCAAAGACAATTGTGCTGGCCTGCGAGCAGCTTCCGCCTCTCTGTAGCATAGTGGGAAAAAGAAAAAAAAAATGTGAATGAGCCAAATTCAGAACAAAGAGATCCAATTTTGATTTCTTAATGTTGTTGTTGTTTTTTTCCTTTCCTCTTTGTACCATGCTGTTTATTTTTAGTTGGTGGGGCTTTTTCTTCTCCTAGATTGGCTGTGCTTAGTTGTGACCTAGTTTATAAAAAAAAAAGAAAAAAAAAGAGGGGGGGGGGGGGTAGTTTGGCCAAGCCATGGGAATCAGGGGCAGATTAACTTTCTGTTAGTTCTCCCTAGTAAAGCTCCATATGTCAGGGCTGCTGCTGTGAAAAAGAAACCAAAGTCACTAAAACAGCAAAATAACTTGTGGGGTTAACATGCCCACTTCTACTGAGCAGCTGCCTCCCCAGCATGAACAAACTAAAGGCTAAGTTATGCAGTGCTGTTGTAATAGCCACAGTGTAAATATCCAAGCTATACGTATGCATTCAGAGGCATAGAGTTATGAATGTGCCACCACAACATTGTTGATATGTTGTGCATTATCTCCCTGCTTTTGAGCTTCTTATGCACCTGAACTAATCGTGTTTACTGTCACTCACTCACTCGATGGAGAATGACAAATGCAGCACAAAGAAGGTTAGAGCTCGAAATAGCTTAGCTAAATAAGAAAATAGGAATCTGTCTAGCGTTTCAGCAAAGGAGAAAATTACTTACCCTTCCTTCACCTGCTTTGTGTTGTCCAACCTATCAACTAATACCAGCAGCACTGCAAACCTGTAGAGGAAAAGTGTTCACGAAGGTCAGTCACAATTCTTTCGGCCCCACAAACATATTCCTCTCGCCCTGATGTGTGCTATAATTGCATTTCTGAGGAAGTGCACACAACAGGATGTAGGTACCCCAACACCTCAATGCTAAAACATCCTTCAGCCTTAAAAGCTTGTGTTTGCAGCTTAGAGGTGAGTGGACAGCAGAAGGAAGCAGTGCTGCGTGTTGCTTTATTACAACTGAATTTCCAGCTCGGAGGGAATAAGCAGTCATCTCCAGTTTCTAATCACAGCAACCCCAAAACACAGGCTGTATTTCCCAACAAACACAACCTCCCATCAGTACTAAGGTTATTACTTCACTGTTGTATAGAATCATTTGCATTCGTGGTCAGGAAAGGGTTTTGTGCAAAGTTCTCTTCATTTATGAGATCCGCTAAAAACATGTGAGGGATCTCTCATCAAGTCGTGCTCTGTAACTTCCTTCTTCCTCTATTCCTTTCTGTTTTTTCATCTGCCAATTTCATGTAAACACCTACATGTTAGCCACAACTGTTACTGTAATTAAGCATATTCTGAAGTGATAACCTCATTGAATTTCAAAGCATTTACGGGGTTATCCAGCTGAAGTCGGCTTACAGAAGAAATCAGGGATCAGGCGTAAATGACAAGAGGATAAAGGGATAGGAGATTGGGGAGTAATGGGGAAGGGTGTTGTCTTCTTGTCTTGCTTTACTGCAGGCAGTGCAGGGGCTAGTTGGATGTTTTGATGGCAAAGAGCCTTGAAAGATCTTGAGGGCGTAGATTTTAGAATACTTATTTTCTCTGAGTGAAACCCTGAGCTTCACGCACAGGAATGCATGAAACCGCTAGTATAAACACTGGACCGAGGATAGGGGAGAATCACCAGTATGAAGTGTAGCAGTTGGGTGAGCTCCGAACATTTAAAGCAATCAGAGTTGACCCTGGTGTCAAACCTTTCTCAGGGTTTAGCAACACATTTCAAGCTCATTAATCTGCCATCAAAGCAGCATTAGGAAAACAACATAGTACAAAACATGGCAAACAGCTACAATAACAAGAAGAAAGACTTGTACCCCACCTCCTCACTCAGTGACAGTTGGGAAAACAACCACTCCCACAAAACCCCCTACCCCAACCCAGCAACCCTGAATTAGACCTAAGTGGTTAAGAAAATGGACGAATGGATGTTTAAAGGAATAAGTATGCAAACCCTACTTCAAATGACATTGTAAATGGTGGAGAGAGGCTTGATTCAAAGAAGATCCAAAGCAGTTTCCTGGATATGCAAACGTGTACACATTTGCATGGTCACACAGGATGCACAAGTGGTCACATCCTGCGTGGGAGACACTTGACATGGACAAAGTGTTTCTAAATGGACACAGGATAGGGACATTCTGAGAAAATGCGATGAATGTGATGTGGAATGAGAGCTTTTATTAACTGCGGAAACAAATACCTCACTCAGTTCCCTCGTCTGTCTCTCTCTCTGCTTTTCATTACCTGGCCTGCTTCATCTGAGGACAGTTGGATAGAGCCGCGGCCTCTGCAGAGCATCTCTGCAGGGTCCCCTCATGGTGGTCCCTCCTCCCCGCCACTGAAAAACTACCCATGGCTACTTTTAAACTTGTAGCGGATGATTAGACTTGGGTTGCATCCCAGAACACCGCTCAGCCCCAGCAGGGATTCAGCAGGGAGCATCGCAGCCAATGCATAATTTCTCAAGATGGGGGGACTCACACTGAGCAAGTGAATCCCAATCCTGCAATGGCAGACATGTGAGAAGCTTATTGAAGAGCTAAATAAGACAATATTGAGCAGATGAGAAGAAGAAGAAAAAAATTTGACCTTTTTCCTCTTACACTCAGATGGAACACGTTTTTAAGTTATTGTGTATTATTGGATAAAGAGCTGGGGCTTTTCTATCCCTTATTTGTTGTACATCCTTCTCCCCTCACCATCACCCTCATTTTACAAAAAGGGATTCACATGAATGCACTCTCTTCTCAAACATATTAAAGGTTTTATGGGTTTTCCAAGTTTCTTTTCATTGTTTCCCTTCAGTTTTTCAGTCTAAATGCTGCAACGGCGGGCAATTTTCAAAATCTTGAGAAAAAGAAAAGCAGCATTTTTTGGAACAACAACAGCAACAGAATAAGGTTATGGAGATATTTGTGTGCCTCTCTGTCTACCAAATGAGGAGATTGCAGTCTCTTTCATCCAGTTCTAATCAACGCTGAACATGTGGGAAACTAATGGTGTTTTTCTGTTTGCAAAACAGTGCTCGCTTCACCTCTGAGTGGGACAGTATACCGGATTGAACAGATTATAGGCTGTGCTGTACATAACAGCAGGTCAAATGTACAAAATGTGCATCTTTTATTTTTAATGGCTTATGAATATTTAACTGCCAGGGTCACTTAGCAAAAATCCACAGTGGAAATCAATAAATTGGTTTTTTAAATGGAAACCTGGCTAAAGCATTTATTTTCACCAAAAATACTATAAATTACCCTGAGCTTAATCTCTTGAGCACTCTGCCAGAGTGAAAAAAATAGCAATTTCTGCCAGCACTGAGTGTGTGTGAGAGACTTTTCTTTTTATGCATGGTTGAATGTGTGTATTCTTGATTTTTGTTGTTGTTGTGAGCAAGTTGGTGTGCATTTTGCAGTACTGATTGGACTTTTTGGGCTGCCTGTGTTTACAGTGCATGACTTGTTCTGAGTAGGATTTATGTATACAGTACGTGTTTACGCGACTATAAAGGCATCTTTCATTCTGTCATGCTCATAAATTTAATTTCTAAGTCAAGAAACATGAAAAAGGAATTAAAAAAACAGACTTCCACTGTGACTGGATGTGAGCCAGCATACTTTCAGCCAATTTTCTTCTCCTCAGCTTTTTTTTTTTCTTTTTCTTTATCCAACAGTGAAACATTTTAACTGGGAGTGATTGTGCAGACCTATCTGCCAAGGGTTCTGGGGAGAGCAATGGTGTTACCATGGTACTCGCACCCCTCTCTGTGTTGTAAACAGGAGCCAGTGATTCCCCATTGGGATGATTTTGCATGCAGGTTGGAGAGAGAAAGCTGCTGGCCCCCCCAAATGCATTCCATCACCATCACCCTAAGGGTTCACTGTTGGAGCCTTATTTCGACACATAGAGAAGAGAAGGTACGGAGAGGTTTGAGGACATACAAAGGGATGGTGATATTAGGGAAAAAATTAGGTTTTCAGGGGGATGTGTTGGGTGAATGAGAAGCAGAGTATTAAAAAGATAAAGAAGGCAGATATAGAGCTTGGCGAGGATGGTAAATAGAGACCCGAGAGAACGGAAACAGTAAGAATAAAAATCAGCTGTGATTAAATGCTTTGAAGGTAAAGCTGTCTAAATTTACATACATCAAAAGTTACCCGGGATGATTGCTCTGCTGTAGCCTTGGGTGGAAAACTCATCAGCACGAGACGCCAGAAATCAGCCCAAGACAACTATAAGCAGCACAATCTAACATCAGTCGTTTCTTCAGGGGAACGTTATCTGAGCTATCCCCGGAGGTCTTAGTGAGGCCCCATACACAGCCCTAGGTTAGTGATAGGCACTATACTGATGAGCAGTCACAAAGCAGCGTGAGTCTGAAACTGGCTGCTATAGCTTAGAAGCCGGAGTCTTATCTCAGGTTTGAATTTTTTTTATTTACTTTTTGCAGTCCAATCCTTTTTTATCTGTGTGATCTAACCTGCAATGACGAGATAAAGCTGTGCTGACTTTTCCATAAATGCACTTATCAGAGCTGTACAAGCTCTCCAATGCCAATGAGATGGGCAGCATAATCACTTAGCATTCAGTATGCATGCCTTCACCCTCACTGCCCCTGTGTTTCACACACTCTTGCCCAGAGACACACAAAGGCACAAACAAATGCAAGCATATGCTTACAGTACAGTCAAGTCACACGCACACACACACACACACACACACACACACACACACACACACACACACACACACACACACACACACACACACACGAAGCACAGAGCTGCGTACACAAACACACTTTTCCACTTGTGTTGCAGTGTCTACAGGCTATTCACGGTAATAGCTTGGGCTTTCAGCTTTAAGTGTGTATTTTTTCCCTGCTCCAATCATACAATAGTGCCTGCTGAGCTGGCAAGTCAGAATATCAAACAGCAAATGAAATTCCTGAGAGCCATCTGCACCAACACCAACTTGTAACATGAATTTTTCATCATTTGGTGTGGTAATATTACCTCATTAGAGTACTCAGGCAGCCATTCAATAAGCACGGTCATTCTCCCTGCCAAGACTGGATCAGCAGTTGTATCAAAATGGCTCAGTTCATTCACCACCACCCCACACACGTACATATCTTACGCTTAATGTACGTGCATTACACCAACGTGTAGTGAAGATTGTGCGTGACATGGATCAGAAAGCAAATGGGACCATGTGCCCGATCAAATAGAGATATTCACAGTGCCTAGCTGCACATAAATACTCTCAATTTTTTCTCCATCTCTCTCATACACAGTCTTTCTATCTTTTTTCCATCTACTTGTCTGTCTCACCCTGTCAGTTTCACTCATTTTTCCACTACTGCGATCAAAAGGTATCAGGCACAGTGAGGAGTGTGTGTATGAACGTGTGTGTTTGTGTGTGTTGTATGTGGGTTGTGATATACATACAAATATCCCAAGCAACTCTAAGAAAGTACAAGTCACTCCGATGTGTTATATTCATTACATCCCTGGCTCTCCACCCTTATGCTCACTTGTAACCGGCAGCTGCGAGCTCTTTTGGTATGTTGAAGTCTCCTGATGGAGTCGGGAGAAATCACTATTTTCAACCTGGCTGCTATTTATTTGTGGGATGAAAACATCACAGATTGGGACACTGCAGCATCTAGCAGGTGTTCAGCACACTTGGTAAGGAAGGACTAGCTAGTTATTTATTAATTTTTCTAGCTAGGAAAACATTTACATGTCTTTGCTGCTGTGTTTTCTTGTGTGTTGCAGCAGGAGTATGTTGCTGTCTGGATTTTTTTTTCTCTACTTGTCATTCAAGGTAGATTTTCTTTACTATTGCTATTTTTACAGCAGGTAGCCATAACAGTGGTAGAAGTGATAATATGATAATAGCAGCAAGAACACAGGTTTCAAAAATCACGTGTTGCAAGACTTTATTTTAGGGAGCGTGAGCGGCGTCCCTTGATAAGACTTATTAAGGAGTAATGGATTAGATGCATCTTTTTTTGGTGTAAGTGTGGTGACCTAAAGGAGGAGGGGGGAGCGGGGTGAAGTCCTAATGCTGTCCATTAAAGTAGGACAGTGGGTGATGCAGGCTGCACAGAGCAGAGATTAAGTATCATTGTAGATGTTTGTGTGCGTCTGTGTGTGTGTGTGTGCGCAGACACATTTTGCATACCTTCATGCTGTGTTGGGAAGGTCACTTTTGAAATGTAAAAGATTGCAGATTAACTAAACAAAGAGGCACCTCCTGGTAAAGCACTATCACTTGATGGCATTGCACCAATATTTGTCCTAATGGCTTTGCTGACCTGTGTACTCCTGAAATATGAAATATGAAAAAAGAAGACATGCATGCATGGGAAAAGATGCAAAACAAAGGCATGAATGCTATATTGTAATATAAACTTTTTTTTATACTGAAACAAAGCATTCGTTTGGGTATTGCTCCTTTGTAGACACAGAAGTTTTGATTTGTCACACTTTAATAAGTAAACATTTTTTCAGTAATTAGGCCTCTGGTCTAAAGGTTGGCTGGTCGAGCAAATTCTCATTGGCTGAACAATCTGCAGTGTTTGTTTCATTAGGAGAAAAGTGCAAGTCATAAATAGTTTTTCAGGATGAATCCATTAGTTTTGTCACTGAGGGGACAGCGTACCTGCTTAAAAGGGGAGTATATCGTTACAGCTTTGATGTTGCACAACCCCGTGGAGAGTGCTAAATCTAACTTGCTAACATTTACATGTGCACTGCGTTAACTCTGACTCAGCTGCAAACTAATTAACACCACATCCTAAGAAGCTGTCAGTGTGGCTTTGTTAAAACGAATTGCCTAAAAGTAAACTTTGCAAACAGCAATTTTCACTGTAGGCCAACTTGGTTGCATTTAGATGTTTCTGCCAACTTTTATGTTTAAAGCTCAAAGATTTCGGAGTAAACATAACCGGACTGGCGTTGGGACTGTCCAACGCTCAAAAGGGTGAAATGCACGGTACCCCCTCCGGACAGGTTTATAGACCTAATGATATCTTATTAATATTTAATTAATATTTATTTAAGTGCACCCAGAGACAGCTTTGATGCTTCACAATCTGAAAATAGCAGCAACTAAATGTGAAGCTTTCACTCTTAAACAAGAAAAGAAAATACTATATTCATATATCACGTGAATTATGAAACGTATTGCTCAGGATATGAGGTCTCTAAGCTTTAGTCCTTAACAGTTCTTATGCTGGGATCACCAGTGAAAACATTTCTATTTTAATAAATCATACTGAAAGAGGTAGGTGCTTGCTGGTTCACTTTGAGTCTACTTCATTCCAAAATATATCATCATGTCATCATAAAATATGGCAGAGGTACTAGCTTTTGTGTTTATTCCTAACCATTTTATGCTAATAAAGCTAGCAGTCAGACTGCACTCACTCCTTTAAATCACTGTGTTCGCCTCTCTTTTACTAAGTTAATCCAGTGTTTTGAATCATTAATACTTTATACTTAATTAATACATTATACTTTTTATATGTAAAAATTGTATATGTATCTTTGTATATGTAAGTGTTTATCTCGGTAAATGTTTAAATGTGCCATTTGTGGTTAGTATAACTGTGAAAATCTTGCAAAAATGTTTTGGAATGTTTGTTAACTGATAATAATATCAATAAAGAAGGTATGTGTTGGCTATCAGTGTCACCAGTCAAAGTTACTTTGTATACATTTTTAGTACTATGAAAGCGTCTTATCTTTCACCAGCCATAGTGCCCTAAACATCCACAGATGTCAAAAGGAATAGATAAGAGTATGTCAAACTGATATCACCCGTATCAGTAAAGCCTTTTTTTTTCCAGGGCAACCAAGTTAAGGATTTGGCAAAGAAGTCCACCTCAATCTGTTCCAGTGATATAAGTGTATATATGTTTCAACAGGTCTTAATCCACATTACATGGATTTAACATGAGATAAACAGGGATTTGAGAAGATCAGCGTCTGCTCAGAAGAAAAAAAAACTCTCTTTTCCTCTTTTTGTCATCCTTATATCAAGTGCAGTTCAGTTCGGTATGCGTGTGTTTAGGGGATGAGGGTGTGTGTGTGTGTGTGTGTGAAGCAGCAGACTTCTTTTCATAATCTTTTTTGCATGTTCATGTCAAATTTATTGTGGTAACAAGTCCCACATCTTTCTTCTCCCATAAGCCCTAAATCCTTTATCAATGTTGTTGTCATGTATGCTTAGCGCAGTGATGTTTCTTGCCCACCTCCCCACCCCCCGCCCACATTATGTTTGCTGTTGTAATCATCTTATTTACAGGTTATGGTCCCATAAAAACCGCCTCTCATGATCTCAGTCACAAGAATTCACTATGATGAGGCATGATGTTCATGATGCAATCAGGAAAAACTCCCTGACTAACCTGTTTTTGGAACAGCTCCTCTGGCTGCCTTTGTGTCTGGTGGAGCCTGGTGCATGCTGCCATGTCTGACTTCCCCCGACCTTCATCATACGCAACCCTACAGCACGCTGCACAGCTTCTGCTTGCCTCATGCTAAGAATCAAATCTGGCACAAGGCCGCTTAGTAACAAGAGGCTTCTGCTCGGTATGGCTTTATGTTAAGAAAGGAAATTAGGCTACGATCTGAGCATACAGCGACCCAATAAAACTACCCCCTTTTATCTTCACCACATCAGATTCAACCTGATGAGAACAGCTCTCGGAAGAAACGTTTTTTTTTTTTCTAGCAGCAACCTTTGCAGAGTTTTATTTTCCCGGGATATTATGTTTTGAGTTTCAGCGAGGAAGACAGAAAAATGATGGGTTGTATAATGAAGCCTTCCTAAAAATCCACTAATACTAAATATTTGACAGGGAATAATATTTGATACAGTACACGTTTCATGCCTATGAAGAGTGACGGTTTTTGGCCCGAGAACGTAAACATCACAGTAACTCCACAAACAAAAGGAAAATCTACAGTAAATCACAGAAAGAAACTGGGAAGATTTGTTTAAGGGTAGAAATGCGCTCAGGAACCATGGCTGCCTGCGTCTTGGCCTCTGTCAACCTTATTGCTTTGGTGCTGTTTCCCGGCCCCTCTCCCTGCTCCAATATGATAAGATTTACTGGCATGTCCAAATGAGTAATCTTGTTTATTCACTGTAGCTGTTTGGATCCCAACATCACCAGGAGAATTAAAGCCCCTGAATCTCAGCAGGAGGTCAAGCATTAAAAAAAGAAAAAGAAAAAAAGGGAAATGTACTTTTTTGTCTCTGTCCTAACTCTGTGTTGGTGTTCATTAGTATTGTAACAGCTGATATTATTTTCACTGGAGCTTACTCTCTTCTCTTCACTGTTGTTTGCCTCACTCTGTATGTCTTTCTCTCGCTTGAGCCCTTCAGCTCTGCATGCACCTGTGTACGTGGATGCATATAAGCATGGGTGTGTTTGGAAGAGTGAGACGTCTGGGTTCAAATGCAAAAAGAGCTCACAAAGGATCTAGCAAGCAAAGTTTTTTAATGATCTGCTAGAAAAGTCCAATTCTATTTGGGCCAATGGTGCTCAGAGGCAGTGGAGCCGATAACCCCGTGGGTTAAGCAGGGGGGTGTGGCCTGTCACGTGAGCATGCTCTCTCTCTGGAAGAGATCTTCAATTATAAGAGGCTTGCAATCCGTTTGCATTCCCCCCAAACAACCCTTCACCTTATTCAGATAAGCCCACGCCCTTACCACTTGGTTTTATGAGTGGAATGCGCGCAGAGAGTTGATCTCTTGCTATTTTTTGCCCGTACAAATCCTCTATGCAGATCTTTCTTTTAATCTGTGTTACTTTACGGATACTACCCTGCTTTCACCCTTTAGGAGGTTAAGATCAGCCCATAACTCAGCCCATCACTGACAAAATGTTGTGAAATGTGTCGGGCTTAAATCTATGATACAATTTCACCATCCGTCCACGAGGGCAGCGCGAAAACAATCCCGAGCGAGCAGATGTAATCTTGGGATTCGGATAGGAGCGGTACGCAGTAACTGCAACACGAGCACAACCACAGCCCTGACACGGCAACGTTTCACGGTGCGCTTCGGTCCTCCTGGGTCCAACAATCTCACCATCAGCGAAGCGGTTTGCTCACCAAATTAATTCAGCAGCAAGGAAGAAACGAAGCACATGGACAAGACATCTTGGGTGACAGAGAGCTTTTATTTGCTCTGTTTCTCACTTTCACTTCCTAATAGATAGGACATCAAGATACCCGCAGGGAATTTTTTCAAAGTGTCTGTGTGAGTGGGGGCTGATGGGTGGGCACGGGGATGCAGCTTGTAAGGGATTGCATCAGCCACAGTGCTGAATGTGGATTCCTGGATTTCACTCACGTATTGTGGGGCCATTGAAAGGAAACAGGTGGCAGAGTACAGCAGGGGCGAGGGACGGGTTGGGGGGGGGGGCTATTGTAATTAATACTGCAGATGCTGCTCTCTGCATTGCATCTGGGCAGCACTCTCATTTTCAGAAATCTCCAATTCTCTCCAAATCCCTACAGTCCTTTAGAATCCTATAAAATCTCCCTGCCATTCCTCTACTTCCCCTCCCTTCTGGACCATCACCGCATCACTCCTGCACCGTGTGGCCTGTCCCAAACCATTATTTCTTCTCCATTTGACACATCACTTTATCTCCTCCTTTTGTTTTTGCTTTTTTTTGGGGGGGGGGGGGGGGGGGGGAGGATATGTTTAACCCACCTCCTCACCTCCGGTACCTCCAGCCCTCACCCTTTCACCCCCAACCCTCACCATCTTTGCAGAGTTCAGCAGACCAGTGGCACGTGTTTTTGCGGCCACAGTGGTAGGAAGCCCAGTCTCCTCTGATTACAGTGTGCTCAGGATTAGAGGGAATGTGCTCTGACATATTCAGTCTGGTATTATGGTAATATCCCTTGACGCTACTTCACAGAAACACCACAGCCAGGCCAGGACACAGCTTCATTCCGAACAGCATGCAGAGTACCAGGTGGAATATGGCATCAAAACTGGCTAAATAGGACTACAAGGGCTTTAGTTCTGAGGCAGAGGAAGGGAAAAAATGCACTAAGTTCCTATGGATTAAAGTGAAAGTGTTAGAAGCTTTTAAATAAAGCATAGGGCAATTTAGAGGGCCAGGGAAATAACCAAAATGATATACTGTATGCAATATCATCATCTGCTCTATTCCACTCCACTGTCATTTTGTGGAACTGCAACATGCAATACATTCTGGAGAGAAAAGCAGACATATTTTGATTTGCATTCATTCACACATCAAGGGCACATTAAAATAAGGGCAAAGAATTCAACAATCTTCTACTTTTTTCTCCCCTCTTATCTCACTCAGCTTGGCAAGCACTGTGCCAATGGAGCACTGGGAGAGAAAAAAAGCATCTTTGCATAAAATAGCAAGCAGGCGAAATCTAAAACAGTTGGTGAGGAACTCTAAATAATCAAGCTGCTTTTGGAGATGAATGCATTAGCATAACTTAGTCCCAGTGAAGTAATCACTCGTCTCAGGGTGAGAAGATCCCCTCCAGGCTCATCTCACTCCTGCTGCTTCTATCCCCCTGAGTTCAGCCTCCGCAGAATGACTGACCCCCTGAGACTGAGGAGTAGATAGGACACGTGGCAGAGAGGAACAAGTTCAAGACCCCTTCTGGGTTTGCAACAAAGTGCCTTCAGCAAGTGATAAGATTATATGCAAAAAGGGGATAACTCCATTACAAAGCATCATTTGGTCTGTCTTTATCCCCATATCTCTGTAGGAGTGACCACATGCACTGATCACACATTGAGTACACAAATGAAGCTTTGACTATGTCAGCAGGTAACAGAGAATCAAGAGAAAAACAAAGCAGCATCAAACTAGGAGCCCTAGAAATACTTCATATCGAAGCTAAACGCATGCTTCGTTTTGTGATTGTACATGAGGACCTGACAGTAACAGCAATCTTTTTTATGTGATGAAGTGTAGTTAAAAACAAATATGCAACATATATAGCAACTTATTCCAATGTTATTAATATTATTTTTGTAATTTTCTAAGACAAAACCGTTTCTCAAAACAGGGAGGAAGACGGGACAAAATCAGAGATTTGCGATTTGTGTCTTTGAGGTTAAGTAAAAGACTGCACTAATCCCATGATTACTCAAATTCAAGTTCATCTGATTCTGATTTTCAATTGTCATTCTCCCCAAGAAGATTTTTCTGCCCAGCAATAATGATAACATTACGTTATCTACGTTTTCAAAATCTATCCGTAGAAACCATTTTCAATATTCAACCGGGGAGTGCATGTTGTGCAGCAGTGTTTATCTGGGCGGTACATAGCAAAATAACATCCCCATAAATGCCTGGACTCAGGGTTTCCCAGCAGATCACTGGCTTTAAATGCGATCATAAAAGTTACACAGTTCACCTTTCAATTATTCACAGTGTATATAGATGCCAGCTAAAGATTGTTACTTCAGCTTGCGGCTCAATTTAAAACAAAATAAGATTGAAAGGGTTAATGTTAGCAAACATCACCTGCACAGGCTCACTTATACACTAGTGTCAATAGGTGAGTGACCAAATGATTTGAAGCACTTGAGGCTCTGGCGCACAAACTGCTCTGCCCCTGCTGATTGGTGGTATGCATAGCAGCTGCAACACCTAACAGCACCTAACACGAAGTGGTAATCTCCATACAATTAGCAAGACAGCAAGAAATTAATTACACAAATTAGCAAAGGGAAGGCAGAGGGTCAGCAGCAGCAAGCAGACATTAAATCAAGATACGTGATGCTTGGTGAAGTTCCCTTTCCTTTCAAGTATAGATTATCCAGATTAGTTTGTCATGACACTGCTTTTGTTTCCTGTTTGGACATTTTGTTGCTGGTACTCACCATTAGCTCCTGTCTGCTTCTGCTAGCAAATGACTCATACACTAAAATCCACTTGCAGCATCATTAGCAAGCCCAGGTACACAAGCGAACCCTCATCTTGTTTCATTTAAACAACGCTGCCAATTTCCATTTCAATGGGGGATGACAGTGACTGCAAATATTTCCGTACTAGTTAAGTCTCTTATTAAAAAATGTCATTTTCACTTTCATGGACCTCATTGAGGATGCTAATGGATTTTGACTGACCAGAGGGGGCGTTGTTTTCATTTCTTTGAATGGCTGAAGAAGAATACACGACCACCACAAGGGAATACTAAGCTGTTTGATGTCTGAGAGGAAAACCTTGAAATATTTTTTATTAAAAACCACAGTCAGTGCTATTTTGGATAGTGAGGAGACCTGGCTTGTTTTGGAGTTTATTAGACGCCTCTGCCTCAAAGTTTGTTTGCACCTGGAGAAGCTCATTGCAGTAAGAAAGGAATGAATGCTATTAAGTTGGGATAGTATGTATGCAATGATAATCTATATATGCTTCACCAATAGAGGCTCATTGTTCTGTAAAGCATGAGTTCACAGAAAAATCTGTTTGTATTATGTATAATGGTAAGTACACTGCTCTGACTAGCACAGAACTCTTCATGCAAGATAGCCTCGCTTTGGCTTTTATTGAAGTTAAACATTTGTTCTCTTTGTGCCTTAGAAAATGATCATGTTTACTGCTTTAAGTAGCATTAATCATTTTATATATATATATATGATATCTCTGTCTTGTTCACTGATCACCACATCTGTATAATCTAAACTCAGGCAGATTAAGTATTTTTCTTGCCACATGCAAAAACTAATAATCATCGCTGTACTGCATTAAATAGACTGTGTGCGTAAGGTCTGAATTTAATTAATTGGGAGTCACTGCTGAGTGTGTTTTTAAACCTTCTTTCATTTTCTAGGGGTCAAAAAAATCACCAAAACAGCTTTGAATAACAGATCCAGATACACAAGTGGGACTTCCACCTACAAAATAGGCTTTTATGGGTATTTTATGTATTTATTTTTTTAATGAACTCTCGGCGCGTGTCTTTTTGAATATAGTGACACAGTTCCTCTTTTTTAAAAATATCCCACAGATGATGTTTTTGACATTTCTGCCATCTGTAGTGAGATAAACAGTTGGCAGAAAGTAGTTTTCAAACTGTTCACAATGACATCTCTAAAAACGTGGCTTTTTTTTTTCTCAAAGGAAAAGCTGCTGTTGAGTTTTTCAAATTTCCTTCATGCTTTCAGTACTCTAAACCCACAACTAGCTCTGAGGACACTACACTGGCATGATCTGTGCAAATATGGGACGAGACAAGGTTATGAGAACTGTGTCTGTATGCCTCCATGTTTATGTGGGTAATGGTAACAAAGGGTATTCCCACAGAAGTTGCCTTTAATTAGATTCCAATGATTCAGACTGAGGCTAAAAGTGAATATTTCCATCAGAGCGCTGGTCGTAGGGAATACAAAGCTCATTCACTAGCAAACACTGGGAGCCTTTTGTATTTCAGTGCACATTAGCATAGTGTTCTTGAAGTTTTATGCAGTGGAACATATACGTATTTCATACAATGCTGACACTTACATCATCAAGTTGCATGACTTACATTGGCATATTGTGATCTAAAGTCTCTTCTTTCTTTCTTTTTTGTGAGCTGTATATGCTAAATAATCCATAGGGGAAAAAATACTGCATCTTTACAATACATCTGACAGTACGTTGCTTTCATGCTTATCTTTTTTTCCCCAACATAACACCATTCATTGCTTTCTTACTTCTATTTCCTTTCTTTTATTTGCTGATAGGCCTGCCTGTTGACACCCCTCATACAGAATCAGATTGTGTTTGAACAGCTTTTGAACAAAAACAGAAAAGTGGTTTTGACTTTCTGACGGTTTTCAATTTTCACAGGGTTTATCAGGGTGGAGATCTCCTACGCTGACTGATTGGTGAATCCAAGGTCCAGAGCAACCCTTAAAACCGCACATGCGTGCAGTAACATGGATGCACAAGGACTTGTGCATACTTTAAGATAAGCGATTTAAAAGAATCTGCTCAAAAGATATGTTGCTGGGCAATTTTTTTTTTTTTGGTGCTGAAATGGAAAACAAAAGCTGTGCACAATCCCTGGCCATGTTTTTCAGTTTTCACTGCTAAACTCGTTGGCATTGTCACTAGTCTGTCTCTTGATGGTTTGGCCATCAAGAGACAGACAAATATACGTATGTGTTTGTGTGTGTATTTTTCTGATCTGAAGTCTTGCTTGTTATCATGTCCGTGCATTGATGGCTTGCATGAATTCAATGGCAAATATGGTTTGGATGGGAACGTGTTGGCTTACTGACTTCCTGGCAAAATCAAAATGAGATGGAAAATGCAGCCAAGGATGGAAGTTGGGGATGAATGGACAATGAGAAGATGATAAAGGGTTTACTTAAAACCAGCCAATTCTGTAAACCGTCAGATTTTTGCAGGTGTCATTGTTTAATCCAATCACTTTATGCGACTGCCATTCACTAACATATCACTGCGTCCTCTCGCTCTGTGTGTTTATGCCTGTGTGTTTCTCTGCTCCATCGTCTCTGTTTCCTCCAGCCTGAGTAAATGTCAGAGCAATCTGCTGCTCTTCCCAGACCACGCTGTGGGAGACAGACCAACCTCATCGCCGTGGCAACCCTCTGTTCTGGCTCAAAGAAAGAGGCTAGGGTGGAAGAAGAAAGGAACTTTTATGCCTCTGAACCCCCACTAGTTTCCTCATCCCCCCTTGTCCTTGTGCATTGTAGCCTAGGCCTGAACCATGTGGCCAAGCTCCCAGGCTTCACTGTGCGACAAGAGAGGAGGAAGAGAGGCTGCAATTACTAAGCAGGTGATCAAAAAAAAAAGTTAAATATGACATTATCAAAATATTGGTAGGGAGTCATCGCTATAGGTGCTTCATACATTTATTGAAGAAACTGAAAAAATATGTTCCGTAATAAATGTAAAGAACAGAAAGGACCAAATCCTGGCAAAGACATGTAACAAATAAAGTAAAGAAAACTTCACTAGAATTACTAGCAAGGCAAAGAAATGGCACTATTAGATTTCCCAAAATGCCTACTTAGCTTGGAGCCATTGTATTTGGTTTCAATTTATACCAGCGGGAGGCTGCCGGATACCTTTCGTCTCTGGTAATGGCTTTTTCTCCCCCCCAAACCGACTTGTCAACTCTAACAAGAAGTGCACCTTAAGGGATTTCAGTGGTCATAAGAAGTAGTGCTAGGAGCCTGGCCAAAGACTGTCACTCATATCCAGAATAAAGACTATTTTTTTGTGACAGCACAGTTGGTTGTGGCACAAAGTTGAGTTGCTGAAATGACAGCGTTTTGCTATTACCTACCCCGAGAGAGATGGAGGAGACTTTTGGAGAAATTAAAGCTGAGAGAGGGATAAGGGGTGTGGCAGAGGCATCCGATGTGAGGGAGCATCTGGTTGCAGGTGAAGGACCATATTTAACACTGGCAGAAGCCCAGTATTATGTTTCCAGTGGATCCACATCTCTGGCTGTAAATTTGCCCCTTTCCTTGTGTAAATCTGTTCATTCTGTCCCTACAGTGTAAATCTCTTTCCATCTTTTACCCACTATTTTTTTAACTTCTTGGGCTACCAACAGGCAAACACACACACACCTATGTCACTGTCTTATCAGTACCTCCCTCTCTTATTCTTGTATCAAAAGCAACTGGAAAGAATGCCTTTGATAAATAGACAAACTCGCTTTTGTGCCTTCACAAAACCCATTTCATTTCACCTACACCGACAAGAGTGCGGTCTGTTACATCATATTTAGACAGTGTATATAGAGAAGAAAGGCAGCCATCACTCTATTTCACCCTTGCAACCCTTAGAGCTAAACTTGATCACATATTTTTTCAGTGCATGTGTGCTTATATAGCTTATAAACCACCACAAGGCTAGAGGCAGTAATATGAGTATAAAGGACCACACAAATGTAAAAATTCATGTTTGTTTCGTCAGTAAGGGGCTGTTATGCCAGTAGTTACACATATGTGATTGCGTTTCCCCTTATTAGAACTAATATGCTGTGTGCATGTGCATGGAGGAGAGGGGGAGGGGAGAGAATTACCATGCAAGGTACCCTACCTTTCGTGATCTTGATCATGAGAAAGTTTTTGAAGGTGTGTGTGCATGCATGCATTTTTGGAAGCACATGTGCGCCGCGTCTGTGTGGGCTCTGCGTATGCATAATAGTGTTTTCTGCTCGGCTGGCCATGCCAGTGTGCTCCTCTGTTCAGGTTGCACATGACCCTGACTCCATTGGGAGGCCTGTCTTTCATGTCCCCTGTTCAGTTCTGCCTCAAAATCTGGGTCAAAGGATAAAAGAATAACCCTTACTCGCTATGACACTAACACACACTGACACCCACAGCCCTTTATGAAAAATGACTTCCTGAAGATTCAAGTGGTAACAAGGTGCCATTGTGGAGGACACTGAAGTGGGCAACTTTTTAAATACAGCTTATGTAGCAGCAAACACATTGTCCTAAATCTAGATCCTGTCACCTTTCGCTGTTATCAACGGTTATTCACTGCACCATTTACTCATCCAGTCCCTCCCCGTGTAGCGTCTCCCTTGGTTTATTTCAGTGCATCTCAAAGCCGACCTTGCATGGACAATATGAGAAGTCGGCAGAAAGTCGATTAAGAATGTTGTGGCTCAGTATGTCCTGGCATCTCTTTGTCTGGCCATTTCTCTCTTACAGTCTTTCTTCCTCTGCCTCTTGTAGACTTTTACTCTCTCCCTCACTCACTAAGCCTCTCCAACAATGCTGATCCTCTGGACCGGCTTCAACCCACAGAGGAGGATGGAGCCATGCTGGGGCATTTGTGCGTGTCAATGTGTGTGCAGGCATTCATGTGTGGTTGTATATATGTGTGTATATGTGTGTGTGTGTGTGTGTGTGTGTGTGTGTGGCACTTTCGGAAGATGGTCCTTGCCAAAAGAACATAGTAAGCATCTGAAGTCCCATGTGTTTCCGAGCCGTTGCTGTCATTGAGGTCTTTTCTTTCTCCGGAAAAAAAAAAAGACAGAGGGGAAGCAGGGAGTTGTTCTTGCACTGAGACCTCTGGTCTCTCTCTAACTTCAGTCCTGTGGGTCTCAGGCTTGGAACAGAACAGTGTGTGTGTGTGTGTGTGTGTGTGTGGATGATGTTAAGACCTACTGCCTGTCATAGATAAAGGCTGAAGACCTCCTAGTAGCACTGGGAGACAACCATCTGGGAGCACCACTTGCAGTGCATTATATCCATGCAACCCCCTACCGCGCACCCCTGTACTCACACAAAAACAGCATCCTTAGAAATCCACGCTGAGTAAAGGAGAGCCCTGTCAGATTGATGGAGAAGTCCATTTGGCACACTTTTTTGTCTCCAACCACTATTTAAAAAATTGCTGAGCACAGACACCTCCCCACCCGACTCCTTCACTTCCAGCAGCCTGTGCATTCTTTCTACATCACCTCCTTGTCTTTATATCCTGCACAGCTCCCTGCTAATAGAAAAGGGAGGTGCAACTTATGTGTCATTGTGTGAACAGTCATCAGTGCCTGGCAGGGGTCTGTAATGACAAAAAGGTGTTTTTCTCTGCCAGCCAGCATGTTACAGTAGACAGGAGAAATTGAAGGCCACTTTGTGTCCTGGTTAATGTGCTAGTACATGTGTATCAGTGTGAGCATCCAAATTGCTCTATTTCAGCTTCAACACCTTTCGAATTTTTAACATCCCGGTCCACAGTTGTTCCAGCAGTATGCAGCTCCTTGGCTTGCTTTTCTGTGCAACCGGTAGCTCTACTGAAAAAAAAACAAGGTTTTATTCTTCTTTGTGCACCACCATGTGCTGTTCTTTTTATTTATAATGACCCGGACTGTGCAGATATGTAAATTCCAAGAAAAAGACTCTCTGTAGTGCACTCAAGCTTGATTATTTAAACAGCAGCAAATTATCAACAAAGAATTGTCTCCACACAATCCTAAAGAGACTGTTCCCTCATTCAAATCATGAATATCTCTTGCATCCCTACAGTGTTACCCAAAACCACCCATGCAGACAATATTATTAGATTAAATTCTTCTTATGATTAAGGAGGTAAATAAGCAACTCGGCACTGATAGCAACGCTCTCGTATACTGTGACATCTGGCACAATTCTGTGTTTTAAGCTGAAAAATGTCTCCAATCACATAGGTTTTTAATACGCATATGTTGTTTACATGGGAAAATTGTCTGTAGCTGTAAAACCTTTCCAAATTCTTTAGCTTGTCTACTGTATTGCTAGTTTCTCTCATTTATTGTTTCTTCTGCAAACAAAAGTAATGCAGTAATTTCAGTGTCATTTCCTAGTGTACTTGTGAATAACCCTCACAATGAAAAGAGCCCAGCAGCTTGCCTATTAACAATGGCAGCACAGAAAAAGGCCACAAACAGCATGATGTGCATGCTAGTGAAGTATAAGTATGCTGAGGGTGGACAGCGCAAGGAGGTATGACTCTATATTTATTTTGTTTCCTTTCCAATGATTCAGGTGCTGATCTTCTATCTTCACCAGCAGAACCATGAGGAGTGAGACACAGAGCCGCCCTGGGAAATTACCCTGTCGACAGACGGCTCATTGAGACTTTGTTAGTGCAGCCACCCAACCTAGTGCCTCTTCAGCTTGATCGAACAGAGCATCTCTCCATGACAGAGTAAACAAAGCACGATCACATGGATGATCAGGAAAAGAGGGTTTTTCTCATGCGATTAAATCGCTGCCAAACTTTGATTTGTGTGTTCATGTATGCTATTTGCACGCCAGTTAACTGGTAGAAATCTTATGTGGAAAGTGCATGCCTTCCTTTTTTGTTTTGCTTTTAATTAAGCATATTCGATCTGAATGGTGCATTGTGAGGCTGTTTCATATATGAACGTGTATAATATTCTACATTTAGTTGTTTGGGTGTTTATAAACTGCAAATGTTTGTGGGTTTTTAAATATATACATATATATGTGTGTGTGTGTGTGTTTGTGTTTGTGTGTGCGCGCACACTTTTCTGTCTGCCTGCTGGTCTGTATGCGTTTCTTTGGCAGCAAAGAATGTCTGTGTTGAGGAGACAGAAGAAGCAGAGAAGAGGTATAAGTCTGAGACTGCAAGTAAACAACCTGCAGTAGCTACAGTAAGTGTCAGTGTTCCTTCCCCTGCTTCCCTGCCTTCCTCCTTTACTTTTCATTCCTGTGCTTAAACAAACATACACAGCTATTGTGCTGCCAAGTTGCCGAAGAACTTGCTCAGCAAACTTCATTGTGCCTCTGCTTAGCTTTTTGTGCCTAAATTGATAATTGAATTGACTATCGCCATGTAATCAATTAGGGTGTTCATCCCCAGCTCTGAATCAAACAGTTAATTGGCTTGTGCCACGGAGAGCCTGAGACGGAAATCAGGCTGGTGCAGGAGGGACTGTTGGATTACTACAGATGGGCTCCCGGACCTATTTGCATTGTGTCTAACTTTAAGTCTTTGATTGCCTTCTGGTTCGGAAATTGCCTGGGTGTGTGAAGCACACAGGTTGATATTGGACCTCGGTGACAAATCCTGCCTGTTTTAGAGAAGCAGGTAGGAATATAAATATATAGAGAGCACAAACACAGCTGGTTATCTCTTTGCTTTGATCACAATCTTTCAGACAGATGCATGCAGGTTTCTCTTCCATTAAACACCCTTTGTTACTTTTTACCCAATGTCCGGAAAAATTCTTTGCCACCTGCAGTCAGCACTGCTTTGTCTGAACACACAGAGAGAGCAAAGCATTTCAAGTCCAAACAACCCTGCCGTATTGATCCACCCCACACCTTATTCCATTTTGTCCTCTAAAACATGCCTTTTCACTCAGTTGACTTCTATTCAAAGCCATCCAGAGAGACCTGTGTCAATGGGGAAGCTTGACTTCATTCCATAGCTCTGGAAGCCCCCTGGGGACCAAGCATAGGCTGCTAGACCATGACAGGCAGGGGGCTAATAGGCCGGATAGGATTGGATAAAAGAAGAGAGGGGGGTTGTTGCAAAAAAAAGTTTTAAGACCAGGACACCGCCATCTGCTTTTGTGGTGATGAGCATCAAAGCCTGAAGGAGCTCTGTTGGGTCCCTCTTTCATAGGGCCGTCCTACATATGGGCTTCATATTTCACCAGGACAGACAGTCAGCAAGGCCCATTGGGCCACAGCCGAGGCCACTATTCTGTCTCCCTGCATGGTTTCCAGCCTTTGAGAAGAGCAGCAAGATTACTTTTATTTCTCCAGAGAAATGTGGCTAATAAATGACCAGGCCTGACCCAGAGGATTTGGGCCCACAACCCCTCCTTACTAAATGGAGGTAAAGAAGAAGAAGGGCTCTGTGGATATGTTCCTGTTGAGGAAAAAATGTTCGAGAAATGGGTCAACGCATGGCTCAAACGACATGCTCCCAGGGTGATTAATTATTAAAGTGACTAATACTACATTTGCCTGGCAGCACTATGGGCTTCGGTCGGCATTGGTGGCACCCTAACAATAATCAGCCCTGCTGCATCTTTTATATCCATCAGCCACTCTTCGTTCCCCCCTGTCTCTCTGACTTCCCCTTAATCTTTCTTATTTTGCCCTTACAGATTTCTGTCTTCCTCTCCTCTTTCTCCCACTTGACAAACACAGACCTCATTATCTAATAATGCCTTTTTACTCATTATCTCAGTCCCGCCTTTCCTCTTCTTTCAGCCCCTTCTCTTGTTTCCCCACTGACGTTATCTCACATCCTCTATATCTATAAGAAAGATTGGCAGAAAAGTGTACAGCTCGATGAGAAACATGGAGGCCAAACAAATATCAGCGCTGACGGAAAGCAGCCACTCCTCACTAACTGCACTTCTCCTTCGCCTTTTGCTAGACTTTGCCTGCCTCAAGGTAGCATATGGCATTCTCTCAGACTGCTGGACTTGTTGGCCTCCCACACAACAGTCTGCATCCATCTCCGCCTCACTCACAGCTCCTTTATGGGCTCTCCAACAGTTATTTTCTCCCATATCCCTTTCCCCTGATACTGAGCGGAGAGCCCCATCCCTCCACATTCTATTTCACACAGCCACACTTCAGTGAGGTTCACTGCAGAGATGGCTCAGGTCTGGCAGTTGGTGAGAGGAGGGCGGTCGAGTCTGGAAGACACAGTCATTAGTTAATTATTAGCCAGACTGTGCTCTATTCCCCTAACATCCAGGGGAAGGGTGTAAGAGTCATACCCTACCAAAACAATAGGCCATAGGGGGATGGCTCTGTGCCCTCATGCTTAGATATACAGTACAAAGACCTCCCTTTCCCCTAAACCCATACAGATGATGCCCTTTTTCTTAAATTTTATATAAAAGGTACAGTGTGATAGTGTCAAATAGGTAAAAGCAAAAAGAAGAACAACAGCAATAAGGCCCACAAATGCAGGAGGGGAACGTGACCAGACATATTGGTTCTGTGTGCTATGCCTTCAGATGCATCAATCCTGAGGTGAGGATAAAAAAGTTAGGTCTCACAGTCAAGTTGAACAGATGGTTGCACATTGTGAAAGTTGTGTAAGCACTTATTTACCGCACTTTTAAATCATGGCTGGGGGATATTGGAAGCGAAAGCAGTCATTTACTGTTTGATAAAAATCACAGTCTAGGACCCCAACGCACGAGTTTCTAGCATGGAGCTGTGGCATCTTTGAATTACTGTCGAGTCGCTGTGATATGTTTCTGATTTGAAGACTATAAGGCACAGCACCACCTTGGAAGATGACCAGTGTAAATGGGAATTTAAAAAAAAAAAGTTGTAAAAGCAAAAAAAGGATGTTGTCTATTGTTTGCCTCTGGATATGAAGATAATTCAATCCATTTTTATTTATATAGCACCAAATCACAACAACTGTCGCCTCAAGCTTAGTCAACTTATTTGGTGATCATAATGACAACTCTGTGGACAATGGTCAGAGTTCTAGATCATGGTAGGAGTGATGGTTTGTCTATGTTTTTCACTCAGTGTGTGTGTGTGTGTGTGTGTGTGTACCATGTGCGTGGGAGCCACAAGGCTCACACATGCAGTGCACAGGATTCATGCTGTTTGTGTGGTGTAGGGTGTATGGAATTCATGCTGTGAGACTCAGAGATCATCTCTGCTCTGCCCAGGAAGCCTCTGGTCAGACAACAGATATCTCAGCACACTCCTTCTCTTCTCTTTTTGTTCTGCTTCCTTCTCCTATGCCTACTTTTCCTCTGCTGTCTTCAGGTTAGATGTATACACAGCATTCTGCATATGAAAGCACTGTTAAATAAACCACAGTTATAAAGCAGAGAATTACACATCCAACACTACAATTTGCCTTTGTGAAAAAGTTATAAGGTCTATCTATAGCTGTAAGATTTTGCTTTTTTTTTATACTTGTATTTCCTTCTTTTTGCTCAGCTAAGCAGTCATCTCGTGTTTTTTTGACAAAGAAAGGTGGTTAAGGAGAAATATTTGAGCTGGTAAATCATATACATTGGCCACATACACCTCAGATACTAAATAAGCAACATATTTATACCTTAAAGACTAAATGACCCATAATAGATAATCTGTGAAATTGTTTTGCTGCATCCATATGTTCCCAGCCTTGCTCTTTGTCTTTCTATAGAATCCCCAGCAGAGCAAACTGGGCAGGTGTGAGCAATTAGTCAAATTCAGTAAAGTACTCGTCTGCTTTCTGGCCTTTTCTCTCCTGGGTCCCAGACAAGGTTCACTGGGTGGGCAAAAGTGCAATTAGTTCAATTTGGTAGCCTTGATTCATCTAACAGCAGCACACAGTGCACACTCTCACAGCAGTAAAACACTGCATATACCTGACTTTGATGCAGAAGTTCAGGACATTTGAAGCTACTGCAATTACAGCAAGATTTCTCTAATATATTCAAGCTGCAGAGTGACAGAGACCTGACGTCGACACGCAATTCCTGATTTTCTGCTGCTGAACTGAAGTCTCTGTCGACTTAAAGGAAACTGTTGTACCAGGGCTGCCGTTGGCTATTTTTACACTAGCAGGCGTCACAACTCTAAATGGGAATCTCTTGTTGTGTTGTTGCAGGTAACACTGAAGATCTTGTTGTGTTCATTTGTAGTCATTTTCAAGTGAAAAATTACTCTTAAGTCTTTTGAGAAGAAACTCCTAAAAACTGGTTCAACTCAAGATTAAGACGCAGATCAGCCAACTGTCAGTCACTTCTGTCAATCGACAGTCATGTGACAGACAGACAAGTCTTTTATAAAATTTCACAGTAATTTCCCAGATGACCACCAGAGCACATACAAGAGGCCTATTGAATAAAAAAAATGACTGAAGGGTTTATACCTGTCATCAGTGCTGGACATTAACTCCATAGTGGATACAGCCACAAGCCAGAGAGTCTGCTGCTTTCGTTGCCTAAAGGTTTAAACAAAACCCCCAAAGCTGACTCTAAAAAACTGTAGCATAAAAAGCATCAAACTGTGGTTTTAAAGCTGCTGCACCACGTCTTAGTTGACTGCAGTCAGCCCACTCTAACTGCCCAATTTTGTCCACGAACTTCCCCCAAATATTGCTTTGTGAGGTTTAAAAATTTCAAATAATTATGTGGTCAGAGTTAATTAAACTTACTGGGGCCTGCATTTTATACTCATAAGGCCTCCATGATTACACAAGTTGAAATATTTGGTTTCTTTTGGAGCCTGCATTATTCCAAGCCTGTAAAGAATTAAGAATATAGCACAGTTACCACATTCACAGTAAATGAGGTTCAAGTCTCGTCCATATGGCATGTATTTGCCATGCCGACCCAGTAGCATTGCTGCACACACATGTGCATATCCTTTTAATCAATTAATCTTTGGATTTCATGGGAGTGTCAGCTGGTAGCACTTGGGATCCCATCCAGCTTTTCTGTCATATCCACAGGCAGCTCACACTAAATTTCCCTTCCTGCCCCCAACATCCCCTGACACCCAGTTTTTTGTTTTTTTTTTCTCAAGCGCATGTGTCTGCGCAATATGTAGATTTGAGGGGGAGAAAAACCCCCAACCATAAATGTTGCACAGATTAAGCAGAGTAAGCTGAATACATCTAATACATGTAGTTGGTATTATTTATGGTAGCAGCATATGAAAAATCTGCATATTTTTTTTTAAGTGTGGTCCCTTAAAATGCATATGCTTTAACTTCTCTGTAGATGAACGCTAACCACCCACCCAGCACGCCCGCTCTAACCACCTTGTGAGCTCAGGAATGCATAGACACGTTCAGCCCATAATGTTCTTACCGTTTGCACTGTTTATGCAGCCTGCACTCATTTAAATAACCTTGATTATTTTACTTTAGAGCTTGTGTGCATGTGTGTGCATGTGTGTGCAAATGGGTGCATGTGTTTGCGTGTGAGGGAGAAGAGAGATAGAGGCAGGTTACGTAGGTAATGTAGAGGTTCTTGGCATTTTTAATTTCTCCCGATTATGGCAGTATGTGCAGCCTGGCTTGTTTGTTATTATATCATAATGCATGTTTATTTTAATAAGGATTTTAATGAATGGAACCATTAGAGTGTTGAGTTCAGGAATGTGCAGGCGGAACAGCATTGATTGCCCATTCAGGTTTTCCACCCTGTTTTCTTAAAGTTGGGTGGGTTGCAAAGTCTTGGAGGGGTCTCAGCATTGATTCGCATTATAATTAGAAAAATCCAGCCATCTATCCATGGTTTGTTTTTGTGTTTATTTTTTTTGTTTTGTTTTGTTTTTTTAAATATATGTTTGGCAAAGGAAGGAAGCATTGCATGACCGTGCTTGTTATTCTTTTTGAAAAACTTCACAGTGCTGTGCTTCAGCAGTTCACAGCAGCATAGAAAAAGCATTAATCAAAAGTTATTCAGTCTAGAAACTGTTTATCTTTGGTCCATTTCCAGCCTCAACAAAATTCACATTGCTTGCTTCTGAGCTGACAAGATGCACTCAGAAATGGGGAAAATAAGGGCTTATAAATTGCATGTTATATATTACACATTCCTGAATGGATATTCAATGTACATTTAAAATAAGACCAGACTCAGTTGTTTAAAGGGATTGCAAACAGTCTTCACTGCAGCTTTAATCAGCCCATTCTCTTTTGTCTTTGCTAGTTTTCCCACAGTTTTGCAATTAAGCAAGAATTTCTTTTGAAGTTGATTGCCCCCTTCTCTCTCATTGCTTTTGTCTGTGGTTGTTTAAATGAGAGCACAGTGACCTGGCATACCACCCTGCATTGTGCCTGCTGAGTTTATACCACTGCTATAGAGCATAAACAAAGACTGTTTAATTAGGTGCCTGCACTTTATTAGTCCTTAACTCATACTTAACACACACACATATAGACATACACACACACACTAGCATCCCCCCTGAATAGACTCTACACAATCTGTGTTCTAGTCTTTACTTATTTAATAATAAGGCTCTTGCTTGGCTTGAACAAAGAATGCAATGATGACCAGCTTGTGTGTGTGTGTGCACGCAGTTGTGTTTGTGTGATTACGTATACCTTTTTGGATGCTGATGAGGCAGAAGAGCTTGTTAAGAAAAATGTTTTCTTGGCCAGAAATCAGCAAAGTTTTGCTTAATGGCCCTGCGGGATAACAAAGAAGTGGCAATGTGAAACATCTAAAATATTATATTAGGGCAAGCAGCAAATCCAGGCACATGTGTGGATGTCTCGTGTCTTAACTATTTGCTTTTCTATAACCTAGCACCATCCTTTGTCCCTTTGACAACTTTGCCCCAGTAGACTCTTTAGGCCAGTTACTATGGAGACCCACCCTCAAGTGGCACGGGAGTAGTGCAGGTCAGGGGAGGTCAAGCTGAGGGACTGTTTTGGCAAACGGAACACGCTTCATTAGGCCTTTTGGCTTGGGGTTCATTAAAGCTGCAGGAGAGGACATTCCTGGAGACTCTATTAACCAAGAAGTCTTGTGACATGCTGTCAGGCCAACAGATTTCAAACATCTTGTGTTAAACCAGCGTGCCCCTCCATCCCACCCCCAGCAAACAACCACAAAGGCGCAAGTGCATGAACACACAATGCATATTTGCACACAGACATAAACAAATGTACTCTTCGTATACACGTGCACAGACGCACGTGCACATGCACGTGCACAGCTCTCACGACTCCCCATGTCTTCTGTGGCACTGATGTCACAGTCTGTCCCAAACCTTCCCTCCCACAATAGCGCCCATCTGTTGGCCCATTCAACTTTCTTTGGGGGTCCTCTGGGGGTTGGGAGTCTGTAGGTGGAGGGAACCACAGTCACTCCTGTCAGATCAAAATAGATCGTCAGAAGGAGGACAGTATAGCAAGTGATGGAATGTTTTGGCAGTAAGAAAACAGATTCGTGAGGGTTGTATTGTAGATTTGGGTGTGGTGATGGGTTAGATAATTAGGGCATAGTGACTCACAACAACTTGGAAGCTGCATAGGTAGAAACTAAGTCATAGATGTCTAAAGAGTAATAAAGAAAAAAAAAACACACTCTGTAAGCCACAAGCAGTCCATATTATGTTATTATGAAACAGCAGCTTGAGCGCATTGCAGGTACTGTGGCTGAAATGACTATGTGAATCCTATCAGATTGAACCACATGACATAAGTGAATCAGAACACTTTGCTTAAATCAAAATGCAAGCTATGGCACTTCAGAGAGCGGCTGTCAGATCAGTGCCTTTAGCTGTCTGCTGTATAAGCAGGTATAACTGGATTATCCTTGTGTTTCAGTTGGCAAGCCTTATCATGTACGCTCTATGGTTGGTCAGTTCAAACTGGGCTGATTACAGTTTGCAGAGAAGAGGTTTAGCCTCGTTTGGAGCTCTGATATGTTAATTAAAGTGGATTTTCTGAAAATGGGACGGCAGGATTGCAAACTCCACCTCAACAAAGCCATAAACCCATCTGTTGGCAGAGGTGTAGTTGGGCCTGATTTTGTGTGTGTGTGTGTCCTTAATGTCTAGGGGGTTTTGTACTTCAATCTCTGTGAGAACCAGTTTGAGCCTTTCAGAATGAGGACACATTTCTGAAGAGAGGTCATTTGAATCCGAGATCAGTTTTGCATGAGGAAAGTTTAAATATGGGTATATGGGTCCCCAAAATGAATGGCTCTCAAAATGATACCATGATATATGTATATAAAACCAGGACTGCTAAATAAAATACTGGAGTGTGTGCATCGGTCAGATGGTCACACATTGCTAGCTGCAAATTTGTTCAAAGCTAATTGCAAGGGAGAAGCAACCCATGTGGGAAGACTTCTAATGTTGCAAGTGCAGTGGCCAGATTGCACCAGTCCTACCATTTCCACAGCAAAACTAGTGGTGACCTGTTGATTGACTTTAGGTAGTTAGCTAATATTGGCTCACTTTGCCTTTGACACTAGATAATTTCTGTTTATTGGCCCAAACAGGCTGAAAATACAAAGAATTGTCTGTGCCTTTGTACACTTTAATCCTGGCAGGAGTGTAAGGGTAGGAATTCTCCACATGATATCAGTTAACTTTGCCAAAGAGGAACTCTGGCAGGGACTCTGTCTGGCTGTTTTTGCTGACTGAAATGCAGCAGCTGCCGTCACACATGCCCAAAATTTGCTGTTTGTTTACGTTTTTTTCTTCTTTCTTTTCAATGATGATCTAAATATTTGTGGCTTGAATCCGATGGGAAATGTACAAGCCCGAGCTACAGTTCTACTAAATGTTGCCTAACATTTTGGAACTGTAGTTTTGTCCTCTAGGTCTCTGTGCCAATCATGAGACTGAAAACTATGAATCATCTCCTCTGCTGGATCAGCTACAGTAAATGTTGGCTAAATTTTTGCAATGGTTAAAGTCAATAAAAATGACACCAGCAGCTGGCTAACCTGCAGGGAGAATCATTTGTTAGATATTTTGTAAAGCGTGGTTAATTGAGGCTGTTCGGGGCTGCATTAAATCTCACTGAATTCAAACTGAGTATACAGAATAATAGGAAGATCTTTTATTACAGTCACTCCAGTTATACAAAAATCCCATTTTTCTGAGGTAAAAATTGAAAAATCCTCACCTCTGTGGTACTACTAATGCTGTGAAGGTAAGGTAGGGAGGACCTAAGCTCACTGTGGTTACAGCTATTGTGGTAAGCATTAGAAGAAGAATCCAGTTTGTGGTATTTCTTTCATGGAGCACTCAGAAATACAAAGATGGTTGTGGGTGGCATGCATTGCGTATGTGGGTGTATTTATTAACAGCAGAATATAAATAATGGAGCACAAGGGTTTTGTTATTAAAGTGCCATTTAATAGCTTAATAGCTCTTGTTAAAAGGCTTTCTTTGAATCCATTCAATATTGTTTCTTTCCATGCCTTGTTTTTGCCCCCATTTTTAGCTTGCCCAGATTTAGCTCCATTTCATCCTCTAATCCTTCTATTTTGTTAGTGACACTAGGAGAACAGCCTGGGCTGTGTAGCTCAGCCCTCCCTGTCAAAGCCTATAACATCTCTTACCAGGATCAGGTTATTGCCTGAGCTCTGTGTATCTTTATATTGAATTGCTTCTGATAGGAGGTTCCCGTGTCGATTTGTGCATTTGCGCATGTGCGTCTGACTGCCTTCGTGTGCATATGCGTCTGTGTACATTGACTGTACATAATTCAGGTGGCTCCACACAAGTCAATGAGACGCACACGAGTGAATACAACAATTGTCTTTTCTGACCTCAAATTTCAATATTATCCCTTGGTGTCTCTTTCACCCTCCCACTGCCATTTCAGCTGCTTTGCTCTCTATGCGTCCATCACCACAGTGAGATGATAGATGGGGCGGTGGAGACGGTGAATGTTAAAGTTTGTGAGCCGTGGACAGAAAGCTCGGCATGAATATCAGTGGCACAGAGTAAGTGCCGGGAATTGGATGAGCCAGAGCAAGAGAGGCGTCAGCACTTTCCCTCCCATGCATTTTCACTCAGCCAGATTGAGTCTTATTATCTGACCCTTCTCTTCTTCCCTCAGTGACCTAATAATATTGTTTCAGCGATCCTGTCCAGCCTCTGACCTCATGACTTCACACAGGAATCTGTTAGATGAAGAGCTCCACTTCTCCAAAGGTGCCTAGTGGTTTTTAACTTTCTGCTTCTTCCCCGGCTGCTCGTGTAATGTAATATATAAAGCACCACTGCAGCAACATGGTGGTATCTATTTCAATTTTCCATCTAAAAGTTATTGCAATTGAATTCCTATAATATAAATGCATTTTAGTCAGACTGAGATTTTATCTTATATACGCCTACTCCCTCTTGCTCTGTAAGCATCCTCCTAGAAAAAGCACTGTATAACATCTCATCAATTAGGCCTCTTTGATTGGTCAACAGTGTCTTGTGTTTGTTATTACCAGTGGAATCAAAGTCACAACGTCTGGGAGTTAGCATGGTTATGCTGGAGCTTGTTAGGCAGCTGAGGTAAATGGAGGAGATTTGGGAATTAATCCCTTCCCAATCTGGACACTGCAGCTGGTATTCTCAAGCCTCTCCATCCATCCCATCACATACACGCACATTTGAACATACACACATGCCAAGCTCTGAACTCCATATCAGTGCCAACATGAATAGGGACACAGGGATGGGGATTGAAGGAGGGCAGCAAAGAGTGTACTGGTGTGTTTAATTGGGTTTTTCCAAATCTGTCTTAACCCTGATACATGTCCGTCCACATGCTCTAGCGTTGCTTGGTCTACAGGTTCACCAAAGCACAGCAACTTGAGAGAGAAAGCTTTGCAAACTTGCCAGCAGGGAGACAAGGTTCATGTCTTTATTCAGACGTCGTCATAAAAGACTTCTGGAGAAAGTGCTGCTGAAGGGGATTAAGCAACTATCGCTGTCAGACTTTTGAAAGCCCTCTTATCTCTGTTTGCTACTGCTGTTTTAGTGATGCCTATAATTGTCATTTCTGGTTTGTGGAGTGCATGCTCTCAGTCTGCTATTGCCTGTTAAATCTCCTTCCTGTGGTCGACTAGGAGCCAGATTGGCCGGGGGGGGGGGATGTTGACCTTGTCTGCAGATTTAGAACACAGAATCATCACTGATATGGCAGCTGTACTGTGGCAGGCAACAGAAGCTGGGCCTCCAATCAGATCATCAGGTCAGAATGTTGTAGTTAATGCAGAGTGTGAATGTAGAACCATCCAACTCAGTGAAAAAAGACAACTTGGGGGCCTTTTTTGTCAGATTCCTCAGAAGTCTTGAAGAGTTACTGAAGCCTCTCTTTATTTAATTAACCGCTTCTCTTGAATGCTGGACACTGAACCGGTTAAAACCTCTTACTGGTGGGGATCACACTGTGAGCATTTAATCTGTTACCCACTGGCTCCATGTTGCATATTCATTTTGTAATAAGCCATTAAAACATGTTGTCTTTATAATAACAAGAGACAGAATTTGAGCAGCCACCACCACACAAATGCTACACACGCCTAACGGGCAGCACAAAGTCTTCAACACACCAAAATATCACATGCAGCCAGACACCTACGTTGCCGTCTCTGAATCAATCTCCTGGACATGACCCTATCTTTCCTTTTTCCACATATTGTGTTGCTTTTCACCGTAGTTCTTATTGCTTTCTTTGATTAATCTTCCTCCTAGCTTTCCCTGACGCACTGGTCTGAGTCAGTAGACTTCCTGTTGGTTTTCAAAACAACTCTTCATGTCAGCCTTCCTTCCGCCCATCTCCCCCCCTTCCTCTGCACCTCTCTAGTCTTCTATTCATCACTCCACAGCCCATTTTACAGTATCTTTCGGCCTCCTTCCTCCATCCGTTTCTCCCGCTCCATTACCTTGCTCGTTCATGTCCCCTTCATCTCCCCCTCTGCCTGTCCAACTCCCTGACATGAATTCTTTTTGCCCCCTTACTGTATTTCCCATCTCTTCCTTGCATCCCCCTCCTCTCACCATTCATCTTCAGGTCCTCTGTCCATCTCCCTCCCTCCCTTCCTTACCTCTCTGTCAGGCCCCAGCTCCCTCCCTCCCCTTTCTTCGTCTGGCAGTAGAGCTGCTCCAGTCTTGCTGACAGTGCTGTTTGTGTGAACTGAGTTCTGAGCTTCACAGCCCCCTCGCCTCCCATTGCTCCCCCGCCTGCTCACCACCCTCTCCACCTCACACTCCACCTCCTCCGCTCCTTTTCCTCCTGCCTCCCACCTAACAGACCCCTCCAGGCGGGGGAATTAACCTTCTAGCCCTGGGCTGCTGGGCTTAATGACTGTCTGTGGGGCCAGCATCAAATACACAAGCCAGCTGCTAACATCTGGGCCACACACACGCACGCACACACCCACCTCCATGACCTACACACAAACACAGAGACATATGCAGTACACATAGCATACTGTGCAGCATAACATAAGGCTCCAGTTGCCAGATTTATAGAACACTCTTTCTGTATTATGTGCTGCCATGTATGTGGAAGTCTTTGCACTCTTCTCAATGACAGTGGCTGGATTGTCATCACTGCATGACTGACCCACGCTGCAATAACAAATGCAGCTGTGCAAGTGCTTCTGTGGTTATACTGAGCAAATAGCTGGTACATGCATTCACAGCACATGTATGGACTATGAGCAGATCAAATGAAAAATACATGCACATGGAAAATCAACATGACCTTCAAGTTGCCTTACTAGAAGAGCTTTCAGTATGTTCCACTGAGCAAATGGTGGTGTTCTCCAGCGACCATTCAGTTGGAAGTATATAATTGACAAAAGGAGTGGGTGGGGGTGAAGGGGCAAGAGTCAGAAAAAAAAATCAAAAGTAAAAATAAAATAAAGAAAAAAAAATCTGTGTTTAAAGTGAGTTCTGCAGCTCCTCTCTTTCTCCACTTCTGCAATAGAGCAGATCAGCCTGGGAGTATTGAATACAGGAAATACAGCCGTGTGGATAGTCTCTATTCCATTCATTATGTATGAGCATAAATGTTACAAACTAGCAGTTGTAAAGACATCCATGTTGCATCTGGATCTTTGAGGGTTGCTCTGCTCCTTTCAACCCATGCACACTGTAATGCTAAATAATGGGAACCATGAACGCTCCAGAGAAAAGCAGAGCAAAAAAGAAGCTACATCCATGCGCCTCAGATTTCTGGCTGACTGCAGCTTTATCAAGCTGTTATAACTTTACCGCTTTTATTCATTCAATAAACCAGAGGTCCTTCAACATTACAAGTGGTCAGTTATCATTGTGGAGCTTTAAACATAGAAAAATGTTAGAACTGCTAAGCCAGCTGTAACCTTGTTATTGTTTTTCTGACATTTATTTCACGGCTGACTTGACCCCCTTCGAAGCACCTCCATCAACACTTCTCATACACAACTCCCTTCATTCTTCACTCCGCGCTATTGCTTCTCTCCCTCTCTTTATCTGTTTGCCTCTGTCTTAGACTAAGGAGTGAGAGATGGGGGAGTCCCATTGGCATTCTTTAACATCTCCTAGGCTCACTTGTGTTCAGAGAGTCATCTGTAGATCAGGAAGACAAAAAGACGCTCCTGAGCCTTTGCGTCACTCAACAGGTAAGCACGGCTCCCTTTCTCTCATGCAAATTCGCACACCTATTCAAAAGGTTCTTGGCTTTTTTAAGAAGGAGGTACACCCTCTCTGTGTGTCTGTGTGCTTGCCTCATTTTTTTTCTGTGTACCCTAGGCAGGCAGATGTGCCTGAGTTGGTGAGGGTTGAAAGGAGGCTTTGCCTCTCTGTCTCTCAACTTTTTCCTGGGGAGAGCAGGTGTGTCAGTTTGTGTAACGAAGTCAGTGTAATCCAGTAAACTTGAACACTTTGAGCCAAAGGGACCGGAAACAAAGCAAGTGTTTACTTGAGTGCTTTGAAATTGGACTGGGCGTGTGTATTGGCCAAGCTGATATGATTTAGCTTGTCTGCTCTAATCAGACTGCTTATGAAATGCCATGTTTAAATGAGAAATCGAGGATTTAGATGTAATTAGATTCTGTTGATAATCTAATCCACATCTTTTAGAAGCCCTCTTTATCAGCAACTCAGAGCTGAAGCAGTAATAGTTCACAAGACAGCCTCTATAAGCTACAGTAATTGTACCCACAGGCAATTGGTGAGATTGGTAAGAGTTTAGGTTGGCATTAAGATGTATGACCACATCTGAAATGGATGGCTGCATGGAGGTTGAAACTTCATTTTCTGCGCATTGACTGATTTCATGGGGTTTTATGTTAAATTGGTCTAGGATTGAGTGTATTGAGTCGTTTGATGATGTTATGAAAGATGCCATTAAAAATCTACCTGTCGGGGTCACGCTGAATAGTTCAGCTACTTCTAATGTCCTTGCGGGGAGAGTGGCAGCGTTGTCTCTAAAAGCGAATCAAATTTCAAATCAAACTTTCTAATTTGCATTTGTAAGAAGCTAGAGAAGAACAAGGTCAAAAAGAGAAAAAACACCGAACCAATTGAGTGCTGCAGTAGTAAAATATGTCTCTTTCTTATAGTCGAAGACAAATTAAATTGCCATTCAGTCTGGTATTTATCTAATGCCACATTTTGAATGACACGTTACAGTTATTCTGCAAATGCTACACCGTCGCACTTTTTTTTTTGCATACAAAGGAAATCAACATGTATCATTTAATGAGCATTCTTGCGACTGGCTGTATTTTTAAGGCAATTAAGGTGGTTGTTTGACTAGGTAATGGGAATGTGGGGAGGTCAGCCAGGCTGTGTCTGCTTTCATTAAGAATCCCAATGAAAATGGTGACTCACGAGGCCAACAGCAACCGCTCTGTGCTGCACAAACATTTCTCCTCCTCACAGGAAATGGTTGATGTTTGAGGCCTAAATCCCAACGGTAGAGATGAGATTTTGGCATTTCTAATTGTATGGTGACAAATGAACGGAATCCAGCGCTTATCGGGAGATGGAAAATGCTAAATTGCCACTCACGTGAAGACAAAATCTTAAGAAGAAGCCGGGAAATTATCGTCTTTGTGTTTACCTTCACGAGGCAGAGATAAAGAGAAGAAGGGCATTTTTAACCTCAGAAAGATTTTCTATTAATTGAAGAGGGAAATAATTGCCCTTGTGTGTTCAAAGAGTATACTTGGGGCTCTGAAATACACTAATGTTTTGAGAGCGAAAAAATAATTAAGTGTGAGTTAATTCTTATCAAAGCCTGTTGGAGTGCAACTAATCGACTCAGGGAAGATGCGTCAAAAAGCTATTGCCTCCAATTCATTTTGTCTGTTCAGATGAGAAAATGTTTAGTTTTCAATTAAGTAAATCACTATTATTTGTTCCACTCCTGCAGCAGATACATTGAAGTGATTACATACTGATTTAAAATCCACAGAGCTCTCTTCCAGGTCAAATAACTCAAGTCTGTATCCACAATATTGAATGCTATTGGCTTGGAACCACAGCACTGCCTATGCCATTAATTTCTAAAATGTTCTTTTGTCACCATTCACAACAGGAGCATGCCACGATGCAGAAAGTGGACCACATTTCTATACTCATTTATCTGGAGAAAATATCCAAATGCACACTCTAATTGACATACAAATTGACTATCTTAATGGACTGTGCCAATACAAGTGTTAACCAGAACACTCTGTATGTACTCTTACCTCAACATTTACAACAACTCATATGGAGATTTTCTGACTCACAGCAATATTCAAAAGTCCCGAGCTAACCCTCATGACCCCCATTGAGAACATTATGTTTGCTGTAACATTTGTGTCTGTGTCATTCTCTCTATGAAGTCAAAAAGTTTTGAATGAATCCTGATCAAATCCATTAAAATGTAGCTTACATCTACCAAGGTCTTCAAGGTCAACCTAATGGTTTGTTGGTCAAAAACTGACAGAAAGCCTTAGAAACTATGATTTTTACAAGTTTCTGCGTATTCAACATATACAGTCAATATATATGAAAAGTATTCCTTTGAGCTCTCCTTCAAGTTCAGTAGATTGATCTGAAGGTAATTAAAATAAAGATGCTATTTAAACCTGTGTTTCTTACTACCATTGTTTGTATTGACAGCATATAGGTATATAGGAATTCTTATATGGGGCATCTAAATATCCCTTTACTTTGGATCTTTGACCTTTTCCTCTGGGTCAAATAAGGTCAAACTTTCATAAAATGTATTTTATCTTTAAATGTATGTTTAAAAGCCTTCGTTTTTATTGGCAGCATTTTGGAAATGATACGCTGGCATGTGAGGAGTCTAAATATCACATTATAGTTTGGATCCAAATATCATGTTGTTTTCGACCTCTGATCTCTCTCTTACTTTTCACATCTGCCCTTATTTCCAAAATGCGTGATATCCTTAAAGAAAGCATTGTCAAGACAAAGAGAATGAGGTTGCTAGTTAGTTAGTATTTTACTGTTGTAAAATATAAAATAAGCTCAAGTTTTTTTTATGTCCATTTATTTATAAATCTACGTCCACTATCATTATCATTACCTACTTCTACATAATGTCTGTGTAATCAGAGTAAACATGCTACCCTTATCGCAGTTGTACTGCCCTACAAATTTCTTATGTTTAAAAAGAAAACTAAATGAACATATACAACATGCAACACTATTCCATTAAAAGTAAAAACTGCTCAGAGAGTGAGTTGCCTTGGTGGATATTTGCTTTCTCTGAGTGTTTCTTGTTTCTTTATACTTTTCTAGGGAATGGAAAATATGTGCAGAGATTTTTTGAAATTGAAATATGTATAAATACAAATGGAATTACAACATATAAAGCAAAAACAGAGGTTATATCATTCTAACAAGACTGAAAGTCAACATTTGGTAGGGCCGCCTTTGTATGTCCATCTTTAACACATCTTTTAGTCTGATTTCTTTTAGTCTCCAGAAATAATTCTTCAGACTTAATGAAGGGCATTCAAAGCCCTTCTTTAGATGTTGGCTACCTTTTGTTCCACTCGGTGTAGTTTTTCAATCCAGATATGCTTTTACTGCATTTGCAGTGTGTTTGTGGGATCACTGTCAATGCTGAAAAATGAAGATGTTGCCAATCAGATTTTTGTATGTGTGGTGGATCAAAATCTGATGGCACTTTTCTGTGTTCATAATTCCATAATTTTTGACAAAATCCCCAACAGCATTGGCTTGTCTTAAACATTGACAGAGCCTCCACCATGTTTTACAGATAGCTATAAACACTCGCTCCGGACCTTTTTTGTATATATCGATAAAATTTTAAACTAGAAATTTCATTTGGATTCATTGAAATCATTTGGATTCATCATTTCATCAGGCCTGTTGACACTGATTTTTAGTCCAGTTCTTGTGTAATCTGGCATTTCTCTTTCTTCCAGTTTAATTACTAAGAACGGCTTCTTGGGAGCCACCCGTCCATTCAGGCCATTTCTGATGAGACTTCAGTGCACAGTAAACGGATTAATGAAAGGGCCAGATATACCTTACCTATTTCTTAGGTCAGGTCTTTCCGATATCTTAAGGCCTTGACCTTAAGATACAATTCGTTGTTTTTGGTTCCGATTTTTTGCACCTACAGTACTTTAGTTTTTGTCCTCCAACGCTCCATTTTCTTCAAATTTTTAGGGATAACCTCCACACCATGCCAAGACATGCCAAGTTTTTGGCTCATAGTCTACTGGGAATCACCTTGTTGGTGCAAAAATAAAGTTCTATGCCTGTGTTATCTTTAGCATTTGTCATAGTTTCAACTAAACAAATGTGAACAAATTTTGCAACAGGCACCAGGACTGGACTGACAATAAGCAAAAAAGTAGCCAATGTCCAGAGAGAAACAGCTTCAAAAAGCCTGGAGGACTGTTGCCGAAGACCACCTTAAAAATTACAAGAATGTCTGGGTCCTTGGAAGAAATAAAGAAATAAGGGGTCTTTTAAGATTTTTTTACAGTACTGTATCAACCATTTTATGCAAAAAGCTATGGAGAGTTTACTTTATAGGGTAAGGCAGCTGCTATGCTATATAAATCAAGTGATAGTGGTTTAATTTAATATCAATTTAATACAAATTCTAAATTTATATTAGTGAAATTTAGATCGCTACTAAGGACATTTTTGTTCCATTTTTTTGTGCGTCCCATGTATACACTGGTTTCCGCAGGCTAAGTTTAAAAATCGGCTCTCGGAGGTTGAGAGAAAGGTCCTTTATCTTCCATTCTTTGCTCCCAAAGCTGATTCTTTAAGAAAAGCCAGGAGAAATGCTGCAGAGACAACAGAGGTCTTTAGTGCAACTAATCACAAATATGTGTATGGCCTTAAGGGAATTGTGCACACTTTCATACTCATCACAAGACTAACTCTAGCTCAACGAAAATGTTCCTCTGCATTTTCTCATTTGAAACACACTGCAAAGAGTGTATCCTCAAGAAAAAGTTTTTCACCATTAAACGCCATTAAAATTAGAACCATGCTTTTAAATGCCTTAAGCTCCACTTTAATGGAACTATGAATGATTCATTGATTAACTGAATGATCAATTGGAAGTCTGCAGAGATAGAGTTGTAAACATGTGCTGGACTGTTACAAAACAATGATATGTTAAAAAAATAGTTTGTCAGCAAATCAAATCATGTCGACACTCACAAAATATGACAAAATATGGAAAGAAAAATAATCCTTCCCATCTTGTCTTTCTAACCTAATGTCTGCCTGTAGTGGATGTGTATATGTCATTTGTGATTTTTTTTTTTTTTTTTAAATGGTTGTTCCAGGGTTGTTGAAGGTCAGGTGTCAGCGGTGAAATGGACTTCTTGTCAGCCTGGATTGTGTCTCCTGCAGTCCTACCCTTTCTCTGTTTTATCTTGGGTAAGAGAATCAAATGTCACCGTGGAGTTATTACAGTAACTGTGGCCTTTCCAAGTCCCTTCCCTGTTCTGGCCAGTCAACAGAGCACTGGGAACAATGCTCTGTTGACTAGCCAGAGCACTTTTTTGAAGTCTTAATTTTCACTGAAACAGAATAACGTCGGTGATACATTCAGGTCACCTTCTCAACCTGCCTCAAATAGGAGTGTACAGTAAGTAAAGCACTGTACAACCTTAATCTCATGGTGATCTCTTCACCTTACACGTTGAAAATCTTGCCTTAATTGCTATGTTTTCTGCAGCAATAATTGATTTACTGTGGGTCTTATATAGTGCTGTAAGAAGGTATTTGGCTTTTTTCTGATTTCTTATTGTTTTCCATATCTATCATACTATATACCATATTTCAGATAATCAAACAAATTTCCATGTTAGACAAATTCAAACTGCAGTTTTTAATTGAAGATTTCATTTATTACAGAAAAAAGCCATCCATAGCTACATGGGTGTATGTGAAAACTAACTGATTATTAAATCATGAATTAACTGCAATTAACCACATTTTTTAGAAAGCTGAGTTCAGTTTTAATAGCCACCCCCAGACCTGATTACTGTCAGACCTGCTGAATCCAGAAATGATTTAAACAGATCCTGTCTGTCAAAGTGAAGTTTAAAAATCTCAAAGAGCAAGACAACTTGCTGTGACCTTAAGAAAATGATGAGAAACAAACTCACTGACATCAATCGGTTTGGAAAGGGTTTCAAAGGCATTTTTAAGGCTTTGGGACTCCAGCAAACTACGGTTTGGAGCTATTATCCACAAATCAAGAAAACCTGGAACAGTAGTGAAACTCTACTAAAATTACTCCCAGAGTGCACGGACGAGTCATCCAGAAGGTCACAAAAGAACCCAGAATGGCATCTAAGGAACTGCAGATCACATTTGCCTCAGTTAAGGTCAGAGTTCATGATTCAGCAACAAGAAAGAGACTGAACAAAAATGGCATCCAGAGCAGGGTGAAAACCACTGCTGACCAAAAAGAACACGAATGCTTGTCTCATATTTGCCCAAAAAATATCTTGATGATCCCCCAGACTTGTGAAATCACCATTTAAAAACTGCATTTTGTATCGGCTTGTCTTTTTAATATTAAAGTCTGAAAAATGTAAGTGTGAGAAATATGCAAGAACTAGATTGCATTTCTCCTTTGAGGATCATCATCATGGTTTATAGTAAGGTAAGGTCTCCTATAGGTGCATAGGACTTACTCTTAAAATTTCCACTGTCTCTTCGGTTTGCCTAATCAAGTAGAACATCATTGGTTAAATCTTTTCCCTGTTTTTGGCTGATGGACAATTTATATTACAACCAGTTTGCCACCAGATTTATTCAGGGCATAAAGGAAACTTCACAGGGAATTAGTTCTTCATCCAGAGTAATGTTATGTTATTATTGACTAAATTGTAATTTGGCTTGTAACTTTGCTTAGGTGGGAGTTGTTTAAGATTTTTGTTCCATTGTCACAATTCTTTTAAACTGTCAGCTTTTTTGTCATCAAATACTTTATAAAGAAAGTAAATAACACTAAGTGAAAGTCACATCATGTTTCCATGGTGACAAATGACTTCCAGTTCATGGAATTTACCAAACACAATTAAAGAACAGAGATACATGAGGTACATCTGTCACCTAAACAAGAAATATTGTTGCTCTTTAACAGCAAAGAATAACTTTAACTTACAACATTAAAATAAGTATGGAAATGTGGGTTAAAAGTCAAATTGCACACTTGCAAACATCTATGTGGCAAAGTGGATGAGCAGTTGGACTCTTCAGTTGTCTCATACCGTAAGTATGAATGTTTTACACATTAAGCACATTATTCTCTACATATGTTTATTTGCTCTGATTTGCTATTGCCAAAGTAACATTGCTTTACTTATTATACCTAGGTTTGTTTGTGTAACCATTATGTTGCAGTCAAACTCAAACATTCAGCAGATTAAAGCAAACAGTTAATCACATGTTGCGTTATATTTTATTATGTCGCAGATTTAACTCATTTATATTCTTCCATTGTTTCTTTGTTCTGAGTATCCATGTAGGTCAGGTGTGGGAAAGCTCCCCCCAAATCCCTCCAGCATTTCCTGACTTTTAAAGTGCTGATGATGTCATGTCTGACATCACCAGGTTAATCCAAGAAGAGGGGAGTTTTTTGCACAGGCATGTTTCCTTTTGTTAGTTTATAGGATTATGAAGTGATTTGTCCTAATAGTTTTCTTATATGGAGCATTTAGCTGTGTAAATGAGTTAATCAGGAGAGGAGTGAGCTTCATGTGATTCTCAGCCATTTGTGTTGAGTTGTAGATTTCTCACCTTAAACTAGTGGTACTGGCTACACTAACAGAAGGGGAATTGACAGGTGAGGTGTGTTGCTTATTCCGTGTGCTCTTTGTTTCCTGTTATGAGTTTTGTTTTAAGTTTCACAAATAATGGGGGTGATTGTAAAAAAAAAAAAAAAACAAAAAACTGCTCATCTCTGGGAACCCAAAATGCCTTCTGAGTCTGGTTACCTACCGCCTTCCTTGACACTCTTTCACAAGCAAAATATTTCCCTCAAGAAGAGGAGAAGGAGGAGGTGAAGAACAAAACAAAGCATAAATACCTGACTCTATCAGAATACCAAAAACACAACTGCACGTGAATACAAACGTTATTCCACATCTGCTGAAGGGGTGGATGGACAAATGCTGGCTGGTGAGAACTGTTTTTACAGCTGTTTTGCAACAGAATGTCAAAAAAAAAACTGAACTGAACTCTTACCTTCAGGCACCAGGACGTCACGTGTTGGTGTTTTGGATGCTAGTTTATCACCTGATGCTAGCTAGTTTGGTTAGCAAGCTAAATTCATAAATTGTATAGACATACATATAGTGTTAAGCAAGAGATGAATAAAATACTAGAATTTTACTCACCATTGCAGAAGCAGAAACTAGCGCTGTGCCATACTACAAGCTCATAATATTGGTCACATAATCCATTAAAAATGCTCCAAAAAGCACCACCAGCAGACATAAACAGTGAAGAGTTACGTGAAATAGTGGATGAAGCCTAAAAGATAACCGGTCTGCTTCACCTACCTGTATCAGGACACCTGTCAATCAATCCAGGTGGATGCATTAGCAAAATAATAATAATGATAATAATGAAACCTAGCCATATAGGTGCTAAAACCTTTTGTGTGTGTGTGTGTTTATTTATTTATACCAGGGTGTAAACTATATTTTTAAAGATGTAAATTTGGACATTTTTAAAGTAACGAGCATCATGTGGCACAAGAAGCATTGGGGTAATTTTTTTAGCTCTGGAGATTGCCCCTTGGATAATGACCGCTGCTAATAAGTCACCATACTGCCCCTTAATTTCCCCTATGGGTATATATAAATGTCATTTATAAAAAAAACTTAAAAAGCCACAACAAACATGTTTGCTGTTGTTGAGGTATTAACCTCTTGTGCTTTGGTGATAAAACTCTTGTTTATGTGTGACATGCTAAGGTGCAATATCAAGTCCACAAGAAGAAGATTTAACCCATCTCTGTAACGCCACAGAAACATCCAAAGTTTGCTAAGTTTAGCTAACACTACTCACTTTAAGTAGGTTAAAGCCTTAGTGGTTTGGAGATAGAGCAGGTCATCCATGCCAAAGTGTCCTTGATACAGACCACAAAAACTGCCCCCAAAGTGTCTGTGGTGTGTATGTGTCTGTGATGGATAAAGAGCTGCACCTATATTGTAAAAGAGCAGTATGCAAATATTACTGTAAAGCTCTATGTATGGTCCATAAAACTGGTTTAACTTAACGATTATAAATTCAGCTCACTTTAGGACATGGAAATGAAATTGTATTGCTGCATTTTGATATTTCTATTTCTCAGTAAAATCCATTGTGGAAGTATTTTAGTAGGCACTGTAGATCATTATTGACTATTCATTTATGTAAACTGTATGCAAATTTGCTTCTGTGTTTGGCTGTTTGTATGCATCCTCTGTAATGGCCAATCTTGCCCTTCATATTTGACGTGAGGTGACTGGTTCAGCCTTGATCTGAGAGCTCTGCCTCTCACTCATGTTGTCAGATGCAACAGAGCATGCACTTCACAAACAACTTGGCCATTGCTTCAATGAAGGTCAAGATTTAAACAGCCCAATGGAATCAGGTTCTCTGTGGGGCATTGTTTAAACAGACTTACACTCAGATATTAAACGCTAATTGGAGTATCCACTTGCATTTGGCTTTTTGAACTGAATTTATTCATAAACTATTGTGTGTAATACTCATATAATCTTAGCCCCAGTGTAAAAGCCTGGTGGGTGGTCTACTTTAACGTAACCTTCCTGACTCAAGTGCACTGCGCCATAGGCTGTCACCTCAGAGCTTGGCTGAAGGATGGTGAACACCAACTATGACAAACAAGGGGGATTAAAGTGATAATCATTACTCTTCCCGGGAGGAATTAGCTAGTGGGACATCGACATTGAGGAAAAACCACAGGTGAACAAGGTCTCTGGTGCCCCATGTTTTTTTTTCCTCTTCCCAATACCCTATCTGCATGGCCGAGGGGGGATTTAATTTGCAGTAATTACTTTATTGACTCATTTTCAGGGCCGTATCACTGCAGTTTCCCATCAATAAAACATATGCCAAGATGAATAATGTGGCCAGGCACAATGGGATGCCTTCTCAAACAAAAAGACCACAGGACTGCTCTCCTGTGGTGCATGTTTTTGTCATGCTCCTTCTGCTCATTTTATTTCCTTCATCACACTCCTCACACATACTCAGCTCTTATTCTTTTCCATCTCTTTTCATGAAATCCCAACATATCCCTTTCATGTTTCCTTTCCAATGCGCCTGCTTCTCCTTTTTTTTTTTTTTTTTTTTTTGTTTAATGTTTCCAGGCACACGGGCCCAGCAGGCCTTTAGGACTGAGCCCAAGAATCTAACTGTGCGGATGGGAGCCACAGCTGTGTTGAGGTGTGAGGTGTTGCGAGCCTCGGGGACTGTGCAGTGGGCCAAAGATGGCTTCCTCCTGGGACCTGAGAGAAGCCTGCCAGGCTTTCCACGCTACAGCATGATTGGAAACCCCGAGAGAGGTAAGCCGGGATACTCACGGAATATGGTCTATGGCCTATTGAGCTTTGATGGACCTATTAAAACTAAATAAACATGTATAATAACAGAACCTCAAGAGATGCCAAAATTAGTAAACCTAAACAACTAAAAAATGAAACCATCAGAGAACTGTGTGTTATTTGCGTAAAGGGCACTTTAACATATGATTTCCCAAAGATAGTAGCACAATTTGAATCCCATGTACTTCTTTGTTTTGTTGTGACTTATAGTTTATATGGTTTAATTATGAAATGCTGCTGTCATGTCAAGATGCCCCCAGCGGTACGACTTCAAGGGGGTTTCTCTAAAAGTAAATGAGATGAGGTTGTTGTTGTTATGGCTTCGATGCTCCAATAAGCATGGCTGTTACAGGAACCTTATGGCTATTATAAAGGGGTATCATCTGGGGTGAGGTGAGGTGATGTGATTGTCAACAGCCTCTCGCACAACCCCCTTATCCTGTCACTCGCACATGAAGATTAAAAAAAAAGAAATTAAAGCAACAGAGTGCCAGATGATCTGTGAAATGTGGCAGAGAATATAGTGTGTTGCAGAATCTGCACCACAGTCTATAAAAAGTAATAGCCAATTAGAAGGCAATCCTGAGTAAGAGAAGAGCATCTGTTCCTGATCAGCCCACAACTAGACAAGCTGCACTTCACTGTTGCACAGTGTGGGAGACCACCAGTGACACATAAACACTAAGGGATGCAATGATGCACATTCTCGTGTGCGCCCTTATTCATGGCTTGAGTTTACACAAATACATTCAGAGGAGTAAAATATTTCTCTGTTGATTAACTGTTAGTGAGAAAATTATTCATTACAATAGACACAGGGTTAGAAAATCACCTTTTATATCCACAACAATGAAAAAAGAAGTACACAATGAATGTAAGGACCACAAACACACACAAGCTGTCAAACACTCATAGGCTCAGTCATAAATAAAATACCCATCAGTGCAGGTACCCTTTTCCAGGAAATGAAACTGCAGACTGATGTATGCAATCACTTTACACTGCACAGAACTAGCAAAATCATTTAAGATGACACTTGACTGCACTTTATACGCCACCAGTTTTCACTGATTGTCATCAGTGATGTTTATTGATGCTTAAAAAGACTGAAATCACATATTCACGCACAGAAGAGAGGCCGGCGTTGATTTCAGCATGCACTTATAGTAAATTTAGCACCCTTAGTTTCCCCCGAGCTGAAGCAGTAATGTAAATGTGTACTGACATGAGCCTAGATCCAGGATTTCAGCCATTTATGTGCACCAACTCTCAGTGTAAAGACAGAACCTTAAAGATAAAACAACTTTTTTTAAGGCACCAAAGCATTAGGTTTGTCTTTCTCATTTTGTATTCAAAGAATGGCTCACGAGCAACAACACAACTCTAGAAAATAGCATGCAGCCAGCCAATCAGGTAAAATGTTAATAATGAACGTCACATGTAGAGAGAAGTGAATCAGATTTTATCTTATCTAATATCAGCAAGCATCATAAACTGATAAATCATAGTCACACATAGAGATTAATTGAGGCTCTTACTGGGGCTTTTTGAGATATGTTGCTGTTATCTTGTTATACAGTATCAAATCCATCCATCCATCGCTCCCTCCCTCCATCTATCCATTTTTTTCAACTCAGGGGCACAGAAAGGCTGGAGCTTGCCTCAGCTGTCAAACGGGAAAAAGAGGGGGTATATCCTCGACAGGTCGCCAGTTCATCACAGGGTTTGCATCAAGAGACAGACAGCCACACATGCTAATATCGATACCTCAGGCTTATTTAGAATCACCAGCCCCAACCTAACAAGCATTCCTTTGGACTGTGGGAGGATGCCGCAGCACCCGGAGAAAAGCCATCAGGCACAGGGAGAGGATGCAAACTCATAAAAAGGCCTCAGTCAGCCAGCAGGTTCTTGCCAGGAACCTTCTTGATGTCAGGCAACAGTGCCTGACTAAATGATGAAAAAGGTTGTTTACATGAACATCAACAATTTCCCCTACTCTTTCCCTCTCCCTGGGGACTGACCTTTCCCACTTATGTAATAGTATGTGTTTTAAAGTTTCTGGGCTGATGCACAGATTCATATTTGCAGAAGGGAAGGCATTTTCCACTGCAGGCATAATATCTATGTAGATGTACTGTATCCAAAAATTTCAAAGGCCCTAGATGAAATAGATACAGAGTAATGGGCAAATAACCAATTCTCATTGCAGCCTCTGCCAGTCTCTACAACTTGATTGGACTATTTGTGAGTAATTTCAGGAAAGAGGAATATGATTAATAACTCCAATGTCTCTTTCTTTCTGCACTCAATGATAACTTAGATGTGAAAATTGCTTCTGGTTGGTGTTAATTATCTTGCCAGCGTACTTGACACATGTATTTGTAGGCCTGTGTGGTTGTCAGACTAAGATACTATTTTCCACATATTAGTAGGCTGTGAGCCATCAGGAGCTGGAAAACCAACGTTGAACATCATCTAATCCCCACAGGTTATGGCAATGCATCAAACAAATCAAGCCCTGTTGGCATGCCACACTATCAGAAGAGAGATGCAGAGTGAGGGATTCTGCCTGGCATCAATTAATAGACATTTTATTCAGTCTGCGTTGTGAATTTGGGATTGGATTTCATTTACCACACTGGAAATTCATTCTGAAACAAAATGCTGTGAGTATAAACAACCACTAGCATGTCAATGGAAATGCCTGCAGCTGGAGATTCTCACCAAGTGAAATGTTTATATTTTACAGAAATAAGAAAACTGGCTGTTTATAGTCAAATCAAACAGGAATGTCAGCAGTGGAGTATATTATCGTACTGAACTGATGCGCAGGACTGCCATTTAGATTTCTAAGCTGCCGTGGCTCAAGTGGTGGTTTGATCCCTGGACCCTCCACGTACCAAAGGGTCCTTGTGCAAGACAAAACCTCAGATCTACTAGTTACAGCTGCTTTGCATGAGCGTCTGTAATTGGGTAAATGAGAAGATATTGTAAAGCATTTGGTAGAACTAAAATTAGGTGCTCTCTACATTAAACCCATTGTCAGTTTCTCTTTGATAGTTAATTTTGGCATTATGTAAATTAAAAAAAAAAGGCCTCTAAAAATGCTAAATGCTTGTCAATATATAAATACTATAAATGTTAGGACCTCCTAAGTTATACTCAGTAGAAGGGGACCCATAGGAAAATGAACCCATTCTTTTTGTAATTATCTACATATGTAGCATCTCTCCAACACAGTTCATCTCTCCATCTCTGTTCCAGGCCAGTATTATCTTCAGATTGAAGATGCTCAACTGGAAGATGATACTCAATATGAATGTCAAGTGACCTCATCTGAGTCCAGCAGTGGAATCATTTCCAGGATGGCCTGGCTCGACGTACGAAGTAAGGGGGGACAAAAAAAGGTTGTGGAGTCTAATGATAATCATGTTTTCTTTTTTCTTTTTTTTCCCCGAGTAACAAAATGCATGTTAGAAGGCACAGTGAGCATCCTCAGTACTCCAGTAACATTTGTGACCTCTTGACCAGTAATCAGCATACAAAGAGCTGTTAAATATTCATTTCTATTGATAAAGAGCTTTTATTTGTGTAAGATAAGGCAATTGCATTTGAAGGACAGTTTCAAGTTACTTTGCCCTTGGTACGGCGTGTTTACTGTAGCAGTTTTATTCAATAATACACTGATCAACCACAGCATTAAAAGTACCACCAGGTGAAGTGAATCATATTGATCATCTCGTTAAAATTAAATGTTTTGATGGAAAACCTTGGGTCCTCACATTAATGAGACTGTTACTTGGAGATATAACAATTACCCAGCATTGCTGCCAACCAAGAACACAAAGGTAGTCCTGAATGGCCGTAGCCTCCCTCAGCAGAACAGTGTGCACTCCACTACATTGATGAAGAATTGCTCGAGGAACCTGACAAGGGTAATGACCCAGCATCCAGGGGTTCAGAGCTTTTTTATTAGCACAAGGGGGATCTAGACAATATTAAGAAGGTTGTTTCAGTTTTGTGCTCACAATTCTACAAACTTTTCAAACAGTATTCAAGTACTATGCCACCTTTACATGTTCCAGAAGGGTCTGTGGCTTTAACTAGCAGCTGGAAAATATAAAGAGCAGCCTGGCTTCTCTAGCAAGCCTCAAGGCGATTCATGTCTCTTCCTTGCGCAGGAATACATTTTAACAGAAGTGATTGAAAAGTTCCTTCTCAGACATGGAATGGAATAGATGTTATTGTGCAACTACATTAGACCACCTGTAGTCACTCTATAACAACCGGTGTTTCTCTCTCCCTAACCCTTTTGCTTGTGGGAGCAAGCCCATATGTGGTAAGGAAAGGACTCTAAAAGAACCTTTCTTCTCCAGGCGCACTTCATTTACTTACATCCCCCTCCCTATTCTCTCCCCCGCACAATTTCACCCTCTCTCTTGGCTCGCAGGCTTTCTCTTTGGTGACCATGGACACTGAGGATGGGGGTTTGGATAGGAGGGGCGGTTGTGGCGATTGTAGAGTCCTCGCTCTCTTCTGGGAAGGGAGCAGGTTTTTCTGACATCAATAGGCTGGCGCGAGAAATGGCGGGTAGTGTTGTACTTGAATGGCAGTATTCTACACTGCTGCAGTTTAATATGCTACGGCAAGCCTACACCTGCAGCCACAGCAGGCTTGACTCCCACATTCATTACCTCTGAGATGCTTCTTGCATGTGTGCCCACTTATATAAAATCAAAACTCTCGCTTTCTGCTTTGTCAAAACAATGAAAATATGTGTTATACCAACCAGTGTGTTGCATCAGGGATGGCTGGTAGTAGTATTAGTACTAGCATTTACCCGTGACAGACTCTTTCATAATGTTTCTGACATGCTCACATACGAGTCCACATGCTGCACATCTCAGCAGGTGTTTTTATTCAGTGTCCTGGGCTCACGTCCCAGCTGTTGACTGTTTAACATGGACATTTGTAGATGAGCTGTCGCAAAGGGCAATCAGTGAAGTGACTGACTTAAAAAGCTCTCTGCAGCCTTGGTCTTAAAGGGTTATTTGTTCCAGCCCAGCAGTTCAAGTGATTCAAAATACGTGACTAATCTGGGGCTTGATAATGAGCTGATGAATTCAATCTCCCGTTAGTGCTGAACTGGGACTGGAAACTGTGTATCCCCTTTGAAGTGCACCGTCTCTGATGAGTTTCCGATGGACTTCTCTATCACTGAACTACGGCTCCCAAGGCCCCGCACCCCTGGCCAGTCAACCATGGCCATATCCTATCAAGCTCTGCATCAAATCAAAACACTATAAAGTCTTTATGAGGAGATACAGTAGGGGAGAGGGGAGGAATTTGAAAACAAAACAGAGATTGGTGGTTGTATAATTGGATTCTTGGGTCAGGGAGAGTGATATTATGACTGGCTAATTCAAGATGGATCACCACAGGCAGTAAATAGCAGGGATAAAGGCAAAAATGTCAATAAGCCCCATCCATGGGCTTACAAAGAGATGTTTTCAAGACATTTCCATTGGTGCAACCTAACTCCTGTGTGTTTTTTGCTTCCCTGCGGAGCTTAGATAGGGGATTACTGCAACAGGCAGATCAAGTGGCAGTGAGTAATCCATGACAATAACAACCTCTACCCTCTCTGCTAAAGCCCCCTCCTCTGCTAAAACTTACCCCGCACTGTGCCCGTCACATACCTGACACATCCTGTGTCTCGGTTTATACCATTAGCCTTAGCATTTAATCCTATTAATGAACAACTCTCTCCCTCACCACAGTGCACGCCTGTACAGATGCCTCCTGCAAATGTTCAAAACTGTTTTTGATGTGTTCTGGTTTTAGACTGTTACTCATTCATTTGGCATAGTGTGTCACCGAGATATTTGTGTGTGTGTGTGTGTGTGTGTGTGTGTGTGCGTGCCCATGTGTGTAAGCTTATTATCAGCGTTGGTTGGAGGTTAGAGGACATTTTAGGAACCAGGGCTATAGCGAGGTTTTTTTTTGGTAGCTAATGAGTTTAGCACTTGAAGAGTATATAATGAGCCTTCATTTTATGATTCCCTGTTATGAATAATGGAACAACTTATAAATGGGGGCACAAGCAACGTAGAACATGGTGACTTTATTCATCTTTGTTCATGAAAAGTTCTGACAGTTGCCCAAGATATAACCTCATCAGAGGATGGGGTGTTATACACTGGTGCCATGCTTTAATTCTGACAGCGCCACTTTAATGTTACAGTAGGTTCTTTCTGAAAAGGGGAAGTTCTGCTTAATAGCAACATGAGCGGTTCCTTGTTAATTTATTTAGAATCCATCACAAAGGTGCATTTACAATTGAGCCTAAATCTGTTTTTAATGTTGCGCGTGTGTGATGCACTTGCTGTAAATGGGAGTTTGGGAGATGGATGCTGACAGATGCAGTTATGACATGTTTTGGCTGGAGCGGCGCTCGTGCAGATGAGAGGTGATGGAGGTAGAGCTTTTTGTCCTAAACACCTGTTCCACTTCTTCCCTCTGAATGCAGACAGAGAAAATGGAAAGCTGTTTCAGTGGTTTGCAACGTCAGGGATTACATGTCAAATAAATACCCTGTTCATATTGTGTATGAATAGCCAAATGTATGTGTTTCTCTGCACATACAATACTGTGTAAATCGTAATTTCTTTATATTTTGCTGGAAAATGGAAACTATATAACATAGATGGAAATATAGCATATAAGCAACATATAGCATAAGGCCTACACGAATAGTTCTCCGACCTTCTTTAAGGACATTCAAAGCTCTTCTTTAGATGTTGACTGCCTTTTTTTTTTTCTGATCTCTGTCAACATGATCCCACACGGCTTCAATAATGTGGAGGTCCCTCCTCTGGGGAGGCCAATCCATGAATAACAGTGTTTAATTATATGTTTTTCTATCCAGTGAAAGTGTTTAGGATCAATATGGGCTGAAAAATGAAACTGCTGTCAGTCAGATGCTTTCCATTGTATTGTATGGTGAATCAAAATTTAATGGTACATTTATGTGTTCATTAAACTAAATGGAAACAAATTATGTGTTTTTGTGACATGCTGCTAGTATCAAATACCTAAAGATGCAAAGTTGTCTGTTATATGTAAAAGCAACATTTGTTAATTACTTCAGTTAGGTGCCTTTTGAATAATTCACTGGTCAGTGTTAAGTAGCTTCCTCTGAAAATGGTCAGGTACAAGCGACTGAACTGAAAATGAGTTTAAAATGGTAAATGGCCTGTATTTATATAGCGCTTTACTAGTCCCTAAGGACCCCAAAGCGCTTTACATATCCAGTCATACACCCGTTCACACACTGGTGATGGCAAGCTACATTGTAGCCACAGCCACCCTGGGGCGCACTGACAGAGGCGAGGCTGCCGGACACTGGCGCCACCAGGCCCTCTGACCACCACCAGTAGGCAACGGGTGAAGTGTCTTGCCCAAGAACACAACGACCGAGACTGTCCAAGCCGGGGCTCGAACCGGCAACCTTCCGATTACAAGGCGAACTCCCAACTCTTGAGCCATGATCGTAAAAATAGATGAGTAAAAATAGCCAGTGTCCAAAGAAAACCTTTGAAAGCCATTCAGAAATCCTGGAGAACTATTGCTCAAGAAAAAAAAAGCAAATTGAAAGCAAAATAAAGAGAAAAGAGGGGGTGGCTCAAGACTTTTGCACAGTACAATATAGAAGGAAAAAAAAACATTCTTGCACACATACTGTGAAAATATGGTGTTCGACAAGATTTATCATCCAAAGATGAAACTGATGAGTTGTGTCTTTCTGGTGTTAAGAAGTCAGAGCTCCATTATTATCTATCCTATTCAGCATAAGCTTTTTAGAGACTTTCTATCCTCTGGGCCTTTTCCAATATCTTTCGGAGAATCAGGTTAGTATCACATGTTAGACCATGCAGACACTGGTGCCTGTTTTTAGAGTGAAATGAGATGAATGTAGCTTGTCTGCACATTCACTCGCCTGTGTCGGAGTGTTTGTGCGTGCAAATCTGCATTCACTGTAGACTTGAGTTTATCTTTGGGTGCTTGTGTGCAATGGAGAAAAGAGAGCATGTGCATCTGTATGTGAATGAGAAAGAAGGATAGGTGCAAAGAGCTGCCTATGCATATTGATGTGTGTCTGCTAATCTGGTTCTTATCTGCTTTATCCATCCATCCGTCCGTATTTGTCTAATAAATCGAATATTTCAGCTCAACGTTTCACATCTGAACTGCAGGATCAAGTCCTTGCCTATCTGTGTTCATATATGTACCTTAACAAGAGAAACAGAAGCGGAAAAGCAGACGGAAAGAGGAAGGATTTAAAAAATCCCACTTAGAAGTATACAAAGAAAGGGCAGAAAGAGTTAATTAAGAAAACAGCATGGTTGCTGTCTGCTCTTTGCTCTGAGTGCGTGTCTAGTAATTGAGCCGGATGTGTGTTTTATTGTTGTCCACATGTTCTATCGCAATTGTACAAATGTGCATTGGTGCAGGTTTAGCTTGACTGGGCTTATTCCCTCACATGGCTTTTCTGAGGGGATGTGATGGATGGTGGCTGTAAGTCCCAGTCCAAGCTGGAACACACCTTCCTCTGCACTTCTGCAGTTTAACTGCAGTGGTCAAGAAAGATAGTGTGGGTGGAGGGAGGTGGGCTCGGGCTGCTAGAGGGGGATGATGGAGTGAACGAGAGATAAGAGGAACAGGCCAGCATGAGCGAGCGAGGAAAAAATTAGATACCTGCCTGCCTCATTTGTGAACATATCATTATTCTTATTTTAGGATTTGTTAGGCTGCCAGACACCCCTCGAGCACAACAAGTGATGCGCCTGTGTGAATTGTGTGGGCCTGAGTAGATTGAGAGTACAGGGGCTGTCAATAGATGCATGGCCCAGTCATCTTCTCTGGGAAGAGGGAGGGGAAAACAAACAAATGCATCTCATTATTGCTGTGCGCGCCTCTGCAGTGCTCTGGGTAACCCATCACAGTCCACACAGATTCAATTGCTTCTTTTAAATCAGTTTGAAGCTGCAGCCACATCTCATCTGTCTCAATAGCAGACTAGAGCGAAGAGGTGACTCTGCACACAGCAACAGCTCCTCCTAGTGGCCACGAGTCAACTGGACGTAGAGGTAGATGTTGAATGGCTGGCTGGTTTGGTTGCTTGTGGTCCAGCTGTTGAGCCATACATTGGCAGCGGGGTTTATCTCCGGACTGAGCGGCAGCTATCTCCCTGCTCCGCCTAATCCTCCACAGCCCGTCTTATAGTCACATTTCATTCTTGCAGTATCTCTTTTCTCCTCTGCCAGTCTTTCATCTCCCTTTACACACACACATCTCCTTCCTGTACTTACCAACTCTCTATTCTGTCTGTTAACTCAGGCAGCCTTTGCACTTGATCTCTGATGAAAGAAAACAACCTTCACAGTAACCATAGTTTCTAATTCTACAAGCTCACCCACACACTAAAAGCCAGCACAATAGATGGCCAGTTATCTGTAGGCTAGTGCGTGCTTAATTTAACTGATGCTCTTGGTAAGGAGGGGCTAACAGATCTGCAAAGAATCTCTTTCATAATTAGTTGGTGACAGATTTCTCAATTTACTGCCCAAATTTTTTTCGGTCCCTTGTGTTAAAAGCTATGTGTTTTTTTCCCTTTTTTTTTCCTGGAATCTCTATTTATGGTCAGATAAAAGGATTGTAGAGAACAGTGGAGAAGTGAAGACTGCTTTGATCAGTCCAGAAAGCACATATTTAGCTTGGGGGTGATCTGAGTAGAGAAGTGTTTGGTGTTTGCTATGATAGATTAGCACTGGATTGGTTTCATCACTGTTTCATCTTTATATTTTCTTCTTGTCCACAATTTGTATTCAAACGCAACCAAACATCAAACCTAAATCATTCAAAAACTGACAGTGTGACACTCCAGTCAGTCCCAGATATTACAATCCTATTATCATATCACTGCATAAAGCTTAGAGCAATGGCTAGAAATCAGCGTAATCTATAGTTTTTTAGATGCTGATGTTAAGTTGGAAACTTGAGCTGTTTTCTCTCTTTCAGTCCCTCCGTCCAAGCCGTACTTTGACATGGACATGTCAACACCTTGGGAAGCCGGGAAGAAGTACACCGTCACCTGCGTTGCCCCTGATGCAAAGCCTTTGGCAGAAATCACACTTTATAAAGGTGAGTCATGCTTTGTGCTCCATTAGATTTTTATCTTGATGGTCAGGCTGACAAGCTGGAAGGAAGGGCCAGCCGCCTTTTTGATATTCTACAGTCTGCCATGCGTATAGGCCTCAACCTGAATATTTTCACAAGAAAACACAGAATAAAATTCGAGTCCACTAAAGGCTTCTTGTTTCTTAGTTTTGTTTTGGTTTTTTTAAATTGCAGAGTTGAAAGGAGGATACTCTGTGTGGGAGGAAATAGCCTGAACATTTGAATTTCCAGATGTTTGTTTCACAGTTTCATGTAGAGTCAATTTATTGCAGGTTCCTTGTTGTTTACAAAAGCATCTACAATATTGCCATCGCTTTGTTTTTACCTCTTCTTCTTCTGTCACACCTATTACGCTGTATCGTGCTGAAACCGAGCGAGAGATGTTCCCTTTGTTCCAGCGGTGTGAATTTGTCTGCGGGGTTGTGCTGTAGGTCTAACATATAATTTCATAGTTTCATATTTTTAGACCACGTGCGCATGATTTCTGCATGACGGTCGCGCACACATATGCACCATAGTCCAGTATTTGCAATTCTGCATGAGAATAATACTGGTGTTTGTGTTTCGCATGAACAAATTTACACACAGTATTCTTCCTTTTTTGTGCGCCTTCTCCCCATTGTGTCTTTTAGATGGAGTTGAGCTGACAGGTGCAGAGTCTTTCTCCACGTCTGGCTCAAAGGATAAGCTTCTGAACGCGCATGCTGAAGTAACGTATGTGTTCAGCTGCCTGCCAGACTCATTCTCCTCACCAACCTGCTCAATCTCCCCAAGTCTGTCTATGTTTCTTGTTTCCCTTGTTTTCACCGTGCTCTTATTCTCGCCTTCTGTCTTAGTGAGTACAATGAATTTCTGCACACACACAAACTGCTTCTTGGCACTGTGGAGTTGAATTAGCTTCTGTCAAATGCACAAAATTACATTCCAGCAGCGAGACAAATCCAATCCTTGCTGGTTCGCCTGGTGCCCATACATTAAGCGGGGCCATAGATTACTTTAATCCCGCATATCTCCTCTATGTCAAAGATAATAACCTCTTGTCATATCTTCAGATAACATTGGTACTGAGGAGCTGCGATGTTGTTTAACTCTCAAGCAGAGAAGCCGAGGTCTTAAGCAATATTGATGCTTCTTCCACATATTCACGCTGAGCATACACAGCAGTGGGCGATATGTGATGGTTACAGTTGTCACTGAACTGTAGTTTGATATAGAAGATGTAAACAGAGAGAGTAAACTAGACTCGGAATAAATTCACTGTGTTTCTAAGTACATTGCAAAGTGCCTTGCTTTTATTCCCATGGCTCCTGACAACACACAGAGCGTAAAACAGAGTTGGGGTACTTACATATTAGCTAAAACCATCTGTTTTTTTGTTTTATTTAACACTTCTAATATTCCACTACATTTATCATTTAACCAGTGACAGATACTGGTTATCTTATTTTGCAAATAACTGTTAAAATTATCCTTTTTTTCCACAAAACTCAAAGACTAGAGAAAAATAACAACACATTTCTGCCAGAACGTTGTGTTTTTCCTACCCCATTATTCACCTCATGACTTCTAAGATTTATGCTTTTACTGGTGTTCACAGTACACTCACAGACAAAGACAGGCACTTTATCATTGCAACTATTAAAATCAAATTATGCGGAAAGAAAAAAGAAAGCTAAACCAGCTGCTCAGTGAGCAATTTGTACGCGTATGTAACAGATTTGTCACTCGGTGAAAAAATCTTTGCAAAAGTGTTTTCTACTTTGATTCTCTTCTGAAATTGTGTGAGTTTGTGAAGAGAATTGTGCCTCGTAAAAATGTGTCATTAGTGAGGGTTGTAAAGTCTTCAACTTATGTTAAAGGATAGAGAGGATACTGAGCTTTACTCACCGGAAATTATGAGACAGGTACTGCTGAATTAAAGGTGAGAAGGGAGGGTTTATATTGCTGTGTTCGTGTTTCTGCCTACATCATTATCATCAGTGTTTGCCCTGCAAACATCATTGCAAGTCAGCAATCATTCTGAGATATCGTAGATTGCAACGAGTGTAAATATACCTCAAAATTAAGCGGGAGAAGTTGCGAAACAATATTGATGCATTGATGTAAATAGCAAATTAGTTTATGCTTTTATTTACACCCATCTTTGTTGGGTACACCTTACTAGTAATGGGTTGGATCCATTTTTCCCCTCATAACTTTGTGGTAAAGATGCCACAAGGTGCTAGAAACCTTCCTCTGAGATTTTGGTCCATAGTGGCGTGATAGCATCACAGTTGCTGCAGATTTGTTGTCTGATCTGGATGTTCCACATATGCCAAAGGTGCTCCATCTGATTGAAATCTGATGACTGTGGAGGCCATTTGAGTGCACTGAACTCGCTGTCCAATGTTCAAGAATCCAATTTAAGATTATTTGAGAATATCCTGCTGGTAGCAGCCATCGGAAGATGGGTACACTGTGGTCATAAAAGGATGGACATGCAACAAAACTGAGAAAGGCAATGTTGTTTAAACAATGTTTAGTTGGTATTAAAGAATCCAAATTCTGCCAAGAAAATATCCCCGCCTGAGCTGCTGCTACAAGGCAGCATGGATTCACGCTTTTATGCTTTTTCCACAAAATTCTGGCCCTAACATCTGAGTGTCACAGCAGAAATTGAGACTCATCAGATCTAAATTCTCTCTTTTGCAATTCTGTTGAGCCTTTGTGAAGTGTTGCATGTTAAGAGATGCTCTTCCGCATTGCTTGGTTGTAACAATGGATTTTTTTGAGCTACTGTTGCCTTCCTAGCAGCTTGAAGCAGTCTGGTCATTCTCTGACCTCTGACATCAACAAGACATTTTCACTCAGAGAATTGCCGCCTCGCTGGATATTGTCTCGTTTTTGGACATTCTCTGGAAACCCTAGAGATGGCTGTGTGGGGAAAATCCCAGCAGATAAGCAGTTTCTGAAATACTCAAACCAGCCCATCTGGCACCAACAAACATGCCACGTTCACTTAAATGAACTTTCATCCCCATTCTGATGCTTGTTTTGAACTTCAGCATTTCATCTGGGCCATGGCTACATGGCTAAATGCAATGAGCTGCTGCCATGTGATTGGCTGGTTAGACATTTGCGTTAGCAAGCAGCTGCACAGCTGCACAGCTGTACCTAAAAAAAGTGGCCTGTGAGTGTATATTGAACTATATTTACCTTCAGTGCTGTTTGTCATTTGCACCTTCCCTAAAACCTGGTCTCCTGACTCTGAGTCAGATACAAGTCATGTGTCTAACTCATTCCTCATGGATAAATATATTACATGATACTTGTCACTTTGTTTATCTCACCAGACTTCCTAAAGGCTAAAAACATCCCCAAATCCTTGCAACCCTTGAAAAGGCATTTGATTGTGACCTTACACTGGACTGTATTTACATCGATGTGTCAATTTTTTTTTTATGAAACGCATTTGAATATCTTTTGGGATGATGGGATTTTTTTTTACAGCTTTATATCTTTCAGTAATAGTTTGTTATTGTCATTTCTTCTGTCCTTCTGTTACCTCTTAAAGGGTCACTGCTCTGAGTTCTGACAATGGGAGGGAGTTGGCCTGTCACGCCATGAACCCCACCCTCCTCAAGCCTGTGGAGACCACAATGGCTATGAATGTGTACTGTGAGTGTCTCAACCTGTCTTTAAACTGATGGCCAACACCCCTCATTTTATATAAAACACACACACTCTACCACACAGGAACAGAACCCGAGGGGGGCCCTTGGGTATCCGGCATTGTGCACTCAGTCTGTGTTAGTGGCGCAAGGAGAAACATTTAAGCTGAAGGCAAAGTCACACCTACTTCAAAACAACATTCAGCTGGGGCAACCTTGTGAACATCCAACTCTCAAGGCAGCCTGTGCTGGACAGAGGGAAGAGGTTGATGTGACCAAAGCAGTAAGCAGTTGTTTTCTACAGTTTTGGCTGTGGCTAATAAAGCAGCCTGCAATTAAATTTCTGTGGGTTTGGATGTGTTTAGTAATCTGGAATTATTTACACGCTTGGTTATTGCCCCAGCGTTAACCAAGGCACATAAACTAATTATTAGATGAATTACACGAGCAAGAATTGTGCTAGAGAATTTTTTTTAACAATAATATATTTCTAATATGGAAAGCTCAGGACACCACATTTAATAATAATAAATCTTACAAAACTAGCCCAGCAACTTTTGTGCTCATCAGCTCAAATTAAATTTAGAATCCACCGAGGAAGGAAACTAAGCCAGTTTCTGTTGCCTTTTCTTTCATGTTTTTATAAAAACCACGCAACATAATATAATAAATCCATTGCTGCACATGAAGGTTAGCTGACACGCGGGATGTCTTTGCCATTGCGTTTGGCAAAGAAACAATGAAAGCTGTTGTTGCTGAATAAACAACCAGTGCTCTACTGCCGCTGTTGTTTACTACAGTGTGGGTTTGGTGTTTTCTACCCTGTTGATCAGCTGAAGTAATGGATTGTTGAGGCCTTAGAGTGTACCCACCTGCTTGTCCCGGGACTAAATCATGCTGTTGATTAAAGTGGAGGAGGGCTGCTGATACTTTCAGCAGTGAGTGTTCCCTCCAGCTCAGCTGCGGTATTATCCACAGGCTGACTACACACCTTAATGCTGTCCCTATGCTTTCCTTCTGCTCGTCAAATACATTTCATTGCGATGTTGACCCTGTGCTAACTTGCATATGACAAATAAAACTGAAAACTGAAAACTGAAACACACTAGACACCGTAGTTGCTGTTTTATCATTCACCAGTAACTGCGAGCGCTCCTCCCTTCCTCCCTGTCTCTCTTCTCTGCATTAAGCAGTATGGGCTCTCTGCTAAAGTGCTAATGTTGCAGAACTTGGGACCACCGCCGCAGTCTTACTCAGTATGCTAGCCCATCAAAGCCAGCGCGGTGGCCATTTTCAGCCAGCTAGATTGTTAGCAAGGTGGCAATTTGTCATGCTGGCCCAGGGTCTGCAGTCTGCTCTCTGAAACTGATTGCAGCAATAACAAAGGCCCATCCTCTTCTAATTTATTTTACTGCATATATTTTATTCGAGGAGGCTGTAATTTATTCATATTTCACGTTGCCTTATTACTGTTTGAACATCTGTTATTTTGCTTTATGGACTAGATCCAGCTCACTGCTCCCTTAATACTTAATGCTTTCATCAGATCCGGACCTCTTATCCCACAGTCATGCTGAATGACCAATTTATTGGCCCCGTCTCAACAAATAGGGATGCTTCCTGTTCAATTGCCAAGAGTCTCCTCATCGCACTGCAGTTTCTTTTTTTTTTTTTTTTTAATACTGTCCTATTGGCCACACCATGGTTCTGTTTCTCTGAGTTACTACACCTCTTTTCTTCTCTCACCTCTTCCTCTTTTTCTCGTGCTCATCCTCTGTGCCATTTCTTCTTGTCACCCCCCACCCCCATCCCCCTTTCTTGACAGTCGCACCTCAGCCTCCAGTTATTCTGGGTCTGGAGAGGAACGAAGTCAAAGCAGAGAGAACGCTTGTGTTGGAGTGTGTGTCATATGGTGGAAACCCCCTTGCCACTCTCCACTGGACCAAGGTAAATCTCCTGCGCCATCTGTTAAGGAAGCTTTGTAACACACTGTCACGCTGGCAAAATGAGCCATTCCTGTTAAAAAACTCGCAACATAAGTATCCCATTCTTTGTAGCTTCTGTTCTTCGCTGCCTGCGCCATATGGGAGCTTGCAACTACTCAAACATTCTGTTGCCTTTTTGAGTTTCATGTGTTCATCCGTCTGTCAGAACGGAGAAGTTCTGTCTATGACTTGGGAGGAGGACGTTGTTGCTCAGAAGTCCAGCAGCATACTCAAACTGAAGATCACCCCCGCTGACAACCAGGCAGAGCTGTGCTGTGAAAGCTCCAATCTGGTGTCCCGATCTCCTCTTTCTGTCAGCCGCAAAATAACAGTTCTCTGTGAGTGAAAATAACTTTTAATACACTGCGCAGTGCTGGAACACACATGCACACACTGGTAAAAAACAAAGCCCAGACAGGACTGAGTGATTGCAGGTTATTAATAATATGGACGCATTGCAGAGGAGTATAATACATCTTTCCTCCAAGCCCAATCTTTTTGCTGTCCCAGTAAATATTGTAAAGTTAATATCATTAATGAAACTAATGGTTTCTATGGCTGCAGCCCATAATTCCAATTGCCTCCAGATTAGTACCACTGTATGCTCTTTCGTAGCTGTTACATAAATTTAGCTGAATTGCTTCAACGCGCAGTCCTGAGGCACTAACGGCGACACTTTGAAACAGTAACGCCCATAGTTAAGAGATTATACTTTTCTCTCTGAATATAAAATGTTTGTTTCAGCAACAATAGAACAAATACGAAATTAATATTTATCAGCCTTGATGCATTGAGTCTAACAATAGCCTGATTTTCACTACAGAGCCACACAATGTGGAGAGCTTTAAATGCTGTCTGATTGATGCGCCGATTTTATGTAAATATGATTAGGAGCGGCCCTTCCGCTTGCTCGTGCTATGTAAATGTGGTTTAAATTGCACCAGCGCTCCTCCATTTACCAAAACCCTCAGCAGGCTGTGGTGCCATGCCTCCCAGTCATCCATTCAGAGATGGTGAAAATGAACCGCTGACTGCCTGACAATGCTCTAGGCGCTGGCAGAAGCTGGAGGGCACGGAGCAAGACTCACTGGTGAAATATGAATATGCCTCCTTCACCATACAGCACCTGCAAGAATTTCAGCGGTCGATGTGTGTGTGTGTGGATTAGGCAGATGCATTCCACACAGTGTCACATGTGGAACAGACATAAAAACACAAAAGATTTACATGCATGACCCCTCCTACTAGAAGCCTGCCAGCTCGGTCCCAAGGCTTTGTATTCCCCGGAAGGCTTTATACGACTGCATCACTTTGCCTGCAGCTATTGTACCCTGTCTACCCCTCTGGTTGAAACGAAGCAGACTTTAGAAACCACAATGAAAACCCCCAGAGAAAACAAGTTGCCACTCAAAGTGATTTTTTTCCCTCTCACCCTTGATACAGCTCTGTGTTTCACATCCAAAAATAGTTGCGCTGGCTCTGTGATCAGAATATGTAGCCGTTGAATGTACTATTCACGGGATGATATTTTCACTGACTTGTCTTTGTATGTTTTCCCATTCATGTGTGCGTGTACATCAGTTGAGCCTGCTGAGCTGACGCTGTCGGGTTCGTTAACAGCAATTGAGGGGCAAGAGTTGAATCTCAGCTGCTACACCACCTCCAGCAATCCCCCCGTCGACATCCGCTGGTGGCTGGGCTACAAGGAGCTCAACAACACTTCTGTTGCTATGGAGGAGGTGGGACTACACGGGACGCAATTTGCACAACGCTGAAATTCATCTACGCAGTCCTATGACTAGTTAACATCCTGGTCGATTTAAACAGAATACTGAAAAAGGTTATGTTTATATATATATATATATATTTTTTTTTTTTTATGAATAGATAGGCAAAAGGCATGGAAGCTAATGTACAAAAACATTTCCTTTCAGTCAAGCTTGCCTTCAGGGTATCAACAAAAAAACTATAAAAATGCCTCCTATTGCATTAAAAGAATCCTCAATATGCAATGTGACCTCATGTGAACCGTTATAGATGAAAGAAAACAGTATGACCATGAGCTGTCTCTGAATAGGCCTGCTGCAGCTTTGCAAATGAATCATCCGATTCCAAAAAGAGTATTCTGCTGCTCTTCTCCTCTTTTGTGTATGCTAATAAGATCAAAGTGAATAAAAGCTGACACAGAAGATGAGTATTATTAAACAAGCTCTTTATTCATCTGGTAGCAGCATTTTCATTTGATCTTACACAAGGCACTCAGTGTGCCGTATGCGAGCTTTAATGCATGCGACACAGTGTGAGGCGAATGAAGACTGACGCTCCTGTCCAGTGTCTTTGTTAGTCTTTCTGACTGTGGCTTTTACAGTAATTACCACAATAATAGCTTTAATAACCAGATGTGCTGCAAAGGCATGACCACTATCAGGCAGGTGCAAAATGACACTTGCCTCAATTTATAACAGTGTGCAAAGCCGGAGAGTCAGATGAATATACTTATTTATCACAGACCATGCACAACATCAGTTATTACAGTGGCTAATTTGCCATCTGTATTCGCCAGACAAACCAGCAAGGGTTGTTTTTCTCACAGACCCCCCCCCCCACACCCACCCCACACCCCCACACACACACACACACACACACACACACACACACATACAACTAAGTAAGGATGCCAGACCAAGACTGACTGTCCCCCAAAACTGTCAGGTGTTCTTTGTGTCTGCAGGGAGACAACGGTGGGATGACAATCATGTCCAACATGACCCACCGGGTCTCCAGGGAGGAGCACGGGATGAAGCTCACCTGTGAGGCTTTTAACAAGGGAACACATTTCTCCAAAACCCAGAGCGATGAACTCAGTGTCTACTGTAAGTGACTTTAAGTTTTCTAAGTAAGCGTGGTTTCTTGAATTCCTTTGATATTAGTGTACATAATTGCCACAAGAAAACTTCATGGAGAATAAAACTTTGATTCCAGCATTGTTCTGAAGGGTTAATGAAACTGTACAGTCCAGTAAACAAAACAATTTTCACAATAGCATTGTGCACCTAAACGTGTAGTGAGGGTGTGCTGGGAACATCTAGCAGAGGCCCCAGTCTGCGAAATCTTCAACGCACACCTCCGGCAGAGCTTCAACAGCATTCCGAGGGAGACTGGGGACATTGAGTCCGAATGGACCATGTTCAGCATCTCCATTGCAGCCGCAAGGTGGTTGGTGCCTGCCGTGGTGGTAATCCCCGAACCAAATGGTGGACACCAGAGGTGAAGGGAGCCACCAGGCTGAAGAAGGAGTCCTATCGGGCTTGGTTAGCCTGTGGGACTCCGGAGGCAGCTGACAGGTATCGACAGGCCAAGAAGGCCAAGACAGGCCAAGACCTCAGAAGGTCTGCTAGATGATGTTAATGCAGCACTACGGACGATACCTACAGCCACGATTACCGACACTAACAAGTTGATCTACAATACGGCAGCAGTGATCAGTGAGATGGTTACAAGTTGAACAGCCACAGGGGGCAGTACCCTCCATGGAGAAGGAGGCTAGAGGCTAAGATCCAGGTAGCACAGAGGGAGGTTAGCCAACTATCGGAGTTGCAGAAAGGCGCGATGAGGAAGGTGCCTAAGAAGTACAGGAAGCTGTCCAAACCTGAGGCTTTGGAAACTGCCAAGCAATGACTCACAGCCTTGGCCAGCCACTTGAGGAGGTACACCAGAGAGATAGAAGGCAAGAGAATAAACCAGCCAAGGTGTACTTTCAGTGGCAGGGGAACAATATGAGAACAGCACCACCAAGGCTGGAGGCAGAACAATACTGGAAGAGCATACGGGAGAAGGACGCAACCCATAACGGCAACCCATAACGGCAATGCTCAGTGGCTAGTGGATCTGAGGGCAGACCACAGCGACCTCCAGTAACCATCACAGTGGCAGATATCCAAGAAAGGGTCTCCAGTATGAAGAGTTGGACAGCACCAGGTCCTGACATGGTTCACGCCTACTGGCTGAAGAAGCTGACTGCGCTCCACGAGCGCCTCGCAGCACAAATGAACCAGCTGCTAGTTGACAAGAGACACCCGGAATGGCTAACCGAAGGCCGGACAGTCCTGATCCTCAAGGACCCCCAGAAGAGACCGGTCCCCTCCAACTACCGACCAATAACCTGCTTCAGCACCACATGGAAGCGCCTGTCAGGCATCATAGCGGCTAAGATGAACAGGCACATGGGTCAATACATAAGCGGGGCACAGAAAGGGATGGGCAAGAATACCAGAGGCGCAAAACACCTGCTACTGGCAGACCAAGCAGTCAGCCGAGACTGCAGGACCAGACTGACCAACCCGTGCACTGCCTGGATTGATTACAAGAAGGCCTATGACTCAATGCCCCACACCTGGATCCTGGAATGCCTAGAACTATATAAGATCAACAGGACCATGAGAGCCTTCATCAGGAACTCAATGGGGATGTGGCGGACAACACTGGAGGCCAACCTCAAGCCCATAGTACAAGTCACCATCAAGTGCGGGATCTACCAAGGAGATGCTCTGTCCCCACTGCTGTTCTGCATAGGCCTTAACCCCCTCAGTGAGATAATTGACAAGACTGGCTACGGATACCGACTACGGAATGGAGCAGTTGTCAGCCACCTCCAGTACACGGATGACATCAAGCTGTATGCCAAGAGTGAACGAGACATCGATTCACTGATCCACACCACCAGGATATACAGCAATGACATCGGAATGTCGTTCGGGCTGGAGAAGTGTAGTCGGATGGTAACAAAGAGAGGGAAGGTAGTCAGAACGGAGGGGATCAAACTACCAGAAGGCAACATTGCAGACATAGAGGACAGTTACAAGTACCTGGGGATCCCGCAGGCGAATGGGAACCATGAAGAGGCCGCTAGGAAAGCTGCAACCACCAAGTACCTGCAGAGGGTCAGGCAAGTCCTGAGGAGTCAGCTGAACGGTAAGAACAAGATCCGGGCTATCAACACCTACGCCCTGCCCGTGATCAGGTACCCTGCTGGGCTAATAGGCTGGCCAAAGGAGGAGATAGAAGCCACTGACATCAAGACAAGAAAGCTCCTTACCATGCATGGAGCGTTTCACCCCAAGTCCAGGGGTGAGGCTGTGAGGCCACAGTCCAGGATGAGACAAGGAACATCCACGAATACATCACAAAGATGGCCCCAACTGACAGCGTGCTCAATGAATACCTTAGGCAGCAGAAACCCAAGAAAGTGGAGGAAGGCGAGGAACCATCATGGAAGGACAGGCCCCTGCACGGTATGTACCACCGGCAGATAGAGGAGGTGGCTGATATCCAGAAATCCTACCAGTGGCTGGACAAAGCTGGACTGAAAGACAGCACGGAAGCACTAATCATGGCAGCACAGGAACAAGCACTGAGCACAAGATCCATAGAGGCTGGGGTCTATCACACCAGGCAGGACCCCAGGTGCAGGCTGTGTAAAGATGCTCCAGAGACAATCCAGCACATAACAGCAGGGTGTAAGATGCTAGCAGGCAGGGCATACATGGAACGCCATAACCAAGTGGCCGGCATAGTGTACAGGAACATCTGTGCCGAGTATAACCTGGAAGTCCCTCGGTCAAAATGGGAGACGCCCCCAAGGGTGATGGAGAATGACCAAGCTAAGATCCTGTGGGACTTCCAGATACAGACGGACAAAATGGTGGTGGCTAACCAACCGGACATAGTGGTGGTAAACAAACATCAGAAGACGGCCGTAGTGATCGATGTAGCGGTTCTGAATGACAGCAACATCAGGAAGAAGGAACACGAGAAGCTCGAGAAATACCAAGGGCTCAGAGAAGAGCTCGAGAGGATGTGGAGGGTAAAGGTAACGGTGGTCCCCGTGGTAATCGGAGCACTACGTGTGGTGTCTCTCCGCTTACTTGATGTTTTGTTGCACTGAAAATATGATCAGAAGGGTTTTTTTCTTGTCTGTGCTGCTTTAGCTGACCTAGTTAGTATACAAATGGACACACAGATGCAGGTTATTAACAAATGTGAGAAAGAAGCTCTCATTAACAGAACCAAAATCAAATATATGATGAGTCTTTTTTTTTTTTTTTCAAAGAAGCGGATCCCTAATGTTTTTCTATTGATGTGTCAAAGACCAAAATGCTATCAAGCCTGAAAAAAACATACTTACTTCTTAATATTTTATATGTAGTTGTTAATTAATTTTTGAAAAAAATAAATTAAGTATTCCTTCATTTCCAAATAATACAAGTCAACAAAATTCATTATAAGATAAATCATACCACCCATTTTACATGCAGCAAGAAAACAAGAATGTGATTAGGGTCTAATTACACTGGGTAAGTTAATCATAAACATATAAAGATATATTAGAGGTTAATATGAAAATCCACATCTTGACTTAATGAAGTTTCATAAATACTCATCAAGCATATGTAACAAACTAAACAGCAAAATATTTAAAGAGATATTTAAATTGCAAGTAAGCTTCCAAAGCCATACCTTATTGGTATATTATTGGTAACAATATGCCAATGGATCCTATAGATAGAAAAAACTGACATCGTTTACAGGTTTAATTGCAAAAAGAAGTCAGATGTTAAATAAACTTATATGGAACATCCTGATGCTCACCTATTATATCAGTAAAAACATTATTATAATAAATTTATGGTCTCAATTTCTCATTCCAAGTCTTATTGACATTTTGTTTATAAGATAAGTAAAATATAGGATAAGGCAGTATATGCTTTTGAGTGGGGCTACATTGTGATTGACACGCTGCAACCATGCCGTGTCCCCAGTTTCTCCTTTGTGATGTCTAGTTTGAGACAAAATTCTCAAACTAAGGTTTTAAAACAGGACTTCCATGAACAATGGGTGACAGCATGGATCTTTTATATACAGTCTGCACAAGGTAATAAACCCAAGAAAAAGTAGAGTAGTTACAGTTATACATTAAATGTGTCTTTTTTTTTTTAATTTTTCAGTTGAAAAAACAGCCAACACATCCTTGGTATTAAATTAACCATTGCAAAGTACCTACTTACTGGAGGCCAGCCACCACTGACACACTTAAAGAGATTGCTCTGCAGACACTAATATGGAAGCCTAATATGGAAGCCTAATGTGTCTGGGGTTTTCAGGGATGGGCGGTGGACCAATCCACAGTGAGGGAAATGAAGGAGGGACACAATCTTTTGAGTGTCTATAATTAGCAAAAGTCTTTTCATTGCATTTTCTTGTATAATTTAATGTTATATTATTGTGTTTGCAATGATTTGAGGACAACTGTTTGTTTTTCCCAGGAGGGGGAAAACAAACAGCCAATTTCTGCCAATTGATTAGATAACAGAGTTTGGAGAAAAGCACCAGTGGGGGCCAATGATATTTCAGGAGGTTTACTGCCACCCTGTCCCCCCCACAGTTCCAGGAAAAGTCTTTTGCAGAAATTTTTGAACTGATATTTGTATAATTGATATCAACTTCAGCTCTTTTAAAGAGACCAGTCCCTTAATACAATATGAAAAACAGGTCTACTTAACATATTTTTAAAAAAACCCCAAAGGAACTGATCATAAAAAATTACAATCAACAGACCCCCCTCAAAAAGTCTGGATCAATGCTCCACCTGAAGATGTCCCCTTACGTTCTGGAAGCACGGTCCATATGGTCTGTTTCGCCACTGGGGGAAATCCGAAAGCAACTTTGGCTTGGTTCAAGGTGAGAATGCGCTGCCGTAAGAGCATGCCTGACTGTATATTTGTGTCGTGGTGTTTGTCGAGCCTAAACACAGAGATCTACAATCTTTCTTTGTGATTTAGGACGGAACGGCAGTGACTGGTGCACTGCAGCAGACCTCGTTTGATATGGGTGTAGCTCGAGAACTGGTCGTGGTCCTGACAGCAAGTGACAACATGGCCAGCTACCGCTGTGACGCCACGAATAAAGCAAAGAAAACCATCTCTGCATACACCAAGCTCAGGGTTCACTGTGAGTAAGACTGGAGCTTTAAGACTTGAACTTTCTCCCAGTCTAACTTAGCTGAGAGAAAAGCATTATATCAGATAAATGAATTTCACAGCAGATTTGATTTGCTGCATTTTATATCCTTCATCTTGAAATAATCAATGAGTCAAAATTGAATTTTCGTGTTTACTCTGTGGTTCTCCAGTTACACCAGTAAGTATGAAGATCACAGCCCAACAAGAGGTACTTCGTCAGGGTGAGGCGCTAATCCTGGAGTGCCAGGCTGGAAGCAGCAGTCCGATGGCAAACATCTCCTGGATCTTGGGCCCATTAAGGTTTGCCTAGTCAGTAGGCTAAAGGGGACATAACAGAAAAAGCTCTTATGTAAAATCACATCCCCAATTCACTGTCAGAATGAGTCTGAATGATTGATGTTTATCCTATTAAATGAGGAGAAATGATAACTGTTTGGTGCACTTGAAGTCCTTTATTAATTGGATTTACTGGTTGGCAATTGTGTCGTAGGTTGCAGGGAGTCGAGGAGGAACCCAGGGATGCTGAGTTTGGTGGCATTTCAGTGCACAGTTCTCTGTCTCTGAATCTGACTTCACAGCATCACAACCAGAAGGTCATCTGCCAGGCCTACAGCCATGTTTTGGCAGAGGGGACCAACACGTACTATAAGCTCAATGTGCTTTGTAAGTAGAAGGTGAATTGTTTGCTCACGTCTCTCTCTCTTTTTTTTTCTCATTCTTTCCTGTCATTGACTGAGAGGTTTGGGTTGCATCATTCTTAAATGATGCACAATGATGATCATTAATGACGTGGATCAAAAAGTAGTTTGCTGATGTGACTTTGCAGAATGTGTGTTCAATATAATTTTTTTTGTTTACCGGAAACCTTTGTTGTAAGTTGTGGGTCTGTTGAGCTCTGTGGCAATGTGTCCTAATTGTGCATTTGCTTTGCTGCATGGCCATGCTTGTCTTTGATGCCATTTCACAGGCAGCAGCCAGCCACTGTTTCAAAGCTTGGTGCTATGTATGAGCATGAAGGAATGTCACTGTGTGTTTGTGCAGAGCTGCCGTTGGACAACAGTACTGTCACTCGTTGTTTTAATGCCTGTCCCTCTTCCTCCTGTGCTGCCTTACTCCCCCGTCCTCTAAGTGTGTGAAGTTAGTAAGATCTGGAATTATTGGTGGGATGTCGACTTTCTACTTGTTTGACTCTCATTAGTGTCTCTTCGTGCTTTCACGTCCAACATGTTTTGTGTGTCTTTGTGCTCACTCTTGGTGGTTCTGTGGCACTGACTTTATATCCTTGCCACTGATCTATTTGCTTAGTATGAATCCAATTCACTGTAGCTGTATTTTATTTTATTTTATTTTATTTTATTTTTTTGTGCTGCTTGTCTGTCAGACCCACCAGAATTCAGCCCAGACCAACCAACAGAGGTGCAGGTGCTTGAGGATGACATGGCAGTCATCCCACTGCTGGTCTCAGCTAACCCAGAGGAGGTCTCCTGCATTTGGCTGCACCGCAGGGAGAAGCTGGTCAAAGGTGATCTAGGGTTGTGTGATGGCTCTATAAACCAGGTCCTAGTTGAGCTGAGCCAGCAAGTAAGCACTCAGCTCTGCCATTCAGGGTCTGAATAAAACATGGCAGGTTAGCCAGCATGGGACCCTGCCAAATGTGATTCTCATTACTGCTCTAATGTATGCAGTCTAAATGAGGATTGCTGTCTCCCTGAATACAACACAACAGTTCTAAACCTGGCTTTTCCTCCTGGCCAGTGTCACCAGGGCCCTGCTGCACCCACTCTCTTTTTCTGTTAGCTCCATTATACAACAGCACTATAAAATGACTATTTTAAATGCAGAAATCCACCTATTACATTTTAAGCGCTGTGGAAAAGAAGGTGTCTCTCTCTCACAGTCTATTGTTGGCTTGATGTGAGAATCCGGCCAGGCCAATCAATAATGCAGAATTAGACGTCACTTAGAGACCAGTGGCCAGAGGACATTCAGTTGATGAGCATGTAATGAATACTTAATTTACCATTGCTTTTTACGTCTGTGTGTGCGTGTGTCTGTGTGTGTTTTGGTAGAGGAAGATTACCGCTATCACTGGTTAGATGACCACTCACTGGAGATCAGGAATGTGTCAAGGAACGATGCCGGAGTTTACGCCGTCAAGTGTGAAAATGATGAAGGCGCAAACGAAATCTCCATCACGCTGGACGTTCAGTGTAAGACCCTGCACACAGGAAATGGACGAGCTCGTGTGAATCTTTAGATTTGCACACACTTTCTGATGTTGTTCTGTTGTTCCTATACCTTTTGAAAGGGAGCAAACATTTTATAGAAGTTAATGAAAGTGCCCCAAGAAGCCAACTACAATGGCAAAGGAGATTTTTAAATAATGATTGAGATGGTAACTCTTTATTGAATAGGTTTCCTTCTTTAAATAGAGAACGAGCAGAATTTCTCTTGCCTGTTTTGTAAATTGAATTTGAATCGGAACAGTATGACTGCTTTTGAACTTGACAGTGTGCATCCACACATGCTGACAACAACTCTGACTTCTAGTTCCTCCCCGCCAAACGTACCTCATTCATTAGACCTCCATGCAAGGCCATCCACCTCCACTGCTGCCCCAGGCCCAGCCTCAAGCTCTAGGCCCTCTGCCCCGATACTGATGATTTAATAATAGGAATGTGGAAAATGTAGGTCTGCCTGATTCACTAAAGCCCATGGTACATGCCTAATGGATTCTGCCATCTTGATCTGACTGGGCTTGACAGTTGTAGATATTCATTATGTATGGAAAATTGTGGTAGCTTTTATGTGTGGCGGTGTAAGCCACTTATTGGTGTCGTTCTTGGTTAGGAGACCAACATGGGTGGATTCCACAAACCCAGAGGTCTGTGTCTTGCTAGCTTTTCCCATCACTGTTCCTCGAGAGTGAACATAGGTTTAGACAAGTAGGCACTAATGGCTTTATTGTTGCAAGAACACGGCACCCATGGGATGTATGAAAAGCTTGTGAGGCAGAGGCGAACAAAGAAAAGAGGTGGAGTCTTGCAGTGAGGAAGAAGATATAGCGTATATGTAGAATGAAGATATATTGTATATGTATAAAAATGGCAAACTGGAGGGTCACCAGGTTACCCTACTCCTCTTGTTTGTTTCATCACTATCACACCTTCATAGGTCACATGACCAGATGTCTGTTACAGACACATCTATAAGAAGAACAGATGCTCTTACTGTGTTTCTTCCTTTCTCTTTCTTGTTTTACTTATTTAGTTATTCCATTTGCTTAACTCATGTCCATATTTGATTTATTTTTATTTTTGTTGTGTCCCCTTTTTCCTTTAGCTAATCACTTCCCTATTTATATGTTAGCCAGACTGCCTTTATGCTCTTTATTGTCTCACTGTCAGCTTTCCAATGAGTTTTTATTGTTGTTTTGTGTGTATGACCTTTACCTGTTTCTGCCTTGTTGACAGAGCTTGTTTTAAGTAAGTGTGCTTCATTAGTATTTTTGGATTTTTTTTTTTCCTTTCTGATGCTTTTCTCTTGTTTTATTTTTTGACTAATGACCATACAGAGAATGAACTCAAGCCTGATAGTTAAGTACTGGAGTTGAGACTTTGCTTGGTCTCCTCTGCGACCCCTGTGTTTTCAATTCTTGGTCTTGGTTATCACCTAAAGAAGTTAATGACATTGTATCCAAAGCACAGTGGCCAATTATAATGGGTTTATGAATATTTGCAAAGGCAAACTGGTGTAAGAGTAATTACAGCAATGCAGCAAGCCTGTTTAATGGTTTGCCAAATGATTTGTCCCTGGTTGACATCGCTCCTGCCGTAACCTTATTCCTTTTTTCTTACCCTCAGATGCTCCAAGTGTCAGAGCAGAGAAAGAGCCGGTGTTCGTGAACCTGGGGGAAACAGCAGATCTGATATGTGTGGCAGATGCGAACCCGATTATAGCTGGCATGTTCTCTTGGAAATGGCTGGTGAGAGCCACATATATAAAAAAAAAAACGTACACAGAAGCAGTCATCCCCTAAATGACCTTCCTTTTATCTGGCTTCCTTTCTTGCCATTTTTTACTGGCCTTTGCAAATGGCCAGATGCACCATATTTCACTGGCTCTAACTATCCTTCCACCCCACCTCTTCCTGCTCCACGCTCAGCCCAAATCCAGAAAAATAGCTTTCATTACTGCTGCGTGACTAAAGGGCACATTCGTCAATGTGGCGTGGTCGCTGTATCTACCGATGCCGACCAGTCTTAACCCACCCCCTGGCAGTCGTGTGTGCGTGTCACTTTCAACCTGCATGGCCCCTCCTTCTCTCTTTTCCTGTGGCTCTCTAGCCTTTGGCATTATTCTTCTCTGTTCTCAGAGCTTGTTCCATTGAGTGCCCTTCCCATCCAGACCCCAGGCCCTGATGGTTTCCGGCTCAGCTCTTCCTCACAATCTACCTGTCTAGCTCTCATCCATCTAGACAGGTAGGGGAGGCAGATGTGTGCTGAGGGATAGCGGCTGTCGTCTTCTTATCCTGCCTCACTCTATCTTTGACAGGGAGAGGAGGAGGTGGAGATGGGCGAGGAAACCCAGGAAGACGAATCAGGCCTTCTGACCATCTATAATGTGACTCGGGCTCACGCTGGTAGTTACGAGTGCCTAGCCAATAATGGCATAGAACCCCCTGCCAGTGCACATATACGGTTGGTTGTGCAATGTGAGTTTTGTATTCGGTCTTCACTGTGAGAAGGCGATAAAACATTTCCATTTCCTCGCTGTGTGGTATCTGCAAGAATAATCTTCTATGCCCATCTTGTCATATATAGTTAAACCAGAGCTTCGTAAAGGTCCCCAATGGAGAAAGGTAGCAAGCAGAGGGGATGGCACTAGCACAGCTGAAATTGTGTGCCAGGCAGAGGGCGTTCCTCGTGTCGACTTCTCTTGGGAAAAAAGTGGTGTACTCATGGATTTTGAAAATCCCAGGTTGGAGAATTGAATATGTTAATTGTTTATGCTTGTGCTAAATTTGTAAATAAAAATAACTTCAAGTCAAATATTATATTCTACACTAATTTGCAATTTCTTAATATGTCGTTGCTAAATCCAGATTTACTGCTTTTGATATTTTTTACCTGTTCAACACTTTTTTGTGTCAAGCTGAGTAACATTAAAATGCAAAATGTGTGTCTGTATGCTAAGGATTTGTCTTTCTCTATTGTGTTTCTCTGGTTGTGTTTGTGTGCGTACGTTCATGCTACAGGTATGAGGAGATGATAATGAGGGAAGGCTCCTTTCACACCAGCACAGTTCGAGTGGTAAACGTGAGCGCAGTTTTGGACTACGCTGTCTTTAGCTGCACTGCACGCAACTCGCTTGGGGAAGACGAGCTAGACATCCAGCTCATCAGCACAAGTACTGAATCGCTATTTTTGTTTCATGTGTGTGTGTAAGCCTATCTCTGTAGAGAGTTATAAGACTGAATCTTTCAAAGAAATTAACAGTATGTAATTTTTATTGTATTTTGATTTTAATGGAGAGAAATCTAGAAAAAAAACATACATTACATAAAAAGTTAGAAATTGATTTGTATGCCACTGAGATACGTATTTGATCCCCGAGCAAAACATGGCTAGGTACTTGGTGGAGAAACCCTTACTGCCAAGCATTGCAATGATATGTTACTTGTAGATGATCACCAGGTTTGAACACACCTCAGGAGGGATTTGGGGCCGGTCTTCTTTACAGAAAATCTTTAAGTCCTTTAGGTTTCTTGGCTGCTGCTTGGCAACTCAAAGTTTCAGTTCCCTCCACACATTTTCTTTCCATCTTCAGTCCACAGGAACCTCAATACGATGAAGTCATCCTGGATCCTTAGGGAAAAACAGCACTAAAGCAAAGGTTTCAACCTCTGTGGTTGACTGTAGGGATGCTGTTCTTTGGGTCGTAATAAGCATAATAAGTGTGTTACCAATGGTGTTCTTGGTGATTGTGGTCCCTTCAGATCTGACTTAGAGCAGCTGATGGTAAATGATCAAACTCAGTGGTTATGGCTCAACATGTAGGGATTATTCATGGTTTATTGTTATTATCATGAATAATCATTATTCATGATTATTCATTATACTTGGTAGTGGAGGGCTATTTTTTTCCTTTATTTCTAATTTGGCAGCGTATCACAATGACTGAGTCTGAGTGCTGCTTTGTCCAAAGTCTATCAACCGTTTTCAGCAAAATTACAATAGTCTGGGGGAGGCACTAGACCTCTAGACTTCTGTAAAGTGAAGAGAGTTGTTGCTCCTGAGAAGCAGCACTTTAAGTAAACTTATTCCACTGCTTTATCTCTACCTTATCATTTAGCCCATAGCACTACTTTACTTCTTCCTCAGATAATGCTGCAGTGATATGCTTGAGTCTGCCAGCATGCTTAGAGGTTTCTACCTTCAAGCTACCAGTGTATCTGTGCACTACCACTATTATCAACACAGTCCAGCTTTGAGCAAAAGCCTACAGCCACGGTTGGACACATTTAATGTTTACTATAAATACCATAAAATACAATCCAATATTGTTTTTTCCCCAGTCACTTTCTTTTCTTTCTTTTTTTTTTTTTTTTACAGCTGTGAATATTCATAATTTATCTGACGCAGTGATAATACATTTTATATGCTTCCTTATCATTGTAGAGCCTGAGAGGAGGAGAGCTTTTTTCCTCTTGTAGCATGGTGCTTTTTGGATTTGAAGGAGACGAGATCCAAATAAGGCTGACCTCTCTGCCCTGGAATCTTATGAGCAAAGCTGATAGCGGGAATTATTTACTTTGCAAAACTGGGCTGAAGCCCGGAGCCATAGACGAGCAGAGCATCCTTCTTATGTTGCTACGCTACTATCTCTCCTCCTTTTCCCCTCCACTATCTCTCCCTCTGCCCCCCAAAAAACCAACCTCCTTTTTTTTTCTTTTTTCTACGCTCCAAATGCCAAATAATCCACTTTTGCTTTACTACCCTGACTGAAGTTATGCCCTGTGTCAGACTGAAGACCTGGATTGCTTACACTGACCTTTGTTCACAATACTGATAATAATCAAGAGGCTTCATCCTTCACTGCAGAACATTTTTGGATAAAATGGACAAATCAGCTAGTTTATGCTGAGAAAGACCAGCTAAAGCTAAATCCCATGTTTACTCATCGCTTATACAACAAAGGGCAAGCAAGAGCAAATGAGGAGTGATGCAAAACTGCTGCTGTCGGGAAATATGAGGGTTTTTTAAGCCTTTTCGCTAAACTTTGACAAAGAATAAACTGTTGGAAAAAAATAAACAAGCTTTTAAAGCTTTCCGACAAATTTTAACCACAATGATCATCTCTCTTCTGGTCTATTTACCGTCATTGGTTGTTTCCAGTTTTCTTGATTAAACATTCCAGACTAATATACCTGGAGTGATGTGTCATGAGGGCACAGCATGAAATTAAACTGCAAAAAAATAAAGCGAGCATTTTGTTCTGAGGTAAACAGTTATACACAGTATGGGTGCAGTATATCAGACAAAATGATTTTGTTCCTAACACAGCTGTATGACAAATGGAGAAAGTACCCCTAAGTGATTTTTCTTTCTATTTTCCTTTTGTCAAAAAAATAAATAAATAATGGAAATGAAATAAAATTGAAAAAAAAACAAAACATCAGCTCTGAACTCATGTTTATCATTTTGTCTGTTTTTAACAGCTCCATTAAAAAGAAGGCGGCACCAGTCTAATCCACAGTAGCTCTTCATGCCTGCGAATGGAATCACTTGACTATATAATGGCACACATCTCAGTTTCTTAGCACCTAAAGCCTTTTCAAACAGCCCCCTGTTGAGTGACGGTGTTCAGCTCTCTCACAGAAATTGAGCGCACGCTTGCTTCTTCTTCCTTCTTTCTTTGATTTTCTTCTTTTTTCATTTTTCTGCTTTTTCTTTTACCCTCAGATCACCCAGATCCCCCTTCATCGTTTCGCCAAGTCAGTGTTGGCCATGACTCTGTCACTCTTGAATGGATACCCGGCTTCAATGGTGGTTTGCAACAGAGATTCCGCATCAGGTGAAAGAGCCAAGAAACGATGTCAGATGAACAAGGGCGGGGTTTTTTTTCGGAGTCTCAAAGAATTGTACTTGACCAACTGTTTTGGTTGACAGGTACTGTTGGGATCAGTCTGTCAGTTTCCTGTATGTGGATGTCTTCCCTCCCAGTGAGACAACCTTTACTGTTACTGGTCTGCAGCCTGTCACCACTTACAACTTCTCTGTCAATGCCCTTAATGCAATAGGAGAGAGCGAATATGCTGACAACAATGCAGTACTGACCATCACCACTAAGGGTCAGTTTGGAGTAACCCCACTTTAGGGTTGAACAGCACAATCACCTGATAGTCTGAGATCTAATTAACAAATGTGCATTTGCGGTCCTATTTTATTTTGTCTGTAGAGAGGCCAGATTCAGATGAGGACCCATCAGATATAGACCCAGCCTCACAGGGTAAGTCTTTTACACAGCAGCTACCTTCATTTGGCTAAATCATGTTAATATATGCACCTCCAATGCTTTTAATGTTTGCTGTAAAAGTGTGGTTGTCATGGCACCCACCCATACTTTTTCCCCTCTGCTAGTTTTTAATCAATAAAGACAATTGAGTGAGTGGTCGGGCCTGTCTCAGTCAGTTTTTATCTTTGCAAATTTCCATATTACTTCCTCTGCACAGAGATAATATTTCTAATGTTTTGCAAACTAGGTGGAAGTGGACTGCCAGTCTATTTGACTGTGGTGTTGACAGCAGTATTAGGAGGCCTGCTGGTGTTTAATTTGATTGGTTGTTTCTTTGGACTAAGGTGGAAAAAGAGGCAAGGTCAGACAGGTAAACATAATTATATTCCCATCAGTGGATGTTAAAGTGTTTCTTCCACGGCGCTCTGTCATCGCGTTGTTCTGATTCCTCACATACCTCCACAGCAATATCACTGAGCCACGATACAACTGTCAGCTTAGCCTCTCGCTCTCGCCTCATCTCTTTATGTGCCTTTTTTTCCCTATTTGTCGACCCTGTCTCTTCTCCTCTTCCTCACTACATAGGCCTCCACCCTCCCCGCCACATTAATCCTTCAAAGCTGTCACCCCTGTGTTTCATATATATCTGTTATTTCATTTGCTATCTTTATGTCCGTCCTCTATCGCTTTTATTGTCTCTTCCCATTTCTTCTTCACTCTAACTGTCAAGGTCTCTCCTTCAAGAATTTTTTTCCTCACCTGCCTTTTGGTTTTCACATAGATTTTTTTTCTTTTTCTTTTTTCTTTACAGCCTACTCGTCATTCATTCACTGTCACTTTCGTCTTTTACATTTCTCTGATTATCTTGGCTTCTCTTTTGTATCCCCAGCAGCGGGCAGCAGGGACAGTGTGTTGGATGGAAAGAAGAAAGAAGATGAGGGGTAAGTTCAGGCCCTGTCATAAGAAGTAATAAAAATACCAACCAAATCCACTCAAGTAAGTCTGAGCCCTCATCCACCCGCTCATCCGTGGACAAAAAAACTCCCCAGAAAACAGCCAGGCAGGCAAAAACAACAAGTCTCTCAATATCCCGTTTATATTAGTGTCAATAAACCCGCACCGCAACCCTGCAACAAATGGATACACATGCCACATAATGTATTGTTATTAAGAAGTTAATGTATGCAGGAAACAAGCTGCTGTGCGTGGTGAATGCTTTGTAACTCTGAATTCACACTGGGGACTAATTACTACAAGTTGCGGGGAAATAAATCGTGGGCTGGCAGATGACAAAGTGTGATTCCACCGTGCAGGTCAAGTCAATCAACTGCGGGAAACTCCAACAAGTACGAGAGCAGAGAGATGATCAACGCGGCAGCCCAGCGCACGCTGCTCGTTGACTCTGGATCAGAAGCGGACAGCAACGTGTACGAGAGCTATGCGGAGGTGGGAACCCGAGAGAGGAGGCAAAGAGCAGAAAGTGAAAAGGGCAATTGAAAAAATATGCGAAGACACAAAAAAGGTTGCGTAAACAGATGAAGGAAGGAAAGAGGTTATGCACAGGGTGAGGAATACTGGCAGGAGAGGAAGCGGAGAATTCAGCCATAACATGGGAAATTGATAGATAAGCTAATGAAACCTTTAGCAGTGCAGAGAGATGGAACAGAGATCGATACATCACAATTAGCATTCAAAATACATATCGATCTTGGAGAAATGATCATTTTGTACTTTAAAAAGGCCAACGGGGATTTGAACCTTGGAGAAAACAGTTTAGTGTAGTAAAAAGAAAACATAACACTGCTGTCAGAACAGGATGGATCTGCAAACACCTTACACTGATTTGCCTATAAACATATTTAACATATAATGATAACTAGTTTTGAATAGAAGGTTTGGTGTGATTGGGCCAGATTTTCAGCCTGTTTGCAACATTTTTAAGATAAAAAACTGTCTCTGTTAGTGTGGGGATGCCAATGACTTTGATAACAGGGATTACATACCCTTTGTCTTCACTTCCCATGTTTTCCTAAACAGGCAGGAATCCATGATGGGAATCTTCAAAATGTGTTGCGAGGTTATTTCTAGACAAGAGTGGCGACAGAAATAGGTTGAATCATTTCTTTAAAAAATTCACGGTAGCCTCCATCCCTCCATTGATGAGAAACATCTGGAATTGCTATTAAAGGGAAGTTATCGAAGGTCATGGCTGATGAGCTGATGCTATCGCTTCTGTCTCATATTCTGCAGGAATGTTCCCATTATTATTATCCCACCGGTGTCTACACGCCACATCTCAGCCCCCCCCCCTGAGGAAACACGTGGACTTGGTAAGACACAAACGTGGCTCAGAGCAGTCAGGCCAGTAAACACCTCACAGCCTAAATATCATGCTACATTTAGAGTCTATATCTGACCTTGTTCTAATGCAGCACATTTACAGTATTTCCCGACTGTGTTTTCGCCATGCGTTCTATGTGCTCTACAAGATGTCATCCGTCGCCCCGTCGACCATTTGTATGAAGATGTGAGGGATGTGGGTATGTACCAGGACACAGCGGCTCCCTCTCGTCCTCCCCCTCCAGTTGTGTTTGAACACAAACTGAGTCAACAAAGGAACAAATGGAGATTGCCAACCCGCCCTCGGGTGTGTAAATAAACACACACCCTGTTATAAAATATCTTTGATTTGAACATTATTTACTTGCGATAAAACCGTAAAACACACAATACACGTGTCACCTAACATACATCTAACGTGTCTCTGCAGGGTGCTGAGAGAACGAGGCAGTTCATGGCTGTTCACCAACCGCAGAGAGATTCTGATCTTCCCTTTGAGCTACGAGGAGAGTTAGTTTAGTAGTCGAACAAATTCTATATGGTACGGCTTGTGAGTCGACCGTATCCATTCAATAGAGTATTGTAAAATAGATATTCACCACTGTGTGTTTTTCTGTTATCACCATTCTCTTTGAATTGTATCTCATCAATCACCTTGAATGAAAAGGCAAAAACTGAGATGTGACATAATGCAAAATTTCAATTTTCAAGTGTTTTGACTTTTTTTTTGTATATTCTGATCATTTGAAATTTTCCTCAAAAGACTGGTTTGACCTAATGTACTGACTGTTACAAAAAGCTGAACAAGCTTAAAGGAAGCTGGAAGAAAGGGAATGAATAGGTTGAGGGGGGGAAAGTACAAGAGCCTCAAGACCCACATGCAATCAAGGATGTCAAACCGATGCTATTGTACAAGCTTTTTCTATTAATAAAATTCTTCATCTCCTTTTTGAGCTTGTTTTCTTCCTTCCCTGAAATCATAGTCTATTCTCCTCTTCCTCTCTTGCCCCTTTCACCTTTGCCCTGCTTCTTGGAGCCAAGTGCCGGTCACTACTCACGCTCCCCTCCCCCCCATCCATCGCTTTGGCCTGCAGGTAGACATGAGTCAGTGAGACATAAAAATGGACTGACACGGCTGTGCGCTGGGGCAGAAGCAGCACAGACTGACGGTGCCACCCTGGCAGACATCATCCTTTTGACCCATCCTACATCGACATTTTCCAACATGTATCCAGATGAGAACAGTGTGCCATCCCTCCTTTGTCTCCTACAAAGAGTTTGAGATCTCACAGTTAGTCTGTGGGAATCCCTACAATGGGATTGTAGTGAGGGGTATTTAGCACAGTTATGTCTTCGGGAGGTAAAGCCATATCTAGGGCCAGGCTCTAATCCTGTTTTCTCTGGGATTGAAGTTCGGCTCACAGCATCAGAGAGAGCGAGAGGAGGAGAAACCATGCAGGGAATTTGTCTTGCAGAGTCGCGGCGAGTGGGCAGTCAGGGAGCGATAGAGAGAGCAGAAGACAGGGTTAAGCTAAGCCGCTGCTGTGGCCACTGCTCCAAAATTCTTCTCTAGTTCAGAGAAAAGCAGTTCGCCGAAGGCTTTCACTCCACAGCCCATGCAATAGTTTTAATCTTTGTAGATCTTTTTCAAAACCCAAATGGCATTACACCAGACATTTAAAAACAAAACAAAAAGCAAAACAATAATGATGTTGACAATGAATTCTGATCAAATGTGTGAGATCTGATTGTAAAGGCAATTTAGAAGAAAAAAAACAAACCTCTGCAAAAATGCAAGTCTCTCTGTGAGACTGTCCTTCCATTGTAAAGCATAGCAGTGCTTTTAGCTAAATTCTTACATCAGCTTTCTTTATCTCTTTTATCAGAGTGGAGACAGTGTAGATGCTAATGTTCAGCAGATGCAGTGTTTACTTCACTGTTTTAGTTTAGCCTGTAAGGAAGCTAATATTTGGTAATTGGCACCTGACACAAAGTACAGCCGAAGCTACGTTTTCCAGATGCCTTTCATAGTATCGAGTAATGCTTTTTGACCCATTCACAGTGCTTGGCCAATTAAGTGCTATTATTATCAACTGAGCCATTCTGCTGGCTCAAAGAAATAACATACAGATAGCTTTATATTAAAGAGTTATATGAAGAGTAATACTAGTAGCACTATTTTAAGAAGACGTTTAATAACTTGTGTGTCTATCTTCCTGAAAGTGCTTTCGGAACTAATCACTCATCAGCTTAATGTACTCATATTGGCATGTTGGCCTGACAACAGCTTGGCTACATGAGTTGCTTTTCCTGCAGTGCAGTTACAGGGTACTCTTTATTTATAGTAGTGCATGTAAGCTGTGAGGAGAACAGAAGCTCTTCAAAGTTTCAATAGATTTTTTAGATTCCACCCAATATGCACAAATAGTGACTGGGTTTTCTCACATCTCTATACAAATCCGTTATGCACACACCCTTCCAGCTTCCTCTTTCCCCTCCAAGTACGTTTCATCACATCAGCGTCACATAACTCTCTGCTACAGTCCAAAAATCATGGTTAGAAAGAATATGGTAAATATGGTAACTTGCTATCTTTTTTTATTAACATCATGTGGTCTGCTCTTACTACCAAGTGCAAATTATTATTTCAGCAGAAATATTGACTTATATGAGGCTGGTACAATCCAAAATTTTGTCAAACCCACATATTTCTGTCTCCTCAGCGGGACGTGTGTGCCAGGAGATAAAACTAAATGTTTTACTATGATTCCTTAGTCACGCATGCTATTCTCCATCATGAACTGTTTGTCTCATTACTGAACAGTTGTTCACTTCCTGTCTGACTGCAGTTTTGTGCCAAAGCCTGTTCATAATGTATCGTTTTAGCTCAGGCAGGAACAGTAATCTGCTAAAATGAAGGCTTGACGGCTCAATATTGTATGTCAGCTTCTATTTTTCCTCATTGGCCTCGTGAACATTTGTGATGTGTTGTTTTCAGAGGATTCTCAAGAGAGCTCAAAAAGGCAGGCTGTATGAGAGCACAATTAAGTCAAAAGGGGGGGGGGGGATTAAGCGACTAATTACCTCATTGGTTTGGTTTAACATCTTCCTTACCACTCTCAGGTAAGTGTTTGGGGAGGGGAAAAAGGTAAGATTTAATAATTCCTCTTTATTGCTTTACCTAGTTGTGCTGCCAGCTGGGAGCAAACTCAAATTTAACAGTAATTTCTGCAAACTCTGTCAATGCTCTCATTATTCAGAAATCAAATCAAGAAATCAAATCAAAGCAACCACAGGTTTAACAAATTAGAACATGATTTCACTGGCAGCTATCATGACTCGCTTTGTGGCCCTGCTCTCCTGTTGTTGGGAAGAAGGATGTAATTTGCCCCAACATGTGAATGATAGACTACAACTAACTAAACAGAATATTAGATAATGGAATAATATTAGCAGGTAGAAAGACAATGAATTGTTAATGTTTACAAGGTGGGAACCAAAACCCTGCTACCTGTAATGTATATACAGTACAGTAGAACTAGTTCAGTTGGGTGTTTTTATTATTCAATCTTTTTTGTGTGTGTTATTATTCTTAAATTACTGCACCGTTATAGCTAATCTCTTGAGATCTGCATGTGATCCGTGTGATCTGCATTTAGCTGATGGTAACATTTCAGTTTCCCTTAAAATCTAGGTCTATGTCTTATTTGTGTGGAAGTCTTCTGGGATAAATAAAGACAATGATAAGCATTATTATTATTTCAGTGTCAGAGTCTGATATGAAATGTTTTAGGAACTTTATACTATTTTACATTTTCACATCCTGAAATCCCAGAATACAGTATCCATTTGACAGAGCCTGCTATGTTGTCATGTTTAAACAAAAAATATTGTCTCATTGTAGACTTTAGCAAATGAATACAGTAAACCTCTTCAAGGCTACTTCCCCAGTAGCCTCTTTCAGCAGAATAACAGGGCTTGCCAGTTTTACAAACTGTCCCTGAATGCCTGACAGGCACTTCAAGGTGTTTATTTGCTCTTTAGATCAGACACAGATGGATTACCTGTGGGAAAATCAAGTCCAGTGCATTAAACAGAATTTGTTGCTTTCTCAGTGGCTGATACCACGTGACATGCTTCCTGGATTTTTTATTTATTTATGTATTCATTTTGAGTCTGTGCCTCTATGATGGCTAAGGGTGGGCCTTCTTAGTAGTAGACAGAAGGTTTAAATGACCAGTGAATTCTCATCATGTACTCGGCTTCCATTTATTCCCAAGTTAACCTTTGAACACTCTTCTGGTCAAATTTGAACAGTTTTGACATTTGACAGCAACAAAAATGTCCTAAATGTCATTCTTTTATCATGAAATTTGACACACAAACACACAAAGATGAAAATATTTAAAACATTTTCTTTGGGTGCTATTAAAGTCTGAGGCTGCACAGAGTCAAATTTGAGGGTTTCAGATCCACCAGTGTGGGTCAAATAAAATGAAATTGGTGCTTTTAGGGAATTACAAAATAGAGAAGCTGTATCTGCCTTACATGCCTGTGTGTAATTTTTTCTGGGACAGTGGTGACAGAGTTCAAGGGGGAACTTGACATTGTCACGAGAGCTGTCTGTATTCCTACCACACCTGCCCAGGTTCCCGCAGACACAGGCACCTGCTGGTCTTTGAAGGATCATGGGAGAATCTTGAAAGAGTAAAACAGCACAGGAGCGATGATGTGTGGTGCACAAAAAGAGGAGGAGTCATACGGGGGTCAATTTACTCTACTAAGTGAAATTTAATCTAATCTAATTGAGATTAAATTAACTCGTATGAAAATGTATATCAAAAGGAGGGTTGGGTGGGGATGGGATTAGGGAGGGGGTGGGGTCATAAGATTATAGATAGCATCTGTGCTGCCATTTCAGTGAGTGTGGGAAAGTCCCGCATGCAAGGCTTTCTACCACTGGTTCCAAAGCACAGACTACTGCTTGGCTAGCAGTTAGTGTTTGTGAACAAACATGAACAACTACAACTGTGAAAATCTGCTAGCAACCAAAGCAATTACGAATTACTATGTTTTTGATGCAGCAATCAGTTTCACCCAGCAAGAGTCAGGAAGGAGTGACGTAGTTATGAAATACACGTTTTCCATTTGAGCGTGTTTAGTATGGCGGACAAATCTTGAGCAATGTGTGCATGTCATCAGGTTAGAAACCGCAAAAGACAATTGTGAGTGAGTTCTTGGTTTGAGTCATACTTTGAAGGCGTGAAAATGTCAGCTGTATGTAAGGTTTAAGCAACGAAAAAGCGGATAACCAGACTGTGTCATCTTCTGTTGTTCCAGGGTCCAGTTGTAACACTCACTTGAACATTCTTGAGCATTTTACATCATCTCTGCCCAGCCCTATATTCACCATGCTGCAGTGCATTTTGTATTCTTAAATGGCATTCAGGTTTTCTGCAATTAGGCTCTTCTGATCTGCCAGCCATTAATCCATCATCAGCGAGCCTAACTGCTGCATCCTGGGAGCACCCCAGTTTTGGAGGAGCTCTGACTCATCTAGCCATCAAGTTGGCCCATTTTTCCTTGCTCACATCAGTTTCAAGAGCACTGTAATGATTCACCTGTCAGTGGTTGATTAGTGTAAATATTAACACTTCTTAAAAAAAAAAAAAAAAAAAAAACATTTCACATTAAAATGTGAAAAGCTGTTCAAAATGCATCACCAGCACTCTGCACAAAGACTCTCCTCTGCAAGTCTTCTTGAATTGCAGGCTTTGTCTGCTGTAACAGTGTAGGTTTGTGCTTCTCAGTTTGGTAAAGCTCTTAGGTCACAATCACAACCTTCATTTCTTCAGCCTTGAAGCAATAAAGCACGACAGACAAAAAGCAGTAATTCAAGAGTCTTGCAATTCCAATTCCTTAAAACTTCAGTACATCACAATAAATATGAAGGAAGCGGCTTTCTGTAGTGATATGTTCTGGGGTATGAGTATGAACTTTGATTATAATCAGTGTGGTAATAAGTCTTTAAAATGCTTTGTATAAATAACTCTTACAAAACATAAAGAAACTGTACACAGGACAGCTTTTCTATATGCTTTAAAATATAGGGTTAAAATTCAAAGTGAATAATACACATTGCCGGCCTCTGGCTTTTATTTTGTTGCAATCTCATTGCGTTCAGGGACTGATAATTAATACAGCTTGCAATGCATTTTTAAGTGAATGTAAACATGCCTGCAATCCCTTAATACAAGGTCACATTTCTTTGTTTTTGCAAGCCAGCGTCAGATGAGAGATGGAGAGAAAACAGGAAATAAATGTGAAGCAAGACGGTTAACTAGCCCGGATAGATACAGTAGGAAGAGAAGGCATACGGTGCTTTGATGAAGCAGAAGTACAAACTGAAAACTGGAAGCCAAAGAACACAGAGGAAGAGACTAAGAAAGAGAGAGAGAGAGACAGAGCGAGAGAGAGAGAGAGACTGAAAGTCTGAAAATGAATTCAGACAAATGGGTGAGGAAGTAGTGGGTGATCACATGGGTGTGGTTGGTTAGCCGTTTCTCCACTAGCCTTGCACACAAGTGACACACAGAGGAGAGCGCTGTGGATGATGAAGCTGCGGATACATCTCTGGACTCGGGCACCTCGCAGGATGGATACAAAGGTAAGCATAATAGCCTGGATGAAAGACTGAATATCCCAGGGCTGAAGGGTGTTTTGGTCTAACCCAAGTGAAAAGAGATTGATGGAGGATGACAGACAAATGGATGAACAGACAGATGGAGAGTGAGTGAGAGTGCAAGATGTGACAAACAGGCAGGCGGGTCAGGCTAGGGGAAGGGGAAGACGTCTGTACAGCCCAGGGGATACAGGCCTCATCTTGACATATGCTCTGGAGTGAAATGAAGATTGGCATGACCTGCTAATCTGAGCTGTCAGAGCTCATGACGGCCACAAATGCTCACCTGTCACACTGTTCCCAGCCCGGAGGATGAGCTGCCACCGGATAGGTCAAAGATCATGATTAATTTTTTTTTTCTTTTTTCACTGGGAGTGGATTCAAGCTAAGTCCCTGGCACAGACTTCCTTTAGCCTCCCTGCCTGCTTCTGTTGCTCATTGTTGGCAGGTGTTGCTATGAAATTATACATCACAATACACTTTTATTTCCTACTTCTGTTTTTTTTTTTTTTGTTTGTTTTGTTTTTGTTTAAGCCGTGGGCAAAATATTGAGGGGGAGGAAGAAATAGCCAACGTTTTCCACTGATGTGGAGGTTGCGGCTCGCCGGTACAAGGATTTCTATTATCATGAAAAGAGTCGTTTTGACATATGCTCCAATGCCATTTTTTAATTGGTGACAGCTAACAAAATATGATGAAGTTAGATCTATACAGCTACAAAGTTTAGCACAGGCATACGTGGGAGGACTGCATCTATAATATGTGGCCTCGATCACTCACATTTGACAAAAAAAAAGTGTCTTATAAAGTCTGACATTCAAAGTAAGAATTTGTTTTCTGCTATGCTGAATGAGGCGTGTGGGTGATGTTGCCGCGTGCTATAGGAGGAAGAGGAAGCTGCCATGTGGCACGAACCCGACTGATTACAGCTTCCTGACTGGTAACTGAGCGGTGCACAATATGTTGGAGAGTGAATACTGTATTGCCTCAATCGTCTACCCGGAGCCTTTCATTCCCAGGGCTAACAACTGTAAGATCATTACATGACTGCAGAGACACAGTACAAATCAGTAGCGTTTTTCTCAGTGCTAATGATCAGCCATTTGTCTGCATGCGGTATGGATGTGCTTGAATATTCTATAACACATGCACCAGAGGATGTAGTCAACGTGTCACCAGTCGTTTTCAAAAGGGCCATCTGAGTTATCTGAGGCGCACTCAGTTACTTTCTACAGTAGATCGTAGAGGTCATTTCAATCCTGTAACCACTGATTGTGTGAAAACTGCACAACAGTTTGTTCAGACAGTAGTTGAGAGCTGCATTCTCTGCATCACTGTTTCACAGCATCTCATGAAAACATGTTTTGTTTTTATTTCTTTCAGATGACTTTGGTTTACTTGAGCATTTTCCTGTTTATGATGTTAAGAGGTGAGTGCCAGAAAATCTGAAGACTTGGCTCACTGAAGTCAAGTGTGAACTTTTTGGGGGTTGAAAGAGACTGTAGATTTCATTACAACCTAATCACCTTGATTAGCTTTAGCAGGGTATCTGTGCAGTAAGCCTATGTTAGGATGCACATTGGCGTATTTGCAGGATTTTTTTGATTGCAGTGTCACATGGGACCAAGAACCAGCCAGGGGAACTTTAGAAAGTTCTAAGAGAAAAAAATGCCAAAGAAAATATCTAAAAAAAAATCAGTCAATTATAATGAGTTTTATTGTCTTGCACCTACAATCATGACATGGTTGCCAGTGCAACAATATGGTTCCGTCATTGAACCACAAAACTGTGATGGGATGGAGCTAAAAACACTGTGTGGCTTCTAACCTTTAGTACAGCTTATTCTGTTCAGTGGTGGTAATAAAGAACTATGTCTGCTTCATTACTTTTTAGGGTTCCCCTTAAAGTAAAGGAGTAAGCAGTGGAGCAAAGCATGTGAAGCTTATGGGGGGTGTTGCATTAACAAAACAAAACTATTTTTCTTGTCTTATTTTTTATCTGTTTAAAGATTAGGAAAAAAAATAGCCTGCAACTTGGGGATTAGCTTGTTAACAGTTACATCTAAGCAACACATCCCATTCATGAAGGTGACAAATTTTAAAAGGATTGGTAAAATTTTAAAAAGTAGAGTGAGCTGTTAATCATTTCTATCTCAGTATATTTTCCCTCGTATGGCTTTATTTGTGTAGTGCTGGCAGCACTGGCCCAAGAAAGTAGAGGTTTTGTGGAGCTTCGGCACTATTTGGAAGGTGCTGAGTGAGTAAACAGACAACAGCCTCTCTGTCCTGTGGTCTTGCACAACAATCCAGCTCTGTTGCACTCAGAGGTTGCCTCACAGGCCCACTCACAAGACTATTACTGTGACATACTCAGTGCATCTGCAGGCCTCGCTACTGTGCCTGGCCAGACACATTCTGAAGTCTGGCCACATTGAGAAAATCACGGGCATTAACAACGCTGTGCTTTGTTCTTGATGTAAAGCGGACAGTATAGGAACCTTCAATGAAAAGTTTGCTTCTACTTTTCTTTAGTTTTTCACATGTGATCTTTTTTCCCCCCACAGTGTCAAGGGCCCAAACTCCTGCACCTGCAACTGCACCCACAGATGCAAAGCAGGCTGAATCGACATTTACAATAAACCCTGGTATCTATCTATCTATCTATCTATCTATCTATCTATCTGTCTGTCTGTCTGTCTGTCCATCTAATTCAGTTTCTTTCTGTGTGTAAAAGGAGAAGCAGTGGAAAAGAGAACAACTAGAGATATTAACAGCTCCCTGGAAACTATACCTGAAAAACCCACAAACCAGCAAGCAAACGTCTCCCTCAGTGTTACCACATCACGAATAGAGACTTCAGCAGGTAGTTTGTCTTGTGTGTGTCTAACCCCATTATTTCACTTCTGCATGCTATTTTTCTCATCGTACATATTCATCCTCTTTAGCTTCAAGTACAAAAGCAACAAGTCAACCAAAGCTCACATCAACTTCAGGTATGAGTCTTTACCCTCTGCCTTGCCTAACCTATGTATGTTCAAACATCAAGAGTCAGTAGAGCCATTAAGTTTAGCTAGTAGACCACGCTAGCAAACTGTATCATCACCAGACACTGACAAAAATAGAGCGAGAGAGAGCACTTGAGGTAGAGAAAATGCTACATTCTGAAAAGCATACATTTCCTTTGAGACTCATTCTACTGAAACATTTAGAAATTTAATTAGTTAAACATAAGACTGAATCTGGAGTTTGATGAGAGGTAACTGTAAGCTATGGAGTCAATATGTCCCCAAAATAAAAAAGTTTTAACTTGTAAATTATTACATATTCAGTAGAGATGAAAAAAAAAGTACAATGTAGTAATTTTTTCCCCTTTTTTTCCAGCATCTGCAGTGAAAACCAACCCTCCTGCACCCGAGAAAACCATCGGTAAAAGGAACACTAAAGTTGTCTGGAGTAATGGAAAAATTTCCCCTATTCCTTAGTTACCCTAAATGCCACAGGCATCGTGGTTCTATTGTTATCTCATGGCAGACTGTGACAGTATCACAATTCCCCGTCTTCCAAACAAACCCACAGCGTAGTGATAGAACAGAGCACCTCACTTCCTCTCTTGCTAACAGATTAATGTTTGATTGTACCTTATGCAAGAAGAGATAAGATATTTGTGTCCTCATGCTGTGCCGGCTTACCATAGATAGGTTTTTGATACGCCATCAACAGCATGTCAGCAGAGCCAGTAGATCTCTCATGCCATCTCTGACAGCTGTTCCCCACTGAGCCTCTTTTTTTGTTCCTATAGATATTTCCTCTGTTCAACAGTCAACCTTAAGTCAATACTTTTTTTCTTCTTCTTTTACTCCATATAGAGTGGAAGTCAGAGTGGGACAAAGATTTCACCTATGGTAAGAAGCTTCTCTTTGATTGTGTTTGATTGTGTGTTGTTACTCGTTTTCTGTGGTTATTTAATTTGTTTTTTATATACTTAGATTATAAGTCCCTGAGTTATGCTGGACTGGTCATTGCAGCAGTGCTGTTCGTCTTTGGCATATTGGTCATTACCTGTAAGTATCTGAAAATCTGAAAGCTATTTTTGTGCTTTGCAATTTCTTGTAATAGTCTACCAACTTCTTTACTCTTTTGCTTATGTTTGGACTGTAGGTGGAAAGTTCAATCGACTGCCCAAATGCCACAAGAGGTCAACAAAGTAAGTAATTACATTTGTAACTTTTGTTTTATCAGTACAAAATTCGTATACAGTTAAACATCAAAAAATGTCTGGCTATACGCTGATGTGAAAAAAAGAAAGTGCACCTTCCAAAGTCTAAAGTTTTTCATTTCAGGATGTAATAATAAAAAAAATAATCTGGTCCTTGCCAGGTTCTAAAATAATTTAAATACAACCTGCAGAAGCAGTGTGTGAATTCAATAGCTTGTATAACCACCTTTAGCAGTAATAACTTGAATTACTTGTTTGCTGCTCGACTTTGACGCTTTTCTTTTTCAGCCATGCTGTTGTAAATCCAGAGCTGTGTTTGGGATCATTGTCCTGTTGCACGGCTCAGTTTCATCAGTGTTAGTTATCAGACAGATGACCTCACAGATGTCTAGAATATTTTGGTTTACAGGGGAATTCATAGTAGACTCAGTCACTGAGTCAGTTCTGCAGACAAAGGAAATTCCAAGGTCCTTTGTCTGCAGAACAAGCTCAAATCATCACCACTCCACTACAGTGTTTGACATTTGGTATTGGATGTTTGCGATGAACATGATGTTGTGCATTACATCTCGATTTTATTTAGTCTTCTCTGTCTAAAGGAAGTTGTTCCAAAAGTCTTGTGGTTTATTCAAATGCAGCTTTACAAATTTAAGCTATGCTAGAAGAGGTTTTCTCCAAGCAACCCTTTCAAAAAGGACATATTTGTTTAGTTTTTTTCTAATGGTACTGTAACATATAGCATGCTAACAGAGGCCTGTATTGTTTGAGGTGAGCTTTTGGGGTTTTTGCAGTTTCTGTAAGCACTGCACAATCTGACCTTGTGGGGAATTTGCTTGTATATCCACTGCTGAGAAGATTGGCAGCTGTCCAAAATGTTTTCCACTTGTGAATAATCTTTATCGCCACAGAGTGATGGACAAATTGTTTGGAAATGGCTTTCCCAGATTGATGGGTAGCAACAATTGCTTCCCTAAGATCAATGCTGATGTCTTTCCTCCTTGGCATTGTGTGAATGCTCCAGCAAACTTCCAAAACTTCAGTTTTTATAGAAGTTCTAATACTGGCTGATCAGTTACGCAAGTATACTTGACTAGCAGCACCTGGTTGGTACTTAGCATCTTGATTCTTTTGGAAGCATTAAATGTGTACTTTATTTTTCTTCTTTTCCTGAGCCAAACCCTTGGAAGTCACCTGACTCTATATGGGCCCATTGTGCATGAGGAGCATCTCTCCTTGTGCTGTTGGGAAACTGCATTTGGATGATTTAAATAGTTAATATCAGAGGCTACTTGTTGATATATAGCAATGAGTCACTTCAGTCATAATAGCTCAACAGAATGCTGACTGAAATCTCTTTGATGATTAATAGATCAAAGGGATTATCATTAAGCTGTTTGTAGGGCAGAACTGCAACAGATCTTGTTTTTTTTCCTCATATTTAGGTTTGATGAATATCATTGATTGCTGAAATACTGTTTGATTCTTTAAGAGTAATGCCTTCCTCCTCCCCCCCCCCTTCTTTTTTTTTTGTCCAGGTCATACCGGGTAGCCCAAGGATAAGGAGAGAGCACGTATGAATTCAGTAACCAAAGAAAACAGCTGCAAGAAAACAACCAGGAATCCATCAATAGAAAAACACCTGACAGTCTGTGTGTGCGTGAATGTGGACTGACACACTGCTTAGTAACTGTCATAGAAAAACAATAAATAAACATGGAAATCATGACTCGTGCTGACAAGTTAAAAAAGTGGAACCATCATCCGGTTCATCATGGTCAACTATTTCAATAGTTGGCAAGAAAAATTCCTTTAAAAAGTTAAGTGATTATTTATCCGGGACAATAATGAATAGATGAATCCCATTTTAATCAAACCTTCAGCCATGAAGCAGGCCGGTTTCTAATGACCTTTGCATCTTGTAACTAATGCCATAGCCACGGGCAGTGTCTCACAGCTCGGATTTATTATTAAAGGTTATGAGGAATAACCCCGCATCATCTCATATTTGACAATCTCGCACAGCCCTTTTCACTGTTCTGTGAGGATATAAAAATAAAAGTTAGCTCACTTCATCATAGCTCCCACACTCGCTTTACACTTTGAATCTTAACGAAAAAGGATGTTTAGTAAGAGTGGCTAAGCCTCTTAGTGGCTCTATGCTTGTAAGTGAGTAAAGCCCTAGATTAAACAACATCCATTGGCACATTATCTCTGTATCCATATGGCATCAAAATTATGCAAACAAGAAACTGGGAGAAGGCATGCAGATTTCATAACACATTTATTAAAAAACAAACACAATCCAGAGCGCAGCATAGATACACAATATACAGTAGTATGTTGTAATCACCAGCAGAAGAAAATCAAGGTGACTGCAGCTGTGCAAACAGATCCAATTCATAATATTCTGTCACCTACAGTTTTCCTGTGAGCTATCACACATGTACATATATTGTGAATAATTACTTAATTACATACTGAGAATCAGGTGTGATTGTTGGCACAAAATAAACATGAGTTTACCTTAAGAGAAAAGTGCATAAAAACATGAGAAACTTCTTAAAACATACAGGTCCTTCTCAAAAAATTTGCATATTGTGATAAAGTGCAATATTTTCTGTAATGTACTGATAAACAGACTTTCATATATTTTAGATTCATTACACACAACTGAAGTAGTTCAAGCCTTTTATTGTTTTAATGATGATGATTTTGGCATACAGCTCATGAAAACCCAAAATTCCTATCTCAGAAAATTAGCATATTTCATGCGACCAATAAAAGAAAAGTGTTTTTGATACAAAAAAAAAAAGTCAACCTTCAAATAATTATGTTCAGTTATGCACTCAATACTTGGTCGGGAATCCTTTTGCAGAAATGACTGCTTCAATGCGGCGTGGCATGGAGGCAATCAGCCTGTGGCACTGCTGAGGTGTTATGGAGGCTAAGGATGCTTCGAAAGCGGCCTTAAGCTCATCCAGAGTGTTGGGTCTTGTGTCTCTCAACTTTCTCTTCACAATATCCCACAGATTCTCTATGGGGTTCAGGTCAGGAGAGTTGGCAGGCCAATTGAGCACAGTAATACCATGGTCAGTAAACCATTTACCAGTGGTTTTGGCACTGTGAGCAGGTGCCAGGTCGTGCTGAAAAATGAAATCTTCATCTCCATAAAGCTTGTCAGCAGATGGAAGCATGAAGTGCTCCAAAATCTCCTGATAGCTAGCTGCATTGACCCTGCCCTTGATAAAACACAGTGGACCAACACCAGCAGCTGACATGGCACCCCAGACCATCACTGACTGTGGGTACTTGACACTGGACTTCAGGCATTTTGGCGTTTCCCTCTCCCCAGTCTTCCTCCAGACTCTGGCACCTTGATTTCCGAATGACATGCAAAAGTTGCTTTCATCCAAAAAAAGTACCACTGAGCAACAGTCCAGTGCTGCTTCTCTGTAGCCCAGGTCAGGCGCTTCTGCCGCTGTTTCTGGTTCAAAAGTGGCTTGACCTGGGGAATGCGGCACCTGTAGCCCATTTCCTGCACACGCCTGTACACGGTTGCTCTGGATGTTTCTACTCCAGACTCAGTCCACTGCTTCTGCAGGTCCCCCAAGGTCTGGAATCGGTCCTTCTCCACAATCTTCCTCAGGGTCCGGTCACCTCTTCTCATTGTGCAGCGTTTTCTGCCACACTTTTTCCCTTCCCACAGACTTCCCACTGAGGTGCCTTGATACAGCACTCTGGGAACAGCCTATTCGTTCAGAAACTTCTTTCTGTGTCTTACCCTCTTGCTTGAGGGCGTCAATGATGGCCTTCTGGACAGCAGTCAGGTCGGCAGTCTTACCCATGATTGCGGTTTTGAGTAATGAACCAGGCTGCGAGTTTTTAAAAGGCTCAGGAATCTTTTGCAGGTGTTTAGAGTTAATTCGTTGATTCAGATGATTAGGTTAATAGCTCGTTTAGAGAACCTTTTCATGATATGCTCATTTTTTGAGATAGGAATTTGGGGTTTTCATGAGCTGTATGCCAAAATCATCAATATTAAAACAATGAAAGGCTTGAACTACTTCAGTTGTGTGTAATGAATGTAAAATATATGAAAGTCTAATGTTTATCAGTACATTACAGAAAATAATGAACTTTATCACAAAATCATAATTTTTTGAGAAGGACCTGTAATGTAGTTTTGTATGAAACTAAATAAAATAAAAAAAACATATATACATTTTACAAACTCCCACTATCAGTGGGCCCCACCCAGAATCATAATAAAATCTTTCTCCAAACAGACACAATGCAAGTGCATTGCTGTGTACATTTGTAAATACATGGATTATACTGTGTATCAGAAAGCAAGATTTAAGTGCACAGTTTCGCAGTGCTTTTAGCCTACAAAGATAAATATATCAGTAGTTTAAAAAAAAAAAAAAAAAAAGAAAAAAAACACAGATATTAGCATAACCCTTTCCATTTACATCACTGAAATAGGAGGGGAAAAAAAAAAAAAAAAAAAAAAAAAAAAAAAAAAGCTCCACAGCAACATTTGCTTTACACAAATAGAGTCACAACAGTTAGCTGCTCAGTCTCGTAAAGCCTGAGTAGAATTTGGTTAAAGGCGTGCTGGTGCTGAATAACTCTTTGGGTTTCCGCATGAGTCCGATTGCTTTCTACATTGCTACATCGGTTTTGGAAATGTGCTATGCTTGTCCTACAAAGTGAGAATCAGTAAATACTAAGGGACAGACTGACAGACAGAGAAGAGTGAAATGTTTCGCAATTTTTTTCCCCTCAAATTGTCCTCTTTTTGAAATGCTGACAGATATTGAAGGCTTACAGGGGAATGCTACACTTTCAAGACATAACAATAGCGCAGGGCACAGTAAAAAAACAAAAACAAAACACGCACAAACAATAATCACATCTGGGTTACATCGAGTGGGAAGCATGGTTTTTTTTTTTGTTGTTTTTTTTTTAACGAAAGCACTTCAGCACACACACCAATAGGGAGTGCACATCCTTGATAAGGACCTGATTGCATAGTTGTTGTTTTTTGTTTTTGTTTTTTTTTTGGGGGGGGGGGGGGGTTGCTCTCGGGTCTGGATGGCAGCCAGGCCCGCTCCCCAGTGGCAAGACATATTGCAAGATTTAGTGGAAGAGAAAAGTGAGACGCTGCTTCGGCAAATCCACTATTTAACTCTATATAGTCATTCCCAGTGTTATTAATTCCATTATCAGTGCTCCTTCTGATGGCACAGACAGAAAGCTGACAAGGAAAACAGATTCCCTTTTGCCGACAAACAACCAGGGGAGCCGGCACCTTAGATTCTTGGATAGAAAGGGTTCCTGCACACAGCACGAAAAGGTTGATTTGCATAAAACCAGAGAAAACTGTGTGTTCTGTATGAATGAAACAAAGGCATTGTTGGCATTTTCCCCAATCATCCTACTTTATTTAATTCTTGAGATTTTATCCTTCCCTCCTTCATAACGAGGTTCTCTGTAACAGTGTGGGAGGCATTAATCTAACTCTCCACAGCATTCAGAGAGCTATTTACAATCTAAAGTGAAAGCCTTTCAAGAAGAGGGGATTGGAAAACATCATCATTCATGGTGGTTGATTAATTTGTGGCAGTGCAGGAAGGTTTTAGCACTAGCCATTTCCACTTGTTTCAGGGGTTTTCCCCCCCTCTCCTCTTGTAACTGGAAGTTAAGAAGACAGTGAACGGGTTTTTATCTTCCTATTTTGTTGCCTCCTGTCATTCCTAATGGGCCAGGAAGAGAAAATGTGACACAAGTGAATAGGAATGAACGTGAGGCCGGCTTAGGCTGGATTAGTGTGGTTTGTCTCACTCAACGACCATTTCACATAGACGGGTCTCTCAGAGTTACACTGCATAGTCGTTGGGAATAATTTCTTGTCTCAGGAATTAAAGGGGAGGAAAAAAAAAAAAAAAAAAAAAAAAAAAAAAAAAAATCAGGGAGTTCTGACTGTGCTAAATTATCCCTTTCAACAAAAGGGAGCTTTAAGCCACATTCACTGGCTTTGATTTGGATTCCTCAAATAGAATCCAATTAGAAGGTTTGACTGCGTTCCAAAAGTCCCAGGCTAAATTATGTGTATGTACAGAACAAATGACTGGGACAAACACAAAAGTATACAAAAAACAAACAAACAAAAAACATACTGCATATGCTACACATGTATAGGAGGTTATGTGGGAGGGAGGAATGAATTGAACATTCAGAAGCAGGCTGTTGTTCCAAGAAGTCTAGCTGTCCTGAGTCAAAGAGTAGGAGATAACATTTCCTGATGCATCGACCTCTCTTGCCTGTGTGTTATAGGGCTTGTAGCTGTAGACCAGGAACTAGACGGACCCTTTGTGGTCCTGTTCTATTGGCACAGAGTAGATCCTGAGGAGAGACAGAGTAAGAGAGCGAGAGAGAGAGAGAGAAGAGACCACAGGAGGGGGTGAGGTGAAGCAGGTTAAAAGCAAAATTTCACCTTTAAAGGTATTTTTAGAAAACGTCTGGAGATGCACAAGAAGCGTCTCTGTGTGGCGGAGCTCAGGAAACGGCATGTCTGCTGAGTGCTACAGGGCTTTGACAGGTGCACAGTGACTGCATCACCTCAGAACACAGCTCATCCCCAGGTGGGACTTATAAACCTGGCAAGGCACTGTTGATCCAACAAGCTAGAGGTTGCTGTGTGATTAAGCCTCTTTTCAACAGAGCGATCAGTCAGCACCAAACACTGCCAGAGCTGACTGCAGCCCCAGGAGGCAGCCAGTAATCCTGCAGAGGAATTTAACCCTTGCACATCGACTTGGGGATCCGCTCTGCGACAGCTGTTCGCTGCTGCTTTAAAGATCTTTGAAGCCTGATTTGACCTCCATGACCCCTCTGACCCAACCTGCACATCACATTACATAACACCTCCAGGACAAAAGAAATTGATTACACTGCAAAATGTTCTCCAACAGAGGAGGACAAAAAAAACAAAAAAAAAAAACCAAAAAAAAAAAAAAAACCAAAACAACAGAGAGAGTCTCTCAGTTTAACTGGTTTAGGCTGTTCTGCTGTCTGATTGCCGTTGGCCAACTGTTGTCATTGAGTCAGTCTCATGTTTACCCCATTGCGTTATTTCTGACTAGAGGTGTCTACTTAGGCCTCAGCTCATGAGGTAAGCTTTTGAACAGGTTAAGTCCTGTCCCATTCGGTCATATAGACCCAGGGGCCCTGCCTTAAGGTTATTGTTTGATTGCTAAAAAGGTAAGGTGTGGTGTGTTCCCTGGTGGTGGCGTAGGACTCAGACTGTGTTACTAATTGCTGTGCAAGTCCAGACAGGCTCAAATGGGTGGATGCAGCTTACAATTTTGTTTTTTCTCTAGTTTTCAAGCTGACGAGTTGGATTAAATGGGACAAATCGGCAAGGGAGCCAGAAAGGCTGTTACCCATCCGACTGGTTTTGTTACTCGAAGGCCGACTTAGCGTAAAGAAAAACATGAATTTTTAAAAACGCTGCCACAGTATGCACAACGGACATAAGGAGAATATGCATACAGCGTTTTTCTTGAGCACTGAAGTACATAAAAGATGCAAAGAAAATAGTCAGAAAATGGTCTAATTCTTACCCCTGCTCCTGCTGCTGCTGCATCTTGCGCTTCACTATCAATATGGCTGCAAGTAAACGAAGAAAAAAAAAAAGAAAGAAAACAAATAAGGTCAACGCTCCACAAGAGAAAAGTTCACATTTGTTTAAGAATTAAAAGCTTCACAAAGCACACAGAAACCATGCTGACTCCAGCCAAGCACTGGAGGGCTTTAAAGGAATATATTTGTCACCTGTGGAAATGCAAAAGGCTTTATTTCAAGGAAACGTAGAGTACTTACTGACAACTGCTGCGACCGAAAGAGCCAACACCACCCCCGCTATAACTATTATAATCATGTAGCCCTCATCTGAAAGACAAAAAAAAAAAAAAAAAAAAAAAAAAGGAATCAGCACGTTGACATTATGAATCACTTGCAAATGTTGACATTTAAAATCATTTTCATACATTACTATATATAAATAATTACAATTCAGATACTTCTTACCACTGTTGCCCTCCACACCAGTGGTTTTGCCTGGCCCAGCATTTAGATTCAGATTGGTTGAAGCTTTTGGAAAGTTACAAAGAGAAATGTCAAAATGTCCACATGCGCGCACACACAAACACACACACACTTTCCTTCACAAATGAAATTTCCCTAATTTATCTGCACATTTTGACTCGTGTGCTGCTTGAGAAATTTAAATGCACTTTAAAGGAAATGAACAAAAGATTTAAGCCTATGTACGCGTGTCTACAAGGAGAGGAAAAGAGTACTTGGGGCTTCAAAAAGAATTGTAGCCATTTTCAGAAATGCTGCTTCTCCACTTGGCAGGCAGGCCGTTGTAAACAGATCTGTAAGTCTATCAAATGTCTATCAAAGTGAAGATGAGGAGTGACGGAAAAGCGGATGGTGAGAGAATGAGAATGCCAGTGTTGATTAGCTGACCGACAGGATGACGGAGATGTTGACGTGTTCATTGGCCTTTCAGCACAATCCACAGGGCCCCCTCTACAGAGCTAATTGATTCTATTCAGGCCGTAATGGTTGAGGGGAGCTAAAAGCCAACTGGGGCCACAGCTTAGTGGAGTAGAACAACCTATATACTATACAGACTTAGTGACAATAACAGAGGCCATAACCTTCATATACCGGTTTCTGTGCAGCTGTCAGTATAGTGCATGTGTATGAAATAGAGACTACACAGAGTAGGGCAACAAACTCACCATGTTCCACATAATCCTCGTCATCTGGGTCTGCGGGGGGGGGGGGGGGAAAAAAAGGGGGGGGACAAATGAGACGTCTGTTCAGTCAGTGCAGAAATGCAGGTTCTCACTATGACCGCCTTCTTATATTAACAGTGTAAGAGTTCTTAAATTGTACAACAGTGAGGATACAGACAACACTTTGAATCTTTTAGCAACACTATTGATCGTGGTTGTGGTGGTGATAAGGGGTGGGAATATAAAATCAGTTTGAGGCCAAGAGGAAAAAATGAAAACTATAAACAAGAATCAATATTGTACACAGGGAAGCTAAACCTTATGAGAACACTAAACAATAAGACTGCAAAAAAGAACAACACGGCCTTAAAAACAACTTCAACTGTGAGCAAATAATAAAACTCTAAATGAGGAAGAAGAGCTTTAAGTGGTAGCCACCATACAACAATTACCAGGAGTGGAGATAGATATGGAAATTTATAACCCACCATTACACACGGGGCTGATTTATACAGCTATATCATGTTTTTAATGATATTCTATTTCATATCATATTTCTATTTTACAAGGGGGGAATGAATAAATAAATAAATCAATAAATCACTTGTTCCCTCTGACTACGCTTACCCGGAGTCAAAACAAGGATCAACACTTAGGCGACAACGACAGCACATGAAAAACACGTTGAAGCAGCTAAATGACTTCAGAATATTTAAGCCTAGTAATTCTTCTCAAAACACATTAATAGGCCATTCACCGTCATGCATGGGTGTGGTCGGCCTGCTGATCCGAGCGCTTAATTCTAAGTAAAATGAATTAATGTGTCAGACTGATTCCTAAAGTGACAGGCTGCAAAAAACAATTTGTTCCATAGGCGATGCAGTAAAAGTACTACTGGACAAAATATGGCTTACATACCATCAGCTGATCCTTCAAGTTCTGAAGAGTTAAATGCTTGCAGAGCTGAAACAGTGAGATACACATTTTCAAACATTTTATTATTCAAAACAGTTATTGGTGATATCAAAGGAGGCATTCAGCGTGTAGCACGCAGATGAAGACTCAGTCGGTTTAACTGGATATTTGTACTTCATGTACGTCACAGTCTCCTGTTCATTTATGACATCTTCCATATCAAAGAAAGCACAGCCATGGGCTTGCTGCTATAAACTTCATGCATGTTTTTATTACTTATTATTGTTCAAGTGTGTCCAATAGGCAGAAAAAAAAAAAGAAAGAAAATCAACAGTGACTGCACGCATTAACCTTGTTGAGGATGACACAGACACATACACATATGCAGGTAGTTGAGGAAAACAGGAGCTGGCACAGGGATGCATAGACCCTGATTAGATGCTTATCACCTGAAAGAGTCAAAGATATGAGAACTTACCAGCAGCAGAAGCTGGCAGAAGTAGCAGCAGACATAGACACAGCAATCGCATCATCTTCAAATGCTGCAGGGGAAAAGAAAAAAAAGACACGAAGTTAAAAATATCTGCTATTAATATTCAGTCACTGATATGTGTGAAATGTTGGTGTTTTTTGGTTTAGAGACTGAGTGAGATTGAAAGCTGAAGCGCTGTCTATTACTGGGGTCTTGCCTGGCATTCTGAGTGCTGCTAGTCAGTGGAAAACTACAAATTTTGAGGCAGGCAGTTCTTGCGCTACTTTAACAAGTTTTAAAGGCATGCGTGCATAACTAGATTGTAATCCTAGATGGGTGGTGTCAACAGGCGTTCCCCCCTCATGATACCCAACAGAAGGAAGAAAAAAAAAAAAAAACAAAAAAAAAAAAAACCCAACGTTCTAACGATTCTGACACACTCAGCTAGCAACAAGTGCCTATTCAACATTTTCCAACCCTCATGCAAAGCCTTTGGACCAAGGCAAGAAAACAAGATTGAGCAAGAAAGGTGTCCAGGAAGAGGTTCACTGACAAAACAAAAAGGAAACTGTGGAGATACAGAAAATTATTTTACTGCTACAATACAACATTGCATTAATAATATATCCCACAGCCTTGATATTGCATTGAAGATGTTTATTAAAGCTATTGCCACCACTTTAACCTTTTTATTACAGATGCAGCTATAATTATTTTATACACATTGCATGTTTGTGCTCATTCAGTGTTGATGCTCAGTCTATTAAAGACGGTTTTAAGCTTTGTGAAGCGCTATGTCTTCACAATCTATTGTGTAGGTGACTTGGAGCATAGAAGGATAAACAGCATACACGCTTACAACACACATATAATCCAGAAACCTGCCAGGCCAAAGGCCCGAAATTCATTTAGCTTCTAACTGCATTTCAGTTTGCTTAGTAACAGATGGCAGAAGACCAGTTAAGAAAAGGACAAGCCCTTAGAGACCATATAGACTTGAAATTTATTGCCATGTATGGAAGGTGTTATAGAAAGAGGAACTTCTGTGTAACATTTACTGTAATCGATGTATTTGATGTGTAATTGACGCAAGAAGGGGCGTGAACCCTGATGTTAGAAAATCATTTTCAAGTGTATTCTTAGCAGGAGACGTGTGCTGATGTGATACTACATACTTGCTGCGTGTGTTTTAATAAACTCATTGTTTGATTGCACTCTCCTGGGCCTCTGTTGGTTTGTTTCATTGCTCAACATTTTCAAACTCGTGACAAAACTAATAAATGTATTTCTTATTTATTTAGTGCATCCTGCCAAGCATTAAGTTACTATTGTCATCCTAATTGGAGGGGGAAACAAATATGAGCTCAGTTTAATTTCATTTCCTTCTACCTTAATCTGGTCATTGACACCGAGTGACAAATACATTTTCCATGATGGTGTTCTTGTTTTTTTTGTATGGTACGTTGTTATTTTTGAGGAGGAGAAAAAAAAAACATCCATGTCGGAACTTCCTCATGGCAGAGGGCCCAAAAACAAACGCCATCTCTATTCCCTTTTAAAACCATGTAGATGTGAAACGCAGGTGTTCTTGACGTGCCAAACAAAGCCCCAGCTGTGTCCAACACAAAGTGGATGCAGATATTTTTAAGTGGAAAAACCATGAGAATGACCTTTCTCCCACTCAGTGTCCCGGATGTAGCCTTCATGGCGCGGTTCAGTCACTCAAAAATTGGCATGCGGTCAGGAACCAATAGTCATTCATGCAGCGTTTAATACTGTACACAGAAACACTGCAGTTCTCCCACTGACCTTTGTGTCACATGTTACACAGTAGGCGCCCCTTCATTGTTAGCCTTCCCCATTGTGTGCTTATTTCCTTAGCTGTGAGGGAAGAACTGAGGTGACCTGCATTGTGAAGGTGTAGATTATGAAACACTAAGGGGCGCCTACCCCAGCACTTAGTCACTTACTATATCCTACACTAGCACAATTTAAGGAAGTAGTCCACGATGATCTCTGATTAGTAGCACCAATTCCAAATATGGTGAATGAAAGTGAATAAGATGCAGGGGCAATAAGAAACGGGATTAGCAGACATCACTTCTTTATGCAATACGGTTTTGGACAGATTAATGAGAGATCTACCCAACACTTAATTCTGCCATGTATAATCTCATCTATAAATACTGTTATGCCAGTCGAAAACTGTAGACTCTCATGCGAGACAAATATCTATAATGTAGGGCAGCATCATGAAGTATTTGGGCTGATTATATTGGAAAAGAGATGTTAATCATAAAACTGATTTGAGCGGGAGTGTGCTGTGTGCAGGCCTCTTAAACAGCTGAAGAAAATCTCCAAACGCAGCCAACCTAAAAAGCTGCAAATACAATCCCCTTCTGTGTATCCAATTTGCTTTTCAGAGTCGCACTGGGCAAAATAATAAGCTGATCCAATTTGGAAATATTTATCATCCCAGTCCACTGCTTCTCTATCAAAACAGCTCCTGAATAATATTTACCCCATTTTCCCCTCCTTTTTTCAAATTGGGTAATATATTCTTGCATATCTGAATTACAACTGAATTTGCTCTTTTACACCACACCCAATTTGCCACATATAATAACCAGGGGATAGCTTGTAAAGTGCATATGCCAGCTGCCGTCTGGCTACAGGCGCAAAGATCGTAGACAATAAATGAAGAAATCAACAAATCATCAAAGTACAGTGCGGTGCTGCATGACAGGCATATACACTGTGCTGCTGATGCTGCAGGGGGAATATGTCTTGGTTTTGTTTTAGTTCCCCTAATGCAGTTTGACAGGATTAACCCTGAACATCATACCTGTCTAGCCACATTAGCAGACCTAAGAGCACCAAAAATCTTGTTTACCAGAGTTAATTTGGAACAAATGTTTTTGACTCCTTCCAACCCATCCAATTTCATCTGTAACAGCGAAACAGATGCACAAACAGAAGTTTAGTGCAAGTACATAAACTTAACTGCAGTGGCGACCATCTCTTATCTGCTCACACAGATAACAGCCCTCTGCTCGCTCCACTGTGCACCCTGACAAGGCTCTGATACGAACGATAACAATCAAAATGGGCAAAAATATCAGAATTTCTTCCATGTAAAAGTGTTAACAGGAAACCAAATACAAGAAAAACTGAACGATAGGACACAACTGCAACGAAAAAGGAAAAAAAAAAACAAACTTTACCATCATTCTGATAATGTGTCATAGCTTAAACCAACTTGGTATATGAGAGCGTGCGTGGAAGAGGAAAGACACTGAGATTGCTCGTTATTCTTCCCCATTTATTTTCCCAAAAGTGGATGCTTATTCTGGTTCGGCGAAGACTGAAAATATTTTTATTGAAATGTTTACTCAGCTCTGCCAACGGTGCAGCAGCTGTTTATCTAAGTGAAGTTGATGCAGTTCCTTTTTTCCTCCCCCCTCCCTTCTATAGCATACTGCAGTCCCACTGGACCACAAACAAAGTGACAATGAAAGTAATGATAAAAGAAAAAGAATCAAATAAAGCAAAACTCACAATAACTCAGTCGGTTCCGTGCATACCAGTGAGAAATCCACTACGGGCAGACAACAAGTATGACAACTACACAGCTATTTCCAATACAGTGTTAGACTGTGGGTGACTTCTTGAGCATCAGGTCGTACAGCTAAGAGTAAAACAACTAAGAGGATATGAGTGTGTGACTGGCTGTGGGGCTCCGCCGTCTTAGAGACTCATATCCTGTATTTGGCCTCCCTTTCTGCCTGTGTTTGTGCGCAAAAACATAAAACCGGTTAGCACCCAGTGGAATGAGCAGGTATAATTCCACAGCTGCACAAAAAAAATGTTTAAAAAAAAAAAAAAAAAAAAAAAAATGCAGGTGCATTTTAACCTTTGCTCTGACCAGGGCATCAACAACCTGAATAAGGACAAACAGTACACCGGGCACATACTCTTCAGCTTTACTTTTATCTGATGGAGATAAAGCTGTTGTTCTGTTTTGTTAACACTATCACAAGACCTATCCTGGTCACATCGAGGGTTTTCAAAATCCAACCTATCTGAAATGCATTGTCAGGAAACAAGCAACACAAAATCTCTCTCTTACAGTCTTCTTTTTTTTGTGAGCAAAAACTTTCTGCAAGATCAAGATTTGATACCTGTGCTCTACCTCTGACAAGCCCTGCAAGCAACCTGATTAAGAACAGTGGGGAAAAGACACTGTTATTTGTTTGCAGATTAATTTTTAAGACAAAAAAATAGATTCACTCGCACTGGTATGAAAGCAGCACACAGAGAAAGTGAGGTAAGGGGTGCTGAGGTGTCCCAAGAAAGGAAAAAAGAAATCAAACTTTCTTTTTTTTTGAAAAGCACCTGTTTCTTTATGGAAGAAGCCTGCTGATTTGAACTGATGATAAAATTACAGTACTGATGCTGACTCACTGCGTGATCAGCTACTGTTAAGAGTCAAGTATGTCTCAATCAACATCTAAAAAAATAAAAACAAAAGAAATAATAATAATTAAAATGACAGGTATACAACAATCTACACGAACTTAGCAAAGATAATAAGACTGTGAAGCTGGCTGATTTCCTGTAGTATTTGAATACTAAAAATCGCACCTTGTGAAACGTTTAAAAATCCAGTGACCTACCAATGCGAGAGACAGACCATTTCAAAACACACACTCCGACTGTGGAATATGGAGGGGTTCTTGTAATAATATCCTTGTGTATCCCTTAAAGTGACGGACTCACGGCAGACGTCTACCGATCAGATGAGTAAATCGCGGGGGCCGAGTGTGTAACAGGAAACCCTTTTCTGCTGTGTAGGCCACGATCACGGCAAGCTTCTTCTTTTCTCTCTCAGTCTCCCTGACCTACAAGGGGGATTCACTGTCAACTCATTTAGAGCTAAACTACTAGCTGAACACTTGGAGTTTTAGTTGGCGGAAAGCACCTTCGCCTCTCTTGTTCTTGTTCCTCAGAGCTGTCAAGAAGTGAGTTTCCTGAAAACGAGTGGGGGTTAAACGTAATGTGGCAAAGAAGAACTTGCCCCCGGTTTGGTAATGATGGTTTTGTTTAAACTGAAACTAAAAGCTGCAACGGGAGGGGAGCGAAAACAAAACACTTACAGCACTTATGATCCGACAGGTAGTTGGCTGGAGTTATTCAGCCACTGATTACGACCACACGCGCGCGGCTGATTGACAGCCTCGCGCGCGCCACTGCACCAAGCACAGGTGTGTTAGCTCAGCCTGAATCTAAGCTTTTCCTCGTCCAGTTGTATGTTGCATAAGCTTTATTGTTTTGTTTTTTAAAGGAAAATCGCTAATATCTCAATGTGTTTAAATTCACTTTATACTTTTGCACCAGTTGGCGCCACCTGGTTTGATAGTGCTCGGCTGTACTTAACAATCATTCAAAGGTCGCTTGTGCGAAAAGTTACAGTCTGCCTGTTGTTTTTATTTTTAGCAGGCTAGTGCTTCGTTTACTTAAGGTTTAGCTTGCAGTAGCTGTTTTGCTTACACTTCTGTTGCCTCCCTTGAGTCATTTGTCTAGATTTGAATGACCAGTTCCCTCAGAAATTAAAAAAAAAAAAAAAAAAAGTAATATTTAAAAAAGAAAAGAAACGGAAGTCGTATTAACTGGTGTCCCGATGAGAACGCTTTGTTTTATACGCTTGACTTGTACTTTAAAAACAGAGCCACCACACCGATAAGCAGTTTGCATTTCTTACCATAATAATGCTAAAAAAAATAATAATAGCAACAATTTGAGTTTCATTACGTTTCCCAGCTATTTGCAATAAAAAGGCATACAGTACAAAAGTATGCAGGGAGCTAACATGTAGGGAACAAATGTGCAATTTCAGTAAGCAAAACTCAGGTAGAATATTGGCTGCGAGGTGAACTTACATTTAAATGAGTTGTTCAGTTGTTTCGATACTCTGCTGGTATGTTGTTGCTCGCTCTCCAAGATCCTTGTTATCATGGAAACTGCCAGAGTGTGTGCACATTAATACAGGTGTAGTCAGCCAACAAACTTCGTCATTGGCTGCTGAGCTTGTGGAAATTTGACACCACTTATCTTATCTGTTCTACAACTTGACTTGCTATGCAGATTGTGAAACTTGCTCGGTGCTCCAAGTGAATAGGAGTACAGTGATCACATTAGCGCCAGTGTGTTGTTTGTGCTCATAAAATCATCTGCTGCTGTCAGGGTAGTTCATCTTTGTTTCTTAATCGTGTTATTGTTTCCTCCATGTGCATGTTTCCTGCAGCTGGGACGCAGGAGCATATTCAAATGTTTATTATTGAATCTAAAGTGTAATTCAATTTTATGTTCTCCTCTGCAGGCCTGTCAGAAGCCAGTAGCTATTGGTAGTGAGTTTTCTGTTCATTCTTCTCCCCTCATAATGACCCTGCAGCCTGCCATTGCCAAAGGGAATGACCAACAATGACTTCTACCACATTCCCAGTGTGACATTTCTCCGTGGCCTGTCACAGCCCTGTTAGCATTTTGTATCTGGACTGATTGCAACAACAGCTTACTTCGTGACGTGTCCTCCTGCAGGACTAACTATCCTATTAGTGCTCGCTTTCCTAACTAGACTGCTGCCAGCTCATTGGTGATCACTAGCTCAGGTCTCACATTAGTGTCCTTAAACTGCTGGGATCGTGCAGATCTTTAATCCTGTCTCCCTTTACGACAGTGCTCTTCATGTGATTGCCTCTTTTTCTCATAGGTCAATACTGACTTTAGACAGTTGTCTAAAGTATGGCTTTTGTCCAGTGGCTGCAAAGAAACCAGGGAAGGTTTAATGGATCATGGATCATGACATGGATCACCTGCAGTTAATGTTCCAGATGAGCATGGGGAAGAATGTGATATGAAGTGACACAGAGCAAATGGCCTTCACAAGAAGCATGTGGCCCACAAAAAAGAAAAAATGTGTGAATATTCAAAGATTGTCACCAGTGTTGGTCAAGTTACTTGAAAAAAGTAATCAGTAACTAATTACTGATTACTCCCCCCAAAGAGTAATTCCGTCACTTTACTGATTACTTATTTTCAAAAGTAATTAATTACTTAGTTACTTAGTTAGTTACGATTTACAACCTGAATAGGTAATAAAGCAATAGCTCTTTCAGCCCAATTCTACTTTTTCTGCATAATCCATCATACAAAATGTAATCAAATGGAAAAGTTTCTTTTTAAAACTTGTTTTATTAGTTTTTATCTTTTAACTTTATGCATCAAGCAAAAATTTAATTATACGCAACATTCTCTGACTGGAAGAAATTTGTTTAACATTTAAACCTATTTTCTGCACATTCCAGCACATAAAATAAAATATTTTTTTTTGTGTTTACACTCAGTCTTTCAAATAAATGCAAGTGAAACACAGCAGAAATAAAAAAAAAATCAAAGACTCCTGTTGCTCTATTTTCACCTGTATAGCAGGCGGATGTTTGCCCTGGTGCAGGTGTGCCGCAGTGGTCAGTGGAAGAATCCGCGAGTTTGTCTGTGAATTTCCCATTCCGTGGTAGCGTACTCGGTGCTTGCTCGGAAGTTAAGGGGTTTTTTCGCTGTAAAGAGAAGTTTTCTTCCCACGGAATCAAACTCAAAGTAAGGTCAGTACTTCCACGCTTTAAACGCTGCACGCTCATACTCTCTCCTGCACTCGATATATTATCCATTGTTGATCTGCACACAGCTGTCGCCACAAAAGTCGCACTCGCTTACGTCATTGTCATGAGACACTCGCAAAAAAATCACAGTTTTAGTAACGCAGTAACGCAGCGTGCTTACGGGAAAGTAACAGTAATCTAATTACATTTTTCGCAATAGTAATCCCTTATTTTACTCATTACTTGAAAGAAGTAATCGGATTACAGTAACGCGTTACTGCCCATATCTGATTGTCACTATGCTGAAAACAGGTGATAGACTTATGTGAGACTATCACATAAAACCACAAGAACAAACTTTAGCTTCCATTTTTTTCTACTTGTTCTGTTAACTTAGCAATGAAACTGGAACACTTCAAAACACACACATATATACACATGTGTGTGTATGTATGTATATATATTTATGTGTGTGTATATATATATATATATGTATATATGACCTTCTCATGCTATTTGATGCATGAAACAATCTGCACACATTGCATGTGTTGTATATCAAAAAGCAGAACCATTACTCTTAAAATCATGTCCCACAGGCATACTCTATGTCTCACATTTAATTTGTAAAGATATGGTCACCATATTTACACCCAAAGCAGCTCAAGCTTCTGTGGCTCAAAGATAACCTCTCAAAAAGCTGTGGGCATTGTTATTTGACTTTGCATGCACCTGGGGATTGCCTGTACCTTCTCCCTCCAATGTTGAACAACAAGAATAAGTTCCAGTTTCCTGTTGGCAGTGACTAGTGTCAACTCTGCACATCATCACCTGCACTTGGCAGAGGAATGTGCTTCTTATTTGTAGTGCTTTAAACTTCATCCCAGTTATGACGTAAGATAAAATCAGCAGAACTGGTGACAGTTCTGATCAACATGTTTACTTCAGAAAGTAGAACGGACAACAGCCCTCCCCACCTTCTGTAGAATATACATGCCAGATTAAGTATTTGTAAGATTTCAGTGGAACGACTTAAACTGACATTATCAATACGTTAACGCAGAAGATTCTAATCTGGTGGTAAATTCATTCTCTAGTTCTCTTCATGAACATATCCTGATGCTAGGACACTGCATGAGCACAGTGAACAGATAACATTTAAAACCAGTTGACCCACTGATGTAGGTGCATGCAAAACAGCTGTTGTTACTGATAGATCTATAGTGGCGTGCTAACTTTATGGTGACTTCGTTAATTTGTGTTGCATGAAAATTTTTAAACTCTATGAAATGTAAAAATAAAAACGAGCTGTGACACATGTGGTAAACCACTCAGATGAATCATGCTCTGCGTGCAGTATCTTTCTATTTCGTGTTTGATGGAAGAGATATATATCCTCCACAGAGACTGTATCTACATTAGACATTGGTCTATATTGACATAATATCATCACACACGCAGTTGCTGGAAATGACGATGTAAATCATCGTGATGCAAAATATCTCATTTCACCACATCCCAAATTTGCTCTTTTGGTTTGAGATCTGGTGATTGTGGACACCATTTGAGTTCAGTGAGCGCACAAGACACAAGACAAGACTCCAGTTTAACATGAATTGAGGTTTGTGTCATGGCCTGTTATCCGACTGGAAGCAACCATCAGATGGGTACACAGTGGACATTAACAGATGGACATGGTCACCAACAATACTTCAGTAGGATTGACAAAGTGGTATAGTATGGTGTCACTCTCTCCCTCCACAACATGCAGAACACCATCAGGGTCTTTAATATTGCCATAGTTAAAAATAACAATCACATTCGAGTAAGCAATGCTGGGCATGCAATGGGCCACTCAAACTATATCTAAATATATTTAGTTCTTTTAGACATCACTTTTGGTTTAGCTCTGCATTATCTCGGAAGCATCATGAGCATTGCCCTGTGTGGTTTCTGTGGAGATATATTACATAGATCTTCAGATGGCATAATTTCATTTAATGGCACTGATAAGACTGATTGTGGATTTTACCCTCCCGTGGGTGATTAAAAGTGCCAAAGGGTCTTTTAATTGGCACTGAAATCTTGTTGTCTCATGTGCAGTGTTCAACCAAAGCCAGGGCAAAAGCTTTTCCTTGCAATAAAGGCATCTCTTTGCAGTCTGTTGCAAAATACTGATTAAACTTGCATATTCCTCTTCATCCTGGACAATTTTTGCCATAATCTTGGAACCAGAATCCTAAAATGGAGAATCATCTTCAAGTCCTTAACAATTTTTGAGGAAAAGCACTGTTTTTTGTTGTTGTTTTATTTTACAAGTCTTATGGCTTTGAGACTAAAAACCAACCAATCATTTAAATCATTTGGTTTCCTAGCATGGACCCGGCTTTTAAGCATAGTCCATAAATTTTCAATAGGGTTGAGGTCAGGGCTTTGGGAAGGCTATTTGAAAAGCTTAATGTTAGCCTGCTTTATCCTTTCCAAAACCAGTTTTGATGTGTTTTTAGGATCACTGCCCTGCTGGAACACCCAACTGTGTTCAAGTTTCAGGCGTCTAGCTGTTTATTTAAGGTCAAGTTAAAGACTTTAGAGGTAGTATGCTTCCTTCATTATTCCATCTACTTTGTGCAATCTACCAGTAGCAATGGCAGCAAAACAGCCACAGAGTATGATGCTACCACAAGCTGGCTCAGTGTTGCTAGAGTCTCACCTTTACTCCTCCAAATTGTCGTTGTTTTATGACCATAGAAAAAATTCGCGATAAAGCATTTGGGTTATGTGGGGAGCTGCAAATTTCAGTCAAGCTTGAAGGTGTCCATTTTTAGAGCAGGGACTTCGTTGTGGTCAGCACACTCTCGGTCCATGGTGATTTAAAATGGCGTCACTATGGACAATTCAACAAGTTTACATCCGAAAAACATCATATTTATGTACAGTTTTTGTTTGAACTGATTATGTTGGATTCTATTTAGAAGTAGCTTCAAGAGACCTTCTCGACTTGTGTAACTCTACAGTTCACCTTCCTAGATCGTAATTGAGTTCAGTGGATTTTCCTGGTGTTCTAAGTATTAGTCAATCTAAGTATTAGTCAATCCTATGAGTGCTGTTAAACAAATCCTTTTTATGTCAGCAACAAGAAACTATCAGTGGTAGTAAAATATGATCACTAATGAGATGTTAATAGGCCTCATCGTTGTCAAGCTAAAATTGGCATGATATTTATGCTCATCATGAGTGCATATATAAACCTCTGAGCGGAACAGTAGAAGTTTCATGTCCTCACAGCTTAAATTCCAAGGTCTTCTCTTCCCTCCCTGTGACCTGTGTGAGAACTTTAATGCTAATCCACAGGATTACCTGATGCGCATCGATGAACCTGATATATCTCAGACCCTTAGATAGCGGTGAACCAGCATTGAACAAGAATGTGTAAATGTACCCATTCACACCTTGGACTGGGATCCACAAGATATGGCTCTTTATCAGATGAAAGATTTCTGTGGAAGTTTACTGGATACAAATGGGACAATCCCAAGCTGCCACAAAACAGTGGATTTCTTTAATAACTGTATCTAGAAGATCTGTTAGATCTTTTTTTTTTTTAGCTGTGGGTCAAGACACTGGAGCTGCTGTATGTGAATAGATAAACATTTCCCCCAACTTTTATAGTAAAAGCAAATTATTTTAGTTTATTTTTTGTTTGCAAAGTATATGGACCGCTTTGTTATGCAGATTTCCTACCCAATCTAACAATGTCTACCATCTGCACTCCAGTCTCGTGTCTGTGTGGAGTCCAAGTCCTCTAGCATAAAAAATACAAAGTATTTCAAGCCTTTTTTTTTCCCCTACAGCGGTTTAATGTGTGCCAAACTCTGCAATAATTGGGTTTACTATGACAACTATGAAAACTTCTATCTTAATGAGGACTGTCTGTTTTACTGTGTGTGAGAGAACATGGTACATCCAAATGGTACAAGATGTGCCTCCTAAGATGGTTATGGAGCGTACAACACATTACAGACTAATGAATGCACAGTCATGGTCATACTGTATGCAGCGGTCCCCAACCCCCGGGCCTCGGACCGGTACCGGTCCGTGAGTCGTTTGGTACCGGGCCGCGAGAGTTGAGGCTCAGGTGTGAAATGTGTGGTTTTCAGGGTTTTTATCGGTTTTCAGCGTTATTTTGTTATCGTTTTTATCGTTAACTCGGTTTTCGTGGGTCTTTTCACGTGTGTTATGAATAACTCTTCTATTTTTCAGTACCGGTACTAGTTTTATTTTGTTGTATTTATCCGCGACACCTTAAAGGCCGGTCCGTGAAAATATTGTCGGGCATAAACCGGTCCGTGGCGCAAAAAAGGTTGGGGACCGCTGGGCTAATCCACCACCTTTCATTGTTTATACCGTTACAAAAACAAACAAACATAAAAAAGAAAAATCAACATTGGCCCACCAGGCAAATGCCCGGTATGCCCAATGGCCAGTCCAGCTATGCGGTCAGCTGGTGGGTAACAGGCATCTCCGAAAACGTTAGAGCACTTATGGAAATATGTGATGTCTTGATGAATCGAGCAGGTATTTGAAGTTTACACAGCACCATTCTTGCATGAAAATATCTTAAAAGTTTATTTTGTGACCCAGACAGAGTAATATTTCAAACTCCGGCACTCCGTGTTCCTCCGCCACTGCCTCGTTTGAGTTTTGGACGAAATGGATTCTGGGATATTGCATTTCGTCATTTTGAGCTGATTGGAGACCAGAACAGCCAATCAGATATTTTTGCATCCAAGTCTGTGATTGGCTGGTTTTGTGGCACAAATATAACACAAAGAGTTGAACGCGCACGGGCAGAAATGTTGAGAGCGCGAGCAACACATTGCGAGCGAGCGCAAATACAAAAATTGAGCGAGAGGGGCTGCTATTGTGTGTGTGTGTGTGTGGATAATAGCAAACACTGAAATACATTTTTTGCACGTAGCAATGAATTATGTTCACTCAAATTCAGCTTTTCTTCGCTCAAAACAAATTTCTCCTCAAAATGCAACACTTGCACCTGCAAACTTTTTTTTACTTGCGCTCATATTTTTTTTATGTGCGCTCAATAGTGGCACAAAAATAACAGCATAATACTGTAGGGGGCAGGTACTTCAGAAGCTATGCTGGACAAGGCGGCCCAGTTTTTTGTCATCTACCAGCTTAGCTGTCGCTGGGTCACAAAAGAAACTTATGATTGAAAAGTTTCATAAAAATAACAAAATGTTGTTACAAATATTCGTAAAAATAGCGTGCTTTGTTTTTATACTTTTTAATATTTGAATTTTCCTTTAACAGTTACATCTAATAACCTCTGCAGTACACTGCTTGCGCCTGTGGGATAATTTGGTGGTTGCCTTGTTCTCATTACTGTGTAAATGACTTGTGTACAATATTCCTAATGGGAGAAGAATTGTTTTGCAGTACACTGAGAGAGTACACAGGGTGAGAAGAGCTATGATTAAGATTAATCTTGACTCACATGTATATGTGTATATTTATTCTTTCATAAACCCAGTATGGTCTGCCAGTGCATGTACATCAAACAGGTCTGCACACATATCTCTGTTGCATTTGCTAAAACTGTCATGCTCTGTTCAATAAACTCAGCAGGTTGATGTATAAGACTAGCTCAACTCTGCTAAGTACACAAACCATTTTTCTCCCACAGCACTATTGTGCCTGCAAGAGTCTGACTACACTGTATGTGTTGCTGCATGCCCTGAGTCCTGCTTTATCTTATCTGATGTACTCTGTCACTGTTATGAGGAATGTCAATTTAGTTCTGGATACATGCAAAGTGAGAAGGACTGCATCACACCTGAGCAATGTCATTTGTTCTGTGGACAGGGCTATGAGATGAGTAGCCACACATTTAGCTAAACCATGTATTCCTTTAATTACTTTACCACCTTCCAGCTCTATAGCTATAAACACACTTATTGCCACAGCTGAACTGTGCCTTGCCTTAGTTTTTCTATGCACTGTTAGTAACATGATTCAGTGTTTTGGGCAATCATGCATATGCCTCACCTGCATATGACGTGACAAATTACAAAACCTTTATTTTATGCTGTCTTGTTTGCTTGGTGTTTTGAAAACAATTGGACAATTGCACACGGTGACTCACTGTTTTCTGTATATCAGGGCGAAATCGTAGGCTGAGGGATGCTCTGAGCAGTAAAACTGCTCTGCCATTGCCACAGTGTGCTATGAGCCAGCTTGTTGCCCAGAGGGAGAGAGCTACACCCTTGACAATACCTGGGGCTGTGCAAGGAAAAGGAGGCATAGCTGGTTCTGCTGGATTGAGTGACAGCTCTTAACCGTTGTTGAGTCAGCTGCACCGTGCAGCACTACTCCTGCTTTATCAGATTTCATGTGGCACTTTGTTTTCTGATGAAGCTGCTTTTTTAACTTTGTAAAAAAAACAAAAAACAGTTGAATTTATTTTACATCTTGCCATTTTTACCTAAAACGAGTAAAGCCCTAAACGTATATTTAACATCTTTTCCCCACCTGAGCAGAACGGTGCTGCTTTTTAAGATGATAAAGGATCAGTTTTATCCTTTGCTCACAGGGAACTATAACATTTTTAAATGGATGTGTCACAAAAGATTGCATTTAATGCCATCCATCTTAACTTTTTTTTTTAAACTTTTGTGATTAGAGTTTTTGCACTTTATCTCATAACTCAGACACATTTGTTTAATCCATTTAACTTTACTTTCCAGCAGTTTCATAAGTGCTGCCTGTCAGCAGGAGTTTTCTAGTCCCAATAATCATTTTCTTTTATTGTGCCTTTATTATTTCAGTTGATTTGATAATTTTGATCACCACAGAAACACTGAAATCTCTACAACAGTGAAGATAATCAGGATGGCCTTATAAGTGTCATTTTAAGAACTTAAGAACCTTGTGCATCTTCCTTTTGGAAGATGAACAAAATATCATAAATATGACTCCATTGCACAAAGCTTTGATTACTCTTTGGATTCTATAAAGAAACAAGTTGGCACGGTGGTAATCACATAATCTCCTTTGAATGACTTTAAGTTGCACAGTACCTGTCAGTCAAGTTACTGGCTGAGCATGGACAGAGGTGAGTACCATTATAAGTTGTAAACAAATGAACAGGAAGGTTACCTTTTCGTAAAAGTTTCTCTGCACTTCCTTTCAGATGGCTCCCCCTACAGGTTGATTACACCAACAGGAACTTGCCCTGTCACTTCAGCCCCACTGCACTGGCCTTCTCATTATAGCCGCACACTTGCACTTGAACTTTATAAGGACATTGACTTTGGATTTTGTTTTTATCATGGAGGAAACAGTTGGCATTCATCTCTGCAGAAAATATGCTAATGCTACTGGTGGCCTGTGTGGTAACCCTGACTGTGACCTTTGTGACCTCATGGCAAATGGCACACTGAAGCATCTCCATCTCGGCCATTTTGGAACACTTTGAAGAAGTGGGCTGAGCAAGACAATATAGGAGAAAGTTGTCTAAAGTGTTCATCTGAGCGTCTGCTCCACTCCTCTGACCCAGAGGCTTGCGGGAAAATTCTGGAAGTTAATGGACCATTCAAACACTGTCATGGCAAAGTGGACCCCTCCAGCTTTAACAAGTACTGCATCAGTGACCTGTGTCTTCATGGAGGTCTCCAGTCTGCGCTGTCTCTCTCTCCCTGGCAGATTATTCTTCTGTCTGCTTTTCCCATAAGGCTACAGTTTATGCCTGGAGGAGTCTCGGATTCTGCTGTGAGTGTTAATGTGCTCCCAGCTCTGCTGTGCAATTGAATTGAATTAATATCCTCTACAATTTGTAACTGTGCTGTTTGTAGTTCAGCATCATTGCACACCAAATGAAATATGGAGAGACTGCAGATGCCTCTAAAAGCACATAAAGTTTCATTGTGTTCTGGATACGCTGATATTGATATTGATCAGGACAGAAGAGGAAAAGAGAATTTTGAGCATTATTTGCACACAAATCAGATATATGCTTGTAGGCACCTGATGTAAAGTTAATTTTCTTGTGTATTTATGACACGCTGGAAATGTTTGTGTAAATTAAATGTGCAGTGACTTATTGGTATTAAGGCCACAACCTTTTCAGATGCCTGTGAGCCACTAGATGGTACTAATGCATCACTGGCCAACCCTAACCTTTACAACTTTTCCTGTCTTCCCGCCCTAAGTTACTGATGTTGCTGTGTACCGCTGCAGACCCATTCTGTCCCTCCTGTTCCAATAACAACATGATTTCTGCCTCTGCCTGTGCTGAAAAAAATAAGAGGGATGGCGTTAAACACAGGGAGAACTCACTGTCAGTCCAGAAAACTGTGGCTGCTTCCACTATAGAGAACACGTGAAGGTTGAAGCGATGGCGTCCACATGGGAAGATAGCTGTTTATGTCATGCTGTGGAACCTATTCTTTCATTTAGTAAGAATTGGGAGGTAAGCTTATTGCATTTGTTTTAGGTTGCCACTCCAAACCTAAAGCGGCACGGGGATGGAGCCCAGTATATTTAATAGGAAGGCATTTGAATGTCATGGTTCATGTACACTGGCAGACATGTTTTCTTAGAAAGTAGGTGTGCCTGTTTTGATAGCAGCACTGGGCAAACATATTCATATAAGGCAGATCTGTCTGCAAATTGATTAAATTCCCATCCAGGATTTCCTTAAAATCATTCAATTAATTAAAGGCGGTGACTCGGTTACCCTCAACATGATGCATTCATGTCCTGTAGCAGACAACTGATATTTTACATGACATATACTTTACTAAAGCTAAACAGAAAAATAAACATGGTGGGAGGGAGTGTGAAGGGGACATTTTAGTAAACTGACTTAAGTCCAAATCTTAAAACCTAGATTAAAATGAACAAGCCTACTCTAGAAGTGAGACTGAAGCCAAACTGAACTAAAACCAAAAAATGCAAACAAACAAAAGAAGAACAAATGTTAACAGTAAAAGTCTAATATTTCACTCCTCTATGATGTAGTTCTCTGTTGTGCACTGTGGCCTTTTCACACAATCCAAGATCATTTTCCTCTTGTCAAAGTTTAGCACGCCCGCATATTTGCACTAGGAGTTGGCTAACCTCTGAATGAACACCAACAGCCTGATAAGTTGCTTAAATTATTGATTATAAAAGACATAGAACCATTTAAATGATCAGTGTAATAAAGTATTATACAATTCACGACTGTCACTTTTTTAATGGCTTGTGAATTCCTCAATTCAGCTACTACACCAGTGTGTCATTGTGCTCCTCACTGTGTCATGTGAGTAGCCTGACATTAGCTATTCATACACCAGTACTTGAAATAAGCAAGGCCCACCGACCACTGCAAGAATGGTGACTCAGCTGTAAAAAACATTAATTAATTAATTAATTAAATAAAATAAGACTGTGTTCAGACCCTGCTTCTAAGATTGTGGGGTTTTTTTACCCAGAGCCTAGAGAACTGTGCACATCCAGATCAGCTGGATGCGCACATCTGGCACATCTAGGTTTATAGGCCTTTATCATAGTCTCCAGTCAGGCCATGTAAATGCCTACAGCACACCTTAATCTCTCATAATTCAAATGTATTTGGACTTAAAGCTGATGGAGTTCATCATTTGGTCCTCACATCCAAACACAGCAGTTGCAGCTCTGCAGTCTTTGTTTTTTCAGAGAACATGGTCACCCAATGAAAAGCTTGTCTGAGGTGCTCTAGTTTGTACCCACAGTTCTGCTTCATGTCCCTATGAGACACACACAGAAGCTTTTTGAAGACAGTGCGGAGTGTTGTTGAATCACAGCCATGTGCAGAGCGCCATGTGTTAAATCCCATTACTTACTTCCATGATTGTAGTAAATTCCTGTTGATAAGCACAGGAATTGCTTAGCTGCTTAGATCTTTATAATTCTGTCTGAAGAGCAACTGTTGGTAAGGATGTGACGCTTTCTATGCTGAGTAAATGGTTAATCATTCTTTTTCTCAGTTAAAGATATATTTACCCCGAGAGCATTAGAGGGCCCTTTTATTGATGTGCAGGCATTTATGAACATTTTATGCATGTAGCAGTCATGCAGACTTTATGAGGGACAATAGCAATTGCCCATAATCATTATGATGTTAATAGTAACAGAGGGAGTGACAAATGGAACAGCACTAGGGATACATCTTGCCATCTCATACCTATATTCCTCATTTAATATCTATTTTATGTCATCCTGGGATATCTACTGCCCCAGTTGGTATAATTAACAGAAACCCTCATTATTTAAACCAAATTAAACTGTATTTTATAACCCTTTAAATTGAAATAGAAAAGGATCAATTTTCACAAGACTTGTCCATTTCACATCTAACACTGTGCGCCTTGACCCTGCCTTGTACTGAGTTGGAAAAGCTGTGCTAAAGAGAATGGTCAGAGATAAGGGCCCTTTAGATGGAGCGTATGTATAAAGTAAAAGCAATATTATGTAAATCAGTTTTTAAAATGAGTTTAATGAGATATACACTGTGTAAATCAGCTCAGCAAGGCTGCTGAAGTAAGACTTGTCTCCCGCCTAGGTATGTCATGCTCTAAGAATAGCCGCTATGAGCTCAGTGAGGTCCACCGTCCTGTTGTGTCCACCTTTCCTCTCTGGCAAACTGCAGCTGGAGAAGCAAGAAGGGCTGCCTGTGTTAAACGTGGCTACGCCCACAGTGATGGCCAATGTGTACGTGTTTCTGAAATACACTAGGGGCAAAAGGACCTTTGTGGCCACTTCTACTCTCAGAAAAGCTGCCTATAGTGTAACTGTAGCAGAGGTGTGGTCTACAGGCCCCACAGATAGTGATTCAAGGAATGGGTGTGCCAAGTGTTACATGTCTTTGATTTCAACATTGTTGCTGGTGTTTTTCTATTTTATGGTAGAGTTTGTACCTCTGTACTGTCAGTTCGTTCTTCTTTCTGTCCTTTTAAAAAGGATCACAATGACATTTTCACAATAAACATAGTAATATTTCACTTTAGGTTTCTATTGGCGGTGACTCAGGAAAATACAATAAGTAAAACAGTGTTTATGAATTAAGAATGCAAGCATGAACTGATCTCTCTGCTTTCCAATAAACAGAGAGGAACACAGTCTGCCATTTGACAATGGAGGATATAAATTACACTATATGTTTAGCTGCAGACTTTTCACACTATTTGAGGTCAAAATTGACTTGTCATCCACCCAGTAAGTTAACCTCAAGTTAACCATCTCAGTCTCAGGCCTCTTGTGTGGAAACAGATGTGATGACTTTCAGCTGAGAAATGGTCATCTTGCTAAAGGATTTGAGAGTTCCCGCAGCGAGGTAGTATATCCTGGACAGAACTGAAATGACATTTGTGGGGGAGGATAAGATGAATACAACGTGTCACAGCATGACAGCACAGTATGTGATATCCTGTTGGTGAGTAGTTCTGAATTGCAACATCGTTGTAACAGTGGCGTGGAGCGTGATATTTACACTATTATGTGCATCAGGGCCGTTTGTGCTGTGGCGCGTCAAATTACCTCCGCACTGGACTCATGTACAGCCGGCCATGCCACAGGAATACAGATGAAACCGTGGTGCCTTTTATAAAGACTTTTGCAACTCGTTATGTCACATTTCTGATTCTAAAAACTCAGGTACATGGTGTTTTTGGCTGGATCAGCAGAAACAGGGACTTTTTTAAAGCAATGGTACAGAAAACATTTGTTGCTGTATGTATTTACAGGCTTGTTAGCATAGAATGAGATTATTTCTAAAACTGTGCTAAGGTTTTTCACTGAACAAAGATGCTTTTTTTAATTGTAAACCATCATTTTAAAGTTAAAACATATTACTGTGAATGTTGTCTCATTTAACTGAAATCTGATGCCCCTCACAGGAGCTCCATGTGGAGTGAATCTCTCTAAAAGTTTTGCCATCATTTTAAATTGTCTTGCATGGATCGTCAATTAGTCATACAACGGTAAAATTGACTGGTATTTATATGAAATCATTCAACTCAGTCTGAATCCTCAAAGGACTTTCTACTATAATTCTCACTGATCTATTCACTCACACACACACACCTGGATGCATCGAGGGAGACTCAGGGTTCAATATCTTTCCCATCAGCGTCCATCCACATGTTGACATTCTGCAATTAATTGTCCCATGACTCAGACCACACCCATCTTCAAACAAGATTCTTATTCCCATCATGGCTGCACACCAGTAAAGTTTCGTGACTGCATGGTTGTTGTATGAAACCTGCCCAACTCTGGGTAGTAGTTGTTATAGTCAGTGCTGGTATGGTAATATGCAAATAGTCATAGCAAAACAAGTCAAAACAACAGCAATACTTTCTGTTATCCTAGCTGCTAAACATATTTAACCTTTCAATGGTGAAACATGTTTTGACATTTGACATTAGTAAATATACCCTAAATAACTTCTCATCCAAGAAGCTTCTTCAGTTCTAAGGTCAAATGGTGGAGATCAGACACCAACTAGGGAGGATCAGAAAGACAAACGCAACAACATTGTCATCCCCTATATAGCCGGTTTATCAGAAAAACTCAGGAGATTCTTCTCCAAGCACGACATCCCAGTGTACTTCACACCCAGCCACACACTCACACACTCAAACAAATACTGGTTCATCCCAAAGACAGAATTCCTAAACACAAACTTAACAACGTAGTATATGCTGTACAGCGTAATGAGGATTGCTTAGACCTGTACATTGAAGAAAGACTAAAGAGCCACTTTGTAAACGCATGGCACAACATAGAAGAGTCGCCTTGGCGGAACAAGACTCGGCGGTCCATCTGCATCTAAAGGACAAAGGTCACTCTTTCGTGGATGCCAATGTTCATATTTTGGACAGAGAGGACAGATGATTTGAAAGAGAAGTGAAAGAAGCCATCTATGTCTACTGTGAACGACCATCTTTGAACCGAGGTGGTGGCTTAAGACACCAGCTGTCTGCCATCTATAATCCAGTTTTGAGAACCCTTCCCAGATGCCTTAACACCCACTCACATCCTGGGCCATTTCACCTCAGGAAATTGCATGATAGGCTGGGGCCAGGTTTCACAATGAGCTCACCTGAAACCCTGGCTGAATGTGACCTTCATACATTTTCACACCTTGGCTCGTGTGATTAGGTAGAGGATCAATAGGGGTCTATGTCCTTCTTAGGTGACACTCCTACAGGGCTTAAATCTGGGACTCTCCACCATTTGAACTTAGAACCGAAGAAGCTTCTCGGATGAGAGGTGAAACGTCTTCAAGCAGCTTAAAGAAATCCAGACGCTTTTCTTTCCACGCTACATAACCGCAGATGACCTGGACCATTGAGAACCTTCACAGACACCCTAAATGTCATTCTTCCAGCCTGAAATTTGATGATGTTTCAATCAAAAACATTTTTAAAAATTATATTTTATACTCTTGCACAGGTACTACTAAATTTTGCCCGCTGATGCTGTTGTTGGTCAAATTTGTCTCTAGTTTGATGGATTTTAGATCCATCAATGTGTTAAATAGAGGTAAAATCAGGGGTTCAGGAAATTGTAAAACTGAACCAGACATATCATGTCTGTGTATATTTTTTGTGGACAAGTGGACAACATGTTAATTAGCTCTGTAGTAAATTTCAAACGCATAAAAAGGTATAAAAAACATGTAAGCTTTAAAAAAAAAAAAACAAAAAAAAAACTTTTGCAACCCATTGCTCAAATAGTTTGGTGTCAAGAAGGATTAATCAGAGGTCCCAAGACTGTAGTGTCTCCAGAAATCCTAAGTACCTCAATCCTCAGTTCTGTCAGGTCTGGTTCCTTCATGACTTTCCAACCTGGTATGTTTTGTTTTCCACGACAATCATATCATATTACCTACTTAATATAATAGCATAATAACATTTTTATAGCAGCAAAACTGGATGCCATATGCACTGAATGTCTTTGTAGTCTGCCATAATCTAATACTGGCACAATATTGGAATTACTGTTACCAGTTGAACCCCGAGACATTTATCAAAAAAAGAGGACCTGTCAGTAGTGTTAAAACAGGTCTATTGAAAAAGAAGAAAAAACAGTGAGGGCGCACCTATACCCAGTCCAACAATATGTCTATAATAACGAAACAAGGCTTTCTCTGACCCTGCCCAAGACCTCCTGATCACCAATTAAATATTTGAGTATTAGATTTTTTTTAACAAACTCTACTGTACACTTTTGAGCTCTGAGTTATATTTACTTTTGCTCTATCACATATGATTGTTGCACCCTTCACTGCCCACTGTTATTCTTTGAGTGACACACAAAACCAACAGAAACCTCCCATTTCGCCCAGCTATATCCATATTACAGTAATGTTAGTTTAATAATTGTTGACTCAGTTCCATGGGATCATCCACCCAATCTGCAAGCTTTACAAAGAACACATCATTCATGAGAAACGTCCTTAAAGTATACGGTGTCGTGGACAGAAGCAGTTTGGACACGGTCAGAACGTCTCATTTGAGAAATGAAGAAAAAGTGTTTTTAGCTGCTTATCTTAACAAAAAATACAGTGCCGCAAAAATAAAGTATTTGCCCATGATCTGTTTTTTGTTTGGTTTGTCACATTTTATAAAAACAAATTTTGATGTTAGTTGAAAATGGAGTTTTTAAATGTTGACTTTATTTAATAATGTAAAAAAAAAAAAGCTATCCAAACCTATATGGCCCTGTGCGAAAAAGTAATTGTAAAATTTTCACTAGCCACACCTATTTCTGCCAGATATGTGAAATCAATAAATCATTTAAATAGAGCCTGTTTGACAAAGTGAAGTAGGTTAAAAGAGCTCAAAAAGGGACACATTATCCTATGAACTGAAAAAACAAAACAAAGTCACTGACATGTATCAAGGGTTGCAAGGCCATTTATAAGGCTTTGAGACTCCAGTGATCTTGATGATCCACAAGACTTTTAGAACAATATTCTGTGGATTGATGAGACAAACACTGAACTTTTCAGAAGGTTTAAGTCCTGTTATATCTGATGTAAAACTAACACAGCAATTCATAAAAACTGTGTTAGTAATATGGATGTTCTGGGGCTACTTTGCTTCTTCAGGATCTGGGTGCTTTGTCGTAATTGATGGAACTATGAACTCTGTAGTCTATGAGAAAATCCTGAAGTAGTGTCCAGTCCACTTCTGAAAAACATAAAATGTAGGTTTTGGAGTGGCCCAGTCAAAGTCCGGACTGAAATCCTATCACAATGCTTTGTCAGTTAATGCTTGAAAATGCTCCCATATGGCTGGATTTCAACAGTTTAGCAGATAGCAGTGGGACAAGGTTCCTCCACAGCAATGTGAAAGAATCATTGCCAGTTACTGCACTTTATGTTCTGGCCATTGTGATGATGATTATGATCATTGTTATAGACATAAACTGAGTAAAAAATAAGAAAGCAACTGTAACATCAGAAATCAACATTAAAATAAAATAAAAATAGTATATAAACACTGTCTGTACTTTTGTATAGTTCAAAGTTGTTCTATTATCAAGAGATCTGACAGCAGTGATTTTGGCCTTATCAGGTTCGTGCCTTTCCTAATCTAAAACAGATTATATTGTTTGGTTACACCAGAATATACAACTGGATATCGGCTGATAATAAAATTAGCCTATATCTCTCAGCGTTTAGATATTGAGTGTCACTAGATTTTATTTTGATGAAAACTTGTAAAATGGGGTCAAGCTTTATGTTTTATTATTTATGTAAGAGAAACTGAGAACAAGAGTTACTTAAAAAAAACATACTTTTTTTTCTTTCTTTCTTTCTTTTTTAACAAAAGTTTATCAGAGACCATTAAAATAATCTAAGAATTCTTGACAGATACCAAAGTGCGCTCACACAGTAAAATATAAATGATTCATTCCATACATGGGCCTATAGTTTGTATTAGACGTCACACCCATATTAACAAACAGCAAGTCAACCAAGTTCTGCCTAAATTTGTTTTAGAGGAAGGGTATTGTTTTGATAGAGTTGTGGACATTTCGTGTTCTTTTATTGGTTGTTGCTTTTGCCCATTAGGCTATAAAAAGATCGAGGTGAAAGACCTGTCATCCCACGCATAGCTCTAAGCAGGTAAGCATTGAGCTCTTTAAGATTCAGGCCAGTTAAATAATATAACTCAGAAAACTTTCAGCAATTAAAACAAGAATTTCTTTCCTTCAGCCATGGGAGCCCTGTTGATACTTTGCGCTTTGGCAGCTTTACTCAGCTGTAAGTATATTTGGTCATTCTTCATTTTGCTTGGATATATTTGTTCTTTTCTTCAACTCAATTCGAGATGTGTGTCCACGTAGATTTCAATTATATTTTTAATTCTAAAATATAGTTGTTGTTGTTGTCCATGAATTTTCAAATGCACTATCTTATAAAACAGCTGAAAAAATGTTGGTTTTTTTTACTATGATGCCAAATTACAGTTACTAATTATAGTTTAGTTGTTTTCCTGAACAGAAAAACTATTTTTAGTGGTTGAATGCTTGATTAATTTTCTACTTCTCAAAGAAGTCCATTGTGCCAGCTCAAATATTACTATAAAAGCAGGAAATCAGTTCAGTTCTTGCAAAGAATCAATTCACTCAATTGTTCATATATAGAAAACTATATATATATTCTTATATGTTCTTTTTGTGTGTTAATTCCAGTCGCCTAAAATTAATTACCTCGTAAAAATGGATGAAAACTAAGAATCTCAGGATACAAACCACACAAACCTTGCAGAATGAAACTGCTCAGTTTGAAGCAATTTATCCAAGATTCCAGTCTCATGATTTGAAAGCATTGTTGTGTAACCACACAAGGTGTTTGTGTGAATGAGGCAGAATGTTAAACAGGTAAAGAATTTGAGAGTGCGGCACATAAAGGATAGCCATCTAAATTGAAATTTGCTTTTGTTGGGAATAGCATTTACCTTTAGCTGCTATTGAGTTGGCACTATTAAAACTGAATGGATGAAACAGGAGTGTAATCTAAATCCCTCAGGCCCTGACTGAGCCCAGAATGTGGTCTTTTCACAGCAAAAGCACAGATATTGATAATATTTCCATTATGCAATTATATTGTCTGCGCAAGTGACTTATTGAGTGCTCCAGAGAAGCAGTCAAGTGACTATTCCTTCGTCTAAATCTCTGACAATTGTTATCAAGGAAAGAAGCTCATTCATTATAGAGTAGCATTCATCCCAGCCTTTGTAACTTTGAAATGGAGGCATTTTTCAGCCGCTCTCTCTTTGGTGTCATATTGTTTCTTTGTAATGTGTATGCTATCCAAGAACTCTCAAGCCGTGTTTTTGTATTGCCAGCCTGAGAATCCTTTGACTGCTTTGGCAAAAACTGTCTCATTAATTTCCTGACGCTTTTATGACATATTTTCATCATGCACAAGATGATGCCTGCCTTTTTCGTTTCTGAGAATGTGAAAAGCTCTTACTCTGTGTTTTTTTGCTGTTTTCCTGCTCTCTCACCTTCTCCCAGGTCCATCTAGCGCTGGATGGGCAGGGAGGGAGTTTGCCCTTTCCTTCCTACAGAATTATCTTCAGCACTATGACACTCCCCAATATCAACTCCGCATCACTGCTATTCAGGCAAATACTAAAGTGACAGTGCAAGTACCTCCCTTAAGCTTCAAGCAAGAAAAAACTTTAAATGCTGGAGAGGTGGTTACCATCAGTCTCCCCGATGGCGTTGAAATGTATGGTAGCACGAAGTCTTCCAATACAGTGCGTATTGAAGCCTCCGCAGATGTGACTGTAACCTCCTTCAACTACAAGCTGTACACAGCAGATACATCTGTGATCTATCCAGTCAGTGAATGGGGTACAGAATATTTCATCTTTACACCTCCTGGAACGCCCTATGCAACATTTAAGGAGTTCTCTGTGACAAATGGAAAAGAGGCCCAAGAAGTTGAGATCTTCCCACAAGGAGCAATCAAGTTCGAGAACCGTGTCTACGATCAAAAAAGCAAAATGGTATTAAACCTCAAGCCATATGAGAGTGTCCAGCTTCAGAGTTCATATGAACTTTCAGGCACCAGAGTTTCCTCCAAACACCCTGTTGCCGTTTTCAGTGGTCACACTTGTACCTGGAGATTCGCAAAATGCAACCATGTTTATGAGCATCTACTGCCAGTAAGCAGCTGGGGAACAAGCTTCATCATGCCTCCCCTGAGTTTCCAGAAGAATTTTGATAGTGTCTACCTTCAGGCCTCCCAGAACACAAGTGTCACTGTCCAAAATGGCCAACGTAAAGATGATTTGAAATTGAGCACAGGGCAGACAATAGAGATCCAGTACCACAATCCTGACGCGCTGTCCATTCAGGCTGATCATGGCATCCAGGTCCTATTGCTCTTCAATGGTGTGGAACATAGCTGGTTACTGTACTACGACCCTTTCTTGACGAATGTAATATCCACGGACCGTTTCTGCTTTTCCTACTCATTTGAGGCTCTAGCTGGGTTTGAAAACAAAGCTTTAGTTGTAGCACAAACCAGTGCAGCAGCAACACTCCGTTGGGATAATACAGAGCTGCCTCGTGATGTGCAGTGGAAAAAGATTGAAGGATCAGAGTTCTCTTGGGCAGAAATATCCTACAATCAAAGCCCTACCAACAACAAACACACCCTGTCCAGCTCAGGTTCGCCTTTTGCTCTCTACAGTATAGGATTCAGTCAGATGAACGGTTATGGGTCCCTAGGACAGTGCGTGCAGCCAGGTAAGCAGCACACAGTATTGATGTTTAGCATTCCCCCCACTCCTTCACCAGTAATATTTCACATTTATTAAGCAGACTGATGTGAGTAATTATTGTTTTGGGTTTTTTTTAACAGGAAGTGCATCTCTGTCCTGCAGCAGCATCACCTGCAGGGTCAATGAGATGTGTGAGATGAAGGATGGCCGTCCCTCCTGTGTTCCAGTAAAAAAAAATCCTGGAACATGCTGGGCAGTGGGAGATCCTCACTACCGTACTTTTGATGGACGACACTTTAACTTCATGGGTACCTGCACATATGTCATTTCTAAAAACTGTGACAAGGGTGATAGTCTCCCAGCATTTGAGATCCTCGCCCAGAATGAGCACAGAGGAAATCTCAAGGTATCCTATGTTGCCATGGTCACAGTGAAGGTGTTTGATGTTACCATCACAGTAGTTCGGTCCGAGACTGGGCGTGTGAGGGTAAGCCTTCCAATTTATTACTGCTAAAAAGCTGTTTAATTTTTCAAACATCCTGACTTGTCTTTAATTATTTATTATTATTATTTATTATTATTTATTATTTCAAAATAATATTTATCAAAATGCAGTGTAGTAAATAATTCTTTTCATCTTTCATTTGGGCAGATTGACAATATTCTGTGGAGTTTGCCAGTAACCTTGAATAATGACAAACTGAGAATGCATAAGAGCGGAAGCTCTGTGCTCATTGAGACCGATTTTGGTCTGACAGTCCGTTATGATTGGGAACAAAGGCTTGTGGTCACTTTGTGCAGCAGTTATGCTGGTAAGACTTGTGGACTGTGCGGTAACTTCAATGGAAATCCCAGTGACGACTTCACCACACCCTCTGGCGCACAGGCAGGTGGAGCTCTGGCCTTTGGTAAGAGCTGGAAGGTGCCAGGGCTTGGGGAAGCTCAGTGCAGAGATGACTGTACAGATGGGTTGGATAACTGTGAAAGCAGCCTGATGAAAACATGGGAGAGTGACTTGTTTTGTGGCATCATTGCACTTGACCTATTTAGCAAATGTCATAAAATCATTGACCCACTACCATACATAGAGGACTGTAAATATGATCTATGCATGGGAGGTGGTCTGCGACATTTCCTCTGCAGTGCAGTGGAGGCTTATGCTGAAGCTTGTCAGATTGCTGGGGTCCAGGTTCAAGAGTGGAGGAAGAAGGCACAATGTCGTGAGTAATGTTAACTAAGTTAATAATTTAATTAAGCGACATTTATTTTTCATTAACTGTTAGAATTACTAATTACATTATTCTTTTTTTCTCACTAAAGCTGCCAAATGTCCAGCAAACAGCCAATATGAGCTCTGTGGCAGCGCCTGTCCTGACACATGTTCGGACCCAAATGCTTCCTCCAAATGCAAACGCCCTTGTGTGGAGACCTGTACCTGTAAAGCAGGCTTTGTTTTAAGTGGAGATAAGTGTGTTCCTGCTGCTCAGTGTGGCTGTACCTATGAGGGTCGATATATTCCTCCTGGAGAGGCATTCTGGGCTGACCAAGGCTGCAAGCGATGGTGTAAATGTGTTGCTGGAAGCAGACAGGTTCAGTGCGAGGAAAAGGGCTGCAGGACCGGGGAGGAGTGCAAAGTGGTTGATGGCATAAGAAAGTGCCAAGCATTGTCTTTCAGCACCTGCCAGGCCACTGGTGATCCCCATTATATGACCTTTGACAAGAAGAAATTTAACTTCCAGGGCACATGTGTCTACCAGCTTGTTGCACTCTGTTCCAAGGACCCAGAGTTAGTGCCATTTGAAATCCTAGTGCAGAATGATCACCGGGGCAGCAAGGTGGTCGCCTACACCGGGTTAGTAGAGATCAAGGTGTACTCCTTCAGCATTATCATTACTAAGACACACAAAGGCCAGCTCATGGTAAGAAGTACCTAGTGTTTAATATGAAAATGTTAATTCTGTGAATTGTGGTCCTATTTTCACCAAACTGAATGTTTCATTTGGCTTCAGGTGAATAACGAGCTGGTCAATCTGCCTATCACCCTGGAGGAGGGAAAGATATCTGTTTACAAGAGTGGCTGGTATGCAGTCGTCACAACTGATTTTGGCCTGAAAGTTTCCTTTAACTGGGACAGTGCCGTGTTTGTAACACTGCCAAGCAACTACATGGGTGCCGTTTGTGGCCTCTGTGGCAACTACAACGGCAAACCTGAGGATGACCTGATCCCGAAAAATGGTAAAACACCCGTTTCGCCAGTAGATTTCGGTACCAGCTGGCGAGTGGCTGAGATCCCGGGTTGTGTCGAAGGCTGTAAAGGGGTCTGTCCTGACTGCGACATTAATCAGAAAGCTCAGTATGAAAAAGATGATTTCTGTGGTGTGATAAAAGATGCAAAAGGGCCATTCCGCGACTGCCACGCCAAGGTTGATCCAGCTAGCTTTTTTGAAGACTGTGTTTATGATGTATGCTTATATAAGGGCAGGAAGGACGTGCTGTGTAAGGCTATTACAGCATACACATCTGCCTGTCAGGCTGCAGGGGCCAATGTGTACAACTGGAGAACGGTTCACTTCTGTGGTGAGAAATGCTTTCATTTTATAGATAATTTCCATTGAAAAATAATTAATTAATTAATAAGTATATTTTTCATGAATTGGAAAAAAGGAAAAGGTAGAATAAACAGTGTTTGTCTTGTTTTTTTATGTTACACACTTCAGTGAATTTTTCTTCTTTTCCCTCTGGTTTTATGTACCTTTTCTAATGGCTGCCTACTTCTGTGCTCTAAATTGAATTGGCTCTTTTATGTCCCTTGTATACAGCGATGCAATGTCCCACCAACACCCACTATGAAATTTGTGCAATCGCCTGTCCTGCGACTTGCCAAAGTCTGACTCCTCCTAAAGGCTGTCAAGCTCAGTGTGTGGAGGGCTGTTCCTGTGATGATGGTTACATCCTTAGCGGAGATGCATGTGTTCCCTTATCGGAGTGCGGCTGCGTTTACAATAACCGCTACTACCGAACTGGAGAAGTGTTTTATCCCAATGGGCAATGTGAGGAGGAGTGCAATTGCAAAAAAGGAGGAGAGGTAAAGGAAACTAGAGGAGGGAAAAGTAAAGATTAATCATTTAGATGAGGCTTTTTACTGACCTGGTTGGATTTTTTTTTGTTTGTTTGTTTGTTTGTTTGTTTCCTAGGTTGAGTGCAAGAAGTTCACATGTGGCCCTAATGAGAAGTGTAAAATAGAAGATGGTGTCCAAAAATGCCACCCTGTTGGCAAGGGTGTATGCCAAGCTGCTGGTGACCCCCATTACCTCACTTTTGATGGTAAAAAATTTGATTTCCAGGGGACCTGCACTTATACACTGTCCAAGAGTTGTGGACTGGAAGGTACCCACTTGGTGGACTTTTCCGTTCAAGTAGAAAATCAGCAGTGGGACAGGGTTATGAACAGAAAGGTGGTGTCTGTAACCAAGCTGGTTGCCGTGGAGGTCTACGGCTTCACTCTCATCATGAGGAACAATATGTTTGGAGTCCTGGTGAGTAGTTGGCCTACTTTAAAGAAATTTGTAATTACTTCTTTTATGTAGATACAAATGTTGATGTGGAGTTATTTCTTGCACTAACACAGATGTCTTGCTTTTAGGTAAATGGCGTGTTGAGCTACCTTCCTATGAATCTAAATGATGGAGCCATTCTAGTTTATCAAGAAGGCAATCGTTATGTTATTGCAACCAATTTTGGGCTCCTTGTCACTTATGATCTGGTCTATCAAGTGACAGTCACAGTACCTGGTAATTATCGTGGTAAGGTCTGTGGCCTGTGCGGCAACTACAACGGGGACAGAAACGATGACTTCGAGATGCCCAATCGTAGGCTTACCAATAACGTGAATGAGTTTGGAAAGTCATGGAAGGTCACCATTCCCAATGTTGTGTGTGAAAATGGCTGTGAAGGGAATTCTTGTCCTGAATGTGACCCAGCTCTCAAGGCAGTGTTTTCAAAGTCCGCCTACTGTGGTATAATGACCAATCCCAACGGGCCTTTTGCAGTTTGCCATAGCATCTTGGACCCTCAGCCATATTTTGCTGACTGTGTGTTCGATTTGTGTGCTTCCAATGGTGATGGAAAGGTGCTTTGTGACAGCGTAGCAGCCTACGCCTTTAACTGTCACGCTGTAGGAGCCGATGTCAAAAACTGGAGAACGCCTTCCTTCTGTCGTAAGTCATGAAGTTCACAAATTCATCTTTATTATACCCTTTTAATACTATTTTGGCTTCATCTCTAAAATAATTTCTCTTTTCTTGTGATACTTTATTTCAGCCATGAAATGCCCGATCAACAGTCACTACGAAGTGTGTGCTGAAGCCTGCTCCGCCTCCTGTGCTGGCCTCACAGAGATTGTTCAGTGCCCCTCCAACTGTACAGAAGGCTGTGACTGTGATGCTGGCTTCTTATTCAATGGACAGACTTGTGTTAAAGAGATTGAGTGTGGATGCTATGAGAATGGAAAAACTTATAAGGTATGACTGAGGAATTACAATAATATAGTTTTTCTGTGTGTCAAAGTGGCTTTAACAAATACTGATATAGAAATAATGCTTTTTCTCTAGAGTGGTGGACATTTCGATGTTTGATTTATGGTTTTTGATTTGCTCTTAAAATTTTAGTGTTTAAATTGCTGATTAGGCATGAAATAATGTTTTCTCACTAGTTTCTAATGAGTATTTTTTTCCATGTTTAATGAACCTTGTTCTGTGTCACCAGCCTGGTGATGTTGTGTATGAGGAAGACTGTAACAGAAAGTGCACATGTAATCCAGGAAAAGGCCTCATCTGTGAAAAGCACTCCTGTCCTCAAGACACCAAATGCATGGTCAAGAACGGAATCAGGGCATGTTACAACACAGGCAAGACACAAACACTGTATTTTGTATTTACCCATTTGATAAATCTTTACTGGTAAATGAAAAAAATACAGTAACTTGAATAATTAGGGTTCAATTAAACAGCTATTTGAAAATTTTTCTTTATTTATCCATTGCAGATCCCTGCAAAGATCTCAAGTGTCGGGCACAGGAGACATGCCAAGTTGAGAAGGGCGAGGCTACGTGCATCCCCAAATACACAGGCACCTGCTGGGCCTGGGGCGACCCTCACTACCACACATTTGATGGGTACAACTATGACTTCCAGGGGACCTGCAAGTACGTCATCTCTAAGACGTGCGGCGAACTGGATGGTCTAGTTCCATTTTTGATCACTGAGAGGAATGACAACAGAGGCAACACAGCAGTTTCCTACGTCAGAAATGTAGATGTGTTTGTGTACGATTACCAGATCACCATCCAGAAGAACCAAGTTGGTCAAGTCATGGTGAGTTTCAGTTTCTTGCCTGCTTACTTTTGACATTTGCTTGTGTACAGTACATATATATGTGTGTGTATCCATTGTTCTGGTGCATTTTGTTTAAAGGTGGACGGGGAGCTGCTGAATCTTCCTGTACTTTTGGGTGATGGTAAAGTCTCAGTGTTACAAAGAGGGAACACTGCACAGGTGGAGACAGATTTTGGTCTGGTTGTCTCCTATGACTGGAACTGGTACCTTGTCATTAAGCTTCCCAGCAGCTACTTTGGCTTGGTCTGTGGTTTGTGCGGCAACTTCAACGCTAATGTTCTTGATGAAATGCTAAATCCAGCAGGCAAACCAGTTTCCTCAGTCATTGAGTGGGGCAAGAGCTGGCTAGCACCTGAACAGGACAAGGAACATCCTTGCTGGGACACATGTGAGAAAAACTGCCCTACCTGTGACAACGACGATGTTAAGCTCTATAAAACCGAGGCGTTCTGTGGGGCTCTTGCGGACAAGACCAGCGGCCTGTTCCAGAAGTGTCATGAAAAGGTGGACCCCCAGGCCTTCATGAACAACTGTGTGTATGACATGTGTTACAACAAGGGGGACAAAAAGATGCTGTGCCAGGCTCTGGCCTCCTACAGTGATAAATGTCGTGACGAAGGAATAATAATCAAGAACTGGAGAACAAAATTTGGCTGTCGTAAGTATTTGAAAAACTCTTCGTCTAATGATTCAAATCAAATATGTAGTTCTTATTTTCTGATTGTCTCTATTTAATTCATAACCAGCGATGAACTGTCAGCGCAACAGCCACTACGAAGACTGCGCCAGCCCGTGTCAGCCATCCTGCCCATTAACTGGAGAAAAGCAGGTCTGCAGCGGGACCTGTGTGGAGACCTGTGTGTGTGACGAGGGTTACGTCCTCAGCGCCGGCGTCTGTGTACCTACAAAAACATGTGGTTGCTCATATCAGGGTCGCTACTACAAACCAGGACAGCAGTTCTGGGAAGATGAAGCTTGCCATCGCCTGTGCGAGTGTGATATGACCCTGGGCATTGTGGCATGCCGTGAGGCTTCCTGCTCTGCCAAAGAGCAGTGTACTGTAGTGGATGGAGAGCGTGCCTGCCGACCCATTAGTTACGCCACTTGCTCGGCCTCAGGTGACCCGCACTACCGCACTTTTGATGGCCGCAGGTATAATTTCCAAGGCACGTGTGTATATCAGCTGGCAGGGCTTTGCTCTCAGCAGCCTGGGCTGGTGCCGTTCAAGGTGACTGTGCAGAATGACCACCGGGGAAGCAAGGCCGTGTCCTACACAAGCACCGTCAAATTTTCCATATATGGCATCACTCTCACCATAAGCAGAGAATACCCTTACAAAGTCTTGGTAAGTGATGATGTGGATAATGTGAAGCATATAGGCGATGTAATAAAATATTGAATGCCTAATGCATTTTGTGCAGCTATTAGAGGAGAAAAGGAAATAGGGCACAGCATGTAGTCGCTTTATTGAAAATAAAAAACAGAAGAGATACTCTGAGCCTCAAATCGTTGGATGATAATGCCTTTTGTCATTGTACTAATTCTGACATCCCTCATGCTCTTCTGCATATGTCTTTAATTGCATATTAAAATTTTGATCCTGGCAGACTTAATTAAATCAAGATTTAACTGCACATTAGAGTGGATTAGCAAGGGCCACAAAATTATTAAATTTATAAGCTCCTAAAAATATTCCCTTCTCCTTCCCTCGTTTTCTGCTTTTCAGCTCGACGGGCAGCTTGTTTTGTTGCCACTGAATTACAATAACGAGCTGATGGTGTCCCTCAGCGGCTGGAAAGCTGTAGTGGAGACAGCTGCTGGTATCACGGTGACCTTTGACTGGCAGAGCACAGTGACCGTTACTCTGCCCAGCACCTACCAGGGTGCAGTCTGCGGCCTGTGTGGTAACTACAATGACAAAGCTCAGGATGACCTGACAATGCCCAACGGCAACACCACGTCTGATGAAAGACAGCTGGGGGACAGCTGGCAGGTGGCCATTGTACCAGGCTGCTCATCAGTCTGCCAAGGGCCGTGGTGCCAAGCCTGTTCAGACTCCCAGAAGAAAGTGTATGAAGCCAACAAGTACTGTGGCATTATTGCAGACAAGGCAGGGCCCTTTAAAGATTGCCATAGCCGTGTGGACCCAGCTCCTTACATGGAGGACTGTGTTTTTGACGTTTGTCAATATCAAGGGCACCATGGATCAGTGTGCGATGCTGTGGAAGTGTATGCCTCTGCATGTCAGAGCATTGGAGTCACCATCTACTCCTGGAGAGCAGAAAGCTTCTGTCGTGAGTTTGAATTTTTTTTTTTTTTTTGCCTGTTTTTTTAAGTCTCTTGTTTCAAAATATCTTTTACCTTTTACCTTCTTTCCTTTCCCATCTTCTCATTCCATCCCACAGCTATGGCTTGTCCTGCTAACAGCCATTACAGCCTGTGTGCCACGGGTTGTCCAGCCACCTGCGCAAGCTTAACCCCCGTTACCAGCTGCCACAGGTATTGTTCAGAAGGCTGTGAGTGTGACGAAGGCTACCTCCTGAGCGGGGATACCTGCGTGCCTGTGAAGGACTGCGGGTGCTCTTATGATGGTCAGTACTACCAAAAAGGAGACGTCTTCTATTCTGAAGACAAGTGCGCAGAGGAATGCGCTTGTGGGGACAATGGAGCTGTGTCTTGTCAAAAGGCCAAGTGCCGTCCAGGAGAAATCTGTAAGCTTGTAAATGGAGTGAAAGGCTGCTATCCAGAGGGGGAAGGCAAATGTGTGGCTTCCGGTGATCCTCATTACATTTCCTTTGATGGACGTAGGTTTGATTTCCAGGGTACCTGTGTCTATGTACTGGCCAAGGTTTGTGATGATGACAAAGGTCAGCTGACGCCGTTCACCGTCACTCAGGGGAATGAGAAGTTTGGAAATGGAAAGGTGGCTGTGACGAAGTCAGTGGCAGTGTCAGTCTATGGTTATGCCATTTACATCCAGCAGAAAATGCCTTGGAAAGTCTTTGTGAGTTTGTTATCTTGATCAAACATACTTATGTAGATATGTCTTGTATTTTTTCTCATTTTTTTCCCCAAAAATGATTTTTTGTCTCGATCTTTAAGGTGGATGATGAACTACTAAACCTTCCGCTATCCCTGGAGAATGGGCGTCTCAAAATAACCCAGGAAGGTCGCAACATAATTGTTCGAACAGCCTTTGGACTGACAGTCCTCTATGACACTGTGTATTATGTTGAGGTGATTGTTCCCTCTACATACCAGGGTAAGATGTGTGGTCTTTGTGGAAACTACAACAAGAACGGTGGTGATGATTTCATTCTTCCTGGTGGCAAACAAGCCAAAAACGTTGATGAATTTGGGATGGCATGGACGGTGGACCTACCTGGGTATATATGTGGAGGCTGTGGAGGACAGTGCCCAGAATGTGAGCAGGCCAAAGCTGTCCTGTATGGAAAATCCGACTCCTGCGGCATCATCAGTGCGCCTAATGGGCCTTTCAAAGCCTGCCACAGTGTCATTGACCCAGCAGTATATCTGTCGGATTGTGTGTTTGATGTTTGTGCTGTGGGGGGCAACAAAGACACTCTGTGTAACAGTGTGCAGGCTTACGCTTTGGCCTGCCAGAGTGCAGGAGTTCAAATCCAGCAGTGGAGGAGCAACTCTTTCTGCCGTAAGTAACACACAGCAGTCTCTAGCTGAAGATTAGCTCATGTATTCATCTGTGCTCATGTATTTCAGGCACAAATATTTTGCCCTTGTTTTCTCTTCTAGCTGCTTCCTGCCCTCCACACAGTCACTATGAGCTGTGTGCCGACACCTGTAGTGGGACATGTGCCAGTTTTGTTACCCCGTTTGGTTGTTTTCCGGGCTGTTTTGAAGGATGCCAGTGTGATGATGGCTTCGTTTTCAATGGTGTCCAGTGTGTTGTCCTGGAAGACTGTGGGTGTATGTACAACGGCAGATATCTGATGGTAAAAACTGACTAGCCCTATATTCTGGTCACTGAATTAACACCTGAATAGAGCTATGACAAGTTCTGTATGATGAGTTTTTTACATCTTCTTCCCAGGTGGGCCAAGAATTGGTGGACAGCGACTGCAAGTCAAAGTGTGTGTGCCAGGCCTCTGGTATGGTAAAGTGTGAAAAGCTGTCCTGTACCAGCGGGGAAGTTTGCGATATCAGAGACGGGGTCAGGGGTTGCCACCTGAAGCAGGGCCAATGCGTCGTCAGCCGTGATGGCCAGCTAAGCTCCTTTGATGGTATGTCAGGCGCGATAGGAGCACAGGGCGCTTTCCAAGTGGCGTCTCTGTGTGACGAGAGCGCTGAGCTGTGGTTCCGTGTGGTCGTGGACGTTAGGGTCTGCAACAAGGGGGCAGCTCCCACTGTTGCCAGTGTGTATGTGTTCTTCAGCGATACCATCGTGGTAGTGAACAGCGAACACGTGACCTGGGTGAGAACATTTTTATGCAAAAATTGAATGTGATTGGTTTGAGCTCAGTTTTATACTATATTAGATAATAATAGACATTTTATACCATAATAATAACAGTTATGTTCCATTATCTGTGTCATTCAGGTAAATGGCAGGAAAGTGTCTCTTCCCAGCAAAGTGACAAGCGCACTCTCTGTCCAAATCTCAGAGAGGGCTTTGATCATCGAGAGGGCGTCCGCTGTGCGGGTCACTTACTCTATTTCTCAGGAGGTCACCGTCATTATTCACAGTAGCCTGTCTGGTAAAATGTGTGGCGCCTGTGGTAACTACAATAATGACTCCAAAGATGACATGACGACAGCAGATGGAAAAATCACCACTGATGTGTCTGTAGTTGTCGACTCCTGGAGCGCTGGGGACTTTTCCAGATGGTGAGTATTTTAAAGACACATTGCAGCATTTCCTGTGTATAAATATATGGGGGTTAAAGGGGAAGATATAATACTACACTTAGTGCTATGACAGGATCAGCCTTGGCTTCACTACTTACTCTCATAGTGATCCAGAGCTCCAGATATTAACTTTTAATTATTTGGTTCCATGTTAGAGGGTTTATTTTTTTTATCTTAAATGCTATCTTTCCCCGTATTATGCAAACTGCAAACTTAATTTGACCACTGAAATAATCAAGTACAGATCAGCGAGAGATGGGAAGGTGCTATGACCATTCAACCGCTTATTCTCTTAACAGCAAGAACTAAACAAGGACTCCACAGAGCCCTTTTAAGGGAATGAGAGTGTGGTTTTTAATTGCATTTGGTCCAATTTAATTAAGAAATGCCAGAGAATCCCCTATGGTAATTACTGATTAAAAAGCAGGTAAGGCTGACAGGCATGGCCATCAAAAGCTACCAAGCTTGCAATCCAATCACTGCTTGTCATCCAAGGACACTTAAGACTCATCTGGGTGCAATATTAATTTGAGCCCTCATGTTTAGTTTTGTGTCCTAGCCTTAAGTCACCTCTTTGGAGAGCAGAGTTTTGTCCGTCTCTTTCTTCCCTTGACTTGAGTTATTCAGATTTGTCGTTTATTTGGCTTTTTTCTTTTTTCAACAAGTCCATAGAGAACACAAGAAAATAACTCTAATAAGAACTAGTGCTAATCCTCAGTTCTTTTAAAACACAAATTTCATGTACAAAGTCATCACGCGTAATTTCCGCTGTGCCCAAGTGGACACAACTTTCCTTTGCTCCAGTCTCCTTATAAGTTCATTTTCCCTTTTGTTTTCATTGCAGTGGCCTGTAGAGATGCTGGTCCTGTGCCGACAAAAGCATCTGGTTAACAGGTAATAAAATATAAAGTTCAGATATTAACTGATGCTTGCTCGTGAATGAAACAGCTGCACAGTGGCTCACGTCCATGTTTCTTCCCCTCTTAAACAGGATGAAGAATCTCGCTTGTTCACAGATTTACTCAACTTGCTTCAGCACTTCGTCTTGATTCATGGAATAGTTTAAGTTGCTTCCTGGTGATTGTGCCTTCTATTGTTTACCCAGGGTTTAGAAAAAAAGAGGGGGGAAAAGAAAGAAAGGGGGGAAAGAGGAATGGAGCTCATTCTTGACCAATATCTCCATCTAGTGGGGGAGGAAATTATTCCATCTCCTTTCCTGTTATGTCTTGCCTGTCTTGCAATACTTTTTAATATGTGTCTATTATTAAAAAACACATTGTTCTGACCACTAAATAAAGATATTTTCTCTGCAGTATGTGGGTTGTTTGTGATTCTTCGCGTGTTTCCTCTAGAGAAGCTCTAGCAACCTGTATCAATTTAAGCTGGAAAAACATGACATTTTGCACATGTAATAGAAGTAATGCTAACCTAATGCCATTATAAGAAACCTATATGTACTAAAGGTCCTTAGAGTAGGGAGGGGGGCACTTCATCCACCCCGGCCAGGCTTTGCTGTCAGGGGACAGAAAGCTGGCACTCTGACTTGGAAAAACACCTCGCGAACAAAGTTTTCATGTAGCTGAGAGAAAACTGCAACAGTGACAGTCTGTCCTGGCCATCTAGTGTTTATTTGCTTAATTGCACCGAGCCTCTCTTTGAAGCCTGGAAATTGCAGCACAGAACAAAGAGTTCGCTGTGTTCCGTGCAGTTTGTGGCTATTATTTGCCAGTGGGGAGAAATGAGCGTGATTAATAGTTCATTATGGAATACGTGTTGACAAGAGGCACTGGCAACAAAGAGCGTGGGAATAATAATGATGATGATGATGATGTCCTCTCACAGTAGCGCTGCAGTCCAGCTCTGCCTGCGTTGTTTACTTGTGAGCGGGGCAGTCCTGGGTAATTTTTGGGAGTAACTTCAGTGGCACCCCGCCTCCCCCTCCCCCTTTCATTCCTGAGGCAAGACCAAGGAGAAACCGACTTGGTCCAGGCGGGAATGGTGAACGATCCACACAGAATGCAACCCAGACGGCTTCATTTTTAATCAAGTCATAATAGAAGGTTTTGCATGCATTTTATTTATTTGTTTTTTGTGCGTGTTTAACGTAGGGAAACTTTTTTTCCTCCCCTCCAAGTAAAGTTTAGCTCACTGAGCGAAAAGTCTCAACTCACATTAGTTTCCAGGAGGCGGATATACGGTAAGTTCACTTTGACTTGTGCTCTGCTGAAATTAATGAGTTTCCTTGAACACGACTTTCATATTAAGGCAGGTACAAATATATTAAATAAATTCTGCACGCATATAAACAGGACCCTGTGTCAGCAGCGTTTGATTGGTAGATATGTTCTTAGAAAGATATCGTCTTTCTACTTGGTTTCTCCAACGTTGTTTCCACCACCACCCCCAACTAAATGCCTGCGTCCACCATGTGACCGTCTAATTAGATAAGCCATCGCTCATGCTTCTCTCACGCCTACGCGTTCTTTGCATATACCTGCAATGCTTCTGTGCACTATGAAAGCCTTTTTTCCCTGCTCATAAATTTGCTCTAACTTCTACGTGCCAAGTTCACTGGAGGCTCGTTTTTTCGCTGAGCCGTGAGTTTGTGGCCAACAACTTGTGAAATGTCACTTAATCTGTAACAATCTGAATGGCTTCAATTGTTGACAACTCGCACAGATGTCAGAATATCAAAGTTTTTCAGACTATACCTCACAGAATAAACTACGAAAGGAAAAAAACCTCAAGTGTTGTTCCTTGGAAGTATGGTGATGCAGTCTGTTTGGAGTCTAAATATACCCCGTAACAGGTTTATGTAAGTGAAATGTAAAACACAAGCTCCTATTCCTAATTGCAAACAGTCTGTGTTAATCCCACTTTATTATAACCCATTATAATTCATTTTACGTGTTGCTCTACGGGCTTCTTTCCTGTCTCCCCATTATATTCCTCTCCATCACTCAGAAGGCTAACAAACAAGATTATTGGATTGGCACTTGTTCGAATAACTCACCCTGTATTTGTTTGATTAAACCTGATTGGCAGCTCTTTGTTGTTAATCCTGCTCCCAGGGTTGAAGTGTTCATTTCTCTCCACTCCAGGCTCCAGGCTCGTGTTCACACCCCCACTCTAGTCATGCATGAATCCCCATCAGTGCTTTGGGCCAGGGAGGGAGCCATTGGCTCTGCTAACATAGGCTTTGATCTTTGCATTGCAAAAGATGTTATTTCATGGCTTAGATTTTCTATGACTGCAGAGCTAAGCTTTGCGTACCTGCATTACATTTTTTGTTGTCCTGTTTTGGTATTTTTTTTCTTGGTAATTAGGGCTGTGAAGCAAACAAAATTGTGCCTCATATACTGTCTTGAATGGACCTTCAGCCCATTTCCAATCATGAAGGGTGGGATCTGGTGAGAGCTTAACCTAAAACATAACCTTACACATATGGGTGTAAGAGAATCCCAGTGTACTAGGTAATATATAGACCGTAATGCTTCCCCCAAGGGTTTTGCTCCACTTGTAAAGTAGATGACCCAGCAAAACCAGTCCAAATCCACTGACCAAATATCAAGTGCAACTCAACACCAGGCTTGCCTGGTACCCCTCCACTGCTGAGCTCCATATTCTGAGGGGCTGCGCTTGAAATAGACCCTCTTCGCTTACCCAGAGTTAAGGCACTATGTTATTAAGACTCCCATACAGAAAACATTCATGAGCCTGTTATGTGGCATCTAGCTGAGAAAGAGCATTGTCTCCCTACCAGGCATGGTGTCAATGATTTTCCACGTGAAACTCAGTTCAGTTTAACCATAGACTATTGTGAAAACAGTTCTGAACTTCATCGAAAGTGGCTGATTCTCCGAGGATGTCAGATATTCATGAAGAAAGATGTCATTCAGATTAAATTAAGCTTCTTCATAACAACACAAAGTTGTAAGCAGAGTGCTTCTATAGTTCTACAAAAACACCATCTGTGAACTTGGAGCATGTTTTGGAAACACAAAAAGTTATGTTTTGCTTGCCTTAATTGAACACAAAAATATTCGCTAAAAGTTCTCCCAAATCGTCTTGGAATCAGACGTTCTTGTTAAGGAGATGAGATCTGAAATGAGGGTTGTAGAATTTGTTCTTTGAATGTGTAGATGTGTAAATTATGCTTTGATCAAGACAACTCTTAGAATTTTAGAAAACTCATTAAAGAGGTGCCCCTAGCTGGAAAATGCTTCAAAAATCTTGCGAGATTCCTCTTGATTGTTGCCCGATCTCATAAGCAGCTACCGGTAACATCTGATGGAGGCTCTTCTTTTTCATCTTTCGGCTACTCACTTTGGGGTTGCCACAGCAGATTACCTTGCCTCCGTATTACCCTGTCCTTAGGATCCACTTTTATCACACCAACCCTATGCATGACCTTCACTACACCCATAAAGATTCTCTTTGGACTTCCTTTGTCTTTTTCTCCCTGCCTGGCAGCTCCATCTTTAACATCCTTTGTCTAATAATATCATATCTCAGTACTGTCTTGTAAACCCTCCCTTTCACTTCTGCTGCTGTTCTTCTGTGACTATCTCCACCCTGCCTGCACTCTCTTCTTCACCTCTCTTGTCCACTGTCTGTAGCTTAAAATAGTATTATTTGTTTGTCCCACTTGTCTGTCTTTCATTCACACAGATGTGTTATTTCTTCCTCTTTTCTCCAGTGCATACCTCTCCTTCTCCAGGCTAGCATCTGAATGAGGTTGTTGCTAATAAAGAAAGTTGTTTGAGTTACTTTTTTCAGCCTGCACTGTGAGGGATCAGGATTTTTTTTTTTTTTTTTTTTTGGTTACAACTGTGTACAATTGGTTTAAGACATTTATTGTTTCCTGTTATTGTGATTTCACATCCTGACACAGCCCAATCTTGTTTGACTTTTCCAAACAGGTACAATGGATCTTGTGACACTGGTGGCATTCAGTTCCTGGCTGGCTCCTGCGCTTGGTGGGTATTCTTTTCACGAGACCTTCAGCAGAATTACGTGCTTTCCCCCCTTTAAAACAAGCATGACCTTCTTCAGTTGCTTCCCCTTTCCCTAGCTTTTGCTTTAAGTCCTTCCATGCTAAATGAGCTGATGTGTCTGTATAATAGGATCAGCATTTGGAAGGGAGGTGTTTGGTAAGTTTGCGTGAGTGGTCACTGACGAAGCATGAACTTTCGATTTGCTTCTGTTTAATGTTGCATGCATAATTGTATGGCACTTTAACATGGTCAGATGTTTATAATGTCTAATTTGCATACTTAAACAAAAATCAGCTTAAATCTTTCACCCCAGTGTTGTACACAGAGAAAAGGCCGTGTCAGACTAGTGTAAATGTTTCCTTATACAGCAGTTTGAATAAATCAGTTATTCAGACTGCTGCCAAGTTTTCCATTGTTAATGCAAGCTCTGGTCTCAGAGTTGTTTATCCGTGCACCCCGCATGCCATCGGCTGTGCTTGATCTTAAGCAGATCTTCTTTGACTTTTATGTCCGACTCTTGGGTTAGACCTTATTTTGGAAGACTTGTCGGCATCGGTATGATAGAATGTGTTTCGGCTTTGGTGAGGAAAAAGAATAATATTAGGATTTACTGCCCAAGAACAAGGTCAGCGTTAACTGTGTGACTTTCACCCTTCCTCTCCAGCAGCCAGGATGCAGTAGAACAGATAACATATTACTGAGTTCAGGGTTTCAACCGCATCAATCTTATTTGTAGCAGTTCATGTGATTCTTTCAGCAAGTGTCAGAAAAGTCTCTAAGCTTAAACTTTAGAACAGAAAGCTTTTACTCTTTAATAACTCTCCGCTTGCCTTATCATGTCAGTGCTTTCAGCATCGGCTATTATGTTCTCGGTCGGTCGAATATTGTTAATGATAACCGTTAAAAATAACGCATTAATTATGCAAAATGTTGCCTAACACAAGTATTTGTGTAGCGTTCTCTTGTGCTCCTCCAAGGTTACACTGTTCTCACTCGGACCACTGACGCTCACATAAACAGTGCCTGCTTTCTCCTTTCTTATAATGAACAGTGTAGATCTGAAAGTCTGCAGCCAACTTTTTTTTTTCTCCACATGGAGGCAGAGATGGTGTTAGAACAGACCGATCTGAAGTTCCCCGCATTAGTGACAGAGCACGGATTAAAACAGGGCGATGAAATAAAAATACTGGGGTAGAAGAAGCACAGTTATTATTTTCCGGGATTTTTTTTTTAAATATCTGGGCTAGCGAGCATTTTATCCTCTACATTTCTTGTGATGTTTGAGACTTAAATAGAAACTGGTCCTCCTGCCAATAACTGGAACCCCTCTAATCCTGATTTTATTGATTTGAAGTTGGGTCTTAACAGTGTTAACACGCTGTTCCCATGAGAACAATGTCTATGCGTGCGTGTTTTGTTCTGTTTTGTTTTAATTAAGGAGCCAGCTACAAAATGAAGACCTTAATTAATAGGCGCTGTTTCAGATGTTTTCTCAACCCAGTTTTGTCCAACAACAGCCTCTCATTTGCTGACATGCACTTATGTAACCTGCTGAATTTCTTAATAAAGGTCAATGTTCTTTGCTTTCTCTCTCACAGTTTCTGCAGCTGATGATGACAAAGGTGAGTATTGTGGGTTGTTTTTTTTTTTTTTAGAAAGTCAAATTAGCTTAATCTAAGTACTCACTGTAGAGCATTTACTGTAAACTGGTACTAGGCTCATAGTGGTTAAATAATGCTCTAGAACTGCTGTCATATTGTGAGTACTCGCTGAAGCGTGTCAGTGCGTAAATCTGCTTCTCATTTGTTTCCTCTTTTTTGCTTTCTTCTTCCAGACTACGACAGGGATTTTCAATACGGTGAGGGCTGAGCAGATGAACTTGGGCTTTTAATGATCGACCCTCCACACAGGAAACATCTGGGAGGTTGAGATGAGTTTACATTTTTCACTTGTTTTTTCTCCAAAAGTGATGGAAAACTTCCACCCTAAGGCCAAGCTTCTGGAGTAAACCCAATGTAAATACCGAGCACTGTCACAGCTTTTTAGTCGACCCAAAGGAACAGAGTGTAGAGAATGACTGAACATCTGCATTTTATATGCACTTTTATTGTGTTTTGTTCTCGAGGGTAGGGGGTTATTTGGTAGTTTTCTCATGCCCACAGTGTACTATTCCACATAATTACCTCTAAAACGGTGATCAAAACGCATCATTTTCACTGGGGAAAGTTTTTTGTTTGTTTTTGTCCACCTCGCTTTTTCCTCCATGTGTTTCTATTTGCTTCACTTAAGGTCCACCAAAGTGTTTCCTGTTAAAATACACTTGGGCACAGCACTAAAATAATCAAAATGCTACACTACAGGAATAGGCTTTCCTAAGAGCAGTGATCTGATGTTTACCGGATGCAATAACAGAGCTGTCTCAGGGAAAATACTGGTGGCGAATGAGTGCACTGTAATGCAAAAGTACCACAATCATTTGTATACACAACCCTAAATTTGCAACAACAAAAAAAAAAGTTGTGACAGTGTGTGAAATGTAAATAAAAATGGAATCTACTGATTTGCAAATTCAAATAAAATTGTATTTACTCATTTTGAATTTGAAGGCAGCAACACGTCTCAAAAAAAGTTGGGACGGGGACATGATGTTACCAACGTGCAGCATCCCCTCTTCTTTCAACAGCAGGGAAACATCTGGGAATCGAGCAGACCAGTTACCGGGCCTTTGGGAGAGGAATGTTGTTGACATGGGATTCTAGCAGCTAAACAGTCCTGGGACTTGTTGACTGTATTACTCATTTTGTGACAGGCTCTTTTACAATGAGTGTAATAGAATCAGAGATTCAAGCTTTCGAACTGAGCACTGATACCAATCCAGATGTTTCATACCTGTCCTCTTTAGCCAGGGGGCATGGCATCCATGTTTTCCAAAAAGAATTGAAAATTTGATTTGATCACTTAACAGTTTGGACAAGAGAAGGTTTCTGTGGAACCCAACCTTTTTTTTTTAAGATGCGTTGCTGCCATGAAATTAAGAATGAGCAAAGTTTTTAATGAAATAATCAAAAATTGAGAAAAAGTATAGTTGCATTATTTTTTATGACTTTAATTGCATTAGAGTAACAGGTAATAACTATTTAAATCCATAGCAGTTTGAATACATGTACAATGTACCGTAATAAGTGTTTTTGTTCTTTTTAACAACAAAATAAACTTCTGATCAAAATGTTTTTTTCAGTTGATATTTATTACTAAAGATTTTAACACATTTTACTAAACCATGAAATGAATGTACATGTACTATATACAAATAAATACGGATAATTACTAATTAACAATACTCAAAATGATGTCAGGTATAATTAAAATATACCTATATTAAAATATATTAAACAGACCTTTCTTCTTTTGATGTTCTCTCGCTCTCTGCTGTTTGTCTCACGCCTTGCTTCCAGACTGAAGACTTCAAACGTTACATCATATAAATCTGCGAACACTACAAAGTGTTTTTAGTTTTTTTGTTTTTTTGTTATTTCAGATTATGAATCTCTGAGAATTGGTGGGCTGGTTTTTGCAGTGGTGCTGTTCTTCCTGGGCATCGCAATCATTGTCAGTAAGTGCATGGCCGTCTAAAGACACAGCAAGAGTGCAAATGTGTAAACGCAAAAGTGTAAGCGGATTGTATTCCCTGTGTGCGCAAACTCACCTCACAGCCCCCCTATTTCCCTCAGAGGTCTCGGAGGGAGCCACACAGATGCTTCTGGTGCAGTCTCAACACATTTATGCTCCTTGCATCACAGCAATTTGGCCTTTATATCTGAAGTCAGTGTCTTTCCAAGGGTCCTCCTCCTACCTGCCAGCACATGCTGCTGTTGCCACTGGGAGCCCTGAAACCAAAACCTGCCAATAAATTATTCAGTGGCACTCACATGCTCGGCCACACTCTCTGCCTGCCTCTGTTTGTAAAAAGCAGAGTGGGCTTCCAAGTGCACTTTGTGAAAGTTTTTGTTTTAGTATTAGTATTTAGTATATGAGTTATGAAATTATACATAGAAATAGCAGTCATTGATGGGTCCTTTAAACAGAGAGGCTAACCAAAGACGTTTATGCCATTTGTTTAAGAAAAGTACAGATTTTTTTTTAATTGAATAGAAAAAATCTTCAATGACGTTTTAGAATATACATGAAATGCACCTGTGTGTGTGTGTGTGTGTGTGTGTGTGTGTGTGTGTATATATATATATATATATATATATATATATATAGATAGATATATAGATATAGATATATAATTTGTCAGAATTATTGAATAAAAGATTGCGATACGTAGGTCACAGGCTTAATAATTTTTCAGATATTTTCTAAGTGCTGCAGCTTGACAGAAGAGATTTAAGAAGGATAATAAAAAACTATCATCTCATCTCTGCCTCATTGAGATTAAAAGCAAACTGATTTATTTATTTTTTAAAGCGAGCTGAGCACTCTTGGCTTGCACGTACCATGCACCACTAATTCTACTAGCCAGAAGTTATCCAGCGCACCGCCACATGTATTTTTAGTTAAGCAACCAAATATTTGGGGGGATTTTGGTGGATGAATATAGTCTTGGGTTCAGTCCAAGTAGTTGGAAGCTTATAAGGCCTTCCTAGGCTTGCAGCCCAGACGTGCTTATGAAAATGAGCTTGAAAGCGAATTAATGTATCTATCAAGGCTTGGAGGAGTCTCCCTCTTTTAATACTTAAGGGTACAAAGCTGACTGCTGTGTTTGTATAAATTCTCTTAAGATTTGCTTCTGTGCTTTTTGTAGAAAAGCATAGTGTTGTTGATACCAACCCTGTGTAATTCTTTTACTTGTGATTCTGTCTAATTTTTTTTTTTTTTTAAATAACAGGCCGAAAGTGTACCTGTTCAAAGAGAGACAACCCAAGGTAAGTAAATAAACATTTTTCATTCTGGATGCACACAATCAGTTTTTTTAATGTAATTCTGTTTTGTTATGTTTTCAGACCCAGGGGTCCTGATGGGGAACCAGGTGTTCGAAGAGGTAAATGGTTCCTTTCTTATATAATGATTATTCTTTTTTTTTTTTTCCCCACTGACCATGTAGTAACATAAGACTCTTTCCACAGTTTAACAGACATAGATACACAACTGGTAAGTATCCTGCAAACATGTGTGAATCACCTTTAAAGTGAAGCTCAAAAATAAATAATTTCTGTTAAGTTGAACTGAATCCTTTACCTCTTCTGCAGTTTTGCTGAATGTTGCCATTAGGTGGCAGCAAATACTACGTCAGCGGCAGACAATCTTTCCATGAACACATGAAGCTATCTACAGTTACATAATGTTACAGTTCTCCTTTTTTTTATGTTTTTATCTCCTTTCCATGGTAGTAGATATTGTGCCAACTTTATATGATGGCGATAGTGTTGTTATCGTTTGTATTTTTGAGATTTTCACTTCGATGCAGGATAATAAAGCAAATGTTTGACACGATGTTTTACGTTTTTATGCGTGTTTATTTAATTTGGCGCCACTGCAAATTTAAACCAGTGAACTGTACTGTACCACACCGCACCCCTGATTCTGCTGACACTGCAGCCAGCTCAGTTACACATGCAATAGTAAGAACCAGCAGTGTGTGCAGAGTGATTTATGCCGCGTTTTGCAGCTTTTGGAGTTTTTTCTTTTTCTTTTTGGAAAAAAAGGCTTTAATTTTGCCTGTTTCTCTGTTCAGTGCTGTTTATTGGCAGATTTTGACCAGTATGAGTCTGCCAGCCTCAGTGAACATAAAAGCTGCAGATGTAGGCTGTTTTTTTTTTTCCTCCCTGGAGTTGCAGCAATGGAATGACTGCACTGCACAAAAGACACAATGTGAGGCAGGAGCTGGGGTTTTATGCGTGCAAGCTTATATACTCTATAGCAGAAAGTTAACGGTTACATATAATGATTGCTGAAACAAAATGATGCTACACAGAAAATAACAGCAACTCTCCACCACAAACTTAGACACAACACAAGGCTGGGGTCCTTAGCAGGTAGTAGAAGACGGGATAATTACCAAGCCTACCAATTATAAAATTAGATATTTGTTTTAACTTTGGCTGGATCATTAACAGTATCCCATGTGTGGGGCAGCCCTGCTGCCTATAGTTTTTTTTTTTTTTTTTTTTTTTCATTTTGCACCACTCGGTTAGCATGCAGTGTTTCACCATAACCACCAGAGGGACCCGCCTGAGTTTATTGTTCTCCCTGCTGTGCTATGCTGCTCCCACTTTTCGCATCCAGTCCAACACTGCAAACCAGCACCTGAGCTCATCTTCACCTCTGCACTGCAGCCATGGACACCACAGGTTTGTTTCTTTGTTTGTTTTTCCTGTTAAAATGAAACGCGTACAAAAAGTTATTTTGCAGATCAGGAACAAATTGAAATCACTGCTTTCATTTTCACACCTATGTTTATGCTGTTCCATTGCTGCATTGTTTGCTAGAGTTGTGGGAAACAGTTTAGCTGCTGATGCACGGAGTGTCATAACACAGGGAGTTCCTGAGTAAATGTCCCCGCTGGAATGGACAGATCAAATATTAAGTACTTCTCTAAAACAGTTCTCGGATTTTGTGGAAGGGGGAAACCTGTGGAAAGAAAAACTGTCTGCTCAGCCACTTGCTGAGAAACTGAGGGTTCCGCAATATGCAAGCTGCATTATTGGCATCCAGACATCTTAATTGCTTAGCACGGGCTTGCTCGTTTATGTTTCTAAAAAGTCACTATGTTGATGAGGGGTGGACTCCTTAAATTGCTTATTTTATTTTATTTTAAATATCCTCCTAACTTCAAGTTCTTGTTTAACTCAATTTAAGATCTTTTTATCCTCTGCTGCCGGGATGATACCTCTGTATCCTGCTGCTGGCTTCTAACCCATTTTTTCTGCTGAGCCAAGATGCTGCAGTCAAGGGGGGGAAATTACTCCTGAGGAGTTGTGGAGCCAATTCTGCACACTGGGAAGCAGAAAAGCTTGCTTTCCCTTGTAGTGCATTAAAAAGCTTTGTGATAATCCCACTACTGTTGTGGCCAAATAAACACTTTTAAAATGTGGTTTATAACTTGACACTCTTTCTTTGCAGAAACAGTGTTTCCAGACCAAAGCGACTTCGAATATGGTAAGATTTATGTTGTTTATTCATTTCAAAGATCAAAGCCAAATGAGTGTTGTATTTCTACTGATAGCATTCTTTAAATACACAATAAATTCCTATAAGTGTTTCGTGTGTGGTTTTTATTCCTTTTAGATTATGAGACATTGCGGACAACAGGGGTTATCCTTGCTGTCATTATGTTTGTCTCTGGCATATTAATAGCCCTGAGTAAGTTTAGACTTTAAAATATCTGTAAAAATATATATGTAATGAAAAGGCTTTGTAACATATATCAATATAAAAATATTGTTTTGGTAACTCATCTATCATTCCTCAAACAGGTAAAAAATTCACAAAATGTGTAAAATCCTCATCCAAGTAAGAGTTTAGCAGATGATCCCCCTGTGCATGTTGTATGAATTTGCCATCTTTTTTTAAATTGGAAAAAAAAAATCCTACATTCCCCCCCCCCCTATCCCTGCACTGGATGCCTCTTCTCAAAATGCCCCTATTCTGCTCTTTGCACACACACTTCCAACACATTTATGAGATTACACAGATGTGGCAAATCACATGCGCATAGTAAGCATTTCTGAATGGACGCATCACACTCTTCCTGTGTTGGTAGTGAATGGGCAGTGTCGATTCTCAGATTGTTGCATGCTGCTTGTATAGTAAGACTGGAAGAAAGGCGAGAGCTGCTGTTTAAATGGGGCAAAAGCTGCATATTGGTCTATAGTTACACTTAGAAGCCTGTGGCTTCAACTGCATCTAGATCTACCTGATATTGCAACCCTGCTAATGGAAACACGTCAAGTTGAAGTTGTTGCCACAGTATTCGAACCGCACGAGTATGTTTTTATTGGAATTATTGATGAATTTAATTTTGAAGTCACCTCTTGACTAATTTCCTCCTTTGTTTTTCTAATTGCAGTTCCAGCTCATCTGGTACTCAAATCCCAAAGACAGAAGGTAATTTCATTTATCTAGATGGAACTGTTTAGAGTGACTGTGTGCGCTAAAACTTTGCTATTTTTCCATTATTCTCTCTGACTTATTTCCTTTTCTTTTGCAGTACCTCCTCCAACTGTATAGGCATTACAGCACAAGCTTGAAAAAAAAAAAAAACAGAAGCCCATGCTAGCAAATAGATACAAGTAGATCAGCTGTGTTGGTGGCCACTCCTCTTATGGATAACATACCTCTGATGGGTGATTGATAAACAGGGTTTTCTTATACAACCTGACCTCATCCCATATTATTTGGCAAAGCTGCAAAACATCTGTCTGTAGATTACTCTGTGTAGTGTTTAAGATGAAAAAGATATGACAAGGACACTCAATGTTCACATCAAACACAGGAAACGGGTGTGGTTTCTCTTCTACATCTTTTACTGTTGTAAAACAATAAAATCAAGAGCATGATTACAAAATTAGAAATGTGTCCATCATGTGTACAGCAAATGAAACTGCATTCATTGAGCCAGTTTAACATTCGTCTTTATGATTTATTCCTTTTTTTTCCTCCTGCGCAGGATCTTTCAAACAGCAGATCCAGCTGGTAAACCAATCGATGGAAAAACCAAATCATAACAAATCAAAATTTGCAAAATGAAAGAAACATTCATTTTGAGGTTACCTTTACAAATATAACAGTCAGAGCTGATTCAGTTCTAAAGCAACAGTATTCAATTCCCTGTAAAGGCTAAAAGGGAGACTACTTTCAAATGGATCCCATCTACTCTTGTTATAAGAATGTCAGAAATTATTCTCATGTGAAGCAAGAGTGTAGAAAATGAAAAGCATGTTCATGAGAAATGTTATGTGGTTTTGTTGTGAGATTTCCTTTGTGCTTTACAGGAATTTACAGCGTGTCTAATATAAAGGATGACACATAAGTGAGAGGCTTACTTGTCACTCAGATTACACTCATTTAATCTGTGATTAAGTTTCACTGTCATTGCAGTGAAGGTTGGTTGAAATTGGCCTTGAAAAATAAATACTGTGTGAGTGTAAACAAAAGTGCAAGCTTCTTATGTGTTGCTGTATTTTCCATGCTGCTAATTTCTGAAGCTGAATGTAAACGGGACTGTTCAAATGGTACCCCGAAGATCAAAAGAACCTGATGGAATTTAAGCACTGTTATCGTCCTCGCACTCATGACTCATGAGTAAAAAGTACAGTCAGTCAGACAATTTGTCACCACACTTACTCATGTAATGCCTCTTCGACAAAGAAAAAAAAAACATATTGTCTGTCACAATCATTTTTAAAAACATAGAGGTTTTACCCTTAAAGTTTCCTTTTCCACAAAGGAAAGTGCACCTGAGGTTACACAAATATGTATGATGCATACAGAAAGAAGGTTCAATCGTACAACAGATTATTCTCATTCCAAACACACATGAAGCACACATACTGATTGATATGACAACCATCACTCACTGTATCATTATGATAATATTTCAACGAGGGGGATTTGAGACAACAAGAGGTCTTTCAGGGACATTGTCCTGGAGCTTATTTTCACGATTTCACAGAAATCAACATAAAACCGGGAGTTTAGCCTAACAGAAAAATAAATATTACTCCACCTTCGACTACTACTTTTTTTTCCAATAACTAATGCTAATGTTTTGTAGTTCTGTTGTTTCATTGCAAAATGTTAAAAAAAATAAATATGTTACTTAAAAACTTTCAAATGCATGCCTGATTTCTAGCAACAGCGTTTCGTGGAAAAGTCTTCACAGAGATATCACATTTCGGAATGAAATCCTTCACTCACAGAGGAATACTTCTGCCTAAGAGTAGTAAATAAATAAAACACTACAGTTTTACAGAAACTAAATACCAAGCAAATTTGAAGCTTTAGAATTAAAGCATCCTTTGTCTATTGCAATGTGAATTACACAGCATTTGGAGATTTATATACCAAAGTAGTCTTGTTTACTCATCAATATGTAGGCTGGATACTCCCAGAGTGTCATCAAAATAAAACGTAAACCCCCCTTCTCAACAGAGGAACGATCTTAAAGACATATTCCCTCCAAAATGGGACTACAAATTATCTGAGTCATTCCTGGTCCTGCAAGGACACGATACGTCGACGAGAGGAAGCACTTCGTTTCTTCAGCATGAGCTTGAGCTACAAGTTAGGAGATAAATTAATATAAGTAAACTGAAAAATCAAGTCAATCACAAAAAAAAGAAAGAAAAAAAAAAGTGAAGATATGGGTGATTACCTGTTCTCCCAGCAGGCCGCTCTGCAGCAGGTGAGCTGGCTGGTCATTCTCCAGATTGCGGATGCTGGGATCAGCTCCTTTGCTCAGCAGCAACTGCAGGATCACCTCCTGGTGGAGGTTACCATGGAGACCGGCTGCCATGTGTAAAGCTGTGTGGCCGTGAGCCTGTGGGGGGAAAAATATAAAAGCCGCATAACTCGGACTGTTCACAGACAGCTATAGCTGTACGCTTACACATTATGTATTTGCGCATAAACACGTGTATGCATAAAATTCTGCTCTGAGTTTCTTGTCAGTGTGGGACTCACTTTCATATTGACAAAGTCTTTCATGTTCGGCAGGGGAATGCTCAGCAGATAACGCACCAGATCAATGTTCCCCTCCTTCACAGCCAAATGCAGCACAGTCTTGTTACTTTTGATTTCCTGGAATTGGAGAATTGGAAGTAATGGGAGAGACATAATGAAACCACAAGTCAGACTAGAACCGCTAAAAAGCGTCAAGCAACAAGGAGAAAACAAAAGAGAGAACAAAGAGGGGAATGGTTGGCAGCATGACGACATCTTGGTTAGATAAAACCCCAGGTAGCTGAAAATTCTGCCTTGAATTACAGGCCTTACTGTGTTGAACTTCACAGTTGACCTACCTGACTGAGAAGGGATGCCCCTGCACCAAGTAGCATCTGCACACAGGAGAGCTTCTCCATAGCTTTGGTCTGAAGATTAACATCTGCATGCCCATTGGTAGACAAAGCCTTCACCGTGACACTGTGAGAAATGGCTGCACAGTGCAGAGGGGTCATCCCTGGGACAAAGAAAAATATATATCTTTTAGGGGTTCCAGTAAATATGTTTGAGTTGGAGCTAAAAGCTAAGATGTTATTTTACCTTCAAAATTGCGGGCCTCCAGGTTGACGGCCGGCCTGCTCGACAGAATCGCCTGCAGAAACAGATCGCTGATTAGATCTCCTCACTCTTATCTTTGCTTGTTTTGTTTTTTAAGTCATGCCAAAGTCATTTAGTAGTTACTGTAGCTTTACCCGCAGAACCCCTGGGAATCCATAGTGGGAAGCCAGATGAAGAGCGGTTTGTCCATTAACGTCACAGGCGTTGATATCCGCTCCCAAAGACAGCAGATCTTGGACAATGTCTGCCTGGTTTGCCGTCACTGCCACCAGTAAAGCAGTCTGCACAAGCACAGGTAGTATACACATGTATTTTAAGAGACCATGTCAACAACAATCAAACTGAATGATGTTTTTTTTTTTTTTGTTCATACCTTTCCCTTGTGTTCTTTTGCATCAAGTCTCCCTACATCCCTCAGCCTCTCCGCAGCAGCATAGGCACACTCTCTCAGTCCCTTGGCAGTGTAGATGTGCAGGATGCTGATAGAGAAAGAACACATCACAAATTAGTTATGAATGAGACTACATAATTGTGGTAATCCCCACAGCCAATTTCACTCTATTTTCTCTCACGAGTTCACTTGTGACAAGGAATAGAATTTGTAAGATTGTAATTGTCACTGAGCATGAGTGGCTGACTCATTTTCATATTTAGTTTTTTTTTCTTTATTCATCTGTCTAGGATTACCAAATGGGTTCTCACTTTGAGCTCACGACTGAAAACGAAACTGTAGGAAAGTAAATAAATTGTGTACTCGTGTTCAAAGAGTGCAATAAAGTTATCAGCGGAGGTTTGCGTGGGTCCAGAAAGTGAACACGCACTGCATTGCAAAATATCTAGAAGAATTAACACTTACTTGTAATGCTTGTAATGCAGGCTAGAACTTAAAATTGAAACCTCAGTCCACATTTCCCACTGGCAAATTGACTTTTATTCTCTGCCTTAAATCTCAATAGCCGGTATAAACCAAACACTCCCCGCTAACACACTCATGATCACTCACGTGTCTCCGTCTTCATCCTGGCAGGTAGTTCTGCTGTAGTCCATCCTGCTAAGCAGCATTCTGGCTTCCTCGAGCTTGGTGGTATCCATTGTTGAACTGAAAGTCAGCTGTGTGGTCTGGCTTGGGTCCAGAAGTGACCAGGAAGAATCTGAGAGAGCCCCCAGGCAGTCCTGTGCAAAGGAATGCAGATTTCACTCAACAAACTCAAGATAGGATTATCAAACTTGCAGAGTCTGCAAACAAAGGCTAACACTTACATATGGCTGGGACATTGTTTCCACAAATGGATGGACTGGTTGCTGTGTGTATTCAGGTGTCATTGTGTGGCTGTAGGTTGTGGTAAAGCTGGTTCCTGGTTGGTTGCCATAGAAACTGAGTGTAGACTCAGGAGCTGGGGCCCACTGCTCATAGCTCACTGCCATGTCTGAGTAGCTACTTGCTGCACCTAGAAAGAAGAAAACTTATTTTTATCACTGAAAAGATAAAATTACTTAAATAACAAGATCTCTGATATACTTTTGGTTGACTCTCTACTCTCTGTGTTGCAATCATTTGCAATAGTTTTTGCAATAGTTGAGGTCAGTATTAATAAGAAAAATGCTTATTAATGCCTACACATCCAAAGATTTTTGCATTTAGTCTTTAACAGAAGCTGCCCAGTCCTTACCTGTACAGGAAAATGGTTCTGATGGAGGCAATTGCTGCAAAAAGAAGAAGAAGCAGGAAAAACTGTGAACAATCAAATCCTGATAATGTAAAATTTGATGAGATGCACAGGTACTATATGTGCGGCTTACTGGAACAGTAGCTGGAGGAACAGGACTTGTGCTGGTTGTCGGGCAGCAGGGTGGCACAGAGGACGTCTCGCGTCTTCTCTTCTGCTCCAAGAGTTTTTTCACTGTGGGCAGTGTGCAACACGGCTTCTCTTTTGGCGCTGGGAAAGTAAGTAATATGGAAATTGCTCAATTTTTCAACATACTGGCAAGCCTCCTCAGTCCAAATCATGATATTCCAACCACCTTGCTTCACAGTTAGTGTGAGGTTCCTTCCTTGTCTACTGTCCCTGTGACCAGCTGTATACACCATAATGATCCTAAAGGTTGGGTCTGCCTAGCTATGCCTATATGTGTCCAAATGCAGGTCAAATTTGAATGTCTTTGTTTCTGTAGATGCACTTAGACACAAACAGAAGAGACCCTGTGATTCCTTGTTAGATTTTTGGACCATCAAATCGTGTAGCCTCAATTTAGCGAAGGGTGCAATTAAGGACAAATTTGAGACTTCTTAAATCTCATCCCAGTTACAGGGATCCACAACCTTTTTTGTGTTTAGATACCTCTATTAGAGAGCTCTTTAGACCTTGGCCTAATGGAGGGAGATGAGAACAACAGACCTAGAGGTTCAACTTGTTACACAAGCGAGACTAATGATTGGAACCTGATTCCAACTTCACTGATTTTAAGGTGTGGTAAGTGTATGGGCATGAGCGTACTTTTCTTTTCTTTTTTTCTGCATGATTCATGTCTTTAAATTTATTCAAATGTACATAAATGACAACAAAATGTAAATTTTAGATATATGTTCTCTATCTGTTGCCTTTTTACTTCTTTAATCACATGACTATATACTGGTGACATTTAATCGATATCAGAGGCAATGTTTAGTCATCACTAGTCATTTGTTTGCTTTCGTCTAGAATGTCTTGGAGTATCGAAAGGTTTTCTACAGCCAAAGATACATTTTCTTTTTCTTGTTTCTTACAGACTTACTTTACAAAGATCTAAAATAGGGTGAAGATGCAAATTTTGAGATTTGAAAAATGAAAGCAGAGAACGCTTGAATAGCTGCCAATTTTTTTTTTCTGTTAATCCACTAATGAATGAATGCAATGAGCGTTTCATGTCTGGAAATATCAATTTGAAATGTTTTCCAACAAAAGGACAAACTTGTTTACAGCCATTAAAACTTAGCTTATCAAAAAGTTAAACCTTCAAACGAATAAATGAAGTCTGATCACAGACAACCTTTTTATGTCTACAGAAGTGGATTTACTCTCACTGTGTACTCTATGGAGTCTATGTGCCACTTGGCTTTGATTTGTTGAGGGTTAACTGTCAACCAGCCTAATGATATAAATATCACTGATATAAATGAAGCTTAAAGGTATGAAAGCATCAGAATAAGAAATATAAAGTGAGTCGTGAGCTTATGATTCATTTGATAAATGAATCATAAGCTGTACAACTCTCATCACATCTCATTTTCTCCACGCTCACCTTTCACATACATTAACATCAAGTCCATTATGCAGTGAGTGTGTTTTCCCTTTCTGATACTAAAGTATCATTTCCACTGAACAGGTAAAGGAAATCAGAAAAATAGGAAACAAATATTACAAAACAGAATTCAGATGTTTCCAGCTGAGATGTTGTGACCACACAGGTTGTTTCCTCAAAAACTTCACCCCACATGTGTAAGATAAAGTGATATTTCCACCCTGTCTGTGGAACTGCGGTACAAAAGACAAAGCTATGCAAAACCTCCTCCATTAGGAACACAGATAATGTGGCCAAGCAAACCAGACAGATTAATCAGAAAGGCTGTAGTATGGGATAACCACTGCTTATTTTCTATGACATCTTCCTGTAGTACCGCTCCGTTACGCTACACAATGGCAAACCACATCTTCCTGCCTTGGTGTGTCACAGGCTTGTCACCTCAACACGTGTAGTTGCCTTGTGCTTTCTATTGTCTGGAAGGTAGAGCACAAGAAGTCTGCTCTTTTGTCACGTCTCTGTTTTGTTTTGTTTGGGGTTTGTGTTGTTGTTGTTTTTGTTTGTTAGCTTTTACTTTATGAATATTAAGCCTTACAGGGACAACACAGCCCTGTTCACCAAAGCAAACACACAGAGTGTGCGCTTCCGGAAAAAAAAAATGCAAATTCGACCACTGAGATGAAAAAAGAAAAAAAAAGAAAGAAAAGCTTGTAGATCTCTGTTGGCAAGCTGTGTCGCTTCTTCTCAAAGTAGAAGGAGGAAAAAAAGAAACAATAATCTCACTTCCACTTAAAAACCAGTCCTTGACAATAAGCTCATGGTGCTGTGTGTCATATGCCCCCCCCCCACCAGCACACAATAAAGGTCACTTAATGAGAATACATGACATCAGTCTGTACATTTCAGGGCCGCAAGTTTCATTTTCAAGTTCAAAAGGTGTTACTATAGGTTACTCAATCCTGACTCATTTTAACTTTATATCAAAATGTCACCTTTGGCCCGGTGATGTAATGCTGCAATATAAGTGCATATTCTCTGTTTAAAAGTATCTCTGAAAAGATACCACCAGTTGATCGAAGTTGCCCTGTAGGCTGCCAGACGCCAGGAAATGGCCTGGGGGACCCACGCATGCACATTTGGGTTTACACTAATCTAACCCCCACGCAGCTCTGGGCTAGACTGTGCTATATTCAAATAGGTTTTGTGGAAACCCCTGGACATTGAGTCATGTGAGTGGGCGGTTGGGGATTCCGACGACCTTTCTCTTTTGGCTCTATGCTCAGTGAAAAGAAAGAAGCATACAGCCAGTTTCCTCATTTTGTGGTTTAGCAGAGCTGAATATGTAATCGTTCGTGCTTGTTTTTTAAGGGAGACCATAAACAAATAAGCTTAAGCAAACAAGATGCTGTCACGTCACACAGCCTGCCTGTCTGGCACTAATCATAAAATGGGGAAATGAAAACATACTAGCATGGGTGGAGGTGTATTAGGGTTTCCCCAAATGATGTCCTGCTTGTTGGATTCACCCGAACTGTGATGTCATATATGAAAAACCAAGCCAAGAGGAAGGCTAGTGCATGAAAGCACCAGTGAAATGACTGAACTCACTGTACTCTATTCATATCAAAAACACATCCCCCTATTGGCATAGCGTGGCAAACATAGTCTGACTATAAAAGCACACCAGGAGCTGAAAAAGAGCGATTCCTGCCACGTTTAGGAGGCAGCATCCCGATTAAAGTTCATAGAAAACCCTATCAGATGTGTCCTGTCCTGTTGATGACATAGGAGGTCTGTGTCGACGTAAGCTTTTAAATGACACCTCATTGTAATTAAACTCTAACACACACACGCACAACACAAAAAAGAGAAACAGCTTCACCATCCCTGTCTATATAAAAACCCGAAAAACATACAAAGTAATGAGTTAGCGGTGTCGTCATCACAGTCAAAGTATTCACACGATCAGGCTTCTAATCTGCCGCATCAAAAGCACAAACGTACTCACATTTATCAAAGTGCATGTCAGAAACTGTTTTGCTGTGAAGTCTTCGACAGATCGTCCGCTTGCTCGCCAACCTTTTCAATGAGGGATGACCGAGGGATCTCTGACGCTCTGTCACGCTGTAGTCTGTCTGGCTTGTTTTCTTGTTGTGATAGTGCTCCACACAGAGCATGCAGTCCCTTTCCCCTCAACCCCCAGCTGTGGTCACGCCCTCGAGCACGAGGAGGGAGGGCAAAGCGTGAAAAGCAGAAAGAAAGAAAAAATAAAAGAATAAAAGAGCGAAGTGTGAGAACGAGCTGTGAGTTATGCGAGCAAAAGGTATGACAAGTGAATAAAGAGTTGTTTATATTTAGGCGCTGTTTCGGACAGAAGAGCGTTTATTTATAAATGGTTACCATTACTTCACCCTGCACCAGCTGAACGACTTAACCGCCTCAGGAATTAGTAATGGGTTGTCCAGTCTCGTAGTAGGCTAACAATAAACACAATCAGACATTCTGCTTATAGAGTACGTTCGCTTTTAATACTTGAAGTACATTTTGAGGACAAAAGTGAGTGACGGCGAAATACATTAGTTTTTACGTTGCGCTGAAAGCCTAAACAAGCTGGAACTCCTTGACTGTTTTGTAATTCAGTTTATAATGACACTTATGTCATGTTTCAAAAGCTCATCTCAAGTTGGTAGTTTTAGATGTGTGGAATCAAAAAGGTCGTGGAAGTGATCGCAAAAGTACAACAAGTGCCTAAATGTTAAAGTAGTAACTGACAAAGAGATAAGTGATCTGAAATTTTCAATATTGCGCTGATGCAAAACAGCGTTTGATAGAAAACTAAAGAAATATAGTAACACGTTATCTCAACCTACTGTTATCATGACTTATATAAAGTTCTAAAGATAATGAACTCCTATCAAGTTTGTTTTTATAGCCAAAAAATGTGATCTCAGCTTACAGTGAACAGAGTATTTATTATGATTTAAAATATCAATTTTCTGCCATTCTGCTGCCCGCAGTGTCAATAGAGATGCCCAGACCTTCCTTTCCAGCTCTTCTTTGTGGACTGTATGTAAACTCCATGTAAACATATTATCTTTCTCTTATCTTTGTTACCAGTATAGATAAAGTCTTACGGGAATCTCTGTGTCACCTAAAGAGAAAAACAACATCAAAACATCCAACTTGGTGGTGAGTTGTTTTTTGTTTTTTGCCAAATGACTAATATATATGTTTAGGGTTTTTTTTGCCTACTTTCTCCATAAACAATTGTCAGACAACACAGAGAGAGGTTGAACAACATAATAATGCAGAAAGATGTAAACAAGTGGAAAAAAGAGTTTAGAATATATATTTAAAGAATGTGTAATTGTGAAAAAGTGCTACTAAACAAACAATGTTAAAGGAAAAATGTGTCTCATCAGATATTTAGCTGTGGGTTTAGTTATTTTTGAAAGGTTTGGATATTCCATTTGTGTGCTTGCTGTAAATATACTCTCAGATATGAACCTACCCAGAGGACTAAATACACACTTCCATATATTCAGGACTAGGGCTTGTGACCTGTACATTCATCAAAAAATCTTATAGTGACCCTAATGCTCGCCCTGTCATACATGTTCCCATTGTGGGAATTCATATTAAACAATTCTCAAATAATTGAGCAAAAAGTGCAGTCTTGAGGCTGTCCTGAAGTCTGTGGTTTTCTGTATTATTCTCAGTCTGAGTGGGCGTCCTTAATATGATTATCATTGTCTGTAAATACAGCAGTCATGCTCACTTGCTATTCAAACCTTTTGTATGCAAAGGGCAGCTAATCAGAAGAAAATCAGCTTAAAGAGAGGGTGACCTTGAAGACAGAGGTGAAAAAGCCAGTTTAAGACAAAGGTTGAACCTCGGAGCGCAGTATGAAATATGTAAAGGAATAAGATAACATAAATAAGGATTATTTTAATCTGTGAATCATGCAGACCTACTCTAGTCAGATCCAAAACTGTAAATGGCAAGCTGAAAATGAATGTAATGGGTAAACTTCAAGCTTTTGCATCTCTTGTATGTGTGAGAATTCTGTGATTTAGGTTTTTTCCATTTAGAAAAAGAAGAAAGAAGCAGAAAGGATCAAAAACAATGAATGGAAGAAAGTCAGATACAAAAGAAAAAGGACTGTACTGTCTAGTGATTATAATACAAATATATACCGTGTTGGAAATATTTACTTATCTATATACTATAGATATATATCTTCAGATGTTTAGTTTATATCCAGTAGGCATAGTTAATGCATACAGTGGACACAGTTTAACAATAAGCCCATCCAGCTTTAACTGTCTGTGCAGCAGTCCCAAGTTTAGTCTTCATTCTATTAGATGACTCTGGACCCTGATGACTTTTTGTTGCTGAAAGCTCTGTTTAGTTCAAGGAACAACTCAGACTTGAAAGGGCAGATAAAAGAAGGGAAACTACACAAGATGTTTTCTGTGTTTAGTATATCAGGCTGTGGTCATCCACAGCCCAGCCCAAAGCCTAACCAAGAGTTCTGGCTCCACCTCTCAGTAAATTCTCCAGATGGTTTGATCTATATTCTACATCCCACATTTGCTCTGCTAATGCCAGTATACCTGTACACATAACTACTGGAAATACCTCAGGTCTGCCACACGCTCAGCTACACTTTTCCTAGTAAGAAAGAAAACTAATAAGCTTCTTTCAGAGAAAGTTATGCATCATTCTTCAGAGAATCTTTTCAGGGTAAACAATCAACCTCTGGGGACTTCTTCTCATGTTTTAGTAGCAACTATTTACAGGGCTCCAAAATTATGTTAAAAGTATTTTTTTTCAACTATTTAAAGATATGGGGATTTTAAAGATTTTAACTTACTTGCTTAGTCATACTTATGTTATTAGATTAAGTCACAGTAACTATGTAACCATCAAAGATATGGCAGTTCTTTGATGTCCCCTTATCTTCACATATTCAGAAGAGATAAGTGTCTACAAATAACAGTATTCTTCTTAAGGAGGCTATTTAAAGGATAATGAGAATCTGTAGTTAATTTGCTGAATAATATCTTTAATGCTAAACATAATAGATATACACTCAGTGGCCACAATATTAGTTACACCCAAATCACCTGCTCATTAATACAAATATCAAAATTAGCCAATCACACAAAAGCAACTCAGTGACATGGACATGGTCAAGACTGTCTGAAGTTAATACTGAGCATAAGAATGGGGAAGGTAAGTGACTTAAATGACGCTGACTATGGCACAGTCGCTGGTGCCATACTGACTGATCTGAGTATTTCAGAAACTGCTGATGCACTGGGATTTTCCCACACAACCATCTCTAGGGTTTACAGAGAATGGTCCAAAAAAAGAACATGTCCAGTGAGTGGTAGTGAACATGTCTTGTTCATGCCAGAGGTCAGTGGCGAAAGTAAATCAAATCACAACAGTTTTCAACTGAGCTACAGAAGAGCATCTCTGAACACACATGTCGAATCTTAAAGCAGATGGGCTGCAACAGCAGAAGACCACACAGGGTGCCACTCACACAGCTAAGAACAGGAAACTGAGGCTACAGGTTACACAGGCTCACCGAACATGGACAACAGAAAACTGTAAAAACATTGCCTGTGATTTCTGCTGCAACATTTTGATGGCGGGGTCACCACCATCCTGCTTTGTATCAGTCGTTCTGGTGGGTGGTGTTGGTGTAATGATGCTGAGGTTGTTTTCTTGGCACACTTTCAGACCTTTAGTATCAATAGACACTGTTTAAACACCACAGCATAACCTGAGTATTTTTGCTTACCTTAATGACTGCTGTAGCCATCTTCTGATGGCTGCTTGGAGCAGGAAAATACACTATGTCACAAAGCATAAATGATCTCAAACTAGTTTATTGATCATGAGAATGAGTTCACTTTTCTCAAATGGTCATTATGGATTTGCAGCTAACAAAATCTGCAGCAACTGTGTGATGTTATCATGTCAATATGGACCAAAATCTCTCAGGAATGTTTCTAGCTTGTTGAATCAGTGTCATGAATAATTAGAGCACTTCTGAAGGCAAAAGGAGGTCCAACCTGATACTAGCAAAGTGTACCTAATGAAGTGGCTAGTGGATCGCTTTACTAAAATAGTAACCAACAAACCCAAAGTATTTTAAGACTCAAATGTTGAACTATGTTGTTTTATTATATTATATGTTGCTTCACATCAAGACGGTTCTGAGTCTGCTGGCATGTTCTCCCCATACTCTGGTTACTATGGTTTCCTCAGTCCAAAGTCTAGAAATTACTTGGATTAAGTTAATTGGTGATTCCAAATACCCATTGGGATCATTTGGATAATTGCCCATTCAAATCAACCATGAATTGGATAAGCAGAAGAGAATGGATGGATATTAATTAGAATAGAAGGAAAAAGTGGAAGTACAAATTTCAGACCAATAATAAATATCAATGAAGAAATGTAATGCTAAATTAAATAAAACAGGGAAGTGTTTTTTTCCCCTTCTAACATTATAGATGTGGTAAAAGCAGTACTCTGTGCTTTTCACAATCCTAACCTATAAGGTAACTAACCTCACCCACAGGTTGTACATTCACTGCTTTTGTGGCTACAAAGCTTGTTTACAGAAGAGACAACAAGAAAGCAGTCGTAGCCATGTGTGCATCAATGTGCACCTTTATTTTTCTGTGGTCTTTTAACTGTTTTACTTCAATTTAAGTGTTTATTCTTGCTATTTCTCCTTTATGTTTTCTGCTTATTTATTGATCTTGCTCTAACAGATGAGCTTGGTCATTCTATGAGAAGGCCTGCAGCTCCCTCTGCTGTTGTACAGCTAGAATATAGCAGGTGGCAGTGCAATATTGCTGACCTGAACCAAAACCAAAGTCAAACCGCACTGAACAAAATACAAGATTTATTTTGCAACCACTGGATAAAATGTGTAAACAAAGAATTTTACAAAACTCAAAATCTGAATCACTGGAAGAAGGGATTCAGTGAAATGTATTTATTACTTTTAGTTATTCAAATGAATCCTGAAATATCATTTTACGATTATATACATATTAAATAAAATATAACTTTTCTTTTCTTTTTTCTTTTCTGGATTTTAGGAGTAGCCAAGAGTTATGTTGTAAGCATCAGCAGTGGTGACATTTAACAACCCACAGTTTCTGTCAGTGTGAACGCTGACAGCAACAACATTTGAAAAAAACAGAAACCCAAAACCACATTCAGCAGCTACAACAGCTAACAGCAGCAATGGACTGTAGTAAATAAATAAAACTGATTCCCACATTCTTCCTTTCAACATTGGATATATTGTGGGTTTTTTGGAAACAATGTTGTACTCCGTTAAATACAGATTCACTCTGTCAGAGCTCAACTGTTATTAAATAATCTGTAGTGGAGACAAGCTTGCAGACGGTGCTTCAGCCCACCAAAGGAAGTTAGAAAGTTTGACGTCAGAGATGTCAGAGGAGAAAACGAATAGGAAGTCACACCATGTTTTGGATAGCAGAAGGCAGATCAGCAAACCAGAGAAGGGTACGTTTTTTTTGGACTCCCATTTATTTCTCTTCATCATCATTTTTAATTTTAAAGATTTAATCTGTCAGAATGTTTTTATTCGGTTAGATTATTCGAGGAAAGGTTGGATTTATAAAGTTGTGAACAGGAAATGTTTGCATATGAAATGCAGTTGCTTGAGCTAAATCTTTTTGTTTTTTGTTTTTTAAATAATTGTAATGATTTAGACATATGTTAACATTTTCTGAATTTTTCATTTACTAATTTTATCTCTATCGCTTTGTAACTACCCACACAGTCCATCATGTCTCGTTGTGATGTAGAGTATACAAAAGAGTTCAAGCCTACAGTTCTGAGACATTTCAGATGTTCTGTCCTTAATACAAAAATTAAAATGTATCAAAATTCGAAGAATAGATACTGTAACATGAACTTTATTCTCCACATCTTTGGAACATGTAATATAGGACAATGTTTGGTCTCTTCTTGTCTTTCAGATAGAACATAACTGAGCCGACCTTCATGGCGATGGCAAATAACAAATTCCTCACCGTTGTCCTATTTGGTCTTTTTTTCAGTAAGGATGATTTAATAGTATTTCTCTTTTCTTTTTGTACACACACTCAAAATGAAGGTGGTCTTACACAGGAAAGTAAAACCACAAGCTGCTGTGCATGACGGAAACTTAACTGACTTGTTAGAGGAGCTTAAAGTAAGTTTCAACTAACATATCCCTCTTTGTTCCCTTTCTTTCTCTAAGGCCTTGCTCCAGCACTTGCTGGTAAGTATCAAAAAAGATGATGTGTCAACTTCCTAAATGCATTTTAAAAAAATGAATCTTAATGTTGAGAAAAAAAAATAAAAATAAAAGTAAATGCAGAACTAGGCAACCAGTGGTGATGACTCAGTTTTTCTCTACATCTCTTGGGTTTTTTTCTTTCTTCCCACTCCATTTCTGTCTAACTGTCTGTTTCTCACTTTTTGTATTTACCAGACAGCACAGTGTCTTGCTATAGGATTGAGCCAGGAACAATAGCAGGCATCATCTGTGCAGATGTGGTTCTGACCCTTATTATTGTCGTTGTAACATACCGATGTGCCAGTTTTCGGCGTCAAAAGATAGATAATGGTAAGATGACGGTGAAGGGCTCGCCGGTCCCTGGGAGCCCTTTTATTTTATCACGTTGGATTTCTTTTTTTCTTTCATATTCACCTATAAGACTGTTTCTCAACTATATTTTTACTATATTCATCAAACTGACTTCTTCTGTTATGTGTGATTTTAGCATCAAGTGTATATACTTTCAACTAATAGCTTTTCTCCATTGTGCTGTCTCTTGTCTGATTTCTTCACAGCTCACAAAGTGTATATGAATGTCCGGGCCAACTGCAAGAGCTAAAAGGATGGTGCAGTGCATGAAAACACTTTCAACTTTCTTGTAGAAAACTGTTTACTTTTTTTTAAAGAAATCTTCTCTGAAAATTAATTATACAAAAAAATCTTTAACTATTACATTTTAAGTTGAACACATTGTTTTACACATTTTATATCTTACTTCTTAGCTAATTGTACTTAGACTTCAACCTGTTAATTCATACTACAAAAAATAAATAAAAGAGTCTCATAAATGGGATTTCATACTCATACAATGTGGACTGTGATTTTAAATATGTTACAAAGTTAGATAAGATGTGTTTCAGTTTATTTAGTAGAGACTTTGAAAAAGGCAGTCCAGTTTTATCTTTATAGTACCATTTCACAGCAACAGTTGCCTCAAGGTACTGTTTATTGTAAAATAAGGACCCTACAATAGTACTGCATTTTAATAATATTAATTGTGTGTGATAATAATAATTGCATATGGTTAACATTCAAATACACTGTTAAAAACTATCAAGGAAACATTTGAGCAATCTTAACTTTAATTTTTGCTCTGATTTCGTATAATCAGCCCTTTAAGCATTGTTACAGCATTTTGATTACAAAAAAATAATATACAAGGATTCCAACTTGAGTATTTTATTCACGGACATCAGATGTGTGGTTTAAATCTTCCTTTAATATTTTTCAGCAGTGTTATTTAATGTTAATTTAACGCAAACTATCGAAATAGTTTAACCGGAACATGGAGATGTTGTGCAAATGTTCATATTATATTTACAAACTGTAAAATGTATAAAAAGTAATGCTAAAAAAAAAATGTCCACTTTAGCACATTAATAAAAGAAAGCTAAAACATTCTTGTGTCTGGTAAGTTTTTCTTTTTTAAAGATGGAGGAATATTTCATCTTCAGACATGTTCACAGATTTATATGGTTTTTAGCCAGTTAACTTAGTCTTGTTTTTCTACATTGTATAGCTTCACAGATTGTTCGGTTGCTCATTACATTCTGTTTGTTTCTCGCTTTCATCTACTTGGTCATCCTGTAGCTGACATTTAAGACCTGATTAGATTTCAGACATGTAGGACATGATGATTAGATTTGGAGCGTGGTTCCGCTGTGTGGTTAACATGGCTCCACTTTGTCCTTTCAGGCAAACACAGAATGAAAAATGCTAACCAAAGTGATTTCATATCTCTTTACTTATGTGTCTGATCTCAAGTACACAGTGTGCTTGATTGATGTACAGTGTGTCCTTTCAACCGTCTCTTATTACCTTGTGAGTCATTTACTTTCACAGTTTTGTGGATGATGTCAACTTTTAAAGCTAAACTTCCGGTGATATGTAGCAAATATGCCTTGCTGCCTGTTTCTTTGTTAATTAACAGAAAATGTTACACAACGCAACATTTCCCTGTTAATCTGTGTTTGTGTAAAAAAAAGTGTATTTGAAATTATTTTTATATTTTATATTTTATTTATTTTGTTTTATATTTTAAAAACAGTCTTCCAAGTAATTAATTTCTAAGTAATTGAATAAAGGTCAAGAGTGTCACCTAATAAGACATCAGTTCAGGTTTATGCTCTGAGCCACCTGATCATCACTATGTCTCCACTTCATTGGGCTCACATGTCACCTGTCACCCCCATTTATCAGACATTACTTTTGGTGGGGAACTCTACAAAGTGATGTTAAAGGCTATAAAGTTGCCTGTTCCACCAGTGCACAAAACAAAAGCAGCACTCAATGACCATCAATGACCATCAGGTTTACTTCAACCACTAACCACCCCCATAGACCTTGGTCACATATAACTTTAGACTTTGCTACCAGCGAGCCCGTTTCCTCCAGTCCGTAATTCTCCCTGCAGTTGACAGGTTCTCCAAGTCAGGCCATTTTGTCTCTCTGGACAAACTCTCCTCTGCCTCCGAAAACGCCAAGCTCTTTGTGGATCATGTTTTCAGACTCCACAGACTCCATAAGGTCTCTGACAGAGGTCCTCAGTTCACTTCAGAGGTCTGGAAGACCTTCTGCACCTCCCTGGGAGCCAAAGTAAGCCTTAGCACTGGCTATCCAATGGTCAAACCGAAAGTTGTCGACATGTTTGGACCTGGACTCTGGAAGCATTACTAAGGACCGCTGATGGACAGCGCTGCTACGGGGATCGGCTGAGAAGACCAAACCCCAAGTATGCACCAGGGCTTGCTGCCAGAGACATTCCTCTCAAATCACGCAAGCTAGCTCCATGCTATATTGGATCATATGAAGTCAACACCTCCATGTTTTGCTCACCTCCCATCCATTGACAGCAATCAGCGAGGCAATAGCTAAGCGCAGTCATCCACTCTCCGCCAGTTTGTCAGCTACCTCATGGTGGTAACCAGGCCTCATTGCTTCGTATATTTATGTCTATGCTCTTTACTTGCCTTGATTTCCTTGTGCCTTCAGTTTCTGACATGACACCGCATAACTCGTGTGCAGCTCAAGTTTTGGCTACCCTCCTCAGAGCTCCATGCTCTCCTCCTGCAAATAAGACCGCAAATTCAGTGTTCACCTTTTCCCCAGTAATTGCTCTCCCCACTCAACACCTAACTTAGTTCTCCCTCTGTTTCAATGCCTTCATGTCAGACACTCACACTATGTTCTTAAATCTGTAAAGTGAAAGTAAATACAAAACTTCAAGGATGTTTCACTGATAATTATCAGAAACAGTCAAAATGCTTGAATTTGTCTTGCAAAATAGTGATACTGAAAACATGAAAAACACAAGTCTTGTTTTAATGTTCATACACTCACTGATTCTGAATTTGTGCTCAATATATCACTGGGTGTCCTGAAACGCAGCACCCAGTTGCTACTAACCCTCTTAATTACTACGGGAACAGTAATGTGTATATTTGGTTAAATGTGGGAATCTGCGTGACAATAACAGTGAAGCTTTCATTTTTACAGACAGTACACCCGACTTATAGTTAAACCGGTGGTTTTAAAGCGGCTCAGAGACTAGGTAGCTCTTACTGTGGCCAACCGCTCGCACTAAACCACAGGTCATGCGGAAACGCTCTATACAGAGATACCATCACACGTATTTCTGCAGAAACTGAAGGTGTAATGAAACTGACCTCACACAGCTCCTTATCTTTGCCTAGCCTAGATTTTATTTTTATGAAAACATCGCTAAAAATTAAAATTAAAATAAATTAAAGGATTAAAGTCAAATATTTTCTTTTTATAGAGCAGCATTCCTCACAAAAATGTGGCAAAAACAGAACCACCAGCTTCCTCTTCTCTGAGTGGACTCACTTCTCCTCCTGCTATCAGAGTCATATGCTCACGAATCCTGACACCCTGACAACACTCCCTGTGGACAGCCCTTTACCAGAGAACCTTTCTACCTTTCGATATCTAGGTGCGAGAGCCTAGCGAAAGAGAACAGAAGGACCGGAGGCTCTCACCCTCCTTGTCTCATTTCCTCTTAGACCAGAAACCAAAAACTTTAGAAGATGTCTGATGCTCTCTGTATTGTGGGTTCGTTGTTTGGTGAGTAGCGTATACTTTGGTTTTGAACATCTATAGCAATGGTAGCAAAGGAACACAGGACTACCCTCGATTCTTTTTATAACCTGAGGTTCGTTTATTCTTTTTCTCGCAGGCTCATCAGAAGGACAGCAAGGTATCTAGCTTCAACTCTTTGCTCGTGAATGATGTGTGTGTTTGGCTTTTGTATTTCAATCATATGTTGTTGGGGTTTTTTTTGTTTTAACAGAATGTGGTTCCTGTTACCTGATAAACATGGAATCTGTAATAGGCATTATTGCCTCTGACATCATCTTGACCATCTTCATCACTATTTCTGTATTTTGCTTTGCGACTCATCAGAGGAGAAAGAGGGAATGGGAATCACACAGTGGTGAGCACTGTATTTGTGTGCCTTTCTTTACATGTGTATGTTTGCCCTAGTGGTGTTATGCCAAATGGGCATTAACCTGACACTTCTAAATCTCCTATCAGGCAAAAGAAGTGTACCATCATCAATTTCAAAGAAAATGGCAACAGAGGTCACAGAATCTCCATACCAGGTGATGTATAGACTCTTTTAAAAATAAAAAATGACTAACTAAAAACACACTTGAAACAAAACAATACATATAATGTATATTATACGTATTACAATGATGCATTGCTTTGACTTTTCTGTAGGAGTTACATGGAGTCCAGTCAGATGTTTACAGTGAACTTCGGCACTATAGGAAATGACTGAATAACATAAAAAGTATCAAAGTGCTGACAGTGTCCTGTTTGTAATTAGTTCCACAATGTAAAATATAAACTAAGATTTGTCACATTTACTCGCAAATAATTTGTTTATTCTGCATTAATTGATTGATGTTGTATTCAGTGAGTACTGCCTGGCACTAAATGTAATCGTTGCTGCTTCACGTTCCTGTTTTAGGCTGTTTTATGATATGTATTTGTATCTAACTAATAATAAATGAAACTACATTTTAAAACCAGATTTTTGGCTCAGACAGATCCTGTCAAGTCTTCAAAAGTAATTGCATTGCTTCATTTATGATTTAATTGATGTTGGCTTTATTTTCCATCACACTCTGACAGCTTACACCAACACACCCAGCACAGGTTAAATCAAAACATATTTATTTTTTACATTTGTTTGTTTGATCAGAGAACAAAAAACGTGTGCTGAAAATCTAATTTTGGATAGAAAAAGTCCCTGCAGCATCCGGATGTGGAAGCAAACTGTCTTGAGTTGAGTCTCCTGAGTCAACAGACAGTGATCCGTGATTCATAAGGAAGACATGCAATCTGAAAATAGAGAGGAAAAATGTTAAAACTGCAATCAGAACATGTGGAACACAAGCCAGATATAGAAAACTGGTTCATCTTAAGTGAAGGAAATGTGAGGAATTAAGTCGGGCGATGTGGCATCAGTGGTTTTCTAAGTCAGGTTGGTTACTTGGAGTTATACTTGAAATGTGATTCAAATCCAGAGGAAACTGACCTCTGTGTGCTCATCAAGCGACATGGCTCTTGGATGGAATGGGCAAGCTGCTGGGCCTGTGCTCTTGTGGGACTAAAGCAAAGAAAAGATAGGATCACAAACACTGATATAACCCTCTGGAAACAGTCACTGTGTGCATTACATTAGTAATTAAGAGAACAACAAATTCTTACCAACTGGATAGGTTTCAGAGCTCATATATTCTCTGGTTTCTGTGGGAATATTAACAATTGTATAGCTTTTTTATTTCTCACAGCATAACTCCTGGAAATATGTCATACAGAATATGGTCTTACCATCATAGTCCGTTTGTTTATTGGTGCTGACTCCAGCCAGGCTGTTACTGCTGTCTTCCAAACTATCCCAATTTGGCCTTTCTCTGATTTGGCCATGGACCAACATACCACTCATCCCATTAACTTTTCCTCGTGTGGCCCACCTTTGGAGATTGGTGCTTTGACCGCCACCCTCCCAAGCATTTGTTATCCCTCCTTCCTCACTGTCTCTGCTTGCTTGGAGTTCTACTTGAATCAAACTATGCTCCCTGCTCCCATGGTCCTGAACCAGGCTGCTGGTCATATCCATCGCTGCCATACCGTCTTTGCCCACTACAGTCACCTTCCTTGACGGAGCCTCATTTTTTGCCACAGCTCCGGGAATCATGATCTCATCGCTGTCAAGGTCTTTGGATACATCTAGGAAGAATGGAAGTCATTGCTATGCCATCTGAATCACCACATTCACCGCACTGATACAGACAGTTTGATTCAATTGGCTAATAATTTTGATTAAAAGCACTGCACCTCTGCTTTCATCTCCATTTTTGTCAAACGCATCAGGTTCTGAAATATTAGAAAATATCTTTGTTTACTGATATAGCATTACATTCTTTTTTACTAAATTTGCACATCATCCAAATTGCTCACGTACCTGAACATCTGTTGGTTTCAGAGCTCTCTGTAGATTTGGCATCTGACATATCTGTGAATGAATTTTTAGCCATTTATTGAAAAAGTAATTGTGCTTTTTTGTTTGTTTGAGTTCTTTTGTTTTGTTCAGTGTGTTTTTAGATGCTCTTTAAAAATGAAAAAGGAAACAACAAAAAAGTGTACCGTCTGAGTCTTGCTTATTCACAGTGCCACATAGAGGGGTCCTTTGTGCTGCATTAAACAATCAAAAGTAAACAACAAAAACAGCACAATTACTAGAAATGTTTCTGTTCTCTTTAATACACTCCGGATTATTTTTATAGAGAACCAAAAGTAATTTGAGGATGTGAGTACATCTGAAAGCTACATTTGGAAGCACTGACCTGTGACGGCTGCAGGTGTGGTCCTTTCTGTAGTAAGTGCTAGTGCATCTACAAATTTGCAATGAACAAGTCTTGTGATCATTTCAAACAACGATACAAGCATTGTTTAGCGACATGAATAGTTCTTACCATGTAGAAAGCTTAACACACCTTCTTTTGGGGATTGCCCTGTTAGACAGATTTGAATTTTATTACAAAATTAACAGTTTCCTGAACAATATTTAATTATTTACTCTCTTTCAATGGTTTACCTTTGATAGAAGCTGCCACCACCATATCTGCAAACGGAAGCAGGAGCAGGCAACACAAGAGGCTGAAAAAATTATTCAAGATTTCAGTTAAAAAATATATACTTATATCAAAACTAATGCAATATCTCATTTGTGGCTAGTACATGAAAATAGCTTTAATTACAGAAGTTTAAAATGCAAAATAAATCCATCCAGACTTACATCTTCATTGCTGACTTTGGGTCCTGGGTCTGTCCACTGTTGGTCAGTAAGGGTGCAGTTAGGTGGCTTTTATGTGCTGCTGCTTTGTCTCGCTTTGTGACCTTTAATAGGCCTTGCCTTAGTTAATTATAGATTCTCACAAGAAGTATCAAATTGAGTTTTAGTCAAAGACTGTTTCTTTGTGTTGAACAGTGCGTGAATGGCACGTAGAGGAGCAACAATTAGGTTAAAGGCTCTGATATGTTTACAAAGGCCTATTCATTTCAGTTCAGTATGACAACAATCATTCTTAACATTCACAGAAGCCACTGGTCTTCCCCTCATTTATGTGTTAATTACAGGTGGCTGGTTTTTTTCAGAGAAATGCCCCTGAGGCTATTCTATGGCCACAGAACATGTATTGTTTCTCTATTGTCCATTTATTTATTATGGTCCTACAAATGTCATGAAGAGTGCAAGATTTCAGGTGAATCTATTTAAATTGCAATTTCATATATATCCCTTCTTTCTCTAGTTCTACAGTACAACCACAATGATATTAAAAGCATGAAAATTATGTAAATCACATTTAACCCTTACATACTGTTCATAATCTATATGCTTTCACATTATGATTCAGATCAATTTTGAATTCATAGTAAAAGTTTACAACAAATTTTGAACAACAGATCAGATTAATTTAGAATATATACAAAACCTGTTCTGCATTAATAAATGAATGATTTATCCTTAAATATTGTTTCACAGATGATCAATATTTATTCAATGTTAATGAACACTTAGAGCAAAAGAATGCTTATTGCAAACTTGTCTGTGCGTTCAAAGCAGCAATAAAAGGTCAATCACACGCATGCCATTATAATCTTGTTCTGCCGCATTCCCTCCTTTAATCTCTGTTTCAATAGTTCAGAATAGATGGATTACAGTTTGTTTATTGTTAGATATTCTCTCATGTGTTATCTGCTGGTACACACATTTATATTTAGTATAGCTTTAATGATCACTCGTCTTACTATAATTCACACTTTAACTATACATTCATACAGAACTTTATTCCATAAACTTCAAGTATTTTATCTTCTTCATATTGACTGCAAATTCAGAATCCCCAATTAACCTGACAGTCTTTGGACTGTGGGAGAAAAAACCCACTCTAGATAAACTGAAGTAGATCAAGCATGCAAATTCCACACAGAGATGCCACAGCGAGCATATGAACCAGGAACCTTTTTGCACTGAGGCAACAGTGTTAACCAGTCTACCACTATGCCCACCTTATTTCAGACCTCATACCTCTGTTACTTATGATCATTCCCCCTGATGTTTTACTATGATGCTGTTTGGCGATTCCACCGTGATCCTTCAAAGACCAATAGGTCCCTTTGTCTGCAGAAACCTGGGCAAATGTGGAGGAAACACTGACTATTCATGTGATAGACAAACATGGCATGTACATTTTCACAGTTTCAAAATTCCCTAAAACTACACATTTTCCTTGATTTGACGCACATTAGTGGACCTAAAAAAAATCTCAATGAATGAAGGTCATATTTGAGTTTTATTTTCGTGTATTTTGGGTCACTTTAAGAAAAGTAATCAAATTTCAACCTTAAATGATTACATTTATTATTTAGGTATTTTCCCGATGTCAGATGTGAAAATAACAGTACTGAATTAAGTAAACCGTTTGTGATGCTCAGATAAATATAGGCATAGGCCTTGCTTAAACCCACACTGGGGAAATTCACTTGTTACAAAAGCACAAGGTACAGGAAGAAAAAATGAATTAGAGATATATTAGAAAAAAAAATAGAAACAAAATAGAAACAAAATAGAAACAAGAAAGCCAAAATACAATATTATGCACACAGTAATACATTTATTTATTTATATTCATACATTTACTTGTTTTTAACAGATGGGATGTTTTAGTCTACTTGTGGAACCGAACACTGAGTTTTACATAAACTAAAAAGCTTTAACTACAGAGACGTCCGGATCAAAGTTTCCTCCTCTAGCGAGACCTGTTGGTGGCAGACTGAGTTACAGTCTCCCTATGAAATGGAAAAGAGAGAGCGCCCCCTGCAGGAGAGGCTGTTCGCACTAAGCTCTTGATCTCGAGCATCGCCATATTGACGTCCCAACAACGCTGAGAGGTAATCGGGTTATTTAATCGCAAATATTCGTTGGTTTAGAGCTATTTGTGGGTGTTATGCACACGAGGAAAGGCTATGGATAAGTAACACAGCCGCGACGCCATTCTGCTGTTCGATCACAGTGATTCAAGGGTGTTTTTTCAAGGCGTTGTCAGCCAGTTGCCTCGCCAGCCAAGCTGGCTATTCACTCCCCTAGCTTGTTAGCTTAGCACTTTTTAGCTTTAAGAAATATATTTTTTCGAAGCTTTTTGTGAAGTTCCACTTTAATAATGGCCAATTGGAAAGTCGTTTTACTACTTTAACGCAGAATTATTATTTTCTTTCCGTTACAGACCCATAGTGTGGTCGAGAGCTTGTTGTGACTTTGTACCCGGCTTTTTTTTTTACTCTGCAGTTGGCGAAGCTAATGCTAACTAGCTTGTAAGCCAGCTGCCCGGCTATCTCTTAGCTCCACAGTAGGCCTTGTGGGGCCACAGAAGGCTTGTGCGCACATTTCACCTCTTCATCAAAGTATTAAGCGGGCAAACTGGCTCCAGCTGAACGCGTGTCTCGTAGCAGATAGATCATTTGTCGACTGGATGCTCCTCGTGTGCTCGTAAATTTGACATAACCTTAATAACGTTATATAGTGGTTGGCGTACGTTGGCTAGCACACTGCTCGTGTTTTCCTGATTGATACTGTTGATTTTAATTAACCTACATTTCTGCCCCGTTTCAACAGGAGATACTGGCTTGGTGTAGCCCCCAGTGATGACTGTATTGAACCCCGTACCTCCTGATTAGACTGGTTGGATGCCCCCATTTACCATTCAGGTTGCTCCATTTTATACGCCAGCACATTTCCACACACTAGACATCCCCGGGCTATCCTTAGTTTTGTTTAAACGTGTCTGTTTTACTTTAACAATGGCTCTGTTTTACTTAAGATATTATTACTGCTCTTCTGTAGCGTGTGGGGAAATATTCACATTTTTCTTGTGAAAGTTTTAATCAGGCTACCATTGAGAGAGTCTAAATATGTCTTAAACTTTTTGCTACACATTGCTCATCATTTCTTCCTGTAATATTTAATAAATGCCCAGAACTGGTATGGTTTTTAACAATATATCTATCTATTTTTTTTTTTGTGTCTGTTTTCCTATGTAGCTTACTTACCGTAGAGGCATTTCAGCCAACTTTGTTTCAGTTCACCTTTCACCATTGTCCTGGAGGAAACCTCCCAGGTATGCTGTGCTGTCTTATATTTCAATATTTGGCCAACATTTTATATACAAGGCTGTTTATAACAGTTGGAATGCTAAACCAGTACTCAAAAATGCTTATGTAACCATCAGTATGTATTTGTCTTGCACATTTGTGCCCCTGTGATTTTAATAGAGCTTTATTGTATAATTTCATTTGTTCTTTTTCTGTCTCATCTCAGGAGATTTAGAGAAGACCCTTTGTAGAATATGTCTGGCCCTGTTCCAAGCCGCTCTCGAGTTTACCCTGATGTAAACACACAGAGACCTCGGGAATACTGGGACTATGAGTCCCATGTTGTTGAATGGGGGTAAGGAAAAGGGGTTATTGTTGGTGACCTTGGTTTAGTTTTTTTTTTCCCTTAGGTTTTTAACTCTGACTTTTAAAAAAAATTTTCCCCAGCAACCAAGACGACTATCAGCTAGTCAGAAAACTAGGGAGAGGCAAATATAGTGAAGTGTTTGAAGCCATAAACATCACAAACAATGAAAAAGTGGTCGTCAAAATACTGAAGGTATGGATGTTTATCGATTGATTGTTGGTGGATTTCACCTTGTCACTTCAGTTGAGATTTTATAAGCCTCATGAGACCTCATCCCTGTCCATAGCCTGTCAAGAAAAAGAAAATCAAGAGAGAAATAAAGATCCTGGAGAATTTGAGGGGTGGTCCAAATATCATCTCACTGTTAGATATCGTCAAGGACCCTGTGGTAATGTTCTGTTTTTCTACTTAAAATAATTCAAGGCTTTTAAACGCGAAAGACTTTTTACAAAAACACACATTTCCCTTTTTCTTTTAGTCACGGACCCCAGCTCTGGTGTTTGAACATGTCAACAACACAGACTTCAAGGTAATGATGTTGTGTTTTTGTGGACTGCTAATTTTGAAATGTTAATCTTACTATTTTTTTTCCCCCAAACTGCCTCTAATTTGTTTTGTTTTTTTTATTCTTTTACAGCAATTGTATCAAACTCTGTCCGACTTTGACATACGGTTCTACATGTACGAAATCTTAAAGGTAAGCAGTTTTTCGTACATGTGGATTGCACCAGCTGTTCTGTTATATTGGAAACGTTAGATCAATATATATCTTTTTATTTATTTATTTTTAATTTTTTTTTAATGGCAGGCTCTGGATTACTGCCACAGTATGGGAATTATGCACAGAGACGTCAAGCCACACAATGTAATGATTGATCATGAACATAGAAAGGTATTGTATTATTATGTTGGCTATTGTCATTATCATTTGTGGTTCACACCAGCTTTGGCTTGTAGCCCGATACAGTTATTGCAGCATATTCTGACTTGTTCTTCTTGTTCAGCTCCGTCTAATCGATTGGGGTTTGGCAGAATTCTACCATCCAAACCAAGAATACAACGTGAGAGTGGCATCCAGGTACTTCAAAGGACCTGAACTGCTGGTAGACTACCAGGTGAAACTCTTTATATTACTATCTGCATGTAGAGGCAAATAAATGTCTGTGTTCAATATATAATCAAGTCAGGAAGCCACTTCAATCCAGTGCCCCTCTTTATATTATTTGTAGATGTATGACTACAGCTTGGACATGTGGAGTTTGGGTTGCATGCTCGCCAGCATGATCTTCAGGAAGGAACCTTTCTTTCATGGTCATGACAACTATGATCAGGTATGACCTTTTTTTTTTGTTTTTGTTCTTTAAATATAGTCTTGTCAGTGTGGTCAGGGACCTTATGGCCAAAATAGAGCTGCAGAGCTTTTTTTCCCCACAATACAGAGTATTTTTATTTTCTACACAGTCACACTAGTATTCTCAGAGCAGGCGCTGGTGTCATCATAACCTTGTGTGGAAAACCAGCAGCGATTGCTTCAGGGTTTGTTTATTCTTAACTTTGTGCCAGCTTGATGTATTAAATGAACCAGGAAAAAAACAAAGGGTGCAAGACGTGACGACATTTCTAAGGACGTACGTCATGACACAGTTTAATCCCGTCTGTAATGTCAGTTATGTTAGGAGCTTTGCTTATCTACACTAGGACTAAGGTCAAGATGCTAAAGTAGTCCATTAAATTGAAGCCTAGCATCAAGTCCTCTTTATTGTAACTAAATAGTTAGGATCCTTTATTGAACCTCTCTTATAAAACGTTAGTATTCCATATTTGATTATTTGTACATTTTAGCTTTCGATCACCTGCTAATGCAGTTTTCAGTTGTATTTATCAGCATTAATTCATCTAGCATAATTACATTTCTTGAATTATAATATCAAAATGCAGCGAGCAACAGATGATTCATATCAGTATTTCTTACTTACTGAAACAGTCGTAGCATTTCAAACCAGTTTAAGGGTCACAAGGTTGATTCATATACTTTCAAAGGAAAAGCTATCATAACGATGACTGTGCTACGATCAGTTAATCATTTCTCTAGATGCTCCACCCAGTTGAAGTAAACCACCATCGATAAATAGGAAACCTTTGGTCTTTGCTAATAAAAAATACTGAATCACAGTAAAAGGTTAAATTACATGTTTATTCGCGTGGGCTTTTATTTTCTGGAAATATGTGTGACTGATAGGAAAATCAACCACTGGAACTGTTTTTTTTTTTTTTTTTTTGTGTGTGTGTTTTTTTTTTGTTTGTTTGTTTTTTTGTTGGTATGATGTAGCAAATTTTCTTTCTTTTTTTTTTTTTCATCATTTTATATTTCAAGTGTTCACTTTGTACTACTTCCACTCTGTGCTCACATGTTTTTGTTTGTTTGGTTTTTTTTAAAATAAAAATAACGTCTGATTCTTAAATAATTACTATCATCAGGTTTTTAAATTATTTTCCTTTAAGCGTGCTTTGATAAGTTTTATGATTAAAAGCAGAATGAACAGAAGGAGTGTCAAACATGCCCAGTCTTAATATAACAAAATGTGTTGTCCTGTATTTGTACTCTCCCACCATTAATTATTGGTCTGTACACACCATGGTCAAACAAATGCTTCATGTAATCCAACTGCTTTTTTTATTATTATTATTTGTATTTTTTTGTTTTGCAGCTTGTGCGAATTGCGAAAGTACTTGGCACAGAGGACCTGTATGACTACATTGACAAGTACAACATTGAGCTGGATCCACGGTTCAATGACATTCTGGGAAGGTAAAAGATCATAGCTGCTTGTTCATAATAAAGCATCCATTGAGTGTTTTGGCTTATGACTAAGTCTCAATGGCCAATTTTTTTGCCTCTAGGCATTCCCGCAAAAGGTGGGAAAGGTTTGTGCACAGCGAGAACCAGCACCTAGTCAGTACAGAGGCTCTAGACTTCCTTGACAAACTGCTGCGTTACGACCATCAAGCCCGCCTCACGGCCAGAGAGGCCATGGATCATCCTTACTTCTGTAAGTCTTGTATTTCCTGTCTCTGCATGTATTGCTTTATTTGTTTTTGGGGTTTTTTTTTTTTAACATTTTGTGGTTGCTTACATACATGTTTGTTCTCAGATCCCATCGTAAAAGATCAGGGAAGAGGGGCCACTCCTGGAGGGATGGCTGCCAGCTCCACTCCAGTCAGCTCCTCAAGTATGATGGCCGGTGAGTAATCTTGTTCAAAGTGGCATGCACTTACAGACAACAGTCTTGCTAGCTGCACGATGCTTTTGCAAAGAATTATCTAGAAGATAGATGACCTCTGTTAGATATCTATAATTAGCCCTTTACTGTAAAGTAGAGGTGTGACTTTGTTGACTCTTTTTTTTTTTTTTTTTTTTTTTTTTTTTTTAAGGAGCACCTGACAGTGGCTGCAGTTAAAGTTATGCACTGGTGTTAAAAAACATTAATAAAGTACATCACCGTTTAGAGCTGTGATTTTCTGATTAGTTAATGTGGCAACATTTCTTATAGATTGCATCAGGTAACTTTGGTACATAATAATATCAGCTGCATTTAAGGCATGCTCTGCAGAAGTTGCTCATATTTACTTTTCTCAGAACGGCACCTGGACAGCTTCACACTTTTTCCTTTTGAAAATAGAAAAGTTCAGTTGAAACAAATTGAAGCAACCTAACAGCATGCGTGTGTACGAAGATGTGTACTGATTGTATATTATAACTATGGAACATTTTGAAAACACCTGTATTATTCTAGCTGGCTTGAACTTTGTGATTATGAATATTTTTACTTGTGATGTAAGATTCGGCCCATCGTGATGCCCGTTTTTTGATCTCCCTCCTTTCTGTAATTGTGCATTTTCCGGGTGATTAATGATCCTTCTTCCTTTCCTAGGCATCACCTCAATGTCCTCCACACAGCCCATGGCTAACATTGCTGGATCACCCGTCATCCCCGCCCCCAACACCCTGGCCACACAAGTCCCTGCGGCCACCGGGGCCCAGCCCTGAAGCCACTTCCTCACCCGTGTTTGTGTCCCACGGCCATGACCCACGTAGCTCTCACTACGACCCAGGGCCATGGCTTCCCCTTTTATGTTGGAAAAATAACAAAGAAGATTTAAATTGCTTTTCACATTCAGTTCTATTTTGACACCTGGACTTGACAGAAATGTATTGTTGCACCTGTCAGAATTATTAGAAATTAATTTGGGTGTGTTACTTGACAATGCTATTGTCTAGAAATCCTAATGAGATGTAGACCTGAAGAGAATGGATAATAAAAATTTATTTTGTATGTTTCAAATATACAGTCTTGCTCTTGAAACTGTTTGACGGGGATCCTGCTGTATTACACTGTGAACCTTTGACACGACTTCACGAAACAAGAGTCAGGAATCTGGCGCGCCCCACCCAACAGCGCTCGCTGGTCGCACACGATGTAACGTGCAGGAGTTGTAGGTGTTTTGAAGTTGTTAGACGCTATCGTTCTTTAATTGGACTTTTTGTAGATATTCTACAGTTACTGTCAGGTTGCATGCACCCAATGCTGAGTTTCACAGGGTCAATAGTTTGCCAATTTTATGTTACTTCACTTCTGTATGTGTATGTATGTGTTCATGTTTGTTTTTTATGAAGTCTCTTACACATGATTTTGATTATAGACAATTTTGTAACTTTTTTGTTTTATGTTGGGAGGGGTCATCACCTACAGAAAACAACTTCAAAAATAAACAATTTAAACAGGGTTTTGCAGGCCCTACATGTTATTGAATATACATCAGTACATCAGGCTGGTCATGTAGGTATGCGTCAATGAATGGAAACACAATAGTCATTGTTTACTGCAAGAAAAGTTTACTTGAATGAATATTTACACCTAATATTAGGTTTCCTTTAGATGGACTAGTGGATATAGGTGTGTTTTTAGAATGTAAGGGTTCAAAATACCTGACGGCAATCTCTGTGTGGGAAAGAACAAATGAATACATATGTAATCGCTCACACACACCCCTTGAGATTATTTCCATATTATATTTTTCTTATCATTTGTCAGATAAAATTCTCAGAACCAGGTAGAGCTGTTCGAGCTTGTCGAGGACCACGCCCCAGTGCAAGCGTGGAATAAAACAATGAATTAGGCTGGGATTTCTGACTATCGTAAGCCATTCTGTTCATGAAAAAAAAGAAAAAACATCACCAGGCTGCTAATTTTGGAAGCTAACCCCATGTTTTTATAACTGGCAATATCTTATTTTTAATATATGATTATTGTGGCTAAAATAAGTTACTTTAGTCATAGTTTGGGTAGCTGTTATTTAAAAAAAAAAAAAGAAAAATAGAGAAATAGTCCTTTTTTTCAGTCCAGTTATACTGAAAATGTGAATGAGTGGCGATAGAAGGCTTTTAAATGGTTATCTTCACTACTGGTTCAAAAACAGCCTAATGCTGAAACCTTGCATTGGGAGGAAGATTGTCCAGATTACAAAAGCAAACATTAGTCTCCAAACTGTGGTGTGAGTGCAGATTTTTCAAAGGCCAGGAAGAGAGAGAAGTTTAGCAAGCCATTAGTGCAGGGAGCATGGAGAAAGAGAGTCACACCTGATGTATGAATTCAGAGGGGTCTGTCAACTCGCTCATTTTTGCTATGTCACTAGTTAAACTGACACTTCACAGCAGGCCCAAACTATCCTCAGGCTGCTCGGAGGCCACCACTTCCCCCGTGGACCTGAAAACCATAAAAACACTTCTCTACTTCCCTTTACCTACTACAAACCTGCTAAAAGCTATATATGAGATTTATTGAATAGCTGACCTTAAGAAACATTAGTAAAACTATCCAATGCCATAATTATACACAACTCATATTCACATTACTGTTAATTAAGACTTCTGTGTGTTTGCTTGCTTGTTTTTAATTCTGTCTAAAACGTGGGAAGGACCTGCATTCACAGCCCTGATCATGCTGTAACCAACAGCAGTAAACCTGAGAGTGAGTCAGCATGACTTGCATAGTCACCGGCCACTTCATTAGGTACATCTTGCTTGTTCTGGGTTGAGCCCTTTTTTGTCTTAAAATTCTATATGGCATAGATTCATTAAGGTACTGGAAACATTCCTCAGAGATTTTTGCTTCGTGTTGACGTGAGAGCATCACGCAATTGCTGCAGATTTGTTGGCTGCACATCCGCGATGAGAATCTCCCATTCCGTCACATTAAGTTGCTTATTCATTTGAGATCTGGTGACTGTGGAGGCCATGTGAGTACAATGGACTCATTGTCATGTTCAAGAAACTGTTCGGCATGGTTTGAACTTTGTGGCACGGCACGTTATCCGGCTGGAAGCAGCCATCAGAAGATGGGCACGCTGTGGTCATAAAGGGATGGACATGGTCAGGTAGGCTGTGCCAGTTAAACAATGATTCGAAATGTGCCAAGCAAACATCCCCCACACCCTTACACCAGCAGAAGCCTGAACCACCCATACAAGGCAGGATGGATCCATGCTTTCATGTTGTTAATGCCATATTCTTTCCAGTTTCATGTGTTATACCAACAACTGATTAACTGCCAGAAATTGTGTTTTTTATGTGTAATCATTTAGCATATTTTAGTAAATAGACTGTAGTCAGCAGGATTTATGAAGAGTTTATATATAAAATAAAGAACGATCTGTTTAATCTTCATCACTCTGTGTGTTTGTAGCTGCATTACAATCAGTCCAATCTTCTTTTGGCTCATAAGATATCTTTGCAGAATGGTGGGGTTATACTTGTTGCAATTTCTACTGCAATCTTGGTCAGATCTTTCTTGAAAAAGACATTTTTAATGTCAATACACTTTTTAAACCTTAAAATGACATGATATCATTCATGCATTCAACAATTTCGGTGACGGAAATTACTTCTTGGGACTGCACCTCTTCTTAGCTCACAGGCGTGGCAGCCAGTAGTGTAGATTTATCCCATGTGCTTCAGTCTTCAACATGCTGTGTGTTGAGAGATGCTCTTCTGCATACTTTGGCTGAAACAGGTGTTTATTTGAGACATTCTCCTCTGACTTCTGAGCCATTTTCACCCAAAGAACTGCTCCTCACTGGGTAGTTTCTCTTTTACAAACCATCCTCTGTAAACTCTAGCGATGGTTGTGTGGGAAAATCCCAGCAGTTAGTGAAATAATCAGGCCAGCACCAAAAACCATGCCGCTTTCAGCCACTTAGATCACCTTTCTCCATCATTCTGATGCTCCGTTTCAACTTCAGCAGGTCATCTTTGCCAGGTCTACATTTCTAAACGCACTGAGTTGCTGCCATGTGACTTGCTCATTAGCTGTTAACAAGGGGTTAAAAATGTGTATCTAATGAAGTGACCAGTGAGTACATATCCCCTTACAGAAAGTGAAATTTACTAAAAAAAATGATCCCATACAGGGGGCTCACAAAGGTACATATTACACACAATGGTGACTCCATTGCATGTGCAGAGTCAAGAGGCCAAATGTTAATCATGAGGCAACTCTGCTGGTAGAATGTGTTTAGAATATTAGGAACAAACCTGCAGGCTGTGTGCACTTCACTGTCTACTAAGGGCAAAACATGCAGTGAAGCAACATCTGTCAACTTTCAAAATACCCAACTTTCATGCGCACAAACAACATAGATCTGTCTTTTAGATGCTAACTCTTTGGATCTACAGCAAATTTACGTGTTTATCAAATTTAGAGATTCACAATGCGATATATATAAGTGATGCATTTCTTATTTCACATGGTAAGAAGCGGTATTTCGGATTGTCATGAATGCAGCATTTCGGGAACGCCCCGCTGTTGCAGTTTTTAAGTCCGTTTGAAAACCTTTCCTCCTCCAGATTTCAAAATGGGAAAGCTGGCATACATTTCACTTTTTGTAGCTGCCTTGTCGGTGCTGTTAGGAGAGAGATTTATTAGCCTCAGGTAATACAGATAGCGTTCATGTCGAAGCACTTTTGTGCACTCGGACTGTTTCAAAATAACTTTTTTTTATGCAAACTCTGCAGGAAAAGGTGCCTTGCTACTAGAGAGATCGTCCCGAAACACCTCCCCAACTGTGTTGCACTCAAAAATCTGGGTAAGCCAACATGCAGGAAAATGCAGCCGATACTTTGATGCAGACTAGAAACCAGAAAAATTAACAATATGTGAATATTGTGCTTTTAGATTATGGATCGGAGGATATAACGATCCTGGAAAACGGGCTTGCCCTTATCAGCACTGTAAGTTGTTTTTGCTGTAAAGCAGCCAAATCTCCACCTCTTAGGTTAACAGTCTTAAAGCCCATAGCAATCGTGTGTAATAAGAATGTTAATAACATCAGGAATTTATAATGTAGCTAGTGTTATTACACTTTGTATAATTACAGTATTTTTCATGCTTTGTGTGTGCAGGGTCTGAAGTTTCCTGGACTGCCTTCCTCAGATGTGCCTGGAAAGATATTTCTGCTTGATCTACAGGATTCTCAGATGAAACCAGTAGAGCTCCGCATGCCAAGGAACTTTGATCTTGACTCTTTCAACCCTCATGGCATCAGTGTATACATCGATCCAAGTGGTAAACAACCCTACAGTTCATATGCGTTTGCACACATCGCATGCAAGTGTCCACAGAATGGCATCTGGAAGGCAAAAAGTCTGATGTCCTCGATTTGAGTAAACTTTGCAATTTATTGCTCAACTTAGGGCACTGAGGACAATGTTTGCTTTTTTCTTTTGCTTGTGTGTGCTTGCCAAGCATGTGGTCAAACCTGCTGTGATACTTACAGGTGGTACCATGTAAGTACAGTAAGAATAGCCAGGCTTTTCATGAGTGTGTTTGCAAAGCCTAGTGATAATTTTCTTTTTATTTAATTTCAAGTTCTGCATGCTCCTCAACTTTGACACAGTCACACACACACGCCTTATAGACATTATTGTTGTTCTCTGCCTTTCTTATTGTTTTTTCCAGATAGCACAGTCTACCTGTTTGTTGTCAATCATCCTCAACAAAAAAGCCAAGTGGAGCTATTCAAGTTTGTGGAGGAGGACCGTGCCCTAGAGCACCTGAAAACCATCAAACATGAACTTCTCTACAGGTAAAGTAATATGACAAATTTCTGTTATAAATGACATTTGAGATTTACTGAATAGTCAGCCTTAAACAATATTTGTGCGACCATCTCATGTCATAATATAGTTCCATACAAATCATGTGCATGTTAATGTATAATAACACGACAAAACATTTTTTGTTTCCTTTCTATTCTAGCGTAAATGATATTGTTGCAGTGGGAGTGGATAGCTTCTATGCAACAAATGATCACTATTTTAACCAAGAAATCCTGAAAGTATTTGTGGAGCCTTTACTGCCTCTGACGTGGGCTAATGTTGTGTACTATAGTACTGAGGAGGTAAAAGTGGTCTCTGAGGGTTATTTCTTTGCAAATGGAATCAACATGTCACCAGACAAAAGGTAAGAATGCTCACGAGGCCCTTGCACACGGTTACATATGTTTCAAATATCTGAATGTCTTTATTTTAACGTTCTCTCTTTTATAGGTATATTTATGTCGTAGAATTTTTTGATCAAAAAGTGCACGTGTTGGAGCGGAAAGAAGACAATTCATTGGCCAACGTCAAGGTAGCTAATAAAACTGACTTACCACAACAGGGTGGAATTGCTTTTTTGACAGTTTTTTAAAAATTTAAATCCATTGAAAAATACTTTGATAATTTATCAACATTTTTTAAATAATATTGCTATATTTATTGCTATATATATATATATATATATATATATATATATATATAATATGTATGTGTGTGTAATTGCAGTCTTTCGTTTCACATTTAACCAGTCTGTTGCTGTGGGTACACTCTGTGACAACGTCGAGGTTGACCCTGAAAATGGTGACCTTTGGTTAGGCTGTCACCCTAATGCATGGAAGGCTCTCATGTTTGACCCCAAAGACCCACCAGGATCAGAGGTCTGGTGTTTCTTCTTATTTGTGTTTCTTTTCTCACTATATAACAGCACATGCACCCATTTGTAGAGATTGATCTGATTATGTTTAACATCTTATGATTTTGTATGTTTGCAGATCATCCGTATCCAGAATGTTCATTCTGATCAGCCTGTGGTTACACAGGTGTATGCAGACAATGGACATGTGATCATGGGCTCTTCGGTAGCCGCTTCGTATGGAGGGAAGTTGCTCATTGGCTCTGTGTTCCACAAAGCCTTGTGCTGTGATTTACAGTAGACGATGAAAGCAAACACTGCCACTCACTTTAACACATGAGAGGGGAAAAAAAATCTCAATTCAGGTGTTTAAAAGGACAAAAAGAAGGGAAAACAAATACTTGTATCTGTTCTCAACTGGGACAGTTTATACTGCACTGCGTTCAGCCTACAAAAGTGGTATTAGACCCAGAAATGACTGAACTATCAAGATATTTGCTTCACTGTTAAATAATTGGAACAATTATGAAAATAATGTTTTTAATTTGATAATTTGTCACTGTCTGTGTTTGGCTTTAAATAAAAGGTGAAATGTGAACTTTAATAAATAGATTTGTTGTGGTTCCACAATGAAGTTGTCCACTGTGTCCCCAGTAAGTAAATGCACATTTGTCAACATGGGGGGAAAAATGTTATTTGATCCATCACCCTTTTCACAATCATCCTCACCCCATGAGGCAAGATCTGGCTTGGAGCTCCAGAGCGAGGGCGATTGATGGTCATTTTATATTTCTTCCATCTACAAATAACAACACCAACACTTGTCACCTTGTTGCTGATTGGATGGAATTAAAGAAATTGATTCTGTGGACAGGTGTGCTTTTTGTGATTGATTGCTTGATTGAGTGTTTGTAATCTATGTGCCATATGGGCGTGCAACCATTTGGTGGGAGCCAGAATTCTTCCTGGGTTTTAGGGGGTCATATACGTTTTTCACTCAATGACGTGCAGGTCAGTTTTAAAGTTGTATGTAGTGTGGGGTTTTTTTTTGTTTTTGTTTTTGTTTTTTTTTTTGGGGGGGGGGGGGGCATAGACTGTTTATGCCTTTGTAAGTGACAGAACTTAGGAATTCAGCAGGGAATCACATAACTGTTTCTCCCACTGTATACACACTGTCCCAAAAATAAAGAAAGAGATAAAGGAACACCTTTTAATCAGATTATAGCATCACATCGCTTCTGGGATATTGATTAGGTCTTGTTAATGAGATTAAGAACAGGTGCACTAGATGGACAACAGTAACTAAACTTCATGAGGGTGGCCTGAGGGCCCGACGTACTCTAGGGGAGGGGGGATCCCTCAGGACACCATCCATCATCTCATTAGCAGGATGTCCCAACATTGTCTATACTGATATAGATTTCACAAAGTTGTCCTTAGGCTTCTCGGTTATTCTCTCAGAAAGTTAATGAATGTGATTGGTATTCTGAGTACTGCGTTTCATAAATTGTTCTTGTGTGTTGATATTATATTATACTTTAATTTATCCACACATAATATATTGTAATAGTGTTTGGGGTGCTGTGTCTTCATAAAATTATATTAATTCAAAAGACATTTTTGCAGATAATGAATTTTTCAAATAGACTTTCCTCTTTTTGTAAAATACTAAATCTTGACAATATTTAATGTGAATAAATATTGCATATCTCTTTTTATGTATAAGTATGTATATTTAATTGGTGATTTACTAGCTGTTTTGCAACATTTCTTTTATGTCTTTTTCAGATGTACATACTTACTAAACAAGACACCATGGTGATTTTTATTTACCCTTATGCAGAAAGCAAAATACACATAAATTTTGAGAACCTCTTTATTGGAACAAACTATCACCAGTTCTTCAGTTCACAACTGCATTTTATTCTTTTAAAAACAATTAAAAACTATGTTTATTTCTAATAGCACAAATATATATTTATTATATTTGTAAATGATTGTATGTAACTTGTCTGTTCCAGCTGCTTACCTGTTCATGTTATAGGGAAGGTGGTTGTTCTTATTCTTAAACTGTACATTATTATTTTTGTTGATTCTATGTGTGTGCAAATAAAACGAAACAGAAAAAAAAAATACACCATGATTTTTTTCCAACTGAGATTTGATGGTAGCAGTGCACATGTACGTGCGGTGTGTTCGGATACAGTGTAGCTTTTAGGTTGTGCTGCATAAATAATCCATTATTCATATACCGTGTGTAGCCATGCATTTATATTCACTAAACTTTGTTTCTTTCTTTGGGCAAATATTTTATGTTATAAATACCCTAAAATTAATGCTACCTTGACTTGTTACAAGCAACAACAACAACAAAAAAGATCCTTCTTTTCTTTTCTTTCTTTCTTTTTTTTTTTTTAAGTCTTAGCAGCTGTTTCTAATTTTAACAGATCAAACTAATTTTAGCACTCTGTCTCCATCTTTGGGGCAGTTGTGTTAATGCACATTGAAAATCATGGCACTTCCATAGGTAACCCCTGACACTTATAAACATGGCTGCCATGAAGAAAGTGCTACTTGCTGTTGCTGTTGCTGCCTTTGCAGTTTTCAGTGGACACAGGTTCCTTAAACTGAAGTAAGTTCTGTTCCGACAAGAAAATCTGACGTCATATGTCGCATTAAATTTGGGGATTGGCAGCACAGATTGTAAATGTTCACAGCTGTTGTTTGCTAAAGCACGTTGAAGTGTGGCCAATGTTTTCATGGAAAGATTTAACAAATGTATCCTTGGGCTTCTCGAGCAGACTTTCAAACTGTAGTACTGATTTGTACTGCTTCTTTGTAATGGCTCTGTAAACTTCTTCCGCAGGGAAATCATGCTTGCTTCCAGAGAGATTCCAGTGAAACACCTCAGCTGTCATTATTTGCAGAATATTGGTATGTAATCTTTGTATTCATGCTCATATCTTCGTTCTGGGGTTTGCATCGTGAAAAATCACGTTTAAACTGCGTTTAACATGTGGCATTAGCTGAAGGGTCTGAAGTTCACACAACTGTCTGTAGAGCATGCGTCACCAAGGCATGACATAAGACTGTTCTCTCTGTAAGGACTGAGAATGGGAAAAATACTTATTGATTTGTTTGTTTGTTTGTACAGAATATGGGGCAGAGGATATCACAATACTGAAAGATGGACTGGCCTTCATGAGTACGGTATGTTATTAATTTCATGGGCAATTGTTTGTGTGATGACCTCTTGAGCAAAGCCCCACATTTAGAAAAGTTTCTAACATGTAGTGTTTACGGCTCAGGGGTTGAAGTTTCCTGGATTACATTCGTTTTCTGATGAACCAGGGAAAATGTATGTTTTGGATCTGCTGCACCCGAAACCCACTCCAGTGGAGCTGCAAATCAGCGGAGAACTGGACCTCAGCTCGTTCAACCCACATGGCATTAGTGCATACACTGATGAAGCAGGTGACGTACAGACCCGATAGAGGATGGATGAAATAATGGCATCAAATTTGTTATTATTTTAAGTAACAGAAATGTATTCAGGTTGTTTTTTTTCATTGTACCCTTATGCACGCATGCATAGGTTTGTAAAGTTAGAAGGCCTGATGTTTTGTTTTTTTTGCACACCCACGTGCTACACACAGTACTTGTATTTACATAAGGCAGATATACAATGTAACACAGCTTTTTAACTGCAGCTAATTTTGTGTAATATTGTTGTTTCTCTGGAAAGTCTGTGAGCCATGTTGTTTGTCGTCTTTTTTTTTTTGGGGGGGGGGGGGGGGGTATTTTTGGGTATGCCAGTAATTCTGGACTAAATTACATATATAATTATACACATAAATTACATGTATCTAATTTTCCAAATGGATCTTCCCAGACATGTTCAGGAACACGTCTGAAGCTCCTCTAGTATTGTCTTAGCTGTAGTCTTTGGTTCTTCATACTGAAGGTTCTCCGTGGCCATAGGCTTAAGACTTTTGTACCTTCATCCAAGTTTTCTTCAAGGACTTGCCCCTTGCTTCTGAACAACACCCCCTATAGCATGATACTGCTAATATCTTTCACTGGTATTAGCTTGGTGATGTTCACCGTAGTGTCTAGTATAAATTTTGGATTCATCTGGCTAGTGATTATGTGTTGCATATCCATCTGCTTTATGAAACATCCTATTGTGTCGACCAGTCTTTTCTGGAATATTGTCTAAAATAAGCAGAATACTTTGTATCAGCAGTGTGAGATGCCAAAGGTTAAAGGCCAGTGACAGTGAAATGCATAAAGAAATTTGGGGACTTATGTTTACAGCTATATTATTAATAATTTTAATTAATGTAATGATGCAAATATGATCAGTATTTTCGTTGCCTTTATTCATTTTTACTTGATAACAGGTTTTGGATAAATGAATAAGAGGAGACAGTTACATTACAGTGTCTTTGACACATATCTGAGATTTTCCTATATGTGCCAAAAACATCTCTGTGTAGTAAAAGTGAGTTTTGTGAGGCTTTGATATTTTGTCTGCATTTAGTTTGTCCTCTTACTTAAGCATAAGATCCTGTTGGGTCAGGCTATAAAAAAAAAAAAGTAAATTGCTCCTTACTGCTTTAGGGAAGGAAAGAAGGTGACAATTTACTATGAGTCTGCAGCCTAAATTGGTGTATGTGCGTGTCTGCTTTGTGTGTTGTGTTTTTTTTTTTTTTTGTTTTTTTTTAATATTTTTTTAATTTTTTTTTTTTTTTTATAAGCTATTTTAGTTGTTGTTTATTTCCCTGAGCACAAACATGACTGAAACACTAAGGGAAACCTACATTTCCTCCACACAGCAGGCTTGACAAGACTTTTCTTCTTCTCTGCAGATGACTCTGTGTACCTGTTTGTGGTCAATCACCCTCATCACAACAGCCAAGTAGAGATCTTTCGTTACGTTGAGGAAGACACACTCGTGCACATAAAAACCATCACCCACCCCTTACTCCACAGGTATGAACTGTATGAGAAACCTTTTAATGCCTTATTTATTGGGGTGGCTGTGGCTCATCCCATCATGTCCAGCCTGTGTGCCAAATGTCCTTGGGCATGATACTAACCCCAAGCTGCTCTCCGATGCATCCATCAGAGCATGAATGTATGCAAATGTTAGATAAAAAGCATAGGGAAAAAAAGTGCTTGTGTGACTGAGGCACGTTTTATAAAACGCTTTGAGTGCTTGTTAGAGCAGAAAAGCATTATGTAAGAACCAGTCCACATTTTACATTTAACAAAACATCTGCATCCATTTCCCCCCCCCCCCATGTTCTTCAGTGTGAATGACATTGTTGCAGTCGGAGTGGAGAGCTTCTACGCCACAAATGACCGCTACTTTCACAGTGATGCACTTCTGCTTATTACTGTCTTTTTGGACTTAACCTGGTGTGACGTGGTGTTCTACAGTCCACACGAAGTGAGGGTGGTGGCTGATGGTCTGCGGTCCCCAAACGGCATAAACATATCTCCTGACAAAAGGTTAATCTCAGTTCGTTACACCAATCACTGATCATGTATGTGTTGATTGAGTTAAATGTCTGTTTTATTTCAGACAGAAATATAACAGAATACATTGTAAATTAAGTGAAGACATCGAATTGTCATCCACATTCCCTATATAAAACACAATTTAGATGCTTGAAAAGGAGTGGGATGAGATTTACAGTTTGTTATTGTAACATGATTTTTTTTATTTTATTTATTTATTTATTTATTTATTTTAAACACAGGTACATATACGTTTCGGATATTATGGATCATGACATAGATGTTTTTGAAAGGCAAGAAGGGGAACAATTGAGGTACATCAAGGTAATAGTGTTTTGTATTCTAAAGTCAGAAAAAACAAAAACAAAACAACAACCCAAAACTCTCATATCTGCGTGCTAAATGTGAAGCTAAGCCCAGCCTAGTGTTGCAGTTTTTACCCCTCAGCCGTGAGAGGTTGAGGGGGTATTGTCATCACCCCATCCTGTGGGCAGAGTGGATGCCCAAGTGGAGAACGAGGTGACGTACGATACCTTAGGTGAATCTAGTAAAAACGAGTTTGAATCTCAATGACCTCGAGATCAAAGATTAACTTTACTGTAGCCTAGAATTTTAAAAATGTATACCATAGGTACATCTGCTAGTAGGCTGAGGGGTATCAGTGACAGCTGCCTGTACATTTTTCATAATACTGTAGCTTCATATTTAACATGTAGACATAAAAGTAGCACTAATTGTTTTAATTCTGCTGAATAAGAAAGAAGTTCTGTTGCAAGAAGAAAAAAAAAAAAAAAAGTTGGATTGTTGCTTTAACGTCATACACAAGGACAGAATAATCAGGTTTCATTTACAGCATGTAAACAACATGTGATGCTTTCAGTCTGTAGCTGTTGGATCACTTTGTGACAACATCGAGGTGGACCACAAGACAGGTGACGTATGGCTGGGTTGTCACCCAAATGCCATGAAGTTGTCAAGCTATGATCCTGAAGATCCACCTGGCTCTGAGGTTAGTTTGTTTAAAAATAAAATAAAAACATTGCAGCTAGATTTTTACCTATTCATTTTATGAATGTGTCCTTCAGGTGCTCCGGATCGAGAATATTCACTCAAAGCAGCCAGTGGTGAGCATGGAGTACGCGGATGATGGCCATGTCCTTATGGGCTCCAGTGTAGCAGCTCCTTATGAGGGAAAGTTGCTTATTGGCTCTGTTTTCCACAAAGCCTTATACTGTCTTCTAAAATAATGTCGTTGATCACTGTTGCTTAATGAATACAAATGTTGTAAAGGGATGAAAGAATTTAAAAAAAAAAAAGGAAAAAAAGAAAAGAATTAAACATGTTTTTTGCCATTTATAAAAAAAATAAAATAGTGACCTTGTAAGACAGGAAACCATTCGACTGTCAGCTTTTGTTCCTGTAGATGTCATATGCAGTGTCATTTCCACATTTTGTTCTCTCGGTACATTAAAGCAGCATACGCCTTTGGACAATTCTTTTACCCTTTCTCATCATTTCCCAACAGCAATTCTTCTTCAGCCACCTTGGAAATCCTAAACCTAGTCTCCCCCCCATCAGGATGCTCTACAGTTTCCTCTTCTATTTTGGCAGCTCCACTGAGGGCAATATCACAATCTTCTGAATCAGCAGCACAGCTGTCCTTTTGTTCCTCGTCAGTTTCCACACGCACTTCAGGGTCCCCCATGCTTTCTTGCAATAACGGGAGCATCTCGTCTTTTGTGTCATTGTCCCCCTCGGCCTTTGCATTGAGGAATACTTCGCTGATACTGATCATACGTCTGCGCCTTGGAGAGTGCTCCAAGTTGTGGATAGAGGTGCCGTGGAGGTCACTGCAGCTCTTTGAGCGATTCATTTTGTCTGCTGGCGCTGGTTTGCGTCTTTTCATTCCAATCTCTTTTATGACAGTATTGTAGTCTTCCTCCTTTTCAGATAAGAAGCCAAAGATGTCAACAACGTTGGGCTTTACATTTCCATGTGGCTTGTCCTCTAAAGACACTAGCTCCTCATGGTAGAAGTTTCTGTGCCTGCGTTTTTGCCATTTTTTCTTTAGTACTTTGGAAGCGTCAACTACCATGTGGACATTCCAGCTGAAGAACAGGGACAGCCAAGCTAGGCCCATGCAAATCCATAATTCTTTACCTACTATGTAGAGGCGGGGGTAGTTTATGTCTGGATTTACGCCTAAAATGAGAGTTATGGGCTGAAATTACTAGGATATCCTCAATTCAGAAATTCAAATTGTGCCAAATGTAAAAACCTACCTGCCACATAATCTCCAAAGCCAACTGTTGTGAGTGTGATGAAAGAGAAGTAGAAACCTTCTAAGTAGGTCCATTGTTCCATGGACATGAAAACAAACGGCGGAATCACCAGATGCACCAACAGCCCCCATAGAAGGAACAAGGCTATACAGGTATACTGGACTTTTTTCTGACAAAACAGAGGGAAAAAAATATATTATTTGACATTGAAAGTTCAGAATTTCAGATAAACACTAATTGTTAGTCAGACCTTACCACTGATATGCCTTTGTCTATCATCACCCCAGACAGACGCTTGGCCCGGTCTCCAAAGAATGAACCCAGCTCACTTATCCATACCAGACACAGAGGGATCCCACACAGACCATAAAGGATGCAGAAAATACGTCCACCTTTTGTCCTGGGGGCAATATTACCATAACCTGTAGATACAGTGAGAAAATATTCAATCACAGCAGTCCATGATGTGATAAGTATTTTAGGAAGATTTTCCTCTTCTGTTTGTTCTATCAGGGTCATGGGGAGGGCTGAAGCCCATCCCAGCTACCACAGGGCGAGAGGCAGGGTACACCCAGGACACACTGCCAGTCTGTTGCAGGACTAACACAGAAAAACAACCATAAACCCAACAATCATGCAACCCTTTATGAGCAAGCACTTGGCAACAGTGGAAAGGAAACACTCCCTTTTAACAGGAAGAACCTTCAGCAGAACCAGGCTCAGGGAGGAGCAGCAGCCAACTGCTGTGACCGGTTGGGGGTGAAGGGAGGAAAATAGGACAAAAGAAACACTGTGGGAGAGAAGCACAGATCAATAACAGCTAATGATTAAATCCAGGGTGGTGTATAAACACATAGTTAGTTAAAAGAAAAAAGGTGAATGAAGAAAAAAATACCCTCAGTGTATCATGGGATGCCCCAAGCAGCCAAGCCCTGTTGCTGCATAGCTAAGGGAGTATTCATGGTCACCTGATCCAGCCTAATGATAAGCTTAAAAGAAAAAAAAACTTTCCTTTTTGATAAAGTGTAATCTAAGTGTAGGAAAAGTAGGGAGGGTGTCTGTCTCTCTGCTGCTTTATATATGGAAAACAAAGTCCTAGAAGACTCTTGAACTAAAAAACAATGAGGATTAGGATTTACCGTCTCAGTTATGCTCTGGTTTCTCTTTATAACGTTCTTTATTGGACATTTTGCAGGAAAACTCCAGTGCACAAACATTTCAGATCCAAATCACGATAATTTCCCAACTTTTGGGACAAAGCATTTCCTGTTCTGAAACAGTCACAGCATCAGAGTACCCATAGCTTCATCCCTGTAGTAACTGTTGTGAAGCTTATAATGTGTCTTATAAACAAACAATCACAATTAGGCCCAGAGAAATGCAGCTTTTAGTGAAGAGGCATCGTGTTACATATTATCCCAGCCTATCCAGCTTCGAATATGAGAGGCGGGGTACACCCTGGACACATCGCCTGCCTGTGGCAGGGCCAGACATGTTGTTAAAGCAAGCCGATTGGGCGTTCCTGAGTCAACCCTATTGCCAAAGAAATGGCAGCAACCAGAAAAAGAAGAAGAAGAAGTGGATGCTATTATAACATGAACATGAAGTGTGTCAACTTCTGAGTCTTTCATACCTATAGTGGTGACAATGGAGGCAGCGAAGATGGCAGAACTCCCCCAGTCCCACGGACTGCGATCCTTGTCTCCGGAGATCGCCACGCCTTGCCCGGCAGCCTCTGATACTACCTTTAGAAAGTTAACACAATCAATCAGTCCCAGAAAAAAAACATAAATCTAATACTTCTGCTACTACTTTACTTATTTATTTGTAACCGAATAACTGGAAATATTTACAACTCCTTATTCTTCTCAAAGTCTTAACTAAAGGCTCAGGCTACCGACGGGCACGCGTTGTGCCAGCCTTTATGTTTTTGTTCTGTCCTTGATGTTGCATGGCTGCTCCACACCCAGCGCACACATCAGTGTTTTGTTTGAAGTTTCACAACTTCTCTGTGCTGTTAAATAAGAGGATTTTCACTTCCCCCGCTCCCTCGGAGAATGTTTAGCTTGATAGTTACTCTTTACACGTTTGCATTTCTGTTCAAAATCACGTAAAACTGGTTTGATACATCCGGACATGTGGAGGCAACGACATTTTCCTTTCCTTTCTAATGTCCACGCTGGATTGTAAGATAAGCAATACAGTATGTAACGAAATGAAGCCTCTGTAAAGAAAAGCTCGACTTGTTACCTTTACATAGAGATGGGTTCATCATACCTTCAGTATCTCAGTCAGATTCTCTTTAGTCAAGTTAAATTTCTTCAGAATGTCTTCCTTTTCTTTGACATAGAGGTCTCTGGCTGATTTCCAGTTTTCTTCTTCAAAAATTTGGAATATTGCGCCTCCAATCGACAGATAAAAAATTATACACGAAGTTAAAAGCGGACCTTTATCAGCCATATTAAAGTCATAACTTCAGTCCGAGCACGCTGACTAAGTCACATTCCCGCAGAGGGCTGTCCTACTCCTACCTGGCCTCTTCCTGGTTAACATAATGGGTTCACAGCTGGGATGGAATTAAACTCAGAACAAATAAAAAACAAAACATATACATGTAAAAATATATGTATGTGTCTTCTAATTAATCAAGTATAGAAAGTCTTAAAAAAAAACAACAACAACAACTTAAAAAACCCAAAACAATCGGTCCTGAGTTACTTCTGTTTATAACAAGAAGCACTATGACAGTACACACCTCCGCCAAGCCCGCTCACTGTATGGGCAGGATCAACTTTTAAGGGAATAGTACTGTTTTGTTTCTTGTTGTATGCATTCATTTTGTTTTCTCTGTTCTTTTTAAACGCGCTTAAATGTACTTGACATAATTTTGAGTGTAATTATTTTTTTATGCGAATATAGTACATGTGCATAGTGCGTCTGATTGTGTAGTGATTTTTTTTTAGATGTTTAGTAAATATAAAATGAAAAAAGTTTTTGATCACAAATTTATTAGGGGTTGGTCATAATCAGTTAATGTGATATTATAGGTTACGTTCTGTATAATGATAATACACACCACATTTATAAGAATCATAGCTTCTAAGCTGTTAGGCTTTCTTAAAAAATGTGTTTATTTTTGTTGCTTTCTCTTGATTTTTTGACCAATAGATCTTTAAGTTGATCTTGTAGACCTTGCTGAGTGTACGTCAAATTTTAATAGATTGTTAAATTGACCTCCCTCTTTACCACTACAAGGTTTTTCTTTCATTTTTTTAAAAATCTGAATTAATTCAAAACATATCGAGCTATGGTGTTGATAGATTGAACGACACGCGCGCAAATATTACCAAAATCATAACCTTCTTGTGGGGGAAGTAATAGCCAAAGTGGAGAACTAAAACAAAATTATATTATCTAACCACTTGCGCTTTAATGAAAACGTTCAGCAGGGGGCAACGTGACTTCATTAACGCCGTTCCACAGTGTGTTTAGGGAAACGGTCGCTCTTATCTTGTGCAGGAGTTAAATGTTTCCACACTGGGCGGATCCTGGCTGCTTTGTGTGATAATAAGGGTTGAAATATTTGCATTTGAAAACTAAATAGAATTTCAAGTTTCCTTAAATTTATAGATTACAAAAATCGAATCTCAATTCAAGCTTCTTTTTTTAATGTTTAAAGTCGTTTGAAGTGAATGTTCCACTCCACATCACTGGAGTAAATCTATAAGGCCGGGTATGTTATAATATCCTGCTGGGACAGAGCCAGCATAGACCTCTGGGCTTTAGGTAACGCGGAGACAGATGCTCCAGCTGCATCAGCTGTTAGATTGAGCTCTATTGCACCTTTTGGGATTTCACTCTGCATTTTAAAGACGACATCCCAGGTCATCAAAGGGCGCTGTCTATTTGTGAGGGCTGATTTAGTACTCTGTGCATTCACTTACTCTAGGGGACCAATGCAAACCCATGACAGGCCGTGACAAGAGGGAGCCATTTATTTATTTATTTGTGTATTTTTAGAGGACACACAATAACACATGAGATCAGAGGTACAAATCATGCAGTAACACGACTTTTATTAACTCCTGATACATATACAGAAACACGTCTCAGTAAATATAAAAGTTCCTTGGTGACTGTAAATACCACCATTACCTGCACTCTCACACATGCATGCACAACAGCGCCTCTGTGTGGAGTCAGCTGTAAAATAAAAACAAAACACACACAGACACAAATAGCTCTAGTGACTTATGATATCACATTGAAAGTTTCCAACAGTTTACTAGAAGAAGCTGTTCAGGTACTCAGGCCCTAAAGTTGTCATATAGTTGGCAGAGCAGCCCCGAGTCAGTCCCCTCAGCAGTGCCGCTGCAGGGACACACTCATCTGTAAAGACAGGCTCAAACAAAAATGTCTTTGCGTGTGAGAAAAAAGCTCAATCTTTGCTTTACAGACTGTGTGAGAACTAAATAAGAACCCCATGAGGATTTTGAGCAAAGCTCCCACCTCTGATCTCCACCCATCACCAGTACTTAGTGCTTCGTCATTGTGGCTGCGTCACCGCCTCCCTGTGGAAACCCCATCGATACTTTCCAACTAGTCTTGAAGGTAAACACCGGAATTATGGCAGCAAGCTGAAGGTGGAGAAGACGCTCAGAGGAGACTGCTACGTGTTCAGGTATGACCCGCGGTCTCAAACACTGCTTGTGTTTAGGTTGCACACCTTTTTTTCCCCTGCCAGAGCTTTTCGCGGCGTGTTTTCTTCACGGCGGTGGTTCGTGAAGAGTTCACTGCAGCGCATTTAGAAGGATTATGCGAGGTCAGGAGTATTTGTGGTAAGGAAAACAAAAAGATAAGTAGAACTGCTGACCTACTGCAGTAATATGACTTCATAACAAGAAAGAAAAATGCCCACAAATGAATGCAGAGGTGTGTCGTTAGGCTGCTCCCAGTACCTCAAAGCTCCCGGGCCCTAAATACTTTACATACTTAGCATAATAGGAAGAATGCAGGTAGCAGCAGTGGTGTAATAACTGTGTAAAAACTCAACGCCTGTTTGTTAATGTGGAGAAAAAGAAGCCGAGAAAGAAAACATTTGGTAATGTAATTACTTTGAGCGGACAGCTGATAAGTCACCTATAACCAGGCCCATTCCCCTTCCTTTCATGTGCTTCAAATGATGCTAGCACTGCATGCTACTTCTTAACAGGCAGTGCCATTTATTAATATCATGTATAATATTATTGTCTACCTCAGCTTTTAACTAAATCCTTAAAATCTGTACTGTTTAAACAGAAAAGTGTTTTTTTTATTGATGCACTTTTGTCCCCCTCTCCTTCTTTCTGTCTTGACCTGGTCACTCCATCTGCGACTGCGCATGCATTATGAAATGACCTTCTACCTGGATATAATGTGAGTATTATCCCATTTAATTTGAATGAAAGGCATTCGTGCTGTGCTTTGTGAGTGCTCTGCTGAAGCCCTACAATGATTTTTTTTTTTTTACCATGTCATGTGCACCAGTGATGTCCTCCTAATGCACCTGAATGCAATTCATAGTTAATGCAGAGTGTTTGTATAATTAAATAGCTGCACAGATGCTTTTCACTTATATTGAGGAAGCATTTCCCTAAAGACGTAGCTCATCAAGCTTTAGAGAGATGATTAAATATTCATTTATTCATTATTTCTATTTTAAACCATTCACTTTGGGTTCAGACTTCAGACTCTATCAGTATTTTTTGGGGTAGTGGATGTGAGGGAAGAGTCAGCTCTGACACTTTCTTTCTATCTGGGAAAAATAAAATTTGGGGGTTAAAAAAATGTTTTAGAATTGAGAAGATTGCTTTTGTTAAGGCTTTGATCTGAAAAGGCTATAGTGTACTTCCTGTCAAAAATTATGGCACATAGTTTTTGTTTTACTGCTGGTTACTCAAAGCCTAGTTAAATTTTGGGAGGAGTTGTTTAATGGTGTCACACTGAGGTATCTGGACGCAAACAGGTCTTTATCTCTCATGAACACCCGCTCCCAGCATGCATTACACCTCTAGAATTGGCGGTGATCTATGGGGCGCCGTTTGTAAAGTGAAAAAGTATGTTTTTGTAAGGTTTTGAGCTAAATGTGGAAAAATGTTGCCGTTAATTTCAGCATGCTTCACTTTACAAACGGCGCCCCATAGTGATCCTCTCTTACTCATCTGATATAATTTACGCTGAACTGCTTGAACTAGCTGATCTTCTGCCTCAGTGTCTTTTTTTTTTGTTTTTTGTTTTTTGTTACTAGACTCAAAATATGACTTACACATGGATAAAATGATGATTTTAGTGAAAGGTTTACTGAGGTTTATGATACAAAGATGAGACTGGTTTTACCATCACACTGGTTACTGAAATTAAAAGCTTCCATGCTGGGAGTTTACATGCAAAACTACATTGAAGTCAACCACCAGGTGGCAGTGCAAACTAACCCAACACACCTTTGTACAGTAGCGTCAGTAGATCACATCTATTCTTCGTTGGCTGAGAACACATTTTTGCCACAATTTGTTCAATGTTCCACCAGCCATTAAAATCAGATGACATCCAAACACATGTATGTAAGCATGTTGCTTCCAATCTGACTTCCTCAACAGTATCTTTATTAGAATTTTCTCTCTTTTTTCTCCTTATGAAAGGAGATTGATTGTTATACTGCATTGATTAGCAGTAAAACATGATTGAAGCAAAAAAAGAAGACATTTTTAACTCTTGTTTTTATAGTTAAGATTAAAATAAACAAGTAAATACATTCAAAGTGAAAATTGCACCACAGAGGGGCAGAAGGATAGAGCATCACTACAAAGTGGAGTGCAGAGCACAACAATCGTTTTACCTTCATTAATAATAAATCTATCATTTAAATTCACTCTCGTTCAGCTGTTTTCCTGCTCTGTACCTTTCATAGCGTAATTTATTGTCCTTAAAGTGCAAGAGAGTCAAATGTGCCCTAGTAGAATAAGAAGGGGCAACTTGTCCATGGGAAGGAAAGGACAGACGCATGGAACATTCCCGCTTCATAAATTCTTCATAACATAATGGTGCAAAATTAATATTGATGTACTCTTACCATCTATCACGTTAGTGCTTTTGAGAGCTCAGTTTCTGAGCTAAAAAACAACAGAGAAAACCTCCTGCAACTGTGCCTCTCTCAGATGCACTCAAACTTCACATTTTAAAGCATTTTTTTAAGCTGCACACATTGTTTTACATAAGATGTAAATGGAAGGGTACAGGGCGTGTGTGTGTGTGTCTGTGTGTGTGTGTGTGTGTGAGATGCGTACCCAGATGTAGTCACGAAAGTCAAAGAGAGATGAATTGGGTGGAAGTGGTATGGGGGGCGTTACGTAATCACCGTGCGATAGTGCCAGAGAGGGATAAAGATGTTCCAAACAAACATAACCCCCATGCACTCAGCTGGAGTGATGCACGGCTCCGTTATATGCGCGTGTTTGCTTGCGCTTTTGAACAAATGTAGAAGAGCGGCAGGGGAAGCAGAATGTTTGCGTCAGTGTTTTGGGTGTGTCTACTGTGTGAGTGCATGGAGGTGGGCCGTCTCAGGGTCTGCGGTTCCAGGCTGTCACTGTCTCAAGAGACTGGGTCTGCCAGTGCTCTGCACCTCTTCTTCTTCTCCCCCCCTTTGTAGTCTGTCTCTCCTCCCTCTCCTGGGTCCAGCTCAACACCTGCTCCTTGCAGTAGGCCTAGGGCTGGGCAGGGGTTCCTAAGCAACTGGAAGCAACGCAAGTTGTTCATATGGGTTTTGTTTGCCTGCCTTGCTCCCCTTCCTCTGTTTTCTCCTCAGTAGCTACACAAAACTTACATCCTGCCTGTGCGCAACCCTGATTCCTGTTAATGTGTTATGTCAAAGTAAATGTTTAACAAATGCCAGTCGGTGTGCTGTTATGGTGTCCTCGTTTTGCTTTGCGATCAAAGTCTAAAGGAAAAAAAAAGCACACAGATGCACACAGACTGTTACTGGCCTGGAGAGATATTTTCTGTTCACTTTCATCATTCGCCCCAACGGTAAGAGCTTCGGACTTTACGGCAACCCGGTATTATTTTAGTTGGAATCGCAGGATAACCTTTTTTTGCTGGTAAGATATTTTATCTTCTTCGATATACAGCATATAATAGTGCTAGACATGACATGACACTCATAACGCCCGCCACATGAACTTGCCTGTGTAGGACAAAGGTGATGGCGCCTCACCCCCGTGTGGTTCTGAGAATAATGAGCCCCCTTCTGCCTATGAGCCGTATGTCGCTAATGGGGTCAAGCAGATGGGTGGGGGAACCGTCATGGGGTCCATAAAGACTGCTTGTGTGTATGTGTGTGCCCAAAAACAAGACCCATATGTGTGTGAGCTTGTTTTTGAATTTTGAGATGTAGATCGACGGGTGGGTGTGTCTGGGATTGTAGTTTTCAGCTGGGCAGAGTTTTAAGCTGTTCCTCTGTCACGTCTGCAGTCTTGAGACCCTTACCTATGTTGTGTTGGTGCCTGCCTCCTCCTGCTTCTGGGCGTTACACTGTACTAATGATCGCTCGCTTTAACCGATCCACACCACGCATGCACTTTTAAAAGGGGTCAATACAGTGAAATGAATCAAAATATGGGTTTTTACTTGGCAAACCCACATAGCCTTACTAAATTTCATTCATGAGCAATTTCTAAAACCATCTTAAATGTTCTAGGCGTCATTATTATGCACCATTTTTATATTAAATCAGAATTTCTCTGGAGCTGGCCTCATCAGCCTTATATGAAAGTTGTGTGCATCTCCTCCGCCTTGGCATGGGTTTGTAAGCCACGCTGGTTGGTGCTCATTCGCTCAGCTGAAGTCCAAGCCTCGGCGTGAGACTCCACCCCTTTACGAGCATCGGACACCTTCAAGCACAACAAAGCATGTGTCGCTCAGCAGCATTGTTTCTCGTGTGAACGCGCGGAATATCGCATTTTTTTTCTGTCCGTCTTTGCGGCATCCAGTCTCCTCCTTGATGCTGATCCCGGAGTAGGTAAGCCGCATTTCAGGCTCGCATGCGCCGGGGCTGTGGAGATGAGTTGGTGTGTGTTTGTTTTGTTGCACATTCGGCGCCATTTTCGTGCACAGATTGTTTAAATACCCCGGCATGTAGGTCCGACACAGCCCGTAACTGTTTCAGGGAAGGAGGGTGAAAAAGTTACATTTTAGATTATTTTAAACGTAATTGATCATTTATTATTATTATTATTATTATTATCATTAACGCGTAATTAATGAATTTGTTCCGCTTGAGGATTGTTTAGTTTAAAACAACCAAACAAATAAAACACCTTTAGAAACGAACAGTAGTGTGGAGGCAGGGTGTGTTGTTGTTTAGTGTAAAATAAATAAATAAATGCAATGATCGCTCTGCTAAAAGAGGGCGCATTTAGACAACCCACTTTGCAATTTTCCCTCTTTTTTATTATAGCAATCCCGATATATTATGATTGAAAAAAAATTGATAAACATAGATTATAAAAAGAGAAAAAACATAGGTTTTCTATAAAACTGTTTTTTTTTGTTAATTTATTTTATTTCATTTATTTTTTTATTGTCTGACAGGTACATAAAGAGCTTTAAAAGTATTGACTGGGATGCCTGAGAATGGCCGCCCTGTTTAGGTCTCTTAAATCATACGTAAAATGTGTTATTGCTGATGATGCTCTTGTGTCTGTCTTCTCTGTTCAGATGTTCAGTTGTTGCTTGTTTGTTTATTTTTAATTGGTGCTGCTCTGCTTTGGATTTCATATTTTCTGCTCGCTTTTGCCCCGTGAGGAATGTATTAGGGGTTAAAAGATGCCCATCTTTACCACAGGGCTTCATGTGCCTGTGTCTGTCTTGTTCCTGCCTGCGTACTTCGGAGCAACTCATCCAATAAGCCTCATCTCCATTGATGATACTGCTGAATATATATAGTCAGATAATCTTTTATGAAGCGCTGCAGATGTGACGTAGGGCGGATGAGGGAGAGTGTCGCGGGTTGAACTAATGCAGCAGAACTGGCAAGTGCTGGCATGAGCAACAGAGGTAAACACAGAGGTTAAAAATAACAGATAAGACTGAGGGTCTCCTGCACTGCTGAATCAGCAGTGTTGTGGACACAGAGCTGCTGAAGTGATACGCAAAGATGTTTTTGGTCTTTCTGTGTGAGAGTGAGGTCATCCAGGTCCCAGAAGAGCTTGCTGATGTTAATCCTCTTTTGGGAGTTATGATGCATTCGAGCAGTTAGACTACTACTGTGTTGTATGAGCATTACCAAACAGGGAACAGACTCTGCATCCCTTAGAGCCATTTGCTAGTTCCTTCATCAGTTAGGACAGTGATTATGATTATTAAACACCAAGGAAAAAGTAAATTTAACATAACCTTTTCACAAATAATTCTAGGATCAAATTAGACATTTTTTTCACTTAATGACAGAAAACTGAGTAATGGCACAAAGCTGATTCTGAATCTTATAACGTGTCTGTATTTCTATGTCTCTGCAACATGGAAAGAAGCTTTCGTTCACAATGTACAGAAATATTATGACTCTAATCGGCGGCGGCTGAGGTAATGTTGGAAAAGGATTCGAAATTGCTTTCAGGGCAACCGCAGTAAATCAATCACGGTACTTCATTGTTTTCCCATGTCGGTTCATGTTACAGCATCACACTCACAGACACCATCTGTGTGTATTGATTGGTGTGGCACTGAGTTTGGGATAGGTTTACACTGATAGCCAGACTGAAATAAACCATTGGAAACCAACACCGTTTGTTCGACCGTCCTCCGGTTCACACGGGAGATTCTGGACCCAATCTTTGATTGCTACATTTCATTTGTTGTAGTCAGTCTATGCTTCCTGTCCATAATCCATAACTACACAGTAGCAAATTACATCCTGTGATCATTTAAGAAACTTGTTTATGAAAACTGTAAAGACGAAATATGGATATAAATCCCTGCCCGTGTGCTTGTATTCACAGTGTTGCTAGGCAGGCTTCTATGTTAACCGCACACGAATAGGTTAGCGAGGCACGTGTTGGCGTGTATGTTGTCATGTGTGCCTCTGTTTGTAAGGAGAGGTTAATGGGAGCCACCATGTGGCCGGAGGGGCTGATATCTTGGTCTTCAGTTCATTTCTGTTGATTTTCAGCCAGGTAGGCGGGGCTCCACATAAAACCATGAATCAGCACAGCGGATCACCACTGTGCTTCTGCCAGCTTTTCTTTTTCCTTGCTCACGCCCGCACACACGCGCACACACACACACACATACAGATGCATGTAGGATGAGGAGCACAGAGCTGGCGAATCAGGGTGGAGGGCGACAGAGAGAGAGAGAGATCCTGTGGGCAGGTAGATGGAGATAATCTCACTTGGTCACTTGGGGGCTGATTAACTCTAAACTCCTTCTAATTCCTTAAGCCTACTGTCAGTGCCCAGGAAACATGCTTTCGTTGTCTTCTAGTATTTATACGTCGTTGCAGTTATTTTGGGAGCCGCGCTTATTTTAAGTCAGCGGTCAGTGCTGATAACGACGGAGCAGTGCACTCGTTCAGATTAAATCCATTTTCAAAAACTGGGCTTTAAGTGGAATTGAGTGTGCAGTTGCGATGGTGCACGCATGTATACACGTGTTGTGAACAGGAATAGATATGAGGTTGTCTGTAAAGGCCAACTAATGAGTCCCAGCTTCTTGCGCACACGTTGCTATTTATATACTTTACCTCCTCCTCCTCCTGCGTCTCTGCAAGCTCGTCTTCATTCAGCCCTCTGCTTTTATTTTATTACACATGCACACAGCGGTGCTGCTGCAGCGTCACTGGTAAACAGTGTGACGGTTTTAGTAGCGAGACAAATATATTTTCGGAGTGTGAGAATGATAAATAGAGTTTTGATCGTGTGGCTGGGTTAGCATCAGTTCAAGCAGTTATTCTAATAACTAATAACTAAGCATATGCAATTTTTCTTGTAAGTCAGGTTCACTCAATCATATCACCTATTTTCAGATTTTTAAATAACCTTCAGATGAATTAAGAGCATAATAAACTCTAAATCACATCCTCTTTTGACTCCAGTTCTGTTCACACCTGATCCAGCAGCTCACTTATGCTGGAGGGTGGCCTGCTTCATCTATAATTTAGCTCATTAGAGACACTAATTATATGGTATTGAGGGCAGTTTTATCCCTCTCAGTGCAGCAACATTTCATCCATGTGTAAGAGGAGGAGATATTAGTCACGTTGCTAGAAATTAACTGGGAGTTGAGATCCTGTGGCGTGACGGTCGCCGTCTCAATTGGTCAGGATGCAGGTTGGGCCTGCTCAGCTGGGTGACAGCAGAGATGTTAGATAGGCAACACAAAATGGAGGAGGCAGCAGACACAAGCTCAGCTGGTCCATTAGGAGCATGTCTGCTTTCTGACAATCAGAATTGAGATGACAGAGCACTAAAAGACCCAAAGGAGACTGTGAGCATTGATGCATACCACTATCTGTGTGTGTATGTGCATATGTGTGTGTGGTGACCTAGGGAATAGGCCTACGGGGGGGGGGGGGTCTTATGGGGGGAAGGGTAGGCAGGATTAGTTATAGTGTTCAGCCCAGTTATTGGTCACTGGACACAAACAATGGGAGGGCTAAAGAGGATTTGTTCTTATGTGTACCCCCCTCCTCCTCTCCCGCTGTCCTGTAGTGCCAGTGGGAAGTGCACGGTATAGAGGTCCAGGCTGCACCCAACGGGGGCGGCCCCGTGCATCTGGAAGATTGGCCCGTCTGCCCGTCTAGCGTTTTCCCATCCCCCACCCCTCCCCCAGCCCAGGGTGGGACTTGAACTACATATGGACGAGACAAAAACACAGCCACATTCGTCACCAGTCAGACGAGACCTAGTTCGGGGGAGCGTGCACGTCGGCACAGTCGAAATAAGGAGCTGATCTGCGATGCGAGTGGCTGTAACTTGCTTAAGCGAGGTGTTGTGCCATTGCATAATACCTGCAGTTTTTTTTTTTAGTCCCTGTGTGATTTAATCAGCTGGTTAGAAGTTTCTAAATATACCAGATCTGTCCTCACACTGCCACCGCAGAGGATCAAAGTTGTGTTCATTAAAGGGCCCAAGTACTGGGACTGCGAGTCACATCATTTTGATTGTAATAACACGGGCAGGTATGCTCGCTCTGTTACATACTGACAGAAGTCAGCCTCACCTTAACCGAGTGAGGTTGAAAAGTACAAGAGGTAAAATGAGATGGACGTGAAACCACTAAGAAATATTTTTTTTAAATTTCGATGTGTTAAACTATTTGAAATTGTGTGAGTAATCAGGTGGCTTATTTACTCATTACTAGCTGACATATACAATAACAATACTGTGCAGAGCAAAATGTGACTGAAATAAGAGTAGAGTTAATTTATTGACCTGCAATTTTAGACGTTAAGAATGACTTTTAAAAAACTTTATAAGCTTTTTATTGGTTTATTTATCTCTTTATTGTCATATTGTTCTAGTGCCTTAGATGACCTAAGCATGAGGGGCGTGTGTGATTTGAAGAGCCAGGCATGCCCAATGTAGACAGTGCTAATAGGCAAATCCGGAGCAGAATGCCTCCTTTGTGTCAGTGAGCTTTAATGAGCCTGTTGTGAGATCTCTGTGCAGACAGAGAAACACTCTGCAACAAGGAGAACCATTGTGCGATGAAACGATGTTTGTGCATGTGTAAATACGTGCGTGTGTTTGAGTCACGGCGCAGTCTGTAGGTGGCAGTTGGCTCCATGTTTCCTGGAATATTAATAAATAATAGGCACTCTTAAGGAGTAGGCAGCTAACGATACACTGAAGCAACAATGAAAATTACAGTGAAAAATAGCTTATTGTTAATTAAGAGTGTAAGCCAAAATGCAGAATATTTAAGAGAAAATAAGCAGGAACGGGTAGAAATAATCCTGTTTGTGTCATAAAATAAAACATTATCTGTTCCGCTGGCAATCTGAGCCGAGGGCGATGACTGAAAGGCAGATTAGATAGAGCTTAAAACAGGAAATAATCCACAGATTTTAGTAAATTTTGTGTAGCTGATGTGATAGTTGCTGTCTTGATTAAAAAGTCACTAGTTTTACCTGTAAAATGCTTTAAAAATGTCCTAAAATTTATTAAAAAAAACCTTTTGTTCCAAAACTGCGTATGTGTAAATGAAGTGTTAAGTTAACCTGGTTTGTTGGACACCATCAATGCTGTGACCTTTCTTCATCTATGACTCCCTTCTGTTTCACCTTCGCAGTGGCTACCATGACAACAGAGGCAACTGCCGTGACTGAGGCAGACACTGAGGGCAAGCAGAAGACCAGTGGCGCTGAGCCCGAACCCGAACCAGAGAACAAGCAGAAGGCAGAGGCGGCTACATCTGACCCAGAGGGGGAGCAGTCGAGCACAAAGGCCCAGGAACAGGTCACTGAGCCTGGGCCTGCCGAAGCAGCGACCTCCCCTGAGGAGGAGCAGCTAAAGCCTCGTACCAGGACCTCTGCTGGCAAAGGCCTTTCTCGTCTCTTCTCCTCTTTCCTCAAACGCCGATCACAGTGCTCAGAGGAAGAGGCGTTTGAGGCAGAAAAAGCCAAAGACGAAAAGGCAGACAAAGAGGAAAAAGTAGATAAGAAAGAAGAGGAGACGGTGGAAGAAGGGAAAAGTCAAGACAAGGAGGCCAAAGCAGAGGAGGGAAAACCAGAGGTGAAAGAAGTGAAAAAGAAAGACGACAAAGCAGAACCTAAAGAAGAGAAAAAGAACGTGGAAGAAAAAGTAGAGAAGAAAGGTAGCAAAAAGAAAAAGAAAGAGGCCAAGAAAAAAGCAGAAGAAAAGGATGAAGAGAAAGTGAAAAAGGAGGAGACAAAAAAGGGGGAGGAAAAAAAGGGGGAGGAAAAGTTGATGAAAAAAGAGGACCAAAACGAGGAAGGGACAACACAGCAGACTGTAGAAAAGGAGGAAAAGCAAGTGGAGAAAAAGGAAGAGAAAAAGAAGGAAACTGCTGAGGTCAAAGACAAGGCGGCAGACGCTGGAAAGAAGGAGGAAGAAAAGGTTGACAAGAAGGTGGCAAAGAAAAAAGAAAAAGAGGAGAAATTAAAGAAGAAAGAGGAGGAGAAAGCAAAAAGGAAAGCAGAGGAAGAAGAGAGGATAAAAAAGAGGGAAGAGGAAAAAGCAAAGAAGAAAGAAGAAGAAAAAGCCAGAGAAGCCGAGAGAGCGAAGAAGAAAGAGGAGGAAAAAGCTAAGAAGAAAGAAGAGGAAAAAACGAAAGAGGAAAAAGCAAAAACAAAAGAAGAGGAAAAACCAAAAGAGGAGTTGAAGAAAAAAGAAGACGAAAAGGTGAAAGAAGAAGCAAAGAAGAAAGAGAAAGAAGGGGAGGAAGCAAAGCCGGAAGAAAAGGAGGAAAAAGAAGAGAACAAAGAGAAGAAAAAAGACAAGGGAAAGAGCAAAGGAAAGAAAGAGGAGAAGGAAGTGAAGGAAGTGAAAGGACCAAGTGAGGAGCAGGTGAAAGCACCGATTGCTGCTCCTGAGCCTGAGCTTAAAACTGAGCCAGATATTGAACAGGCTGCTGATCAGCACTCTATAAGCAGCACAGAGGCGCAGGTGAGTCCTAACAATCTCACATTTAGAGTACTTGTTCTAAGATTCGTGGTGATTAAGATGAAAGTAGAACCAGTAGGCAGTTGGCTTAAATTAGCATGATCACTGGAAATGTAAAGATATGGCAGCCTCTCCTAAACAGACCTCCAAAACTTACGGGTCAAACAATATATTTTGCCTGTATATTTCTACCAAAAAACAAAGCTAACTCTAAAAACAGACCGTATTTTTTTGGAGTAATGTGCAGTTCTATTTTTAAGCCGACTGCCGTGATTTCAGACTGTTTGCAATGTCCTTGTGATAACAAGACCCCAGGAAGCCTGACCTTGATGGAAAAGGGGTATTACAGACTTTCAGAGGTGCTGTAGACCGACTCCAGACAGATTTATCTAACTCATCTAACTGTATTTTCTAAAACAAGGGCTAAAAAAGAACATCACTGCAGACAAAGGTTATAAAAAAAGCACTTCATGCTGCTGATTGGGTTTTGCTTTCTAATGAGTTTTTTATGTGGACAGCTTGCTCAGTGAGCATCACTGTGCTCACTTGGGCTTAAAGGCTGGTCTGAAACAAAGATGACCCATGCTGGTTTGAACTAACGCTAGTATCAACCGCTCGGGTTCATCCTGGGTTATTTGAGTACTACCTTAGTATGGTGCTCTGTATAATGTCTCCCACTTTCTCTTTCATCTTTGTGACACACTTTGGCAATTGTCTGGTTTTGACTATTTTAGCCAGCCCAAGAGGAACACAAGGAAGAGGCTGTGATAAAAGAGCCTGAAGCAGTGGAAGAAGTGAAACAGGAGGACACGGAGAAAATAGAGGAAGAACCAGCAGAAAAGGAAGAGCCAATCAAAGAAGAGGAAAAGGAACAAAAGCAGGCAAAGAAAGAGAAGCCTGCAAAAGAAAAGACAGAAAAGAAGACTGAAGAGGTTAAAGGCTCTAAACGTCAGAAAACCATGCAGTGCAAAGTCACCCTGCTGGACGACGCTCAGTTTGAGTGTGAACTTGATGTAAGCAAACCCTCCCAAAATGCACCACTGTTGCGTTTGCTTTTCTGTGATGATAAACATGGAAACTGAAGAGTTTCTCTTGCCGTGTGTCCTATGTCTGCGTTTCTCTTTCTCATTTAGAAACATGCTAAAGGCCAAGAACTTCTTACAAAGGTGTGTGACCATGTTAACCTCCTGGAGAAAGACTACTTTGGCCTGGCTCACTGGGAAACCCCAACCAGCAAGGTAGGATGGTTTTACCCTTCTGTAGTGTTAATTACTTGGAGCATAACTGGATGTTATGAATGACAGTGCAAAAAAAAAGGGAGCAAATTTTCTTGCATTTCTTCCGTTTTGCTCAGACATGGTTGGAACCCACCAAAGAGATACGGAAACAGGTTCCAGGTGCTGTCTATGAGTTTACATTCAACGTCAAGTTCTACCCTCCTGATCCAGCTCAGCTTACTGAAGACCTAACCAGGTGAGCAAGCATCAGCTTAAAGGAATGGATCAACATGAGGCAATAGGGAGCTTTTGCACTGCATTTATTCAACCCAGGATAAATGTTCATAGACTCAATTCCTTAATCATTTCACACCTTTTCCAGGTACTTTCTGTGTCTCCAGCTGAGAAAGGACATTATGCTTGGTGTTCTTCCCTGTTCCTTTGTCACACTGTCCCTGCTGGGCTCCTACACAGCCCAGTCAGAACTCGGAGAGTATGACCCCGAGCTCCATGGAACAGACTACGTTAAAGATTTGAACCTGGCCCCCGGACAGAGCAAAGAGCTGGAGGAAAAAGTGATGGATCTGCACCGCACATACAGGTCATTAAGGAGTCGTCTAGACACGCCCTTTTCACAGTGTTCATTTAAGCCCAGTGTGCATACATTGAAGGAACCTAATTCATTTTCAAAGCTGCTTGAAGATGATTGAGCCTCAAAAATGATTCTGACAGTAAAATACGTCTTTGAATTAAACGTTATCGTGTGTGCTCCAGATCAATGAGTCCAGCCCAGGCAGATCTGCTGTTTCTGGAAAATGCCAAGAAGCTCGCCATGTATGGAGTTGACCTGCACCAAGCCAAGGTATGTTTATTTTTATTTTTTAAATTATTTTACTGGTTTGGATGAATGGTTTGCTTCTTAACACGTGGTCCAGTCTTTTTCATAGAAGCATGTCACGAGTATGTATGCATGTATTGATTTTTATTCAATTTTAAAATGCTCTTTTTACAATAGCATCATTGTATTGCAGCAGTAGCATCCATATTTAATTACAAAATTGATGTCATACCCCTTTGGAAAAAATAGAGAGATTAATAACATCCTAAACTCCATGACCTCAAACGTTTCGTGAGAAAGTCTGCCCCCTGGTGACTGATTATTGCAAGTGCAGGCTGGCGGTGTTTGGTCAGGGCTGTAAATGTTCCGTGGTGTTTCTTGCATGCAGGATCTGGACGGTGTTGATATAATGCTGGGCGTTTGCTCCAGTGGTCTGATGGTTTACAAAGACAAGCTGAGGATCAACCGTTTCCCTTGGCCCAAAGTGCTCAAGATCTCATACAAACGGAGCAGCTTTTTTATCAAAATCAGGCCGTCAGAGGTAAATCTCACTTTACATAGTCTGTATGTTTGACCTGTATTGATTTTTGTATTGTTCTACACAGATCCAATTTCCATAGATTTCCTCTGAGCTTAGCTTTGAAAAATGTAAAGAACTGATTTCTTTTAATAACCAATAGATTGTGTGTGTGGGGGGGTTTACTCTAACCCCCTAGACTTATTTATTATTTCTCAGCAGAAGTGGCTGGTATAAAATGTAATAGTACTGTTAGTTTATATTGCTATTGGTTTTCTTATACACATAAATGTAACTGTACGACTGAGCCAACTGATTGCAAGTATGATAAGATACATCCAGCTTTTCAGATGTCTTTCAGTTTCTTTCACTATTTAAAGAAAACTGTGTTTCACAATTGCAGAATAATGTCGCTGTGGAGTCATTGAATTTGACTTTTGTTTCTTTGCTTTTAGCAAGAGCAGTATGAAAGCACCATTGGTTTCAAGCTGCCCAACTACAAAGCCTCAAAGAAGCTGTGGAAAGTTTGTGTTGAACATCATACCTTCTTCAGGTAACAACACTTTGATTCTGAGTGACACTTAGGTCCTCCCTATCCACTTGTTAATTGGCTAACTCCTCACTCCACCTTAAGTCCTGTATTGGCACCACAGCAGTTTTAACCACAGAGGAAAAGCTGAACACTCTTAAAGCTTTTGTCTGTTTAATGAGATAAATCCAAACATGTTGCTAATCTTTTTACATAACACGAATCCTTTTTTTTAAAAAAAGAAGACAGTGCAGGGTTTATAATTTTGAATCCACAGTGTTCATGTAATGGTCAAATAATGTGTAGATTAAAATGTAATTCTTATATCTCTTGCTCAGGGTTTCAACAGTGGAGCCGCCCTCTTCACGTCGCTTCCTCGCCTTGGGCTCTAAGTTCCGGTACAGCGGTCGTACTCAGGCCCAGACCCGCCAGGCGAGCTCCATGATCGACCGGCCGGCACCTCGCTTCACACGATCTGCAAGCAAGAGGCTGTCTCGCAACCTAGATGGAGGTATGCGTGAGTGTATGTTGTCACATCTGTGTGTGTGTGTGTGTGTGTCCTGCAATAAACCACGGGTCCAATAAGGTGCCCTCTGACTTCTTTTGCTATAGAACCTGGAGATGAAACTCTCCAGTTTCTGCAGGTAGTCTCGGCATCAGCCAGGACTCAGGTTGATGATTGGTCACTGCTGATGGTATCTGACAGACCCCAGCCTTCTTCCGAATTCACAGGTACTTCGAAGTGTGTGAAGTGATGCCTTTTGGCATACCTTCTACTCGCAGATTGCTTTGTAGGATCTAACAGCCTTTTTGCATCATTTTTCCATTCATCTTTGCTTCCATACCTGCAAAACTGTTGCTCTTCAGCACAGTTAGCTTGTCTGGAAAGTGACCTATTCTGATACATGAGATGGGACATGTACCCTGTACTTTCCCCGGTGTGACTCCACAGTATTGTTGGTTACTGAAATCTGAAAGAAATTAAACAAATTTCTTCACAAATGTAACTCTAAACAGGTATTTCCAGTCTTGAGGCTCTTGTTCCTCTTTTTTTTCATTTCATAACTTTGCACTTAACGTGTGTTGCACAACCGCTTTCATTTGCTTATTTTCATTTGCCTTTATGCTTGAACTTTTGACTGACTGACCTCCCTCATCACTGCCCCAGTGCCCATCATTGTAACGGGTTCCATCTGGAGCCTGTTTGTGTTCCAAAGTGCAAAAGGCATCTTTCATTCATCTTTATACTAACTTCGCTTTACTGGACTCACAGAAGTCTGGCACAAAAGCTTGAAATCTTTCTTGCTTGAAGCGCTGTGCAGCATTCACAGCCGGTCGTCATCTCTGCAGCAAAACCATTACATAACTGGCATCACCTCGTCATGTCTTCACAGCCGGAAGGGAGTTTGAGCAGAATTTCACTCAGTCCTGGGAGGAGGAGGAGGGGCGTACTGTTGGCACGGAGACTGGGACTGCTGGTCCTCAAACCATTATCCAGACAGTCAGTCAGCCATGGCAGGATCTGGCGAGCGATGACGATCACCAGAAGAGGAGAACGGAAGATGAATGGTTTATTCTTCTGGATCATCAGCCTCATATTCCATTTATCTCACCCTTTGATTTTGTTGAAGAGCCAGGTATCTACCATTATAGTGCATGGGTAGCGTCAAATATCGCAAATTTAACATGCACTTCATTCATGTTGCCACCATACTATATGCACACGGCACTACTCAGTAAGAAACCAGGCGCGTGGCTCCACGTGGCCTTCTCGTTTCAGCTGGTTGAAGTTTGTTGTTGTTTGATCACCTGATACAAAAAATGTTGCACCTTGTTTTTTGATGTCAGCTGAAACTAGCTTGGCAAAAACGAGCTCTATGGACCACCAACTGGAACCAGTGGCGATAAATCAGGATGACTGGTTCCTGTACTTTGACCGTCTGCTCAGCGTGTCTCCCTCTGAGCATTTTGAAAAACTTCAACGTGAGTTTCTTTGTCTGGCTTTCTGCAAAAACCTTCACACTTTTTTGGGTAAAAAATGGTAAAAAAAAAAACAATTAATTGCAGCACTTAAATGGTTTGTTGTATCACTCTTCCAGTCTCTACCACGGAGGGGGAGGAGGAGGAGCAGGTCATAAGCGTGAAAGAACAGCAAATGATCACTGAGGAGATGATTGGGAGGATGCGGGAAACAGTGATGTTGGTGGATGCATTTACAGAGAAGGAAATTTTGGAAGGAAGCTTGAGGGACGTGAGGGATCTTGAGGAAAGGCTACAAGAAATTGATGAAATTGCAGGGAGAATTCAGCATGCAGTAGAGGAAGAACTGGGGGAGGAAGAGGTAGAAAAGCTAAAACAAGAAGAGAGAGACATGGAGCAGAAACAGTTGATCCAAGCCAAAGGTGTAACAGAAATGGTGGTGAGGAAATCTGTGAGGAGAAGAGTTATAAAAGAGGGTGAAGAAGGCGAAGTGGACGAATTGGAAGAACAAATAAAAGAGGTGTTTTTAAAGGACTTGTTGCCTGAGGAGGAAGACATCGTGGTGAAGCGGGAGAGCGAAAAACAAGTGGGCAAGAAAGTGGTAGAAGCGTTAAGGGAAGGAGAGAGCAATTTGGAGCAGAGACAGTCAATCCAATCCAGGGGTATAACGGACATGGTGGTGAGGAAATCTGTGCAGAGAATAGATATAAGTGAGGGTGAAGTGGATGACTTGGAAGAACAAATAAAACGGGTGAAGTGGGAGGGTGAAGAAGACACAGACGATAGCTTTAGAGAGAAACTGCGTGAAATGGAACAGGAGTGGCAAGATGCAGACGTCGCCGGCTCTGCTGCTGTAGCAGGATACAAGAAGGTTCAGCATAGGACTGAGAAGATAGTGACTATTGTACAAGAGAGGGGGCAGCAGCAGGAAGGCATGGAAGACGTGCAGGGACAGTCTAGTGTTGCATCAGAGGAGATGTTAGAAAGACAGGAACTGTGGCGTAAGACAGAAGTGGTGGAGGAGAGGCCACAGAGGGAGGTTCCAGAGAGGTCAGAAGGTCTGTCTCAGGCGAGAGTTGATGATGTTTGGTTCATACTTTTAGATCAGCCTCCACACAAAGCTGGTTTCAAAACACCAGGTAAAGTATGCTAATCCCTCTGATATTCTAATATCATCAAAACCATAAAGACATACATGTCCCGAAGCACTAACATTATATTAACCAAACCGGCTTTCGTTTTGCTCTTTTCTTTTGCTTTGATTTCTGCAGTGAGGTGTAAGATATACTCGACTTTAGATTTTCATACGGCCTATGTATTTTTTAAAGAGAGAATAACCACCACTGCCCAGCTTCTCTTCCAGCTGGGCATTTGTTTTCCGTCGCGCTCAAATATTCTGTCTTCACTTTCCTACATAGTTGCCGATGTGGAACGTGTTCAAGTGGACAAGGGTGGTTATTTCAACCCCGAGAAAGAAAAACCACATATCAGCGTTGAACGGGTTGATGACTGGTTTGTGTTGCTGGATTTTATTCCCCGACAAAAGCTTTTTGGGCCATCAGGTACTGCTCGGTCTTGTTTTTGTTTTATTTTTTGAAACTTTGGCTTCCTTGTGCTTTATTTTGTCCTCACTCGCTCATGAAAGAATTGCATGTTAATGCTGGCGATTAAAGATGCCTCTCCTGACTCTGCTTACCAGTTACTCACATGGAAGAGAGGAAAGAAATGGCAATCGAAGATGGATCGAGATATATAGGAGAAAAGCTACAACACCAAGTGTCAGACAAAGTTGATGATTGGTTTGTGTTACTGGATGTTTTTTCAAGACAAACGTCACACGCACCACCAGGTATTCATAAAAGTCCCCTGTGCTGGCTCACAGCTTTAGCAGAACCAATTATTCTAAGCACTGCAGGTACTCTTATTTTCAAAGTCCCTGAGCTTTTTCCTCTTTTTTTTTTACTAAGTCACCTTTTCAGAGCGAATTGCTGCTCACCCAGAGGAACGTGTCTCTCTGATTGAAGTAACAGCTCTTGAGCAGAGAGAAAGAAGATTTGACATTTTGGTTGAAGGTGCTGATGCAAAACAAATGCTGCCAGAAAGGGAGGGGGTAGCACTTCTACAGGATGTGAAAGAGCGAGAAGATGACTGGTGTGTGCTGCTGGATGTTCCCATTAGGCAGCCCTCATTTGTGGCACCAGGTAGAGCAGATTTTCCCCTGCGCTCCTGCTGTTTCTTCATTCACTTTTTGCCTCAAGTGTCATACAGTGAGTTTTCCGTTTCTTTGTTGGTAGCTTCCATGGCTGAGTATGTTGAGGTTTACACCAGAGAGAGCGTTTCTGCCTTGACTGAAGCAGAGGCTGTTGATCCCAGGCGGGAGCTTGTAGTTGAGGATGCTGTTGTGGAGAAAGTGGAAGCAGTGGCTCCCAAGCAAGTTATTCCAGATGTCCCTATAGGTATCTGCAGCTCACAAATGTGCTTTTATAAGATCAACAAAAGATTTATCTTGTGCTTCATAGTAGCCGGAGTTGAAATCAAAATTTTGTTTTGCAGTTTCTATGTCGATGCAGACTAAAATCTATCCAGATGTTTCAACTGAAGTGAAAAGTATAGAGCAGAGATTGCTTCAGATTGACCAGGTTACACCACAGCCTCCCCAGCCAGAGAGAGAGGATGACTGGTTTGCTCTGTTTGGTACTGCACATGATGAAGTCATGATACCAACAGGTATTGCAGTAAATTCAGACTGAAACATAATATTCTAAGAGGACTATGGTGGTCATAGCAGTATCACTCAACGCCTTTGACTCTGTCTGTGCCAGTGACTCCAGCTCAGATCGTTCCAGAAATGAAGACTTTTGAGGTTGAGGTGACCGAAAAATGGAAGAAGACAGTAATTGGTGCGGACGGCGGGCAAGACAGGACAAGTGTGTCTGAAATTAGAGCGAGCCAAATTGCCTCCCTCTCTGAGAGAGAAGATGATTGGTTTGTCCTGTTTGAAAAGCCTGTGGTCGTACAACCAGGTAGATTTCTACGCCGAATGGGTGCTGTGTGAAGCTGTGCGCAAAAAGTTTGCATCAGATGTATTTACGTTTATGTTTCTGTGTTTGTTGCTGTAGTCAAACCTATTATTGATCTAGTGGCAACCACTGAAGCAAGAGTGAAGATCGTGGAAGGTGTGAGGCCACCTGTGGAGATGGTGAAGATTGAAATGGCAAGAGCAGGAAAAGTGGATGATGATTGGTTTGTGCTGCTGGATGTAGCAGCAAAAGCTCCAGGTATTCTGCTGCTTGTATGGCCGTGCGGCTTTGCTATGAGATGCTATCAGACTGAATAACATGGCAACTGTGCTCGACTTCTATTATGTTGTACTAGGAGCACATTATAAACGAATGCAGAAATACTGCACCAGCCTTAGTTATATCGTGTTTGTATGGTGGTGCAGTATGTCAGGGGAAAATGCTCATTTAAGATATTTAGGTAGAGGGAATATTTAACTTCCTGCGGGTCTCATTTTAGTTTTTTTTCTGTACTCTGTCAGCGGCTGGGGTGGAACGCATCCATACATATCCTGATGTAAGACCTGCTAAAGAGCTTACACTCAAAGAGCAGACAGCACAGCAGACAATTACAGTAGTGGAGAGAATACGGCAGCAGCAGCAGCAGGATGTGGTGCAGCCACGTCCAGCAGTGAGAGAGGTGGAAGATGATTGGTTTACTCTTCTGGATGAGTCCCTTAAGAAATCAGGTATAATCCCAAAGAGCTTGGTATGCCAATACATACGAAACATTTCTTGCTGAGGTGAGTAACACCTGGTTGTGTGTTTGTATTAGCCGCTGTCTCGGAGCGCGAGCAGCTCCCAGCACAGGTCACAGTTCCAGCTCCCGCCGCGGCCACGAAAAAGATTAGGATTTCTGAGACGAGACCGGGGTTTGAGAAACGGATCCTGGAAGAAAGACCCTCGCAAACACGTGTCAGTGATAATTGGTTTGTTCTACTCGAGGGTGACCTCAAAGCGTCAGGTATTCTTTCCTTGTGTGGAGTTTTTTCGTTTTGTGTGTGGCTAAAAAAAACCTCACACACGGTCATGCCTTGTTTGCTTCATAAAAACACTCATTTCTAACAGCTGCAACCTCTGCACGGGACACACTGGCTCACAGCTAGCATTTTCCATTATTCACGGACCTTCGATTGAAGAAATAATGCTTTCTTAATGTCGTCATTTCCCTGGTTCAATCTCATTTAGCTTTATGCCTTTTTGCAGCCTAATGCCGTCGGCTTTTGCATCCAGCCTTTGGAATATAACAAGAACCGCTTTTACTGATCCACTTTGTGGACATCTGCTTCTGGCCCACATCACATCCTTACGCTTATGCGTGCTTGTCCTTTTAAATGAGAGCAAAGGAAACAAATGAGGTACAGTATACCTGTGCAGCATTGAGGCTAAGTGTGCCATGTGCTTGTTAAGCTGTTTTATTTTTAATGCTATATCTGTTTTCGTGTGCATTTTACTCACCGTGATCCTCACAAAACTCTCCACTCGCAGCCTGCTCAGTGCTAAAACCCAACATTCACTCATTTCCATTTTGTCTGCGTTTTGTCTAGCTGCGAGCGCCCAGAGGGGCACGCGCCCTGTCAGTGCTCCGGTCTTCTCCCAGGCTGCTCTGATGGAGGCGGGAATCCCCATGGCCACTCTCGACCAGCCCCAGACCTCCACTCCAATCAAAACCAGCCGCCAGGAGGAACGGAAGCTGCAGGTCACCGTAGAAGCCGTGGAGCCCTCAAAAATCGAAGCCGGGGCTGACGCCAAGGTATTCAGTTACTCTGATCGCTGTTGTAAATGTTGGTAATGTAATATGTGTGGAAAAAAGTGATAACAAATGTTGTGTTTTCATAGAAAGTCTTTTATTGTGAATGGTACAAAGCCTTTGTGGCGAAAGATGCTAAAGTATCTGAGATCGCTCTCTGTGTCTGAGTGTGAACTGTGTATCTCTTGCTGCTGTAGCCAGCAGTGTGGAGGGACCAGAGAGAACTAGACTCATCACTGATATCTACCATGAATGGGGACATCCAGGTTAGTGTCAGACGCAGGCGTCTTGCATGTCAGAAGACGTGCTTATACCACGGTTGAGATCTGAGTGTTAACGCCAACATTCAGGGGATGCTAACACGTCTTCCTCTCTCCTCCCCTGGGGTAGCACGAGTCTGACACGACGAGCACGGAGGTGGTGCGAATGCGAAAGGTCAGATTCTTAGTGCCGTACATGTTACCGTAGCCATTTTCTCCACCTCCATTTCTGATGATAAAGAGCTTCTCATCCCAAAGACTAATATCACCCTCTTCTCATGTTGTGCTTCCACACAGCTAGATCGTAAATGAAACCTACATCAGGTTCGATGCACAAGAAATGTTTTTATTTATTTTTTTAAAATTTTATAAAAGGTAGAAAATATAACAATGGATAGATCGCAAACAGTTTCACAGTCTCACAGTCTCAGAGTACGTTAACACCTACTGGCTGTTTTTAAAAGTTGAAACAGTTACATCATTTCTTCCCATTGCTTGCTGTTCTTAACACTGGAATGCACACATGCATGATTATAGATTAAATGCACTAAAGAGGCATGGTAACTGGTGTTTTATCACATTTATGTCACTCCATCACTTTTTTTCTTTTCTCGGTATAAGAATAGAAATCTTCGGTCAGTCCTCCAGAGCCATCTGTTCTTTGCTTTGTTAGTGTAGTGCAGATTTTGGTCCCTTATGGTCACACAAACGACTGTGCATGCACTCTTACTCTTACTTTCTCTGTTTTATTAACACATTAGTGAACTTCGTAGTGTGCATGGAAGAGGTGTGGTTGATGCCAGCATAAAGGGAAACTGAAACAAACCCACCTTCTTTTTTTTGTTCTTTTCATTTTTCACAGAAAAGAGCTAAGAAAATTGAGGGTGACTCAATATATATCAGACATAGCCAATTAATGTTGGAGGTTGGTATCCCTTCTGGAGACGTCGGTCTCCAGCTGCATTTTCTTGCTCTTTGGCGCACCGGCTGCTGTTTAACATCACGCTTGCATGCGGCATGATTCACACTTTTCTCGTCGGCGTTAACGAGCGGCTGTAGATTACATGAAAAATGTGTGTTTGTGTGTGGCAACCGACTCTGATCCGATTGATTCAGGAGAGTGCTGTTGAGTTTAGAACAACAAGAAAAAATGACTGGGTTCAATCTGAACTTGTTCAGGATGCTGCACTCCTGATAATCCACAAACTGTTCATAGTGATTCACCGTGCGGTGTTGGTGAGGCACCAAGGTCTAAGAACGGTGAAGCTTTCCTTAATTGTTTTTTTAATGGCAGGTTTCACTCCGAGCTCATGTTTTATGCACTTATTTATTCAAGATCATCAGTATTCTCCTGTTCCTGCTTTTGCTCTGTCCTTCATCTCATTTTCAGACTTGTCAGTAATGCATTTCATTTTCTTGACAATTATGGAAATGAGTGTTTTAGTCTGTAGAAATGAAAATGTGTGTGTGTGTGTGGGGGGGGATCCCTGCTGTGTTGTGTATGAAAGAAATGCCATTTGGTGAAACATTTATCATTAAGTTGCTCTTTTGCACCACAACAGCTCATGATATACAGATATATAGTTTGCAGTATGTTCTGTTTATTTGCTATCACATCCTGCGGTTGCCTGTAAAGATCAACTTGGTGCTAAATGTTGCCAAATCAGCGCTTTGACCGTTGTTCATTTGTCTTAAATGAACGGGGATTTCATTTGGAACAAGCCTTCATCTTCAAGAGCTTTTACAATGTCTGCTGTCACCGCCTTTCTCCTGCTCTTTGGTTTGCAGCCTCTTCTCTTAACATGTTTCACTGCGAGCCTAATGCTGTGAAATAGATGCTCAGTGTTGCGCTGTATAGTTTAGGCCCTCTACCCAACCACGGCTCCAAATGACTCCAAATATTTATCAGCTTGATAAATCGCGGCTCCAGCTCTGCTCTCATGAATCAGCTGCCAGGTTTAATTTGCATTTTGAAAAGGAGACACTGATCATTTTTTAAGGAATCTGAAAAATTTATGTTTGCTTAGAATCACGTTAACCCCGCTTCTGCTTATTTAATCATCAATAAATCAACCAAAGTTGCGCAAAACGGCAAAAAAACACCAAATAATCTGACTTTTTTTTTTCTTTTAATCTCTCCCTCTCTACGACACATCTTCTGCCTTCCCTCTCCCTTCCCGGACAACCTCTGTGTACTTTCTGTCCTTGTATTATCCTCTTTCTCCATCCTCCATCCTTTCCCCCCCCCTCAACCGCCAACGTCTTTCCCATCTCGACTTTCCTCTGTAAAGGATTTCGATAAGCCTCAGGAGGTGCTGCTCAGGCATCACGCCAGCATCAGTGAGCTGAAGAGAAACTTCATGGAGGCGGTCCCAGATCACAAGCCAAGTGAGTGGGACAAGCGCCTGTCCACACACTCTCCCTTCCGCACCCTGGGAATCAACGGTCAGCCTCTGCCCAGCGCGGATGGGGTAAGTCTGGCACAAAAAACAACTGATCCTTTTAGTTCATTTAGTCTATCAGTTGGAGAATTTGAGAGAAAAAATAGTAAAAAATAACATCTAATTTGACTAATTAAGATGATCAGTTTTGGAACTGACTTGGCACTTACTTGTGTTTGAGTAATGTTTAAAAAGAAGAAATTGTGAAGAGGAGTCATTCAGGCTCTTTCTGATGTAGACAGTGTTGACAGTTTGCGTGTGCATGTATCTGAGCTGATGGCATGCGGTATGCATTAATTGAATGTGTATGAAGAATGCAGCCGGACTCGTTGACTTTTATATTTGTTCATTCACATAAAAGACCGCTGTGGGTGAGGCATCTTTGGCACAGGTTTTCCTCCCTGAGATGTCACTCGGTCTGAATCAGACCTGCTTAGGATGCCTCTGAAGCCCAACACGTTTGTACTGCATGACTGACAGACCTGACTTTTACAAATTTGCTGCATGACTAAAAGGCAACCCACCTTCAAGACGTTTTGCACGTGCTGGCGCTGAACAGTATTTCCCCTCTTCCCTCTCTTTTTCCTCTCTTTTTTCTTGGCTTACTTTCTTTTTACGCTGCTTTCACCTTTTTTATTTTGCTGCTTTCTCTGAGCATCTTTGTTTGTTTTTTATGAAGAGATGAGGCCTCATTCACAGTTGTATCAGCCATTATTCTGGTAAATGATTCTGGCAAACAGCTAATACAACATTATTATTATTATTATTAATATTGTTATTGACATGAGTAAATATTTGAATGACAGTATTTCAGGTAATTGAAGCTTTTCACGGATGGAAACTCAGTTTCAATTTAGTCGCTGTCACATGAGTAATTATGTAATCTGTTGAGGTTCACTTGACATGCATTTGCATCAAGTGCTTCATGATGACTTGGACACAAAGATTATTACATTTGAAAACTTAAATTCCTTCAAAAATATCATATTGTCAGTATGCACTTGAGTTTTCAAAGAAACACGTACAGGAGGGGCCATAATTTCTTGGAGATAGACATTTGTTTTTAATAGTTTCGCAGTGGATTTGAAATCAAGTCATCAACATGTGATTGAAGTGCCATCTGTCAGCTTTAATTTAAGGGCTTGTACAAAAGTATAGCATTATCCGTTTAGGAATTACAGCCATTTTTATGCACTGTCTCCACAACATTTTCATGGCCAGGTGAAACTTGTTCCCTTATTATTTCTCGACAGATGAAACAGACGTAACATAACAAGTTGAGTCAAAATGTTATTCAAAAATATGAGGCTAGAGCAAGTCAGGGGACTGTCATTAGGCTGAACAATCCGATCAAACCTATCAGAGAAATAGCAAAAACCTACAGAGTGGCCAAATCAATAATCTCGGACGTTTTATAAGATAATGAATTCAATGGCCAGCTCAGCAACACCGAGATGCCTGAAAGACCACAGAAAACAACCAAAGTGGATGATGAAATATTTCCAAGGTTAAGAAAAAACATTTTCACAACACATAAGCAAGTTAGCAAGGTAAGAGTATCAGTGTCCGAGTGTATTATCAAGAGGGAAATGAATGGAAATACAGAGGCTTTACAGCTGGGTGGTTAAACGAGAAGGCCGAATTAGACTTTGCCAGAAAACCTCTAAAAGAGTTTGGACACATGAAACCAAGAGGAACTACCAGAATGATGGGAAGAGAAAAGTATTGATAAGGAGAGAAATAGCCAATGATCATAAGGCCATCAAGGAAAAGAAATGAGATACTCTTCCACGGCCAGTTGATCACCTGATCTCAGCCAAACAGTTTTGATTTTCTTTTTACTGGAGACAAATTTCAAAGATGCACAAATAGACGTAAACAGAAGATTTGATGTCAGCAGGTTGTAGACTTGAACATTTTTATTCAAGTGAACAAACCTGATATTTAAAATTGGCAAAAAAAAAAAAAAAACGTCATTATTTTTAAACCTCACAACTTGTTAAACACCTTGAATTGCTGGAAGTCTGCATTTCAGTCATATTGATTTAAAATCCACTGTGGTGATGTGCATAGGCAAACTACAAACACTGTGCCTTTGTCCAACAAATTATGGACCAACTGTACTGACAGCTCACAGCGAGCAGTTTGGAAATGAAACAGAACAATTGTACAAAGTATATGAGCCAACAACCACACGACTCATAACAGGAGTAATATTATTTTTTATAATTTTTTTCCAAGGCAGCTTATCGTCTTATTTACAACTCACTACTGTGAGAAAAGTAAACATCAACTTTAAGCAGAGCTAGATTTGATTCTGCTGCTTCTAACGGACTGATAATTGAATTAAAATAAAGTAAAAGCTACTTGTTAAAATAACCAGTTAAACTTTAGGTTCTGAGCTGCTGACATTATGAACCTTTATGACAGCTTGATGTCACTTGAGATGCATAGCATTGTTGCTATGCATCAGCTCTCAGCTGTATCATCTTTAGCTGATGAGATAGTTTTAAATAAGATACCGCAAGTGTGAATGACTTTTCTGTCTTTTCAAAAGAAGAAAGAAAAGTTTGTTGTTCATGGAAACAAATAAAGTGCATGTTAAAATGCATGTAACATTTCAATGCTCTGAAAACAAACGAAAAGTGAATAAAATCTGGTTTGTTTTCTAATAAAGGCTTTAAAATGTTAGAATTTTATCAGCTGTTGCACAAATTCAGATTTGACAAATTCAGTTCATTATCGTATTTTAAAATTCCTCCCTCTCATCTTTTCCCCCCTCCTGCTCCTGCTCATCCTCGCCCCCCCCCATCAGTTTGTCATCCGCCTTCCGCGCGGCCCCCTGCTCGACTTCTACTCCAAACGCAGCTGAGGGGGTCGTCTCAACCCTGCGGAGGCCCCACACAAGGTGTGAATGTGACCCACGGAGACCGCACCCTGCCCATCTACCCATCAGCCTCTAGCTTTCTCTTCTCCTCTTCTCCTTCCTTTGCTTCCTCTGCAGCATCACTCCAGCATTTTCACCTCTCATCCTCTGCTCCACTTGAGAAGCTGCCCTCTTTTTTTTTTTTTTTTTTTTTCTCTCAGGCTTCCTTTGAACTGTTGAGACTTTGATTCCCTGTTTCCTCCACTGCGGCACAATTCCCCCACCCCACCCCTGGTTTCTCCAACCAGAATCAGACCTCTCCTTCTCCAAAGACTGATCAGGACTGGAAGTGATAACGCAGTGCTGTTTGCATTTTCTGTGACGTCTTTTGGACTTTTAAAGATACAAGTTTTGACTTTTATCCGGAGGTTTTTAATGTTTGACCGCATCACTTTGAGCCTGCTTTTATACACATGTTGAGGTACATTTATATTGTCAGTCGTCTTACAGTACTGTCTTTAAAAAAAGAAAAAGATGACCACTGTGACTTTTTTCCTGAACTCACATGCACTAGAAAACAGCAGTCTTGTTAATGGGGGAAATGATCAGTACCCTTTCACACTAGTATTTCTTGAGGCAGCTTAATTGTTATTCTTAATAACCTGTTTGTCCTCCACCAGTATTTGGAAAGGGAGTATGTAGCAGCTGCAAGAGATTCCTTGTTGCATGACTTTTTGACAATCAACGTTGACCAAAGAATAAAAGCCATTCCATATTCAGTTCATATGCTTCTTATTTCCATTTATGGAATTGAATTATTTCATATAAACTTCAGGTTTCATAATATTCTGCTGTTCCTTCCTCTCCAAATTTAAACAGGAGAATTGAATCATGACGAATTCTATTTATTGTTAAGATGCATGCCATAAAGTTGTAACCATTCATAAAACTTGGTCACCTACTTTTAGCATGCACCATGTAGAAATGATTGTGGCCATTGTGTGTTGTTAAGCTATGGCATTAAAACAGGGCTGATTTTTATTACATAAGTGCAATCAGATAACCAGAGTCTCTGCAGTACCTGATAAAACCTATACTTTGTGCAGCCTAATCCACTCTATGTACATATTTTTAGCTTGCATGCATGCGTATTTATCATTTTCACAGTATCAGTTGGAAATACTTCACATAGTAACTATTTTATGTCTTTTTTAGAGTGTGTGCATTAGACCCCTAAGCAATGGTTCAGACACAAAGACTGCACATGAGGAAACCAGCAGTAGTTTGGAATTTACAGGCCTACCCATCAAGAGCGAGCCTGAGAGTGTCGAAGTCCACAGCGCTACTGTTGAGAAAGAGTTACGTGATCAGGAAGAGGTTGTAGTGTTTGAGACGAACTTGGTGCCAATCGTAGAGGTGGAAATGGCACAGCTGCCTCCTTCCTTTGAGCCCTCCTGTAATGCTTTAGAAGTGATCCCGGAGGAAGAAGGATCGTGTCCCGGAGTGTCGGCTGACTCTGGGAGGATAGCTGGATCTTCCCCAGCTTCCTATTTCTGGAGCGATGGTCCACAGGTCATGCGCTGTTTCCAGGTAGCCTCCTGACTCCCTCGGGGTGATGCTGATTATTTCCCTTCTTGGCTGACACACTCCTTTGCAGCACCGATACAAATAAAAAAACTTGTGACTCTCCTAAGGTGGTATTCGGTTTGGTGTGAAAGTGCTTGTTATTGTCAGATGGAACTCAAGACGCTGCAGAGGTGCTGCACAGTGGTGTGCTAAGTTTTTAACGACGGTGACGGGTCATTGTAACAATCTCTGCTACAAAACCATTACTTTTGATCATCTTTCCAACTCACCTGTGCCGTTTATTCACGGTTTCTCTTGGAATGATTGGTGGTGGGAAGTGACGTTAACACGTTGATTCTTCTGTTTCGAATACAATAAACTAATCTGGTGAGAGGAAATAGCGGTTGTGGTGAAAGTCTAATAAAAGAAAAAAAAGGCAATAGCTAATGCATGGTGTGAAATAAAGTGTTTGCTGTGGTGCAAAGTGTCTGGTTAAACAGCCACTCATGGGGCTGTGCTCCATTTCACAGCCCCCTCTGGTGCAGACGCAGACTGTCACCATCACAGCCGTCTCCAGCCCCTTACCCAGTGGCATCTCCACCACAGAGGTCCCTATCGTCCCGACTAAGACCTTCACCTATGAGTCTTCAAAGGTAGGGGCTCCAGCAGCTGCTCAGCCCAGATCTGTCTCAGCTATAGGCAGTCAGGTTTGCATGGTGGAGGTGGCTTCAAAAACTCCCAATAAGGAGGTCTGGGAGGATCAGTAGAAGGGCTCCATAATAAGAATGAAGCAGCCTTGTGCCTTCCTCGGTGAAACCTTGATGTCACATGATTTAGAAATGATTATTCAGTACATCCCCCTTTTTTCTTCTTTCCTTCAGGTGACCGTTGATGGGACAGAGGAGGACAAAGATTGCTCAACAGTATCCAGTTCCCAGACCATTACCTCAGAGACCACCAGTGGCACCTCAGTGACGACTACCACCACTCACATCTCAAAGGTCAGCAGAGCAAATTAGGCTCTCGCCTTTCCCGTTCTATTACTCTTTATATGCCTAATATAGATTTTCCTTCCTGTACAGGTAGTAAAAAGTGGATCTTCAGAAACTCGCGTGGAGAAGAGAATTGTCATAACCGCAGACTCTGACATCGACCAAGATAAGGTACAAAATCTACACACAGGTTTAGGCGTAAGGCGGTATTTGCTCTCTTGGCTGAGTTTTATATGGAAGCTTGTTTGTGCAGTAAAAGGAAAGAAAGCCTTAACTCAAAATTTCAACAACTGGACGGAAATTCCAAGATAGTTAGCAAAGACGTTACACCAAGTGCGGTGCAAAATAACAGCATTTAATTCCAAATTTTTCAGATGCAAACTTGTCGTGTAATCGTCTCTGAGGTAAAACAATATTATTTAATCACTGTATATTCAGTACGGGTGCGCATTTTGAGCTACGAGTGCACTTGCTGCCAAATGCAGTGCTCTGATTAGTCAGATCTGTTTATTTTGCATGTGAAAAATCTAAAAAATTGAGCTTGAACTGGAAAAATAAATGCCACAACCTCATCCCGCAAAATCATGTGAGCAGTTGAGGTCAACAGCTACATTAATAGTAGGCGAGTCCAAAAAATATTTTTAATGCACAGAATATTCGCACAAATCGTATCCAATTCTTTTTCAGCACCGAAAACAAGCTTCCTTAGTTTTAGATACTACTCTTTAATCTGAAATATGAAGTTACAGTGTTGTGCTTAAATTTGTACTTGCATCAACTCTTTAGCGCTTAATGACGAGGACAGTTTTGTCTTAGCAACTTGAGATCATATAAACAAAACATGTCTGTGTTGCAGGAGAAGCACGGCGGAGCATCAGCATTGTAACTGAACCACACCTTGTTCCTTTGACCAATCACCTCCGATATCCCCAGCACTCAACACAGTGACCAGCTGTTTTTGCGCACACATATCTTAAAAAACAGGGAAAAAACCCACTCATAACTCTGCAGCTAAAATGATTGATAACAGCATATATTAATTCCTAATAGTCTGTTTGTTTTCAGTTTTTGTATTTTTTTCAGGCTGTTCATTGTAGGCAGGGCTGCACAGTCCTCAGATCATCCTAGTGTTGTAAAAGTTTAGCGAGTACACGTTTATTGGTTAAATCCCAGCATTTGCAGTTGTGTGATCTCAAGTTACGTTTGCTTTTAAATACTTTTTTTTCCTAGTGGTTTTTACATTGTTGATTTTATACAAATTTACTGTTTCCATTATAGTTTAGATGCCATTATCAGCATTTCTTCCCACGGTGCTGCTAGGGGAACGTTAAGACCACATTCAAGGGAACTCTTTTTTTTTTCTTTTTTTTTCTTGTTGTTTACTTGTCTATTTAATTCAGGAGAGACTTTTTATTTTAATGAAATGACATACCTCACATCTCTATGTGGACAAAGATATTTTCTGCTCAAATTTGGACAGTTGTTCACGTCTCAGGTACAAAAATAAAGAAAGAAATAAAAAAAAAAAACCAAGTTAATATTTTCTTCCCCAACCAGCTAAGAACCAGTAGCCTACATATTCTTGTAAAGTTTGAATTTTTAAAAAAATTGATCTATTTTGAAATATTTCTCTATTTTATAGAAGTAATGCTTTTTATAGTATTTGTACAAATGTGAGGTTTTTAAGTTATTCATATCTGCTCATGAAAATGTAGGTTACCATTTGTGCTGTTTTACTGAATTTTGAGGTCTCTATTTAAAGACTCGTCTTGCCTGAATCACCCTGAATCATTCTTATTCGTTTCCTCTCGTAGTTCACCAAGTACATCCGACTTTACAGAACTCACAGATAACAGTGGAGATTTACTCAGCTCTGTTTTTGTTCATTTTAATAGAAGTCCTACCTGCTTTGAACATATTTGGTTGATATGAAAAGTTTTTACAGGTTTTTGGTCTGTTTATCTCAGGTTTTGATATTCTTTGTAAGACTACAGACCTCCGTATGATTGTATGAGGAATGTCCATGTATTTATTATCCACCTCTATTGTAAATGTACATGTATGTTCAGTCAAGTGAGGTCAATAAATATAAAAGCTTGTCTGTCACAATAGCCACACATGTAAGCCATGAAGGCAGCTGCCCGATAAATGTGGCTTTTCCTCTCACGGGAACACACGTTGTCTTTTTTTTTTTTTTTTTTTTTTCTACGTGTTCTACTATACAGTAATTTATTTGTTAAGTAGGAACTGTTTCATGTGATTTGATGTATTGTGATGTTTCACCACAAGCTGGTTTCCAGGCTTCCACCATGTTAAATACTACATTCATAATCAACCAAGTTTGTAAAGCCTTTTTAACCACGTAGTCTGAGTAGGTTGCTCTCACTTGCTGTTTTTCCTGTACTTTTTCATAGACAAGAAAACATACGAATCTTTTCTAGGTAGCATGTTTGGTAGCATTTTTTTTTTTTTTAAACAAAAAAAAAAAAAAAAAGAAGCCATTGCTATTATAGCTAAAACTCAACCACATCTGCATTTTTTCCTCCCTCGATAAAAAAGTAGTTTCACATTAAGAAAAAAATAATAGTTTTTAGAAAATTTAAAATATTGTTGCTTTGTGACTTATCCCTGTCTTTTTATGGAAAATAAAATAAAATAAGCATTATTTTGCACGTTGTTGGGCTGTCTGTGAATGAAGCACGTCACATTAAAAATGAGCTCTTGGTAAGTAATAAATATTTAATGCCAGTCACTTGTTTTGCAGTGGATGTTGCACGTTCAATACCAAACTCTTAAACAAAAAAGAAAAAAAAGAAAGTCACATCTGTCTAGATCAGGGATGTCAAACTCATTTTACACAGTCAGCCCGCTTTGATCTTAAGTGAGCCGAATCAATGAAACTGATGGATGTTTAAAATTACAGTAGTTCTGGAAGTTCATTGCCCAGACTATTCTGTAATTATACAATATAAAGTTTTCATAACTTCAGACACCTAAAAAAACAATCATAGTAGGTAGTGGAAAAAACAAACCTTTATGTAATTATTAATTATTGTGATGAATTATGAATGGGAGATCTTTATCAATAAGAAATGCTGTCAAAATTATGAAAATACATTTAAAAGTTCAAAATTTCTGAACTTTTTTTGCCCAGTGGACTGGATTGGAGTCTTTGCCGGCCACTTCTGGCCCCAGAGCCTTATGTTCTGACACCCCTGGTCTAGATCGTTATCCCATTATTTAAACATATACAAACAGAGCCCTCAGGAAATGATTGTTAGAGCTGTCTAAACAAGCAAATACACAGCCACTATATCTCATGAAACTGAAGAGTAACATTTAAAACAAGCATAGGTCCTTTTGTCTTTTCTTTATCTCTCTAATTTGGTATTCACTGGTTGTTGGTAAGAGCACCTGAATCTATTTGCACATATTACAAGAACAACATCTAAGCACATTCCTACATGTGTTCTGGATTTAATAGTTACATTTTCACGAGGCTTAATCACTGATAAGGCAAACCTCTTGGGGCTGGTGGTGAGACATTCTGTTACATTCAACTAAGCCGCAAAGCAAACTGCAGTTTTCATTATCACTGAGTAAAAGTCACTTTTCAATCTAAAAGAGAAACCCCTTTATTTTGAAAAGATGGACTGACATCAGTTAAGGTTCAACCACATGTCTGAAGCTCAATTAATTAGTATAATTAAAAACTGCTCAACTGTCACTGCCTCCTAAAAGAGAGGAAATGGCTGAATCTGAAAGTGCTTATCAACACAGAGGTGAGTTTGGAGAACTGTACAGGTATTTATTGGTTATACACAATCAATTGCTTCACGCAAGTTGTAAACAACAAAGTCTCTGAGTCCACTGTCTTTGTCAAAGATGGCTTCTAGCGAATCACCTTTACTGGGCTCTTGAAACTTGATGCTGCCTGAAGCTGGAGTTGATAAGCCATCGGGTGGATTTTGAAACCATACAGCCTAAAAAACAAAAATAAATAAATAAATTCCTCGCTTTTCAGAGGTCAGTGGTTTGGTGTCGTTTGAAAGCTGAGTGTAACATTGATGCAAAAGAACTTGGGGACAAACCTTGGCACAAACTGATTGGCGGGTCGCTTTGGGCGGTACTCTGGGTGCACCATGAACAGCATGTGAGGGAACCCCGTGCCAAAGTAGGCTCCATCCGTGTGGTGGTGCCTAGAGGATTTAGGGGTGTACACATCCATGCACTTTGGGCAATAAAGCTTCACCATCGCTTCTCCCGGTATATCCGATAAACCTACGTTACGCAGGAGAGAGAGAAAAGAAGGGATAGTCACAAATATCACAGGGTGTTTAGTTCAAGTGATCCCCCCCAATGAGAAGATCAAGAAAAATCAGACCTACCAATCGGAAGCATTGGCTGATTCTCACAATACACTCTGGGGCAATAGCCAAAATCCCCCTGCTGATACTTTTCCAACTACAAAAAAGAACAAACTTAGAAATCACTCGTGATGATCATGTCTTGACGCCTGTAAGAGGTTGTTGCAAAAACTATAAAATAAGAGCCCACCATTTGTGCAATGCCTCTGTTTGTGAGGATGTAACGTGCATGTATAAGTCCGTACAGCATCTCTGCTGCCTGCTCTATCAGGTCGCTCTGGTTTGGATTATCTTCAAGCTCCTCATCTGTTTAAATAGAAATAATTTAACCTGTTTAACTATTTTACTATCTCATTTTATGAGAGAATTAGTTTGCACCACTTTAAAATCTCACCTGGCTCCAGGTCAAGAATCATATCCAGAGCCTGGCGGTAATGAGGCACCTGCTCATTCAACCCCGTCAGGTTAAACTTGTCCTGTATGTAGTCTTCATCAACCTAAAACACAGCAGCAGAAGGAAACCAAAGGCTATTAATAGCACAAGTTACCGTTGCAGCAGTGCACTGCACAGCACACTGATATAGAACCATTATACAAGAGTTTAACAAGATTACTGCGATGCAGCCAGCTATTTCTTGGCATTTTTCATTTAAGCATTTTTACTTGATGTCCTTTTTGTACTCTTAGAAAGAAAACCCTCCGTGCTCTTCACAAACAGGCGAGGAGAGCAGTTGCAACAGTCAGGTCTTAACTATATGTAACTGAACTGAAAACTATGTGTGTGTAAAATGTCCAAGGTGGCATCTTCCAGCCCCAAAGATACCAAATAATAAAATAAATAATGCAGACCAGAAAGTAAATGACGCAGCAGATTATCCTGGTTACAGGTTACTGGCCATAGTGTGACCTTGACCCCAGGTTGATATCCAGTAGGTGACAACCTACTCCATCATTTAAAGATTTCCCTGCAAGTTATTGAAACACTGCAATATAAATAACAGCACAGGGATATTTGACCAAGAGAGAAATTCAGACACTCAAACACAAAAAAAATGATTTAACCCCAAAAAAAAAAAAAAAAGAGGGAAATGTGTTTTATTTGGTGGTTTCAGTTCTGAAACTACAACAGAACAGAAACTACTGGATGGAAAAAAGTAACTGAGATGATTAACTGATTTCTAACCAAAGGAACTTCCAGGAGTCCTTCTAATGTAAAGCTGCAGCTACTTCTAGCATCTACAAATTCATTTGAATTCAGTGTGTTGTTTGCCTAATAGATAACAGTTCAGATTTAAAACTTCAAACACATTTTTGATGCATTTGAATTTTCTTGTTTTTATGGAAGGTGGTCTAATAAATTCATTAAGCACATACACCTGGTCAGAAGGTAAAATAACATCTTTACATAGCCTGGTTAGTTTGATTTAAGCACATTCTGTACATTTCAGTACTCGCATGTGTTATTCCACATAATATATCAAACAAAATCATGAGTGTGGTGGTCATTTTTGTCTTCTTTATAGCTGATGGCTTTAGTCCACCATACACGTCACACTTTACTGGTTTGGCAAAAGGTCCCAGTACGCTCTTAAACTGTTTTTTATTTTTATTTTTTATGTTGTTAGCTGAGATTATAAATTTAGCAAAGTAATTTTTGATCGAGAGTAGCTTCACTACGATTTCCAAATGATTTTGCAACATGCAGCATATCCTTAAGTACTGGCTGTTTTGATGTGTCACCACTATACTAGGCATTTATCTTTCAGTCTAAGCATGCATGGTGCAGGGTCTCAGAATCCTGCTGAACTTCGAAATGGTTCACAGATTACATCTGCATGATTTATAGAAATCTTTCAATCATAAAGTTCAAGTGTCTCCATGATCTTAATCAATAAATTATTCTTTAGGTGATGTTGTAACCATTAACATAAGTGTGCAAACAGAGAAAGTGATCATAAGAAATCAGCACACCACATCAGGTTTGATTTATTCAAAGAAAGTCTGTACGTATGGTCTGATGTGCAAATACATTTGATATATCTTGGTGCTGTGATGAATATGGACCAAAAATCAAGAAGTCAAGGTTCGATTTAATTTAATCATGTGAACCACTAAGGAACTGTGTATTTATGCAGAGTGCTTGTGCTGCCACAGTGTAGAGCAGCCTGATGGTGTGAGGACATAATTTACGCTTCTGTATACTCCGCCAGCAGGCGATGCGAATGATGAAGTCTGTGAAAAGCTTATGACGGTGCAACTAAAGCTTTGAAAAATAGAGAGTGAAAATGAAAATGAGACTGACCTCGCAGAAGAATTCGTTCCCTCTGAGTCCACAGAACCACGATATCCAGGACACCTCCTCTGAGCTGCTCATCCTCCTGACAAACCAACATAGCCGCAGTGAACCAATTTACACCCAGAAAGGTTAAAAACAAAGGCAGTAAAACATTAACAGGATTAGTGAGCCGAGCTTTATAAGTGAACATAGCACAACATTATTTTCAGCACAGATAAGGACTGCAGCTGACACCTGGGGTTTTACTAAAAATGTCAAACATAATCTTTAATTGAGCTTAGACCTGCCTCTCAAACCTGGGAAATACGTCAGCTCTTGATTTAGCATGCTGGCTAGCGTTCATGCTAACACGTTCAGTACAAATGTATTACTGTAACGGCACTATCTATTAACATAAATACCGCCTGTGTGTTTGCATAACTGTATACAAACATTCGCTTTCACTCACCCTTCTTTTATATTAAATAACGCATCAATTTGGAAGCTTTGCTAAGCTGTCCTCCCTCCCAGGGTGACAAAATATAATTTCCGGTCATGCGTTCTTTTCAAAATAAGGTAGTCGACTACACATCCGGCTAGTGATGGCCAAATGAAGCTTTCTGAAAACGGTTCATTACTCGAAGCTTTTCAACACAGTCCTTTTTGGTGACATCTTGTGGCCAAAAATATGAAGAGCAGCTCGAATCCACAAAATAAAACCAACTGCTTCATAATGATTGTCCACTCTACAGAGTGGAATTCTGTCTGATATTGGGCTGCTGTTGTGTTGCTTTGAACGTGTATTTTTTTGTGTTAAAAAATTGTGGTTTATTTGTTTAATAAATAATTTTGACCAGTAAACTTTCCTTGTTTAAACATGCACCATGGTGTGGTCTTTCTTTGCTTGTGACTTCTTGATGTTGGTAAATACAATAATTGAAAAATACCACGTTACATATAACATACATATAATAATGCACATTATGGAGTATGCTTCTGTTGTGAGGTCCTGCCTCCATGTACTTATGCAATTAATCGCTAGACGGGTATATTTATAAACAATATTATATTAGGGAAATTTTCCTATACATATTTTTGACCTGGGGGTAGAATTGATTGTGAGATGGAAAGGGAAAATGCTTATGAGGTTGCAAATTAAAAACATGATGCATTTAAGGTAACACTTTTTCATTTTTATTTAAGAAGAGAATTTGTTCCACTGTGCGATGGCCGAACCTGTTCCTTTTCGTGGAGATAATTTCTCCTGCCTTAAGGAAAATCCCTTCACATGGCACAGAAGATGCTGGAGTGCAGAAAAACTGGTAGAGATGCAGTTATACAGTCTAACTGGGCCTCACAAACTATCAGCTAAAGAGAATAAATAAATTAAATTGCTGCACATTTTGTAGACTAACACTTTAAGATTATTTTTAAAATAAAATATATCTTTTTATAACATTAAATGTTACGAGTCAAATGGAAGTTTTTCTAAAGTTATTTAATGATATTTATATTATGAAAAGCAGATTTTTGACATTTTAAGGTTTTCCCGTTTCCAGATAAAATAAACACGCACAAAACAAAAGCAAACAGCCAGAACACAAAGCTGGAAAAACCCACCCGATTGACCAAAATCAACTCAAAATACTCCCACACAACAGAACCTCCTCTATTCCTCGCTGGCTCCAAATCTCTCAGTAGAATGATCAGTGGTTCGCTATCTGTCACCATCAAAACACTCCACAAATCCCGCGAATGACCTGCTTATGAACCATTGAATCAGATACTGAAGCAGTTAGGTTCTAAATGAAGCTTCGGACGTCACTGATCACGTGACTCTGGCCAAACGAATCAAGCTTCGACACAGTGCTTCTGAAGCAGTGTGTTGATTTTTTTTGACACACGCCATCACTACATCCGGCATATATTAGGCGAAAGCGAAGGAGGGATAAGCCTACTACCGGTACAATTATCTTTTTGTTGTTTGTTTGTTTGCCATGTTCTCTAAGATCAACATCTGACGTTGCTATATTAGAAGAAAAGTGGCCACACTGTTGTATATTGTGAAACACCCAATTTTTTAAACTACTAGAGTAAATAAATACAATCAAATCCAATAATAATGGAAGTAATACGTCAGATCCAAATGAGAAATGGTTCACCTTAGTTCAAGTAGGCTAATGTTATGATAATGTCAGTCATGCATCCCAAATTGAATGTGATAGTTAAGAGGTGTGCCTCTATCTCCTCTGTCTGTAAAATACCTTGATGCATGGAGGAGATGCAATGGAAACATACCTTTGTTTTTGTTTTTTTAAAATTAATATGAAAGAATATAAAATAAAAGCGAGCAAAAGCAGCTGTTTGTAGTTATATCTCATGTGTTTAATATTTTTACTTTTAGGCTCTTTTAGCTATAAGGGTTAAAAACAGAAAAGCAAAATGCAATGCAGTTCAATCTTTTCACTTTAACAAACACAACACGAGATCCGTGACTGTTTAACCACGTAATTTTTAATGAACTTGTAAAAATGCTGACCTTCTAACATGAACCACACTGATCACATATTTTGCCACTGCCATGTACATTTCACATTATCAGAGTACTTGAACAAACACCTAGAACAGTACAGTTCTAGTACATGCAGGGTAGTTTTCATCTCCTCATGAAAATTGCACATTTTACTTCATGTTTCATTTTTTTCACAACTTTACCTTTGATTGATTTTAAAATCTAGGCGGGGGGAAGGGGGGGAGGTTTATTGACAGAATTCAGCTCGGATGGAAGGTCAGGGCAGGTCTGAAAAGGTTTTACGACGAGGTGGTCCAACTTCTTTCTGCTCTTCTTCCTTTGCCATGCCTTCAAACATCAAGATCCTTGAATAAAAACAAGACATTTTACATGCTTTAAAAAGCATTCTTGCAAACCTCAGACGTTACGCATTTGTTTCTCTATTGTCGGTAAGTGGTAGGCCTAGATCTTTTTAGTTTCAGTTTATTTATGAAAATGCTTCTGTGCTGGAATTGAAATACAAGATTTCTTTTATTATTCCTTCTAAGAAAAACTCTTCTCATCTGTAGATGTATCTTATGGGTTGCTGTGCAAGCTGTTATTGTGAATAGTATTTATTTATGTAAAATTGTTATTATCACATTGAGATGGATAGGATCTTTTTACCCCACTGCCAACAACAAAAAGACAAACCTACAGAGCATATGCACGTAGCAAGTAAAATGAAAGTAAATGAGAAGAAAGTGTTCATGTAAATGAAACTCATTCCCCAAGTTAACCAAACTGCAGAAAATATCTGAAGGACTACTTTGATATATAGGCTCAGTTTCAACATAAACAGTAATTTCACAAGTATAGGTTTCTGATGTCCAGTATTAGTTCAGTTTTTCAGTTGTTTGGGAAGTTCTTCTCGCTATAACCTTATTTGACCTTGGACTCCACTTGCAGTCTACAGCTATGCTCTGAATAGCGACTTATTTCATACTCACAGTTTTAAAATTGCATTTCTCTTTCCCAGCATCATATTGAGGAAGTCATTGTAGCTGATAGTGTCTTTTGAGCTACTTCCAACCACCTCTGCCATCATTTTTTTCAGTTCCAGGTGAGTCTTGGCCAATCCAAGTTTCTCCAACATCCTCTTCAAACCCATTATGTCTATAAAATTATAAGTGCACAAAAAGAAAAATGAAGTAAAAAACATTACTGCTTGCTTAATCTGAGAGGTTTATTTTGTTGTTGTTTTTTGTCTGAGGCACTACTGAAAGTAGCACTTGCTTAATGTTGCTAAAAAAAATTACTTCAGGGCTACACGGCTAGTGGCGTCCTACCTATTTCCCCTTTGTCGTTGAGATCAAACTCCATGTATTTCTCTGTAACATAAACAATATGATTATTATTATTCCAAAATTTATGACTTTGCACCAATTGAACAATGAACTGAAGTGTTACTGGTACCACCTTTGAGACTCACTTTTAAACATTTCAAGCTTTGAGGCCAGGTCTTCCTCTCCTTCATATTTAGGATCTGTGAGAAAAGCCTAATAATGACATAAATACACAATTTAGCATCGCAGGGTGTCAGTCGACGTCTTGAACAGTTCTGTGTTTAGCTCACCTCGTTGATACTGTTTAGCTTTTCCTCCTGCTGAGACTTTAGAAGGCCAAATGCTTTACCACCTGTGAAAAACCAATATTTTAGGAACAACAACAGCCTGAGAGAACTCTCACAAACAATCAATAAGAACTGATAGTTTAATGGATGAATTAATAACATAAATGAATGATTAAATAAGTAAATTCAGTCTTGTATTGTTCAGGCTGGTTAAAGTGGCTTTAACAACCAAAGCTAACAGAAAGACAAACTAACCTTGAGCACAGTCCATTTCTGTCAAGAGAGCTGAGAAACTGTGAAACCAACACAAACACAGGCGGAAGGTTACGATGATGCTTCTATAAACTGAACGAGAAGAGGAAGTGAAGTGACAAAGTTTCAGTTAGACAGAAGAGGTTCCTCTGTTACATTTAAGGCTGCAGAAAACGAGGCCAACCCTGATGACACAGATAATAATTTAGGAGAACTGTGTGCATGCAGGACACACGTGTGATCTATCAGCTTATTTAAAATTGTATGTTTTAGGAAGAAGACGTATGTGGCAATAAGATCTTTCTTTAGTGCTGTAGTCTGGAAACTTTTGCTCATGAGGCATTTTTGGATTACATCATATTTTGTTATTCACAGTTTTTTTTTTTCTGGGTGTGGGTTCCTTTTTATTCATTTACATGAAAGAGTTATGCACATTTACACCTGGAAGTACCTCAAAGGTGAAATGTCTGTACCAGTGAACAGCTCCACTGGAACGGGTGGAAGTAAAATGGTTTAAGCAGTCACATAAGTCAGATCAGAGTGTTTGGAGAGAACTTTAGTGCAGCTTTATCACTTTCTTTTCCTTACTTTAAACATGAGCCCAGAAAGCAACTTGGCCACAAAACTGGCCAAATGTAATGCCTAGTTCTTGCCACACTGTGGTATTGTTGATCACATAATCAGGTAAAGAACATCCAAAAGACTCATGGTAGTTTCCAGTTGAGACTTCTATGTAACTTCAAGGAAGTGAAAATAAAAAGGTCTGGAGGTGACTGATCTTTGTCTCTTCACTAGCTGCATTACACAGAACATGTTACATTTATATCTTCAGGGTTACCTTTCTTTAATTCTGTTGAATGTCGCATCAGGATTTGGAGGTAAGCAGTTCTGCAGATAATGTCTGGATCTGATTGCATAAAAATAAACGCTTTTTAACTATGCTTACTACATTTGTAATTAAATAACTAAAGGTTTATTCAGTGTATATCATCTTGGCTCCAAAAATTATTTAACAACAAATGCAATTTAATTATATGCCATGAATCTAAAAATATGCATACTGCTAATCTGATATTGCATATTTTGGTGTAAACTTTCTAACCAGCAAAAATGAGGTACTTGCTTCCTTGAATGCGATGCATGTATTAGTACATTTAGACTCATTATTTAACTTTTGGCTTAACAGATACTGAGCCCATCTTAGCTGTTCAAGAAGAAGATGTAGCTCTCACTTGTTTCAGTCAAAATGACACGGATCCAAACAGCTTCTACAGATACAGCGTGACAAAGTTTGCTACAGATCCTAATCAAGTGAAGGATATGTTTAAATGGCCCACACCGAGCAACGATGTGTATAAACGTGTAAAATGGGTAGCTGATGGAAATGGACAAAAATGCTTAACTCTGACAAAACTTCAAAAATCCGACGCAGGACTGTACACTTGTGAAGCGTGGAAAGGATGGGACCGTGTTGCGGCCAAAAACATATCTTTGAGAATAAAAGGTAAAACTTTTTACTACTTTCTCTTTACTTTGCAAGCAAATATCTCACTGGTGAGTCACATGATTTGTTATGATCTTGCAGACTGCAAAGTCCTTGAACCTGTGAAGGCCGCACCCAGCATGCCTGCCAAGTTAAACTGCCCAGTAAACATGACAACTGGACAACAAGAACCTCAAAACATCTCCTGGGCAATCCAGAAAGGAGACATGCGTGAATCACTCGACTCCAGCAAAGCCAAAACTGATGGTACATCTCTGACTTTCCAGTCTGTGAACACCAGCGACAGTGGCTGGTATACATGCAGTTACACGCTTGGTAAAACTCAGCGCTGCTTTGACACCAATCTACAAGTACAAGGTCAGTGATTTTTTTCTTTGACATGTCAAAAGCAATGATCAAACATACACACAAGTAATATGTAAGATTCCTGTTTTTTCACACGAAGCTTTTGTGACCACAACGGTTCCGGTTATTCCAACAAAAACTCCGAGTCTGCCAGGTCTGTTTGCCTTTGCTGTCTTGCACATTCATTAAATCATATTTATGATTATATGTTCACTATATTGTTGCTTTAACTTTCTCCTTGTTCTCTTTAGCACCAAAAGCCAATGATATATCTCTGTTGCAAAGGAAGGAGGAGAGCAATGATGCTTTAATTGCAGTTGTGGTCTGTGTCATTTTGGGGATGATCATAATTGCTGCTGTGATTGGACTCGTTGTGTACCGCAGATGCAAAACCCAGAGAATCACACAGTTACACCAGAGGCGCTTTAACGGTTTGATCTGACTTTAAACTCTTTCATTCTTATCACACTGTCATACAGTCACACTAACTTTATGTAGTATTGAGTTGTTTAAATATTTCTGTTTTCTTGTTATTCAGGTAATTGTATGTCTACATATGAGATTGTTGCACCTTTGACGAGTGAGTGCCAACTCTCTTCTTACTGCGCTTTTTAGCCACTGTGATGCCTTTCTGTTCAACACTTGACTTGAACCTTTTTCTTTTCTCACAGATACTCCAGGCCAGCGAATCAACAGTCTGTATCAAATGCCAGACGAAAGCTTAGTTACCTGTAAGTTGTATGAGGTTTTGCCTCCTTTATGAAATTGTTCAAATCTTATCATGTCAACAAAAAACAACCCAACAACAACGAAAACCAAAGAAACCAAAACATTTTTCTCTCCTTTGTTGCAGTCCAATAATAAATATTTTCAAGTAAGGAAGAAGATTCTCCTTTGCAGTTATCTCATCCTTGCAGTGTGGGTTGGATTTTCAAAAGTAGATAAGTTTGCATGCTTATAATGTAACCAATCATGTTTTTGTAACTTTATTTCTTTAAAATCTTGCATGCATGTCTGTAGCAAGGCAAAGGAGGAGCTGATTTACTGTGCATTTCTGTTTCTTGGAATGGAAAAAATTCTGTTTTCAAACAGGTTTTGTAAACCACATCTGTTGATGATTTTGAAGTTTGTGATAAAGACAAAGAATAGCATGTGGTTTCACTCTAGTTCACAGCTTGTAATAAATCATAAAAACTGGTTGTTGCAGTGGCTGCTTCTCTTTTTAAATGTAGTTGCTGTTGTTGTTCCTCATTACAATCATCCTGAACGACCTCGTACACATGAGTCTGAGGAGAAGAGCACCAACATTAGTGAAATAGGACATGTGAGCTTGACTCGGCATGATCCTGTTTTTTGATATCTTACCATTTCAGTACTGGGCTGATCATTAGCTGCAGACCAAGAAGGAAAACATTGTGGTCATTGTGGAAATATTCAATCTCCATCAAAGCCTTAGAGTAATTCATGTTGTAGCTGTTGTTTGGTTGTAATTTCTGAAGCACATTCAGTACCTGCATCCTTGTTGCGCTTCCTCTTGGTGTAAATGTAGAGCCCACCCGCCACTATCAGGATGACTAGAGGCAGGCCTACCCAGGCAGGTGTTTGCAGAGCTGGGGAAAGGAATAATTTTCCGATCAGTTTAGTCATGAATAGAAGGTGCATTCAGCAGACAAGGCAACAGTAAAGTAATTCATGCTTACGGTCAACGGCACGCCACTTTTTTGATGCCACCAGAGCGCCCTCTCTGTGCACAGAGCATGTTATATCTTCGTATGATCGCACTGATGACTCTGGGAGGAATAACTTCTTTATCAGAGTATTATTGATATTCATTAATTCACTCCGGCAACCTATGTGGGCACTTCCTGACCAAGTTAATTCAAAGTCTTTTTCACATTCTGTGGCACAGGTAAGTGCACAGGTCAAGGTGAGATTCCCTCCTCTGAGCCCTGCAGGCATTGCAGTTACTGTAAAAATGTAGAACATGAGAGATGAAACATCAGATATCGATAGCTATCTCTCCATCTCTCCATCTCTCTGTCTTTCTCTCTCATATTTGTATGTGTATATATACACACTTGCATCTACAAAGTTTTAATACTTACCATCAAGGGTATGCAGCCTGAATTTATTGAGCACATCTTTTTTATCAGTGGAGTGTGAACACTGGTAGTCTCCAGCATGCAGTGAGCTCAGTCTGCTAATGACCAGAGAGGAATCTTGATTCACATGTGATGCTTTTATTTGGCCATTATCAGGTGAGCTAGCATCTCTCAGTTGCTTTTCACGCAAAGTCCACTTCATATCAGGAGAGGAAGTGTTGCCACAAGTCAATAGTACTGACTCACCCACTGTGGCAAACACTTCCTCTAGTCCATCTGGGGAAAAGGGAGAACTGGTCACACTTTGTACGTACTGAGCAACATCTTTCATTTTGTGTACGGGCTGTGTAGCACCTTCTACTGTTGTCGTATAACTGATGGTGGCTTTAACAAGGTCATTCTGAGTTAGATGACATCTCCATTTTCTGTGGTGGTCTGTCAATTTTTTATCAATGATCAGTTTAGAGAAGCAATTACGTGGATGTTCAATTACAAATCTGCTTCCATTTATTGGTGTATCATCCTCAGAGCTCCAGTTGATATGAAGCTCTTTGTGGTTGAAACAGGGGTCAGCTCCTTTATCTGTACTGAGGTAACAATGAAGCTCCATCTTTTTGTCATTTGCAGGACGTGACCTTTCAGTAACTGGTGGATAAAAAAAAGTGAGCATTGTGATATTTTTGTTTACTATTTCTGTATGTAAAACAAAAAAAACAAAAAGAAGGTGTGAAGCAAAAACACTTACTGCAAAGAATTCGAAGTGAAACACTTGACTTGAGCGTTCCACTCTTACACGTGTAAAGCCGTGCGTCATTGAGCACCAGCTGAGTAATCTGCAGAGAGCAGTCTTTGAGCAGGCGATACCTGTGGCTGCTTGGAGCTGTCGGTTTTTCTTTCTTTATAATCTCATCAGTTAAATTAAATTCTGCACTCATGTCCCAGCTGATAGAAGAACAGGTTTTGACAGAAGGGATACCACATGGCAAAGTAACATTATCTCCTTCTACAGCGACCATTAGCAAAGGGTTCCCTGAAGAAAATTACAGAAAAATGCATTTTTTTTAAATGAAAAACGTTTCTTAAAATCTATATATGCCATAAAATGAAAACTGTAACACCTGTGTACGTGTGAGCAGTTCACAAAGGACTGAGTGAATATCTGAGATCACAATTATTTTGTGAGTTATTTTTATTATGGTTATTTTGCTATGATACAATATAAGGTAAAAAAAAATCAGTAACCACTGACTAATTATTTTTCTGTGACACCAAACAAGTTTTGTCTCATAACGGTGCCTCGTGGGTTAGAAAACAATCAGAAAGGATGAAATCAAGCCATGTCCAAGAGGGTTCTACAAGGTACCGCGTGTGAATATATTACATCATGTGTATATATATTTATAGGTGTTATATGTTTGTTTAATTACCAGTTGGATGATGTCCACTTGCTGCCTGTGTGAGATAAAAAAGACAGATTACCAACAGTGAAAGCGAGTCCATCTTGCCGTTTCCAGATTTTCTCTGTTATTGCAAAATGCTCTTATAGCAGAAGTTTTGCAAAACACTTTTCCAGGAAATGACACATGAAGATCATGTTTAACTGAGGAGAATGACTCATAAGAGAAATTTATATTTATGTAGTGATCGACTCCGTCATGTTTATTCAAAATTGTCACAATCACTTTAAGTGTTGTGACTGTTGTGATTTACCTGTCAATTAAATTACTTTTAATAATAACAACGTCTACATTCCTTTTCATCACCAGGATGCTATTAATTGTGTGACAACCCAAACAGCAGATACTGCTGTATCCAGTGCTGTGGAGACTGCATTTTTAAGGTTTGTCCACCAGGTGGTGCTGTCAGATTCAGTGAAACCTGCAAAAAAGAAGGCTCTTTCACATTGTGGTGTCCGACTCCGTAGATACATTAACAGCATTCATTTTTACGATTTTTTACTCCTCTTACTTTAGTTTTTCATTTTGCAAAAATATAATTACTTATATGATCATTGTTGTAATTTCCCTCCACTACAGGTGAACATTAATGAGCACCAACAGTACAGTTATTCTGTGCATTGCCAATGAAGAAATAAAAACTTTGGTTTGGACATTTTATTCAGTGATGGTGGAACAAGTAACTTTGATAATAAAGTGTAAGAATAAATAAGAATAAGAAGAGAAAATATAAATATGTGAAACATAAATTTGCACATACATGGCCAACGCAAACAACAAGTCAGCAATACACCCACTGCAGCTCAGGGATTAGTCACAGGTCTTGGACGTGCTACAACTTCATAGGACTTGATTTTAAGCACAACACTGGCAACTCCTCTCAGATCAGGCAGTGAGGTCTCGCTCTCAGGCAGGAGGAACTGAAAATCTCTCAGCAAGTAGGCACTGAACAGAAAAAGCTCCATTTTGGCCACAGACTCTCCCAGGCAGAGCCGAGCCCCCCCTCCAAAAGGGATCAGGTCACGGGTGGAGCCGCCTCCGCTTCCTCCTCCTTCATTCAGAAAGCGCTCTGAAAGAGAGAGTGTCAATACTTTATTTGAACTCTTCTGAGCCAAGTGAAATGAACACAAATCACACAGCGTTTGGGACAGTACCTGGTTTGAAGCTGTATGGGTCAGGCCAAACTTCAGGATCATGATGTGCTCCAAAAAGATTAGGAATGATGACTGTGTTCTTAGGGATGAAATAACCTGCAATGCTAAACATGAGGAGGAGTCAAATATTTGTCATGAGGCCAACTAAAAACAGTGTTAATAAGCAACTTAACAACATTAGAAAATGTGTACGTCAGACATTTCTCTGTGTATGAATGTTCATTTAAATAGAAATATGCTGTTTTTCCAGGTTTCATGTGTGTGTAGTTTATATTCTTACGTTTTCTTATCATTGCAAATTTTCTTTCTGTACAAAAACAAAAAACAAGCAACTGATTATTTGTCGGTTGTTTGCTTTTTTTTTTGCTTTTTTTTAACTTCTCCGTAAGAACTCTCTGTTATTATTTTCCTCTCCCAACTTTAACTACAAGTGCAATGATTAATTGTATTTATTGGGCCAGTTTCGTGGCTTATGCAACAAAACTGGCAGTTATGGATCGCAGAACAACCAAAAGACTGGTTATAGTTTCAAGTCGAGACTTCTGTGTAACGTCAAGGAAATGAAAATAAGTGGAAGCAAAAATAAAAAGGCCTGTGTGTGACTGATCTTTGTCTCTTCACTAGCTGTTCCATTTTATGCAAAACCCGGAGAATCACACAGTTACACTAGAGGCACCTTTTTGGATTGATCTGACTTTCAACACTTTCATTCTTATGAAAGAGTTATAAGTCTCATGTCTTTTGACCAAGACATGTCCTTCAACGGACATATTAAACAAATATGTACGACTGCTTTCTTCCATTTGCGCAACATCTCTAAAGTTAGAAATATCCTGTCTCAGAGTGACGCTAAAAAACTAGTTCATGCATTTATTACTTCCAGGCTGGACTACTGTGATTCATTATTATCAGGATGTCCAAAAAACTCACTGAAAAGCCTTCAGTTTATCCAAAATGCTGCAGCAAGAGTCCTGACAGGGACTAGAAAGAGAGCAGATTTCTCCTGTTTTGGCTTCCCTTCATTGGCGTCCTGTTAAATCCAGAATTGAATTCAAAATCCTGCTCCTCACATACAAGGGCTTAAATAATCAGGCCCCATCTTATCTTAATGACCTTGTAGTACCATATCACCCTATTAGAGCACTTCGCTCTCGCTCTGCAGGCCTACTTGTTGTTCCTAGAGTATTTAAAAGTAGAATGGGAGGCAGAGCCTTCAGTTTTCAGGCCCCTCTTCTGTGGAACCAGCTTCCAGTTTGGATTCGGGAGACAGACACTAGCTCTACTTTTAAGATCAGGCTTAAAACTTTCCTTTTCGCTAAAGCATATAGTTAGGGCTGGACCAGGTGACCCTGAATCCTCCCTTAGTTATGCTGCAATAGACGTAGGCTGCCGGGGGATTCCCATGATGCATTGAGTTTTTCCTTTCCAGTCACCTTTCTCACTCACTGGTCGTGTCCAAATTCAGAGGCTGCATCCTGCTGAGGCCGCATTTGTAAACCGATTACATCACAGCGACGCGACGAAGGCTGTCCAAATTCGTAGACTCCTCCGAATGCAGCCGACAAATGCGTCCTCCTTTTCCCCGAATTTGAAGGATGGGTCGGGTGTGTCCTTCGTGGCCCACCTTATCCCAGAATTCATAGCGCGGCCCAGCCAAACTCCAGTTTCCAACAATGCTCCTAAGTTTTACCAATGCTCCCCTACTAAGTTTTAAAATTACTCATACTAATCTTTCTGGGTCACAAAATAAAGTTTTAACATATTTTCAGGCGAGAAAGTAGCTGTGTAAACATCAAATATCTGCTCGGTTTATCAAGATGTCACATATTTGCAAAAGTGCTTCGACGTTTTTGGAGACGTCTGCTACCCACCAGCTCGATAGCTAGCCGAGAGCTCGAGGGTCACTGGAGCCGCCGAGAACGGCACAACTCCCGGCACATCACTTTCAGATCACCGCAGTCTACTCAGGTTAAACGTGATATATAAGTCACTTAGACAACCTAAAAATGTTATTGTTGGGCTTTTTTCACTGTTTGATTTGTTCCTGAGTAAATCGGTTTGGCTGAGATTAAAGTCCTAGTTTTCACACAGCTGAATAAACGTCAAACAGAAAACTGATTAAACAGAAGTGTGAGACGGTCGAGAATTTACTCCAGTGTCCTTTTATATTTTAGATAGCAAGGAGCAGACGGCTGAGTTCATTAAACTCCACCGAGACAGCGGTGACGTAAATCAGAAGGCTAGACCGTCCAATTTCCCCAGCCGTTTACTTCCGGCCTACCCGACCTTCTGAGGACCCGGCCCACGTAGACCGCGAAGGCCGGGTCCTCAGGAGGATACAGCCCATGAATTTGGACACGACCACTATGTGTTAGCAGACCTCTCTGCATTGAGTCATATCTGTTATTAATCTCTGTCTCTCTTCCAGAGCATGTCTTATCCTGTCTTCCTTTTCTCACCCCAATTGGTCCCAGCAGATGTCCCCCCTCCCTGAGCCTGGTTCTGCTGGAGGTTTCTTCCTGTTAAAAGGGAGTTTTTCCTTCCCACTGTCGCCAAAGTGCTTGCTCATAGGGGGTCATATGATTGTTGGGTTTTTCTCTGTATGTATTATTGTAGGATCTACTGTGCAATATAAAGCACCTTGAGGTGACTGTTGTTGTGTTTTGGCGCTATATAAATAAAATTGAATTGAATTGAAATTATCACACTATCATAATGTAGTGTTGAGTTGTTTAAATGGTTCTGTGTTTTCTTGTTATTCAGGTAATTGTATGTCTACATATGAAATTGTTGCGCCTTTGGGGAGTGAGTGCCAACTCTCTTCTTACTGCGCTTTTTAGCCTCTTTGATGCCTTTCTGTTCAACACTTGACTTGAACCTTTTTCTTTTTTCACAGATACTCCAGGCCAGCTTGTCAGCAGTCTGTACCCAATGCCAGATGTAATCTTGGTTACTTGTTAGCGGTATCATGCCTTGTTTTCTCAATTGATTATGATTTTCAAATCTTAGCCTGTCACCAAAAATAATTTCTGTCTTTTACTGCAGTCCAATATTAGCCATTTTCAAGCTAAAGAAGATTTTCCTCAGCAGTTATCTCATCTTTTTTTGTGTAGTTTGACTGAGTGTGTAAAATAAAATTTAAAAATGAATAATTTAAAAACCATATTATTGAAATAAAATGTGTTTTTCAAAATTGCTTACAATGTAATCATACATTTTTTAAATTTACTTTAAAACATCTTGCATGCATGTCTGGCAAAGGAGGAGCTGATTTACTGTGAATTTCTGTTTCTTGGAATAGAAAAAATTCTGTTTTCAAACAGGTTTTGTAAACCACATCTGTTGATGATTTTGAAGTTTGTGATAAAGACAAAGAATAGCATGTGGTTTCACTCTAGTTCACAGCTTGTAATAAATCATAAAAACTGGTTGTTGCAGTGGCTGCTTCTCTTTTTAAATGTAGTTGCTGTTGTTGTTCCTCATTACGATCATCCTGAACGACCTCGTACACATGAGTCTGAGGAGAAGAGCACCAACATTAGTGAAATAGGACATGTGAGCTTGACTCGGCATGATCCTGTTTTTTGATATCTTACCATTTCAGTACTGGGCTGATCATTAGCTGCAGACCAAGAAGGAAAACATTGTGGTCATTGTGGAAGTATTCAACCTTCAGATCCAGAATAAATCGGATTTATTCCCCAGATCCTTGTTGCGCTTCCTCTTGGTGTAAATGTAGAATCCTCCCTCCACTATCAGAATGATTAGGAGGATACTTACAGGCATGTGTTTGCAGAGCTGGGGAAAGCAATCATTTTCATCAGTTGAATCAAGAACAGAGGTTCCATGAAGATGCAACCGTTCAGTAATTCATGCATACAGTCAGCAGTGCATCACTTCTTTGATGTCATCGAAGCACCTTCTGTCTGTGGTGGCTTTCATACATATTTCAGGAGGACTGAGGGTTTCTTTAAACTCAGTTCAGTTGATTGAGCTGGAGCTATGTTTAGCTATGTGTCTGAGGTATTTGTAGTTTCAGTACCGTTTTTGAGCTATGAGTGCACTTGTTGCCAAATGCAGTAGTCTGATTGGTCAGATCTGGGGACAGTTTACCCTGCCCAGGATAAAGGGCTACCAACGTATAGGCCCACAACCCAGAAGGTGACGTAGAGTCAGGTGCAGTGTGTGCTGGGTGGCATTCAAGAAGAGAGACCCTGGCAGTCCAATCCCTAGCTATCAAAGTTGGATGTTGTAAATTAAACTTTCTAAACCCATGCAGGTGTGAGCAGTTAATGACCTTAATAAAGGACAGGGCCGTAATGCAGCATGTAATTTAATTACTTGCCAGAGAAAGCTTTTCATTAACTTCTCATTTTTTAACTTTCCCGTTACAACACAAACCCATTCAGTTGCACGAAATGACACAGGAACCTCACTTTTTGCTCATGAGAATGAGTCATAAGAGATGAGTTATTTTTACTTGTAAGAGTTATTTATGTTGACTCTGGTACAGTCACTTTAACTCTCGTGACTGCTGTGTGTTTTACATGTGGGTTACTATTTTGATGAAGGTGCCATCGTAGCTCAAGAGTTGTGTGTTTGTCTCGTAATCGGAAGGTTGCCGGTTCGAGCCCCAGCTTGGACAGTCTCGGTCGTTGTGTCCTTGGGCAAGGCACTTTACCTAAAGCCTACTGGTGATTGCCAGAGGGGCCAATGGCGCGGTATGGCAGCCTTGCCTCTGTCAGTCTGCCCCAGGGCAACTGTGGCTACAACTGTAGCTTGCCTCCACCAGTGTGTGAATGTGAGAGTGAAAGAATAGTGGTATTGTAAAGCGCTTTGAGGGGTCCTGAAAAGCACTATATAAATGCAATCCATTATTATTGTTTCAAATAATAACTTTTACATTCCTTTTTATCATGAGTAGGCTATTAATGATGAAAACCCAAACAGCAGATACGCCTGTAACCCAGTGCTGAGGAGAAACTGGACTTATCCCATACATTATGCCACTGTGTGGCATTTTTAAGAGTCAGTGGAGTTTTCTATGTGTTATGTAGTGTATGGGAATGTCCAGGTCCCTGCGAGATGAATGAGAATAGTGGGCGTATTAGTGGGAGGTGCTTAGGTGACAAAAGGCTGTGCACCAGGTGTGGAGTAGGCCTTTGTCTTGCTCAGTGAACGGGGTAGTAAATGTACTACTGGGTAGATTACTCACTATAGCCGATTAACTGACAAGCTGAATTTTTTAGTCGGACCAACACACATTTATATATATATATATATATATATATATTTAATTATCTGATATGTTTTGCATAGTTAATAAAGCTGCTTGTGACTGCACTCTAACGGGACATTTCTGACTGCAGTGTTTGTTTTAATTTCGCAAGAGTGGTCACCTATTGTCAGGGTTATCGCCACTGAAGAAATAAAGACTTTGGTTTGGACATTTTATTCAGTGCTGGTGGAACAAATAACTTTGATAATAAAGTGTAAGAATAAATAAGAATAAGAAGAGAAAATATAAATATGTGAAACATAAATTTGCACATGCATGGCCAACACAAACAACAAGTCAGCAATACACCCACTGCAGCTCAGGGATTAGTCACAGGTCTTGGACGTGCTACAACTTCATAGGACTTGATTTTAAGCACAACACTGGCAACTCCTCTCAGATCAGGCAGTGAGGTCTCGCTCTCAGGCAGGAGGAACTGAAAATCTCTCAGCAAGTAGGCACTGAACAGAAAAAGCTCCATTTTGGCCACAGACTCTCCCAGGCAGAGCCGAGCCCCCCCTCCAAAAGGGATCAGGTCACGGGTGGAGCCGCCTCCGCTTCCTCCTCCTTCATTCAGAAAGCGCTCTGAAAGAGAGAGTGTCAATACTTTATTTGAACTCTTCTGAGCCAAGTGAAATGAACACAAATCACACAGCGTTTGGGACAGCACCTGGTTTGAAGCTGTATGGGTCAGGCCAAACTTCAGGATCATGATGTGCTCCAAAAAGATTAGGAATGATGACTGTGTTCTTAGGGATGAAATAACCTGCAATGCTAAACATGAGGAGGAGTCAAATATTTGTCTTAATGCCAAGTATCAAGCAACACACATACATAACAGGGCAACAGCAGAAAATGTGTATGTGTGTATGCCTGTTTGTTTTTTGTTGTTGTTTTTTCAGGTTTCGGTTAATTTAAATAATGTCTACACATCTTCTTTCTGCACAATTACATAAATAAACAATGCTGGTGCTTGTTGTTTTAATAAATTACATTTTTCTAAAGGTAATTCAAGTGGATATCTCTTCATAAGTCTGATCTTGGAGGAAGAGCGGTGCCAAATGTTGCAATACCTCATACTTCCAGCATCACATTCCAGCATACTTCATTAATTAAAACCACTCCCTTTGGAGAAATGTGAGACTGTGGGAGATCTGGAGACCTCAGTCAGGCTGTACTAGCACATGTATCTCACACATAAACACACACGCACACACAAAGACAGTTGTGTTTTCATATCTTTGTGGAGACATCTAATTGACATAATGCTTTCCCTAGCCACTTACCCTGACCCTAACCATCAAAAATGAACGAAATGAGAGCCTGATACTAAAATCACATTTTGATCCTCAAAAATGGCTTCAAACTCGTGGGGACATGGATTTTGTCCCCATAAGGGCTGTTGGTCCGCACAACAATAGAAAACTTCAAATTTTTGGTCCCACAAAGATATGTAAACATGGTACATGTGTGTACACATCCCCATCTACACACACACACACACACACATATACACACACAGGTACTTAGTCAGTAGTGCTTATTGTGTGTTGTGTAGTTGCTATTTATTATGTGCAGGCTGACCTGCTGTCTCTGATGGCTCTGTGTGGTACTGCCAAAGGGGCGACTGGCCTGAGCCTGAGCACCTCACTGATCAGAGAGCAGAGGACAGGAAGTCTGTGTCTGTCGCTGTATTTAGGGTATCGGTCCTCCAATACTGTGCACAGCTCCTCATATACCAACTCCTGCACCTGTAGATTACATTAGAAAGGATGCATAAAAAACAAAAACATGTCTTTTGTTTTAATTTTTTTTTTTTTTTTTGGTAAAAATTCCCAGTGCCTCTGGTCTGTGCAGGAGGAAGGCCACCATCCAGTTTAGCCAGGCCGCAGTAGTCTCTGTTCCCCCGATAAGAAGGTCCACTGTTGCCATGTGAACATGAATATCTGTTAATAGCTGGGAACATGAAGACATGTAATTTAATACTTTTACAGTGTTGCATGTTTCCACTTCTAATTGTGATCTTGAACTAAATTTGCTCTATCATCGTAGTTTGTAAAATTATCGGGACTTCAGGTGATTTATTAAGGAAAGCAGTCCACTATCTCTCCTGGTATTCACTGTATGTACTCACCGCTTTGTCTTCTGTGTTCTGATTGTCAAGTCCCTGGAGGAGGGATCCTGTGATGACATCCTGATTTTTTTTGTCCTGTGACTGCTCAAATAAATAGCAAAAGTAGATTAAAAGAGAGTTATTTTGGATGTTTTTAAATAACTTGTGTGATTTTGTGTTTGGTTCCACAAAATCACAGCAAGTATTTTCTTTGTCTTGCGATCTGAATGATTTAAATTCATGAGACCATTATTTTCTTATCATCTTACATTACTAACCTTGTAATTGTTGAGATGTCTTCCTATGATTTCGTCTCTCCTGACCACCTCTTTCAGAAGATGGGCAAAAACAGGATTGGGTAATTTCTTTGAGAGAACAAATGACATGAAATTATTTTCACAACATGGTACTGGTTTTATTTATTTGACCAATAGTCTAAATGGTGAATATTTACTCTAAGCAGTGGGAAAGAGTCCAGGGCTGATATCCAAGCGGAGCCCCACAGAGCAACAATCTCATTGAGACATCTGTGCAACTCCTGCAGCTCCGATGAGCTCTTATCATACTACAAGACACAAAGTAATGAGACACACTGTCCAAAAACAGAGGGAACGAGATGTCGTCATGCTTATCCTCAAGAGTTTCACTTCCTGATTAACAGAACATTATGAATGTACCTTTTCTAAGACGGTGACATGAAAACAAACAGAACTAGGGGGAGAAGAATACTCACTTCTATTCCGAAAGCCAGAGTGGTGATGACATTACTGGCCGCCACAGTAAAATCCTCTGACAGATCTACAGCACGGCCTTTATAGCCCATCAAAACCTAAACAGTGAACAAACCCGTGCTTTATCCCGAGCGTTTGGTTTGCAAAGTCTTCCTTCTAAAATCTTGTTTTCCAGCTTTTTTTTAACTGTACCTTTAACAGATGCAGCGCTTGTCTCTCAATGACATCATGCAAAGACTTTTTGCAGCAACGCTGCAGAGAACTATGGACAAGGCGATGTTGTGCCTTCCACTTTTCAGTATAGTCACCTAAAGATATGTTGCAACCTCCCCCAGACACAATATTACCTGAAAGAAATGAGTCAGGGTCATGATATCATATGACAACTACGCAGCCCAGTGCACTGAACTGAACTCTTTACCTGTGTATGAGATCGGTCTCCCGGCAAAGTCACACCATTTCTTCACCAGTGCTTCTCTTATGACTTCGCTGCTGTTCAGCACTACCATAGCTGAAACAACACGATTATAAGTGCAGTGTTTTGGTGTTATGCAATCTGAACTTTACTAAAAATGTCAACCGTTATCAATTAATGGATCATTACTTGTTGTTCCGCATTTAAGGCGATAAATGCTTCCATAGCGCTGTGCCAAATTTGTGAGATGAATTGGTAGATGATCATGTTTCAGCTCCATCATATTACCAATGAGAAAGTGGCCGGGAGGGCCCGGGAGGGAAAGAGATGAGGAGCAGGGAAGAAACTGGTCCAGAAATCTAGAATCATCTCCTACACAGAATTAGAAAAGACAAAGTAAAATGGACAGGCGCAAACGATATAGAATAACAACCAGTTTCAGTTTTGTATGTCTCCATATTTTTAATTTCATTATTTATTGCTACCATCAAAACCATATACTATAAAAAGACCGTGAATATATACTCAACTTGACTTACTTCCCCTATGATTTTCCTGAACATCTTTGTGTTTCTGACCAGAAATCCAATTCAGCACCATGAACAGCAGTACAACCAGGAACGCAGCTCCCACACTGACTATTGATATTTCCATTATCACTTAGAGTCTTCTCGCTGTGGTCAACACGCAGCCCTGAACATTTATAGTCCTCTCACAGGTCTTAAAGCCTGTCAGCTCGATACAGTGTTTGGTGTTTTCGCTATAATCAAGGACATCCAAATATTTGTTAGGTCAGCATGACTGTTGATGTGATAAATGCAGCACAAGACAGCCTAGACATGATTTGCACTCACTAAAGGGCATGTTAACACATTTTAGTTGACATTACAATCTGTCAAGCCTGTGTTTCTCAATCTTGTAACACGACGAACGCAGGGAGGTGAGAAATTGTAAATTGCTTTCAGGAAATAAAAACTCACGAGACCAAGGTTAGCCACATTTATTCCAATGGAGTGAAACAGTGCATGTTTAATTACAGTAGTAGTGGGGTGGCATACAATTTTGGTGCACAAAACACATTTGTATTGAAATGAATGAGTCAGGCAGAACAGTAGAACAGAATTCAAAAGTTACAATAAAATTAGTTGTTACGTCTGCTATAAAAACAGATCAGAAAATTACTTGCGCATTGAATCAAATGAACTGACAGCTGCAGCTATCAAAACAACTATAGGTTATTTTATTCGGACAGAGACACAGAAACCGTGAGATCCAAGGTTCTCGAAAATTTCTGGAACTTTAATTTTCTGTCAGATGCAGAGTTTTCATGGAGGCTGGTCCATCCTTACCCATGAGTTGCAGGGGAGAACCTGGAGGGTCTGAACTTCATCTCAGTGAAGGGAATGGAGGAGTCTTTACCTTTCCAGTCTATCCAGACTATTCCCTAGAGCAGAAACAGAAAAAGAAAATCTATCTTTGGCCAGCGTGCTTTAAAAGATAAAACCGTTTAGAAATCAGCAGAGATTAGTCGTACCTGATTGTTACTGTTGATGCCATAAAGACCATTGAGGTTGACCTTGTAACAGTTTTTATACCACCAGCCTCCCATGTAGGCCTTGGCACAGTGGATCCCCATGGGATCAGGGTTCTTGTCTCGGGTTGAGAATGGACGACCGTTATGGTACCTCATAGAGTCACCTGTCAGAAAAGTGCATTGATATTGAGATCCAAATTGTCAGGTATAACTTCACTTGTTTTGTTTTAATGCAGTTTTTGAAAGTGGACCTGCTGTTCCGGTGTAGCCAGACACGGTGAGCGTATAGTGCCTCGTCTCTGAATCGACAGAGAAGTTCGTGTAGTGAGCGTAGACGGTATGGTTTCCAGATCGCATATCCACTCTCAGACTCACAGGGCCAACATTAGTCAGGTTGTGCAGGAGCTCATTTCCTGGTGGGAGTTGGGAGAAAACATGCTGTTTAAGCAGATGTAGTGAAAACAAAAGAAAACACTTTGAATCAGATAAAGTGATTAGAAGCTTGGCTTTATACTGTACCAAGCCAGAATTCTTCACTCAGGTTTCCAAAGCCAGCTTTGTATTCACTCCATGTTCTGAAAAAATCTGTTTTTCCATTCATCCTCCTCTGGAACACCTGCAAAACACAGAGACTGCTGTCTAAAACCCAAATAAAAGTCTATTTTCGACTTTTATTCAAGTGACTGCAGTTTGTCTTACTGTCCAGCCGCCTCCATCAGTCTCCATGTCACAGTAGACTCTAACTGCTCGCCCCTCTCGTCCTTGAGGGTAGATGTCCAACTCTCCTGAGTGCAGAGCTCCATTCAGCAGCTCCTGAGAGCACTCGGTAGGGAAAGGGAAGCGCAGTTTTCCTAACAGATAAAGAAAATTAGTTTTTAGAGTAATCACAAGATGGGATTACATTGCAACACGTAAAATGCATACCTGTGATGAATTCTGTGGTGACAACAGATGTATAGTGTCCATCTCTCTCGCCTTGCACCACAACAAAATAGCGGGACATGGGCAAAAGCCCAGTCAACTTGTACTCTGTGATGGTGGGCTCCAGAATCACCTTCTAATATAAACACAGTAACACACACAGAGCTTTGAAATTCTGTAAAAGTCGGGTCTCTCTTTAATTATTGTATACCAAAGATCAAAAATTGCAACTGACCTTTGTCTCCTCTCCGGCCACCTGATAGAGCACTTTGTAGCTGTGATAAACGGCAGGGGTGGCTCTCCAAGCTATGACTGCACTTCGAGCCCCAACTTCACTGGCTTTGACCACTGAGAGACACAAGAAGCCCCTTGGCAGTTTTTCTTTTTTCTTTTTTTAAGTTTACTCACTTAAAACTAAACATACTCTCTAGGTTGCTCATCCATGAAGGATTATTTTATTCTCTCTTGTTTAAGATTATGATTTTACTTCATTTTCCCACCCTTTTGCTCACCATTTGCAGTAGTAAATGTTGTTGAGATGGCCATACTCTGCAGACTGTCCTTCTGGCTCAGCACTTTGACCCTGTAGAGGGTGCCTTTCTGCAGGCCTCTCAGCTGGTGCTCCACTGAGTTTCCTGACAAGGTCACGGTCACTGTCACATTAGGAGCTGTGGCAATAAGAGCACTCCGCTTAGTCGCAAGCACTTATTCATTAGTCATTATGTCAGTGTGGCCATACTCACTCTTAGAGGACTCGTAGCTGATGACGAAGCGGTCTACTTTCCCTAGACTGGGAGTCCACTGCAGCACAGCTCTGGTGTCTGTCACATTGACAACTTGAAGATGCGTTGGAGGGGCGGGCACTGCAGTTCGGATATTATCCACAGTGTTTATGTTTTATTTTTGCACTCCAAGACAAAGACAGTAGCCTTTTATAATAGTAAACTTGTCTAAGATTGTACCTGTGGTGATGACGGATGTGAGTGGATCACTCTGGAATTGGCCTTGTGTCGTAGTTACAGTGATTATGTAGGAAGACCCAGCAGACAGCTTGGACAGAACAACATAAGACTGCTTAGAGCCCACTGTCACCAAGCGGTTCTCCCCTGTCAGGACGACAACAAGCACCACAATGAGACACTAAGAACATTTCCCAATAAACTGACATTAACCTTCACTTGGGTTGAGCTGGCATTAATTAAGTGTTTTATGCTGGATAACCCTGGTCTGAGATAAACAATATGAGCAGTACTTAGCAGACCTGTTAAAATGTTGGTGTATGTGACCCTGAAGCCTGTGAACGTTGTCTTTGGTTTGGACCAGGAAACATTGAGAGAAGACTCTGTGACATTACTGAAAACCATCTCTGTGGCTGGCTCAGGACCTAGCAAGAGAAAAAAGTACAACATAGTGTATTATTTGCTTAGATATTGATGGACTTATACATAAACGTTTTCCTGCTGTTATTACCTGTGGTTGCAGTTACTCTGTGAATCTTTGATCTTCTCTGTGCTGCTGTACCATATATATGCAGGACATAGCGCGTGTTTGCCCGCAAATTACTGAACTCCACAGAGCGCACATTACCCGGGACCACCATCGAGATCCTCTTGGTGTCAGCTTTAACTTTTGATCCATCAGCTTTCCTGGAGGAGGCAGTTGCGTTGGTGCGCTCACTCTGTACTAAGACTTCCGTTGCGTTCCTAGCTGCAGAGGGCTTTTGTCCTGGAAGAGCTTCCTCCTCAAAGTCCTCGTAACCATCTTCGTCGCCTTCTGTCTGTGGCTCTCTTCTGATCACAGTGAAGTTCTTAAACATCCCTTGGGGTGCTAACCATGTGACTGTGAAGCTGTGGGAAGATATGTTTACAGCCTTCACAGATCCTAATCCAGATCCTCCGGTCCTCTTGATGCTGATCCCTGAGTCATGGTGAGTTGTTTTGTCATGATGAGATTTAGTCTTATCTGATGCAGCTCCAATGGTTCGATTCAATACATCCAGATTTATTTGTGTTCCTTTCCCAGTCTTGTCAGTTTTTTTGTCCACAGTCTGCACAATTAAAGTGTCTAATTTACCTGTCTTATTTGGTTTATGGCCGGATGACTGAGATACATTCTTTTCACCCTTCGTGGACTGCTCCAAAATGTCCTTGTCTGTTTTGGTTTTGGTTGTCCCTGTGCCCTTGGAGATGGTTGTGTCAGTTTTAGAAACCTTCTTCACATTGCTTTGTGTTGCATTATTTTGTGGTTCATCTTTCAGATGGTCGGACGTTGAAAATGTTCTGCTGCCAGTCCCGTCTTTAATGTTGGTTTCTGAGGCTGAGGGTGTTGTTTTGCCTTTTCGGGTTACCTCCTTCTTGTTTTCCTCTTGTTTCGGGAGACTTTTGTCAACAGTTGGGCGACTGGTGTTTTCAGGATTTGAAGAACCTTTAGTAGTTGTTTTCTTCACAGCGGTGTCTTCTTTCACTTGTGTTTTATCAACAGCTCCTTTGGCATTAGTGGCTTCTTTAGGTGTAGTGTCAGTCTCAGACACATTCTTCTGGAAAAGTGTTTGTTCTGCTTTGCTATTTTTCTCCTGTATGCTGTCCTTTCCTTTTTTCACCTGCAGGATTACAGTCTCCACTGTTGGCTGGATGGTGCTCCCTTTGCTAAATTCTGAAAAGCCCAGGGAGAGGCTGCATCATTCAAAGGTTACATAAAAATATTTATTTTTTCTCATTTTAGTGCAAACATCACTTACTTTTGCTACACTCGGCTCCTTGTGCACACTTACTGCAGTCTAGACCCATGAATCCTTTGTGGCAGATACATTTACCCTTCTCACATTTCCCATTGTCGCCACAGTCATTTGGACAGTTTGCAGAGCACGGACCTGGGCAGAAACAAACAGAACAAGGAATGTTTAATCCTGTCTATACTGAATAGTGTTTAAAATGATAAAATATGGTGAATAAATCATAAGAAAATGATACATTTATCTTTGAGAAAGGACATCTCTCTTTCGAGCCGAGCCACACGCCCTTTCAGTTCGGCCATTTCAGCCTCACACTCTCCACTGCAGCCACCAGGCAACAAGCTGATCTTATGAGTCATCACGAGTGGAGCACCAGGTTTCAGCTTCAGCTCCTGCTCCTTGGTGTTGCTTGAGTCGCAGCCCTCACTGATAACCACTTTGATGGGCTGCGAAGAGGCAGGCTTGTCTTTGCTGGATTCTTTGATTAAAACTGTATCATTGGCAGAGGTTGTGACCTTTTCTTTGTCAGTTGTCTTTGCTGGAGTCTCCAGTGGCAACACAGTTGGAACTTTTGTGGGAGAAGGCTTGCCCTTGGACTTCACGTCATTGATGGTGGGGGACCTAGCAACAACAGTTTGATTGACAGATGGTGCGGGCTTGTTTTTTGTGGCAGCAGTGGACTTTATAAATGTTGACTGAGTATTTTGAACTACGGTGGTGGCAGGCCTGTCTTTGGCAGTATTCCCATGATCAGTTGAAGGAGACCTAATTAGAATAGTCTGATTGCCAGAGGGCTGAAGTTTGTGTTTGGTGGGTTTAGCACCGCTGGATGAAGCAGTCTTTGTGGGTGTTGGCTGAACATTTAGAATTCCAGTGGGGGAATGCTTGTCTTTGCTTCCTTTTACTTCACCACCTGAGGCTGACTTAGGGGACTTAGTCTGGTTAACTGGGACTGTGTGCTTGTCTTTGTTTGAGAGGGTGCTTCTGGGTGTAGTAGCCTTTACCACTGACGGAGTGGTTTGAATTACTGTTGGGCTGTGCCTGCCTTTGGTGGTCAGTGTAACATTGGCTGTTGGAGATTTTTGCTTGGTAGCTGGAGTGGGTAAAACTGTCTGATTGATGGCATTTGGCTTAAGGGTGAGCTGGTTGGTCTGTTTGTCAGGGAGAGCAGTGGTTTTTGGTTTTGAACGGGTAAATGCTGCACTGGCTTTGGTCACATCACTTCCTGTGGAGTCTCTCTTCTCATTGGTTGTGGTTTGAATAGAGGGAAATGGGGTGAGAAGGAGGAGTAGTCCTAGAGTAAATAACATTTTGATCCAGCAACTGTGGTCAGAGAAGCTGTTGCTTCAGTGGAACTGAATTTACGTTACTGTAAATCTATGAATTCCTTCTTCTATATTTTGCTTTTTTCTTTGCCAGGTCTCACCTGGAAATTAAGACAGAAATAAAGAAAGAGCTGAATTATGGCAGAGTTGAATGCAGGAAACACTAACGTAGGCCATTTTATAGCTGATTTTTGAGTTCCAAGTAGGACTTTAATGAGCATACATATATCTTTTACAGGACTGACCAGCATCACATTCACAGAGCTCCCATTCACACTTAAAGCTCCTCAGTAGAACTGGCTAATCAGAGACTGGCAGCAATTTAAAAAGTGGTTAACTGACAAGACATTTCTGGCTTCTAAGTCAGTGCGCCCCAGGGTGGCTGTGGCTACAATGTAGCTTGCCATCACCAGTGTGTGAATGTGTGTGTGAATGGGTGGATGACTGGATATGTAAAGCGCTTTGGGGTCCTTAGTGACTAGTAAAGCGCTATATAAATACAGGCCATTTACCATTTACCATTTACTTACTTTTTCTATTCAGTTTCAAAAAACATTTAGATTTTTAGATTTTTTTTCCTGAAAAACAAACTTACTGAAAAATTCTAATTGTTTTTGTTGTTTGTTTTTTGTAGTCTATTGCTTAAAAATCTATTTTTCAATTGTTTCAAGTTTTTCCAGAGAGGAAAATACACATATGATGGAGAACTCTCAAAAATAAAATATCAGATATGATACACTAGGTGTTAAAGTGTTAATGCAGAAACTGCATGCTGTGAGCTGACCTTTAGAGCTAACTAAGCAGATTTATTTAAATGACCTTTTAAGTATTTCCTTTGAGCTTTGCCACTTATATATACTATAAATATGCTATATACCTAAATACTCATGACTGGAAAAAATGTCCAAACCTCTGTTATGTGCTTTTTACAATAAAGCTGCTGTAAAAATTGACACAGACATGCATCCAGATATTCAGAAGTGTTCCAAGTGTTCAGTCGTAAAGTGACTGCTGTTCAAACCAAGTAAGGTCTAAGTCACTGGAGACTGAGCAGGAAGGAAAAGCTGACCTGAGTGGGAAATTCAGAGTGTGCCACTGAGACTATGTGGCCAGGTAACAGAGCTTTACTGTAAGAACTGTGGGACACAGTATGTCTTTCACTATACAGACGGTTACATAAAGCTCGTCACCCACAACTCATAAAACCACAAAAGAAAATACGTCCAGCCTTGCTTTTAAATGGGCTTCAGTGCTGGTTGAATTAATAAGTCTTCTTTATTTCTAAAACTGATAGAATTCATTTTGATTCCATGATTAAAACTAAAAGGAAAAATTTAGCAATAATGTTTTTTTTAAAATTGTTTTTCCACTGCACTCACAAAAACTACTATTTATAAATCCTTTTCACTGTAAATAAAACAAGGAAAGAATCAACACCAGAGCCCTTTCTACTCATTAAGACACAGAAAATTATAACATTATACTCTACAAATAAACAATAAGATTAAAAACCCATCCACACAAACACACCTGAAAGTAGGATGCTAGTTATTCCAATAGTTGCAGTTTTCACTCTATCTTCACAAAAAGGGGAATAAAAAGTTGCACTTACTTGAATAATGACTTGGTTCTTTCTTTATCTCTTTCTTTGACTTTCTCCCTCCATCTAATTGGAAGAGTGGACACAGAACTTCTTCATCTAACCTGAGAGGAAAGAGGTGAGAAGAAGGACCACCACTAGAAAGGAGGAGAGTGATAAAGTCTGCTCCTACTTAAGGAAAATCCCCCCACCCCCACGCCCTTTACCAAATCTTATGGTCCCACTCTCTCAACCACCATGAAAAATATTTGTATTGGACTTACAAAAAGGCATGGTATTTTACACTGGTTTCTGTATCTAACATGACAAGTTACTCTGTTTTATTTGCTTGCACAAAGAAAGCACATTTTTGCTTCTTATAGCTGAAAATCCACTGTTATAGAGTTGATTCAAGATGACTTCATTTAGTTTGTCTCAACAACACACTGAATTGTTGAACACAGCAACTGAATTGCTGAATTGTTTAAAACAATCAAATAAATCTTATCTATTTAATTTAAAATTATTATGACTCAGCTTTGCAGGTTGTATAGCAGTTATTTCACAAATGTCTGTCACATGTAACTTGCCTTATCCCAAAGATTGCTGCTAGCAGCACACAGTTTTTGGCTGAATAAAGCCCCGGTGTGAGAATCATGATTCATCTGGAATACATAACACTGTGGGCATTCAGAGCAGACTCTGGGGGACAGGACCCTCTCTCTATATGAATCGGCTGTTTGTTGGAAGTAATGAGATGTAACTACGTGGGAGTTATGTAAGTGACCAAATATCCACCAGATTTAAGGAATCCTCTGTGGATGCATTGCATCTCAGACAAGATGGCCACCCACCAACCCACCTTTTGTAAACCACATGAAGACAAGTAGGCTATATCAAGGGTGTAGAGCAAACAAGGTATGTAAGTGACATTCATCTAAATGTACAAGAGAGCATATAGGTTAAGACACTGAGCTAACATAAGAAACATAAGAGGTAAGAAACTATGGGTGATACAGAAGAAGCATGTTTTCTTTTACTTTTACATCTGCTCAATCCATATATGTTACAGTGTGTGTGTCTGTGTGTGTAAAACGTCAGTTATTCAGCTTTTGTTATTTCATACTTTTGTTGCAAATATCTTGACGTAGCTAGGTTTTTCTTGGTAGACACAACAAGCAACTTACAATACACTGTTGTGGTATTGGAATGTCAATGACAAGCAGATAGTAAATGTATAAAAATCGACAATAATTGCATATTCCATTATGGGGATTCCAGGCCGGCGGGAGTGCAACATTAACAGCTGATGCTGCACAGCAAAGTTGCTGGCGTCACTTGCTTTCTTAAAAATGGCATACAGTGTAACAAGTACTACTGTTAAATTACGGAAAACTGCCGGCAACAAAAAGGTTATTGTGCAGTTATTTTTACAGTGTACCTAATGTAATGTAAACTGCAGCAATAGTTTCTTTTAAAAAAAATATATAACAGTATATTATATAGGTTTTACACTATACCAGTGTCTGCTGCTTGGCTTTCATTGTACCTTCATATTAGAGTACCCACTGTAGTCTACATAAACTGTTTTGTATCATCAGTTCTTTATATTAACTTTAAAAATGGATTTCTTGCTAAATGTGCAAAAGTACGCAGAAATAAAGTATATGAGGCAAAAACAGAGTTTGCATAATTCTAACAAGCTTGAAAGTCAATACTTATCAATGCAGTGTTGCAGTCCAGACTGTGGGGAGGCCAGCCCATCACTGAGCTCTATTGTGTGTTTTTTCTTTCTCGGTAACACTGGTTCAATCCCTACACACAGTTTTGTATCCACACGCAACATAACATAATTCCTCATCTTAAAAAAACAGTATAAAGTTGCATGGCCTTCAGTACATTGATTTCTGTGTCTTTGTTGACCCTTGAGACAAAAACAGCTTATAGCAATTCAAACAACTGCCCTGAAGATAGACACTGTGTAGAGCAGGCATTGGGTTTGCTTGTTTTAGTGTAGCTTTCCTTTTGGTTGGAAATGTTTAGTTGTAGTTTAGTTTTTATGAGTTTCAGTTTTAGTGTTTTTGAGTAGCATTATATTTAGATATAATATGCCAGAGGAAACATTTAGGTAACTCAGTTGAGATACTCCCTCTATATTTTCATTTTATTTTAGTTCGTTTTCCAAGTTAACAAAATTATGAAACTTCTTTTTTTTTTTTTCAAAAGTCTTGTTTTTATTTTAATTTTAGTAACTTTAGTGTAAACTGAGACTTGACTTGATAAAAAAAGAAATGATGTGGCTCAGAGTTGCTTTTGAGACTTTATAGAGTGAGACTCAAGTCTAAACAAGAGAGCACAACTCCCCCCAAAGGCCAATGTTTAATGATTTATTTTTTTTTTTTTTACAACATGTTGACATCAGCTGCTTTTATGGTAAATGGCCTGCATTTGTATCGCCCTTTTCTAGTCCCTAAGGACCCCAAAGCACTTCACACTACATTCAGTCATTCAAGCTACATTGTAGCCCTGGGGCGCACTGACAGAAGCGAGGCTGCCGGATACTGGCGCCACCGGGCCCTCTGACCACCACCAGGCAAACATGGGGTTAGTATCTTGCCCAAGGATATTTGGCACGCAGCCAGGAGGTAGCCTGGGATCGAACCACCGACCTTCTGATTAGTGGCTGACCTGCTCTGCCACCTGAGCTACAGCCACCCCATAACAGCACTCTCATGGCTGACCTTTGACCTATAACCTTAGATACTAAAACTGTGTATTTAATTATTTTCTTTATTGGAGCAGACATGGCTGAAATCTTTGGCTTCTATAAGCTGTAAAAAACCGAGATAAGATATATTCATGTAGTGTTTGAGTTTGTAATACTTTATGGTGTGATTGTAGCACCGTAGGGCATCCCTGAAAAACTTTGAAGTCTGTTCTTTTAATGCCCTTTCATATGATATATTACTCAATAACACATTATTATTACTCGATACTCAACATACTGTGTGTTTTTACAGCTGTAATTGTTAAATTGTAGCTTCTTTTGTTAGATTACAAAAATGTAATCACATAACCTAAAGGGCAAGGATACAGTCAGCACAATTAACATGTAGTGTGGGAAAGCCAGGAATGGTTACACTGCATGTATAAGTATACAAGCAAGGCTACACATGCATGTACACATTTACCTAATTAACTGGTTTCTATGAGCCATTTTACAGATACATACACACTTTCCTGTCTGTTTATAAATTCATCTCTGAGTCACAGAAGTCAAATAAACCAGTAACAAAGTAATGGGAAAGTCAGGTACATTCTTTTTCAGATGCGTATGTTGATTTGAAAACTGAAACTGAAGAAGCTGAGTGGTATTCCACCTTCTGTGGCAAAGTTTTATCCTGTTAACAGAACAAATCACACTAAACGAAGTGGAAAAACAAAAAGACAGCGCAGCATGGACTGCTAAGTGGGGGGTCCCGCTTTATCTTGCAGCACCGTCCTGAAACACCTGTGCCTTTTACGGCGCTCGACATCGTAGACCACCCTCAAACTGCTGACCCTCTCTTGGCCTTTTGAAAAAAAAAAAATGGTTGTAGACATGCCATCAACACCTATGGCAACTGCACACCTGAGAAAATACACCTGATTATATGAGCACACTTCAAATTTCCCCCAGAGCTGTTCCCAGATGTTGCTCAAGCACATTTCGTAGGCCAGAGCAGGTCAGATTGTACTTGGAATGGAAAATGTGTATTTACAGTAAATCCCTGTACACAAATCTACCAAAAATAAACACTTTATTTTTCAACTGCACCTCAATCAGTTGTTGTTGTGAGAATAACTTATTGCGTTGCGTAAATCAAGTGTTCTTTGGTTTACGTCATTATACGAAAACAAGCCAGTGCTTACTTCGACGAGAAAAAAAACACCATCTTTTTAAAATGTGTTGTTGGCAGCTCACAGCACACCAAAGCAATCTCGAGATGAAAATATGCGATGCTGAAGTCAGACTATTTATTTAACTTTTATTGGTTCAGATTTAATGAAATGTCTAATGGTGAGGCTGAAACAGTGCGCACATTGATCTGGTTGTGATTGAAGTTATGGTCAGTGCGCTGTGTTGCTTACATTGGACCTGGACTCAGAGATTAGAATAATATAAGCACATAAGCCTTTGCTTGTTCTCAGCCACTTCACCGTGCACCCCGGCACCTCTGGTTTTCTCCCCGCCCCTCTGCATTACCTGCAAGTTATATAACTGCACAGAGTACCCCATGTTGCATTTGTGTAATATGACCACATTTTAGGGACTACAGATCAAATTTAATGCTTGTGAAGAGATGATTAAACCATATCTTGTCAGTGTGCAAATCCATGAGCAGCAATGGACTCGTGCACTAAAAGCCACCCCCTCCTCCCCTTTTTTCCTCAACCTGCAGATGTTATATCGTGAGGGGGTGACTGGAATTACACTGAGTACAGAGACCCCTCTCAGAGCCTTTGCTGCAGTAAAAAGAAGAAAAAAAACATAAAAACAAATATATTCGACAGAAACCTAAATCAAACCACACTGAATCACACTTCTGGGAAAAAATATGAAAGTGCAGACATACATGTTTGGGCCCACTGTGTTTCTTTTTACCCAGTTGCTTCTGTTTCATTTTAAGTTATAAAATGAATATTATGCAAACAATGACATATTCTCTATAGCATGAAGATGTTTTTATTTTACATGAAACACAGACCGTTGTTTTGCATATGAAAGATCACATTACAAAGTGATGGAGTCACACTCAGTATGTCTACCAATGTCTTACTGTACTTACTGTATATGTTTCAAGGTTTTATCATTTTGATTTATAGGTAGCTAGATAGATGCAGAGCATACATGTATAGCTATGTACTGTGACGTGGTAGTAGAATAAGCCAAAAAGTATAAGAAAAACAACAAAAGCTCTAAGCACTCATGCTAATCGTGTATCTGATGGGAAAGTCATTTAATCAAGCTCCATTAAAATGACAGTGAAAGCAGTTTGTTTCACTGTCTGCAGCCATCTATCATGTACTCTTGTACAAAGTCATTAAAATGCCTACAAGGCTTTCTATTAGCACTTTTACTACATTCTTCTGAAGGCTTTTTTTCAACCCACGTGTTTGATTCCAGCAGATACTGCATCCTATAAAAAGAAGAAAGCAATGAAGAGAGAATCGTTCTCTGAAATCTTTCCTTAATATCCCTGATATACTTACATTCCACTTGTATCTTTTGTGGTGCCATCTTTGCCCATGATGAGATACTGTTTCCCCATGTCTAGTTTTCCTTTGCAGTGAACCCTCTTAGCAAACACTCGGACAGAGTTCTTACTCACCAACACATCGTTATCTAGTAGAAGGATTATAATTATTATATTTAAAGAAAGTCTTCAAATAAACATAATGAAAGGCAACAATAGTTCACTTACTCGATTTGAGAACCTCAATTATAAGAGTGGTGTACAACTCAAAGTTACTCTTCACAGAAATACGGGAGACCTCAACAATGTATGCTGGAATACAAAACAAATAAAGAAATAATGCAGTGATTAACACCCCCAAAAATGCTAACAAGCTAAATAGGAAACAATTAATATTTGATTCTTTTCACGTAAATGTCTTGTTTAGAATACTGACCGTAATCTACGATAGGGAAGGAGCAAGCATGTTGGACACGGGTAACCTTCCAAATTTTTTGTCTTGGATCAAATGTTTTTTGTAGGGTATGGCAGGGTCCTATAAAAAGATTTTTAAAAAGTCAAGACACTTATATTTTTTTGATTGTTTTTTTACACAAAATTGCATAAAATTAAAAACAGACATGTTTCTGTTATGGAAGTCCCAGCATGGACTCAGGATCACTTTTCTGTGAATACAGCTATTGGCTTCATCAAAGTCATATATTAGCACATCTCGAAAGGCACCCTCAATTCTGAAAGGTCTGTATGCATTGCAGAGCAACATATGCTGCTATCCAGGCAATATATATCAGGGAAGGTCTTGAATATTTCAGCAAGACAATGTAAAACCATACAAAGCATCAAGTTAAGAAACATGATATTTTAGTAACGAGCCTGGGTGCTCAACTAGTCTGCCTGTAGTCCAGACCTCTGCCCAAGTGAAAACATTTGGTGCTTGACAAAATGTAAAATATGACAAAAAAAGACCCACAGGTGTCGAGCATCTCGAATCCTGTATCAAACAAGAATTGGACAACATTCATCTCCCAAAAGTCCAGCGCTATTTCAGACATATACAGAAATTTACAGACTTTTGTTTTTTGAGATGTGTTGCTGCCTTTCAATTAAAAATGGGCTATTTTTTTTAAAACATTTTAAGCAGTTTAAACATTTAATATCTTTTCAGTTTTATTTTGAATAAAATATGACTTTATGAAATCTGAAAATCACTGCATTCAGTTTTTATTTTGATTTTAGACGGCTGTTTTAGATTTGGGGGTGTCATTGTAGTGTACTAAATTTTTTTTGTACTTTCTGCGCATTCGCACACGTCCTCTGAACACAGTTTGGATACCATCTTGCTTCTTTGTGGTGCAGAGTAGAACACAGTACACTTTCTGTCTGTAAGAAAAACACATAGTACTATTTATGAAGTCCTATTCAATAAAAGAGATCGCATATGTGTTTGTATAAAGAGAGAAAGAAAGAACGACAGTCTTACCTGGTTCATAATAATCATAGAATGTGGCTGGAGCAGGCTGTAGAAGCCCAACTGGTACCAGTTGTTTAGCTTCAAAACTAATACATTCCTCATCCTCTTTCACCTTCACAGAGTTAAAAAAGTAAATCTAACATTTGACAAGCACATTTATTTTCCATAACCTGAATTCATCCATACCTCGTTGAAGTAAATCAGAAGTCTTCCAAAATACGTCTCATAATGGTCAATGTAATGTTCAGGAGAATCTTTTAACTGTGGAAAAAAAGAATTAAACAATTTTGCATTTTAGCAGAAAAAAAGAATCTTCTGAAGTTTCAGTGTGAGTACAGGTCATTCCAGTTTCACATGTAACTTTTATTATAATATTTTTGATGTGCTCTTTGAAACCACAAAATCTTTTTTTCTTGAGTTAAATGAGATTTCTGTATGTTAAATATAGCTAACTTAAAATAACTTCACACATAGATAAAGAAAAGATCTAAAGACTAAATACATTTTTTTCATAAGTTTTTTTTTTTTTAATAGATATAACTCTTTAACAGAGAAAACTAAAGGCTTGTATTTGTTTACTGTAAATTTGCAAAACCGTCTTATTAAGGTTATCAATTGTGTTTTTAAACTTAGCACAAAAAGTAAGATCACTTGTGTTTGGTCAGTTTTTTCTTTGTTGTAACAATACTTCTTGACAAGAAATCTTATACTGCCAGAAAGCCTGTGTTTTACCCTTAAATGACGCCACATTTGTAAGCAAAATATATATGTATAGTTCTGTGTAAATAATCATTCTGTACATACGATAATTTTTAATCCTACAACTGTTTATAACTTGCATAGTTCACATTTCTGTATAACTGTATATCTCAGATTTCTGTATAGTTTTTTTTATTTCATATTTATATCCTGTTCATAGCCTGTATATACTTATAGTTATAGAATATTCATAACATACTTCATACTGTGTACATTATAACATACCATAATAGACCCATTTCTGTAATATACTTACATATCTATATTATTGCTAATATATATTGCAATATATCTATATCATGGTTAAAGCACTTCTGGATGGATGCAAACTGCATTTCATTGCCCTGTACCTGTGACACGTGCAATGACAATAAAGTTGAATTCTATTCTATTCTATTCTAAAATGCCTTTCTGGGTGAAGCAACATTTAAGCATGCAGGCTGCTCTGCCAATGCCAAAACAGCTTATACTCCTGTTGACTCTTGTTTGGTGTTGTTTATTGGATTGAGTGATTGAAGTGTGAAGCAACAAGACATGTTTGCATCTTAATTCATTTGTTTCACAAATATGGGCTCCAGCACCATGTGGAAGAACCATACACAGCTATAAAAGCCTGGCACCTCGTCCTCATGTTGGTCAGCAGCCCGGTTACACACTGCTGTGAAATGATTTCATGTTCTCACGCTGATAACACCAGCTGATAACCACCTTTTATGTAACCACTAAGTCTGATTACTAATGTTAGTTTCCTGAGTATGACGAACTTACTTGGAAGTAGTATAATACAGTTTATACAGGATCGAACCTTCCATATAGGCTTCTTGTCTTATTTTATGTTTATTTTTTACATTTTTGTAATTTCTAATTATCAGAATGACACCCCAGCACTTGTATTTATGTCACAGTGCAACTCTCACAAAGATTGCCTCAAAGAATGTTAAAATGAAGCACACTACGTGCAATTCCCCTTCAGCGTAAATAATTACTGTGGCATCGAGATTTGTACATGTCTAGAAAATCTTCTCTTACTTTGTAATGGGAGTAATGGTGAAGAATACCAACCTTATCCAGGTCCTCCGTTTTAGCCTCAAATCCACTCAATAATGTAATATCGGCAATGGCCATTCCTGTAAGATTCCTCTTCTTACTATGACCATGAAGACAAAAAACAAAAGGACATTGAGAAAGACATTGAAATGTTTTTTTGTGTTTGTTTTTTGAACTGCACAGCTCATACTCTGAATTCATATTCATGAAAAGTAAATATGAATTTACTGGATCTCATTTAACTAACCTGACACAGACAGTGTAGGTAACAGCCTCTTTTGGACTGAAGTTATTATCAATCTCTCTCCTGTATCGGGTGTGAGCACCAGACCCCTCAATGGCTGTTCGTCCCAGGTCTTCCTGGTCTTGTTTCGCATCATCGTAGTCATAGTATTCATAATTTTCTAATATCGGAGCTAGATAGACAAAGATTAATGTAAGTGTGTGCCTTTTATCAGTAGTTGTGATTTGTTAGCATTTACAAATCTCACCAGTGTACTTCACTTTCCCCTCCACTCTGACACTGATAGACACCTGGTCACAATCATCCTTGGGTTCCAATAAATGGTAAGCCTTAACAATCTATAAGGGACATTTAGAGTCAATTATAGATCTGATTGATAATATATAAAACAAAGATGTGAATCCAACATACTTTAAGCTTAATTTCTCCTTTTCCAGTCAGATGCACGGTGATGTTGTTCCCTGTAAATTTCTAGGACAACGCAAAAAAATAAAATAAAATAAAATTAGAATGAGGTTTAATATCATATAGATATGTTTGAGCGCATTGCTTTATGATACCTTCAGGCTGGTCTCTACTTTTTCCTTCTTATTTTCTAGTTGAAGTGTTACAATTTCATTCCTTCCAGCGGATGTGAAATCTGCTTTCAGTTTTGGTTCTGGACTGGGAGGCTTTTTTAACTCGTACTCTGCGAGGGCTTCCAGGGCCATGAGGGTATCCTGGGAATGGTAAGAATTCTTAATAATATAATGGTTGACATGTCTTCCCTGACAGTGAATAAATGGTGTTAAACAACAGGGGAAACAGGAGTTCCACACAAAGATGGATTCTCCAGCTCTAGCCTAATCACCTGTGTTGACTTGAAGCCTCCATAATAGTTTTCTCTGGAGTTTAACCAACAGGCTGCTCTCTCTGCCCAGTTTATATGCCCAAGCTGAACAGCAGTTAGAAGGACGTAGGCTGTCGTCTCTATTGTGATAGCATCCAGCTTTGGGCTGTCATTAACTGCCCAAAAATAGCAGTCATTCGTTCCTAATAAAAAATTAAAAAAAAACAGAATAATTATACAAAAATTAGACATTATATGATAATATAGGAAGAGACAGCAGATATAATTTGGTCATAGTAATAGATTATTGTATGTATAGTGCCCACACTCATTTTCTTGTACTGGACATGCCTTTAATAGCCGCTGCTTCCACTTTTTTCCATATATGTGAATGATCTGTTGTATTTGGCATGCACACTGAGAGGCAATAGGCTGTAATGGCGACAGCATAGGGATGCTGCAGCTCCACTGCGAGTGACTGGAGATATGATGTTGAAGAGGAAATACTTGGTCTCTGGAAGAGAATAACATGAAGGTGGTGAATCATTTTTTGCTCATATTTGTTGTGAATTATGGGCTAACTGTGGCAAATAAAAATTAACAATTCTCAATGTAGCATCAATTATTTTTTGTCCCTGAACCTGATGAATGTCCTGTTTTTATCTAAATAGCAACAGTAATGCTAATATATAGAACGTTTTTCACAGGACTCCCTGCAGGTGAAACACTAAGTACATCCTGACGCCTTTCATAGGAATTAGGAAGGTAAGTAGCAACCTAGTGCTTCTAATTAAATGCACCGGAATAACTGATCATTTGTGAGCGTGCTCACCACTACAAAAGCAGGAAATTTGGCATATGCTTTGGTTATTTTTCTCTTTTGTGTAATATTCCATCAGAGTTTATCATTTAAACGCTGTTAAACTGCAGTCTGGACTCAGATACCAGACTGACTACAATTACCCACTTGTAGTCAAAATTACTCAAAACTAGTAAAAACAGTACAGTTGGTTTTTAATATCACCACTCACCACTTTATTTTGCATATCAGGCTGGAGAAATTCAACGGACCGGTACAGTGCAAGAGTTATGAAAGCAGTCACTGATGCATCTTGGTCTTTGTCTATCTAGATTAAACACACAGATACAAAGTTGCACTCAGATCACTGTATTTTGGTTTGTTGTATTTAGATCTAAATGGGAGACAAATTAAAGGAAAAGAATGAACATTATAAAATGCAGTGCATTGGCCCATCACATGCTGCCAGAACAGCTTTAGTGTAACTTGACATTGACTCGACCAGTGTCTGGAGCTCTGATAGTAAAATAGTATGTTCTTCTTCCAAAAATATTCCCTTCTTTGTGTTTTAGTTAGATTTAAAGATGATGACTATTGCAAAGAAACCGCTGCCATCAGGATGGAAATGGGCCAACCAAGACTTTATGACTTTTCCTTTAATTTGTCATCTGTTTATACCCCTAATGTTCTAATTAGGGGTGCAACGATATACAAAATTCAGGGTTCGGTTCGATACTTTGGTGTCACGGTTTAATATTTTTTCGATACAAAAAAATGTTCATGCTTTTTTAATTTGTCATTTATTAAAATTATAAATATATATTTAAACTCAAAAGTACAGTTTTTAAATTTAATGTTGCGGAAACAACAAAGTAATAAAAAAATAAATCTATCTGATCGAGAAATCACTCATCTTTGGAAAAGAGAGTTTATTACGGAGAAATGGTTCTTTCCAAAATAAAAGCTATACTATACGCTTCTTCTGGGGCATACTCTCAGCAGCATATTAAACATATCAGGTCCCCATAAGGAGAATCATGTGCTAACGGCTGTCTAAATGACTCGGGTAAAGTTTGTAGCATGCGTGCTTGTTGTTTTTGTCTGCTTCCACTTGTCTTTGCACTAGGATGATGTCGGCGTAAATGTGCAGTCATATTCATTGTGTTCCCACTAGTGCTGTCAGCGTTAATCTGAAATGACGTTACCGCCACAACACGGCAAATCTCCGTTAACGAGCTACCGCAGATCGCCCCGTGCGTGGGGCTGGACGGTGTCAACACGTTAACGAGCCAGTAGTTCCCACCCATGTAATTGAGCATTGCGTGGCACATCCGACATAATGTTTTACTTTTGTCCATGATGTGCTTACCTTCAGGGTCATACGTCACATGAAGACTCTGTTTTGTTTTATTTATTTTCTTTTTTGTTTTATCTGAGCACATATGTGTGTATTTACATATATATTCGTATTTGTAAATGCAAGTATGTGTACTTGTGTACATATTGTTTTTTTCTGTATATGTCTGAAATAAAGATACAATAATAATAATAAAAAAAAGACCAAAATAGTTCCAAAGGCCAGATCTGAATGAGGGTGGGGGAGGTTCAATTTGCCATTTTGCAATGAGCTTAGCTTCTGTCTTGCTAGCTTGCGCTGTGCTCAGTGGATCTGCGCTCAACAGTGCAGCCTAGGCGGAGTAGTCGAACGCAGATCCACTGAGCTCTCAACACAGACAGCATCGTCAGAAGAAAAGTTGATAAAAAAAAAAAAAAAAATTGTATTGTTTGATACATATGCGTACCGAACTGAAAGCACTGTATCGAACGGTTCAATATCGATATGAGTATCGTTGCACCCCTAGTTCTAATATGCACAATACATTTATTTTGCGAGAATTTACCAGGGTTCCTTTGTGTAACACAGGATTTGGGTCACTGAATGACCCATCATGTTTCTGGACTGAGAGCAAGTAACTGACTGATCTTCTGATGTCTTCTCCTAATCTGATGTTCTTCCGTTCTTCATTAGTCTGACGCTGAGTCACAAATGAAAACATTTTTACTATAAGAGCAGTCACCCTGAGAACATGAAAAAACAAAGTGAAAAGGTTGATTCATTATTATTCATAATGGAGATTTTAAAATATAAATATAAAGTGAGATTCAAATTACTACTTTACATCCAAAACTAAAGAAGAGTTATATAAACCCATACTCACCAATTACTCGATGGCACATAACTCAATGTACCATAGGCTCCATCATGCCTTCTATAGCTTGTGATGTGTTTACTGCCTAGCAAAAAAGTACACTGTGCTTATAAAAGTGTCAGTTCATTACTATATATATATGAATACATATATGAATCACGAAGGCGAAATACAAGCATAGTGATGATTTGTGACACAAAACTGACTTTTCCCCTAATTAAAACACGGAAAGTTATTCCATAAAAAAATTTGTGAGTGCATTTCAGTGCATTTCAAGTATGATTTTTTTTTTTACAATAACTTTAACATATTTAATAAGGTTATGTATTTTTTTTTAACCTTTATTCTATTGATTTTTACCACAGTCAAAAATTTTAATCTTTTTTGTTTGCATAATTTTTTCCAACATATTTGAGCCCTCATAGCTTCTGAACTACAGGAGATAGCCACATGAAATCTTTTAAGCTAAAAACACATTCAAGCTCCATTTTTGGTTTATTATGCACCCAATCCAAAAAAAATAATCTAAAAAGTCCTGCATTTGTTCATTAGGATTTGTTCTTCAATTGCTATTGAGCAAAACTTTACCAATTTGATGATGCAGAGTACAGAAAAAAGCACTCACATCCTTAATGTTTTACTTGCTTTCTGATAAGTCACTAGAGAAAACTTTTTTTAAAAAGTACATGCTGTGTATACTTGATGGTGTTGTATTACCATGTGGGACAGGAGACTGGTTAAATTGAGCTACAGTATATTTCAAGAGCCTGTAACTCAGCTCTAACATCATTAAACTAAGGTGAACTTCATGCTAAAATATTTGTTCAAGAAATCCTTCGGAGAGGTCAAATGGTAACTTTTTTAAGATCCGAATAATTGTATGTGGACTGACCAGTGAATCTATAAATTATAAAACAATTTTAATTTGTAGCATATTTAGCACCTAATAAGGATATTTTTTCATGTCTTCCTACCTTGCTCAAGTTTATTAAGAGCATGATCTCTGCTGCCAGGTGGCAGCTCAAACCACTGATTGCTCAAGTCAAGGTACCGGAAAGCTAAAACTGTAGGTCCCAGTTTTGACATTGTCTGCTCTAAACATCCAGTTGGCAAAACAATCATTTCAGCAACCCTTTCAGTAGAAAGAAGCTTTCTTGCATATGAATCACCAAAGCCATTCCCTGTTGAATGAGAGAAATTAAATAAGAAGATGTCAGGTATTTATAAAAGTCAACAAATTTTATGTCTGTGTCTCAGTGTCTACCTTCTACTGAAACAAATATATTGGAGCTGGAGTCAGGGACTGTGTCATCTGGTAAGGATCCGTCAATAGTGATAGTCTTTGTGCTTCTTCCTATCATAACAGAGATAAGTATAAAAAGGAGAACAATAACTATGACTGACATTAAACTATCCATCAGAAATACAAACCCACTCACCATCTAAGTTATGGACACTGGTTTCTTGATCTCTCTTTTCTAATCCTTCTCTCTACAACATAAGATAGAAGACAACCAGTTTATAGTATGCCTTGTTTTTGGAACTCAGACTGCCATAAAAGTATCTTATACATTTCACTCACCTGCACATTTAAAGTTTTTTCTATTGCATCTATTCCAAAGCTATTCTCCATATCATAGAGACGTATTTTGATGGGTATTGAACCAGCGACCATGGGCACAGCAGAGAAGGAGACAAACTGAGAGGATTGGGGTGCAAGAGTAATGTTAACATAAGATGATTTCGTGGCTGAACCAGGAGAGCAAAGTCCTTCAGTTTGTTCCATGTGCACTGCCACCTGTGAACATGCAGGTGTCCAAGAAGACAAAAAAATCTTTACTTATTCCACACAAAGTAGTTACTGTTTCCAGTGACACTCAGCACTGATGTTGAGGTTAATCTACCTGCAGTTCGGAGTCATCATAGTTGTAGATAACAGGTGAAACTGACAGCTGTTCAAATTTTTTCACAAATGAGGGCAGTCTCAGAGACACAAATGACCTCTTAAAGGCTCTGATCTCAAGTGGTTTATCGACACAGAAACCTGAGTGAAACACAGAATAGAAGTAAGTTGCAGTTAATGAGATCCAGTCAAATATCTGTGATGTGTTTGTAAAGGACAGTTATGATTACCTGTGGATGGAGATAATGTGACAACCTGAATCTCCCATGTGGTAATGGAATCAGGAAGGAGCAATGAGTAGCTATAAGAGTTTTTGATGAAGAGAAATCAAATTAAATCAAATCAATCAGACAAATGACACAGTTTATACGGGGGTTCAAAGATAAGCTGCTTAAGTGAAATAATCACACATTATTCAAGCAACAACAATTAAGATGAGTACATAAACAAAGCAACTGCATGGTGTCATTATGCATCGAACAACTGTATTTGACTGGAAATGGATTTGTGTATATAAAAAAAAATAAATTCCTCACTCGCCCCTGTGGGCGGTCAATCCTTCAAGCTCGGGTCCTCTAACCAGAGGCCTGGGAGCTTGAGGGTCCTGCCCATTATCTTACCTGTTCCTAGGACTGTGCGCTTCTGGACAGAGATCTCCGATGTTGTTCCTGGGATCTTCTAGAGCCACTCATCTAGTTTGGGAGTCACCGCACCTAGTGCTCCGATTATCACTGGGACTACTGTTACCTGATGAAGGCTCTTAGACTCCTGTTGATCTTGTATAGCTCCGATAGTTGGCTAACCTCCCTCCCTACTACCTTGATCTTAGCCTCTTGCCTCCTTCTCCATGGAGGGTACTGCCCCTTGTGGCTGTAGCCAAGCATCTCACTGATCACTGCTGCCGTGGTGTAGATCAGCTTGTTAGTCTCGGTAATGGTGGCTGTAGGTATCGTCCACAGTGCTGCATTAACATAGTCTAACAGACCTTCTGAGGGTACTTCATGTAGACTTGGTAACCGGCTACGGGGGATTCAGGTTTCAAGCTTGGCCATGATCCTATCTTTCAGGTCACTTCCTCTCGCACTCAACGATCCTTCTTCTATCGCACTTGGTGCTTGGTACCCAATCTCGGGTGGGGTTGATCATATCACCTTCCTGACCTGGCGTCCTGGCTCAGCATTTGTGTTGTACCTCGTCAATCTCTAGCTTTGAGAGCCGTCCCTTCTTTCGAATGTTGGAACACTGAGCTACTAGTTGTTTCGCCGTCATTGTGGATGTTGGGTATCGAAGATTCCATAGGTCCCTCATCCTATTCATGTAGCCCCTTCCACGAGGATTACTTGTGTAGTAGCATTCCAACAACGCCCTATTTTCGTCTCTTGCCCACCGATGCCTTCTTGTTCCAGTAGCCCACTTCTCGTCAGGGTGCCCTGGTTCCTCAACACCTGACACGGACCTTGTTCATCCGGGCAACATCCAAGCCGGTATGCCTCATATTTATCTGTCTCGCTCATGTCTGCGGTAGGTTCGCTTAGCATGGGAGGTCTAGCCTTAGGACCCTTACTGGATACAGACACCCCAGGTGGGAATCGAACATGCGATCCTCTGCTCCAAAGGCATGTAGTCTACATATATATATATATATATATATATATATATATATTAAAGGTACATTAAAAATGCTTACGTTTTTTTGTTGGAGACGTCAAATTCCACAAAACCAAAGCTTGGAGGAAAATATCTTCGGATATACTGAGAGGTTTCTGAGAAGAACTCCTCTATATCAGCAACGGATGCAGCTAAAAGCCAGAAAAAGTCAAAGTCAGTCAAAGTCAGACTTTGATAATTAAGCTACAGCTATTAAATGCTACTCAAGATGATTTTTAAAGTGTCAGCATAAAGTGTCAGTTTCATCTCACTCCTGCCAAATCCTTTTTGGAGTTCTTCCTGGATCTTTTTTTGTCTTAGACGCTCCGCTTCAAGGCAGCACTTTAAAAACACTTCAGCACAAGTTGGATTTTTTTTCACTAGAAGGACCCGATCAGCTCTTTCCCGACATGTTCGTTCCATCGGGATTTGAGAAAATCCATAAACACAACAGTTTTGCAGTTCTTTCTCTGTGTAGTTCAATTCTAAAGAAAATAAAAGACACATTTAGCATGTTCTTGCAAAAAATATTTTATACCATCAGACCAAAGTTTTAATACTAGAATCTTCTTACTCAAGGCCATCATTTCGGGTTGAAGGTCCACTGAGCGTCTTTGTCGTGTTAATGAAGAATTACAACCAAAATCTAGTAGTAGGAGAGAAGCAGGAAAGCAACAGAAAAATGATTCGAATGGAATAAAAAAATGTAATACGTATTTATTAGCTGTGGTTGTAGGAAATAATTTGGAAAAGCGAAAGTGCTTCCTTCCACTGTCCAAAGATATGCAGTTAGTGGGGATAGGTTAATTGGAAACTAAATTGCCCATAGATGTGAATGCAGGTATGAATGTGAGTGTGAATGATTGTTTTCATGTGTTAGCCCTGTGATAGACTGGCGACCTGCCCGGGGAGTAGGCTGCCTCTTGCTCTAAGACAGCTGGGATAGGCTCCAGCAGCCCCCACCCCCCCATGACCCTGAAAAGGATAAGCAGAAGAGAGTGGATGTATGTATGTATGTATGGATGAGAAAGTGTTGTGTTTATGGTTGGATTGAAAACTCTGAAGCTTTATTCTCAAAGTCAGAAAATACAATTTTTTATTTAAACAGTGAAGTCTACATAAAATACAATTCCTTAAAAGACACTCATTGTATTTTAAAAAGGAAAATAACCTAAAGATATCATAATAATATGAAGTAACGACTGCTATGGCATTCAGAACACCTTGGTACTAATTAACAGAGGTTGTTAGTTTTCTTTCTAAAAACAGGGCCTTTTACTACATTAAAATAGCATAACAGAGCTCTACAACAATGTCGAGAGGAAATAAGCATGTTTCTTCACATTTTTGTGTGTTAGGGTCCTGACTTCAGTTCACGAGACGGGGATTGGTGCGAGGAAGATAATGAGGTGGATATGAAAAAGGACGGGGCAATTGTGGAGGAAGCAGATAAGTAGGAGTAGAAAGTCATTATGAAAAGGACATGATATAGATATAAAAGTACAAATGTTGAATAGTCATATAAACTTTGAAAGAGCTTTTTGTGATCTTGATAAAATATATAGGCAATAGGCAATACTACGTAAATGGCTAGTCTCTAATCGCATACATAAAATGAAACCAAGTAGAAAGGCCCTGTCCATCTCAGCTACTGTATTCAGGATGGTGGGACGACATGGTGGCTTCCACAGAGCTGTGCCCGCTCCTATGTATATTTTATTGGATTATTTCAATAATGTATTAAAAAAAGTTTCAAGGAGTCATCAACTTGGTGGAAGATATAATTACACACTAATCAATTAAATAACCTCAAAAAATTACCTAATGTTCCTTTAACTAAATGAAGAAAAACTTTTTTTTCTTACCCTTTCTCCACAGAAACTGGTCATTAGATACAGAAGCCAAGCCATTGTCTAACAGAACTGATGCTGAGTCAGGTCCACCACCATAGGAACAACCCAGATCATATGAGTTCATACTAGAGAATACCTGACAATTGAGAAGAAAAGCTTAGACTTACTACTATGATTACCTATAAATGACAAAAAATACCATAAGTATGAAAGTAGTGTGTGAGACTGTAACCTGTTTGGGTGTGAGTTTATTGTCAGCATTGAGAGCGTAGAAGGCCTTATCCACAGCCAGCAAAGCCACTGTTGCGCTGTTCCCATGTAGATCAAAGTCTATCTTTAAATGTTTGTTAGGTGCAAGGGTACCTTTGGGTTGTACCTAAATTAAGACATTTAAGATATACCAGGATTTATTTTTTTGGTTTAGTGAAGGAAAATTCAAATAATACAAATAGACTTCTCAAACCAAAATCAAATAAATATATCAATATAAATACATGTAGATGTAGATGTAGGCAATTTAAAAATCCAAATTATTTAAATATATGCAATGTTTGTACACCTCCATTAGTTAAATGTTAGTAAAAATTTGTTAAAGCGCACACATTTGAAATAGTTTTGCTTTCTCTGCTCGTGCTGCACTTTTATCTGTTCTGTTTACTTACCTTGACATTTAGCTCACATTCATCCCTGACATCTACCCACACTGAATCAGCTATGACGTGACCGTTAGTGTTGTGATAGTAGCCAATCACACGGAAAGATGGAACCATATTATGTGTTATCTGCAGTCGGTGTTTAGCTGATATACCAAGTGGGAGTGAGCCGGTGTTTACTACAATTCCCCGGCTTAAGACCTGAAACAAAGACAATTAAAACGTGTTTAATCAAGACAAAATGCTGCTCCTTTATGAGAATACACAATATTGCATTTAGTCAGATATTTCTGACCATGTAGTGTATATATCCACTGCGTGGGCTGTTGATGGTGTTGAATGTTATGGTAAGGAATTCATTCACAGAGTAGATCCTGCTGGTAAAAGTCATGTAAAGGTAGCTGTCATGTTGAGAGGAAGCACGTCGCATTATTTTTCTCTCTCGTAATCCATTTGTAGAAACCTGTTGGAGGCAGATGAATGAACAGTTAAAACTGGAATCAAATCTGTTAAACAACACCTTTGAATAAGTTTGGGGATACTAACTTCAACTGTAATATCAGCTTTATCATGAACATTAAAAGTACTGAACAGTGCCCCCTCTTGATCAGTGGTGCCTTCCCAAGGCTGTGATGTTGGTAAATTAATATTTACTGGCACACCAGCTGCTGGAGAGCCATCTGGCAGACGCACGAGCACCTATATGAAAAACAAAGAAAAGTGTTATATTAAAGATCATTACAGTAATTTGTGTAACTATTCCCATGTGTTAGTTTCAGACATACCACCACGTCCAGTGGATATCCAGGAATAAAATGAGATCGAGTTCGAGAGAGGTCTATCGTGTATTTGTGGGCGAAGATTCGCAGGTAAACTTCTGCCTCTTGTATTTCACCACCTAGGCCAAAGAATTTACACAGTATTATCAAGAAAAATAAAAGGTCGCATTAATATTTCTCCATGTCTTAATGAGTTTATCAATAGATTTATTATATTGGAACTTTTACTTATTAAATGCAATAATTAAATGTAGCTCCAGAAATTCTGTATTATGCACTGCTATATGAAACCACAATGTTTACAACAATTAAATACTCTCTAATATCTATGATTTCAAATAAAATAACCAAAAACAAACTCAGATATATTGATGAATGTAAATGTCTCCTTTACTTTGTATGTTTGTGACAAACACTCTCAAAAACAATCGATCTCCATTTTCCTGCATCTTAGAGAGGGTTGTTTTCAGCTGCCTCTGAAGTTTTGCATTTGTCTCATTTAACAAAAGAGAAACCTTTGCATTTCCATCTTTGACCTGCAAGAAACAGAGAAGTTTTCATAAAATGAAACAATAATGGCATGCAGTTTGTTACTCATTTTAAAATTAGCTGCATTGTGAATTTTGGATGGATTTCCTCACCGAACCGGTCTGCTCCAGTCCCTTGATAAAAGTCATTTCCTGACCGCCAGAGCCATCTTTTTTTACAAATCCAAACTGGCAGTGATAAGCACCTTTAACTTTTTCACCATGTGTGTACCTAAAGAAAACAACTGTTAACTGGAGCAAAGATAGTCTAAAAATGCAATAGTATATTTACACTTGAGACAGTCAATCCAAGCATTAAATGGTCTGACTCAAGCAGTGAATATTTTTTGTTGCTGAATCCAAGTTAATAAAAAGTTTTATTATTTTCACTGCATAGGAAATAATTATGGAAGAGAAAATGCCCAATCTCAAACTCCAGGTTTTCACCTGGTAAGTGATCAGAGGCTGCAAGGACCATCGTGTGTCATAATGAGTCATTATGTGACATTCATTTCATTTTTCAAATCGTGCTACAGTAGACTTGCAGATTCCCTTACGTTTTTTGCATTTTTCATTGCATGAGTGTGCTTATTTGAATACTGGCAGCCCTTGGTCAGGTAATGACTTGGTTAAACAGTTAAACTGTTCTATTTGTTAAAAGTCATCCTGCTGATAAGATGTTGACAAAATCACCTCAATGCCAAAGCCTTAGCTTTTAACATTTCTTGACATGAATTTGCAAAGAAAGACTTAGTTTAATGGAAGTAAAATTAGCACTTACATTGCTGAGATGGTGAATTGAAGGTCTTTGTTGGTCAGCAAAATATATTTCGGATCCATTACGATGTTCACATCAAAGCTTGGTAAAACTACAGTTAGTAAATAAGTTATGAGAGTCAAAAGATACTTTCTGTGAATTAAAAAAAAAGATCTCAATTGCACGAATCAGTTTATAGTAAACTTACTAAATTTCTGAACTTTGAACTCTCTGAAGGCAGCATTTGCTTCATCACCCTCATAGTATGCAGTAATCTTCCAAGTACCCGTTCTTTACGAACAACAAAGTACAGTAAGTGTCAAAATTCCTTGACATCTTCACTTTCATTGGAAATTTGTAACCTACTCAGAAACATCAGGTATGAGGAATGAGTCTTGAAGTACTCCTCCCTTTGCAATCTTCATGATTTTCATTATTCTATTTCCAGCAGCATTCTGTCATACAGTGACCAAACACAGACCAAGACAAGAAAGAGTGAATATGTTTCTGTCTTTCAAACTTGTATTACCAAAGACATTTATAAAGAAAATATATAACATTAATAATTATAACTCACAATTACTGATATGTGGACAGGTTCCTCATGAGGCCTCATAGTGTGGTCAAGAGTGAAGATTCTGTACTTCACTAAAAGAATGATAACATAAAAGGAATATAAAATGTCTTTTTCACAAAATAATCACTGTTAGGTAAAGTCTGTAGAATTATTTAATTTTCTTTTACTTTGTTTCTACCTCTGTCTGCTGGGTTATAAATTGGCTGAGCTGTCTGAATGAAGATGTAGCCCCTGTGTTTTGACACCAGAACCCTTGTTAACTTCCTGTTGGGTGTGAAGGATTGGCTCTCTGCCACGAGCATAACGTAAGAAGGAAATTGAGGCAATCCTAACAGAGAATCCATGTTTAGCTGTAAAGATGTAAATTATAAAGTTAGGGAAAGTGGGTAGTAACATCTCAGTCCTGTCTTTTATTGTTTGCTTTTTGTTTGAGTGTGAAGTTTGCATACCTTGAGCTCAGCTATTTCAATCTTGTCTTCTTTAGTGCACGTAACCGTTTTCATCTCAGACACAACAGTACTAGAGCTCTCATCCTTCAGGTAGAGATTAACAGGTTCGTTAAGATGACCCGGTCCCATCTGGACAAACACTTTCTCATTAACGCCCACGTGAAAGACTTTCGGGCCTGAGATGAAGAATCTGCACAAAAAAATGAAAGATAGTGAACACTGTATCTTTTAATAATCTGTTTTACATAATCTGATCTTTAGATAACTATGCAATCTGCAGTGCTGCATATTTGAGCGTATCTTACATTAAGTCAAGTTGATTATTAGGAAATAAATATGGGAATACTAACATGTGATTTTTTATTTTATTTGTAAGGTTATGAAATTGTTTGAAGACAAAAACTTTAGTTAATTCTATATATATTTATATATATCAGTTAAAATGAGTAGACATCAGCCATTAAAGCATTACACTTCATTCTTCCTAAATTTACCTGTTTTGTGCTGAACACTCCGCGATCCATATCAGCAGCAGTATCACAAAAATGTGGCACTTCATCGCGCCGCTTTGATTACTTTGCCTGCTTTGACACAGACTTTAGATTAACTGCTGTTTTGTAAGTCACTCACCCCTGTTTCACAATATCTGGATCTCATTAATGCCCTCCCTCTGTTTTTTTCTGCTGCAGATGAACAGATTATAAAACTTAAAACCAATTACAAAACTTTAAAAAATGCATGCATAAACACTCAAGGCATAATATGATAACAGTTTAATACTGCTAGATATAGCATGTTGCTCGATGCATGCTGTTGTTTAACACACGTGGTTTTTTTTGTCAATTATTAAAAGGTTTCAGTAGACCACCAGACCAACATTTCTGACAACAAGCTGTTTGATTTTATTAAAGTCCGTTTTACATTGCTACTTGGCTTGCAGCCTGGAAAGTGTTCCTGTTTCACAATGTGTAACCATCTCCTCATTGGTCAGTTGAAGCCAGATTTCCCTCAAGTCATGTGGTTTACAAGAAATCATGTTTGTTTTTTCTGTTTTCACCCCCCCCAGCTACCTTTGAAACTAAATGGCTTACAAATTATTTGAAGAATACAGATTAATTGTTCTCTTTTTCTTTAGCAGTCATAGAGTATTTGTCATCTCTTTGTAATAGTTAGAAAAGCTGTTTATTCCACACTTGCTGGACATGGTGTCATGGTCCTGGGTCGAGCGACCCAGTGTTTGAGTTTTATGTATCTTTTGTATTCATTTGTGCCCTAGTTTAGTTCATCTAGTTTATTTTGAGGTTGCTGTTTAGTCCTTTGTTTCTTAGTGTTTATGTTATCTCCTCCTGTACGCAGTCTCCCTGGTTCGTGCGTCTACCTGTCATGCGTCATGTCTGTGTGGTTATGTTCAGTTCAGATCACGTCTAATCTCCATGTTTCCTGTTTTACTTTGAAAGTCTGTGTCTAATGTCAGTGTATGTAGTTTCACTTTTCCTGTCCTGTCATTAGGTTCATGTGTATCAGCTGTTCCCCCTCATGTGTTTCCACTTCCCTTGACCATCCCTTATGTGTATTTAGTCTCTGTGTTTTATTCAGTCTGTGTCGCGTCCTCCATGTCCTCATGACCAGTCTTTGTCATGGTTTTCTGAGTCTTCATAGAGAAGACTCATAAGTTACTCCGGTCTACTCTCTTGTGTTCGCACCTGGGTCCACCACACGCACCACCGCATGGTCTGTCTCCTCAGATCGTGACACATGGTCCTTATGTGTGTATTAATTGGTGAATTGAATAATAAGGTAAATAAATATAGCAAGGCACTTCATGATATTCAAAATTAAACATCATTATGGTAATTAGATTGTTTTAAACTATAAATATAAATCTTTTTTCCAGTTGCTTCTGTTTCCTGCTACTTTGTGTGTGTATTACTGCTCCTTTGGACTAGTACTGTAATACACATGCAATGTCATTTGCTCAATATTAGACGATTTAAATGAAACACAGAACATTGTTTTGCATATAAATAAATGGTTAAAGGTTACAGGTTAAATCACAACGTGACTGAGTCATAAGCTTATACCATTTTGATTCATGGGTAGCTAGTGTTGAGAAAGATGGCATTACCTCTCTTTACATCTGAGAGAGGGTAAAAGGACTTAACATCCAGCCTTTTATGTTAAAAGTGTTACAGGGTGCTAAAACAGAGTTTATCTGTATGTGATTTTGCTAATAGTTAATAGGGTCTCTGTTTAAAAAGTCTTAATCTCTAATGCTATGATTATCACCCAGTAGGCAGACTGAGGTCAGATGGAGGCAGGAAGGATACTCGCCTAGCTCTAACTGCCCTCCTGATGTTGATCCTGCTCCCTCTGATTGCGTGCTTGTCAGCGTAGCAGCAGCTCTCCTCTAAATCTGTGCGCTTGGTAACTAACTAATGAAAATTAGTGGCCTTTAATAGACCTCAAGGATCTGTTAATTTTTAATGGTAGAGTAACCTGTGAGAAGCCTTTGAGTGATGTCATGATAAAACATAGGTTTTTACCTTTGCTGTTTCACAAAAGGTTAAAAAGGGAATGTCCAGAATTTAGACTTTTTGAATGCAGGATATTTTATTAAAGCAGTTTAGAAGGAGCAAAGGAAAAGCCATATCACTAGATACATGCAGAACATACATGTGCAACTATGTGATGTGGTAGTAGAATAAGCCAAAAAATAAAAGCAACAACAGAAACTCTTAACATCCATGCTAACTGTGTATCTGATGGGAAATTCATTTAACTGACTTACATGAAAATGAAAATGAGAGCAGGTTGCTTCACTGTCTGCAGCCATCCATCTTGTACTCATCTACAAACTCATCAAACTCCTTGCAAACATATTTATTGACACTTTTACTACATTCTACTGAAGGTTTCTTTTCAACCCACGTGTTTGATTCCAGCAGATACTGCATCCTATAAAAAAAAAAAAAAAGGTTGACCAGAGAATCATTTTACGAAAACACACTTTCCTTAATATCACTGACATACTCACATTCCACTTGAATCTTTTGTGGTGCCATCTTTGCCCATGATGAGATACTGTTTTTCCAAGTGTAATTTTCCTTTGCAGTGAACCCTCTTAGCAAACACTCGGACTGAGTTCTCACTCACTGACGCATCGTTATCTAGCAGAAGGATTAGACTCAATAAATTATATTCATTATAATCATAATATTTAAAGAAAGCTTTTTAATAAACATAATGAAACATACGATATAAGAGTCAGTTTTACAGCATCTTATAAGGCTTGTAGTTAGTTCACTTACTTGATCTGAGAACGTCAATTACAGAAGTAGTGTACAGCTCAAAGTTACTCTTCACAGAAATGCTGGTGACCTCAACAATGTATGCTGGAAAACAAAACAAAAAGGCTTAATATGATTAATATTTAAAAATCATGATAGCAAGCAGTTATTATTTGATGCAAATAAATGTTTTGTTTAGAATACACACCATAATCTACGATAGGGAAGAAGCAAGCATGTTGGACACGGTTAATCTTCCTAATTCTTCTTCTTCGATTGAATGTATCTTGTAGTTTATGACAAGGTCCTATAAAAAGATGAATGAACATGAGTGAGTTTTCAATTATACATCAACCTAATAAGGCACTGGAATGCTTTTATTCACAAATACTTGTCAGAATGTGTACATATTAAGCTAGTTGCTTTCAAACACTATCTAATATTCATTGGTAGATGTCATTCATTCATTGTTTGCATGATAATCGAATACACAGCAGGGTGATTTTACAGTTATATGATGCATTTTGGGTTTAAATCAATATTTCTCATTCATAGACAAAAGTTTAGACATTCACAGACGGTCAATATATATTACTGCATATACTATATTACCAGTATAGTAAGTATTCATTTACCCATCCAAATCATTAAATTCAGGTGTTCTTCCATGGTCACAGGTATCTAAAATCAAGTACCTAAGCATGCTTCTGCAAACATTTGTGAACAAATGGTTCGCTCTCAGGAGCTCAGTGAATTCCAGCGTGGTACCATGATAGGATGCACCTGCCCTTGCAGCTAAATATTCCAGAGTCAAGTGTTGCTCTGGCTTTTAATGTACCAGTTTTTTCTTGATACCTGATCTCAGTGTGTGGGGATGATGATATCTCCCTCCTAACCTGATATCCTGATTCTCCCTTGCTATAGCATTTGTGTTGTATCTCATCAATCTCTAGTTGCAATAGCAGTTGCTTCTTGAAAATGTTGGAACACTGAGCTACCAGTGTTTTGAATGTTAGTCTAGATGAAGAATTCATCGGTCCCACATCCTCTTTCACTAGGGTTACATGTATAGTAGCGTTACAGCAGTTCTCTATTATCATCCCTTATCAACTTATGCTTTGTCCTAGTAGCCTAATTCTCATCAGTATACCCTGGTACCTCAACACCTGACGCACACCTTGTTAATCCTGGAGACATCCGAGCCACTATGGCTTTATTTATGCCTCGCTCATCCGATGTGGGTGTATTTAGGTGCACCCTTAATGAGCCCTGTGAAAATTTCTTTCTTACATTAAATGAAAAAGGAGTTTCAACAGAGTCTGTGCAGCCCAATCACAAATATGGGCTAGTGGTCTGTGGCAAAAGCAGTTTAAAGAAAATTTCATCTAATTTTGAGTTATGCTTTACAAACAGCACTGATAATAAAATAAAGATTGTTTCAGCTGAGATAGTTACATTAATTTGACTGTTTCAGTGTTTTCCAGATTTAGATGTTTCAGTTTAGACAGAGGCCCTAATAAAGATTGAACAGTAAAAGTATTTTCCTACTTTCTGCGCATTGGCACACGTCCTCCGAACACAATGTGGAGACCATCTTGCTTCTTTGCGGTGCAGAATAGAACACAGTACACTTTCGATCTGCAGGAAAAACACAAATAGTCCTGATAATAAAATCCCTTCTTTCCTAACAAATACATACAGAAATTTCTGAAATGAAAATCTTACTTGGTTCATAATAATCATAGAACGAGACTGGAGCAGGCTGTAGAAGACCAACCGGTACCTGCTGTGTAGCTTCAAAACTAATACATTCCTCAGATTTAAAAAGCTAGAGAGATTAAAAAAATGTTTCAGTGTTGGCCAAGTACAATTATTGTATATAATTTGAATTCAGCAGTACCTCATTGAAGTAGAGCAGAACTTTTCCAAAAGACTCCTCAAAATGGGAAATGTATTGCTCAGATGGCTCCATTAGCTGGAGAAGACAAGAATTAATTGATTCTACGTTATAGCAAAAAGGAAGTTTCTGAAGTTTACCTTTGATTTCCTTTTATTCCTTTGTATTTTATCTATTCATGTCCATGTGTGTTATCTTTCCATTTAGTTATTTCCCTTCCTTTTTCCTTCCCCAGCTGAAAATAATGTGCCGGGAGTCCAGTGTTCTCACCGGTTCTAGTGAGCCTCAACCTCCCAGTGGGGCAACAGACTTTTGCAAATATGTGATGTCTTGATTAATTGAGCAGATATTTGAAGTTTACACAGCTACATTCTCGCCTGAAAATATCTTAAAGGTTTAGTTTGTGAACCAGAAAGAGTAATATTAAAACTAAGTAGCTGCCGCCATTGTTAGAAACTGGAATTGGTTGGGCGCGCTATGAATTCTGGGATAGGTTGGGCCACAAAGGATACACCCAACCAATCTTTCAAATCAGGGAAAATGAAGGATGCATTTGTCTGCCCCATTTTGTGCATCCTTCGAATTGGGATGGCCTTCGTCGCCTGGCTGTGACGTAATTGGCCTTCAAATGTGGCCTCCAAAGGATGCGGCCTAGGAATTGGGACGCAGCTAATATATGGTCTTTTGTTTGATCATATGAAGCTTTTCTCCTTCTCTGACAAGCATCAATGAGAAACCTTGATTCTTACAGAATGGAACTTCATTCCTTGCTTCTTTTTTCTGCTAGCTGTAAGATATTTCAAAGCAATTTCATGGCTATAGGCCTAAGCTATAGGCTTTGTTCTTGTTGATTGTCAGTTTAAAAATAAGTGTATTTGGAGTTTTGAAATCTGTGTTTATACTGCCTGTGTCCAAATGCAGCTAAAAAGGCTAAAACGTTACTACATGCCAGACAAAATGATTTAAACACCTTGAATCACAGAAGCACAGAATATTAAACATATCCAGGTGTTACCATTTGTTCCTAAAGTGCAAGTGGTACTGATAAAAAATGACACAAGAAATATATCACATGACACAAACACATGATGCCTCTTTCATGTGAACATGATGGCATGATGATCATAGCTTGTTATACGTCACACCACAGTCACCCTCTATTTGAACTTTTGTTAAGTTCATGCATGTCTCTACTGAGCTACAGTTTTTACTTCCTGCTTTAGTTTGATAGTCCTTTGTCTCTCCTGCTTTGTATTTAGTTTTACTTTCCAAGTTTTCTTGTTGCTGATTAGCTGTGGTACACTCATGTTTCCACTCCTCCCTAATTGCCCTTTTGTGTCTGAGTGTACTTAAAGTGTTTTACTGTTGTTTGTGTTTTACTGTTGTGTTCACTACATGTTCTATGCTAGTTTTAGCTTATTTGGAGTTTGCTATCAACCAAAAAGGTTAACTTTTTGCTTACATCAGTTTACCTGTAGAGTCTGCTTCTGGGCCCTCACTCCTCCAAAATATGACATTATTTGTCTGAACTTTTGCTGTTTATAATTATTGGACTTTAAGTATTCATTGACTGCAGGACTGATTTGTGCCCTAATAATAATGGCTTGTTTTATTATGTGCCCTTTATTTCCTTTGATATCAGCATCCAGATGTGACACCCAGGACCACAGGTGACTAAAACAGATGTGGTCCTCCCTTGCTCCTGCTGAGCAAGCAAGGGAGACAGTGATGAAGAGTAAGAAAAGACACCCACTAACCCTCTCCAAAGTTTTAGTTTCAGCCTTAAATCCACTCAGTAATGTGATGTCAGCAATGGCCATTCCTGTAAGATTGCTCTTCTGCCTATGGCCACGGAAAGGAAAAGAGATGTTCTGAGATGGCTCAGGAGTTGTGGACTTTTTATTGCAGAGTTCTTTCTTTTGTGTATATTAATAAATAATAAATGTGATGTGTATTTTTTTTAACTAACCTGACACAGACAGTGTAGGTAACAGCCTCTTTTGTACTTAAGTTGTTATCAACAGTTCTCCTGTATCGGGTGTGAGCATCAGACCCCTCAATGGCTGTTCGTCCCAGGTCTTCCTGGTCTTGTTTCTCATCATCGTAGTCATAGTATTCATAATTTTCTAATATCGGAGCTAGATAGACAAAGATTAATGTAAGTGTGTGCCTTTTATCAGTAGTTGTGATTTGTTAGCAGTTACAAAATCTCACCAGTGTACTTCACTTTCCCCTCCACTCTGACACTGATTGACAGATGTTCACATTCATCCTTGGGTTCCAATAAATGGTAAGCCTTAACAATCTACAAGGGACATTTAGAGTCAATTATAGATCTGATTCATAATATAAAAACAAAGAAGTGAATCCAACATACTTTAAACTTAATTTTTCCTTTTCCAGTCAGATTTGCAGTGATTTTGTTCCCTGTAAATTTCTAGAACAACAGACACAAAAAAAATGTATTTAGAAAAAAATTCAGAATGGGATTTAATCTTATATAGATATGTCTGAGTGCATTGTTTTATGATACCTTCAAGTCAGTTTCCACTCTTTCCTTCTTATTTTCCAGTTGAAGTGTTACAATTTCATTCCTTGTTGGGGATGTGAACTCTGCTTTCATTCTTGTTTCAGAACTGGCAGATTTCTTTAGCTCATACTCCGCGAGGGCTTCCAGGGCCACGAGGGTATCCTGGGAATGGTAAGAACTTATTAATATAATATTTAATATCTCTACTCTGATGGTGAATATATGATGTCAGACAAAAAGGGAAACAGGAGCTCCATTCAAAGATGTACTCTTTGACTCTAGCCTAATCACCTGTGTTGACTTGAAGCCTCCATAATAGTTTTCTTGGGAGTTTAACCAGCAGGCTATTTCATCAGCCTCTTTCACATGCCCAAGCTGAACTGCAGTTAGGAGAGCATAGGCTGTTGTCTCTACTGTGATAGCATCCACCTTTTGGTTATCATCAGATGGCCAGAAAGAACAGCCATCTTTCCCTGGTAATTAAAGATGCATAAACAAATAAATCAAATAACAGCAAAGAGTAATGTAATTATTAAACAATATAATGCTAAGTGATCCTTCTTTCCAGATATCCCAACTTTTCTCAGTTGATCATCCATTATTAGCAATATCGAGAAATTCAATTTAAATTACAGATAGCAACAGTGGATTGTACACCGATCACCCAGACTTTGTGCATTGAAGGTAAGTCCAGTCCAATCGAGTTCTCAGTGTTGGTGTTGTTCCTACATAATCATAATAATTTTGTTCCAGAGTAAACATTGGAACTGACCATTGACATTGTTTAAGCATTTAGCCAAGAAGTTAGTGTAACCTAGCTGAGAAAATTTCTTTTATTTTTCAAATTTCTTTCTTTCTCCCTTTTATTTGTATCATTGCATTTTCACACTTTTACTTGAAAAAATACTTGTTTTGAAAAGAGGTGCAATCCTCTCTCTAATTTTATTTTCCTGCTTCACAGATCGCGATGGGTGATACTAGTCTCATTTGTTTAGAAGCAATGCTCGTCCCGCCTTCCAAGCAGAGGATCACCATCACGTATTAGCTAGGTCTTTTGCACTTTGAGAAGTAAACAAGACAGGCTGCAGACAGTCCATGCTGAACTATAGGGGTCTTCTTGTTGATAGGAGCATGAGCTAGAGAGGCCGTGTGACTGTGTGCCTTGCTATGTTCGCCCTGATACCTCATCTTGTATTTATTTTGGTGTCTAAAAAGCAGCTTGAACTGATTCCTGGATTTTCTCCGGATGGAGATGGCGAGCTGGTGCCCAGACTGAACTGAACCCTTGTTAAAGAACTTCATTCTTTTCTACCGAAAAACACCAAAGTGGTAACAAAACAATAACAGAACTGGAATTAAAAGCAATCTTGACTTGACTAATAGAACTTTGTTTTTTTTTTGGTTTGTTTGCTTTGTTATGACAGCTTATTACTTGGTATTGTTGAAATTGTAAATTGTATCTTTTGTGTATCTTTTTCACTTGCATTCACCTCAGTTCCTGTTGTAATCCTGTCAAGCCTAGTAACTGGTCTATACTTTTGGCTACTTTTGGCTAGACTACTTAGCATGAGTCAGGGGTTACCTTAGCAAGGCAAGGCAAGTTTATTTATATAGCACAATTCAACAACAAGGTGATTCAAAGTGCTTTAGAGAGACATTAAAAAATAAAAAGCATGATTTAAAATTGATTAAAAAAACTGTAGATAAAATCAGAACAGTAGATAAAATCAGTAGTTAAAATATAAGTTTTGAAATTTAAGCTTAAAAGTGTGGATTTGGTGCTTTATTCAAATGCAGCTGAGAATAGGTGAGTCTTCAACCTGGATTTAAATAAACTGAGTGTTTCAGCTGATCTGAGGCTTTCTGGGAGTTTGTTCCAGATATATGGAGCATAAAAGCTGAATGCAGCTTCTCCGTGTCTGGTTCTGACTCTGGGAACTGATAAAAAAACAGGATCCAGATGACCTGAGGGATCTGGAAGGTTCATACTGGGTCAGGAGGTCACTGATGTATTTTGGTCCTAAACCATTCAGAGCTTTATAGACCAGCATCAGAACTTTAAAGTCTATCCTCTGACGGACAGGCAGCCAGTGTAAAGACCTCAGAGCTGGACTGATGTGGTCCACTTTTTTGGTCTCAGTGAGGACTCGAGCAGCAGAGTTCTGAATGAGCTGTAGTTGTCTGACTGATTTTTTAGGTAGACCTGTAAAGATGCTGTTACAGTAATCAAGCCTACTAAAGATGAATACATGGACTGGTTTTTCCAGGTCCTGTTGAGACATCAGATCTTTTATCCTTGATATATTCTTGAGGTGATAGTAAGCTGATTTTGTTATTGTCTTAATGTGTTTTTCTAAGTTTAGGTCTGCATCCATCACTACACCCAAATTTCTCGCCTGGTTTGTGGTTTTTAGGTGTATAGATTGAAGTTTGCTGGTGACCTGTAATCGTCTTTATATATACATTGTGATATATATTTGTGTGTCATCTGCATAGCTATGATAGTTTATTTTGTTGTTCTTTATAATCTGTGCCAGTGGGAGCATGTAAATGTTAAACAGAAGGGGTCCCAAGATGGAACCTTGGGGAACTCCACATGTGATACTTGTCTGCTCAGATGTGAAGTTACCTATTGATACAAAGTATTTCCTGTTTTCTAAGTATGTTTTGAACCAGTTTAGTACAGTTCCTGAAAGACCTGCCCAGTTCTCCAGTCGTTTGAGTAATATGTTGTGGTCAACTGTATCAAATGCAGCACTGAGATCCAGCAAAACTAAGACTGACATTTTTCCACTGTCTGTATTCAGACATATGTCATTAAACACTTTGGTCAGAGCGGTTTCAGGGCTGTGGTTCTGTCTAAAACCTGACTGGAAGGCATCATAGCAGTTATTCTGTTTTAAGAAGTAATTGAGCTGTTGAGAAACTGCTTTTTCAATGATCTTACTTAAAAATGGGAGATTTGAGATCGTCCCGTAGTTGTTCATTTGTTTCTTGTCAAGATTGTCCTTTTTCAGTATAGGTTTAATTACAATTTTTAGTGGTTCTGGAAACACACCTGACATTAAAGAAAAGTTGACGTTCTGTGACAGGTCTGACTCCAAAGTCTATGAGACCTTTTTGAAAAAACTTGTTGGCAGGACATCTAAACAGCAAGAGGAGGAGTTCAGTTGACCTAAGATGTCCTCCAGGTCTTTACTGTTAATAGGGTGAAACTGTTTGATGGTGTTTAAACAGTTTTTCGGTGGACACAGTACATATTCTGGATCTGCTGTTGATGTACCAATTGCTTGTCTAATCTTTTGGATTTTGTCTGTGAAGAATTTGGCGAAGTCATTGCAGGCCATGGTTGAATGAAGTTCAGCTGCCACTGACACAGGAGGGTTTGTTAGCCTGTCAACTGTAGAAAATAAGACCCGAGCATTATGACTGTTTTTGGTGATGATGTCAGAGAAGTAGGACATCCTTGCACTCCTCAGTTGTGAATTATAATTGTGAAGTTTATCTTTATAGATGTCATAATGAACCTGGAGGTTTGTTTGTCTCCTTCTGCGCTCAGATTTCCTACACTCTCTATTTTCATTTTTCACCAGTGTGGAGTTTCTCCAGGGAGACTTTTTCCTTCCAGAGATAACCTTCACCTTAATGGGAGCAATAGAGTCCATTACATTTAACATTTTAGCATTGAAGCTATTGACGAGCTCATTGACTGAACCTCTGGACAGGTCAGGTGTTAATAGGAAGACCTGGTTAAATATCTCACTACTGTATTCAGTTATACACCGTTTTGTGATCACTGCTGTTGATATATTTGTGTGGGCTGAAATTTTACTTTCAAAGAAAACACAGTAATGATCAGACAGGCCCACATCAGACACAGTAACCTTTGAAATGCTCAGGCCCTTGGAGATCAGTAGGTCAAGAGTGTGTCCTCTATTATGTGTGGCCTCTGTTACATACCGAGAAAAAGAAACACAACTTTGGATGGGGCCTTCAGCTGTAAAGCCACATATTCAAAAGACTGAAAACTTCCAGGAGATAGCTGCTTACATTGAAACGATTCATTGAATAAGACAGCAACCCCTCCTCTCCTACTCACCCTGGCCTCACTGATAAAACTGTACTTAGGAGGGGTCGTCTCGATGAGAACAGCTCCACTGTTACTTTGGTCCAACCAAGTTTCAGTTAAAAACAGTTATCATTAATTAAAAATGTTTTCCCAGCTAAAGATCTAACGTTTAATAAAGCCAACTTAAGTGTTTTAGAGTGTTTGGGAGCAGTCTGTGGAGCAGTCAGTCTCCTGGGAAAAGAAGCAAAGCATTTAAAGAGCAAAGAGAGGAAGCGTCCACACTCACAAAAGGGGGAGGAGCAAGCCTAAAGTTGGCTAACACCAAACCTAACTTGATCATTTATTTATTATACTATATAACTTATTAAATAAATCACTTGAAATGCTTACCATTTGTTCCAGAAAAGAGTTCTACATAATGAAGGGAATTTGTTTTTCTTTTTTCCCATATTTCAAAGCAATGACATCACAACAATATGGCTGGTTAGTTGCAATTTTGATCCCGGACTAACATTATTATGGTGATGCAGAAACAGCCCTTACATAAGAATATCAGATACACCTACTTTTAACAGCCCCTGCTTTAAGTTTTGCCCATGTACGTGAATGATCTGTTCCTTCTGGCAGGCACACTGAGAGGCAATAGGCTGTAATGGCAATGGCATAGGGATGCTGAAGCTCCGCTAGGTGTGATAGGAGATATGATGTCGATCTCAAAATACTTGCTTCCTAGCGGCAGAATAAAGAATAAGTGAAAAAAAAATTAAAAGTTCCAATGCAAATTATTAATTGCCATTTATAAGAGAAACATCATAATCATACAAACATGTTGTACTGGGAGATATTACTATTTAAATTAAATTTTATCATTCCAACTTTTGATGACGTTCTGCTTTCTTCATTTTTCTGATCAATAGTGTTTGAAATTTGATCATAAAATAAACTTCTGTTAAGCGTATTTTTGTATTTGATGAGTCATCAGAGTTATCAGGATTCATCCTCAGTGCAACTTGACTCTTGATATTTTAATTAGCTTTTGAGATGATTGACTACATTGTCCCACTGTCACTGCTAATAACAGTTAGCACAGACAGTAGGTTCAAATATCAACTTACCACATCATTTCGCACTTCAAGCTGGAGGAATTCAAGGGACCGGTACAATGCAATAGTCATAAACGCAGTCATGGATGCATCTTGGTTTTTGCCTTTCTACATCAAACACACAGAAACAGTAGTGTGCATTCAATGGTATGTACTTCAAATTTATCTATAAAAATCTGATACTGGGTTTACATATAGGTCAACATGCAGACCATGTTTTAACTTTTGAGAGAAGTTACCAGGACTCCTCTGTGTATCACAGGATTTGGATCACTGAACGACCCATCCTGAGTATTCTGTATTTTGAGCAGGTATTTGACTGGTTTCCTGATATTTATTTCTGGCACAACTTTATTAATTCGACCCTGTAGTCCAAAAACGGCTGTTTGGCGTTGTGCCACCAATGAAAATATTTTCACTACAAGGGCAGTCACCCTGAGGACAAAAGAAGATAAACAAGTGAAAAGAGCATATGGAAAAGTTTGTTTAATAGTCGTACAGAGTAAAAATGAAGAAAATTTGTTTTTATGTGACACTGTGACAGTAACAACCAAAAACAACAGAAATTGAAGAAGTAATAATAATAGTGGTAATAACAAATACTCACCAATTACTGCTGTGTGGCATTGTATAGAATGAGCCATAAGATCCATCAGCTTTGGTTCCCCATTTTGTCATAACCCACGTATAGCCTGATTAAATATATATACAATGTATGTATATAATATTTACAACATAACTGCTTTTTCAGTTACACCAGACAACATATTCAATCAACCAGCCCAACCTAATTTTCAGTGCCACAGATCAATGTTATATATATTATTTGTTATTTTTAATGGAAATTGAAGAAGAGAACATTTGAAAAAAAAAGAAAAAAGAACTGGTTAAGAACCAGTTACACCAAAATAATTGATTTATAGGGTTTAAAAGACAGAGTTCTTCACCTGATCCAGTGAAAGAATGCAGCACAATATTAATTGTGTTTGTGTCACATCATAAGTCTTGTTACGTAATTAATTTATTCAGTTAATAAATGTTTCAGGGGTTGTGGCAGGAAATGTCATCCAATTGCTTCACAATACGGGGCGCTAACAAAAGTATATGTAGTGGATTTTTTCCTCATGGTGCATCTATAAAAGTAAAATTCGTTCTACTTTATAAGCCTACTTTAGAGAGGAACACCTATAATAGGGAGATGTGTAGTCTCTCATTGAGTCTTGTTTATGTTGGGGGTGACATTACAAATATGTTGCTGTTGCAACAGAGAAACCAATAACATAATGAAGAAAAACTTAATCCAGCTAAAAAGTACTCATTCACATTTGGAGAATGGCCACTAGTACAGCCTTGTGATGTTTTCTCTGTATGTATTATTGTAGGGTCTACCTTACAATATAAAGCATCTTGAGATGTGAGGTGCATGAGATGAGATGCTTTATAAATAAATAAAATTGAAATTGAGTTCCTTTCTTTTTTTTCTTCTTTTTTTTAAAGTATTTTTTAAAGACAAAGAATGGATTCAAGAGATAAGCCAAAAATATTAGAAATTACAATTACAAACATCCTCAATAAATAATAAAGATGTAGTTATACAAGGAATTAACTGTTCTGGTGTGTACCTACCATGCTCAATTTTATTAAGAGCATCATCTCTGCTTCCAGGAGGCAGCTCAAGCCACTGATTGCTCAAGTCAAGGTACCGGACAGCTAGGACTGTGGGAGCCAGTTTTGACATTGTCTGCTCTAAACATCCAGTTGGCAAAACGATCATCTTAGCAATTTTTTCAGGAGAAAGAAGTTTTCGTGCAAATGAACTGCCAAATCCCTTCCCTGTTAGATGAGAACACTGGAAAGGTAAGAGTCTAGCTGTTTACAAACGTCTGTGAGTTGTATGTCTGTGTCTCTCAGTGTCTACCTTCTACTGAAACAAATATATTGGAGCTGGAGTCAGGGACTGTGTCATCTGGTAAGGATCCATCAATGATCAAGGTCTTTGAGCTGCTCCCTATCATAACAAAAGTAAGCTGATATAAAGATAACATCTGACATGAAGGTTTTACTGAGAAATACCGAATCACTCACCATCTAAGTTGAGGACTATGGTTTCTTCTTCTTCTCTCTTTTCAAATCCTTCCATCTATAACATAAGATGCTTTGGTTTGGATTGTTAATTACTATAAAAAACATTTCATAGAACGATAAACTAATGCATTTCACTCACCTGCACATTCAAAGTTTTTTCTATTGCATCTATTCCGAAGCTATTCTCCATATCATAGAGACGTATTTTGATGGGTATTGGACCAGCGACCATGGGCACAGCAGAGAAGGAGACAAATTGAGAGGATTGGGGTGCAAGAGTAATGTTAACGTAAGATGAGGTGGTGGCTGAACCAGGAGAGCAAAGCCCTTCAGTTTGTTCCATGTGCACTGCCACCTGTGAACATGCAGGTGTCCAAGAAGACAAAAAAATCTTTACTTATTCCACACAAAGTAGTTACTGTTTCCAGTGACACTCAGCGCTGATGTTGAGGTTAATCTACCTGCAGTTCGGAGTCATCATAGTTGTAGATAACAGGTGAAACCGACAGCTGCTCAAATTTTTTCACAAATGAGGGCAGTCTCAGAGACACAAATGACCTCTTAAAGGCTCTGATCTCCTCTGGCTTAACGACACAGAAACCTGAGTGAATAGAAATAAGTTGCAGTTAAGGAGCTCCTGTCAAATATCTGTGATGTGTTTATAAAGCACAGAGTTATTATTACCGGTGGATGGAGATAATGTGACAACCTGAATCTCCCATGTGGTGATGGAATCAGGAAGGAGCAATGAGTAGCTACAAGAGTTTTTGATGAAGAGAAATCAAATTAAATCAAATCAATCAGACAAATGACACAGTTTATACGGGGGTTCAAAGATAAGCTGCTTAAGTGAAATAATCACACTCACAGTATTCCCAGCAACACCAATAAAGATGAGTACATAGACAAAGCTACTGCATAGTGTAATTACGCATCTAACCACTGTATTTGACTGGAAATGGAAAAAATGAAATATGTTTATTAACATTAAAAATGCTTACGTTCTTTTGTTGGTGACTTCAAATTCTACAAATTCAAAGCTTGGGGGAAAATATCTTCGAATGTATTGAGACGTGTCCAAGAAGAAGTCTTCGATATCATCAGCGGTTGCAGCTGAAAACAAAACAAAACAAAACAAAAAGATAAACAAACAAAAGTTCATAGTCAAACTTTAATAGCCCATTAAAAGCTCCTGAAGTTGATCTTTAAAGTGTCATTTTTATCTCACTCCTGCCAAATCCTTTTTGGAGTTCTTCTTGGATCATTTTTTGTCTTAGACGCTCGGCTTCAAGGCAGCACCTTAAAAAGACTTCAGCACAAGTTGGATTTTTTTTCACTAGAAGGACCCGATCCGCTCTTTCCCGACAAGTTCGCTCCATTGGGATTCGAGAAAATCCATGAACACAACACTCTTGCAGGCTTTCCTCTGTGTAGTTCAGTTCTAAAGGGAATGAGAAAAGACAAATGATGCACTTTCAGGAGGTATTTTTGTTATAAGACTAACATTTTCAATACCAGAATCCTCTTACTTAAGGTCATCATTTCCTGTTCAAGGTCCACTGAGCGTCTTTGTCGCACAGATGGTGAAGCACAGCCAAAGTCTGAATGCAACAGAAAAAAAATAAAATAAAATAAATATATATATATATATATAATTAACAGTAACAGTCAGCATACCTTATACATTTGCTCAAAAGTAGCTTTATTTTAACTTTCAGCTTTTGTCTATTTAAAAAATCCTTGTTGCTTTTTAAGGTCAACAGGGCCCATATTACAAGAATAACACAATAGTGGTGTGTAATCAGCACTTCCTAAGACTTTTTTGAACCCATATTTTGGATAACTGTCTATTCCAGCAGACAACCATTTATTTGACACCAAATATAAAACACAAACTCTTTTCATTTAGTATTTTCATTTCAATGTTAATTTTTCTCTTACCCTTTCTCCATACAGACAGATCGTTAGATACAGCAGCCAAGCCAGCGTCTAATAGAACTGATGCTGAGTCAAGTCCTCCACCATAGGAACAACCCAGATCATATGAGTTCATAGTAGAGAATACCTGACAATTGAGAAGAAAAGCTTAGACTTACTACTATGATTACCTATAAATGACAAAAAATACCATAAGTATGAAAGTAGTGTGTGAGACTGTAACCTGTTTGGGTGTGAGTTTATTGTCAGCATTGAGAGCGTAGAAGGCCTTATCCACAGCCAGCAAAGCCACTTTTGCTCTGTTCCCATGTAGATCAAAGTCTATCTTTGATTGTGTTTTAGGTGCAAATGGACCTTTGGGTTGTACCTAAATTAAGACATTTAAGATATACAAGGATCAATTTTTATATTTTCATTATTTTATGTTCAGTCAAGGAAAATTCAAATAGTACTTCTAAAACCAAAATCAAATAAATCTATCAATATAAATACATGTAGACAGGGGTAAATCGAAATTATTTAAATATATGCTATGTTTGTACACTTCCATTAGTTAAATATTTGTATGTAATGTCACTTCCTCTGTGTGTGTGTGTGTGTGTGTGTGTGTGTGTGTGTGTGTGTGTGTGTGTGTGTGTGTGTGTGTGCGTGTGTGTGTGTGTGTGTGTGTTGGAGTGGGGGGTGTTATATGATGATCTAAATGATCATTGGAACAATTTATTAACCCCTTAAAAATAAGAGGAAATTACATAGATAAACTAATATTCATAGGACATATTACAGTGTCCTGTAATGTTCTTGTCCAAATACTTATGGGAGTTATAGGTTAACGAACACTAAAAAAGGATCCAAATTAATGAGAATGAACAGATTTAAGCGCACACATTTGAAATAGTTTTGCTTTCTCTGCTCGTGCTGCACTTTTTTATCTGTTCTGTTTACTTACCTTGACATTTAGCTCACATTCATCCCTGACATCTACCCACACTGAATCAGCTATGACGTGACCGTTAGTGTTGTGATAGTAGCCAATCACACGGAAAGATGGAACCATATTATGTGTTATCTGCAGTTGGTGTTTAGCTGATATACCAAGTGGGAGTGAGCCGGTGTTTACTACAATTCCCCGGCTTAAGACCTGAAACAAAGACAATTAAAACGTGTTTAATCAAGACAAAATGCTGCTCCTTTATGAGAATACACAATATTGCATTTAGTCAGATATTTCTGACCATGTAGTGTATATATCCACTGCGTGGGCTGTTGATGGTGTTGAATGTTATGGTAAGGAATTCATTCACAGAGTAGATCCTGCTGGTAAAAGTCATGTAAAGGTAGCTGTCATGTTGAGAGGAAGCACGTCGTATTATTTTTCTCTCTCGTAATCCATTTGTAGAAACCTGTTGGAGGCAGATGAACGAACAGTTAAAACTGGAATCAAATCTGTTAAACAACACCTTTGAATAAGTTTGGGGATACTAACTTCAACTGTAATATCAGCTTTATCATGAACATTAAAAGTATTGAACAGTGCCCCCTCTTGATCAGTGGTGCCTTCCCAAGGCTTTGATGTTGGTAAATTAATATTTACTGGCACACCAGCTGCTGGAGAGCCATCTGGCAGACGCACGAGCACCTATATGAAAAACAAAGAAAAGTGTTTTATTAAAGATCATTACAGTAATTTGTGTAACTATTCCCATGTGTTAGTTTCAGACATACCACCATGTCCAGTGGATATCCAGGAATAAAATGAGATCGAGTTCGAGAGAGGTCTATCGTGTATTTGTGGGCGAAGATTCGCAGGTAAACTTCTGCCTCTTGTATTTCACCACCTAGGCCGAAGAATTTAAACAGTATTATCAAGAAAAATAAAAGGTCGCGTTAATATTTCTCCATGTCTTTGGCACATTGCAGTGGGTTTCTCTTTAGGTTTTAGTTGTATTAATATTAACTGCATTATCAGTCATATTGTAGTGTAAGTTCTGTCAATTAAATTAAAATTTCCATATAAAGTAATATATAGTGTTTGCACAGTAGGACAGTCTACTTCCACTAAGTTTCAGTAATTTAATAGTTTCATGAGATTATATTCCATCTATCCATTTTTATAACTGCTTTTGCAGTTGTAATGAAAATGAATGGGTGGAACTAGGGTAATGCAGAGACTGTACCACTCCCAGCTGACATATAGGTGAGACAGCGGGAAACATCTGGTGGTAACAGTATAACTTCTAGAGGGTAGAAAGTTTCTAAAATCTTGTTTACATCAGAGTCTGCAACTATTTTTTCTCAAAACATAATTGCTCAAATACATTTCCAGAGGGTTACCCACATGGTGAGACTGACTTCTAAAAGGACAATGTTTGAATGATTTCAACACTGTCATATCTGCAGCTGTTGGTCTACTACTGTCCTTGTATGTTTTTCAAGATGCTTTATTTATTTAATTATATCTTGCTTTACTGTGACTATTGTACATTGTAATTCCTAAACTACAGTATACTAAAGTAAAAGAGAAGCAGTATTTAGATTGGCTCGTACGTCCTGTGTATGTATCCTGTGTATAAATTGACAATGAAAAATATTTGAATCTTTCACTCTAACATATTGTATGTGTAGGGTGTACTTACCTATTTACCTATGTATGTATGCCTACAAAGAACATTACTGATCAAGTAACAACAATAAAACTACAGTTGAATAATTACAAACGGATGAATGTAAATATCTCCTTTACTTTGTATGTTGGTGACAAACACTCTCAAATAGAGTTGATCTCCATTTTCCTGCATCTTAGAGACAGTTGTGCTCAGCTGGTTCTGAAGTTTTGCATTTGTCTCATTTAACCAAAGAGAAACTTTTGCATTTCCATCTTTGACCTGCAACCAACAGTAAAGCTTTAAGAAATGCAACAATGCTGATTTACATTATGTTACTGATTTTAAAATTAGCAGGATTTTTGAATTTTGAATGGACTGTCTACATCCTCACCGAACCAGTCAGCTCTAGACCCTTGATAAAAGTGGTTTTCTGATCACTGGAGCCATCTTTTTTTACAACTCCAATTTGGCAGTGATAAGCTCCTTTAACTTTTTCACCATGTGTGTACCTAAAGAAGAAAAGCAAAGAAAGAAAGAAGGAAATATGATAGTAACATGTACACCTGAAGCATAGATATGTAGATATGTACAACTACCATATCTACAATTTTAACTGATTATGAATCAAGCAGAGGTCTTGGGTAATTGGTCACACAGGGTACAGATTTCCAGCTGAGCCTCGTTCAGGTCAGCTGCTGTCACCCTCAGCACATTCAGCGCAGTAGTTATTCTTGGGGCTTGGTACTCAGTCTTGAAGGTTGGGGATGATATCTCCTCCCTGACCTGACATCCTGGCTCCGCCTTTGTGTTGTACCTCATCAGTTTCTATTTGTGATAGAAGTTGCTTTAGAACGGCATGTTGTAATATCCTGTTGGGTCTCAGAGAATCCACAGGCCCCACATCCTCTTCATGTAACCCCTTCCACTGGGATTACTTGCAGCTCCCTATTCTCAATCACAAGAGACTCCACCCATCCTGCATCTCACCTGTTTGACCTACTGTCCACTGGGAGGCGCTACAGGTCAATCCAAACCAGTACCAACAGACTCAGGAATGGTTTCTATCCACAGGCAATCTCCATACTGACCACATACACACAACACAAACTCAAACATCAGTAACTGTCACAAGCATACAACACACACACACACAATATACACACAAGACAATGTGCAATATTACAGAACTAACTTTTAAAATGTTCATATTTTGTTTTTTTTAGATTTGTTTTTATTGTATTTATTCATACATGCTACAACGGGGAGGTGTTTCTAATTTCGCTGAACATCCTATGTTTAATGACAGGATATCGGATCTGACTATTTTCAAGGTTTTTCTTGATATTAATTTGTAAAGAAAGCTTATCAGCAGAGTTATTTTAATGGAAAGAAAATAAGTACTTACATTGCTGAGATGGTGAATTGAAGCTCTTCATCAGTCAACAAAATGTATCTCTGATCCATTGCGATGTTCACATCAAAGCTTGGTAAAACTAGAGTTTTTTAACAATAAACAATTTTTCCGAGTCAACATATACTTTCTGTGAATTTTAAGAACGATATAAATTGTGTGAATCAGTTTATAGTAAACTTACTAAATTTCTGAACTTTGAACTCTCTGAAGGCAGCATTTGCTTCATCATTCTCATAGTGTGCAGTAATCTTCCACGTACCCGTTCTTTACGAACAACAAAGTATAGTAAGCGTCAAAGTTGCTTGACATCTTCACTTTTATTTGAAATTTGTTGTAACCTACCGAGAGATTTCAGGTATGGGGAATGAGTCTTGATGTATTCCTCCCTTTGCAATCTTCATGATTTTCAGTATTTTGTTTCCACCAGCATTCTGTCATAGAGTGACCAAAACACAGACCAAGACAAGAAGGCAGGAAAACTGTATGTCTCTGTCTTTCAAAGTTATATTTCCAAAGATATATTTATAAAGAAAATATATAATATTAATAATTATAACTCACAATTACTGATATGTGGACAGGTTCCTCATGAGGCCTCATCGTGTGGTCAAGAGTGAAGATTCTGTACTTCACTAAAAGAACGATAACATAAAAGGAATATAAAATGTCTTTTTTTTAAAGGTTCACCGTTAGGTAAAGTCTGTAGAATTGCTTCATTTATTTTTTTTAACTTTGTTTTTACCTCTGTCTGCTGGGTTATAAATTGGCTGAGCTGTCTGAATGAAGATGTAGCCCCTGTGTTTTGACACCAGAACCCTTGTTAACTTCCTGTTGGGTGTGAAGGATTGGCTCTCTGCCACGAGCATAACGTAAGAAGGAAATTGAGGCAATCTTAACAAAGAAGCCATGTTTAGCTGTAAAGACGTAAATTATAAAGTTAGGGTAAAGTGGGTAGTTGCTACTCTGTTCTGTCTAAGCAACTTCAGGCAACTGCTGTTGTGATTTGGTGCTATATAAATAAAATTGAAATGTTTGTATTGTTTACTTTCTGGTGAAGTTTGCATACCTTGAGCTTAACTAGTTCTGTCTTCTCTGTGCATGAAGCATTTCCCTTCTCAGACAAAATAGTATTAGAAATCTCATCCTCCAGGTAGAGACTAACAGGTCTGTTACAAGTTTCCATCTGGACAAATACTTTCTCATAAACACCCACATGAAACACATTTGGGGCTGAGATGATGAATCTGCACACAAAAATGAAAGATAGTGTTTGCTGCATCGTCCATTAATCTATTTCCCATTAAATGATTTTTCGATAACTATGCAATCTGCAGTGCTGCATGTTCAGTATTATCTACAACATGAACTCAAGTTGAGTCTTAGGAAAGAAATATGGGAATACTAATACATGTAATTTATTTAATCTATAATGTCAATCTTCTATGTAACAATCATAAATGAGTCAACATCGCATTAAAACATCACATTTAGTTCTTCCTAAATTTACCTGTTTTGCGCTGAACACTCCACGATCCATATTAGGAGCTGTATCACAAAAATGTGGCACCTCATCGCGCAGCTTTGATTTCTTTCCCTGCTTTGACACAGACTTTAGATTAACTGAGGTTTTGTTAGTCATCCACCCCTGTTTCACAATATCTGGATCTTATCACTGCCCTCCCCCTGGTTTGTTTTTCCAGCTTGAGCTGAAAAAACATCTATTGCATCTTAAAGTGATAAAACTACATGACACTCAAGACATAATATGATAACAGTTTAATACTACTAGATGTAGCATGTGTCCTGATGTGCGCAGATGTGTAACGTACATGTGATTTCCATAGTGTGAACATTTTGGTGTTAAAAATATACTTAATCTGTACAGATTTACATAAAACATAGATTTTAATTTTGCATATTACAATAGACCCTCAGGCCAACATTTCTGAGCGCAAGATGTTTAATTAAAAAAATCCTTTTTATATCCCTGCTTGGCTTGCTGCCTGGAAAGTGTTTATTCCTTTCTTTCACAATGTGTAACCATCTCAGTTCAAGCCAGATTTCCCGCATGTGATTTACAAGAAATCAAGTTCCCCCTCCCATACCTGTCACACTAAACAAATGGTTTATAAATGATTTACAAATAATCAGTTATGTTCATCATTATTCTTGGTAACAGCAGCTTCTTTTCTTTGAGCAAATCAGAGTATTTTTAATCTCCTATTAATAATAACTAAAGTGTCCCATTTAACACTGTACATGATCCATATTTGTGTATTGATCGTTCCCCTTTAAACAGCCAGTCTTTTGCAAATTGAGTGGCTCTGGTAATAATGACAAAGACTGAGATGATATCTAAAACTTTATTTTTCTACACAAACAGCTTGATAAAAGAAAATATTTCATTCATTATATATTTTCTAAGTCAGCAAAGCACATTGTGACATTCTATGCTAAACATCATTATTACAGTTATTAGATCAATTTAAGCTTAAAACATACAAACAATGGAATTAAATTAAAAGTTCAGCTTAACATTAATGCAGCATTATATTCACTCGCACAAACGACTCTTGTGGAAATATAAACACAAACATCCATGTAAATATTGAATACCTTAATTCCCATTAAATTTGTCAGGTTAGTATAATGTTCTCCTAAAACAAATTATTAACACAGACTTCTATATAGAGATGTGTAAAAGAAAAGAAAAAGTAAACCCCACAATAATTACATGATACGCCACAGTCCTGCCTCTGGAGACTTAACTGAAATTACCAAAAGTGACTTTAATTTGAGAACCAAGTTCTTGTGGTTGTTATAACTCTAAATAAAAATGCTAATAAAGTTCAAATATAACATGACTATCACTTGAACCATTATAGCAAATGCCTTAATGGTCCACTTGAAAAAGTAAATCTTTTGGGCATTTTTTGGCCTTTAAAGTTCATTATTTGTTTTCACTTGCTCTAACTATACATGCCATGACTGGTTAACTTCGTGAGATGGAGAGTCATCCAGAACAGAACAGGAGAACAGTTACCATGAAGTCAAGTCTTTGGACAGTCAGTTAATTCCTCTGTTGACTTCTGCGCTATTGCAGGAGGTAGAGAATGAGAGTTGGGAGCATGATGTCCAGCCACAACTCCTGGATATGGATATTAAATACAAGAATTGCGTTTGGACAATCAACACCAGACTCCCTGTCAAGTTTTGGTTGAACAGTCACAGCAACCTTTAGGCTTGGGATTCAGTCCTGCAGTGGATGGTTTGATAAAATACCCTGGAAGATTAATTGAAACACATAGAAAAATAGCTATGATAAAATGTGCAGAGTTCTTTCAAAAATTTGTAGCCTGTCAGCAGACTGATAATTAAAATATAAGCCATGAGTAGAAATGTGGTATTGAACTCTCAAATGCTTCAAAAATGTTTAAATATTCATTTTTTTAAAAATCTGTGAACCAGCTTATTAATGAGTTAAAGTGAAAAAATTAATTATTCCAATACTTACATAATGCACCATCAACAATATAGTAATTATAGTCCCAGAGAAGTTGTTATTAATCATGTATCCATATGCACATGGAACATTAAGCTATTTTTTTTTACTTTTTGAGGGTGTTTTTAATAAATATTTCTAAGTCCGCTCTCCTCTGCATCCATCTTCCACTACTTCTCGTTCATTTTGCCTGTCCCTTGTCCCCCTCTCTGTCTCTTCACCGATGTCCATCTCATTTCATGCAGGAGTGAGGTTACCTAAGAGACTGGGCTTCAATGAAGAAAATCTCCTTTTCTACAATTAACTGTGAAAGTGACAGAAGGGAGGGATCTGCATAGTGCTCCACAGTAAGAGAAGGTATGGAGAGAGAGGAAAGATAGGACAGTCAAAGGCAGGTAGTAAGACATGACGACATGAAATTTTCTTAAATTTGAATATCAAAAATATTGCCCAAATTGAAGTGTGTTTGCTGACCACATCTATGGATGAATTTTGGATAAACCTTGCACTACTTTGCAGAGGTTGCATTGATTAATTGCAATGTTTAGTTGCTATTTTAGATTTATTGAACATTATATGTATAGTTTTTAGACTAAATCACTAGATATATTTTTTGTTGTGTTACTTTCCACACACTCACATTGCTTTGTAAGTTTCACATCTCACACTTGAATTGGGATTAGGCCAAATTAGGTTGCATTGCACTTCACCATAAACTCTTAAAATTCAGAGGGAGTGACCAGTGGTTTAGGATGGAGAGATGTGCACAAAAGGGTGTGGCGTGGGAATGTTGCCAAAGGTCAGGAGTGAGGGTGAAAGGTCAGGGGTCAGAGCCAGCTGGACAGCACACAAGAGGAGATGAGGGTGAGAAAAGGAGGGGAGGGAGTAGTCCACAGACTGATTGACTGACTGCGCCCAATTGGAACATTAACATTGAACTGATGGGAGACTCACTGACCAATGGCTGATCAGGGAAAACCTGTGACACACTTGTGTAATGATCCGTAGAATTGAGAAGTGACATGATTTTCATCTTGGATGCAAATGCAGTTAAAAAAGATTTAGCAGTGAATTTCAAGCTGCTATTTACTGACTTTATGGAGTTATTGAAATCCACACTGCAAATGTTCTTAGATACTAATAAAACATAAACCAGTGCTAACATTCTAGAAAGGTATTAGAAAATGTAATATTTGCAAATGAATGCACGTTTTCTATAATTTAGTAGATTAGCTGCTCATCGTGGTGCATGCCTAATATCACTATTTGATTTTTAATGTTTTTTAATTGACAGCAGATATAATAAATTATAGTATCAAGCACAAGATATTTCCTGTGTTGTATGGTTTCATTTGTGATATCAGGAGATACAATCATTTATAAATTGATAAAGAATAACACAGGTATTTGGAGGGATTATTTATTTACTTAAAAAAATAAGACATTTTGTTATGTATATAAAAACAGATAAACATACAAAACATACTATTTTGTATCAACTTCTTTGACATATGCAATTCTGCAATAGATAAAATTTATATACAGTTTATCATATTAAATAAGGCTTCATCATGTCCTGCTTCCATGGTTTATCAATTCTCTGTGTACCTCAAGGGTAAAGGAAGGAGGGTGAACGTCTGTATTGCAGATCTTCTGAGTGGCCAGCGAATGTCAGGTCAGTGAGTGCAGCAGGCAGCATGGATCAGGGCCATACTGGGCTGACAAACTCGAGGCCCCAGCCAAGGGGGTCAACATGCAAATAGTAACCCCAAGTTGAAAGGCACATAGATGATCAATTTTCCCACATTTTTCCTGCTGCCCATAAATGTGAATGTGCACGCCTATAAAACAGAAAAATTTTTTCTTTTGGCCGAGTGGACGATCGTGGCTCAAGCCTTGTAATCGGAAGGTTGCCGGTTCGAGCCCCGGCTTGGACAGTCTCGGTCATTGTGTCCTTGGGCAAGACACTTCACCCGTTGCCTACTGGTGGTGGTCAGAGGGCCCGGTGGCGCCAGTGTCCGGCAGCCTCGCCTCTGTCAGTACGCCCCAGGGTGGCTGTGGCTACAATGTAGCTTGCCATCACGAGTGTGTGAATGGGTGGATGACTGGATGTGTAAAGCGCTTTGAGGTCCTTAGGGACTAGTAAAGCGCTATACAAATACAGGCCATTTACCATTTACTTTTTTTTCCTCTTGTTCGGCCGGCTGGGTGAGGGATTAAACGATGCCTGCTCTTGTAAATGACACATGTAGAAAATGTCATATTCATTAAATGCAAAGATTAAAAAACATTTTCATATCTATTTAAATTCAATATTAACAACAGAGGAGGCAGCTGTATTTCAACAGAGATATGATGTCATAACTTAGCATTAAAACAATCAGGATCACGGCCCCCAAGGTTCACTGGATTGATGGTGTAACTGAACACAGCATGAATTTTAAACCAAGGGGTGCACATGTCAGTATAGGAAAATGTGTTAATTTTTTCATACAGCACAATGAAAATGTTAACATTTGCATTACATTAAGAGGCACTGGCCCTCATTCATCCAGCACATGTGTTGCAGATAAAATTCAGTTTTTCTGTCTCGGGCAAACCTACCCACTGCTGCCCCCCAGTGGCCTCCATGGCACCACTAACAGCACTGCCATAATCCCTTTGAGGTCCTTCTCCTGGTAACCAGTTCTGGTAACAGCTAGACGTTGACCTAATCCAGAACCAAAAATTAAATTGAACAGTGTAGCGTAGACCCAGCCACACATAGGATGATGTAGCATTCTTTGCCTTTTGAGCAACCTGGTCCTGTATGTTTTTGGTCTTAATGTCAACAAGATCAAAATAATGTTTCCTGCAGTAACTCAGAGCTTCAATCCATGTCATGTTTTCTTGAATTAATATCATGTTTCCTTCTGGAAGAAAACGTGAAGAGAATTACTTAATTGCATAATTTGTAATGCAAAACAAAATCAAAGATGTGATATTTTAAACATACCTGGGTGCAAATTTTGACTGATTACACTGGCCGTTACGGTTGAGGAATGTGTGGTGTTCTGGGCTGAAGTCCCTATGTATGCTGTAGTGTTCAGGGTTGAAGTCCTGATGTATGCTGTAGTGTTCTGGACTGAAGTCCCTATGTGTTCAGTAGTGTTTGGGGCTGAAGTCCTGATGTATGCTGTAGTGTTCTGGCCTAAAGTCCTTATGTATGCTGTAGTGTTTGGGGTTGAAGTCCCTATGTATGCTGTAGTGTTCTGGAGTGAAGTCCCTATGTGTGCAGTAGTGTTCTGGGTTGAAGTCTCTATGTATGCTGTAGTGTTTGGGGTTGAAGTCTCTATGTATGCTGTAGTGTTTGGGGTTGAAGTCTCTATGTATGCTGTAGTGTTCTGGGCTGAAGTCTCTATGTATGCTGTGGTGTTTGGGGTTGAAGTCCCCATGTATGCAGTAGTGTTTGGGGTTGAAGTCCCCATGTATGCAGTAGTGTTTGGGGTTGAAGTCTCTATGTATGCAGTAGTGTTTGGGGTTGAAGTCTCTATGTATGCTGTAGTGTTTGGGGTTGAAGTCCCCATGTATGCAGTAGTGTTTGGGGTTGAAGTCTCTATGTATGCTGTAGTGTTTGGGGTTGAAGTCTCTATGTATGCAGTAGTGTTCTGGAGTGAAGTCCCTATGTATGCTGTAGTGTTTGGGGTTGAAGTCTCTATGTATGCTGTAGTGTTTGGGGTTGAAGTCTCTATGTATGCAGTAGTGTTCTGGAGTGAAGTCCCTATGTGTGCAGTAGTGTTTGGGGTTGAAGTCTCTATGTATGCTGTAGTGTTTGGGGTTGAAGTCTCTATGTATGCTGTAGTGTTCTGGGCTGAAGTCCCTATGTGTGCAGTAGTGTTTGGGGTTGAAGTCTCTATGTATGCTGTAGTGTTTGGGGTTGAAGTCTCTATGTATGCTGTAGTGTTCTGGGCTGAAGTCCCTATGTATGCTGTAGTGTTTGGGGTTGAAGTCTCTATGTATGCTGTAGTGTTTGGGGTTGAAGTCTCTATGTATGCTGTAGTGTTTGGGGTTGAAGTCTCTATGTATGCTGTAGTGTTTGGGGTTGAAGTCTCTATGTATGCTGTAGTGTTTGGGGTTGAAGTCTCTATGTATGCAGTAGTGTTCTGGAGTGAAGTCCTTATGTATGCTGTAGTGTTTGGGGTTGAAGTCTCTATGTATGCTGTAGTGTTTGGGGTTGAAGTCTCTATGTATGCTGTAGTGTTCTGGACCGAAGTCCTGATGTATGCTGTAGTGTTCTGGAGTGAAGTCCCTATGTATGCTGTAGTGTTTGGGGTTGAAGTCTTGATGTATGCTGTAGTGTTTGGGGTTGAAGTCTCTATGTATGCAGTAGTGTTCTGGAGTGAAGTCCCTATGTATGCTGTAGTGTTTGGGGTTGAAGTCTCTATGTATGCTGTAGTGTTTGGGGTTGAAGTCTCTATGTATGCTGTAGTGTTTGGGGTTGAAGTCTCTATGTATGCTGTAGTGTTCTGGAGTGAAGTCCCTATGTGTTCAGTAGTGTTTTGGACTGAAGTCCCTATGTATGCTGTAGTGTTCTGGAGTGAAGTCCCTATGTGTGCAGTAGTGTTTGGGGTTGAAGTCTCTATGTATGCTGTAGTGTTTGGGGTTGAAGTCTCTATGTATGCTGTAGTGTTCTGGGCTGAAGTCCCTATGTATGCTGTAGTGTTCTGGGCTGAAGTCTCTTTCTGTATTGTAGTGTTCTGGGGTGAAATCTCTATATGTGCTGTGGTGTTTGGGACTGAAATCCCTGTCTGTGTTGTTGAGATCTGGGCTGAAATTCCTCCCGGAGTTGTTAATATAGAGTCACCACCTGTAGTTAAATTCACAGTAGTTGCAGGAGGTGGCTGTGTCAAAGATGACATTTCTGTAGTTGTACTTTGGAGATGAGTACTTGATGTAGGTGACATAAACTCTGTGGTATTTGGTGTTCTCACTCCACCTGCAGCTGTTCCTTCTGTTGTGGTAATGGTGCTTGACTGTTTGGTAGCAGCAGCTGCAATCAAATTAATTTGAAGTACATTTGTCTCAATTACAGGTCACTGTCTATTGTGAATGGCAGTGTTGAATAGAATAGAATTCAACTTTATTGTCATTGCACATGCACAGGTACAGGGCAACGAAATGCAGTTTGCATCCATCCAGAAGTGCTTTAGTGATATAGATATATTACAATATATATTAGCAATAATATAGATATGTAAGTATATTACAGAAATGGGTCTATTATGGTATGTTATAATGTACACGGTATGAAGTATGTTGTGAATATTATATAACTATAGGTATGTACAGGCTGTAGTGTAGTGTACAGGCTGTAAGCTATGTACAGGATATGAACAGGATATAAATATGAAAAACTATACAGAATATGAAATAAATAACTTTACAGAAATCTGAGATATACAGCTATACAGAAATGGGAACTATACAAGTTGTAAACAGTTGTAGGGTTAAAAATTATCGTATGTACAGAATGATTATTTACACAGAGCTATACAGTAGTGCAGTTAAGATAAGTGAGGGTGTGGATAATTTCTACAGAGGCTATATAAAGTGCTAGTGGTTGTGAGTGGGGGTTCAGTCCATGTTATTATTGTGTGTTTGAGGGTACAGTTGTCCATTGTGTGTGTGTGAAAATGATTTCCCTGATGTAAAAGTGAGTAATGAGTGGACAGATATAGATTGTTGTGTCTTGTGTAATAGAAAACAAAAAGTTATAATATAATTTTGCTGACATAGTAAATACATACAATTTATAAATAAATAACACAAACTTACCCCCATGGCAAACAAAATTGAGTTGGTTACTGCAGCTTTGCTCATTCCACTTCCCATTATCTTGAAATACTGCAGCAACACAATCCTGATTTGGAAGATAGCTGGGCTGAGAAGCTCTCCAGAAACGAAAAGATATGTTACTTCCATCCGACCATTTCCAGGGATCTTTGAACAGCCCAATCCAGACAGTTTGTGATGCAGACACGTTGAGCACTGCCATATTCTCTGCTTCAGAGTGTATGCTAACTAGATCAGATGGCAAGCCCCTGCAATGACTCTGAGCATCCCACCACGATTTGGACTCATTAACAAAAATGAAATCACCAGTATGTGTCCCTGTAATGTAATTAAATGTATTATTATTAGTATTATTGTTATTATTGATCTCTGAAATAAATTATTGTAATTTTACTTACCTTGACAAACAAACTTTCTTAGAACTCCACAGGCACTGACAAACCACCCACCAAATTGATCCAATGCTGCACATTCTTCTTGATTATTTGTTATTACTTCTCCTGATTTCCACTTAAAAAAATCTGTTAATTGACCAGGCAAAGACCAATGCCACATCCACACAGCTCCGATCTCCAGTCCTATCCAAGTGTTTTCAGTTATATTTGAAGCTAAAGAAACCAGATTATTCATATCTTCTAAGTTGTAAATTGTTGCTAAATCAGTGTACATATCTCTGCAATAACTCTTGGCTTGTGTGTAGTTCTCAGTGAGAGTAATAAGGTGAAAGTCTGAAGATCCCAGTGTGAAAAAGCAAAAAACTGTGGAAGTACAGAAAAAATATTTCTTTTTCATCATGTTATGTTTAATCAAACTTTATATAGCTAAATTTATATAAATTGTAAATACAAATGTATCATACTAACCTGACAAAAACGTCAAATAAGCAGCAGAGGTCCTTTTCATCGTGGTTAGTCTATTGTTTTCAGTCATGATGACAAACTGCAAAGCAACAAGCCAAAAGATGTTACACATATAATACTGCTCACCATATTGCTCTGTTCTGATCAGCTGCTGCTCCTATAAGGTGCAAGCAGTTTCAGGCAGCACAGTGTTTGCAGGAGGAATGCCACCTGGCTTGTTAACAGCCACCTTCTCACCAACTAACAAAAAGCAAAGCAGTTTTTCAAGTTTATTTTGATTGCCTGCATACTGTAGGCCATATGAGTTTTCTTGTTTGTTGAGATGAATTTATATGAGAATATTCACCAGGTAGGTCTAGAATGCAGGTGTCAATGTCTAGTTGTTCTAACTGAAATAAAATAAATTTGTTTTGCTTGTAAAATGTCCTGCAAATGGTACAAAATAAACTGAACCTCAGCTTTTGAGGTTTTAGGAGGCAGTGCAACTAATTCACGAGAACAAAAGTGCAAGTCATTCTCCAGCCCAGGAGAAAAAACGTTGGACAAAAATGGTCTTTAGAAGAACAGAACACTGTGTTCAATATTTTGAATAGTGGAAAATATTACTGCACAAATAAATCACTGGTGCAAGAACAAGTTGTGCAATACTGTATATACCCCTTCCTTCTGTCAAAGGGAAAACATTCCAACTCTTTTTGTAGGTGTGGCTGTTTAAAACAGCTTGCTCAGATTCTTAAATAATAGCATGCCATAATTGGGCTACGCAAAAACCACACACAGTTTCTGGCTGAATTTACTACTGTTTACTTACATTTTTGTTTACCACTCCCCCTATCATACCCAAAACAATCACTCGCTTGTATTTGTGCAGGTATGAAATGTTCAGTGTTTCTTGAATGCATCACGGATGGCCCTTTGATGTCGTGTATTTTTGGAGCGTAGTGTGCTGAATTTGATAACAGTATATATTGAGAAGATAGATATTATTTAAACTCAAATACTGCATACAATTGTGACGCGATAATCGCCAACCAAATTAGCTGTGATTAAATACTAAATCAAGCTGAACCTCTGCAGCAGGGGTGTCATATGACGGTGCTGTTATGGGTGGTCCCGTGGGACATTTTGGCTCAAGTCGATTGTGGCACTGAGCCATCATGGCCTGTAAACAACAACAGCTTCTGACCGAAGCAAACTGTGTCTGAGACTCGGCCTTTATCTAGAAGTGATTCTCAACAATGCTTCGAAGGTGTGTCTGGTATGTAATTCCAACCTTCCAACAACCATGAGGTAGTTGTGAACAGTCGCTTCCTTGGGGTATTACCCCTGAATCTAGCATCGAGCTAATGTTGGCTATATTAGCCGTAAATTAAGCTAACAAGCTAATCTTAGCAAATGCAGGTCGAGCGGATTCATTTGCGGACTGTCGATTATTATGCAACATTTTTAGATGCGAAACAAGGTCTGTTTGCTATATCCCAGTTTTACAAAAAACTACAGAAGGTAGTATCACTTAGACGTGTGAAAACCAAAGCTAATGTTTGCTAATGTTGTTGTATAGCATGGATCTTTGAAGCCGAAGATTTGCAGCTAACGAGCTATCGATAAAGGCGAACTCCGACATTGTGTATTTGTCGTAATTAGTTAGGCGTTGTAGGTTTTACAGAATACGGACAATGCATTTGCTTTTTGTTCTAGCAAGGTCTAGTATGTACTTAATAGTGACTCGGCGGTAGCGCTGCTGCGTACCTTTAGCAACATTTTGGCAAACATGAAACGCTAACGCACGCTGATTAATGTAAGCAGATATTTGTACGTACAAACATTACCTGCCACGAGAATTATTTCCCTTTTATTTGTCCAGTTTTTTGAGGAGGGGTGATTTGCTTGTTTGTTTGTTTGTTTTTGTTTTTTGGGGGGGTGAAGATTTTTGAGTTCAACTTAGCTAAATAAACGGACTTTTTTATGTTCAGTGATTTATGGTTAAAGATTTGTACGTGGCCAGCTAACTCTATGGGCAGAAATCTGTGCCATCAGAAACTAAATTTGAATAAGTTAAATTTTAATTTTAATTGCTCAGATTGAATCTGAATTGTAACTTGAATAAATGCTTTTGAAAACTGAATTTGAATTAGTCTAATTTGAAATTGAATTTATGGTTTGAAAATGATCATCACTAAATTGAAATTGCATTTTATATTTTGAAAATGAATTGATTTGCTTTGAAACTGCATTTTATCCTTTAAAAATTCAGCTCTCGAATAATTTCAGATTCACTTCTCACCATTCAGTTTTCAGTTCTACAATTCAATTTCAGTTCCAAAATTCAGTTTTTTGGAACTTACATCCGGTTCCGGTTCAAGAGCAGATTAATAGAACTACGTTTTACTAGCGGACCGAAAGTGTTACTGACGGGAATCTACAGCGTCTTGAGCTGAATTAAGACTTCAGAAGTCTTAAGCAGAGGGAGAAAGCAAAGAAGCCACACCGTGGGATGGAGCCACAGTTTAATAATTACTGCTGCTGGTTGAAACCTCTAAATTCAACAGTGATGTATAAACACACAAAGTGAAAAGAAGAAAGGTTCAGGGCCCAAATTCCCCAGCAGCCTAAGCCTACTGCAGCATAACTAAGAGAGGGTTCTAGCCCCAGCTATAAACTTGATCAAAAAGCAAAGTTTTAAATCTAATCTTAAAAGAATAGGCATTTGTCTCCCCAGTACAAACTGGGAGCTGGTTTTACAGTAGAGGGGCCTGATAGCTGAAGCTCTGTCTCCCATTTTACTTTCAGAAACCCCAGGGTGGGGCAGTATATGATGGGAAATGATCATTCAAAACTTTGTATATGAGAAGGAGGAGGTGACCCGACAACTTCAGCTTGTCAAACATAGTAATGGAGCAGTATGTTTAAAAAAAAAAAAAAAAAAAATCTAATTAAGCATGCACTCAGTACCCTAAGAATTATTATGGTAGTTAAACACAGTGATAGTTGTATATCATATTATATCTCTTCAAACAGAGGTGATCCAGTAATGCTGCACTAATGAATTAGACTAACTATTCATTTTAGCTAAAGAGTTGGGATGCTGTGTAAGACATAAATAAAGCTAAAATACAAAGGTTTGGACACCGTTTTGCATGTTTCCCTACTGTAGGGGTCTCTGCAAGCATACAGAGGGGGTACTCTGAGAGGGTACAGGATAACAACTTTGGAATTCTACTAGAAACAGTCGATCATATTTGTTTGTCAAAGCTGAATTCAGGCCAAACTACGCTAAATTAGCGTTTTTAGCTAGCAGCTACAATAAGCATAAAAGTTACCTTACGGCTATCATTTGTTAACATGAAGCTTGTTCTTATACATGTAATACATTTATTACCAACCTGAGAGTTTATCCGCTGGTCATTCGACATGACGAATGACTTCTGAAGTCTTAATTCAGCTCAAGACGCTGTAGATTCCCGTCAGTAACACTTTCGGTCCGCTAGTAAAACGTAGTTCTATTAATCTGCTCTTGAACCGGAACCGGATGTAAGTTCCAAAAAACTGAATTTTGGAACTGAAATTGAATTGTAGAACTGAAAACTGAATGGTGAGAAGTGAATCTGAAATTATTCGAGAGCTGAATTTTTAAAGGATAAAATGCAGTTTCAAAGCAAATCAATTCATTTTCAAAATATAAAATGCAATTCCAATTTAGTGATGATCATTTTCAAACCATAAATTCAATTTCAAATTAGACTAATTCAAATTCAGTTTTCAAAAGCATTTATTCAAGTTACAATTCAGATTCAATCTGAGCAATTAAAATTTAACTTATTCAAATTTAGTTTCTGATGGCACAGATTTCTGCCCATATAACTCACTTATGGAAAATTGGTTTCTCTGCCACTTAATGCAATCGCAGCTATAAGACTTCCACTACTTTATTTCAGAATCAGAATCAGATCAGAAAGGGTTTTATTGCCAAATGTTGAGCAGGTTTACAACATTAGGAAATTGCTGCGGTGCTTCAGTGCAAACATAGTGTCATAAATAGCACTTAAATAGACATGAAAAAATAAAAGTAGGGATAAGAATTAAAAGTGCTACGTAGAAAGATATGTGCATGAGATATACATGAGATATATACATGAGAATAAGAATTAAGAGTGCTACGTTGAAAGATATATACATGAGTGCAGGTGGTGATCAGTGCCAAACATGGAATGATGCAGTGAACACAGCGTAGGGTCATGTGTTAGTGGCGGGGACAGAAATGGCACTGAAATGTTTCAGAAATATTTCTGAAATGGGAGAAATAATGATGTAATCTTGGCAAACTCTCAACATTTGAGAACTGAAAGACACCAAATTTGTAATGATTAACAAAATACACCCCCCCCCCCCCCCTCGTTTTTTTCCTTTTTTTTCCCTTTTTTTCCCCCTTTTTTTTCCTTTTTTTTTTTTTTTTTTTTTTTTTGGAGAAGTTGCAACCAAATCATGTTTGGCAACTTTAGCTCAAAATAATAATCGTCAAAGTCAGTCTCTGTTATCTTTAAATCAAGATAGATCAGAAAGGTTTGCATAGCTTATTATATCCCTTTTTTTTTTTATCACTTTTAGATTGATATCCTTCGAACGGGACGTTTTTCTTTTCAGCGGGCAGCTTACAAGCCATGTCCTCACAGCAACCTAACAGCTCAGCCTCCAACAGCCCCACCAGCATCTTAGGATCTCCGTTTTCAGTCATCAGTCCCTCACTTAACTCCCCAGTGGTGCCACACTCTCTGGGATTCGGACCCATCAGCAACAGTCAGGTAATTCATATACATGAGGGTGTATGTATTGTACTGATGTCACAGTGCACTTAACTCTTATTTTTAATTTTGTAGCCTGAGAGCCATGATGCTTGTTTAAACTGGGCCGAATATACACAGCCACTTAAGGTACACTGTAGTGGGGAAAAAAAAAACACTTTACTGACTATTTACATTACTCCACTTATAGAGGCAGGCATTTTTGAATAATGGCTCCTAACAGATGGCGTTGTAAGCAAAAATTGTCACAGTTAGTGCTAATAACAAAAGGGCATTTGATTATGAAAATATTTCTTTATTTATGTGAAAAAATGAAAATAACTAAGAAATAGTGTCTGTCGTAAGCTGTGTAGGATGCACCGCTGGATATTGCAGAGTAAAAGTTGTTAAATCAGTAGTTGTGACTCTTAGTATTTTGCTGTTCACATGACTTATGCCATATTATGTGGAAAAATCAGAACAACATAAGATACCTTAATTAGTAGATATACATGAATAGGTGATGGTGAGACACTCAAAGTTATAGTGTGAACTCAAAATTTGGAGGTTTTTAGTGTAGCACACGATCAATTTCATCTAGAAACAGCCATCAGGTTTTTGTCATCCATTTGGGGTACACACGTTTTTTTCCCAGTGACCAGAGCTAAATATCCACACTAATTATCCCAGTTTAAATGCACTCACAAAAGTAAGAATGAGTCTCGTATCAATTTGCCTTCTTGTGGATATAATTTAGATATTTGAAGATATTTTTGAAGGAATAAACAGTGTTTTTTGTTTTGTTTTTGGGTTTTTTCTTTGCCTAATTTTGACAGCCCTAGCCTCCAGTTATTCAAATTGGTGGAAAATACTGTCTGGCCATTACATACAAATAATGACATTGTTACATTGTTTCCCTTGTTTTATTTGGTTGCAATCGTACCCAGATTTCATCGTCAGCGCCTATATCAGGGATGCACTCTGTCAGCAGCTCAGAAGACATCAAGCCTCCGTTTGGCCTGAGGCCCATGCAGGCTCACAGCCCGGGAATAATGTTGTCTCAGAAACGACTGTGTGTCATCTGTGGGGACCGCTCTTCTGGTGAGTGAACTTAATCAGCACAAGGTAAAGGACAGAAGTGAAACATCAGCCGACGAATATTTCAACCCATGATAACATTTTCATGTATTGGATCTTACTTATTACGAATGATAGCAAAAAGTTTCCCCAACTCATACATGCAGGTTGATGTTGTCTTCCTTCCAGTCTTCTCATTGGGCCGTAACGTTCGTTCTCCCCCCCCCCCCCATTATGTTACAGGCAAGCACTATGGAGTGTACAGCTGTGAGGGTTGCAAAGGTTTCTTTAAACGAACTGTGCGAAAAGACCTGAGCTACACCTGCAGAGATAACAAAGAGTGCCTGGTTGACAAACGCCAGCGCAATCGCTGCCAGTACTGCCGCTACCAGAAGTGCCTGGCCATGGGAATGAAGAGGGAAGGTATGCAAAGTATTAGAATATTGCCGTAGAGAGCTTGTTTGGCAGTCAGACGGTTTAGCAACGCGTTTTGTTCTGACTTGTCTTACATGTAACTGTACCCACAGTGATAAGTCAAAATGTTGTATGTTAGCGGTAAAAAAAAACTAGCTGTGAATTAAAATTTCATGAAGTTATTAATTATACAGAGTTAAGCCTAAATAAAACAGTTTAAGTAAATGTGGACTATTGATAACATACATTAGGACAGACAGGTTTGTTGGGGCTGGTGCAACTAACCTGTCTCCAATTCAAATCTTTCTCCATCTTTCACTAGCAATCAAACTTGTAAAGGACATAACAGAAGATGGAAAAGTTGAAGGATGGATGAGTATGACATTGAATTCTTGAGGATACTGTATTTTAATGTCACATGGAGAATTAGAAATTGTTAGAAATGCAAAGTTCATGACATTTGTGTGTGAATTTGACCTGGGAATGATGGAATGATGGAGAGTGATGACTGCCAAATGTAGTATGTGGCACGTATGTGGTCTAATAAACAGTAATCCAAGGAGTTCTAATTTTGGTTGCTGTTAAGGGCACAGATCGGATTCGTATAGCTGCAGTTTTCAGTGTCTGATTGCCTAGTGATAATGGCAGATTATCCCTCAGTGTCAGCATTTTAAGAAGAGTCCTGGCTTGTGTTGCTTATACTGCTTCAAAATTACTTAAGTTTTAAGTAATATAATACCAATACAACAATTCATAGTCAGTTTTGAAAATTCTGAAAAAAAGGGGCGGGAGGAAGAGCATGTGTGAAAACCTTCAAATTAACTTGCACGGCTGCTTGACTGCTTTAAATAGAGAAAGATTATTTTGAGTTGGTCCAAAACATTTTTTTTTTGTTTTTGGGTTCAAAGGCTTGTATTTGTATGTTTATGCTTAGCTTCATTCTTGTGCTACATAAACCACTCTCTACTGAGCTTCCACTGGTGAACATCCACACAGATATTATATAGAGTCGAGTTCTGATTTGACCCTAAGGTTCTGAGCAGAAAACCCTAATTTATTTATAGTTTGAACTTGATTGAACATCTGGTTGTACACATTAATACTAGGGGTGCAACGATACACAAAATTCACGGTTCGGTTCGGTTCGATACTTTGGTGTCACGGTTCGATATTTTTTCGATACAAAAAAAATGTTCATGCCTTTTTAATTTGTCATTTATTAAAATTATAAATATATAATTTAACTCAAAAGTACAGTTTTTAAATTTAACCCTAACCCTTGTGCGTGTTTTTTATTTTGACAGCGAATGCGCACCTGCGGACCACTTATGTGCAGCCCTGGTTATTTAGCTCGTCATATTGCAGCCACAGAAATTCTTTTGTCCATGAAACCATAAAGCTGCACTTTCTTTTTGCCTTATAGTCTGATTTGTCATAACTTCTCCGTTTTGTGGTAAGCTTTTCTTTGGCTGTCACTTCTTCACCCTGACCTGTCTTATTTGGCTCAGCAGAACTAAAATATATATCTGTCTGTGAAGGTTCTCAGTCATCCAGGTCATCGTAGTCAAATATATATCCTGCTGGTTTTACACACGCACTCACATAAGCTCAGCGATTCTCTGCGCGATCAACCTCTCACATGTTTAAGCTTGCTGCGGGAGATTTCACTTGTCATGTTTGCATAGTAAGCTAACGATTAATAAGACGATGTCAGAGGAATTGGTGCGCAAATTATCATCACTCACAGATCAGTGCTGTTGCTCTCTATACACAGTTCACACGATTGCAAAGGGAAAGCAAAAAAACAAGCGCAAATTCAAACGCGATTTCAATATGTCACATATTGACAGTGGCTCACCGATGCCAATGACATAATTACCCAGCTACATTTCTGAAAGAATGCAAAAGCATTGACATATATTTTTCCTACAATAGCCCGACGGGCAGGGAAGAGATAGATTTTGGTAGCCCGACTGAAAAAAAAATCGCTAGCCCCGGGACGTCGGGCTAGCGATATTGCGAGCCCTGTATCTGATTGAGAAATCACTCATCTTTGGAAAGGAGTTTATTACAGAGAAATGTCTCTTTCCAAAATAAAAGCTATACTATCCGCTTCTTCTGGGCTATATTCTCAGCAGCATAAGGAGAGTCATGTGCTAACAGCTGTCTAAATGATTCGGCTAAAGTTAGTAGCATGCTTGTTGTTTTTGTCTTTGCACTAGGATGATGTCGGCGTAAATGTGCAGTCATATTCGTTGTGTTCCCACTAGTGCTTTCAGGTTAATCTTGTTGAAATGACCTTAACACCACAACACGGCAAATCTCCGTTAACGAGCTACCGCCGATCGCCCCGTGCATGGGGCTAGACGGCCAACACGTTAACGAGCTAACTGCGCTAACACACTAGTTCCCACCCATGTAATTGAGCATTGCATGGCACATCCAACATACTGTTTTACTTTAGTCCATGACTCGCTTACCTTCAGGGTCATACGTCACATGAAAACCAAAATAATTCCAAACGCCAGATCTGAATGAGAGTGGGGGAGGTGCCCTGCGCTCTTCCTTCTGACTATGCTGTCTGTGTTGAGCGCTCAGTGGATCTGCGCTCGACAGTGCAGCCTAGGCGGAGTAGTCGAACGCAGATTCACTGAGCGCTCAACACAGACAGCATCGTCAGAAGGAAAGTTGATAAAATAAATTACAAATGTTGTATTGTTCGATACATATGCGTACCGAACCGAAAGCACTGTATCGAACGGTTCAATATCGATACGAATATCGTTGCACCCCTAATTAATACACAACAGTAGATAATTGTGTTTCATTTCCACTGTAAATTAGATTCAGTGAACTTGTCTTCATCTTTAAAACATGATGTCTAACCAGATTCTTTACTTTAGCTTTGAACACTGTGAGTCATATTCTTCAGCATGCACTAAAAACAAATATGTAGCACCGCGTTGTTTAATTTTTGCAATGTGACTAAAAGAAAATTAAGCATGTCTCAGACTGATGCTGAAAATCTAGTTCATGCATTTATTATATGTAGGCTGGGCTATTGTTATTCATTATCCTCATCTCACACTAAATACTCCCAGAAAGGCTTCGAGTAATTCCAAAACACAGCAGTGTGAGTGCTAACTGGGACTAAAAATATTTCTCTCATATTAGATTTTCTTCATTGCCTTCTGGTGAATCCAGAATTGAATTTAAAATCCTTCTCATATACAAAGTTTTGAATGATCATTTCCCATCATATACTGCCCCACCCGGGAGTTTCTGAAAGTAAAATGGGAGACAGAGCTTCAGCTATCAGGCCCCTCTACTGTAAAACCAGCTCCCAGTTTGTACTGGGGAGACAAATGCCTATTCTTTTAAGGTTAGATTTAAAACTTTGCTTTTTGATCAAGTTTATAGCTGGGGCTAGAACCCCCTCTTAGTTATGCTGCAGTAGGCTTAGGCTGCTGGGGAATTTGGGCCCTGAACCTTTCTTCTTTTCACTTTGTGTGTTTATACATCACTGTTGCATTTAGAGGTTTCAACCAGCAGCAGTAATTATTAAACTGTGGCTCCCTCCCACGGTGTGGCTTCTTTGCTTTCTCCCTCTGCTCCCTTTTCTTTGTCCTCAACCCGCACTTTGGTGCCTCCGCTCACCCCCAACCAGTCGCAGCAGGTGGCTGCCCCTCCATGAAGCTGGTTGTGCCAAAGGATTACTTCCTTTTAAAAAGGAGTTTTTCCTTCCCAGTGTCACCAAGGGCTTGCTCATAGGGGGTTGACTGATTCTTTGGGTTTCCTTTGTAATACTGTAGGGTCTTTACCCTACAGTATAAAGAGCCTTGATGCGACTGTTGTTTTGATTTAGTACTACATAAATAAGATAAAGTAAAATTCAATTGAATTTTGGGTCCCACCACTCAGTTAAAATTGATAACAATTCACTACATTAAAAGTCATATACATCTATATTGCTCTTACTAAGTTTTGTCTGTATAGCAGACTTTCTCAGTGCATCAGAAAATGATTGCACATAGTCAGAACACTTTGCATTTTAACTCTTACAAGCATCATTGATGGTCTGTTTGTGTGTTTTGTGTGATGCAGCGGTACAAGAGGAACGACAGAGGAACCGAGAGCGGGAAGGCGAGCTGGAATTCAGTGTTGGAGTGAATGACGAGATGCCTGTGGAGAAGATCTTGGAGGCAGAGACGGCTGTGGAGCAAAAGACTGAGCTTCACTCAGACGGAGGCTCTGCAGGAAACTCGGTGAGTGGTTGGAACGTAAATGCATTTACATGGCAGCACTATAAGCAGAGTGATAGCTATGTTTATTAAGATGAAAGCTTACTAAAATTACTGGAAGTATTGATTGTCTTTTTTTGTTTTGTTTTGTTTCAGCCACATGATGCTGTTAGCAACATCTGTCAGACTGCAGACAAACAGCTGTTTGCCCTGGTGGAGTGGGCAAAGAGAATCCCTCATTTCTCTGAACTGCCCCTTGATGATCAGGTCATCCTTCTGCGTGCAGGTATGAACAAGCACACACAAGTGATCTGATCAGCTTTGATGTTATAAGTTTATCAAAGGCACCTTACAGTATTCTTCTGAAGTGGCCAAATATGTCCTTTTATGCTGGTTATTGTAATTCTTAACATACAGTTACATTGCTATCTAAGTTATTGTTGTTTGGAGCCGTTTAATTATATTTGTGTATTTGAATACTCTATAAATTGCATACCTTGCAAAAAATTGCAAAATCGCAATAAATTGCATACCCTATAAAACTAAGCAGTGCTAAGAATTAGTGTACGAGAATGTCTAGTAAAAACAAAGTGTAGAGGAAACTTAAAAGGCTGTGAGTGAATGACCACATTTCTGCCCAATTTTGCTGAAATGTTTTAGAAAATACTTTTGAAGTAGTGATTGTTCCTAACTCCAGTTGTTATGTGTCTGGTGATTCCCCAGAAGGGTTTTTTGCCCAGAAAGGAAAGTGGCAATAACAACTTTTTTTTTCCCATGCGGAAAGTGGTTCAGAACCCTGAGGACATAAATCTCACAGCAGTGGGGATGGTGTATACAGTTGCACTAAACTGTCTTTGTATTATTGCTTACAACTTAAGGGAGAAAGGACTCTGAGACACATGAGTCTTTGTTTTAAATGTCATGATGAATTAAAATCTTATTGCTTTTTACATATCTGTGTGTAAATGGACTTAATTTCTCAGGGTGGAATGAGCTTCTGATCGCCTCGTTCTCCCATCGTTCCATTCCTTTGAAGGATGGAGTTCTTCTTGCCTCTGAGCTACAGCGCGATAACGCACACAGTGCAGGAGTTGGAGCCATTTTTGACAGGTACATTGATGGAAGTAAAGAATTGCCAGGATACATATAAGCTGCACTTGACTGCAAGGATTTGTGTTATAAAAACGTATTGTCTAATTTGACTTTTGTTTTTGATACAGAGAAAGTGTGCAGAGCGCAGAGGTCGGCGCCATATTTGATAGGTACATTTCCTCTTGTTGTTCCGAGTGTCTTACACAGTGTAGGCTCAGTGTTTTTGTTTAATGCTTTGAAACCTTGCATTCTTTTTCAGAGTTCTCACTGAGCTCGTCAATAAGATGAGAGATATGCAAATGGATAAAATAGAGCTGGGCTGCCTTCGAGCCATTGTCCTGTTTAACCCAGGTACTTAACATGGAAGAAATTAGAAAGATTTAACTATTTCTTCAAAAAATGTTTTGGGCTTTTTTAATTTTCTGCATTTTTCATGTAGATGCTAAAGGGCTCTCCAACACCGGTGAGGTGGAGCTCCTCAGAGAAAAGGTCTATGCATCATTGGAAGCTTACTGCAAACAGAAATATCCAGAGCAGCAAGGAAGGTAATGGTCCTCTGCTGTAACAGTCTTGGTTGTAGTCCTGTCTCGTACATTTTGATCTTGTTAAGTGAGATGATGTCCTCTCTGTTCCCTGCAGGTTTGCTAAGCTCCTCCTTCGACTGCCAGCACTGCGATCTATTGGCTTGAAGTGCTTGGAGCATCTTTTCTTCTTCAAGCTGATCGGTGACACACCTATTGACACTTTCCTAATGGAAATGCTTGAAGCTCCCCATCAGTTGTCTTAGATAAGAAGCGTGTACTGTGGTTAGATAGCTGAAGCCTGGGCAGCGGGCGTGGGACTGGAGTGGCACTTTAAGTTCTTTGAAGATTTGTCGATTTGTCTCACTGCTGTCTGCGTTACACTTCTTTTAGTGCGGCACAGATTTGCGCTTTAGACCAAACCCAAGGCTTGGCATGATCTACAAGCTGGTGCTATATGTTTAATTAACTTCATGTGTAACTATGGGTAAACACAAGTATCTTTTGAAAATATAAACATTTACATATTTCCCTCACAGGATAAACTATAATTTGGATATACATTTTTGTATAAACTTTTTAGACACCTCAGATTTTAAGATTGTTGTTTCTCCAAATGATGGGATACATGAGAGGACGGCAACCAGATTCTTTTCTTAACGCGTTAACGACGCACCCTTTTTATAAATTTACACTCAACTCAGATCTAAAAGTGCATTATTGTACCAAACGACAGCTTTGAGTTTACTTGTATCCATTGCACATGATAAAATCCAGCAGTGACCCTGAGACAGAAGACAAGTGAGCAGTTGAAACTGTCAGGCCAGACTCGTACTGCTCATCAGGGTCAGCTTTGTGTGTCTCATATACATATATATGCAGAGTGTTGTTTACTTTGCCATTTAAAAGAATAATTATGTTGGGGTTAATGATTAGACTTTTCTGCACATTTGCAACGTGCTGTTTCTAAACCATACATTTAACAAATGCCTGACCTCTGAATGGTCAAGTGTTTGTCTTTTGGTGCTATTTCAGAGATGATTATTGGCGCAGATGCACACCAAACCACAAACCTATGAATATATGCAAAGCTAAAAATTCATTTGTCAATCTTTGTTTAAAATGTAGCAATACAAAATGTTAAACTAGGTAAGCCTGTCAGTTTTTCAGGGGTTTTACAAAGAAAATTATGTCCTGTGGAAAGGGAAGACTCCATTTTGTAATTTATCTTCACAAATCTAAGGTACTGTGCAAAAGTAATTGTTCAGGGACAGTGTATATTGATAAATTTGAACTATGATCAGGAAATACAAATTCTATAATTCTTATTTACCCTTTTTTCTGTTTTCAGCTAGTATAAAGCAGAACGTGTCTTGGGTTGCACTGGATTTGCTGAGACAGTTTCGGCTTCTTTTTTTTTCTTCTTTTTTGAATGCTTGTTTTTCCTACCTATCCTCTTTTTAGATAGCTGTCTTCATCATCGTGATGTCTCTGCATTTTATTGCAAGCAAACAATAATCGCATTTAGCTCCATACCACCTGTGAACAGACATGAATTTTAAGTCCAGATGAGTGGGCCGTATGTAAACACCAGCTGTAATGGTAAACGTGTCACTGACATCTGTATGCTCTTGAACATAAAAGTGACTTGAAACATGGGTTGTGTGGACTAAAAATAAACAGGCTTAAGTTTTTCTTTCACATGCTTTGTCTGGTCTAAACGTGACTTATTTCTGTATTCATAGAAGAAAAGGTGGCAGAAAAAAGTTGATGACAAAAAAAATTTGCATTTTGCCTTTTTATTGTAGTTGTTACATAGTTTTTGCTGTGGGTATAGATGCAATTGAAGCCTTGGTAGTAAAGCACTTTAGTCCAAGTTCCACAGTGATGTTATGGCACAGGCAGCAGTGTGTGATGGGCTAATGATAAAAATATAAGTGCAATGAAATCAAAGGCTTCCATCTGGATTCTACTGGAGTAACTGGTAAAGCCGATCGCTGGGTGTTCATGTTACAGTCTGAAGTGAAAATCCTACAGCTCTGAGAACCAAAGTGAAACCACCTCCTGGATTAAGCAGAAGTGTCACTTTCTTTTAAAACCATGCATGGCTTGGTTTTCTTAAATTATATTTTGAATAACACTGCTTTTAGTCTATAATACACTATTCTACACATGGAGCAAAAAAAAAAAAAAAAAAGACAGTCATGACATGTACATCTGTTTACAACATTCCCCTGTATTGCTTAAACATGTTTTTGCTCTTGAAAAGTCAGTACAACCCGGGAAACGCACTGAGCTCCCAGCTCCTCCTGTAACTTCAGTTTTACTAAGTGGCATGCTACACATCAAGTCTAAGGTGCTGAAAAGGTTCCAGTCAATTCAAAACAAAATAAAAATGGAGTGCTCATTTGATTTTTTTTTTTTTTTTAATGCAGATTTATCACAATGCGCTAAATTATTTTCTCAATGGCTATGTTTCCATCACAGTGAAAATTAAAAGTGAATAGAGATCATTATGAATTCAGTCAAGGCCATTCCAAATTGATTAACAGCACGTGGACCTCTAAAATATTCAGTTCAGTACAGATTTTGATGTTTCAAAAAGTCTATAAATTAAAACATTTTATGTGCTTCCTAACTAATAATTATAAATGTGCCCCCTGATGGTTTGCATTCATTGAGAATTAAAAAAAATACACTCCACATACCCTGAAAATGGCAAAAATGGCCTGATCCCTCTCTATAATTTTACCTACACTATGAATGGAGTGAACCTAAATGAATCTTACAATAAGGCAACAGGATAACAGCTAATGTGCATAGCCAATCCTTAAGTTGTCATAAATATGTTAAAGCCATCTTCATAAACTACTTGATCCAAGACAGCATGGAACCAAAAAAAGTAATTCTGCCATGACAAGTTTAAAAACACTGGTTAAAAATAAATCACAGCTCAAGAATGATCTACACTGCAATATTAACCTCTGCTCCCTCCCTGCCCCACAGGCCGCACATCTGTAGCAACATTTTCGTTATTATATGTCCCTGAAAACATCTTAATAAATAGCTGTCTCTGAAAGGCACTCTGAAATGTGCAGCTCATAGTCTCTACAAAATAAAACGAAATAAACTCTGTGAAGATTGCTCACTTGTACTTCACCTCACTCCAGCTGTTCATCGGTGAGAATAGATCACGACGGTGACGATGCGACTTCAGTTCAAACTATAAATGTTTGCATCGTTAGCATTAGTCGGAAACTAGTGGGATCGCCAGTCAAACCTGTAACGGAGCTGTTGGCAATCGCCTTTCTCTCTCTCTTCATATCAACTTTAAAAAATATCTGCGCCGTTTCTCTGATAAATTCCTTCTTATCTAGTAAACTAATGCACGCTTGCCTTGGATATGTTGACTTTGATTAAATATTTAAAAACTGTGCTACTGCTGAATTGCTGGTTAACTGCTGAGTATGTTCTCAGATTCAGATGTCTGAATGGTTAATCAGTGTCAAGGATCTCACTTTCCTTTGAGACCCAACTTTTACATCCAGTGCAATTGTTCCTTATTTGAGCACCTTCTTGAGCAAAACGAAACACAAAACTACCACAGTAGTATATAACAAAATAACCCTCTGCACAAGGCCATCTATTCAATAGATGAAATGTCTTTTTTTGTCACGAAAGCTCCTGGGCTGAAACTAAACCCAAACACATTTATTTGAACTGATTTTCTAGCCCTCTCAATTCACTGAAGGCCACGGGGATTAAACTGCCAACTGTTTTGACTCCCTCGGCCTTAAAAAAACCAAACATTTCTGCAGGTGTTTGTATGCAATATCACATTCAAAGCGTAACTGTGATGAAGCCTTATGAAAGCAAATCATGTGTAAACTGTGTTTAACCGGCAAGGGCAAAGCTTAGTGGTTTTAATGCAGCACGCCGTTTCTGCTCCCTCTGCCCATCAGTTCAGGAATAAAATCCTGTTCTCCCTTCTCTTTCGTTAGGAAGCACTTGGTCAAGTCCAGACATACAAAGATGAGATCAACTCATCAAAGCTGGGGTTGGGGAGGGGGATTTTAGTGCCAAACCGGAGCAGAGTAGGTTGACGGGTTGGGTCTTTATGTCCTTATGGGGGGTTTGGGGCAGTGAAAGGGCTTCCAGATAGCGTGGTGTCCCGTGGGGGTCCAGCTCACACTTGCATCTCCGAACCATTAGACAAGCCAAGAGCGTTTGCCTCCTCTGTTGTCAAACCGTTCTTCAGTGTCCTCCTCACTGTGCACACAAGAGGAAAATTCAGAGTGGAAACATAATCGCCTATCATGGAAAAATGTTTTGTTTTTTTGCATTATATTAGTTTACATATGGAGCTGATTGGAGCTTTCTGCTCTGTGTATGATAAGAAATGAGGCAGCTCGCCCAATATTTGACACCACTCACATGATTTTCGATTGGCTCGGGATCGTCTCCTCTCCCGCGGCTGCGTCCGCTGGCTGGGCCCCTGAGTGGCTGACCTGACAATCCTCTCCATGATCTCGTCTGCTGTGTCATCTGTGCAGCTTACTGGGTCGTCGTTGGCAGAGCACCATGGGGCAACACGACCTAAAACAACACAGTTAAAATGGGTAAGCGAAACGTCTGATGGTACCAAGGTAATAGCATCTCATAACATTCTTTAAAGGGCTAAGTCATTTAGTTAAACTACAAGCAGGCTTAACGACAGACTTGATAAACTGTAATTGTAGTTATTTCTGAATTCAGTTAACTAAACTTGAGGCATCTGGCTCTGTAAATCTCAGAAATAGCATGTCTGAGCAGATATTTGAACTCAGTAGCATTACCTTGGCCTGTAGTACTAATGTAAATCGTTTTTGATAGTACTTTTAGTTTGCATGCTTACTTTCAGCAAATGTTGCTACAACATTTAGCAACATCTTGTAAACAGGATGTCATAATAGGCCCTTGAAAAGCCTTCAGCTGACATTTTGGATCAGCTGAAGTAAACGTAAAACAGGAAGATGTTCTGCTCCTCTTTTATGTCACACTCACATTCCTCCCACAACCCTCCCCTCAGCCTGGTTTTACCAGTTTATTTGTGTTAAAAAAAGTCTTCGTCCTCTATATGCTTTGTCACTGACGATCACCAAATAATTTGTATTCCTCTCCTTAATTTTGTAGTCTGTGCCATGTAATATAAAGCCCCTTCACTATTGTGAATTGGTCTTATGTAAATAACATTTATTTGTAAAATCCAAAACTTAACTAAAAATTCATGGATGACCATTCCCTGCTATAACTTCTCCCCCCTATAACTGAATTGTTGCTTACTGCCTTGAAATGACTGATTAAAAATGAACTGAAAAATAATAATAAGCCATCTGCCTTGACTGGTTGGGGTGAGCAGAGGCACCAAAGTGGTGTATAAACATAGAGATTGAAGAGATTTGCTGCTACATTGCTAAATAGTCCTAATTAAACTTAGGTTTTAGGTAGAATTCCTTCAATAAAGATGAAACAACTGTTACTGTGTTTGACTTGAATAATGCAAATCTAGTTTTCTGGATGGCAGTGGTAAAAATAAGGAAATATTTAAAAGTGTAAAAGCACAAAACGTAAAGGAGAAGAACCTCTGGTGCTACTGGCTCTGGTGCGTGTTCGAAGGCCCGGCACTGTGGATGATCCACTCTCTCCACCCTGCAGGCTACTTTTTAGGACGGCCTTCATGTTCTCGTGTTCTGCTGCATCTTCGGCACTCTGGACACTCTGAGGCTGACTCTCCGGTTTGTCTGAAGGGGCTCCACCAAATTTACCACTCTACAGCAACAGACGGGCACATGAGATTGTGTTAGCAGTATAATGTGACTCAACTCCACGCTCTGAGACCTTTTACGTATGAAAGTCGTCACACAGGTAAACCTTTACAGGTGACAGTGCTTTCTAACCTAAGACAGGAGCGGTTAGGCATTTCAAACACTCTACCCACAACTCTGAGATACAATCTTTTTTCTCCCTCAAGACTGGTTCTTGAAACAATGCTGACATGCCGGGTTCAAGAATTTCCTTATATTTCACCTGAGTATCTGTGAGTTGTTGAAGTTAGATTCAATCAACAGAACATATCATGCAGACACTTCTTTCTGTTCATCGAGTTTCCTCATTCACGCTCGGTCTCTCTTACACACACAGCCTGTCAGTGTCACAATCGACTGTTTTTCCTGATGTTACAACACTTGGTGTTTTCCAAAGTTACAAAAGCGTGTCTAAAAAAACAGGGTTAAATGCAAACACCCATGCACTTGTCTGCAAACACAATTACCTCACTATCATTGTCATCTTCACTCTATGGGGAAAAAAAATAGTAAAAATTACATTTTTGCAGACTTTAAAATAATAGTATAAGTTTTTATATAAGAGTTTTAAGATAAGACAGTGGTGCAGTCTTGTCACCTAATTTTTAGGAAGAAAGCAAATACCAGAAGTCCTTAAATATTTAAACACGTTCTTTTTAATACCTGCATTTTCGTGAGACTTTCATCTCCTAGAACAGGAATGCCAAACTCATTTTACATCTTGGGCCATAATTAAGCCCCCTTTTATCTTAAGTGAGCCAGACTGGTGGAAATACCCTTTCTGTCAGTGTAAAGTAGTTTAACTGTGCATTTAATTGCTGAGATATGTCAATACAAGAAAAAGAAATGCAGTGTTAATATCTCAGTTTTTCAACATGATGAAGAAATGCTGTTGTGGTTATTGAAAGAAATGAGTCAGGATGACTCTTTGGGCTTAAATTGTACAGAATAAATATATAAAATTACAGACAATTCTGGTAGCTCAGTATTAAGTGGAACGATTTGCTAATTCACAGAAAATGCCCTGTTTTACTTATTTATTCTACTGCTGACACATTGTGAAATAAAATAGAAATGTATATAGTAGATAAAATTACTATAGACTTCCCTGTCATGGTTTCCTGTCAACTTTTTATCAATTACTTTCTTACTGCAGCATGAATGGCTTTGGTCTGAGGTGTTTATCAGTAGGAAAAGCTGTACAAGTCCTAAAAATACAGTTAAAAGTCTAAAAACTTATTCCATCCTTTACATTTTCCAAATATGTCCAATGGGTCGGATTGGATTGTCTGCCGGGCTGATTCTGGGCCCCGGGCCTTATGTTTCACACCCCTGTCGTACACCATAAAATCATCACTGCAGATTCAAGCTGTGGAGCCCAGAGGAGCATATTTGACTGAATTTCTTTGTAGGAGTGTGAGCTGAGGAGTGGGCCATCCAGAAATCCAGAGTTTGAATTCTCACACAGTGATTGAATTAGGGACCTTTTGAAGAGCGGGTGTTCTTGCCAGAGCCCGCTGTTGAGTCTGCTCTGACAGTCCGGGGGATTTTAATCATGCGGTGAGGTGTTTGCTCTGGCTTTTCTTAGCTGGCTCCAGCTACAGAATAGGATACACTAAAAACAATTCACTGATTGTTGTTACAGGAACCTATACATGTGAATACCGAGGAGCTATACCGATGTCCTTACAAATGCCGCATTTGGCGCTTTAACCAGATTAAGGATATAAGCAGCGTCTAGGGATGGGCCGTATTGTTTCTCAGAAATCAGAAAGCTCAAACTAAACAAAGACGAGGTTTATGAAATGGAAAAATGTGCGTGTAGGTCGGCTGAAGACGACTTACATCTGTTATCATTTTTCCCCTGGTCTTGTTCCTCTCTCGGTGGTTTGCCCTCTTCTGTTTCTGCTGCAGCACGCGCTCTCTTGTCGTGCGATATTCTAGAGCAAATTCGCTCAGTATCTTGCTAAAGCGGTGTATGCTGACGTCACGTACTGCATACACCGGATGGCCCAAGAACAGCAGGAAAGCATGAAACCTGGAGAAGAGTAGAGCGACAATGCATCATTATACATGCTTTATCATTAACGAGAATTCAAAATCTGATTCCACAGTTATATTTCTAAGATATATAAATTCTGGAAAATGCGTAAGGAAAGCTTTAATGTGTAAAGGATTATCTACATGTGAATGCACCTGTTGATAATTCTTCGATGTACAATCTTGAGTATGATGATCCTCTCTGCACAGTCTTTGAGGAAGTCGGACATTTTTTGTTTCAACGCTGGTTTCATCTCATGTTTTGCAATGACTTTCAGGTGATCCCATGATGCTTTGCACCTTCTCTCCATCTGGGCCAGATTGTCTTGAAGCTGGTCAAAGTCCACCTAACAACCAAGACAGACTTGAGGTGATGTGGCATTGGCATTTATGTCTACTAACAACAAACTATTTTAGATTAGTTGTTAAAGTGAAATTTTAAATGGAACCTTGGTCAAGCGGGTAACAGCGCCAATCTCAGAGTAGAGATCAGTACTGTCTGGAAACTTCTCAACCACGATGGAGCAGGCGTGGTGCAGCAGAGATTGCTTATGAACTGTATCCTTCACCTCAGGGACCTTCTCCAAATAGTTCAGCTCAAAGCCTTTAGCCTAGAGATATATGCAAACACAGGAGCACTCTCAGAGTGTGGGATGGAAACAATGGTCTAAAATTAAAATCAAATGCTGCTACTCTAGGACCAAAACTGCAGTGAACTTCCTCTTTGGCAGAGTCAAGGAAAAAAAAAAGGGAGTTGAAAAGAGCTAAGAGTAGATACGTAGATTCATTAGACTGAAACTACACTCTATTTCAGGGCTGACTGATTATTCTGCTCACCACAGCAAAGCTAAAAAGCCAGAATGAAAGACATAATCCTAATCCTAACGGGATCTCCCCTTGTTCTCCTGCCAGCTTTAAATGGCTTACTGCAAAATATAAATGTGGCCATTATTTACGGTAACTGCCTGTTTTGATGTTGATGACTTATGTTTCCCCTTTGCATGTTTGGCTCGCATATCCCAGAGGTTCATTCATAAATACACCTACTCACAGCTGCATACACACCGAGGCACACGCAAGGGCAAAGAAACACAGATGACAAAGTGAGACAAAAACAAAACAAATGAGGGAAAAAAAAAAACAGAGACACATATGCAGGTTCACACATAAAAAGGCCAGACAAAAAGAAATTCTCAGAAATCCCAAAACCTTCCCTCCCCTTTTCTCTTTTTGACACACACACACACACACACACACACACACACACACACACACACACACACACACACACACACACACACACACACACACAGAGAAAGGACCAGGTTTAGCAGAGGCCTTGACAAGTGTTTTTACTGTAGAAGGACAATATGTGGTGCAGTCAGGCACGCAGAACTCTTGCCAAATCAATAGGCTGTCAGGGGAGGTGGGGGGTGAGGAGCACTGCAGAAAATGTACAAAGCGAGTAAACGCTACAAACGACTTGGAGGTTTACTTACATTGGAGCCATTGAGAAAGTTGCCAATGGCAAGTAACGTGGTCAAAATGTATCTGAGTGTCTTATTTTTTTCCAGCTGATCCATTCCTTCCTTCAAGTCCTGCAAAGGCTCTGCCACTTCCTAAAAGAGCAGGAAAATACAGTCATGAAGCACATGACACATCCCTGCATGCCTATTTTTTTTTTCCAGTGAAGTCTGTTCTTCTCTCATCATACAGATGTACCCCATATAGGAAAAACAAATCTTGTTTAAACTATTCACTGTATATAAAAGGCGGATGAAGTTTCTGGACGTCAAAAGTGAAGATAGTTTGAAAGTGCCTCAAACCTGCATTCTTTCTAGTGGCCAGCAGGGGGAGACCACTGGGTGCAAAAGGAAGTACAGTTGTACTGAAGTCTACTGGAAAGCTGTTGCTAAGCCAAGATAATCACCAACTGGCTGTAGCTTCATATTTACAGATTTCGTGCGATAATTGCTCATATTTCACTAACTAATCGCAAGCATATTTCCTAATATATCCGTTTTTAATTCACAAAATTTAATTTTATTATAAGAAAATTAGAAGCAAAAATGAGATATAATGCACTTTTACTACTGCTACAGGCATGATTGATGCTGACCTTCTCAATAATTTCGTAGTCCATCTTGAATGCCCACAGCTGCAGGCGAGCAGACAGCTCTGTGATGGAGGAGAGGGTGAGAAGGAACTGTTCAGCGCTGCCCAGGGGGATAGCAGGGTTTACCAGCTGAGCTTCCTGGATCTTTTGCTTCTCCTCCTCTGTGGGGATCATTGTGAGTATTTTCTAGTGGCAGGAAGAGAAAAGTTGAGGAGAAGGTGGGAAAACAGGCGTATATATACCATTTAAACACATTGATTTTTTTTGTTTTGTTTTGTTTTTTTACTGTAAATCAGAGTAAATAAAAGAGAAGATTCAATTCAAAATTGCATGACAACAACTAGAAATCAAGCTGATGATCACAATATATCTTAGCATCTCTGTATTCTGATAAGCTGGGGAGTTAAGATGAGTGGGAGAGAGAGGAAGAGTCCATAGGTGTGCGTCATAAGGCAGAACCTTATTAAAAAGACTTACCTCGATGCCTTCTTTGTTTAGTGCGTACTCATCAAAGTTGAGAATGGCAGTCTTGATTGTGCGGGGAGGAGGTAAGACAGTCAAACCGATGTTTATAGCATTGCTGCGCTTTGAGTCCAGGACTATGATCTCTTGCCGTTTGCCATCAACAGCTGCTTTCTACAAGATACAGAATATTATGAGTGTGTAAGAAGTGTGCAAAAATGTATCCAACACATCAACCTTGGTAGAAAAACCTCAGTTATAATTATTTTTTCTTTTTCCTGATTCCCTGTGTGGTCCGTGCTTAAAAGACTTGGATGTCTACATGGCAGTGTTTCATGTGTTACAGTACATGTTTCTTAAAATGTCACAGCTTTCTGCACTTGAAGGCATTATTTTAGAACATATTTTAGTTTCCGGAGCAGGGTTGGCCCCTGAACCTACAGATTTTTGAATCAGTGGATCCTGTAATAACTCTGAAGATTTAAGAATGTGTTGATGTGCTCTGGTCCCATAGTTTACTTTAACATAGAGGTAGGGGTGACTTAATCTAAAGTCCATCTTGTACCGTGTGCTTCCTGATTTATATGAGACAACAAGCACAATTAGCACCAAACTAAATCACAAAATGATCCTTTCAAATAACCAGCTAGGGAGGAGAGCTGCTCTAATAGCAGTCTAGACAGTAATTACCTTCGTGACAGAGAGCTCCTTGGATTTGGACTCAAACAGCTGCTCCAACTTGGATGTGTCCAGTGTAACTGGCTCCAGTTTGGACCAGAGAGAATCCTTACAGAATTTATGACTCTTACACTGCCAGTCCACAGGACGAACCTCATTCCAGAAGAGACGGATGGTCTTCTTCTTCTTCTGGAAGAGAGGAATATCCCCTCGGCTCAGCTGAGGGGATGGCGGAGGGATAGGGGCCATAAATGGTGGAGGTGGAGGCATCATTTTGCCAAGGATGGGAGGAGGTGGGGGGCATCCAAACAGTGGTGGTGGTGGTGGCAGGGCGGTATTGCACGGCAGGGGAGGAAGAGGTGGTATTAGGTCACCTGACCCTGTCGTGCTGTCCATATCTAAAATGTCCATGTCATCCTCATCCTTCAGGTCGGTGAAGTCCATATCTTTGATGCGCAGCTCTCTTGGTTTGGCCATCAACTGGTCCCAGATATAGTCCGACTCTTTCTTTGGGGCTAACGTTGACGAGGCAGCGGGCGATGATTTTTCAGCCTGTTGCTGCTCTTTTGACGTCTCTGCTTCAGGTAGAGATGTCAGGCCTTTGACCAAATTTCCAAACTTCCCCGCCACTGCCCGGACGCTGCCCTGATTGTCCAGATTTCCCACCTCCATCTTTTTCACATTTTCTTCTCTGGCCTGTCTGTGAGCCTCCAGTGTGGAGATCCTGCTAGCCAAACTCGCCACAGAGTCATTCACCTCCTCCTTCTCACATTTACACTTCTCCTTTTCAGATTCTCCCACTTTCCCATCATCCTCAGCGGCCGTCTTCTGAGCATAGAGCATGTCCAGCATGAAGCGTTTCCCGTTGAGAATTTTGTTGCAGTGGTCATTCACATCTGCCTCTTTAATGCACTGAGTCCATTGGCCTGAAGGTATAGAAACAATTTAGATCAAATAGAAGGTAATATGAATAGTTGATCATCAAAGTAAGAAAATAAAATCTGCAAAATGTTTTAACTCTACCTGCTTCGATTTCACGGTTGAGTTTCACCTCCCGCTCCTCTCTCTCCAGAGTGCTACTTGTGGAGGAGATGCTGGATGCAGAGCAGTTGTCCTTTTCATTCACCTCTTCATTCTGCCTCTCTTTTTCACTCAACAGCACACTGTCATCTACATCTCTTTCTGTCACCTGCTCCTTCTCAGACTCCTCCTCCAACTCTACTGCTCCTGCTTCTACATCCGGCTCTCCCTCCTTTACCTTATCAGTTGCATCTGCTTCTTCTTCTGCTGCCTCATCCATACGCTGTCTCCGCTCCTCAAGCTTCACCTGCTCTCGTGTCTCTTCCTTACTCTTGCCTGACTGTCCAATTGAAGCCACCTCTACCGCTACCTTCTCTTCAGCAACAACATCCTCTGTCTCTGTCTGCGACACCGCCTCAGTTTGCTGCTTGTCTGGTTCAGGGTGAGGTGCAGGGGAAGGTTCTAATACTGGTAACTCTGGTGCTGCGCTTTTTATTCTGGTCTGTGGTTCAGCATGTGGGATGTGTTCTGTTCCTGGAAGAGAAATTACGGCAATATTAAAGAAAAATGTTACTTTAAATGTTTCTGTACAGAGTTATGTGCCAACGTATAACTCTGATAGTGTTCAAGAAAAAAAAAAGTTAAAGGAAAATCTAAAAATATATTTAAAATTGCTTCCCGGCATATCATTAAGTGTGCTGATACTGACATTCTCAGACTGAAATACATAAATCAATCACCTAATCCCTTTATACGACTGGCTGAAACACTGCAATGCTTTACAAAAAGTCTGAGAAAAATCCTTCAGCTTCAGCCTTTATCTTCAGTTTAAAGTCACCAAAGAAGCATGCTTTACGAAGATAAACTGAAGGAAAAAAACAAGAAATTTCTGATTACAATCTTACATTAAAGTATCTTGAAATTACTGAGAGTCATTCACTGAGAGTCCATCAGCTGTTAACCTTTGATATCAATCCATAGGAGCTGAAGGCCGAGCGTAAGCACCTCTGCACATCTACATTGCAGTGCAGCTTCAGCCCAGCTTCTCCTTTTGTTGCTTTGTCTGACTTTATCATTTATATAGCGCCAAATCACAACAACACTTGCTTCAAGGTGCTTTATATCGTAACGTAAATATAGATGGTTTCCCTTATTTACTAAGTGGTCACAACAACAGATGAATAAGCACAATTTATTCGGCACAGGTTTTTGTACTGGATGCAACCCTCCCTCTTACACAGGCTTGGAACTGGTACAAGGAGTACACTAGAACCCTATATTATTTGCGTATAAGGCAAATGTGTTAACCACTACACTATGGAGCCATTAAATCACAGCAGATGGAAACAGAATTATTTTTATCAAGTTTTAATGACAGGCCAAGTGAGGGAGACAGGAGCACAAACAGCCAGTATTGTGTCCTTCAGCTGTGTCATCAAGCATTCATTCACTCATTCATGCACATATCTCTCAAGTCCTAATGAAGAATACATGTTTGACAAACAAGGTGTACCCAAACTCTGGTGTGTGATGGTGGAGGTGTCTTCCTGTGAAATCACGGATGAAGGTGTAGCACAGCGGGATGCTGAGCGGCTGGCGGGGTTTGGACTCAAACACAGAGTTATCTCCGTCCGCCCTCTTGTTGGCACTTTGGGGCGCTCCCGCTCAAACTCCTCCGCAGCTACCCGTTCCACAGCCTTGTACCTGCAGTGACAAACAGCTGCTTTTACTTTTATGTGGACACTGCGCTGTAGTTACATGAAAAGCGGTAATGGATAACTGCATAAAATACAGGATGCACAGTAAATTTGTTATTGTGATGAGGATGATGTTTTTTGGGGTAGTGACATCTATATAAGCATAAATCTCCAGCAACTCTAACTATTGAAATATACATGACAGTTTAGACTTTAGAGGTATGATGACCTCATATAACAATGATCAAAAAGTTATGTCAATGAATAGAAGCCATTTACGTTGTCTCATTCCAGGGTAATTACGGAAAATGGAGCCATAGTCCCATTACTCAATGACTGAAATGATGACAAATCATATCCATTTTGATAAAGTTGCCAAAGTTCTCTATAAGATTTTTGGCACGAGGTAACACTTCACATGTCCCTCAAAATTGTGTAAGTTGCATTTTCAAAAAACATGCATGCCAAAAGACAACTACACACTATTCCTGTTAAACGTTGGAACATCTTAAGGCTGAGGCAAATTGTACATCTTATATCTGATCAGATATTAAAATGCTTTTTAGTTTTTAACCTAGCTTCACAGCTGCAGCAGTGCATGCATGTGAAACCCTGAAACAAAGTAACCTCACCTTTCTTCTCTGGCTTGTCTTGCTTCTTCCCTCTTTTCAACATAATCTCGACTGAGACAGAAAGACAGAAACGGATCATGGAGAGCAGGGAGAGCATGGGCAAAAGACAGTTTAAACCTGCATTCATACTACATAAGATTTTTATTTACATCTGATATGTACAAAGAGATCGCCGTATGATGCTCCATCTGCCGTTATTCTCTTTACAGTGTACACCACTGTATGGACAAAAGTACTGGGCTGTGTACACATTAAACTTACAGGAGCTGCTGATGTTGATGTCAGAGGAGGAATTGTGCAGTTACTGGATCAGCAGAGCGTTGGACTTACATGGGATCTCTCGCCACCCCCTCTGTTCAATGCTGGATGTTCAGAGTGGACATAGATGGCCTTTTTTACTCTTGTCAGTTCAAAACGTGAACACTGGCATCCTCGAAAGAGTGGCCTTTATGTTTTAGATGCAGATCCACAGCCAAATTTGTCCTGTTGAGGTGGCTCTTGTATGTTGTGCGATTTATGATGTGGCAGTTTGGTTTCTCCAATGTAGACGTCTGAGCATTGCTCGCCGCACTGCACAGCAATACACTGTGTTGCTTAGCTGGTGTTTGGGAGTTTTGAACCAGTGTTTATCTGAGGGTGTGGCTGGGTCTTAAGTCCACTGGGATGTCATGCTCAGTGAAAATTCTCCTGAGCTTCTCTGACAAGAATGACCTTTAAAATGACCCATTATTTCACAAATGTTTGCAAGGATAGACTCAGTGGTTAGGTGCTTGCTTTTAAACACCAGTGGCAACGGAGTGAAATTAGCTGATTTCAAAGTTTAAGAGGTGTGGCCCAATAATTTTGACCATTTAGTTTATCTGGTTATCCTCACAAAGCAGTTTTTCCTCACACTGGAGAGATACGTGGTCATCTTTAGTGAGTGAAGATGGCCTGTTGTTAACCCGTCTTTAATAGGCTCCACTGTACGGAAGCTATACATCATTTTTTTAATGCTAAGAAGTCACATAAGGGAGGCTAACCTAAAGCGGTTCCTCTCCTCTCTTTCAATCCTCTGCAGTCGCTCCTCTCTTTCCTGGCGTCGCCTCTCTCTCTCTGCAGCCAGAGACTCCTGATGCTGTCTGTATGATAATGTTAGCAGCCCCCCTATAGCAGGTCTGTGAATCAGAGAAAAATAGCAAATAAGACTAAATTATTGCTAATTAAGTGAATGACGTATACTTTGATTTATGCATTTGGAAGTTTCTTCAAAATAAAAGCTTGACAGAGTTATAGTTAACATTAAAAATCGTTTGCATTAGCCGTGTTGCTAACCTGTCAGGTTTGGATTCTGGTGTGGAGGTTGCCGAACTATTAAAACGATGGACGGGTGATGTAGGAGTTTGGTTCTGGGATATGGATTTGACGCCAGGATGTGGAGTGCCATTGCCACTGATTCTGTCAAAAGAAAAGGAAAATATGTGTTGTGCTGAAGACAGACGAAGACACAGAGGTGGATGCACATCATCACCACTAAAACAATTTAAGTAAAGAACTTCAATGTGGCCTCTTAATAAAAACAAAAAGATGAAAAAACCTGACAAATGACGTTTTTTCAGATTTTTTTTGTAAAACAATAAATTTGAGATATTATTAAATATATTTTAGCAAGAAAAATATAATATTTATTAAAGAGCTTGCACATACTTGTGGACTAGCCATTACAAGAACATCAAAAATGATTTTGGTAATTACCAGTACTCTTAATTCCGTGCAGCTATAGCTATGTGCTCTTGCACTGGGTGGTGGTGTAATACATTTCTTAAGCACTGTATGACTTATAACTGTATAACTTAAACTACGGCGACTGTCCCACTAAGGCAGTTCAGCAGCATCACTGTGAGAAAATCCATCCATCAGTTATTGCTCATCCATGTCTGTGTGTGAAAACAGCTCAGCTGTAATTATTATTTTTTTGACTAACTTGCACAACAGTAAAAATGGTATCATTACATTTTCAGTAACTTAAGCAGACCCAATCACTGTTGTACCAAAGGTTTTATACTACTGTTCACCTCTAAAGCTCTTATATATCTTGTTTAACATTGGCCTGTTGACTCCTTGTCTTACCTTTCAGCCCAGCAGGGCTTTCTAGCAGGGCAAGATGAAGGAGATGTATTATCTGTCAGACTGAAGATGTAAGTGAGAGAAAAGTCAAGTCAGATTTGAAAGACTCCAAAGATTAAATATCTAGCTGTTAGTCACATAAAGAAGACAGTTTGAGGAAGGAGGGCTGCAAGACTACAAGACGACAGAGCAGACAGGGACGATACAATATCTCCCTCTGTCTCACTGATTAAGCGTGCAATTTAAAAAGCAAAATCTACCATAATTAAGTGTTCATTTTTTATTGTCCAGTGAACACCATTTGCTACATGCAGAGCAATGTGGTTTCTGTTGCTACAGACCTACAGACTTCAGCTTAAACATGAGCAGAACTACACAGTAACTGTAACCCACAGTAACAATTGAAACTCATTATTGCTCTGACATCATTTATCGCCTTGTCTTGGATTAACTGTGGCACAGAGCCACAATGAAAGACAGATGAGGACTAAATGCAAAATAATGCTTTCCAACATCATGGAAAAGGACGGGGCTTAATAACTTCATGGTGTAGTGCAAGTCTTCAGTGATGGCATTTTCTACAATTATTTGCATTTTTATGATTAAAATGCTGGGTAAAGGTATAGTGAGATATACACAGACAACGGTGATGGAGTGGTTCCACATTGAGAGGTGTGCATGTAAAGTAGTGCTTTCTCAACCCCAAACGACACCTGCCTCTGGTTTAAGTCAGGGGACAGAGGGATGGAAAAGGGGTGGAGAGGCTGGGGTGGACTGATACAGAGGGTGTGTTGAGCTTGCCGCTCTATTCAAAGCAAATTGGAAGAAAGAGTCAGGTGGCTGTGAGGAACACACCAAGGACTAAAGGTCCTCTTTTTAGGTGGAACGGACACAGGAGAAGATGCCCTGGTCTTGACGCTGAGATACTCTCTCTGCCCTTCAGGGTCACTGGCTTTAGGGAGGATGTTGGCCATACACTTTATGTTCAAACACATGTTAGGAGTGTCTGCTACATCTGGAACCGCACTAGGATGACAAAATACAAGAGAGTAGGAGTCGAGAGAGAGTGAAAATAATCCAAAATGGAAGAGAAAGTAGGGAGGTACTGTGTGAATAAAAATGAAGAAACTGTATCACGGTAGTTGGCCTAAAATACCTGTGAGTGCCCTGACTAGAGGAATCAGAGACTGGATGACTTTCATCATCTGCCTCATCCTCATCCTCCTCCTCCTCCTCCTCACCCTCCTCCTTATCAGCCTCATCGTCTTCCTCTTCCTCTTCCCTGTGGTGGGCAAGGAGGGGTTGAGGGTTGAAAGGAGGAACGGGAGGATGCAGGGGAGGCGAGAGAGAAGAGAAATTGGACAAAGACAACGTGAAACCACACAGCAGAAGATGAAAGGGAGAGCACACAGAAATGACGAAAATCTACAGACATGCTTTTCAAGAAAGCATTAAAATTATTAGTGTAGAAGAGAGACATGCCTGAGAAGGTTAGTAGAATTTTAGTGATCCTGGTTTTATGACATGATAAAAGGACAACTTTAATAATACCACTAATACAAAAGAGAAGAAGAGTATTTGATTTAATAAGGAGTGTTAAGCCTGTAGGAGATATGTTGTGTGTTTGAGCTGATAGTTTGGGGGTCGCCATACACGAGTCTGGGCCGGTTTGCTGTTTGGATCTCTCTCAGTTGTCTGGATTTCATTAACAATATGGAAAATTGTGATCTTCAAAGGCGGCTTGAATTTCCTGTGGTGGACTGGAAGAAGCTAGCTAGCATGGTATCATATGACCTGCTGGATTGAATTTAAGTTAACCTGAAGATCTGAGTGCTACCAGGGGTAAGGGGTATGCTTCTTGTAAAAAGCTTGTTAATAATGATTGGGGAGAGAAAGACAAAAAAGAAGACTACAAATAATTTCCAGTTTGCCTCCTGGAGCATGATCTAGAATAAAGAGGTTAAAGTAATGTTCATCAAAAGGATCTGTGCTTTTATCGGGTATAATCCCTTTAAGCATTTAAACAAGGCTGCAATTTGCTTCTTGCCGGAGTCAGCAGATGCAGTCTGTGCAGTCACCAAGGTCTGTCATATATAAAACATGTGGCATGGTGGAGTTTAAGTTCAGTGCACGCCCGCTGAAGGAAGCCTGACTTCAGAGTGAGAGCAGATAGCTCATATCTCGTGTTTGCAAAGGCTTCCTTTTTCCTCGAGCGGCAGGAGAATGTCTGTGACAGAAAATTAATTTAAATGTCACTTTGCTGCAGCAGTCTTCTCTTTGCCATTCTTTAAATTACTATATAATGAAATTCTTTTCCTCAGCTCTGGACAGGGTAGAGCTCCACAAATGAAATATAATACACACTTGTAGTTGGGCAGCCTTCCTGTAAAATAACTCAATGGGAATCATTTGTGATTCCTTTTTACTTGCAGCTATCTTTCAGGCTTTAGATCACCCAGCTGGATGAAACATTTAATAACGAGGTCATGGTCGACCTGCCTGTGCATGTGCTCTGCTCTAGGTCATTACTTAATAAACGCCAAACTAAATCTTTCTTTTAGTGTCCTAATTCTCTTCCACCTCTCCTCTCCTTTTGCAAACTTTACCTTTCACTGATATCTTCATGTTGGCTACCAAAGCGGAGGAAGCCACTTGCACGAGCGTGACTGGTGCTGGGTGATGCTGGGGCAGAAGCATGGCCTCTGCTATTCTGAAGTGAATGTCTCCGGCTGCGTCTTCTCTCCAGGCCTCGCCTCTCATTAGTGCCGCCGACACTGGCCCGCCGGCGGTCCTTTCGCCCACTCGGGGGCAACTGGGTGTCATCATCACCGTCCTCATGACGGAGAGTCATCTAGGTCAAAGAAACAGCGAGTGAATAAAGTATAACAGGGATCTTTACGCAGACGCATTCCCGGCTGATATTTGACTTATTAGACACACTGAGCTTGCTTGTACAGAGATAAAGGTTTGTACTGAAGGCTTCCTGACCTCATAGATGTTGAACTGTTCCACGAGGTCGAGATCAGTGCCTTTTCTGCTTAGGTGTCTCTGGGCCGTGGCTTCGATGCCTTGCTCCTCCAGACAATCCACCATGTCATAGTAGGAGTCCTGGTCTGGTAGGCCTGCCAACGTCTGAGACACGCACAGAAGCAAACACATGCGATTTTCCATCCATCCATTTTCTTAGCTGCTTATCCAATCATTCAAGCTGTCACATGGCAACAGGAAGGGTACACCCTCGATACTTGCCAGGGCTAACACATGATAATGAAACAATAACAAAACTAAACTGATAATTCACCTGCAGAACTGAAGCTAATCTGAGTAATAAATAATGTATTCAAGTAATATATTTAAAAACGATCTGTAGCCAGGCTGTATACCTAAACATATTAGTAGTATGTAAACACATTTTTCTATATCCACAAGGATAATAAACACTGAACACCAGCAGCCCTGTATCCACACTTAAATCATTTTACACTCCTGCAGTTTATTCTTCATTACCACAGTTACTGCAATTTCATATAAGCAACATTTGCAATCCCACAAACACACAAATACAAATGACCTCTCACCTCAAAAGACTTTCTTTGTTATCTCTACATTATTCAGGTGCTGATAAAACAATCTATATACAATATATAAAGGGGGCTTTAAATGTAGCAGATTGGGAAGGAAAACCACTAGAGACAGGCAGGTAAATGCTATACTCCAAGGTAATGCAGAAATAGTTGGTTAAATAGTATCTAAATAGTATTTACTGACCTTATTGATAAGCGTCATTGCGAACACCAGCAGCTCTGTATCCACTCCATCCTTCTCATCAAGGATCTCCATAACATTTGACCACAGTTTTGTACCTGCATCATGAAAACACATACAACACAAGTGTGTATAAAAAGAAAAGTTATTTCAAGGTTTACAAAGATGCTGAACAACTACAAAATCTGAAATCATCCATTTGATCATCTCACAGTTTGTCATAAAAACCGATTTGGCTCCGTCGCTGTGTAGCAATATAAAAAATAAAACTTTTTAAGCCATCTTATTGTGCCAGCAGACTTTGGAGTATGGCTTTCATCTTCCTCTAGAAACACAGCAGTAAAAATGAAAAACAAAAAACGGAGGCGTCTGCATGTGGCAATAAGCAAGGAGCACCGTCTCAGCCATGAAGACCAACTCCTCTCATCGGGAGACAGGGGATCATGTTCAGTCCTCTTACGCAACAGCAGAAGTGACACAGGGATACCTGAGCCCTGCACACAGATGACCAACCCCCTGCTGTATGCCACAGCACAATGCTGAGCTTTTAGGATGGCAGGTAACTGAACCCCAATGCAGGCAGGAGATAGACTCCTTCTCAATAAGCCTCATTCCATGCGTGGCTGTGGCGCGGCTGAGAACAACTGATCGGACCGCGCTTTCTGTGTTTTACTGCTCAGGTTTCACTGAGCAGCCGAGAATTAAAACTTAATGATGATGCTATGTAGCAACAAATCCCAGAGAGACTAAATATAAGGTGAACATATTCAATGATTAAATAGTAGCACACACTGTAGTTTTATGGGGAAGTAAGTGGAATTTATGATTGGCAGACTAGCATATGCAAATAACTCCATTAGCTCCAACATATTACACACTGAATTCACTGACACTCTGGTTAATGCAGCAGGTTTCCGATGTTTTCTCCTTTATTAATATCTATACTATGTGAGTGTGGGAATAGAGAACGGGTCAGTCCCTCCTTTGAAAGTACTGTTGTGCATTTATGTTTGTTTCTCAGTTATGCAAGCATCGTACCCCTTTTGGTATCCACAGCGTTCACAGCCTTTATGAGAAGGGCAGCATTGGACTCGGTGTACTCGACAAACACCAGCAGCAGCTTTAGGGATGTCTTCACCACTAGACGAAACTGTGGAAAGAAAAACAATCTGTTAAAGCAACAAACACAGAGCGCACAAATTCAACTGTGAACTTAATGTTTCTGCAAACAACTATGATGAGCATGTGCAAGCCCTTTAAATTCCAGATGCTTAATGGCATCAAATGGTAAAAGCCCTTTCCTTTAGGGGCAGTCTTGCAAGGTTTTGATAAGAGTGCTGTGTGTCACTGACGGCTCATGGGAACACACTGCACAGCAGTCAGACGGTATAAAAATACCATAAAAATCAAAATGCTGAACCACAGATGAGCCTCAAAATAAAGCAAGGTATCTAAGGTTTAGTAAATGTTTCCAGTGATTTACACCACTGTAAAATATGGAAAAAGAGATTTAAGAAAAAAAAAGTAGGTGAGAGGAGTGTTATGGTTATGATATGCTGCAAAGCTGAGGTTAAAATCAACACAATGGGAGGGGTGGTGCAAAACAAGTTTTCTTTCCTGGCGAGGTGATTACAAAGACAGGGTTCAGATTAAAAGAAAAATAAACCAGACACCAAATATTTTGTCAGTATTTACACTGAAAGGCAGGAAAGTAATTTGTAAGAACATCAAAACTGTGTGAAAAGAGAGCCAGTGCAGCTCCCTCATCTGCTGCACATTTGCTGCACATACTGCAGTCTGGCCAGTAGAGGGCTGAGGTGACCACACTGACAGCAGGGCAGCAAGTATAGGATTTTATCCTTCTCATCAGTGGCCAGGTGGTGTCGTTGAGTTGATCTTACAGGATATCTACAGTGTGGAGTCATTTTTACATTTTTTTTTTTTTTTTTTTTACCTTGGATCCAACCAGCGTGTAAAGCCACTGGATCGTTTCATTGTGAGATATGAGGCCGTTCATCCCGTCCACGTACAGCATTATTTGACCAAGAGCTGGAGAAAAGGAGAGTGGGAAAGGCAGACAAAAGAAAGACATGGGAGGAAAGAGCACAGGGATGGTCAATCTTATGGTATTACAGTTGATGTTTTCATCATTTCATAATTGTCCATCAAACCTGTCTTTGCTCTCATTGGAATCCTGACTATGCAAAGCAGGTGAAACTTAAGTTTCACCAACGATTAAGGGATAACAGACTGTATTCATGAGAAAACTCATAGTTTACTTTTGGTGCTTTTTGAGAGATTTCAGCCCCAATATATGACAGGAGACATGACCTTGTGGTACAATACTGTGCAAAAATCTTTATATTTTGCTAGATAAATGAGGTGCAGTGGTTTACTGATACGTGCAAGTATACATGGAAATTTATATGGCGAAACCAGAGTTTGTACAATTGATTCTAATGAGATTGGAAATCAATAATTGATTTACTTTATCAGAGCCTGAACTCTCTTAGGCAGCTTTCTTGTCATTTCTTTAATTTAAGGAGTCTTCAGGAATTGCTCTCCAGGCTTCTTGAAGGACATTCAAAGCTCTTCTTTGGGTTTTGGCTGCTTTTCAGTCTGTTCTCTGTCAAGATGATCCCAGCCTGCTTCGATAATGTGGAGGGGGGCTGGGGAGGCCAAACCATGACTCTGCTTTTACTGCATTGGCAGTGTGTTTGGGATCATTGTCGCGACAAGAATGAAGCTTCTGCCAATCAGGATCTTACCAGATGGTATTTCATAGTGGACTAAAATATGATGGCAGTTTTCTGTATTCATAATTCCTTCTCTGTAAATACTGTTGACAATGCATCACTCTATAAGACTTCTGACACTGACCTTCAGTTGAGTTCTTGTGTAATTTGGCATACCTCAGGCTTTTCTACCTGTTTTCCTCCATTAAGAATGACTTCTTGACATCCTTCCACTGAAACCGTTCACTTCTGCTGAAGATACCATTTAAAAATTTCATGCATAGGCAAAACACTGTTTCACCTCTTGAGCTGGTTGCCTTCTTTATGCTTGAATGATTCATATGTTGATATTAAGTGGCTTAACGAACAAAAATCATTGCTCTGGTCGGGTATGAGGACTGGTTTGAAAATGGTTGAAGAAAAGCTTTGAAAACATTCAGAAAACCTGGAAAACTTGTTCAAGATGACAAAAAAATACAAGAAAATCTGCCTCCTTGCAAGCAAGCCATCAAGAAATGAGGGGTGGCTCAAGACTTGTGCACAGCACCGTATATAAGACCAAAAATGTACACTATCAGATCATTTCCCCCTGTATTATTCACACATTCTCTAATTCTTTTTTATTTTGGTGAAATAAGACAATGATCTTCCAACACTCTAGTATTATATATGTAGTAATTGTAGTAAATGTAGTAGTAATTATATATGAACTGTACATGCAAACTGGAGTTGCTGTGAAAATTGAAAATCTCAACAATTAGGTGAAGATCTTAAAAAAAAAAAAACATCACTTGTCCACAGTCAACTCTCAAGTTAGTGGACACAACTGGGGGCAGTATAACTGAGCAGAGTGCCTCAATGGAAGCTGACATGACTTCTATCTGTAACAGGATACATAAATAAGAACCTAATCAGAGCCAAGGGATCTCAGTGGGGGGCAGTAAAAGTGTAGGGCTTCTGTTGAAGGAGATGGGGGAAGGGAGATAAACATTACAGGACAGGAGTGGAACGGACAAAAGCACCATTTAAAATGTGGTGGGTGTTTTTGTTTTGTTTTTAAAGCAGCATCTCAGAGGAAGTCCACACATGTAGAAGTAATGCTTTCATACATTAGACCACAACAAGATGAGTTCAGTTTGAACCCACAGAAACTTTACGTGATACATTAGCTGACACGGGGGGAAGAGCACGTGACGCATTAAAAGTGGAACATTTTTGGAGAGCCTGTTTGACTGTTTCTTGGCAGAAGTTAGAGTGTTGGGAGGTAACAATACATAGGAGAATATTCTCAATAAGTCAAGCCATTGGTGTCTTTTATTCAGAAGGATCATATATATAAAAGTGATCAGATATATTAGCAGCTGTGACAAAAAAGCAGAGAAACAGGTGCTTTGAAACTGTATACATTCACAGATTTTGATCTAATCTCTTCTTTGTATGTTTAAATCTCTTTCTTATAACATGTTATGATGACAGGCTGCACTTTCTGTTATATACGTATAAATTTCTTCATGCAGTCTTCTAGAGCGGCATTGAAAATCGCAAATATGCAGCTGATAGGCCAAAATTCCCAGGTGCAGCTGCTGTGTGTACATGATGTGTGAGAGCGTGTGGGTGGACAGGCCCTGTGTGTGTCTGTGTGTATGTGCTTGCTGTCGGCGTACTGCAGTGGCAGCAAGCAGTGGTGGCGACAGTGCATCTTTTATCAATCGGGGTTAAGTACTCGCAACATGTCAGAACAGAGAAACGGTCCTTTCCCACTGCGAGCTCTGGGCGTTGTGTCACAGCAGACCACAATAGAATGTGTTTTTAAAAAAGCGATTGACTCTATCGGTCAGTGCAGGCCAGAGAGAAACCCTCTGTAACTATCCCACCAGACAGTTTTAAAGAGATCATTTACAGCACACTGTGAGCACAGAGTACAAAATAATGATGCACAGTCAATTTTTATACAAACACAAAACAGCCTCAACTTTAAAGAGCTGTGTGGCATTAGCAGACCTGCAATATCATCACTGCACACTTATCTCTTGCGTGCACCTGTGTACGGTATCTGCCTTAGTGCAATGTGCTTTTAGGGAATTCCACTGAAAACACACGTCTTTAATGAGACTTTTAAGTGTCATTACGCAACACGAATGTTCAGTTGCTGACAGATGAGACTTTATCTATCCACCACAAAGCGAGCAGACTTTTAGATCACGCTGACATGTTATCATAAGGCAACATTTAAAGGTTTTAGCCTATAGAACAGAGGTGCCAAACATAAGGCCAGAATCGGCCCGGCAAAGACTCCAAACCAGCCTCACTGCATGGCTGTGGAAAATGTGAAGGCATATATTTTGCACTTTTAACTGTATTTTGCTACGTTTTACAGCTTTTACGACATTCATACTACATTGATGTGATTAAGAGAAAAAAAGAAAACAATTGAATGAGAGAAAAGTTACCATTTTTTCCCCCACTATCTACCATAGAAATTTGTGATTGAGTGACTGGTGTGGTTGAAATTACACTTCTTTTTCTTACAGTGGCTTGCAAAAGTATTCGGCCCCCTTGAACTTTTCCACATTTTGTCACATTACAGCCACAAACATGAATCAATTTTATTGGAATTCCAGGTGAAAGACCAATACAAAGTGGTGTACACGTGAGAAGTGGAACGAAAATCATACATGATTCCAAACATTTTTTACAAATAAATAACTGAAAAGTGGGGTGTGCATAATTATTCAGCCCCCTGAGTCAATACTTTGTAGAACCACCTTTTGCTGCAATTACAGCTGCCAGTCTTTTAGGGTTTGTCTCTACCAGCTTTGCACATCTAAAGACTGAAATCCTTGCCCATTCTTCTTTGTAAAACAGCTCCAGCTCAGTCAGATTAGATGGACAGCGTTTGTGAACAGCAGTTTTCAGATCTTGCCACAGATTCTCGATTGGATTTAGATCTGGACTTTGACTGGGCCATTCTAACACATGGATATGTTTTGTTTTAAACCATCCCATTGTTGCCCTGGCTTTATGTTTAGGGTCGTTGTCCTGCTGGAAGGTGAACCTCCGCCCCAGTCTCAAGTCTTTTGCAGACTCCAAGAGGTTTTCTTCCAAGATTGCCCTGTATTTGGCTCCATCCATCTTCCCATCAACTCTGACCAGCTTCCCTGTCCCTGCTGAAGAGAAGCACCCCCAGAGCCTGATGCTGCCACCACCATATTTGACAGTGGGGATGGTGTGTTCAGAGTGATGTGCAGTGTTAGTTTTCCGCCACACATAGCGTTTTGCATTTTGGCCTCATCTGACCAGAGCACCTTCTTCTACATGTTTGCTGTGTCCCCCACATGGCTTGTGGCAAACTGCAAACGGGACTTCTTGTGGGTTTCTGTTAACAATGGCTTTCTTCTTGCTACTCTTCCATCAAGGCCAACTTTGTGCAGTGCACGACTAATAGTTGTCCTATGGACAGATTCCCCCACCTGAGCTGTAGATCTCTGCAGCTCGTCCAGAGTCACCATGGGCCTCTTGGCTGCATTTCTGATCAGCGCTCTCCTTGTTCGGCCTGTGAGTTTAGGTGGACGGCCTTGTCTTGGTAGGTTTACAGTTGTGCCATACTCCTTCCATTTCTGAATGATCAATTGAACAGTGCTCCGTGGGATGTTCAAGGCTTGGGAAATCTTTTTGTAGCCTAAGCCTGCTTTAAATTTCTCAATAACTTTATCCCTGACCTGTCTGGTGTGTTCTTTGGACTTCATGGTGTTGTTGCTCCCAATATTCTCTTAGACAACCTCTGAAGCCATCACAGAGCAGCTGTATTTGTACTGACATTAGATTACACACAGGTGCACTCTATTTAGTCATTAGCACTCACCAGGCAATGTCTATGGGCAACTGACTGCACTCAGACCAAAGGGGGCTGAATAATTACGCACACCCCACTTTGCAGTTATTTATTTGTAAAAAAATGTTTGGAATCATGTATGATTTTCGTTCCACTTTTCACGTGTACACCACTTTGTGTTGGTCTTTCACGTGGAATTCCAATAAAACTGATTCATGTTTGTGGCTGTAATGTGACAAATGTGGAAAAGTTCAAGGGGGCCAAATACTTTTGCAAGCCGCTGTATGTTACGATATCTCAGGTTTTAAATGTGTAGGTAAAAATCTTTGATTTGATAGATGGAGGTGTTTCATTGGTTACACCTTGAGGTGACAGTTGTTGTGATTTGACGCTATATAAATAAAGTTCAATTTAATTGGTCTGGCCCTCTTAACATCAACGTGGGCTGTATGTGGCCCACCATGCAAAACGAGTCTGACATCTCTGCTATTGAGAGCCAGTCACTCAAGCAGTCAACCGCGCAAAAAACAATCAGAATAAATATCATATTTGAATTTAATTTAGCGAACAGTTAAGATATGGAAATGATATGTTACTTGAACCGTTATGTGGCGCCAGAAAACACACAGCCATTACCTTTTTTCTCACATTCATTAAAACTGCTGCTTCATGAAATTATTCATTGCCAGCGGCCTCTTGATGTACGATTTGACTACAAATCCAAAAACCGCAAAGACCGAATGGTTAGGTAAAATGATACTGTAACTGTTTAGAAAAAAAATTAAATTACCTGTCATTATGGGAAACCTTCATATTCTGGTCAAAACAGTTAAAAGGAGACATTTAATTACTCTCCAAACAATCACGTATGCGGACTGCAAATGAAAGCGATTTACACACACTTTGCTTTAACTAGTCATTTAACGGCCCTTTAAGAATTAGGCTGCCTGCTTCTTACAGTTTTAAGCTTTGAAACTGGGATGAACGTTTGCCATACTTCCCTAAGTGTTGGCCCAAAACCCAGGGTTGTTTTTAAACTGTACAACAGACAGTCATCTATAACTTTAGAAGAGGGTTAATAAGAGGAACATGTGAGTCCAGAGTCTGTAAAGGACTCTCTCCACTCTCAAGCACTGATTTGGGGCCAACAATGTGGGCCTCCATTTATATAATCATGAGCAGCTTTACCATACCTCACACAAAGCGCAACAATAACACTGCTAACTCCCTTTGTATGTACTGTATGTCACATAATAAGATGCTTGCAGACAATGAGCTCCCTTCAAAGCACAGTGATTAGAGTTAAGATGCATGCCACTGGGGAAAAGGACAGCCAGGGTAAAAAGGACAGCTTTAAAGAAACTTTGAAGTGTCGAGTGAGCAGCCTGTCATCGGTGCAGCACTCTTACACTCAATTTATTTCAACATGCAACTGCCTTAAGAGTGAGTAGAACATTTGGACGACACAGAGTTGCAGCAGGGAACCACAGACTAGGAGACTGGAGGAGACAGACCCTGCTCCCGTGTCTCAAATTCTGAGAGAAGTACAAAATCAAACAACTGAAGTCTGGTGGAAGTGTTTCTTCAGGGCCTCTCCCTCTCATAAACCACAGCAATTATCTTCCACAGCCCCAGGAATGTGCAGGAAGGGCTGCTCCGTGACCACTGCCGAGGTGAGAAGCAGTCTGAGGTCTGTGAAGTCAGCACCAATGCAAGCCAGCTGACGTATATGTTTTTTAAAAAGACAACTTTATCTATAAGGATGCAAGAAATCAAATGAACAACTTTCTGTTTACAGTAAAAAACTGTCCACTTCTCTCCCACTTACCACTCTGGCCCGTTGGTTTCATTTACATTTTGGAATTTATCTAAACTGGGTCAGCCAAACTGTCTGTCAGTGTGCAACATTTATTTTACCAGGACTTTGGGAATGGAGCCAAATCTTTAGCCCCTACAGTGCAACATGGAGACTCTTATCTTGCATTCTGTGCATTAGCCAGATGCTGCGCTTAGATTTCTGAGGTGTACTTCCCTGTACCCACTGTACCTGGATCGCTGTATACGGCAAGGCCTAACAAAGGTTTTTTGGTTTTTTTTATCTAAATTGATTTTCTACTATGTCAGATTTTAGTATTCACAGAGTTATGGAGATTATTACTGAATACAGACTTGCAAAGCCACTATTTTTCCTGTTAACTTTATTGACAGTGACTCATAAACAAATCAGGAGTATTTCCAGCAAATTTGTATAAAGGGTTTATTTGGAGCAACCTAAGATGGTTTTACATATTTATTGGATGATCAGTTAAAATAAAAGATCTAAGTGCATATTAAAAGCAGCAACAATCAACAGTTTATCAACAGTGGATCACATGACTCATTGAAAAGGTCTAGTAGCAATGAATCTATGGAACTAGGCTCTAAACTTTATGGAACAGCTCTGTTTTCACCCACGGGAAAATGAGTTTGCTTATCTGCTCATTTTAAGAAACTGGTATCATGGAAGTATTTTGTTTATGGCTTGTTTCCACTTTCCCAAGTCTTCAAAACAATCAAAATCTGTTTTTTTCTGCCCTAAGCGTAACCTGAATTGGACAAGGGGGTGAGAAAATGGATGGATCAATAAAGTTGGTTAGTGAGATTTTACCTTGCAGCCTTGATCTGAGTTATTTGAACATCACTATGTTGTTATGAATGTAGATGTCACAAACGAAAGGATATCTGACTGAGAGAACGAGGGATACTGCACACTAATACAGTGATTTATTGTTCCTTCTAACTCTAATGGAAAAGATAATATACAATATTAGCATCAAGTTGTATCCAATAATTCTTTAAACTAGCAGCTGAGACATCCTTTCTCAGATACCAGAACAGACTGGTTAAATGAGTTCATAGTCAGTTCATGGGAACTAACAGGATTTTCTGATTAAAAATATATACACATATCTCACATATCGATTTAGTTGCATCAATTCTTAACATACAGTTCACTGGCACCAGTGAATGCAGATTTTTTTTTTTTTTTTTAAGTTAAGAGGATATCCATCCATGAAGGTAATCTTCTATAGCTAGCATGGCAAAAAAATGCTAGCTTACTTTTTCTATACCATAAATGTTTCATCAGGGCAAGCAAAGCAGGAAAGCAATGCTTGCCCAGTGTCTCTGGAAGCTAGCATGACACTCGGAGCTGAAAGGCAAACAGCATTATCTGATTGTTCGTGGACGTATATTTTGGATAACCCTCTGCTCTTTGACGCGATACTGATGACAGTAGACCAGCAAGCTCATCAAGCTGTCCTCGACTCTGCTTTCACCACTCTGTGATCAGTTGTGATGAGACAGATGGGTATAAAACAACCGTAGCAGTAAAAACCTGTTTAACCAAATTAATTAGTGATGAATCATCTTAAATAACTTTTTTGTTGTTGTTGTGAACCACCTACATCTGTAATGAAGAAGAGAAGTGTCACATCAAAATAAAACTTTCATAAAAACATTAAAGAGGTGTAGGCTCAGGTTTAGCTTGAAACATAATTTTTTTTTTAAAACTTCATCTGTACATATTCACAAGGTGTGTTCTTGTTTTTCTTTTCTCATTAGAAAAAAGGAATAATTGCTCTTCACACAGCCCTTCTATATACAACGTGTACAATATGAATTCTTTTCTGTCGAATAAACACTTTTATCTTTGATAGTTTCAGTAAAATTTGTTAACACACAGTTCTTTGGAAAGTATATTATAAAGAAGAAAAAGAATGAATTTCAGTTACTGATTAAGTTACAGTCTGATTGATTACTCTTATTATTTCTCATTTCTGCATCCATATCTCTAGCTCCGTCCTGACTTAGAGTCTGTCTGCCATAAAAAGTCAAGTTTATTACTCAGCTCTACTGTACTGGACCAAGACATTTGTTAGTCAGCTAATAACCCAGACCATTAAAGCCAGACTAATTCCAATCACTGAGCCAACTGCCAGACTTACTTATTTGAACCCCATATAGTAAAACAACAGGGGGACGCTTCCATTTTCAGACCTGAATAAATGTCTGCCAGCATTTGACAAAATTTACTGTGGGCCTAAACCCAAACAAATTCCCTGAAGACAAACAAACAGGCCTAATGGAACAATAGCATGAAGTAACGCAGAGCGCCTCCCCAGTATTTGGCTGAGCAAGCTCCACAGGCACCGCAGACCCACTGCAGTGCTGAGCAGGGCAAAATCTCCTACAACATTATGAGGAGAATAAACAAGCTAAATGTGGTATCACTTTCTGTTCTACTGCTCACCTCTTTGTACTTGAACAGCTGAGAGAGTAGAAGGGCTACTGCACCAAATAAATTTTATCAAATGATTTTAGGACAATGAACAACTGGAAGAAGTCCAACAGATGATTTCTGCACCGCATCCAAATGGGAAAGACTTTGGCAACAAGCTGCTGCGTTACATCCACCCTCTTGTAAAGTGAACTGAAAGATGAGCTGTGGTAAATTCTTACTGCTCCTCAGAGCATAGTAGTGTGATTGAGTCTGGTTCTGGCCAGTCACATACTGAATTCAGTCCCAAAAAACAGTCAGCTTACAAAAATCAGCCTTAAAGCCGTGAAACACTGACGATTTCAATCTATGTGCCTGCGTGCTGCATAACTGCAAAGGATTTTTTTTTTCCAAATTAGAGTTTATGTACCTTAGACAGCAAGGTCAGAGATGATAAAATGAGAGCTTGAGAAATGAACTAAATCAAACATTCTTATAATATAATTGGCTTGTATACTGAATTCTGTTACCGTAAAACAGGCTCTGGGATGGGATTGTAACTCTGCTGCCAGTGGGTCTGCTCAGGCTAAAAACTTCTACAGATGTAGGTAAGAAGAATAAGGGGAGCCAGAATATAGGTCAGGCAGGTGGGGTGAAGTGGGTTCAGATGTAAGCCGTCTGCTCACGTGAGGGCCGGAGGGGTCTGACACAGAGGAAGGACAGAGTGGGACACATCCGGTTGGAAGAAGGTTTCGAGTTTAACCCCTAACACGTGATGACATGCTGCTGTGTTTGTGTAGGTAAATGGTAAATGTAGGTAGTGTTAGTATTTTCAACACAGTGTCAAGCAGTCTATGGAGTATTTGCTTGTGTATATTTGAGTACGTGACTCAGTATGTCAGTTTAAACACTGGTGATTTAATTTATAGAGAACATGCTGGAAGCAAAAAACCAAACTGATGCCAGTGGAGCAGAAAGAGTTGAGAGGCTGTGGGATGAAATCACGCGTAACACTCATTTCCTAAATTTCCACTGACCACATGAAGTTATTCCCATCATCCCAGAGGACCAAATTTTTAGGCAGGTACTGAAGCTATATAACACATGACTAGGATTACAGCCTCAGGGTTGTATGCCTCTGCCAACCAGTCGACTTGCTGTTTACGTCGGCGTCGATCCAGACTCGAGCTTTCAACCTTTGGATAAAAATATGTTTTATCACTTTACTTTATAAGACATTTGTGTACAATATTGTTATAATTAGCATATGATTTCTTGAGTTATGGATAAAAACTGGTTTGTGAGGTCGGAGCGACACCGACCTTGAGCCACCGAACCCCAATCAGTTCTTGTCTTACTGGAAATTTGTCCCAGATGTAATAAAATTTCCTCCAGCTGTACCTGACATCTCACATTAACCAGGATTGAATACATGAAAGGTCACAGTGTCCTTGACCTTTGACCACCAACATTTTATCACCAGCACGAAGGCATAAAAATATTATTAGCTTTTTCTAGACTACCAAACCCTGTTACTACCAACTACAACTATCTAGATTTTTTTGTGGGGCTTTGGTCTTTCAGTTCACGATCAGACACTTTTATTGATTCAGGATATGCCAAATATCTGAAAACTACATTCAGCTGAGGGGAAAACATAAACTAAGATGCAAGTGAGAGCTCAAACAATAACAAAATGCTTGCAGCCACCACAGAACATTAGATTTCATATCAATGTTTAGCTAGCTGGTTGAAACCAACTGTAATATGTGTCTTAGCAAGCTGTTGTAGCTGAATAAGGCACTTGCAAACATAACATTACTCGATTTCCTAAATTAACCACATTCCACTACAGTAATGCAAGTTGGATGTTGTGTAAATGCCTTAGCTTAACTTGCAGGAACTTAAAACTGACATTTAGATATTTGACCTATCAGTGACAAAATGTTTCCTATTCTTCCTGTTGATGGTGCCTGATATTGCACATCTTATTAAAGGCTCAGTTTTTCCAATTTTGGCAGCATTTAAAAATGAGGTTGTTCTATCCCATGAAACAGCAGCTTTAAAATGTTTTTCTTTTTGCTTGCCAAGGGGACTGACAAAGAGGGACATTCACCTAATACAAATTCAATGGACAGCCATAATGTTTACTATTCTTTGTAGGTGGGACTTCATTGGCTGTGTCTCAGTGGCCTGAACCATCCCTTTGTTACCCTGGGGGCTTCAAATGATGCAATTAGGATTTCTTTTCCACTCACCTATTTTCCCTCTCCTTGTTTTCATAAACCATAATTACATTTAATCATTAGTTATTAATAATCTCTGGCTCTTTTCCACAGTGTGTATCTTATCCTGTCTCCCTCCCCTCATCCCCTAACCAGTGATAACAGATGGCTGCCCCTCCCCGAGCATCATTCCACCAGAGGTTTATTCCTGTTAAAAGGGAGTTTTTCCTTCCCACTGTCACTAAGTGCTTGGCCAAAGGGTGTCATCTTTAGTTAACAATATAACATGCCTTGAGGTTACAGTTGTTGTGAACTGGTGCTATAAAAATAACAATGAACTGAACTAAATTGAATTACGACCATAACCTGCAGACTTAAGCTGTAAGTGTGCATGAATGAACATCCACGTCACCACAATGTCTATGTGTGTTTCAGTGAGTGAGTGCTTTTCAGATTGAAAAGATTTGCACTGAGAGGGCAGCGGGAGCGGTGGCTTTTCAAAAAGCTGCATGAGATTGGGTGGAAAACATGCACGTGTTCCCATGGGATCTCATTACAAACCAGGAGTTCAAGTTTCTATTGGTACAACAAGGGCATTCCGTGAGATCCCCTTCTCGCTCTTGTCTACATATGTGTGTCAGCAGTTCCCGCAAGGCCCTCTCGAATTCCCTTTACCCTAGAGAAAAATTAACAAAGCATGACTTTATCTTCTTTTAAACGTCATTCTTGCACGATCACACTAACAAGGAAACGATTACACCTGTAATAACCAGCACATGCAGTATATTGATACATTCGCACAAATCCACACAGCTTGGTACAGACAAAATGGAAATGTTTATCCAGACAACGGGCCATCATAAAGGTCTCCCTCCAGCACAGCAATCCAGACAACACAATACACACTGTTTCCAAGAAGAGCTTCCAACACTGCTGCTATGCCTGGGTTTTCACTCATAACAATCAAAACAGAATCTAAATTTAGGACTACTGAAAGTCTACTTAGTGTGGATCAGTATTAAAAAATGTACTGCTGTTGTTTTGTTTTGCACTTAAGATACATAAGAACTTTCTCTTAACATATCAATCTATCGATCTGTCTGGTTAAAGGCTGCTCTAACCCTCGGTTTCCAACAGATTTTTTTTCTACTCTTGGCTCTCATTGATGTCAGTGGCAGCCAATATCCCTAATATGGCCAACTTAAAATCATAGCCCAGTCAAATACTGTATATAAAACTTAGATTATTCCTATGGTGATTTTTCTTAACTACAGGTTTCCATTCCAGCTCGACACCACAGCCACCCGTTCGGCTACAAAGTGCAGAGTACATAAATGAAGCTGGCTGCTCTTACCTTTGTTTACGGTGAAGCGTTTTGGATTGTGACACGCAGATGAAAACCGTTGCACATGTCTTGCTAGTGTGTCACATATAAAATTTAAAGCCTTTGCTACTACAGACACTTAAAATTTGAACAAAAGGCTCTTGTGTTTCAGGTGCACTTTGTGGAAACGGCGGCCACTAAAGTTCCTGCTGTGTGGCTCTAAAAGCTGATCTGTGTGCTGTATTGGGGGGGGGGGGGGGGTGTTAGGTCCTAGACAGTTTAAGAGGTAATGAAACACTTGACTAGAACACATCTATCTTTCCCACACGGCCCTTTTGAGCACTTCCTTCTGGAAACCAGGAAGTCAAGGTGCTTCATTGTGGGATTATAACAGCCGTGGCATTAAAACCAGGAGATCTTAAAGTGGTAGCAAGGCATAGAAGCCAAGGAAGAGCGAATGAGATAAAAGTATGAAATGAAATATGGGCATAACTTATAGCATAGGGTAATACTTCTAAACTCATATCTTTGAGAGCTATAAATTTTCAAGACTAAGTTATAACATGCAAGCCCAGGTATATACAGTATAATTCAGCGTGTGATGGCCTTTTGGGTATGGAGATAAGTTATACCCTGTTTACAAATGTGTTTTCCATCAAATATATATCCTCGCTTGCTCTGGAAGTTGAAACAAAAAAGAAAAAGAAAAGAAAAAAAAGAGTCTGTTTCTCCAAATTCCCATACATCAAAAACTAACGCTTCACTTCCAATTTGTTTCCACCGGTGCTTACAGATGGCAAATGTTTTGTCAACAGCAGCATGCAGGCTGAAATAGCTTGGCCTCGAAGAAGTGCACGCAGAGAAAGTGTAGCTAAAAACAAAGCTTATGGCGAGGAATGTCAACAGTGAACCTTTCAAAGCAGGGAATAATTACTTCATGTTGACTGTAATTGGTTTGTCTTTAATCTGCCCTCTCTGTCTGTCGCTCCCATTTTTACAGTTACCAATTAAACACGGTTGTTGCTTTTGTTAGCGTTCTTACTATAAATTCTACAAATGGAAAAACCTTGTCATTTGTTCTTCCAACTCCTCTGCCTGTTTTGCTCATGATAATTAGTACCATAGGGATCTTTTTTTAACCACAGTGAAGAAAAAAAAAAGTCTGAGCTTACTGATGAAACTTATTTGACCTTTTTGCAAAAGCTGCTTTTATTTTGGGGCTGAGGAAGCACTAACAACTATGAGTTACTGTGCCAACTTTCAGTATTTTATTTGGCACTTTTTAAGACAGAATAGAAAGTTTTTTGTCAGAATGGCACAAAGGCACATATTAGGGTGGACCTAAACCACCATCTGATTTATTAGCATTTTGGACTTTACTATAAATGTGGTCTTCATGAAACCCATGCTTCTCAAAGTGTGGTAACATAATATACTGCAGTCTGTGAGTGCCACAAAAGGAGTAATAAGCAATTACAGAAGAGGAAGAAGACAAATCTACTTTCAGCTGCTCCCTTATTCACAAGTGATAGCTCCACCTGTTGTATTTGGCAGATTTTTTGTGTCAAATTAAAGACGCACAGCCCCAAAGGGATTTGTGTCTTTTCCTGACATCGAATCAGGGAACCTTTGCTTCCTAAGTAACAGTTTTTTATTACAGTCAATGTCATATGTCAAGCGCAGGCCTACAAAAGTTGCAGTTACAAGTAAAACCCACCAGCTTCTAACCAGACAACACTAACTAATCTAAACGGTAAATGGACTCGTTCTTATGTAGCACTTTTCTACTCTGCTTGAGTACTCAAAGTGCCTTAGACAACAAGCCTCATTCATCCATTCACAAGCATGTTTTCCTACACCTATGTGCTTTCTATCTATCATTCACGCTCCAATAAACACATCAGGAGCAACTTGGGGTTCAGCATCTTGCCCAAGGACACTTTGACGGCAAGGGATCAATCCACCAGCCTTCTGATTAGTAGACGACCCGCGCTACCTCCTGAGCCACATCACTTTTGACAACTACATCTCTAATCAATGCATTCTCACTAACAACTAGTCACATACTGATGCTTGGTTGGGAACTTCTTGTCATATATTAGTGATATGTATCATGTTAACTCTGTGATAGGTTTTGAAAAAAATGATATGGTTTAAAATACATTCTTTCGCATGTTAACCACGAGTTACAGTCAAACTTCTCCAACCTGCAACAAGTCTGCTGCAGAGAAAGAACATTTGACAAACCCACGACACCTTTTTGGTTTGACAAACTACATTCTTAACTAAAGAAACATACACTATGAAACCTTTGCTCTGATTTTCATTTCATTAACAAAAGATTTATGATTTCAAGAGCTGCTTTCGAAAGATAATAAATGAGCATGAAAGAAGCACGACCGAGCCTAATGAGGCCTTCATTGCCCTTTTGGCTCTCTTGTGTTTGCAGCTGATTGTAAGATTTACAGGAAGACCAGATGGCACGAGCACCTCTGAAACAGTGACCTCACACCCTTTCCTCTGATGGGGTGATAAGGGCATACAAGCTTTCCCCTGGGTCCAAAAAAAAGAAAAAAAGAAAAGAAAAAAAAATCGCAGGTCTCCAAGGAGTTAAGCCCAGGTCTGGAAGCCCTCCGAGCCAGGTGTGAGGGGCCGTGAAAGGGGCCAGACCCCAACCAGGCAGACACAGAAACCACTCACATCACTGAGGGAGCACTAACCCGCCACAGACACCTCCAGGGGTTTAAGAAGTTGGAAAGAGAAAAAAAAAAAAAACGAAGAAAAAGAGCAAAGTGAGATGGTGTAGATTGCTAAGAATGCTGCAGGAACAAGCATTTACAATGAAGGCAATGTTCCACAGAGCTAAGGCTGGAGACCCGTTGTTCTAAAATGCAAGCAGACTGGTGTGCACGTGTGACTGTGCCTTTTTCAACTACAAAAGACCCATAAGATTGATATTTATTCTTGAAAGAGAGCAAGATTGTTTTGTCGGGAGGTTTTTAATGCACACCAGACAGACCAGGGTTCAAGGCCACATTCCTCTCAACTTTTTCCTTTTTTTTTTTCCTTTTCTTTTTTTTTTCCTTTACTGGGCTCAACTTGAAAGACATTACAGCAAAAAGCATTAGAAGTGATCAGTGTTTGATACCAAAGCAATTACTGCTCTTGGTTTGCTATCTGCCTCTGTTCCCCTCTCTGTGTGTGCACGTGTGAAAATTTCAGGCAAATAATTCACTCCCCTCTTGGGAATCCTTATGACATAGCTCCTCTTGGAAGTCATCAGCAGTAAAGCCGCCAGATCTATATTCATTTCTGACCTGTACATCTGGGTTCCAGCACATGCTCGACTTGCGTTCGCCAACACATGGCTCACGAGGGAGGGTGATCTACTACACTCCACATTTCCTCAGCTGGTCAGGAGAAATTAGGTCAAAAATTGAAATGGGTTAGACGGGCTTTGGGGAGAGTGCTAGTTTGGTTTAGGTTCTCATGTTGATGTAAAGATACGGGACGGGGAAAGGGGCAGGACTCCAATCCGCAGAGATGAGGCGATAAACTAGCACACGAAGGAAAGGAAAGAGTCCCACATGCTTTGCCAAACATTAAAGAAAAAAAATGGATGTCACAATAAGGAGGAGTGAACAGATATGAGAAGTGGTCTCATCATTCACAGCTGTATGACACTAACATCTCTTGCATGTGGTAAACTCTGAAGTTTCCAAAAACCAGTTGTTATCTGCCTGTCATGTTTTGGCCATTTAACCCGTGTGATTTATCTGTCTGAATCAGAGACGGGGCCAAGTTCAGATGAAGCTTCCAACATTTAAGATCAGCACGCCTGCAGAGGCGGTCTAGGCAGGGGTCATGTTCATGTTTATAACCTGCCGGGGGGGCACCATCAGTACTTTGTCACTTTTTTTCTTTAGTAACAAAAAAATAAATAAAAAAATCAACATTGGCCTGTTAGAAAATTAGAGAGGAAGCATTTGGGCTCATGCTGTAGCTTAGTTTGTAAACACAAGGGAGGTTACATCTGTTGGAAATGTGCAACGAAATTACAGGGGTCAGCTGCACTGTGACCTTTTATTAGGGAGGCTTAATGAAGAAACCACAGAAGAGATGACTGAGCTACACAATTGGTTTTTTGTTTTTGTTTTGTTTGTTTTTTTTCTAACCGCAATGACTCGATCCAAGCTAACAAGTTCATGTTTATTATGTGTTCTACATATAAAATCAAACATCTAATAAAGCACTGACGTCAAGAGTCCAACTTAATCAACAGAAGTGCAACCAATCTGAATAAGGAGCAGGGAAAATAAAAATGAGAGGGAGGAGAGGAAAATTAGTTTTATGATCTGCAATATCCTGCCAGAACTTTTATTAGACACTTAAGCGTGTGTGACCCACCTCCTCACAGCAGGCTGTTAAATGGTAGTGACCTTGGAGAGAGAGAGAGCTGTGGACCTCTAGTATCCCCAAAACATGCTGTCCCTGCCCCCTTTTAACCTCAACGCACATGATCTCTGACATCACCGACACGGGAGACATAAATTAAACAGCTGCTAAACTTGGCCTAGCATCCACATTATCTGTGGCACACATTTGAGTTTGTTTATACGGGTAAAATGTGTGAGTGTGAGAAGGTCATCATGCAGAATCATCAATTTACATAGTTTATATAAACACATGTGGCTGTAGATAGGTTTATGGAAAGAAAAGTGTTACTGGATTGATTAATAACATCCTTGTGTTGTAAAATTGAGGTCGGGGGGGCTGTCAGCTTCACTGGTGCAAAGCTGTGCCGTTCTGCAGCGTACATACCCCTGAGGATGTAATTCTGGTAGTTCTGGTCGGCTTCGGCTCCAACTTTTATCAAACACGTGAGTCCTTCGGCCACCACAAACTCGTGCACAAGGTCTTTGTCATCCTGGCAACAGAGAAAAAGGAAAATATCCAAGATTATAAACTCAAACATTTTATTTATTTTGTGTGGATTCATAACAGCAGTTGCCTCGAGAGGGCACTTCATATTGCAAGGTAAAAAAGCCAGAAATGAGAGCATCTTATATGAGCAAGCATTTGGTGACAGTGGGAAGGAAGAACTCCCTTTTAACAGGAAGGAACCTCCAGCAGCCAGAGAGAGCCAACATCAGAAAAGAAAAGACAAAAAACACCCACAAACTATGGGAGAGAAAAGAAAATGTAGCAGCATATAAATACATGGCACTCAGTGCACTATGGGAAATCACCCAGCAGCCTGAGCATTTAGCAGCATAACTAAAGAATTGTTCAGGGTCACCTAATCCAGCCCCAACTATGAGCCTCATCAAGAAGGAAAGTTTGAAGCTTAAACTTAAAAACCCAACAGTTGCTTCTATGGTCACTGAAGGATGGCTCCAAATGAAACTCAGATTTCATAGATGCCTTTGTGAAAATGGCCAAATTTCTAGCAAAAACAAACATGCTTACAGCCTTTTGCTGAAAACAGTTTTGGTCTCAAAAGCTAACACCCTTTCATATCAACTGTAAGGGGAGCCATTTTTAAATAACTCATTGTTTTAATTGCATTAACTTTAACAGTTATGAATAATTAGAGATACCTATGCTGAGCAATGTGGGTACAAACACAGGCAGACACTGTATGGCTACTAGCTTTCTGCTAGACTTCATGTCTAACAAACTCAACATCACTACCTCGTTTTTCATGTTGGTGCCTTTTGAAGTATTTTAAATGCAAATATCTGGCAGGTACCGTGGCGTTCTTGTAGGTAACTGTACTAACAACCTATCCAAACAATGTCTTCTTCAGTTTTGGTGAGTGAAACTCTAGCACTTTATTTGTATGTCAAACAGCACTAACTAACTAAACTCTGTGTCTGGGTGATACATACACATTTTTATATAAGTTTAAATAAAATGATGGATAAATAAAGTAAATGAAATGATGTGATTGAAGCACAATGAATGTCACGGTGGCTACATCCATTTTAATATACAGTTTATCTGTATTTTTTACTTTATACTATTATATTGATAGAGTTATTCTGGGCATTATATACTTAGCTATAAGGTTAATAAAAAGTAAGCTTAAGAAGCACAGTAATGTGATAAAATCAGCTCAAGAATCTAGTGAGATAATTTATGCTGATCTTTAAAGGCACGATTTACCCAAGAAAATGTATTTTCTCTTTGGCCTGCAGCGCTTGGTTTAGTGCAGATAGTCACTACAGAAAGGTCCATCTTATCTTGATCATATTATAACTAAATGAATGCCACAAAAACAAGAGAGCTGGTGACTTAATGTGAGCAAATTATAGTAATTTCATCTGCGCACAGTGGGTAAAACCACTGCTTAATCCTCCTGCAAAAAATAAGAAGATTTACTAAACAACACTTGTAATATTTGTTTTACTGCAGGCAAAAAAACTATTTCTTGTAAGAGAACAGCTACAGACACACTTTACTCATTCCAAATCATCAGCTGGTTAAAACTCAGCAGAAGTTTCTCAAATTCAGTAAAAAGTGGCTGCAGATGCAGTGAGAAGTGCAATCTGTTTGCAGCTTGTTCAAATGGATTCCTGTTGCTTCGGCCCCTCCACTTCATCCCACATTTTGTCCTTGATGACAAAACCACCTGCACCTCTCACACCTGTCGATGACTCCATAATTTAAGGCCAAGCATTAGGTTTTCCGCAGGATTTAACATTTTCTGATGCGCTCTACTGTTCAGATGGGATCGAGAGGAAAGCAGCAATAAACACAGTGGGGTGGTCAGGGCTACTTCTCCCCCAGGAGGAAGTCTAAGTGCTTCCATAACATATTTATCATATATCTGTGATGGAGACTCCAGTCATTTGGCACAGCCTAAACATACAGGCGTGCACTAAAGAAACAGAATGACCAGCAGTTACTAAACTCATACATGTGTGTTACAGAACTGGAATGTAGGGAAGAAAGACATCGATCAGAGATATTTTACAAGAATTGTCACTGTTCTCTACAGCTGATAACTCACAGGGACACTCAGAGTGTAAAAAGTAAGGTATATTAATATATCCTGAGCATATATCAATGCCTGTTGCTCTCTTTTCCATTTAACTGTCAGTTATCCCTCCCCCTCTGCGACCGACTGCCCGCTAGCCCAGCCCAGAGTGTGAAGTATGACCAGACCTGAACACTCCACAGCTGCCACGAAGGCAGACTCTCAGCAGCACAACTCTGCCTCAAGAAAACAGTAATGTGTCCAAGTGCGAGCGTGAATGTGTGCACTGACTTCTTGTATGTTAATGCGTTTAAATTGACCAAAGAATTCACAAGATTTTGAAAAAATGATTATGAGAAACACGAAGCACTGTGGGGGTTGAATGAGGTGCAGTTTTAAGATGCTCTTACTAGACATCAGCTAGAATGAATAAATAATTACCTGAAAAATCTGCTTGAGGGAAAAGAGGGCTCTCCGCAGCTCCCGTCCTGTTGAGTTGTAGAGTTTTTCTGTATGGAAAGAAATCAGGGGTGAGTGGAAAAAAAAAATCAGCTGACAGTCACACATGTGGTATGTAATGTTACTAGACTTGCAGGATGATTCTGACTTTGCTTTAAAGTAATGTGTTTTAACTGCATCAAACTTGACGTTTCCATGGACTGAAAATGTAGAGAAAACCCCTTCATCGTGCACTCATTGGAAGCAATTATCCCCAGTGGTTAAATATGAAAGCTATCCAAAAAGAGAAATAGTGAGAGCAAAACAGTAGGAGCAACTCAGAGAACATCTGCAGTGAGTTAGAGAACAGAGGATGTTTCCTGCTAACATCATACAAAGTCATGCTGGAAATAGCCACCGCAAAGGCTAAGAAACAATACATGCTTTAATCAGTTATGGAAACTCTACAGAGCAGTAAAGGAGAGTTGTGACTGACAGCAATAAAAGCATACATTTCCTGCAACTGCTATTGCCCATCCTTCTCCCTGCATGCAGTTTGCAAAGTTTGCCAGCGAGTGGCACCGTTGAGCGCAGATTTAAACGCTCAATCATCACTGCTGTGTGAACTCGCTCTGACTCAGCAAAACCTGCCTGCTACTGCTGCAGATACAGCAACACAATCCAATGCAGAGCTACTCTCTGTTGGCATCTTATAACTGTATACACAGTTTCACTTGAAGGGATAGGTGTAAAAACATTAGTATGTACAAAAAAAGAAAAAGGCATCATCAATAAGGCTCACTCTCGCACACAACCACACCACAAAAACATGATCAGCAATACTTAGAACACACAAACAGGAGAAACAACATATTGCTCTGCATACACCCTGCACACACAAACTCTGAGAGAGCTGCCATTAAATGAACTGTGAGAAACACACACTGACGAGCATATACAGATGGGATACAGAGCAAGAGGCTCCTATTCATTATTGTTGCTTGCCTCCTCAGCTGTAGAGCAAATCCCTTCAGCTGACAGAGAAAGAAAGAGAGCAAGAGGAAGGAGTGGGTTTGTTTTCTGCCAGTTCTGTGGACAAACAAAGGCTACTTCTAGACCTTCTAGAGAATAGACCAGACAGAGTGAGCACTCGCGGTCTGGTGCCTTTTCGGTGTCACACAGCATTTTCACAGCATACATAAAACTTCACACGCAGCAAGAGCTAGGACAGGGAGGTCCACTAGGACAACAAACATCTGAGGAAGGAAAAAATTCAGCCAGAACAACACTGTAGTTATTAACACAAATAAATACCTTACATTTTAAAATATCGCCATGCTTACATCTGTCTTAATATTGTTTAATATAAACTTGGCTCTAAATTGCATTCCTAGTTTAAAACCTGCTGCCATGTTCCAGGACGTGTCATCGCAAGAAAAGGTTGTCCACAGTAACCCTACACACTTTTAATAACGTGATCCACTCGCTCTACAGACAGACAAGTAACTGGAGATGCAGACTTCCTGGGACAGGGCCACATGCGGTTCAGAGGTTCATGTTTGACGACGTTGTTGAAATCATACATCTCACTATTCAATTCTAGCAGACTTCATTATCTTTAAAGGATGTCTTATTTGCACAGTAATTCGTGACTTTCGTGGTATTCAGTATGACTAGACCCGGGCCTTAAATGCTTTGCACATTCGGTGCCGTACATGACTCAAATGCCTGATAAGCGTTAGCCTTCTACGGAAGAGTCCTAGCAAGTCACTGGCAGCAACATCCAGAAGGAATAAATCTCTACAAGTCCAGAGGTATTAAGAAGGGAAGCTGTGTGATGTTGGTAATTTATGTCTTTAAAAATAACAGGAAGGAAGTGAGACTGGACCTTTTCACTTTACCCCCCCCCCCCCTCTGAACAGTGTGTGACTCCAGCCTTAGCGAATCACCATTGCCAAGTCTCCGCTTTGTCTTCTCAAAGCTGACACATTTTTGTAATTGGATCGGTTTTATTTTGTTTTATACGCTCCTTTTAATCACTGTCATTATCATGGTTAAGCACATTGTAATTCTATTGATAAAAGGAAAAGAAATGTAAATTTTAATAGCACAACACTAATAATGGTATAAATTGCATTGAGTTTTATGGCTCTAAAACAAATAAAGATAAAATAATGCCACGTATTCTGAGTCTTTGTATTATGACTACTACCGTGACTGTGCCATTATATCTGCACTGATTGAACATCATGTAAAAACGTGCCAAAGCTTTTTAACAACTCTTTCTCCCCTCGAGGTCAAGGTAGGGTCGTACCTTATGCCTGGCAGGAAGATGACTAAGAGTTCAGATTAGCGATCTCTAAACAGACAAACTCTCTGATCACTGGGGTGGAAAAACAGAGCGAGATAACTCTGAGTTACTCATCACACCTTCAACATACAAATCAAGCCTGATTTGTGGTTCTACTTAACCTCAAGCCCTGAATCAGTGTGCCCTTTTTCTTCCAAAAGTCTTTACTTTACTTCCACGTTAATCAGTCAACAGAGTGCTATAACAGTGATGCATCAGCACATGGGTTTCCACTGAGTTTGACTAAATCCCAGTAGCATGGCGTGTGTCGGTGTCTGTCTGTGCGTGCGTGTATGTCTGTCAGCAGCGGTAAGACTGAGAAAATTCTTCCACGTACAGCTCCACTGCAGCTTTGCACAAAGGGCTTGTACTTCTCTACTTAACCATGTAGTTTGTACAGCATTAAATTTGTCATAAAGTTATTCCTGTGCAACATTAAATCAACTGCAGGAACAGACAGTTCCTTCCCTGTCCCCGTCTACGGTCCACACACCGATGCACCTCTCAGAGGCCCATCTCTAATGAGAAATAACTCAGTGGAGATTAGTTCCATACCATTTGGCACAGATATGCACCCAAACGTATGGGCCCTCTGCGCTTCTTTATTTAGGAAAGAACTTTTGGAGTGGGACCTCGTTTATTTACAAGAAATGTTTGTGAGTCATGTTCACATGAAACCACCTGACTATTCAAACTCGACAGTTTACTACATTGGCCATGGATTTGTATTGAGGGCTTTTGCAAACCAAATGTTATATGAACAAAGGAAGACATGAGGGATAGCACATAGTTTGCTCACATAAAAACTTTCTGGACATCGTTCAGTTTTGATTGAAGTTCAGCTGCAGATAGAAGCAAAGCATCTCTCTGCAGTCTAACCTTACGATTACTTTAATGTACATTTTTTTTAATGTCATGTCGAGTCATGTTGCTCATTACTCTTCACACCCTAAAACAAGACGCCCTCACCGTTAAAACAATGGGTCTGAGGGTGCATCTGAGGTCTGGTTGCTCATCTTTCCTGTCATCTTCAACTTCACCTTAGGCTTTTACTGACAAGCCAACCGAAGACTGCAGAATGACTCAATGCAGTGAAAGTGTTTCTTTGATGGTTCTTGCTGATGCACCAGAGAAAGCAGCTGTTTTCCTCTCTTAAACGGCAACACACCGTTGCATTTTTCTCAGTTCAAATAGCTACAGGGATGTAATGCATTCATAATTATAACAATCATAAAAGTAAGAGCAGGATTTTCATAATTGTCAGGAATGTGCTCAGAGCGGAAGAGTTAAGAAAAAAAAAACTGCTGTGGTGGGCTGATACATTCAGACAGGCCAGGACTTCAGGGATGGTCACGCTGCTGCCGAGAAAGTAAATCTGTCCTTTGCTGCTTAAATACCTTATGATTCAATGTGTCATTGCCAGCAAATTCCAGCTTCACGTTTCAGGTTTGTATGAGTCACTGAAATCTCCATCTCAACCTTACACTAAAACCCACCACCCACTGTGGTCCAGCTAACAAATGAAACGATAAATAGTGAAACTAATTTGCCAACAAAGTCATTAACCTTGCAAACACTGTTCACGTGCCTTTACTTCCAGAATGCACTGTAAAATGAAAAGGATGACTACTGCTGCTTATGCATTGCGCAGCAGGCGGAACGCAAAAACCACATCCAAAGCACAGCCAGGAAACCCACAAAGACCCCACTGGGCAGGACAACCCCGCATACACTGGTGTAAATTAAACTTTGTTTGCTTTTTGGAGTGGATGTGTCAGAGTTGATGTTGAAGAAAAAGATCCTTAACATATTGTACTGCCATGTAAATAAATCTTTTTCCTTTTATACATGTTGCACAATTGCATCAGAAGCTTTCATGTGGGATGCAGAGATGGGAGAAGGTTGAGAAGCATGAAGTATGGTGTGAGGCCTCAGACAATTTTCCAGCAGACTGGGGGGCAGACAAAACTCTTGTGTTTATATGTTAAATGCTTTGAATTTTACTCTGGACTATCTAGACATCTGACCTCATCACTGTCTGTCAGACTAACAATGACTGGATGAGTATTTTTAGCTAAAAGCAAATCAGTATGCAAGGTCTTTAGTCTTTCATCACCCACTTAACCATTCCATCTGTGTGTGCTGTGCTGCTAATTAGCAAGTTTACACAAGTTAAAAACAAAAACATGTTTGAGTGACGACGTAAGAAAAGTTAAGATGTTATACAATACTCGAACATGTGACCTGGTTAGAGCGCCAGGTTTACAAAAGTCCTCATAACATCAAAAAAAACAGAAAGAGATAGAAAGGAAAAATGTTTTTTTCATATGTTGTTACTCCTGTTAACATGGTGGAGACTTTTGCCATTTCCCTACCTGGAGTAAACTTAAAGAGACTCATATTCATTATTGGACTCTACTTCTTTTAATAGCCGTTAGCCCCTGCGTAAATGCTAACTTAACAAATGGCTAATGTGGTTATTAGGCAATTGGTAATAGTTAAATGGCTAACATGGTTAATATGTGCCTGTTTACTTCACTGTTACTGAACCAGGAGCTTTACTGACCTCCCAAATTTCTACGCAAAGACCAAGTTCACTAAATTTAAATGCTGTTCATGTGTTCAGCTGCTGGTGAGGGCAGAGGCTGTTTTCCTGTCTGTCTGCACTGCTGCCGTGTCAAGGTGTGAGAAAGAGGAGGCTAAGGCAAGCACTGTTGATATTTATGCTGTACCAAAGTAATTGTTAGCACCAATTAGAATCTGCGTATTGACTTTTTTGACAACCCTATAAGGTACCTCCTGTCGGCTTGATGTCAGCGAGAGCAAAGATTAGGAAAAAAACTGTCCTAAACATAACAGTCTGACGTTTTTGCCTCACAAGGTTTACTTGTATATCACCTTTGTTTGAAACTTTGTCCATATCTAACATCAGATCATCAAATGACCACTGTTATAGTATATTACAGTATAGTCACAAAAGCAGCAATGTAGTAGCAGTGTTTCTAAGCAGCAAACACTGTGTGTAAAGCATTGCCAGGTTAAATAGGAGGACAGCAAAAATTGACATCTGTTAGTGTAGCAACAGTGTGCAATTCAAGCTGTCTGCCATGTGGTGCATGAGCTGCTTTGATCACTTATTACACTTCAGGCACTTCCCACAATATTTACTTAAAAAAAAAAGCATCAGTTCTCGTGATCCTGGTTAAATCAACCAACTAATAACCTACAAACTACATGAATCAAGATGTACCATAGCTTCACAACATTAAAGTTCACTTAGCGCCTCAAAGTTCTGTTCAGGTCAAAGCAAGACCTTCAGTCGCAAGCCACTGCCTGCCCACGTCTGAATTTAGCCCTGTCCCAGGGAGCCAGGAGCTGTTCCACTGGTCAGTAAAGGCCACAGACTCTGCAAGAGGTGAAAGCTGAGGTCAGACAAACTGTAGCCATCTGGGAGAGCACAGTCTCACATGAGCCAGAATTGCCACATCACTAGCTACCATGTCTAAGGATGAAGGAAACCCTCTTTCATTTTCCTCTTTTGGTATTTTCATGAGAAACTTTTGAGTTTACAGTATCCATAATGGCCCTCTGCAGTCACGAAACATAACAGAACAACAACATCAACACTGCTTCCTTTTCATTTTTTCCCCTTCCTTTTCTCCTTTCTCACTCGGTAACGGAAACCTTGTGTTCCAAAATTTATGAAGAGAAAACACAAGTAATTAAGGTGGAAGACCTCCCAACACGTGCAATGGATTGCAACATTTTGTGGACTGGGATTTCTCTCTACTGTTTTTATCCCCTACTCTCTGAGGGAAAACATAAGGTGAATGATGGTTCAATAAAAGCAGATTATAGCACTCAGGTGGAAATCATTAAGCAGGAATGCAGGTATAAATAAGATCAATTCCAACATGTTTGGATTTTAAGTGCAGGATCAAGACAATTTTATGGAAAATATCTGTATATGTGTGGGAGTGTGTGGGCACTAAAGTGCACTACACATGTTGCGCACATGCGCGAATATGCGCACACTCACCCAGGCAGTTTACAAAGTGCACAGAGGAATAAAGACATTAATTAATTTGTTCCTGTTGCCTGGAGTTTATTCAAATGCTTTGGAAGTTGTGATAGAAGACATATGGAGTTGATGGTTTAGATTAGAGGAAACTGACTCAGGGCCACACAGACTGGAGAAGACTCTGTCACTGGCAGCAAGCCGTACATGGACCTACGGGGTGTGAAAGTCTCAGAGCAAAGGCAAACTGCTGAGGCCTGGAACAAGATCAAAATCATCAAAATAACTAGTAAATGTGGGCTTAATCTACTGGGGAAAAAAGAGCTGACATACAGTGCGAGACCGAAAGTCAAATGTGCGTCTCTGCGCCTCGCCTGGTTTGCTGTCATTAATACAGATCGATTCTACATGAACGACGTTCAGCAGAGATCTTACGAGGTCGGTGATAAATTATGTCTGGAGTCCCAGCACAAAAGCACATGTTCTTTGAAGAATTTTAATGACAGTGTTAGAAACATGCAAATAAACCATGCTAATTTATTTTGATGCGATTTCCTCCACAGATGTTGCACCTACCTGGACTTCCTCTGCACACTGCGCAGAATGAACATTATCTACATTCTCATGGGAGCGGTAAGGGGATCGGGTTTCTGGTCTGCAACACTATCCTGGCAGAGGCATTTGATACCAAGGCATACCACAGCCAAGTTCCAATAAACACAAAAGTCGGCTCAGAGCTCAACAGCGCTCATTGTCCCACGATGGAAGCGGAGATACTGAATTGTTGTGTTTATTGATGTGTCTACATAAGGCTTGGAACGGAGTTAATGCTTTTGTCAGTTGCGATAATTCTTCCAGAAGGTAGCAGTAGCATTTGTCTTTTAGCTTACTGTTTAGATTCATACAGCCGTTCATTATTCTTTAGACGCTCCTCTGCAGACCTCTTACAGGGCGCTGTGGGCTACTTATCTCTGGTTAAGTCTCTTCAATAAACTGCATGCTAATTATCCATCAAGATACTATCTGACACTGTCAAAGAGAAACAGAAGTGGAAAGTGATGGTGGAATCTGCAGAATTCCAGACAAGGAGAGAGACATGACAGCAAGGCCAGTGTGAGGACAGACAAATCTTTCATTAGTGCCCGCCTGCTTAATGAGTCATTCCTTAGCTACCAGGTGGGGTGACCCTCACAACATAAATATCCCCATGCCCCCCCTCCCCTTTTTCTTCCCTCCACTTTTTGTGTAGTCCACCCTTTCACCTGCTCAGCAGGGTTTCCCCCATACTCACCAGCACTGACACAGATACGTAGTGGAGCGAGGAGAGAAGTTAAAGAACGCATCCATTCAACATACCAGACAAAAGCCTGACACAGATATAAACGAGGGGATCAACATTTTAAGTCCATCTGGTGTAGGTGGACCGTGCAGCAAGGCCAGCTGCAGCAAGGTTCAACCAAGTTACCGCAAACCTGTGGTAACTGCTGGGGTGCAGCATTATTATTTTTGCATCTATATGCTTCTCTAATAAACTGTGTATATAAAATTGGAAGGAGTTTGAGTCTAGGCTATTCCCCATGTGTTGCTTGGCAGCTGCTTCAGGGCAAACAGTTTTTCTTACTGCAGTAAAATGTGCATATAGATGCAAGGCCAGATGTCTAAAGAGAAAAGTTTAAAATCTCACTTCATATATTCCAATTCTGTCACATGTGCGCAGATGCTATAATTCTGGGGTTTTTTAAAAAAAAATCTTTTTATCCATAAAAGACAGATCCACAAAGCCAAGTGCTTTACTCAATTCAGACTTTATGATCCTTAAAATCAAAAAACGCTGTATTTTATGTGCTGCAATAGAAGGAGAATTTAAAAGTTTTTCTTCCTTTCTAAAGTTGAATTGGAAAATAGCCAATTATCAGCAATACCCTCGGTGACTCCCCCCTAGCAAACTTTACCTCCCTTCCTCTCTCAGCCCTCTCGGCCTCTCTGCCCCCGACTTTCTCTGCTCCCTCCTATTCTTAACAACCTGACATGTGGGGAAAAACACCAGTGCAAACTGTGTCCAATAAACACAGTTGTGCTGAGACCACATCTATTTCAGACTCTGCTCTAGGAATAGGAAGTGAACACATGAGTCACAGTACACCATCTCAGTGACCGACTACTCTTAATGGAAAGGAGATGTTGAAGCACCTGATTTCTACACAGACTGGATCCTCTGCTGCCTGCTGCTGTCCTCTGTAGCACCTGTGAGGAAGAGTTTGAAATAAGGATACACTCTTTCATAGCCCTTAATGCCTCCACATAATTACTACCACCAGCCAACAAGTTGTTCAAATGTGTTGCGCTGGTTATCGCAAAGAGAATGCATCTTCTCTCATTTTAATCACAAACATCACTACTTAGCTACTGAACAAAATAGCCCTGACTGAAAACAGCAGGGCTCAGCTTAATGAGAAAAACTCAAACTGTACAGTAAATGAAGCAAAGCACCAGTAAAGACACTCCCATCAAGCCAGAAACACCAAGCTCCAAATACTACTCATTTATTGGCTGTGTGAAGTCTTTGATCCTGATACAACAATCAAACGAGCTACAGTGTAGTGCACGAGTTTGCTCTTACGCTGTTTGTAATCTTTCCCTTTTGGATTTACCCCTTGAAGTCTCCAGAGTAAAAGAATCTCTAAAGGATTTGTAATGAGGAAAGAACTTTATCAAAAATCCTGTCCAGCTTGTTGGTGGACATAAAACGAGGCACCACTGATGTTCTGCAGCGATCACAAATAGCTACCATGACTATGTCGGGCATTTCATGAGCGCCCCGTCATGACAGATCGTTGCATCTTGGCAGCGGCTTTGTGATGCTGACCTGGGTGTAAAGCGTGATCTGACTGCTGACAGGTGCCGAAGCTTTGGAAAAGGGTGAAGTAAGCACTATTATTGACAACCAAAGTGTAAAGATACACTGGGCAATGAAGGCCATTCTCTGATTAAAGAGGCATGATAGCCATGCATGAGGCAGACTGACAATGGAAGCTTTAAATATAAGATGTATAACAGAGTCAAATCTAAATACTTTAACAGACAGCAAATGTAATGAAACCTAACACGAGGCACTTTCATCCTGAGGAGGTAATTATCTGTTTTGTCAAGAAAGTGTTTTGTTTGGACTAATACTGCTTTATTCCCAAGTGTCACTGAAATGAATATAATCCATTCTTGGCACAGGCAATCAAAGGACTCAAAGACCTGTTTTGTCCTCTGGGGCCAACCTGTTTGCCCAACTGGAACAAATTCACCATAAACATGACTGACTGCTTTCTCGTCAAAATCCTACTTAACAATGCCAAATGACTAATGTGTTCACTTTTCAATTCCTCATGGATCATATCAGAAATTTTCCACTCATGTTAGCAGCTGGCAGATAAGGATCAAATATTTGCTTGGCAAGCCAAATAGGTATGGTCGATGACCTGCCTATTGGCACGGTAAATGTTTTTCCCTGGTTTTTGTTTTTCGTGTGGGCCTCGATTGAATGTCTTTCTGCCGGCTGTCTTCTACACATTTTCTGTACATGAGCCCGTGTCGTGACATGTGAATGGTGTAGCAATGCAATGCAGCTGCTTGGCTTTTTTTTTTTAAAACACCAATGCAAACAGAGGCACATTTCAGTTACCAAATCCCAGTTTCTCTTTGTTGCACCGTGCTGGGAAGAAAAATCTCAGATATTCAAGCATGTCATCCTCCCGGTCACTTCACCGAGGAGGGTCAAGTGTCACTGGGCCTCACAGTACCCCTGACATGTTTGGACTAGTTTGAATAAATACAGTGATACAGCACTCTGGATCACTGTACCACAGTGGGCTTGTCTCCCAGTGAGAAAGTAACTACAGCCCAAATGAATCCTACTTTGACACACTCAAACACACACAAGAAATTCATGTAGCCAAACTTGTACATCAGTTTTTCCAATATTGCCATTTTTACAGATAGGAAAAAGAAAGTTTTCACCGGATTCTATGCAGTCCTGTGAAAAAAATTAAGTGCACTCTTACTGCTTCCATAGAAATTATGAAGGTAATTAGCAACCAGGTTCTGCACTTAATAATTAGTTAACCATAAGCAAGAGTGAGTTTAAAAGAAGTTGGGGCAGTTCGCTGGTCTGGAGCATTCAGGTGTGTGTTAACACAATGTGACAGTCTTCCCAGGAGTGGACATCCTGGCAAACGTCCCACAAGCTCAGACTATGCAATGCTCAGAAAAACTGCAAATCACTCAAGAGCTACATCTCAGACTCTCCAGGCCTCAGTTAGTATGTTAAATATCAAAGTTCATTACAGAAAAAAGACCACCTTTAAGATTGAACTCCTCTATAAATCAAAGTATTCTAGAGTCAAACATAGAGACAGCTGTTCAACAGCTAAAGCTGAATCAGGTCACGCACCGGGACAGTGATCCCAAATACAGACAAGATCCGAGGTGTGACAAAAGTCCAGACCTCAACCGGATTGAAATGCTGTGGCGGGACCTTAAGAGAGCTATGCATAAATGAATGCCTGCAAACCTCAATGAGCTGAAGCACTCTTGTAAAGAAGAGCGTGCCAAAATTCCTCCCCAGCGATGTGAGAGACTGATAAAGTCATACAGAAAACGATTACTTCGAGTTATCACTGCTGAAAGTACTTCTACAAGCTACTGAATTATGGGGTGCACTTAGTTTATCCGAGAACTGCAAAGAATCCTGCGATAAACTTTCTTTTTCACATGACTATATATTATCGTATGTGCATGTGAAAATTTTAAGTTGTGCAATGCAGATAAAATGCTTTGTATGATGTGGAAATGGTGAACAGCCAATTCCACTGTTTACATAGCTTTATGTGTATGCATGCATAAAGAATATTTGCCAACACATAAACATCGGAATTTTTTATTTTAATCAGCACCAGCCCCAAAAATCCATTATTAAACCATTGTTTGTTTTTACACTTTTCACGTGTATTTCAAAAGGGAAAAAGTTTTACTGACAACAACCCCAAAAACATCTGCTATTTCAGATTATGCCCACATTCAAAACAAAAGACACGAGGAAAAATTACTGCCTCAATGAAAGTGAGATAGCGAACGTCTGTTGTACCGGCAACTGCTGTCCGTTTTGATGAGAGACATACCTGGCTTTCAGCAAACATGCCCCAGCAATATAAATGGCGCTCAAGAGATTTTTGGAAAACCACCATTAAGAGCAAGTCATGCATTGCTATAGCATGACAGTGTCGAGGTGCAAAGGGATTGGCTGGCACACATAAAGTGCCCTCAATTTCTGATAGGATGAAAAAGAGTTCTGGCTCACAGAACTACTGAGGATCAACCGTCTTTTGGCATGAAAGAATGTGAAGTGTTCTCTTGCCTTATTTAGCCAAAGACAGCCATCATATCACAGAGCGTGCAGAGGGGGGCGAGAGGTGCAGCCAAGATTATGATCCAAAGCAATAAAAAAACAACGTCAACAACACATACCTTGAAGTAACGTAAAAATATTTGTGGTATGAGGATGACAAAAAGTGTGCATAGGGGGATAAGAGACGTGATAACATCGAAAACGATGGGCCAGATATTCATTAAGTGGAGGAGCTATTCAAAGACTTAATCCAGAGCAGCCTCCTCTGCTAAGTTTGCCAAATATAACAAGATATGTAATGAAAGTTTTAGCTCGCCCACTCTCTTTTATATTCCAGCTAATAATACATTAGATTAGATTTCTATATTAATGGCTACAGAAAGCTACTACTGGCACAGTCTGGTGTCCTCCTTTCACCTTTTTCTCCATCTTGTCCAGTGATGCTGAACTTCAACTGTCTTTTGTCAAGACAGGATCTTTATTTTTCCTGTGTGTGAGTGTTTGTCTGCTTGTGTTTCCATGTGACGACTGGGTGTTTGTGTGTGTGTGTTTCTTCCTGGATAAGACACAGAGATAAGAGATTCCCAGCAGCCTTTAAAAGGAACAGCATGGGAGTAACGACTAAACATGTGACAGTAAACAAAATGAATAAAAAACAACAAAGCTGTTCAAGGAAAGTTTCAACAGAAATGGCAAATAAGACGTGTTCCACCTTTTAAGCATGAGCATTTTACTGATATTCTTCAACTGGTTCAGTGTAGAGTGGGTGCTTTCACCACCCTAACCCCTAGAGGTCTCTCTCCAATGTTTTTTTTTTTTTTTTTTTCTCCTAGCTTCACTATGTTTGCATGACAAGTAGAGTTAACAGGTTTAACTATCCCAACAAGACGGGAGGCCAGTGTAATAAAGACGGAGGGTGGGGTGGGGGGCTTGCTCTGCGCGCAGTAGGGGGTGAGATTTACGCATGGCTGAATTTAAATCCATGGAGACACAAAGATGAAGAAAAACTCTGGCATAATTTGGGTCATTTGAGATAACACTCAGATTTTTAGCATTTTATCCCCTTTCTACCAAAGTGAGGGCAAAAAATGACTAATATGAGTTTGTCATAGATGACGGATACTTACGTCTGCATCATCATGAGACATCAGCAGTATGTCAGCTTTATAGTATAACTAAAATGTGTTTTTCTTCATCAAACTTTAGTTCTGTAAATTTCAGGATAATGACTTTTAGAATACTTTGATACTTTCTGACCTAATTCTGCATAATTCTCCACTCGCACAACAAATTCATAGAGCAACAATTATTTATCCAGGAGACGATTTGGACACAATAGCCAAAAAAACAAAAAAACAACAAGTATGATTTGGACAGTGCAAACAATGCATGACCACACATACCTTTGGGGTATGTTTTGCATAAAGGTACAGGGTAGGGCTTCACAGTTGGAAGCCCCGGTGTGCTTTTCGTACAGCGGCCATGACAGATTCTAAATCTTAAAACTCACTTCAAATGTTTTTCATCTTGATCAACCATGATCTACCCATAAAATCAACTATTTTTAAAAAGCCAAATCCCAAAAAGAAAAAAAAAAAATATTCCACTTGACCTACATATACCCCTGTTCCACCTACCCTGCAACTCCTAAAAAAGGTGAAGAAAGCATGCAGTAATACCGTGTTCGGGTGGGGGGTTTCTGGGTCTGCATAAGGCAATATTTTAGCAGGCAGCAGCCCTGCACGATCACACTGTAACAAGTTCAGACACCTTAGCCCAAGACTGGTACAAGAATCAGGCCTTTTGATGTTTGCACATTAACCTCCTCCATTCCTCAGGTACTCCCCCACTCTATCACATCTCCCACCCTGTCTTGACCCTGTGCCAGTTTCGCCAAAACCTTTTCAAGCACACCTGGTAGTGGTTAGGCTCAATCACAGCACAAAAGCTCCTGAGTGCTGCTGGAGAAAAAAAAAAAAGAGGAAAAAAAATACAGGAAGAACTCAACAGTAAAGACAGCAAAGATGTGCTAACCAGACTATCTACTGTACTTCAGAGTGGATTTACAATGTGACAAACAATTCTTTTGTAAATATGAAACCTTTTATTGAGCCGCTTGTGTTACTGGATAGTGCATCTGGACCAAAGATAATTGTAGGAACAAGTATGAAAGTGTTATGTACTTTTTTCTTTTCTTTTTTTTTTTAACACAACCACACTTATCCACAGTGAGCATATTTTGTAACAACAATGAACAGGGCCAGCTCATTACAGTGCAGGGGCGAGGTTCCAGTGTTTTATCACACCTGCTGAGGAAAGTTAAAGCACTTTTCCATAGGTGGAGCCGGTGGATCCATTTTCACATTCACCAGCTGCTGTGTCACAGGCTTTACGGAAGGCGTAATTTCACTGATTTAGATCAAATTTCACAGTTCAGGAGAGTTAAAACGAGTTTTTCTTCCAGGAAACCCCCTGACTCTGTAAGGACTAAATCTGTAGTATATTAGATACTCAAATGAAAACAACTTTGTGTTCCCAGTATTGTATCTCTACAAATTGTGTTCATATTCTTAAAAAAAAAAAATAAAAGAAAAAACTTGCTGTTCCAAAGATGAAGCAGGTATTGGACTGGCCTACGCTCTGATCTTGTTCAGATAAATGTGAAACTTTGGAAATGCTCGACCACCCCAGCTGGATTCCATAAAGACATTAAAACGGCGTTTGCACTCGGTAAAAGCCACAGAATTTAGCTAGCAGACAACATAATTTCTATACATTCTAAATATCACATGATTAAAAGGAGAAGAGGTTAGATAAGCGGAGCAGAATATACAACATAATTACAGACCTACAAACAAAAGCTGTGTTTGGACTGAGAACAATGGCCGCTTGAAAATGGGTGCCTATCGCTAAGATTTGCATACCGTTTCCGTATAAGGAGGAAGAAAGCGCATTTTGTTAAACGACTAAAGCGAAAAGTGAAACAGTCCGAACAGCATCCAGGGGGAAAAAACAGACGTGTGTTTACAAAGTCAGCGTAAAGGCACAGTTTCATTTAGTCTCCTTCACCTAGTATTGAACAGTTTGAAGTGCTGTAATGTTTGATCAGTGGGTGGGGATAATTATTTTTTTCCCTTTTTATTGGTTTTCTATTGATTGGACAAACAACGACAGCTGTGCTCCATAAATAGTGTCCAGCACAAGATCCATACTACCTAATTTAGTGGTTTAGTTTTACATTTTCAGATCTAATTTTGTCTGCTGTACTTGGTGATATCTGATGAGATCACTGGTGTGCTGTTACAACTTTATAACCATCCCAGTTTTATTCTTGTTGATCTGTTCTATGATGGACCTGCATAAAGTTGCCAATTTCTTTGTAATGATAGCTCACCTTAGTAACATTTTACAATTTCAATATTAGTGTGTGCTTACAATCTTTATGCTTATAACCACATGTAATCGGTACGTCCCAAACTTTGCCCTCATTACAGTAGATATGAATAGAAACAAGCTGAAATCAAATATTCCGAGAGTACTACTGTTATTCTAAACAGAAACATGGTAGAAGCTAAATTTGAGAAAGGGGATGAACAGAACAACAGAATAACATAATTAATTTTGGGGCAATGTTTATGTTTTTATTTAACTGTTAGCAAGATCCAGCAGAATATGAATAGATGGATGGATCGATGTTAGCGGGATGGTGCAAAAAAACAAAACAAAATCTCTGGTTGATTTTCATACAGTAAGATGGAGAAGTAAACATTTTTAGTACTTTCATTTTTAAAGTTTGTCAAGGACTTGGTCTTGCAGCTTATGAAGCAGTCCTCAAGGCCACAGCTCGAGGAGGTGTGCACTCAAGGGTTGACAGACTTTACCCCCTGCACCTTAAACAATGAATGGCCAATTTGCAATGAGATCTGAATAGGAAAATTTCTCACTAAGGGGAGGTGTCTGAAGAACACCAGCTGTTTAGCTAAAAGCCATATTGGACATGTGTTGTCCACATGTCCAATGAATGTTCCTACCACTCAAATAGAGGCATGTCTTAATCCAATACGCCAAATTCTGAATAGGAAGCATTTTAGAAAATCTTTATTAATCTTTATTTAACCAGGAGGCGACACTCTTGAGATCAGGAATTCTCATTTACAAGAGTGTCTCGAGTTGTTATTAGCAAAGGCAAAATGATTATATCACTACGCACACCAGACTTTTCCTAACATGTTGCTTACTGCCAATATGTTTGCATCCATGCACGTTATATAAATGTTGCAATGTTTTTCTAAAACTTTTCTTCAACTATAGTGGCAAAGGCACGAACAATAGGTGCCATAAAATGAATATTCTGCTTCTAAAACAAACTCATATCAATGGCTCCTGATATATTAAGTTGCTACTTAAGTTGTAGGACTTATTTTCACCTTATAATATAGCCTGAATTCAATTAACACAAAGAGTGTGAACCAAATCTACTGAATTAAACATTTAATTCTGGTATTGTGTGCAGTGAATGCTCTCCTGTATCTCTAAAGTTAACCCTTGACTTGGATAATTAGCTGCTGTATTTTTTTGCACTTGTATCCCAGTCCCTCTCTACATCTCAGACTTTCCCTAGAAGAAGCGTTTGCATAAATATAAAGCAAGCTGTCTCCCCTGCTGTCTATGTCAAAATGTGTGCAATTGCAACAGAGTGAACACTTTGTGTTTGCATTGCGGGAGAGCAAGCCTGTACTTAGCATGTTGTTTTTAGCTAGTCTTAATGTCTTCCATGTCCGGGCCCATTTGTCTCTGGGCTGACTGGGCCACATCAGTGGGGAACACAGAGGAGAAAAGCGAAGTCTGCATGTGTGTGATGTGTGTGACAGCTGCAGGCCTGGTTCACATAGCCACTGTGGCCCACTCTGTCACACCACCCAATAAAGCCTCAACTGTAATTAGCATATGCAGGGTGAGATTTTTGTTTCAGCTGGTCTGCGTTTGCTCTTTAATCTTGTATATGTATTTAAGTTACATAAATATTAACATAAACATAAAAAAAGAAATACAAAGGAGGGAATGAGATGTTGATGAAGAAGCTGGAAATGCTCACTTAAAATCTGAGGTGATCCATTCAGTCTTTTTGATAGTGAGGTACTCTAAAGTTGTCAAGCAGAGAGCTGGTACGGGTGAATGCCTAATTCCTGGAACTTGTACTCTTAACTTTCTTGATAATGGAAGATAAATATTTTTTGTGTTGAGTAGGTATTCATGTATCCCAAACAAAACATCCCAAACATCTCTCTCACTGTTTTCAATGACAGTGGTGATCATCACGCTTCAGTTCACCTTTTTTTTTGCTGATTTGAGGTGATTGTAAAAAGATAACCGTTTTTTCTCCCTCCAGGTAGCTAGTAATTTTCAGGTTGATCCCATAGAAAGTATAAAACACGGCTGTAGCTTCCAGGTCAGAAAAATTAAACCAATGTGCAAGTTACACCAGATGGCGATAGCTGTGGTTCCCAGAAGACTGGTCCCACAGAAGTCTATGGGAAAATGGTTTTCAATCTTGATCTCTGTCACTTCTCTGCTGAGTTCAGTTACTGCGTGTGGGTCGTATTAAATTTGATAATAAAAAAGTGAAGCTCGCTGGCTAATGACCGAGTGTGCAGTTTTACAGTCAGATGAAACCAAGACAGTCAAAATGCTCCTCTCAAGACTTTGAAACCAGCGGGTGACATCACAGCAGCTACTGTATGTCCATTTCTTACACTGTTTGTGTGTGCTTCTTACTTTCTCCTTAAGTAAATTTTTAACTTCTAAATATAGTGAAAAACAGCTATCCCCTAGTCTTTCATATAATGTGTCACATAATTGCTGTTGATTACCACCAACTTTCAGTAGCCTAAAAAAAACAAAAAAAAAGAAAATCTGTAAACCTTCATCAAATTAACTCATTTGGGATCAAATGTGCTGTATGTCCACACAGCTGATATTACAGTCAGTATTATTAAAGATAAATGCTAATAACAATTTGGAGTGTTAGGTAACAAAAAGTTCTACTATACTTGCACAAAAAAATGCCTGTAAAATTCATGAAACTCTACTGCTGACATATGTAAACTGAATTCCTTAAATCTGATCACACCAGCTCGACACTGCTGGATGTAGGATGTCATAAAAACACAGCCACTGCAGTGCAGCATAAAAACTCAGAGACAAAAATTTTAATTAAAAACGATATCATGACATGATTATACAATATACTGGGGTCAGTCAGTCCAGTCATGTCACACTCCTGTGAATGCCCAGTGTGGCAACACATCAGAGAATTAGACACTGGCAGATTAAAAAAAAAATGAATATAATTATTTTACAATATAGATTTATTTTTGTTTGACAGGATTATATTGTTTAAAGGGATATCCAACAGAGATCAAGAGAAAATTACCATCTTCTTCAGTGGATGGAAACATACCAAATATGTCCACCACAGGATTTTGTGACCACAACAGCACAATAAAATGAGTTAAAAAAAAAAATACACACAACAAAACAACTAACATCTTATTCATTACATCTTACTGACATGTTTGAAAGCCGAAGAAGGGCAATAAACTCCTGTGAAGCAAAGTAAATTCACTCTGTGTGAATTTAATGGTTGGCGATTGTGTTAGTTGCAGAAAACGGCCTTAGTCTTTAGCCTTAGAGTGACGGGCATGTTCGCCACACAAAGTTTACATCTACAGTGTGGCTATTACTCTTTTAAACACATCAGTAACTTGTAGTCTTAGTAGCAATGCAGGGTGTGGAATTAGAGCATGTGCCTGACCATCTCCCCTGTGGACATCAATAACTTTTCCAAACATCTGTATTAGTTCATGTGACTGAGGCAGGATAAAGGTCTCTTATAATACTGTGAGCCTTGGGACATAACCACCTGATTCTGCTGACCCACATTTTTCTGTTGTTGCATTGTTTGGTCCCTGAAGTGAAAATCAGGGGTGGGCGTAATTCGTTTCCTTCTCTTAAAACATCCACATCTGTGCATACGTCCATCACAGCAGTGGTAAAACTGCAGGTTAATTTTGTACCTGGCCAGCCTTGTTGTAGACTGATTCGTGCCTAGGTGATGGCCTGGTTATAATACTTGTGTTTTTCTAAAAGTAATTTAACTTAGAAAACATACAATCATGCTCAAATTACAATGTATATCAATAGCAAAACCTGTCAAGTTATTTAATGTGGCACGAATGGTTTGAAACAAACATGCTGACATCATGACTCACAACATCCTAAGTGAGAAAGATGAAAATTATAGTTGCTTAAAAACTTACAGTGACCTACAATTTGCAGTTCCAGAATGTCATCAACTTCAAAAAATGTCATTTACAGATGTAACACTATATATATTAAAAAAAAAAAAAAACGTACTCTAGGCCTGTATCCAAAGTTAACATGCAATGGCACAATACTGGAAAAAGTAATACAGTGTGAGAAGTTTTCACCCCTTTCCTTACATGGTGGATCTGGAGACTTCTCATGCCAGGCATTCGGTCTAATGTTAGCTCTCCATAACAGTGTAACGGCCAAGAAATATGAACCGTTTTTACAGGACCAGGTGCACCTTTTGATGCATTGTTCACTCAGTAAGTTAAGAAATAGTAAAGCCCCCCTCACTGACACAATTAAAACAAATTAAAGTGCAGTTTCACAAACAGCAGAGTGAATTCTAGCACCTTTGCGGTTAAATCTCCTCATATACATGGCTAAGTCCTTGTATTACTGCATTCTTTGGGAAAATGAAGCTGCAAGAAAAGATGAAAACAGTTCTACCCCTTCTTATGTAATTGGCAGGTTTTAGTAAAGGGAAGAGTCAACGCAAATAAAAATATGCTTATTACCAAATGACCATATATAAAGAAATAATGCTAAATTAATTGGTGTCTAAAATGCTCTCGCCTGCTTTTCTCTTTTTTGTGCCTTCTTGAACATGACAGAAATTCCTCAGACATCCTGTAAAGCCATCAGGCTTATTCCCCCTCATGTCACAAGTTAATGGGTGGTCAACTATTGTAACATAGCAGATTCAGATACTACAAAAACACCACCTTGCTCATGGCCTGAACATAAGTAAGTCTGTATCAAACTTCAGTAATAGTGACTAGAAGAGAGAGATCTTTTACTTGCGGTAATCCCCCTGAGCATAGTTCTTATATAGCTTATAAGATTTATGGCTAAATGTAAACCAGTTATAGCCCAAACACTTTATTCTGTATTATGAGTTGCTATTTCTAGTATCACAGTTGTTTTAGCGGCCTATTTTTAACGCAATCATTGCTACATCTTCGTATCTGCAAAACATCCATAAATGTTCAATAAAGCAATGAACAGCATGAAGGACTGGGCTATAGTTAGCCAGGGAGATTTTGGACTAGATGAGACCAATGCATTGACAAAATCAGCCAAAGGCTTACCTGATGCTAGGATATCACTAGTATTGCAATATTTTGCATGTCAATATTGTATCTTATTATAAAAACTCAAATACAAATTGAACTTTTCAGTACTAGAATAACAAATTTAATCACTTTTTCAGTCCAGCAGATGGTCCTGCTGACTTTATGTAGTGAGGTCAGCTGAGGTGATGCCCAGTGGGAAGAAGCAAAACAAAGATAGAGAGAAATTCCAGAAGGAAATCAGAAAAACATCATCCCTGTTTAAACCAAACATAAGTACTTATTTTGGGTTTTTTAACAATGGTGGAAAACAGGAAATTAATATGACACATGTGGCTTGTGTTGCATGAAAGTAAAAATACTCTAGGAATATGACAAACATTCTCTTCTTGCTACCATCCTGAGACAGCGTTAGCCAAAGATAACAAAGCTAAAGTCAATTCAGCTAAAGAACCAACCAACACTGGACACACTTAGCTTAACAAAGCTACCTAGTAATTCAGAAGAAGAAAACACAATCCATGTGCAATGACCTGCACCCATACAATACTGCAGAAAACAATATTGTTCCCAGTAATTTACTTCCTTGGACTTGTTAGTCTGCTTGCCTATCAATCCTTCTTATCGGTTTCATTTTCACATGTGCTATAATCAGCTGATTTCAGTTTGTGTGCCAGAGGAGGAAAATATTTGCACAGTCTGCACAGGCATTACTTTTTTATTGCACAAAAAGATGAAATCTCTGCATCCAGACCAGACAAAACAGCTGCATTAACCTGCTAACACAACTCTGATTCTTTGCTAGCACTTGCACAGACAGCATGCTAATGCTAAGCTAGGCAAGGACACAGGGTGATAAAAACTTTGCAAATTACACACACACACTCATATATACACACACTCATATATACATATATTTTAATGCTATAGATAGATAGATAGATAGATAGATAGATAGATAGATAATTAGCTCATAAAATGATGAGAAAGCAGGGTAGCAGTTCAGAATACTGTATTTTTTCATTCGATTCAACGAGTGAAATTATGTTAAAATGATGGCTATAACATAATTTGACTTCAACCTGACTTTAACATAGATACACTTTTAAAAGGCTATAAACCTCTAATGAATTGAACATTGCTAGTAAGGAAATCTTTATAAATACCAATTTTTAACTTTTCCTTAACCAAATCTCAATATTGTTCAGACACGCAAATATATCTTTTAAATTCCTTTTCAACAGGTTTCAGCTGGGTAGGTCATGACTGAATAGGACATGACCTATTATTAGTTATTTTACTCACTAAGCAAGCATGCTACAGATTTAATCAGTTCGAGAGAGCTGTTATGCATTGAGTATAGGTAATGTATGCGGGATAGATCAAAAAATAGATTAGCACCGTTGCAAAAAACTCTTAATGAGTCACCAGCTGAGCTAAAATAGATGGGGGTTACACTAAATATACACACGAGCTCATGTAAAACCCTAAGATAAAAATACAGTCCATTGCATTAGATATGATGCTGGGCATGTGGTGAAGTCTGTAAAGAAAAATTTACCCTAATTTTCTCAGATCCTTTTTAAAAGGCAAATAACACATGACAAAGCGCCTCTGTTAATATTCAGGTCACTCTTTCAGTAGCACTCTTTATCTAACTCGGAATATATTATGTATTATGAGCACAGCTGATGTGATATTTTAGTCTCGCAAAGAGATCAAGTGACACATGGTGTTGGGTCTGGTGATGATAAGAATAATAGCCACATTTAATTGGGTACATCTAACATTTTGAATAATTCCTCTGGGAAAAGAAGATCTTGCGTAACTACAGGTTGGTGAAGTATTCTGATGTTATTGTTTTAATTAGCCATTAACCATATTACGGTAATACATCTCTGTATGTGTGTTTGCTTCTTTGTCCAGCACCTCTTCCTAGACAGTTTAGCATCCCAAATTGGCAGACCCTTTTCGTCAGCCCCTGAAGGCTCTTATCTAATATCAGACCTTGTGATGTCATCATGTTGCCTAGCTACCTGCTAGCAATGGCTAAAACTGCAGCATTTTAGCATTTACCAATCTATGACATCTTAGAAAATGATTTTACATTTTATTTTTTTGAATTTCACATTAGCAATGATGTGATGATATAATGCAATCGTGTTGACTAGCAACCACCTTGCAACAGGCTAAAATTACCCATTTTGGAAATTCTGTCACCCCTACTTTTGAACATTTCTCCATGTGATTAAGGATATCAGTACCTTAACCAAACAGAACAAAAAAAACAAAAACAAAAACAAAAAAAAACACTGCATGGGCATGTCCCGGTGTAAATTAATGTAATAAGGCAGTAGTACACCAAAGTAATTCCCTAGGTTTTAATCACAGTAACATATTTTGGCTTCACAACAGACTCAGCTAACCTAAGCTAATTAAAAATAATAACAACATTGATTGCTTTACCAATGTGAAGCAAGGAAAGGCACATAATTTTGCTACATATAATACATATGATCCTCTGAAAGAAGCTGTATTTCTTTACAGATTCGTGTCTATGATCATATATAACTTGAAAAGACATCTAATCTCTTTCATTTCAAGAAAACGCGAACATGCCGCAAAGAAGATGGATATGATTAACTTAACACCACAATAAAATATTTAGTCACACTTGACTGCCTCAGGGAGAAATTGATAGCAGTGACTTGAGATTTAAACATGGAAAGTATTGCATTTAGTTCACTTAATTATGCAGAGACTTTGATTTTGGTCCAAATAGGATACATTGGCAGCTAGCTTCAAAAAGTCTAAAATTCTATAAGACTAATGAAATACACTCCCAAGAACACTCTAGATCAGATGAGAAACTGTCTCTTCTCAAAAGCCGTATGAATGTCCCATTATACTAGAAACTTCTGTTTGCCAAGTCAGGAAATCTCTTGCTGTTTTGATGAGACAAACATCCATAGAAATCCAGCATTTCAGCAGGGTGCTAATTTGTCATGCACCACCACAACATGCAGAATGTATACAAGGCCATTCAATGTCCCGCTGGCTCATGTGGGCCATTCTGAGGGGGAGAGAAAAAAAAAAAAAAAAAAAATCACAGCAATATAGACAGACAGAATGAGATGGATTCCTGCATTAAGTGGTTGAGGTCCTCTTCATAACAGGACTTGGGTTACAGTACAGTCTACTGCACATATGGACTTCTTTGTCCCACATTCCCCCTCATTCCCTATTCACGACAACAAAACCCTACAAGCAATGTCCAATTTTGAACCATTTTATTGTATCATATATTTATCATATATCTATCTTCTGCTTATTTGTGTTGCTTAAAAAAATATCACTAAACATAACATATGACCCACTCCCAACAGGACTAGATAGTGCTTTGATAATGCAAAAGAAGTCCTATTGCTGCCATCCTCCTCTGCTCATCTTCACTGTGGTGGAGCACAATGTTTCCATCTTTCCTTAGTAATAGTAAGCCCGACACATCTAGCTTACACTGGACTCGGTGATCCTGGGTTTCTGTGGACTCAACACTTTCCAAAGATAACACGGGCCACAGATTTCCACTCACGGGCAGGCTGAGGCCCTGCTGAGGCAGACTGCCTGATGGGGAACAGACCAAAAAGAGCAGCCACATCTCCCAAGATGCATAGCACTGTACTATGTGATATGCCTTCAAGGTTTGCAGTTAGTTACTTCAGATGACAAAAACAGGGACCAACAGTGTCAGAAGACTGTGCACTCAGGGGATAAAGAGGCGCAAGTGGCTTTAGAAAATGATACCTTAGACAGAATAATAAGAATGTCACTAAGTACAAAAAGGCAAACAAATCAAGTGCTTTATAAGTGCATTTCTTTGTCTACTATGTATAACTCTTCGCAAATGGCTCCTGTGTCCCATTAACTCTCTGTTGCCCGTAGATATGTCTGTGATATATTGTCCTATTCTAATATCCAGAGGTAAACTGAGATTTCCAGAAATGAACGATCCCTCTAAGAGGGCCTAAAAAGCCCAGCCTGGCTGTGTGCACAGTCATACACCACAGGGCATCTTAGTAGGGGAACATTCCTCCATGTCTTTTTCTCTCCCTCTAAAACCATTTTTCTCGATTTAGAAATGGGGGGCACAAAAAGCGGTTTAGTGCAAAAATATGGGGCAGCAGATTAATGCAAAATTAAGCCATAAAAACCTGACATATGTGAAATGTCCCAGACTGGGAATGAAAAATCATTTCTCCTATTCAGGAACTTTCCACAGGAAGAAATGCCTGAATTCCACTTAGCCTCATTCTACCATGTGCCAAAGAACAAAAAAGGAAGAAATGGTTGAAAGATTTACCTTCGCCAAAACATTACCATCACGAAATCTCTCTGAGGGGGATAGGAGACAGGTATCTAAAGTATGTCCACAAGGTAAGGTCTTGGAAGGAAGTTGGGCAAAATTCAATCCAAACAGTGTCTTTATAGTACTTTCTTTCCAACTATGCACTACTAAACACCACAAGGGAAAGTGGAGTGAAATGATGTTATGGCTTCAGTATTCAGCATAGCTTACAGGAGATGGGATTGTGTCTTTCTTCCATAAATCACTTCACAGTGACAGGAGGTGGTGCTCTAGTCAGTCAGCCAACCCCCGCAGGGTGACCTCAAGAGGGACAACTTCCTTCGAGCATGAACCCAAACAAAAAAGAGGGTATGGCAAGATGAAGCCATAAAGGCCTCCGCCAAACCAGTGCTTTCATCCTATAGCAGCTACACAATCAGCAACCTAGAATACAGGCAAATGTAAAGAGAAAGAGAGTGAGGGAGTGTGTGAGTGCGTGTGACAGGGGTTGAGAAAGGACCTCTCTGACCCTTAACATGTGTGTAGCTCATCCAGAGGAGGGTGCAGGGCACTCCTGATGAGCCATGTGGGGGGGGGGGGGGGGGGGTCACCAGGTGGCCCTTAGGGTTAAACAGGATTGACCCCACTTGATCCTGACACCGCTGTCAGAAGCGGATCTATGCTTAGCTTGTCAAAGAAAGCTGAACACTGTGGCGTATTCTTGTTGTAAAACATCCACTAAAGGGTCTATAAAGTTTATTTTTTCTCTTGGAAAAAATATTTAAAAGAAACCTCTTGACCATGGAGACACTGCTATTTCTCTTTGTCGTTTGTGCTTTCTTTGCCTATTCAAAACTGTGTTTCAACAACACCCTTTCATCCACTATCTGTGCATTAATCTCATAATAGCAGTATGGGCTCATATGATTTTCAATGGAGCCCCAGTGAATGCACGCCAAATCTGAAAAACAAACCAGTTAAATTTGTTCAAAGTGACACGAGAGTCTCTATCTCAGGGCAAGCCAAGGCAAGGAAAACATGGCTGGTTGGCAGGTTAGGGTTAAACACTTCCTCTAAATGCTCAGACACAAAGGTCTCAGATGACAACATATGGCTGGAGTGAGGGTAGCTTTTAATGTCATTTTACATATTGTAGGCTTTTCTCCAGCCTCAAACTGCTGACTTTGTCACAACTGAAAAATCTCAACACTACAGTATGGTAATGTTAGGTTTAGATATCCAGGCCAAGTTCTACTCTATCATAATAAATTATCAATAATAAATGATTAGTATCATTTTTGGTGGATGTGTTGTTGTATTTTATAAAATAATAATTTAGTGTATGAATAAAATTATGGCCCTTCAAATATACTAGATTAAAAAAAAAACAATAATGGCGTCATTTTTCATGCCTTTTTTGTTTAAAACAGACCTAAACAACATTGCAAATAGAAGATTATTGAAGTTTATGTTTCTCCATATCACTGTTTCAGATCTATTGCACTACATGAATAGTCTGCCCTGTCTGAGATTTTGTTTTGTTTTTGTTTTGCTCCCTGCTTTTATGTGAGGGCTTCACATGTGACCACTTCCAGTAAATGTGGGATTGGGACGAAAAAGCTACCAATCACAATCAGCATTTCTTCTAGTCGCCCATGTGGCTGGAATCTAGCTGGTCTGATCAGAACGAGATAAATGTGTTTGTGTGTAGAAAAGCATAGCAGACAGCTTTTATAAGACAGGCGGGGTTTGCAGAGATGTAGACAGTAACTTTTTTAGTAAATTTTACGCACAGACAACAGGCATATCAAATATTTTATATGCTAAATGAATCCACCAGTTATTTGTGTGCAGGCACTTAATTATAGATGATTCTAAGTGTGCATAAGCAAGTATGAGTACCTCTTTGTCTAGCATCATGGTGAAAACCTGCAGTTGCATTTACTTGTGATTGTCGGCTCAACCTTCACCAGTTTTGTTGTAAACGATGTAAAAAAAAAAAAAAAAGTTTAAAAACCTGAAGTGTGTAAATCCAGTGTTACAGTGTCTGTTTTCTCTGTTCACCGACTGTAACTGGTTGACAAAATTAATTTAACCATCAGTTATGAGGCATGCAATCGATCGACCGATGTGCAGGAAACAGTTTTGGAGGTGCTGCTTCTGTCGATTTGCTGTGTGCTTCACTCAGCTGGAGCAGTGGAAACTTACAAGGGAGTCTGGGACTCATATGTGGTTCACGAGGACACATTAGATGTGCAGCTGCAGCATTCTTTGCGTGTCATATTCAACTTAAACTCAAATGATTTGGATTACAAAGTTCCCAAGCATTACTTGCCATTTTTGCCACACTGAGTCACCAGTGGTCTACAACATAAAGTTCATTAATGGGTGGTATACTTCCTGCCTCACAAGACAAGTGATTAAAGCCTGTAGTATAGATGAGAGGCTGACTATCCTTTTCTTTTAAGTTGACTGCAGTGATTGTATTTTAATGGACTCACGAGTATCTGTGGTGCAGCAGTGAAATGTGTGCCAGATCCTGCTAGCATATCATCATGTCCACAAAACAGGTGGCTAAGAGTACACGTTATTTATACCTGCCAATAAACATGTGGCAGAATCACAGCTGATGTTTGCCAGCAGACCCTCTGGATTTGATGCCGTCCTTTTATCGTACACTTAAAAATAGACCAAAATAGAATCAAAACACATTCCTTTTCGTCAGTTGCAGTTTTTACTGACATGTTTGACTTGTCTGATTGGCTAGTGCTCTTTGCTTGGTTAGAGTTACTGAGCCAATCAGAGTAGAGGCAAAATACAGGTAGGTCAAAAAACACATACGCTGCCAAAGTGTCAAACACTGGCTGAAAGCAGAAAAAATGTGTTAGTATGCTTTGCCAACCTAAGCAAAGTGTTTTTTGTTTTTTCCCCCCACATGAATATTTTGGTAAATGTATCTACCCAACAAGGTAACGGATAGCCCTCTGAGATTTACTAAGATCAGACTGAAAATTTCCCCCCATTTGCTGCTTGGGAGGTGTTATTTTCAGCCTTTGCTCTGCATGTTTTCATACAAGTAGATGACCGTGCATCAGAAAACTGCTGATTGAGATTATAGTTGGTGATGGTGTTTAACTGGTGCATGCGAATCATGATAATGCAATCGATTTTTATTTAACAAACAGATGTTAGCACAATGTGTCCACCCTCTGTGTTTGCGTGTGTCTCGGAAGAGAAAATTCAGAGTGAAACCCTACACGGCTTCATTTAGCTTTTGTGTTGAACCTTGCTAATACAAAAGGCATTCATAATAGTAGAGAACAGACAGAGAGAGCTGCCACTGATGTCATTCAATTCTGAGGTCCAGACACTGGGAGAGATTCAAACATTTTTCATATTCCCAAACACAGAGATTAAAGGCTTACATTCAGGCTTTTATCTTATAAACAAGAAGTCTATGCAAAATATTTAAGTGCTTTGTGCGCTCAATGATCCTTAAGTGACCACTGACAAAACCACCATACAACACATGAGTAGATCTAAATGGATCAGAACAATGTCTGACATGCTCACTGAAAGATGAGCCTCAACTTTACACAGCTTTAACCACAGCAATGATGTAAACATGGCTCGCTTTCCTCACAGCATCAGGAAACATTACTTATGGGTTACACCAATTGAGATTTTCACTCCTCTTTACGACGCAGTCTAAGCAAAAGCAGACAATGTTTCTTTTGCTCTCACCGCAGAGGAAGATTGGGTAAGTTGTTTGTTTAAGTGTAATTATTATTATTATTTTTTCACACAAAAATGTATTGTTAAATTTAAGAACACTATCCGCTTCCAAATTACCTCAGCTCCACCATGCTTCCTCACGATAAAGGGATTTTTATATACCTGTCGCTGACCAGTGAACGCAGCGTGCATTTTAGTGTCGACCTCTCTTGTAACCTGCAGTTCAGATGGAACCATCCTGAACATGCCTGAACCGCCTAAGTAGGCTTTTGGCTCAAATTCACACAAGACATTGGGGCCTTTCTCTCGCTTCTCTATCTATGGTTCTTTTCTTCTGCTCTGAAGAATGCAACAAAGGTTGTCCAGTCTTCTCTTGCTGAGGCCACTCTGAGTGTTCCCCTTAAGAGCCATGGGTGGGCTGCAAGAGGAGATTCTCCCTGATGCTTGAGCTCTTTTTTTTTTTTTTTCTAACTGGGGTCTCCAGTGGACAGTTTTCTGCTTCAGATGTAGCCTTAAACAAAAGCCAAGTAAGAACACTGTGGTTGCTTCAGTGATTGATGCAAACATTACACAGTTGCTACATTACCGACAATGTCCTCCACTGTCATTCCTTAGATAACCGTAATACCCGTTATATGTATTTGTTCACACATTGTTGAAAAGGCTGAAGCTCCCATTTATTTTTTTACATTTTACAAAACTCTTGAGTGCCACCCCCACTGCTTTGTTCAAACTAACGTGAGCAGAAAATATAGATGTTATGTTTCATTAAAGATTCTACAACACAAATATTCCTTATCCCAGTTATGGGCTGCGATTGAGCTTACATCAGCTCTAAAAATAACGACTGCACTTGCTGCTCGGCCTTGGACGTGTTTGAAGATGATAAAGAGAAACAGATACCCGTTATTAGCTGTGAAGGCACAGTTAATATTGGATCGATATATGGTCTGCAATATCCACAATAATTCCACAGCTGCGTATCATGCCTGCACTCTGGGTGGAGGTCGATACTTTGGAGAACACGAACATAAGCGGATAGCTTTCAAATCATTAACACATCACCGCGAAACGCAGCATACTTTGTGCCTTTGCCAAATAACTTGCGGTGAATATTCCTGGAGTTTCTTTTGGAAAGCAGCCAGTTACCACAGCACAAGGTGGAGGCTACAGGTGTTCCAGAGCTAGATAACAGTTAAGAGTCCTGCAGAGATAAAAAAAAAAAAAAATGACATTCCTAATCTGTTTTACACTAAGAAATCAAATAGCTATTGTTTACCTGATAATCCACAAAGTTTTCTCTGGCTACAAATTCATACAAAATGTGTCAGAGAGATGCAAAGGCAGAATTAGCTGGAAGAATCTACAACTTTCCCACAGAACAAAGTAGCCCTATACAATGGCAAAGATTTGAAGTGGGAAGGATTCAGATTAGGTGACAGTCCAGCACTTCTCCACAACAGGAGAACAAATCTCCACCAGTTTCGTGAGTGGCGAAAAGATCACAGTCACATCCCTTCCTGCTTAGTCCTAAAGAGGTCGTATAAATCTTTATTTTTCCAGCTGATGTCAGCCTTAAGACCGAATCAATCTCAGCACATGGATGTTAGAAAACCCAATAATTCCCCCTTCAAAGCAAAACAGCAATGGTAAACTAATTCAGAGCCAGCCAGCTGTGGCAACAGTACTTGATCCAAGGTGAGAGAAGAAATAACAACACTGAATGAGTGACAGTTACTGTAACGACAAACAGGCTCTTAAGCATTCCTCATATTCTCTTGATGGATGCAGAGAGAAAGAGACATTTCCTTACAAAGAAGCGGACATCAAAGCTGAGGGAAACAAAAGGAGCCAGCGTGACATGTGAAGGAGGATGTGTGATGAATTGCATGGCCCACTAGGATTTGGCTGAAGGCCAGTGGGGTACTGAGTTAAAGGTCAGGTCTTTTTTTTTCTTTTTTCTTTCTTTCTAGTCAAGACTGGCACTCAGATTCTCCTTGCCGATACAGTATGACCATAACCCCAAACTCAGATCTCAAATATGACAAAGATGATAAATTAAGGACAACCTGGAAGTTCAGAGGTATAAAATACAAGGATGCATGCATCGGTTCAGTGTATGGGGGCATATTTAGAATATCAAACCCATAAAGCAAATAAAAAAAATCAGTAGCAGATTAAAATCTGCACCTGTCATCTTAAAACAAACGAGTTTAACCTAAGAGACAAAAATACTTGAACTTTTTGTAATTGTCACTTAACAGTTTAAGTCAGTTCTGGGATGAGCGATGCGCTGCCTAGATGCTAAAAAGGACAACTGTAACTGCTGTTCTTTCTTTAATTTATCATTTCCATTTCTGTTGGGGGAAAAAAAACATTAACTGAAGAACCTTCATAAAGTTGTTATGGACATTTTTCAATAATTAGCTTTTCTAACTCCTTTTAAAGAACAAGCAGTCATTCCAAATAATCAAGGAAACAACGACCGGAATTCCACAATGAATCTAAGGCATCAGATTTCTGTCGAAAGCGGCCTGATAAAACAAACTCGGATCATTTTAAACACCCAGATGTTCAATATTACTTCAGTATTACTTGCACAGTTTCAGCACCTGCACATGTAGAAGTGAGCAGCTATCAGGCGTTTCAGGTTTCTGCCTAGGATACGGACACTCTTTCAGCTAACACTGCGCTTGATGTAGATCTCTCTTGAATCTACATCAAGGGAGTAACTACCCTTCTTGCGAATGGGTATTTAGTGACACCATGAAAACAACATAAACCTTAGATTACACTTCTTTATACACTGTTTTACAAAGTGAAGTTCCCCCTTCCCCAACTATTAGAAATCAATGTTTGCTCTACAGGAGTAGTAAGTACTGATGACCTTCACCAAATTAATGTGATACTGAAGAATTCTTTCAATTACTGTCCCATTAGGCTGGTTATGTTATCTCCAGATTTTTAGAAAAAACACCTCTGTGGGTACTGAGATTCATGGCGATTGTGACTTATGACAGAAATCTGACGCCAAACAAATAGTTAAGAAACATAGCAACCAACAGAATGCAACATTTCACTCAGCTCTTCTTTGTCCTCCATCCAAGGAGGACAGATGGAGAGTAAAGACACCTAAAATCTCAACTCTAAACCCACCATAGATTCCTGCAAAGACATCAATAAACATTTCTGCGCATACAGCGATTAAATGCAGGGTTTATGCACAAAAACAACAACAAAAAAAGACTCCTCCCACCAGCTTCAGCTGTTTAAAAAACTGTGGTTACCAAGGTTATACACCTGTCCACTTCAACAGTCTCACAGCAGTGGTGGTCTGGCATCCACTCTTAGCTCTCCAACATACACGCCATAATGTGCATCTTGGAAAAACTATATTCTCTTATAACCTGCGAAAGTTTCACCTATCAGTCATCTGATTTTGCTACAAAAGTCTGGGCAGCTGTCAGAAGTGAAGGGGGAAGAGTAAAACAGAGAATTTACAGCACTGAAACATCCCTTCTTATCCACAGGGACAATGTTTAGTCCCCTGGTCAGGCTGCACACTCAGCCTTCTCTGGCAGTCCTGTAAACACAGCAAGAAAAAAAACACACTCCGCTCGTGGATGAAAATGTAGACAGCGAGCTTCTTTTCTGGATGGGTGAGGAGCAGCGCTGAGGGGCCTTACAACTGGAAACAGATGGTTTCTTAATATGTGCATACCTTTGGATGAGTGTGTGTGAGAGTGAATGCGAACAGATGAGGGCGCTTATGTGAATTGATGTAGTAGTCTATTTGTGCAATATGTGAAGCAAATCTACAGCAGAGCAATTAACTCTAATCCCGTTAAATATGTTTTTATATATATGGAACATTTTTGTATTTTAGGGGCGACGACAGAGGGACGTAACGCAAAATGAATGGAAACACTGAGCTGCACTGTTGCACGTAAACGCCACGTTAACCTAAGCCATGTTGTTATCTCACTGCATGTGGCTGTTGGGCTCACGGCCAAACAGAAAGAACATTTAAAAAAGCAGAATGAGTCAAAGTGTGAGATGAGCCTTCCAGTGATCTCGTGTTACTATCAGCTATGATTTGAACAGCAAGACCCATTCCCCTCACTTTTCTTGTTTGCTGCCTCAGATTTCTCTTCTTTGGCACAGCGTTGTTTAGGTTGGCCTCCTGGGGAGACTCTGAGACCATGATCCCATTTTGGAGTCTCTTTGAGGCCAGTGAAAGCGATGGCAGTCCAGGCCATTTGATCATCTTACGTCTCCCACGTGCCATGTGATATGCATGTTTTTAATTATTCTCCTCTTGCCTGGCACTCCCCTGCCTCAAATGTGGCTTGTTATTGGATTTTATTGCTTTGATTTGACTCCAAAGTGTGGTGACTCCAACCCTGGGGATTCTCTCTATGTACATACAGCCATCTAAATATGCATCGTGACAGAGATGAAGGATTAAAATGGTGATAACAATCAAATAGGAAATTCAAATAAACATTTTTAACTTGGAAAATAAATCCCTTGTTTCCTTACAAAATTGTAGCAAAAACTTCATGCAGATCCTAAGTTTTTAATAACCAAGTTAACTACTGGAGTTACTTTTATGTGTGTGGACAAAAAGTGCAGATCGCTAAGTACATATCTGGCAGGGTGTCTGGAAAAAACAGACACTGTGGCTGGGAGCAACACGAAAACCCACAGGTGATCTTATCATTTTAAGCTATTGTGCTGACATCACCCATTCACACACACAATAATAGATTAATTAGACAAACAAACATGTAAAGAGCCCAAGCTCTTAATGTGCACTGTTAGTTGCCAGGAACTAATCTTCCAGCATGGTGTGCAGAGGGATAATTGAAGAAAATTTACAGCTCATAGTCTTCCACTTTAACGACCACAGAGTTTTCAGTTGTGAATCTGAAGATCAAAACTACCAATTTGACAAAATTATAGCTTTAAGAGAAAACACAAGTCAACAATGAGCGGTCACAATGATTCATGCCCTGAGCCCAGATTATAAGAGGTTGTAAAAGACAAGGCAGATAATCCAGCGAGAATGTGTCGCCTCTGATTACAGCTGCCACTCTTCAGCTGGGATCAGTGTGTTGACAGATGAACCTGCTCTCAAAGGGAAATATCAACAAACTTGAGCTTTGAAATGTATGATTTCTACCTCTGACAATAGAAGGCATTTGCTAATAAGAAAGAAAAAGCTTTGCAGTACCCTAACTTGTGATGGCTCTCTATGGGTATTACAGTGACAACATAATTTGCAGACTGCAGCTGACAGATTTACCACATCAGATATTTAGCTTTGCATAAATCACACGATTTGGCAGAGGAGCAAGCTCTGATCATATACACTTACCTGACAGTTTGTTAGGTACACCTCTTCAACTCCTCAGTAAAACAAGTATTAGCCAATCACATTCTAGTATTTCAATAGATGTAGGCATCGTAAAGTTGACCTGCTGACGATTAAACACAGTATCAGAATGGGGAAAAAAGGTGATCTGAGAGACTTTGAAGATGGGATGGTTGTTGATGCCAAAGGGGTTGATATGAGTATTTCAGAAACTGCTGATCTACTGGGATTTTCCACATAACAATCTCTAGGATTTATAGAGAATGGTTTAAAAAGAGAAAATGGAAAAACAAAAAGGCATTTGAAAATGCCTTGTTGCTACCCTGAAGTTAGAGGGGAATGGCCTAGACCAGCGGTCACCAACCTTTTTTGCGCCACGGATCGATTTGTGCCCAACAATATTTTCACGGACCGGCCTTTAAGGTGTCGCGGATAAATACAACAAAATAAAACTAGTACCAGTATCGAAAAAAAGAAGATTTATTCATAACACACGTGAAAAGACCCAGGAAAACCGAGTTAACGATAAAAACGATAACAAAATAACGCTAAAAACCGATATAAACCCTGAAAAGCATACATTTCACACCCGAGTCTCAACTCTCACAGCCCGGTACCAAATGACTCGGTCCGTGGCCCGGGGGTTGGGGACCGCTGGCCTAGACTACTTTGATAGCTGATAGGAAGGAGAGAGTAAGTCAATTAACAACTCATTGTAACCGCGCACGAGACATTGAACCTTGAAGCAGATCCAGACAGAAATCAGCTTCTGCTGTAACATTCAGATGGTGCGATCAGAGCTTGGTGTGAGCATGAAAACAGGGATTAAGCCTGGCTTCCATCAATGTTTCAGGTTGGTGTTGTGGTGTAATGGCATTTGGGATATTTTCTTGGAACACATTTTGCATTATTAAACCACACAGTCTACCCGAGTATCATTGCAAACCACGGTTATACTTTTATGACTACAGTGTGCCCATCTTCTGATGGCTGCTTCGAACAAATGACCTCCACAGTTCCCAGTTTTCACTTCAATCCACGTCATGGTTTTGCAATCGACAAATTTGCAGCAACTGTGTGTGTGATGCCATCATAACAATAAGATAGACAAATCTCTCTCTGAGAAATGTTTTCAGCCTCTTGTTGAATCAGTAAAGAAGAATTAAGGTAACTTCGAAGGCAAAAGCGGGCCCAACGCAGCCCACTGAGTCTATATCCACATATGATTCCACAGAAAGCTATTTTGGAATTTTTACTTTGTGAGAACTGCTAATGATTACAAAGCACATGTGACATTTGTTAATTCTTAACTTGGTATCCCTATTAAAACATTCTGCGGCTCACACTAATACATCTGTCTGTCTTCAGCCTCTTCATGCCATGACAACACAGCAACTCCCGCAGCTTCAGAAACAAAACTGCACTTAAAAAGAGGACTGGCAGACAACAGGAAAATAATCATGAGATTGCTTTAATCAGGCCCTCAATACCACATCTAGTTCACCAACAACAATAACAGCCTAAAGATCTAAACAGGCTGGGCCCGACGTTAACGCATTGAGAGGGACAAGCTGAGGTTATTGTCTAAATCCCGAGCTGCTATGCTGGTCCTACAAAATGCAAACAAAGCTCAAACTATAACTTCTACAGGTTATCCAAAGACAAAAAAATGAATCAAATGAAACCTTATGACATAAATACAAATACCTAAACAGCTTCAGATTGCCTCCACATAGTGCTCTGGATCTTTTATAGTGAGATATCCATTCCACTGTTATTCATTACATTCATCATTGCCGAGCACTGTTTATGGCCTCTAAGCTCCAGGAAGGCTCATACTAACAAGCCAATCTAGTCAAACAGTCACCTGAACACCATAAAAGTGAACACAAGTCATTTAGGCTTCATTTATCGTAAATGTTAGCGATTATAAAACAGCTCAGGATAATGAAAATACGCTTAGCTAAAATATAGTTTAGTGCCAGGTAGGTACTTTTAGCACACAAAGAAACCAGATGATCTCACTTTGTGATTACAACAGCAGCGGATTAGTAAAAAGCAGTTTAATAAACCATTAACTCCTTGGGTGAAGCATTTCCTTCCTCCCCTCTGTTGCACAGATTTCTGTCTTGACATATGCATGTGAGTGCTAATGACTATGATTAAGGAAGCCCGGATTAGGTCTCGCTGTGGTTCATGACACATACACACAGACAGACAAATAGAAAGCTGCCCCTGTGATGAGTACATTTGGAGAAAGCCAAAAAACCCAGATAACATAAACAAGGCAATGTACGGCTTAATTCAAACTTGAAATACACGCAACGTGTTTTCCACAAAATAGTGCTAAATGATACCGATTAGAATACACACCGCTGTAACCAACTCATCACTCATGTTCATGAAGGCGGCCTCTAGGATAAACAGAATATCTTAACGACGTGGGTGTACTATTCTAGCACACAATCTTAAGTGTGCTTAAGTGTGCAAAAAAGAAAAAGAAAATCCAGAGCTTTAGACAATCTTAGTGTTAAAGCTACTTTAATGCCTCCGTACATCTATTACTGGCTCTTGTACAAACATATTTTATTACAACAGAGTGCAGCTTTCTTTTTATTTTATTGCACGTGATTATTGATTATATGCAGACAAAAGAATGTGGCCAGCTAAAGAACAAAGTCACTGAAATTTATAGGCGTTTTAGAGAAATACTCCATCCGTTAATACAGAGCAAGGGCAAAGCCTGAAGTATAGCACGCCATTTGTGCTTGGGAAACTAATGAATTATGTACTACACATAACAAGAAAATCACCCAGTAATTCTGTACTCATGGGGCTACGAGGTAAGCTCACTAGTCAGATAAAATTAGGCTCAAATGTCTGGACAATTTACAGTAACAGTGACCACCTCAGCTTGAGGAAATAAATCAGCTAACCACCCAGGCATTCACCGAGGGAGACTGGAGAGGGGCAACAGGTGGCTGTCAACTTAGAGAGAAAGAGGGTCATCATCCACTTAGAGAAGAGCAGCAAGTCTGTCGGTCACTCCCCAGGCTCCACTAAGCTAAGCCAAGCACCAGCAGGAGGAGAGAAGAAAGCCAGTTCAGTTGTGAGTTGTGTTCAGCCAAATATTCACAAGTACAGCCACGTTAAACGTGTGACATGTTACATCAAGCACTGATTAGAAATGACTTTTGGTTATCCACTGTTATTAAATCAATATCGTTAACAACAAGAATTTAACAATGCATAACATATGATAGCTCTACTGTATCAATTACATAATTACAGTGTAAAACACATGAAAGAGAAATCCTTTTTTTGCAATCAACATGCGCAAACTTGAGTTAATCAGGTTGGAGGAAAAGCTGTGTTTCTCCATTGTCTCATCAGTCCCTGAACGAGCTGCCACGGCACAGCAATTTTCCCCAACCTTTCCATTATCATCAGCAGGTACAATAAACAACCAAGAAGGACCCTCAGATAGTTCTCTCATCATAGTGACCTCATTCAAATGAAAAATGTCTGTGTTTTTGGTTCACTTGTACTGCAAGCAGCCAAATATAAAATCTGACAATTTACAGCCTAATAGCCTTTGCAGACCTTGGGTTATTTTTGCACTTGATGCCTGCAGAGGAGGCATGTGTTCCTCCGAATGACACTACCGACAGCCTCAATGCTCTACTGGAAAATGACTTCTTAAAAGCATGTGGAGTAATTTATTGTATTAAAAATATTAAAAAAGGTAACAAAACAGATAAAACCTTGTTGGTTTAATCTTTCCATAAAGATGTGGAAAAATAAAGTAGCTAAATCTAAATCAGAGAGTACAATGCAGTTAGTAAAAGATTAGCCATCCTCAGTTTAATCAAAAGGCTTTTTGTGTGTGAGCGTATGGGTCGGCACACATGCCATGTGCATGCATGTTTGCATATGTTTTCACTCAGCTCTATGCTGGTTCCCTCACATTACTCAAAGATACCAGGAGGCCCAATTAAACAAAGTGACAGAACCCAGTAAGTCCGAAAACATAAAATGTTTTCAGGTTTTGCTCCGTGCCAGTGCTCGGTGTTCGCAGTGTTGCTGAGACGCTGCTGTCACTTGGCTTTTTTCCACAAGTGCTGCTGTGCAACTTTTACAACATCTACATAAAATAATCAACTGGTGACAGAGCTAATTAAAGCTGATGTAGTCAGAAAGAGACAAATTATAGGGAGAAATGTGAAAAATGCAGAGTTTGGAGCACAGTTTTATTACTCACCGATGCACGCGTGAACTCTGACTGATAGCTGCGTTCGAAGAATGATGCCGTGTTTCTTTCCTCGTCTACAAAGAAAAAAGACAAACGGAGATAAAGCAACATGTCAGAAGGTATTGGACCATTGTGATCATTTCAATTTTCATGTGCGTGCCAGACATAGGTGCACATGTTGACAGGATAATGGAGCTGAAAAGCTGTTGTTAAATGGTGCAAAATGATCTTCGAGCCTTTTTCAACAAGTTATTCTGTTCCGTTTCAGGCAACATTTGCAGTTTGAACACAGCAGGAAGCAGATCAGGGAAAAGGTCTTCATCAATGAAAATGAAGGATGGGAGCAACTCTGAGGTCAGCTCCACCCCCTGCGTTAATGGAGATATGCCAAGACCCTGTCAGCATCCTGTCAAGAGCTCACAATGTGCGAATGAAAATCAAAAACAAAGAAGACAACAATGCCCCTGAATGCTATTCAGCCCTGATAGTGAATGTGAGAGCAGTTTAGATCCTTCAAAAGTTAATTCTCTAGTGTCTGTGAACAGACACTGAAGTTTGTAAAAGTTCAACTCTCAATACTTTGCTGCTCCCATACTCGGTGTGTGGTACTCCCAGACCTAATCATTTAACAGTTTTTAATTACTTTCATTTTAAAAATAAAAACAATTATAAAGTGGGTTGGTTGATCACCGTTTTGCTTGAGGTTAGATCCTTCATTGGGCCTTTAACCTCCCAACTACCTAAAGAAACACACAAACGAACCTAGCAGGCCAAATGTAGACAAGAGCACAGCAGGTAGAGTTGCGCAACACCCCCCTACCCTCCCTTCCTAATTTGGCTCACTGACAAATGGGCTTATATGCTGGCTGCATAGAGTTTGTGTGATTGTTCTGACCGGCGCAGTGCCAGCAGCAGACTGTCACTTTCAAACCGTCAGGCGTGAGCGGCTCTGACAGAAAGAGAAAAACTACTGCTGCTTCGCCACATACAAACAGACCCAGACAGACTGACACACTGACATTTTTCCTGCCCCAACCAGTCAGCGGGAGGCCGAGCTGATACGCGCACAAGCGCATGACATGACAGGGGAAGTCTGCTTATCCTCACTGTTTATCAAATATAATATCCCGCAACAGGCAGAGGCGACACAGGAGCAACATCTGTCAACAGGGCCCTTCGCTGCGAGATGAGACGGCAAACAGGAACTTTATCCCTTGTGATGCTGTTGAGGCAAATCGGTAACTAGACCCATTTTGTCACGAATGTCTGCTTTCTCTCCGCTTAGATGCAACAGTATCCCTGTGCTTAACCAAGACCTGAGGCTACACAGGCCAACGTGCTCATTATCAAATTAAACAAACGTGCATGGAATATAAGTGAGGTTTTCAGACCCCGACCCCCACCACCACCAATTAAACATGAAAACTGAACACTCCTGCAGACAGTGCTGCAGGCCTATAAAAGATGGAGCCCAAACCTTCTTAAACAATGAGAACTATAAAGAATGTCAGCTAAATAACAAACTGGGGGCATGCTGGTATATAATAGTGAGCCATGAAAATCTTGTGAGCCAAATTAACCTTGATTCATAATATACATGAAGCTTCTGAAATAGGTGAATCACTGAATTACTACTTTTTATAATATCACGAAAGGACCGAATGCAATCTAAACCACTTACTTCCTACTTATGTCATACTTCCTGACCATTACACAAGTCAAATGGTCAAAAGTAGAGCACTTTATAATAGATTAAATGAAAACATATGGACATTGTTATTTAGTATGAACATTTATAAAAAGTAGTGGGCATTTCAAGGCACCAACCAAATGCTCATCATCATCATCAATTTCTCTATCAAACATAGCAAACAGGAATGCAGCTGCAGAAAGTTAACAACTGTACCCGACAAAAAAAATAAATAAATAAAAATTAAAAAAATAAAACCTTACGTTCCCCATCTTGATTGCCCCTTTACTGCCCCATTGTACAGCACCTCATAAAGCTCGGGCTTAATCCTCACACAGAGCAGCAGCAACTGGACCGGTGGATGCCTGCCAGCTCAATGCTCTCTGGCTTTATCTAAGGGAGCATTACTGGCCCTGTTTATAAAACATCACAAAATGTGTACCCACAGAAAGTGAACACACATACTTGGAATACAGTAAAGCCAGTACTTCCCCTCAAAGACCAATTAATGCCAGACAAGAAGGCCCCGCTGAGGTCTACTGACTCAGCACTTCTTGGACACCCCTGTTCGAGAAGGCTCCCGTATCACTGCGTCTGTAGCGGGACCTCCAGTACCCGAGTAAGCCAGGTGGGGTAAAGTTTTAAGTCTGACAATTACTCTGGTTCTTTTCAAGTCAACTTTTTCTTCTTCAAATGAAAACCTTGTGTGCTTCGAGCATCTATGAAACAATGTCCAAGTGGGTCAGAAAAAAAGCGAAAATAAAGAAAGCAGAGCTGCCCTCGGAGACATGAAAGGATGTGATGAGAAACGCTGAATTTCTGAGGCCTTCAGAGCAAGAACGGATAGATTTTTAATATGTCTGACTTTTGAATAGTTGTCAAACACATCAGAAACACTCAATAAAACCAGCAAGAGCATTTTCAGCATATAATTGCTGGCTTTCTAACAGAAATTACATCTACTACAGCGTGAAATGCGAAAAGGTGAAAGAAAATGCTAAAAAAAATCCACATGCTGAATCCATTATCCAGTCAATAACAGCATTTCATGTTATCCTATAAAGACAAGCCAGGGAATATGTCTTACAATGTGTCAAGCTCGACACATAACTCAACACTATCGCACAACACTGTTTTTCCCCTAAAAGATCAAAAACAAATTTGCTACAACTTTTCTATCCATCCTGGTCCTACGAGAACACGTCCCGCATACTCCACCTCCAACTAGAGTGCCAAAAAAACAGCGTGTGTGTCAATCTATCACAGCTAGAATACACACACACTCTGCCAGGAACTGTGCAGATATGCCTGTGCACGTGTCTGAACTACATGGTCAGTTTGTAACCAGAAGTGGGGTGGTATCAGAGAGGGGACAAGGGGATTTACGAGTCACAATCTTGTATAGCTGAGCTACATAACGTGGCGTGGAAGTGATTATGGCCCTTAAGCTCCCGTGACATGGATATCTCCTGGCTCTCGCAGCGTTCTGTCAGAGGATCATACTTTAATCTGATTGTAAAGACACTAGGTATGACACAGGCGCCTCAGGAATGTAACCTGTCATTAATATCAATTACAGATGGATTCAATTGCCAATGATCAGGGGAGCTCAGAACTATTGCACTACTCCCTTTTCTAGTAGTAGGTGACTTAGCTTAAAGCTAAAATAGTGAAAGCATGATGAAAGCATCATTTTCGCTTGTCAGCTGAAGTTATTGCAGGAGGTTTATTTTGAGATAAACGTGGAAAACCCAGAAAGTAAAAAACAACCGTTGGTTTTGTCTGGCAAGTCAGCTTTTTTTTTTTCTTCTTTAGGTTAAATCCTTGGGTGTTATGACTGCTGCTGACAGATCATACGCAGTAAAAATGAGAGCGAAAACAAAACAAAATGGAACAAGTAAGGGTGAAATCCCTCATCAGACCTTTTATTGGCTCAATAATCATCAAATCAAGAACACTGAGCAGTGGGGGGCGTAATTCTGGGCCCATCAGCACCGTAAAAAGCCAATGAGCAGCACTGCCCTATTTTTACTAAATAATTGGCTAACCACCTTCACCCCCCCCCCCCCCCAGCCTCCTCAGACAACGCTGTGTGGGTTTAATGACACACATCCATACCAGCTCGTGCCAGCTGGCACAACACCGACCCATGCAGGCTCAGTCTTTGACGAGAGAAGAAGTGGACCACTTTAACCTCACAGCTCTTAATAGCCTCCAATAAGCTCCTAACAATTTCAGCTGGAACTGGGAAAGGCCAGCACTCCCAACTTCCAACAGAAACACCAAGCCAGAGAGCAGCTTATGAATTTCAAGTTAGACAAATAAATCCATACATGTTTGTGGTCCAACTGACCAGGAACTTTCATGCCAACCTTTGGTTTGTGATCATCTAAAGTGGGCAGTACATGAAGGATGTATCAACATACTGCACAGTACATGAAAAAATGTATGGAGCCAATAAAGTAAATGGCCAAGGAAAATGTATGAACCAGAAGTTAACCTAACACAACTGTGAACTTTTTCTTCATCCAGCTCCAGGAGCTGTGTCAAGCCAAAGCAATATCTACCTACACATTACGCAGAAACAATATGGCTAAATCGTTAGCTGAGTGTTAGGAGGGTGTATACTGTGTAGCTGCCCCAGTGCTCTAAATGAGAACCAAAGTAAAGTCACAAAGAGATGTGGGTGATTACTCATGAGACATGACTAGAACACAAGTGGTTAAGATTACAACCTTGGTGCCACTCGACACAAATAGATCAATTCGATGGAAATTCCAGGATTTTTCAGTCTACTAAAAAAAGGGCACCAGTATCACCACTGAACCAACTTTATAAAATCCCGCAACTGCTACTACTGCAATGTCTTTTAAAAATACAACAAACACGATCATTTTAGTGACCTGCATGCAGATAAAATACCCTTGAGAGACTCACAAAACCTATGTGAGGAAAATCAGAGTCTCTTTTTCCTAGGAGACTCTCAGGTGGGGTAAAGACCTTCTCCTCTGTTCTTTTAATAGAGGAAGGCACAGTTCAAAAAAGGATCATTCGGAAAAGGGATCATTCATTCTAGATCCAAATAAGTATCATTAGACAAATCCCTTTAATAGTATTAAATTAGGCAAAGGAATATAGTAAAAATGTTTATTAATATGCATTCCCAGTGGCAAGGATTAAATACTATAGCTTTTCCCTCGTCTTGCTTCAAATCTCTCTTCCAGTAAAAAATACTCACATTGTACTGAAATATGCCTGACTGTCAAGATTTTTTTAAGTCAGACTGTTGTAATCAAAAGCTTTAAAATCACTCAGTCCCCCCCCCAAAAGAAAAAAAAAAGTATTTGCACCGCTATTTGACCACAGCAACAGGAACAATCTATTCCTGGACAATCAAAATCTGGCAAGCATCGTACATTACTGTATCCACCTGCTAGACCGTGCCAGTCCCACTTTAGTTTTCAGCCTGAGTGGCTCTGGCATCAGTCTGAGCAGCACCTTTTGAAGTGCAAGGAATATTAAGGCCAAGTTTTTTAACGCCAGAATCTAGTTTTATTTCAGCTTTTTAAATTCAGCACAGTGTAGAGAATGTTCTTCATTTCGGCGGCTGTGCACATTCGCCGAGAGTGGAGACAGAAATGGCGGCGATTATTATCTTACCCTCCATCCTCCTGAAATCCCTCCAGTTCATCTCGCTGTTCTGCCAGCGTAGATTCCAGGTCCAAGTAGCTTCCATTATGGGACAGCTGAAGGGCACAGTCATCGGGCTAGACAGGAAAAAGGCACAGTCAGCATGTATTCAAAATGCTGTGTTAAGAGATATTTATGAGCATTTGACGGTGGAAAGATGCTTTGGGAGCTTCTGAATTGAATGACACACATCAGCTGAACAAATGGCACTGACATCCAGGGGGTTTGAATAACTATTTGTGTTTCACGCCCATGCAGGCACACAACTTTAAAGCTACACACAAATGACTCGTAAGAATTTTAGACAAGTAACTTTCTTTAAATATTTTAAAAACTTTGCTGTTTCGATGGCTCCACAGACACATGCGTAGCATATTTCAGGTCTATGTCTGTTCGCCGTGAACCACAGAAGGCTCTTTTATCAGCTCCTGTCAGTGCTCTACAATGAAAAACTGTGCAAGGTTGCAGAGAAGTCATGCAGATTTGAACGAGCTTGGCAGTCTGCTGCCTCTTATCTCGCTGCTCTCCTGTCTGATAAACTATCATCACATATGATGACTTTGCAGAGGAGGTATGATTTGTCTGGTCTTGAATGGTTGTCATCACCAGACTGTGGTCAAAGAGATGAAGAATGAGAGTGACTGTTCACTTGTCTGGTTGACCTCCAAATTGGAGATATTAACCTATTTATATTCAGAGTCTGTCAGCTCCACGGGACAGCGGCTCCAACAGCGAAGCAGAGGAAAGGAAAACAAATACCATTATGGGAGGGCGAACATATGATGCGAGTGCAGAAAGTGGCACTGCTCTGCACCATCAACAATCCGAGTGTCTAAACCAACAACGATTTGTACAAATACGTTGAACTCCAGTAACCTGTCTTTTTTGTCAGCCCTCACTTGGGCTTTGTAAAGCAACAAAGGCAATGATACCCTTCCATAAATACCACTTACATAGGCAGCCTGCAAGAATTTCTCTCTTAATGCACAACACATGTAAACAAAAGTTTAACATGCAAAACCATGTGTTTTTTTTAAATCGGACCAGTTATTGCCTGGTCTGATGCAGTTCAATTTCCTTCCGCATATGACAGTAACTTAATTAAACGTGAAAGAACAACCCTGGGAAAGACATTACAGCTTTGATCTGTTCAGCCACTCTGCATTACTGCACTACAGCACTCAAGGACTGTGTCATATTTGAGAGCTGAAACAAAACATGTGGTTGGTTGGGATAACTTTCAGTCTCTCTCCAACTCACTCTCTGGCTCGGAGCTGTCTTGTTTGCTGCCCAAACCAAACGATTATTGGGAATATAAAAAGATGTAGAAGCGGAGCTGAATATCATTTTTTTAAAGGAGACATCGGGGGATGAGGCAAAGCACGGGGTTGATGCAGAAGAAAGGTGAGGAGATCGTTCCTTTTCCAAGACATCTGCAAGTCTTATTTGTAGATGTTCTTCAGGTGAGGCAGGGCGTGATAGAAAAAGACTTGTGAGTGAAAACAAGCACATCTATTCTGCACATAGTCGGTAGCGGGAAGCAAGTGATTCTCCAGATTACAAGACAGATTCTGGCCTGACAGGAAAACCAGGCATAGGGGCCCAAGTTAGGCCCATGATTTCTTCTTTTTTTTCCCTTCTGTTTTTTTATGCCTATGGACTGACATGCCTTTGAAAATAAAAAGTGGGATAGTAATATGAAATGTTGCATGACAGAGAAGACACTTTAAATCATACTGTATGGAGTGACCAGTAGCTGGGCCTTAAATAACCTGTAAGACACTCAACAATCCCAGAAACAATGTATTTTTGTTGAATGTCAACTTTACGTTTCCAAATGTGGTTTCCTTAATGTTTGAAAAAAATATGTACTACATGACCATAAGTCAGTAGAGGTTAGCCTTTTTGTCCATCCATCTATTTTATTCCACTTATCCATTTCAGAGTTACGGGAGGGGCTGGAACACACCTTGGACATGTTGGCAGTCCGTTACAGGGCTAACGCAGAGAGACCGACAACCATTCACATTCACACCTGGAGAGGACTCACACAGGCACAGGGAGAAAATGCAAACTTCCCATGATGCACTGAGCATTTCACCTTCACTCACTTCTTTTCACTCTTTTGTACTTACTGTATATGCCGCTTTGCATTTAACTACTAGTTATTATTAATAATTAAATGGCTCTCGTCCACAGCGTGTCTTTTGTCCTGTCTCCCACCCCTCACCCCCAAGCAGCCTGGTTCTTCCTGAGGTTTCTTCCTGTTAAAAGGGAGATTTCCCTTCCCACTGTTGCCATGTGCTTGCTCATGGGGGGGGGGGGGGGGGTCCTCTAATTGTTGGGGTTTTCTCTCTATTATTATAGGGTCTTTACGTTACAATATAAAGCTCCTTAAGGTGGCTATTCTTGTGATTTGGTGTTATATAAATAAAACTAAACTGAATTGTATAAGCCCTATAATTATGACTGTGCAAATGCCACTAAATTACAATCCAAAAAACCCAAATACATTATTACAGGTAGATTTATCATTTTGCTATTTTATACTGTATATATTATACTTTAAATTATACTTTACATACTGAAAAAGACGGATTAGATAACAAGACCAAACAAAATATTTGTACTCTTTCAGCTTCACTCTGTATGACAACCTGAACTGCACAAAACACTGGGCTGAATCTGCAGCTGTAACCAGTAATTAGCCAACTGTGGAACCAAGAAATGCAATTCCCCACACATGGGTTTGACTTGCAGACCAAAATCAACACAGGCAAGAAAAAAACTTAAAAAAAAACTTGCAGTGAATTACACAAGTTTGCCATTAACTAATCCCCATCTGTACACCCATCTTTTCTTCCATATAGCCATAAATCTATCCTCTAACCAGTGTCACTTTAGGCGCTCTTTATATAATCAGTGTGGATTACTTCACAGGAATTACAATGTACAACCAAGCCAGGTTGATGCACTTTAAACAGCTCTTAATCCAGGAATAAGTGCTACCAGATTATCAGAGGCAGAGACTTCTTTAGCTGTCTCCTGCCCAGGACTTGAACCCACAGTGGCCCTGTGATGGCCAAGTCCAGAGAAGCAACCACAAGCTCCTCTGCTCACACACTGAGGTCTGGCCTCTCCCTTCAACCACCATACTGTGGTCCACTGACCAGGAAGGCAGTTAAGGCAGAAAGAACTAAAAATAAACACCATGCAATTTCAAAATTAAAACTGCTATCTCACTCCAAATTTCTTTATATTCCAGATGGGAAAGACATTTGGAAAGCTAGCTGTAAGCAGCGATGAGGGGGCCAAGCAGTTCAGCGGGTCATAGCCTGCAGTTTGATCTCATTGTGTTAAAAGTGTGGCTGTAAGCACTGAAGGGAAAAACAAGTTCTCTATTATTATTTATTTATACAAACAAAAAGTGGTGCCAGCACAAGAATTACTGATTTAAAGCAAACAGATCATCAGTTTGGAAACAAATGACATTTTTTGGTTCTTGCTATTTCTCCAAATGGTAAACTGCACTCTGACCCAAAAATGGGTCAAGAGTGTTGATGACATATGAACTCACTTCCTGTTTGGTAGCTCTAATGGAAACAGGGAATATGGTTCACTAGTAATGTGTGTTAACAGAGCTGCAACTTTGACCAGCGGAGTGCTCAACATGTAGACAGGACAACCCTTTTTTTTTTTTTTTTTTAAATTTAATCACACACAGGGGCTGCCATTCACTTGACCAGCAGAAGAAGACAGAGCAGAGAAAACGGTAAAGACGTCTATATAGCAACCACAGTGGACTACAAATCAGTTTAGAGGATTAACATCTGGCCACTTTAAAAGCTTCACATTTGCTCGATAAGGTGGAGATGCAATTTGTGATATTTCTGTGAGAGCAAGTGATTTAAAACACATTACACCTGATGCATGAACACAAAACCACAACAGTAACCTTAATTTTCCTGTCCAGTCCAAGGCAACTTTTTCCTTGGATGTGTTCCTCTGAAAGGAGCTGAGACAACACTCCAAATTAAGAGAACCTCAAATCTGCATGACAATGTGTAAAAGAATTCAAAGGGAGCTCTGACAGGCCTGAAGCAGGAACCTACATTTTGCAGCATTTAACATAACTTCTCATTATGGGACGAAAAAAATGCAGAAAAACAACTGTCCCACAAACTGAAATTGGTAAAGTGAGAGTCCATTCTTCAAGACCTCGCTTAAATTCTGTTTTTATAAACTGATGCAAGGCCTCTGGGCCACAAAACCCCAAAATACAAAACATAGAGAGAAAAGAAAGTAAATGAAGGAGTAATGAGCTATTGATTTGCCCTGAAAAACTGAATATTTTGAATAACTCTGAATAACGCTGAAGACAATGCATTATTCACTAGAAAACCAAATGTCTGGGTGAGGTGGGAATCACTCCCTTTTACCGAAGCAGCACAAAAGATACCAGATTTATATTATACAAAATGGTCTTCAAGCAGAATAAAAGATACTACAAACTATATTACACTATGATGTACTGTACATAAGACATACCATCACACATAGGTGGCATTTCAAGTGAGTCTCCCACCCTCACTAAGAGTTTTCACTATTAAAAATAAACCTTGTGCAGCTATAAAAATCAGTTTCTACAAACTGATATTCGACTCTGTACAGCTACTTTTCCAAGTTGTCATCCCATGTATAACCCAATCCAGCACACACAACTGATCTCCACTCTGGAGAATGCCCACAGAAAATGACAGTAAAATCCCTAAAACAGCATATGTCAGCTGTTTTGATTGCCCCTGCACCATGTGTTGGTCACGTACTATTTATAACAGAATGGCCTGCACTGTAGGGATAAGACAGCCTTGCTGTATTCACAAGGTCGCACTAAAGTCTCGTTTTCAAACGTCTGATGGTGTGAATCAGGGAGCTGCTTGGTCAAGCGCGGCGACGCAGTTGCGTCACCTACCTGACTGTTTTTGTTTACGAGAAGAACAGGGACTTCCCCCTCAACTTACGGCTAACCACCAATGCCCATGTGACCAAATCTCACTAACCAGGCCCTGCGCAGCCAACCACAGGTACTCCCTCTCTGTCTGCTTTGCGGTCCAGCTGGTCTGCAGCTAAACTGAGACGGTGCAAAGTACATCAGCTCCTTGTTTGTGTTTTTAATTTTGCCCACTTCCTTTTCGGTGGAAAGCGTCCCCATCTCATGCTGCTGGTCAGACTGAGCAGGCTGCAGAATGAGAGCCTGGCTTGTGGTGATCCACAGCATCCTGAGGCTCCTATGACTTATCTCACCAGCTTGACTCAAACAAGATGGAGTACCACTGATCTGACAGAATGAATAAAGACCCAAATTAACTCCCCATTTATGCAACTTTCTACCCAGATTAAGACGAATGCTCAGTAAAAAGACTCAGCCTCAGATGATATGGTCTCTGTGATTTGTTTAAATTTAAAGGTCAGTAGATGGGGCTTCACAAAATCTAATCAAGAGGCAGAAATATGCCAAGACATTTAACTTCTGGAGGCATCCAAAGGGAGAAAAAGAAAATGAGTTTCAGGTCTACTTTTGTCAACTACTGTCTCCAACATTTTGGATCTTGGGAAGGCCATTGTTTGCAACCAAAAAGAATTAGCACTGCTTCACTTCCTCAAAAACCAAGCAGTAAATGGAGCCTGAAAATTGAGGGTGATCAAACACAAATACCTTTCTATTTCAGACTAAAGAAAAGCTGGTTAACAGAGTCAAAATACAAAAAAAAGGGGGCTAGAAAAAAACACGTTTGATTAGGAAGACATGTTGCCAATTCAAAATCACAGATCTAATCAAGCCAAGTGGGAAATTACCCTTTTCCATCCTTCAAGAACTGACCAACTGAGCATGATTTGACCCAACCTACTTTAATTCTCCACATGGGCTTCCAGTCTGTCCATTTATGACACTGCAAATAGGTCGCCTTCTCCCACAAATAAGTTGTTTTTTTTCCTTTGAGGAGGTTAGATTTTCAAGTCAAACAATCATTAAGACTGCAACCACAAATGTCTTTTTTGCTTATTTGTTTGCGTCTCCTCCTTTGCCAACCACAAACAGGATACTTTTTTCCAAACTTTGAAGGAACACCTAAAGTCTTGGCAGTGCACAGGTGGGTAATTGATGTAAATATTAACCGATGGCAGCCCCTCCCCCACCCCAAATAATAGGTATCTAATCTACGTCAACACCGCCTGGAGTTATTCTGTCTATCACAGGACTATCACGCCGAGAATCAGTAACTATTTGAATGCACGTCTATGCCCCATCAGCATCCCCTATCAACAAAGTGCTTACTAAGACGCTTGCTCATTGGTGAATTAGTTTTGTTTGGTAGTAACACAATCGACCTGTTCAAGCTAATTATTAATTTAGGCGTTGGTGTTACATTTTAACTCGTGCTTTTAACGAAACGTGCACAAAAACAAAATCAAGAGGTTAATCGTGCGTTGCATACCTTGTGTGGGGCTTTTAACAGCCTGTGGACTCCAGCAATCTGATTTATCAGAGGGATATCTTCCCTGAAGGTGTACAGAGGCGGTCTGGTGGGCTCGGGGAAATTGGTGCTGTTAAATGGATCAGTATCATCTAAAAACTGCACCCTGCATATAAATGTAGCCATGATGTATCCATGCAAGGCGAGTTTAGATGATCAAAACAGTGGATGCGGCACTACGGTCTCTGACAGAGGCGCAGCCAGCCCCCCCTCCGGGCAGCGAACTACCGGCAGGTCTTCTGCAGTAACAAAATCCTGCACCCTGTTATCCTTGGACCTTCCCCATTTGTTTCACCCAGCGTAGATGTGTCAGGACAGTGTGCGCAAAAAGTCCCAAAGTAGAGATCCGGAGTAACTCGCTGAGATGTCACGGTTAGTCAGTGCGTGGCGGAATCGAGCGGAGCGCCAGTGTCCAAGGGCATTGCGGGCGGTTGAGGTGCTGAGGCAGACTGCGGACGGCACTGCTACACTTGGCGCCTGGTCTATGGGAAGCGGCTCCCTCCTCATGCATAAAGCCTGAGAAGGGACACTGCAAGCCAGGTCCCAGTCAGCCCGGCCAAGCTCGGATTACACGCGCTATAGCGGCCTCCAGTGGGAAAAAAGCAAAACGGATGCTGACAGTCCTTCAACTCGGTGTTGACAAACACACACTAGAGCTATAGTGGACACCAGAGTTATAACATATTTGTGTTTTCTTATTAGTTTGTATTTTTGTTTCGCTTTGACTTTTTAATTCAGTTTAGTTTCAGTGAGTTTCCAGAGTGGATTTTCTTGCTTCAGCTTAAAATATTTAGGTTCAGTGTTTTAATGTTGTTCACTTTTAATGTTTATTACTTTTTCATTCATGGGAAATGCCAGAGATGAGATTTAGGAAAATAATTAGATATTACAATATAAACAGAGCTTTTTGAAAGCAGTTGACTCGCAGCCTTGTAGACACCCAAACTTTAATAAACGGATCCTTTAAACCCTCATCATGCAGTTTGTGATAACAAATGTTAACAAATTAGAAACACCTAAACTAAGGATTTATTCTGTAATGTTATTTTATTTTAATTGCTATTTTAAAAGTTCACAAAAGGTCTAGGTTTTTTTCCTTTTAGATAACAATTTCTTTTCCCATTTAGTTTTAGTTAACTATGATAACCTTGTTTTTTTTACCAGAAAAAAACACAATGCTGCATATATTTTGAAAAAGAAAATGCATCTAACAGCAATATGTATGATCTAGTTTTAGAAGTAAATTCATGAGCTGTCTACAAATACGCCTTATGGTACATTTCTGTATTATTGAGTTTTATGCTTATACCCTGGTTACTGATGCTTCATGGGAGTGGTTAGAGCAATTGAAAAATATGAAACAAATCTCCAAACATCTCTAGAGTCAGCTGTCTAACATTGCATAGGTCCACCCTGAGCCTCGAACAGTTCTGACCTGTCAGTGCATAGCCACAGAGCCTCTGGGGCTGTCTCTACACACTGGCATGTTGGCAGCACAACCTTGGCTGGTATGGGTTGTTGGGTGGGGCCTTCAGGGATACACGAAACAAGCCTTCAAGGCTTTCTACAAGAAACACAAGAAGGCAAAGTTCTGCTATAGCTCTGTGGTTTGGGCTTGTTCCGGGCACTCCCATGACGCCTGTTTAGACAGGGATCTGGGAAGCTTCGAGGCCAGGTCAAAGCACTGGGTTTTTAACGTTCCTCGAGTTGTTCCTAAGTAGCATTTGTGGTGGATTTGTGGTGGAGGAGGCTGCTGCCACTGAGGAGTGCTTTCGTTCAAGTAGGTGCCATCCACATAAATGCCAGGACTCCAAGGCTTTCCAGACAAACATTAAATTGTTGTCTGTTTGATGTTAATATGGTCATTTAAAAACGCAGCATCACCCAGCTGCTCATAAATCATCTGTTTTCGAGTGGCAGCCAATCAGAAATTGCCTTAAATTCAATTCAATTCAATTTTATTTATACAGCACCAAATCACAACAATAGTCACCTCAAGGCACTTTATATTGTAATGTAGACCCTATAATACATACAGAGAAATGGAGGGTGGTCTTTAAAAGGGGAGGATTAAAACAGATTGTCTCATACATTAGATGAACTGAGGGGCTGCACCAAGGTCCAGTAAACAATAGGCAAAATAAAAAGAAAGCTGAAAGAACTCTTTAAACTAAAACAAGCTTTAGTCTGTTTTTTAGTTTTTTTTTTCACCTGTCCATTAGCTCTTCTGGTGTCTTAACGGTGCTTTTCTCTCTCCTCCAGTTCTTTTTAACCTCTATTCACTCAAGCTCATAAATACAATCCAGCCAACAAAGTCTTCAATCTGGAAAAAGAACTTTAAAGATTAGCTTACATTTAGTTTAATTTAAAAAAGCAATTCTTTGAATACAAACCGACATACCTTGAATTTATCATCTGAAGCTACAGCTATGTAAAGCTGTGCCCTAGAAATATTTGTTTCCACAGATGATGCCTTGTAACAAAAAACCTTTGAGAACCACTGAGCTAGACTAGGTTGCCAGCTAAAGAGTGCTCTAATTCACCAACCTGATCTTGCAGATGAGAAAATGGGGCTCTCATTGCCTACAGCAACAGAAGTCAACTTAATATAGACTCTATGGAGCCCATACCTTACCTTCTTATTTTGGATCAAAAGTTATATGTAGCACAATTCAGTTCAATTCAAGGCACTTTAAATGTTAAGATAAAGACCCTACCTACAATAATAGAGACAAAACCACAACAATCAAACCACCTTTGAACAAGCACTTGGTGACAGTGGGAAGGAAAAACTCCCTTTTAACAGGAAGGAACCTCCTGCAGAACCAGGCTCATGGAGGGGCGGGGCCATCTGCCCTGACCGGTTGGGGTGAGGAGAAGAATACAGGACAAAGAAACGCTGTGGAAGAGAGAGAGAGAGAGAGTTTAATAATAACTAATAACTATTGTCTGCAGTTATAAGTGTTGTATGTGTCTGCGTAATGAACTTACACAGTAAATGCTAAATAGATTAAACCCAGCACTCTTGTCCAGCTGTGATCACTCATCTCAGTACACGTCTGTGTAAATATCTTTTTGGTCTTGGTCCCATTCACAGACTACATATATAAACACAGATGTAGCCACTCTGACTCTTGTCTGTTGGTTAGTAAAGTCCTGTTGCGAAGCCTCAAAATGATTGTTTTCATCGTTGGGTTCTTGGTGTTCTGAAACTGGATGTGACATGCAAGGCGTAAATTTGCCTATGTCACGGACTGCCGGGGCAGACCGTGTGGAGTGAGTAGAGGACCCAAGAGCAAACAGAGGTGAGGACACAAAACCGGACTTAACAAAAGGTGAGCCTTTATTTAGGGCCAAAAACTTATGGAAAAAACAACAAAGTAACTGAGGGAAAACCTGAACATAGACTGGGAAACCATGACTCTGAGATATAGACTATGACTAAACAAAATACAAACTATGACTTATTATGGCTGGGAAACTATGACAAGGGGGTAGGGGAGATAACACAGACGACGCGACACAGACTACATGAAACACAGAGACTAAATACACATGAGGGATGATCAGGGGAAGTGGCCACACATGGGAGCACAGCTGACACACATGAACCTAACGACAGGACAGGAGAGGTGAAACTAAATACACTGACCTTGAATACAGACTTTCAAAGTAAAACAGGAAACATAGAGATTAGACATGACATGAACTAAACATAACCACGCAGACATAACTCATGACAGGTAGACGCACGAACCAGGGAGACGGAGTACAGGGGAAGATGACAGAAGCGACAGCATGAACTTGACAACACAAGACACACAGACATAAACACATGAAGGGCAAGGGAGGCTTAATACAAGGGTAATATAATTACAAATGAGCTGGAATAACGTAATGAACCTAAACAAACAATAAACATCAAAATAGACTAAACACAAAACACTGGGTCGCACGACCCAGGACCATGACAGCCTAAGAAACCGAGGGCGAGTGTGCGCTCATGCACAGGATCAGTGTTGTCTTAATTAAAATCAGTCGGGCATATGATAACTGTACTTTGAGTCAAACATTGAACGACCTGGAGAACTGCCACTCAACGCTAAATTCCCTGTTTTATTCACTGTCACTAATGCAGGGATGTCAAACATAAGCCCGAGGGCAGAATCGGCCCGGCAAAGACTCTAATCTGGCCCTGCTGGACGGCTTTGGAAAATATGAAGGTGGGCATACATGTTTGGACTTTTAACTGCATTTTCACAAGTTTTACAGCTTTTCCTGCTGATAAAGACCTCCCTCGCAGCCATCTACACTACACTAAGTATTTAAGTTGTTAAGTAATAGATTAACAATTAAATGATAGAAAAATGTCTGTTAAGTGAGCATTGGTTTTATATTTTTTATATTTTATATTTTACACATTGTCTAGTTAAAATTTTTTTATTTTTGTGTAGACAGATTAAACTTTGCTTAAACTTTTTTGTGTATATGTTCTCAGAGTTTCAACAATTTTTTGATCTATGTCAGAAAAACTGTTTTCTTCAGTTGGATGAATCAACACTTTAAGGGAGGCCCACACAACCAATGTTATAAAAGAGTGAGCCTCACACGAGCAGTGGCTTCTGTGGATCTACCTCTCTCCATCATAGAACACGGCAGTTAACTCTCACGTTATGTCCTACGTTATATTCATTCTGAGCTTGAGCTTCAAAGGCAGCACACCTCCAGTTGATGCTCTATGACACCACGGACTAGTCAATCCATCACAAACATCTAGTTCATATTATCTCACAGTGTGCGCCACAATTTACATTCCAGCACTGAACAGTGAACTACTGTATCACCACAATACTACAGTGTTTCACTGATAAAGAAGCAAAAACTAACCGACACAGGCCTGAAGGACAGGATATTGCCCCATCGGCAGCTGGGTGAGCTGGAGGTGGAAGAGGCTGGAGACCGGCAACAAGTTCTGGTACACGCTGACCTGTGTGGGGTTTTGTGTGGGTCTCAGAAATATCTGGCGCTTCCAATATCTAACTCAGAGTCAAGGGCACGGGTAATACTTTCATGGTTTAACTATTCACAATCATGCTGCTTGAAAATAAAATATTGGAACAAGAATACTCATGTATAGCTGTGAACACATAATATTTACAGGTTATAATGTAATTTCGCATAATTTCTCATGATTATAATGTAAAATAAATATATATTAGAATGCTTTATAATAGTGGAGATGTTTCTCCAAGTTTAGTTCAACATCACTGATGTAATGTTAACATGCTGTAAAAACTGTAGTACTGTATAATAGTCCTGTTTAGATCAAATATAAGACACTACAGAGTGTCCTTTAAAACATTCACTGGCTGTACTACATCCACATAAGTGTTTTTGGTGGCTGATTTCTTTTACACCACCATAATTGCCTGCAAGATGAGCCTTAGCGACATACTGTGAAAATGTGTGAGAGAAGCTTCCCCTGTGGATTACCTCTGGTACTGGGAAACCCTGAACGCAACTCGACAAGAGGAAGGTGGGCAGCAGTGCCGCATACTGTTGTATCATGTTTGTACATGTTCTGTATCTGTGAAGTTTGTGGTATTGATACTGCTGTGAAGGTGCAGCTTATTGCTTTCCACAGAGTAAATATTTTAATTTCCCAAGGTTGCATGTGTGACTTCATGCCTTCCCTGCACTGTTGACCTTATTTCTGATAAGAGGTTTGAGTTCTTTCAATGCAGTAAAGTTTCACCAAATCTAAGCTGCATATTTAAAATTATTTTAACAATGAAACTGGATTTTGTCATCTTGAATTTAATTTAATTTCCTCCCTCTCTTCACTCTCTGAGTGTGCCGATCTTCCAGCTAAAGAGCCTTCACACTAGAGACATGCCTGCTGATTTATGAAAAACAGGTAGGAGTCTCTTGAAGATTGTTTGTTTGGGGGTAAAGCAGATTATAGATTTGTAATGTAAAATAGCCTCATAACAGTTCACCACACACTCCACTTGGGAAATCATTAAAATCATCATGCTTAAATTCTTTGTTTCCTCTTTTGTAACTTTCAACTTCATAAAATAATTAAGGACAGCTAACATGCTCAAATCAGTCGAAAAATCAAGGCAAAATACTCTGTCACAAATAATGTTCTCTGAAAGGGAAACTCCTACAAATAAATAGCATGACAGACAGCCCCAGAAATGACCCTACCTATGGCTTTTAATCCCCAGTTTGTCACTCCTCTTCTTTAGTGAATCCCAACAGAATTTTGTTCTCTGTTTTTTATTTATTTATATTAAACTGGCAATTAAATTTTGCACTGAAGCTTTAGTAAATCTGTCCCTAGATCTCAAGAATTCTATATCACTATTTAAAGGGATGTAAAAAAAAGAAGTCAGTCTTTGTCAGTCTGCCCCAGGGCAGCTGTGGCTACAACCGTAGCTTGCCTCCACCAGTGTGTGAATGTGAGAGTGAATGAATAGTGGTATTGTAAAGCGCTTTGGGTGCCTTGAAAAGCGCTATATAAATCCAATCCATTATTATTATTATTATTATAAAAAGAAAAAGAAAGAACGAAAGAACGAAAGAAAAACGCCGCTAACATGTGGTTCATTTATCATCTGAGTTCTGCTCACCAAAATGTTTGAGCATGTTTCAGCTGTATGTAGGTTAAAAAAAATGCAGCCAGATGATACTAATTAGCACTAATATAAAGAGAAAAGGAGTGCATGGCTCTCTCAGAGTCACAAAAAATAGAAAAAATATTTTGTCAATGAGAACTTGTTTAAAAAGAACAAAGAAAGAAAAAAAAATCAGTGGATTGCAGTGTGTTGCTGTTTATGCCCTGATACTACTTTGGCATATGTTTGCAGCTCTGCTCCACAGAGAATTTCTCAATCTGATTTCATCAATTTGGTGAACAGCTAGGCCCTAAGATAAGATGCCTCTATTATGATCAACTTTTTCTTAGTCCTTCATTATTCCTTGCAGTTGATGTTTAAGTAGGGTTAGGTATAATCTGACAGATACAATCTAGCATTTGATTAAACAGTAGTTATGTAGTAATTAATGTAGATGCCAAGAATGGGAGGAGATGCTGACTTAGAAACTCTGACATGTTACGGTACATGTGTCTGTCCAACTGGAGTAAGTTTAACAATATACCAATGGTCTGCAAAGCTAAATACAATAAATATGGATTTAGTCTGACACGTACTGTAATCTACAAGTTTTTATTTATTTATTTGCCTCTAATATAAAGTGAACTATATTACATGTGCTTTTTGGCTGCAATAAATGTGTGAGTGATATTATTTTGTGTGAATATAACAAACTATAAGTACAAGACTAAATTTGCTGTTATCAGCATCTTATCATGTCATTTTATACAAACACTTTTATCAAACAAGCCGCACTGTTCCCATAGCTTTAACAGTCAATAAGAAATTAGAAGAAGCTGATAAAGCAGTCACCGCGTTCTCCCCTTCTCTTCATCAGACCTAACAGAGAGATGAGTTACATGTGAGGATTTGTGCTTACCTTAGAAATACACCAAAATAACAAGGAGCAAATGTTTGACATGGAAGCTGAAAGTGATGAGCAGAAAGAGATCACTCAAAGGCCAAAATGGAACAATAAAATTCAATATTTGCTAACCTGCATAGGATTTGCTGTTGGGCTTGGTAATGTATGGAGAGTCCCATATCTGTGTCAGACCTATGGTGGAGGTAAGCAGAACTCTGTTACACAGTGTCGTTTAATGTTGACATTAAACAATAAAATAGATAATAGATGCTCTTAAATGTTACTACTTTTACACTTTTAAATAATATTTTTAATAAAGTAACAATGCATGTATTAAAAATAATTAATACTGACAGGTTTCTGGCTTCAGCTTCCACGTGGGTCTTATTTCATATGCTCTCACTGCAAAGACTTGGTTGCAGTGATGATATATTAAAATAATTTTCAAGATCTAAATTTCCAGAAGAGAATGATTAAAGTTTCTGAAGACATTTTGTTTCAACATGACCGTAAAAAAAAATAGCAAACTTGTGTCATACTTAACACCGCTCTATAATTTATGTTAATTTCTATTAACTTTTAATGGTGAATTTTTAAAAACAGGCGTGGCTTCGATGCTGGTGTCCTTCCTGGTTGGACTGTTCTACAACATGATCTTGGCCTGGATCCTGTGATACTTCTTCCATTCCTTTCAGAGTCCACTTCCCTGGAGGGACTGCCCAGTAAACCTGAATCATACTGGTAATATTGACATCACGATATTATAGATTAATATGTGCCAAAATTAACTAAAGGCCCACAGGTTACTTATGATATCTCTAATTTCTAAACCCTGAACATAACACCAAACATTGAGACCAGTGGGTCCTTACAGTAGTAGCTGGTATTGTGTCTTGCATCTGCTTGGTGCATCGTGTACATCTGCTTCATAAGAGGAATTGAGACCATTGGGTCTCCAATGTTGATATTTTAAGCTTTTTGCTCCATTTATTGCACCCGCATGGTAGATAAATAAGGTTTGATAAAGGTTTTTCCACCTTGAAAAGATAGTTGCATGAGGGAATAGCATACTTTTGCCCTGCATATGTTGGCCATTTGTCAAAACATATATCAACACAAATTGTTAACCAAATGGAATGTGACTGTTTGGTGATTTGGCAGACAGTCTACAGGCTCACGTTTATAGATTTCTTGATTAACATTAGTGATTGCCTTCAATAGCCACTACATTGTTTTTCTTGGTCGTCATGCATATTCACTGTACTGCAGTTTGTGGCATCCATTCAGTTGGTTGAATAAGTTAGTTGTGTTGCATATGTGCAGCATGTTACTTTCACTTCATCATGCATTCGAAATATTTTTCGATCAAACTTCCGTAAATTGGAATAAAGGTCAAAATTCAACTTCTACTGGCTGCATTAAAGGCAGTAACTGTGATGGATAAGCAGAAGACTAAACATTTATTTTTCTTTATTACCTATAAAAGTAACAATACCTAAAAGTGTTACAAGCTGTAAAAATCTCTTTTGACGATACACTGATGAAAAGAGTTCATCCAAACTTTTCCCCAACAGGCTATTTATGCCACAGCCACTTTTCCATATCTTGTTTTGACCATCTTCTTGATCAGAGCCTTGACTCTTCCTGGAACAAGTGATGACTTGATATATCTTTTCACTCCAAATGTAAGTCTATTACTTTTTTCCCCCTTACCAACATAATTTCATGTGATAAATCTGATATCTAACTAATGTTTATCACAGTGGGAACCCTTGAAAAATCCTAAGGTTTGGCTGGATGCTGCCACCCAGATCTTCTTCTCCTTGTCTTTGGCTTTTGGGGGACTTATTGCTTTTTCCAGTTATAATCCTCAGAAGTAAGAAAAGTCAAAAGAAAATGTTTTTTTAAAAGCCATACATTATGCTGATCAGTACATTGTTTTGTTTTATTTTTGCAGGAATAACTGTGAGAGAGATGCCCTTATTGTTGGATGTGTGAACAGTTTTACATCAATATATGCGTCAGTTCCTATCTTTGCCATTCTTGGCTTTAAGGCAAATTGAAACAACAACAACTACCAAAACTGGTAAGTTAAATAAAAAAAATGATGTGAAACTTAAGCTTTAACATTACATAGATACAATATTAAAGCAAACATTTCTCATTTAATATTAATGCTTTTAATACTAATAGTGTTTTTGTTTGTTTGTTTGTTTTTTGCTGATATCAGGAACATATTAACCCTGACAAATGCATTTAACATTGGGGTTGGCAACATAACTCTTGAAAACTATGGCGAGTGGTTAAACTATCTCAATAAGACGATCCCTTGGAAGTTAAAAGTCTCAATCTCAAAGCTTGCAATCTACAGACCTTCCTCAAAGAGGTGTAGTACATCTACTCATATTAAAAATAATTAGCATTTATGTATTTGTGATCATATATCATTTCCCACTCTTAGAGCGCTTCAGGAACTGGACTGGCATTTATTTTGTTTACTGAGGCAGTGATTGAAATGTCAGCCTCGCAGGTGTGGGTCCTCTTTTTTTGTTATGCTCTTCTGTCTCGGCCTGTCCTCCATGTTTGGAATTCTAGAGGGCGTCCTTACTCCTCTGCTGGATTTACACATAGTTCCACCCTGGATTCCTAAGGAAGCTTTCACAGGTATACCAAAAAGACTGAACAGCTTAACGTTGCATTTTCACTGACGGCACTAAGAAAACTGGTTTGTATTGTGTTATATTATTAAAACAAAAATAAAGATGATAAAGTTAGGTGCAAGATATCTATTACTCTCTACATAGAATTGTGACTATGACTAAATCCCACCTGGTATTTCAAAACACATGCATTACTTTTGCAAGAAACCTTTATGTTCTCTCTGAAGGTGTTTATATTAGTGATTTTAGTTTATAGTCACATGTCTTATGATGTCTGATATTTTGCTTACAGGGTTAATCTGTCTCATCTCCTTTGCTGTGGCCCTAATCTTCACTTTGGGCTCTGGAAACTACTGGCTGGAAATTTTTAACAGTTATGTAGGATCCGTGCCACTACTCAACATAGCTTTCTTTGAGATCATCGCTGTGGCTTTCATCTTTGGAATAAACAGGTGATATTATCATTGTCAATGTATGTCATGATTATGCTTATGTTAAACAGTGTTTTTAAAAGGACAAATGTTACAAATGTTTCCATTTGCCCACAGGTTTAATGACGACATTGAATGGATGACAGGGCGGAGACCTAACATTTACTGGCAGGCAATGTGGAACAACCAACATACAATGCATGGAACCCAGATTATGTAAGATTTTTTTTAATGTACCATTATGACACTTCATTAAATTTGGAACAAAGACTGACTTTCCACTGCATCACCCCCGCAGGTTCACTTCCCCCTTGCTGATGTCCTGCACTATCCTGAATGGGTTTTTGTTATCTGTGTGCTCTTATCGATCCTTCCTGTAGTCTCCATTCCCCTTGTGGCTTTCTATAAATTCATGTGCTTCCTGAAGAATTACACCATGAACAGACAATCAAAATCCATATGCAAATGAGTATTATCATGGGGAATTGTAAATAGATATCTTGACCTATGTTATTTGATTGGTGGTCAGGATTACAAGTAACCCCTGCCACTCATTATTAACTTTGTTCTCTGTATGTTCATTTGAAAAACAAAAAGGCAAGCAAAATGATTCCACTTCTTATTTTTACATTTTCCCATCTTTTTTAAGGTATGGTTTTGCATGCTTATTACACCTAATAATATCCTTAACATCCTTAACATATTGAAAATCATATTTTTTTTTAAACCTAAATGCATCATTTGTACCAGAGACAGAGATGCAGCCTGATCAATTCAATGCATGACAATATCTCTGTGAATACAGATCACCAAGGGCTGGAACTGACTCTCATGTTTGTGTTATTATTCAATTAAAGGAAGATGACAGTTAATTTCCTGTGCTGATGTTTCGATAGGAACAAATGGAGCATGATGGATACTGTAACATGTGTAGTTTGTGATCAGCACATATATTAATAAAATAAACAATTTTCAGTTAAAATGTACATAAGCACATGAGCTGATTTTGTGATTTCATTCACATTTGCCCAACCCAACTTTTGCTACATGATAATCTTCTTTCTACTCTTGGTTACATGCACAAGAGTGATGTAGTGTTGCATGATGTGTCCTCTAGGTATGCTGCATGTCAACAGTGCATGTGACTGTATGAGAGTAGCGGTACATGCATGTGCTCACTAGTCATGTTCATGTGTGCGTGCGTGTGTGTGTTTTGAGTTACACGCAGTTACCTTTTTGTGGTGTGGGTGGACGGTGATATTGTCCCTCCAGCGTCACGTGCTTTGGAATATGCTGGCTGCCTTTGTTGCCTCCCTGCCTGTTCTGCTTTTCTGGCACTTTCATACAATGGTGCACTTGAACACCCTGATGTTATTAAGCCTTTCAAACTACTACAGTTTGAATTCCAGCTCTCAGGAAAGACTAGCATCCCAATGTAGGATACATGGCACAAGACTCATCGTCGAGGAACAACAGCAAGGATTGACTGCAACGAGAAAACAAAAGGTAACAACTGAGCCTCCATTAACTTTGATTATTGCTGCTTTATGTCTGTATGGATAGAGCTATGCAAGGTAACATAATAATTCTATTGTAATTTTAATTATTGCCATATACAATTACTTACTTTCTTCTCTGCTTCACAATCTGGCACTACCAATGTTGGTCATTATTCATGGCTCTTTTAGTTTTGGGGGGAAAAAAAGAAACCTGATGTGACTGACTACAGAAGTTTACTGAGTTCAAAAGGACGTGCCGTTTCAACTGCTGTTGAAGTAAGTTCAAGGTAAGAAAAAAATGCAGTGTTTGACCAGCTGCTTACAAAATGTCACATATTCATTTCTGTGCTGTTCTAGACTTGTCACTAAGTAAATAAACAGTAATCGTCCAAGCGAGGATTTTGTAGTCGTCAAGAGGAAAGCGACCTTTTAGGATAAACAAATCAGCTGTATTTGTGATCATCTAAATATTACTGTTATCATGTATACGACACACTGTGCTATCAGCAACATCAGAATGGTGTGACAAGTTCGATAACACTTCACTAGGACATGTCGCAGCGGGAAGATGCCTCCCAGTGTGGTGGGGTTGTGGTTGAGTTCGAGTCTGACAACATCCGGGATGCAAAAGATGAAAAAGCTACGCGCATACCAGGTGAACTCGAATTAAAATCCAATTAGAATTTGTGCAGTGTCTTTGTAGCCAATGGAATATCTGCTTATTTGATTTGATGCATTTCCTTTTAAGGTTCAGCTCTTATCTACCTCAGGGGTCCCAAGTTTCTCATCTATGTCAGTGGAGCATTATCAATGTGGGTAAGAATCATTTCCTGAAGAAACATTCGTGGGGCAATAGGTAAGACTTCGCAACTTAAAGGACTGCAAGGTAGTCTCTTTACACTGTGTCACAGCACACTGACGAAAATATTGAAACACAACACACGATGATGACTTTTCTCATGTGTTAAACAGGGCGACCGCATGTGGCACTTCGCAATCTCTGTGTTCCTGATTGAACTGTACGGCCGTAACTTGCTGTTGACTGCGGTGTTTGGATTGGTGGTGGCTGGGTCAGTTCTCATGTTTGGGGCTTTGATTGGAGACTGGGTTGATCGCAATCCTAGGAATAAAGGTATGCACAGCAATCTCATACCCATATGAAAATTCTAACATGTAATATAGCGAGGTACAGTGATAAGAGCTCAGTGGATTTCAATCTTGGGCCAGGAAATTTGCTGGTTTCCTATCCCACTAGGAGGTGAATTGCTATTCGCCAGATGTCTCAAGTGTAAACCTCCTGGCACAAGGTTCATAGCCACTGACTCGTATCTGTTATGACTAGCATTCGTTTTTTACAACCCCCATAAAAAAAAAATGCATATTTGAAATTCGTTTTTTCCATCTTCTATTTTAGTTGCACATGCATCTCTTTTCGTTCAGAACATCTCGGTGACAATATGTAGCATTGTGCTCATGTTGGTGTTCTCATACAAGCAAAGGATTGAACAGATCTGGGATGGATGGCTTACTGTGAGTAGACACTACATACTTGCTACAACACAATCGCTGTGTTTCGGTTATATATACTTGATATGAGTACTACACAGAGAAGTCATTGCTGTTGTTGTCCCCTCTGTCTCGTGTCCCTGTTGTCTCTGCCTCTGAGCTTGTGGCTACTCTGTGCTGTCATAGTAACATGTTGCATCGCAAAACTCACACAAGGTGGTTTGTTATACGGTGGTGATCGTCCTGGCAGATGTGGCAAACCTTGCAAGCACAGCACTGACCATTGCCATTCAGAGGGACTGGATTGTGGTCATCACAGGCTACAACCGAGGTCACCTAGCGGGTGAGGACATTCAGTCTGTTAATGAATATACTGGTTTGTATTTGAGGCTTGTCTGTGGAAGATAGATCCTCGAACTATAGCAAAGATCAGATATTGACTGGCTACTGCTTAGCTTCCGATGCTGGACACACATTAACCTCTGTGTTTGTTCCTAACAAAAGGAATGAATGCAACCATGAGGCGGATAGATCAGGTGACTAACATCCTGGCTCCACTAGCAGTGGGACAGGTCATGACCCTTGCCTCCAACGTAGTTGGCTGTGGATTCATCCTGGGCTGGAACCTGGTGTCTCTAATTGTGGAGTTCTTCTTCTTGTCACGGGTTTATCGCATCGTCCCTGCTCTGTCAGCCAAACCACCATCGGTTGCAGTGGATCAAGCATATCTCCAGAGGATAGAGAGGAAAAGGTTACAAGGTATGAACTGTTCATTGGGTCTTTTTCATAGATCAAAAAGGGAATCCAATCTAGCAGTGCCTTAAACCTGTATTCTTTCTAATAGAAGAAAAACTACTTTTGCAAAAGATTTGGGGTGTCTGAAAACAGCCCTTACATCCCCATTAGTGTCAAAAGGGAGGATAAAGTGAATTTCTCTAGTGTGGGATTAAAAAAAGTGTTTAGGTGCTTTAGGGCAGGCTTACACTGTGAATGAGAAGTCAGTACTACAGTGTGCCTCCGTTTCTCAGTTACTTATGTTTGTTTTCAAAATATCAAGATGAGGAATCATATCTTCATGGGAGCTGCCTCTTTCCGAAAAAAAAAAAAAAGATCCAGCACCAAAGCTTTTTGACATACATTATCTTAAAACACAGTTTTGAGTTTGTGTACAGCATCCAAATGCAAGGGTCCACATGGTATAGATTTCTGTTTGTACTCACACACATTAGCGTAGATGAACTGCGTTTGACAAATGATGTAGAGGCTAACGTGACGTGGCATAGAGGGGTGCAGAAAAGCTAGTGAGGATTAGGCCTTTAGAATTAATGAACTCAAGTGATGGATGCCATTCTTGTTTTTCATTAGGAGAAGGCAATGTTGCGCGACCTCAGGCTCTGACAGAGGGCAACTGCAACTCAAGCTTGCACCTCAAGGAAATCACCGATCTGCCGCTGTGTTTTCGGAGGTTCCGCTGGCTGGTGAGCACCTGTAAAGATGGCTGGATGGCCTACTATCGTCAGCCTGTTTTCCTCGCGGGAATGGGTCTGGCTTTCCTTTACACCACAGTGCTTGGGTTTGACTGCATCACCACTGGCTATGCCTATACTCAGGGGATAAGCGGATCTCTTCTTAGTCTGCTGATGGGCGTGTCAGCCATCACAGGCTTGATGGGCACTATAATGTTCACCAGGCTCAGGAAGGCCTATGGCCTGGTCAACACAGGCATCATCTCAAGCTGCCTCCACCTGGGCTGCTTGCTGCTGTGCGTGTGCTCTGTGTTTGCCCCTGGCAGCCCCATGGATCTCAGCTTGCTGATGCCCGACATTACTTCCAATTCCTCTACAGCGCTTGGTGGGATGACAGGCCAAAGGCAAAAACACACATACCCTATGATGGGAGGCAGCAATCAGCCACTTCTGCCCGACCGCTCTTCTATCCACTGGACCAACAACACGGTGCTTTTTGACAATGTTCCCTCCGGCACAGCTCCAGAATCTTACATCTCCATTATTCTGCTGTTCTTGGGTGTCATTACAGCGCGCATTGGTGAGTAGACACAAATTCAGAGCTTATTCAGTGCATAGAAAAACTTATGTACAAGTGATATTGCCATTTTAATGCCCATCTCATGTGGGCACACGGCAGATATTCCAGTAATAATTTATTTTGAATATACTGATATATAGTGATAATTATCTTTTTAAGGCAATTTAACAAAAAATAAAAATTACCTAGTCAGTCCACCAGAGAGCACTATTGTAAACTCTAAAATGTATTTCTCATTACATACAAGGTTTTTGGATATTTATTTCTATTGATGCATAGAGTTTAAATATTGGTGTAGAGTATGAAATATATGTCAAAAAATACATAAATCTGCCCAAAATGTGACTTTTCTGGGTAATTTTGTTATACAAGTACAAATTTTAATCTGGTCAAATGAAATTTACTTGCAGCTGAATCAGTGCCCATCTGTTATAAAGGTCAGTTCATCTATTACTGTGTTTCAGGTCTCTGGTCCTTTGACCTGACTGTGACTCAGCTTCTGCAGGAGAACATCTGTGAATCAGAGAGAGGAGTGGTTAACGGGGTGCAGAGCTCCATGAATTACCTGATGGACCTGCTTCACTTCATTATGGTGATCTCTGCTCCGCAGCCACAACACTTTGGCATCCTAGTTATAATTTCTGTGTTCTTCATCACCACGGGGCACACTATGTACTTCCTGTATGCACATAAAGCCAAGAGAAAACGCCGCCTCGACACATAAGGAGCAGCTTACACATCCAGGCATGAGATGCTCACTAGCACTGAATCCACTCTGCACCAGTGAAATGAATGTCTCCCTCCTGATCCTTCAGCAAACTAATTGCAACACTCCAACTGTTTCTAACTCAGCCATTCATTTCAGCACAACACAGCAAGTGCCAATCCCACCTCAGCTGCTTTCACACTGCAGGGCCACGTGCCATGGCAGCAAACGAAAACTCAGGTGAAGTAGAGTGGGAGACAAGCTCTCGCTTTATGTACATAAGTCGAAGTGGCTACCATAAATGCTGCCTCCAGGGGGAAATGTCCTAAGAGGACACAAAGGTTACGACTTAAGGCAACAACAAATGTTTTTGCCAACTGTGCAGAATACTCGTACGTATACTGCAAGACTTTCAAACAAGACGGTTAACTTCATAGCTTTTTTGGATGGGAAGGTGAAGGGACAGAGAGATGAATCTAACCATCACCTCAGTACAGATCTGCTGCTGTGAAAAAATCCTGAACGTGACACATGAAAATAAAGACAAGACAAAGCTGTACATTTTCAAGTGGCATTGATGTTACTGATCCGTCCACTTGGAAATATTCCAGGATGTCCAAAAAGGAAGATAAAGGGAACTTGATGTGAGATTGTTTCAAAGATTGTTTAAATTAAAAGGAAAGAAAAAAAAAACCCTGACAGGCAACAACCCCCCCCCCCACCCTTTTTATTGGACAAAGGTGAAAGGACAAGTGTTTCTTCCCCTGGTTTGTTTCTCTGTGGATGAATCAAGCAAACATTTGCCTTTCTTTCATGCATGAAATCCTGGATTATGAATTACAACACAAACACACACAAAATATTTTATTCTAATTGCTTGTGTATTTAGAAAAATTTAAATAAAAACATACTTTCTTGTCATCTCATATAAAGAGTGATATTAATAGTTTTATAGAAATCCAAAACCACCCATCTTCATTTTGGGACATGTTTGAAATCAGTGATAACTACATGTTGATAACTGCCATTAGGAATATTGTTTGACAGTTTGCTTCATTCTTTTGTAGTTCTGAAGAACTAAACATTTCCTTACCTCAACTAAGAGCAAGACCACTGAATCCAACATGGGGATTACCCTCAGCTACTGCGTGTTTTCATATCTCATTCATGTGCAGTGGAGACAATATCAAAGTTGAATCTTTTGTCATAAAACATGCATCACATCTTAGTATTTTTGTAACATTTTCTTGTGACATTTCTGTATTGTACATTGTTATTTTTAAGACTATTTATGACAATAAAGATGACTGACGAAGATCTTTGGGCTCAGGGAAAATAAATACATGTTAAAAAATTGCAGAATTGTGCCAAAATGTCATCTAAATACATTGATTACAAACATAGTACATGACCTTTCATAAAATAAAAAACACAATTAGAAAACAGCAGCAAACATCAGTTTTAATGCTCAGTCAGAACATTAAAACACTAAAAATGTGTAATTTGTCGTCTTATTTTATCTCATTTATCTTATTTCATCTTATTTTTAAATTTTAATGAAAGAGGTTATAAATATTTGTGGATTAACCATCACAGAAACACACAAAAAATATTTTGATAACTAACAATACTGATCATTTTGGGCAGCTGCATGACTCTTACATTGAGTGGTGGTTTAATACATTTGTTGAGCACTGTTTATTGTGAAATGTAGTTGCTAGAAGATTAACAATATTATTAATTAGCATAAACTTGTACATTAACGGTACTTGACGTTTCTCAGTCACACATTAAGCACTGTCCTAGACTAAATGAAACATTTAATGAATGAATCCCCTTAAAAAAAGTATTTAGTGAGGGATTAGGCATAATCAATATCTGGGAAAATAAGCTACTGTTACGAAGCCACATGCAAATGTAATAGCTTTTGGTCATCAGAAGAGGTCAATGTTCCATTAAGTGCTCATCATCATGCCAATGTTGTTTCAAAAATGATTGCCTGTAATCTGTGGAGCATATGTCAAACCAATCTCAAATGATTGATATCAAGTCATCCACAGACAAGATTCCTGACACAAAGTAGAAGCTGCGTGATTTTTATATCCAACTAAAAAGTGTCACAAAATACACATTTTACAGTTGTACTTTTAAGATTTTTGGTACACAAGTATGCACAGAAAGCTAATGAATAACTGCTATCTGCAGAATTCCCACTATGTAAATAAAAGGCATTTACAATAAATGAATCACTGGTCCCGAAGAGTGTCATCAAAATAGAATGTTTACATTTATATGTGTATCTTTTGCAACCATTTAAATTAAGGTTGTACTGTTTCTATCACCATCGCTGACAGTGTATGAACCAGAGATTGGAGTGATAAACCTTGGTAATGTACAGAACCTATGAAAAGGCTTCCTAAGACAACTAGCCAGGAAGAGCTGTTGTTGTTTTCCAAGCAACGTCAGTTTATTTCTATAGCACCTTTCTAAAAGCATGTAAGTAACATGGTACTTTACAAAATTTACATAAAGAGATTGATAAAACATCTCATAGTTCATAACATGAATGGAAAAAGAACATATAGTATTGTTTTAAAGGTCCAGTCTGACCTTTGCTATATTTCTTATCTGTATAAAGCAAGACTGGACTAGACTTTTGACATATATCTACCCTATACATACAATGTATCTCTGCAGATTAAGCTTGAGGATTAATGAGTACAGATTAGTCATTTATTTATGCCTGTTATACCAAGTAGCACTATCAAGCTAGCATGCCATGTGGTGTGGTCTTACCTACAGTATGAGTGGCTAATGCTAGCTGTTAAAACTACATCTAATAAGGTTTCCGTTGTCTTCTGGTGGCAAATTAGAGACACTGCCTGGCTGCTTATGGGCTAACCATTTAGGGGAAAGACCCATGTCTCCTCTTCCTTATATATAATGGCCAAAAACAAAAACACACCTGCTAAATAAACCAACAGACTAATAAAACGCTAAAATTTCACTCACCAAAACTGAAACAGAAACTTCTTAGATGAGCTATACCTTACTGCAACTCTCCTCTATAAGACAGTTCAATTAAAAATGCTCCAAAAAGCACCAGCAGGACAAAAAGTGAAGCGTTCCAGTTTGGACACTCCACATAGCAGAGGTGAGGTCTAGCAGACTATGGAGACAATTGAGTCCCCCACATTTTGTGTCCAAATGAATTGGGTTAAAATAAGTAAATAATCATCTCCTTCAGAGTTGTTATGAACAGGGAAACTACTAATAAAGCCCCATAATAGATGGCCGTTTGTCCCGTTTGTGTCTTTCAGAGCAATTTTATAATAAATATAAAATTGGTAAAATCAAAAATGTCTATGACGAAAAATGGATTATACAAATGAACTGCAACACCAGGGTTTTATGTGCTGTCAGTGACTCATGATAATATTATAAGCTTTGGCTATGATTGTGATAGCATGTAAGATGATTAGAGGCCAAAGCTGAGATTATATCAGCTAAGGCCAATGACCTAATTTAGGGCTGGGCAAATAAACACATGATAGACACAAAAATGGACCTTTGCTAGAATTTTCTGAAGAGCTCTTACATTACACTACATTACTTTTAAACTCCCAAACTCAGATATAATATTTTAATTGGAGATGAATGGTTTTCATTCCAGATTGTGATAAAGAGCTCAAAGAAGACAGGAAAGAGTTGATAAACAGCAGAGGATCTATGCTATTTGTCATAAATTACCTATTTGTCTAATGTGCAATTTTAATGTGCTTGTAAAAAAAAAAGCGGCTACTAAATATTTAATATATGTGGCAGACTGTGGCTTGACTTTTGACCTTTTGTGAGTGACTATTGTTTTGGAAATCTCTGTAATGAACCCAAAAGAGTTTCATCATTTTTTTTAGTCTGTTGCAGCGCTGCGCGCCTGCAGTAGAGTTCCTCCCATGGTTGTCATGGCAGTCCCTGGTTAAAGACACTAGTAGCACACAGAGCTGCCTTACAATTTTGGCTTTAGGCATCTTCACTTTGCAATTCGTTTACTTGAAAAACTGGGTCAGTGGTAGCACATTAAAACTAGGTTTGTCCCCCTGGCTTTGTCCCGATGTAACACGTTCACTTTCTTCCTACAGTGGTATCACAAAAGCAAATGTGCAAAGACAGCCACATACAGTAATGTAATTAAGTCTCGTACAAACCAAGGATGTGGTCATATTAGTTCATTTACTTAGTATTTGGTAATTTTTTTCTTTTCATTTAAAAAAGATTTTAAGAGGACTTAAAGGAAGACTTACCTATTGTAATAAGTCTAATATGTACTCTGCAGGAGGAGTGCAATTGGTGTCGTGCCAATCACTTACATTAAAAGAACAAAAAAGGCCGCAGTGGAACGATAGGACTCGTCCTCACATGAAAGAGAAACACCACTTAGAGATGGGGACCTTTTCTCATTCTGCAGTTTGCTGTATCAGCAGTTTGGGATGGCAGCACAGCTGAATGGCTTTGCAAGGACCCAGTCAAGCATCACACCGCTGACAGAGGGGAAAAAAGATATAATGATAATAGATAAAATGTTGCCCATACTGAGATTTAATGTCCTTGTTTTTCTTTGATCGATACATGTTGGGTCACACTGATCCCTCTGCAAGTTCACTAAGCACACTGACAGCAATTGCAGTTGGACATCTTAGTTGGACAACTTAGAGCTCTGTAATAAAAATGGACACTTGCAGCAATAGTCTGCAGGGTGATTAAAGGGCTTTTTTTCTTTGTTTGTTTTCTCTTCTTTTTTTTCATTATCGTCCTATTAGAGAAACGTACAGTTTCAAATGAAGTGTCCCAAACAAACAGTTGATTAATCAGCTTCACTGGCCATAAATGAATAAATCAAAAATGTAATTATTCCCACAAAAGCTTCAAACATGCCTGGGTTTCAGATCCTCTGTATAGGTCTACTGATATTTTACACACCAACGATTGACTGAGAAATTCAATAAATCATTTGGAGATTAATTAGAGACTCAAAAATGTTACAGAATACCGAATGTTAAATGAAGCCGTTTGTAAGTTCCCAGCATAAGTTGATCTCTTGTCTGATGAACTCCCCGAGATCCAGCCTCAATTTGCAATATATCACATAAAAAACTGGAAACTCTGTTCACTGTTCACTGTAATCAGCAGCTATCTAGATGAGTGATAAAGAGTTTTGATTACTCAAAATTCTAATGCTTGCTCCACTTTATATACAGCAGGTAAATGCTCTGATGTTTACACATCCACCTGAATATGTCAGTAACTTTCTGTGACAGATCTGTAGCTTTTGCTCTGACTTTACGAGCTTCTTATGGGCGCCATTACATTACCTCACCCTAACTGAAAATAAAGCGGTTAAGTATTGTTTGCCTCACACGTAGTACATCTCCACCCTAACAAGAGTTTGACCTTCTAGTGTGAAGTACCCTGCCTTATCCTGAATCTTAACTCTCTCCTGCTTTCGGGAGATTTTTAAACTTCCTTTTTGGGTCTGTCTGGCTCACCAGATGTTTCCTGAACCCACCGTGTCCTTAACTCACTCCCTCCCTGCCCGGGTGCTGAAAAGCACCAGAAGGACGGAGAGGAGAACTCTGTCATTCACTCTCAGTACAGCCAACCACGCAGAGCGATACCTGGAGTTCAACTGATGCGCCTGTAGACTTGACTGAGGTGTACAGCAACTGGAATCTACTCAGGCTGTGATGACAGAAACTCACAACTCGTACATATAGCCTACACTCATTCTTGAGCTGCTCACCTCTGTTAGGCATTTTTTACGAGTTGTGTAAGCCCATGTTCAGGACTTCTGCTGTTGTTCCTGGTGGAAAGCCAGCAGCCAGTAATCAGTCGGCAATGTCGTGGGACTGTGGCCTCAGATACATGTTCTCTGTGTCCCCTGGGCTGCAGCACGGGAACAAGAGCATCCTGCATGACAAGGAGGACCTGTCCAGACTGGAGATGGTCCAGAGACTGGCCAAGGATGGCTGTCGCTTTCTGCAAAACCACAGCAAGAGCCCAGAAAGGACAAGTGAGGTGAGATACATGACACATCGGCAGACAGAGCAGATATTTCTACAACTTTTGTTTGTTGCAGCATTTAAATGCATTGAAATGAAAACGCAGCTTTAGTTCAACATATTTGATGCTCCACGTTATTTAATTATAAATCCGACTCTGTTACCAAGCTTTCCCCATGAGTGAAAGCAAGTGGAGTCTGCATCCTAAGTTACATTCACTCAGGATTATACTGCAGTGTTTTATGCAAGCGTTGCAGTCTGTGTAGCATCCCATTAATCAAACTGAAGTGAATTTGCAGTCTTGTTTTTTTTTTTTAATCGGTCTCCTTACGTTCTATAGTGTCTCCACCTTATCTAAAGATTAGTGTTGCCACTTAAATTATGTGCAGATTGCAAGAAGTGTCTCATTAAATATGAGAAAAAAGACCATTTTAGATGCAAGAATAGATGTCAAAATAGATTGTATCTATAAGATGAATCACTATGCCTGTGTTTACAACCCCAGTTCTCAAAAAGTTGGGATGCTGTTCAAAACATGGGTAAAAAGAAATTCAAATACAACAAGAAGTGCTGTATGTGCACGTCAGCCTCCACACTTTTAAAACTATTACATCACCTGTATAGGAGCAATCTGATTGGCTAGCTTTATGGTGGGTTCAGCTTCTCTCTTCCTGCCAGCTGTGTCTGTGCGTTGACCTGCTGAACAATTGCAGGAAGAAATGACGCAAGTGGCCGAACCACCATGCCAAGACATTGTATGTTTTCAGGGTGGATTCCCGAGCGTCATGACCTTTTCTCCACCATGAGGCAAGCTCTCCTTATCACCGTGCACTTTCAGTAACAGCCTGTCGCCTGCACTGAGCTGCTGCCAGTCTGTGGATGATCAAATGTTAGAGCTACATAACAACAGTGTTTTACGTTTGTTTCTTTAGTGACATACTGAGCACGGTACTGAGCCACCATTCATTTCTTTATATTTGTTTCCAAGGATCAAGACTTTTTAGTAATTTTTAAAGTGGTCTTGAGCAATAGTTTCTCAGGCTTTCTTTGGACATTGGTTGTTTTCTCACTCATTTTCATTTTTCAGTCCAGTCCCTGTTCCTGACCATTTTTAGAAGGAACAATCCCTAACACTGACCTATAAATCATAAATAAATAAATAAATAAAGAACTCAAGGAATGAATCAGTGCTTGTGTCTCAACAGAAAACTTACCACAGAAGTAATTTTAAATTAATGAAAATTTATTCCTAAATTCAGGAATAGAACCACACCTAATGCAGTATCCTTCTGGGCCTATATCTATATATGCCCTCCTGCAATACAAGCTGTTGGTTCTCATTGGGGGATCTTAGCAAACCTGATGGAATTATGAAAATGAGTACAGTCAAATTTTGATCCACCATCTGGAAATGTCTGATTGGCAATGGCTTCATTTGTCAGCTTGGCAATGATTTGCACAATATTGTACATATGCAAAGTTTGTCAAATTATGACTGTAAAAAAGGCTGAGTATATATCTCTATGTGTCATTTATAATGCCAGAAATAATAGCCAGGTATGGTAAAGTACACTTAACACTACACCGTAAAAAAAAAACAAATCCTAAAAAAACAGTAATATTCCAGCAGCTGGGGCGCCAAAATAATACCATAAAATAACAGAAAATAATTTTCCCATGAAAATACGGTTATTTTCAGTAATGACAATACAGTTTGTTGCCCTTATTTTACATCGGATTTTGCCTTTTTCAAGTGCTTTTAAACATTAAATTAGGAACAATTTAATGTGATTAAACAATGAAATTACCTATAAAAATGTTAATGAATGTGGCAATATGAATAATAATACTTAAATGTACAGAAATATACAGTTAACAGTTGGTTTAAATAACAATGGATTGCATTCATATAGTACTTTACAATTCCACTTTATAATTCCCTTCTGGCCATCACCAGTAGGTGGTAGGTGAAGTGTCTCGCCCAAGGACACAATGGCCGAGAGTGTCCGAGCCGGGGCTCGAACCAGCAACCTTCTGATTACAAGGCGAACTGCCAACTCTTGAGCCACGATCACCCTAAATAACAACAATAATAGTAATTATTTGATGTAAAAAAAGTTTATACGAATCATTTTATATATTTTTCCATAGCATTACATTTGAATTTAACAGTTCAATCTTTCAAATAACAGACAAATATTTGTGAAATTATGATACATTTGTGAATGTCAATGTCAGTCAATCTAGGTTGCAATATGTACATTATCTCAGCAATACCTCTGAAAGATTGAAGATTGTATGTGGCGTTCCTCAAGGTTCAATTTTGGGACCTAAACTTTTTAATTTATATATTAATGATATCTGTGACGTATCAAAAAGGTTAAATTCTATTTTATTTGCAGATGACACAAATTTTTATTGCTCTGGAGAGAATTTGAAAGATTTGGTTGAAATTATGACTTCTGAGATGTTAAGATTAAAAAAAATGGTTTGATGTAAATAAATTATCTTTGAATCTGACAAAAACGAAATTCATGATATTTGGCAATCGTCTAAAGGAGGATGAAGTCATTATGTCCATTGATGGAGAATTGATTGAAAGAGTTACTGAATTTCGTTTTTTGGGTGTAATAGTAGATGAAAATTTGACGTGGAAATCTCATATTGACTATATTAGAAAGAAGATGGTTAAAAGCATTTATATTTTGGGAAATGTAAGAGATTTATTAGATTATAAAACAATGCGCATTTTATATTTTTCATTGTTTTTCTCATATTTTAGTTACTGTGTTGAAGTTTGGGGGAATACATATGAGAATACTATAAAACCTCTAAACTTATTACAGAAGAAAGTGATACGAATGATTCATAATGTTAAATATAGAGAACATACAAATAAATTATTTATAAAATCAAAATTATTAAAATTAGGAGATTTAGTGAAATTACGGACATTATTAATTATGTTTAAGGCTAAAAATAATATTTTGCCCTTTAAGTTACAAAGAGTATTTTTAATGTGTTCAGGGGGAGAAGATAGCAGAAGGAAATTTTATTTTAAGCATCAGTTAGCTAGGACTACACAAAGATTAATGAGTCCAACGGTTAGGGGTATACGACTGTGGAACTCTCTTCATTATAATTTAAAGAATTGTATAAGTTTACATTGTTTTAAAAAGTGTTACATGCTTAAAACGATAACTCAATATGAAGAATGCGAATGAAATTGGAGTTCATTGAAAATGGATCCATTATAATTTTTTGTTTTATTTATTTTAATTTTATTTTCTCCTTGTTACTATGTGGAGTGGTATATTCTGATTGTAAATTTGTTGTTTGGTTTGGGTTAGGACCGGAGATAAATGTTAATATTAGTTTGTTCCCTGATTTTTGGTGCCCACTTGTAATATAAGTTGGAATGTAGATAGGGGGCAGGGTTTAATAAGAATATTTTCTTCTTCCTGCTCCTTTTCACACATGGTTGTAGTGCTTTATTGATAGAAAGTGTGGTTGGTTTGTTTGATTTGTTGTACCAAGTGTGAAATAAATAAATAAATGAAATGAAATGAAATGAAATTAAATGAAATGTATTTTAACAATCTAAATATGCATATGTACAGACAGATACATTTAAAAAAACAGGAAAATTGTGTTTTATTACATTTACAGTGATTTTACGTTAATTTACATTTGAAATGTAAAATCAGTCTATTTATGTGAATTTAATGATATTCTAGAAGAACAGTACAAAACTGTAAAATACACAGTAAAATACTTTTATATCACGATTTATTTTTACAGTGTAGAATACACAGTACATTTAACACTTGACATTTTCTGGAAATATTAACATTATGTGAGATGATTCTCTAGTGTTCCTCATCTTATACGTAATCTAATGATGCTGCTAGTGCTGTAAAACGTGACTCATACAGATATCTAAACACAGACATCAAAGTGTTTAGGAATCAGTTAAATCCCAGCTGGTGGGAAAAGGGGTGCTTAATATACAGAGTGCTGCATGTCAGAGTCTCTGATGCAGAAAGACTGTGAATGTTAGGCACTCTGTTTTAACCTAAAGCATATTGCGTTATAGTTTATAGTCACTCATCATATTTTGCTTTAAATGAGACAATAAAAGAAGTCCATGCTTTATTACAGCTAAAAAAATAGTGATTGAGACTAAAGATTACTCAAGACGATGTTTACTGAGATCATACCTCAAGTCAACAGGAGTTCTGTACAATTTGACTTCTCTTTGCAACCAGAGGTGTTTCAAATGCAATGTTTAACACTAGGTTCTGCATTTATTTGCTTTTCGGATCCCGAGGTTACAGATCTTTTACAGTTTTCTATCTTTTATAGCCTCTTTAATTTCAGTTTATGGGGAACAGATAGCAGCACATTCTCATCTTTTCTGTTGAACACATTTTGTCTTACTCTTATTACCTTGATGTTACATAATGTGCACCTCCCTTGCTCACTGTTTATTTTTCAAACCTCACACATGAAATATGAATGACATCAAGCGTCTGTTAGAGATGATGTTTATTTGAAAACAGCACTCGTATATGGATCCCGTCTTCTTCTTCCCATCCTGTGTAATCCACACTGGTGCTTGGGAGGAATTAAGACAAATCAGCACTTTGTCATGACTGAGACCTTCCAGGGCACTTTAAGTGTTTCATACCATGCATGTCAGATGCACACAGACATACATAAAACACATCTCTCTAGCCAGCAGGATAGATCTGGAGCCATAGATGGGACAGTGAAGCTCTTAGGGGGACGTGACTTTGTGCAGAGGCCTGAAAATAATTTTTGCTCTTCTGCTGATGGCGTCCATGTTTGAAAGGCTTCAGTAACTTTGAGCAAGGTCAGATCAAGGCTAGGTTTGAAACTGAGTGGCCCGGTGCCCTGCTGTCTCCTTACAATGATCCACTCTAGATGCCTGGTTGTTTTTTGTATAGGAACACTGGTAACCACAAAGCACAGTGCACACCAAGCAGTAGTCTGAAGCAGCCAAGAAACAATCAATAATTAATTGTGAAGAGTCTTATTTGCTGTTTGACCCATTAGCCATACACTGAGATATTATGTTAATTATAGTCAAGAATCAACTGTGCTGTACTGCCAGGCTTGGTGAGACAAAAAAAGTGTGCTTTTTTTAACTTTAAAGGAATTTAACAGACACAGTATGCCACATGTTGATAAAGCTAGAACCACAGGAAGAAAGGAACAGCTTCGCTTCAATGGGATTTTTTTCTTCATTTCATTTTTGTCATCCTCCATGCCCCTTAGTCCAGTAGTAAGACAATTAAGTCTCGATGCTTCTTCAGCAACGTAGAAACTGCTTGAGAGCACCTTTCTATGTAATATTGGAATACAGTGGAAACGTAATTGCTACTGCAGTTTTAACAGATATCTAAAGTTTTCTTCAGTCAGTCAGACAACACAGGACTGGAAAAGTACCACCAATCTAAACTACTGTAGTGGGATAATGCAATAATAATGATGAAAGACACACTATGTTTGTGTGTCTTTGTTTTGTTATATTTTGTATCTAAATGCATATATTTGCATATGTATCGTGCATCTATAGTGTGTCTTTATGTCCATGGATCCCTTGACAAGCGTTAATAGTGCCAGGAAGCCATGCTTAACTGAACGACCCTGGATGCTTCTCTGGCAAAAGGCAATTAGGGCCACAAACTGCAACCATTTCCAGCATGTCTACCCAGCTAATTGCATGAACAGAGGCTTGTGTTGCAGTGACTGATGGCTGAGAAGGGGAGGATGGGTGAAAAGTGAGGGGAGGGGGCCTAATTCAGGATGCATGTGTATGCAACATACAGTGAAGATCTCATTAAGACCAATATCACTGATCCAGGCTACTCCATTGTCAAGCAGCTGTCAGCCATCTTTATACTTCAGAGACACTCTAGTAATCCTTTTTGGTTTAAGATGTCGACTTTAGTTAAGTTAGATTTTAGATACTTTAAGAGAATGTCTAGGCTGCCCAGTATGCCCAGCAATAGAAACAGAGATTTGGCCCTATACAGCATGAATAAAAAAAAAAAGAAATACTTGTTTTGTTTGTTGACAAAAAGGAGATGAATTTATCATTGCTTGTATGCCGTGGTGGTAATAGGACAAGTACCTGGCAAGGGAATCGGGGGTCTATGCTAAACTCCAAACCACAAAACCTTTGTTACTATGCAAAGTTGAACCATGTGACAGCTTGAAAATAGACTGCCTTCAGTCGCCAACCGTGATTTAATAGGCGCTACACATAAATCAATAATTAAAATAGTCTTTTATGTTAATCCCTGAATGGGCTCCAGTGATAAGGGCTGAATAATGATATATGGAAATTCTCTTTCACTTACAGTGCAGTATTATGATGGAAATCAGTGGTGATTTGTGCGAGTGGGAGAAAATACAGGGGAATCTCCTTGGTGATAACACACTCCCTCCCTCCCTCCCTCCCTCCCGCTTTTCTCTCCCCAGCCCCAGAGTGACGAGGCAGTCCGCTTGTGTCTGAGAGAGAGGGGCCACGATGTGCTCGTTCTCCAGAGATTGTCGTCAGAGCAGCTCTCTGCATCAGCAAGGGGAGGAGGGAGAGAGGAGGCGAGAAACAGGAGGTAAGCCTCTCCACTCCCCCTCCCCTCCTAGATTCCCTCCCTCTCTCACTATATGTTTCGCTCCCTCAGCGCTCTCCCTATAATCACTCTCCTTCTCCCCCTCTGCGGATCACTCACTCACTCAGGCATGCTTACATCACAGTTCCGTGCACATAAATGACTACATTAAATACATACAAGTAGGCAGCATGGGACTGTGAGGCACAGCTGCGCTGTCAGCCTGCCCATTCAAGTAACTGGAGAGGGGTTTTTTTTGTAGTTGCGAGCATACTGGGATACCTCTGTGGACTACGGGCTCTAGCAGGTGCAGGTGGATAGAGGGATGGGTAAAGGGGTCATGCAGCAGTAACCACGGCAACATTGCCGGCATAAGGGCAAGGGGACTCTGCTAGGATGGGATCTCGGCCACAGCCCCCGAACCAGCAGCAGGAGGAGGTAAGGCTGCTACACGCTGCCTTGGTGGAGCAGGAGGAGGACGAGGAGGATGAGGAGGGCTCGGAAAAGAGCAGCAGTGACAGCACCAGCCGGGCAGAGCCGGTGACAATGCCCACGTTTGATGTCCCTTACTTTCGCTACATAGATGATGAGGGCACAGAGGGAGAGGAGGAATGGAGCAGCAGCCGGTCTCTCTCTTCTTTTGAGGAGGACTCGTCCAATGACTCTGTTGTGTCTGACAGGTACATGGTAGTGTCAGGGACTCCCGAGAAGATCCTGGAGCACTTGCTGAATGACCTAACGCTGGACGAGGACCGAGGGATAACACAGGGCAAAGAGTCAGGTCAGCATACTGCTTTCATATCATTTCACCCTCTTTTGGCTTTACCTGTGTCTGACATAAAGCGTTTCTTTGATATTAGAAAGCAAAAACACAAAGTCTTTTTTACCTTTATGTAGAAGTCACATATGTATCTTTATGTGACTGAGAAGAGAAAGAGTAAATGGGCTACCTTCACTTTCTGTTTTACTTTCTGCCCTCCCCACCCTTTCTCTTACCGATAAAGCTGGGACAGCTTCCCCCTCTGGGCATTATTACTGGGTTAATCATGTGCTGTGATTGCCGAAATGATGTTAAGTTTAAGCGCATTCATTTAAAAGCCATGACAGAGATAAATGTCTCTCATATCTTTTCAGTGAGGCTGTAAATGGTCTGCACGACATGCAGTCCAGCCTCACAGCAATAAAAAATCAACACATTTCCTCTCATCCAAGCAGGTACTTGATAATTTGGCTCTGTTGCCAAGGCAGAGGAGACCCTCTGTTTCTGAAGCTGAAAAGATAACTGGATGAGGAATGACAATTGAGAGCTGTGAGGCAAGGAGACGAAAGATTGATGAAAAGAGCGGGGAAGAGGAAAGAAAGTGGGCATAAGGAGATTAGGAGAGGAGCTGCAGTTTTCTTGGGATATGGAGGTGGTAACAGATGATCTCTCATTGGGATGGAGGCATGACTAACTGGAGATCAAATGTCTTATCAGGGATGCAATAGAGTTATAGACTATGTTGAGTGTCGTATTTTTATCGCTATATTAGAATATTTTATTCTGGTATGAAGTTAAACATAAAGTCAGCCACTAAGACAAATAGTTTAGCCATTCTATTCTTTGTTCATTTAGAGTATAATAAATCCATCGGCCCAGAAGGGCTTTGTGTTGTTTATGCATCGTTCACCATTAGTACAACTTGCAGTGAGTGTATAGAAGTTAATGCTCCATAGGGAGCTATGAAGCAGAGCATGATGCTGAGTGGTATCCCAGGGTCAAAGAGCCAGAGACCTCAGGAGGATGAGTCCTGAGCAGCAATTGATCTGCACTGAGTGATGTTTAATAATCTGACTGCTGCTGGCTCCTTGTCGTTCTGTGCTACTGCTGAGGATCATCTCATAGAATCAGATTTCCAATTTTTCTCCAAACAAGATTTATTCCAACATTCAACGAGCTGCTGCGTTTTGGTTCGTCTCTCTTGGATGGCTCAGATAAGCTGATGATTTTACATACAGTACATCGCATTAGAAAGCCATTTTTATTTCATTATGGTAGCACTCACTTCTATGTTTAAACAACATTAGGAATGCAAAGCTTTCTGTCTTCTTTTGCGAGAGATGGCACTTTTCTGAAACCACCGCAGGCATGTTTGAGGGAAAGCAAGTGTGAACCACTGCAGCAATCAGTGGATGTCTGATGTGCAAGTGTTTCCTTAGCACTGTGGTTAGCATTCACAAGTATTCAGCATTACCTTCTTTCCTGTATCCAATCCCTGAGTGCAGCTATTGATTCTTGCTCTGCACAGATCATACTGCTCGCTGGTAGCATTGAAAATCATGCAACAGAACATTTGTGCCCTTAATGAGAGGATGTCCTATCTCTTTTGTCAATGCACCATGTGGAGAGATGTTTATTTGTACTGAAAGTGAAAGAACAGAACATGTAAAAGCTTTCTAAATGCTTTTACATTTGCCTTCTGGTGGTTACCAAGCTTGCAAGTGACACATTAACATGCAAATTTCAAAGACTGCATTGATCAGCTTTGTTGAAATGCAAAAGAGACGTGCAGATTGATTGACAAGCCTATTGATGACACTGACAAGGTAGTTTAGTGAATCAATTATGTAATTCTGCTAAAAGGAAGACAAAATTTGTTTTGGTTTGTGTGTCTGAAAGCAACATGATACATGGTAGTACACGTCAACTACAAGTTCTAACTGTGAAATATTAAAAACTGACTGACTTTTATGACTGACTGGAGCCAGAAAACGACCCAACCGCTTGCTAAGCTTCATTCAAACGGCAGAATTCACACATAATGTGTTTCCCTTTATGAAGCAAATACATCTTCTGCTAACTTGTTTGGGTTAAATCTTGATCCCGCAGGTGAGCCGCTTTGTTTTTTTCCCTCTATTCCAATTGAAAACTGCAGATCTCTAGGTCTGTTTTCCAACTTCAAAAAAGAAACCGTCAGACTGTACAGTCTGGGGAGCAGCATGTGAGCTTTTACTCATGAGAAAGCGTTTCAGCTTAGCTCTGAAAAAATACAGCAGTAGGCAGCAGTGTGAGTGAGTAGTATGCAGTCAGTCAGTGTGCGTGTGTGTGTGTGCAAGTAGATACAGTACATGCGGGTGGGTTGTGATATCTCTCCTGTCGTTTTCTGGTTTTGTGTTAAGGTGTGTTTTTATAGAAGATGTGCATATGTAACCGCTCATGAGCAGTGAGTGATGTGTCCACAGCTGCTCTGCTTGGATTAACATAATGATGTCAGGGAGTCCTGTGGACTAGAACGTACACAAAGACGTTGGGAAGCCAGTGTGAAATTAAAAAGAAGAATTTACAATTCTGGGTGTGAGGCACACTTACAGAGGGGTTGGAAGGCAGTTGGCTCTAATAGGATTTGTAAAGCTTTTTGGTTGTGGCTGGGCATTATGTCTAAGAGTTAGTGTCCCTTTCTTTCACATTATGCCTTAGACAATTTTTTTTCTTTTGCGTGTATGTTTTTATGACAGTTTCTGGGTAGTGGTTCCTGAGGATATTCAGACGAATCGCTGGCCACAATTTGGGAGAGATTGATCTGTGATTATTAAAGAAATCCCATTAAGCAAAATCAGCTGTCTTTCTTGAAAATGCAACTGCAGGTACGCAAATGCAGAGCGTGTGTCCATTTCGTGTCATCTATTTACAGGAACTCTTTTTCATTTTAAACCTTGGTAAGAGGTTGTAGAAGGGTACCATGGCAGAAAGTACTGCTTGTAAACACAATTGCATGATTGCACAGCAGAAACATCAAATTTCCTGTCTGTGAGCGAGAAAATAACAATGAAAATATTGACTTCATTACAGGTCAGAGAGAGTCACCTGACACATTAACATTATTGGCTTATCTTTACTGATACAGCCTGCAGTAGCAAATGTGTGAGACTGCAGATAATGCAAGTAAAAAATGGTGTGCAATAAAAGGCCGCTAGCATATTGTTTGCCTCTTCTGAGCTCTTCTTCTCACATTATTAAAGTGGAAAACGGAAGCCATCGCAATTAGTAAAGCTCTCCTGTACGTAGCGCTCAGCAGACATTAATCATACAGTTGTCAAGGTCACTTGAGTGCATGCCCTCCAGCATCTTGTAGCACTGAATGAAGCTCATAAGGCTATATCCATAAAGCCCCTTCCAAGCATGCACTCCTTTCCATTAATCTAACAGTATCTGAGTGTGTCAGCTTCGTGCTTAATTGAGGAATTCTGCTCATTTTTTTGGAAAAGGTCGCACTCCTACAAGGCAAAAGTGGACCGTGTCTGGGTGGCAGAATATCACTGATTTAGCAGTGACAAGGCCGTGTATCTCATGTCTGAAATATGCGTCCGTGGCTTATGACTGATGTAATGGGATGTGTAAAGTCTTTTTTGCTTTTTCTGAAGTTATAGTTTCCATGAAATGATCTTTATTTCTCTTTACAGACACACTTCTAGATGACTTCCTGCTAACCTACCCAGTATTCATGTCTACAAGTGATTTATGCCAAGCTCTACTGGGACAATATCCTTGAACACATAGGCTTTTATAGGATCCTGAATTAGATGTTTTATTCAAAAACAAAGTATGTTTTACCTTCTTAAAGCTGTTCCACTTCACTCATCTTATTCATATAACTGACTCTCTTGGCCCCTTTACTAAATCGATATCATGCACCATGCTTCGCTGTGCTGTGCATTTGACGTCAGACATGAAAAATAATCTCCCTTCCTTAACCGAGTCCCACCTATTGCACCAAGCGACACAGAGGGAAAGAGGATCGGAAGGATGCTCTGGAGAGGAAGCAGAAACTCCTGCACCTGGTGTCGCAGTGGATGTCGCTCTGCAAAGACTTCCTGAGAGAAGACGAGCATGTCAAGCTCTTCATGAAGGTAGGACACACTGTGCAAACGGAAAAGGGTGGAAACTGGGTGGGAGGTGAACTTTGTATGGGAGAAATGAAAATTGACATTTCCTTCCAGACTCTTTATCGTTGTGTGCTGGATGATCTTTATGAGCACCCGGCCCTGGAGAGGGATGTGGGGGAGCTGCAGAAACTCTACCACCTGCATCGTAGACAGTGAGTTCATATATTTGTTCCTCATTTGGTGGAAACAGAAAGAGAACTATAGTTTAATACAGACATACTTTCAAATTCTATTAAATGGAAACGAACCTCATCAGGCCTGGGTATGGAAAATTTCTAGTAAGATCTGTGACTGCTGAAGGATTCAAACTGGAACACACACTGTTCTTTGAATACGAAGAAAGGGCTTCTTCTCCCCTCGGTGTCTTTCTTTAGATGCTTATCAATGAATCCATTCAGAAACTGAAAAGTAATTGCAGTGTTCTGGGTTGGTATGCATATGAATGGCACAGAAGTCTTCATCTCAAATGTCCAGAACTGAGGATGTATAAGAAGTTTGAGAAATAAGAAGCCACAAATGTTTTCCGTGAGAAAAGGAAAAAAGCTCGAAGAGCACGCACGTACTTTTTGTCCCACCACTTGTTTACAAGACTCTATTTCTGGCCAGCTGACTGTGATTGGGCCAAACACATGAGAATAATTGCAAACACAGTGATACGCATCAGTATGGTTTCAGATTTGTTGAGTCATAAAATCATTATGCAATATTCAGAACACAATATACAGTATCAGTCCAATCAAATGAAACCAGTGTATATTCACAGTGCTGTGGAAGCTACGAAGCACAGATACCAATAAATAAATATAAGTATATATAAAAGAATATGAAATCATGTAAAACCTTTTATAATTGCAGACTAAGGCATTATGAATAACCCAGTATTTATTCTCCATTAAATAAAACATGCTTGATCTGCTAAATGTATACATAGATTCAATCAAAGATGAATTTCAACAGTTTTGTTGCTCTGAAACTGGAATCTGTGAGTAGCTTTAGTGTTTTCGTTGATAAAAATAAACATCATGTTGCTTTTGATGGTACAACCCTGAGACACATTGCCACACCCATGCGCCCCTTCCCCTTCGTCAGCCTCCAGTCACATCTTTTCCCCTGAGGCTGCTCTTGCCTGATGCCCATTAAAACCAGTGGAGATGATTCAACCCGAGCCTCCTACAGTTATCTGACCGCATCTCATTCCCGTTTATATGCACGGAGGGAAATCTACAACACCCACTCTTATAAAGCAGCCGATTTTGCGTGGGTGTTACCGGCTGACATACTCATCTATTTAGGAGCTTTTCACAATCAGTCCCACCCTAGGGGAGGACAAGGTTGACTGCCTTGTGGAAATCTGCTGCAGAGTGAAAAAAGTGTCATTCTTTTCATAGAAAGAAGCTTCCCATCAACTTCCATCTGGCCTTTGTGCAAAGGGAAGGTTAAGCTGGGGGAAAAAGACTGTTTGTTTTCTTGCACTCTCCAATCATGTGCCATTATAATTCACCGAGCTAATCGACTTCTTTGGTGATTCGGCTTTTTGAAGAGTAAAAGAGCGAGTTAGATCACAAGTGGTGCTTTGACATGGCAGGGGGAGTCAGGTTTTTCATTAGTGCACAGTCGTTGCTGGCCTATGAGAGGAGATCCCTGCGGGCAGGCTTTGTGCCAACATGCCTTTTGTGATGCAGAGCCCAGTAAAAGCTGAGGGATGATAATAGACACGGGGCTATCCATCAAACCAGGACTAACCCATGGGAATAGGGTGATTAAATGAAGGTATCACACTGGAAGATCTAAAATCTACCAAGCACTCTAATCTGTCCTTGACACCAAGCTTAAATAATGGACTCAACACAGCAGAGGAGTATACATGGATTCCTTTTACCTTGATTATATAAACTGCATGGGTCGTTACGTTGTTGTACTACGGACACTACCTGCAGTCCATGGGTCATCATCATCATCAGTTTTTAAGACAAAGTACAACGATTGTTTTTGTAAATGTTTAATTACACTGTGGTGCACTTTAGTGATTTGTTTCTTCTTCTCCTTTTTTCAGTACTGTGGAATATTCCCCTCAAAGAAAGGTAAGTGAACAACGCTAAGAAATAAAAGATTTTATACAACATGAGCTGGCTTTCCCGATTGACGTTTCGGGTGTCGGGGTTATTGTAGTCACATTTCCTCCTAAGAACATTGTTCCGTTGTTCCACCGAAATGCATGATGTTCTCAGGCAGTAAGAGCGTGTCTCAAAATCCACGCATTTCCTCTCTTTCAGAGCAAAGCACTTTTCCACCAATTGAGTCTGAAAGAGAACGGGCTCCAGTCCAGGGCAACACAGAGGGAGACCAAGGATGGTAAGTCGTAAAAAAAAAAAAAGCTTCATTCTTCACACATTCCTCCCGCCATACGTTATTTCCAAAGTAAGAAAAAAGGAGACTTTTAGTCTGAACTGTACAACAATGGGAATCTTTCCAGGGATTGAATGAGATATTTGGGAGTGCAAATATCTGACTTATGACATATAATAGCCTAATAAGATTAAATCTTTATAGCACCTCTCAAAAGCACAGTTAAAAGGTGATTTGTAATGAAAACGTGTAGTAGAAGGAGACAGACAGTAAGGGGGAAAAAAGTTTTTAGATTATATTCCTTTTAAAGGGCTAGTTCATTCAAATAAGCCTCCAGTTGTGGTCACGTCACCCCCTTACTTTAGTGTTCCCGGCCAAAATTGGTCTGTTTTAACAGCTCTTAAATTAGCATAACAAACATTTTTCATCACCAAATTCAGTTCAGTGGGCCATTCAGTGGGTCGTAAAGAGGGTCTTTCATTTGGTCATTCAGTTGGCCAACATACACCGAAGCAGATGATTTGAATTTCTTAGTCTGTGTCCAGAATGTGCAAACTTGGTCAGTGGGCAGCTTCCCAAGACCCACCTAATGGGACCAGAAGATCCCAGGTCAATGGATCTCTGCTGTGCCTGATAGAGGCATGGATTTCATGTTAACCTCCTATATGGGCAGTGGGCTGCACTTTTTAACGGATCTTACAACTTAATGAAATTATTTTTTTCCCTTTGCCAGTGCTGTGTCATGTGTATATAACCATGGACTCATACCTAAGTATGAGGGTCCAGTCCGGGGTAGTGGCACAGGAGCTGGTGCAGGCGGTGGCAGAAAGGATGGATGTCTCCCAGGAGGAGCTGGTACTCGTGGGTGTCACTTATCCTGGAGGTAAATAGTATTTTCTCTAACTGGTTGGAGAACATTGCATAGCAATAATGACAATACTTTCAATGTTGAAACTCACAACTTAACACTGTAGCACTACAGTTGAATATTAGAGTAATCCAGAACTAGCTATGAGACTACTTACTCTAAATGCAAATGTGTGACAAATTAAAGGAAAATGCTACACAAGTGTTTGAGTGAGGTGCTGGGCCACCACTTCCTACTAGAACAAGTCTCTGTTCTCTTTTGTGTTTTATGTTTAACGCATTGGTCCAAATTCTGTCATATGAGTTTAAGGACTATGACGGCTACAGTCATTTTCATATTCTTCAACACCATTGAGTCCGTCTGTTTCCCTATCAAAGAGAGCACTCATATCAGGATATGGTGATCTCTCAGAACAACTGTGTATTGATTTTAGTGATCATTTCCTCTTAGGAGACAAGTGAATCCAACCAAAAAATTCTCATTTATAGTTTTTTTTCTAACATTTTGTCATATTTGATGTTTCTTTCTATATTCATTTTGATACTGAGCCCAGATAGGTATGTGAGAGATTGTAATCAACATAATTGACTTCGATGTCTCCTAGGGAGTCAAGTAATATGGAGTCAGCATCTGTTATCAGTCACTAAAGTGTCAGGCTACCTCAAAGTGGAGCTTGGCACACAGAGTCTTATCTGTAACCAGTGATAGCTGCGTACATGCTGCCAGACAGATTTCTAATGGTATTCTGCTGTTTATGCTCTTTTCTCCCCTGCAGGCAGACTCCTCCTGCAGCCTCAGGACCGAGTTTTCTCCAGTTCTTTACGGTCAGTGGGGAGGCTGCATGCATGCAGGAAGGACCTTGGTGAAGTCCTGGTAGGAATAATATTTTTATGTTTAACTTTAACTTTAAATATGCATTTTCTTGAGAGTAGAAAAAAAATGCATTTTTATATATGATACCTAAAAACCGGCAAAGAGACTGTTAATTTTTAGTATTTAAATTGAGGCAAAACTAATTCTTATTCAGTGTCTGCAAAAATGTCTAAATGTTTATGTCGGTGTTCAGGGCATTGTGGTTTTAAAGGAAAATCTGAACCTTTTTTGCTTGTTTTTCTTTGCAGAACCCTTTAACAGATAACTCAGAGCTGCAGCAGAGGACAGCTCACATGCTGAGTTTGAACACCTGGGATGTCGCTGTTGCACTCACTGATTTTGACTGGGCAATTTTTGATGCAGTGCACGAGGTTTGTCTCACAACTTGAACTTGCAAAAATTCTTCTCTTCATACTGAATCCTTCAAAGATGTTAATGTTCAGTAAATGTTCTTTCTTTCTTTTTTTTTACAGCAAGAGCTGGTCTATTTCACCTTCAACCGCCACGCCGGCAGCAACCACACGACAGCTTTAGAATTCCTGCTGCAGCGATGCAATGACATCCAGCTGTGGGTGATGACCGAGGTGCTGCTGTGCCCAACGCTCTGCAAACGGGTTCAGCTCATCAAGAAATTCATAAAGATTGCTGCCCAGTTAGTATTGTTCCTCCCATACCACAGCAGTGTGATAAGAGATTCACTTACCGAGTATTCACATTGGCTTCTCCTACTATTAGTTCAAACTTATTACAGCGTTCAACCTGTAGGGTGAGATGTTTTATATGGGAATACTGCACCCTCCAGTGGCAAATCATTGAACTACATCTACTTTTGTGGTTACAAGTCTGAAAGTAAATGAACTGTGTGCTTGTGTGCAGCTGTAAAGCACAGAGGAACCTCAACTGTTTCTTTGCGATCATAATGGGCCTCAACACAGCAGCCGTGAGCCGCCTCAGTCAGACATGGGAGGTCAGATGTTTTCTTTACTTTTTTCTTTTTCTAAAAGGAATTAATAATTTCCATCTTTTTCCATTTTTATATGTCTAGCTGAAGTATCTGAAATCAGCTTTTATTTTCTCTGCAGAAAGTTCCTGGCAAATTCAAACGGCTATTTTCAGAGCTGGAAACAGTTACAGTAAGTTTACTGAGCATGGTATGAATTCACACTGTAACAGAGAGTATAAACCCTTGTGTCGGTGTGTACTGGCCGAACCAAACAGATGCTTTGAACTTGTAAAATCAGTGGAAACATCTGGCCGCATTAGATCGTTAGTAGTCTCTAATAAAAGCATCCAGGAACACACAGTCACTCCCGCTGGATAAGACTCTTTCATTTTAAAAATGTCTTCACAGGATCCCTCGCTGAATCACAAGGCCTACAGGGACTCCTTCAAGAAGATGAAGGCTCCAAAGATTCCTTTTCTTCCTCTGCTGCTGAAAGGTGTGCTCATTATTCTGTCACTTCAGCTCCCCTGCAGAAAATCTAACTCTAGGAGCAGAGTGCTGGGGAGATATTTCTATCAAGCAGATCTGACATGGAAGAACAAACCTGCTGGAGAATACTAAACAAAATGTTTTTCTCCTTTAGACATCACATTCATTCATGAAGGCAACAAGACGTTTCATGATAACCTGGTCAATTTTGAAAAGCTGGTAGGTTTGTGCATTTTTGTGGCGCATTGAAGCGAGTTTTGTTGTGATTTGGTGCTATATAAATAAAATTGAATTGAATTGAACTGAATTGGCAGGGCATGCTTCAGCACCGAATACAAAACTGTATGTTTAAAGATGCCTGTTTCCACATTTTGCTTCCAGCACATGATAGCAGACATGGTGCGTCTCATCCGACAGTGCCAGAAAGATCACATGGGTCAGTATTTAAATTGTTTATATTGTTATTTCTTTTCTACAAACTTCCATACTAAAAGCAATGATGAAACATCATTTTTTAAAGCTGTCATCATCAGTTTTTGCAAGGCAAATAACAAAATCAGTGAGCAAAGTCACTTACATTCATGATCCTCTTGCACCAGCACATTGCCTTACATGATTTCATACAATGGCTTTAAGAAAGTCAACAAAATCCATTTCACCCAGCAAAGTAACACGTTTTCTATTCATCCTAGGAAACGGAATAACACAGAAGAGCAGCTCAGAGGTGCGAGCCTACATTGACTATCTTCACATCATCGACAATCAGCAGACTCTGTTTGAACTGTCACAAAGGCTGGAGCCTCGATCTTAGAAAACAACTCTGACCCTCCTTCATACTGTGCCAAGGGACAACCTTACTGCTGTCCCATCTAACTCTCAGGACAAAGGCTACAAGACCCTAACCAACCACAGGAGGGCGCTATTTGATCAGGAGATTATTTACCAGAGACAGGAGCAGGCGGCTAAAACAGATTAATAAAAACATGACATTTTAAGCACCTAAAGCAAAATCACACAGTTTAAGGCAAGTCTAGACGTCATTTAACAACGAAAATTTACAAAAAGAAACGGTTGCTTTGCAGGAAAAATGCTTCCTTCTAATACAAACTTACAACAAATGCAACCAATGGGTGTAGATTCACTGTCCTGGTCTTTTCTTTGAGCTTTTAGCACACCACAAAGCAACAGTGAGCACAGAAGGAAGACTAGTTGATAACTGTTTCTGACTTTCTTCAGAGAGCTACTGTTTTTTGTTTTGTTTTTTTTACATCAACTAAAAACAGTGGTGGTCAGCTCATCAGACTTAACCAAAGATTCTTTCAGCTAATAAAAGTCTGCACTGTTACACACACTTCTGTGCTCTCAGAGTTCGCCACAATCCAGATTTTCTTGTTGCCAGGTCAGATGTAAGACATGCTTTTCCCAAAGCAAATCAGCACAGTGTTATGCACAACAAGATTGAAACTGTTGCTACATGTTTAACAGTTTTTTATATCATTTTTATTTTGTATTTTTTGTTTTATTTGACCACAAAGTGACGCATATATGATGAGTCTTTGCACAGTACAGATTGTATTAAGGCAGGGAACTACAGAGTAGTACAGTATACTGTATTCTGTTGGCATGTGTAATAATTGTCTATCTTTGTGCCAAATCCCATGAAAAATAGGTGTTTAAAATAACGATCATTTTCTAATCATTTTTAAATCACTAGCACAGGGAACTTTAAGTGGTTTAGCTGTGGACAATCAGTTAAATGAAGCCACAGACTCATACTGGTACTTCTCTGTACTGGGCTTTAAAGTTCATCAATATTGGTGCATTTTGCAGACATCCATACATCCGTCTGTTGAGATTTGAAGACTGACAGCAGTTGTTCACTTCTGATACACAGAGTTCAAGAATTTAGCACCAGAAAAGAACCTGATTTCTTTGAAGCCTGATTCATTTGTGGTTAGATTTAGCGATAGCAAAAATCAAATATTAAAATAGCACCTTCTGGGCAAGAATAAGAAGAGAGAAGAAGAAGACAAACTGGAAGCCATTTGCTTGTTTGCATTGTGTCGTAGCACTACTGTATGATCTTAAACATACAGTATTTGTTCTGTTTTGCTAGGTTGGGTCAGGCAAACTGAGGTAGTTGTTGTGAAGTGTGTACATACAATTATGCTTTATATTCTTCACATTTTGTATATTTGGATTTTAAAACATGCTTTAGCAGTATTTTATTTTGAGTATCATTTTTTTGTCATCAATAGTGTACAGCTGATTCAATTTATACAGTGTATATATGTTGAAAGTTCTGGATATGGATATTTATCTCATAATTATTTATTTGCTTTCAAGATACTATTTAGGATGCTTGTGTTAATTGTTTTGGTTTGTTTGTTAGTTTTTTTATTGTACGCACTGTTTTTGGCGGGTCTGCATGATATGTCAAACCATGGACTGACCATTAGTGCCAACTGTGCATGTATTAAAATACTTTTCATCATCGTGAGCTCATTATTTTTAGACTAACATTTGGTGATAATTCATAACAGGTAAAGTCTGTTTTCTAACACCAGCATGCAAACATTACTTCACTTAGAACTACAGTGTTAACAAAGACCCTGGAAGTTAAAGTACTGATTACAAAAGTGAATATGTACACGCTCTGAAATGTATATGAAACATGAAAGTGAAAAGTAGCACTCTGAAGGAAATTTTTGCGCTAAGCTACAGTAACTGATCAGTGTCTTTGTTTTCTCATAGGGTCACTGACTCCATTTCCCTCTGACACAAATGTTTGCTTTGCACTTGGATTTCCTGCTTATGTTTTTTGCCTCTTTCTACAGTAAACGCATGCAGTAAGTGCAGATCAAGATCAAGGGTCTGCCGGGGCAAAACTGGGTCTCTCCAACAAGTGTTCATCACCCCTATTAATAATCTGACACCAGCAAATTAAAAACCTTGAACTTCAACTCAGTCATGTCACAGCTGACACTAGTTCTGCTAGCCAAGTTAATTAATAACTTTATATAATACAGTCTTCGACAAAAAGGTGTAATTACCCTGTAATTAAATGTATTTTATTTGAAATTACAAAGTAATTGTATTTACCTACAAATACTTAGAGGCAGGCACACTAGAATAAGAGTGTAACAGTGATGGGCCATTTCATAACCTTATAGGATGGAATAATGGAGCCTTTGTTACTTCTTTGTTTGGTATACATGATGTTAATGACATATTGAATGTTCTGTTAGTCAACTGTCCTTTTTATTTTACCAATATAATTTTGATAAGGACTGTTCTCCCTTATCAACTTACAAGAAAAAAAAAATACTATAAGAATTGCCTATGTGATCTTATAATAATGGAGCCAAGTCTAACTTAATTTTTCTTTTATTCTAGTGTACCTACCTTTAAATATTTGTAGGCGAATACATTTACATTGTAATTCCAAATACAGCACACAGATGTTCTATTTAACTAGTTGTGGATTGTATTATAAAGTGTTACCTTAATATTAAATCTCAAAGTCAACAAATAATTTAATGCAAGTGGAAGTTACATTTTTCAGGTGTCTCTCCCCCTCACTGGCTGAAGGCCCCAAGCAGTTGGCTGGTGGCAGGAAGCACCTCCGCCAATGATGGATCATAAGACCAATAAGATTGTCATTTAAGTGTTACTGTTCGCTCCATTTGGGTTGAAAGTGGTTTAATGTTGGAAAGGTGCGCTGTGATGCGAAATAATCAATAACTCCCTCAAATGCATTAAAAGTAAAGTAACAAGTCTTTGAATTTTTCAGGAGTAAAAAGTAGAGGTACTTGTGCTAAATCGCAGGGAGTAAAAGTAAAAAGTTGTCAGTAAAATAAACAGTCCGGTCAGGTGCAGATACCTGAAAAGTCTGCTTAAGTACCTTAATGCCATACTTTGGCCCACAATGCTGTGATTAACCAAAGACAAAACTTACAGCAGGACGAACTGCTACAGACTTTGGCATGATATCAGGTTGAAGTGAAACATTATTACACTTGACATGTTCAAGCACTTTGTCAAACATACAAAATTAAGGATTTCAGATTTCATAGAGCACATATAAGTCACTATACTATGTTCTTATTACCTTTAACACATTATGAAAAGGTGCTTGTAGTAAACTTTTCCCTAAGTTCTCACAACCAATTGTTTTAACAAAGAATGAAGGATCAGAGCTGAATCATACGTCGAGAGTCATTGAAAACATGCACGTAATATAGAAAAAGGACAAAAAGGAAAAGATTGGTCTTAAAATTTCTCATTTTTATGTGTTTATTACCTAATGTGACAACAAAGTATGGGATTGTTTCATAAGGGACAAGAAAGTGACGTGTAAGTCCTGGAGGGAAACGTTGAACCATTCAAAGCTTAAAATGTGGCTTTAAGCTTTTGCAATTTTCTGCTCTGTAGCAGACTAAACAGTACAAATTATAACATTTTTATCTCAGCTTTGCAACCCCATGCCATTGTGTAAAAATGAATATAACAGAAAGATAGTGACAATTTGTCAAAGTAAATATTTGGTCATAGGCAGCTTTTTATTTTAAGGCTCCACAGAGCAGCGACATCATTTGACATCATAAACTATAACATTTTTAAAGCTGTTCATAATACTGCGAGGAAACTAGACTTGATTTCATATTTTCCTTTAGAGTTTTTCAAGACAAAAACAAAAAAAATACCAAACACAATGTCTTCTTTTGGTGCTGTAAGGCAGAGTGGTGACCCAGATGCCCTTTCTGACTTTAACCAGGTGTCCTGCTTGGCCTTTAACATGCCTTATCTGAGGCACGACCCCTGCTGAGCCCAGCCCCGTACCCTGCCATTTCCTCCCAAACATTACGAGCACTGTATCATTTCCCTGTCGCCAAATGACTGGCTAGTTGCTGTGCTGTGCTAATGGGAGGAAGAGAAGGCAGATGAAGAGAAACTACAGGAAGAACGGTTCTTCATTTCCCCCCCTCGTGCAATACAATACACAGAATCAATCCTCCAGCCTCCATTTGTCTGTCTACAGCCACTTTGGCTGCAGGGAGAAATTAGGAGCAGCACAGCCGTTATTAGTGTTGAAGAAAATCTTATTTGAGTAGATAAGAGTTTGACGCCCCCCACCCCTTCAGAAAGAAACAACACCGCGATTTAGTTGCAGTAAATTAAGCGTCATAATGTTATTTTATTTTTAGCAGATAATATGGCACCTGTCTTATTTTTTTAAATCTCCTTTAACACATCTGTTTTTTCTCAGTGTAGTACATGGCCTTAACCTTGACTCTACCTCATATCCCTGACATACATTAGACTTTAAATCATGTGAATCACTGCATATAAATAGTAACACCTCAGACATGTATCCATAACTACAAACTTTAGTCTGAACGTCCTCTCGGTTTGCAAATAATCCTGATTAAATCCATTTAAAACAATAACCTTCTACTTAAAACGACTGTTTCTTTAGCTTTGTTTGTCGCATAGTAGGTTCATCAGATGTTAACAGAGAGTGGAGGCAGATAAAGGATGGGTAATCTAATGTGTTGCTTTCTCATACAAAGCTATCAGTGTCTTTCAATGGGTTTTTCCAACGAGTTTGGCTGAATGAATTACACTAGTCTGTTAGTATTCTGCCTCTGCCGTACAAAAGGTCAATGTCAAATGCACCTCATTTAAAAGTCAATAGCAACCATGCACATCATCTCCTGGGAATTCTGTCCAGGATCCCCTCCAGACAGCATTGTGTATCATTCAGTTAGTAGAGGGCAGCCAGAGAGCTTTTTTAATCTTGACCTTCCAATAAAATATGCTCCCCATCCAGAATTACATGGTCTAAAATGGAGACATAAGCTCCCAACAAATCACACCCAGGCTCAAGGGAGATGTTCAACAGTGTAGGACATGAACACAACAGGTTTAACACTGGCTATCTGCTTTTACTTGTTTACTTTACTTTATCTACAACATGCAGGATATACACACTCAAATACTGACAACACAAATACAAGATTAGAAATGTGTTAAAGTAACTAAACATGGTAAAACTATAATGACATAATCCAATACTGTTTAAAAACATACTGCTCTTACACTGCAGCAATACTTGAATACTGAATTTCACACAGACAGCAACAAAGCCACTCCAGCTACAATCCACTTGGTAGCTGGCTGTTTGGTTCGGAGGCGGAGGGTCCACACATAAGTGTGTCCACGCTGCTTGGTGCGGTACACTGGACACTCAAAAGTGTTACTGATGTCCCGCTCCTCTGTGGGCACAGCTCTAACATACAGCACAGGCATGGCCGGCGTCAGTTCTCTCAAAACCGCCTCAGAGATGACTCCAGCCTGAGTGTCCCAACGTGCTCCTAACACAAAGACACATGTTGCACTGTGGGTTTGACCAATTATACTTACAAGACAATAATTTTACCAAGACACAGGAAGCAAAATACTGTGAGAAATCTATATAATTTAAGTGAGTAGAGCAGGATCTACTGCTGGGTTAATTATTCAGACCTTCCATGAAGAGTCCGTGGATGTAGGCTCCTTCCCGTGGAGGATGCCCAAAGTCGTCCTTCATTTTCTTTGTCACATCCACGCTCAGGGTCATCTTGTCCAGGGGCCACTTGTTTTTGCGAGCAATACTCTGCAGCACAGCTGTAAAATATGACTCTATGTTAATATTTCTGGTTCTACCGGTGCACATATGGCAATATTAATCGTTGTCTTCGTTTAGTCCTCACCGGTAAGAAAGGACTGAGGGTTAAAGAGCCCCGAAAGCCAAACAACTGCAGGTAGGACAAAATCTTGAGTCCAGCTGTCGAGCTCGTGGCAGCTACACATTAGATCGTTCAACCTAAAGAATAAATAATTGTTAATAAAAAACTAGGAAGATCATTAATAGAAGCTTTTAGAGTGTGCCTATAAGGGATTATTTAAGAAGTAAGAAAAATTAGCATATAATAGGTTGACTCATAAGTTACCACTGTGCCAGTGTTTTAGTGGAGGAATAAGCCAGCCTGGCCCAGGAGTCTGGGACCTGCTCCATGAACAGTGCAGACTGCAGATTCTCCATCCTGGAGGAGAAAGTGAGTTCGCCCTGTGGACAGAGAAATGCTTTTTAATGCTACAATAATAACAGTAAAGCACCTTGCTGGCAGTCACTGTGTTTATGGTACCTTCAGACCGAGATCCAGCTCATGAAGGGACTTCTTTATCTCAACTAACAGAAGATTCATGCGCTCACACTCCTGAAAGCAAACTAAGGTGTACGGGTTTCGCTCTGTTGTCTTTGCCATAATCTCTGCCATGTTATACTCCTCAGGAAGCTTGTCAAGGATGTCTTCAATTATTGACGTGACCTAAGAAATACAATAAACTGGGATAGTGATATAGACAGGTCCCTGCACCCTCAGCAGTTTTTTCCCTCCCCCATAATGATTCTTTCTGCATACAGACCTTCTCCTCTGTGCTCTGAGCTGCTCCCTCTCCTCTGGAAGAGTTCTGTGGCTGCAGTTCCAACAGAGCCTTTAAGAGGTTGTCTGAGGTGACAGTGAGGCACTCAAGCTCAGCATTTGGATGGAGACCATACAAAGTGGGATTCTCGGAGGGGAGATGTTCGTCAATATAGTGGTGGTAACCAGTGTAGTCCAAGAATGGAGGAGACAGGAACCCCGGACACAGAGAGAGATCCATTTCAAACTAGGAATTGAAAATTCATAACACAAGGACCAAAAAAATTAAAATTAAAAAAAGCTAAGCATGTATTTTATATTTTAATATCATGGACAATATACAAGTGCAAGTCTTTTCTTGCAGGCACAACAAAACATTCTTCAAAATGCAGATTCAGGAAAAAGTACTGGAAGAGAAATCTTCAAAAGAAAAAATATATGAAATAAACCCTTAATAGTATCTGTCAAAAAAGCACAATGTCTAAAGAAACAGAAAACCTAGACTGGTATTACATGCAAAACTGCAGTTTAGTATTTCACCCCCAGGGGGCACCCTTTACCTTGACAACAACTCAAAACAGCTACACAGCTATGGATTAGCCTGTCATCTTAAAATTGAACACAACTCCAGATAAAAGTTTGTACCTAAATAATGAGCAGACGTTATTAAATGAAGTGAAATACATTTCAAAAGTGACACTTTTGTTTAAAAAAAAACATAAAGAAGATGTGAACAAATTAGGCTACATCACCTCTGCCTTACCATTTTAGGATGCATAAATTCCTGCAGGTAAGTTTTACACAGTCTTCTATCCCAGACATCAGTAATGTGTCCTCCATACATGATCTCTCCAAACAGATAACACAAGTCCTCCCAAGGCACCTGCATGAACTGCAATAGATGTTATTGACTAAAATCATATTGCAAATATAAGACACGAATGCATTGTGGTAGGTTTATTAAAATTATTCCCAGGGTTCATTTTTGTTCTCTTATAGAGACATGTTTCTATTTTCCTGATAAAAAAAAAAGTTTTTTTTGTTTTTAAACTTCAAGCAAACAACCTCCGAGATAGGCTACTTTTCATAATGACAACAGTAGGGAAATATAGCAAAATTATGTTTCTTATACACACTGATCTGAAGTGCGACAGAAGAGTCTTTTCCACAGCGGGAGATTGTGATCCGTGAGGGTGAAGGAGGAAGAAAAGAAGCTGTGATTCATAACAAATTACAAAAGCTGTAGGTTCACAATCATTTGTACCTGTATTGTTTTGCAAATTGCTTCCTTCATCAGCTCTAATTGCAGTGATCACTTATGTAGCGTTGTGAACTGTCACATTGGCTGCATGTAATTACATTTAGGATAACGCTTCATTGCCCTCCTAATGAATTCTCTGTATACGCACATACAGGTTACTGTTTGGTTAACATAATGAAGGACATTCGTTTTTGGAGGGCAGAATACCTGGGAGACATAATTGGTTATGACCAGAGTAATAGGAGTCCTAAGAGCAATGCATTAGCAGTTGTGAGGGGAGCAGCACCTTAAGAATGGATTTTTTGTCTTTGTGAAATAAAGCTAAATTACAGGTTGCGCGTTCATAGTTATAAGAGAAGAAATGTGGAATAAAAAAAGATGGGAATGAACATTTTTCACAAATAACAGTTGGACAAAAGATTTCAATAAGTAATTGGAGACACTGCAGTAATTCAACATTACTGTCTGTTAGAAATGCCAATGCTAAGTACCATTATCATTATAAATTTAGCCGGCAAAGAAGGTAGCTGCAAAAACAAATTAAAAGTTGTATTACAGTAATCGAAATGCTAAATTAAAATAAATAAAACTTAAAATGTCAGTTTAGCTGTAGAAAATAGTGCTAAACATACTTTTGTGTTGGTCTCTAAGTAGTTGTACAAGACATTAGCTGAGATTGTTAGGTCCCCCGTGCTGAAGGGGTAGTTGTTATTCCACCCTTGTGGGCCAAATTTACGGCGCTCCGTTACACAGGAATGAAAAAAGCAGAGGGAGAAGAGCATCGAGTTGAACTCTTGTTCTCTGGAGCACATATCCAGAGTGTCCTGAAAGGAGAAAGAAAACAAGTGAAGATTTCAGTGACTACTACAGTCGAAGCATATTAGAAATAAAGCATATTTTCCATTTTACCTGGCTGAAGTTGCCGAGGGCTGCGTGCAAGCTGGCATTCATTCCGGTGGGTGGCTCGTCGGTGATTTTGATGGCATTTTCCAATATGCCTCTGGGGATTACATGCTGCTCAGGACATGGCGCGGGTTCTCCGGTGATGAAAACCCGATAGCTGGGGTTACTGTCCACGGCTGTTGTCTCCAGAAGAGCATCCAAAGAGGGCAGCCACTGAGCCACCAGGTGTACATTCTGAGCATCAAAATAAGGTAGAATATGTAACAGGTTGATAGAATTTGTGCCTAAATTTAATTTCATAGTAAATGCCATGAAAACTGTCTCTCTGTGTTCTGATCTGAAACCACTGTTTTACTTGGCAACAGACTTCGCCTTAAAGGAGCCATTTAGTGAGCTGATCTAGGCAATTATGGTTTTTATTGAACCAAATTTATTTCCCCTGCTCCGGGGGTTAGATAATATCATTAGGTGCTTTATAAGCCAGCTGGAACTGCTGCAATCATTGAATAATCGGATTCCCTACCTGCAAAATGACCCAGTGTCCATGTTTAGAGGCATTTCTGAGAACCCTCTCAGCCACTATCTCTTGCCCCTGTCCCAGGGACACATTGTGCAAAGTTCCCTGGTCAATGGAAAATCCCAGTTTTAAACCTGCACACAAAGAAAATTTTGAAAATCTGAGCATAAATAACAATACAGGATTTGTAACTAACAAAGAATATACATCATACCAAGTTTCTCTACATCTCTGAGTGGATCCACTCCAGGTGAGAGGATGAAGAACACAGGTGTTGATGGACTGCTGTCTTCAAACAGCCTCTCAAATTCCAGCCTGGCACTGTCCACATACTTCGCTCCCATGCTTTCCTCTACAAATTTCCTGCCAGGAGACATCATCAAAAGCTCAGTTGTGTACAATAACTAGAAACACAAATGTGCTTTAGTGAGTTTACTCACCTTAGTGTGTAGGTCATCCGATCAGGGCGAAGAGCTCTCAGGATAATCAGCCTCTGGAGGGAATTCGTATTCTTCCAGTCTTGAGGAAGCCTTTCATTTTCAGGACAGCTGGACTCAACTATCTTCCTCCAGCGATTCGGTGAGCTCTCTATGTCTCTGTCAAGTCCACTGAAGCCCTCAATTGTAGAAATTGTCTGCAACAAAGAAACACACATTGATACTTCACTTAAAAAGAGTGAAAATATGAACTTTTCATTTGTCGAATGTGTCATCTTAATATTTACTGTACCTTAATGGCCCCCCAGGCAGACATAGAGAGGAACGGCACTGGACTAACTTTGCTTGCCTCCACGGGATATCGCAGCAAGAAGTCTAATTCCTGCATATCAATCAGTTTCTCCTTGAGCTGAATCTGAGGAGAAGTACCAAAAGCAGTTTATTATGAGCTCTCTGTTATTGATAGAATTTCCACGGCTACTGAAATAAAAATGGGAAAACTCAGGAAATGGTGCTGGGTAAACTTTTACAGGCCTCTGAATGTGAAATAGCCACATGAAGGACAGCCTTCAGAGTGCCACAGTTTCCAAGATGAAAACAGTTGGTGCAATGACAGATAATTGCATTATGCCATCAGAACCAGCCCCCTTGTCAGAACCAACTGTGTGAGCAGCAGCCACGGTGCAAGGTGTGAGAGGTAATCAATAGCAGCGTATGGTATTCCTGACTGCTTTTAATTGAAGTTAATGTGGGGGAAGAAAAGTACTTTGATTGATGAGGATGACAGGAGGCCCCACCTCTGAGGCGGTCCTGAGTCCCTCACCTGGAAGGCAGTATGTGACAAGAAGGTTAACTTGTCTCTCTCAAACAGGCCCTGGCTGGTGTACAGGAATACAGAATAGGTGATGGCCTCACTGAGGGAGCAGACTCTGGTCCTCACATCCTCATCCCATTCGGCACGCTCCATTGCTTTATTAAACACCGAGTTAAAGGTCTGGAATGCAACAAAAACGAGGACACCATGTGTATGCAAACAAGTTTTTTTGGACTGACATCTGGTATAGAGGGACATGTTTAAGCTCATTTTTACATAAAGATAAATAATAATTGCAAAAACCACAAAGCGATATCTGTCCTCTAAGAGCACTTCAGGGGTAAAGGTTTCACCTTGAGAGAAAACTGGTACATCAGGTTAATCTTGCTGAGGTTGTCGATGATAAAGAAGAGGAGTGATGCTCTCTCAGCTGCTGGGCGGTATAGTTCTCGAGCCTCGTTGATCTTTCTCTCGTTCTCTCTGGCCTCCGCCACCTGTGAGTTCCAATTGCACAAAATGAGCTATTAGGCTCTCAGTCATGCTCCAAAACCCTCTCATTACACTTATTCCTAACTACACATCATTTGCAGCTAATGCAATAAAATGAGGTGCTTGCTGTTTATGACATTCAAAAAAACAACCGAGTGACAAAAAAACAACAAAAAGAAAAATAGCCTTACCTTGCATTGAATGTGAGCGGCTGTAGTCTTGGTATTCTCAAGTTGCTCCACCAGAAAAATATCCCCTAGAAAATTACCATGGGCTGCAGAGAGGCGACTCAGCAGGTCATCTTCAAACCTTCTCAGCTCAATCTTGAAGTGGTTCTGCTGTGTGGTCAGCTTCGTCTTGGAAAATGTACTCAGAACAGTTCAAAACTGCACATTTTTCCTATCAGGTATTAAGGATTATCATGTAGACAAAATGCTTTACTCCAAAAAGAATGTAACTTTCATCTGTGGATTACCTTTAGTTCCTCCAAATCAGGTCTCTCCCGAGAGACTACCTGTCCCAGCAGCTGCTCCTCCAGGCCCTTAGGAGTCACGGTGAAGTTGATCAGGGTGGTCTGGGCCTGGAGCTCAGGAGGGAAATGTGGATTGGCCAACTTGGTGTGAAGAATGAGTTTAAAATTACTGTTGTAAGTGCACTCCTTGCCTCCAATTAGAATGTACCTGGATAATAAGACCACAAATATTTTTATTTATTTAATCTGAAGGACAATGAGGCCTCAACAGCATGTTGGTTATTTAGATTATAGAAGTAAGTGATAAAAAGAAGACAGCCTGGTATCGTACCCACTTGTTAGACTTGTTACCTGGCAGGAAGTGTATTTAAAAAAAGCAAGCCATGATTATGATGAAGATGGTCTGAACTGCACTTCTGTTTTTGCCCTACAACTTTAGTTTGGCTCCAAATGTCACTTACCCTATAGACAAATATTCTTGAGTAAATATGAAAGATTATCATCGCACCAGCCAATATTTATCTGTTCCTGCATTTCAATTAAATTAGCAGTGGCTTGACGAACCTGGTGGCTTTTCATTTATCTCTAATTACCCCTTGGATGTCAGGCAAGGCCCCAATTTTTATGGCACAGGTTCCTCATGGCCTGGGTCTGGTTCAACTCTATATCTTCACAAGCCAGAATTAATGTACTATTGATAGAACCATTACTCCACCAAATTAAAGTCCTTGCTGATGGATTGGCTTGTAGTCTTCCGTCAGCCATGAAAGGAATAATTAGTATTCATTACTTCACACTCTACAACATTCCAATTATTAATGAACTTCAGCTGTGGAGACCTACGAGATCCATCATGGCCGCCCCAGCAGGTTGTATTAATCATCGACAGAAACAAGCGTGTGGGTCATCTACAAGGGATAAACTTATAATCAGATTTACTATGATGAATTGTTACGCCTGGACAGACAGGGCTTCAAAAGACGCTCGATGAACATTCGCCCGAATATTCAATATTCATGGTCTTACAAATATCAGAGCAAGAAAGATGTAAACATTTCTGAGTAGGAGATCAAAGCAGGACGTCAATATGTCGTATTTTCTATTTATTCTGCTGTTGCTTGTCCAGTTTATGGAATTTACTGTATTTTTCTTTGGTAACTGAGGTATTTGCAGAGCAGCTACTTTAGTGACACCAGTGGTTTGGAAATTTTCACCAGAATAGTGGTCGTGTTTGAAAAACCGAGTTTGAAATCAGAGAGAGTTGTCTTTTTTTTATCATGATGATAATAATAATAATAATAATAATAATAATAATAACCACCTTATAATAAAAGTTACCATATCGTCGTAACAAAGCTTAATTATTAGTGAACTACAAATGCACGAGTATCACCGCCAAAAGAATTCCCAGGGGCGATGATTTTGCAAAAAGATTTGACCGCTTCAAATTGATATTAACTTAATTGGTGGCTTTTTAGAATAGCCATTGCTTACAAACATTAAATTGTTAATTAATTAAACTCTGGTGATTACTAATAATAGTTGCTAATATTAGTAAGTACTAATTTTATAATGATTTTATTTATTTTATGAGGTTGTGTATATTATTATGTTTATGCCAGAAATTATATAGTTATAGTTATAATGTTTTATGTAAAATATCATTACTGAGTATAGAAATTCTATATTTAAAAATGGATGTAACCACTTTGATGACACACACAAGTTAGTAAACTCCGACTTGACATTTTTGCTCTCTGCATATTGATTTTCTGAAACTACACAAGACGGAGAGGAGAGGTGGAACTAAATGAGAAACTGAACATAGTGCACACACATATTGTAGCGACCTATTATAATATCCTGCTTTATCCTCCTCTTTGACTCTAATGGGGACCATAATTTACCAAATTTACTTGATGTTGTGTCACATTCAGCTCGTAAATTCATCAGGAAGGTGTTTACTGAGGTTACAGACCAAAGGAACCAGAGGGTAATTTTATACAAGTGGATATTTTCTTCTTTTACAACCAGAAGTTAACTTGCTGCTGGCCATTAGAAAAAACTCCAACACTAGCTCACTTTTCAGACCTGGAAGCTAGATCCATCACTTTCAAACTAAGGACTATAACAACACCAAGCCAAAGATATAAACATCCAAATGTTTAACAAAAAAAAAAAAAAAAAAAAACAACCCACAAAAATTAACAAATTTCAGTGAAATATGCATTTCTTGCTTTGTATGCTTAAAACAGATTCACACTACAGCCAATAAGGCACATCTGTTCATCAAGGAAAAGCTTGACTAAGCCAAGACTGCTAGAATGCAGCAAGACCAGACAACAAATCAGTAATTAAATTAAGAACTAAACAGTTCACTTGTCTCCAGTGCTTCACACACACAATAAAGCAATACCTATTATACTTATTATATTCAATTCAGTTTTATTTATATAGCTCCAAATCACAACATCAGTTGCCTCAAGATGCTTTATATTGTAATGTAGGCAGTGACCCTACAAGAATACAAAGAAAACAGAGAAAACTGCAACAATCACAAAAACCCTTATGAGCTAGCACTTTGGCAACAGTGGAAAAGAAAAACTCCCCTTTAACAGGAAGACACCTCCTGCAGAACCCACATAATTTCCTTAGGGATTAATAAAGTATTCTGATTCTGAATCAGATTCAGAACCAGGTTCATGGAGGGGCAGCCATCTGCCACCACTAGTTGGGCTGGAATCGAGGGTCTAACTTAGTGGATTTATTGATGGATGTGAGTCCTGTTTGTGTGTGAGAGTTGTTATAGTACTAAATGGTGCTTACCTCACTTTAGTCAACCATAATGTAGAAAATGTAGATAAGCTGAGATTGCAATAAAATACTGCAGTAACTGAAAGGCAAGACTGCCAAGAGAGACTTGAAAGTAACTCTAACCATGACTATAAAGACACTGGATTGTTTAGGACACTATGGTATACATTTTCTTTATATGATATTAATTTTTCATTTTCAGTAAATAAATTTAAATAGCAGCACTATTTGACAAACTTAATGATATAATTCACAAATATGACCCCACTCTGGTTAAAAGAAATCCAAATGTAGTGTAAATGTATAAATTAGTCCATAATTGCTCTAAAGGTACAGTATGGAGACAAATACGAGCAAACCACCTACAGTTACAGTGTTTAGTTAGGTTACTGAAGCTGACTTGAGTCTTTCATGGTGATAGACGACTTATGAATTTATTGTGTTAGATGCCATTTTTCTGTAGGAGACAGGAGTCTTTTTACATAACCATGACTGTGCCGAATTCAGCCTTTACGCTTAGGCTAAGCTGTTCAATATTCATTGCACCTAAAGAATATGAACGCACAAATATACATCCATCACCAGTCTTGAGGGGCCAATCAATACGTTGGCCTCAGGGATTCAGGCGATGTGCCGCAAAATTCATTTATAATCTAAAGAGCAGGCAATAATAATGCATTCAGACATGTCTTACTGGTGCTTCAAAGCTCAGTGAGATTCAACCATCTGGCAAATGTGCTTCTATTGTCTCACACGACAGATGCATTGGGACAAGTTGTGGGTATATCGACTTATGAAGGAACGGTGATGCAAAAACCGCATATTGATTTAAAGCATTATTTGGCGTGCAACAGCACCAATGCTACGTAACAGAGCAGTAGTGGGTTTTTTTTAAATGATCTTTGCAAGCTAAAAAATGCTTAAACGTGTACTGTTCATGTTTTAGTACCAACCTTCCTTGTTTAATAGTTTTCCTGCTTAGTAGAGGCTCCAGAACCGGGTCTACCTTTTCTGGCAGGTTCTCTATCACGACAGTTTCCCCAAAGACAAGAGCTTGTTCAATCACATCTAAACAACTGTATAGAAAGAAAAAAAAAAACAAGAAAAAGAAACATGACTGGAGCTGCAAATTTTTAAGTTTCACGAGCACTCACTGGCACGAGTAATACAATCACACTGTGACAGCAAAACTGACAATAATTTACCGCTTCTCACCCTTTCTGTCCAAGCTGCACCACCCTCAGCTCTGACGCTAGCTGATTTCTGATCCACTTGATGCCCTGCTGCTGTGGGTCGATGATGAGTGGCCAACGCTCACTGGTGGTCAGGATGGCCGCGTTCTCAATAGACATCCTATCATTTGGCAGACCCTGGTTATGCCAAGCAGCCACGGTGGCATCATCTGTAAGCATGAGGACTGGATCCAGGCCGTCTGTCAGGGGTACAGAGACCTGGAACAGAAACACAGGAATGATGTCATTTTGGTTCAAGCACTGGTGGCTGTGCACTCCAGTTCAGACTCAGAGAAAGAAGGATGGTAGTGAAAGTATGTTGCTTACCTTCAGAGATCTAAGGAAAGGAATCCACTTGTTGTTAAAAAGCTCCACACGATACTGGCTGGTAAAGTAACCCATGTAGGAGACAAATGCTGACGTGAGGAGCACATCACCACACAGGGTTTTCTTTTGCTTTTCAAACTGGACAATTTTCAGGGACCAGCGCTCCTTCTCTGACTATAAGACACAAACAGCAAGCTTCAATATCATCTTTAAAAAAATACACACAAAATACCAAAGAGAGCAGTCCATCTCATGACCATTTACATCAAGAAGTAAACAATCTGTGCTTCTGAATTATGTGCATCCTAGGCAGCTTCCCACTGCTCACATTTATCATGCAAACTAAGAAGATGTAAGCAGTAAAGCATACAACTGCAATTCCCTTACAATAACTCTGGGTGTTTGGCTGTAGATTCACTCGGCATCAATTTAGCATTCATTTAAACCTTCAATACTGTGACTGTGACAGCCTACAACAATAAATCACGCATGGCATTTTCTTACAAGGGGCTGTGGATCTAGAATATGTCACATAATAAATTCTCAGACAGTTAAAAATCACTATAATTTTACTCTAATGTATTATGGATTGCCTGTAATATCACTCAGTCTGGGGTGAGACATTGTTAATTTCCAACAGCTGTTGAGGCTTTGAGGTAAGTTAATGATTAAATATAGACGGCCTGATTTATTAGTCTGTACACTATTGCTTCCAGGTCAATGCCATAAAGACAAAACATTTATCTTGATATGCTTAAAAGCCAAACTGTTCCATGCAAACCGCATTTATTTTCTGGAATAAGGAAGTCGAACTTGCAAAATGGCCACTGAAATGACCATATTTTATTTCATATTAGCATCCATAAAGATAAAGATTTGGCTGACTAAAAAAGACATGCAAAGGAATGCAGCAAAGTTGAATGTTATATTAAACCAGCTACATAAATATGCAGCTATCGACATTTATATTCTCCATATATCCACATTCCATAATTTCCCATCTGCACTTTTTCAAATAATTAAAAAAAAAACTTCTGAAGAAATAATTTTTTACTCTTTGGACAAGCTCAGAAGTGCTCACACATCTACCACACAGACACAGGGTAGTGTTAGTGTAGACCTCTTGCCATTTCTCTTCACTCCTCAATTTGGAAACTGCTCAGCCAGCCAGTTGCCCAGTTCAGCCATGCGTTTTCAGTGGTCCAGCCCTCTCTACCTGTCTCACAAGTCCCCGGTATGCTGCTGGGCTGGGCTGTAAAATCTCCCTTTGCCTGATCTGCTCACACAACTGTCAGGCCATCCTGCCAGGACATAACAACTTCCAGTCCAGATTACTGATGCAATTCTATTACCAGCACCTCTCCATGCATATCTCCAGCAAATTGACAGTTAACTGTATGCCAGGTCAGCCCCAATGACACGACCAAACTCCTCTATCTCCCCTTGTTTACCATTAAGCCCTTGACTAGTCGGTTGGCCAGCTCTATGGTCTGGGTGGTACGCATCACCTCCTCCTGACAACTGATTTTCTCAGCTGTAGCCATTTCATACTGAGCTGTTATGCTCTGGAGGCTGGCATCAAGATCCTATAGAAACAAAAGGAAGGAAGCCATGCAAATTAAAAACGATAAAGAAAATGCAGTATTTAGACTGAGTGACTTAGGTAAGAATAACATTGTACTCACTGCCAACTTCTTTTGAAGTGCCAACAGTTTGGCTGTTGCTGTTTCTAGCTCTGCATTAGCTTGTGACAAGGCATGCCTTTTTGGAATCACCTCACAATAGATCTGCAAAATAAATAAAAAATAAATACAGCATGTGTGAAAAAAAAAAAACTTTAAAATGAAGAATAACATTTCTCATAGGAAACATAAGAAACTGCCTTAGAGTTTATTTGAATGCAATGGCTGACCTCGTAGTATCTCACAATATTAATGGTCCAGGCACAAAGACCAGCTGCAGCTGTAGATTTGGTCCAAACTAGATCAGGGTGAAAGTCTGGGTTTCTCAGATATTCTTGTTTCACCACAGTCAGGCATGACTCAGGGATGTGCTCCTTATCATACGACATCAAGGCCTGCAGGAAATCATCCACCTGACACACAAAAACCAAAACAAATGAGACAGCATTTGATGAAGGCTGAAAAATGAACACATAGAGCATGTTGTGAATCATAACCACTTCAAACACTTTAATTCTTTGCTTACAAAAGAGAAAGTCCCACAAAATGAGGGTTATATTTGATTCCTCTCATCAACAATTCTTAGGATTAAGTCCTGTGGTGAAAAATTTTAAAAGTGATACCCGAAGCTGGCATCTAAAATAATTAATCAAATGCAATTAAAACCAAACGTTTTCCAGTCACACTTGCATTAACAGAAGCAAGAAGCAGAGGAGGGAGGTTTGCACACTTGCTCCAACAGTGAGTGAGCAAATTCATAGAGCCATCCAGCTGTAATGTGAGCACTGGAGTTGGGCAGGGCCAGGGTCAAGGCCCACTCACAAATTAGATTGACATTAATCAGGCAGATGCAATTGACATGATGATGGCTTAACCTTGCCCATGAAGGCCCGTGCTGCCTTCCAGCTCCGATCCTTAGGCACTCGACCACGAGGGGCCAGCAGGACCATCACAGCTGCTGCTACATTGATTACTGCTGCCGGGGGGTTTGGAAAGGCCTTCAGCTCAGTAAGATTCACCTGAAAGAATATTATATAACATCATATATTGAGAAAGACTGCAAATTTTTACGTAATTCTGTCTAGTCTGATAAAATCTAGTACCTTGTTGAGGGTGTTCAGTGCTGCTGTGGCGGCTGCCAGTAACGGCTCTGCCTTGGATAGGTCATTTTCACACTCCTTCTGTTTGACAGCAATTTCTGCCTGGATCACAGCAACCTGCACAAAAGCAACCATAACAAATTGGATTCCACACATCTATTTAACAATGTGGTATGCAGAGTGCAATGCCAAAGAATATGTGTTATATAATATGTGACAGGACTAGTCACCTTTTGTGCTTCAACATCTGCAGCCTCTCTCTTGCTGCTCACCCTCTCAGTTTGCTGTCCAATCTTAGCAATCAGAGCTTCGATGTTCTCATTTTTAAGGGTCAGTTCAGCATCTTGGGATGCAAGTTTATCTTTTAGATCTTCAACCTGTATATATAAGAAAGAAACATACTCACAATACTTCAGTATGTGAAATACTTAATGTCATAGAAAAGCATAAAAAAGGAAGTACTGTCTGTTGTTTACCTTAGCCTAACATCTCTTGCCCAGAAATCAGTCGCCTACAGTGCAGATTAAAGATTTACCTGAGCAGCAGTGGTTTGGAGTTTCTGAAGGCCGCTGTCGAGTCGGTTCATCTTGTGCTGAAGCTGAGCCCGGCTTTTCTCCAGAAGGTTTCTGTACAGGGTGATTTGCTGGAGAAAGCTCTTGGGGGTGGTGTAATTGTACCTCTTCTCATTGCGCTGGTATTTTTCACTTGCCTGGTTGACACTAGTGTGAACATAGGCCATGAAAAGACTGATGGATTCCTGGACGGCAGGCTGTAAAAATAAGCAGACAAGGGGGGAGAGGGGCGAACAGGGTGAGCTGGATTGAGTGGAGTTTAACATCCCAGGCCTGATGGGAACTGAAATATTATCTTCATAAATTTTGAATTCATCTACAAGTTTTGCCATCTTACTTGGCCGGCCCTGACTTACTCAATCTGAAATTTAGGTGCAGCTAGCAGAAATGATTATGCTTTGAAACCTCTGTGAAAATAATGTGTTTAGACCACTGACGTGCAAGCTTGTAAAACATGCACACTGCTTACATTATATCTGGTGGCCTCCAACTTTATAAACACCATCTACTGTGACCATAATACTACATCATGACTTGGTATTCATCATACGGTGCACAATGACACACAGCCTGCATTAATCACACAGTTAGTGATCAATTAAAGCAAAAACAAATGATCAGAGAATACAAGGATCAAACCTGACCATAACTCACAAAAAGCCATTGTTAATGATCACAGAGCCACAGGGAAAAAATCATTATTAATTAAGATCTGACACAATGCACTTGACAAAGCGTGCTGTGCTCTGTTGAGATGCGACAGAAACTCTCTGATTGGCCTTGTGTAACAACTATTAGCAGGTTGTGCATTTCTAACTTTAAATGAATGATCATTTCATTTCTTGCAGTCCTGCCTCTTTAAGAAGATAAACAATCATTAACAATGGTTTAATAAATTACTTTACATGTACAGTTTCACATTGTTTTTGGTTTCTTCTCCTCTGCACCTATAAAGATATACTTTTCATTTGATTTGATTATACTATTTAAGCTCTCATACATATATTTTGGTTACAGGAGAACTTTAGTTCTACCTCCACCCTTGTGCACGAATCTACTACAGCTGCAACATCCCCTAATCATCATCATCATCGTCATCATCACACAACTTCTAAGCACTACAGCTACTATTACAACAAGACACGCCTGCACATGAACATGCACAACACTCAAGAGTGGAAAGTAATGGTCTGGCACATGTTCACATATGTGATGACGCTTCCTGGTTGTGACAGCTGTGCCACCTTAGAGGGTCGTTATGTGCTTAATCACTCTTCTCTCATTAACATAAATGAGTCTGGGTTGTGATCGTTCCACTGCCATGATGGAAAACAATGATATGCTGCACTCACTGAGAGTCCCCAGGCATGTGTTCGGCAATTTGTCAGAACCTCAGAAGAGAACTAATGATGAAGGATCCATGGAAAACTTAATCCAGCTGCACAGCAATAATTACAAGGTGTTCATTAAAGTCCAACTGAGTCCCGAATATCAGGGTACATGACAAACCTAGGCAAGATACAGTACCAGCTGCATACATATCTGACAGCTGATATTGTTTTTTTAGTAATTTGGCACATGTTGTGTTGTACAGAATATGACTGTTAAGTTATAAGAGATTATGAGATATTGTTCTTGGGTTCAAAAGCCTGACCTCAATGCCTTCAACTTCTTGGATGAACCTGTAGCTGACTGACTGCAGAGCTTCAGGGGTCCAAGAATAAAACCAGTCGATGATTGTGGAGTTGATGAGGGCTGGAAAGTGACGAGCCCTAACCTGCAGAACACTGCCCACAGGAGAGACACACAGGACTACCTGCAAAGAAGAAAGCAAAGAGAGAAAGTCTACCATGTGCACTAAAAGATTAGTAGAAACACACTTCATCAAAGAGTACACATAGGAAAATCAACACAGGTCACAGACATCGAAATGATGCATCTCCAAAGGGAAACTGGCAGCAGCCTGGGCCCCCACTTTCAACACCTTGGCACATAGACAGGAGCTACATTCCCAGTTGGCTAGAGCAGACGGTGACGCTACCAGAGGCCCTGGCGCGAACACTAGCTGGATGGCATACATGTGTAGTGACTGAGAAAAGAATTTCCTTCCTTTTAACCCCCCCACTTTGTCAGGCTTGGTTAATTCAGCTTGTTAAACATATTTAGTAATATTAAACAGCAGCTGTGCTTTTAATTTCCCCAGCTCAAATCTAATGTATGTGTAAGAATTTCTCTTTATTTTAGTTTGTTTGTTTGGTAGCAGGATTTCTCCAAAATTTATGAATGGGTTTGCATGATAAATTTACCAGTAGTAGAATTTGACCCAGCCTGGAGGTGATTAACTTTTGGAGTCAATCCTGATCCAGATTGGGATCCGGGTGTTTTGGGGACGAAGACAGGGCAAAAATGAAACATTTCAATTCTCACTTTTTAAGAGCTTCTTATAAAATTGAAATGAGAAAAGAGAGAGGTTATTCCAGATGTTCTTCGGGATCCGGGCACTCAATTCATGCAGTGTATTTTCAGCCCTGAATTCATCCAGAGCTAATAATCTCACTTTTTAATGTCAGCCTTCAGTGCATAACTGGAACCCTTTAAAGGATCAGGGGGTAGTTGTTGTTGTAGAAGACAGATTACCAATAAAACTCTAACAGAACATGTTAAATTTAAATGCATTGGTGGATTAAAAAAACATACGAAATCTGAAAGACTAAACCTTGAGCTGTAGTCCCACTCGATCTGTGAAAAATTTCCAACAGTTTTCCCTGTTGTCCAGAAGACCAAGGCCTCGCACGTCAGCTCTCACCCCAGACACAATACTTTCAATCTCCTCCTCACTGAAAACCTCAGGAACTTCCCCTGTACAGCAAAACACAGTCATTATTACAGACTAGCAAATGCTAATGATGGATATTCACACAGAACAATCTTAGAGGCTGAATGCATTTGAAGTATGATTGTACTTCACAATCATAAAGAAAAAATGCTACATATACCGAACAGGTATATGAGTCAGGTGAACAGATGAAACAACACAGTGTAAATTAATTTGGAGTTTGGGTCTGACCTGATGCCAGAAAGTCATTAATAATGACCAGAAACCGGTCATCGGATATTTGTGCGTCACTCAGGAGCAAAACCACACGCTTGTTCTGCACTCCAGCCTTCAGGAACAAACCGGCCAAATCCATCTACACAAAAACCACACAGGCCATGAATGGATAATATTCATATTGAGTGGCATGAAGATCAAACTGTTCAATAAATTCATCAATTGGATATCTAAAATCCCATGATTAACACTTTGATTTTTTAAGAGGCTTTTAAATGATAAATTGTTAGGCTTACCTCATCAATAATGTATTAAAATATTGCCCAGTGTCTTTTAATAGTATCTGACAATTATTTTATGCATCACTGGAGGATCTGAGCAAAACTGAATTATATCAATATGCTGCATTCGGCGAGAAGGAAAGCTCATCTGGGTATTCTTTAAAGGCACCTTGATTTAAATAACGTTTTTTCCTCTACATTTTCATAACCTGCGAAAGTCAAACAGTGGTTCATGTTCTTGGCTCTAATCTGTCACCAAGATCATTAATTTACCTTGAAGTCCTGGACTGTGTAACCTTTACTCAGAATAATTTGGAAGACTTCCACAGAGGATAGGTAGGCAGCCAGACGAGTCAGGCTTTGCTTCCCACTGCCCCCGACTCCGACCAGTAAGCCATGACCTCTTGGAGTTTCCAAGATACGACTGATGTGGCAGCTGGCAATAACACATCTCTTCATTATAGTTCTAATTATATTTACATCATATTATTTTTCCAGTATGACATAGTTTTATTATAACTATGATATTTATATAGAAACCAGCTCCACTTACACATGTTGCATGGCATCTTCAAACAACACTAGGTTCATGGCTGGATGAATCTCATTGTAGCTTTCCAGGGCATCTGTGAGGATGGTGCTGAGTGTAGACCAGTCTGTGACAGGGGCATAGGAGGCTTTCTCACCCATCTGGGCAAAGTGGAAATACAGAAGGGGCTGCTTTTTCACCTTTATATCCTCCAGTCCCTAGAAGAAAACAGGAAACAGGCATAGTAATAATAATGGGTAAAGTTTTTATGTGATGATGAAAAGCAGCAGTTTATTCTGTTTATCAAAAGCTGCTTTGCACCTCAAAACATTCTTGCATAGTCTCCAACTGGAACTTCTGAAAAAGCTGCAGGTCCTTTAGATCTACCAGTCTGTCTGAGTATACTCTGCAGGACTCGTGGAGCCACAACTGTGCCAGGTCAGCGCTGTCTTTCACATTCTCAGGTCCAGAGAAGAGGATGCCCTTAATTTCACATATCATATTAATATTTTACTTTTAATACACAAGTCAAGTTGTATGAGTGTTTACTATGGGCAATACCTGAAAGACATTTGACAGATCTCGAAGATTAAACGTGTAGTGAAACTTGATGGCTGTGGGCAGAAAATTATGAACCATCTTGTGGTGAAGAGTTATGGCTGCCTGAATGACAGCTGCAGCACTACTCTGAACAAGGGGACTGAAGAGCTGCTGCTTCAGATGACTACACAGGATCTGACTGAAGATCGACCTCTGAGCATCACATGAAGGAAAGTTCACTGCAAACACAGAGAAATGCCTCTGTAGAGAGCAAAGGCACACAAAAATTGCAAAATATGTTTAGTATATATGTGTATAGATAACATCTTGCTTAGAAATGGGCTCTGTTAAACACCAAACACTGTGACAAATGTATGAATGTAGAAGTAGCAATCATTCTTGACACATATTGTGTTTTCTTTGTAGTAGCAGTAGTATGTATTAAGTAGTGGTATGAAGTCCCACACCAATAAAATAGAACCCCCATAATATCTTCACAATATAAAGCACTGTTGAAATCGAGCTCTTATTTGAGTAAACAAACAAACTTTGTTACATACTTTTTTTAACATTTGTAATGTGGTGACAATGGGCTAATTTTACAGAATAAGTAAATAAAATTGCCATTGCTTAACAAAGTATAAAAGTAAGTAACAAATATAAAACACTGTATGTCAGAATAAAGCAAAAGGTGCAGATGTAATGTCCCCCATATGAGCATGTAGGGTCTCAGGAGATTAAATTTATCAACATTTAAGATTAGGTTCAAAACAGTTTCTGGAGATTAGAAAGCAATGAAAAAAGCATGATAATGCAGGATTTGTGCATTATTGCACATCCACTTTAATTTAGATTAATTTAAACTACAACTCAAACCATCAGCACTGCTCTGCATAACTATATTTTTTGAAAAATAGATTATGTTGGTATATACAACAGTTTTACCTGCTATCATACCTGTAATCTGGGGTTGATAATGAAAGTCCCAGCAGTTGGATTCATACAGGCAACATATTGGGTATTATGTATTTCTTTCAGGGTCAGTTTCTGTCTGTCATAACTGCAGAGAGAAGGAAATTGAAGAAGGTTTCAATGGCTAATCAAAAAAAAAAAACTGTCACGAGATTTAAAATTACAGCTGAAAAACAGGTACTGTTTGTTCATATTGTTTGCATGTTTTTTTTATTCTTGCCTATGCTGTTATGCTATGTCTGTCTGTGCTCCTTAGAGAAACTATACAGAATCTCTGACTTGACTTGTTTTGGCTTGGTGTGTGCAGAGTCGTCTTACCAGTGCCCATAATCCAGATGTTGGCGTATAAGTGTGTGAGGCTGCACTGTGCCATAATTGTCCATAGCTGGCATGTTCATGTCATCTATAAAGTAGATCAGCCTTCTGTTGCCTACAGGGGAGTAGCTTCTGCCTGCTCTTTTCTCTAATGGTCGCTCTAAGATCGCTGCAACAGAAATAAACAAATGAACAGCAATAAAAACATTGACTGAACCAAATTTAACTAAGATTTCTAAAGATCAAAGATTTTTACTGGCAATTCACTACGTGTATTGGACACACAGGATAATCGAAATACTGCTTCTCTCTCAACTTGGTGTAAATAAGAATTTAGAGTTAAGAAAGATAGAGGACATTTTAGGGAAAAATATAAAGTCACACCTACGTACAACAGTGCAATTTTGAGAGATATAAATAAATAAAGCAGTGTGTGAGTCGTGCACGGACATTAACAGTCATTGCCAGTAGGTGGTGCTACAGTTCATTGCATGTGCTACTCTGTTCCACATGACAATCAAAAACACCACTCACCCTGCAACATGAGGGAGGAGGTGTAGTAGTTCAAAGGTACTTTTGTGGTCATGTAACTTTCTGGCAGACAGTCTAACTTGTTCCTGACGAGTGCAGTCTTTCCCACTCCGGCATTCCCCGCAAGCATCACTGGCTGCCTCCTCTCCAGCAACAAGTCCATGAAGTAGCGAAGACGCACGGTCTCTGCTGTGTGTACAAGAACAGCCTGCAATCATAGAAACAGCAGGAAGACACAGAACAGAAACACACATGCTTATTATGGCTTTCTTTGAGTGTGATTTATTGACAGACATGTGTTCAGTGAATTGTGCGTGATTTATAATTTCTTGTATTTCCCCTGAACGCCACAACTATTCTGTCATAATAGCATCATTTGCTCAGAACAAAACCCTACTAATTATGGCTCAGCAAGAGCCTTTGGAGCATTCACAGCTGTACACAGGAGCATAAAGAAAGACAAAAGAGCGTGGGTGATAGCTCAAGCCTTGTTGCTCATGCCTTCACCCCCACACAGTCTGGTATAGGGAGTACTGGATGGTAATCAGACACAGTGGCAAGCCTATCATCCATTCTAGCACCCCTGCCATAACCTCAGGATGTGACTTTACCCTCTCTTATTATGTTCACTGAGGCATACATACATTTTTAATATGACTGCATTGTTCATTTTTGGTTATTTTGCTGTAAGGAGGTTGCTTCTTTTGATTGTAAAGGTAATTATTTATGAAACCACTTTGAAAAGTTTCCCTTTCTGTCTTGAGGGATCTACTCTGAGTTCTAGCAGCTTATACGTATGCTCTTACCTGTAATGGTGTACAAGTGTCCATGTCAAAGGGTGGCACGGTGTCACTCCAGGGCAAAAACCGCCTGGTTTGATGGTCAAGGTAATAGTCGAACACTGTTCCCTGTGCTGGCAGTTTTACAGTCTTCATCTCTTTGGTCCACCACTGACTGAACTCCGCTCGATAATCACAGAGCTTATGAAGCAATGAAGCATACAGTGTTATGGATTAATTCACATCATGTCATTTAGGCAGCCATCTACAATCAGTCAAAATTTGTTAAGCTTATTCTTGAAAAAACTGTCCTGTTTACCTGACATTTTTAATGAATTATTTTATTTTACAATAATAGTGCTAGAAAAAGTAAATAAAAATAATCCTATAACTAAGTAAACCAACCAATAGTACTGTCTAACTGCGCTTGATGTTTAGTTCTGTGAAAAAAAAATTAATTTCTCTTTGAAATATCACAGAATGAGAGACTTCTAAAGAGTATTTCACTGTCATGTCAAAGCTTATCTTTACAGCTGCTATAATGTACACAGCATGATGTAAAATTGACCTAAATTAAACTATATGAATACCTGATCTTGATACAAGGCCCCACCGAAAGCCCAGATGCAGGCAAAGGTGAAATAGGTCTCATAGATTTCACGAGGGGATTCAGAAGGAACATTTTCTGGTGTCAGAAGGCAGTCGAGCAAAGTGCAGAGTGTCTGAATGAAAAGAAAGGCTTATTGTATTTCAGTTTTCTGCCAGTAGAGGTATACCAGGGAAGAAATAAATGCATTGCGCATGTTTCTGTGTCATATGCACCTGCACCATAGAGATCTCTGGAATGGAAGTGATTGTCTTGAAAGTGTTTTTCATCTGTTCTAGACAACGTGGAACGTATTTCTCAAACAGTATGGTGAGATGGGCTCTTTCAGTCTGCCGTTCTCTTTGGTCAATCCAGCTGGCAACGTACCTGAGCAGCAACCCAAATCCAGAAGATTACACAAAATTACCACAGAAAAGGTATTAGATACTATGAGATTAATTTGAAGTCTGTGTAACTCACGGGTTCCAGCCCAGGTCCTGCTGGTTAACATAGAGGATACCTGCTCTGGACACAGTGGCAGGAGTCGCCATTCTTAGGTGACTGATTTCAAAAATCAGTCTCATAGATGAAGTAAGCGCCACACGTTCATTACTGGCTAGAGTCAGTACCTGAGAGACATTGTGAAACATTAATACTATGACATCTGAATGGCCAATATGATGGACAAGACTACCCAAATGATAAGAAAACACCCCCATATCTCATCAAGTATGACATGATTCATTGCTGTGGAAAAGAACCTCCAAGTACTCACACTTCAGGAGCTGATTGCTGAAGGAAGGGGAGAGAAACATCTTTTTCTATCTATACCACCTTGGTTGCTATGTGTCTACAATAGTGTATGAGTGAAAAGGAGGGAGGTACCTTGTTATCATCCATCACTGTGTTGAGTGATTCAATCCACATCGGATCAATGTCTCCATCCAACACAATCCACTTAGGCCCACTGTGGGAGATGTTTGCCTGCTCTCGCATCAGTGATGAAAGCAAACCTAGCAAACAGGAATTTGGGGTGCATAGAACAAGAGTGAGATTTGGTCTTTTTGTTGAGGTTTTGCTATCTTGTTTTTAATGCATTTTTTTTTTTACCATCTTTCCATTCTCGAGTTGCAGGATGGATGAAGCCAAACAGCTCATTTCTGTCTATTGCTTTTGGGTTGAGGTCATTCCATACAGGCTTTCTTTTCAGGTTTACATAAGTTTTATGGAGAACTCTCAATATCTGTTAATAAAAATACCAGCACTTTACCACTCATATTTATGTTACAAATTCAGCTGAACATTTATTTAGACAGCAAGTGACACAGAAAAAAAATCTAACCTGACTTTTTCCAGTCCCTGCATTTCCAACAACAAAGACAGAGTGACGTACAGCCATGAGCTCCTCCAGCTGCACCACCTAACAAAAATAAAGGTGGTTAAAAGAGGGTTCTTTAATCCTTTTTAGAGTAGGTATGAACAGATTCATCTCAAACCTTGAGGATAAATGTCTCCTCTGGCTGCAGCCGAAGATCAAGTGTAGTCTTTCGAATGGCCTTTTCAAATTCTAGGTCTCTTTCTCGTTCTACTTCCATGTCTGGGAACAGGTCTCCCAGCAGTCCCATGAAGATAGGCACATCCTCTGTCACAATTTTAGACATGTTGAAGTCCCGCAGTGCACGCATCAACACCTAGGTATTAAAATGAGTATGAGATCAAATATCAGCGTGAGATATTAGATAAAATATGACATAAAATGCACATATCAGTTCACCTGATCCTCTACTCTTGTTTTGTCTCTTCTTCTCAATGCCCCTGCCAGAACCAGAACAGACTTGACAGCACGCAAACCCCAATCATAGTGGTCCTGATAAACAAAAATGACAAAAGAAAATGAAAATGTGCATTCCCATGTTTACACTAATCATAAATCCAAACAAACTCCTAGTGCTTTGCTGTGCTCCTGAGGCAAATCTAGAAAGATTTATTACTGGTGCCCTCTGTTCTAATTCAACAATGTGAAATGTTACAGAGCTACTAAGTGTCTTACTCATACCTGCTTGGAGAGCAGTTCCTTGCAGAGAGTGTACAGAGTGATGAATTTCTTGGCTAAAAGCTTAGCATCACGGAAGCCTTCTGCCACGAGCATGATCTCACAAATGAGTTCAGTGTCTGGCACCACCATGGCACAGGGCCTACAGGAGGACCGACAAAGCACACGGTGCTGAAAAATGACATTTTATATATATTTAAAAAGGTGGGTGCATCATTCCCACCTGAAAAGAGACTTGAGGTTCTCAGGTAGCTCCGTCCTCCCTGCATAACCAGGATTCATAGTTATGAAAATCCCAACCGAGTGTTTTAAAGCAATGTTCTTGTCGAGGAACAGGAACCTGTGAGGTGGCACACACTGTTAACTTATTTTTTAAGTAAAATGAACATGATGTAAACATCATGTATTCTTCTTCAGTTACCCACCTTTCCTTTTTAGATCGAATGGCGTCCTGAATGGTTTTAACCTGCACCGCTACAACCGACAGAACATCCACGGGGATACGATTGAATTCATCAAAGCAGCCCCATGCTCCAGTCTGTGCCAGACCCTTGTAAATATTTCCAATGGACTAAACATAAAAATAAGCATCACAGAAATTTTGCATTAAAATATATTTCTTTACTGAAACCTCTAAATGAAAACATAAACTGACCAATGGCAATAACTCTGATGTACGGAATTTCACACCTTGTAGTCCATCTGTTCAGAACAATTGAAGACGTATACCATGACACCCATGGCTCTGCCAAGATCCTTTGTGGTCTCAGTCTTCCCTGTTCCAGCAGGGCCTGACGGGGCCCCACTCATGTTCAGGTGGAGTGACTGAGTCAAGGTGATGTAACACCTACAGTGTGAAAGGTGAACATAATTTTTTTACACAATTAATGTTGTGTATTGTCTGCAAAGAGTAAAAGCTGATCAGCATAAGTAGAGAACACAGAGAAGAGTCAGAGAGGGAGGACATGCAGATGGTCTAAGTGTCAGAAGAGGGTGAGATGGAGGCAGATAATCTCACTTAAGAGAGCAGCCGAAGGAAAAACAAGAAGAGTTACCGGTCTGTCAGAGGAGTGATGACCAGACATGGTGTATTTCCAAGATACTCATAAGAGTAAATGAACTGAGCATCACAGATGTTGATGTAGCAGTGGCGAAGCTGCTCACTCCAGTAATGTCGAAGCTGGGAAAGCCATGGGAAGGCCTGTGAGGTGGTGACCTGTAAACACACATGGCTCATATCAAACGTCATCAATAAAAAAATGCCACACAAATACTGAGATGCTATGACTATTTTCTTTAAAAGAATTATGCCTTTGAGTGTGCCACGTTACGATATCAGTTAGTCAAATTCCAACTCAAGCTGTTTAAATTAATAAAAGAAGTAATTTGTTCTGCACGCATACAGTAAGAGTAAAGCTTGCCATAATATCAAAGTTAGCTCAATCAGACTAAAATGAGATGGCATGCAAGAAGTTATTCATTTGTTTTAACCTTTTTAGCAATGAGGCTGGCAACAATGTCTCTGGCATGGACATCAATGGTGCATACAGTCATGATCTTTTGCCTGTCTCCTGAGCTCAGCTCTCCAAGTAGCATGCCAATCAGCATGTTGAGTTGAGAAACCTATAGGTGGGAAACAACAACTTCAAAGCAAAGAGGAGAAGAGAGTAACACAAATTCACACAGGAGATCATTTCCCTCAAACTGATATTAACATTTCTTTTTTTCCTGTCACTTGCAGGTCATTTACCAGCATTACACGAATGTCTACTTTACATATGATCAAAAGCAGTCTAGTGTTCTTGTTTTTACTAAAAGATCATTTGAAATCATTTGTTCCTGTTCCTGTGTGACAGCAGATCCAATCAATGCAATGCCGTGGGTTGATGGGGGAGAGGGAGATTATTCAAACAGCAGCCAAGGACATGTTAACCTTTAATGGTACCGATGAAAGTGACAAGAGTGATAAAACAACTCTGATCAGAGTCGACGGTGAGGCTCCCGAAGCCCAAGTCAGGTCAGATCATATGCACAGTATATGCAGACACTATGTATAATACAGATCATTGAACACAGCATGTCGAGAGCATGACATCAAATCGAAACTTTCTTTTCTTTGAAAATATCACATTAACCTTAAAAAACATTAATATATGACAAACACCTTTTAATGGCAAAACTATTTTGCCACTATTTAAAACTAAAGCCTTAAAATGTCAGTTAAGCTACCATACCTGTTTTTTATTGTAGTCTTTTAGCGCTGACTCAAATCCTTCTTCCAGTCTTTTGAACACAAGTTCCATATCATTAGTCCACCAGATCTGTGATCCAGCAAGAGCAACTTGGGCAGGGAAATCGAGAATCCACTGCTCTCTGGGTCTGTCCTCGTACACGGACACAGCCTCGGATAGGTGACCCTTGACACATTCCTTCATAGACTCTTCGAGACGACTGAGCCATGCCTCAACCTAACGGGAAGTATTTTTTTAAACAAACGATTCAGCTACTTTGTGATGTGTGATCGATAATTTACATTCGCTGATGATGAATATGATCTTACCGGCCCGCGACACAAACATTCAGTCTGGAATGGCACAAATTCCCTCTCTTTGCTATACATGCCCACAGCAACTTTAGGATTACTCAGCTGCTCGTTTTTGCTGAACTCAAGATCGGTCAAGTTGTCAAAAATCTTTGAGAGATGGACGGTCACCTACAAAAGACAGTCAGTCGTATTTGCGCATGATAGACACATTAAGCACAGCAATTATTACGCAGGCTAGACACTAAAATAAAATAAAAGGATTTGCATGTTTCAACTCTAAATGGGTGCTCAAACACTTTTTACTACAAGCTACATTTGCCCATTTAGACACACATTCACCCTTCAAGTTTTTTTCTGTCATGCACACACTCTGATGGATGCATCAGGAGCAATTTGGGGTACAGTATCCTCCCCACAGAAACCTGAACATGTGAGGATCTGGAGACCAAAGCACAGACCTTCTGACTTGATGGGCAAACAACTAATTTTGTTAAAAAAATCCCTGCACAACAAACTCAAAAATAAACAACCTATCTTAGACCAAATGCATATGCATGCATAAGTACTATAAATGCACAGTGCACTCAAGCGTTTTGAAAGTCCCTATTGGACAGGCCTATCCTGAGCCACAGCTGCCCCAAAGAAGGGAAAGTTTACTGAATTTACTTCTCTGGGACGACTTCCTTTAGAGAGGATGTCCAACAAGTCTGCGGATGAAATAAAGTAGAATCGTGGAAATGCGAGTCTTTTTGTTTCCAGGTATTCAGTAAGAGCTTTTTCACATAATGCCAGCCTGTCGGAAAGATTGAATAGGATCAGTAGGCAGGAAACCTTTAAGCGTATAACACAAGTTTGATGAAAACAGCATGAACCTTTTTTGTAGATCCTCTAACTTCTCCAGTAGATGAGGTTTGTTAGTGGCCTCAATTACATTTTTAATGATGGCACTGCCCAACATTAGCTCCTGAAAGAACAAAAATTCCCATTGTTACAAATGGTGACAACAACATAATTTGCAGCTCTACACAAACTGTGTATACATGCAGACCTGAAATTCTGCATCTATTGCTTTGAATCTGTGTGTATCTGCAGGCAGTTGCTGGCAAATGTCATCACAGCCTTTGAAAATGCTTTCAAGGTAGGCCCATGTCCTTTGGACCTCCATCCAGACCATGAACACAGAGTCGGCCACCGTCAACTGTTTTTGTAGTTCCACTACCTGGTGCAGGAAGTGATCTGTGTGCTTATTCTGAAAGACACTCTGGAGCTGAACCTTGAGAATAAGGGAAAAGAAGAATAAGCATAAAGAATGTGCTCTAATGTAAAATTAAAGTGCAGCAGATAGAATCAAACCTATCCTAAAGAAAAAACATATTTTCAGAATTGGACACCATTACACGTATCAGCTGCATTTGTAAACATCTTCTACCTCATCAGCATGCCAAGCCAAGTCAAATGGGGGGGGGGGGGGGGGGGACTATTTAAACAAAGATGGAGGCACTAAAGTGTCAGGAATTCTAATTGCTGGCTGTAACCCCCTCAACGCATCTGGTGTACATGTTCAAAGAGCGCCACGGTGCAACAATGCCCTGTGTTGTCCAGAAGCTATAAATCTTGGGACTCAATAGGGACCTTTCTGCTCTCAGCCATGCTATTAGACACTCAAATGGGGAAGGCACGTCTGTGATCTCATCTCTATTCAGCACTTAACTATCAGAGATTCTCACAGACAGCTGATCTTGAGAACAAGCTCTTGTTCTTTTGTAAAATAACTTACAGTAACTTAAGACATCTACCTGATGATCCTCAAGAGCTTCAATGAGTTGTTCATCACATTTAAGCAGTGGCACAGAGGTCTGGTAATGCTCTTCATATGAAAGCTCCATTGACATCCACGTCTGACTTATTTCTGTTACAACCTGAAATATAAACAGTGAATAGTGTTGATAGCAAATAGAAGTTTACCAATAAACTAACTTCACAAAAAGTGCTATTAGTACAGCTGCATGTCTTATTTATTTGTTTAGCACATCTCTTTAATGTGAAATTCTGTTTCTAATAACTTCCAAGGGGGGGTAGGGACTAATAAGTGTATACTTCTGCATACTCCTTTTCAAACAAAAGAATGGAATGATATTTTGTAATGATTGTGAAGGCACATGTTTGAAATAAAAATGAACTGAACTGAACTGAATTGAAAATATGTCAACATGTTTGTGTTCATAGCTGAAGAAAAACCTTCTCTATTGCCATCTCTTTGACTGCCTTTTCCACTATGTTGCGGACTTCATCTTCAAACAAATGGAGCTGTAAAGCCAACAGGTCCTCCAAAGTGGTACTATCTGTCACAGTGAAATCCATCTATAAAAAAAAATAGTAAAAAAGTGTAACATGTTTATTAAGCAAAGCAAAATATACAACGAGATCTCCTACAAAAGGCCTCTGCTTTATGAATTTATGCACCTGTGTTGTTCTAATTAGCTGGACCCAGTGACGCTCTCGTATTGCCGGGTTCTGCAGTTGACTCACAGCCTGCAGTGACGTCAACAGGTTCTTTACATAAAGGTCTAATCCAGAATACACATCCCACAAGCGAGCTTCTTTGTCAAGCTTTTGTATGTCCTACACAAACAGAAGGTAGGTAAACATAATTAGTTATTAGGGGCATCTGTTACAAACAGCAATGGTGCGTGACAGCAAGACAGCAGGAGAGATGAGCTGGTGTGATGTAGCACTGTTGGTGACCTTACCTTGGCAAGCCTCCTCAATTCTGCATCCATCTGGTCCACGTTTATCTGCCTCCATTTGGTCATTGTCCAGTTTTCCACACTGCTCTGTATAGATAAAGACACATGGAGAAGGGTCAGTGGGTTAAGGCTATTTAATAGGGACATTTAGAGGCTACAGGGTATTCAAAGTCTCAAAGAGGACAGCCAGGTCAAGTCATTTATGTATTGGGGTATTGTGGTAGGGTGATGAGACCTAGAGTTGTTTTTTTGTTTTTGTTTTTTCAATTTCCCCATGAAAAAAATGACATTTAAAAATCACTGATAAATCAACCTACTTGCACATATACAACAATGTCCCACAGTTCTTTGAGAATCGTAATCTCTCGTCTGCAGAGCTTGATGTCTCTGTAGTCAGAAATGGAAACATCAAGTAGGCTGGCAGACTCTTGCAGCTCTGCTACTTCTCTCTCCATATCCCGGATTGCTTTTTCTGACTAGAAAACAAATGGCAGTTGTCATCCAAAAAGGTCAAATAAAATGCTGTTTTAATCCGACAGTCAAGCAATGATTAAAAACCTACTTTCTCAAGACTACTGTAAGGATTTACTGCCTTGTAACTGAAGGGTGCCATTGCTCTGAACATGTCTCTGAACTGGGTTTGTTTCACCTGAAAAAAATGTTCATGTTGCTTAACGTATGTTACAATAGTTTCTACACTGTACAATTTTAGTTTTCTCATATGATCACCTCAAAATCCATGCACCGTCTTCGTAAAACCATCACTTCTGCATTCTTCATGGGTGCCACCTCGTGCCTTACTCTTAGGGCCAGTTTTTTAGCCCCACTCCATTTCTCTGGAAGTTCCTGTCGACAAAACTACAGTTATCACTCGGAGCATGAAAGTACACATAATGAATACAGTAATCTGATTCTTTGTGGATAAATTATTGTTTATGATTACATTGCTGTAGTTGGCTCACTCTTTTCCTACCTCCATTTGCCAGTAGATATGGTCTGGTATGGTCACACCATATTGTTCCAGGAGGATCACTGTTTCTCTAAGAGGCTCAAACATCTTGTCTGTGGCATTCTGTCTGTCCTTTAGAGCTAACAGGTGACTCATCACTTCCACAAAGCCATGGTTGTCATCTTTAGCTATAGGTTGTCTTAGCCCTTCAACAGTAGCTTGGATAAACTTCTGCAGCTCATCAAGACTGAGTGGGAAAAGTTAGAGTAAGAACAGCTGATCCTACAAATTTGCCAGAACTTAAAATCTATGCCAATAAAATTTACCTGTGGGTGACATTGGTCAAGAGATGCTCTTTGAAGAGCCAGCTCCACCTTTTTAGTGTATTAAGAAGGCTGACTTTAAAGTGCTTGATGTCCACCCGAAACCATCCATCAAAAACTCTGAAGTCTTCAAAGTGGGAAATTTCATCATGCAGATCCTCATAATAATCGATCTATAAAATTAAAACCACAACAGGCATTGAAATTAAAAATAAAAAACAAAAACAAAACTCAAACTCCCGTGAATTGCAAGAATTTAGCCCAGAGTTTAAACATTTTTTACTTGTTCTTTGAAGTTATTGATTGTAGGAGGATTGTCAGGGAGTGCATCTCCTGTACAGGCTTCCATCTCCTCTGATGTGAGTGCACGTCCATACAGGAGAAACTGCCTGAGGAACTCTGCCCTGTCATCTTGCCACAGATGAGTATAACAATCAAACTTTGTCTGGTAATTTATTGCTTTCTTCTGGACGTTCTCCACTCGCTCCATTATTTCCTGTCTCAGGTCCAGCAAGTCTAGCATGCCATCCATTACATCCTGTAAGAGTTATATTACATCAAACAAAACATCAGGGATAGCTACCATTTGTAGAAGAAAACACAACAATGAGTTTGGCAAGTTTAATACACCAAGGAAATACATGTTTCCATTTTTCACATATTTTAAATTTAGCAATGTGCAAATATGACATTGTGAAATTAGACTGCGACTGATAACACCCTGGATGTAACAGTACTTCACTTATAACACAGCAACACAGTCTACCACTATTCTCCTTTTGACAGGGAGGCTGTACTCTTCGCTCTAGTAAGAACATCTGGGAATATTTTAGCACTTATAAAAGTACAATGACAAATAATAACTAGCAAGTCATTCAAATTGTGCAATTCTAAAAGTGTGACTTTTGCAGTAAAAGCAGAGAAGACATCTCCTAGTTTTTGTCAGTGTATAAGAAACCTGTGCTAATTCAAGCATAGGTCTCATACCTGATAGGTCTCCATGCTAAGATGAGCAGCCACTCTCCTGATATTCACTGAAGTCTTGAATACATCTGCAACCAGCCCCTCTATCAGTTCATAGAGGCTATCTCCTGCATCTTTCTCCATTGAGGGACAGAAAGTCATCTTTGAGCCATTGAGGATTAGCTTCGCCTCAAACAGTGGAGTCTGGTTCAGGCCTGCCTCCATGTTTTCCACGAGGAAATGAAGAGAGCGACTGATGTAGCTGAAGAGCCCTTCAACAACCATGTCATCCAAGTATTCCAGGTAGCACTGCCACTCTTCTGAATCCGGATCAGCATGGAAAAGAACCATGTTCTCCTGAGTAGAAGTAGAATATTAGAATAATATTTAGCTTCTGCTTGTAATAATTTCTATTTCACATGATTTTTGAAGCTCTACTTGGGGGGATGTATCTATTCCACAACAACTGGAGTAATTTTATTTTAATAGCTTTAATAGAAAAAGATGATTGTGATTATAATTAAAAGTTTTTAAGCTAAGAGCATTAGCAGCTCCATGTTGCATAAAAATTAATGTTAAACAATACAGGACATACACCAAAGAACTTAGATTTGGATCTATGGTATCATATGCAAGTCATCTTCATAATGAAACTAATGTGATGTTTAATTAAGCTGCACATAAATTCAAGGTTTAAATAAAATGAACAAAAAGTAACTAAACAAGGTTTTAAACTGTCAGTGAACAGAACCAATAATGTGCTTTAATCTAATCAAGGTGAATGCTGTTTTTAACCATACCAACAGAAACATACATCTTTCAGTGCTTACTTAGGTATTCACAGAAAATCTATAATGGCTCAGTTACTCTTCACAGATCCAGCCGCACACACCTGCACCAGCCCATGTATATAGTCTCCATCATTCTTCATGGAGCTGTACTTCTTCCTGAAAGAGTCTCCTCTCTCGTCCAGTTGTGTGAGGGAACCTTTTTTGTTGTCCTTTCTGCAAAACATGGCCTGTTTGCTCCATCTCTTCATCACACACTGAATGGCATCACAGTTTTCCCTCACTCTATTAACTCGACAGACAAGGTCTTGTACAAGGTGTTTGGTGTTGTTGATGAAGCTCCAGCAGTCCTCGTCCTGCCACGTCAAGCTGGTCTCTGCTCTCGACAGCTGCAGGTCTACTGACTCCAGCTCAGCTCTGATGAGAGGGAGTTCCACCTCTAACACTGTCTGCTTAAGCTTGTTGTACCACTGTACTAACAGCTGCAAACCGTTCACATACTGAAAAATACAAATGTGAGCAAATGATGCATTTAGGGCCAATAAAAAATAAAAAACAAAACAAAACTGCTGTTTAACTTTGATGGGTGACCTTGTGTGGCCCAGTTCTAAAATGATGTTTCAAACCTTTGTGAACATTTCACGCTTCTCAAAAACAGCCAGTGCATCTGGAGGTATGGTGATCTCACTCACAGTCTGAAAATACTTCACATCCTTTAAGGCCTCAGTCAGCTGAGAAGTAAAAGAAATTACTGATTAATTTAATTGAATTAATTTAAATGTAATACTATAATGACTGTAGCATTTTTATGTATATATGCCTTTTCTCCTCCTTAATGAATGGACCGATCTGAAGAAAACCTTGCACGAACATCATCACACATACAGCTTCAGGGTCATCAAAATTGATATTCACAACAAAATTTTGTTTGACCACTAAATACATAAAGTATTATTTAAAATGCACCCCAGGCCTGGCAGAAACTGCCAGTAATGCAGGTAATAACTAGTAATAGCTTGTAATAATAATAAAAATTCGGATTCATTTATTTTACACACAAAAATCAGTAAGTGGCATTTTAGCTGAAAACATCCAGAAATAAGGTACTGCAGAGGGGCAGCAGCACTAAAAGCCTTGTCAGTTCAGTTCAAATCAATTTTATTTACACAGCGCCAAATAGCAACAAGACTCGTCTCAAGAAGTTGTATATTGTAAGGTAGACCCAACAATAATACAACAGAGAGAAACCCAACAGTCATATGACCCCCTATGAGCAAGTGCTCTGGCGACAGTGATTCCACAGAAGAGATGCCTGAAACTTGAAGGCTCTCCCTCTCATTTTACTTTTAAATACATGTAAGCCTACAGAACTCCATAATTAACCTTAGTGAAGAGGGCACTCCATTTACATGGACAAACTGGAGTGTATTAGATAGATATGATTCTGATTAACTAACACAGCTGGGTCAAGAGATGGCTTTTTAAGTAACGGTTGAACTACTGCCAGCTTGAAGGCCTGTGGTACATAGCCAATTATTATAGATAGGTTGATCATATTTAAGATTGAAGCATAACATCATGGTAAGAATTCTTTGAGCAGTCTTGTAGGAATGAGGTCTAAAAGACATGTTGATGGTTTGGAGGAAGTAATTACTGAAGTTAACTCAGAAAGATCAATTGGAGTAAAAGATATTAAATAAATGTAGATAATGTTACATCTGTGAGATGATTTTGAGTAAGTTTTAAATTTTTATTTGTGAAGAAATTCAAGGAATCATTACTAGTTAATGTTAACAGAGCTCTGACTTTTTGTCAGCCAGACTACAGTGCTGAGGAGAAATATAGGGTTATTCTTTATTTTCTTCAATCAGTGATGAATATTAAGATGTTCCAGCTCTACAGAGGGCTTTTTTTTACAAAGCAGCAAACAATTTTTAGGCTAAATGATGATCTTCTAAATTTGTGATACACCATTTCCACTCCAGCTTACAAGGTGCATTAATGCATTTGAGAATTATATTCATTTTTCACAGGAGCTACAGCATACAGAGCCACACATATTGAAGAAGTAAAATTATTAACAAGACCCCTGTTGAAGTAACATTCAGGAGTAAAAGTCAGTGAAATATATAATTAAACCTAGTTACAGCACTTTCAGAAAGACATCTACTGTGTTGAAATCTATTCCTCACCGCTGTGTAATCAATTATTGTAAATGTACATGTTATTAGAAAATGATCAGACAAGAGAGGGCTTTCAGAAAACACTTGTGCTTACTTAAATGTTCAGTTTCTATGCCACATGTTAGAACAAAATCTAGAGTGTGATTAAAGTGGTGAGTGGGTTGTCTAATAGCACACCCACCTCCACGTCCAGAAGAGTGAGGCTTCTATATCTACAAAAGCCTGGTCATGTCTAACTTGAACAAAAAAAAAATCTATATTCCTGTCCTTGATTATGTATAAGTAATACTCTGCTACTGATAAAGTAGGTATGCGAAAGCATAAACATTGATATGCTGTGAGTAGGTAATGGGTAAATGGTAAATGGCCTGTATTTGTATAGCGCTTTTACTAGTCCCCCCTAGGGACCCCAAAGCACTTTACACAGCTTTGAGCCACGATCGCCCGATCTGATCACGATCTGAAATTGACATGAAGCGGATCAAGGAAGACTACAAGAAGAATTATGGCAAAACACTCTACCAGGACATTCTGGATGACACCGCAGATGATTACGAGAAGAAGTACTATTAATTCTGGTGCAGAATTAATAGTACTATCAACACCAGGTTGCCAGGGCAACAGTGTTTGTTGTGATGGTGTTGGCACCTATCAGGGAAAACTTTGTATCAATTTACAGAAAAAAAAATTAAGGAATAAAATAACTAAATATGGAAATGTGCTCCTTCCACTGCAATGCTGCTACTATTTTTGTACTTTGCAAACTGTGTCAGCAGTATGATTAAAAGTTTGAGGTAAGGAATAATGATTCTTGGATCATTTGAATTGTATTCTTTGAGAAGTTTTTAGGGATCTTGAGGGTGCCTTAGCAGTGGTCCACTGCATGCTCTCAGTCAAAGAGTAAGTTGAGCATTGAAAGGTGTACACTTTCATATTTCCATGAAATTGGTTACCTTTGGATTAAAGTTGACTGAAATCAGGCCAGAAGAGGTATTTCTGGAGATAAGTGGCTGGTTCAGGTTAATCAGGCACGTCTGTTCTAAGCCACAGCACCAGTCAGAGTAAATGTCCTTCTCAAACTGGTCTAGTAGATTCAAGATCTCTGTGTACATGCTGTACTCGGTAACCATGTCTACTCCTTCTGCAGGCCTGGAAATATGAAAAATAAATCTCTTTCGGTTCAATAATATAATCAATAAAGACAAGAAGTGTAACTTATGCTTAGAGCATATTCTAATTTTTGTTTTTACTGACTTGCCAAAAAGCAATCTGAATTTTTCCCACGGTCTTTGAATGCGTTCTCTGAGCATTTTTGCCCATTTGAAAGCTCCAGATGTGTGTGCCATGTTCTTCACCAGACTAGTTTCCATCTGTAAACACAGTGAGATTATAGAAAAAAAAATCAAATTAACAATATCTATTGTGCAGTGAATGCATACTGCTAGTATCCAGTTTTAGCTTGGAGTACCTGATTAAGCTGTAATTTCAATAGATGTTTACACGTCTCCAGCTCTTCTCTGAAATGTTGCTGTAGCAGAAGGAAGTTGGGACCAAATATCTGTCTAATCTGTCTTTTCTCCAGGAAGGGTCCAGCAATAGTTAGCATCTACGGGCCGAAACACTCTGAGTCTTTGTTGTTCACCATTCACTTGGTAAATAATGCATTACCACACTAGCATGCAGTCTTACTTACTTTCATTGCTGACTCGAGGCCTGAACAATCCTTGAAAACCAAACACAGAAAGCGAGCAAGGCGGCATTCAATGTCCGCAATCTTAATCTTGAAATTCTTATACTCACTTTCAAAACCCTAATGAGAGAAACAACAGTTCAACAGTATTTAATGATGAACACTAGTGCATCCATGTGTATTATAATAATATTAAAATAATCCTTATGATTATTATTATAAATCCCCAAAAATCTTCATTAATAGTATCACCTGAGAGTTCAAGTCAAGCGGGCAGTTTTTACTGTGGATCAGTGCTTGGCAGAGGTCACTGAACTCTTTGTGCATCTTAGCAGCATGCTCACTGTAGAGTTTCCCTTTAGTTCCACCAAATTGCAACTTTTCCATTCTCTTATAGTGTAGCATGATTTCAAAGAATTCCTATCAGGAAAAAAATGATCAGGAAACAAAATCACGCACAACATTACTATGACAACCAATAAAGCAAAAATATTATCTCACCTCAAGCTGTTGCATACGATTAAAGAACTGGTTGAAACGTGAGAAAATCAAAGCAGCTGGAAAATCCCAGGGTGCATGTTTCACTTGGCTGGCAAGTCTTTCCCTCTGGGTCTGGTAACTGTCTTTGAAACACCTACAAACCTTTATGACTCTCGTTACCATTTGTAGACTTTCCTCTGGATCCTCTCTGAGAAGCAGATCTGCAGAGAGGTATGTAGAAGCCTACAGGGAATAAGTTTTTGTATCTGTGAATTTGTTCATGCTAGCAGCTAACAGTCAGAGTAACGTCAGCTGTCGGTAGTAGCTAGCTCTTTCTCTGGACCCCCCTATGTACATCTATAAATACAGGTGTTTCAAATGAGAACTTATACCTGTTCAATGAGCAGATTACAGAGTTCCTGCAGTAATACCACGATGCGTGCTGGTCTTTGGTAAGACCGGCAGTTGGTCCAAATGAGGTAAAGCGTGTGAAAAAGTGCCGGCATGTATGTTTCCATGAGTAGAAGCTCTCCGTTTTCCAAATGAGACAGCTGTGCATGTAGTGGCTGTAGATGGAGGTCAATGTCCTCGGCTTCTCGCAGAGCTTTATTTTTTGAGGACAAAAAATATATATTATAATCATATGTTAACCTCTAACTGTATAACAGAGATGGAGGTGATATTATGCTGTTCAAGGCAGACACTACCCATTGTCTTTAAAAAAGTGACACGGTAATCTTACCATCACACACTTTTCCAATTAGCATCTTGATTGCTGGATGATAGCTGCTATCCATCGTCTCTAACATCTTCACCATCATTTGAATAACTGGACTCTGAAGCTACAGCAAGATACAACTTTAGCAAATAGTGACGTAGAAGGAGATGAAAAGATATTAAAACATGTTTTGGTGAATACCAATGTGGTTAGGAAGTATACCTGATGATAAATGCTCTCTATGTTGTTCTTCCTGGATGCCCAAAACTTCAGTTCTGCACTGGGCCCTGGATTACAGCCTGTTATTAGTTTGTCTGATGAATCCTCCTTTAAAATTTTCTGGATCAGATTTGTCCAGTTGATGACCTGGGTCTCTATGGTATGGGCTACTGCCCTGTCATAGTTTTCATGCCTGAAGGAGGAAAATAGAAGGTGAGTGCTTTACTTAAAATATATAGTGTCAAAGATTACACTGTATGCTTGGTTGTTTTCTTACTTTTCAAAGATGCCGTGTGACTTTTCCATCCAGTCAGCTGCTATTGGAATAGGGAGGACAGTTTTCCCCATAACCTGTCCCTGCACAACTGAGGTCTGACTGCACATGATTTCCACATGTCGAAGGATGTCTTCAGATATCAGAAGTGGCCAAGTCTGATGGTTTTTGTTGTCGGACAGCAGTGGAACACATATCTTGCGAAGACAAAAACATAACCAATTCACCCAGAACCCACACAGGCAGGTTAGAAATGGAAAGAAAAGCTTCTTTATGGCTTATGTGTATGAAAATGGGTGGCACAGTCACCTGCTTAACTGCACATGACAGCTGCAGGAGAACTGGTGGAGTCAAAAGGCCAAAGAGCAGCAGTTCCCTGCAGTTTTCAGAGGTGACTGGAACAACTCTCTTCTTGAGAATATAGATTTGTTCATTTTTCGCATCTGGTGGAACCTGCGTTTGAAATAATGTGAGATTTTGCAAGACTTTTAAATATGTCATGATAAAACGATTTATTTGTTTCATTTTAAAAGATCTTTGCTAGTTGATGAGTCCATAATAAATACTCTAAGACAGTATTATACAGAATGCGATTTGGCACTGCATTTTCAAAGCAGACATTTTACCTGCGTAGTAGGAAAATTGCAGGTGAAATCAATCATTTTAATGATGAAGTGCCCCAGTAACAGCAAACCAACATACATAAAAAGAAGAATCTTCCCTAAGTGAAAATTGCCATGATTATACCTGCGAGTTTCCTGCTATGACATGTCAAAATGTCTGCTGTAAGAACACACGCAGCAGACTCTGCAACATCTGTAACAGACATACCTCATTAGAAGCAACCAGACAGCCCTTTTTAGAGGAAGAGAAAAATATAAGCGACTGCTTTTCAAAGAAGTTCTTCAGAGGGGCTTGAAACTCTTCGCTGACAGCATTTCTTTGCCATGTCTGGCTGTGCACCCGCAGTAGCCCGCAAACTTTTTCCTCGACAAACTTAACTCTGTGGTCCTCAAGAAAAGACGGACTATTTTTTTCCTCGTCCATGACTACTCTGCCAAGATGGCATGCTTTAGCTCCGCACTATGTTCGAAAAAATCAACTTACTTGCAGCAGTTATACATTATCCATTAAATTCGCTCATGGATAGCGTTAACTTCGCTTTATGTGCTTTTCTAAGAGCGCTGCATAGTAGGGCGGTTCAGCGTTCCGTTGCTTAGCAACGACCTTCAATCACTGCCGAATACGTAAGTGTCAGCCGGCTAGCTTCAGTAAAGACAGGACCCTATTTTAGCTTGTTTAAAATGACTGGAGGTGTAATGATTACTGAAAAGGCCCTATAATGTCGATATAATTCCAGACTATCTGTAATTTGTATTCCACACCAATCCATGGAGGCTTGAACACCCTGTTTTGGTGTTTTTATTGTTTTTATACTGTGAACCTGATATCCAGGAGTGAATGCTAATTACCTGGTTTTCCCCTTTATCAATGATACCTTTCATGTTAAAATGTGATCTAAACCACTTTCAGCTGTCTCGTTTGCTCTTCTATCACCATTTGTAGTCAGCAAAGAGTCAGAGCCATTTTGCTATAACTACTGGACTATTATTGCAACCATTTGTCCAGTAAACATACTCCAGGCAATTCTTTATTTAATGTCTAATTTTTGAATTTTGTTCCAATTAGTTGAGCTCAACACACTTCCTACCCTCTGGGTTTAGCCTTAAATGAGAAGTTTGCCTAAATATTATTGCATTTATGTCTGGCATGGTCTATTAATACTCACTTTACTCATCATTACTCTATACAATGTGCAGCATTCCAAAGAGTCTTGGCTTAAATAAACATTCAAATCTGATGGGCCCGGAAAGATAATGTGCACTCATTACTTTAGAGAGTAGGCTCACACAGGCCACTTTTTTTTAGGTACACCAGTTCAGCCGATCACTAACTCAACCAAATATCTAATCAGTCTATGGCAGCAGCTCAGTGCATGCATGTTGACATTATCAAGATGACCTGCTGAAGTTCAAGCATCAGACTGGGGAAGAAAGATGATCTAATCGTTCATTAACCTGGTCTGAGTATTTCAGAAACTGTGATTCTACTGGGATTTTCCCTTGCAACCATCTCTGGGGTATACAGAGAACAGTCCAAAAAAGAGAAATATCCAGTGAGTCACGGTTCTCTGCCTTGTTGGTGTCAGAGTTGAGAGGAGAGTTGCCAGAAAGCTTTGGGCTGCTAGGAGCAGGAAATCAAATTACCAAGGTATGCAGAAGAGCATCTCAGAACATACAGCATGTTAAACCTTGAAGCAGCTGAGCTATGGCAGCAGAAGACCAGACCAGTTCTCTTGTACTTTCACCACTTCTGCCAGCTAAGAACAGGAAACTGGGGCTTCAATTTGCATGGACTCACCAAAATTCCACAATAGAAGATTGAAAAAGAATGTTGCCTGCTCTGGTAAATCTTTTCTAATAACTGCAACAACATTTGGATGATACAATCAAAAAATAAACATAAACAACATGGAAGCATGGATCCATCCTGCCTATTATCAACCATTCAGACTGTTGCAGTACATTTTCTTGGCTCACTTTGGGCCTGTTAGTACCAACTAAGTATTGTTTAATACACATCTGACTGGGGTATTGTTGCTTCCAGAAGGATAACACACCATGTTGCAAAGCTTAAATCATCTCAGACCTTTTTCACAACCAGATCTCAGTCCAACAGAGCAGCTTTGGGATGTAGAAGATTCACATCATGGAGGTGCAGGCGACCAATCTGCAGCAACTATCATGTGTGACGATGTATTACATCAATATGGACCAAAATCTATGAAAATGTTTCCAGCACCTTGTTGAACCTATGCCATGAAGAGAAGCAGTTCTGAAGACAAAAAAGGGATTCAACACACTCGCACTAGCAAGGTGTGCTTAAAAAAGCAGCCAGTGAATACATGTGTTTCACCCACAGACTGATACGGACACTCACAAGTGACTTTACAACACCTTATTTCAGGGCAGCCTAGAGGTCTGACTGCTTTGATATAACTAAATAAATAACATGCATATTGTAATGTCTGGGGTGCCTGGGAAATTAAATTAACTGAGTGGTATATATTTGTATGTGTGTGTGTGTGTGTGTGTGTGTGTGTGTGTGTGTGTGTGTGTGTGTGTGTGTGTGTGTGTGTGTGTATGCCTTCTCTCTGTGAGTGACATTGTTTTCTTATTTTTCTCACTATAAGAGAAGGTTCCTTGGGAAAAGGAAGAGGAGAGTGAGACAAACTCCTCAGATATGCAGGTGGCACTACCATTTTGGACCTCATCACTAACAATGACAAGACCACCTACGGGAAGGGGATTGCCTGTTGCTATGGTGATAATAACAAGTTTGAAAGCAATGCATTCAAGCAGTTAAGATGGAGATGGCTTCTGATGTAATCCACACACTCATTTTACTCTGAAATCCAGCACAGATGTTAACGTGGTTGACAACATGAGTCATTCACTTTGCCAAGGAATCAGAAACCCTATTAGCCTAAAGTGGACCAGGACCATAAAACCTTCATCACAGTCATCACAGCTAGAGGGAGAGAAAGGCAAACATCTTGGAACCCTTTCCAAGTACAATTACAGCACTGTATAAATGATTGCTTCAACTCCAACAACATAGCTTTGTTGTCAATGTAAAAGCAGATAAGAATTTTTTAATTTTACATTCTGTTAACGGTTTCTGATCCAGGAGGTGCTCAGGACAGACTGTGTCACTTTTACCCTCTAAAAAACCAAAAATGATTTCTTATTAAAAAAAACAGTGATGTTCAAACCTGGCACCGTACCTGCCACCTCAATAATTTTCTTGCCAAGGCTTGTTACACACTGCTGGGCTAGCCTTCCAAAAATTTCTATGGAGTTGTTGAGTCTGCCACCACAAAGGTGCAAACTGACTGTTTATGCAACTATTCATCAACCTTATTATAGTTAACTAAGCTAATAAAGAATGTGACGAAACCTTTTAGTTAAAATGTTAAATAAAATCTTGAATTAAAAAAACCAAACAAACAAAACTAAAACAATTTTGTGAACATGAAAAGCTAAAACAAAATAAAAAATAGAGACTAAAAACTTTTAGTTTTAGTATTTGTAAGTTTGGTTAAAAAAAACTATTTATGAACGTGAAAAAACGTGTTTATGGAGACGTTGGATGTCTGCAACAATGTGAGTCAACTGTTTTCAAGAAGTTCTGTGTTTTTATTGTAATACTAGACTGATTTTATACTGACAAATGCTCTCCATGCAAAAATAAAATATAATATTAAAATAATAATCAAAAAGACAAAAAAACTAACACTGAAACTAAATACTTTCATACAATAAAAACTAAAGTGAATTCAAAACAAAAAGTCAAAATGAATTAAAATGATAAAAAATTATTCTAAATAATTAGAAAACGCAAAACTATAATAACTCTACTATTTTGAATTATTTAAATCGTGAATGTTAAAACTGTGTATTTGTAATTTTCTATACTCTATATGTGCATTTTCTCATCTGTGCTCTAAAATAGGACAAAGACTATTTGTAGTGTGAAGCATCATATCAATGATTGACGGTGTCGAGAGTTTTGTTGACGACGCTGCATTGATTTCTAAGATAAATCACAAAATGGCCCTTCATCAAAACAGTCTGGTCAATCTGGGAAGCACTAGTGACAAAGCAAATGTCTGAGTCTAAAATCAGTTCTGATAGCTGTCTCTGTACTGAAACACAACTTCCATTATATACAACTTCTTTACATCCATCCATCCATTTTCTTCTGTTGAGTCATGGTCGCAACAGAAGTAAAGCCTATCCCACCAACACATCATTCATCTCTATAAAAATGTTATCTTGTTGCTGTTTGTGTACATGTCATTGTCTCGTTGCATAACCCTGCCTCTTCTTATCTGTGCTGGACTTGTGCCTTGACATTCCCCAGTAGGCAATTTTAATTAAGTTAGTTATTGCAGGGCATTCAGGTTTTCTACACCATATTATGTCTCCTCCACCGCCATGCTTCATAGCTGAGGTTGGGTTTAGGAGCTGCATCTTTTCTCCTCTAATTATAGCATTGTGCATTTTTGCCAGAAAGCTCAGTTTTTGTCTTGTTTGTCTACAGAACACTGAATTAGGCAAGCTTTCTTGTAATTTCATAAGTCAGGCTTGTCCATAGCCCGGGGGATTTATACGGCCTCTCACTCCTACCTTAAAATGCATTATTACTTTTTTGGCCCCTGGTTGATTTTCCATCGACAAATATGGCACTCTTGTAAAAACAAACAAACAAAAAAAACAGTCTGGACACCCCTGCTTTAAGTAGTCTTCAGGAATAGTTCTCCAGGCTTCTTTCAAGGACATTCAAAGCTCTTCTTTGGCTGTTGGCTGCCTTTTGTTCTGTTTTCTCTTAAGATGATCTCACACTCCTTTAATGTTAATGTCTGGGCTCTGGTCCGCTTTTACTGTGTATTGATAATGACTTGAATGATTTTCCACATCCATCTCTCAGGTCTTGTCCAGTCTTGGTTTTTTTCCTTTTTTTTTAAGGATATGACTTTCAGATACTGTCGCAGATAGCTTTTTAGGCCTATCATTTCTTCTTCTTCTTAAAGACACACAGTGCTGAGATATGCCAAGTTTTTTTTACTAATGGAACTTTGAGAATCACCTCTTTGGTCAAAAATACTATTTTACACCAGTCAAACTTTGTTATCTTTGGCATTTTGCCTAGATTTGTTTAAAGTAAGGGAAACAAATGATGTGTTTTTAGAACAGAGTGACAGTAAAAATGCTCAAAGATACAATTTAAAATTGGTTTTTTCCCTCCAAATTGTCTATGTATGTAAACAACAATGGTTCAGCCTTTGAGCTAGATTCCTTTTTCCCCTTGAATGGTTCATAGGTCAGATACAAGGACTGGGCTGAAAATGATTGAAAAAGCACCAAAGAGAAACTTTGAAAGACCTTGAGAAAGCCTGGAGAACTTTTCAATTAAGACTACTTGAAAAATTACAGTCTGGCTCCTTGGAAGCAAAATATTTTAAAATGAGTGGTGGCTCAAGACTCTTGCACAGGACTTTATTCATAAATTGATGGATGGTACAGCTACAGTTTTGTTTTCTCAGTTTGAATATTTAAATCCAAATGAACACTGGGAGTAAGAAAAATACATGTAGCAATGATTCACTTATTATTTCCAGTTTGAACTGTGAGTTATTTCTCAATATGTCCAACGAAGACACAAAAAATACAACTGTGTTTCACTAATTTAGTCAGACTGTGTTTGTTTCTTAGATGATGATAAAACCATGTTTTATAAGCAATGAAGTTGGCAATCCTGGTAATTCCAGGGTTCACAGTTTCTTCCAAGTGTAAATAACAGTGCATCAGGCTGAGTTATCCTTGCAAAGGTTCACTCAGCAACCACACATGTTGTTTCTTATTATGATAAAGAGAAGGTTAAGGAAATTACTATTTGTCTTTTCTGGCAATCAATTAGGTTTCCATACCACTGCTATAACACTGAAAAATATCTCTAGAACTAGTAATGGCTATATTTTTGTAGGAATTTTTATCAATGGATAAACTTTATTGTTTTTATTAATCATATGTATTTTAATTTCATTCATCCTTACATTAGTTATTATATAAATTAATTTGCCAGTAAATCACAGAAAGGAAGAAAAGAATCTGGATGAAAAGTACATTTGTATGTGTCGCAAAAAATTTACACATTTCTTAATGCGTTCAAAGTGCAGTCAATTTAGTTTCCAAAAGTGCATTTTTCTTTTCAAAGGAGATGCAATTGGTAAAAACAAAAAAACAACAACCTTAGACTGCCATAAAAATATTCACAAAGTGTTTTTAAGATTCAAAGTACTGCTTTCCTTTCATGTAATTGTGGATGTTTATATGAGTTCACGGTTTTATTTAACATACTGATGTGCTTAAATTACGCTGTAAGATAAATTATGTTGTAAGAAACTGGAATTCTATATAATAGTAGATACATGCTGACCCCAATTTTGATCGTCCACACAACAAGATCGCCCTCTACAGGGCCGGGTTAATCGTGAGCTATGCCACCACAGTGTATGACTACTTACAGCAGTACTACAGCTGGAGTCCTCTTTAAAAAAATAAAGTATTATATCATAGATTTAAAAGGGAATTATAATATGAACATCACACGGACGGTCTGACCTTTTCATGAGCTGATACACAAAGCACGAAATATTTTCTCCTCTCATATTTTACTCCTGCTTCTGAAATATAAAAATGAATTGCACTGATTGTGCGAGATAAGTCAGAAATTACGCAGTTGTTAACATAGGTGTGAGAAAGATGTGTGAGAGATGTGTTTGTAAGTGTGCGCTCTGGCACCGTCAGTGGCGTCCTGTAGAGGGCACTGGCTTTTCTCTTTTGACGAATCGTCGTACAGATCCAAGAGACCCATGCACACAGTGCACCAAAAAACAGTTTCAGGCAGTTTGTCAGCTTAAACGTTTTTTTGAGATAGATAGATAGATAGATAGATAGATAGATAGATAGATAGATAGATAGATAGATAGATAGATAGATAGATAGATAGATAGATAGATAGATAGATAGATAGATAGATAGATAGATAGATAGATAGATAGATAGATAGATAGATAGATAGATAGATAGATAGATAGATAGATAGATAGATAGATAGATAGAATTTTCTTTTTTCCCTTTTTTCTCCCATTTTCTTATTTTTGACCTAAAGGACAAAAGAGTAGCAAGTGGACCAGCTGGTTGGCAAAAATCCGTTTTGCAACCCATATTTAAAAACACAGACACGTGGTGACCTCCCGTCCACATAGTAATTGATCGCATTGACTAAATAACAATATCTCGTCAGTCACCCCGTCATAAGTTATTGCTCCACCTGTCTACCTACAGACATGACAAACCAGTTTCGATGTGTTGGTGGCAAATAATAGCCTACATGTGGGGGATTTTGCCCTTTAGTGAATTAACGCCTAATGCATGTTAAAAACCGGGACTGCTGTGCGCGCAACCTGTAAGTGGGATCTCTGCTGGCAGTTCACGCTAAATCCTGCAAAATAAACTCTTCGTGTGTTATGTAAGCCCCCGGAATGAACAAATTTGTTAGCCCACACCCGAGGGCATCTGGTGATAGATACGTTGTCCCGGGGGGGGGGGGAAGCCGGTGGCCTACAACAGCCGTTTATCTTGAAAGGCTCGTTTTAAGTGTCCCTCAGCTGGAAAACAAAAGCTTTAAGGGCAGCCATTACCTTACAATAGTTGTAGAATCACCATTGTTCAGTTAGGTTCACACACATACCTATTAGAGCATATGCTTAGGCTTGGGTTTAAAACCAAGTGGTTTAAGTAGCTTACATGGTTGAAATAAACTAAAAATCCAAAGTTGATCAAACCAAACTAAGACCCCAGGTTTATTTGATCTAGCTGGTCCAGCTGTTTAATAAATTGGTTTAGCAATGAATGTCACTTTTTGATGTTTGTATGCCTATGCTTGTGTCAGTTGTATGTGGTATGGGGTGGAGCTGGGTGTAAGCAGTTAGGTAGGACTCCCCCAGCATGGTCAGGCCACTTGTGTCTGAGGGGCTGGCTTATCCCACTTAATCAGCATCCTGAGAGACTGGCACTGCCCCCATAGCCATAATGCATGGGGTCACTTTGGGCTTCTCAAAATGAAGTGAAGCCCCACCAGACAATGCTGCTGTCAATCAGCCTTAACCTGAGCTGGGCCCTTTATTCCTCATATAGTGTACTTGTGTAATCATTCACTCCATAAATGCAAATTAATCTCATCAATGTTTTGACTAACACAGGGCAAGGATACATGAAGAGCATTTTTGCATATCAAATGCTTGAATTTCTCACAGTACAGTTTCCTTTTCCTCAGGACTGCATAATGGGCTATAAAGAAGGGCAAATCATGGATGTCCTCTGTGTAGTTTTAATCATGCATACACCTGTTGCAGTGAGAATGTAGCATTTGACAGCAAAACATCCGCATTTTATTTTGCATATATTTAGTAAAATGGCCAATTCAGGATGTCACTGTATGAAGAAAGCTCATTTTACTCTGGTAATCTCAGCCACATGCTGTGGAAAATATATTTATCGAAAAAACTAACAAGATAATGAAGACACAGGAGAACGCTTCCTGCAATTTGCAGTAGCTCTTCCGCTTCGTTTAGACCATAATTTGTACTTGCTTGGATGGCACATACAGTCAGTGGTTTGGGGTTTGTAGCAGTAATATCCCAGGGGCTTCTGTCAGTCCGGCACCATTATAAATGACAGAGCTGAGTGAGCCTCCTTGGCTGTTTCTCAACACCCTGGCTTCCTTGGGGCCTTGTGCAGCATTTGCAGAGCGTGTGCCCTTTTGATTTCCTAATCCCAGCACGAGCTGTGGAATGCTGGCTCTCTATGAGATATTCCACTCACAAGCTGTGATTTATGTTCTTGTGGTGCAAGGCTCAATGGTGAGGGGCTCACAGGTGTTGTGGAGCCTCAGTAAAAACTTTTAATATGCACATCTCGTGGTCTCTGGCTGGGCCCGGCACAAGGATTACTGCCATTCAGTGGGGGGGATGGGTCAATAAATGTTTAAAATTCATCCAAGACCTTACAGTCTGATGGCCACTTCAGACACACGACCATGTACGCACAAGATCATTATCAGGACACAGTGCCTGGTTTATTTCAGTATGGTCAGTCTGACTAAAAGACAACAAGTTAAATATATCAAATATGATCATATATAACAAATTAGGGACAAATAGCACATTTTTAGAATACTTATATCTTCTTCCTCTTCTTTTGGTAGGTCCTTTTAGGAGTCCCCACAGTGGATCACCTGCTTCCATCTTGCCCTATCCCTTACATCCTCATTTGTCCCACCAACCCACATACAGAACACAAAAAGCATTGGGCATGAACAATATTGGTTCTTAATTACTGCACTGTTGATGATGCAGTTACTGCCCACTTTAAAATGAAGAGGCTGACCTCTGCACATGCCACAGTAAACGTGTCGGCATAAAATCAAGAGCGCAAACTGAATGGCAACCACCGAATGCTTCAGTGTTTGTCCTCTCTGCAGGTATCATACTATTATACTTAGTTTAACAAACATCATAATTCAGAGGGAAATCATGACTTTATTTTAAGTTAGAATTCTCTGCTGGGGAAATAAAGAGTTAAAAAAAAAGTGGTTTACTCCCTACTGGTGTTGCTGTCAGATTAATGAATGAATGTGTGACAATTTGCACTGCAGTGGTCCAGTTATGCTACATTTCATTCAAATTTGTCTTTGAGAGTTTTGGCATGTGTTATGAAAATAAACTTAGAATCAATGCCAATCTCCATAAGCTCAGGGAGCTACTATTTGCAGTGTTGTAACCATTTTTTCATTACTTTTTTTAAAGAACAGATTACTGACATTAACCCTATAAAAAAGTTAACTGCTTTATTATTTCTTGCAGAGCTTTTATGATATTCTGCAACATTACCTGAGAAACACAGCAAGTCACTTAATTTCTAGTAAAAAATTCAACATTCATCAATTTACATGAACACATGCAATTTCCGTAGTTTCATAAAGATGACTTTTTTTTCCTTAGAAAAGCCCAAAAATCACTTTAGAGAAACAAGTAAAGTAGCTTTACCTGATAGGAACAGTTATAGCTTAAATTACAATCTTACAAAATAATTTAAATAGCTTATTTTAATGTTACCGCCAGCACTCTTTTTTTTACTATTGCATTTTTGTTACATATTTGCATTTTTCTGAATAAGGTTATAATGCTGACAAGAGAAACAGATGCAGTTCATCATTAAAAGTGAAGATACTAATTATGGCGTATCTTCCCATCAAAAATTCCATTCAGAGATTTATTTGGGTTCTTCCTGCCAGTGATCCAGAGTTTGTCATGACATGTTACAGACAACTTCATGTGCACTAACAACCTTCCTGCATGATTTAATAATAGTGATCTGTGTTAATCACCCACCTCCCTTTTTCCGCTTTTCATACTTTGCCGCGGGGAAAATAAACTGCACCAACTTACCTGAAGTGCCTTATCTGCTAATGGCTGCCTCAGACCCCCAAACCCCCGCTTTCTTTGGCTCGTTTTCAATGCGCAGAGGTCAGGAGAGCCTTTCAGTCATGTACCGGAGTGTGTCCTAGAAGTACAGTGACCTTTTCAACTCTCCTGTGAATCCCTGAAGCTGTTTTGGTTGGGACTGTTTTTCACTGTCACTAGTTTTCATACATTTTTATGTTCTTTAAGTCACAGATGATGATATCTAACACTGTAATATAACACAACGGTCATAGTTTTTATATACCTTCTATCCCTGATATTAATTGTATTCTACTTAGTTTTATTTATCTTCACAACTGATTTTTTATTGTTGCTTTTTATGTGCTGTGAGAGTCCTGGTATTTATTGTATCAAATACTTTTACTATTTCATTTTATTGACTAATTTATCCAATTTCAAAAATTATTGTTTCTTTTTAAGCCAGCTCAAGCATTTGAAGTGCATGTTTTTCATGAAAGGTGTTATGTATAAATAAAGTTGAATTAAGTACCTCTCACAAACTTAAATGTATGCAAACAATGTTTATTTTTAACAATTTTATCCTCCTTAATGGTACAATTAGCCAGATTGTTAGTTTACTAACAAAACAAACCAACAAATAGAGAAACATTACCAACATTAATAAATTACTGAATGGTCTTGTATACTGCTTTTGTATTGTTTTTCTTTTATGATTGGACTGTGCGTACAATTTATTGTTTTTTGTTTGTTTGTTTTCTTTTTTGATGGTGTTTATTATTGTTGTTTTATGGATTTTATGGCATGCTTCGCTGCAACGACGGCTTAGTAAATGTCATTGTATGTGTTTTTCTTGGATGCAATGACAATAAAGTATTTATCAGTTTATCAATTACCAAGAGCATGTAAAGCATTAACATCTACGACCTTAGGTCAAAGACGTCCATGTACTGGCATACTAACCAGCTAACCCCGGCCAATACACTTGGTGTAAAGATAGGAAAGCAGTTTAACATGAGGACGAGAAACTAGCTCTTTCTTTCTTTCTTTCTTTCTTTCTTTCTTTCTTTCTTTCTTTCTTTCTTTCTTTCTTTCTTTCTTTCTTTCTTTTAATACATTCTATAAATCTGACTTGGCATAATGTTGAATGTTGAAGCAGTGGAAAATGAAACAAGGAACACAATGATGGCTAACATTGGGAAGCTGGATTAGGAAGCTTAGCTAGCACTGCAGTATTTGGACTATCTAATAATATCAAGCTAAAAAACGGTGCCCGCCACTGCCTGAAGGATATGATGTACAACAAATGTACACAGCTGAGAGTCTTTTATTGTTACAGTGACATGGTGAAGCATTAACCAATCACTTGCTTTCACATTCACACACAGGCACGAGCCTCGTGACGTTATCACAGTATGCTGCAGCATCAGTGGCTCAACAGTAACTTTGCCACTTGTTACCTTAACACCGCATTTGGTTTTCAAGCTCTGCAGAACCTTTTAAGAAACCCCAAATATTTTTAATTGCATTTTGTAATTTTTTACATAAAAGGGTTTAAAAGAAGTAATAGTATAAAAAAGGGATTCAGCTTAAACTGAAACACTGAATTAGACCTTTTGATTGTTTTTAGTTTTCAAAAATCATTTGATATTCCTCTGTTAGTTACACAACCCCTTTTAAGCAAATAAACTCATTTTGAAACAATTATTTAAACGAAGCGATACACTTTTCTCAAAAAGTTGCAAACATGGTTGTTTTTCATGAAAAACCGCTGGTTTTGGTGATCCCTCACATGGTTTTTTCACAAGACGCTGATGCTTTGAAATTGCTTGTAAATTGATTTATTAATTCAACTGGAATAAGTGTTTCTCTAAATATCACACAATTTAAAATGTTAATGAAAATTGTGGTAATGACTGCCCATGTTTTAGAGGCTGGATATATCAGTTATCCTCAATTTTAGGTCGCCTCATTTAACATATAAATCACCTCATAGGTTCAAGAATATTTTCTTGTTTATCCCAAATTACTCTAAGAAAAAAAGATCCCCCATAATTGGCATGTGGCAAAGTCTTTAGTAAGCCTTTATATGATAAAACATTTTAAAGAAATGCCTAATGGCTTGTTTAACTGCTGCAGCTCCTCACACTGTTACACACTCTGAATTTCTGTAAAACTGAGAGAAATTCACCTCTAAATTTACCTATGCCTAAAAATGTACCTCCCCAAGGTTGCATAGCAGATTCATTTAATCCTCACTGTGGCACCCCCCATTTCTCCCTCACCCTCCTTCCCTTCCTCCTCCTCTTTCTTTCCCATGTCCATTAGACCTTGCAGACTAATCGAGCAGCACCAATTGCTCCCGTGGTGAGATCATTAAGTAAATTATTTTAAGATCAAACGGTCAGCAGCCACAATGAAGTCCTGTGTAATGGTAAAAGCCTCAGAAACTGCCACCCACTCCTCTCTCAAATTAAAGCCCAGTGGGGAGAGCTCTGCACCTCTCAGGTGGATGCCCCCATTAGGCCTTTTAGCTGCAGGCTAAGGTAGGACCCACTAATTGGTCCTTTGAACAAAACTAACCCACTGACAGGATCTGACTTGTATGAAGCTTAAGAGTGCAAAATTGTTCCTGGCCGACGACAGCAGCAGCTCTGAACCACTGTAATAGTCTGCCTATAGAGAGAGCATTAACATGGACTTGTTCTGCTTAGGTGGCAACATGTTATAATGTTTAGTAGGATTTGCTATATAAAAGGAGGGGAGACTTTTTTTTTTCCTAGTTTGAAGGTGTTGTTAAAATTGCACACACTGACTCACAGTGATTTTAAATTTCAGGTACACTAGAAAGTTCTATTGTCATTGGGTTTTACATTCATATACATCCATTTCTCCATCCATCCATTCTCTTCTGCTCATCTGCTTTCAGGTTTACTTTTCTTTTCTAACATTTAAAATGACCCTTTAACTCAAGTCAAACTTAAAAGTCACTCCCTAGGAAAGCATATCAGAGCAAAAACCTTTAAAATAACAAACAAAATACTACGCTATCTATTGACTGAGTGCACTGTGTGCGGTGCCAATAGCCAAAGTGCCTGCTACAATCAGCAGGTTTCTGTGTTTCATGAATAAATACATTCCTCTTAATCCTTAGTTACATTATTGCTTTGGTTTTATCTTCTACTTTAAAAATCCAACATCAGTACATTCGAATCCTCACTTCACCTTCCTGTTTATGTTTTTTCTGTTTATCTGTGTTGTCTTTAGGTGGTAATATGTATGTGTGGTCATGTATGGTGTGCCTACTCTCAGTTCTCCCAGCTGAACCCATGCTAAGCTTGCTTTCTATTTCCTAACAAGAAACCACACTCTTACCAGTAAATAAAGCAACAAGCTGGATTGTACCAGAGTCTTTATGTGTGTTTGTGTGTGAGTAGCTGCATATAGGGTTTGTGTATAATACAGTGAACAAGTATGAAACCCATTACACAGTGATTACTCACAAAGTGCTGTTCTTGGATGGATAGGTTGACAGCTTCCCTTTTAGCAGGTCAAAGTTTCACTTGGCTTAAGATAATTAGGAGCATGTACTGTATGCGCATACAAGGGTAAATGTATATACATTACACAGATTCATATGCTGATGCTGCCCTTAACAAGTGACTTTAATTCACTTAAATGATTTCACATATGTGGCAAACAAGCCACAGTCTTCAAACATTAAAAAAAATGGTTCTTTCAGGTGTTTATTCCTCTCAGCAAAGGAAGTGTTGGACTTACAGTAGCTTATGGCGTGGAGACAGGAACCAATGCAGCAGAGTGACTGTGAGTGAATTATCCTCCCTTGACATGGAGCGTCAGTGTCATCAATCACATGGTTTTAATTAGCGATAGCTCCCCTTTGTGGCTGAGAAATGTGCATGTAATTCAATTTGGGACCCACTGCTGCCTCCAGAACCCCACACAGAGATTTTCTAAGCCACTTGGAGTTCACACGCGCAGGTGAAATGCTCGATGCGGACAAAACAAACAACACTCAAGGCCGTTATGGGTACATACACAAAATATGGTGTTGTGTCCTGATTTTCAAAAAAACATTTTCGTAATACCGGCTCGTGAAACAAATGAAACAAAACTGACACAAAACAATCCTGTTAGCATAAATAGCAAATGACTATTTTACTCACTACTGATAAAAGGTAAAGGCTTTACCTCTTGTAAATGATTTTCTTTCCTCTCAAAGTGTCTGAACCGCTCTAGTTTTATTATTTTTTTAAAATCAAAATTCCAAAACAAAGATGGGGTGAAGTGGGACATGCTCACACAAGGTACAATTTTATTTTCAAAGGTCAAACAAAGGTGCATCACAGTCAAAGTTTATTGTATTAAAATTCCTCAAATGTTAAAAAAAAAATGGCAAATTTCATATTTTACTGTCAAACAACAAGAGACAGATAGCAGCTGTGCTGAAATGAAATGGCTCAATCCCGTTTTATGAAAATGCAATATTCATCAGCTACACAGTGTGAAGGCGATCACTGTTACTTTGTTTTCCCTTGAGGTAATACATTGAAATGGCCATACAATGATGAAAAACAAAAACACACAGAGGCCTTTTATCCGTCATTTGAATGTTGGTTTCTTGTGATTTCCTCCTCAATGGGAAACTTAACTGATACCAACAGCAAAGGCCTGAGCCTTAAATAAAAACAAAGACAGCCTTGAGAGTTAAGGTTGCCATTGAAATGCTAAAATATCAGTGGCAGTAATTTAGTTCTCTAAAGACACTTGAAAGTCTCTTATCTGACACACAGTAATGCAAGTCACTATAATAATGTTTATTTCACAGCAGTCATCCCCTTTGCTGTCAAATACAAGCCTTTTTTTATGTTTCCCTTATGAACTTTAACCTCTGACCTCAGCACTCTCAAAATAGTCATAGTGTAAACTTTGTGTTGCTATTAAAAATGTGGTTTTATCTAAAAACAAACAAACAAACCCAACAACAACAAAAAATAAAAACACAAAGTTTGACAGTTTTCTTTTTTGAACAATTACCTTATACTGATATTTTTAGTTATCCTTGGCACTGACAGCATTAAGTAACACTCTGCATCTCAACTTGCACCGATGCTTCACGTTTATACGATGACGATTGCAGATGCTGTTGATTCCACTGTCTGATTGGACTCCTGCACTTTGAAATATTCCATTTAAGGCTGCTTTTGTTCTTGGGATAGATCAGCTCCCTTACAAGGTCTCATCCAATCAATTTACTTGACGCCTGTGCTCTGTTTAACTTTTGAAGGTGCTGATTATATTCTGCCTTTTCCCCCTCTGGATGCCCTAACAGCACCAAATCAGTGTCCGCACGAACATGCGGCTCACAATCAAGCTTCCATTCGGTCTATGAAAATCTGGCTGCGCCATTAGCTGATGTGCTGAGAGGAGAAATTCCAGTCCTCTGTCTGTGTGGTTGTTTTGAGGGAAACATTGGTTTCACCCCCTGCTGATTGACTCTAATCAGCCACACTGTGCCAGCATCACTCTGTCTTGAAGCACATTCTGGTGACTGATTAGGTGGGAAGACCGAAAATGTGAGGAATACATAAATATTTATCATGGCTTGATGATGATAAAAACATACACATAGTCTGAAGAGTCCCTTAGCGAAAGAACCATTCCCTCGCCAGCAGGCAGCTTTTTAAAGTAAACAGTACGCTATAATATTTAAACAAAGAAGATTCTGGCACCAGCAGCAGTGCCTGTTGATGTTGTTGAAATGCTTGTTGTCAAAAAGAGCTAGAGTCAAACGCATTGCATGTATTGGCTTGTATTTCCATTTGCTGAACAGGTCTGGCAAAGAAAACACTGCTGACGCCAAGCTCAAGCTGTGCCGTCTGGGTCCACAACTGGTTAAAACACATCAGTGCCACAGCTCCAGGCTATTCTCATGCTACATGCATATTTTAACCTTGCGATTGTGAAATTATTGTGTTGTAATCTCTGTTAGTTAAGTTAGTCACTGCACGCAAGTCATAATGTAAAAGCTGAAGGTGAAGCAGGCTAAAATATTGGTGTAGGGTTGCACAAGCAATGTGGAAAACTAGTCGTGGGACAATGTCCAGAGGCTATGAGAGACAGGTACTTCCTATATCCTGTGCTCGACAGCGAGAGGCCTCACCTAGGCTATAATCTGGGACAACTGATCACAAAGAAGAAGAGTGAAGGCAAATTCCGCCTGTCCTACTTCAAACGCAGCAGGACAGTAAATCAGACATGTAGACAACACCTCTCACTTGTCTTCACCACTTCCTCGTCCCCGCTCCGAGGCAAAGCTAACAAGTATCCCAACAATGTCACCTGACAACATTATGGAGCCACTTTGCAGAAGAAACATTTCGCAGAGCCGCCTGTGAAGATATGTGTCACTGCAAACAGGAAGGTCGCATCTTGAAAATCTTTTTTTTTTTTGCAGATGTTCAGTTGATTTCTGTCACAAAACAGCAAGAATATTTAATATATTTAATAATTAAAGTTTATTAGAATGATTATATATTATATGAATGTCTAACTCTAAATGTTGGTTATGATCTCTTTTGACTGTCTTTTAGTTTCCTGGTACAAGGTCGTTTTAATAAAAAGAAATTCAGCGCTTAAACAAACAAAATATAAGCATCCTTAAAAACATTTTACTATCAGCACTCACATCAACGAATCTCACCAAAGTCTGTCAAGCATCAAAAGACTGAAAAATAATTTTACTTGGGCTGTAAGAGAGAATTTGTGTCCTTTGTAAAATATTGATTATATCCTGTAAAATTACATTAAGCTGATAAAGTTCCAAGTAAGTCTCCCTGCTTAAAATCTTTTTTTCCCAAACTAAGACGATTCTATACACATACTTGCATTTTTCCATGATAAATACAAAAAGTGTAATTGAAACCCCACATTTAGCATCCACATTATAAATTTCCCAATATTTATTCGAACAAACATGCCAATATTTCATCGTTGAAAGAAATTAAGGGAAGAGTCACTTTACAAATATCAGCTGGATGTCTAACTCCTGAGAAATCCCATTGGAGGACAGGGTGTCAGGGAAAATGAATCAGAAAGAAGCATCAAGGTCAACGTGATATTTCCAGGCTTCTACTTTACATGGCCGCATAGCAAATGAAGGCCTTCAATCAACTCAGATTGGGTGGATGGACACCAACACCCTACAGCGAGAGTAATGACAAAGGCATAAATCCATCAAATAAAGAAAAAAAGAGGACACGAAAAAAAAATCAGGGTCACACCAATAATACTCTTTTTGACTAATTCCGATGAAACAAATAGGGTGGAAGCATGCTTTTATGCTCAGTTGTTCCCGTTTTATATGCCTGAGCATTTCTGCAGTGAGGCTGGTGAATAACACGTCCTAATATAGACTCACAGTGAAGTAAAACAATACAAGCTCAACACTTGTGATCCTTAATTAAACAAATTGCTGCAAATGAATGCATGCCTGAGGACCAGGATGCATCCATGACCAACAATGGCATGCTTTACAAGCTTGTTATTATTGCAAAATGCTCACTCCTTTTCTTATTCCTCTTTAATACAACCTGTCTGAATTTGCAGTTAGATGGTTTTAAAGTGAAATGTGTCGAGGCCCCGATTCTTAATATCTTTACTGCCAAAATTGAATATATCCAGGATATTAATATTGTGGGGGTTGATCCAGCTCCTGAGAACCATTCATCTAAAAGTTTCTGCTATATAAATATGAGCGAGGAACCCAATGCACCAGTGCTTTAACAATCAATACATTATCTTATGTGCAAAGTCGAAATGTTGAGAGTTTTTTTTCCAAGTGTGTGGAACAAATTAAAAGCCCGGCCAGTCAGTAAAAGACCAATTCATAAAGGTGAAAAAGTGAGGCTGCGGCTGTGATGGGGAGGACCAGTGAAAAATCTCTGCTGACCCTCTCATCCCTCTGCTCATCTATCTCTCACTACTGTCCACTGATAGATTTCCCCTCACTGATTTATGGGAGAAAAAAAAATGTCACGGTGGAATAGGCTTTTGATAAAATTGTTCAAGAGATTCTGGGCAATAAATCCTGTTCTTTACATCAGGGTTGCTAGCTACTTTCACATTCTTGTGCCATCAATAAGAGCGGCCAAACATGACGACTAATCAATAACTTTACAATATTCTGGGCAGTTTGGGAAAACAGTAACATTTATATTTAACAGGAAAGAGCAAGTCACTAGTTCTATATGGGGCGATCTATGGATAAGACTGTAACTTGAGCTGAAAATAAGTCAGGCTGTGTTTGCACTGCTAGCTGGAGAGAAATTGCTGTCCTTCACAACAGCTGATTAAAGCTGCCTTGAAACTAATGACAGATACTATCTATTCTTTATTTCTGTTTGCATTCGAATGTCCACAAAACCTGTTAAATTCACATTAATCAAAAATATCAAATCAATCGGTTAATCATTTGGGCTTTTTTGTGCCAGAAATCCAATTCAAATATGAAAAAAGGGTCATTTAGTGATCATTAATCAATGTGTCTTATATTGTAATGGCTTCCAAAGATGAGCCTATTTTTCCTGTAAAGAAAAACAGGCCAATATAATCGTAGTAACAAGTTACAGGATCTCTAATCCGACATCACTCACTCATCTGACAGGAACTCTTCAGTCAGCCGAGTGGCGCCAGAAAGGATGAGTGATTCAGCAAACCTGCCTGGTGTTGTCTCTCCGCTCTTTCAATCTTTTACGATGTAGCTTAGAGAAAAACAATGAGTCTGTTTCTCAGTACAGGTGTTTCTCGGAGGAGATGACTTGTAAAAACAGGTAGATTTCCTCTGAGACGTGAATTGACTCACATAAAAGGCTTCTGCTGCAGCAATAACTCACAACCGAGTCCTGGCCGTCTGCCCAGAGACACTGAAATCATAGCGGTGTTTAATTTGCACAAATAACCTCACAGGGGTGAAATATAAAAAATAAAAAAGTCTCCGAGCGACTGATGGCATTTGACAGCATTTGCGGTAATGTCATCCTCGGCCGATCGGGAGATAAACATCAGCACTGTAACCTCAGACTGACAAAGAAACAAACAGTCAGCCACTCAGAAGAGCATACTTTAGAGGACCTCTGCACTCGCAATAAAGGCCAAGAAAAACTGGAACATGAACTTAAAGCCCTCTAAAGACAAGGTTGTCACAAGAGATGAGAGAGGAGAAAGCAAAAGACAAATAGCAAGCGGGGGGAAGCCATGTGGATGACTTTGTCTTTCAGATTAAAGCCCGAGCAACAAAGACATTTCTGACAGGGTGAGGAAATGAAATGTTTACAGTAAGAGGACTGATAAGAGAGGCCACATAAGACATTCGAGAGCACTTGTTTGGACTGCCCTGTGTGTTGCTACAGATGAGAAGTGGTCGTTCTTAAAACAGGTGTCAGGGCATGTGAAAAATGCCAAGTGGTGCGCTCCCCCCATTTAATTTAAGCCATCTGTATGTCAAGACACCCCCAGCAATTTCAGTGCAAAGCTGCACCAATATCAGCGAATTGTTTTGTCTTTACAGTGAAATTGAAATACTTTCCGACAGCATGTCAATGATTCTTTTCCCCGACTACTAAAAGGCTGAAATTACATTTGCTTTGCTATAGAACAATTTTGTCCATGCATTGATTTGGCTGCAGCCACATAAGATGCTGCACTGCCTTTATTATGCAGACTCCAAACCTGAGAGGCTCAGGACATTTGAATTATTTACATCAGTTGTCACAGGCTGGTGTGATTTCAAAGAGCATGCTCCCAGAGGCCCATTACCCTGCCCTTGTTTGTCGGGGACGAGATGAGACATTTTCTCACTGATAGGCTCCTCTTCTGATTCCTGCGGGAAGGAAAAACACCATGTTAATTTAATGCGTCCTGTCCCGATGCGATACACCGGCGCCAAAAAAAGATGCTTGTTCTCATCTATGTAATCACAGCGGCAGGAGCAGAGGGCACACATCCCCTGTGCCTCATTTCAGGGCTAATCTTTCATTTCATAGCCTATCTCTCCATATCAAACAACACAAATGGCTCAATTTGCATGACAGGATTTGTAACATGGCAAATCAGGTGTCAGACTCGATTAAACATTACACCCGCACACTATCATAATCAGCCCTCTAATGAGTGTGGCCGCTGGTGTGAGAGGCTTGGATGGATCAGGGAGAACGGCTTCTCCACGCTGCCCAGCGGGGGGTGAGTAACTGGGGGATTAAATCGGGGATGCGGTCCCTCCGGCTCTGACAGAGGGGCTCCTTGGGGTGGCGGGGCTAGAGCCCTGTGATGCTGACAAGACAAGGCGACACAGGCCACACACAAACACGCACACTTCAGGAGGACTGGATGGGAGAGCTTCTCTCACAGCTCAAGCACACAGACAACCGTGGGGCAGCATCTGAGGACTGCTTACTCCTGTGTATTCTCAGCTTTGAATACTAATGCGTGGGGCTATTGCAGAGGATAGAAGCCCCAGCAGAGCGACCCCAGCCCTCAGCTCACAACAAGCTGATCCTGCTGCCTCAATGAAACGAGGCAATGGGATCATTAAGATGCTACAGAGACTCTGGCCACTAATTAATCTTACAATACTGGTTGTGCTTTTATTTCATGTAAACATCAAGTCACATGATAAGCTGATGTCACTCAGCCTCCGCTGAGCTGCCCCCTCCTCCCCGCTGTCATCTTCAGTCCCGTCCCTCCTTGTGTACAGTTTGCCACTCCCATTGTCCAGCCTTTTTTTGTTTTCTGCTGAATATACACTGATGCTAATTCTACTGCTGGCTGTGTAGCTGTGCAGCTTTTGGTCACTGGTCCACAGAGACTTCCCTTTTACCACCATCCTACCACCCTAAGCATCAACATCCCCCTCCCCCTTACTTCTTTCCCCACCCTCTGCCCTGCTCCCCATTTGGGGTGACCCGGGTGCTGTTCTGAGGGTTCCTCACACCCCAGAAGCTGTCAGTGGCCTCCTTCCTTCCCATGAGCGGAACACACAATAGAGAAAGGGCTCCGGCTGAGAGGTTCAGTAGCCATTAACCCCTACCAGCTGTTCCTGCCGAGGGTATTCTGTGCCACAATACGTGCCCCCGAGGGGGCCCTCACGTCCACTAATCTAGCCATTGTTGGCCAGGAATGCTGACAGAAGAAAAGAAATTTTTCTTGTGTCCATGCAAGCGTGTGTATCCATGTGTGAGAGCCGAGAAACGTAGGGCTAATTTCTATAGTTGCCTGTGAAGAAGGGAGACCATGAAGAATACCCTATTTAGCTGCTTGACAAAATTCTTCTGCCTAAAAATGGAAAAACAATAGCAATTGTTTTCAAGTAAACTCCTTTACACTATCTGGATTTAAGAAGAAAGGGGAAAAAATGATATTCCTGTCTGGTGTGCAAAAAGTTAAAATAACTTTATAAGATTTGAATTATTTGGTTATCTGTGATTCATTTTTAATGCGTGGTCAGAGAAGCGTTCAAAAACGGCGATCGCTTCCAAAGCCATTTCTGCAGAGATTAAATTTTGGGAAAATTATTCCATTTTAGTACTTTGCTCTCAGAATATATTAACAATTAGTCCATTTCAATTAACATGGAAATTAAAACAGCATTTTCCAGTCAATTTAACCATGATGCAGCCATTAGGGGCTTCTGGTGTGCAGAGCATGTTTGCTACTCCAGTCTATAAAAAAAAAAAGAGAAAGAGAGAGAAAAAGATTCCTGCTGCATATCCAGAAAGTGATTTTGATATTCCAGTCAGCGCGCATATTAGTTCATTTATTATTTTTAAAAATGGTGTAAAATAAACACCCACAAAAACTCAAATGCTTAAGGCAATTTGTTACAAACGTTATAATGACAAATGGAAGATGAACAGTCTTTTCATCTACTCTAATTCTTTTTTGGTCAATCTTCAAAAGGTTTCCTAAATGTAAGATATTGAAACTAAAACAGTAAACACACCCAAACAACATTTACTTTTGTCTTCCAGTGAAGTCAAAGTCAACAAATGTCAAAAGGTGCGATATTTCTTAATGACATCAACAGGAAGCAGCGCTTCACAGCCGTCAGCAGGCTGTAGGATGTGATATTTGCAAGAAGGAAGTAAACACAATAGCACCTAAAGAAAGGGGGAGGGCAGGCCTAATGTAAACTGTGAGGTGAGTTTTGAAGAGGATAGGTATTTTTCTAGTATGTGTGCTATCCCACAGTCTATGCTGTGTTGTGACAGGCGGGGGATCTGCGTCAGTCAATTATATGTCCCAACAGACTTTTGTGCTAATGAGTTGGTCCAGCCATCGGCAGACTTCCCCTGTCGTCCAGAAAAGATCACTTTCATTGCTTGCAGAACTAATTCAGGGCACAAAAGTGGGAGCTTCACCATTGCAGCCTCTTTTACTGCTCCTTTTGTGGAAGCTTTAGAAGTGCGCTGAAGAGAGGGCCTAGCGCTCAGGCCTCTTCATCTCCAGTCCATTGCCTGTCATTAACATACATATCCATATGAAAAGTGGGGTAAGGCCGGAACAGCTGTCCAGTAAAGAGGCAGTGATTCCCTCTCCCAAATGCTGACAGAAGCCTTTAGCCTTCCTTGGGCAATAATAAACCAAACCATTTAAACAGTCTTTCAGTGAGTGAGAAAGAGATTGGGCCATATAATGCTACATTCACAGGCACCAGTAGCCCTCACTGGCTCGCAACAGTCTTCTAGTTAGACTCGCTAAAGTTAAGCGAAAAAGCAGGAAAAGAATCATAAAACTGTGAGACAATGTGGATATCATAAAATGACAACAAGGTTAGAAAAGATCCAAATTTTGCCACAAAGATGGCCGAGTGATTCAAATGGGCAGTTTTTGTGCAAACGGTTAGATGGTAACAACAGTCATTATGCAACTGCCACTTCTGAGCTGGTATTTTTTGTTAGTATCACTTCCATGTGGTGTCACAGGGTGGATATTAATAAGAAATTGATTTGTTTTACTGCGTTTTTGAGCAAATTGATTGGAATAGGAAATATTAATGTTTAGCAGCCTTTGTAAGTGTTGCCTGTGGTTGGCATTGTAATAAAAAAAATGTATATTTGTTTGTTTTGACAGCTCTGCTTTTCACCAGGCTTTTCATCCTGAGCAAAATGATTCGGTCAGAGGGGACTCGAGGAGTGTATGGGGATGGAACTGAGCAATCCTCTTGTTTAAACTTGGGCGGTGGGCATGAAGACAGAGGTTAAGTGACTTGCCCCAGGTCACATGGGAAGTCGTTTACTTAGGGTGGATTTTCTCATCTAAACCCTCAGCCACTTAGACCAGAAGGGTTTCTACAAGTACATACTCAGTGTGGGCTTTTTTTTTTATGAAGTTATTTCTTTTTAACTGTGTCCTCTTCTTATTGTCACCATTCTCAACGCAAGCGTGGAGAGTCTGTTAGACACTCACGGTGCTTTGACGTGTTTACAAAACTGGATCTTTTGTGTAATTATCAAGAGTGTTTTGTGGGGTTTTTTCTTGTGCATCAGTTCACATCAGTTTGGGAAACTTTGAATTGATTTGCCTAAAACAGGCATAAACACCCGTAACAGACTGTTGAAATAATAACAAAACACTAGAAGATTTCATTTTGGAAAAAAAATACAGATTGTGAGCTTATTTAAAGCAAATTAAAGTAATCTTTATTCTGGCAGAGATTTTGATGATGGAGAATCATGATTACAGTTGTTGGCATTTTGGTGGAATAAGTAGTGATTTTTTTTTTTTCAAATGTTACCATATTTATATTGGGGTTTTTTTTTTACTTTTTCTCTTTGTTAGAAAAATGGAAATTACTGTTTGTTATGTCAGACAAAGAAAATGATTGACACAGAGCAGCTGATGATTATTTTCAAAAATTGAATTTAATCACAATTTTTCTTTTCTGTGAATCCTTGAGTATCAGCTACCTTTAAATGATGGCTGCACATTTGCAATTTATTGTTAGTGATTTAAAAAAAAACAAAAAAAAACACAATAACAATTTTCTGTTAGTCAGTCATAGCAGGCACAGTGTCTATGATGTTATCCAAAACCTTAGTTTAAGGATCTTTTTGATATTTGTCTCCTTCCACTCAGTGGTTTTCTATGCTTGAGATGCCTCGTTCTCTAGAAAAGGAGGTAAAAGGAGAAGCCAGAATCCGGATCTAATGAATAAGAAAAGCCTTTAGTTAAAAGGGGACTGGTTTGTCTCTTCATGGGTCGCTTTTTATTCAGCTTTAGAAAGACGAGGAGTCCTGATTGATAAATCCCCTCTTTTGCCCCCCTGGGGGCCCGTGACCCCAGAGTCATCAAGTACAATGCACAGCACCTTAAGTTTCTAAATCTGTGATTGAAAAATAGAAGAAGTGAATTTGTGTCAAATGAGGGAGCTTTGACGTGCTTTTTGCAGCAGCGATGATTTCGAGGCTGCGTTGCCCGTGGAGCTAACAGCAGCTGGCTGCATACGGGACTTTTTCATCTGATCCTTCTACCCCGCCACCACCTGCGCATCAGCAACATCAACAAAAAAAAAAAAAAAAATGAGAGCGAGAGAGGGAGTGGGGAAAAAACCTACTGTAATGGCACTTGTTGCAAGCATTTAAATCCAGCGGAAGTGATTTTTCATACATAAGCAGCCAACACCTCAGGCCCCTACCTATCACAATCCCCCTCTGCTCTATCCTTTATTTATCACAGTTCTGCTGTTTGTTGTGTCTTTAAGTCCCACAATTCATTAAAAAAAAAAGGAGGGGGGGAGGCGTTGTGGAGCAGAAGAGAGGGACGGAGCACGGAGAAGCCAAATCTGGCTGGGGGTTGCTGTGAGGGAGCAGGGGGTAAAGGGGAGGGATTAGGATGACTTCTTGAACACATTTTCTCCCTTTTGCTGCAATTAAACAAAGTAGGCCTGTGATTAGTGCAGCGCAGGGAGCAGAGAAAAAGACACCCTTGAATCCCAATGGAGGGACCTGACTGAGCATTATTGCCTGACAATGCCTGAGTTTATTGCTGAAACCTGCTTACCCTCCTGCATGGTAAACCATGGGAACTCCAGTCAGGTGGAAACTTTTTCTCCTTTTCTTTTCCCGCTCCTTGTTTTTCTCCCCCCTCTGACCACGGAAGCCCTCCAGGAGCTCACAGTATGGTTGAAGCCACACAACTCCCCCCTGGTAACTGAGATGTTTAGGATAAGCTCTGCCTGGTTTTTGTGCATGAGCTCACACTTGTCTGCTGTTGTTCGAACACAGTTAATGATGAGCTTCCTCTGTTTTTTCCACACCCCTTCCCTCTCTCCTGTCCTCCTCCTCCTCCACCTCCTCTCTCTGCTCCTTTTCTCCTTTCTTATTTGAAGCTAAGCGGCTGTTTAAGTGGAGTGCCTCCTCCCTCTGGCTCTTGGGAATGCTCTCAAGGGGCCCTTGCCTGGCACTGTGTGCATGACACATAATGAAAACAATTTTACGCTGCAGAGGGAAGTATGAGGCAATTACGGATGTGACAGCCACCTGCAGATTCACCCCCCTACAGCTCCAACTGCACTCTCCCAAACACTGCACCATTGCCGCAACCGCTGCACAGTGTCACCGCACTGGTACCCCCCCACCCCACACACACACCAATTGCTCACAGACACACACACTCCACCAGCCCCCAGCTTCATGAATATGTGATGGCTTGATGATGTTGTGAATGGCTGGGGCAGGTGAGGAGGGGCTGAGAAAGACCGGGGCTGTAATAAGTTGCCCAGCTGGAGATGGTGTTGTGGCCCTGTCGCCCTGTGGCAGTCCATAGAGGCATCTCTCCACAAGCACTGACCCCGGGATCGGCCTCCTGAGGGGAGCCAAGAGATGACGTGACAGGAGTGTGCAAAGCGCTCTCCCAAATCTCTTGTTGGCCAATTTTACACATGAAGCTGGGCCCAAAAGCCCAAGTGGCAGGCCTAACAGAGCCCTGATTTAATTTGATAACCTGCTTAGTGAATGCGAATTAAATGAGTATTTCACATACAAATTATCTTCTTTCACGTCGATGGTTTAAAGAATTACTCTTTTACTTCGCGAGACACATGTCTCAGAACCCCTTTGTTTTACACACCAAGATAAATCTGGTCTAGTTAGTCTTGGCTCTCTCTCGAGCGTAGTCAAGAGAGATATGAGCCTTCAGCATTAGCCGCTCCATACGGCAGACCCTTCAAATATCTCAAAAGGCTATAAACTTGCAAGGTTGACCCACATGTATAATGCGCAAATCTGTCAGGTTTCTATCCCACAGTGATTGTTCTAAAGCCCCAAGCCATGTGCAAAGCCCTTCTGACCTGTAGATCATTCAGAGTGAGGCCAAAGGGAGTATTTAATGCCTGCCAGTCCCCGAGAGCTGCCTCCTGATAGCCTGATGTGTCCTTAATGGTCCCGCTGAACAGTGGAGACAGCAGCATGATGAGTGGATCCTGAGTAACATCTGACACATTAGAGACCAAGTGATAAAAGCCACTGAGTAGACACACACACGCGCACGCACACACGCTGCTCTTGCATACGCCACTTCAGGCAAGGATGTCCTACATGACACAGAGCACAAGGGTATAAACAAAGACACTAGCTGGAGATGTGAACACAGAGCAAATCGCGAGTGCTGATCAAATGAAACATCGGGGGAAACGCAGTGAAAAATGGCCCACTGAAAGTTGATATTATGCAATGGTTTCTGTAACCATCAATCCAATAAGGCATGAGGACTATATTCTCCCGGTGCTCGGAAGAAGCGTAATATAATAGATGAGAGGATCAAGGTGAAACAGGAATGAATAAGTGAAAACAGCATATCTAAGCATGAAAAATATTACAAGTGACACTGCAGACAGTAAACTGAGGAGCAAAGAGATGAGAAGTAGTAAATTAATCTTCGTGCAATATCTTGTGGACGAGAAAAGTGCACCAGTCTTTATTTCTTATAACAACTCAAGACAAATGACCACAGCAGGTACATTAGTTCTGATAAGGGACATGCAAGAAAGACAATGGCTTTCAATTCCTGATTTAATCAACCCCTGACGTGATGTACGTGTGAAAATAACAACAGAGATTAATCAGGAATCAAGACATGGAGGGAGTGCAAGGGCAAGTGTCTGATTTCTCTGCATGTTTGCGATGAAATATACATAGTGTAATAAAGGGTCTGCTGCTGCCAGCACTGCCTGCCATGGCTAGGCACCTGTGAGATTGAAGCTGCGAACGCAACGTTACCAAAATACGGAGTGCACTGAATTAATTAGACCAAACCATCAGTGTGTGCACATCCAGTCCGATCTGGGGAGTCTTAATTTATTTTCTCTTTCCAAGTCATCCTTTACAAAAATGACAGTGTCTACTTATCGATTTTACACTCAGAGATCAATCAGCTTTGGCCTGACTCAGAGAAAATTTACAGCCCCCTCCCTCACCTCCACATTCCCATTCAGAGCTCAGGTCTGCTAAAATGGCAGGAGGGGTTATAAGCACCCCTCGCTCACATCCACATAAACACACACCGAACCCCGTCCTCTGCCTCTGTAAAAGCCTGACCGAAGTTAAAATAAGCTAATCTACTGAAGAGGAGGAGACTGCTTCCTTGTTCAGACAGATTTAAGCCCTCTTTCTCATCCCCCCGCCTGCATTACACTCCCACACCCCAGGCAAAGACATGAGCACAAAAAAAACTAAGGATGAGAGCTGTTTATACACAGGAGTGACTACATGAAGAAAGCTGCCAGAAAATGAGTGGACTGAAATAAAGCCTGCTGTAGCCTCAAACCTGCCAGTTTTATATGAGTGACGATAACATCTCAAAATCTTTTAAGTGCTTGGAAGCTGCTAAATCAATGACCAACTGTTTCGGTGGTTTATACTGCATCACCATTTGAAGAGTATTACTGTTTCTCTTGGACCAAATACAAAGATTCAAAAATACATAAATTAAGCTCTTCTAAAGCATGTTCTCCTAAAGGATTCTTTCCCATGTTTGTCAAGACGGAGATGAGGCCAGAGAACACTGCTCCTTATGATCCTGGCTCGATGGCGTGGTCGAACATTATCTCCGCCTGGCAGTGGCAATGGACGCCAGCTGTACAGAGATGACCATGCTGTCACGCTGCCCCTCAGATGGAACAAATTGTGCCAACGAGAGTCAATAGTACCTGGCACCGGGCAGCCACAGCCATTAGCCAAGGCCATTACCTTGCACTTGGGCCTGGTGGGTTAATCCAGGGTTAATTCTATTGGCCTGTCTGGCAGAGGAGAAGTGAGCAGACTGACAGCACTTCAATTCAATACTGCAAAAAGTCTGTCTAGGAAAGAGAGGGGGGGACTTTCTCATTATCATGCTTTTGAGACAATAATGAATGAAAATGGAACTCTGCAGTGGACGGCCAGGCTGGTGAAAATGTATTGATCAGTTAACCAAAACGAGAGGGATTCAAATTAATTTCTCAGCATTGAGGATAATATTAAAGTTGCTAGAACGGCACTGGCTTTCTGTGATAGTGAATCGGTTTGCAGAGTTCTGTAAACCACCACACATTAAAATAAATTGCTGTAAATAAGAAAGAGGACAGATTTAAATCCCAGTATATTTAATATCAACTGCCAGTAAATGTAACTTAACAGCCCACTGAGGTCTTGCCTAAAACTGCAGGAAATGTTCAAATGGCCATATCTGAAGCTTCATAAAGCCTAAGCGGTAGGTAAATACACATGATTGATAGTGTGACAAAATATTTTTATATTTAACAAGTCTCTCACATGGACGAGGTTATTATGGGCTTATTACTGTCACACGTGTACAGGGTATAACTAAAACAGTCCATCTTTTTAGCGCTGCTTTTTATTTAAAAAAAAAAAAAAGGCTCAACAACATCATATCAAACAAATGACACTTTAGCCTGTTCTCTGAAACCAGAAAGTTCATTTACAAAGGACTAGCTGTTGCAATCACAGCTCTAATGTAGTAGTGCAGAGAAAAAAAAAGGGTAATTGGTTTGGTAAAGATCGTTTTCCATCGCACCATAAAGCACTACACAATAGAAAAGGTCGCCAATTAAGCAATCATGAATACCAAGTACCATAGCTGATGAAAATAGGCCAGTGGTTTAAATAGATTTGCAAGCAATTTACCTTTTCACAATGTTGGCAATCTGATGCAATTTGCTTGCAATTTTGTCTGCTTTCAGTAGCACTCTGCGCTGACACTACACAGTGCAAATGGCAAAGAGGACCACATAGAAAATGTAAAACTATCTTGGCCACATCAAGGTATCAGAATGGCGCTTCATCAGGAAAATTACAACAATTAGCATAAGTGCTCCAAAATCAACACTTTAAATGTCAGCGCCAAAGGTTGGGCCACAGATGAGCAAGGGTGCGCAATGTCCTCCAGGATGGACTTGCCGTGGAACGCAAAGCAATCACCCATCATCTCTTGCCAGTGATGGCCCCACAATTGCTGTGACATTCTCTCAGGCCTGTCATTCTTGGTCACAGACTGTTTTTTCCTCTCTGCTTTGATTTGCTTGCAGCAGAATTGCAACAGCCTTGCTTCTACTTCAAAGACTAGTTGGGGTTTTTTTTTTTTTTTTTTACTTTTTTCTTCATCATCATTTTATACTCAGTGAAAGACAATTACATATCTCAGGGTCAGGACTTGGTTTTTCTTTCCACATAGGTCGACTGATTTCTCACATAAGATGATGCGAATTAACATTAAAGAAGTGAAGAAGCTTTCTTTCAAAGCAAAATATAAATAAATAAAAACGGTAATTTTAGTTGTGCTTATGTAGAATTCATGTCTTGCAAGATATTTTCAGAAAAAAGACGCATGCAGACTTTTTATTAACCCTTTTTTAAATTATCTGAGATAAATTAAAACACAGGAGAGCATTATTGATGCTTCTGATGTATAAAAACACGTTTATATTCTTTGTAGATATTAAAGTACAAGGAAAGTGTCACATCTATCGCATATTTTTTGCACACACAAATTAATACAACAGACACAAGATGATCCAAATTGTATTAGTCAGTCAGCACATTGCCTCCTTACTGATGGACAGTGGAGTGTTTGAGTGCCTGTTTTAAGGGCCCATCTGATGTTTCAGACACCTGAATGAACATGACTTACTAATACTCCACTGTACATGACAAGTCTTGCTTGTCAACTTTCAAATTAACCACCTGATTTTAAGATGGGATCTCTCAGTTGTGGTCTATGAGAACCACCCAGCATTATCTTTGTGTCTCATCTGCTGCCTTAAGGCACCACTCAGGCAGAACTTTTTGGCTTTTCCCTGCAGCCCCTCCCCTTGTCTCAAAGGCTCTCCAGTTGAACTTGTCAGGAATAGCCAAAGGGGACAGATGTGTATGCTGTCTGACTATGTCATGATTGAACAAGAGGGAGACTGAGAGGTTCAAGGATGGAAAGAGGAAGTATTAGCTTGTTTTATTGCTTTAACAAAGGAAGGGCGCACACGTTTATAGACGTGGCTAAATGATGGAGATTCTTCTTTTTGTGTATTTGCCTAAAAAAAAACTCTAAATGAGTCTAAATTTTCCAAAACCATGCTGTCACAGATTTGAAGTGTGTATTAGTTATCAAGAAATATATTCCTGGCTCTTATATTGGTGGAAGTTAACATAAGATTATTTTTTCCAACATAAAACATATTCAACATTTTGATTTAAAATAGACCAACGTTACAATTTTTAATGCAATAAATGTTTTGCAAAGTTACACAATTTATTACATTCTGTGGAAGTTCCCAGCTCCTTAGACAATTTGCTTTGAAATTCGGTTAATGACTTTACAGAGTTTTTGAGTTACCTCCTTACACATCTCCAGCTGATACTCTCAATATCATCTTACAGCAGATGCTAGTTATCTTAAGCTATTAAAGTTATATTTATTTATTATTTTTAAATGTTTTAATGTTGTTTTTGGGGTGCTTTGTCTTAAAGATTTAAAATGTGACAATGCATAAAATGCTAAAAGAAAAGGGGGAGGGAAGTCTTTTTCCACTGAAACACACAAACAATCATCGATTAGCTGCTGAAATTAATTGCCAGACAGATATTGTGTTGACTGTTGCTGGAGATGACCTGTAGCAATAGCATACTGTGCTCAAGTTCAGTAATGAATGAAATAAAACTCTAGAAGGTCAGGCGTATTTTTTATGTCCTTTTTTTTACATTCAGCTAAAAATGAATGATAACAGATTTAGGGAAATTAAATCGGATGCAAAAAAAGAAATGTGAGAGTAAAACAACTGTGCAAGTGTGCGAAGGAAAACAGCATTAGTTGTGGGTGTCTCTTTGACACCTTCCTGTGTTTGTTAATTTGTCCATATGGATTTCAGCTCATTCCATCCCTCTAATGCTGTGTTTTGTCAATAGCTGGTCACAGTGTTGTCTGTTCCTCACTGTAGTGCATTTAATATTTACCAGCATCTGGGCCTTATTAAAGCAAGATGAATCAGCTCCGAGCCGATAGATTTCCTTTCAGCGGGGAATGAAAGAGAGCAAAGCAGAGAAGAAAGATAAAGACGGGAGTGAGGCAGGCAGAGGAAGAAAGTTTGCATGCTCAGATGATCGGCGTGCAGGGGTCTGGCTCGGGAGCTTGGGAGCCCGGGAGCGGCCCCCAGTGTTGGAGGAGTTTGTGAGCTCACTGATGATGGGGCTGCACAGATGGGCTCAAGCCTGGCTCCCGGCTCGCTCCTTTGTATGGACTCTGCTCTCTAATTACAGCTGATGAGTGTGTGTATGTGTGTGTGTGTGTGTGAGGGAGAGTGAGTGGGGGAGAGAGGAAGGGAGAGGGGAACTGGGGTGGAGGACGTGGGGAGGAGGGAACACACAAGCAGGTGACAGGACGAGGAGAGGAACCTGTGGCAGATCCTCGGCACCATCAGGCACAACGTATCCGCAGCCTGACAGCTAATTAGAAACGACACGGATTTCTCCCAATGTAACAGATGTTGCCTAATCAGTCCAGCTCGGGAGAACCCTGCGCCAGCAACATTTCATGCACAATTTAACCATCTAAAAGGGATGAAATACTTAATGCATTGTAAGGCCAGCACAGCTGTTTCTCTCGTCTGAAAATTTCCCAGTCAAAAATATGCATGTTTTATGTAACTCTAGCCGAGTGTTTATAATGCTATAATAGCTGAGAAAAATTGCTGCCACACATCTGCCAAAGATTTCAGCTCTATTGGTTACCATAACATTGATGGAGCAAAGACTAAATGCAGATTTGAATTCTTTCTTTCTTTTTCTTCTTTTTCTGTAATAGCTTTTCTCTCCATCTCTGACAAATAATCAATAAACTTTCCTACAACAGAATAAGACTTTTTCCCTCCTATTTGCATTTCTAGAACTATTGCACTAACACACCTCACACATACATCTTTAAAATACAGCACAAAACAAAATATCAGGCTTTGAACCAGGTTAATTCAGGCAAAGAAGCGACATTTATTTATTTCTTTTTCTGGAAACCGCTAATTATATGCATATATAGCATTCTCACCATTTAAACCGCATAATATAAATCACAATTCTCCATGCCAGGAGAAAAGCGCCTGTTATTGTGATGGTAATAATATGTTCTATTTGCCACCCTATCAGATAAGTGTAAATCTGTGTCCTCACCGTTCCTTTCACGTCTAATATTCTCTATCCAAATCTTTTTCTTCCTATCTGTTCCAGTGTTGGCTACATCTCCTCAACTCTGCATTTTTATCTGATGCACTGGATGACAGGTAATCTAGTAATCTATCTGAAAGTTCCAACAATTGCACACAGAGAAAAAAAAAAGCCCTGGCTGATGAAATCTGAGCAGTTATCACACTAACCATTACCTGTCAAGCTCTCCGCTTCAATTTAAGGGTGCATCAATTTTCTGAAGAGGAAATCAAGGGCGAGGAAGAAAAGCAGTCCAGATAAACAGTGACAAAGGCCTCTTTTCTGCTGCTTTTATTTATGATGGGATGTTGCTGTGTGCGGGGAGCAGGGCAAGGGCTTTATCAGACCAACTGATACATCTCTGATAGCCAGGGAGTCTTCACCCTTGATGAAGTGTTGCACTTGCCGAAGAAGATTTCGAACTCAAATGACTTTCCCTCAAAAACCCGTGGAGATAGGGGAGTCCCTCAACGGCCACACACGGCTGAGTGGAGTGACACAGTGAGCAAACAAAGACACAAGCTTGTTTTGTGTGTGAGTCTGTGTGCCGATGATGTGCACAGCTTGGTTTTTTGGGGTTTTTTGTTTTTTTAGATGTGTTCACGTGAGAAAGTGTGAATTCTACATGACGAATAAATTGGCGAAAATGAGGCACTTGTGTTTATATGACACGTTAGCGGCAGGTCACCCTTTAATTGCATGTGAGTTTACCCCTGCACGATTTCTTGATATTGTTTAAAAAAAAGAAAGAAAGAAAGAAAGGAAGAAAGAAAGAAAGAAAGAAAGAAAGAAAGAAAGTAAGTACTCAAAATGTATTCAAAGTGACTTTTTTTGTTCCTGATATGTTCAGATCTAGACTCAGAGATAATAGCATTTCACAGACAAAATAAAGCTGCTGTGTTTTAAGGCATGTTTTATCATGTGGTAGTTAATTTTCATATTTTGGTCTATTTTAATTTATCATGTCTTTTCTTCTTTTAGACCAGAAGTAATTAATTACATATTTTAATTTATTTTACTGAACTTTTTCTATTGTCTTCTAGGTTTCTGGAAAAAATGACATCATAAGTCTTTTATAAGTATATGTGTAAAACATCAGTAAACTCTACCCTATTCAACCACAGTGTCTCATATTAAGGATAAAAAAAAATAGGTTTAAAATGGAGGGGAATCAATATGAAAAAAACAAAAACAAAGTGTGAAGGGAAACACCAAAGAAAATCTTTAATTTGTATACAGTGTTTTTTTTAAAAAAAAGACATTTGATTATTTAAACTAATAAGCACTTTTAGGAGGTGCCATCATACTTGCTTTTACTTTTGCACCTGGACTAAAGCTTTATGGTGGGATGTTAAGGAAGGAGGTGGGACTCGAAGCCAAGTGTCCTAATGCTTTTATGGCTCTGACTGTGTGTGTGTGTGTGTGTGTGTGTGTGTGTGTGTGTGTGTGTGTGTGTGTGTGTGTGTGTGTGTGTGTGAGCTCATACTGGACTTACAGACTAAGGGCTCCCATGCTGGCAGTTAACTGAGTAGACAGAGAGGAACCATAATTAGATTCATCCACTGTTATTGACAGAGCCCCAGTCTGATCAATACACACACTCACCATATTGTTCCAAATACCAATAACTGTGAATATCTGTCTTAACTGCATTAGTTACAGTCAAATAATTAAATACAACCTTTTAAGAATGGATGTTCCCATATGCCGATGTACATACTGAAAAGAAAAATCTATTTTTTGTTGAAAAAAATATATAGGTTTTCAATTTTATAGATAGATAGATAGATAGATAGATAGATAGATAGATAGATAGATAGATAGATAGATAGATAGATAGATAGATAAAAAGGTACATTTTGACTGATTTTTAGTTTTCATAAAATCTTTCTTTGTGGGGGGAAAGAAAATACACAGTAGCATCACCTAATTTAAAGGTGGAAAAAAAGGAAGATGCTACATTCTTGATCTTAATCATGTGTTTGCACTGCTTTATCAGTATGTACATGATATAGTGCTCTTGCATGAATGACTTTAGCCCACCACATCCCGCCCACCAAAAGCTTTTCACTGAGAATATCCCACCCTCGAACACAGAATCCATTATTGACAATACCAAACACTCTCCTACTCCCTGCCATTGACGTTTGACCCCCTCACGATTTTTTTCCCTTTTCAGAATCACTGATAGCTTTTTGTTTGCCATAACTGCCCCACTTATATTTCCACAGACGTACTCCTGCATTGACTGACTGCCTGGATGCAATGCAGATAGCCCAGCAGTGTATAGCACATAATAGCCACCATCTTTTAACCTTTAACAATGCTGTAAAAATCAGGCCAGTGGTGACATCTGAGCAGCTGTCAAGGATGTCAATATATATTTTGTGCGAGTCAAGGCAGAACTTAAGCTAATTGTTGCACATAACAATGAGAGGCACAAGTGATAATTGATAAAAATTAACCGACGGCAAGTATGATCCTCAGCAGCCGTGTTGGAAACGTTGCTATTTATTCTCTGTGATTAGTTGTGCCTATACTAATGACTGAGATGCACACCGCCACATGAACCTGACAAACATCATTTTGTTGAAAGGATATTTTGCTTTCCTGCGTACCTAGCCACTTTTATGTCCAGCTGTCGAGCTACCAACACTTAATAAAAGAAATATGTTATATTATATTGAATAAACTGTTGAGCAATTATGTGCTTATTTGCAATAAAATTAGGGTTGAAAGATCACTGAGATGAAACATATTAAAAGTAAGATGAAAAAAGTTAATATTTCAAGAGAAAGAAAATTAGTTATTACAAACAAACTTGGAAGTTTGATGGTTTGCAGCTTTTGACAGGTATTTTCATTTTGCCCGTCCTTTGACCTACAGGGCAAGCTAATGTCTTTCGGGTCACCCTCGAGCCACTCACACACAGACGGGGTCTCCTTCGCACTCGCTTTGAAAAAGCATGTGCACAAACACACACCGGGAGAGAGGGCTATAAGAGCCACAGTTAATGGGATTACCCCAGCAGTCCTGAGCCATCTCTAACCTCACCTCCAGGTCCCACTGTGGCAATCACAGCCATCAGCCTCCTTAACGCATCATAGAGAGTGCTTGTGATACCACGCTGTGGGGACCTCTGCTCTCTAACCTCTTAACACAGCAGCCGCCTCTAACTGGAGTGACCTCGGCCGCTTTATAGAGCTACCCCCAGAAGAGACCTAAACGCAGCATCCACCGGGTCAGAGTATAAGACGCCATTAACCCAAAACCTCGGTGTGTTTAAAAATCTCTCCTCCGGCAATCACAGCAGCGTCAACACCTTGTAGGCTGACCTGGTCACGCAGCAGTCCAGATACTTGATCTTTAATGTTAGGGTCACATCTCTAATGGATCTGTACTGGTGCGTGCGTGATATGTGTAGCTGACAATAAAAAGAAATGCTAATTTTTATGCTGCTTTGATACTGAAAACACGGGAACTGGTACACATTCCTTCCTATCCACACTCCCAACGCGATTACTTAGAAATGAAGCGGAAAATGGAAGCGATTTATTAACGAGACATTAGAGGCACTTTTAATAACCTTCCCATCCTGCTCAGCAGGGAGCTGCGGATTACACCACACAGGTTTCGGTGACACCAGAAAGGAAGTCCCCCGCCGGGTGTGTGAAGAGCGCAGAGGGACACAATACCCAGCCTGGGGTTCTCACATCCCGCTCTGGGCCCTCACCCCAGAGGGAAGGACAATGGGTTAAAAAGGCATGAATGTCCTGCCTATCCAGGATATAATGTAGGTGGCTGCCACTGGGTCTGAATGGGCTGACAGAGCAGCGGAGGGAGAGGCACAAAGAGCCCGTAATAAAAGAGATTCCTCGGGTCAGTAAAGCATTGCATTCACTTTGGCCTCCACAGCTCACAGCCTCTCCTCTCACATTCACCTTTAGTCTAAGCTGCAACAGCTAAAGTATATATTTAAAATAGCAATATCTGGGAAGTGTAAGTATTCTTGTATTGTCTGGAAACTAATCAAATTTTTTGAAATCAATATTTAAGTGTGTTTTAAAACATTTACAGACATTTATCAACTTTTTAAATGAAGGACAATTTTTTTTAAAAAAGTAAATATTTAACGATGACAATTCTTTTTAACTACCACGACGATGAAAGCAGCTTTAAGAGCGCAAGTTGCACACGATATACTGAGGAGGAAATTTACCATGTTCATTTGAGCTTGTGCACTTTCAAAAAAAACAAATCCAGTTTAAAAGGAAACGCTTCACTCCCACTAAAAGTAGAGGGAAGGATTAGAGGAATTCCACAGTATCAGGTGACTTATGTTCGTGCAGAAGTGTGAGAAATCAACAGCTTGTTTTTTGGGGGTTTTTTTGGTTTTTTTGCTTTTTTGTCTGTGTATTTGCAATTAGTGTGAGATAAAGCTAAGGTGAACTACAAATACAAACAGTTACAAAGTGTATAGATTTACTTAGTTATTCTCTGTTTTTTATTTTTTTAATGAAACGAGGGAAGAAAAACATTGACTGCATTGGAGTGAGTAATCACTGAAAAGCATAACCATTGTCCAATTCAGTGGCTGGGACAATCAGATAATGCAAGGAGACGAGGGATGATGCCCACACAGACACATGCCTTTACTGCAACCTTAATCTAATTAAAGTAAATAAACTTATAACTGATCTCTTATGTGACAAAACACTGCTGAGGAAGCTAATTTGTTTCCTTGTTGTGGCTGCAGAAACAGATAATACTGTTTTATTACACAAAGGTCACGGGGGAAATTAACTTCTGGGCCAGCAAATAAAAGAAAGGCCTGGCACTCAGAATAACAAGTACATACTGATTACATTCAATCATGAGAGTCCCAGTTGGATAGGACGCTGACCTTTCTGCTGTCTTGTCAGGAAATAAGATAGGTAAACGTAGGATGGGCCACTTGCATGGGACCATCTTTATGTTATATTGCGGAAACAATCTAGCGAGGCAGCTACTACACGGCAAACGGTGCAAGTTGTCTGTTGGGAAGAAGTTTAATTTTAACAGCTGAATAGAAATTCATGGCTTTTTTCAGACTCACAGAGCACTAAATTGGATTAAGAGCACAAAGCTGAATTCACAATGAATGAACAAAAAAGTTTCACTTTCTTTGTCTCTTAATAAATTCAGCTGAAGTCCAAAAGTATTATTAGTCACCCTCCATTAAATTCATAACACAATTCAAGGAATTCTTCTTCTAGAGGTGATTAACCATGAAGGCACAGTCTAGTGGTCTTTTGATGATTATCTAAATTCTTCTCTGGTGGTATATATTTCAGCTTCTCCAAGGACCAAGCTGGATGTTTCTTTTATTGTATACTTTCATTTCATTTCATCCCCCTCTCGCTGGTGCAGTTAGTCACTGTCTCCCTCTTTCTCCGTGATTGATGTTTACAGGTCATAGCAATACTCTTAACTCATTAGTTAGAAAGGGAAAGATGGGAGCACTTGCTGGAGTGAGATATTGCCAAGGAACAGAGGGAGCTATTTCAATGGGGAGACAGAGAAACTTAGCGTCAGTGTGATAATAGCCCCTGAACTATTGCATGTTTCAATCAATGGAGACAGAAGTAAATAAAAACCAGAGGGGAAGATTCACCGGCATCGATCCCAGCTCAACACAGACCTTGCTGACAATCTATGGTCTGGGCCAGTAATGCTCCCAGTCATCCACAAAATCAATGAAACCCATCCTTTCAATAGCATCCAATTATTAGCACAAAGTAAAGGCAGGCTTCCACAATAAATCAGAAAACTTTATTGAAAAGCGACGCGGACAAGATAAATGCTAATTGGAATGTGACTAATGTGCAATATTAAACTATATGATTAAGATCAGTCAACTTGGGTTATATTTCATAAAATAAGAATAATAAGACTTTAGGATTAACTTCAGGCCTAATTTTGCATTAATACCTTATACTTAAATGTATATTTGCTTCACTTTCCATGTTTTAGCATATGAGGAAGAAATTTCATAATCAGTGGATGAGACGTTTACCATAAAAAAAGTTGTTAAAGGCGGAAACTCTGGATACTATGTTCTATACTGTTTATATCTAATAATTTTTCATTAGTTTCAAAGAAGTAGCTCAAACTATGTGTAAAATCTGTAAAGTGTAAACAATTAGCTTTACTTTAAAAAATGTGTAAAAGTTTTATATAATAACTACAAATATTGATATATTTTACTATGTTTCATAACATATATAATAATAATAATACACATTTTTATATTTAAAAATTATAAAGATAAAAAAGAGATAGAGGAAACACCCTTCAACCATGTTATGATTGTTGATGCTGCTTAGTTTGTCCACCAAACTTCCCTGTTGGCACAACAACACAACAACCAGGTGATCCGAGCATAGTCGGTAGAGAGTAAACAATTAATCCACGACTTGGTGTGAAAAGAAAACAAGATTATTTTTAAACTGCACTGCCACATAACTACATATAACAAATAGGGAAATCTGTTTATGTTTTGCATGTCTGAAAGAAAAAAATATCATCCAATATATCAGATTTTACATCACCAAATATTGGTACTGGTCTTAAAAATCCTATGTCGGTCAGGCTCTAGTACAAAAAATAAACAGAACAAGTATTTAAAATATATATTTGAATCTTGCCTCATAAATTATGTGAACAGAATTTCATTTGTTGGACTCAAGTCATGGAAAAGTAATTTCTTACAATTTAAAGATAAGACAAAGAGTTATCCAGAAATGTCTGCAGACATATATAGAAGATTTTTAGACAGATTCAACTAGTAAAAATCTTTACCCACAAAATTCTTCCTATTCATTTTATTGCCAATCTGTCCTCTGAGGTATTTTCGGATTACACTAACTCGAACAACCATGTTTTTCAAACAATCATTTCACATTCCTTGGACAGATAGAGCCAAAATGAAAGCAAAACTGTCTGCGTGTCGGTGTTTGGTAAGTATTACATTACCTTTTAGGTATTTGTGTAAGGCGTAAACATCTATGTTACCAAATATAACACTAAGACAACAATTTATTGGTGACCTCATCATTTCAGCTTGACCAGCTGACTGTGAACCTCTCAGGACACTCCACGCTTTTCAACGTACTGAGTGTGTTTTACATTAAGTCTACAACATTCCCCTCCGCTGCCCCACTCCCCCACCTCGAGTAATAACCATTAATTTCCCATCATAGTTTGTGTTAATTAAAAAATCTACAGGTTTAATTGCCGTTAAATGTAACGATGTTAGATCTCATGTTCATGTGTTCATCTCCACCCATCACCAGCTCGTTACGCAGACTTGCTGGGTTTAATCAGATAGAGAAGGAAGACACGTCTCTAATTATCTGCTCCGCTTCATCATTTAATCTTAACTGAAACAGCTCTTCACATGTGCTGCAGCCTCAACTTCTAATATGTCTTTGCTGATGAGAAGACACAGCCATAAACTGTTCTGCCAACCAAATAATTTGTTTATATATAATTTTGCCATCTTTTTATTCAAAACTCATTATTGTATATTTTTCAGAACCTGACAGGATATCATGGAGAGACTTTTAGATTTTTTCACCATCACCAGATGCCTCTTGTGTCAAGAACGTGGGCTTCTTTCAATGCATCACTGGTTGAAGTACTAGTACGCTTGCTTGCAGTATGAAGAGGAAGAAAATCTGATTAAACAATTAGTGTCAATTAGCCCCGACCAAATCATTCCACAAACAATTGGTCTCTAGTGCCCGGCTTAATTACAGGAGACTTTCAGCTCCTTATCAGGAGCCATGTTGCCTGTGATTCATGTCGGACTCACGCCTGTCCCTCAAGCACCATCAATTATCCACCAGTAAACAAAACACCAGGCAAAAAAAAAAAAAACACACACACACACACACAGCTCCAGGTCCCAGGCCTGATTAGCATACCTCTATGTATGCACGTCAGCTGTTGAGCAATGAGAAGTGACCAAAGCAGGGATGTGATCAGATGAAAAGCACGGTAAAGGATGAAGAAGAGATGATGATCAGGAAAAATAGAGACTTATGATCTGGATCTGGATCAAAATCATAACATTTTTCGAAGCCACGCTGGAGGCAGATTCATATAATTCCCCTACCAAGCTGACGCCCTCATACATACGTAATTAATTTGATTATCTGGACTCTGATGAACTCTGCAGAGATGTTCTGTTCACTTTAGAGTTAACAAAGTGTGCGCTAGCACAAACATCTAAAAAAAACCAAAAAACGTGAGGTCAGTGCCCTCGATATCAAGACACAAACACTCACACGTACACACCAAACATCCTCGGTGCGCAAAATGTGTGAAGGGGAGCGACAGCAGGCCTGATGACATGTTAAATTACCCTGGTGATGTATAGCTTAATGAACCCCTTGTGTTGATCACGCTCCACATTAATCAACAGCCATGAACAGATTCCCTTATTTTCTCAATGCTGCCTTGATAAACTGCAATTTCATTTAACCTTGGACAGCAACTTTAATAGCTTCCACAGGACAACTGTCAATACTTCCCTGGGTATACAGTGATTAAATTGCAAGGCGAGAAGTGTGTCCCAGCTTCCTCCTCATGCTCATCGTGCATCTCCCTCTCCTCACGCTCCTTCCCCGACCGACCCCCTTTGCTTCAAATCACAATTTATACTTTCACACTTGCGGCCTGTGGTAAAAATCAAAGGATCAAAACTGACAGCTCATTGCAGTTTGTTGTGGTTGAACTTTTCGTATGAATGATTTTAACATGTACATTAAAAATTATGAATGTACTAAAATGAATATATCTTCCAAGTGTTACCTACTGATTTTGCTTCATGTCAATCCATAGACATAGTGGCTACTTTTACATGTCATATAAATACTAAATCACAAATAGTTAACTTAAAAGTTTAAATTGAGCTCCAGTGCAAATGTTGCTCATTTATCTGACTTTTCTGAACTTTTCTGCTGTCCAGCTCACAGGATGGGATAAAACAAGGTGGTGACAGGCAAGTGACCTGAGCCCCGTCACAATGATTTTCTGTGATATCCTCCACCCTTGTCAATTTAGCATAAATTATCAGCCATGAAAGGGCTTCTGGCTGATTAAAACCAATTGTCTGGGTAGGGAAGGACAAGGCAACCTCTTTATTATATGATAAACTAAGTTAATGGAAGAAGACAATCTGCCCTCTGGGAAATCGGGCTGACTCTTAATTAAAGCATTGTGTTTTTCCTGCTGTGTAGGAACACCTGTCTGTTATTCCAAACACGCCGCTTAATGGAAACTTTAAAAATAAAGAGATACTTAGTTCTTCTTTCTGCGCCAATATCTGACAAGACAGGGACAGAAGAAAAAGGGTTGGGTATTTCTGCAGCAACGCGCCAATCAGACGATACTCGCTCGCTAACAAATAACAAAACTGTGTGTTTTAAGAGGCTTGTTTATCAAAAACAAATGTCTGACACTTCATAATTACACTCGATGCCCAAACAAATTATCACTTTTGAAGAACATGTCTCATTATCACATGCACAAATGAGAAGACTCCAATTTGTGTGTTACACGCTAAGCACTACAGGCTCAGTGCTGTTATTCAGTTCCGTGTGCGCTCAGCGAACAATACAAGTTTGCTTTACTCTTGTGCTCCTCGGATGACATAACAGAAAAGCAAACATTTCTCTGTCCTGCGCCTCTCGTTGGCTTCCTCCACCCACACTTGAGAGGTGACAGGCGTACACCCGGACTTCCATTATTATCCAACACGGCAAGAATGCCTCCAGGAGGATAATTACTGAAACTTGAAGAGCCAGGGCTAATCCTAAGTACTTCACTTTGTATGACTGCCTCGCCCGCCTGTCTCTCAGACTGCCGCTCACTCTGACAAAGTGCAATGTTGGGCTCAGTGAAAGTCAATAAGAAGACCTCATGGCCCACATATGCAGCAGCAGTCAAGCCAAATGGTGGCAAAATACACTGTTATCACTGTTTATCATAAACAGCGTTTGTGTGAAACTGTAATCTATCACCTCAGGCAAGCAAACAAGTGGTCTGGGACATACTGATCATAACATCTAATAAGGCTATGCAACAAATTCCCAAATAAATTGCTAAACTCATTTCATTTTGATCATAAATAGGCAGTCTTTGGGTGGCTGAAGAAGGACTCTAACAGTGGAAGGAGGGCAGCACTGACACCCACTATATAACCTGAACTATAAAACCTCACTCAGAGCGTTTCACTGCTTCTGCTGCTGTCAGCCAACACTTTGACTGACAGGTGCTCAGACAGATCATTAGCACCCTTTCCTGACATAGCTGCGTGACAAGACCCATCATACGACACCCACTGTAATTGTGAGGATATTCGTTATTTAACATACAATTATCTTAATATAGGGAGACAAATTATTCCCATCCAAATTACCATTTACATGGTTTCCATGTAAACCATCAACATGGCAACTGTGAACAAAGAAGCCACTGCCAGGGGTTGTGAGATATAAAAAGCAACTTTATATTAAAGCTTTTAAACAGCTCGGAGAGCGCGGCAGACTGATTCATGATTTTAATTCATTTGAATAGGATAAATATATAAAATCTGACCCGCTAGAAGTGATGAACGGCTCCTCGTTTGAATTTTTTCTTTCAGCCAGACCGAACTTGAAAGGCAGCAGAAAGTTTTTGGTGGCTTTGTCCATTCATCCCAAGAGGAACCAGAGGCTACCGTCCTGCCAGACAAAGCCAGGAACAGCTGGCTGATCGATACCCGACAAAGGCTCAGAGGTTAGAGCAGTCAAAAGATTGTTAACTAGCCATTTTATTTGCCAGACATTTATATCATTGTTTATGGTTCAGCGCACCCCTTCAGTATGGGCCATGATGCACACCTGTGCTTGGAACTGTCTCAGGGTCTCTTCAGCCACTTTTCATGACCTAGTGGGCACAAGAAAAAAGAAGATAGATAGATAGATAGATAGATAGATAGATAGATAGATAGATAGATAGATAGATAGATAGAGGTTCTGTATAAATGTAGATAAATGTGTTTAAGAAGCTGAGAGCATGCACCGATGGCAATGCATCGTCTGGGATTGGACTGTTAGTGCGCATTCCTGCAAATGCATGTGTATATTTGTGTGAATAACAGTGTTGGTGCAGCATGCACTCCAGCCGGTAACACATGGCTTTGCTGCCACCACTCTGGCTCGTGTTGTGAGTGCCCCTGCAGGCTGGCAGAGAGGGGAGACCCTCTCTGTGGCTCACCCAGGCGGAGAGGGGCTTCCTGCACATCTTTTGTCACACCATTTGGGCTCTTGTGTCTGTGGCTGCCCTGCTCCTCCGGACCCACTTGGCAGCCACTGTGCAGACGGACATCTGCTCTTTCCAACCTCCCGGTGAATAGAGAAAACAACCAACAGACCCTGCTGTCTTACTCTATGCTCTATGCTCTCTGCACCTTTGCTAAGCATCCATTTACACAGTGCACTCTATCTATCTTTTAAAATATATACATATATTGTATATATTTTTATTTTTGTTTTCCTGATTAATTAATCTATTTTTTAATAATAATAATAATAACCACAGTAATAAGACTATACGCTGTCTTAGCCACACTGCTCTCCTAATTGCTGGTGAGCCACAAGTGATTATGCTTTTCTCAAAAAAAAAATCCTTAATACCACTGCGGTCAGATTATTGAGCTGCTTTGTAAACCTTCACATTAAAGTACACTTCTGCATCTATGGCCTGACTCCCTTTTCCCGGTTCTCTAAGCAGAGCGATTCTGGAGCACGCAATATTGAACACACTTTGTTCATGCTCAGCGGCCCAGAATAACTCGGTCATTATGGTGGCGAAAGGGACAGGTTTTGAGTTTGATTTCATGATGGTAATATAGCCCATGTGTGTCGAAGAAGAAAGCCTTCAATGGGGACATCTGTTCAATGCGGCTTACTGTTACAGCCGTGCGATAGGAACAACCTGTGCGCACCATATGAACCGGGACCGACCCTCTCACTCTTACTGAACGCAACAGGCAACAAAAGATTTTTTTTTCCCTTCTTTTTTTGGAGAAGAAGTGACCTAAGAATACATTAGATCGTTTGGGTTTAATATCTCTCCAGCCTCTGTGGCTTCAGGAACTAGATGCTTTAGTCGGGGAGTTATCACACTGACCTCTGACATCTGTCTTGCTGGTATGATCACTGGGTAATTTGTCACCAGAGGCCAACACGTCCCCTGTCCATAATTTGCAGTGCAAATGCGCAAAAATCGCCCAGTATAATACATGAGCATTATTTTGAGAATAAGAAAGGAGGAAACCGATCATCTCACTCACGAGGTTCAACTGTTTTACAAATATAAACGTGAATTACACGTACATATAATATGCGTTCGGGTACATGAGAGGTAAACGCGTAGGGGCAGTGGTTGTTTTTTTTCCCTCTCAAAGTTATTCCTAATTGAATTGCCAGTGAAACATTTATTTGGCAAGGTCCACAATCTCACCGGCAGCGGTGGATGTTGTGTTTTCTCTGCTGAGAGCGAAACGTGGAGGGTCAATCAATGCACTGCAGAGCGGAGAAGCACGGTATGTAGGTTTTATTTCTCCTCGTCACATTTTATTCGCCTCGAACACGATCACACAATATTCGGATGATTTTTTTTCTCTAAAGCTGGTGTGATTGGTTAGGTTGAGGGAGATAAAAAAAAAAATAATAGTAATAATAATGAATGACCAAACCCCCCTGATACGGCTAATGTGTTACCTCCAACGTCCAATTAGTTAAGATGTCTGCATTTGATATTTTTTAATCGCTACTTTCATATAAATTAATGATTAGAATAAATATTTTTACGTGTTATTTATCGCCACACATGTCGCCAGGAATATTAATTAACGCTTTTCGCCTTCAATGTGAGAAAAAGCATTAACACAACTTAAACCTGGGATAGATGTTACGCGTAATAAGTTGCAGAAATATGGCCGAATTACCTCTAAATGTTGGTAAAGCTTGGCAACTAAATAACACTCTGTGGGATTATTAAGTAAGACGCAACATATGTACATATTGCTGATGGGTTATACGAGGTGAAGCAACATTATGAATAATTGTAACAATTTTAAATCCTTCTTTAAAAAAAAGAAGAAGAAAAAACACCTAAAAATAAATCCAAAAAAAAGAAAAAGCTGTTGTCCAATCCTAGAAACACAAGAATTAATCAGGGAGTCCATCTATCACACTGTGTAATAAAGGAAGCGACATGGGTTAGGCAGATGATTTGATGAATAATCCCTGGTCGTTTTAATTAACTTTTCCCTGTCCTGTAATGACCAAGCTGGTCAACAGACCCGGTCAATAAGCATGTTAATATCAAACAAATAAAACTGAGGATGATTAAAAACCTCCTGCGTTATTAAATTTGAAATTCAAATGAAATTTATGCTTCCCATGCACACTGCATGCTAATAGCTCCAACAGAGAGTCCAGGGTTCAACACACATTTTCCCTACAGGTTCTTATTATGTAACATGAGCTTCCTGTATAGATTTTTACAAAATGTCATGAACCTATTCAGTGCAACCTGCGTTATTTTACGCACGGAGCGCCATCGCTTACTTTAATAAATAATTTAAATTAACTACAATACAGAAATTCTCAGTATCTCCTAAAATAAATCTACAATTCTGTTTTAGTTGTTAATAGTAAGGCAGCAGACTTTCTGAAGTCAGGATCCCCACAGGTCTTTATTTTAAACTAACACAGCCATGATAAAATGAACCATCCCTCCCGTGAACGATGTGCAGTTTTAATCAAAACTGTCAAGATAATTGAACACAATTACAGTAAATGCGAAAGTTGGAGACGATCTAATAGAGGTCCGAGGCCAGAACAATGCACCCTTTATATCTTCTGTAATAGTTTGTGTATATTAACTCTTAAGAAGTTAAAACATGTTGAATCCCGCGGGGGCTAAATTGCACTAGAGTGCACGGTAATTGTCTGATATGAGAAAGATGGAGAAAACTGTGGAGAGGTCCTTGTAAAACAAGCACTTAAAGCTGCAGTGAAATCTGTAAAACACAGACAGAGTGAAGTCGGTCAACTTTTACGCACAAGTACATTTGCGGGAAAAGAAAACGCAGAAAACTTTTTTTTTTAAGCTTGCGCTTCAGAACGCGAAAGGCTTCTGAAAAATGGAAAAGAAAGAGGAGTTTGAACGCACTTGGTCTACTACATCGCGGTGTTTGTTGCCTCTTGGTGGAGGCGGCGGAGGCGATGGCGAATAATTTGCCAAGCTTTTTATTTACTACGCAGCATCCCACATCGCCAGACACGGGTCATCATTCCTCCTTCTTTAAATTTATGGAATGTGATGTTCTGTAAAAATTTCAGTAAGTGGCCCCCTAATACCTCCTTCCCAATTCACTCTCATTTAACTTTACCTTCCTTCCGCTGTCTTTTATTATGGAGGGGGCGGTGGGGTGGATGAGGGAGGGGAGGTGGGAGGGTGGCGGTGGGGGAGTGGAGAGCTGTCTGAGGCGCTCTATTGATGACCTCACGGTAGTATGTGGCAGTGCGACGGGACGAAGCCGCTGATTGGTCGCCCGTGTCACAGCGGCACTTCAAAGCCGGAGAGGAGCCTACAATTGTGGAAGAATGGGCGGAACACATCATTGTATTGCACACCTCTAAAAAAACAGTGCTCTGATTCATAAATATAAAAAGATCCTCTGAGGAGGGCTGTGTTTTTGTGTGATGGCAACTTCACTTCTAGGGGTGAGTCTAAAGGACTTTCTTACTGGTTTAATTAGTTCTTGTCATTGTCCTGCGGAGGGGGATTAAACTTACATCGGTCGCAAAGTAGCAGCAAAGCCAGTGCGTTGGTTATATTTCCAGCAAGCGGTTTGTATGATAAAGACGAGGCTCTGTAAACTGCATATAGGCTGAGTTTGGCGGTCATCGGCGCTCAAAACACGCATGTTTTCCCTGCTGTCCCGTTTGGCATGCATTTGTAAGCGCCGTCTGACGCATTTCACTTGTCTACTTTCTGTTCATCCAGGTAGGAAATCAAGATAATCTTCTCTGTTGATTACCAAAACTTAAACAAAAATACAGCTTATTAGTCGTCTGCTGAAAAACAGGGAAACTGTTTCTACTTGAACGCTATTTCCCGATCCGAAAAGAATGCATTAAAATGCCTGTAATTAATCTGTGTAACTTGTAAGTCGCTTACATATTTTCTTGTCCTTTCAGGAGGAGCCGAGGTTAGGATCGACTCCTTTAGCCATGTTAGCTGCAACATGTAACAAAATAGGGAGTCCGAGCCCTTCACCGTCGACAATTTCGGATAACTCCTCGTCATTTGGAAAAGGTTTCCACCCGTGGAAAAGAGCCGCTGCGAGTAGCTGCAGTCTCGGATCCGGCCTGCCCGGTTTCGGGGTATCGCGTAATGGATCTGGCATCTCGGACTCTTTTGGCACCAACAGCTCCACCGGATCCAGTGCCTTTTCCCTCACGTCCGGTACCTCGTCTAGTTCACACTTTGGAAACGATTATTCGGTTTTCCAAGCATCCGTGTCGAGCAGCTCTCAAGAGTCCAGCCACCAGCCGGTCTTCATCTCAAAAGTGCACACCTCAGTGGACAGTTTGCAGGGCATCTATCCGAGGATGAGCGTTGCGCATCCTTACGAGTCCTGGTTCAAATCGTCTCATCCCGGGATCCCCACGGGAGACGTTGGTACCACCGGAGCCTCTGCATGGTGGGATGTGGGAGCGGGATGGATTGACGTTCAGAACCCTAATGGAGCAGCAATACAGACGTCCTTACATTCCGGTGGACTCCAGACCTCCTTGCACTCTCCCCTGGGCGGATATAACTCTGATTACTCGAGTTTAAGTCACTCTGCTTTCAGTACAAGTCCATCTCCACACCTGTTGACAACCGGCCAACACCTGATGGACGGTTTCAAGCCGGTGTTATCCTCTTATCCCGACACAAGCCCCTCTCCTTTAACCGGGGCAGGAGGGACTATGCTCTCCGGGGGTCCACCTGCGTCTTTAGCGGGGTCTCCGAGGTCATCTGCCCGGCGGTACTCGGGAAGAGCCACCTGCGACTGTCCAAACTGCCAGGAGGCGGAGAGACTGGGACCGGCGGGCGCCAGCCTCCGGAGGAAAGGTCTCCACAGCTGTCACATTCCAGGCTGTGGGAAGGTTTACGGGAAAACCTCGCACCTAAAGGCGCATTTGAGGTGGCACACAGGCGAGAGGCCGTTTGTGTGCAACTGGCTCTTTTGCGGAAAAAGGTTCACTCGCTCCGACGAGCTCCAGCGACATTTACGCACACACACAGGGGAGAAGCGATTCGCTTGTCCGGTATGCAACAAGAGATTTATGCGTAGCGATCACCTGAGTAAACACGTAAAAACTCACAGCGCCGGGGGATCTGCCGGCTCTGGCTCCGGGGGTAGCGGAGGGAAGAGGGGGAGTGATACCGACAGCGAGCACAGTGCACCGGGAAGCCCTCCATGCCATTCCCCAGACCTGTTGCACCCACCTGAGTCGGCCCAGGGAGTAGGCATGAACGGGCTCTAAAAAACTCCCCCAGTGAAGTGAAAACTGTAAAACAGCAAAGTGTCGTGATGGAATTGTCCGAGAGGACATGAAAGTGGACATACTTTGGTGCATCATCATTGTCATTTAATGAGAAAATCGGCCTCTATGTTTCTTTGACTCTTTCCAAGTGCTTAAGACGTCCAATTGAATAATTTCATAGCCGTGCCATCAGAAACTTCTCATCTGCGGTGTGAAAGTGTAGTCAAGTCCTTGTGTGACACACTGTGGGAGGGCACGAGCAAAACTTTTTATTTTTCTTACTGTTTTTCTTTTGCAGCCCGATCCTGAATACGCCTGATGTTTTATTTGTCCGGTATAAGACGCGAAAGACAGAAAACACTGCTGTCAAAATTGTAGGGCCTGAAAAAGTTGAGCAACTGCTATCATGCATATTGTTGAAAACCAAACACTGGCACTTTATTATCGAGCAGGGGAAACTGTTGCTGTCAATGTGGATGGACTGCTCGATAGGAACAAATACCTGTAGAGTATGGCGGTGAGACACGGGAGTGATGATCCCATTAAATAAAGTGATAAAGGAAGAGCAGGTGTATATATATATATATATATATATATATCACTGCTATTCTCTTCGCAGCCTACACTATGCGCCAACTTTATCACTAGGCCTGTTGAGGTTACTTAGACTTCGCTGCAAAATGTGTTGTATATAATTACAAATGTAGGTTAGAATAATTACAGCCCAGTGTAAAGGTGAGCAATGTATTTGTCCAGGAGACGATTTTGTATAGGTATTTCTAGCTGTATATGGACTCTAGTAAATATTTGAAAATATACGGAAATGTACTTGGATTTTCTTTGATATGATATAAAATGTATTGTGGGGAGTTATATTTAACCACGACTTTTTCTTGTATTTAGGGATCTATCATTAGGCGCACTTCGAATTTATTTGTAAAGTTTTGAAATCATTTACTGTTTACCCACTCGTTTAATTTAAGTAAGCATGTTGTAAAGTGATTTTAATTTTACAATGATATTTTTTTCTTTCTCTCTCTCTCTCTCTCTCTCCTTCTCTCTCTTACTCCGAGAATGGCTTTTTATGTGAGCCACTCAATAAAGTCAGTATGAAATCAGAAGCACCTGATCGACTCAGTTTGTCGGATTGCTGAGTCATTTAAAAAAAAATGTAAACGCCTAAAAGAAACTCATAAATTACACTTTGCCTTCATGTTACATTACAAGTCCGTGTGTTTGCTATTAAAGTGAAAAACTGTAGAGTTTCATGATCTCCGTAACGGCCTCCAGCAACACCAGGCCCTTGCTCACATCTTAATTTAAATTTCAATAATAAAATGTAACAATTATTTAGAAACGGGGAGAAAATTCAGTGTTATTTTAAAAAAAAAATCTATTTAGCTTGAAATAAGTCATTATCGTTTAAAAAAAATCTGTTAAGCAGAAAAATTCAGCCTCTTAAGTTTTCTGAGGACGCGGCTTTACCATTAAACCACCGTTTATGATGAGTTAATTTGCGTATAGTAAATACTCGCAGCAACACACTGTAATTACCATTTTTATTTTGTATTTATCACTACTATTCTTCTTTGTTTCATTCTTTATTTCCATCCAAATCTCCAATATATTTTCATCCTCAGGTTTTTTCTTCTCACTGGTCATTCTTAAAACACTCGTTTTTCTTCCGTTTTTGTAAATGTTACTAATAAATGCACAGCAGGTTGAGAGCCTACGTTATTTATTTTTGTGTGTAAACATTTAGTCAGAAAATTACTTAAAATCAAGATTCGAAGCAAAAGCACAAGAAATCTGTGGACTTTTCCATTCAGATGTGCTCATTTACTTTACTTGCCTAACACAGAGACTTTTATTTCATTTAGTTGAACATCGTATTTCATGTCATTACAGCTGAAAATAGAGACCGTCTGTCTGTCTTTTTCTTTTTTCTCTTTCTGGTTTCTGGGTTTAAGGCGTCAAATCTCAAGAGCCGATTGTAACATACAGCGTGCGCACTGACGTAACATTTCCCATCTTCTAAACTGTTTTACAAAAAATAAAAAGTGATGCGTAGGGAAACTAATATAATAAAAACTGAATTATTCTGAGTTTTTTTTTCTTTCGGAACTCTGAGAAACAGCTTAATCTCTAAACTTCAGAAAGGAGGCTTTGAATTTAAAGCTCTGTAGCGCCATCTAGCGCTATTCTGCTCAACCGACAGTATTTAAAGACCAGCCCTGGATCATCCTGATCAGATTTAAAGCTCGGATTTATTTTCACTTCGTAGAAAGCATATTGCGATGCCTTAAGCAATTCTGATATATATCTGATATTAAAGCATGGTTACATTTATAATTGTTGATGCCAGACCTGATTAAAAGTTTAGCCTCTGATTTCAGCTAATCGTCTAATCATGGAATATGCCCTTTTGTAAGTTTACCCACCTCGTCCTCGTGAAGTGTTACTGAATCTTCAGACAAAGTTCTGACTCGGACAGTTGTAAGACTCCTAAACATACTTTGTACTTGTAAACAATGTTAAAGTGATCATTAAAAAAATAAAGTCCTTACACTCACAGCTGCTCTGTTTAGCAGTACGCGAGGAAAGCTCATCAGAGTGACTGGATATTTTCTGGGTACATCAAGCTCACAGTCTCCAGATGTTTTGCTGACATGATCTGAAAAAGACTCACAATAGCAAACAGACTCAGTTTCATCTGCTTTTCAATATTATTTTTAAATACTTCCACACTCATTTGCACATTTTCATACAAATAAAGTTGCTCTACTGTGGTCCAAGGGTGAAAGAAAAATGAAACAGAGGAGTGCACAAATGATTGACTAAACATATACTGAGTTCACGAATCCCCAAAGTGCTTTGGCATGTGGGATTTGAATATAGAGACATTAAATACTACAGCACTTACACAGCTTTAACCAAAGATTTTGTAGCTGATTTATATGTAGCTGGTCTGCTTAATAAATGTTTAGGCAGTCAAATTTCCCTTTAAGCATAAAATGTAGAACATTTTTTTGTTTGTTTTTTAAATTCTGGCTCATTTAGGGTGAAAAGACTTCATGATTCAAATAAAGTAAACCTAAAACTGAGTTTTAAAAAAATAATATCATAATAATAACTAATTTTTAATTAGTTCAGCATTGTATTTGTGGCTTACCATATTACTGCAAGTTAAGTTTATAAAGTGATGCATCTTCATTTTTTTTTTATTAAAATCGTTTTAAACATTTCAGTCAGAACACAACAGGCTTGTAGTTTTAAAAGCCGCCTCCAAAATAATCTAACCAGCCAAAAAGTGATCAGTTAATATGAGAGACTCATCTCAGCCAAACGTTTCAGTGCACCACTCCGTGTTGTCATACCATTAGCACCTTACTAGACTGTTGTTGCATCGCGTGGTCCTCAGAGGAACGTCCCACCGCTGGCCTCATTTGAATTAAGCTGGCCACAGGAAGTGCACGCATGCCAGGATGAAGAGGATGGGCCTGCCAACTGTGGATGAAGGCCACAATAACAGCTATGGTCAGAGCACACAGTGTGTTGGCAGTTTATCGTTGATCCGGTCACCTAGAAAACAGGAAAGAAATAATATTATGCCAATGATGCTAAAAATTAGCATCGATTTATGATTTTAGGGTTGTTTAATGAATCTAAAGCCAAATCTTTTGGAGGATAGATAGATAGATAGATAGATAGATAGATAGATAGATAGATAGATAGATAGATAGATAGATAGATAGATAGATAGATAGATAGATAGATAGATAGATAGAGAAATGAGTGAATGAGAAATAATATTTTATCTGCAAGGTAAATTTCTGTTTTCCAGAAACAGACAAAAGTATGTACAACTTTAGAGAAATAGGAATGATCACCTACAGACAAGGTTCTTGATTTGACGTTTTTCATTTCTACTTAATGAACATTTGAGCCGTAAGTGAGATCTGAGCCACAACCCTCCATTTTTTCTTGTAATCAAATGGCAAAACTTCCATAAAAAACTTAACCAAAGCTTCGTCTTTGCTGTCATTGGACAGAAATTACTGGCTTTTAAAAAGAAAATGCCAGATTGGAACTCATGTACCTTTTCAGATCTGTTACTCCCTGTATTTCAATACTTCATGCTTGAAAATAATTTAATTAGCTTTATTTTTCTCTTACAACCACTATTTACCTAAACCTTGAAAATCACAGATTTGTGTTTCATATAATCTCATTAGAGCAGTTTTGGATCATTAAAAACATCAACATACAAACAACTTTACCCTAACTTCATTGTTTGAAACGACACACGCTGGCTCACCAGTTGTACGGTAGAGAAATGGCTCCATCAAGTGGCACGATATTGTAAACATTAGACATCCACTTTAATTCGGATTTCTAAACTCAAGTATCTTAGATTAACCGTGTCACACAATCAAGCTAAATAAAGCTTGTATTCCAAATGAAAAGACTCTTGAGAAACTACAGATTGTAAAATGCCCAGTGAAGACCTTTGCAGGCAGTATACAGACTTTTTCGTCCATATATTTTTGGACAATTATTAATTTTTTTGCCAAAAAACCCCAGATGCGATTGAACGGCAGTCTTTCCGTTTTAATTCAAGGGGTTTTCATAAGTATTGCTGTTTAGGAACCGCAGCTATTTCTGTACACAGTCCTCAATTTTAACAGGCTTAAAAATAATTGGACTATTGACTGACAAGCATACAGCTCAAACCTGTTTCCTGATTTCATCACAGATTAAGCAGATAAAAGATCTGGAGTTGATTCCTGTGGAACCTGTATTTTGTATCTTTTCACTGGAGCTCTTAATAGAGTGTGCAAAGAGATGTTGGTGATAGTGAAAAGACAATAATTAGATTGAAAAAACAAAGTAAACCAACCCGATTGGCAGCCGAAACTTTAGGAGGGGCCAAATCAACAATCATACAACAAAGGAATGCACTGGCCAGCTCAACAACATCAAAAGGCCTGAAAGACCAAAGAAGACAACAAAATTGCACAACTTCCCAACATCCAAGTTAAGAACAAGAAGGTAGGAGTGCCACTGTCAAGGTCTCTACATTTACATTAATACCTTTATTAATGTAAATACCAAGAGTTAACAACATGATGCAAGCCACTGGTTACACTGAAGAACAAGAAAGCCTCAAAATGAAAACAAACAAACAAAAAACATAAATATATTGTACAACATCCATCCATCTGTTTTCTTCCACTTGTCTAATTCGGGGTTGCCCTTTCCAGCTACCATAGGACAAGAGGTGTGGTACACTCTGGACAGGTCACCAAGTTAATCTGTGCAAAGTTTTTTTGTTTTGTGCAGACAGACAACTATTCACACCGATGGGCAGTTTTGAGTCACCAATTAACCTTTGGACCATGAGAGAAATCTGGATTACCCAGAGGGGACCCACGCAAACAAAGGGAGAACATACCAACTCCACACAGCCCGATGGTGGAGTCTTCTTGCTCCAAGGCAACGGTGCTAACTGCTGTGCCACCATGCTGCCCACTATTGTACAATGTACCATTTCTTGTTTTGGTTTTTTTTAAATAAAGGATTTTTTTTCATATTAATTTCATTTTTTCAATTTTTCATATTAATTTAGGTGGAACATCTACAACCATTCTAAGAACAGATAATGTACCAGCAGGAGAAAAAAACAACTTTGCACAGATTAACTTCCAAGATTAACTTCATATGTAGAAGAAAAGGAACTTCTCATGATGACAAGCACACCACACTGTCTGTCAAACATGGTGGAGGCAGTGTTATTGTATGGCAAGGGCAAGTAAGGCTGCTGGTGGAACCAGGTCACTAATGTTTATTGATGATGTGAGTCCTGATAAAGCAGCAGGATGAAGGGTACGGGTCTATATTCTCTTCTTACAGTTTGCCAAATCCTGCAAAAACCAATTAGACAGGGCTTTACAGTGCAAATGGGTAACGGCCCAAAGCATAATGCAAAAGCAACCCCATCAGACACACACAGAACAGGATATATGAAGGAGAATGCACTACATTTCAGTAAAATAGAAACATGAATATAACTAACAGGTTTGCAAATGTTTGCCACTTAGACCTATACACTCTGTATCAGCAGATGATTATTACCCACAGCGAAATCCAAGCTACAGCAACCAAAGGCCGTTTCTTTTTTTACTTCCAGTGTCATAATCTACTCAAGAGTGCTTATTGCATTCCTGGAGAATTGCTTGAGGATGAAAGGGCTTACATCAGAGACCACAGGCCAGTCGAACAGTTCTGAAGGAACATTTCAGCTTTAGCAGGATATTCAGTAACAACAACAATAACAGCCGGAAGATTCCTCAAGTTGTAACTTACATACACGTCTACTACCGAGCTCTGCCCTTATCTTTTTTTTATATGAGCGCTAAATCATCAGTGTAAGTTACACTGTAACTTATCCTTAAGTTTGTGCTAACGATTAAGCTCCTTTTATGTTGTTACTCGAAATGCAGCGATAAAATGCCACAGTGAAGACCATGAAAAAACAACAAACACATTCAGTAAACTGAGAAGCAAGAGAAATGGTAGGTTTTTCTGTTGTTTTTGGCTTAACTATACACTGCGTGACTTTCACGCGTTGCAACCATGTACAAATAATATATATATAATATATATATAAATACATAAAACCAGTTATGCTTCTTCAGGCTGTGTAAATTAACCTTATTTCATGTCGGTGCACCAGCCTGTCTAATATGTTTTTGCAACCCCTATAGCGCTTATCAGTCAAGTCACACTTACATCGAAACCACGAGTATCGCTCACTTTCATGCGTGCGTAAACACTGTGTTGCATTGTGGATATTGTAGGCACTGTCTACCTAAGGCCACTCCTCCTCCGGGATTCCGGTAATAATTTAAACTTCCAGTCCCAAAATGCTTAGTGGCCAAAGGCAAATAGACTAAGAAGAAGCTGTGACGTGAGGAGGTCGGGGTTCTCGTTTTCACGCCCTAAAAAGCAGCGCTGATGATACTGGATTGACCTCTTTTCTAGCCAAAGAGCTGAAGGAAATCTACAAACATCTCGTGCTGACGGTTAGATCAAACTTTGATTTCTTTGTCTCGTATCTAATAGTTTTTCGTCTTGGTGTTAATATTAGGAGCACTCAGACGAACAGCCGAGGCGTTAGACTTTATGACTTTGTCGCTACTCAGTGAAGTCTACACCTGTTCAGGTGCGAAAATGGCAGTGACGCGTGTCTTGATGTTGTAGATGTGTTTAGAGAAGCTGGAGCTGAGGGACTTTGTGTTAAAATGTTTCTGATCGGATTGTGAATGAATCAAAGATTTGCTTGATAGTGTTTTCATCAGATCAGAGGGGAAAAAATAATGTTGGCGTGAATTTAATTGGAGCTGTTTGCTTAGCCTCGAATAATAATGGAAAGGAAATGCAATGCAGATCAAGTAAAGCCACCGTGCAGTGTTTCTTCGGAAAATACACGATCTGTAGTACAATAGGACTGGACTTTGATCATAGGAAGAAGCTCTTTGTGAAGTGACTAGTGTGTCATAGGCTTGACAAGACCAACCTGTTTTTGTGCACTGGTGTAAGAAACCACATTATTAATGACTGACTCACTGTGACAACTATTGAATGGGTAGTGTCATTTTACGCAAACAAGTAACAAACTGAAGAGTTCAGACAGTTTGGAGCAGCTTTCTGTAACAGACTGAAGCTCCGCCGAAACCCTGGGGCCCATTCTGCCTGACGAAACACCTGTGAGACAGAACAAAGCTGTAGCTTTACTTTTATTGTGAAGGTTGTTGCCACCTGTCACAACACTTTCAAATTCATCTAGATTTATAGATATTTGTAGGGCTGCCACTTGCTTTTATATTAAATCCAAACTGGAAGTAAAATAATGGTATCCCATTAATAAAGTCTTAATAGTGGGGTAATATTGTGGAAATAAAGAGACAGTAGCTACATAATACAATTTAATTAGCGTTCAATTACCAAGTTAGAGTTTGAGATCAAGCATGGTTTTCAGCAGAATTATATTAGACAGAAATGTGTATAATGGGATAATAACTAGATGTAATAATATGGAAACAAGTGCCAAGAACATTTTAATTCCAAATATTTACACAGAAATTATAATTTTCTTGCACAGAGGTTATATTTTTTTTAACAGTACCATACTCTTTTTAACAAACATTTGCTTTTGTTATTAAGCTGTTATTTACATTTCAGTCTAATATCATCCAGCTAAAAGCATCCTTTAATACCAAGGCATTTCTTAGTTATTATCTTCATAATTAAATTGTATTGCTTGATTATTATATCCTTAGTTCCAGATTATTTCTTGTTTTGTTTGAAAAAAAAAAGAAGCAAATATTCAAATGTTTATAAATATTTCGCTTTAGTAGTGGTTTAATTGTCATCTGATTGCTGTTCATTTTCTGATGATCAGCTGATTTGCACTGGGATTCCTATTATATTGTTTGAGGAGTAATGTAATTACGCCCCAAAATAATGAATCCATGTTTATGTTTACAGATGAAAATATGGCAGCTGGAAGAACCAGGTCCTTCCGTCGTGTTGGGAGTCTCATGCGGAGTAAATCCGAGGGCACCCTGATTGATCTGACTGACAGCGCCCCACCCAGCAATAACTTGAATGGTAAAAAGCTCGGTTTCAAACTTAAGTGACCCGTGCTTTGAATTTGAACATGTGGTAATAATGTTAACCCCCATCTCGATTTTCACAGGTGGGCTCGTGTCAGGACAGACACAAAACTCTGACTGGACATTTTTGCAGTCAAACGTTTCACTTTCATCTCCGACTAAAAATCCTTTTTGGAACAAGATATCTGCGTCAAACCCTTTCTTAGAAGATATTGTACACATCGGCACAGACAAGCATAGTTTTGACTCATCAGATTTACATGAAGACCATAAAGGGCATCAGTACACAAGTAACGACGATGCCATCAGCACTTCTTCCGATGAAGGCAACGTGAGCAACTTTCTGGAGAGCAGACAGAACATCAGCAACAAGTCTGGGAGATGGAGGAGTACTTCACACATCATGGATGATATAGAAAGAAAGGTGCCGAGACAGGAGAACACCTTCGCACCTCCCGTGCCGGTGCTGAGTCCAGATTTTGAGTGGCTAAAGAATGACAGAGAGGCCTATAAAATGGCTTGGCTGAGCCATAGGCAGCTAACACGCTCATGCCTGGACCTGAATGTGATTAGCCAGAGCCCTGGATGGGCTCAGACCCAGGCCACTAACTTTCAAGTTATCTGCAAGATTGGCCACGCTGGCGGCTCAGTACAGTTACCGGAGTCAGGAATTACCATCCATATACCAGAAGGACATGTTCCTCCTGGAGAAGTCCAGGAAGTTACACTCAAAGCAGTGCTAAATCCTCCCCCTGGACTCAACAACAACTACATGACAACCATGAGTCCCCTCGTTGAGGTGGTTCTCAGCAACATTAACACAAAGGAAACTTTGTCCCTGGAGATAAAACTGTCAGGAGAGGTGAAGAGTGATGATTCAAGTCAGGTGATGACCACTTTATACGGGCTGGTGTCCAACAAAAGAACAGGCCCTTACAACAGATTGAATGACTGTTACGTTCACAAGAATATGATGCAGTTGAAGCTCCAGGATCTGAAGACACACTTTTTTGTTATTGCAGTTGCAGAGGCCTCTGCACTGCAGTCCCCTGCTACATCAGTCTGGGATTACCTTGACCGCAAAATCACTGTCGCAGTTTATGGTCCCAGATACATCCACCCATCATTTAAGATCGTGATAGTTGTCTGTTGCCATGAGGACGTTCCACCAAAGCTCCCGTTTTCTGATATCTGCAGAGGCAACAAATACCTGCCTCCTGTTGTGCTGCAACTTTGGGGAAAACATCGCTTTAAACCAGACAAGCTCAGCAACCTTCATGTTGAAGTCGGCATTACTGACTCGATGTTTAAAATCAAAGCTGAAGACAAACTGAAAGAAGTGAGAGAAAGTCAGCTGAAAATAGGGACAGTTTTGCATCTGCCCATTGCATTATCTAGTTCTGGTAATGCAGACATGACCCCTTTTAAACTAGATTTACAAGTGAAGGAATCAAACAGTTCAGCTATTGCAGATTTTCAGGTGCCTTCCCCTCCTGCTGCACCCATCAGATCAGAAAAGCGAGCGACCAGACAGATAGAAAGGCCGGTCAAAATGATAAAACCTATTCCCATCACTGAGGAATGTCATTCAAATTTACCAGAATTCACAGACAGGCCCGTGAACTTGCAGTGCTACGGTGTGGCCCTAAAGTCTGTCTTTCGTCAGCCACGTGTAGAATATCTCCTGGAGTACTTCAAGGGTGACACGGTGGCTCTCCTTTCCAGAAATCCAGTTAAGTCTGTGGGAAACTCAAAAGTCAAAGAGTGGTATATCGGATTCCTCCGAGGGAAGACTGGTTTGATTCACTGCAAAAACATCAAACTCATAACTAGGGACCAGGTGATGGACTTCTATGACATTGAAGTGACCACAGAAGTCCTTCTGGAGAACATGACGAAGCCCTTTAAGAAACTTACTTACATGTACTCTGCCATCCAGACACTGGTCACCGAGCACATTACCAGCTGGAGATGTTTTGCAGATGCTTTAGGGTATAGCAAGCTGCCTCAGGACGCACTCATACGGAGGCATGCTGAAACTGAGCCCGATAAAGTGGCGTGCATTCTGGAGAAGCTGAAGGAAGACTGCCACACTGTGAGGGGCAGGAAGTTTCTGCATGAACTCATCGTTGTAAGTACAGGAAGTAAATAGTGGCCTTGTTTTTGGTCCATTTTCATTATGCTTGCAACATGCTAGGTTCATCCCGATGTCACGTTCCCCAGTGTCAGGTTAGCAGCTATAGTGGCTGCCTAATACTCATGCTGCTTTATCTTAGATCAATGCTGAGAGTGTTCGTGTTTTTCCTCTGGTCTATAATACAGTTTATCAATATATGGTTTTTTTTGTCTTTGTATGTTGACTAATCTTTGAGTTACTAGCTATAAAGACTTTTCTTCTCTTTAACGTCATGAACTAGCAGGCAAAAAAATACACCAGAAATTTGCATTTAAGTCCTATTTCCAGAAAAATGTGACCTAATTACAAAAAAAATCCACAAACCTCATTTGATGTTGGAACTATTTTCTTTCTAAAAACTACAGACTTCACACTGTGAAAAAGTAAGCATGGATCTACCCGACCTGGAACTACATCCCCCTCCGCTCACCTGAGCAACATTAGGTCGCTGCAGGCTTCCTTTACCTGACAGCTTTGGGATGAACTATTCCTTTAAAATCCCCTCTGCTTTGCCTCACACTGTATTCTCTAATTGCTTTCATTATAGCTAATTTGTATTTTTACTATGGTTGTCAAGGGCCTGCTGAGGATGGATTCAGTGAGTCTTGTTGCCCAGGTCATACAGAACACTGTCATTCTGTCCACCGCCGTGGAACTGGGAATTCGATGGCGGGAGCTCGCTGAGAAAATGGGAAAGTTCTCAAGCACACAAATAGCTAAGCATGAAGCACCACATCGAGGGAAGAACGGTGAAGTCGGTCCCCAGGTCAGTTAAATGTTTTGTTTTAGGAAAGTTATTCGAAGTTTCACATCTGACAATTAAAAAAAGAATAACGATGTGTTCTGTTTCAGTCAATGTGGAAGCCTGCCTATGACTTTCTGTACTCCTGGAGTCTTCGCTATGGAGATAGCTACAAGGACCTAATCCAGGATCTGCACCTGGCCCTGGACAAAATGAAAAACCCTGCCACGAGACATTGGAGGCACCTGACCGGTGTGCTCGTCACAGTGAACTGCCTCGATGTCTTTCGAGCCTCTGCTTACCCAAAAGCCTAAATCTCCTCTTCCAGCAATCAAAACATCTTTTGTTACAAGGTGGTGAGGTTCGAATGATCATGTTACATATCTTTTCTGGTTGTCTTGTGGCTTTGCTTACTTTGTCTCGATGTTCATTTTCTGCACAGAGCATTAGAACCGATGTTATTAAAACTCACACAGCTACATGCATTATATATTAGAACAGCTAGCACACTGTTGAGAAAAATATGAGAAAATTAAAGTGTGATGTCTGTTATAGTGAAATGCCACATGTCGTTAAAGTTAATTTTCCTTCTGTCGAATCTCCATGAGGTTAGCCAACTACCATCAGGTGTCCTGGGTATTAACAATGCTCCTGATGTGTAATTATTTGTCAGATAAAAGATAAAAGCTGCTCATGAGTCAGTTAAAACAACTAAATAAAAGCAGAATGAGTCCAGAGGCACTCTGTTGGTTAAAATTATTTACAAAAAATAATAATACAGTTACACAAATCCATCCTCTATCGTCGATATGCGAAAAGGGTTTTTTGTTTTTTCCCTCCAACTATGTCATCTTTCTATAACTTTTCTATAAATGTTTCCAAAATTCTAACCAGCAGAGTGCCTCAGGACTCCTTCTGCTTTATTTGTTTGTCTTTTTATTCCTTTGCCTTTCAGTCGAAAGGTAATTTTACACAAATTTGTATTATTAAAAATACATTCCCAATACATGTGCTGTTTCTACACCTTTCAAGACGCTTCCACCAACAGTTTTTGCATAGTTATTGTAACCAATAATTGGTGAGTTCTCTGAAACAGGATCCACAGCAAGGCTCCTCTAAGTGTTTGTATCAGTGGAGTTTAAAAAAAGTTTAAGGCTTTTCTGTAATATAATGTAAAGTAGCTGCATGAAACCGATAAATGTGAACACTGTTGCAAAAAAAAGAAAAGAAAGAAATCTAGGGTTGCATTTCTGAGTCCGTGAATGAAGTGTTAGGTCTGCGTGCTGAAAATAAAAACGCATGACCAAAGTCAAAGTACCCTGATGGCAGTAAATAAACTGTTAAAGAGCTACTATAATGTAACTTAAACTGTTGTTTTCTTAAATATTAGTGCTATTTTTATAATGTAATGTAATATTTTAGACATGCACAAAACAGTACTTTTATAATGTATACATTGTAATTGCAGTGTGTTCATGATTCATAATGTAATGTTGGGTTTTTTTGTCAAATGGAGAGTGGTGCCATGTACAGTACACACTGCCTTCAGTCTTTGATACCACATTGTATGTAAAAAAAAAAGAAGAAAAAAAGAAAGAAGAATAAGATGTGAATAAATATAAAAAATATAAATCTATTGTGATCATCTTTTGTTTTAATATACAGGTACAGAACTCCGATGATTGCATCATAACAGTAAGGTCTTTGTGCATCCCAGTGATGAAAATAGACAGACAGATAAAGATAGATATTTTAACAATATTTGAATACTTCAAAGCTTATATGTGTCTCCTGTTTTTCCAGTTTTAATGAAGTCAAACGACACATCTTGTGTGTCAGTGTTTTCCATTGATCTTCTCTTGCTGTTTGCTTTTACCTGTTTGTTTAAGCTAGTTTCAGTCGAAAGCATTATGTGCCAGTTCTCAGTTAAACAGAGAGCAGAGAACACTGAATTGACTTTCCTTTTGCTCACTGATTACAGTGCGGGAAAAGTAAATCAAGACAGGAAAGTGGTATCAGGCAGCAGAGTGAAGTGCTGAGGTGATTGTATAAGATGCAACAATGCTTTTTCTAAGGACTGATAAACCTGCATAATATTAATTTAGCAGGACAAATGTTACAGGTAACATTAGGAACAAAAGACACAAATATCTATTGCAGACAATCACAAGGCAGCAACTCAATGCATTTCAACATGTAGACATGGTCAAGATGACCTACTGAAGTTCAAACTGAGCACCAGAATGGGGAAGAAAGATGATTTAAAAGACTTTTAATGTAGCATGGTTGTTAGTGCCTGACATACTGATCTGGGTATTTCAGAAACTGCTGATCTGCTGCGATTATCCCACACAGACATCTCTACGGTTTACAGAGAGTCATCCAAAAATCAGAAAATGGGCAGCAGAGGTGATAAAAAGCCAGGAGTAACTCAAACAACCACCTGTTACAACCAAGGTATGCAGAAAAGCATCTATGAAAGCACAACATAGAAGCAGATGGGCTACCGTAGAAGAAGCTGTCAGCTAAAAACAAGAAACTATGGCTACACAAGGGGTCACTAAAACTGGACAATAGAAGACTGGAAAAATGTTGCCTGGTCTCATGAGTCTGAGTTTTTGATGAGGTCAAATAACAAAGCACCATCCTTTTATGACCACAATGTTCTCATCTTTTGATGGCTGCTTCCAGATGGATAACCATATCTTGCCACATCTCAAAGCAAAGATCATCTCAAACTGGCTTCTTCAACACAACCATGAACTCACTGTTTTCAACTAGACTCCACAATCACCATCACGGATGTGCAGCTGACAGATCTGCAGGAACTGTGTGATGCTATCATGTCAATATGGACCCAAATCTCTGAGGAATGTTTCCAGCAGCTTATTGAATCTGTGGCACAAAGAATTACGGCACCTCTGATGGTGAAAAGTGAAACCACACAGCCTACTTTTGTATGCATCAGATTATTTTTCATAGTAACACCACACAAGCCTTATCCCCCATTTTCAGTAGTGCTACCACTTCATAGAAAAGAAGCTTTTTCTTTAAGATTAATCAAACTTTGTTGTTTCTTCTAAAAAAAGAAAAAAACATTCATTCAGGTCAAATCACCAAGACAGTGGGACAGTGAGGAAATCAAAACTCACAGCATATTTGAAAAACAGTCAAATTCTTCATAGAAACACTCAAATTATCCCCAGAGACAAGAATGGCCCCAGATAGAACTAAAGGTTTAGTAACACATTTTAAATTTGACATGCTTATTTTGAGAAGACCAGAATATTGGATCCCCACGGCTATTTTTAAAGCGCTGCTCTGTGCACACTTCATCCTTCATTAGGAAATGGGACAAAAGGTTCCCTGTTTTAGTCATAATAACCACTGGTAGGTCCAGAGAAATGATTTCTCTGTGAGATTATCTCCACGATCCTTGGGTTCAAGCATTCGATCCTTTTAAAAAAGCAATAATGTGAGCTATAATGAAACATTTGTAATTAAATATCCATAAAAATAGCATTCTGAAGCTGTAAACATACTAGTTATTGACTAATGTGATGTGTTCAGGACACAGAATGACTCATCCAATTAATATAGGAAGTAGATGCATTCAGAGTGTACCAATTACAAATGAGCCCTACAGAACTTAAACAGGGCTAAAAATATGCAAAACTGTGAAATAATATAGTGGTTTAGTCTTTATTATATACACATATATATATATTGGATAACAAATGCTTTTTATAGACATTTTTTAGTCATTTAATAGTGAAGGATGTGCTTCAGATTTGGTGTCTCAACAGGAAATGTTGTAAAGTCTGTGCTGATTCTATCACAGTGAAGTGATTCAACAATTAAAGTGTTCCAGTTTGAAAATGGACAGTGTGTTTTCGAGTCCCTGTTTTTTAGGTGCGCTGAGGCGTTAAACTTTGAAGCTAACACGATGTGACCACTTTTGTTTTGGGAGTCTTTTATAGCAGCAGTGTGACAGTGCAGATAACAGTTTATAGCATTCAAATCGATGCACGTCAGAGTCTTTTTCTTATGTTTGCAAACTAGCTCATACTTCTCCTATGAATTAACTGCAGGCCGACAATAAAACTACAGTTTATGATCCATAAAATGAGACTTTGTTCCAGTAATTTGCCCCGATCATTCACACCGTCTTCTGCTTTGTTTCACTCAAAACTCAAAGCCCACAGGAGCTACTAAGTGCTTCTCATTAGATATCAGCACATCAAGAAGTCTTTGTCACTGACACCCCGGCCAAAACTCTGCGCAAAGTCCTGCTCATAAGTCAGAACATTTTCAACTGTGTCAAGGAAGATGGTGTTAAGCTCCTTGGAGTTGGAGTTGAGAACAAAATGAGACACTGAAAATGTTCCCACACTTGTACCAACTGCACCCCTTAAAACTTTAAGCTCTCATCATCAATCTAAGCACAGGGGAGGCTTGTTCTGCTACGTTCAGGTTATGTTTGTACAGCACACATTCATATATTTCCTCTCATTTCACTAGAGCCAAAGCCCACTGCAGATTTTAACCCTGTTCATCATTGCAGTGACGAGCATGAGATCCCACAAGCAAAGCTCATCTCAGTCTGCTCCGCTGATCTGTGTGGGATTAAGGAGACGTTGGCATAATATTATTTCTGACCAGGGAGATAAAAAATTCTTCATTGCTTGTTGCTTTTTCTCTTTTCCAAACTATCTGCCAAGGAAACCTTTGGCCTATTAATTTTTTTTTTCATGTACATTTGGATGATGAATTAACTGAGTCATTATTACAGTTGAGTATCCTCTACCTGCCCTCAGATCTTATGGTGTGTGACCATTTATGCTGCCTTCACATTCATTAAGGAGAAAATGCACTACCTTATATTTCATTCCTTCACAGTTAAAAGCCGATAAAGCCGAGCAGAACAAGATCAAGAGAGCATTTCTGCGCTTGTCAACACTAAATCTTCCTTGTACTGACAGATACAGATGATTTATCTAGCTCCTTAAACGTTGGAGTCCTCTGGGATATGTGCTGTATTGGACAAAAAATCACATTTTAAATGCATTTTAGCTTTTCACTTTGCTAGCATTCATAGTTTTCTACTGTTGTGAATATTATGTAATGTTGACTGACAAGGAAAACTTTATTTATCTATTCGTTGAAACCTCCATCGTTACAGAACCGACACTTCCAGTCCAGTCCAGTGGGTGGCACTGTTGCATTGACCAAGTGGTTAGTTGCTCATTCTACGCAGCTCTGACATGTCGTTACCTAACAGCACTCTTGTAATAAATAAATAAAAATAATATCCTAAATTATGTGTTAATTATGTCTTATTTACGTTTAGGGAATAATAATAACTCATCAACATTATGAAACTCTCTCAGGAAGACAAATAAAGCATGCGCAGTAATGCACCTTTATACTCCAATGCCTGCATCTTGTTCTGACCTGCAAGCAGTTTGGATTGTTCCTATTTTTAACTCAACAAAAAAAAAATCTCAACAAGTATCCCTGCTGTTATAAGTGGGCATGCTCAGAGTCCACAGAGTGTGACTCTCTGAAGCCAGCAGCCATGGGAGCCATCCACAAATCACTGTTATGAACAGAAGCATTCCTCTGTCCTCCAGGGTATATAAGGCTTCATTTGGTTTGCGTCCATGATATATGTTGAGGGCAAGAAGTCATTTAGCTTTCAATTTATTAGCCTGGTGATTTATGCACGCTGCAAAGGTAGCAGTGGTGTCTCCCACTCCTTCTCTCCAGCCCCCACTGTCCCCTGCTCTCCACCACTTTCAGATTAGACTCTAATAATTTGGTAATAGATGATGTGAAAGAGGAGAAAGTTCAGCAATTAGAAAAAGTCAGCAGAAAAACATGGGTTTACAGTTTCTTTGGCTGCACTTCATTTATCACTAGTGTTATAGTCACTCAGAGCATGATGAAATGCTGAGACCACAGCAACCTGCACCATAGCTGGACTCCATATATTAGAGAAACAAAAACAAAACCACTAAAAGAATATCTACAATAAAAAATAATGATAGAAAATCAGAGGTGTATCGGTTTAGGTTCAACAGCAATAAGAGACACAATAATTCAGCTGTTTCTACAGCTGAATTTTATACACAGAAATTTTATAGCTGCATTTAACATGCATCCTGTACCATTGCATAATATGAGCGAAAACAAAAGTCTTCAAATCCCTAATACAAAACAGAGATGGTTGTAGTTTTACAGATTTGGAAAGGTCTGTAGTTTCCAGTTTTAGCAGATTTGCAGTGCACAAGCATTTTACAAGGTGTCGATTGTTGCCCGGAGATCAATGTCTTTCTTCTGACTAACAGCCCCGCTCGGAGCCTCTTCCCATGACCACCGCTGGGATGGAGGAAGCTCTGTTACCAAATGACTCACTGGGAAAAAAAACAACCTGAAGTGTTTGGCAGTGTTCAGAGAGGCTTTGTGAGTAATCGCCATCCACATCCTTGGACACTTTACTTTGCTCTCACTCTCACTTTTTCCATCAAGCAACTTTGCAGAGCCCTAGTTTTATCATGCCAGAACCCTGAGATAAAAACTGAGGAAATTTAGAACACACAAATAAACCCGCTCTGCTATTTATAAACATCCGCATCTGCAACTCAAACCAAAGTCCTCAATTTAGCACAATTGCTTTGCCTTCAAGGGGATGGTGGCAAAGTGTTTCCCCTTCTGCTCCCTAGTTAGCAGACTGGTTTATTTTTGCTGATGTGATCACATCCTATCATGCATTGGGTTTTGTCAGGTGTACCATGACGGTGTGGAGGAGGTGCAGAGAGTGTATCTGCTGACGGGGCTAACGTACCAACTGTGACACTCCCACTCCATCGATAATGTACAAACCAGATGGAGGAGAGCTGGGAATGAGACATGGGAATGTGCAGGATTGTGGCATAAGATTTTGACAGTGAGCATATCACTACTGAACCTCTAGTAGTGTTTTTTCTTCCTAATAGGTTTGTGATTTTTACATCATGGCTCCATTCATTCGTCAGACCTGGGGTATTTCTTTTACAAGGGCTTTAAAGGCCTTTGAAGTACCTGCAGGGATGTTTTATGAATTAGTAACTTTTTAAAGAACATAAAACTTGTTCTGAAGTAATCGCACAATTGGTTTGTTTTTTTGTTTTAACTTGTAACTGTTTTATTGAGGGCTGTGATTCCCAATGTGCAACTCCAGGAAATTTTGCCCTTAATATGTATAAACCTGAGTGGTCATGTGATAATTAATGCAGTGGAAAAGAAAAAAAAAAGGTTGTGACAACCAAATGTGAGAGCACTGAAGCAGGATGGATTTTGGTGAAACTGCTAATTACTAATAAACTTTTTTTAAATACTGAAACTACAAGTAAATTCTTGCTTAAAGTATGTACAACAGACAAAGTTCAGCACCTATCAGCCCAAAGATTCATGGGATTACAATGTTTAGGTTAAAAAATAACAATTTAGCAGTTTTTTAATGTTTCCATTTAAATTAAGTTGTTTAATTCAATTATGTTTTATTTATGTAATTATGCAGTGGACCTGAACAGTTCAGGGTTACTGTTCAGGTCTTACTGGATGAAGTGGTCCTATAATTATACAGTATATGAGGCACAGGATTGCCTATAAGTAAATAGATCATGAAAGGTTTTCTGAGTCATTTCATGACTTGACTTTTGCGTAGGTTTGACCAATATCCCTGACAACATTTTAACTGTAGTGGTAAAATGGCAAATTGACCCATTCTTTACTTTTATAGTGTACTTGAACACATAGAGGTTTATACGACATGCCTCATTTACACAAGAACTTTTCTCTAGACCTTAGTGCTTCTCTATCTAACATTCACACACCAATGGATGCAAAGAGCAACTTTGGGTCCGGTCTCTTGGCCAAGGATTAGCTTTCAGACTGGAGCAGCCAGCAGTTGCACCACCAACCTTCTTATTAGTGGATGACCTGCTTGAGCTGCTGACTCACAGCCTCTGCAGAGTAGTCCAATTATCATGCTGGAGTAAAACAGATAATAATTTCCCCTGAAATTCAGAAGCCTAGAAGAAATCAAAATAATATTATACCTGGTTGCTGCAAGGTGTTTTCAACTACAGTAAAAGCCTATTTAATGTCACAACTGCCGGTGATTGCATGGTACATATTCCTTTTTTCATCTCTGTTTTACGACTTCAAAAAATCTAGCAGATGGTAAGAGCAGTTTTAAGCTGCAGATGTCTACATATTACAACAACAAGCAAGCCCTCATCATCCAAATGAAGCTCATACTTCTGCCATGACTGTTGGTTATGTATTGGACAGTCGAAAGTCTAGTCTGATAACATTTTCATACCTTTTCTCCTTTAACTTGAAGTCAAACTTCACATCTTGAAAAGAGCTGGGTGGCCATCACGACCACACAACTTCCACATTGATGAGTTAACACATCATGAGAAAAAAAACCCAAAACAAAACACCAGCAACACAAAACCTGCTATCTACTATTCAATGGAGATAAGGGATGGGGGATAAATCTGTCACAGAATAGTGTCCTCTTGACTAATTTCTGTCAACCAAGAGGGAGAACAAGTGGGGCTGAAGGGCTACTATTCCAAAAACAACATAGCTGGAAAGGTAGCCTATTGGGTCCTGACAGATTGGTCTGCCTAAAGAACGAGGAGGAGGAGGAGGAGGTCGCCTTTAACTGACACATGGGGGGGAGCAGAGGTGAGCAGAAATCTGGAGGAGATGGGAACACAGCTGCGGTTCAGGGGAGAGTTAGTGTCTACTTCCAAAGGCTTCCCTGGGAGTCTGAATTTATTGGTGCCCACTGGTTGAAAGCCACCTAATGATACTGTCATAGAGGGACGAGTCTATCTATCTATCTATCTATCTATCTATCTATCTATCTATCTATCTATCTGTCTGACACCCTTCACACCCCTCCTCTGTTGTTTTTGGCGCTGGATATGATGCTTTCCTTTGCGTCTTTGGTCCTGATCACTCCCCAGGTGCTCCACCGCCACCCCCACATCCCTGCCTATCATCCCTCTTTAAACTGTTCTTTCTCATGTGCAGCTGGAGCACTCTGTTTGACCTCATCTCTCCTCATAGAGGCTTTATTAATTGGAGTTGTGGTGGGAGTCCCCACAGCACGTGTGGTTAGAGCGAAGAGCCACCCTCATCACTTAACGTACTGCAAGTCTCAGTGACATGCCATATTATGTTGCCGTCCAGCCTGTGCTCTGCCAGTGTTTTTTTAATGGGCTTGAAGCCAGAGATAAAGATGCAGCTGTTACATTTCTAACATTAAATTACTTTATTTCATACGAAGACCAATTACACTTTAATGGTGTGGGTTTTTTGGGGGGGTTGGGGGGGGTGTCAAATCAGTTACATTTTTTCTTATTTTTTTACTGACAGCATGATTGTGAGCCAACATGCACCTTCAGAGCACTTCTGGATATGGGAGCGCTCCAATAAAAATACTCATGCTCATTCCACAGATACCTCAATTTACTGTAAAGGTTTTGCAAGAAAGCCCATTTTTTATGCTGTTGTGCTTTGTAGAGTTTGTCCCACATTTTTTATTTTAGTATTTTTATGGAAACATATTTGACTGAGAGGTTAATTTATGTTCTCTAGAGTCATAAAGCATCAACAATGTGACAGGTTTTTTTGTTGTTGTCAAGATAGTTGAGACAAAATTGGGGGAAAAATAATCAGAGATCAAAGGCATTTACCTATTCAAGATTTGTAGCTTTTTCACCAGCAGATAAAAATCCAGTAAAATTTGAGGAGAGCTTGGTCTGTTTATTATCAAGTAATTACACTGTTTCTGGAAAGAAATGCTGTAATTGAGTTGTATGAATGTTATTTTTCAGTGTTTGTGAGGGAAATAAATCAGTCGTATATGTGTTAAAAATTTAACGTCTGTTTTTCTTTTCATGTATATTTTGCATTCATGAAATATGAAGTGGAGGACACTCCTAAATGTACAGCACCATCAAACGATATTTTGAAAAGGAAGCATTTAATCTTAGTGCTCCAACATTGTTAGTGGTGGTCCTGTGCGTTCAGCTGTCTTCTAAAATGTTTGGTGAACCAATTTCTCACTCTGTGTCTCAGATAAAGTGAACATGACTGGCTACTTTATTTGGTACACCTTCATCAGGTACACCTGTGGCCATTTTAGCAAGCAAACCTGTGTATGCATCTGTGGCCACTCTATTAGGTACACCTTTGGACCCTTTCTTAGGTATACCATGCACCTTTTAAAATGGCCACCCACTTTATTAGATACACCTCTGGCCATTTTATTAGGTATATCTGTGGGCATTAAAAAAACACAACTTTATTATGTATACCTATTATGTATACCTGTTGTCACGTAACCAGGTGCAGCTATATATGTAGCCACTTTATGCCTTAAAAAAGTTGCAGCACTTTCGGTACATCTGTGTGTCTTTTAAAAATGGCTGGACACTTTACTACGTACACCTCTGACCACAACATTAGGTATAAATGAGGCCATTTGATTAGGTACACAATTACCAATTTTTTTAGGGACACCTGTGTACTGAATAAAGTTGCTGGCCAATATATTAAGTACAAATGGCCACTTTATTAGGTACATCTGTGGTCTAGTAAAGTGGCTAAGCATTTTTTCAAATTCCATCCTTTTTATCCAACCTGTTAACCTGCACCTTTTAAGCAGCAAGGCCTAGACCAGGTCTGTCAGAATAATCCTACCACAGTTTCTTCATAAATTGTACTGTCTAGTAAGGAGTAAAATGCACAACTATGTAACTCTGCTAAATGCAGAAGCATTAAATTGCTTCTGCAGTTGTTTGCATAGTTTCAACTCTGGAAAAGTAACTGTGGAAAACTGTAATTTAGTTTATTGTAAAGTTTCATAGTCACTAACAATCTACAGGTTGCTATTTTCTCCCCGGAGATTTCACAGTTGTTTAAATGCATATTTCTATATACGTGAGAAAGTAAACACATGTCCATCCAAATGCACTTCTGTATAAGTGTAGGGGAGGGCATTAGTGAAGGCCCTGCTCCAGCTACTTTGGTGCCCCAGGTGGGATTAAGATTTGGTGCCAGTAGTGTGGGCAAACAAACAGCAGAGTCTGAAAGGCTATAAAAAAAAAGTTTATGTGAAAGTCAGTTCCAGAGCCTTTATGTATTTTCTTCTCAGTACCAGCTGTTTATTGCACTGTGAGCAGTGTTTTTAGCAATGTGTGAACCACACTGGATATTACTGACAGGCTTTTAAAGATCAGATGTAATGAAAACAAATAGATCTTCCTCTTCTTTGGTGATGTTCCAGCTTGTGCCCTGTATGACTTTCTTGAAGTCAGTTGTCTGTTTCTAATCCAAGCTGTACAAGTACTCTTCATAAGTAATATAGCTCAGCAGACCATTTTCATACTCTGCTTTGACAGACATGTAATCAGATTATGATGTATAATTTTTTGACTTGAGTTCCTTCAATGATGTCAGTAAAGCAGACACATTAATACAAACACCTCTGTGCAACAGACAGATTTCATGAACGTTAGTATTATTGTCGGGTTATTATATTAGACTGGTCACTATGTACCATGTCACAGTGCAGCACCTGTCGTTCTCCTACAGCCCAGCAAAATGTGATAAAGCTACTGTAGCTCTGTGAACAGATATTTTCATTGCATGGGTCAGTGCACTGGTCTCCATGCTGCAGCAGCATGGGTGAATGCGTGTGTGGTCTGCTGGATGCCAGCATGCTTTATAGCCAGCAGAAGGCATGACTCAGTGGTACCGAGGCATTAGATAAAGCAGGACCATAAAATGTATTTAGATTATGCTCTAGTTTTTCACTGACAGTTTAGAAATCAGTGAGCTCTTGTTTTTTCTCAATACAGAGAATACATAAATTGTGTTTTGTGAGTAACATTTGGCCAGTGAAACTCTTCCTCAAGCTCTCGGAGGAGGGTCTGTGTTTGTTTTGTGTGTGCAAGTGTGTGTCTGTGTGTGTTTTAAGCAGAGATTATACTGCTGGGATGCCAGTTCTTCACAGTCCCCACATCACCCAGAGTTTCCAAGCTGTGAAAACATACTGGGCGTTTGTTGGTTCTGAGTGGCTAATAAGGTGTCATTGTCCGGTTGAGCTGTCTGATATCCCGCAGAGTCATTAGGATCACATGACGAGATTTAACAGAACATCCATTACACTCACACTCATGCCTCTACACATCTGCACTTCTTTGTGCACAACATGAGCCTTTCGCTTCACAAAAAATGATATTTTTATTAGATAAGGAAGGGGCAGAGATGGGCTCGGCTTTGTTGCATTTCTCAAAGTAAATTTGTATTCTGCTCCGTGAAATCTGGCTTGAGCCACGATTAGAACCTGTAACATCAAAGCGCCGAGGCTTTCAAAGGCTTTCTTTTACAGCTAACTTCAGCAGTCTTGGCTCCTATGTGTCCAGACAGCTTATAAAGGGCTGTTTTCATCATCACTTCCCAATTCAACACCCCAAATCTCGCCATCCCCCGCTATCAGAAAGAACCCTGATTACGATGTCTGGTTTCTCCACAGACTGGGACATTTTGAGAGTATTTCAGAGGAAAAAATGTGGTCATCCAACTCTGCTGCTTGACCTTGTTAGTCCCGAGGGCTGATTAGACGCTATCTGGAGCTGCTCTTTGAAGAGCGCACCTCTGTCTTTTCTCATTCCGTGCAGTTGATCCATCTTGGCGAGCTGGCACTGGACTCATTGCGGTTACACTTTAATGGAGTGAACATGAATATCACTGTCAATAGCGGGAGACTCATACATGTGGAGGGCTGTGGTTTGTTATTTCAATAGATATGAGAAGGTTGATAGAGAAACACGGCCTTCCAAGACCTGAGCAGAGAAAATAGACAGGTCTCTGTGGATCTCGCTCTCACTCAGTGCTTCGAGAGTGAGAGCCTGAGTTGGGCCTGCCTTGATGTGACCTCAGGGAGGGGTGGTTAATGACGCTCTGGGGTCACACATGACTGGCGTGTCAAGTTGCATGAATCAGTAATATACATTTGACTTTATCACAACAGCCACTCATTGCTCATTGATAAGGAAAAATGCTTTCTTCATCTGTCACGTGCCACTACTCTAGGCTGAGCAGTAAGAAAGCAGTCGGTGCTGCTTATCTCCTCTTCGTGCACTTCAAGCCCTGAGAGTCTGTAACTGACCGATGAAGGTTTTGTCCTTATTGAAGATCAACACTGGAGGAGTTGTCCTGTGATGACATCATATTCTCGAGAAGCAGCTGTGTTTTCTCAGAGTTACTTCAGCAGCAAAGAGCTGAACTCTGGAGAAAGATCTGCCAAGAAATGTAAATGTAGCATGGGTGTCCATCCCAGTTTCTGCATTACTGCTTTTTAAAATGAGGAAAGATGTGGACTCCTCGTGAACTAAGTGTGCACTCACTTTGAAATCACAACTCCTCTGGCACAAGTGTGGCTGCAGAAGTTACAAAGCTTAGTTCACGTGTGCAGACGCAGGAAGGCAACCGACTGAAACTCCTCAGTGATACAATACAGTGTAGTCATAAATATCTGAGTTGTAAAAGAAGATAACAAATAGCAACGAAGCACTGCGCTACACTTCCTTTGTAAGCTGTAACTTATTTTTAAAGGCGCGATAGTGGAAGTGTTGAGTATCATAATTTATATATTTATCATGGTTTTTATCTAAGAGAGAGATCTGCAATTATTCAAGTAGATTTTTTCCAGCACTTGAATAAATGTGCTTTGTGACAGTTTAAGTACATGACACATGGATTGACATTAAAAAGATGAACGCTTCATTCATTTGAACACTTTATTTCATTTCAGTTTAAAGGAAACAGCTCAAAAAAACAGTAAATATAAAACTGGATTGTCTCTTTTGTCCAGCAGAGATGATTGTGCAAAGTTTTACACCACAGATTTATTATACCAGACAGATACGCTCACCTTGATGAGGCCTTTGCTATTCTGATTTTTTTTTTTTTAAGTTGTACAAATCTCTGAAAGTCACAATCTTTAATTAAACATTTCACATGTACTTTTTAACAAAGGAAAATGAGTGAATGAATGAGCATGCATGTTTTGCAATAACAATTCAACACAGTTTATTGTCTCTTTAGTTAAAATGTAAAAGTTTTGATACAAGGAGGAAACCGCTCACTTAAACAAGCCTGTTTCCCTCGGAACAACACGTCTACTAAGTCTCAGGCCTCCACGAAGATGTAAATGGATGTTTGGTAGTGTTGTGACCTTCGACCCTGGCTGACCCCCCCCCCTGTTTCCTGAACCAGATGCTGCTCCTGTGGACTACACTCTTCCCAACCTAAACAAAGTAATCCTCCACTAAACAAGATGGATATTGTATCACCAACCTAGTAAATACCAGAGAGCCAAACACACAAAGCTGCCCTCTTTTCATCTCTCTGACTGGAAACAACAGGCAAAAAAATCATTTCCTTTAGTTTTGTCCAGAGTGAGCAAGCACATAACAATTTGAATCTAACACTGTTTTACATGAATTTTCCCCCCAATGTTACAACTAAAATAGCCCTCTCAGTTCTTAAAAATAAACTTTTACACTATATGGTAAAATGTGAGATGGGATCACTTATCCCTTGCAAATCTATATGGCCAATATCTACAGATGTACCCCCACAATTTACTATAGTTGATTCTTAAAAAGAGAACAGCTAGTGGAGATTATAGCACACACAGTGATACGAAGTTGGATGATGGATGAGCAGTTGGCTTGTTTAAATGATGGATTGGTGAAAGGAAAGAAAGACCTCACCCTGGATCATTATTGCTGTGTTTTCTCATTTTGAAGACCTTTTTAGCACAAACAGCATCAACACCAGGATCCTAGCAAAGTCTTCCTTTTGCACTCCCCAGCCGTGTAGAGGCATGTTGTGCTTAAGCGGGTGAATTAAATCTCTTTCGTTAAGGAACTTTTGCGTGATACACACCGATTCTTAGGAATAAACAAGACATGACACCTGCACACGTGCCAGCGTTATATCTGTTGTGTGCGCCCGTTTCTACTAATTTATTTAGTCTGTTTTTTTATTCCAGTCTCAGTTTGATTTTCTCTCCTGTTCAACTAAAAAAATTATGCGCCTTTGTTTTTACTTCTCATGTCTCGTGTGTCATTTTGCTATGTGAACTTCTTCATGTGTCTTTTTCCCCGTTTTGCTTGGAAAGGAAAACGGGGGAAATGCCTTGATCAGCCTTTGATTTTTCGATTCCTCCCTCACTGCTAGGAGCCTAATTAAATTCAGCTCTTCTTTCGTGTTCTGCTTTTCACTTCATTTTATATTTTGATGTCTATTTTGCAATAATCAGGCAATCATGAGAAATAGCACCTTAAGCTGCCTTTCCCAGCTCTGGCTTTGCATTGAGGGCTGTGCTGATAGTTGCCGAGATACTCCCGCCCCTCGACTCACGTAATTCATCTTGTTGACCAATCCCGTCGTTCCCCCAAAAAAGTTTACGCCATGCAGCCTATAAGAACTGCTTAAGTATCTCAAGTAACAGAAAAGACTTGTCTTTCCCGTAACCCATTTATGGATTCGTTGGTGCCTTCAAAGCCTGGTAGAGCCACAGGTGGACTAACTCTTTGACTTCATGAGAGGGAAATAATTTTGGGGGGACACTTTCTGGCCGCCATCGACCCAGGTGGAGATGTCTGAGGAAAATCTGGGGGAAGAATCGGGCAGCTCCCCAGTCTCTCCTGTGGACAGCCTGAGCAACAGCGAGGGGGAGCTGGACAGACAGCCGAAGAGATGTGGGAGGAAGAGGAGACCGAGCAGGAAAAATGGGGAGGACTCAGATAGCCCGACCCCTGGGAAAAGAGGGAAGAAGTCCAGCAGCAGCAGCCCCCAGTCTTTCGAGGAGCTCCAATCGCAGCGGGTCATGGCCAACGTCCGGGAGCGACAGAGGACCCAGTCTCTGAACGAGGCTTTTGCGGCTCTGCGGAAAATTATCCCCACTTTACCTTCGGACAAACTCAGCAAAATACAGACCCTAAAACTTGCAGCCAGATACATCGACTTCCTCTGCCAGGTGCTGCAGAGCGACGAGCTGGACTCCAAAATGTCAAGCTGCAGTTATGTGGCTCACGAGAGGCTGAGCTACGCCTTCTCTGTGTGGAGGATGGAGGGCGCTTGGTCCATGTCAACATCTCACTAGCACCTGGAGAAATCATGCCCAAAATGGTACGCTTGGCTTTTTTCAACTAAAACTGCATGACTGGAAAATAAATAAATAAAACACGAGACTGTTTTATGGCTGCACAGTACAGTGGTGTAATTCAACCTAAGCAGCTTTACTTTGTACACTTTTCCTTGTGTCTTTCTGCAGAGTTTCGTCACTTAGCGAATGCCTTATTTTACCTACAGGTGACTGCTGAATCTACTACTCACATTCTAAAAAGGGACAATCTGGAGTCCAATGCTGGATACATGGGATCGCCTAACGACATCAGAAGTTTTGTGCAGAGGCCCGAAAGGGACTCACAGCCTCATAGCTCCATACACCCCAATTCTGGTGTGTTTTCGTGCTGTTGACGACGAATGTTTAAAATTTCGCCTTTTTTAAATGCATGCCTTTGGGCTTTATTTCTGTGGAGGTCAAAGTGCATTATTGAAGTCTCAGTTTTTTTGTTTTTTTATTTTTCTCGTTTTTGTGTGTGTGCGAGAGAGAGGGAGACTGTCAACTGGTGGTGTAGCTCACATTACAGGCTGACTTTGTGGATCTAACCTGTGCAAAAAAAATATTTTTCAGAATGCATTTATTTATTTATTGATGAAACGTGTTGGAGAATAGATCCTGTGTCTGAAATAAATACGTTCCTATTTTTTATTATCGTTTTTTCAGTTTTGTAAATGTTTGTATATAACTTTTTTTTTTGCATTAAAGAAAGACGATGAAAGCTGCTTGCATTTGACTTCCCCCCCCTTCTTTTTACCCAGCGTGCTTGCCAGTGAGGAGGGCGAAACTACTGCCAAGTAAAGCACGCTTACATTTGATAGTCAACATAAATTACATCTGAAATAAATTAGCTTTCATACATCACGTGGAGGGTGATTGCATTTGCATATCCATCAATTTAATGGTAAAACCTCCCACTATTGCCAGCTAGGAAAAACAGATGGAGTTATTACTGGCATGGATAGAAGTGTTGGATATATGTTTTTTTTAATTATTATTATTTGTTGCACATCCAAAAAGAAAATAATATTTTTTTAAATCATGGTTTGGTACGCTTCTCACATATAACTAAAACTATTTAAGGAAAGATTGAGGTCAACTCGTGATTTAAAAGACAGAAACGTTTTTATTGCAGCACAGTGTGTGCTGTTAAAAAAGCGCCAGTCAATCTAAAATTGCGTTTTAATTAAAACATTTTTTTTGAAAGCCCCGTGCAGTCTCCAGTTTCTCTCTCACTCTCGCTTTCTCTGGCTTTGTTTACAGTTGGATTAAGGCCTGTGCTTGAAACTCGCCATTATAAGTAAATGAGTTACACTGAGGTCAGATGAGCCCGCTGCTGGACTCCTGCTACAGTCTCCTTTCTGCCAGCAGCTGAACTTCAGCAGAAGTTCACTTCAGGGGTTATAGGATTTCAGAAATTCTTTAGAAATTGTCGTCAGTTACAAAGGACGTGCCTTATGAGATCATAACTGAGGGAAAAAAATCGATTCACGTCTGGTGTAATTGCACATATTACATCAGCGGTAATTTAGCGACTTCCCCACGTTGTATAGCCTTGAAATGTATTCCTGCGCATTGTCACTAAATAAATCTTTCACAGTGCTATCGTGCTGTGATTGATCTCGGTGATCTGGGAAAGTCCTTCTCGCTGTCCAAATCAAAGTGCGTGCCCGTTTGAAGGTGTGTAATTGGCTTGGGAGGCATGTATGGAATTCCCAGATGTCTATGAAACTTAAGGAGGCCGTGAAGGTAGGCTGTGGGTCCCCGCGTGGAAGCACTGGACGTTCAGGGGAAATGCCTCCCAACTATGTATCAACAGCATTTCCACCCCCCGAAATGTTTACTGTGAACCATTTCCACTATAGCATCAGATAAATAATCAGGGCCCACAGCAAATAGAAGCTGTGACCAATCCCCATATTTCAAAAAGCCCATAATTTCCTTTTTAAAAAAAATAATAACAATAATTTCCAATTCAGGCCTTAGAAGCTACCTTAAATAAGTTTCCTCTCCCTTTCTCGGAGGAGAGGAGTTGGCAATTGACACGGTGCAGAGGCACAGAATGAAACCTATTTAGAACAGATGTTAGTATTTTTAAAAAAAAAAAAGTCACGTGAAATGAGCAGATGTTCAGACTGTGCAGAGACTCGCCGTGCAGCGCAGTGCAGTGCTGTGCACAGAGAGCTCGGAGCAGCTCCTCTTAGCAGCCTGTGGCACTACATTCAGATCATCTAGTACAGGTTTGATTAACGTGGATCGATTAAAGGGAATAATATGGATGTGACTGACCGTGGAAAGACAAAGGTAGGCTGTCAGAAAGGTCGCTCTGCATTGCTCGTGATGTTGTTGCCTAACGCTACACTTGCTGTTTATTTGTCTGTAAGAAAATGCAGGCAAATAAAATACAGAATGTTTTTTCTTTCAAAGCTGCCACCGCTACCAGGCCTACTGCAGTCAAAGTTTCACACTTCTTTGAAGCGATGTGTGTGTGCGTGCGTGTGTGTGAGAGAGGGGGGGGGAGGGGGGGAAGAGAATTTATCATCCAGCCATTTTGGGGAAGAAAGAAAAAAGAAAAGAAATGCATGGCACACATAAATCCCTGACAGAGGCTGTAGCACTACTGCCGTGTGATCATCGGCTGCGATTCATTTTTGTTCCGATCCCCCTTTCGCTTATAATTTGTATATAGAAACCTCACGAGTTACCAGTGAAGCTCGTATAAGCTGTGTCAACGTGAAACTATGAAAACGTTTAATTACAGTTTATGAAGTTATTATAATAATAATTATTATTATTATTATTATTATTATTATTATTATTGAAATGCTAGATTATAGCCAACAATCTTTCAAACTTTAACTTTTATGTTGGGCTTTGATTGTTTTGTCGTTGTTGTTTAGTTTAATTGATGGCAGTTTGATACATCACGTTACTCATGTTACTCAGGTTACTGTTCTTAAATCAGACTACAATTAATATAATAATTATTTGTATTTATTTATTTATTTATTTATTCGTTTTAGCAAGCCCATTTTAGCAAAGATTGCTAATTTATTAAATAAGAAGCTCAACAATTTGTCCACTTAATAATAATAATAAAAATAAAAACAACAATAGTTTTGCTTTATTTCGTGCCATACTATAAATATTTTTAATTCTACCCCTAAAAAGAAGAAGCAGGTGGAGTTGACTGCTTCCTCGGCTATTAAGACCAAATCCTGTTTCCTGAAGCTCGAAGAGCAAAAGCTCCTTTCAGACCCACACAGACACCCTCAACAATGCCCCAGAACGCGAACATATTAAAGCCAGGAGTGGGTGAACTGGAGTCGGGATCAGATCTCAGGGTTGCACTTGAGGAAGGGAAACAGAGGAGAGACTAAACACAGCGAGAAAGCTACAGCGCATAATCCTGCATTTGGAGTCTGATGATTACTGAATGCATTAACGTCTATAATAATTGAGAAGAGATTTTATGTAAGGTTAAGTTGTTCACCACTAAATAAATAAATAAAGTAGCCATATTGTTCACCGACATCTTCAAGGATACATGTGAGTAAGCTCTTAACATGTGACTACAACAAGATCCGTTTTAAAGATGGAAAAACCTCGTTTAGTCCAAGAAAGAAAGAAAAAAGTGACAGGGAGAATCTGTATTCAACGATGAGCTCTCAGCAGATGGCACCTTGCATTACCTGCTGGATCCTTTGACTTTCGCTATTGTGGAAAAAGAGCATTAATTTTTTTTGTGTGTGAGATGTCAAACAAAATAAACTTTTTTGATTTTATTCTCCACATTAAAATATATTCACAGCTAGAAATAGATATACAAGAACACAATTAATTAAATAAAACCATGGTTTGTTCTGGGAGAGTCTGAATTCCTTTGATTTTTGGTGCTGGTACTGAAAATGCGTCACGTGCTAAAAGAAGATGAACTTTTCTGTGGTGATTTTTTTAGTTTTTTAGTCAGTTTACAATGTGAAAGTACCCTCAGCTCACAAGAATCTTCCCTCATGTAAAACGAATGAATCTTCAAAAAGTTTGATTTGTCTTTACGTACAGTCAGGCATGTTTTAGAAAATGCACACTGGCACAAGTGGAGGCACACCCAACGTTTGAAAATATATTTACAATTTATGCCAGTGCATGTGAACCCAAACAGAACTATATGTGCCAAAAATCTCCCTTTCTGACTGTTGTGTCTGAAAGAAAGTCACCTTTTCCCACTTTTGTAATAATCTCCTGAAAATACCTCAGACTGCACTTTAAAAATCTCATTTTAGTTCTTCAGAGAGCTTCAGTTACAGTAACAAGTGCTAAGAACTGCTGTAGAACTACATCGAGAAGAGGCTTTCAACATATATACTTTTCCCCTGGATTTAAAATAAATCACTTTGATCGAAGACAGCCACTAATGCTGTGTCTCCAACCTGCCAAAGAAACATGTGTTCAGACCATAACACATTGCTCTCCAGGTACGGCAGCATTTGAAGTTTAAATAATGCAGACAGGCACCTGTGGTGCACTGACTTGATTTAAAGACATGAGATGAAAAAAGTGAAAGGAAAGATTGTGAAGGGAAAAATGTTGACAAATTTTTTTTTTTAATTTTGCTGATTAATGCCTTTAAAAAATGCACAGTCTTGTGATACGACAGATAGAATTTTTTGTATGCAATTTTAAAAAATGAATTTGTGGAAAAAGTGGAAAAAGGAAGGTTAACACTTTTTCGTGGGTTATTTGTTTCTTTTCTTCAAAATAAAAGTTAGTTTGGAATTTTTGAAGATTTATTTTTCTTACTTTGCAGTCACACACAGTTTAAAAGTTTAAATATTTTGTCTAAAACCATGACAGAACTTATGGTGAATGATTTATGTCGTAGTTTGATCAAAATTTCTTGACATTTTTGTGCATATTAGAAGAAACTGTATGTGACTGCCTCAGGAAAAAGTTAAACTGATACTTTTGCATTTGCTTGGACTCTTGTGGACACACATACACACACACACACACACACACACACACACACACACACACACACACACACACACACACACACACACACACACACTGTCTTAGTCAATTAGAGATGTCAGCTTCAAATCTGAACCACAACAGGTCACCACTTTATAACAGCAAAAGACACACTGATCCTGAGGAATGACATCACGATTTTGGCATTTGCCATTTGATTGTTTCCAGGATCAAAACTATCCAGAGGGCACAATGAAAACGTGTGCACCTTGTGTTTAACCTTCATTGCGTGTAATGTGTGCCACCCAGGCTGCAGACAAGACACGGATCACTGTGTTTTAAGGGTATACACAATGATGTCACAGACAGGAAAAGGCTGGAAGAGGCTTGGCACCTTCAGGAACTGGCCAAATCCCCATTGGCTCAGCAGAATCACTGTAATAATAAACAGGCAATCAGAAGGCAGCGTGAGCGTACACAAAGGCATTGCGAAACTTTGCAGATAATAAAAGCAGATTTTTCACTTGAGGGGGATGATTATTTGTGCTCTTCAGTTGTCCATAAATAGAGGGCCCCTCACAGGAAGTATAAACATACCGATGGAGTGGAGGGCAGTCATAGTCCAGTGCAGTGATTTCAAACATCGCTGTTTATGTTCAATCAGGATGGAGCGTAACTGTAGCCCGAGTTTGTGCATGAAATACAAAGGATTATTCTGTTTGGGGGGAAAAAACTCCATGCAGAAGGTAAAGTTTTTGAAGCGTGCTTCACTCAATTAAGGTGCCACATCTAGTAAAAGTCATAAAGCCCCGAGTTAGCTCCCTGATTAAATAAACACTGAAATGTCTTTACATTATTTTACATAAAGTCCTGTGTCATTCTAAATGATCACTACAAACATATATGAATAAAATAATACAAAAGCTATTAACCTTTATCTAGTTAAAGTAACCTCTTTCTGGATGTTAATTAGAGGAGAGCACAACTTATTCACACTCAGAGTAAAACATGCAGTCCTTGTATATTGCCCAGAGGTCAATAGGCCTCTAATGATTCAGCATCCCTGCTCTCGTCCCTAGGGCGCTCCACTCCCTGGGTATTAATCCCATTGCCTTCATTAACCTGCTGGCCCACCAGTGTCCCCCTCCCCTCAAATGCTGAATCCCAGCACCACGCTGTCATGTTGATAATTGATCTGTTGTTACCTGTTTACAATGATCTCCTTATTCCTCCCCAACCATCTTCAATACTTTATTCTTATCTGTGCTCTCAGCAGGAAGCAGCATTATGTCAAAGCAGGGAAAATCTAATTGACCATCACCACAAAACTTTGTTGAGCATACAGGACAAAGCAACTCTTCACAATGTATTATGTGTTTAAAAATAAACTGAAGGTGGAAAAAAGACGTATTTGTATCATCTGTAAAAGTGGAAGTGAAGACAGCCATGTCCAGAGCAGCTTTTCTATAACCAAATCTCTCATCTTTTTTTTAATTTATAGAAGAGACAGATATAACAAATTAAATCTACAAAAAATGAAGCAATACTTGAAAGAAATCTATCTTTTGTTTTAATTCTCAAATATTTGAATGTCTAAAGGGTCTTTGGTTATACAGCGTATTAAGCAATAGTTTTTTTTTATATAGGTTTCTCAGCTTTCATGTTCTGTTTAAGCTATGACTCATAATATATTTCCTGCCATCCCAGCAGGGGTATTGGTGCAAAAGGCTGCCCCTTCAGTCCCACCGCCGGGATCCTTCAGCTTGTCGACAGAGGAGCCAACTGGCCAGAGGATCAACAAAATGACATCAAGTACAGATAACAACAAAGAACAGTTGTATGTGTTACTAGAAGTGTGGGATGTCCCTGACTCTCTGCACTGTAATTATGATGTATTACCATGCTGAGCAACTACTCATTAACAAAATGTTGATTTAGGTGTTTTGAAGCTGCTGTCATGCGGTTGTGCTCGCTGACATAATTTTAAACTCTTTAAAAAGTCTGAACTATAGATTGTATAACAGAATATTATACGAATGGAGTGGAAACCCCGTCACAAAGTCACTGATGCTACGAGTGTGAGACAACATAAACATCATCTTATCTCCTCTATCTCCATGTCATCAGGGGGAGGGGGCTGGGCACGTCCTCCGCAAGAGATGACCGGCTGTTTTTGACCTTAGTGCTAAATCAAGTTCAAAGAGGACCACTGGTGTTTGGCAGATAGTTTTACATGAGGGCAGAGGGAGGACCATTTGTTTGGTCAACCTCTGGCTCCCCCTTTGATTCGCAGCTATCTTTGACCCCTGCCACAGTGACACCACTTAAGGCTCTTCATTTGGTCACAGTGGCCAGTCTGATGAAACATGGGAAATGACTGACTTTACTTTCTATTCAACTTAAGGAAATAATTTTTCTGAATTCCATATATATATATATATATATATATATATGATTTCATTATTATAGGAAAAACCAGTCCAGTCTACTGCAAAACTAATTTTCATTAGATAAAAGGTTGGGGTGTAATTAATATAAAATGATCTAATAACATTGGTTGGCTTAAGATCCACGTTAAGATGGAAAAGTACTGCTTCAAAACTCATACAATGAATCATACGTTTACCAGCGGAAAGATTTTACACTTTTAAAATATATGAACAAGATGTCATAACTACATCTGTCATGTCAAAGCGGTAGTTCGGTCTGGGTTACTTTCTGCTGTCTTGGTTCCAAAGAGTCTGGTACAAGTGAACGTTATCCAAGAGCAAAGAAATATATGTGGAACACTATTTTTCCACGGACAACGTCTGAACACAACTGGAAACCCATCAGGAAAAACAGCGCTGTGTTTTTTTTGCATTACAAGTGTATTATCACATTATAAGAATGAATAATGTATCATGATCGGGCGCCTGTTATTTTAGGAGAAAAATCAGAGTATTAATAAAATGAGATTTTGAAGCAGGAGAATGGCTGGGTTTTTGTTTTTGTTTGTGTTCTGTGCTCTTGTGTTTTATTAACTAAAGGAAATGTAGCGTTTAAAAGGAAGCGAGTTTTGATGTTTGGTGCGCAGAAGAGAAGAAGCACAAATGCAGCTTTAGTGTGCCATTCAGAAAACGCAACTTCTCATAGTATGAAGCCTTTCTTCACTTGAACCTTGAAAATGTAATGCAGAAAGCTGGAGTTTCAACTGTCCTTGCAACCATGTGTTTCAGTGAGTAATTCAAGAGATGTTTAACAAAAAGAAATGCCTGCCAAAGTATCTGATGTGTTGCAGTGAGTCACCTTTTCTCACGCATGCACAAGTTTTCTCAGTTGTATTCTTATTTTGGTTCATTTCCCTGACCTTTAACACTTGCCCCAGAGAGATGCAAATGCCCAAAGAACATAATGGCTCCCTTCCTGTGTAAAAACTAGCCCGTAAAGAAAGATAATTAGGGTTGTCATGACAACAGAGTCCAGCGGGCTGATGGAGCAGGGTTCGCTTGCAGAACTTCAAACAGTATCAAAGCTCCGCGGGCTGGTACATGAGCTCTGGTTTGAATTAGGGCCTGACTTCCACATTCTCTCTTCAAATTCAAAATCTATATGGAACAGGGAGAAATGGGAGAAAAAGGGCCCAGCTAGTCCTGGTCCAGACAGACCAACAGATCTGGATTTCATTAGAGACAATTATCTTATCTGTTTCATCTCAATGCTGCCCCAAGGGTTGGCAGGCAGACCAGTGGGCTCTTTGCAGTTTGAGAAAGCCTGCAGCCAGCCAGAGGCCTGTGGATCAGGTCATTAAAACACTCCTGCCCCTGCTGCTAGTGATAAAATATTTTCATGCTTTTGTAAATAGATTTTCTTCTTTTAACCCCACAGGACACAAGATACACAAAGTTTCTAGCTCGGGATAAAAGTGTCCTCAGTTTTAAGAGGAGTCAGCCAAAATGTTAGTTTTGCTCTCAGGTGAAGCTGAACTAGTTTGCCTGCAGTTCACTTTCCAGCAAAGCTGCTATTCATCATCACCATGGAGCCTGGCTCCTCTAGTATCCAGTCAACCTGTTAAAGCCTGTGTCACACACCTGTCAACGCAGCATGTAAAATACAATGGTGATGGTGGTATTCGTCACTGATGGTTTGCTCTAGAAATAAAATCCTGTTAGTCAAATTTAATCAGTTAAAATTGATGGTCAGCTCACAATTAGTTAGATTACACCTCCACGTCTCTCTGTTTAATATAAATCTAAAGCCAGGACACAATTAGCTTAGCATAAAAAGTCAATATAAATATAGAAAGGTGCATTGGCTCTGTCAAAATGTAATACAACCATATGTACACCAAACGACTTTTCTGTCCTAAACAAAAAAAAATGTAGACTAGATATGTCATTTTTATGATACAGAAAAATCCAGTGACTTTAGATTATGAACTGAATGTCAAGCTCAGGTGTCTAGCACCCACCATCCACACCAGCTATCAACTTACAGCTTCACTGTCTGCACTGATAATTGTGGTCCCTCCACAACAATTTGCCTGAAAATATAAAACAGACCCATGAAATGAAATTTCTAGGACACATGGTTGGGGATGAATACACACTTTACACTGTTTTAAAGCAATGTATGCAGTATGATTGTTTGTATCGTTAAGTGACAATCAGTTTATAGCAGCTAAAGTTTTTTATATCTGTACTGCTTTTTTTTAACTCGTTGCATAAGTTTAGGAAAGATTGTGCCTTTTATGGAATACTTAAGATGACTTATGGCATGGGGCACAACATCACACCACTCACACATGGACTCTGTACTCAGACCAAGTCCACTGGACTACTTTTAATTACTTTGCAACCCTGTCCTCTGTTGTGTGCCTTCCTCCTGGTTTTTATGTGTTCCTCTTGTCTGTTATTTATTCTTGCTGTCCTACTATTTAGATTTTTATTTCATGCACAGCTGGTGTGGAGCACCCACAATTTCGTTGTACATGTACAATAAAAAGGCTATTCTATTCTATTCTATTCTATTCTATTATGTTATATTATATCTATATAGACTATATTTGTTCTTAAAAGTACTCCAAATGAGACGCCAATCTCTGTAAAATGACACACTGTGGTTTTTGAATATCCTGGATCAACTGTTCATAGAGTTCATCATTTTTTGTGAAAGTTTGACGGTTGAAAAACATTATGTCATGCTTACAGTTTGACTAACCAAGCAAACTATCGCAGGTTGATTATTGAATTTTACAAAGACACCATGATGGTTTCATTTGCTTACCTTTGGAAAGAGTAAAGCTTGCTCTTTCATCCTCGATCAGCTAAGCAAACTTGGTTAAATTTAACACAAGTCATGCTGACTTTCTAAGTCCAAACTACAAAGTTTCTTAAAAAAAAAAATAAAACAACTTATGACCTCAGTCAGAAAATGTCCGGCATGGCTCAGATTCTGGGGACCTGCACTTTTTTTTGACAAATTTAGGTAATCTTGTACAGTTTGGCTTAGAAAATAGCTGCTTATTTTTGGACAGGATGCCCTTGGTGGGGGCGGGATGGGGGTGGCAAAGGAGCAGAGAGGGATGTGAGGCCCTCGTAGAACCCGGAGCTGTAATTGAGAACCTTCCTCATCAGGGGTTAGGGATCATGGGCAGAGACTTTCCTTCATCACAGCCAAGCCGGGAAATGCAGAGGACAGCATGGGTCAGCTCAACCAACCTGCTGTGTGCTGTTACCATGGCAAACATCCCAAGGGCCAAAGAAAATAGATGACAAGTACAATAAAATAAGGTGCAATCACGAAGGTCAGTTGCCTCCAATGCTTCTCAAAGCCCCCACGTTCTCCAAAAGTGAAAGAAAAGCCGGGTACTTAATTGCTCTGTAATGTGGTCATTTTCCCTCCTTGCATCTAGAAATCAGGAAGCCTCGAGGGACGTGCTCTAGAGACTCTCCGTGAGCAGCCACTGAGCTATTCCAGTCCACTTCAATTGCGAGATATTTACTTTCCTGTTCTTTGTACTGGGTGCCCTGCAGATGGAATCTAGCATCCTCTTCAAGGGGAAATTTTATGAGTTATTAACTGTCAACAGTTCATAACCCCCAAGGAGCTATTAAACTTTCTCCTGTGGTCACAGCAGAAATGCCAGTGTTTGATTTGGACTGGAAAGATATTTGAATGTTTTTGCTCTTCTCCACCCTGCGTGCAAGTGCAGCAAAATACTCAAATCAGCTTCAACATCAGATCACTGTGTCAAGATAAAGATAATAATGTGTTTGCTTAGTTTTGAAAGTACAGAAGGCATCGTGTGGATTTAGTGTCCATGAGCACAGTTTATCACAACAGTCAAAACACAATATGGAGACAAATCAAGGCACAAAACCATTGGAAACAACACAAGTATTTCCTGGGCTGAATCATCTTTGATAAATAACAAGATACTAATTGGATTTTTAGAATTTCATTAATCGTGCAGCTGCAGGTGAAGTACTCCAGTATTCTCCTAATTTACGAGCCGAGATTGCTTTTCTTTTTCACTTTTTTGTTCTTCTTTTTGTACAGTGCGCTATATAACAGTTATATTTGTACTCAAGAAATGGTGTCAGCGGTGTGACTAAATCATTTATCACCAGCCAAAAACAACGAGGATGAATAATTGAGTCCAGATGTAGCTGATTCAAGCGAGATACCAGGGTTCATTTCCTGTCTGTGCTTTGTAAGACAACCTATTACACCTCCCAGGCAGCTGCCGGCTACGCTGGCCCAGCCTGAATGTCAACACTCCTCAGGTGTCAGTGTAAGAATCACACAACACGCAAGAATGCTAGTCTCCTCCATTTAGACCTTATTCTCTAACTCTGTCATACGGTCAGGCAGAGGTGGAATAAATACATGTACTTAAATTTACTTGGGTAGTTCCATTTAATGTTACTTCTCCTTAGATACATTTACAGTTACACAATACAGCACAATGCAAAAAAGCATAAAGAGCTGATGCTGGATTGATGCAGATTTAAAAAAAAAACAGGAGTGAATATAGCAGCTAAAACTAGTTCCACTATCTAAACTGCTGTTGGCAGATTTACACCATCACACTGTGAGCCATGCTGTTGTGTAATGATGACACTTCTGCTCTCTTTCTTGTGTAAAAGTATGAATGCGGGACTTTTACATGTTACAGTGTTTACCCATTTTTCTCAAGGAACAGATCGCCACCACTGTTCTAAATAAATTCTGCATCAACAGACATACTGAAGATGTGAGCATGCATCTTACCAAACATGTGTAAAGCGCTATTCAGACAGCAGTATGATTAGGTATGCTGACAATTATTGCAAAGTGAAAATACAAAGGATACAAACAGCAACACACACACACACATACACACACACAAACTTGCCTGCAGTAGCAGTTCCCTTGTTTATTTTATATGCTAAAAGATCTGGGAGGTCATAATTCTCAGTCTGCCTTAAAAGCATTCTCTTCCGGCCCTTTTGGGCCCATGTGGTAATAATTATGCTCTCTGGCTTGGCCATGCAGGTGACTGACACTGAGTGACCACTCCTCAGCACCCATGCATGTGCTAATGAAACACAGCTTCCTGGTTGTCGTTTTTTTTTTTTTTTTTTGTAAGGTGTAAGCTGTTCAACTTGCACTTTGTTGCTTCACTCTTCACTCAGCCTTAAGCAGTTTGAAAATCGTTACGTCCTCCTCCTTTTTCATAGAAAACCTGCTTATCCTCAGACGCTCGGTGAACTGAGGTTGCATTTTGCAGGTGGGACCAAACGTGCTGTCTTTCAAACGGAGCCGTGTTATTCATGTTCTCACTGAAATCTGTATCCATCCATTTCAGCATGAATTGCATGCCAGTTTCAAAACAAATAAACACCAGCAGAGGAGGTTTCTATGGACAAAATCAATCTGTGGGGGGATGTCAGGATTGTTTGGAAGAAAAGGTAAATAGTGAAGCGGAGTGGCCTACAGACTTTAATGCAGTGTTTACACTGTAATTAGTCTTTGCAGAATGAGATTCCTGACAGAGGGCCTGAGACGGCGTGGCATGATAAAATAAACTCTAAACAGTGCTGTTTCAAGACATCCTCCGTGGACCATAAACCAAGACAGTCTTTACAGGCTGGCCTACAACCACCACTCTCTAATTTGCAAAATGGGTGGTCTGATCTTTTTTTTTTTTTAACCATCTGACTGTCATCTTCTCTTATCCTTATTTTAATGCAGCTTGTTCTCCTCTTTTCTTTGCATTTTCCCTGAGTTTTTTGCTATTTCGTTTTTTTCTCAGTGTTTACCCCTCAACTTCCTGCTTCCCCCCATCCAAAGTGAACTTCGCATGGAGCTTTAACTTCCAGCTTCTCTGCAGGCCCCTCCGGACTCTGAGCTGATGACACAGTCTTCAGCCGTGCATGCAGACGGGGGTACGACTGGGGCTCATTCAGAACTGTGTCACCGTCCACCTGAGAAAACATACAGAGGGCAGGGGAGGGGGCCTAGTAAGGACACCAGGAACCAATAGTTGAGGGAGGGCTGGCAGAGTGACAGCCAATGTACAATAACATTAGTCTTCCGCTCTAGCCCAAGTGAGCGCTCCTTCTGGACACATCTCTGCCTCCTCTTACTTTTTTCTTTCTTCTGTCTTTTTTTTTCTGTCAAGAAGCTCCTTCCAATGGAAACAAATTCCTGTCATGCCTCAGTGCTGTTCCCTGTTTAGATTTCTCATTACAAACAGCATTACACGCATGGGCTGGAGCTGGCCAGAGCACAAGCCAGGGAGAAGCCAGGGACCTTAGTCCTCAAAAGCATCCAGCAGAGAGATGAAGGAGCGGGGTCTGTCAGATGATGGCCAAATATATATATATATATATATATACCCAAGAAAAAGAGAGAGTGAGGAAAAGAGAAGACATTTATGGTACACCTACATCACCAAAAGTTGTTTTTTTGTAAACACATGTTGTGTGGACATGCAAACACTCCGTAGCTACCTTCCCTTGTACCAAATCTTCAAATAAAAGAAGAACACAAACCTTGAAGTCTCAAAAAAAATCTTTTGATTTTTTTTTTTTTGTGTCTTTTGATATTAAACTGTCATGAGAGATGCCAGGCCATCTTTTGATTTTGAAACTTCCCTGTTATGTGGGGATTCGATGAACACCCCCCTCCCCAATTTCCATCTAGACAATTTATGATTATGAAGTGAAGCTGCCTCACAGGATACCAGAACTTTATGGAAAGCAGACCTCCTTCTTTCTCCCCATGCTCTCTCATCTTAATCCAAGCACAGCACCAGAGGACTGGAGTTGCCATGATTCCCTGGGCTGTCTGGGAATTGTTGACTGACACCTGACTGTGTCCATTAGTGTGAAAAACCAGAGCTACAGCACATACTAAGTACTACCTGTGCAAAAGTTATGATTGTATGACTGCTGGTTTTTGTAAAAATTTATCGTTTTTTTTTTTTTTTCATTTCTGAAGAGTTCTCTCATGTAGGTTTTTAACTAAACACAATCAGTTTCAGCTAATCTATAAGTAAATAACATATAATTAGAAATGTTTATGCCTAAAATCCTACACAGCAGCCCATCATCTTAATATTATAACGGAGGAAGTGAGATTTCTGATTTTTCTTTTACCACTTTGTAGAGAAAACAGAATATTTTAGTGTGCCATGACATATCCTCTCATGCTAGAGACAGACTTGCAGACAATCTGCTATCAATTTCTTCAAATCCATGAAATTACACTTTGCGCTGCCGCCAAGATTTAAGTGATAACAGTGAACAAGGTCTTTTGAAGATATGATGGGTGTTCAAAGCAGACAGCCCGTTTTCTTTCATGCATATATGCCGTAATTTATATACTGTAATACTTCTATTCTCTTTTGATGTATTACACATGCTATTTACACTATTTACTATTTTATTTACAGAACTGTTGAAAATGTATTGTAATAGTGCATCTTTTAGTCAGTGCAATAGATGTTTAGCTTGTTTTAATCGCTAAATGCTGCTACATTCTCCCACAAGAGCATAAAGGTTTCAAACTTTAGGAAACATAGCCTGCTTAACCCAAAGAAATACTTATTTTTGGAAAGGCACTTATTACAAAATTCTTACAGAAGAACTGTTACTGCTAAATTTGTCCTGGGAATGAACATGCTAACTGCTAATTATGAAGCTTAATGCAAAGATTTAATTTACGCAGATTTAATTAACATTCCCTTTGCTGAGCTAACTGCCTGTTGCACTGAGGGATGTGTTTGTCTGTTTTTGCCTTTTGTTCTGCCCTCTAAATGTGCACCTTCATTTAAGGAATAAAGGTGCACATTGAAAAAATAAAATAACCCACAATAAGCACAGAAAATTCTGAAGTATTCAAGAGAGAAATCAAAGAAGTATCCAACCTCTGGGGAAAACTTGTCACCAAGTCATCAATATTTTTTTTTCACTTTTTAAAAAAACTTTTTTACAATTTTTATTTGTTTATTTCTTAATGAGATTGTTCCGTGATTCAGTGCATGCTTTTTTCATTGTCTGGTGACCATTTAAATCAAAGTTAGTTTAGGTAATGCTTCAAAACTCCATTACTACATAAATCAGTGCCTGGACTCTAATATACAAGTGAAGGTTCTGAATCGGCAGTAAAATCCAGGGTTGGAAAATAAAGTGACAACAATTGCAGTTCCTTTAACAGCAACATACTGGTTACTACTTGCTCTGAAAATAACTTAATAAATAAAAAACACGAAAGAACCAATGCATGATACCACAGTGGCTCAGTCCATCTTTTATATACAGTCTATGGTTCTGAGCAGCATGTACACACATCCGCACTAAAATCAGAGGGGAAACAGCCACTAAACAGTGCACTACATATAGCAAGCTAATTAAATCAAATAGCACTTTTTATGGATCTGTAAGGCTAAAAAAAATCATCCATTTCTACACATGGCTGTTAGTTTGGTCAAATGTAACATGAAAGCTGTCATGATGGATTCAGAGCTTATGGCTATTTCCGGTATTTTATATCAAAGCAGTAGAAACTTCTAGCTCATTACGGGCCTGCACTAATTGGTTATAAATTTCTGCTACAGTTGTAGAGACACATATATGAGGTTTTAATTTTCTCATCGAACGCACAACAAATAAACTCATTCCCCAAAATGTCAAACAGCTCCTTTCATCCCAGTGACTGAAAATGAAAATTCATGAACTGCACAAATGCACATATGTAAACACTTGTGTAATATTTGAGGTTTATTTTCACTTACTAATAAAGTGGCTTGGGAGCAATTTCCCTAAAAGACTACAAGCTGTCCAACTTCGTGTCCAGAAGCCTGCCTCAGAACAGGAATGAGAGAAAGCCAAGGCCACCTGTTTCCCACTCACTTCTACTACACTGCTGGCATAATGCAGGCTTGTTCATGGCGGATTAACACCAGACCATATGAGGTGGCAGTGCCAGCTGAGCTTCAAAACATGAGTCGAGCTGCCATTAACTTTACTGTACCATAATTTGTGGCATCCTATGCATCTAAATCACATGATCCCATCATGTCAAAGGCAATTTCCCACTTTGTCAAAAAGAAATACTCTGTCACGACTCTGACGACCAGCGTGGGCACAGATTCCCGTCTGGTTGGATAACACGTTCTTATATTGCATTAGGAGCATGTTATGTTCGCTCAACAACATCCCTACGCTGTGGTGTTCTGCTGAAACTGTGATGTAGCACCGTGGATGTGTCACAGTGCTGTTTCACAGTCTGGCTTCTACCCAGACCAGTCACACAAGATGAAAATGTGTATTTCATTCCTCATTATGAATTATGTGTATACAGCGACTCTCTGGGGCACGTTGAGAGCACGCCGACTTCTAAAACTTTTTAGAGCTCATATATTGTCCAGAAACATTTACTTAAAACTGCTCATGGTCCCCCAGGATACTACAGTGGTTTCACACAGCGAAGACAAACAACTTGTGCCAGACAAAAGCATAATTTAAATACAAGGCGGCCTCAGTTTGATTTTTCTTCGAGAAGAACGGAACCCAGACGAATGCCATGCATCAATCCATGCTTTCAGTAACAGACTCTAAAGCTAAAACAACAATGAGGTCATAAACAACCTAAAGAAGATTGAAAGACTTGTACAGTTTTTTTGTAAACACTACATTCAACTTGCTGTTTCTGCAGTTTTCACCCACATCGTGTAGCCTTTGAGGATTGGTTATCGCTGATGAAAGACATTTAAATGTGACTGAAAACAAGCAAGTCGGATCCCGTGTTAACTTCCATAGCTCATTTTTGTGAGCACGGAATCTGCTATGGCAACGGGTATGGCAACGTGTTGTCATTCATAAACATTTGAAGGAGAACTTTTATTTTAATTGCTTCCACTACATCATTGTTTTTGTTTTAAATGTTATTTTTAAATTTAGTAAAAGAAAGAAGAAGAAAAAAATATATATATATAACCCATTTGTATCTTTAGAAAGTATAACACATCACACCTATAAATCCACGGCACATACCAGGTACTTTTCAGTGTGTTTGAGGGATGACATTATTTGGAAAGTGCACAGATGAGCGAACATGGCAGCAGCAACATTAATGGAGCTTGAGGCCCTGCTTTTCCCACTTTCTCCAAAGCTCTACTCAGTTGCACCAACACGTGCCTCGATTCACGCACAGATGTTTCCCTTGGAGATTAGTCTGTGATATAGTGTGCAGCGTGAAGGACAATCAACTCCCTCACACGCAGATGCCCCGCGGGACCTTTTCTGGGGCCCTCATTTTACTCTCTCAGTATATAGTGATAATGAAAGAGCCCTTAAACCCTGCTTGGAAGAAAAAAAATCTTTAGCCAGAGCAGCTCTTGTTTGGCCTTGGAATATGGTGAAGCATAGAAATGGACCACAGGATTGGTAATGCCCTTCATTTGTTGAATGATTTATTTACTAATTCTATAATTGTTATTTAGAAGTTAACATTTTTATAAATCAAGAGCTTTTTTAAAAGTCTGACGTTTCATGTTATGTTTCACCCAGCTCATTATTATTTTTTTCCTGATTGTGTCTCTAGTTAATATATGTCCTTGCCATACTGTATGGATCATAAGGAAAATCCCATTGCTTCATGGTCACAAGCCACAAACAGCAATATATTAGAAGGTCTGGGCTGAAACTGAAAGGGGTCTCTTGGCATACGCTTAGAGAAGAAATCTCAAGTTTACAAGCCCTCGGGGTGTCATTTTGCCTGGCGGTGCATTCAGGCAACGCTTACAAACACGTCCCATCCAACTAGCTGGAGAACGGCAGGCTTGCTTTACAGTCTCTGGATTGTGCAATGTGAGGGAGGAAGGCACGTAAAAGTGCCTGGTCGCTGAAATCAAAGAGAAGAGTCGGCATCCCGGGGACACCGAGCCCCACTGATGGGATTCTAAAAGACAGGAGAGCCCAGATTTGCCAGTCCCCCCCCCCCCCCCCCCCATCCCCTCAGTGGAGAGGCCACTTCCTTTGGCCACTGTGGTTCCTCAGTATCACCTATCAGAAAGGTCAATCAGTGGCTGAGATAAAGCAGTTACTAAAGCTGGATGGTCTTTGAACACAGCAGGGGGAAAACTCCCTCAGGTCTCTTATCTCATTAAACTTGAAAAGGATATTAATCCTTGAAAGGCTATGATAACAGTATGGATGACACCAGTCACAGCAACTAGCAGTAATATAAATGCTATCTGCGTTGGGACGTCAGTGCTTTAACTCAGCGGGCAGGAGAAGAAATTCTGTGGGATGTTTTTGGAAAACTTTTATTTAATGGGAAAACTCATAATTTTATCAAGATAGAATGAACAAATGAAGCTTTATTTTCCACTGAACTGCAGTTTAATGTTAAACTGAACGCTAAATGACAGCGTACATGCCACCAGAGAAAGAAATGAAGGCCTCACAGACATTACAAACCACAGATGATCCAACAGTAAAAGAGTGTACTGGGCACAAATCTGACATCTTACTTTTTGTGTCCTTTGTTTTTCACACCAGCACACTTAACAGCCCCTTCATTTGCTGCCAACCTGCGCTGCCCTACACCTCGAGCATGGTTAGCAGCACATGGAAAGGAAAACACCACTACTGCATGGCAGACTTGCACAAATCTTGACAGGCACAAAGGAAAGCTGGAAATTTCCCTCTTTGTGTTGTTTTAGCTCCCTTTCATCCTCAACTTTGGTGGGCAAGGCTTAAAGAATTACAAGTTTGTCCCACAAATGACTTCCTCATTTGTCTCAACTTAGGAGGCAAATGTCATGTCAAACTCTAACATAAGCAAAATGGTCACAGTTTAAACTGAATAAATTTGTTAGCATCAAACAAGTCCTTCATTACAGTTTTGTTGTATTTTAAATAGTGTAGCCACGTCTACATGAATCCACACATGGGGGGAAACTAGCCTATTAAATGTCTTATTACAGGATACAAATACATAAAGAAATAAATTATGTGTGTTCTCTGACATTTGACTCTCAAAGGAGCCTAAAGGCACATATAATGATGCCAAGTATGCGTCAGTGTGAGTTAGCTGATCTCTACATACTTCAACTAAGAGTAAAATTATTCAATGAATTTAAAAAAGTACAATTTTTGGTCAAAATCAGCCTGTTTTAATTACTTTTACCTTCAAGCAACATCACTGGATTTTCACAAAAACCCTGCTGTGGACCCAGATTGTTGAAGCACTTCATTTTAAGATTTGTGACCTGATGAAAGGGGTCTAGAAAGACTGGCTGGAGAAAACACAAATGCATGTTTCTCTTTCTTACTCTAGCCGAGCAAAGCCATGCACGGGATCTGTTCAATCCTGATTGAATGAAGCCACAAAAAGTTTTCCACAGCTGTTCTGTGTTAACTGGGAAACTTTGGGTTTTGCTGGGTCAGAATGACCAGGGCTGGCAGGTGAATTTAGGGTCACTACTGAAGCAGTTTAACTCTATTACCATTAGTGTTTTCCTCTAAAAGTTCTTGTCATTAGTCTTTGCATGTGAGGTAACCTGAATCTTTAATGCAGGAAAATCTGACTGTATCTTCAGCAGTACAAAGCAGTTACTTGAGAGCATGAGTGGGATGCCATGTCATTTCTCAACAGGCTCCTGAAATACTGACAGTTATTTTTACTTTATGTTTTTCATCATCAGTACTGCTAAAGCAGACATTCAGTGGGTTCATTATATTCTTTATAATTCCATTATATGTTTTTCAACCTCAAGCTGACTCCTGATTAGCAAGTCCATCTCTGTAAGTATCACTTTGAGCACCTCAACAAGATTACTTACATCCTGAAGTATAGCCATGTTTATGGGCAACACTGGTTGTTATGTGAGTTTTGATTACTGTGGAGTATTCTTATATATTCATAACCCTTTTTATAATGCTCCTGGATTGTCATAGAAGTCAAATCTCCCCACTCTCTGTTACATATCAGCTATAGGTGCCCTTATTTCACAGCCTCTCTCTGTCGTTTTATTTCACACACTGACCTTTCTGGTTTACATGATGAAAACATTACATTTTGCACCACGTCATTGGGTCTGAAAGTCTCACCTCAAAAAATCAGGAGACAGTTTAAATTCCAGAGATGCCCAATAAATGTTCTCCGCAGGTACAGAGACACTGCGAGGGAACACATGGTTACCAGTAAGAAATATCTGGTTATTTTCTGAATAAGGCAGGTTTTTGATGAACATCAGGGTCATTATGCAAGTGATGAATCAGAAGACTAAGTGATGAATCAGAAAATATCAAAGATTTGTCATTTGTAAGTTGTAGACATTTTGTCCTGTGGTGCTTACCACTTTTTTTTCCCAAGCAGACTGTGAAGTGCTCAACACGACATCTCTGCTGCTATTAAGATCCAAATTCTGCACTGTTAAAGTAGTAGACATCAAATATGTCAGATTATAGCATTGCACATTTAAGGGTGGAATGGTTGTACTCCATACATCTTTAATGACTTTAAAAAACAAGAACTGGGTGCAAAGAATGGATTTTCTTCAGTCAAACCAAAATTAGGCTCAAATATACAAAAACACTCACTTAAATCTTTTAATAGGTGGTGCTGAAGGTTCTAAAATGTCTTTTAACTCGAAAGTCAACAAAATTTGTTCAACTTAACAGCTAGATGATTGGGTATTCCAACAGGACAATGATCCCAAATGCACATGAAAACTCCTTCTGGAATGGAGAAAGTAGGCTTCTGAAATGGGCTCCTTTAACTGAAAACCCTACTGTGCCAGTCAAACATCAAACCACAATTATACCAGCTCTGTCTGTCTGTCTATCTATCTATCTATCTATCTATCTATCTATCTATCTATCTATCTATCTATCTATCTATCTATCTATCTGACAGCCTTGATGTGTTCAGTAGCTCTCTCAGCTATGAGTCAGAGTTTTACAGTTTCACAGGTTAACCCATCCAAATTCTATTTATGGGTCTGAGTTTTTTGGTTTTCTTCTAGTCTTTCATTTCATTCATTAGTTGCGTCCACTTTGTATTCTTGGTGTTAATCAGAAATCATTTTAACTTCAATATGTTTTACTTGTAAGGAGACATGTTTATTTTCTCAATAAGGAAACTTCTGCACAAAAAAAACCCTCTGATTAATGTCGTTCCAGTTATGGCTTGCAGTCCTTGTATATAAACCCTGGTTTTTGAGGGTTCTCAGCAGTTGAGTGTTTGGAGTGCTTTTTAGTCTCTGCCATTTTTACTCAAGTGCCTCTGAACAGTATTTCATGATTTGGCTGATTTTGGGGAGCTAAGAATGTGTTTTTCTGTTGCTTTTCTGCCTTAAAATTTATGACTCCACAAAGTCATCATTACCACCACTATCGCACATTCTTATATGTATGTGCACACTCAATCCAAATATTTTTTTCTGAAATAGCACAGTCGGTGATAAAATACAGGGCTAACTTAGAGTTTATTCCATTTAGAGAAAATAGGTAGGCTTTTGTCGTTCTTACTTCCTTACACCTTTAAAAATGCTTGTTTGCTTTTACAACTGGCCCTGTCTGCAGCTGGGGAGGGGCAGCGCAGATGGATTTGGGCTTCGTTATTTTTTCTCCCTTTGTAACAGCTCATTTAAAATCACGAGAGCCTGAAGCCCAAGACAGATGGAATCTACTTAAGAAAGAGTCAGTGTCTAATTTAACTCAAATGCTTCCTAATTTGAAGTAACTCTACACCTTTGTGAAAATGCTTCAGGAGCTCTTATGAAAGTTTCATTTAAAAAAAAGAAGAAGAAAAGTTTGGGTAAAATTTGTTGTTTTATATCATTCATTTTCTTAAATCTGTTATTTAGATGAAACTACCAAAAACAGGCCTTCCTGCTTCTGTCACTTGAAAGTTCCCAGAGTAGCATTTTTGCAGAGAGCAACATTAGACTGTGACTGAAGTTTTCTGGTCTCATCATTGCGTGTATAGCATATCAGGTCAGGCCCATGAACTAAGCCTGCTGTGAAATTGCTTAAGCTTGGTTTGAAAAGTATTCACGCAAGTCATATATCACCTGCTCTGAGCTCACCTTATCTTGACTGTTCTAATACTGCAACAAGAAGCCTCGCTTGCTCACATCAAAGAAATGTTTTGAAAGTCCCTTAAGCTCCCTTTAAAAAGTAGATCTCCTTGCAATATAAGGCTGGGCAATACGACCGTAGTGTGGGAAAAGCAAGCTTGGCTAATGATTTAGGAAACCTGTTTGTGATGTTAATTTCAAAATGATTAAAAACCTTAAGTGTTTGTGGATATGTTTTGGGGGCTTTTTTTTATGATGTCTTCTACTTTCACTTTATAATCAGAAAAAATACAAAAAAAAGTCAGAGGTAAATTAACTTTATTTTTTTTAAAAAAAAGAAAGGTTTATCACGCAAGGCAACAAAGAGAAGAAATGCAAACTGCTATGAACAGACCACAGGACCCCCGCACCTCCCCACCTCCACACCCACTGGCAGCAAAGGAGTTCTCATTACAACCAAATCAAAGGAGCAAGAGAACAAGACTCACATTGTTCTGATTGTGTTTACTTACACTAAAAACATTAAAATGGACAATCTGAATGTACAGTATAAGACAGACAGTTTTGATTTCACATGAATCCAAACACAGAACCTTACACTACCTCTTTTAGTTTTTATTCATGTTTTTTTGTTTTGTTTTGTTTTTTTAAAACATTTAGCCGACAGTATAAATGAAACAGGAAGGTTCACAGCTATGCAATACAACTGATTGATCACCTTAAGACAGACTATACATGTCGCAATGGGCACTTCGGGGGAAACGGGTTCACAAAAAATAACGGAGAAGCGAGGTCCCGTCCAGTTTTTTTGTTTTGTTTTTTTTTAATTAGATTTTTTTTTTTTTATTGAAGTAACATCAAACCTGCATGTTGAGGTAAGCATGCCACAGGGGAATACAGAGGAAGCGATTCCCTTTAAAAAGGACTCCCTTAACCATATCCCCACTCACTTTGTAATTCGCTTTGACAGTAAATCAATTCTTAAGCCTGGCCCCTTGGACTCCTCCAACCCTAGGTCCTCCTCTCTCAACATTCCTGCACACATGAATCACTCCAACTCCTGGCTTCTAGAAGGCATTTCCTGCCCGGCCCTCTCTCTCTCTCGTTCTCTCTGTCTGACTCCTCTGCTGAAAGCTGGGCAGGAACTGGGCCGAGCTTTGATTTGGACCCAGAGGAGAGACGGAGGGAGGAGAGCTCAGCTTAACACAGAACCCCGGCTCTGGGACTGCTAAGAGAGTAAGAGACATGGAGACTCGGGATGTGTCTGCACACCCAATAAGGGCTACAGTGCTTTATCCTTCAAATTGCAATGTGAGCAGTGGCAATATCACTCCCAGCACAAAAGCCAACCCAAGGGAGCGTCCTCCTTAGGATTTAAGTGTACATTCTTTCTAAGACAGATGTTTATTATTTCAGGTCTGAGACCATTTAACATGGAACATCATCACAGATTTTCGAGAACAATGCGGTATGTACTGTGAGGACTTACTGACTTACACGATGATGGAGCGGATAGCAGAGAATTCAAATATTTTATCCAAAAAACAACAAAAGAAAAACAACAAAAAAATACACAATGGGAACAAAAGGTGGCTCTTTAAAGCTGTACACCTGCTCAAACTTCCCTCTAGAAATCATTTTTGATGCCGAATCCACAGGATATGTACACACAACGTTTTGCCGGCTGAGCAGACTCGAAAAGACCAAAGCAGCTCTTAAAAACAACGGTCTAAATTTTTTTTTTTTTTTTCATATTTACACAAGTGAAACGTACATATTTTACAGAGATCACTGCACAAAAAAATCACAAATGGAGAGTTTTAAGAGTGTAGGACGAGTGAGGCTGCAGCTGAGTGAAAAGGGGTCATATGTCATGACAAGGAGAGCTGGCCTACTGTGCAATAGCTGCTGTGTGCACGTGCGTGTGTGTGCGTATGTATGTGTGCATGTGTTGTCTGCAGATGTGCATCTTTTTAAAGACTTCTTTATTTGCGAATGTTGCAAGTGTGTGATCTCATCCTCTTCCCCTCTCAGATCATGGCTCTTATCACCAGTCTCCCTTTGACCTGGTGGAGATAGGTGCTCTGCTCTGACTCTAAGCTCTGATTGGTCAGAGCCTCATCCTCACTATCAGCTGGCTCCTCTTTGACCTTGATGACCCCGTAGTGAGTGTCTGGGAGCTCGCTGCTCGAGCCGCTGCTGCTACTGCTGAGCGTGTGCTTCCGGATAACACCTCCAGGGGGCAGCCTGTCCTCCTGCATGCCCTCTACTTCCTCTCTGTGCTGCTCCTCCTGCTCTTCCTCCGATTCCTGCAGGTGTGCGCTGGGCTGACGTAACTGCTCAATGGACTTGGATAACAGCTGCAAAACATAATGCCTTAATATTAACGGTGCTATCCCACAGTCAACGGTCGCCAAAAATCAATCTTCAATGAGAGAAAAGCAAAAATAACTCGAACTTGAGGTTTCTGGCTTTATAACCAGAATTGCAGCTTTTAAAAACAAAGGTATTGTCCTCATAAGTCTATTTATAGTCATAATAATAATAAGACATGCAAAAAAAAAAAAAACCTCAGTCATTATTTGGTAATCAAATAAAGCAAACACTTCACAGTCCCTGTAACTACGTCATTCCCCATTTTAAAACTACAAAAACTAAAATAAAACACACAATGTCTTTCAAGTATTTCATGGTTCTACATCATGTATTGCAACAAAAATATGTTTTTCTTACACTGGATCAAAAAAGAAACACTTTAGAGCTGGAAAGGACCCTGACATGTACATTATTTGGAATAATAGAAAACTAAATTCTGTATTTCTTTTGACAAGCGCAATCAAACACCAATATCTGTTTAATGTAAGGCCAGCTATGAATGAAATGTTTCTGACTGATGCATTTAGGAGGGTTGCGGGTAGATTAGCCATTATTCCTGCCTTTTATGTGCATAAATAAATATTCTGTAGCAGTGACTGGACCATTAAAGGGGATTAGTGTCACTTAGTTGCATTATAATATAAAGCCTAACACGTAAAAAGGTCTTGCCAACTGCAAATCATGTTTTATTCTTTAAAAAATAGTTTATATTCTGCACAGTTCTGCTGCAGGGAGAAGAGAAAACATAAGATAACATTCTCCCTGCAGCATCCTCTCTACTGGCATCTGTGAGCACATCATATTACACTCTCAACCTGGATTATTTATTTAGCATAGCACTTCTTCTTTTTTTTCATACTCCCATTACAAATGTTCTTTCACCAATCACAGCTACAATTCTCCATACTTGTGTCTTGGGGCTTTGCTCAATGGCAGCTAACAGTGCCATAATATGATTATTTGACCACAGGGGGGCTCCAGAAACAGACAGGAAAGTGTTTCCCTCTAAATGGCTGGTAACAAATAACATTACAGCCTACAGAATCCGTATATAAATACCCTTTCAGCTACAGGAATTAGCCTCCTTAGCTTGGCACTAGTAATCAGAGTTCATGCCCCTTCCTAAGATCCCTAAGCGCTTCTAAATTTCCATTAGTGCCCCCTACTGTTGCTGGCACTAAAGGATGTTTCAAAGCAGCTGTAGACAAGCCTCTGCTAGGAAATTAATTAGGGCAATGTTTCAGAGATCCCTCTCAATAAACACTGAGGGCTCATCCCTGATTAGAGGCCATTTATAACCTCCACTTAAAGAGGCTTTATTTGCGATCTCATTGGCCTGAGTGATCAGAGCCAAACCTGTTCACGTTTTGCTACACAATATGTCCCTATTCTTCCAAACCTCCCAATAGAATCAGATTCACAGAATACTTAATAAGATGATAATATGATTTTAAAACAAATTTTTGCTTTCAGGCACATGTTTTGTGCGTCTGTACTGCACCACCAAAATCCAGCTTGTGGAGCTTTGTGCTTTTTATTATTTCAAGGTTTAAGTTGTTCTATGGTTCCCATGGCTCTAGCAGGGCTGAGTGTTGGGACACATCAGTATGAGAGCTCACACAATGCAGCCTTTCACAGTGTCTGCCACCTCGCACACGTCCCTCAGCAGCATAATTAGACTCAGTGTATTGGGAGGTCGCCTCGGCCAGCTCGCAGAAACACAAATATTGCCACAAAGGAACAAAATGCATTCTGGGCACTTTTTTTTTCTTCATTTGATCTAAGATGAATTGAATTTCACAGAGTTAGCATGTGAACAGCACTGATGCCTTAAGTTATGATAACAAAATTAGTGCAGGGGAAGGATTTCTTCCCCATTTGAAGTCAGGCAAAAGGTCCTGGCCTTGCAGAAATAACACAAGGACTTCAGGGAAGAACAGGCAACGGCCCAGGTCAGTAAACTTGAGCGGCCACGGATGCTTTTACAAAAGGCTAAAAATAGAGGAGCATTTGTGTGCTCAAAATGATTAAATCAGACTCCCTGCAGTAAAACAAGACCCTGTGAGGCCCAAACAGGAATACAAAATGCTGTGAAAAGATATTTGAAAGTCAAAATCCTCCCGTGCGCATTAATATTGATGACTAGCACTGTACCTTATTTATATGGACCTGCTGCTGGTATTGTTTCTGTTTCTCCAGGAAGTGCTGGTGTTGCTGCTGGATGACAAGTTGAGCCAGTGTGTTCTGAGGCAGCGGTGCTGACTGGGTTCTGTTCAAGGGCCGGTGTTTTGGTAGTTTTGGCCGAGTGCTGGAGGGACGATCCTTCATGGCCAGGGGGGACTGAGAGTGTGATGACATGGAGCCTTGGCCTTGTCAAAAGAAAAACAAAATCTCTTATTAAGTTTCTCCCAAATTCATGACATATAAATGACGTAATAAAGTTGTACAATGTATAAAATAATATACTTGGCACAATCTTACCAGAGGAGAGTATCTTCTGCTGCCTCATTTGCTCCTTCTGGAGGAGGTGTTGGAGGAGAGCCTGGTGGCTGGGGCTCACCTTAGACTCCAGGCCTGTCTGAAGGGGCACAGGGCCCAGCAGGTGCCCGGGCAGCCCGTGCTTGATTTCTGTTGATCTGTCTTTCAACCCCATAGCAGCCTGATATAAGAGTAAAGATAAAAAGTTGTACATCTTAGGGAAACAGAAGTGAATCTCTAAAACTGTGAGTTAGTGGCAGGGATAGCTCAGTAGGTAGAGTGGCCGCCGTCATGATTGGAAGGTCGGGGGTTCTAATCCACTGAACGGCTCCCCTGAGGTACCTCTGAGCAAGGTACCGTCCCTACACACTGCTCCCTGGTGCGCCTGCTTATTGGCTGCCCACTGCTTCACTGAGTGAATGGGTCAAATGCAGAGAGAGTAATTTCCCCACGGGGATCAATGAAGTGTATGTTATTATTAAGACCATTTCTTTAACACGTCTACTTCAATAATAGCTTTTTTTTTATGAATGAAAATTGCTCTTGTTGCATATATGAGTAAAGCTAAGGGTGAAATCGGACCATTGATGGTTAGAAGAAGCTGATGCACAGACCGCTGTGGAATGTGCCAGAGAACTAAAAGATGATATATCACGTGTTGTGCTATCAGGAGCTGCACTTGAGTGGACTTGGACTTTTTTAAAAGCTGTGATAAATGAGGTAACAGGGGAGGATAAGAGCACGCCTGACCCAGAACAATATTTATCTAAGGTCGATAAAATCATTTGGGGCCGCAGGTCAGTGACCTGTGCACCCAGACAGTCACTGATGGCAGGTTTTAAAACCTACAGAGCGAGTTGAAATGCTGACGCTGACTAAATGGCTACACTGGTGTATGCAGAAAGATTTCTTGTATGAGTAAGTGTGCAAAAGTGGTACTCACACTAATTGGCGAGGATGCAGTAGAAAGCCCCAAGGAGATGTTGGGTAAAGAGGGAGATGTGTATAAGCTCAGCATGGGGACAGAGCCCTCTGGTCGGAACAGTCTTGGCTGGGAAGGCCATCTCTACATCAAACATGTGGAATAAAGCAAAAGAGAGAAAGAGACAAAATTTAACAGGAGGTTGCAGATTTAGGAATCCAGCTGAGCACAGTTTCACAAGCCAACATGAGCACAGCCATGACCATAATGACCTATGATAAATAACAGCCCTCCTCACCGCAAACAAAGAGGTATGAGTTTTAATGTTTGGCGTTTAGGAAAATAATGGCACCACTGAGGATGGTATGCTATTATAAAGCAATGCAAACCTCTAAATCTACTGTTTTATCCTCAGCTCCTCAGTCCTTAGCCAGCCCTCTGCCTGTTCCTACTCCCCAGTCCCCACCCTCAAGCTACTCTCTCTGAGAACATCAGCAATGGGGCATACTTCCTGTACCCAGCTGAGCAGTGGACCAGCATGTGGTTTTGGAACAGCCATGTTTATCCTTCCAACCCCTACCAGTACTCAGTGACCTGTATGTGGATATCCGGCCCGTATTTGACCCGAGGGACCTGTTCCCTCTGAAAAAGGATACCTAATGTAACGGTGCACAAACACGCCTTGCTTTTGCAACAGGCATGAGGTCCACGAGCAGCCCCGCAGTCCACCGGTGTCTCGCATGAGAGCCCCGGCTAGGGCCGATACAATAGCAGTCCTGTGTGTTTATGTTGTTAGCATCTGGGTGTCTTTGGCTACCAGTGCCTGGGATATCAATTAAAATCCACAGTTTGACTGTCTCCCTAAGCCCCAACCTTCAGCCCGATGTCAGGGCGTCTCTCCCTTCTCTGTGTCACTGGAGGTCCCAGGGAGAGTAAACAGTGATGGTTAAGCAAAACACAGCTGCTCTGTTAAGATTGTTCAGAGATGTGTCATATCTGCCACACTTTATAATGGCCTGCTTTGTGAACTCAATCTGAGGGGAGCTCCGGTCAGTAACTCAGCCATGAATCTATTGGGAAACGCCTCAGAACAAATCAGTATAGGAATGCAGCCAGGCCGGTGACAGGAACACAACGACAAGCCAACAGCAGCCTTGCAGTCAAACTACAGATTTTCTTACTTTGCAAAGCATAAAACGAATTCTAAAGTACATCTGGAAAGAAAAAAAAATGTTTGATAGAAAAAAGATGTACACTTAGCTGCTTTTACGCTTAGCACTTTTAAGACGGGCTAAATTTATTTTCCTACATAGTGCCATCTTTATAAAAGAAAACATGGGCAATCAGCATGTGGGTCGAGCTGTGCCCATTTAATGTCAGTGTAGGGAGCCATTTTCACTGAAGTGTAACAGACGGAGGGACAACTGGCTGTTTTTATAGCTGCAAGCAGAAGGGCAGAGAGCCGTTTAGTGCCCTGACTTTAAATGATTATTTTTTGCTATTCAAATGATATGCCTGCAGAAAAGCTTAAGAATTTAGACCCTGCTGCTTTATGTTTTTGGCACAACAGTTGCAGTGCGTATGATTTATAAACATACCTCCGTTTTTGTGGTAGTAGGCAGAGAGGAGGGTCCATTTTCAGCCCCCAAGGCACTTGAAGCCCCTATGGGAGAGCTGGGGCCAGAGCCAGGGGCACTGTTAGTGGGCGTAGAATCTACAAAACATCAAGGAGTTAGACGCAGTATGCGTGCTCACACTCTGCACACAACACACATGTACTGAGGCTTAGCAAAACAGCTGTAAGCCTCACGACAGCTTAATGCGTATGGTCACAGCTGCCTGATTACAATGGTATTTTTTTACATCAAAGTGCAATAGCCATCATGTAATTATAATACTACAACATATGCTTGTGTTGCTTTTAGATAATATTTTAAGAACTGATAATAAGCTATTGAAGATTGTCTGCACACGTAACAGAAAAAAAGGAATTCAACACGTAGTTGGTTATGTTACACACCCATTAGCTCCAAAGCCCTCTTTTTGTAAGGAGTCATGATGTTTCCATCTCTCCTCTTTAGCATGGGGCTGCTTCTCCTCTCCGCCACCTTCTGCTTCAGTCTGGATCGTACCTTTAGGTTGGGCTCGGAGGCTAAAAATAAAAGACATTTTTCAGTAAGTCTGGATCGTATGGAGATAAGTTATGCTATCATGTGAGTGTATTCAAACAGGATGTGTTTATACAGCCTCAGTAAGGGAATGTATCAATGAAAGAATAAATAACAAGACTAACATAAAACAAAAAATAAATATGTCCAAAAAAAAGCATTGTTGTCATGCCCTGACATGTTACAACTTCAGTTTCGTAGAATTTCCAAGCAGGTTTCAGATAAATTAAATGAGTCAGGATTGGGCCCATTTCCACCTCATCTGGACTAAATTAGGTTGAGCAACACACAGGCTCTAAGTGAAATAGTCCGCTACCTGCCGCCCTGGTGACCACAGTCTGATACAGTAGCAACAGTTAAACTAACACAAAAACATGGCAGATGTTTGAGGCTCTCCCCACACTCTCCTCTTCCTAATGCGAACCAGAGATACCCAAATACACAATCAGAGCACATTACCAAAAAGCCTCACTCACACACAGCCTGGCCTCAAGTGATCCAGACTTATTATTAATGCACTTCCCCCTCGGCGCTGACCACCAGTATCCTTCATGACAGACAATGCTTTCAGACTTTCCCATTCTTCTTTATTATGGATTAAATATGTTGATCAAATGTTGACGTTTTGGCTCATTTTATTTTATTTGAACACTTTTTAAGTGGGTCAAATTTACTCAGCAGGAATGGTCTGGTCCAAGACTGCTATTCTAATAATGCTTCAATATAATCACCAAACTTTTGTAAGATACCCGAGATGACTTTTTCTACAAATTTTTGACAAAAAATTGGCAACTGAGAATAAATTTTTGCCATGCAAATCAATGCCTATAGATAAACAGACTGGAGGTAAATGTTAAGAATGGGAAGCAAAAAACAAATAGACCCTTTAAATAAGTACTGATGACATGATCATTAAGGTTGTTGGAAGAACTATATCTTTGACGCATTTGACGAAGAAAGAGATAAACAAGGACCAGAGGATGAATCATAGAAAGGAATTCATTTTGAATCATGTAACCATCGCTTATATGGATGCAACACTTTTACGACCACTGAACCGTGACTCTGTTAGTTATGTCTTGCAAAGACTTCCCGTCAACCTTTTAGGAATGAAAAACCGCAGCTACCTTCACACATAAATAAATAAGCAGAATGGATAAGCTGATTTTTTGACTGAAAGCCAGAGCACAAAGCTGTGCTAAAGTTATGTAAACCCTCTGTTACACAATAGCCAACCTGTTTCAATTATTTAGCTGATCAATAATTAAACAGGCCTTCCGCCATGTACAATATACAGATATACTTTACATAGGGAACACTGCGGGGAGGAGGAGAGGGAGAAGTGATGGGGGCAAAGCTAGGAGAGTGGGCCAAATGCTGCTATTTCTGGCTTTTGTCAAAAGCAGCAAAACCCTCTTCCCTAATACGTGGCACAGACCTCTAATCCTGTGGGTGTGAGGTAGAATGAAAGAGAGCGAGGGAGGAAGAAAGGAGGCAGGAGAGATAAATGGAGAGAAAACGCTGTTGGGAGTCTTATGAATTTGCTTCACGCCCTGCTGCCTTGATTGCTTTCTATTTTTACACGCTGCTGCCACCAAGCTACGCATCCCAATTGGTCGCCACGGGAACGCCAGACAGCAGCTTGTGAACAAACACTTTCTCACTGGTCTCTATGGGAAAAAAAAGCCCCGATACGCAGTGCAACAGGAGGTAATGATGGCGGCGGAAAAGCATAAACTCTGAGCACCTGGGTCACTTCTGTTCCGACGTCTCAGTTAATGACAACATTACTGTGCGGTCGTAAATCAATCTCCTTACATTATCGCCACTTAATCAGAACTTTAGCTCTGCTGTCACTGTGAGCACTTGTACCCATTAGAGATTGGACCTGGACAGATGGCTGAGTGGAAAGCTAAGGTGTGTGTTCTCTACATAAGGAGGCCAGCTATGCATTGTTTTGGGCATCCTTGTTTTAATTAATGCTGAACAGAAAAAAAAAATAGTGCTCATTATTTCAGAAACATTTTTTTTGGCCAAAGGTGCATTCCTTTTCACCTTAGACGTTCAATCTTTTAGGATCAGCACCTTAATTTCTTTTAATAAATCTTTCAGATACAAAAATCCGATTATATTCTTAGCACAGAGAGGCTCCACACAAACCTCACTTTGTTTTACTTTGGGCTTTTTACAGTTTTACCTTTGCAGGATTATTTTTGAAAATCTTTCCTGCACCTGCTGAATGCACACATTTAGTAACTGGGTCAAGACTAGGGAGGGTGTTGCACTTCTTACTGCTAAGCTGCAACTATTCTTGCCACAGACTATCGCGTGCCCTCGGCCTGTTGCAGTACCAGGAATTGAAACAAAGAGGATATATACCGAGTAAACAAGTTAATCATGTAAAATTCTTTAAACTACTTGAGTGAGTAAAATAGCGACAATGACACTAACACTATTGTTTACTTTTAGGCAAGATTTACCAACTATTATCAGGGCACCTATTAGCAGAAGTCATAATTAGAGACCAATAATCTAACAGGTTTGCACTCGTTCACTGTTACTCATTTACTAAATTTCAGTTGGTTTCAAGGTTTTCCTAAAAAACACAACATTTGTTTAGGGTAAGCACTTGGTTCCCTTTTTTAAGGGTGAGGAATTAAATGCAAAAAGCTTAATTGAATATGAGAAAAGACAGCTACTGATCACCAAGTTATGAGCTTGTGAAATAAACGCTGCACATGCATCGCAAACCTCATCGTTAACCTCAGAGTCAAAGAGTAAAAGAGGATGCTGAGCCGCCTGGCCGACTGAAGCAGCGGGGAGTCTAACGCGGCGCACTCGAGTCTTCTCCACTTTGCTTTGAGAGAGCTATCTTTGCTTAAACAAACAGTCCTGTCGAGGTTCATCCTGCCAGTGCCAGTTCTAAGACGGCAACACCTGCCAATCAGCTATCAGTGACAGCCGGTGGTTCGGGGAACAACACTACCTTTGTGCATCCCCCTCGCGTGCCAAGCTCTCAGAGGGCTTTAATGAAGACAGGCAGGAAGTGGGGGAGGAAGGCCTGAGCAGGAAATGACCACATATAGATCCAGGAATCCAAAGGGTTAGAGGGTTAGAAGTAGATTTATCAGTGCAAGCGACTGAGCCATAAATGGATGCACGAATGTGTCTCAGAAGCGGGGAGAACGAACTGTTATCCTTCCCCCTTTTATTTGTTTAAATGGGCCTTTCTGTACTCGCACTGAAATGCAAACAATGCCATAAACAGTCTCTCTGTTGTGTTAGATAAATTATTTTCCACTTGTTGCACCCCTTACATCGTGTCTTTGTCTAAAGCTACGTCTCAAAAGTGTAAATAGATATTTAGAGGAGATATTCCTCCTCCACTTCACAAAACGGTAACGCGCATCAGAGATCAAGATGCAATATAAATAAAATTTCACACAGCTTTCATTTACCTTTCTAATATTTGCTCTTGACATGAACTGGCTTTATTTTATAAGGTATAATTCTTCTTCCTGATCTCCAAATTGTGTACACGCACAACACGACAGGCCTGTAGTTAAATAACTCAACAAGTAGAACTGTTTTCCAGTGTAATTAAAAGAGACACAGAAGGGAAAAGAAGACAATATAATTTGATAACCTCATTGCCAAATTATGAAGCTTTTAACTTGGCAAGCTTTTATGCTTTTGCAAAGCAAGAGCTGCAGGAACTCCTCAAACTTTAAACCAACAAACCTGAGCTGCTTTTTAGTGACAACCTGTGTTTTTTTAAAATAGTTTTTAAAGCCCGTAAGTCAGGAGAAATTAATCTGCCATAATTCTTTCATTTACCGCTAATCAGCTTCAGAGAGGCCTTTGAACTGGGTTTATTATTATAACATAGGGATAAATGTGGGCCTTGTTAAGCTAATATTGGCAAGCTAATATTAGCACAAAAAAACAGCAGATCTATGCTTGTGAAAGAAAAACATGTGAAAATTGCAGTGCCCGTGTCTGTCTATCATGTTTTAAAATGATCCAAAAAAAGAATCAAGAAGACAAAAAAAGAAAAAAACAAGTTAACTTTCGCATGTTTTGTGTTGAGCCCTGGAGGAAACACGGGGGTGGGCGCAATGAGCCTAATCTTTAGAAAGTAATAAAATGACTAGCAGAAGAAAGCACACTGAAATAGTTAAATTAGATGGCTGTATATTTATGTATGTACAGTATTCATATGTATTTGCATTTTTATTTCAGTGGTGTCTGCATTTGCAAATTAGCAAACCTGTCTTCCTCAAGGGGAAGTCGTCCTTGCTCTCTACGGGCGATGGCAGAGTATACTGGCAAGTGGGCGATGTGCCGCCCAGAGGTGGAGAGCTTTGGTCCAGTGATGTGTGGTGAGAGGACCTGTTAATACAAGAATAAATCAAATAGCTGTAATATATGTTTCTGTGTGACCCAAACATGGCATTTTATCGGGCTCTAAATCAGTGGAAAGCACTTACGTATACCAGAGTTTTGGGTGCTGAATGAAAGAATGATTAGCTCCATTGCTAGCAGAGTCTTTAGCTGATTTGCTCAACAGAAACTCTTGGAGTTTCTGCTTCACTTCCGTACTAGCCACTGCACCTGTGAGACCAACACACGGAACGGAGGGGATTGGGGTTAACCTAGGGCTATGATTAACAACATATAATTCCATGCTTGTTGCTTTCAGATATCTGTTTCTATATCACATTCACCATAAAACTGAGATTCAGATCTGCTCTCTTCTCTATAATCCTTTTCGAATATATTTACTAGACTCTCCAACAAAATTATGTAGGAAGATCTCCCCCTAGTGGTCTAAGAACACTATATTAGTCCTGCTAGAGTGATCCTGCACAGAGATGTTCTTTCAAATCAGGTGGTTACAGTTGCAGGGTACAGTTTCAACTTTGCCCTGACAAAGTCATAAATCTCATCTATTATTAGGTATAAGGTAAAAACAGAAATGAAATACTATATCCGGCTCGATTTTCATTGTGCTGTTCAAAGACATTTTCCCCTAAACACTAAACTTAAATGTCACCTGCCAACTTTATGTCATTCACTGGTTAAGTATCGCTGCCATCATTGCTTTATTGTTTCGTTTTATCTGATGTTTAAAGCACATTTGAGCTGCGTGGTTTACCTTGTTGCCAGACGTCATCCAACAGTTTGAGCAAATACTGAGAAAAGCAATAGCCAGAGGGCAATTTCTCCTCTAGTCACGCTCACCTGTGCAGTCTGAAAATTATACTTTCCATGATTTTGTATTTATTTATCTTTTGTATCGCATCTAATATGACTGAGAACTGATTATCACCAACCTAAGCACAGAAATATCCAAAGCATCTGCCTGACTAAGATTAAGAGGTAAAATGTGTTTATATTAACTTATCTTTATTGTTTTGTATAGTACATCTATTAGTTATAACAGCAGATATTGGAAAAGATTTTGTGAAAGTGTTTATTACAATAAATATCTAGGTTCATGATGCCTACAAAGGTGATGCTTTCCACATTTATAAAAGTTTTATAATAGTGGTGACAGAAGAGGTTCTTGGTCCAAAGGGAATATTTTAACGAGTGTAACACCAAGCTTTACTGTAGTGAAGCTTTCCTATCCAGCTGTTGTATGCATATTGTGCTTCAGCCATTCAGCTAATGTGATGTGTTAAAAAAAGGATTGATGGGTTAAAACGTGTGGCCCCATGCTTGCTTTCATCTGTGTCCTTTAAAAAATATATTAAAAAACTATTGGTAGCGGTGACGGTGTCGAGCTCTTACTCTCTCTGGAGCGTTCCTTGCCCCTGAGGCTCAGGCTGGAAATGTGGTGTTCTCGTCGATGCTTCTCCTGCTCCTTCTCCTGCTGGCTCTGCTGCTGCTGCTGCTGCTCCAAACGGCGCTCCTTCTCTGCAAGTTCCTGCTGTTGTTTCATGGCCTGGAGCTCCTGCTGAAGCTGGGAAGCATGTAGGCATCACATCAGCATGAACACAGCACTTTTTTTAAATAAATCACAGTGGCTTTGGCTAAATTTTGCACTTTCTATTTTGCAGTGATGGCTAACTTTGTGTTTGACGGTAAAAAACTAAAGTCATGCTGAGCTAATGTATTGCTCAACACTTTGCCCTGCTGCGCTGAGTTGTTTCCCCTTTTCTGCACTTTTTTTGATGTTTTCCTTAGTTATACAGTTTTCTAGTGATCTGCTATATGTCATGCTGTTTTCTGTTGTTTTGTGTTGTGTTGTGTTGTGCTGTGCTGTGTCTCCGTACAACTGTTCTAACCTTGAGGTGCTCCTGGAGCTGAGCCTGGTGCTGACGGGTCAACTTTTCATGCTGCTTCTGGAACTCGCTGATTAGCAGCTGCTTCTGGATTTGCTGCTGTTTCTGAATGAGGAGCAGCTCCTGCTGCAGCTGCCTCTCCCACAGTCCTGGGTCCGAGCCTGGCCCCAGCATCCTCAGATCTGTGCGGAGGTCCAAAGGAGACAAGGGCTCCACAGCCAATGGCACGTCTGGTTTAATATCCACTGTGGCACAGAAACGGCAGAGCAAAAAGAGATTTGTCAGTCCTAATTGTACCCTCAACAACTCAAGTCGGAATCAGAGGAGGCTTTGTGGAATCTATAAGGAATCTTAAAAGTTACAGATGACAGAAGCAAAGTGAAGACTAAAGAGGAGAGAAAGACAAGGTTCGGAAAGGAAAAGCAAATTCTATCCCATGATCCTCAGAAACCTGCAATTATAATAGTTTCTATAAACAAACACGGGATCACATCCGTCAGCGCAGAGTCTACTGGGAGTAGCTGCATATGGACATTTGGAACAAAATATTTAAGTAGTTATGTAGAGTATTTATATAAGCCCTGTCTTCCCAGTTGATAAATAAATAAAGGGATTCTGTCAGGCAGATATCCCTTTTTAACATAAATAATTTAAGGTGAAGTAGATTGGGAATCTGTAAGTTTGCAGATCCATGCTTCTGTGATCTCTCTTTTTCTGTTCTCGAGTGCAGATGCTGCAATGTGCGCATTGGTAAGAGCTGCCTCTATTATAAGTAATTGCCAGATACAAAGTGAGAGGGCATCCCTTTGGTCTCCAAGCTCTATATATAGCCTGTTCCACAGAGAAAATCGATTGCTGGTTAAGAACATAGGAGACAGGGCTACTTCATCTCTCTTCTCCATAGAGGATGTTTAGTGATTGTACAATATTTTCCTTATTGCTTTGCCTTTGCTTTAATCCACACTACTCTATCCAGTTTAAGTAACATTTTTTTTCTGAAGAATCACATCTCTGAACCAGCTTTAGGTATTATAAAAGGTATTCGTGTGTACATTTGGCCAGTGAATAAAATAAAAATGTCCAATCGCTAGAAAAGTAGACATGTTATTCATGCTGATCATGGTGTGACATTCAAGGGAAGATACGCATTGTCCAGACTGTATAATGCTGCTTCCATTTTTAAACCAGAGAAATATTCAAAGCTACTTAAAATTCCAGTGGAGCTGGAGGGGAGAGTTATTGAGTGCATTCATTGCCTTAATCTTCTCGAGGGTCACATCTGAGAGAACAAATACCACACCACCTGTTCTTTGAAAGCTGAGCGAAAACTGACACTTCATATAATAATAATCTTTCGTTGGGTTCTGTTACGCAATAATACTTTTTACACTAAAATGCCACAAAAAAAGGTTTAAACCTGCTAAAAAAAAAGAGCCAGTAGCCAACAGTTAGGAAGCAGAAACCCCCACCCTCCACCCCCACCCCGTTCACTGATGCTGTGAAGCTCACTGGCGTCCATTTGTTTTGCCGTGTAGCCTGTTTTTCATTGCCACCATTCCATGTGTATGCGGCGGTGATGATTATAAATAGAAACATAAAAGCAAGTGGCGCAATCCTGGTCTGTGACAAACCCCACACCCTAGTATCCACCACCGTAACTTGCCGCTGCCATGGCAACGCTGGCGACGTAATTATGTCTCCCCATTCTGCAGTGATCGAGTCTCACTGCATGTCATCTTCTGCCTACATTGGCAATGTGACATGTTGACTATTATATCAGCTTTTTGCCTCTTATATAAGAAAGGAGTCCCCACTAGAGAGAGAGCGAGCGAGAGACAGAGAGAAAGCATTATAAAACCCACCAACACAAACATTCTCACACACACAAATACACACACGCATATTTGGGAGAGAATCGTTGGTTAGGTGATAAGTTGTCTTAAAACATTTTCAAAAAAGTGAAGGCAGCTTGAGGGGACTCCCGTGCTGTATATTTCCTCTCTGTGTTCTAAAAACAGCTCCAATCAAAAGACAGAAGAGGGCAACAGCTCGGCAGGCGCGGAGAACAGGCACCTGTAGAACAAACCCTTCCCGTCTGACAGGGAATATTAATCTTGGCTTGTAAGCACTTTACAAAGGACTCTTTTGTAGCGGACGCTGTTCCAGGAGCAGCCGTGACCCTGTGAACCGTCGAAGGGTTCGGAGAGTCAGACAACATTAGTGCTACTTTTTCATAATGGACCTAAATATAGCAACAAAAAACACCTGCTGCCTGAGAGAATTCACCACTGTGATACCTAATTAATCTCATATTTCATTCCGTACTCTTACTGCGACTGGCATTAAGGACCTCCACTTTGATCTGCACATCAAGCTGAGCCTCCATCACAAAATCTCAGACAGTGGTTTAACATGATGGGAAGGGGGAGGGAGGGAGGAAGGAGAGAGGAGGAGGACCATGAAAGCTTAAGCCACCTTTGATAACCAGGACTGTATGCGATGGCCCTTGAGGAAACCTTAACAGCCTCATGTGCCTGTTCTATTCTTGTCTGGTTTCTGTTGGCAAGAATAAAGCTGAATGGAAAGACAATGTTAAAGGAAAAAAGTAAAGCCCTAAAGCAAGGGTGGCACTGTTCCAACCACACTGAAGCATCTACCTTTTTAAAGTACAATTTGCAACTAACAATTCTCATCATCAATATTATCGTCCATGAACAGCCCTGGATATCGTCTCCGCTGTTGTAAATTTACAGTTATATAGATGCATTTAAATAAAATGCACCTCGAAACTACCCAAACCGAAATGTGCTGTTTCTGTATCAAAAAAATATGGAACCACCAGTAACTAGGTCTAAATATAAGTGCTTTTCTGAGCAGGGTCTTAATATAGACAACGTGCGAGAGGCTGTCACAGTTGTGAGGCCGCCTGCTCAATTTAACATGGGCAAAAATAAAAGAGCAGTGTCACATTTATGTAACTTTCAGGTCCTTTTTCTAAATGATCACTCACAAGGAAGAGCCTTCCACTTCTGGTTCAGTGGTCTGACTGGAGATCATGGATAATTTTGATGAGTCTCGATTGGTACAAAGCGCACAGAAGTGTCTCTAGGCGGTGGTAAACATGAGATTTATGAATGACAGGTCCCAAATTTGTTTTTAGCACAAGGGAGCAACAAGCACCCTGCCCCGTGCCCAAATTCCTCCCTGTGGAGGGCCTGCCAAGGGGGGATTGGGTGACTCATGGCCTGTGACCACACTCCCAGTGCAGCGTCGCACCGCCAGTGTCCCCAAAGTGTTTATTTCTATAACCGATCTGCCTCTCATTAGCCTTGGTGGCGGTTAGGGTGACAATCACGGCCTTAATTTGAGATGTTGGATGGCTATCTTTTTTTGCCTCAGGCCACATTAGCAGGCTTCCCATCGTAGAGAGACACATCACCAGTGACACTACTATTACACATGAGGATACCAAAAGACATATGAAGATGCACACTGCAAAATATTAACACAATAGATCAATAACGCAGGCTTTGTTTGACTTCCAGGCTACAATAATGATTTAGCATTTTTTGAGAGCTTCTAAACTGACTATTAAAATGAGGATGGAGTTATTAATATGGTAAACGGTGTCTCCTGACTATAAATACTGCAGGTATTCTTAACCAGCTGTTTGCACCTGGGGGTATATTCTGGTGCCACTGTGTGAGACTGAAGAAAAAAGGCACATAAAGCTTCTGTTCACTCACTTCTGTTCAAAAATGTCTGTTGGTAAACCAGTTAACAAGTATTAACATAAATGCTTATTTAGGGCTTATCTGGGGCTTAGTCTAGTTTCAGAGATGTGTTTAAATAACAATAGCACTCGTGCAACATGTACTATGGAGTCTATTCAGAACACATTCAGTTATTTCATTACAATTCTGTAATGAAATAACCAAGTGCTAATATTCTGTAAATATTAGCACTTTGATTCTAAAAGTTAAGATCAATAAATTAGCGTAAAAAAATTTTCAGCAAATAAAAAGTATGAAATTCATATAAATGCAGCATTAGAGGTTGTTGCTGTTATGTAACTTGACTTCCACCAGTTTTCCCAACAACTGCTTTTTTTGCTTGATGAAATTAAAACCCGTACAAGGCCAGAAACATCACTACAAGTGCAGCTGTAGTTGTGTTTTTCCACTGAACCACAGGAGTGTGCACAACAAGAAGGATACCATCTTCACTTTGCTGATACTGCTCCTAGACCGTTATGTATAATTTGCACTTTATTAGTTATTTGCCCATTTGAGCATCAAAATAATGAAACACTATGAACTGCACTTTAACCGCGCATGTTGTGAACGTTTCGTGTGAAACAGAGAGGGTTGCTGATCTAAATTCCCTGTCTGACAGTATAAATAGAACCAGATACAGAAGATGTTTGAGGGCAAAAATAAGCTGATGCTTGGGACTGCAATGTGGTGCTGGATCTCTCATTAAGTGCCTTGTTATTTTGAGCAGCTGGCATGTCTAAACCAGGAAACAGGTCTTTATTTTTAAGACTCAGGCTCGTCCTTGCAGCTGAGCCAGAGCTGCGGTCTGCAGGCTATCTACTAACAAAGAGAACTGAGCTGAGCCACCACAGGCCTCTCACTGAGAGGAGCCAGGAGTCCAGTTGTCTCCCGTCCTACCGTCATAGCTAATCGTCTTATAAAACAACATATATATGAAACTGTTATCCAGGCACAATGTAGAAAGCCCAGCAAAGGACAAGTAACAACTGGGAAGTCCTTCTGTAACACGGCCAGCTGATCCTAGAGTCACTTAAATTCCAAATAAATCAATCAGCAAGAGTCAATTACCTTAGCTCGCTGCACAACCGCAAACCCTCTAACCAACCATTAGCATAAACAACATGAATATCGAGATAAACAGTGAGAAATATGCATCTTGTCCAATGTATTTCTAATTTTTGATGATCAAACTGTTATAACACTTCTACAACATTTCAGAAGCAGAATCAGTTCATTCTCATAATGAGTCATTTTCATGCAGTGAAACAAAATAAAATTCTTTGTATTATTTTGAACCATCTCTTTTGCAGTAAGCACTTCAAACACAGATGAATAGATCAAGGATATGGACAAGGGGACTTGAAATGTAGGCCACTGTTATTGTCTGAAAGGTCCCCATTAATATTTTACATGCAGGGAAAACTAATTACTTTTTTTCCCTGTTTGTCAAGAGCCCATCTGAAGACTGTTTTAATCACAACTTTGATGATGCTGTCACTGAGCAAAACAAAAATGCAACGGAGCCCTCTTTCTTTCCTGATCCGCTTGAAACGGCAGACAAGTACAGTATCATATAAAAGGTCAAGCAGTTTTCTTTAGAAAACAGTTCACAACAAACCTATTCAGTCAGTGCAAGGACCGCGTCATCAACAAGAATCCGCACAGATAGAGTGTCATGAAAATTTAACAGCCAATGATTGAGCTCTCCCCGTGTCTAAAGGCACTGTACCAGCTATGTCTACAACTCTTTCACAACACGCAGTAAACTCACGGAAAGACACCTCTGAGCAGCTTCCTTAGACAAATAATGTTACTCAATGTGGACTGATTTGCTGTAAAGTGGAAAGAACAAATTAAACAGACAAATGACAGAATCCTCTATAAATATCTGTTCCAAACCATAGTTATATCAGGACCTTGCTGAGATGGAATGATAACGCACAGACGCCTAATCTTAGCAGGCTAATGCCATAAGCTGAAAATAACTCACCTAAGAATAGCTGACCCACAGAATAAGCAAGGAGCCCGATTTCAGGCGCTCTGTATAGCTGTTGTTTGGCTCGTAAGCCGCTAAAGTCAAAGGAAGAAAGCTCTGCTCCTGTAGCCTGATAGTCAAATAACCTGCTCTATTGACAGACGTGGAATGTGTCATCTCTGTGTCATCCCCGGGACTTATTTTTAAATCTTTTCACGTTTACTCCACTGCCTCTTCGTGTTTTCAGTTTGCTTGCCTGAATCTTTTTGGTATTTTTAAAATGTACATTTCACTCTGGGTTTTTGGTGGTGTTTTTTTTTTTTTTTTGTTGGATATGCTTAAAAAAAAATCTTACTGTACATGAAACTAAAATTATTCAACATCCTGTTCCTCACATTGTGGGCTTATTTCAGAAGTAGTAACAACTCAGTGGTCATAGCACATTAAATTAAGCAATGGTATGACTTTGCCATTACTCATGCTTCCCAGCGATCCAAACAAGAATGGAGTTTTTTTTTAACTCTAAACTAATTTCTCCAAACATGTTTTGAATTTTATCAATAGCCGCTTTGAGGGGAAAAAAAAACAAAACAAAAACCCAATGCAAATAAGGTGTGACTCATCTTTCGACAATACAGAGAATAGAGCTTACTCATACTGATGTCATGTACTCAATTCAATTCTCAGGTCAGAAATAGAAACAGTCGAGAGAGAAACCTTTCACATGTCCCCTCAGTATTTCTATCACAGTTCTTCCTGTTCCCTGAAAAGTGCATGCTGACATGGAAGCTTGAAAAACACAGCATCCCTGTCATGTTCACACTGACTCGTTTCAGACAAGCAGAGCATGGGAACAGCGTTAACACATTCTCTCATTTTAGCAGAGCACTTTTTAACTCAAAGCGTCCTCTGCGTCTAAATAGAGAAGCACAATATTTAAAGCGGCGCATGTTATCGCAAGCTTAAATACCTCGTTTCAAGAAGAAGTGCCTGGTCGTACCACGCTGCTGTGCTGAGAAGCTTTGAGTTCTCTTTTCGCACAGAAAGAGAGAGATCGGGCGAGCGCAAAGAGTTGAGAGTACGGGAGAGTGAGAGAGAAGGACAGAGCGAATGTGTGCACGAGAGGCACAGTGGATGTAAGACAGCAGGGAAGTAGGAAGAGATTTAAAGACAGAGGGGAGACAGAGATTGGGATGCAAAGAAGGTGGAAAAAAAAGGATAAGGCATTCCTCAAGGGGAGTGGAAACGCCAGGCTGTGTGATCACCTGAGTTGTTCACGTTGTGCATCTTGCTCGGGTTGGGGAACTGCTGGTGTCCAACGCGCCCTTCTGTTATGGAGAAACTTGACTCGCCCTCGTAAATCGTCTGCAGCATACTCCACTCAGCACTCAAGTCTCATTGCAAGCCTTGTGTTTCCTGACACCAAGAGCCAACCCTCAGCCACTCCAGGGGAGAGACCACGACAACAGGCAACTCTCTCCCTTCCTCTGTCTCCTCCTCTGAGAAACTACTCTCACTGAAGCGCAATAACACAAGCAGCATACACTCTCTCTGCAGGGCTGGTACTCTCCCGGGTGCCCTGCTTTAGTCTGTTCCAAACACTAACACAGTGTTTGGAGAAGAATCCAGCTTCTTTTCCTATTTGCCTCTCTCTCTCTCTCTCTCTCTCTCACTCTCTGTGATTTTTTTCTTCCTCTCTCTTCAGCAAAGTGTCTGATCAGAGACTGAGAAAAAATGTAAAGCTGAGTTGCTAGGAAAGCCGTGTAGTGTGTACTGAGCACCGCGCAGAGGCAGTAATGCAAGCTGGGGAGGGAGCAAGCTTCATTTGCATGTGAATCAACAACTGCGTGGCCCACAGGTGACAGAAATAGAACAATGGCCAGCCCTGGCTAAAAATAGGTCAGGCGAGGCGCAGGGATTGGAGCAGCATTGATGCGTTTAAAAATACCACACCAAACACAGCTGTCTTCTTCAGCTCCTGCCAGAAGGCATGTCTCCTGACTCCCTCTCTGCAGATGGAGGCTTGAATCCTCTATTCTCTCTTTTCTGATTTGTTGAACCTGTCTCTCTCTCACACTCACTCTATCTATGTCTTCATTTTGTCCTCTCAGGTATATGGATGGAATGATGCATTTTTGTTCTGATGTACCTGCGAGAGGGAAAGAAACTTTACATGTGCACTTGATAGCAGGCGTTTTGCAAAGCAACTGATTGCCTGTTATTATGAATCACAAAACCAGTGAAATGGTGTATTAACAATTTTTTGCGATGGGGTATTTCGACAAATGCAACCAAACACCGGTGCTCTCAGGCGTAATCTGCATGTGTGACAAAAACGCATCAGGACGTGTTAAGACGAGCGAGACATCTTAAACGAACAGAAGAGTGTTCATTTAAGATGATTTAACATGTGGAGTGTTACCTCACTGCATTAGCTCGGTATATGTGTGGGGTTCAGTGTGTATTCAGGGCAGTGATGCTACTCAGGAAGCATGCTTTCAGCTAACCAAGGAAGCCAACTGTAAGATGCCATAACAGCATGATCGTAATTACATAAACCTCTCAAACTGTGTCAAGAGCACTTTTCCAGGATTGCAAATCCCATTCCCTTGAAACACTCTTGATACTGTTTAATGGAGGATTTAAGAACAAACAAAACACTACACTCCCCATTTACAATCAATAGAACCTAAATTCTAAATTCAAGCACTAAGCTGCTATATATACTTGGATGTTTTTCATTAATATTACAAGACAAAGATCTATATATTCCCACTGTAGCCCATAAAAGCCAAGTCACATGTCATGTTTTAGCTGACCACTGATGCAGGGCTGGGTTTGTGGCCAAGCAGCCTGTGCCTTTAAATTTTTCATCTTCCTTCATAATTTGACCTGTCCCCCAGCCAGGGGCGTGGAGCCAGCATGGCTATTTTTAGGTCCCGAGCTCTGACGACTGGGCTACAGAGACACAGAGAAGGAGTTTTACTGTGTTGTTTCAGCTGGACAAACATTTAACCCCTCAATCCTTTTTATCAAAGCACAAACCAAGAAGCCAAGAAGGAAATGCACAGCTTGCAGGCTTAGCCCAGACACAAAACACAACTCTGGGGCTAATGTTTGAGCATGTTGGCTGATTTGATTATTTATACACAGAGCCATCAGCAACAGTGTTTACAGTTTTTGGGGAGGTTATTTTTTATAGAAAACATATAATGGAAAACATATCTTCATATAATCTGTACAATAGTAAGGAAAATTGCTTCTACAAAAAAAATACCAACAGCACAAAACAATCAACGAATGATTGAGTGAATGTTTATAACGCGAGTGATACCTTACAGATTAAGTAACCTCCAGACTATGGTGGAATTTATGTCGGATATGTGAGCGATAACAAGCCTTCAAGTTCAAGGTAAGGATGGCTAAAGACCCAGAGCTCCATCTGTCACAGTATCCGTCACACCGGGCAAGCTCTGACCCCGTAGGCTGGCCTTAGTCATAGGCTAAAGCATAATTAATCAAGAGAGGAAGTAAAGCTGTCACGTGAATGACAATTATTATGACAAAGGGATTTCTATTTTAAAGTCCTATTTTATTATATTCTATTTCTTCATTAAATCCTAAAATTAAAAGGCCCCTGTGCATTTTGCAATGTTCGTGTGTGTTTTCCACTATTACACAACAAAATACTATATTTACTATTTTTGCCATTGGGATGACTAAAGATCATGTCTGGCTTAGTGTTATTTTTTGATTTACTTCATTTTTTTATAGAAACGACAAAACGTACACACAGATTTATGCTTCAGTTGTTCTACAAATGTAGAAAATACAAGCACATTTCTCTGCTCTATTACAGGGAGCAGACACACATGTTTAATTCCCAGTATCTTTTTGAAAAGAAGTTCAGGTCAACCTGCCCTGGTGCATGTCAGAAAAACAAAACAGAAACGTTTCACTGGGACATGTTAGCGGAGATTAACCTACACTTTTTATTTATAACTAGCTTCCTGAGGCTGATGAGGGATTGTGGGATTGGAAATAGCTGTCCAATAGGCAGGGTCCAGTAAACCTGCAATGTGGCAAGCCCATTATAGCTCCTACTGCGTCACTGGCGGCCTTTGTCTACTTTAGTCCTATTAAAGCATTTAAGTGTGAACGTCAGCGTCCCTGCTGGAGAGCCACTCTACTCTGCTCTCGGGTGCCTGGGCTCGACTGTCTGTCACCTCCCTCACATCAAACACAAACTATGTGTCTCTCTCTGTGTATGTGTGTGTGTGTGTGCATGTTCTGTCACCAGAGCACTAATGTGGAGTGGGGAATTATTAGTGATGAGGGAACAAGTGGGCTAGATCAGTGAAGGGCTCATAGCGCTTTCCAAAATTAAATGAACGGCCATTATAAGCTGTTTTAAAGAACACCCTATACAAACATATAGCACCCATATGCACATTACCATTATGCTGTTGCTGTTTTTAGATTGACTCTAACTTTGTCAATTAAAGTGCAGCTTTCATGCTATGTGAAAAAAATTGATGCTCTTAACCCATTGATTTGTTTATTTCAAATGAGTCTACTCACATTACTACAATCACTGTAGCAGCTTCAAATCACCTCTTGAAGTTCTCTGGCATAATCACTATAGCACTGATGCCTTGTGACACACTGTGCATGATGAAACCCAGCAGGGAGGCAGAGTGAAGAAAGAAGGGAGCAGAAGTAAAGTGTTGCAACAGACATGGGAGGTGGACGAAGCTCACTCGTTCTAATTTGATCTGGCTAGGAAATGTCTTATTCTCCTTAACAGAGGATGACCTGCGTGTGGGAAGGAATGAGTCAGGTCTGCTTTGTTGTTCTCTGTTATTTGAACTTCAAAGGCAACCATGCAGCTCAGCGGGGGTGGTGGCGGGGGTCATCTACTGTTAAATAATCTGATTACACAGTGGATATCCAAGCACTCTTCCATGATCTTAATCGATAAACTATAAAATTCATTTCCCTGGCTTTCTGCCTGCAATGGTTCAGATTTCATCATGTCACCTTGGGAGGACTGTGGCGGATGTTATCATTGTCGAGTACTTATTTCTCCATTCAGAGGGGGATGCTCCTCCCCAGAGAGGAGTTGCATAATAACAGCAACTTCTCATAAGTTACCATGCACCTAAATGGCACCACCCTCTCCCCTGAGCTTCGTCTCTCTGTAGTGGCCACCACGCAGCTCCAAGGGCACCCCTGGTACATGAGGGAAATTACCTCTCCACACCAATTACTTCACCACCCTCCATACGTCAGCCCCTTATGAGTCACCATTGCTAACTGTGGAAGAAATCCTAGATCAATTTATAGACTCATGCCAGTCTCTACATGAGCAGCGCAGCATACTTAGACCTCAGAAAGTGTCCCAGCTGAAAGCCAGGGTTGAAGTTTTGTCACTTCAAAACAGCCCATTTTCCCTTTACCCTGTAGCCAGTCTCATAAAAGCACAAAGGCCCTACAACTGCTGATTTGAAGGTAAAATCCAATTAGCCTGTACATCTGGGTGAGTTATGCGAGCATGTTTCCCCACTAATGATTCTGGGTGCTCTTGCTTTTATTGGGTTATTTTGTCTGGCTTCCTGTGGAATTTCCTGTTGGACTTTTCAGGGTGATATAGGTTGTACTTAACAGGTTGGATCGAATAACATGAAAAGCATTGAAAGGCGGTTATGTTTGGCAGTTAATGTTGAAACACTGCCGACAAAGTTTGGCAGTGCTGCTCCAAACACAAAAACAGACATGCAGTTTTTGCATTTCATGTGAAGACTCTGTACGATCCAGGCAACTAAACTGCATTTTCAACTAGATTTTGAAGTAAGCGTGTCTTCTTCTGCATTGTGTTTGTGAAAAACATATTTTTTTGCAATCGGCATTTATGTTTATTGATTCAATCATATATTAGACAGGGTGGAATCCATCACCACACAACTATTTTCTTGACCTAACCAAACACAAAGCTAAAGCAAAACTCTTAACTCAAATATAATATAAATAATATAAAAATATGTGCAAAATATATATATTTATATAGTGTCAAAAAAATCCTGCAGGGTATACCTCCACCACTTCATCTACCTCCTTATGTGGACATACGGACTTTTTTTGATGAGAACACAGTTTAGATATATTGGAAGGTACTTCTGTGATGGAAGTGTAATGAAAGGGTAAGAAAACAGAGAGAAGTAAAAAAGAGAAGAAGAAAGTCTGAGAAATGCGAACCCTCTATCTGAGATGTAAGAGCAGACTGAACGATAAAAGGCAAAAACACAATTTCAAAGCATCCGTTTATTGTGAGCTGACATTGAGGTCAGTTTACTTTCAAACTTTGAATAGGTCCTTGATGCCATGCCTTCATCTGCTGCCATAGGCTTTCTAAAAATAGACATGTACCACAAAGGCACACTGGAAAAAGAGGGCTGCTCTCAGTACTTTTACTGATCAATGTGCTCATCTCTGCTGGAAACCATTGATCCACTGTTTGTATCAAATTGACTATGTTGTTGTTGTACAGCTTCCATCCTACATGTACTCATGACAAGCCCGCTTTATGTTCTCCTTTGTTTCTTTTGCCAAGCACCATCCCTCATATTAACACAAACCATTGATCCTTTAAGAATATTGTTACATCGACAGGCTTAGCATTGATTAGACCTTCTGAAAGACAACTCTTAATGTCAGCTGGCATTTTAATGCACCGTTAACTAATAAATATAAAAGGGCACTTTTTTGCCTGGAACCATACTGGGTAGAATCATTGCATCAGAGGCTTTCAGACCTACATCACTGAAAAGCCTGCAGAAGTCAAATGTGGCATCTGTATCACACAAACACAAGGCCCAAGTGCACACATGTGACTCTGATGGAATACAGCCAAGCTTAGCTGACCTTAGAAAATCCCTCAGGGATTAATAAAAACAAAGGTTGTCTGTTCAGAGGCATCCTTCTAATCCACATCCTGCTAGTCAAGCCCATTTATGAGTGGATAATCATAGCATCATCCCCCAAGTTGCCTTGGAGCTATTATTCTTAATATGATAACATAATATATATTTTTTTGCTATCGCCACTGCTTTTGAGAAAACACATTTTATCGAGCCTGTTTGTCCTTTGGCAAATTATCAGCCGGGTTATTTCAGTCACAGAAAAAGTACAGACAGTTTTCACTCACTATTTTATTTTTAAGGGACAAATCTCACTTCTGAGACACGAGCATTATAGAAACACACTCATCGAGGAATATCCTGATAACACAGTAAAATGGATGTTGTTAAATAAAGCGTTCTGCGTGACTGGATTTGTCGATGACATTTAAAAGAATCCAACTAAACTTCATTCATGCATTTTAAAAGGTCCACCTGAAAAAAGTGCAACAGGAAATCCACTTTACTATGGGGAAGGGAGGGCTGACGCTTATTGTCCAAGCCACTTCCACCTACGCCATCACTTCTTTACTTGACCGCAGAACAGCTCCAGTACTCTCCTCCTGTGGTGTCTCAAAGGTCTCAGACACAACAATACCTCTGAAAAATAGCTCTTCCTCTGATTATAAAGGTAGAGCTCTGCATACCAGGAAATGCCCCACGGTGCATAAACCACCTCTGTTGCAATGTTAATGTCCGGGCTGCTTTATATGCATAAAGCTAGAGGGGCTCCGCATGTATTTTTAAATGCTTTTGCTCAGGTGACCCTGCATTTCTGTGTTTGTGTATAACACATCATGTTGTACATAGCGGTTTACACATTTGCATAACAAGCCAAAGATCTCTTGTTCGATCCCAGGGGAAGACACAAATCCCTTTGGGGTTGCTCCAGGAAGGGCGTCCGGCATTTGAAAACGCTCTGCTAAATCAAACATGCGGAGCTACCCGTTGTGGCGACCCGTTGTGAATAAGGGCGCAGCCGAAAGTAGCTTCTTCCTCTATTACAACATCATATTCATATACATTTATTTCACCATGGCAAAGTGCTATATTTGCATCCATGTATTTATGTATTCGCTCATTTCATGCAGCTAAAGATAAAGACTCATGTTCATAAGTACACTGTAAGAACAGTATTCTACCTTGCGCTTCCTATGAGAATGTCCAAACGAGTCACGCGGGTTTCTATTTCCTCTCTCCCCTGGGAGGCAAAGAAATAGTTCAGGGGTCATCTCACTTGTTTGTGCTACATTGGTGTGCATGTGCCTGTGTGTGTTGTGTAACATGAGCATTTACTCTCATTCTGTTTTAAATCACCTCTCTCTACTTTTTACATTTTTTTTAATCTACATGTAGCACACGTGTTGTAGTCTGTGTAATTACATGGTTTGTAATAAAGATGATATTACAAATTTCTTATTCTTTTCTCTCTGAATCAGTTCTTCATATTTCGTTGTTCTTTCGGGCTCATCAGCTTGGTTCTGACTGGAAAATCAAGCCGTAACTAAGGCTTGTAATTGTGGGACATTGTCCAAGTGGGGTAAAAACCTCCTGGTGGATCCTTCAGCAACAGTGCACCCTGCAGGTTGATTGAGAACAGAGACAAGAAATCTAGAAACCAAGAACAGTGAGAGATGCCAGGTATATAGCTGTGAACTTTCCAAAGCAATTTTCAAGGACGACAAAGACAAATACGCCGACACACAACCGAGAAAACAGGCAGAGTCACCACAGAGGTCCTCTACATATATACAAGTCAAGATCCAGTGCAAGCAAACACTCATCTGCAGACAAACAGACAGCCCTGCATACTTCCATACACTCATCCACACTTCTCCATAGTGTTGCCATCCTGCTGGGAGTGACCGCACCACTCCCGACCTTTTCCTTTCATCCTAGATCCAATGACCAAAATGACTTTTCAACCCAGCCGCTTCAATAACACAGAGCCTAACAAGCTTTGGCTGCCTCTTTCATAAAATATGTAAAAAAAAAATAAATTAAAAAAATCCCAGCACAAAACAAAAGCTGTTACAGCTATGCGACCTCTTTGAAGCTGTGTGTGTAAAAAAAATAAAATAAATAATAAAAGATATAATGAAGTGAACATTGATGTTTTCTTTTGAACTACAAAGTGTTGAGATTCCTACTATCAAAAGAGCAAAACAGACCCGGTAGAAAGAAAAAACACTCCAAGCATTCATAGCATCATTTTTCTTTTTTCTGCTCCGCGTTTTAGTGCAGTATGCTATTCATTGATGTTTTTCTGTCCTTTTAAATGCATCTAGAGGGTGTGAATAAAACTCCCTTTTTCTGTTGCCTTTAAGCCTCCCTATTTAGTGCAAGTCTTCTGAGATAATACTACTTGATACTAAAAGGGATCATTTAGAGTATGCTCTAAGGTTGGTAACTCAAAGGGGGTAAGAATTTTCTGTTTTGGAAACAGATGGGCTCTTAACCCTTTCACACCTATCTGACTACCAAGACCTTTACGCGGGCTCTTAGATATACAGCCAGTGTGTCCAATCTCTGTGTAATTCCTGGCTCCATTTGTTCAGCACATTTCATGCAAGTGGGGAGGGGGTTGTTCTTGTAGACCTGTCACTAGCAGGATGGGTACCCGCAAAGGAAAGGCAACAACAAAGAGATGTTTAAATATGAGTTATGGTAGGCCATTTTCGCCTGCATAAGTTGATGGGATGGCAAGAATTGACAACTACAAGGCTTGTGAACTCTTGGTTTTGCCATCAAGGTAAACATCCTCAGCCCTGTGACAGATTAGTGACAATCTGTCCGTGAGGCCGAGCACACATCTCATTCATCACATTTACTGATTTAACCTCAAAGTTCTCAAAGTCTTGTATCGTGTTAGGGCAGGGACACTGTCTATAGCACCTGTCACTGGCTGTACTGAGACGCAGACAAGTGAAGAGCAACAAAACCAGACCACTCCGGCAAAAGTCCTACTTAACGGACTTCAACCAAAGAATTAAAATGTCTGTAAGGAGAAAAAAGCAGGACACTGACAGAAAGCGCTGCATATTAATCTATCTTAAATACTCGAGGCAGGAGCCTTAAATTTCCCAATTTTTCATCCACACAAGAGGCCTCTCAGAGACATGAATGATTCATCTCTCCAACTCCTTTTAGACAAGAAGTGAAAATAAATGGAAGTAGGATCCCCCAGAGAGCCTAGGGGTCTACAGTGGGGCTGGATGAACAACACTGAGAACAGCAGGCTAAACCCACCAAAGCTCTGTATCTCTGCTACAACAGGAGCTATACTCTCCCTCTGGGTTAGAGCTCTCTTACTATAAAGAGAGAAAAATATTCCTCACACATACTTCACTCCTTATTCAGTCCTGGGCTTAGATCGGCACATTTCCACACGTATAAGAGAATCTGTATGTTTTTTTTGACTGAACAAGAGTTATATTTATAATTCAGTGTATGCAGATTAAGCTTTTACTTGAAAGTGAATTAAATCTTTCCTGAGAATGTCATGCATTGACCGGAGTTGTTGTTAATGACCTGAAACAGCAAAAATAAATAAATAATAGAAACAAGACCCTAAGAGTGCAAGTGAGGAAAAACGCACTTTGGAGATGAAATGGATTTTGTAGGCTACGTTCAGTTTGTCTGCACGGCGTCCGGTCTTCTCAGGCACACACTGGAACAGCAGCCAAAAGCAGCGAAATAGATAAAGGTGTGAACAAGACTCTCCATTTCATTTTCATGACAGCACACTAAGATAAAGCCCAGGGCTGTCCTCCACATTATTCTGTTTAACCTCAAAACACATACGGCACAAAGAGAAGAAGCTAATGAAAAACAGAACTTTTGGACAATAAAAACTATAATGTCATATCACTTAGGTTGGGGGGGGGGGGGGGGGGTCTGTTAGGTTTGTTCAATATTCAGATGATGAGACTCTTTACAGGCTTCAAGTAGGCTATGAAAACAATCTCATAAGGTGCGGCCACAGCTGCTCATTGTGATTCCTTGGCAGATCTTTTCTGACTGTCTTCTAACATTGCGAGCATTGTTCCTAATATAATGAGGCTCACAACTCCTGAGCAGCTGGAGGATATGCCTTGTACACTGACACCTTCCATTCATGATACAATTTGTCCTAATCTTTTCAATAACCAAGACAGATAGTCCTGTTTCAAGTGAAAATGTAAGAAAGAAGTTAATAAGCTATTGACCTTAATGCTCTTGTTCTTATATGTAGCTTATGTACATTCAAGTAATATGAATCCTCTGGCAAGCCCTCACAACCTTTTGTTTAATAAAGACTCTGCTGATTTTAACAATGAGCCGCTGCAGAACAGAGAGCGGCACCTTCCTCTGGGCATCAACAACACCCCTCCTCCCACGAAAACTCACTGACCCAAACCCATTTTTTCCAGTCTAAGAGAAATGTCAAGTCCAGGCCTAGAACTCGTCTCTTTGAAGGGAACATAGCAGCCAAATATAGCCCGCTCGCCTCTATGCCTCCTGACATACATCAGGCTCTACGGGTTCTGCTACCAGTGGTTAAATTTGGCACACTGTCATGTAGTCACTTACTATTAAACATCCTAACTATACAAAGAAAATTATAAGCGAGCAGTCGAGTGTACACTGTTGCCTGGTAACCTAATGCCATGTTGGGGATTCATCTTGTTATGGAACAGAAAGCACTTACAGCCAAAGCCAATAATAGATCCTGGACCACACAAAAATAGTTTAAGGGTGTCAACAGGCATGGCCATCATGAAGCTGAGAAACATATCATGAGAGGTGTATGGTTAAGAAACACATGTCACTTGGTGTGTGTTTTTAGGAATTGCTTAAGTGTTTCTGTAACTGCAGTCATTGGTGAAATTACATAATTATGGTTCATCTGTCATTATGAGTGGAATGATGGATGAAATGAGAGCTTATTTCCAAGTGTGAAATGCTGCTAAAGAAGACATTATGCTGACTGCCACTGGCGGCTGGGTAAAAATTACTAATGCTGTTTTTAAGGCTTTTTGGATCCAGCAGAATTACATAAATGTCCCCCGACTTCTGAAATATGTAAATCATGACAAACTTGTGAGGCATGTTTTACAGATTTTCTACACGTGACAGCCTCACACAGACCTACAACAGTGCCTGTTTTTGATCTAGCTTTTATACATTCAACATTAGCTCATGACAATTAGACTACAGATCCTGCCTATCATAAAAGAAAAACATATATATATATATATATCACTAAACTTACTGGACACTTTATTAGGTATGCCTATTCTAATGCTCATGAATGCAAACCTCTAATCAGCCTGTCACGTGCATTTAGCCATTCAGATATGTGATTTAAGGGGAGATGAGTATTTCAAAAAATGGCTTGTTGATGCCAAACGTCAGAAGAAAATGGACAGAATAGGATGTGAACAGTAACTCAAATAACCACTCGTTACAACCAAAGGTATGCAGAAAAGCATCTCTGAATGCACAGCACATTGCTGTAGCATTGTTTAAACATGACATCTTAACTGAGTGCTGTTGCTGACCGTGTCCATCCCTTTTTGACCACAGTGTGCTCATCTTCTGACGGCTGCGTACAGCAGGATAATGCACCATATCACAAAGCTCAAATCATCTCAAACTGGTTTCCTGAACATGACAATGTGTCTGCTGTACTGGCCTCCACAGTCGCCAGAGCTCAAACCAACAAAGCACCATTGGGATGTTACTGGAACACAAGATATGCATCATGTATGTGCAGCTGACAAATATGCAGAAGCTGTCTGATGCTATCATGTCAACATGGACCAAAATCTCAGAGGAATGTTTCCAGCACCACGAGGAATCTATGACACAAAGAACTGAGGTAGTTCAAAAGGCAAAAAGAGGTCCAACTTGGTACTAGCCATTTTTTCTTTAACTTGGCTTAGGAATTAAATATTTAACAGTGCTTAGGTTACACAAATATGTCAACATACTGTTACATACTCATGAAACAAAAGATCCTGGCACTGATTAACATCCATATGCTGTAGAGCTAAAGAGGACACATTGGTACAGCATACACATCCTACTTCTGAGGTAGTCATTTCTTGCTCTATGAAACTCAATGCTATCTGTACAGGAAGACCCTCCTTGTTTTATGTTTATGTGTTGTGGATGTTGGATTAAGTGTCTAAGGACCCTGGGAAGAATAGCCTAGGCCGACGCTGATGCTAATGGGGATCCTGATTAAACAAACAAACCTGTAATGACCATAATCTGGTCACAGAATATGAATGATGATAACAATGACTGCAAGGCTAATATAATGAAGGTGTTAAGGGCTTTTAATGTGTACTAAACAAATCAACACAAAATGCTCCCACTTTAATATTAAATTGGCAGCACCTCATTTGGAGGCCATTGTGGGCCATTAATGTATTCTGACATATGTGGACAAGAACGTTTGTTTTGGAGGAAATCATTTCATTGACAGGGGTGCAAAAAACTTACACCTGAAATTCATTTAAATGAGTGAATATAAATGAGAAGCAAAACTCAAAATCTTTGACCTGAGTTTTGCTGCTGGGATAATCAGGTGCCCCCAGCGTAGACGTCATAAACAAATAGCTGTTTCACAGACCAAATGGCTAATGAATTTCTTCCAACTGTTGCTATGCTCTAGATATTTTAATGTATTGCTAGACTGGCACGACAGCACATGCACAAAGGTGCCCAAATGTGTTTTTCCTTTAATGTCTTTGTGCCCAATTGAGGCAGAAGATTAGCTCTATCATTCTGTCATGTCATCCAGCACAAAACACCACCGCATTCTTTTTCTCTATTAGAACTGCAATTTATGCTGCGTGACATGAAGGCTGCCTTCACACTGTCACGGTCAGTCGAGGATGGCACACAAACACAGGAAATAAATCCACAGTGACAAAGCGTAATTCATCACTTTCATCACTTCAGTTGTGGGGGAAAAAAAACAGGAGAAAAAAAAGGAAAAGGCATTGTATTCGCTCCACTTTGACAAGCTCACTCCCACTTCTTATGTCATCACTGGTAGCAGCTGACAGATTACTCTGCGGCATCAACAGAATATTTTTACTGATACAAATCTGGCAGACGTCAGCTATAGGACAATGATAATATTCTGCTATAGTTAACATGCATCGCACAGCGGGGAACTCGCGCAACACGCTGCTTCTGTGAATAGTTCTTGCCAAGAGAATAGCTGAACATGGTAACTTATCAAGTCCAGTGAATAATTCACAGATGCCTGCCAAAATTTGTTCTATCAAAAACATTTTGTCTCATTAACACATTCACTGGTACTATGAAATTATGTGTTAGGCTAAGTGTAAGGTGCTGTTAAAATGACTTTCTCTCTCTGACACTGCTCAGATGGTACCTGCCCCCTCAAGCCATCTGAGCAGTGTAGACATCTGTGAGCATTAACCTGCCAAGAACAAGTCTAATGTAAAAATATCATAAATATTCTGAGATGGAAAGACAGCTGAAGGGTCATTTTGACTGGCTGTGAAAGGCTTTTATGTCAACTTTGAGCCAAGTTTTTCTTGTCTAAGTGAAAATGTCATGTGTACACTGGAGGCTCTATGCTTCTTGTGTTTTCCCTTTTACCTCGCTCTGAGAAGACTGAAACGCTGCTGTCAACACATGACACCTGGGGAAAGAGCACTGCTTACCAAAGCCATCTGCTCAAAGTTTTTGTTGGAGTGACAGGGTGTCCAGCAAAACTGAGAACCAAACAAACTTCATACACAGCACTGTCAGTTAACTTTCATTTAGTTACTGGCAGCTATTAAAAAAATAAGCGTCTTACTTTTGAGCAATCATGGATGTTGCCATGTTATCTGCCTGTCTTGCGGTTTTGGTTCTTCATTATCTGTAAAGACAATATGCAAAAAATAAGCTGTAGATTCATATCTGCATTTATCGCATATGAAGTGCAGCAAGCTGAGAAATGTTTATCTCTGCAATCTTTCACCACTACACACTTACTAGTTCCAGGTTAGATTCCCTTTATGCCTTCTGAACTGCCTTAATTCTGCGTCGCATAGATTCAACAAGGTGCGATTTTGGTCCACATGACTGCATAACATGGTTGCTGCAGATTTATCAGCTGCACATCCAATGATGTGACTCTCACTTTCAACCACATCCCAAAGGTGCTCTGTTGGATTGAGATCTGGTGACTGTGGAGACTATTTGACTACAGTGAATTCTTTGTTATGTTCAAATATGGGATGATCTGAAATTTTGGACACGATACATTAACCTCCTGTAAGGAGCCATCAGAAGATGGGTACACTGTAGTTAATAAAGGGATTAACATGGTCAGCAACAACACTGAGGTCGGCTGTGGTGTTTAAACGATATTCAGGTCATCCTAAGAGGTTCACAAGGTGCCGACAAAATACTCCCCACACCATTACACCAACAGCAACAGTCTGAATTGTTGATTTAAATCAAGATGGATCCATGCTTTTATGTTGTTTACCCCAAATTCTAATCGTACCATCCAGCAGAAATCAAGACTCAGACCAGGCAACTTTTTTCTTCCAATTTTCTGTTCTTCTGTTTTGAGATTCAATGTGTATATCCAGAGATGCTTTTCTCCACACTTTGTAACGAGTGGTTATTTGGGTTACGGTTGAGCGGTCTAGCCAGACTTGTCACTTAGGGAACTGCTGCTCACTGGATAATTTCTCTTTTTCAGACATTCCCTGTAGAGGTTGTTATGCAGGAAAATTTCAGTAGGTCAGGAATTTCTGAGATACTCAGACCAGCCTGTCTGGCACCAACAAACTTGGTACTTAAAAGACACTTAAGCCACCATTCTGATGTTCGGCTCAAACTTCAGTAGGTCATCTTAACCATGTCTACATGCCTAAATGGAATGAGATGCTGCCATGTGATTGGTTGATTAGATTTTCACATTAATGAGCAACTGAACCAGTATAACTAATGCTAAAACTGAGAACACACAAGATTTTCATATGTAAAACACAAAAATTGAAGTGCTCAGATACACCATAAGATACTTTACTTGGCTATCTGATTTCTACCTATGAATCTATCTTGCCAATTATATTATTAAAACACTGTTCATATGTTGAAGAACCAATAATACTGTTCTGATAATATTATAACAGTGTAATGAATCATTCTGCCTTGTGAGCATATTCTGGGTAGGCCTGTGTACTTTTTTTTTACGTCTTTCACTTGCAGTGGAGTATTTATTAGTGTCGTTTGCTTGCTCCCTGCTCTGAATGCTTCTTTCACCTCTAATGCAAAGCAGCTCTGAGAATTAATTAACCGAAGTTCTGTGTTGAGATTTTTCTTTTCACAAACAGACTACTTAAAGTTCTAATTACACTCCTAGTTTCTGCTCTTAACCCCGTGAGTGTGTCATTCCGCTCCTTATTTAAAAGCTATACATATATTAGCCCGTCTAAGTAATGAGTAGTCTACTTTGTGACAAGGAGTGATGCTATCTGGTTGGCTGACGAGTTCTTTAATAATGACTTTAACGCTTCAACCGACTTCGATGAGATCATACATTCGCAAGCGAGTCTATTTATAGGCGCCAGCCTGCACTACAATACCCCACATCTTGGAACTAATAACAGTCTGCGAAACCAGCAATGATGAGGTCACTTAGTAATTCAGAAAAAAAAAAACATTTCCAGTATTGTGGTTGTGTGAAGAATGTCACGAATTGCTCTAACACTCACAGTTCCGGTCCACTTTTACTGGCGGACTCACAATCGATTAGAGGACGACCACCTGTGACTGCAGAACAACGGTTAACCGTTCAAATATTAATGCGCTGAACTCACTGTCTAGCATACTGTACAGCAAACTTGCCGTTAACATACAGCGTGTATGTTAACGGCAAGTTTGCTGTACAGTTCTTACACAGCTGGCTGCTAAAACCTATATATTAGTTAATACTTTGTTTGTACCCTCTAAGCTATCTTATGAAAGCTCTCACATACTCTTAAATATTTCACAGCAACACTTGTATGAAACACACTAGTTTTATACGTGTATTTTTTGTCACTTAAAAAGGCTGAAATGAACTCTTTCACTACCTCGGGCGCAAGGTTGAGGGTTTGATGTGCAGAATGTGAAGATAGCTGTCTGTAGGGGGATGAGGATGCAACGGGATGAAGCTATAAAAAGCCTTAGCTACTTCGTCGAAACAGGGCATAAAAATCCCAGCCAGCGGAGCAGACAGACTGAGCAGTCTGTCTGCTCCGCTGTCCTCTGATAATCGCAGTTGACGGAGAAACGAGGGCAGCTCCGGTCGCTGAGTGTCCTCAGCAGGTGCACCGCTAACTTCATAAATCAACTTCCTTTGTGGAAAAAATATCTTTTAACTGGTGTTATAATTTGAGCTTTACAGCTAGTGTGCAAATAATCTGTGTAACTTTTACTCTTTTATTATTATTATTATTACTATTATTATTACTATTATTATTATTATTATCAGTCACTCTAATTAGAAATCAGAGCACTAGTACTGATAATAGGGCTTTGGGACACTAGTGCCTGTTGTTAAGGGGCTATTATTTTTTTGTTATTGCATAACATAAAATTCCAAAGTGAGTGTTTTGACAGCTGCATACACTTTGCAGTGATGCACCATCTAAAAATAGCACATACAGCGTCTAATAACGAGATCATTAAAATGGAAACAGCGCCATCTACTGGTAATTACATTGGTCTAATCCCCTAATAACTCTGATAGGAATGCATTCAGCTATAAATTAAGAACATATTAACAAATGTTGAGATGCCCGGTTGTCAGACAAGTTTGCATTGTCATTTTATTATTATTATTTTTTTAAAAGCATGCTCTCAGTCACTGTCACTGTGCTCCTTCCCTTGCTTCAAAGTCATGAAAGAACAATGAAGCTTTGCATTCCCCCCCCCCCCCCCCCCCCCCCTTCTGATTACCATTTGGTAAAAAGGAGATGCTTTTATCTCAGGCAGGAACAATGCCTCACTGATTATGTGATTAGCAGAAATTATATGCAGATTTGTCACCGTTATAAATCTGCAGCTGTCCGTGGACTCACATTTTTATTTGTCACTTCAAAGCATTCTTCAGTAGCTTGCCTTATTTTACTGTTCAGACCCATGGATAAATGTCCTCCTTTTAAGAGAACAAACCCCAGATCATCTGTTTTCACTTTTTTTTTCCCACATCACTGCTCAGATGTTTATATGTCTCCAGTTTGGTCTTGTTCATGAAATCAATGCTACTCTAATTCATTTAAGGTCTTGCTGAGCTCTCTTCTTTACAAACATTAAGAAGACGGTGTATAACTTGTTGAAAATCTAATCTTTGGGTCTATATCAGCACTCCAAGAACAGTGGTGGGAAACAGGGAGATGAAATCTCTTCCGATCTTGTCACTTTCCTCCAGCAGCTGGGACTGGCCCAGTGGGTGACACCACTTTCATCCCAGAATCCCTACTGTCCAGCTGTGTGCTATCTCTCATCCTGACATCTGGAGAGGCAGGGGCACAGCCAAATATCAGTGCATCTGAGGCATGATCCTGCAGCTTGCCTGTGTCTCTGCACGGGACCCCAGAGCTCGTATCTGGCCTCTAAAGACCGTGTCATTTGTCAGCAATATTATGTGAGCTTTGTCTTCACAGGTATGTATATATACAACCAATCAGAATTTCTGCATTTGAACTGCTTGGGGAAAAATGCAGCGCTTTGAAAAAGTATTTGCACCGTTAATATCAACACTTCACCGAGTTCCTTTGATTCCTCAGAGGCCTCTGATGGAAGACAAAACACTGATCAGTAGACCATTTAACACTTTATTACTTCTAGAAGGGAGATGCGTCCTGCATGACACGCTGCCGCGGATCTCAAAATGGCGGTGTGCCTATAACAGTTTTATTACAGAAGCTCTCTCATTCTAGTCTAAACAACAGTGTCTCAGTAACTTTCCACTAGAGATGGTCCCCTCTTATCTACTTTTTCCCAGACAAGCGTGAGCAAGAGTCTGCAGCTTTCTACTCCCCAAGGACACATGGTCTCATACCTTTATTTTCAGGGCTGTGTCCACTTAATACTACACTATATAACTTTATAACACTTATTAATAAAAACGCATAGCACTAAAAAATTATTTATTCCCAACAGTTCATATATGTACACAATATGAACATGTACATGTTTCTGATATCCTGAGAAAATGCCTTTTTAAAATGATGTTTTCAATTATTGAGGGAAAGAAGCTATGCAAACCTACCTGGCCCTGTGTGAAAAGGGAATTGCCTACAGTTGTTAAATCAGAAATTAGCTGTGATTTACCAGATTTTTTGCAAAGCCAAGTTCAATTACACAAGCCCAATTACTGCCAGACATATTGCATCAAGAAAACACTTAAATAGGACCTGTCTGACAAAGTAGAGATCAAAAAGATCTTAAAATGCAACACATCATGCCACAATCTAAAGAAACTCAAGAACAAATTAGAAACAAAGATACTGATATCTACCAGTCTGGAAAAACCAAGAGAGATGTGTATACTTAAAAAGATTTTTTATAACAGTCCCATCTGACATAAGTACTGAGAGGATTTATTCTACTGGTTCTCTCATATTTATGACAAAAAGGTATATGATGATATACGTTCGGTGGGTTTTAGTGAATAGAGTCATCTTGTAAAACTGGAAATCTAGCTCAGAAGCAGAAAAATCTTAATTGAACCTTGAAAAAATGACATTATACATATTGTCTCAAGCTATGGTTTAAAATATTCCTTCAAACCCTCAATAAATGTTTCTACTGTTTAGGTTATGCATCTACTTTAATATAAGAACATAGTTAAATTTTTTTATTCCATATCAAAAGCTTAAGGTTATTAGGTTATTTTATATTTTTTGTAGTATATATTCTTCGTTCTGTGGCCGTCTCTTTTACAAGCATGCCCCACAAGGGGTCCTGTAAACAAGAAGAATGTAAATACAAGGTCAGGGGGCAGTTTTTAAAGCATGCTGGAAATTGGGGAGGTATGTGTGTAAGCATCTGTTTTCTTCATTTATGCTTTTACTGTGTTTCTTCTCCTCCTAATTGAATTGGTGGGAACCTCCCCTCCGTCACAGCCCTGGCAGTGAGAAAGTACCCCCACTGGGGATACTTTGGCCTTTGGGAGGGCTTAGAGACAGATCCAGGAGGATTACCCCCAGCAAAGGTGACCAGTCTATATCCAAAATCATCCACATAGCTGCAACGGTGTTTTTTCCATCTCCCCCAACCTGTAAATCCACTGCACTGAAATGTGAAACTACCCCCAAAAGTCAGTGAACATAGCCCCCATTCTTTCACCAAAGCCCTGCTACCTTCATCACTAACTGGCTGTGCCATGCCGCTTTTTTTTTTTTTTTTAAGTCCTAATGGATTGGTTGGATAGTAAACACTATGAGCTCTTACACCTCTAGGAAAATGCCTGAATAGTGAAAGAGTTGCACTAAAAGCATATTAATGACACGATTTTCTCATGAAGAACAATTGCGCTTTATAATCAGTACAAGTGTTATTAATCTTTTACTGTTGTAGAATACTATGAATTAGAATTAGTATTTATTGTTATTATTAATACATGAAATATAATTAGATTAGGTGCCTTACTTGCAGTGACAGTCATTTACACAATACAACATTGCATGTAACACATAACACTATTGTATTAGAACACCACCACACGTGTTGCATTAATGCACATCATAATGACTATTACATATGGTGCCATCAGGGCGTTTGATGCCCTGCTTGCTAGCAGATAGAAACTCCCCTTCATTCTTCTATTCTTGAAATGCTATGTACTCTGTGAACTATTGACTCTACCAGAAATGCCTAGAGCTATCCTCGCCTCTATGACAGAACCACAGAGTCAGTAAGGACACCATAAAGAGACAACTTTTGCATCCCTGCCCTTTTGTTTTGTGCTTCCTGTCATTCCTGTTAGTCCTGTCTGTAGTGTCCTACCGGAAAAGAGGAAATTATGTAAATGTTGCATTCCACAAATGATTCAAATGTAAAAAACAAAACAAAACAAAAAAGGCAGCCTTGTCTTCAGGATTAATGATGCAGAGACTTGTTTTGTGTAAAAGGATTTTGTTTTCTAATCCTGTTAAAGCTCTAGGATCAGTAACACTTGTACATGAATACGGGTGCTCTGAATAGTTTTAACTAATGCAAAAGAAGGGCAGCCGACAAAAATATATTTAAATCACAAATCACTCCCCACCACCAAAACACATACATAAAATAAAATATTGTTTTAAATTGACTGCCATAAGCTAAAAGAGTTCCACTGCTTGTAGTTAAAAGGGAAGTCACTAGGTGGCCGTATTTCATCAAATTTCGGTGTTGGATCAGTAGACCTGAAACCCATTTCGCATTTTAGGACCGCCAGTAATTCACAGTTTTAATAAGTCCGCATTTCAGATCTAATTTACTGAATAAATAGATAGTACTGTTTTGTGTTTGTTTTGTGTGTTTGCTTACCTTTTTAAAAAAAAAGTTTCCAGGAGACCCCCGTCAGCCCGGAGAACTCGTATTACTGCTGTCAACACTTGACTCCCAGTGGCATCCATGGAGTTGCTGCAGCGGTTGCATGGTTGTCGCACTTGTGCAACTTCAGGATGAGTCACAGTTAGTAAATAGAAAAACATTCAGCTGTTCTCAAAACCACGTTATTCAGAGCAGTGCACCATGGGTAAATTACAATGTTAATAAATGTCACGTGGAATATAGAGTTTAAAATTGCTCCTTATAGAAAATATCTACACTTATAAGCGCTGAGGGCAGTGCAATATTCAACAAAGTGCGTCTGTGCTGTTACAGAATGCAGCTGGCAACAACCAATCAGCGATTCCCTTACTGACATCTAGAGCGCTCTTAGCCTATCGGATTGCGTCTTTTCGGCGAGGTGAAATATGGTGGCGGCAATGTTATGGAGTTTCCGCTGCTCCTCTTGCTTTCATGCCATCAGGTTAGGAAGCTAGCGAGCGAGCTAAGCTAGAGTCACGCTAGGCCTCCAGCAAAACCAGCGGCAGAAGCAACCGAGATCACACGCTGCTGTTCGGAAGGAGACAAGTATTCCTTTATGAACCTGCATGAGAGCTGTTAAAATACCACAAATATGGTGGTTCTCAAAATTCGAGACCAGGTAAGTAATGGCTGGTGTTAGAGGTTTACCGTAAGTTTGAGCAAGTGACCGGCTAATGTTAGCCTCGATTTCAGCGCTCGCCAGCGCAATGTAATTCGAGTCTTTCGAGCCTGACACTGAAACGGAAGCATTTCCTTAATCTAGAATTTGAATTGTCCTCGATGAGGTGAAAGCTGGCTGAAGTACTGCGTGTAACATTCGAAGCCCCGTTGTTGTTCCTATCACGTTTGCACTCCGACACGTACTTAAATGGCTGTTGAGTTAAAAAGCAGCTAATGATGTTGTATTTATTTCCAGCAATTAGCCCGAGCCTGCGTGAAATGCATCCAGCGACTCACTTGTGAAGTGACTAGTTAGCATATTGTGAGACAACAATGCTAAATTGTGTTTGTGCAGTCGCTTACGAGCAATTCTAGCGTTATTGATAAACAATAATTTCCTCTCTGTTGCTGTTACAGTGAGATTATTGTCATGACAGCCAAAGCGATCTGTTGATTGTGACATTACTGTGACAGCTAAACGTTTGTGGTTATATTTATGTTAGCAAAACCAACTAGTGATGTTTGTGGCAGCTGTAGGTTTAGAAAACCCTTAAATAACGATATAGTTTTTGTTCACTGATTCACCAAACTATGTTATTTGGTGTCACAGTGGGGCAGGATAATGGAGTGATTGGATCTGAGCGGAGCTTTGTGCTAGTTTGGTGACTTTATTGTTTTTAAGAGGATTTATAACACTGTTACAGTTAAGCTATGCCTGTAATCAGACCTCTTTAGTGTGTGCCCTTATAGAAAAACTCAAAAAAAAATATAAAACAAGACAGTTTCTATTAGCTAGTATTCGCATACTCTATACCCATGTGTACCGCGTTACTGGGAAAAATGCAGGTAAACTGCTGTGTAATGCTTTAATATATGAGGGCAATGGCAGTGTGACAGTAGACGTGTCATTTTAAACTCTGCAAAAAAAAAACACTTGACACCTACTTCGTGAAAACCAGAATAGCTCAGTGTTATCATTTTAAGGGCTTTGTTTTGCACATGCCTGCTATTCTGTCACATATGTACGCGCATGTGTCTTTTATGGTCTGTGTGTGCTTGAATGATCTGGGCTCCTGTGAGCCAGTGGAAGTTGCCAAAGAGCTGTCTCCATGGTGATGGTATTAACTAGCTTGGCTTGTATGAGGAGAGGAGGCACACAGTCCAGCAGTGAGAGAAGAGCATAGAAAATCTCCTACACCACCACCACTCATGCAGGACACGGAGAACTGAAAACAACAAAATGCAGATCTGTCCTTCCTTTTTGTTTTTAACATGGCGCAAATAGTGTTCGAACCACAAGAGTCTGCTTGTTGGCTGAATTTGTCCCCAGTAACTCTAACCTGCTTTGTGCCCTGCAGACATTCATGGGCATTATAATAACTAAACGAGTTCATTGTCCTTGTGTTTAAAAAAAAAGAAAGAAAAGAAAAAGCCACTGTATGCTGCTTGCTTGCTCGCTTTTGAGATGGCAGTCGTGGTTGTACAAGTTTGTAATGTCGTGATGGCTTCAATATATGTCGCTGGGAATAATCCACCCATGGCACCGCATATGTCTTGAATAGCTGTTGAGGGCTTATCCATAGCAGGGTGACCTTGATAGATTTAAAAAAAAAAAAAAAAAAATTAAATAACAACAATGACTCTTACAATGTTTGACATTTGGCTTATATGAAGTAAACTCAGCAATTTCCCTTACTTTATTGTATATCTTTTCTGTCAGGTAGAGGTATAAATTCTTGGTTCTGTATTTAACTTCATGAAGCATGAGTCACTAAAAGGCATCAGGAAGTAGTACTGCAAAACCAGATGATTGCAAGTATATGTAGTTGTGCTTGATTAATGTTTTAAAGTGGGTTGCTGAAGATGCACTTTCATAAACCAAATGTCTTTTGCACATACAAACTGCATGCATGCACATTAACCTAATTGACTAGCTGGGCAGCCTGCTAAGTTGAATGATTGAATACTAATGAATGCATGTACCCTGCATATTGCATCATTTTACCTGTACAATGGAAAGCAAAGAGAGGAGTCATTAAGTTCAGTGTTTTTGTTTTCTCTCAGCTAGTAGACTTATTTAGTATGTTTTGAGTTATTTTAAGCCAAAATCTATTTCAGGCATGTAAAGGTTATGAGTACATAATAGTGGTGTGAGGATCGATACTAAAGTATTGATTCTGTCAATACCAGATATTTATGTTCTAGAATCCATGCTCATATTAAAATATCAATATTTTATTAATTTGGGGTAAATTAGGAGTTTATGATTAACAGGAACACAGTGGAAAGTAACTATATTATTAGGATTTTCTAAATGATTTGTAGGAACTACTCCTTCTTCCGCTTGTCATAGTGATGCGAATTACAGCTGTATAAATGCATCGCTCGCTCAGGTGACGATCGTAAGCAGAGTCATGCGTGGAGCTGTTTCAGCTCCACAAACAGCCAAGATGTGGTTTGTGACACAAAAGTAAATCATTACACGGAATATGATGATGAGTTTATGATGAGGCTAACTGAAGAAGAGGAGAGGGACAGGTGCTGCTAGGAAGTCCTTTGGTGCTACAGGCAGATACTTTCCAGGTACAGAGAGGGAAAATGTGGAGCTGTTGGTGATGTGTAACACTAAAAATACAATTCAAACATACATAAGATAGATAATAACATGTATCTAGGAAATGTTTCTCAGCTTTATTATTATTTTAAATCAGTCATATATGTTTTTAATTGTTAATTGAATCCTTTTAAAATGTAGGCATTGAATTTCCAGGCTTTTTTTTTTTTTTTGCCTTTTTTTTTTGCTTTTTTTCTTATATATAATTCTTCATAATTGAATGATAAGAACAAGAAGTCTGATGTCATGTATCCATTATGAAGGTATATTTTGAAAGACAATACTTTGGATTTTCTAAACACATTAAGTTTTTGTACAAAGTGTCTGTATTGGATCACAATCACCTATACCAGTCTGAATTTTACTTGGTAGCTGATCAGAAAGGAAATCAGTGGCATCGCACGTCACTAGTAGATAACGCAATGTTTCATGATGCAGGCAGCAGATTATTTTAAAAGCAGTTTCCTTCTCTCGGCCACTTCTCGTTCATGCATTTTGTTTTGCATATATGCTGTCTTATTCATTCAGGTTAAGATTTCTCACTTATAGTGTATTTCTTAGGAATATAGTTTTTAATTGGGGTTTCAGCTGTAACACTTTAAAATGTCAGGAATGCTCTGCCTGGAAGGGATCTCCTCCTCTCCACTGTTGTCCCTGTCCAACCCAGCCTCTTGCTACAGGGCATGCAGATGAAAACATCCTGATCAAAGACTCCAGTGTTTCCCAAATCTTTGCTCTGGTTTTAAAGCGATCCAGTGTTGCTAAACATAAATGATATATTTTAGTCATATTACTTACCTAGGATTTGTTTTTGTTTTTTGGGTTATTCTTTTGTTTTGTTTTTTCAATGATTTCATTTGAGCATTGCAAGCATTTCGTCTGTCTAAAGTTACAGGAGTGGCTGACTCTTTCAAAAAACATAAAAAGACTGAAGCTAGCATCAGAAAGTGTTATCCAACATGAAGGGAATATTGTAACGCTGCATTCAAGACTGTTCTGTCATTTATGGTGTGGCAAACTCTAAATGCTGACCAACAAATGGCTTGCACTGAAGTCATAGAAAGATGCACAACACTGCCAGTTCTTCAAGCCAAAGTCAGCTTTATTATTCATAACTTTATTATGTAGAAGACATAGTATAAATTATATTAAAGCATTTGTGCAATTATTAATATGTATAAAATGTGAAGGGTATAGCAGTTTGTTTGTTTTTTAAGCATAAGCAAAAATGTTTTTAAAGCCTATGTACACATAGCAAGTGTTTATACATAACTGGACAAGTGAGGAGTCATCAGTATGAAACTGAGAAAATGAGCATAGCAGCAAATTATTTTTATAAGGTGTTGCCAATTCAATGGCCAACATGTCTATTAGGTTGAAATTTATTGTGTTCACATGTTTTGTCACTTTTTAGAAACATCCCAAGTGTTATGATGGAAAAAATTCCATTATACACTCATGTTGAAAAACACACTGCTAGCACTCTGTCTACACGATGATCAACAAGAGAGATTTCTCAAAGAACTTTGGTTCATTTTTATGCCAAAACTTGATCTTGTGATCATGTTGGATGTGGTGAATGAGAGCAGCTGTGTACTTTTATTTTTTTTTCCTGTTTTTGATTCCTGGCAGTGTGAAAATAAGCAGCACAGTTCTCATTTTGAGTACAAGGTTTGGGTCTGTCTTTTTTAATGTCTTCATTCAAAAACTGCGATGTTTATCTCTGCTAACATGGCATGTTTACTTATCAACAGACAGAAAGTGCAGAACGGTGTTTAAAAAGTGGCCTTGACAGTCTGTGACATGCGGAGTCATCATTTCATTGTTTGTTCTCTTTCTCTCAAAGAATAATGCTGTTTTACATTGCTTTCATTTGTGCTTTGTTGAATGCCAATATTTGGCCTTCAGATGAGTGTTGTGTATGTCCTGTGTTGCAAGCATGCTGAAGTCCTTAAGTTTAAGTTTGACGGATTATTGGTTTTCTCAGATTTCAACAATACCCGTCAGACAGACAAGATTGTTACTCGCAGTTCATTGGGTTTGCTCTGTATGCAAATTGTAGTGATGGAAGCTGAGATGGTGTTACATGTCCACAAAGAAAAGTATCAAAATCATGATAATTTTGTCCTTTTTATTTATTGTGTGCTTTTTTTTTTTTCTTTCTTTTACAGCCTCCTTTGCTGAAAGCTATTTTCAATGTAGATCCTGATGAAGTACGTTCGCTTATATTCAAAAAAGAAGATGTGAATGCACAGGTAAGCCCAACAGTTACAAATATCTGCATCTGTTTCCTCATATTATTGTTATTTTTGGGGGGGGGGCTAATGTGCAGTTGTCCTTGAAAGGCCTCGTGCAGCTCTTTCTTACAGATATTGTAGCATACAGAACAGCACTGCATGACCTGCCTCTTTTTTTTTTTTTTTTTCTTTACTGCATTCCTCGTCAATATTACATATTCAAGTGGTGGTGTTTGTTTCAAAATAAGGCTGTTTTGTACTCGCTCGTCCTTCACTGCAAGGCTTTTCTTTATTTTTCTTTTTCTTAATTTGTTAAAACCACAATGTGGTGTTTGTGTAAATATTTGTTCCTGTTAACACTACAGTGTTGCAAATGTTAAGGAAATTGTGTTTTTGTATTGCTACACCAGACCACTGCACATGTAATGAAGAGAGAGATTGCAGTGTTTACTGCAAGTTGTTTTGTTTCTCTGTAATCTCAGCAGTTTCTTCCTGTTCACTTAATACAGGACAATGAGAAGCGAACTCCATTGCATGCTGCCGCCTATCTCGGAGATGCAGAAATTATAGAGCTGTTGATTCTATCTGGTATGTTTTCTTCTTAGTATTAATGCAATGATCACAAGAAAGTGCTTGAAGCCACAAATACTTGGTGAATTTTGGATTGTAGAAATGAGTGTTTCACAGGTGTCTGGAGAGATTATCTAACAGTTTTTAATCAGAGAAAATAAGTCATGCTCTTAAAATGTGAAATATTAGAAATATTATAGATGTGCCTATAATTATTTTCCTAATGCTGGGAGCACATGACATACTGCTGTGTGTGTGTGTGTGTGTGTGTGTGTGTGTACATAATGGCACCTTTTAATAGCAAAGTGGAATACAAGCAATCATTCCTCTGCATACAGTATGATGAGATATTTGAAATGTCTCTACACCTCTTTCAGCCTTTTCTGAACTTTTCTAATTTAGTCTCTTCAAAAACTGTTGAATACCTTCTTGTCGAAACGTTGCACCATATGCAGCAAAACCATACGAGTTTAAATAGCCTTTGCTTCTTCACTTCTAGGTGCAAGAGTAAATGCCAAAGATAACAAGTGGCTCACTCCCCTGCACCGAGCTGTGGCCTCCTGCAGTGAGGTATGTGAATTTTCCCTTTGTTCTCTGTCATACACACTACAAGACACAGGTTTGCATATCCAAACAATGTAAACCTACTTGTTGATTTTTCTTCACAGGATGCTGTCCAGGTGTTGCTGAAACACTCGGCTGATGTAAATGCCCGAGACAAAAACTGGCAGACGCCACTTCACATCGCCGCCGCCAATAAGGCGGTCCGCTGCGCCGAAGCCCTCGTGCCACTACTCAGCAATGTGAATGTGTCAGACAGAGCAGGCCGCACCGCGCTGCACCATGCAGCCTTCAGCGGTCATCTGGAGGTAAATTTAAACCCTAAGGCGTTGTTAGATTAAGCTGTGCTTAAGGAGGCACTTTAACATCTTTGGAATCGATGTGGTTGCGCGTTAATGAATTGAAATAGCAGCTGAACGTTTGGTATCAGCTTTCTTAAGGAGCAGAGTGTTAATGTAGAGGGTTGGTGAGGTTTTGTGGTTGTAAAGTGTGCAATGTCTTTGAGTGTAACCTCTTCAGTAATCCTCATATTGATTGATTTAAATTGCTGTGTGCTACATAGATCGTTTTTGCTGGCAAACTGTCAGAGTATGCTAGCATTACTGGGTGTGTTTACCTGGCTGTTATTAGAAGTTCCCGATCTCTTTCTAAGAAGTGTTTCTGCTTGCCTCAAGAATGATTAAACACTGGTGGGCACTCTGCCATGCAGTGCAGAATAATGGTCACATTATTTGCCCATTTAACAAGTGTTAGTTGAGACAAGCAACATCCACATATAGGTCTGCTGAATTTTAGTAGCGCATGACTAACCGACCGTTTGATCCCGGATTCAGTTGCGCAAAATCTGATCCAGTCATCCAAATGCTTCCTGACATCAGGGCACGCTCTTAAGTTAAAGAGGGCAGCTTTTCAATGTTTAATGAGCCAGCTACATTGAATTAAAGAGCACAAACTGCATTTTCAGACATGGCTTAAGACTGAGTGGGCTCTCTGCATGCAGTCATAAATTGTGGTCGCATACTTAAGGGTGCTGGATGCACAGATAGTGCTTGACCAATCATGTGTCTGGATGCAAATTACCCATTGTAATCTTGTACTTTCATGCAAATTAGCTATCTTAAAAGTGAATTATCAAAAATTCATGCAAATGAATGCAAGTGCATACAAGCTATTTGGAGCATCTTTTAGGTATACAGTGGATTCAAGTTAAGCATATAAATATGAAAAAGGTGAGTCTATGGAGGTCTGCTCCAAGAGAAGAATGCCACACTACTGGCTGTACAAGACAGGATATTTGGAAATGCATGTTTTCTTGTTTAATCTTAATTATATTTGTTCGGTTGGCATACCTGCACAGAATCTGTGCAAAAGGGTGACAAGGTTTCACCACTCATGTTTGCTCAGCAAGTTAAAAAATAACTTTAGAAACCCCTGCAGGTTCAAATAATTTCTATTATATTAAAGTGAAGATACGCATACACTGACAAGACAATTGATCCAAGAGCGCTAAGATAAAGTCACTGAACTCGTATGTCTAATATGTAAACACTGCATGCAGTGTATATAAGTTGCTACATTTATTGCAAATGGTAGATAGGTAGGTTGATGTTGCAGCGTCCCCTGATGTTTTTTCTCATCCCCTGTTTGGTTTTTTTGCTACTTTTAGATGGTGAGACTCTTGCTCTCCAGAGGGGCCAACATCAATGCTTTTGACAAGAAGGACCGCCGTGCGATACACTGGGCCGCCTACATGGGTAAAAAATAATGCAGCAATAGAGATTTTTACATTTTGGTATTTGTTCATTTTTATGCAACTTTAGACATTCCTTTCTTCTTGTGGTCAATATTAACTTAAATGGCAGAACTTTATTTGAATAAAAATCATCTGTTAAGATGTTTTTAAATGTTTACATTAGAGTAGATGCCATATGAACAAAAAACACGTCTAATATCTTTGTGTAAGCATTATGTAATTAAATCTCTTTTTATCTTCAGGACACATAGAAGTGGTGAAGCTGCTGGCATCACATGGAGCTGAGGTGGCCTGCAAAGATAAGAAATCTTACACCCCCCTACATGCGGCAGCCTCTAGTGGAATGATCAGCGTTGTCAAATACCTCCTGGACTTGGGGGTGGATGTAGGTTCCACCCACAAGCTTTTTGCCATCGCACTGTAGACACTGCTATACTGTATGAGCTCAACAGGAGAGATATTTTTCAGTGGTGTCTCTAAATTGTGTGTTACAACTGTTCTAACTGTAACTGTTCTTTTATTTGTAGCACTTTATTCTAATTGTTTTAATTGCCTGCTGTTTTCCTGACTTTCTAGATCAATGAGCCCAATGCATATGGCAACACACCCCTCCACGTGGCCTGCTACAACGGGCAAGATGTGGTTGTGAACGAGCTCATAGACTGTGGAGCCAACGTCAACCAGGTGAACGAGAAGGGCTTTGCCCCTCTGCATTTCACCGCCGCCTCGCGTCACGGAGCACTCTGCCTGGAGCTTCTGGTTTGCAATGGGGCAGATGTCAACATTAAAGTGAGTAAAAACCAGGCAAAGCTTGTTATTAAACAACTAAGTATTTACATATATTTTTAGATATAACTTGTAACGACCACCATTTTCTTTGTGAGTATTTATTACATGGCATGCTGCGGGAAAAAGCCTGTTGTAACCTTTGAGTCTAAGGTTTATTTTGAGCACCTGACGGCTCCTTTTGGCCTCCCATCCGTAAACTCTCTCCATACTCTTTCACATGATTCTTGCGTAGGTGGTAGAGGTTTGTCGTGTGTGAGTTTGTGCTGGGGACCGGTTTGCGGCATAATTTGCATAGTACAGTTTTCTGGTCTGTGTCAGACTTTTCATAACCAAACCATTTCCATGCTACAGAGGTAGCCCCTAGTTTAGTATTTCTGTTTGGAGCTGCCTCATCTTCGCTGGCCATGCTGGTATTTTCTGTACCTGCATTCACTTGGTGGCCATCCAAACAATGAAAAAATGCGACACCACAAATTAAACGATAGCGTATAAAATCGCACAGCCCTAACGTCTTGCTTCCTTGTGTGTAAACGTGTATTATTGTGCCTGCTTCCTACATGTGATAGGTCTTCTCATTGTTTGAGGGAAGCTGATTGACTTGGGGATTAAACTTTACTGTAAAAAGGCATAACTTGTCAGATAATAAGTTTTTGTTTCAATTCAGAGTAAAGATGGGAAGACTCCACTCCACATGACAGCGATCCATGGGAGGTTCTCGAGGTCTCAAGCAATCATTGAGAAAGGTGAGCTGTTTCTCATGCTGGACCCAGAAGCAAAAACTGCTTTTTAGTGTAACAGAGGCTAAATGCTTGCTTTGATTTTTGATTTTTCCCCCTAAAGGTGCAGAGATTGACTGTGAAGACAAGAACGGAAATACACCACTACACATTGCCGCTCGATACGGCCACGAACTCCTCATTAACACTCTCATCTCCAACAGAGCTGACACAGCTAAGTACGTGAGCCTTTCTGTTGATTTTTCAGTCAAGTCTTAGAACATATATTGAAGAGCCTTCCTTCTGAAAGCACACATGTAGTATCTGTTGTGTAACTCATATAAATGGTAATGTGCTAGTAATAGTCATTTTTTTTATTCCCACGTTAGCAACATTGTTGTGTACTGTTTGTATGATACAAAGTTTTTTGTTTTTTCATTCAGACGAGGAATCCATGGCATGTTCCCACTGCATTTAGCTGCTCTCAGTGGCTTCTCTGACTGCTGCAGAAAGCTCCTGTCTTCAGGTGAACGGCACTCATGCCCTGTCACAGCCTTCAGTGCAACGTGGCACAAAGCTCACGTTTAAGTAGTTTAGAAATTCCTGACAGGAAAAAAAGTACAAAAATATATCATGTGCAATGTAAAACATTTTATAATATATCCTGAATGTGTCTCCTTCATAATCACTTTTACCCTGTGCAGGCTTTGATATTGATACTCCTGATGACTTTGGGAGGACCTGTTTACATGCTGCAGCTGCTGGAGGGTCAGTACACGATGGCTGAATATCGCCTTTAGTATTAAAGTATTGTGTAATTTTTTTAATCAAGTGACTATCTGTCTGTCTAACCCCTCAGAAACCTGGAATGTCTAAATCTTCTCCTCAACACTGGGGCCGACTTCAACAGAAAGGACAGCTTTGGCAGGTTTGTAGTATTTATTGGTGGATTTGGATCAAGAGTCAAATTTGAACAGGGAACTGAGCTGTGTTTGCTTTTCCAGGACCCCTCTGCACTACGCTGCTGCCAATTGTAACTACCAGTGCCTATTTGCTCTGGTGGGGTCTGGGGCCAGCGTCAATGACCTAGACGAGCGGGGCTGCACTCCTCTCCACTACGCCGCTGCGTCTGACACAGATGGAAAGTCAGTAAATTCTCTCTATTAAAAATGGTGGATGTTGTGTGGGAGGTGGTTCATGTTTGTAGTTTTTCACAGATAAAAGTAAAAATAACCACCTGCATTATCCATTATGCTGAGTAGTGGTTTAGGACTAGAAGCCAACATGTTGTTTCCTTGACTACAGCGCTTTTGTTGTGTCTGCAGGTGCCTGGAATATTTACTGAGAAATGATGCAAATCCGGGGATCCGGGACAATCAGGGCTACAATGCTGTGCACTACGCCTCAGCGTATGGACATCGCCTTTGTCTGGAGCTGGTAAGAACTTCAATCCAGAGTACATGACACTTAACAGCCACCATGTCCCTGTTTTCATATTTGTGTTTTGTGGAATTGTGCTTAAAGAATTGCCTGTTTTTTGTTTGTTTGTGTTTTTTTTCCTGTTCTTTAACAGATTGCAAGTGAAACACCCCTAGATGTGGTAAGTTGATTTTTAGTTCTTTAGTTCTTCTTTTTAGGCTCTTGAAGACATTTCATTGTCTGAGAGGATTCTTCAGTTATAAAAGTGAAGAATCCTATCATGGGGATTATGAGCTATTCAGCCCCTAGTGGTGCTTTCACCTTGGACTTAGTCCAGAGAGTTGTTGTCATCATTATTACGTTATTGGGGTTGCACATTTCAAGATGTGAGTGAGTGAATCACCTGGGAGGAGATCTCAAAACTGTGTTATAGTTGGTGTTTTAGGCAACCACCTGTTCTGAAATGGTTGTTCTGTTTGGGCATAGATGACTTCTTTTACTCCTCCTTGAATCGTCTGTGTTCTCTGGATGACGTCTTGGTTCTCCCCTGGTGAATGTCTGACATTTTGTCTCATGCCTCTTTGCTGATAACTAAAAGTACTCTGTTAATGTGTGCGTTCCTTTTTCTTTTACCTTGGAGGGAACGTTTTCTGTATAGTTGTGTAAGCTTCTGATGACCCTAAGTTTGTGTTCCACTGGGTGGTGGGACTCAGTTTATGGTGGGTTTCTGGTAAATTTCAGTGTTCAGGCTACTATCTCCCTCAGTTGAATGGTAACCTGTTTTTCTTGGTGTCCTTGATGTTTTTATCCCTTTAGTTGATAGATTTTTTTTTTTTTTAATTTAATTTCTTGAGTTTGTAGAAGAGAAGAAGCCTCTCAAATGAGGAGTCTCTTCATAAACCTAGCAAGAAGTACCACAAAACTCTATGACTGAGGCCTTATTTTCTGGACCTGTGGGTCTGGTTGAGTCCAAGTGATGGAATTTTTTTCATTAGTCAGTGAGCACAAGGGTCCCTACAGATGTTCGTTTGTGATCGCCCAAACTCATCTGCAGAAACATTTTCATTACAATACAAAAGCCCCAAGCAACAGATTTCAGCCAAACTTCAAAGACGTATAACAGGAAGGACTTTTCTGCTGTGAAGTCTCCAGCTGTCTGTAACTCTGTCTACAACAGAGTATAATCAAGGCTTGACATATTTTTTTGTAGTTTTTATGTATATAAAATAGGGCACAGAGTCATGCAGTAGGAAAGGAAACAATATCTGAATCAGGTTCTCATGTGTGTCTTGGCTTATTCAGCTAATGGAAACCTCAGGGACAGACATCCTGAACGACGCGGATGTCAGAGCCCCTGTCAGCCCCCTGCATCTTGCTGTGAGTAATTTGAAACACTTGGTTTTATCCTTCTGGTGAGCAGTACATGTCACCAGCGTCAGCAGTAACTTTATAATGGGGGAATCCACCTTTCAGGCATACCATGGTCACCATCAAGCTATGGAGGTTCTGGTGCAGTCTCTGCTGGATCTGGATGTGAGAAACAGCCAAGGGCGCACACCCCTGGACCTGGCTGCCTTCAAAGGGCATGTGGAGTGTGTGGATGTCCTAATCAACCAGGGAGCCTCCATCTTGGTGAAAGATTACACCTTGAAGCGAACCCCTATACATGCTGCAGGTATGTTAGACGTGGAGTTACAAATAAAATTTCCTGAACCTGAAAATTCAGACCCAAATACAACATGATAAGTAATAAGTTAATCTTTCCCTCAGCTACCAATGGTCACTCAGAGTGTTTACGTTTGCTCATTGGAAATGCTGATCTTCAAAGTGCAGTAGACATTCAAGATGGGAATGGACAGTAAGTTCAATGAAAATCTTTTTATTTTATTTCCATTCTTATTCTAAAGTCATTGCTAACATTATTGCCTCATATCTTCTAGAACCCCTCTCATGCTTGCAGTCCTGAGTGGACACACAGATTGTGTGTATTCTCTGCTAAATAAAGGAGCCAATGTAGAAGCCAAAGACAAATGGGGCAGGACAGCCCTGCATAGAGGGGTTAGTAAATGTCATTATTTTTACTCATATTTCTGTGCATAACTTTATTCACAGTTTTCAGTATGGATACCTAAATGTTGCTACCACTATCAGAATTTACATGTGTATTTCTTGGCCTTTGTGGAATGAGTGTGTCTTTCAAATATCGCAACAACACAATAATCACAACAGTTGTTTTGTTTTGTTTTTGTTTTTTACTGTGTTGCAAGGCACATTTAACTTATTGCCAACCAACCAGCATGTCAGACATGTAGTCCAGTCTCGCTTTTCGAAATATTGCTTGTCAACATCCTCATTTTCTCCTGATTAGATAGTTGCAAGTCATTGTGTACATGCCTAAATGATGCGGCAGTATCTACAGTTGGTACAAAACAGCAGCAAGTATATTCACACTAATCACAGGGAACACATCACTCACAGAACGACAGTAACTTCCCATTTCCCTTCAGAATCCCAAGATTTTGGCTCTACTTGATACGTTAGAACTCCTAATACCTCATACCACCCCTAGACCCTTCAGAATCAGTTGCTGTTACATATTTTACAGTTCAGGCTTAAAACAAATGGCAAACTGTTTTAGCCCAGTTCTGTGGAACAAACTTCCTCTCGCAATTCTATCAGCACAATCATTTCCCCATTTAGAAATAAATAAACGAACTTCAGGAAAGTATGGACTGGCTTTTACATGTTGTTTTCTTACATTTTTACTTTTGCTTTCTTTGTCTATTGCTTGTATATCTTCTTTATTCATTAATGTTATGCTTTTTGGAATGTTTTAGTACTAATATTTTTTGTAAGTTATATAAAGGACCTTGTGTGATTTTTCCATAATGTATGGGTTTACACATTTAGTTGGCAAGCAAAAGGTCGATAGTTGAATTCCAGTCTGAGACGCAAAACTCTCTACCCAGTATGACTTTACAACACTCCTACTGTGCCAGCTTTCTACACAAATATGCTCTATTTGGACAACAGACATGCCAGCATATATTGAAAAGAAAATCTTGCCATCAAGGCAACGTAGGCATCATGTTAGGAATCGATGTGGAAATATTCTGCTTTGGGATGCCCAAAAGGCAGTCAAGATACTGAAAGTAAAAAGAGGCTGACTTCTACTATAGTGCAGTGACCCAACGTAGACCCTCAAAATGTACAATAAACAACTTAAAGAAAAAGAAGCAACACTCATGGAGGAAATATTGTGAAAACTGGGTAGTGCTGCGAGTATCTGAGAGGTTTCTCTGAAACCTTGTTTTTTTTCTACATATTGTATGTTGTCATTCAGGATGTAAGCCAGTCATTGGTAAAACCTGTTTTCTGTTCTCAGGCGGTGACTGGCCATGAGGAATGTGTGGAAGCTTTGCTTCAGCACAGCGCCAGCTTCCTGGTGCGAGACTGTAAAGGGCGCACACCGATCCACCTGGCAGCGGCATGTGGACACATAGGGGTACTGGGAGGCCTTCTGCATGCTGCCCAATCAGTGGAAACACTCCCTGTCTTAACAGACAACCAAGGCTACACCCCACTGCACTGGGCCTGCTACAATGGTACAGAGAAGAGGGCTTTGATGACATTCCGTGTAGATAAAGACATTTACATGTGATGGTTAGAACATGCAAGCCTGCCACTAAGTGCAGTAGATTAGTATAATGAAGCACCCAAGTAAACGTGGTTGGAATATAGCCAAGCACATCTTTTCCATGTTTATTGCTTGCTCATCATACAGATGGCGACAGAATTATTAGTCCCGTCTGTAAACATTTTGTGTTTCCCAAGTGCTGTTAAACAAAGGAAGGAATTTTTCTTTTATAGTTTTTTCAAGCATCCAAGTTGGGTTTTTTTGGATGCCTACATTATTTTACTTTGCACACAGAGATTAAATGATTTCACAAAAACTAAGACGGTTAAAATTATTAGCCTCCATGGTGCTTCTTTCCCCGAACACAAACAGTGTCTCTGTGGACCGAGAGCTCTGGTTTAGTCTCATCTGACCAAAGGACACACTTCCAGTATGCATACTCTTTCTCCAAGTTGTCCTTAGCATACTTCAGTCTGGCTTTTCTTGGTGTGCAATCTCACAGTCCATTCCTTTGCATGGTTCTAGTGATTCTCTTCTGAGCGTATAATTCCCAGCTTAGCTAAAACATTCACTCATGTTTTGGCAGTTGCTAAGGGGTCTTTAGACACATCTCTCACTAGTTTCCTTTCCAGAGATTTTGAAATCTTTTGCTTCCTACCTCTGCCAGACTTTTTCTGCCCTGTGTGGCTCTCCTTGAATTTCTTATTGATGCTTCTCACTCCAGTTCTCAGTACTTGGAAATGATGTGATAACTTTGTATATCCTTCCTCTGCTTTGTGAGCATCAACAATTCTTTTCCTCAAGTCTAAACTGATTTGTTTTGTTTTTGGTATTATGCTTTCTTAAACTCAAACTCTTGCTGAAGTTGTTTTTGTACTGTGCTCAAAGCTGCTCAAAGCTTGTAAATTAAAGGACATCATTCCACGGCAGTGAATCGTGCTATGGCTCAGTTAAAACAAAAAAAGTGAAATAATTATGCAGCACAAATAGAAATACTTTGTGCTTTCTAAAGAAAACTAGTATGTTAAGAAATGCTATGTTGAAATTTCTGTTTTTCTGTTAAAAATGGCACTTGGGAAGCTTTTGACCCAAACTTTGCATTTCATAGGGGGACTAATACAGTCTTCCTCGTTGGCACAGTTCTCTTATGCACACCCTTAGGCTAGTTTTGAGACATCCTGGTCATTATTGCTATGTTAATGCTGTAACTAGCTAATGTTTTCATTCTTGCAGGTCACGATACGTGTGTGGAGGTTTTGCTGGAGCAAGAGGTTTTCCACAAGGCTGATGGCAATTCTTTCAGCCCCCTCCACTGCGCTGTGTAAGACCTAGAGCTGCTTTCTCTTGATCAATTTGTGTAAGGACGGAGCATCTACCAGATTAAATAGTGCTGTTTTTTATTCCTTAGGATCCATGACAACGAAGGTGCTGCTGAGATGCTGATAGACACACTGGGCCCTGCAATTGTCAATTCCAAAGACAGTAAAAACAGGCATGTATGATGTTACAAGATAAATATTAATTCAAGCCTGAATAGAATTGTAAAGCACCTGATTCTGGGAACGAGCGTAAGGAAGTGAAGGTTCATATCACTGAATAAATACTGAGCTTTGCTTTGATGTTGCACGTGCAGGACCCCGCTCCACGCAGCAGCCTTCACTGACCACGTGGAGTGTCTCCAGCTGCTGCTGAGCCACAACGCTCAGGTCAACAGTGTCGACGCCGTGGGGAAGACACCGCTCATGATGGCTGCTGAGAACGGCCAGACCAACGCTGTCGGTACGAAGGCTTTAACTATTAGCCTGGCAAATATCACAGCGGGACATAATAATCAAGTGGAGGATTGAATTAATAAACTGTGCTTTATTGAATTAACTTCATTTTGTTTTTCCTGTGTTTGATCATGTCACCATTAGAGGTGCTGGTGAGCAGTGCAAAAGCAGATCTCACTCTACAAGATGCTGCAAAGAACACTGCACTACACCTGGCCTGCAGTAAGGTGTGTAGTACCATATGATGGCACTGTGCTCTTAGTATGCACAGTGTCTTGCCGAAGTGTTTAAATATGAGAAAGGATGAGCATTTACCACTCTGTGTGGCTCTTTTTATACCCATCCATAGGGACATGAAACCAGTGCCTTGTTGATATTGGAGAAGATTACAGACAGAAACCTCATAAATGCTACTAATGCCGCCTTACAGACGTATGTATCACTCATATCATATTAGTACCTCGCTTGTTAGTGCATTATTGTTAATAACTGAATTCTTAATGTCAAAATGTACAAAACAAATTAGTAAGTATTGACTAGCTTGTCACCGATTTCAAAGATGTATCTTGTCTTTTAAGGCCTCTACACGTGGCTGCAAGAAATGGCCTGACTGTGGTAGTGCAAGAGCTGCTTGCAAAGGGAGCCAGTGTCCTTGCAGTTGATGAAAATGGTAAATTCACTGTAGTTTTTTTATAATTATTATTATTTTTGTCTTACTTCTGGGTTTTGGTGTGCATCCTTGGGCACAGCAGGATTAGAAGCTGACTGCAAATGTTTTCTTTGCATTAATTTTATGGAGCATAAAATATTGTTGTGTTGTTATTTCCTCAGGTTACACGCCCGCCTTGGCTTGTGCCCCCAACAAAGATGTGGCAGACTGCCTAGCCCTCATCCTGGCCACCATGATGCCTGTGTCTCCCTGCACCCCGGCACCAACCCTCCCATTCAGTGCCATTAACCATTACACTACCAGCCCCTCTAAGAGTGTCACCTTCGACAGCCTGCCCGTGCTGCGTGGCGAGCACAGCTCATACTGCAGCTTCAACAACATCAGCCACCACGACGGCTTCTACAAAGACGAGGAGCTCAACGACTCTGATTCAGAGACGTACTGAAGGAAGGGAGAAAGTGATAAATGCATAAACACACGCTGTGTCTTAAAAATCATCCACCATGAGTTTGGGAGGGCAGAATGAGACACAAGCCCCCACAGGAGCCTTAAGAGTCCCCACCCCACCCCTTCATCACCACCACCACCAGAGAGCGAGCAAGTGAGGGAGGAGGTGCAGCAGGCTGGCCAACGCTCATCACCACCTCATCCAGCACTAGGTGTCCTTTCAACTAATACTGGACCTCAGTGACCACTGCTTTACCAACACGGACTTCTTGAGTGCTAAAACCTGGACTCGTTTGGTAGACGGCAACCTTTCTAAGGCAATAACATGCTGGAGACTGGTGGTTGCACATCACAGAGAGCTAAACCAACAGGGACCAAGAGACATGGATACATTTTAACCCAGTTTTAACTGTGCAAATGAGACTGAGAAGGCTTGGGTTCATCGGCGGTTCGCTGTTTCTGTTAGTGTGTGTGTGTGTGTGTGTCTGTGTGTGTGCGCGCGTGTGTTTGGAGGGGTGGGGGGGTTCATGGGTTTATATCCGCACACTACACCCTTCAGAATGCACTTGTCCTTCAAGTCTGTAAAAGTCATACTGGGGGAAAAGATCATTTATTTTTTGAGATCAAATTTTTATTAAACCCATTTTTCATGTCTTAAATTCCTTATCCTCTAGAGGAAAACAAAAAAAAGTCAGGTTTTAATGATCTGAGTAATTTCAAAAAATTTGATATGTGCACCGGTTAATTATTAGGTCGAGCAACCTTAATTTTGTACATTGACTTGTCCATTGCGGTTTAGTCTTTGAAGAATAAATTATTTGTGTACTTCTGGTCCCTTTTTATGTGTTCATTTTGTGCCTTCATTAGTTACTGAGAAAGGATGGGTTTGTAGAGGCAGCTGTGAAAGTACAGTGGTGCACACTAGGTAAGTATTTAAACATTTGTGAGAAGCACTGATCCCTTACTGAGGTATTTAGGCTGAGCTTTGCGAGGAGAAACACTGTAAACCAATGATAGGACGGCATTTGATTTTTCTTCTGTCTAAATGATATTTTTGCTGTTATCTTAGTCAAAGTATTGACTTTTGCTTGCTTTAACTTCAAAAAAAGAGAGAGAAACCACTCGATTGTACCCTGATTCAAGAATTCACAGTTTTGTTTGTTGACAAATGCTTTTAACTGGAATTATGTAAAATACATTCGCTAGCTTCATTAGTATGGAAAAGTGTTTTTTTCTTTTCCTTGCTTTTTTTCTTGAAGAGGAAAGAAACTAGCATGTATATAGGGAAAATGACTGTGAATTCAAGTTCCAATGAATTCTTTCAGTACTGAGATTGCTGTATATTTTATGAGTAATAAAGAAATGAGTTATTTAATGATGAACTTGATTTATTTTTTTGTTAAATGCTGTCTTTATTTCTAATTGCAACTATCGTCATTTCTTTGTTTTGCTGGGAAAATGGGTGCAAGTGTACAAAAACATATGGAAATACAGTATATAAGGTAAAAACAGAGTTTGCATAATTCTAATGAGCTTGAAAGTCACTTTTCTGTGTTCATTATGTCATCGGTTTTGACAAGATCCCAAACACCGCTGTCAGAAATGCAGGACCAGACCATGACAGAGACACTGTGTTTTACAGGTGGCTGTAGACACTGTTGTACCTTTCTCCTGACCTCTGTAAATACTGATGACGATTCATCACTCTATAAGACTTTTGCTACTGATTTACAGTCCAGTTCTTGTGTAATTTGGCATACCGCAGTCTATTCTTACTGTTTCTCACTTTTAAGAATGACTTTTTGACAGCCACCTTTCCACTGAGACTATTTCTGATGAGGCAGTGAGCAGTTCAGGGGCCTGTTGGTGTACCATCATTCAATTATTATTAGTTACACTTTTGTTTTTTATTCTGTCATACAAATATAGAAATCATACAACTGCTGTTTTTATGGTGTAGAAATGTTACTGGCAGCCAATGAAAAGAGCTGCATGATTCTGTTCCATCCATATTTATTAATTTATTTAAAATGATGCATTAAACCAAAGACCGACTACAAGGTCTATGCTTAAACTCTAGATTCTAATATTTATTAGAAATAACTAAATAAAAGATAGTATCTAGTCTACACAACTGAATTTCTTTTTGCACTTCTCGGTAGGACGTGAGGTCACACGCATTGGCTCCCGTGATTGGCTCGTAACTCGGAAGTGGAAGTAAGGGGGCGGATGCAGGTCCAAAAACAAACCAAGCAGAGACCTTTGCTCAAGGGCTCTGATGCAAACTTGCAGTCCAGCCTCACCTTGTGGTTTGTGACAGTGCGGTTTGACATTGCGCTGCCCGCTGTCTCCTCACGGTCATGGACGAAGTGACAGGAGCTCAGCTCATCGCTGAGTCTCTAAAGGCTCAGGTAGGAATGACGTCGTCTGCAAACATGTAGCACTCCAACAGAAATATTCTCCCTGTTTGTGTCTTTGCTCAGATGTAACTGTTGAGCAATGTGTCAAAGTCCAAGTGCGGTGCGGTCAGGATCACTAAACTTTTCATAAAAGCATTTCCCCCTCTTATTAATAATGCTACTTTTTTACAAAACTTGTTCAATCCAACGTTCAACCAATCTCCCTGCAGAAAGTGGACTACATGTTTGGGATAGTTGGAGTTCCGATTATCGAAGTGGCCATGGCTGCTCAGGCTGCAGGAATCAGATACGTAGGAATGCGCAACGAGCAAGCGGTAACTCGTTGTTTTGTACAACCTTAGTAATCCCTAACAAAAGCATTGCACTGCCATGCTGACATCAAATAATTTCTGTCGCATAACAGGCGTCCTATGCAGCGTCTGCCGTCGGATACATTACTGGGAGGTAAAATCTAATTCTGTACCGAATAAGGTGAACAGCTGGTGCCCAGCACTGTTATTCACATGTTGCTGTTTCCTGTGGTTATCTGAATCCAGACCAGGGGCCTGTCTTGTGGTTTCTGGACCTGGGCTCATCCATGCCCTGGGTGGAATGGCCAATGCCAACATGAACTGCTGGTATGACTCCATAACCACTGCTGTGTACTGTACAACTTACAAGGTGTTTATGAAGTGATGCTGGCTTTGCACAGGCCGGTGGTTGTTATCGGAGGGTCTTCGGATCAAAATCAGGAAACTGCAGGAGCCTTTCAGGAGTTTCCTCAGGTAACACGTGTCTCGATGTGGATTTTTGCCTGACACCGCTTCTCTACGCTGATTCTGTTTCTCCATGTTGCCAGGTGGAAGCATGCCGCCTGTACAGCAAGTTTTCAGCGAGACCCAGCAGTCTAGAAGCCATCCCCTCAGTGATAGAGAAGGTTGTATAACAATGCCCTCACACTGTCTGTTTTGTTCTTTTAATGTATCGAACAGATCTGGATGATGATGATTATTTTCATCACGTCTGTGTAAAGTTTTCTGGTATTTGGTTGGTCACAGGCGGTCCGCACAAGCATCTATGGGCGTCCAGGTGCTTGTTATGTGGATATTGCAGGCGACATGGTTAATGCTAAAGTGGAGAGGAGCAAAGTTAGGTTTGTTGTCATTCTTGGATTTAAAAATAAATAAATAAATTTTTATGCACAGTGTCACTCGTTAAACATCAGGTGTACAGACTCTCAGAGAAGTGTGTCTCTCGCTCAGAGAGGTGTCCTGCTGTCCGCCTCCACCAGTGAGTTTGGCTGACCAGGGTTCAGTCACAGAAGCCATATCTGTCTTAAAAGCAGCCAAGACACCCTTGGTCATCATCGGCAAAGGTAACTGAAACAAAAGAAGCAATTGCCACCTCTTTTCAAATTAACTAAGCCTAACCAACCTGTGTTTTTCCGCCAATAGGAGCAGCCTACGGCAGAGCAGAGACTGTGCTGAGGGAGCTTATTGAAATGAGTGGCCTTCCCTTCCTGCCCACCCCGATGGGAAAAGGGGTTCTTCCTGATGACCATGCCAACTGTGTAGCTGCTGCACGCTCAAGGTAAGCCTCACACTGCACAATCACACCTGGTAGTAACCAGACAAAGTTGTAACAATCTGTAGAGCTTCTCTTTAATAGAGTAGTCCAGCAGAACTCTGTAACTTTAGTGTGTTTTAATCTTCCTGAAGTAGAAGGCATAGACATGCGCAGCAATACCCATGCAGGCTTTGGGGTTTAATCAATGCTCAGTTGATATTAACAGTTGAAACAAGGCTGGATGGATCGATGCCTTTGTGCTGTGTGTGCCAAAATCTGACCCTGCCATCTGAATGTTGCAGCAGAAATCCAGACTCATCAGACCGGGCAACATTTTTACAATTTTGGTGATTGTATTGATGTATTGAGCTGCTGCCGCCAACTGATTGGCTGGTTAGGTATTAATGTGCAGTTGAACTGGTGTACCTAATGAAGTGTTAGGTAAGTGTATAATAATACACTTATAAAAGTACTTGTTTTTTAAAAGCGATGGTCAGATTTTTCGAAAAAGAAAACAGTCTAACATCCAGACAGACGGATGTGTTTTGAGTGCAGCTCCTATTTTGAATGTGTTTTTAGCTAGAAGACAAAATCCACCTTCTATATGCATTACAGGATCGAAAAACATTCTGCCTAAGGGAGAAGTGGCATGAAGTTTTGTCCCCTTCTGTCTGACATCTCAGTGCTTCTACCTCATTTATTCAGCTGATTGGACCACCAGATTTCTATTTCTATATTTTTTAGGCCAAGAATAGTTGACAGTACATGTTTAGATGGCAAACAAACATTTGTGTCATGGTCATCTATCTGGCTCCTAAATTCTGCATCTTCTAACTAGTCAGGATCTAAAATTTTTCGTCTTGTTTAATGAGAATCTATTGTTTGACCTCTTCCGCTGTTTGTTTTTTATGTATTTTTTTCCCTTGTTACCCAGAGCTCTTCTCCAGGCTGATGTCATACTTCTGTTTGGAGCCAGGCTAAATTGGATGCTCCATTTTGGTCTTCCGCCTAGATTTAACCCTAATGTTAAGATCATTCAGGTATGTAAATGACTGAGTTTATGGTTTGAGAAAAATCAGCATTAAAAGATCTGGTTTAAAGCTAGTAGTCTATTTGGTTGTTAATCTTTTGCCTTGTCATGAGAGAGTTAGTTTTGCCAAATCTGGTGCTGCAAAAGCTGTAATGATATAACCCCACTGTGATCTGTTTGCAGGTTGACCTTTGTGCTGAGGAGATGGGCAATAACGTGAGGCCAGCTGTTGCTCTCCTTGGAGATATCAGTGCTGTTGCCACTCAGGTACATTTTCAGCAACTCAGCCCATTGGCTCATCTTTCTCTTTGATGTCTTTCCCATGACGTTAATTTAGGAATCAAAAGCAAACCTGTTTCATCAACATTTGCGCTAATGGTAAGAACCTGTGTAGAACTATGTTTTTCTCTCATAGATAATTCACTATAGCATAAGATCTGGTTGTACTTGTGCAGCTCTTAATGGCTTCTTTAATCATTGGTTTTTAAGCCTGACATGCACGACACTGAGGTCTGAACACTTTTGTTCAGTTTTTTGTTTGTTTTTATATTTTCTTTGCTCCTCTCACTGAATTTTCAGACTGAAATATGCGAAAAAAAATATGTCTGTAAAAAGCAAAATGGATCCCAGTCATGGTAAAAACAATGCGTATTTCATATACAGAGGAGTTTGAATTGCTAATATATGTTAATTGAGGCCTGAGATGTACTTCTTGGGTTTTTTGCAGTTTCTCTGAGCGCTGCATGGTCTGACCTTGGGGTGAATTTGTTAATAAGATTTCCACTTGTGAATAATTTTCCTCACAGTACGATGATGGACTTGAAATTGTTTGCAAATGGCCTTATAATCATTCCCAGATTAATGGACAGCAACATTTGCTAAGATTGGTGTTGTTGTCTTTCCTCCTCGGCATTGTGTTCACACACGACCACTTGCTGATGATCAGTTAATCAAATGCATTTGATTAGCAGCACCTGGCTTCTACGTTCTCTCTCAGTTCCTATGGAAACAGTGAGGACATTCACAAGACTGCTTTTGCATTTTATTACGATTACATTGTGTTAAATGTCATGGGGTTGTTCTTCCTCTGAGGTTGCATCTACCAAATTTTAAGACCAGGTAAGGACCAGATGATTTCTTTGAAACGTCTTGTGCTGTATTTTTAGCTCGACTATATTCTCTATATCAGTGACACGAGTACAGTAACATTCAACTGTAATAGCAGTGTTTTTGTTTTTTTTCTTCAGCTGCTAATGTGTGTCCGTAGAGATGGTTGGAAATACCCCTCTAACGCTGAGTGGTGGAGCACGTTAAAGAGCAAGATTGCTGCTAATGCAAAAATATCAAAGGTGGGTTTCACCAAAGTTCTTCTAATCCTTCCTTAGAATTTGGACCACCAATGGAAAGCTTACATTGTTGTTCTGTGCATGGTTACACTGTATCAGCCTGCCGATGACATTAAATTATATATTTAATCCATTTAGATGTTGTCTCTGTTTTTTGTGTTTCTTGCCAATAGGCACTTGCTCTACAGTCTACAGTGCCCTTGAACTACTACACAGTGTTTCATCACATCTCACAGCTGCTGCCACATGACTGCATCATTGTCAGCGAGGGTGCAAACACAATGGACATCGGACGCACCATGTTAAATAACTACCTACCTCGACACAGGTAAGCCAGTCAAGCGCACTGACTTTTTTGTTGTTGTGTTTTTTTTATGCTAACAAATCAATTTAGACTAAACTGTGAGTTAATGTATATCTATTAGATTGCTGTAAACTAATCTTGATGATGTTCAGACTGGATGCAGGCACCTTTGGAACAATGGGAGTAGGTCTCGGGTTTGCTATCGCAGCAGCTGCTGTGGAGGCGAGCCAGAACACCGGCCGAAGGGTCGTCTGTGTGGAGGGAGACAGTGCCTTTGGGTTTTCTGGTATGGAGGTTGAGACCATGTGCAGGTGAATTGAGTCCAGTGTTTCTATTCAGTATTTGCAGTTTAACCGTCTATTGACTTCACATTCTTCTCTTTGTGTTTTGTAAATCAGGTATAGCCTACCCGTGGTTGTTATTGTGGTCAATAATAACGGCATTTACAGCGGAGTAGATTCTGAAACATGGAAAGCAATGAAACAAATGGGAGAGCTGACCTCTGTGTGAGTGAGATACTTTTGAGAAAATGATCATAAAGTGAATTCACTGATAGTTTTTATTGATGTCTTATGCGATGACGTAGCAAAAGTTGTCTTACATCGTCACACTGTAGGGCCCCTCCCGTGTCCCTTCTACCTGACGCTCGCTATGATGAGGTGATGAAGGCGTTCGGAGGTCGAGGGTTGCTGGTGAGGACGGTGGAGGAGCTGCGCAGTGCCTTACAGCTTAGCCTGAGTGACTGGGAGAGACCAAGTCTCATCAATGTGCTCATTGACCCTTCCTCAGACAGGAAGCAGCAGGTAACTACAACTGTTAGGAGCACATGTTTATAGAGTCTGCATGTTTATAAAGTATGCAACAACATTAACCGCGTCTTGCCTGCCAGACAGACTTGAGGGTGAGCGTCTCCCAGGTGCACCTGGAGTAAAATTCTCTACATGCACAGGCAACTCTAGAAAAATAATGCTCCACCTTGTGGTCACGGTTGTAATAACAACTCCTACCATAGTCAGAGCATCTCTGTGGCTCTATCAAATATCTGGACTTCTGCGCTGTGGAGCGTTTGCCGTACACTGGAGAAACATGGAGGGTCTAAGGCGGTCCGAACATGTTAACACAGTCTGGAATAAAGACTTGACATATATCACTCATATCAGAAATCTCATCTCATAGCATGTTTTACACCCTTGCAGCCCTGTGTCCTTGCAGACTATAAGCGGTACTATATGACAAAAGGCCGCAAATCAGATCACACAATGTTTTTAGTATTTGGTGCACCACAGAAGGCATAAAGAGACTGAGTGACACCGGCAGACACAGCAGTAAAACCAAGCCTGATTTAATTCAGTGTTTCTTTGGTTTCTGCTTTGCATACAATAAACAGCTTCATGTTTACTTGACTCTTCTTCATCCTTTGAGGGCTATGTTACTGACATGCCTCGCTGAGCCGTAATCCTCCTGCTCCAGGTGCACCAGAACTGTTGTATTCCACTCACAATCCCTCCACCTAACACCAACCTGACCTTTCTATTTCAGGGCTCCCATAATTAGAAAGCAAGGCCCTCCGTGTTTATGTTGAACGTATCCACGCAACCTTTTGCAGACACGGTTGAAGGTTGTATTGAGTAATGTATCCACAGCGCTGAGCTCCACTGCTGTGCCAGCAGAAAGACTTGTCCCTGACTTTTAGTGTTGCGCCTTTACCTTTCGACACCCAACTTTAATTCATTCCTGTCAGACTTGAAGCTGACAAGATTTAGTTTTGAAGATTTGAAGAAAACTTTTAGTTAATTTTTATTACCTGGAAAAACCTCTGTTTTACTGCTTAGGTCTCCATTACAGTACAATATTCATCTAGAGCTTATTACACCGTATAGCTCTTTCATTTAAAGACTAATATAAACACTGTGTTGTCTGTTTGCAGGAGTTTCCTTGGCTCACACGTTCCAACCTGTAGATTTCCAGAGCATTTCAGAACAGCAGTGACGGTTTTCTCCTGGAAAATATCAAACTGCTTTTGTTTTTCAAGTTGTTTCCATTAATTCATCTAATATTTTGCTATTACTATACTGTGAATAATATGAAAAATATGACTACAATAAAACATTTCACACAGAGTGCATGCTGTTTCTTTATGTCATTTTTTCCCCTCTTAACCTGGACTGCAACTGTGAGTTGCCCTGTTGCCTACATTAATGAAATGTAATAAAATTAAATGTAAAGGGGAGAAAAGTGTCTGAAAAGACCAAAATCTGGAGAAAAGGAGAAAAATAAATGCATTTGACAAACTTTTTTTTTCTTTTTGCAAATGAACCAGCTAATGTTTACAGTTGAATGTAGAGATTTGTCAGTAATGGGGAAACTTTAGATGAAATCAACAGGATTTTTCTCATTTCCATAAGTTTTGTATCCTTTTCCACAACTTGTCTGAAAAATCCTAAATGCGCAACAAAAAAGCAATGCAAGCTAAAATAATTTGGTAGAAAATTGCATTGCTTTGTATCTCTTAAGTTGCAAGCTTGACATGATTGCTTTTTGTCATTTATATAAAGAAAAAAGCATAATTTATCTTAACCTCCTAAGACCTGAAGTCTTCCCCAGCATGCATTTTTAATTTCTCTTAGATATTTGGGCATATTGGGGCCCGATGAATGTAAAAACAAAGAATTACCAGATTTTATTTTATTTTTTTACCTTATTTTTGTTTTTAAGAAAAATCAGAGCCACATATGAGGATATTCGTTTAAAATTTTGATAGAACAGTAGCAGTATAATGTCCTTGTAAGTGGATATCAAGCCCATGTAGAGCAAAATTGAGTATTTTAGTCTAAATAACCCAAAATGTGATGTCCACATATGTGGACGCCAGGTCCTAGGAGGTTAAAGTGCTGCTGAGAAGTAATGGAGTCTGTTTTTCTAGGTCCTTTGGAAATGCAGACACTTGACATTGTGTAAAAGACTTGCCACAGCAGTATAGTGCGTACTAAATAACTTGATGCACAGTGTACTTCATCACAAAAAAACACATTAATCTAAACATAATTAGACTGTAGACTAATACATCTAAGAAAGTTGTAACATATTGACATCTTCATTCAGAATGCTCTCAGCATGTCTTGCAGAAAAGCACACAGGGAGTCTCACAACTTTCCCTGAAGAGAGACAATAACAAAAGCCCCCCCACTGCAGTAGTAGAGATCTAATATTGGCACCAGGAGCAGCTGGCAGGCTGTCTCCTGTAATTTTAGTGCACACTGATGCAGAGGAAAGATTTAATGGGTATTGGTCAGCGTACCCTCTTCTGAGGGCGTAAAGGAGACACAGCAGAGTGAACGCAGAGGGAGGGGGGCAGAGAGAGAGGACAGTGAGAAGAGAGGGAGTGGAAAAAGACAGCGTGAGAGCTGCTGTGGATCAGAAATAAAGTCGGGCAACTATCCGGAGCAGCATGACTCTTCTAACACTTGGACTGTATCTGCCATTGTGGTTTTGTTATGGCCTGGCTCAGCCTTCTTTTCTGGACAACTTTGATTCATTCCCAGCAGGTAAGAGCGTTTTAATCCTGAGCTTGAATACTGTATACTGTACTGTACAGTACTGTGCGTGCACTGGAGCTGGTGGATTTGAGCTGCAAAAGCACGGATTCTGAAAGTCTCAATTTGAGATTCACGTGGCACTCATGATAATACCCTTGTTTTTATTTTCTTGTTGTCCATGAGGCAGGTTGGAAAGGCCTCTATAAATAGCGAGAACAGCTCCGGCTCTTCAGTGAGAGACACATGGGCTTCGTATCCGTCCAGTGCTAGGAATTCTGCTGGATGGGTGTCATGATTTGATAGTTTGCACCTGTTTCTCTGTTGCTTGTGCTGCTCCAGCATGCTGTAATTGCTTCAGTTTGTCTAATTTTTGATCTGTCCCACCTTAATTTGTCGTAAATGAAGTTTTTCTCATCTCACATTCATTAGCGCGGGTGCAGAAGTTAAAACAACACACACAAAAAACTTCCTGGCTTCATATACCTTTGATACCCTGTTTAATTTGTGACTGCATGCCCACCTTGCGCAGCTCTCAGATCACCGGATCAGCAGAAGAGGTTCAACCCATGCTGTTTAGTGAGTCCGCCTCCACCACCGCTGTTTCCTCCACCCCCTTCACTTTGGCGCCTCTACCCTCATGTGAGTCAAAGTCATGTGACTTTCTATTGTGAATCTCTAACTGTTGACATGTCCTTGATTTATATCCAAAAACACCACATTTCTTACAGCCTTTTGACCCCTGGTCAAGAGTCTCTCGAATTTAATGTCAACAACTGAATGAATATCATCAAACCTGCTCTTGCAAATGTTGTCAAGACCGAAGAAGTCATCGAATTGCATCTTTATTTATATTTTACAGAGTGATGGAAATTCCCGTGGTGGTCGCGAGTCTGATGTGGACAATAACAATAAAGTTTCTTCTTGCCCAGCAGGCCCTCCGGGGCCTCCTGGCCCCCCAGGACCTCAGGTGGGAAACCAGGCTATTCCTAAAACATCATGGCTATCCTTTTGTATCTGGAACCGTGCCACTGTTATTGGACTCTTCCAATAAATCTCTCATAATGTAACAGGATTCATCACCACTATAACTAAAGCGTCAGTCTCTGTTTCATGTTGGAGTCTACGTAGTTTTAAGGTGTTAAAAATTAGTACCCCAACTACATATTAACCGCATGTCTTCTCCAACTTGATAGTTCCTGTATAGCAGGAGATGGGGATTTCTCTGGCCCATGCAACACAGCAACCCATTAACGCTCCACTTTTAGCTGAGACACAAATAGCCTTTTTCCACCGGCTGCCAGTGTCCCACACATCATTCTCAGAAACTGTCTGAAGAGCTGTCTGCTTGGAAACGAGTACTGGGTCGCGTAAATTCCAGGGCTCACCAAAACATGCTTGTGTCCAGGTGTTTGTGTTCTCTAGTGATTGAAAGATGCAAAGACCTTTCGGTTCAAAAGGCCCTCATAACCCAACCTGCTCCACTGTTCTCCACTGTGTTCCAGCATTTCATAAGTGAAAGCAGATTTACCAACTGATTGTTAAAGCTTTTGCTGCGGTTGCTCATCAGAGGTCCAACCGCAGCAGCATTTCTCTTTATCAAAGGAGGCCCACAAGGCAGCTTTTAAATCAATAGTGGCCACTCAGCCTTTAGCTAATTGAAACTGCGGCTTCCAGAAACAGAACAGATCTGTGGTGGGATGCTGTGGACAATAAAATGAATTTAGATGGCTATCTCTGTGATTTAGGAGCATATAGCACAAATCTAATGTTTTCTTTTTATGTTCATTAGGGTCCCCCTGGATTACCTGGGATAGCAGGGCCTAAAGGAGAAAAGGTAAGGAGTGTACTTATCGAAATTAGATAAAACTAGACTGTCTGCTTATTATTCTAATAAGCTAAAGTGCAACTGACCTTTTGCACACAAATGCTTTCTGGAAGTGCATTAAATGACTGCCGTCCTTGTCCCCTCCTCCACATCCTGTTGTCAGGGAGAAATAGGAAGACCTGGTCAAAAGGTGAGAGTCTCCATTAATCACTCCATGTTCTTTGCTAAGTGGATTTACTCAAAAAATGAGATACAATGCCTCCGCCTGCTCGCTCGCTGTAAGTCACAGTGCTGCCAGTGCCTGCTTGTGTACATCCCGAAATTGTGAGGATATACAACCTTGACAGGAGGCAGAACAGACACACTGACAGGAGGCAAATGGGTGCAGGGCTGCTGAGACAGGCTGTTTTTGTGGCTGAGGGACTTTACATGCTCTCAGTCTGTTTCTCTCACCGAAGCGGAGCATATTGCTTCCCTATCAACATTCCGCATCAGGCTAGCCTGTCAGACCGTCCTCCTTCTCCTAACGTAAAGCTTTATTGAAAGCTCGGGACACACTATGTGATGAGCACAGGTAGAAGAGTAGCGTCCTCCTAAATGAATCAAAGCTGTCCAATGGGGGAGCTTCACTTTGCAAGCGGCCTGACTGAGCAGCTTTGCAGCACCGCAGAGCAATTTAGCTTAGTGTTTCAGCCAGGTTATTAATCATTTTATTTCCCACAAGCACAGACTCCTGTTCTATATACAGCCCATCATTTAATTAAAGAGAGCAAAGTGACAGGGCTCGTTAAAGCCATTCTCCCCCTACATGTGCAGCAGCGTCTGAAAAATGCTGTAGTGAGCTGGCCGTCAGCTAATGCAGCAAATAATTCATTCAGACATCTATATATATATATATATATATATATATATATATATATATATATATATATATATATGTTCAAACAGGCATAAAAGGCTCTGATTTCATTAACTTAAAAAACAGTTATGTCTCCTGTCAGGGTCGGACAGGCCCTCCTGGACTTCCTGGGAAAAGAGGACCAACAGGGTGGTCAGGACCAAGTGGGGCCAAAGTGAGTAAGTCATAATGTAGATCTTATAAAATATGTCAATATATGAGACCAATAAGAACCAGAATGGTTTATTACACAAGTCTGATTTGCAGTCAAATAAAATAAAACCCTGGATTACCAGTTATGTAACATGCAAACAGCCTTTCCTTTGGTGAACGCTTTACTGTAAACGTAATAAAAGAACCTTTAACGTTCAATGTCCGCATATGACATTTCTTATTTTAAAGACAAAAGCTCATTCAGGTCATTCATGTTTACCTTTGTGTCAGGGGGAGAAAGGTGACCCGGGGCTGATGGGTTTGCCTGGATCCAGAGGACCAATTGGGCCGAGGGTAAAATTTTACATATGCTGTTTAGTGATCTTTAGTGAGTTTTGTTTCATCGTGTTTCATGCTTGTTATAAATCTTTAATCCTAGGGCTTACCTGGGTATAAAGGGGAAAAGGTAAGTGGCACCATTCAGCTGTAAATACCGTAGGATTTATTGATTAACTACTTTGACAGTAAACTAAATGAATGTAATCTGCTCTGTCAGGGTTCCCGAGGTGACCGTGGCGAGAATGGGATGAAAGGAGACAAGGTGGGGAGAGCGTATCAGGACAATTGTACATACACTTTGTAAGAATTCTGAATTCATGTTACGTACTCTTCCTCACTCGCAGGGTGCAATGGGTTTCCCAGGAATGCTTGGACAAAAAGTGAGTAATCCTCATTCACGCCAGTAAGGGTTCTGCCTTACAGTGTTAACCAGCTAACCAATTAAATTCATGTATTTGAATTCAGAATTTTTCTGATATAGATTTTTTTTTTTTTTCTGTTATTGAGGGTGAAATGGGTCCAAAAGGAGAACCTGGAACCTCAGGAAACAGAGGACCCACTGGCCGACCGGGGAAGAGAGGCAAGCAGGTGAGGAGTTTGTGGGCATGCGGTTGCACTGTTTTACAGTAGTGATAGCAAGACAGTTGTACTTTTTGACATGTGGTGTAAGGAAATGACCCTGCACTGTTTTGAATTTAAGGGACTGAAAGGAGACACAGGAAGCGTTGGTCCTATAGGGCCAGCAGGCCCACAGGGATCTCCAGGCCACCCCGGCCCTCCTGGTCCACCTGCAACAGGTGAAATCCCAAAGTAGATTTAAAACTCTTGAAAACTGTGGTCATAATTAAGTGTTTGCTGGAGAGATTTAGTTTGTGGATGGTCGTGTGGTTTTTTTTCCGTTGTGAGCGCGTGAAAACTTGTGCTGAAAGTGAGAAGGGAAAGCTCGCAGCCCGGTGAGTAAAGGAAGCCCACTTTGAAACTGTGTACAAGGTAACACCAGTAGTCTTATTTAGCACCGGAGAAATCGAATCCCCCCGAGCTGAAACAGGATTCTCTCAGCATGACATCATGTGGCTAAAATGGATTGACAGATGGCAAGCCTACAGTTTTACAAATATTATGTCAGCACATCATCAAGATGACATTTGTTATCTTGATCAAGTTCCTGTATGAATTATCCTGATTGTGTTTGCTTCTTGATTGATAAATCAAAGACGCTAGACTGACATGTGGTATTTATATCAGCTTGTGTAGGCTGTACACAACTCATTAATGCTGCTATATTCTGTCACTTTGGACTAAATATAGACCCACTGTTTGTTTATCCTTCCTTTTTTTCTCCCCCTCTTCCTGTATATGCAGGAGTCTACATGGTTGGAGCAAAGGGTGCGCGCGGTCCACCAGGGCCTCCTGGAAAGTGTAGCTGCAGCTCTTTGAGTAGTCCTCCATTTGAAAATTATGCCTCTACAGGAAATTATCTCAAAGTGCCAGCGGTGAGAGATGAATGGTTTGCAGTCAAATATAGAATCATCTGTGAAATCAGTGAAAAATCCACCAAATTAAAATGTAAAGAGTTTCAAAGGGTAATACAGTTGTGGTCAGAAGTTTACATCAGCTCATCATAGGCATCGATGCCATGGTAATTGTAGCTTTTTAATAACTGACCTTTTGCAAACGAATGCTTTCTGGAAGTGCATTAAATGACGGCAGTGCCGTCCTCTTTTTCCAGGGTGGAGTGATTGTACAACATAGACCTTTAATGGCTTTAGGAAGGCTGTTTCAGCTCTTGATTTGAGCTAAAAAAAAAAAAAATTCATCCACTTTGTGCAATTTACCGGTACCACTGGCAGTAAAACAGCCCTGCAGAATGATGCTACCACCACCATGCTTGACAGCCTGTACAGTATTTTTAGTTTTGAAAGCCTCACCTTTACTCCTCCAAACATATGTCTTGGTATTCTTGCCAAATAGCTCAATCTTTATCTGATCTGACCATAAAACGTTTTTGCAGATGACATTTGGTTTTTCTTGGACAAAGCAGTGACACATCCAAATAAGTTGTTTGAACTGATAATCTTAAAATCTGCAGTGGTTTAAAAATGGCTTCAAGAGACCTTCCTGACTTGTATAAATCTAAAAGTCTCCTTCTAAGACCTTCACAGAATTCCTTGGATTTTCCTATTGTTCCAAGTATTGGTCAATCCAATGATTGCTATAAAACAAAGACAGCGAAGAGAAACTCCTTTTTGAGGTCAATCATGATAACTAACGAGAAATTAGGGATCAAGTTAGAAGTATATATTTGACCTTTATTTATACTTTTGGCTGTGAGTGGATTAGAGAAAATACAAAATACAAAAAAATTTAAAAAAAAGATTTTGTACAATCATTCCAATCCGGAAAAAGAACACTTCAAAGATATCATTAAAAGCATCATGCCTGTGATAAATCTATTAAACTTTAGACCACAACTGGAAATAAATAAGCTTGAAAGACAAAAGGAAGGTTAAAGTACACTTACAGGAGAGATAGATAATGCTTGCAGACAAATGTTACCAGCTGGGATGACAAATGATGGTCTTCAATGTTATTTCATAAAGTGCTAAAATGCACTGAACCCTATTATTTTGCCTTTTATTTAGATATTTGTGGTGAGCAATGAGGAGGAACTGGAGCGCCTCCGCACAGATAACGCTCTTGCATTCCGTAAAGACCAGAGATCTCTCTATTTCAAAGACATTGATGGCTGGCTGCCAATCCAGGTATAAATGCATGTAGCAACAATGCAATGTGTCCTTAAAAAAACAATAGATATTGACTTTCAAACAGCCTTTTCCTTTTATGTTCACATTTTTTTAAATTCTGCAAAAGACCTTTCCATTCCAGATCACGCCCTACCAGTCCATGGAAAATGCCCCCGATGATGAAGGTTACTGTGGGGACGGCATAGTGCAGATCTCCACCGGGGAGGAGTGTGATGACAAAAACAGAGTTGTCACTGATGGCTGCGTCAGTAAGTCATGCATCTATGTTACCGGTCCTTTTATAGTTCATTAGCTGTACTTTGCTGTGCACATATAACATGACCCCCCTGTGCCCCTGTTGTCTCATGTTACCATAGAGTGTAAACATGCCTACTGTGGAGATGGATACCGCTATGAAGGGGCTGAGGAGTGTGATGGAAAAGACTTTGGATACCAGACATGTAATTCATATCTTCCAGGGTAAGCATACAGCATTTGGGTACACAACCTTGTACTGCATGAAAAGATGTAGGTGTGAACTTGACCTGAAAACGTTTTTCTTATGATTTGTAGGTCATATGGTCACCTCAAGTGCACAAGATACTGTACTATTGACTCAACAAACTGCAAGTACTTTACTTGAGGAGTTGTCTGGACAGTGCTGTGGCTCCTCTGTGTATTATTTGCTTGGGACTTAACATGTAAAAAAGGAAAAGAAAAAAAAAAAGACAACAATGCTCCAAGCAAAAACACGGAGGCTGCCGGTGATTCTGTTATGAAAGAAAGAACAAAACCTAGAAATATACAAACATACATAAAACTCATCTGTATTGCTGCTGAGATGCCACATATCTCCCCGGAGGTTATAGCTTGAGTCTTTGAAGGTGAAAATCCGCACACTGGAAATGCAAAGGAAGACTGCACGCTGTCTTAACGAGAAGGATTTGGACTGGCTTCCTCAACATGCCCGACTGGACCCGAACCAGCCTTTCAACGCAACAGTTGAGAGCCTCAATCGCGTACCAGTGGACGATGTTGCAGAGAAGCAGTAGCTGGAACAGAGGCATATTAATCTTGACCCAGTTACTGTTGAGAATAACAAGCAGTAGGACATCCAGAGCGATGGCCCGAGGTATTCTACTGCAGTGTGAATGACAGTGCACAGCATTTGCATGTATCTGGGATTACTAAAACCACGACAGCAGCTGTCACTATCAAAGCATGTAACCTATCAGTTTACTTATTACTGTCAAAACAACTTTCGTACTGTGTCCTCTCACTACCACGTCGAGATACAAAGGTAGGGATGGAGATAGAGGTGGTTATAGTGCACTACATACTGTATATATAGCGAGTTATGCACTTGTAATCTTTGAGTGAGACTGTTACTCCAGGAGGCTTGAAGCCTAGAAGTTGACCCAGCTTTGTTAGCTTGTGGTGGTACTGTACTGACAGGGACATTTAGTCTGGACAAGGTTTCAATAAATCCCCAAATCTTCTCAGGAACTAGCTAACAGGTAATGTAGCTCAACAAACAAAGCACCTTTTACAGGTATCCTCTACTGCTCTTTATAAATTACGCGGCAGTGACTGTACACTGAGGCAACTCAAGCAAAAGCTTTAACGCATCAACAATGCGCAGTACTGCAGGATTCAGTTTCCCCTCCTGTGCTGCAGTGAGAAATGAAATATACTGTACACGAAGGCTTGAAACTGTTATGTCCTTAATTTTCTCGGTGCACGGGAAGGGCTGGACTAGTCTGTAGCTGCTAAAGGGGGGAGGGAGAGGAACTCAAATCGCAGTCTGTTTTCTGATCATTACTGTACATACTCTGATACCTCTTTATCCAGTCTTTCTGTCTTACAGTATATACAGCAACAGTAAACTTAACAGTGTAGGTGTAGTCCGCTGTGTGTTGGGCACAAATGCTGAAAATGACTGTGCTGATATAAGCTGACATTTTCCATAAGCTACTCTTTGAGTCGCGGTGCCAAGGGAGACCTTTTCTCAGACATACCTAGATGTAGTCAGGTCTATAAAGCCTACAAAAGCAATCAAAAGATGAAGACTGTTAATATATTGTGTCCGCATGCTTGTGAAACTCTGCTAATGCTTCACCTTTGTCAAATACCGTTTTGTAAATCATCATTGCATTCATCAGCATAGCAGGTGTCTTAAGAACTGTCAGTCTTGCTCTGTTCAGAGAGAAGCAAAGCACTGTATGAATGACAAACCTTAAAGTTATGAACTGTGCCATGCACAAAGCTCGAGTACCGTTCTGGAAACTATGTTGAGTGTCGTGTCTGTGGCCTGTGCTGCTGTGTTCTATCTTAGACTGCCTATGTACAGCAATGCTGAAACGTGCATGTGGTGACGTGCTGTAAGGCTTTATGAAGCGTAGCAAGCATTGTGACTGGGGTAGTTCATTTTGTTTTAATACTCTGATATGATTTTTACAGTAGTTGTGAACTATTTAAAAAATGATCAAATAAAAGTGATATTTAAGTCACTCTCTTTATTTAAACTTAAACTTTGGTTAGCGGTTTGTCATGTCTGCTGTTATTGGAAAAAGCACACACACAAAAAACCCAAACCTAACTGGCATTGATGGAGAAGCTATTGATGTTCTCTTAGGATACAACACTCAGACAAAAAAGTAAGGGGGACATCAAAGTATCGCAGCAGTCAGCCGTTTGCTGAGTGCTGCGTTAGTCTAAATGCAAAGCAGACCACACAGTGAACTCTTGCTGTTTCTCAGACGTGGCAATGGGTTTTTCGGCTTTTTATTCCATCTTAATGAAGCCTTTCAGAGCTGAATCTGTGCCTGGAGATGAGGCACAGTGATACAGGTTGGGGACAGACCAGCCGGCCACTGTTGCAACCAAGATGTTTGAAGCAGGATGAGACCATATAACTGTATTAGCATGCTGTATTCCTCTTCTAAATCACATCAGGGCAATTTGTCTACCGAGATGCCAGAGTAAAACCTTACCTTGGTGTATTTATGCCATCATGTGCAGTGCCCTGACCGGGGCAATCACATTTGTCAAACAAATGTCCCAGTGTGGCACTAAATGTCACTGAAATTCAAGGGCTGACCTGATTTTACTGGCTCTGTAATGAAAAGATGAGCTGTGGTCACAGAAGAATCCCTCAAGTGAAGTTTACCATTTGTGAAGTAAGGTCAAATTAACTTATGAGCTGTATCCCATGCATTTTATTAACTTATTCATGTAGTGTAACTTATAGCAAGCTTGGTCTATGTTCAGCTCACATAGGTATTAAAATGATACCTATGGAAAAATGACACTCTTTTTTCCACTACAAGGTTATTTTAGTGTAGATTGACTGGTGTAGCATTACAGCTGTGGTACATGGGGCGATGCAAAGGAAACCACAGGACAGGAAGCTGGCAGAGACCCAACTGCTTCACCTAAGCCAAGTGAAAATCCCTGACCTATAGACAAGAACTGCTGGTATCCTGGGTGCAGTGGTGCTAATTAATGCACATGCAAAATAATCACTTGAAACAGAAAATGATATACAGAAGTATTATTTAAGATTGGTACCACAGTTGTTAAGACAAACTATTTACCATCTATTTCTTATTTGCACTCAACAGTCACTGTGTTAGGCACATATTGAAAACACTGGGTTGGAATTTATTTTGCCTTCAAAAATTTGACCAAAATCTTTTGGTCAAAATTGATAATAGCGTCAGTCAGTTGCTGCAGATTTACAAGCTGTACATCAGTGATGAGAATCTCCTTTTATGCCAAACACCCCAAAAGATTTTTTTTAATTTAGCCTTTGAGACCGAGTGTCTCACTTCCGAGAGACCTGCTCCAGACAAACATATTAAAATTACAACAATAAAAAAAAGCAATAAAATAGCTAAATATGTATAACGTACACAGTCATATTAAAACATGAACAAGTTCCCAGAGATGATTTCATAAAAACATTTGTATGTCTTTTAAAGTCTGCAAGTGAAATCAACTGAGAGAGCTTCTGCAATGTACTGCATGAAGACAGGGCAGAAAAGGACAATGCCTTCTTCCCAAGCTCTGTACGAACTGATGTTGCTGAAGATGCTCTACTGTGTTGAGATCTGGTGACTGTGAAGGCCGTTTGAGTACAGTGTACTCACTGTTATGTTCAAGAAACCAGTTTGAGTTCATTTAAGCTTTGTAGCATGGGACATTATTCTGCTGGAAGTAGCCATCGGATGTTAGGTACACTGTGGTTATAAAGGGACATGGTCAGAAACAATGCTAACATGCCCAAAGCGTACCGACATCATTACACCACCACCACCTGCCATGACCATTGGAAGGGAGAATAGATGCATGCTTTCATGCAAAATAAACATTCAAGGGACGCTACCATGTGAATTTCACAAAAGAAGTGGCATTCATCAGACCAAGCAACATTTTTCCAATCTTCTATTGTCTTTGCCTTTTTCAGATCATTCCCTGTAAACCCCAGAAATGGTCATGCAAAATAGGAAATTCATTGGAAGTCATAGTAGTTCAGCAGTTTCTGATCTGGTACAAACAGCCATGCCGCGCTCAAAGTCACTTAAATCAAGTCACTTCAGCAGGTCATCTGCACTAACAGGTGCACCTAATAAACGGACAGTGAGTGTATAGTTGGCACAGTAAGTAAAGAGCCTTTACCTCTAGGCACATAAACCATATGGTAGCATATTTAACTTCAGCATGACAGAAGACAAACTGCAACTTAATTATGTTTATTTTGCAAAAAATCAAATAGCATCTTATTTACATCCATAGAAAAAACAATTATTTGTTGTAATATTACAACAGAATATCTAAAGGATTAATATTAAAACTCATCAGAAATCAGCCTATTGCACACCTGTGATGTAAACCTACTGCAAATGACTTATTTACTGTACAGGAGTTTTTAGTGTTTGCATTCTTAAAATAAAAATAACAATAATAAAGTTGAAAATACTATCCGGTAAGCTTCTTTTTAAAGCCCTAAGATAATTTTCCTGCTTTTTTGTTTTGTTTTTTTCAAATGGCTCAGTGAATTTGCAGTCAAATGTTAACCCAGCCTGCAAGAGCAGTCTTACCGATCATTTCCACTAATTCGACATCAATAAAATATTAAGTACATCTGGTAACAACACTTAAGAATGGTATGTACAATAGCATGGACGATAAGCTGAAAATGGTTACTGTTCTGTAACTACCACTTTTAGGATTACTCATTTACTCACTTCAAGCCCTTGGCCTGGCACCTGTTGCTAAATACACCAAACATGCAGTAAAAAGCATGCCTTATGAATACAAATGTCCATACATTCACACAAAAGTTGGACAGAACAATTCATGTCATTAATGTGAACTTTATAACTTATGGTATAATAAATAGACATTGTAAAAATGCATAGGTTTGTGTAGATGTCCACATGAACAGCAGTTGTCAATATTTTTAACAGCTATGCGGTTTCCTTTCTTGTTTTCAGTTACTGTAGGCAGCAGAGGCTAAAGCCATTCACATGACAGTTCCTTTTTGGTCCACTTGGAAACTTTGAGCAACAGCTCACAATGACATTATGTAAAACACAACAAATCCATTGTCAAACTGCACAATCTGAATTCATTTTCAGGGAAAAATATATACACATAGTAATGTTTACTAAGCTTTTATAATAAGTACAGGAAAATATTTATATAACTGACTAAAAGTTAGCTTAGTACGTAATTCAATCACATACTTAAGACACATTTTGGGAATAGTTTTTGCTAAAAAAAAAAAAAAAAATAGTGCTTTGTGCTAGTTGGAAGCATCATCGTATCTCACTGAAGCCAAGGAGAAAAACAACAACATTGATAATAGATTCATACTGATCAATTCAAAGGGAATCAAACAATTTTACAAGGAACTGACCAGAACCAAATACCCTGTGCTTAAATACCTTAAAGCATGTAGAGTACGCCTTAAGCCACAATACAGCAACAACCAGAAACAAATGTCACAATGAATAATTATGGTTGGAGTCTGCATAATCAGATTAGAAACACCTTCGCTGTCACCGGTCTCTGGAACAAGACCTGGAATTTAAATCTCCTCAAACCAACCTTAATTAATTGTACTGCTCAGTTAAACCCTTCTCGGGTCATAAGTACACACGAACACCCTCTTCATACCAAAACCTCTCCTGCTGTAGAGTTTAAAAACTACTGAAACGTCTCAAAATGACACGAGACAGTCTCACACTACTTTGTACACCTTTCTTCCAGCAGTTAGCCACTACTCTGCCCATTCAGAGGGGCTCTGTTCTTCTCTGAACCGTGAGCATCTCTTGTTCTTATTTCACACCACCTCGTCAGACTCAAGGTTGTATTCTTCATATAATGCATCAAGAATGGCCAGCTGCTTCTCCATGGCAGGCAGATACACTCCCAGATCCCTGTGCATGCCGTTGATAAAATCGTTCTTCAGCTCGTCACCTTCTCTTGACACTAAAGCAGCTGTGAAACTTTGATAAGACGGGGAAGCTCTGAGCGCCAACTGGGGGGGGGGAAAAAAAAAAAAAGAAAAAAAAAAAGTCAAGTACTTGTCACACAAAGAATAAATATACTCAGAAGGTATTAATACTGGACTGGGTAAAAAAATAAAAATACCTACAGCAAATACACCACGGACAACCCATCCGTGGTACTGCCGAAGAGTCTTCCCATAGGCGTTGTCTGGGTGAAAGAAAAGAAGGAACAATTCAACACTTTTACGTGTTTGAACTTATGTTAAGATGTGCATTGTAAAACAGAAATGCATTACTTAGTGCTCCCTGGATGTCTTGCTCTCCAGCGTTGACTTCTGACAGAAACTCCTTGAGGAACTTCAGCCCTCGTCTGAGCCACAGCAGAGCCTCGGTTGCAGAATTGCGCACCTGGGCAACATCTGTCTCTACTTCATGCAGCACAATAGACTGTAGTGTAGAAAAGCTCTCAGGGTCTGACCTCAGCTTCTGGTGAATTTTCTACAACAGAACACGAGACACTGTGACATAGTACTCTCTACTCTGGTAGACTAAGCATTATTCTTGTTCTGACTTTCAACGACTAACTTCAATTAATGAATATTTAATACACAGTATATAGTTATATATGCTTGTTGACAAAAAAATATTAACAAGAAATGGACAGAACACTAAAGCTAAACAAAAAAGGGGAATGAAATAAATGCCTCTTTATTGACAAACTGTATGACTGATTGGACTCTACTCCTTAATGCAGTTTTGAAAATGTTATTGAATAATTTAGAGCAACTTTTAAAGACCAACTTCACTGTTATTCCTTCGATTAACCAAAATCATGTGTTCTTACCTTTATGTTTCCGACAAAATCCATTTTAACTGGTGCAAAACACTGTGGATCCCAGTTTGTCTGAGAAGAGAGAATCTATGATAACTTTTTTTTGCTGGTTCTGAAGCACAGATTCTCAACTTGTGTCCTATTTTGAGTGCACAATGTTTTGATGTTTTTAAGTAATAACAGGCTGCTTAGATGTCCTTCAGATTTAAACTAAATATAACACTGAAATGAGGGATTACGGTGCACTCTAAGACCTACTGGACTGTATTAAGTATAGGACACACACAGACAAAAATAGGTTACCATCACTGTGGGCTGTAAACTTTCAAACCAAGCTGGGAATAGGCTTTAGCTAAGAGGTCACGTTAGTTCAGATACAAATTTAAGCTTATTGAGATGTTTTATGTGTTTATCTATAGACAACCATTACATGCATCAAGTTTCTCTCTTATAAGTAATTTTAACTTTAGAAAACAGCTCACTGTAAGTAACTTTTACTGATGTCAGTTCATGTGAAATACAGACTAACATTCCCTTCGACCTCTTACATGTGTGCTAATTGAAAGCTGTTGTTTAAAGATAATTCCTAATAATCCTACTTCAGCCTTGGTATTTGTTAACACAGGAATAACTCTGACAAACAAGGCACACCCTTTTTATAAAACAAAACAAAAAAACAATGTTTTTGGCTCCATGTTACTCAGGTCTTGTGCACTTCTTCACTTTGTAATTCTGTGAATGGCGACTTTTTATCATGACATAATACACTGTGAGTAACAAAGTGTGCACACAGCACAAAAATGTGCATGACCTAATTCTTATGATTAACCTTGTCATATGATATTATTTTGGGCTACAAAGAACAACTAAAGACAGACATACATGTGCAAAAAGAAAGTAACAGAGACATGAAGGAAAAGTGTGATGAAGAACCTGTGATAGGAAGCTGCCACCTCGTTAATTGCAAAGATTATGAAGGACAGAACATATACATAAAAGAGGGGGAAAACAGCAAATGAAAGTGATTGTTTTTTTTTTTTTCCTTTATCGGAGTTAAAAATGCTGAGATTACAAGAAATGCAAATGGGAACCATGAGAATTAGGAACAGGGTGTCAGATAAAGATGAAGAGAGGCTTAAAGTAACCGGCCTACCTAATACAGGTACTATTGCATAGCATGAGTCCAAAAACTCTTGTGTAGGGATACCATTGTCGTCATCCAGTCTTATATCACTAAATCTAAAAAACAAAAAACAAGAAGTAGAATAGATTCAAACAGCAGAATATATTAGAGGGAAGCTATCCCATATCAGGTTTTATTTGACCAAAAGCAAACAGAAAGAAAACATGATAATAAAGATTAGAAGAACAATACTGCGGATGCTTAATCAACATCCACACTAATTAGAGGTGCATACATTTCAAAACCAAGCCAGAGAGACAAGTCACACAAAACATCATGCAACTCTGACAAAAGTACCCAAGACTACTTCATCTAAAACTTAACAGAGCTGTGGTTTTCACTAATCTTTCCCTTTGTTTGATTCCTGCATTACAATAACATTCACCTCAAACAGTACAGATGTAAATCACACTCTAGCCACATGTTCGATTACACTCTCAGAATCTTAAAAAAAAAAAAAAGTATTTGAATAAGAAAGAAAAGTTAACAAAACAGGTTTACAAACCCAAATGTCAGACGAGGGCCTCTCTGTGTCATGTGATCAAGAGAGAACACACTGATATAAAACACTTGACTGTAAGATCTTAAAAACTGACTTTTTCAAACTTGTTATTAAACTATTCTGTGCAATACTGCAGCACTATTATTATTAACAAACTAAGTCACTGTGCAGTCTAGTCAGAAGATACAGCACAAGCGCAGAGCCTTAGTTACAAATATACTACACATATAAATTAAATGAGTTTAATACTGCAGCAGTGAAATATCACAGACAATTGTATACTTAAATTCCCACAGTAAGTAAAGTGTCCTAAGGGATGTGAGCTTCCTGAGTGGCATTTTCATACCTGTGACTCATTGTGCTGAAGAATGTTTCCACCTGCTCTGTGTCTTCTGACTCAGTTGACTTTCTGGGAATCTCGCTTTCTTCTTCGCCCTCTTCTTGGTGCTGAAGTTGAAAATCCTTCACGTCCCCATTGTTGTTGTCATGCGCCTGACTTTGGTCCACTTTGTCCATCTGCTCTTGTCCTATCTGCTTTTGTTCATCATCTTCACTCTCGTCATCCCCCTCTGCTGGCTGGTCATAGTGTTCAAAATCAGGGGTGGACTGGGTAGTAGGTAAGCTAGGATTAACTTGATCCTTGTGGACTTCTGAGCTGCTGGCTGTTTCAGTGTCTGCATGAAACAACGATGCATGAGTCTTTTTGCAAATTAGACTGTCAAAAATCAGTCTACAGTCTACACATTTTTTTTTATTAAACATGACCTATGACCCTGAGAAAGCTACTCCAGTAGCATCACAAATTCACAGTTGGTACAGCAACTCATGCCATTTTAGGTTCCTCATCTCTCCCTGTAAGACAACTTTCTTCTTATTGGCTGCTGCTTGCAAACAAAAGATTTGAATAGCAGGTGGGTGAAGCGGCTGCACCCAGAGCCAGAGCTGTATAGCTGAGATGACAATATGAAGAAATACGAGCACTCACAAAGAGACAGCTATCTTTTTAAATGGCTATATTGCATATATTAATTTATTTTTTTATGCTACACTAAAATACAATATAAGAAAATAAACATTAAAAACCTCTGCATCTACATTGACTTACTATATATATCCCAATCAAAGTAATAAAGTATGAAAAGACTAGTCTTATTTCTCAGCAATGGCCCCTTTGTGTAAAGGCTTTGTCACTGCTAAGGGAAATGTAATAATGGAACAAGTCATCCATCACTGTACTCACTAAAAGACAATAATCTATTCACTTCAGTTCATAGAATACACAAACAACAACCAGGGCCCTTGAGTGCTGTGTAGTCTTTCCTTTGTGGAATGCGGTAATGGTTTTTAGTTCAGGAACTTCCCCAGCAAGAAAAGCGAGTGGCTGGCAACCTGACCTACCTGATGGAGAAGATTGGTTTTCTGGTCTGCCTGGCTCATCTGGTCCCTCTGGCCCGGAGTCAGGGGTCTGGCTGTCATGTGCAATTGTTTCTCCTGAGGTTTCGGACAAATCTTTCCACCTGTAATATGTTTCAGGACAATGTGTCAATTCTAAAAAGCTGGGACAGAAATTATGCCCTTGACAAAATGCAACAATATTTCTGCCTCAACAATGGCAGAATATCAACAGAAACCCTTTGAAACTGTATTTTTGTTTGAACATCTCTTTGCTCTGTGCTACTTTTAGCACCTACGTGGCACTTCATGAGAGATAAAATCATTCATTATAGTAAGAGAAGCCACCTACTTTTCTCCAAGGTTCTGATTTAAATGATGGCTGTGTTTAATCTGTGGAGACAGCACAACACAGACAAACACTGGGTGACTACGCATATTTTGATTTTTGGAAAACAATCCCAGAGCAATTATACTAGCTTGCCCACACAGAGCTGGTGAGAGAAGTATACCTTCTGAGGTTTGATGGGTGCTACTGGAGGAGTTCCTGGTGGACTCTGTGTTGCCAAATCTGTAGTGAAAGTACGATTTGCTATCTGCATGCATTCCTCTAGAGTCTTAAGGAAAGTCGTGCATGTAGACTTCACCATATTCCCAGTGTCTAGACCCATCTGAGAAGGAAACACAAACATACATGTTGGGTGTAGATTGCTAACGAAATCTGCTAAAATCCAAGCCAAAAGATTCAAGACGTATACAACAACTGTTTCTTGTCTATTAATACGTACATAGCAACTGCAAACTAGCTAGTCTATACTGCAGTTTCACACTAACAGCAGCATATCACATTTCATCAGCTCATCCAAACTTTAACCTTACCTCTGCCGTGTCTCCTAGCTCATCATTCTCCTTGATCTTGTTTACTTGTTGGAGGAGAAGGTCACAGTACAATCTGAGTTCTGACATCTTAGTTTTCAGCGCCTCTGTATTCTCCTGAAGCTCTGTATTCATTGTGCACACAGACAGCAGATCAGAGTTTGAGAAGTCGTGCAAATGCCTTACAACACTTGTATGCAAGTATGGTCTGCACTATTCCAGGTCTAAACGCTTTTACCCTGTTTTTACTTGCAACAGTATCTTGTAAAGTATCCAAATACCTTTTTCTCTCTTGGTTCGGTTGTCTGTAAGGCAAGCTTTGGCTGTTCCCAGCGCCACCAGCCATTTCTGCCTTTCTGCTGCATTGATGGCTCTGAGGTAAAAGTACTGCTCTCCTGGTATGGTCAGGTCAACTCGTGTAGAGTCAGAGGAATGAACTAAAAAAAAAAAAAAAAACAGCAGCAAGCAAGGGAACATGCCTGTCAGTACTGCACCCAAAGGATGCTTGCTCTGGTTAAACCGTGCACAAAGTAAAGTGGAGCACACCGACCTTGGATTTCACAAACGGAAATTTTAATGCTGCCCTTGCACCCTTTCCAGGCATCTTCTTGAGAGTCATAGTAGGACAAAGTTCCTCCATGAAGCACAAACCAGCGAGGCTGCCAACCTATAAAGCGCATGGGAAAAATAAGTGAATCAATGCTGTGGCGTTACTGTAAACTGCACTTAGTTTTTAGCATTAGAAAAGTCATCAACATACAGCGTTACCCAGCTTCGTGAACTTGACGAGACTTAAGTTATGTTAGCAACAACTAATTGGTTGTGAAGTCAGATTATAACGACAGGTGGTGGACATGACCGTGCGCTGCTAGCTAAGACTGACGTAACGGCTCAACTCTAATTCACTGAACAGCTAATTTATCAAAGATAGGAATGCTAGTGGTCAATACGCTACCAAAGCTGGCGGGCAGCTAACGGTAGCTCGTCCGTTTTAACGTCACAAACTCGCTGTCATGCTAGCTAGCAGCCTCAAAACGAGCTCTACAACGGAAAGCACGCAAAGACTTTAGTGTTAACCTACCACTTATGTAATTGGTCCACTTATACAGCATTCCTTCCATTATTTAATTGCGTGTTTTTCCCGTGCATTACTTGTTTATCACAACAGGACGTGATGCCCAGCTGACTGTAGCGACTCCATCGGGCCCCGAGTGTGATTTACGGAGTAACGTCCACCGCTTTGCATTTCAACTACGTCGATAAAAGTGCGTAAACTTTTTCGTGAATCTGCCACTAGCCGATCCTGAGCGTTACTATCGTCTTTCTTCACTACCCCACCCCCCCTCCTTCGTCATATGGGTTTAAGTAGCCTAGGTGTGGATTGTAGTGATTGGCACATGGAAGCATCAATGAAAGAAGAGATTCCAAAGAAAGGGCGGGGCTTAGGAATGACGCTATCCAATTGCAGATGGAGGAGGGCAGACAGCTCAACAGTGGGTGCATTCGTGCAGAAGTTGGGTGCCACGTATGGCATTCTTTACATGTCTTTATTTTAAATTCTGTAGAAAGAGAGAGTGAAATTGAAGTTATCTCATCCACTTCTCATGAGTAAGTGTTGTTATCTATAAGTATGATCTTGTTTTCTCTCTGCTCGTTATTGGCATCACTGTTTGTGTTGGTCACTGGGGGAAAACTGCCCGAGCCCGAAGTGAAAATTGAGGTGATACACAAACCCTTCATGTGTCACCGCAAGTCAAAAAACGGAGACATGCTTCTTGTTCATTACGAGGGATTTCTGGAGAGTAATGGCACCATGTTTCATTCCAGGTAATAAATGTAACAGTGATGCATGTATTGCATATACTTTAGTCTCAATCCTTGAGTGTAGCCACTGCTTATTAAAACTGTACGCCGCTGAACATGTGCAGCATCTCATATTTCTGCGTTTGTGCAGCTGTACAGTCAAACTCAACACTTAGCCACTTATATCCTCACATAGTTAACTGGCACTCACTTAACCCTCATTCCACTTACATTTGGCATATCAGTCCTCTGTATGGCATCCGGATATTGACTGCATGTCTCTTTTTGACTCCTGATAGCCGCAAACATGGGGATAAAAACCCTGTGTGGCTTACCCTGGGGATCCGAGAGGTGCTCAAGGGTTGGGATAAGGGTCTGCAGAACATGTGCACAGGGGAGCGCAGGAAGCTGACTGTACCTCCATCGCTGGCATATGGCAAGGAAGGAAAAGGTAACACAAACTATGTGCAACACATACAGAAAAAACAAAACAAAACGTTCCACTGTAACATCTCTGTCACTTGGACATTTTTATTGGTTTACAGGGAAAATTCCTCCAGGCAGCACCCTCATTTTTGACATTGAACTCATGGAGATTCGAAATGGGCCCAGGTCACACGAATCTTTCCGGGATATGGATCTAAATGATGACTGGAAGCTCTCCAGACTGGAGGTATCTGGCTAGCTAGCTTGCGATCTGTCTGTCTGGCTATCTGGCTATCTATTTTGTCATTACTATTTTCTCTCCACACCTTTCAGGTAAAAGAGTACTTGAAGAAGGAATTTGAGAAACATGGCTACTCACCCAACGACACACATCATGAAGTTATGGTGGATGACATCTTCAAAAACGAGGATGAAGATAAAGATGGGTTTATATCTGCCAGGGAGTTCACCTACCAGCACGATGAACTGTAAAAGACGTTTGTTTTGTTTTTTTATCAGTTTTTTAAAATAATATTTTCACACTATTTGTACTCCACTCTCATATTTTTGTGACTGAACTTGAAAATATCAGCTCGATGTCGTGTTATTTTATATTAAAAGGACTTTTTAATTTATATTTCTATTGTACATACACTGAAAATGCCACCACAAATGCATTTAGGTCACTGTTCTGGATTCATTAAACTATTGTTTTGAAAAAAAAAAAAAAAACTTTGTTAATTTATCTTTACTACGTTTATAATTAATGCCCCGAAAAAGTATATTGTGACATAGCTGGAAGTAGCCATCAGGAAAATGGCACATTCTAGTCATAAAAGCATGATAATGGTAGGCTGTGGTGTTTAAACAAGGCTTTATTGTATTATTAAGAAAACAACCTGATCTGTTGATGCAAGGTAGCCTATAATGTCTGAATGCCACAAAACAAAACAATCAACACTCTGGTGCGGTTTTCTGCTTCTGTAGACCATCTGCAATGAGGTTCAACTTGTTTTGTATTCAGTATTGGATTCATTTTGTATCTTGCACATACCTGGGTTGTAATAAGGGGTTATTTGAATTGTTTCGGGATTTCTATGAGCTCAAAGCAGTCTGTCCATTCTCACTCTGACTTCTGTTCTGTCATCAACAAGACATTTTCATCCAGGAAACTGCCACTCACTGGATATTTTTATTTATTTGTTTGTTCAATAATCCTCTGTGAACCCTAGAGATGGCTGTGCAGGAAAATCTCAGTAAATCAGCAGTTTCTGAAATACTCAGGCCAGGCCATCTAGCGCCAAACCACGCTGTGTAAGAAGTAACTTAAATCACTTTTCTTCCTCCTTCTGATGCTCAGTTTGAACTTCAGCAGGTTGTGTTGAACATGTTGAAATTCTACCATGTGACTGGCCAATTAGATGTTTGTGTTAATGAGTAGGTGAACTGGTGTAGAGGCCCGTGAGTATATGTCTGTATTTTCTTCTGTGTGTTTGTTCAGCAGTCAATAGAGGGCACTCTTGTCCTTCTTTTCTTTTCTTGAACCGCTTGCAACTCTTTATTAATCTCTCCAAATAACAAAGCCAGCGTTCTCCCTGAGTTTCTATGTTGGCTGCCCAATTACCCAAATGAGAATGCAGCAGTACAGTCCCATATAGCACTGCTTACTGTCGAGAGAAAATCATCAGACAGTTGCAATGCAGTTTGAGCCACTTATAATGATGGATATAAATATTCCATGTGGTGAGGCTAAAATAATTTTATCTCTTCATATTTTTCCAGTTCATTTATATTTACTAAGCTTTCAATAACTATCATGTTATATTAGTGGCATCCACAGTACTGATTTTCTTTCAGCGCTGAGGCCTAAAAATGTGTTTTAGTGTTTCTTCAATCCTAAGTATACAACAGCACTTATGAGTGTATATTTAATCATATATACACAAAATCCGGCTGTCATTAAGAAGCAGACAGTAAGTGTGGCCACTGTTACTAAACTAGTTAACTTGACAGTGTGGCCTGGATATGATGGTGGGTATGGAGTATCACAGTATGGAATACGGCATTTGCAGGATATTTAAGCCATACAGGATGTTGAGCAGAAGTTTAGTTTAGGGATGATTCAGCAGGCTGGTAATATTAAGTTGCAATCTGTTATGCAGCAGCCACAAGGAGAACAACGCTTCACAGATGAAAGAAGTCACTAATTATTGTCAGTGCTGTCATTTTGGCTTAGCACTGATCAAATCGGCATATATCTTGTCAGTAAATCTAAGCTTCAACGGCTCCAGAAGTTATCTGACGATACTGTGGAGAAAGCTTTCCAGGATGCATGAATAAAGCGCAAGTAATTTACGCCACAATTTTTTAGATGTTTATAACTAATCGCTTAATAATCTTACAAATAATGACCTAGATAAACTGACTGTGATGGATTAACGATATATTTTTATAGCAAGAGAGAGAATTTAAGCAACCAAACAGGAAGTGAACACTGTGGTGCAACTATGTCCTTTCTCACAAAGAGAACGACTGTTTTTTTCCCCCCTCACTGCAGAAAAATTCCACCATGCTGAACACACCTACAGGTAAAAGTGGATCAGTGGGAGGGTTATGTAGCAAGAATGAGGTTAAATGTTAAGACACTGTAGCGTTACTGGTTAACCGAGATTTAAAAAAAAAAAAAGCTCTTCCAATCACTGCGCTTCAGGATATAAGCAATCATCACTAGCAACAGGGCTGGGCCTTCACTCTGCCCGAACCACTTCTACTGCAACTTACTGAAGTGCAGACTATCCCTATAAAACACAAAACTGAAGCAGCTCACCCCATTTCAAACTCAAGCTTTAAAACCTTTAATAAATCATCATCATTTCATAAATTACATTATCAACTGTCACAAAAATACAATTTGATAAAATGGATTTGTAGAAAGGATTCAATCGAACCAAGTGTGAAAGAAACACGCCCGGTACAGCTTTAGTATGACAATTAAGCAAACTGCAACTCAAGCTGCACCGAGCAATGTTACTGGCAATAAAAAAAGAAGAAAAAAAAAAAACAGATCATTATTGAAAATATTCCAAATTACAGCATGAAATACTGAAACACTGCAACATGAGCAACCGGCATGTATACAGAGGAGCTCTGCTCATCTGTTGCAGTCTTCAATAGGACATGAATAAATGACCAGTGTTTAATCCACATGTGTATTCCTCACATAACACTGAATACACTGAAAGTCGAAATGGTGCACCCACGCACGTTTGCTTTTTCTGACAGTACTCTTCTTTCGAGGACCGTTTTTGCATCGACACAAACAAGTCCACAAACAACCGGCCCCCGACAGAATATATTATTTGTGACAAAGAACAATGCAGAAACACAAAAATAAACATCTGTACAAAATAAATCTATACACACGTTGCAAAAAAGTGCTTTATGAGCGCCCAATTGTCTCATTTCTTATTATTTCTCTTTGTTTGTACACAGAGTCAAAATATCGATCATTGGATGATCTGATTTTATGTACAATGACAGGATCTGCATTGTTTTATCCCATTTTTAAACCAGCATTCTCGCAAACAGTACAACATATGCACACGTCATGTTAGAAACATTAACTTGGCTGATCTGTGAGGCTTCGTTTACACAGCCTTCACCGACTGACAATGTGCCCAGAGCAGATTTCACACAGCACTGTCATTATGACTGAGTCTACACCAGGTAGTGACAGTCTTCAAATTAAACAGAGGAGGGAACTGCACTGTAGGTAGTTAGAAACACAGGATCCTTTCCTAATATCTAAACGATGGTCTTGGCTGAGCGTGGAGACCCGAAACTTACAGTAACAAGACAATGTCAACACTAAAACCGACAAAGTGAAACTGTCATGCGACAATGAATTCAGACTCTTCACTAGAATTAAGGTGGCTTGAATTTCCTCTGATAGAATAAATAGTTGTCCTTCTCTTCTTTTGTAATGGGCGGACGCCTCGCTCCTTAGAATAATACATCTTCATGCTCTATTATAAGCTGCACCACTAGCTTCTGCTGCCTCATGTCATTCAGGGTTGTCAAGGCGTTCTGCTCCGGCGGCTGCATAAGAGTTGGACCGAAGACAATCCCCAGGTTTTCAGCATTCATTAAGTTGTACTTTTCAAACATTGTCACCCTGTAAAATAAGAAAAAAAAAATCAAGTTTGCACAGGGAACAGATTTATGAAGCATCCAGACAAGTGTTGTTTTGACATGTTTTTATTTTGAGCCATGTGTTCATTCAGTGTCTCCAGCCAGGGCACATGAACCTTGTGGGAGGAGGGGTTCCTGCAGTAGCTAGGAAGCTAGTGGACAGATTAGCTTGACGAAAAAAAAAAGTCTGAATCTTAGGCAGACACTGTAGTTTTCAACAAATCTTTATAAACTTATGTAAATAGTGCATTTACTGGGGACTATTTTCAGTTGCAGGTTAATACACAGTTTGTTCTGTGGAGCATCTTTACAGGTATGTAGGATTGACTCAAAACAACCTACAGTGCCCATATTCATGGTTACGAAGAAACCCAGTGTCATCCAATCACAGCTTGTCTTTTTGTCAGTTTTGCAACAGCATAACTGATTAGTGGGCGAAGTTACCTCTTGAGGTGAGCCATCAGGTAGCGTAAGGTCTCATAGTGGGCCGGAGGGAGCTGCAGCAAACCTTCGTGAATGGCCTCCAGTCGGGATTCAGCATTTGGAAGTTCTGCATCACATTAGTAAAATGATTAGTATCAGAGCCCTGCAGAGAAGTATTAACACAGTAATGGTGCGGAATAGCAAAAGCAAAGCACTCATACTTGCAGCTTGAATAAATTTGGAGTACAAGTCAAATGTAATGACTGGAATGGGGAGGTCTCTAAAGTAAAGCTTCAAAGCACCAGCAATTATGTTAATGTCTGCATAGGCACTGGCACTGATGTCAGCCTTCTCGCCATCTGTTGACACAAAACAGAAAATATATGACTAAGATGCCGTTTTGTATTTGTCCAAAATACAAAATCATTGCTGTAGGTTTCCTTTGCCATCTCCAAAATAAAATACAGCACTGTATCACGCTCCTCTGCAGCTGAAACACTTTATTCAAAGGTTCGAACCTCTGAACTAAAACCCAGAGCCTAGAGCAAAGGAATTCACTGTCAACAAACCTCGATCAAAAGCAAGCCTCACATCCTCAATATGCTCGGAGAAGCCAGACACCCTGTAGAGACCTTCGGATTTCATACCTGCAAGAGAAAATTGGAAGGTTTGTGTCTGTTTCTTTGTCACAAAAACATAAAAATGAATCAAAGAAAATGCAGGCGTCTTTTGTACAAAAAGGGATCAATGGCATTTGTAAACATTACAAACGAGTAAAGGAATAGAAATAACTGTGTATTCTACTTTCCTTTACCAGTAATAAGTGATGGATCTACCTCTGAGTTCTATTTCTCGAATACACATGTCCACCACCATGGGCCGCGTTGCGTTGTGAGCTTTGACAAGTGTTGTGAGGTCACAGCTAAACACTTTCTTTATCCTGCGCAGGTCCGGCTGGCAGTCGCTGGGAACAAGCTTGGAGCACTGTTTGTGTACATTCAGCCCACAGTCTAGCAGAGCAAAAGTGAGATAAAAAGAGAGAGAGAGAGACGATAACACAACAATCATCCCAGGCTTAAGACAGCAGTTTGAAAAGGTTTCCCAGAGTCAGTGATAAACTGCACTGTCAGACAGTGCAGCTGCTGTTAAGCCGTCTCGGTGTACTGCGCCAACGGTAGATATCAGCGGACAAGGCAGCACTGGCGGGGGGCTCTTGTTGTAGTTTCGGTCACGTGGATTGTGCTGGACAGCTGGCAAAAGCAGAGTGTGTGTAAAAAGTAATGCCTGCTTGTGTGGCAGCACAGCTTGAAATAAAGGTTTTTGAAGGAGTGGTACTCGTAGACCAGGAGGCGTGGGGGCGTGGGGGAAATCGTTCATCACAAACTTGTTTGTAACCGCCCGAGCAGCGTTAACGCCGGTCGGCTGATTGGGGTCCTCGTTCTCAGTCAGTGTTGGAGGAGATAAGCAGAGAACTGAGGGACAGAGAGAGAGACAAAGAAGTCTCTCCTGCTTCCCATAGCACATGAGGTGTCTGATGATACCGCCGTTTGCCTCTGGCTTATCAGCATGGCAAATGTCTAAACAACAAACTCTCTGTTTAGGGAGAGAGCAACCGAGTCCACAAGAGCGCACATCAGCCCCAGGATTGCATCTGTGCAAGAAAACAACCCCGTGGAGGGCCTGAAAACCTGCAGTTATGCTGCTATATTTGGACAACGGCGACACTGCGTTTGGCCTGTGTTTGACCCGAGTTTTATATGTCATAGGTTATCTGTAGCATTTACTGTTGACATAACCTACATTTGGATATAAATTCTATCAGCATGCTGCACCACACTGAATTAGTTTGGACAGTGGCAGTTATTAAGCAGCTACGGAGTGCTGTGTAATAACATTTATTAGAATTATTTGGTGGGAGTGGTACAAAATATTAGTGAGTGGAGTGCTCAGAAGGAGTGATAACAGTTAAAGCTGTGATTCTATAAAGATGTCTGTTCCTCACTGTGTTTAAATGTCTTTTGATGAGTCAGCAACAGGACGATGTCATCTTGTTTGCCACAGATGTAACAGGGAAAATACATAACACCACCACCACCACGCTAAATAACTGAAACATCCGTGACAAGACGCAGATCTTATAATCCCTCGTGTAATCCGACTTACGGGACAGGATATTTTCAAACAGTCTACCACATGCAACATTTTATGTTGAAGTGCGTAGAGTACCTGAGCAGCGGACTCCCTGTGCAATGAGGCCCCACATGAAGTTAGCACAGTATTCGCACCAATGCGGCCCTCGAAATGTATGTACCTGGGAAGACAAACCACATGTTTACACACACACACACACACACACACACACACACACCGTCAACTGCAAGTCAATGACCAGTTCACACAGGAGACCTCTCCACCTTTGATGCGCTGGATTACACTGTGATGCCAAGCCATACTGGATGGAACTCTGCACCAAATGAGCGCATTTGTATACACGAGGCAGATTAAAGGATTTACTACAGCGTGTCTGGCATCTGTCCTGAGCAATCGGATACATGCGGGGAAGCACAGAGGCAAGCCTGAAAGTCAAAATAACAGATGTACGCCTATGGTAAGAACAAGGATAAGGTGGCAAATGGAGTTACACTGATGTGCACTTGAACACACCTTCATTGTTACTTTGAATAGGTAGGAGTGGATTAATGAGTGCAGAGGGCACATGGCAGGTGGTGAGTGGATAGCTTTTGTTCGGTTTTCAAAGACAAAGCAAACAAAAAGCTGGGGATCACTGTAGCTCACCTCTTAACTGAAACCCAAGACACCACTGCAAGAATTTTAAGGTGCCCAGAGGCAAGTATGTCCAAGTTCTCCTTTGTGTATTAAGAGAGCCATAACTCTTGCACTTGCACGCAACTCTAACACTTTTTTTTTTTTTTTTTTAGAAAATCAGAAGCTTAAAACAAAAACAGATCTAAGAGCTTTTAAATCAATGCTAATCAATGTGTTCTGTTGTTAATGGGTTGTGGTATCCATTAGTTCCCCTCAATGCATATGGGTGTCAGCTGCATGTGTTCTCATCAAAACAGCAACACACACACACACACACACACACACTGTGGTCTGTGATCCAAACACATCTGCGGATCTGGAGATGCATCTCGCTAAAGAGTTACTTAACCAAAGGAAAAACAAAAGTGAGCTACTACAAAATAAATGAATAGTCATTTAGGAGAAATGTTAACAATGTTGTCAGCAGCTGACACTTTGACTCATTTCATTCCTTGCGTCTAAGAAGAAATTGCTCACCTTGAAGTTGTGGATCTTTTCATAGGAGCACTGCTTCTCCGGCGTATCTTTCAAGGCACTCCGTCGCACCAGAGGTGAAGAGATCTGAGGACAAGAGGCCAACAGTTTAATAGGCTTCCACAGGAGAGTCCCCTTGCTCCCCAGCTTGACTCCCAGAGCCAAAGCCAGCAGCTCCTGGCGCTTCCTCTCCTGTCTCTTAGCCTTGTGGGTAATCAGCTCGGCTGCTAAACCTCCTATGTTTTCTTCAGCTTCCATGCTTGACTGATCGGGCTCCCAGAGACTCTCCAATTCCTCTGAGGGAAGGTGTGAAGGGGATCCGTGAGTGCTGTGCAGCAAACGCTGTCGGCAACTGTCCAAAGCAGAGGCAGCAGCTACACTCCACTCCCCTGTGACCCAGGAGGGTGACTGATGACAGCCAGCGCAGCCTCGACGCTGCATCTGATCTGAATCCAGTGGCAGCAGTAAGCAAGAGCAGCAGTGGGAAGAGGACTGGTAGTGGGCGGCCTGAGGGCAGGAGTGTGCCTTGCACAATGGTCCTCTTTCACACACCCAGAAAGAGGGAGAAAAAGAGAGAGGGAGGAAAAGGGAGAGAGCGAGAGATAGAGCAGGGTCCTAGATGGGCAGGGGCTAGAAGGTTGAGAGTGAGGGCAGCCGGGTGCTGTCAGGACCACTTCACACAGCTCAACAGCTCTCTAAAGCAGGATCAATAGTGCAGACGCCCTCTTTATAGCACTGAGCACACTCCCATTAGCACAGTGCCTTCCGGACACACTCCACTTCACTTAACTGCAGATAATACTTCACTGCCAGCAGCTCTCACTCAGCACTGGATCCTTTAAACAGGTCACTCGCCTGCTCAGAGACAGACCCAAGATTGTCAGCCTTGTCAGAGCTGAGGCTGTGTTGTCATAACTCAAACAGATCTTGACCTCTAGCTGCGTCTGTCAGCTGGTGGAATTCCCCACACAGCAATCCAAACTAGATCTTCCAGACACCCGGACTGCACTGCCCTGACTACACTGCCCTGACTACTCCAGTCTGTGACAATCACTTGTGTCAGAAGACCAGCAGAGCTAGACCATTAACTGGTATTCACAGGGATTACTGTAATAATCCTTACACAGGGAATAATCCAGGAGGAGTGCCCAAATCCAAGCAAAATCCCATAGGAAGCTCATTTGCAGGTCTGCAGCAGCGTCTTTTTTGCCGGCGGGGGGTTGTTGCCATGTTCATGCTGAATTTGTCCCTATTAGCTGTGCTCGCTATTAGCCAGTAAACAGCACCACGAGACTTGCTTCCAATTGTCACAATTTCTAAAACGAGGTATGGCACACAAACGACACATCACATGACATTCCAAATAAACATCAGCAAGACTTCATGTCCAGCAGCTTCCATGTTACAAAACAGATCAGTCCATCTATTGGATGACATCATTAAAAAAGTGATTTATTAAGCTACTGCAAAGGTCGGAAAGCCCGTAGGCACTGGATTTGTGAGATAAAGAGCTGGTGCAAAAGCGGAGTGGTGAGGCAGAGAGCAAAAGACCCAAAGGGTAACTGCAAAACTGAGATAAAATGAAGGGGTAGGAAGCTAGGCTGACAGACAGAGAAGCACAAGGGAGGGGGAAGGCAGTGGATATGTTGTGTACCAGCTTTTTCCTTTATGTCTCTGATATCTGTTGGGTAAACTAGGCCTTAGCTGTAAGAGGGACAAGACAGGTGAAGAAATTTGTCACTGTGACAAGCATTCTTTCAAACCTACGCATACCATACGGTACAATTTAACTCTGCAGCTAAGTCTGTAGAGACAGATGAGGAATAGACCACTCCGTGATATTTTAGCCGCGCAGAGGGGAGGAGAGGAGAGGCAGGGGAAGGGAGGGGGAGACAAGGGTTGTGCTCTTTGTCTGCAGGCAGATGGCTTCTTGTCTCTTAAAGAAGAGCTTGGAAGAAAGGACACAAAAGGTGGTCCCACAACAAGCTCTGCATTCTTTTCAGCAGTTTGGCTCTTTTATTCCCCTCAGGACTTTTGTGAGAATGCAGCTGAGTGAACTCAGTTATGATTGGAGTTGTAGGAAAACAGCACAGTGGACCACTGGCACAGTGAGACAAAGGGGACTAAAACAAAACTGCTCTAACAAATGGAAAAATAGGCATACTGTGAAGGACACAGTATTGAAAGATACTGAAAATGGAGGAAACTGTCACTTTTGTCTGGGCTAGGACCACCGAACATGCATCTATCACACTCTGGAAAAGTACCACATAAAAATACTGTTTAAGTGGCGTTTTGACATTTTGCAACTAAAGAGACATAAATAGTTGTTTTTGCATTTTTTTTTTATAGCAGAGCAAACAGGTAATTATCCTAAAACACAAACAAATAAACAAAAAAACAAACCAAAAAAAAAAAAAATGGCGAAACCTTTGAAAATCTTTCTTGGGCACGCACGCAGGGCAGCTTGTTGAGAGCGCCACTGAGATTAAACCAGTGTGGTGAGCATCAGGAGCAATGTGGCTTTAGAGAGGCTTTAGTCACTGAGTAAATTCCTGCACACGCAAAGAAACTCAGGAGAGTGATGGCTCACTCAAGTGCCCCCTTTCACCTTGTGAGAGGGTTTTAATTACACAAGCATTCACAGTTATGGTATTACATAGGTGTCAACCCGACACAGAGTAAACACGCGTGAATTTTGAGTGTACAGTGAAGCTTCTGTGGCTGTTAAAGGCCTCGGGGTGGAGCTGTGTAATTGGTAAACACAAAGTTTAAAAGGCGACCACAGATTCAAGCCATCGGGTCAGGTCTCTGCTTCTCAGATACGGAATATTTGAGCCGACAGAAGACAGTCTCTCTGTGAGAAGAGACTGGCAGGTGGTTTTCAAACGGTGCCTGACAAAGTCTGCCATTATCACAGCTGTCACCGGCTGAGATACTTGGCAGGAGGAATGCATAGTCAGTTTTTCAAAGACACACAGATAGCTGAAAATCTGACATTTAGCTAGAGACATGCTCCAGTTTTACTTGCCAAATGGGATGCTTATTACAGAATGCAGTCCACAGTCATTCAAACCTAAAAATCAGGCTGTGGATCGAACACACGAGGGACACTTTTCAATGAAGCGCTGCCTTTCATGCAGATGCAGACGTGTCTGCACGTCTTAGAGGAGTTCTCGGTGTAGCCGTATCTGTCAACGTTTATTTAAAACAGCAATAAGTCAATGGACTACTCGCTGACCAGCAGCCAATGCTTGCATTAATGCTCTCGCGTTACAGAAATCGAACTCAAGACTGATGATGTTAACACAGCAATGATGGTCCTCCTGACAGGCTGCCATCTGCCTGTTGCTGAGTGATGAACTAGAAGCTGACATTTTGAAGACAAAATATCCCAGAATAAATCAAAGCTGAGAGACACATTAACGATACAGCTCACGCGCTCACAGCAAAACAGCAAGAAATATAAAAATAGTAAATAAATGTAAAAATTAAAGCTTGGCTGTGACTCTGACTGCCATCACCTCTTAAAAAAGGCACAAGAACTAAGTTCAGATTGCCACCTAGTGGAAGGACACTTAAAAAAAAAAAAAAAAAAACATGAAGAAGGCAGACATTCCTCACCCTGATTAAGAAATCATTTACAGACCTTAATCTGACATCAGCTTGCGAGTGCCAACGAATACAATGTGAAACCTGTCTCACCCAAGATCAACGTGTCTGATATGGATGGCAGGCCGAGCAAAGTCCCAGTCCCCTTGGTCATCATTACCTTTCAGTGAAGGCAATGAAGCATGGCAGCAGTGAACACACCCAGAGGCAGCAAGGATAATGTACGTCTCACTCACAGGACAAAGTGTCCTCTCAGGAATGCTCTCGTTCTACAGGAAATGTACTGGAAATGTTAAGTAGTATGGAACTGGATCAAAACCCCAGTATTTACACAGTGCTGGTGATAAATACCAGCTACTGTAATCTGCAACCCGTTAAATCTTTGCAATAATGCTGGCTTGTTGTGGATGTTTTGAAAGATTATGGGCAGCCAAATAATTTGGATGAAAAAAATAAAAAGTGAAAACAAGTCTGTTTGTTATTTACTATACTTCTTTAGTATTTTATACCATTTGGATGCAGAATTGTGAACAATATAATGGAGAAGTTTTCTTTTGCACCGCTCCCTTCCTGTTGGAATATTACCCAAGCCAAGAGTCAATAATTAGCTTGCTTAGGTCAATCCACAGAAGCAAAATTCAAAGAAAATCTAATTACAGTTACCGCATGTACCACATCCACAAAATGCAAAAATCTGCAGCACAAAACAAAGAAATATTTGGCAGGACCACCCTCAGCACAAATTCCCCCAGTTAAACATTGTTTTTGAAGGTATTTTGTAGAGCTCAGTTCAGCTTTGGGGAACTTCTAAGAAGTTTGTGACTCTTCGTGTAATTCCAGATGTTTTGATTAAGGGATGCGGAGCTACACAGTTTGTTGTAGGATTTCTTATTCTTCTTGTCACTTAAGATTCTTTCCGAGTCTGAATGCCCACAGTTTCTGAATGACTCAGAGACCCTGATAGTGTTTTAGGCTCAGAATCACACATACACACTTCTATTTGCTCTACATGGTATACACTTGTTACAAACTGGATGAGCGCAGTACAACATCCAGTCATAAAACCCACCTTTTCATCTCTCTGGAAGGTGACCCTGCGTGGTTCTGTGCGTCCACGGCTCAGTCTGTGCACCATTTTGTCCTTGAGCAGCGACGTGTAACCAAGATGCTCGTAGATGGGGTTAGTGGTCATTTTGGCGATGTACTCTGCTGCCTTGGTCTCGATGTAAAGAGTGATGAGGGCGTCCGTCACAAGGTCGTGGACCGACTCAAACCGCTTCTCCCCGACAAAGTGCTTCCCATCGTAAAACAATCGGTAGTTGAGGGTCTGGTGTCCAAACCTGGATGGAGAATGAGGATGTAGTCGGTAGATACGTTTTAGAGGTTGAGCGGGTGAGTAAAAGTGATCAAAGTGGAGACTCGGTGAGTGTTGGGATGCTGGTAGAGCCGACCTCTCAGGGATTCGGTGCTGCATATTGATGGATTTGTTACCTTAAGGCCAAGGTGCATGTCCCTGGCTGTCTTTGGCTCTCCCTGATGAGGTAAGCACCCTCTGTTCCCACCAGCAGCTCATCAGCATAATCTCGAGAGATCACGCCATGAAATCTATTTTTAAAAAAAAATGTAAGTCCTGCAATGTGATTTCCTCCTCACTCATGAAGTTTTACATATTGAACGCTGATCAAAAGACAAACAAATAGATACATATCCACACCCACTTATAATCTACAACTGAAAACCATTCACTGTGCGTCGCGGGGGGGAAAAAAAAAACAACATAGAAATGATGAAAGAAATTCAGTTACACTCACTCTCTGCCATAGTATTTGGGTCTGCTCTCCATCTGTAAACCAGAAGAAGAAATATTGGCTGCAGCAATATAACATGAAAGCTCAATCAAATAGCTTTGCAAATTGTTCTTACAGCCTGTGTGAAAGATTAAAGGCCCAACACCACAGCACAGATTACCATCTGTACCCCCGTGTCTATTCACAGCTACCAAAGCCACAAATTCAGCTCACACACTGTGGAGATGAATTGGAGGCAAAGCACTAAAACAGCTGGTGATAGATGGCCAGCTGCAAAAATTTATATTAAGCCTGTTAGTGTCTATGTATTACAAGTCTCCCAAGAGATATGGCTAAACCTATTTTTAATCTTGAATGTAAATATAACCACAGATATCGCTATAGTGATCGCCTGCAATAACACAAGAGGGGTTTTTTCATGTCATAGATTTGAGCTTTTATAGCACTGCCACGGTGAATCATGACTTCTTTTTTCTACCTCTTTCCTGGCCTTCTTTCTGTAATCTTTTATAGATAATAGCTATGACAATATTGGATTTGGTAATATGTCAAACATCATTTTGTAGTGAATTACTGGACAACTACTTATCTAGTAATAGCAGCCCACAGGCTTCTCTTAGCTCATCAAAGTGTGGCAAGACTCAAAATAGGATGAGACACGCATCATTTCTGGACGCTTATACAATAGAAAATTCACAGATCTTTCTGCGAGGGAAGTAAAAAGTAGAGCAACTTGCTCCATGAGCTTTCCTGACATAACTGAAGGGATCGAATCTGCAGTCTCCTTCGAAAGCGCCCCTGATCTTGAATTTCTCTTCTACACTTGTAACACATCTTGATGTTTCTTATAGGATAAAATGTGCTATTGTAGCTGCACTATAGGTGATGGCAGCACCTCAGACGGCCCTTTCATTCACGGGATTGAGAGAACAATCAAACCCTGTGCAAGCTAAGACGACATAGTAATTGATTTGGAAATATCATTAAATTTTGCCTTAAAAAGTCCCTGAAAAAATGCTCCTAAACAAACTTTAAGGAAAGGAGCGTCACTTATTTAATTTTTATTTTGCAGTTTAAATGGTTACACTTTGGGTGCGGGAGGTTCAACAAGCAGCTCCCCGCAGGTTACTGAGTGGTCTGGCTCCCAGCTGCCAGACTCGATCACTTGTCAGCGAATGTGTTCCACGGGAAAAACCTGAGCGTGAAAACTGAGCAGTGGTGTACATGTAGCGTGGTAGACTGACTCATGAAGGGAAAGACACTCAGAAATAATAAATTCGAATTTGATGGTGTCGATAACTGTGTCAGTTAGCTCCAGCGCCTGACCATATGGTCGATTGTTATATCGGACATTTGGCAGCAATAAACAAACAATGAATACAATCACAGATGGGATTCATGCTTTGCTTGTATTCTGGCTTAGTTTCGCATCAGAACGTTTATTGTTGCTTCGCTGCTGCTGTGCGTTGGAAATTTTAAACCATACAAATGCAAGCCTACGTGAATTATCTGAGCAATCAAGCAGTTTCAGAAATTTGGACTTTTTCTTAATTTAAATGCACTGAATTTGTTTATCATTTATCACTGAGGTAAGAATTGTTTTTCACATTTACAGTGACAAAAATATGATTATGATCCTTTCAGCATCTCTGCAGTTGTTCACAAAGCTGCACATACCTCCTGAGGACATGTGATCCTCTTTGGTCTTGGGGCTTCCTGCTGTAGCTGGTACACTGTTAGAGAAACATGCATATTGATGAAGGCTCCATGTTTTCCACCAAATAGAAGCGTGGTTAATACACAGTTAAGAGGAAGGAAATAAAGTGTGCTGTGCAGCATTTACACAAAGGACAACAGCTATGAGTAAAGCCATATTTCCACTTAATAGGCTGCAGCCTGTGGAAGAAGCTTCTAACCGCTGCTCAGAGAGCAGAAGTAACAGGTACATAAGGAGCCATTAGCTTTTGTGTGCAGTGCTTAGCAGTGAGTGTTTTACAGGGCCATATATCTGAAATCCATTTGCGTGAATTAAGACCTGTTTACCTAATGTGCACTTATAACTCCATAGATTGCTTTCAACTTTGAAACACAAAGACACTTTTACACACGTGGTGCAAGTGCAAGCCTATTATTAGCATTAGTAGTGAAATGGGGGAAAAAAATGGAAATGAGAGATTTGTGGCGGGGATTTAATGAGCACAAACATCTCAGCCGCCTCCCAGAAATAGCACGTTCAATTAGCTGTTAAAAAAAAAGTGAGCAGCCAAAACAGAGAATCAGAATCAGTAGCCAACCATGATTTTTTATGAGTCTAGCAGTGCACTTTCCCTTTTACCAAAGCAAACTTCACAAACAAACGAAACAAACAAAAATGTTTCCTGTTTTAATGCTCTCAGTCCCATCGTTTGGCAGCCTTGTGTGTGGATGACGGCTCCACTCCAGTGTCCTCACTACTGGCAAGCAGTGCTAAAGAAAGTGCTGTGTGAGGCTGAGCTAAGTCTTCACCGCAGCAGATTCTCCAGGCAGGGGGAAGGCTCTCCTGACTGTGAAATTTCATGTTTTGTCAGGCTGACTTAAGCCAACCAGCAAGATCTGGACATCATCCATTCCCAAGACAGAGGGAATCCAAAAATACCTCAACATAGGATGAGAGGAGTCAGACGGGAGCAGCATTAATGTAAAATTACGCAGACTAGACATTTAATTACAGGGGAAGTTATTTTAAAAAGCTATAAATTGTAATTAGTTAAGCAAAATGTAGGACAGACATTTTCCCCAGCAGAGACGATTTCAGCTCAGCTTCAATCAGTGCGTTTACCTCCATTCTGACGAGCCAACCCGTTTCCTCCCACATGGTAAAAACACTGCATAATGAAGTGGGCGTTCTGAGGACCCCGTTTTAAATGAGGCTCTTTAGCAGGTAGAAAATCCTATTTTCCTAGCTGCTGGTAACCTATTTTACTCAGAGATCAGGAATTGGCTGCTTTGCATTTGCGCTTGTGTGAATGAATTCAGTGGGCGAGTGTGTTCACAGTGTGTGCCTTTAAAGCGTGTGTGCGTGGCCTTTTGGAACCTGCAGTGCATCTAATTTTGTTATGCTAAACCAAACCTAATTCTTCAAAGGACAGAAAACATTTCTGTGTGAAATGTGGAGCAGAAAAAAAAAAGGTGAAGCACACCAAAGGCAAAGTTAGGTGAAAGCACTGCTAATCAGTGTATAAAGGGAATTAATTACTCACAATAAGACTTCCATATGGGTGGCTGATAATCCTCAGGGTCTGCAAAACACAAAAATACAAAAACAGGCTTTTGTCACAAACTCATGATTGTGTTAATAAACTCTCCTGTTTTCTCTCATTACAAAAACTCCACTTCTAGCTTTTTTCCCAGTGGGATGAGTGTGCGCCCTTTACCACTGTTATGTCACTGTTGTTTATCTCTCCGCTATAATTATGCATATGGATTCATGCTGCGCAGCTGCCTCTTGAGACGCACCAGTGAATACAATTCTAATCAGCGTCTGCGCTTCAAGGACAATCGGTACGCTCTGATGTCCGCTTGCTAAACATTGTGTCGGCACGCACCTGATCTATATTAACAACCACCAAGGTCCCCGACAGCACCCATCTGCCCTGCGGTGAGTCTACAAACACGCCAATCAAAATTAGCAGAAGTAAATACAATTTGAATCTTGCTACACACAGCAAGACATCCCCGTGGGAAATGTGGTGGCTGAGATATGATTATGTGATTATGGAGCACAATGTTATATTAGCTCAGGAAACGTTTCAGAGAAGGTGGAGTAAATTCTCTGCAGCAAGTCAGAGTTTACTCCTACTGAGAAAAGAAATGACTTGTAATACTCTGAGAAAACGTCACCGAATGAATTAAAATGTGGTCATAAAGTCATAAAAAACAAACAAAAAAAAAAAAACACCACATTGACACCCGTAATCATAAGAATGGCTAATATACATCGTCAGGTTTTCTTTTACTGTACAGCAAAAAGGGAAATCACACTACAGCACTGTAGGCGTTACACTATAGTACTGTATATATTTTCAGTTTTCCTGATATAGTCCCCATAAACAGTTTGTTACATTAAAACTTAATACATTTGTGCAAAATCCATTTTTGGAGTGTTTGGTTTTGTTTTTTGCACAGCAACTTGTTACTTGTACACATCAGTTTCATGATGTAGAAACTGATTTGTCAATATTAATATCCCTTTGTTGTTTTTGACTGTGTTTGCAGAGCAGTCTGGCAAGATCCCAAACAAATCAGCGCTCCTGGCGAGGACTTTTAGGTCTTGTCAAGCTTCAACCTTCAAACTCAAACGTTTGTTTGTTTGTTTTTTTAAATCGTGTTACAAGGTTGTAATTACAAAAACCTGAAGATTTTCACGATCTATTAAATTGCAGTCAGTTAAAACATGCTAATTTGACACCAGTTACAGCTAAAAATCTCATAAGAATTAGATTTTCTTCCCTTAGAAGAAACAATTAATTGCATGTTTGAAAATTACTGAATGCCTGGTATGCTCAGCATGCACACTGTGACACTGACTCGGTCATACAATATCAGTCCTGGTGGCCTATAGCTATCACATAGGCAGATTAGACTTCATGCCAAATGCAGAAAATAGCCAGCAATGTCACTCCCAGTGCCAGAGAGAGAGAGATTTACCCAACTGCACCCAGATGATACATGTAAAGCATTCCTTTGTACTCATCAGCAAATCCGCACCACACCCCTCTGGCGAGGAAGGAAAGTAATAAAACACACCTCATATGGGGATGGGAATCAGATAATGAAAACCAGTGAGCACTTGCTGGATATGGCCACCGAGGTCCAGGCAGCTAAACTGAAAATCATTAGTCATATGAAGTGCATCTGTGTTAAAACTGTTCCACTAACATCTCTATGTTCCTCTTTGATTTTTTTTGTGTCTGACAGCACTTGAAGAGCAGACAGTCAGGGCGCTTCCTTCCTGCTGGCTTCTCTGCGAGCGGTGGCAGCATGAGTTTGACTGGAGGCTGGTTGCAGTATTTTCAAATAAAATAAAAAGCTCATCATTGCAGCACAGTCACTGTGCAAAGAGCTCTGTTTATTACAGGGCACAAACAAGACAGGTGCACACAATTAACAGCTGAATACGTAAATGACAAAAAGAAAAAGGCAAACAAGCCCGACCCCAATAAATTTTGTTGCTGAAGCCCTTCACAGAGTGTCTGCCTTCCAACACTACCAAATAACCTTCGGGCTCCATTTGCCGATGCGCGGCTAAGCTGCCTTGGAAAATGTATTGTTCAACACTGACGCTTTGTCACTGTGTACTGCACTGGCAACAGCCTGAAAGATTTATTCCACTGCAGCTTATTTAAAGAATGTGATTTCATCTGGTGAGCTGCCAAATATTCTCTTTTCAATCTAATTCTTAATAATGACGAATGGCATTTCGGCCTGGAATTGAGCAGCAGCTTTGGCTACAAAAGAGGGAGCGCGTAAGTGCTGGTTCAGATGCAAACACTGGCAGACACTTGCCCAAATATACACATATGTGCAAATACCTACCCACCCACACACACACACACACACACACGTATACGTATACGCAAGCTCGCACATGCACATAAACACCCAAAGAACATCAAAAAGAATTTCCAAGTGGCTCAGAGTTTGTGTGGCGTCTCTCTGACGATGATCAGGGAGAATTTTAAAATTCTGAAGCAGCCAGAGGGCTCTTCCCCCCCGAAGAAACAGCTATTAATTGCGTTGCCCTCCATTACTCACCAAGTCAGAAGCATTCAATAAAATAATTACCAGCGGGTGTTTGCTTCGATGACAAAGAGAATTTGCGATGAATAAAGATCAAGCTAAGAGTTTTATCCCCCGAGATACCGTCCGCTCTACTGTCTGTGCAAAATGCAAAAGAAATATTCCGCTTCAGCGCCTAAAACAATGACTTGTGTTGATGTACACTGAACGCATGGCTGACAACAGCAACTTTGGAGTATTTTAAGACAGGATTTCTGTGCACAATCCTCACTGCTGTTGTCAACAGTGAAGGTGACACAGAAACAACAATTACAAGGAGAAATGAGACCAATACCTGACCATCTGATGGGATGTTTCCCAACATGCAATGCAATGCTGCATATCTGGGGGCGTATCTGCAGAGGTAATATGGAGCCAGTAATTTCACTGGAAACTGGGACCCACTGTCACTGTATCGTACGTGCAGATGTCTTTAAATCTGATTTGTGCAGTCCTTTTTACAGCTTATAGTCAGCTCCCAAAATTTGTGGGACACCACTACGGTGGATTTTAAATCAAGCAATTGATATGTGACTGAAGTGCAGACTTTCAGTTTTAATTCAAGGATTTCTTTCCTTCATTAACTGTTTAAGAATTACAGTCATTTTTTTTTTTTATTCAGTCCCCCATTTTTCAGAGGCTCAACTGAAACTGGACAAATTAAAACAATTTTAAATATAAGGATTATTTTAATCACTTGAATGAAAATCCTTTGCAGTCATTGATTGCCTAAAGTCTGGAACCAATAGACATCACCAAATGTTATCGTTCCTCCCTTGAGATGCTCCACCAGGCCTTTACTGCATCATCTTCAGTTGCTGCTTGTTTGTGGGTCTTTCTACTTTCAGATTTGTCTTCAGCGATTGAAATGCATGCTCTATCGGGTTGAGATCAGGTGATCGACTAGGTCATTGAAGAATATCCCATTTCTCTACCATAAGAAACTCTACTGCTTTTACACTATGCTTTGGGTCATTATTCATTTGCACTGTGAAGATCCGTCAGGTTTGCAGCATTTGTCTGAATCTGAGCAGAGAGTACAGCCCTGTATGCTTCATAATTAATCCTGCTGCTTCTGTTAGCAGTCATATCATCAATAAACACTAGTGACCCACTTCCACTGGCAGCCATACATGCCCATAACCATAACACTCCCTTCGCCATGTTTGACAGATGATGTGGTATAGTTTGGATCATGAGCCGTTTCTTTCCTTCATATCTTTTTATTACCATCATTGTGCTAAAAATTCAGCTTTGTTCTGTTTATCTAAAGATTTTTTTGTATTGTTCGGGCTCTGTTAGGTGTTTTCTGGCCTCTGAAAATCAGGCACTGTGTATAAAAACGTCCGTAATTCCAAAATAGTTATTCACCGGACTTCAATCACATGCTGATTGTACAGACTAGAAAAATTGTGGGGATTTTTAAGCAAATTATGGACCAACAGTACACGACTGCTTTTAGTTTATTTTTTTAAACCTTTCAAGGTCTTGTTCTGGCAGGAGGAGTCCTTAATTTCAAGTCCTTTGAATATCTTCTACAGTTTCAAATACCATCTGATTTTTCCTCATTTTAACCATCTAAAGATGAAGAGAACAGAAATTCTTATTTCTGTTCTTCGTGAAGACTGTAAAGATGCTTATGTATGATCAGAAAAGGCCGTTTCATAAACATAACAAAAGGAGACTGTGAAAAATAATTTTACTGTTGACCACTTGTGGGGGGGGGAAAAAAAAAAAAAAAAACACTTTGAAGTTTTAGTTACAGGTTTGAGATTTATCCACACGCATAAGGAGGATTAAGAAACGACACATTCTGGAGAAGATCTCCAAGTGTGCGTACCTCACAAAAATACTTGCACACACAAGCATGTCAGTGGGATACATCAGAGCTGCAGCAGGGAGACCATCTGTGTGTTACAGTGATCCAAAACAAGTATCTCAACACAGTCTTAGCTGACCAAATAACATGTGACAGGTAGGAGAGTGTCTCTCTCTCTGTGGAGTGTGTTTGTGTGCTGCTGGCATAGACACCCTTAGGGAAAGCTGGCTGTTAAAAAGAAGTGTAGGCGAGTTTAAACAAGGAAAAATATCACTTGGTAACCTGATTTTGACATTTCTTTGAGTCTGCTGTGGAGAATTTGAATGCAAACATGCAAGTAAAACATGACACAAAACTAGTCCTGAAAGATTAATAAATAAATGAGGAAAAATAAAGAAGTAACAGAAATATGTTGAGATATGTTGTAAGAAATGTGTAGGATCGCACTTAACAGACAGCCTGTCTGTAATGCATGGCGACATGTCTGCCTCCCTGACCAACTTTATCATTTAAGGCTGGATCTAAAGGCATACTTTCATGCTGTAGCCCTCACAAAACATTTTCAAAGCTTCATTTCCTGAAGCCGTCTGCCAAATGGTGTGCTGCTGGTACAGTTACATGCTTCCATGCCTAACCACGCCAAGAATGTGTAGGAATCTCCCCGATTTAGACAGAAAGCCAGAGGATATGTTTCCAGGGAAAGGATGAGATTGCAACATAAATGTTGCAATCTTATGGCAATCATTTTGTTTGTCTATTGCTTTAATCAACTTAAAAGAATAGAGGCTATAGCTATTATCTTCCAGCTGTATATTAAAGATTCAGTTCAAAAATGTCTACAACATGCTTTTTGGTGATTTGCATACAATCTAATACCCCATTGTATTGGGTTTTGTAGATATCTTGCAGAAAGTAAAGAAACAAATCAACCCAGTTACCTCTTTTTGTTACTTAAAAATTAAAAAAATTGCCATCAGTTACAATTTGATTGTGCAGATTTACAAATATGATGGATTTAGCCAAATATACCAAAGCACTTTGTTTGCAGCAAGAACAGAAGACCTAATATGGAGCTGGAATTTCACAGAGATTCACGTTTCAGTCATATGCCTCATAGACAAGATTATTCAAATGTTGCATCTGGCTGCCAAAGAGCTCTGCACGAAAATAATAATACCCTTGCGACAACCACTCCATCCCTGGCAACAGTGCAGCTTGTAACCTCTGATAATTATATTGAGAGCCCAACAGTAATGACAACCCTCCAATGCCACAGAAAGAAGAGACTTTCCTCTTAAAGCAGCAGCGGTCAAACAATAAATCCACTTCTTTCTGAAACGCACACATGAGATAATGCTTTGTGAAGCCTGTGGTCACCCTGGGCTATATCAGCTTGACTGTCTGTCCCTCCCACTGGGCAGTACCTTGGGAAATGTGACGCTGCTGTGTGGTCAGGATGCAGAGACAGTGAGAAAGTAAAACAAACACTTTATGGAATGTCCTCGTCCTGCCATAAATTAAATGAAAATCCACCAAAGCAATGCTGAATTTGACTTTTTGCTGCAGCTTTTTTCTTCTCTTTTTTGCACATTTTCTTGATGTGATTTTATCGTCCAAACATAAACCACGCGTGCGGAGGCTCAGTGTTACAAACAGCCTCATCCCTCTGTCACACACGCTCGCCCCTGGTTGTTTGGTGGGGCTTCCACATCAAGCAGTGCTGCGATAGTGGAGGTTGTACTTTATACTCTGGCAAATACGAGCTACTCCTTATCAACACACAACGGGCTATGCGCAGAGAAAGCATTCTGCTGCTCCCACTGTATTTTCAGGGTTTATTTGAACAGCTGCTGACAAACATTCTGCTTTTCCTTCTGTGAAAAGCAAAGCACACAAAAATGACAAATAATATGCGCTAATCACTGAGCTATACCATTGTTTATGCAAAGGGGATTTGGAGTTTTCTGCAAACTGAAGCAGTCTGAGATGTATTATAGTCACTCAACTGGGCATATTAGATTAAAAAAATATCAGAAAACACCTCAGCCTGGTTGATGTTGCATTTTTGGAAAATGGTAGACTAAGGAGGCCAAAGATAATCACAGAAGACAGCCAAGTGGAAAGTCAATAGTGGAATTGTGGAAATGATTGGCAACGTTAAGGACAACATCCAAAACCAAGCGTCACACTGACTGCATCTCACGACCTTATAATCCTTGTGCACATGAAGGGCTTTCCTTTTACCCCAGTACCTCCACAGCTACATCCACTTAAAGGTTTTTTTTTCCTGTATTATCACAGCTGCCACCTCGAGAAAGTTTAATGAAAGGCATCTGTGAGACAGATTAATAGAGAAGAAGATAATGCGTGGGTTGTATACAAGCCAACAGGAGAGAAAAGTTTGATTCAAGCCAAACGAAAGCATTAGAAACTTCTCAAGAGGAAATGCCATCATATTATTATTTCTATTATTTAGTGCAAAGCTTCTGTGTCTGTTCGTTTGGGGAGAATTTGAACTCTTACCAGAGGATAAAGATGAACCTGAGAGGCTTGAGTTGCTGGATGCTGCCATCCCAATCACTTTCACGACTCGGTTAGTCCTGTTTGGCCAAGGTGGGCTCACAGCAGCTCGTCCCTGGCGGTGCCTCCATTTCCCTCACGCCCCAGTGTGCTTCACCTTTGACGCCTGATTGGTGATCATTTCATGTCTTGTTTGATCCCGAGCCCACCAACACCACCCCCGTCCGTCCGTTTGAATCTGCTGATCCTTTCCTTCGCCTCGCTGCGCGCCTCGGCGAGGAGTTCACGCTGCCGCATACACCGTGGGTGCCGTGGATTCAAAAATAAATGAGAAAGATTAAAAAGACTACAGGAACGTGCTCCGTGGGTCGGTTTCGTCAAAACGTTTCCTCCCCACAATGGACCGAACCTGTAGGTGCAAAGTGTCGTGCCATGCAGAGCCCAGCCACGGCGTCCATGTGCCACTTTAAGGATCGCAATAAACACACCACACCGCAGCCTAGACGCGCCTTCTTAAAGTGAAAGTTTTGTGGAGCAGGGTTTTCCAGATGTAAGCAGTCCTGACAGGCAAAAACAAGCCCAAAACAGCAGAGCTCAGCTCCGCTTGCGGAATGTCAAACAGACGGAACTTTCTTCCTCAAATCACACTCGTTTGATTCATGAAAAGGCACAAATGGGCAAATTGTATTATTCCAGAGCTGGCAGTTCTTATTTTCATTTTTGATGAAACAGCTGTGGCGAGCCCGGTGTCTGTGCGCCATCTGGTGGTGCAAAAATATATATCGCTCGAAGAAATGAACGTTTTTATCAGTTAAAAAAGAGAGCAATGGAGAAAACGATCAACTGGCTTACATTTTGTATTATTTTGACAGCTTCTGCACATCCACCAGTTACATGCTCACGACTTCACCCTGACCTCTGCCCAACAGCTGGGTGTGTGCAGTGTGGCTGCACCTGCAGACAGAATTATGTACTATAAGCAGTAAATAAAAATACACCGGAAATTGATAGAAAAGCAAATTGTTAATGACGTTACAACCGCCTCAGAAAAAATCTCACCATCAGCTCTTTCCAAAAACGTTTTGCAAGCAGCTCCTTGTACCGTCTTTTTTTCACTGCATCGGAGGCAGAAGGATCAGTCATTCACACACACAGACACACACACACAAAAGAGATTTCCATCATTGTTTCAGAGTTGTGTGTTTGAATACTTGTCCTTGGCACGATACATGCCAGGCTCACTGTCACGTGCCATTGCTTGAACAACAGAGAGCAGCCATCACTGATTTTATTAATAATAGTTTTCCCCTTCATAGTGGAAACAGGACAATAATAACACAACCATCAATCAGTGTTAAAGAATGAGTGGTTTTGTTTACAGGTTATTGACACACTGATTGTATCATCTAGAATAGCCGACTGATGCTCACACGCCGACGAGTCTAAGCACCATATTCAAATCTTTTAGCTTTGGTTTGGTCTCCTCCACAGAAATGATCGCCAAGTGAGTGAGTCTCAATTCAGCAAAAGGCAAAATATCACTATATTTAAAACAATGCTCAGTCCCTCAGCTGTGGAATAGGTGAGAACCGTTTGAGATCTGATGGACAGCTGTCTCAACCTATCACATCAGCCCTGGTGCCTGCCACTTTCACTTTACATCAGCTCCAAGCACTTTCCAGATGTCAGTGAAAAAACAAACCCAAAGGATTCCTGTTTCATGATACCAAATAATATAGAGTGCAAGCTATTTGTTGATGCTTTAAAGCAGATAAACTAAAAATGTTCTGAAGAACAGAGTTCTTATTACTCCTATTTTAAATGTTGCCCAAGTTTGCAGTACTGTTAGGCTCATTCAAAGATTTATTACTTGCATCTGTGTTCACCAGAAACACCAGATAATTAGTTTCCACTTCACCTTTTTCCAGCTGGCCAGTGCATTGCTATTTTTCTATGTGAAGGTTAAAACACCTCCTTGGCAAAGGCTAAATATACAGTGCTCAAAAATATTAAGTATAGAATAGTATCACAGCATAATATTAATTCATTTAAACTTTAGGTATACAACTAACTTAGTAAACCATTGTGATTATGGCTACGTCCACACGTACCCGGGTATTTTTGAAAACGCAGATTTTTCTATGCATTTGCACCTTTCGTCCACACGTAAACGGCGTTTTCGGTCACTGAAAACGGAGATTTTTAAAAACTCCGGCCAGGGTGGATATTTTTGAAAACTCCGTTTTTGCATTTAGGTGTGGACCAGAAAAACGGAGAAAACGCAGCATCAAAGGTGTGCGCATTGTTTGACGTCACACTGTGCGCCACGTTATTGTTTGTTGTGAAATGAATTTCTACAATACTGTTAACTGTACTCTCTGCAGTGTATAAATGCTTACATATACACACACAGTTACTGTCCCTCCACACATACAACTCAGTTCTGCTTCTATGCAGTGTTGCCAACTCCTCAGTAAGGAAAATCGCTATTGGTTGTCCTAAAAGTCGCTAGAAGTCGCTAAATGACGTCATCGCCTAATTTGCATAATTGGTCATGCTAATCTAATTGTAACCTATGCTGTTGGAGAGAGAAATAACATCGTGGAAGAGACATAAAGTGAGTAAAAAAACGTCCTAAATGCATTTAGAGTTTATTTAGAACTACAAATTAAATTTCTTTTAGCAATTATTGTTTTTTTTAATGTCACAATTCCAACCCTGCTCCTTTACCCGGGCTTGGACCGGCAAAAGTGACCCGAAATAGGCACTCTGGTGGAGTTACTTTGTGTGTGTGTGTGTTTATAAGTAGTTTTAAACCTTGTGATCCACAAAACAGCATAAGAGTAAAAGAAGAACTGACTGCATTACAGCACCCGCTGCTTGTTGAGAGTAAAAGCGATACGCGCTTTCACGTCTTTTTTTAGCGACTTTTTTTTAGAAAAAAAAGTCACTAAGGGGTCTGAAAACTCGCTAAATATAGCGACAAAGTCGCTAAGTTGGCAACACTACTTCTATGCCCCATCTTTGTTTAGTATTTCTCACCGAGGCTTCTAGACTTCTGATTGGCCAACATTTCTACACGGTTAGGAATATATCGCCACCTGTTGCTTTGGCATGTTCCTAGCAGCGTTTTCCTTCATTTCTGCCTTTACGTGTGGACGGGATTATTTTTTAAAACGAAAACGGAAAATCTCCGTTTTCAAAAATACCCGTGTACGTGTGGACGTAGCCTATATTTCATCTGCTCTTATCCAAGTAAAAGTGACAGCAGATATCCTGGAGAGTGCCCGTTTTTCTTTTTGTCAGTGTCCTTGTCAGCATGAAACGTTGCCTGCAGCACATTCAGGTTGCACAGGTTGCCCAGCGCCTCCAGGATGACACATCCATATGTGCCATTACCAGAAGGTTTTCTGTGTCTCTCAGCGCAGTCTCGACAGTCCTGAGGAGAAACCAGGACACGAGCTGTTACACGAGTGCTGTACGGAACCATCAGCTTCAACATTAGGAGGGATTGGGACACTACCTACAAAACCATTCCCTTTCTGGGAGTTGTTGCTTCTCCAGTGCACCTGTTGTCACTTAACCACAGTGGTTTATGCTATGTGTACTGGACAGAGTAAAATCCCTGAAGTTTTACTGACTTTGTGTTATTGGATCTACTCTGACACTCATGTAGTCACTTAAAGAACTAATTACATTTTATTTTGAGCAGTGGATAAAGTATTACCAAAACAGCTACTGAAAACTGTCTTACTTTGAAACTTTGTGAACAAATTATGAGAGGAGATGAGATGAGATAGCCTTTATTTGTCAGTTGCAGGTCTTTTGCCCACAACCGAGATGACAGACCTTGCCGACCGTACATACAATACACAAACATCACATTGGGGAGACAGGTCAGGCTAGGTAGCGAGGAAAAAACATTGAAATGTGTAACACAAAAGGATAATACAGGAATGCACAGATATCAACACACCATAGCACAATAAACACAGACAAGCAACATGGGAAAGAGTTCCAGTGTGTACATCTGATCTGGGACCGCTGCAATCTTTCGACTGCGCCTCCAGCTGACCCGATGTCCACATCAGAGGGGAGGTAAGCGTTGGAGGTGGCGTTGGATCCGGGGTAGGGAGGGTGATGCGTCAGCGAGTGCTTATCAGTATCACTATATGTATGTGTGTGCGTGTCCATAGTTCAGCTGAGACAGTGTCCTTCGCCCTGCCAGGCTAAGTAAACAGTCTTCCAGCCAACCCTGGTGGCCTTGCATGGAATGGGAAGGAACAGACTCAACACAGTCGTTATCAGGGTATTTTCTGTATGTTTAAAAGTGTCAGTTAGTGCTTTTTTTAAAAAAAAGTTAGGAACTGCTGTCTGCAATTTACAACCAGGAGACTAACAGAAAACATGCCAGCGTTGGTGCTGCATGGTGTAGTTTGTATTATACTGTTAAGGTCTGTCTAGGGACGTTGGTGTAATGACACATGTGGCCATTGAAGCCACAGTCGAATGGCGTCTCCTGCTAGGCACGACTGAGGGCTGATTAAACAACAACGACCACGTGATCCAGTATCTCATGTGATCGGCACAGAGCCGATCATGTGACTAAAATCACAGTGAGACCGGATTTGTTAGTCCACCTGCCTTCGCCTGTGTTAGAAGGTGAAGTCTGTGCTGCTGCCGGTGTTTGCGACAATGAGGTGAGTTTTAAAAGAATGACGATGAGTTCATGCTCGCAGTCAGGGGCGTGCAGCCTCGCTGTGGTCGCACTGTTTTGAAATCTGAGTGTCTTGGGGGTGCTTGAGGTTCACACATCGTTGGCCAGGCCCGCATTGTGATATCTATGTTACATATATTGGCAGGCTGCTGAGAGAAACTCTGGGTGTCCTCTTACTGTGGGCCTGTCTGCACTCCGCCGCCTTCGGGGGCTGCTCGTCGTTTTTCTGCCGAAAATCTCCCCGCGTCAGCGGCCTGAACGGAGTCGACCCCGGTGCCCCTCTCTTTCTCACTCCTTATCTGGAGAAGGGCGCTATAGATGAAGGTAAACTTGTATTTGTGTTACTACGAAGTAAAGTACTATAGATTGGCTTCGTGCTTTTTGTGTTGCACATCCACAATGTGGCGATATCTCGTTCTTCCAGCCAGGAAACTGAGTCTGGTGGGAGACCTGCCAGGAGGCAATAAGTCAGTCAAGAGTTATGCTGGATACCTCACAGTCAACAAAAAATACAACAGCAACCTCTTCTTTTGGTTCTTCCCTGCTTCCATGGTAGGCCTAACTTCTTTTACCACAGGGGCTTCCCAAATTTACAGTAGTCTTATTTGTGCAGTGTGACAGGAAATCACTGAGAGGACGGAGAGGTTTTAGGATCAAATCTGTGTGGGGTTTTCAGAAGTCAACTTTATCTTTAGTCCCTCCGTGAAGTTGTGATATTTAGTCAGCTGCAGCCAGGAATACCCAGGTTTTCTTTTGCTGATTTTTTTTTTTTTTTTTTTTTTTTTTTTCTTTTAAAGCAAAAATCCTTACAGGAAGAGAGCTTGTTTGACTTTTTAACTTACACTTGTGCCTTTTTTATTATGTCTTTTAATCATTAACTGAGTGTTTGTTTGTTTTTTATTTATGAAAATGCTCCAGAGCAGTTGAGATGGACGCATTTAATGACAGCAAGTAAAGTTTGAATCTTACTGAATGTTTTTTACTAAAAAGCCTCCAGGAAAAAAAAGAAACTGGAAAGGTTCTAAACAACTTCCTTTTACCCCTGTTGGACTAGAATACATATACAACTGTGATCAGGAGTTTAAATCACATTAAAAATGAGCATGAATGTCAGGGTCACTATGAACATGATTTCTTTGCACTGTTTTTTCTCTAGGGTGGAATGATTGTGCAACACACCTTTAATTACGTAAAAAACAGGAATTGGGTCAAAAGTATACATAGAGGTTCAAATCTATTCATTCACTTAAATCTTTTAAAAAGTAGCGCTGAAGGTTCTGCAATGTCTTTTAACTTGACAAGGCCTATTAACTTCTGGTTGATTGATGACAAGTGGTAGGTTCACTGTCTCAACATAAATAGGAAAAAGTTTGACACTACCTATCAGACCAATGCTCAGAACAATGGGGAAAGTCCAAGCAACTCGGTGGAAGGAGAATTATTGATTTACACAAGTTAGGAAGGTCTCTTGGGGCCATTTCTAAACCACTGCAGATTCCAAAATCATAATTTCAAACAACTGTATGGCGGTAAAAGTCCACTAGGTGGCGCTAGTTTCTTAAACTTTGTGCTTGCTCTGATGTGACTGATAGGCAAACCAGGAGAAAGCTCCAGTCCTGCTCTGGCTGCAAGGTGGGCCTGGTGGCACGTCCATGTTCGGTCTCTTTGTGGAACATGGGCCGTATGTGGTGTACAAGAACATGACGGGTAAGAACTGATTTGCAGCAGCAAGACTCCCAGGTTGTTTAAACCTTCTTATAAAGTTTATATCCTCTGTCTTTGCAGTCGGTCCGAGGGATTATGCCTGGACAGCCAGATATTCAGTTTTGTACATTGATAATCCAGTATGTATTTCTGATTTATCATCACATTAAAAAAAAGCAGTATTACTTAAAATGTCATTTTCACTTGGTGCTTTTGAAACATTGAGGAAGTGTTGGGTTTTTTTGTTTTCTTTTTTTTTCTCCTCTCTCTCTAGGTTGGAACAGGTTTCAGCTTCACTGAAGATGACAGAGGTTTCGCTCAGGACCAGGATGATGTTGGCAGAGATTTGTACAAGTAAAACATGACCATCTAATTTGCATCTAGTAATTTCATTTATCTTCACAGTAATGATCGTTACTAACTCTTTTTCTTATTCTCCTCTTTTCTTTTATAAGTGCTTTGACACAGTTCTTCCAGATCTTTCCTGAATATCAGTCCAATGAGTTCTACGCAACTGGAGAGGTCAGAAAATAATTTTTCCACACTTCACAGAGCAGTATGACACAAGTAGCTATTTAAACAGAGCAACATGATTACAGGGCTAGCAGATATATGCTTACCATGCTAACCAATTAATACTTTTTGCAAAATATAATGAAATTTTAATGTCTTATTTTGTTAAGATGGCCTCCTCACCATGCAATACATTCTCTTTGCAGTCATATGCAGGGAAGTATGTTCCTGCAGTTTCTTACTACATTCATAAAAACAACCCTACTGCCAAGGTGAAAATCAACTTCAAGGGGATGGCTATTGGCGATGGACTCTGTGATCCAGAGCTGGTGCGTATGTAGAAGAATTTTATTATTTAGACGTAAACTCTGTCCTAAGATTGTTCCTGAAAGTGCTAATGTTTGATTCATAAGACATGCTTAATTATAAAACTTGCTCAGGCAGGAATGACATTTAGAACTTAAGCAGCTGTGTTGCAATTTTGTAGTTGCACAATGCCATCGCAACTCACGGTGCAGTCGGAAAACAGCCAACAGAAAAGCAAACTCTTTAGAAGACCTGATCGTGACGATGGTAGAGAAGGTTTGGTGCTGCTGCGGTGAGCGAGGTGTGGCAGAACAAAAGAGTTTTCTAAAGGCTTGGACTTATGTGTGACCTAAACTGCCATATCCCTACGTAACCGGCAGGAAAATCTCTTGGATAAAGTCTAGAGTTGGCTTAGAAAGAGTTTAATAAAGCATTAAAGCATCTGTTTCATGAACAAGACTCATTGACTTACACATTTTTTCCCTCATATGGTCTCAATGTGTGTCTTCATTGAAACACAGGCTGCTGTGTCTTTTGCTTTCATTGTCCACACTGTACGTTCGTCCTCCACTTCGCTCATGTTTGATGCCGTCTGCTCCTAAATGCCGATGCAGAAAGGTGACAGTATAGTGACATTTTACTGTTCTTCCACATCAGATGCTGGGTGGCTACGGTGAGTTCCTGTACCAAACGGGAATGATAGATGAACTCCAAAAGCAATACGTCGACCAGCAGACAGACCTTGGAGTTAAGCTCATCCAGCAGGAGAAGTGGGTGGAGGCTTTTGAGGTAATGAGTTGATGTTGTTCGTCATCTACATTTGCAGTATTTTCTAATTGTTGAAGGCACACAGGTCATGGATGCCTTTTTTCATTTCAATTTCAATCGTCTGACTTCAGGTCTTTGATCGTTTGCTGAATGGCGATGTAGATCCTTATCCCTCCTTCTTCCAAAATGCAACAGGTTGTACCAACTACTTCAACTACTTGATATGTCAGGTACTCGGAGTTCCTTGAAGTTCTTTTTTGTAAACTGTTGCTTTTTAACAGCTTAAAGAACTCACACATTTCCTTTGTGTGCCTCAGGAGCCTGAGGATCAGGACTACTTCTCCCAGTTTGTGACCCTGCCTGAAGTGCGACGTGCCATCCACGTGGGCAACCTGACGTTCCACGATGGCTCTGAGGTGGAGAAGCACCTCCTGCAGGATGTCATGAAGACCATCAAACCATGGCTGGGGGTGCTGATGGACAACTACAGGGTAAAAAGTGCAGGGTCATCAATTTATTTATTTATTTATTTATTTATTTTTTAAATCTAAAATGCACAAGGGGAAAATGTGAAGGGGGAGAAAAAAATCAGGATTTTGCTCATGATGTTTTATATTTAGAGTGAGACAAATGTTTTACTTTTATCACTTTATTTATTGACAAGTGAACTGGGCATCGTTCTCAAGTATTAACAGGAAACGATCTTAAAAAAAAAAAAGCCCAACTCAGACACTGTTGAACTTCGTTACATCATCTTCTATGGATGGGGTCCAAAAGGAAAACCTTACAGAAGACTGTAGGAGCACAAAAAGAAGCCTGATGAAAACTGGAAGCGCATTCTTTGGTCAATGAGATCAAGATAAATTTGTTCATCCCCTGGTTGGTGTGAAGCACAGAGGTGTCAGCGCTGTGTGAGTGCAAAAAGTGCTTAGGGGGATGACTTCTACAGATGACACTAGGCGTGATTGTCGATGGAGCGCAATACTGGATGACGAGATGACTCGCAGTCTCCAGAACTGAGTCAGGAAAGCTTGATGAAGATTCAAAGCGCAGTGAAAGGGAGGGGGAGAGAAAAGAAGTGAAAACTCTGGGGTATTTTAAAGAGAAAGGTGGAGGAATGCAACACTTCCAGGAAAGAGCCGCTGAGAGGTTGTTTCTGAAGAAGAGCGGAGCACGTCTCCGGGTGACGAGGATTCAGTCTGATATCAAAAACAACAGTTGCTGTGTGTGTGTGTGTGTGTGTGTGTGTGTGTGTGTGTGTGTGTGAATCTATGGAGTCAGTTAACTGATACAAGTTGAATGTATTTATCCAGGTCTTGATGTATAGTGGTCAGCTAGATGTGATTGTGGCTGCTCCACTGACTGAGAGGTTCCTGCCCACTGTGAACTGGACCGGGGCTGCAGAGTACAAAAAAGCCCCTCGCTTCCACTGGAAGGTTCAGCCCACTGACACGGAGGTGGCGGGTTATGTTCGGCAAGTTGGGGAGTTTTATCAGGTGAGCGGATTGTGAAATAAAAGGCCAAATGCATGAGCTTAAATCTCTCGGCGTTATTGAGGTTTACAGTTATCCGCTGTCGGTCTCTTCATGCAGGTCATCATACGAGGAGGAGGACACATTCTGCCTTACGACCAACCGCAGAGGTCCTTTGACATGATTGACAGATTCTTGTCAACTCAGGGCTGGAAATGAAAAGCACGGGTGGAGAAGTGCAACTGTTCAAGCACCTTCACTTTAGAGAGCACATCGAGCACAGACCGTTGATTTAAGACTGATTGTCACAGATAACTTAAATCAAGTTTTTGTTTTCAACATTTTTTGCAGAACTTTTTAAAAACCAGAGGATACATTTCTTCTAAGCGTGTGCTCTCTGATGCACACTCTTAGCTTGGATGCGATATCTGGATTGTTGCAAACAGAAATGGTAAAACGGATAAATCAGGTTAACGTCTTAAATTTTAGGGGTTCATGTTTGGTTTTTTTTCTCGGGTCAGTATGAGTTAATGAATGTTGTGTGAAATCAGTGCACGCTTCGGAGACAAAATTCAATGCAGCCAAAACATTTCACTCATATCAAGATTTCTTTTAAACTTTTAAAAGAACTTTTAAAACGGTTCATACAAGTTTAAAATGATTTCATGTATTGAAGCAAAAGGTTCGAAGCAGTTCTTTGTACCTTCCTGTGGCACTTATGATAACCTTTATCTTAGTGTATGCAAAGTGAATAAAGCTTGGAGGTGTTTCTGGTCCAACTGCTACCAGTTATGAATGCATGCTTTGTTTTCATTCACTAAAGGTGGAATTATTTTTTTCTAACACAAGTTTGATTTGTATTAAAGAACCTTTTTCTTCAATATATCCTATTCTTTTTAAAGTTTGTGTTTTGTGTTTGAATGTCTGTCACAGTCAGAAGGGACTGTAAAGCCTTAAGTGTTGAAATTACTTGAAATATAGATGTTTCTTTTTTAAAACATCACATTGTGTTACTTACAACCTTTTGCTTGAGGCCATTAAGTGTTTTTATCATTGTGTTATATTGTGGTCAAAAATGATGGTGGTGCACACTTTATCTTGGAGAGGAAGTGGAGTCAGATCTGGTTAGTGTTGCTGTTTGTGGAACAGTGGTTTGTACTGTCACCTCACAGGAAGAAGGACCTGGATTCAACTCTGTGTGATGACCCTGCGATAGAGTGGAAACTTGTCCAAGGTGTGACTGGTCACTGGGATAGCTTCCAGTCCCTGAAAACTAAAATGAAACTATGGAAAAGAAATATAACTTCAGTAGAAGAAATGAGCGAGCAAAACCCCGTGGGTCTGAAACTAAACTGAGAAGTGAACCAATTGAGGTGGGATTTGAAAACATTGCTCGATGTGAAAGTATTGTTTGGGAAAGTGAACAAGTTGTACACCAGGGGTCATGATACTCCAAAGACAAGTCTCTGCTTGGCTGCTAACTGGCATAGATCATTGCCTCCCCAAACTGCTGTCAGTCATTAAATGCACTTTGAAAATGAAATCACTGGAGCTCTTGATCATCCGAAGTAAGGTCCTGAAAAAGTCCTCTTCATTACTTAAAGAGGTCCCTCCGCATGTGTCCACAGTAGCAGCCGGAAATGAATTTCTTACACAACAATGTTTATTTTTATTGCTTATTTGTTTCATTGTTGTGGCTAAGATTTAATTGTCTCTCTGCATCGGCAGTGATTTGGCATTTTGACAGGATTCAACAAAGATGTTTGTGTACTGAAGTTAACTGCCATGTTATTTCATCGGGCATCTATCAAGCTGTCTAGACAGTTCAATAATTAATGAGCATTCTAAACCTTTAAAGCATCTTACTATTTAATGAGCAGTCATTTTTCAAGGACAAGCATCAGCAAATGCTGTTGATCCTTTGATTGAAATATTACTTTCCTGGGTTTCAGAAACAATGACATCATGTCGCGCGAATGAATGTTACAGAACAAGTGCTTTATTTTCATACCGTAATGCAACTGCAGTGATACTTTAACATCTGTACAAATGCAAAATAAAATGGAGACAATGTAATTACGGACCAAAAAAACAAACAAAAAAATGTACAAGGATATGCAGGCAGGAATGGATCCCATCCGTTTGTTACATATCAACAATGTACTTAAGCGCTGGGGTGAGCCTCGACGTATAGCAAAAGGCAACAAGTGCAAACATTATTTACAAACGTACCACACGTTTATTCTCCCTTCTAAAAGAAAGGTGGTTGCATTACATGTACAGGATTATAGAAATTAATATTATGTACAATATTTATACTTTTAGACTTAAAATAATACAATTACAACATCATTAATATGTAGGAATTGTTCTCTCTCACACACAGACACACTCACGCTGTACTTCCATAGCTCCTTTTTTTTGTATGCCTATATAGTAACAAATGCATTTTTATTATGAACATGGATCCACTATCAGAAATGAAAACTCCTAATAATTCCAGTTGAAAGCACGATGAGGTCATAAACATATTTTCACATGCATGAGGTTAATTTGGAATGGTCTGATCTAAACAGGGTTTTAAAAACAGCCAAAATTAAGGCAAGCTTCAGTTCAGAGGGTCGGTGCAACAAAGCCCTTTTACAAAGGATTTTCTAAGACTCATCACTCAATAATCATCTCACACACACACACTAAACAGCACGCACAGATTTTAAGGGTAAGAAACAACATGAATACATCAAATGCCTTCACAAAAACCACCATGTGGTCCGTTATGGGGAAAGATATTTTTCAATTAAACGGGAAAGAACAAATTCAACGCTATCGGGTCCTTAATCATGCCTGGCAGTGCAAGCTCCAGGTTCCATTATTCTTTTTATGGGCATGTGAAACAAGCCAGGCATATTTTCTCTATAAAGCCAAACATAGTTACAGGTTGTCGCTGGTGTGTGAAGACAAGGAGGAGGGCTTTTTGGGGGAGGGGGGGATCACTGAGAATTACCTCTGACCTTAATATGGCTATTCTACCCTCCGTCATAACAGAGGACAAAGTGCATAGACAGCTCTGCGATCGCTCCACCTGTGCGTGGAAAGCATTTCATCCGTCCTACTGTAAAAACACAGTGCATTGTGGTCATCATGCTCATGAACTGACATTCCTGGTCATATGGAAGTGGAAATAAAGAGGCGCTGCAGTCTAAAGGAGAGGGATGTAGAAAAGGTCGCCTGTTAGAAACTCAGGAGATTTGGCCTTAGGTGTAACAGACATCTGTAAGAAAGCCCATAACAAACATTCATAGAAAAACAAAAGAAAAAGCAGAGATAATTATGGTGATTAAAACGAAGCTATTAAATATAATAGGTCAGCAAAGCTTTTTAAGGAAGATTCAGGCACATTGTGATATTTTGGAAAGCACAAACACGAGCTGCTCTTCTTCAGGAATTGCAAGTTGTGGTGGTGGAAAAGAAAAAGAGAAAAAAAAGATAAACAGATATATATTTTCTCACATACTTTTCTTTCTTAATACAAGTCGAACTTTGTTCTGCAGCAGGAAAGAGGGACAAAACACAAATATATATATAACAATATTCACATGCCAGACTGTGCACACACTCAATCAAATGTTATTTCATTTTGGTCTGAATGCACAACACACACACACACACACACACACACACACACACACACACACACACACACACACACACACACACACACACACACACACACAACAAGAGGCCTCAACGATTAAAAAGCTTCAGTTGGTCCTGGAGAGCGGAGGACGCTGGTCTCCGCTGCTGAGCTGCCTCACTGGTATCACAGTGTACAGTTCTGTCGCTGCAACAGCATCAAATGTCCTTGGCCATTCTGATCATTAATGTGGGCGTACAGTAGAAAAAAGATGATCAACACTGTGATGTATTGCTTCCGTCTGAGCATATGGTATTTTCACTGTCACACCGTATATTATAAAGCTTTTTTTGTTTGTTTGCTTGTTTTTAAAGAATACTGCCGACAGGGAAGATTGTTAACAGTCATATATGTTTCTTGGAAAAAAGAAAAAGGGTCATTTCACCTGCTTGCATATTCCTGTCTTCAAGACATCCGTGTTCAAAGTCTGACTTTAAACAACAAATAAAACGCAGCGACGTCCCCCTCAGTTTTTCAGATTTTTCAGTGTCTTCCACATTGCTGCAAGCTTACGCAGCTTACGGTCACTCTTTATTCAGTCCACTGGGCACATAGAGATGTAAGACCTGTATTTTTGTTTTTTAAGAGATGACAGTCTGAGGCACGCGTCTCTGTCCTCTGGTTTCATGAGCATCGTGATCAATTTTGTACCATTACAAAACAGAAAAAGTCACTGAAATGGTGCATGAGATTAACAAAAATGTCTTTCCACTAAGCACAAAAAAAGCAGAATTAAAAAAACGTGCCAAAAAACATAAAAGTTTTATGCGTTAATATGATTGGTCTATAAAAATAGATACTGTAGCTACTGTATAAAGAGCAGCCTCACAGGCCTTTGAGGTTTTTCTTGATGGAGAATGAGGAGCAGCACGTGCAGCTGGCGACCCTCAAAAAGCATGGGTGGTGGTGGGGGGGGGGGGGGGGATTCGTGGCTGCAGCCGAGGTTACGGTCTCCTTTGTCCCTAGTGGATGGGGTTAATGTCTGTGCAGTGGTTGGTCTGCCCGTGCACACTGCTGCCCCCTACAGTCGTAGTGGAGGTGGTGATGGTGTTGTGCTGGATGACCTGCTGCTGGGAGCACACTGGAGCTGGACTGCCTGCAGGACTGCTCTCTGGACCTGAGGAGAAAGCAGAGAGATCACTGAAGATAGAAGTGATGCGTAAAGCACGCATGTGTGAGTGCAAGTACAAAAGATAGAACCGAGGAGCTGCACACAGGGATACATAAAGTATGCATAATGGTAAAATCTAGCAAAATAAACACAGGATCTCTCATTATATTACAAAAAAATCTTTATTAGCAGAAGAGCATTTATTTCAAACATGTGACAACCTAAGGTTACACCAAATGTCTCATCCTCCATCTCAAAATAGACGATAATGGATAACACAAAAATGGAAACGTGAATCATTCCACTCCGTAAATACGCCTGATGGATTTTGGACACATTGTAGGTGACATCTTTACACCAGTTAGACTCATCGATGAAAGTCATTCCAGCCCAGGCTGGGAGTTGGCTTTCTCTTGTACAAAAGAGCCATTCAGCCAAGGGGGGACGTGAGCCTTATTTTCCTAAAGCTGCACAGGGAGGTGACTTATCCTAATTACATGGAAATGTCACTCGAATCCGTATCAAAGGGTGGGGCTCTGATGTCATGTACGGCTGAGCTGAAGCACAGTCCAAAAATCAGTGAGATCCCAGGCATCCATTAGGGCTGTGATGTCAACGTGCAGACTGTGATGTCTTTCTCACGTTGAGGCTCGGCTGCTTCTGTGCACAGAGCTGCTGTGAGATGGAAAAAATAAGTCTCAAAAGGGATTCAGACAGCCAGCTACCAGAGTGTGCAACACCCATATGTCAAAGGAAGAGTCCTGCAGCGAGCGTGGGAGCTGGATACCAGCACACTGGAACGAAAAGCCTTGCCAGTTACTGTGTGTCCATCAGACTTGTGTCTGTAGGGTTTATTCCTTTCCACCGCAGAGCTAAGGCACACAGTTAAAGGTGTGTGAGTGTGTTTATGTTTAAGCTACTCACTGAGGTAACCTTGGGACTCTTTCTGCATAGTGGTGATGGGACAGTCCTTGTGTGTGAGGAGAAGCTGCTTGAGCTGTGTCACCTCGTTCTTTAGCATTGTGACTTCATTCTGAGAAAAAGAAAAATATTTTCAGATTTCAGCGAATCGACATTTCTTGGCAACTCTCCATCCTTAACTACCTAAAAACAAACAGTAAAATACCCAGGTCATATTACCCAATATAAACAAATCAAAATCCATGGTGATGGCCCTGAGTTGCAGTTGTTACTGTACATAGATTTAGAGGCTCTAAAGGTGTTTTTTGATTTTTTTGGTTTTTACCTGAAGCTGCATGTTGGTCTGTGTGAGCTCCTCTGCCTTCTTCTCTAATGACATCACCCAAACTTTTCGCTTCTGTCTGCATCTTGTTGCAGCCGCTCTGTTTCGCTCCAGAAACTTTCGCCGACGTTCATCCGGGTCCTCGTCCACTACTCGTCTGCGCCGTCCACCACTGGGTGGCGGAGACTGCAACGTCTGCGTGGGCTGCATCTGCTGGGTTGCAGGTGACATCTGAATCACGGGAAAATGGCATTAACATTACTGATGTCCCCGATGGGGCAGCGCCTGCCTGCCACGATCCGACCACATATGTAACCATCCTGACACAGCTGGAAAGCAGCCAGTCAGCTGTCTGCTGCAGCCGCTATGCTGCCTCAGAGCCTCCTGCCTCTAAACAACAATATATACATTACTTCCTGCAGGTATTTTATGTCTGGCAACTTCCCCAAAAACAACATCTGCTTGTACCACGTGCCTTAAGAAGCTGGGCTGTGGGTGTCAGGAGTGAATGACTGACTAACTGACTGGGCTGATTCACTAGCTTGCCCACCTTGTTAAAGAGGTGTCAGGAGGCAGTTTTCCAACGCCCACTTCCACTCAGACTAACACCACCAGACGCAGTCAAAAGGCCCATTTCTATGCACTGACAAATCTTGACATATACTTGGCTAGGTCAAGTGTTTTCAGTCTTCAAAACATTACATTTTTATGAGAAGCATGGAAAATGCACGCCACTTTAATGGCGGCTGCACACACAGACAATGTTGTTTTAAAGCTTTAATGGTACATTTAAAACATATAGTGAAATGCACTTCATGATGTGGCACTCTGTGCTGCAAAAAGGCTTCAAAGAATGCAAGGACAAAATGCCTCTTTTTTTAATGCCGTGAGCAATACTGTCAGTTAATACTGAAACAGGTATATTCACAGATAAGACGTCCCAGAACTATAAGCCAAGGCTATCTGTTCATCTGGTTTGTAAAACTTCTTCTGCGCTTGAAGCATGCCGTGACTACATAATTGCAAATGGTTGGTGCAGTGGAGCAAAGTTTTCAAAAGACAGTCCTGAACATCCTTTTGTAACTGTTTCTGAACTCTTCGTGACCCCTTCTCTCCATGGCAGGCATCCAACACTGACCTGTAGCTGACCAAACAAAAAGGAAAAAATACTTTTGCGCCGGGTGCCAGGAAACTCGCTATTAAGGATGCAGCAAGGGAAAATGCGTTCATCCACTCACTCGCTGTGAATTCTAAGCATCATTTTAGCCATGCTTCTATACTAAACCACTAATAGCTGACTTCAAAACTACTCAAAAGCCTTCCAAAGGACTGGCTTGTTTTAGTCACGCTGCATACACGCTGACTTCTAGCTGTGTGAGTGATTTTAATGTGCAGTGTAGTTAATGTGTTATTGAACTTGTGGCTTTGCCTTTGGGCTGCCTAAAAGCTTCTCAGCTCTCTCGGGGAGACGATTTGCTTACCTGTGAAGCAGAGTGCATCGGAGGGTGCGGTGATGTCTGATGTGGGTGCCCAGGATGAAGATGGGGGTTGTGGGAGTTGTGATGGGGATTGTGTCCCTGCGGGTGATGGTGTCCACCCTGAGCGTGGCCCTGGTTGTGGTGGTGGTGTCCGTGGTGCTGGTATGCGTGCGGAGGGGCTTGCAGGTGCTGGTGCGGGTGCGAGTGCATGTGATGGTGAGCGCCTTGGTCCTGCCGTGATGACATCATCTCCATCATGTGGCCCATGGAGTTCATGTTGCCGTTTGCGATGGCACCGGGGTGGTGTGAAAGTGCAGCCTTTAGCCTCTAAAGGAGACAAAGTGGACACCAAAGACAACATTTAATATAAATCTCTGGGAGTATTTCGTCATTATGTTTGTACATATTCGCCTCCATCAGTGTGATGATTAAGCGCAGACTACGACGTGACAAATGGCTTCATAAATCCACATGTCAGCAGGACAAGTCAAAGCCACTTAGGCTGTCCTTCATCTCTCCTTCAGTCCTGTCATTCTTGCTCTTTACCTTTCATGACTGCATCCCACCGGTCCCTGCTCTTCACATTCAGCCCCTCTCTCTCTCTCTTATGGAGCGCGTGTGTTTGTTTGTGCATTTCTGCTGGTGAGATGAGATCGCCGGTAAGGTGTGAGACCTCAGAACGCTCCCTTACTGTTGACCCAGCAACAGGTTTGTTGCTTTAACTGTGTGGTCTACTTAGCACTGACTGAGACGGTGTCTCTGAGCAGTCTGGGATGAGAACCAGAGAGAAGCACACTAAAAGTGCACTTGTGTTCCTCATGTTTACCAAATGCACCTCTCCACTAGAGTGTGTTTTTCTGGGCACCGCATAAAGACGACCGCAAGCGCAGAAACCCAGCACAAACCTAGACATAAATAAAAAATGCATGACATATTTACAGTTTAATAGCTTTTAACAGGTTGCAAAACCTTATTTAATGAAGACCCTTTTTACACTAAAACACTAACACTAAAATACATGGAAATTAATTATTCCTTTTACAGTTGATCTCCTGAGACATGTTTAGTAAAAAGTTAGCAGCAAAAATGAAAAGAAAGACATTGTGTCTAAGGCTACTGTTGTGAATTCCACAACGTTTTCTTTTCCCTTTCCCAGTATTCTCTTTTTCCTCTCTGCTCCCTTCCCCCTTCTCCCAGCTGCTGTCAGTAAGTCCAAGGCTCCATATCTTTTAACAACCTTCACATTCATGATTCCCATAGGGAATGGCATCCAGCTGGTCTGGATCACAATGCTAGGACATAAGCAGAGCACAACACCATCCCTTCACTTCCCGCTCACACTGTCTATGAGTGGAAAGCTTTTTACAAGTAGTAAGGCGGCACAGTCCAATAAATCATTTTAGAAGATTGGGAACAAAAAAAGTGACTGCGTTTTACCATATTTACACATTATATATATGTGTGTGTGTGTGTGTGTGTGTTTGGAGTTAGTTGTCTTTACTTTTTCTACGGACAGTGTGGGATGCAGAGAATTGCACATGAAACCGGCACAGTGAATTTATGACCTTGTCGAGCCAGTTTTAGTTGACTATAGTTTCTGTTTGTCACAGAAAGGTATGCCTGACACTTTGAAGCAGGTACTTTTCTGGAAGCGCGAGATTTTATCTGTTGTACCTCACTATGAATGTTATTTTAAACTTCTACACTTCTAATGTCATAGATAACACATCGTAAACCAATATAATCACACCCTAACCCCACTAACGGCCTTCACCAAAACCTCTAAGAATTGTTCTCAGGGGCCACAACCCTTCCTTTTTGTGACCAGAGAGACATGGGTTAAAATACCACAGTCTACACACAGCGAGTGTCTTCAAGCCTGCAGCTGTCAGCGGCATCATAGTCACACTGAGTCTTACTGATGCACTGAGAAGTCTCTGACTTTCTTTAACACGCTACAAACTACAAACACTACAAACAGTTACAATCTGCAAAGGGTAGCTATCTGGAAATAACATCTTAAAACACGACAGCTAATTGACATGCAGCTGAAGCAGAAAAGGGATTTAAAATGCTTACAGATCAATCATAGTCACCAGTGTTGACAAGGACATCTTCTGTACATCACAGGATGAATTCTGAGTTTGACAGCTCTCACTGAGCACCTTCCCTGCAGCCTGCAGTCAATCAGTATGAACCAGAGAGGTGAGACCCACGCCTTTTGTGCAAGAGAAAACCAATCAGGGTCTGGCAAGCTCCTGCCACTCAAGCAGGGAATCACCTGAATGAATAGAAGCCAGAGGAGTTTGCTGGCAGCATGTCTACCTTTGTAGTCTCTATAAGACGTTTAGTAAACTGATGGCCGGTAAGATGCTCTTTTGGTGTCACTGAAACTCCCTTCTAGAAAGGGAGGACGCCAGGTGGAAGACAGAGAGCATAAATGGTGAAGGGGAGTATTAAGAGAGACAAAGACTAGAGGTGGGAAGAGATTAGATGGATTCCAGTGTCTCTTCCCCACACACCATTAGCCTGAAACGGCAATTGGTCATTTGTCAGCGTCTCAGCGAGCTGTCCAGCTGGCACTATCTGTATATTAATTCAATTAGCCTGCATTCAAAGAGGCCTGCGAGTGTCAAAGTAAAGAGGAACTGCAGGTCAAAGAGCCAAGGGGCCGATGCACAAGCCTTAGTGGCGATGGTTATATACACAACAAAGTACAAAAGTAACTGAATGTAATGCAACACAGGTTAATATAATACAGTTCAACAGAGACAGCATAGCTATTACACATAACAAAATCAATCAAAGAACTACAGAAACATCTTGACAACATACAACTTAAATTTTTAGTACACGCATAGAAATTAAACCACTCTCTTTGACTGGATTAGCTGGCAGGACCTTCCCACTTACATGATGAATAATGGAAAATCCAGCTCTTTAAATAGGCAGTATGAATATATAAATGCACCACCTTAAACTAATAAGTTTAAAGAAAAGGACACAGTTAAAAGAGAAAACCCTTACCGTGATATAACCCTATTCCTGAAGCTAGCTCTGTACAAGTGTCTACCTCTCCTGCATCTGAAGTCGAGACACAGCTCAGTTAAACCCAGCTCAGCCAAAACTTAAGTCTTTGTATCCAGAACCACAGTGACGCAACTAAGGGACGTTAGCAGAGTGATGATGAGCAGGCTGTGATTCTCAAACACCTTCATCAGCCCCTTAATGACTCTTTAACACATGGTTGTATTTCCCCAGACTGTGCTAAGCACAAGAACTTAACCACCATGTGCATTTTACTCTAATGACACACACACACAAACATATACATTTCTCCTGCAGCAACATGGCTGCCACAGAAAACAGTCATTAAATCAGTGCAGGTGTTAGCTTGCGGCTGTGCAGAGCGCTCAAAGATGGGACGGTATGCACGCTGTTCTACCACCGTCTGCCCTGCTGCCAAGTTGCAACAGGAAAATGAAGTCTCTGTGACACCATTAGAAAGTGGTCAGCTTCCTTCACAATAATTTTTATATAGTAGCAGCATAAATACACGCATTCTGACAGTATACTGAAAGTAGCAGTGCTATTGATTTTCCACCATCCCTGATTCAGCCATCTTTTGCCCAGAGGGGAGCTATCTCCTCTCAGACCTTTGCCCCCTGACCTCTCCACTCCCTCTCCTTTTTTAGGCCTCTCTCATTTATGTGGTTTCAGGGATACCAGGTGATCATCCATTAATGATATTTATTAATGGCTGTGTCCTCTCTGACACAGGGGCTTTGAGTGATGTCCCTGTGAGTGCTCTGGGCACATCCTGAGAACACACTCAGGTTTCTGCTCACCAGATGACTTCATGTCTATTAACCCTGGGAGGAGAAACCATGATCATGAAGCAGGTACAAAGGGAAGAGACCACGCCTGCCTAAGGATGGGTAAATCAAACCTAGCAAGGTCAGGGTGAGCACTTTTATTCCCCTTAAAAGTGGAGCATTGTACTATCAGGGGACCTGTGGCCCTCTGGCGCCTCACAGTAGGTTTGAAAGATTTGATCAGTCTGTGGAGTCACAGTTCAACTGCAAAAAGATCAAAGATTCAAATGGTGCTCTTTCGCTTCACATTTAAGGGTCCGCAGAGAAACATTAAAGCTTCTGTCTCTCACTGTCAGCTTCTTTGTTAACATCAGGCAAGCACAGTGATCGTGAGTAAGCACACAGCATTTCTAATTGCATAATATATCAAAGCTGTAACTTTCCTGGGAGTATTTTATATATGCCTCGGCCCCCCTACCTTGCACTCTAAACCCGACCCGGGTTCACCATCTGCAGCTGAAAGCAGGAGTTTGGCTCTGCTGCTTCGCCAAGCACTCCACGGATCCTGTTCCATCCTCCTCATCTCCACCGCCAGCACTACCCACCAGTGCCTGCCTACAAACCCACTCTCTGTCCCCTAAAAAGCCCATACCCCCATTAGTTCAATTTTATTAGATTTCCCTCTCACCCAGAGAGGCAGTAACATCCACCACCCCCTCTCTCTCCTCTCTCTCTCTCTCTCTCTCTCTCTTCTTTCTGTTTCTCTCTCTCTCTCACACACACACATACACACTCTACACACACCTCTTGCCTTTTCCTCCACCCCCTCTCCCTCTGCTTGCCAAGAGCTGGGGACTGTTAAACTGATTTCCTCAGGGAACAGTGAGGCAGACAGTCTGATGGGAGTGCTGGGCTGTAATATCGCCCCCTCTCTCCTCTCTCAGGTTCTGGGCCAAGCTGATCAGAGCTTCCCTGTGGTTCCAGACACAGACAGGGAGATGGACATAGACTGACTGTTCAGCCAGGGCCAGACGTTCCGGTGGTGCTCGGAGGAACCGTGGCGGTATGGGTGCAGCAAGACACACGCCCACTGAGAAGTGTGCTCCAAAGCATGCGCTCATACTCTTGGCAGCTTCTGCAGCCTGTCAAGTTAATGGATGGGCCTCTGACTCCAGTCTGCATATCCCCACTGTTCCCTCTCTTGTAAAGCCCTGCTCGAGTGCAGCCTACATGGTTATCACTACACCCACTGTCACAATCTTGAATACAGACAATGCCCCTGAGTGAGAGAGACAGACAGAGCATGAATACAATGCTAAACACTTACATACTCTTAAGTTGTGGGATTAAAAGAGGCATCACGAGTCATTGTGTCGATAAACGTAAGTGGAATCAAATGTAGTTTGAAAGATGTTTAAAATATCAGATCTCTAATGTTAGTGTATTTTGGCCGTTACTCACAAATTTTTCACAATAGCTTTTTTTTAAATAATGGTTTGAGTTTTGGTTCTTGTTCTCTGATAATAAATAGCCCCTCTTTACCCTCACTGTCAATACACCCACAGGCGTGAGAAGCCACTTGTGTTTCGACATGCCAAAATTTCCAAGAAGTAATTGTTGAAAACATGAAGCACGAACTTGTCTGATTCAGATCACCTCCTCAGCATTGTTAAAGTTATTTTGGTGTGAGTGTCTTGTTTTTTTTGCTCAGGCTCCAGGAGTGCTAATGGTGGCTGGACCAGTCCGGTCTGGATCACGCAGTGTTGATGGCAGCTGGTTTACCCAAGCTTGGCTCTGCTTGTGTCCCTTCCCATTCATAGGCCCTGAACCATAACCAAATGGCCTTCACATACACCACCCATCAGCACACCTAAAAAAAACAAGCAGTCATCCAAAGACAAACAGATGCGACACTCTGTGCCACCAACGCCACTCTTGTCACGAAAACTCAACCCAACATAGAAGCGCACACTCACACACACACACGAAACTACTCAGAAGCTTCCTCCTCTTCCATAAAGCTTGCTGATCTTGCTTCAGAGTGTATTATGAGCCAGGAACATGTTTTACTCCTGCTAGGCCCCCTACAGCCCCTCAATCATACTAGTAGTACCTTGCACAAGCTTTTACACCAATCCTTTGCCCAGGCAAGCACTTTAGCACATTTTCAACAATACTTTCCATTTACAGTTACACATATATCACCATTCACATACACTGGTCACATGAGCGCTGTAGTAAAAATGAAGCAAAAGGTCAGCTATTTCTAGAAAACACAACAACACAAAAACAGACAAACAGAAATGAAAAAAGTATAAAAATAGATTTTTATTTTTTTAATGCATTTATTTTGATTGGCCCGACAATGAAGTGGAAGTGAAGCGAAATATAACACATTAGTATAAAACAGCCATGGCAGCAGAAATCATAGATCAGCTGTTGTCTCAAAGCAAGTGATGCTTTGAGCGCTATCCATCATCAGAGAAAACTATGGTGATGACAAATGTGTACCGGCGCAAAGGTATATGAGCAGAACTATAATGTGGGTTTTTTTCCATTTTAATGACAATCAGAAAACAAACTCTCTGTCACTGTTTTGTAATGAGAGTTTTTAACCTAAAACTTGATCACCTGCATTTCCAAAAGTATCTGTTAATGGTTATAAAGTGGTAAAAGTATGGATGCATGCACGTTGTAAGATGAATATGCGTTAGTACGGCTGTACCTTGAAAACAGAAAGGATCCCAAACTGTGGATCTGTCCCCTAAGAATCAGGTCAGCAAATTTTGGGGGTTGTGTTCTATATCAAAGCTCAAGACCCTTCGTATTTACAAAGTGGATTTGTGTTTGAATTATCAGGTAAAATCTTTTATTTCAAAGTTTTGTTTTGTTGTAACTGTGCAAGTGCTTTTGCTGTAATTTGTCTCTATTCTTATAGTCAAGCTCTCTGATTTTAAAAAGTGCTATTTAATAAAAAAAAATAAAATTAATACACTCACAGACACCACTGTGTAAAGTCCTTAAAAGACCGATAAACTAATAGACATGAAACGTAAATTTCACGAACTTGTCCTTTAAATCGTTTTCTAACTAACCGATGGTACAGAATGGGAAGGAAATCTCATCAACTAACACATTACTCATTCCTCCTGCCACGCTCACTCACTATTCAAATGTGAATATGAGTTTTCTAAATATAATCTTACAATAACACAATCACACGCACACACACACACACATATATATATAAACATAGAGTTGTTTTGTTGAGTTCTCACTCATAGCGTAGTATCCCAATATTTTCCATGGCGATTTTACAGGGACATTAAAACACTATCAAAATACTGTTAACAAGAGGGCTCATCTAATTCACCACCAATCTGAGATAATGTTGGCCGAGCAAACTTTTGTTAAATCGGCTCAGCTGAAAGTACATCCAACAGAGAATCCTGGGAACCAAAATTCTGGCTGGGTTTATTCAGTGGCATGGAAATCAATTTATAACTTTTATCTAACATGTTTTCTTCTGGATTTTCTGTAAACAGTTGTTGACAGGCATATTTTATAGTTGAAAAAGGTGATAAATTGTGGTGTCGTGAGGTTTTTGATGATTCATCTATCTATCTCACAAGTACAATTTTAGTCGCACTGAAGCAGAAGTTCCTTTCTGGTTTATGTGGCAGTTGCACTGATCCAGCAGCTCTTGCTCATCTCTGTAGAACCCCCCCCACCCCCCCACCCCACCCCCACCACCACCACTAGTCATATAAACTTCTGCTGCATCCAAAATATTTAACCTTCTCTCTATGTGTCCTTTGTACCCTGTCACTTTTTGACTGCACGTCTTCAACGTTTACTTAACTAACCACACATATGCATATAACTGATCTGTATCACAAACCATATGCAAACTCTGACTTCATGGTTTGTTTTAGCCTACTTTGTCCACAGATGTGTTTTGGCTCCAAGGACAATGAGTACCAGACGGGGTGCCAGTGCAGTGAAAAAAGAGGCATTTACACACACAATCATGACCATGCATACAAACACACACAATGTACATACAAGCTAGAGTTAACGCAAGCAGTCTGCAGATTCAGCTGTGCTCTTAGCTCAGCGTCTCTGCTCAGTGACATCATACCCCGACAATGCCACCATTCATACAGATGTTGCTTACAAAACCTGTAGTTAGACTCTCATTGTGTGTACTGCTCCTCCTCCTCCTCACAACAAGAGAATTTGCCAGAGGTGCTCCCCTACTATGGTGAAAGAAAATGAATGGAACACATAACAGGGTTACAGTTTATGTTAATGGTTTAACTGCTTACAAATGATTTTATACTAAGGTAATCATTTCATCAATCATGACATGGCAGAGATGAAAACTGTAACATCTGCAGCTGCCTCACTTTTTTGGAATTTGTGAGCAAAATAGGTGCAGTTCAGTGCAGTTACTGAATTGCAACTAGTATTTGGATTATCAGGATTAAAGATCAAGCGTTTCGCTAAACAGTGAACATGTACGAAAGAGTTACCCTGAAGAACTAACAGCAAGGTTTGTGCAAGTGAAATGAAAACTCAACATCAGTGCACGAGGAATACTTTGATTATTGGCCCTCCTGTGTGCTATGAAATGTTCCTTTAAGAGAAGCACTGCTTGCCCCCCCCCCCCCCCTTCAAGTAAAAAGGAGCATATTTAGAGCATGCCAGGAATTATGTCATCCACCAATCTAGTGCCAGCTCCACAGCCAAGCAGGCTGCAGTGAAAGAACATATAGTATTGTTTACCACATAAAAATCTCAGCACCTAGCCCGATGCTTAGTGACAAATTTATTGTCCTTAGTAACAATATAAACAATAGATAATTGGGAGATAATAAATAACACATTTTCATACACCAGCACAAAGCCCTTTCAAGGCCCCTCTTTCTGAAATTAGCAAGCAGTCAGGATGTGTGGAAAGCATGGGACTCAGTTAAAAGACACAATAAAACAATGCCAAAGTGCACCACGCTGAAAACAGTGCCACTGACATGAGCCATGCGCCACAGCGGGCATTCATAGACTCGAGTTTGTTTTTAGGGGAAATTTGATAAGGGCTTGTTTGGGTTTTCCTTGTTACAGATGAAAAATGATAGCAATTACCTTTCATTGCATGAACAAAAATATCAAAATTTAAGCATAGGGGGTCTGTGGTGTGTGAGGGTTGGGGTGGGTTGGGGGTGTGGGTGTGGGGAGTAGAAAACAGTGCAAGTATTCAGAAATGTTTTACAGTTTTCCTTTATAGGCATGCATGTATTCTGTGTGTGCATCTCATCTGTCAGTCGTTTTTCAAGTAGTTTTGGCTGCCTGTACATGCATGTGTGGGTGCACGTGTGTGCATGATTTTGCAGCTATTTGTACAAGCAAGATGACACAGTGCTGGTCCACGCGCGGTGCATATATGTGTGTGTGTGCGCGCTCGTAAGGAGTGGTGATGTAATGCTTTGGCCGGCATGCTGTGGAACTTGGCCTCCTCTGTACTGCGTTTCCTCCACGCTGCGAGGGTCAACTATCCCACAACCTCCAGCACACAACACTCACTATTCAATTCCCCAGACCACAACAGAGCAGAATTCAACCACACCCGGCACCAAGAGCACCCAGTCCCTCACAACAAGAAGGGGGAAAAAAACACTTGAGCTAAAACTAATAAAACATTCCAATCCCAGCAACCCTCCCAGGCAACAAACTAAAAGCATTAAGAAAAAAAAACATATCAATTATTCCACCATCAAGCTTTGCTATACCACTTAAATGATGGCACTTAAGGAGAAAATCAGGAGAACAAAGATGGGCACTGATGCAGATACAGTCTTTAGCCCAGAGAGCACAAACAGAGAGCTTAGAGCAAGATATGAGTCCCCAAGGGGCCACAGCAGTCCTTTGGCTCATTAACTATTTACACCAGAGACAGGCCTCCCTACTGCTCTGGCCCACCACAAAATCAATTAGCCTTCATTAGCCCAGGCTCAGGGCATGCTTTCTCTGACAGGGGAGGGATAATCCTGCTACCGATGCCTCCAGTTACCACAAAATATCAAACAACAGCAAGCTCACCCATATGGCCATACATGCATGCACAAACATGAAAAGACAAAGGAAACTGGTTCTACTTTTCACTAAGAAGTCTTCTATTTTCTCCCTTCTTATTCATTGTTTGATCTTGCAGTATATCAATATTGCTTCTCGCCTTTTAATTTTCTTGCCTATTCTGCCTGTCTGTCCGTTTCCTTCATGTCTATCAAAGTCCCACTCAATCCCCTCTTCTGCTCTCACAATGTAAACGTTGAGCACAAAGAGTGCATCCAGATCCGTTGCTCCGAGGTGTGGGGTTACAGTGCGAAGATTTCCCATTGGCGGAAAGTCAACATGGTCAGGGTAATGCGATTAGAGCCGGATTGAGATCGTCGCAGGGGACACATGGGCCTGATCATGGCCCAGTTATCCGATAGCGAGGCCGTATTTATCGACCAGGCCCGGGCGAGGATATTGGAGACATTAGAGACCCCGTCTATGCTTATGAAACCCACGCTGGAGATCGCACCCGGATAACACAATTAGTCTCTCACTTTCTGTCCACAATCACAAAATTCCATCAGTTGTGTTCAGACATCAGGGAGCAGAATCTCAATTGATACACATTGGGTTGCTGTGCCTCGTGCCCAAATGGCCAACTAACCAGAAAGTTGCATGGTTAGGGGGCCTGCAGCCATTTAGTGACTGCATATGTTTATGGGAGGCCTAACAGAGCATTTACAATTCAATTACACAGATAGGAGGAGAAAAAAAAAAAGAGTAAGACATGTCTGGATGATGGCCAGGGGAGAGATAAGCCTAATACACTAATATTGTGTTACCCTAGTGTGTTACCATAGGAACAGTTGAAGAGATTCAAAAGACTACAAAGGCGATCAATCTTGAGAGAACGGGAGGAAGAGGGAGAATTAAATGCCCTGGGACTGCTCCCGCTCTCCTCTATCAGACCAATAACTCTTCTAATGACCTCTGCTACCCCTCTCTCTCTCCCTCTCTCTCTGTCTCTGTGTGTGTCTTTGCCTCTCCAGGATGTTTCTCTCCAGTAAACCCAGCTATCTATGAACCTTTCCAAACACAAAGAGCAGCCAACTCTTTTCATTATGGTTTATAATTTCTTTTTTCTCGATATCCATGTCATGACACTCCAGTTATTTATTTTTAAAACAAAGGTTGGCAGTTGGTCACGTTGCTACAGCATTAATCAATTCATATCACCTTAAATGTAACTTTTTAGCTATTCTTCATTAATCAGAGGTGTGCTGTCATAAACCAGCACAAGTGTTGCAGCAGTACTGGCATTCAAAATCAAGAACAGTGCAAAGAATCTTTTCTTTTTGAGCTTTTCCTTCTGCCAGTCTTTCTTTATCCTTCTTTAACTCTCAAAACCTGTGCCTACATATTATTCCAACTTCTACAACTAAATGCTTTGTGAAAGGATGAGGTCATTTGATTTTTTTCCCTGCTGTGTTAAACTAGTGCTAACAAGTTGCAGGACCTACAGAACATGTTCTGTACATTAAGATATACATCAGGCAGTTGGTGGGCAGCCGAGCCACAACCACATAAAGGGCCCTTTATTCCAGCCAGAGTCTCCGGTGCTGCACTGGCAGGTTCAGACACAGCTTTGATTACACACCAAATGATGAAATCCACACAGGCCTAAGAGTGCAGCCTTGCTGGCAGAGCCCAGTGGAAAAGAAGGTTGCAACACTTTTCAGCTTGTGTGTGTGTGTGTGTGTGTGTGTGTGTGTGTGTGTGTGTGTGTGTGTGCGTGTGTGTGTGTGCAGGCATAAAAGTGTATGTATGCATGTGAATGCTTGCATATACTCACCAGTTTGGCCTCTGAGTGCATGGAGGGAATGTGAGTGGAGGAGCAGGAGCTGCTGTGGGCGGGGCTTTGCATGCCCATCATATTGGAGCCCATGGACATTTGTCTCTCCATCTGAAGATTACAACAATACAATAACAATCACGCAAGTGTAAACAGGGCTTTATTTAAACACATATCAATCATGCTGTACTATTTATGCTAAGAGTGGTGATTTTTCAGAGATGCAATCACTGCTTTCTCACAGGTACGCACCAAAAAACTTTAAGCATTTTAAGTGTGAGACCTATCCTTTGAGGTTATGGAGCATGAGATGAGAACGCACGAGAGCCTGATTTCACATGACAGGCTGCCCTGTGCACAGCTCTGTGTGATGATAACTGGAGCTGACCCAAAACAGGAAGCCAGCATGCAGGGACTTAACACAGGAAGCTGGGCAACTGGGGTGTGTGTGTGTGAGAGAGTTTCTAACAGCAGTTTGGTGAGTATCTGTCAGACTAACATCAAAGTCGTCTAGTTGCAGGATGTTTCAATAAGGACATAGGTTAGTTAGCTCTACAAATTTCTAACCATCTGTCTTTGTGTGTATGCGCTCACTACCTGTCTCTGATTGATTCTAGTCTGGTCGTTATGTGTCATAGCTGAGACCTGAATGTGAAGAATTCACATGACATGTGGTAAAAGGTGACCCGTGTTCACCCTGTGGTGCAAACAGGAAAGAAGATATGTTTGCTTGAACATCTACATGCATGTGTGCGTGTAAGGTGTTGCGGCCTCTTAGCTGCTGAAGTTTTGGTGAAGTTTGCGGTGCTCTCCATGAGGCATGGGCCCTCTCACCCCCACCCCTGCCTGGACCTTTTCCTCGCCCTCCCCTTCCCCTGGTCCACAGAGATTTGGGTCTAGAACCTGACACACAATCTTAATTGCAGTAAGTGTGTTTTGTGTAAAAATATCACCCAAACGTGCACCCCTTTCCTGAACCGTCAATCTTCCCAAAAATCGCTTAGCCCTTAATTTAATAAACATGGGAAGGATTTTTCCACACCATAAAAATGAGCCGTCTTATGTTACAAACGGAACATATGTTGTATCATTGCAATCCTGATACGAGGGCCTTTCGCTATGTTGTTATCATTTCCTGTTACACAATGTGATTGTTCTGAATTTAGTTGGCTTAATTGTAGTGAAAATTTACATTTTGAACTCACAGGAAAAAACCATTCATTTCTGCAGGAAGAGTCGAAACTGCACAGCAACACCAACACAGCTTATGTTCAGTCTGAATGTACAGTGCACTGTCATCACAGGAGTAAACGAGTCTACTTCTGCATGCGTGAGCACCGCTGTAAGTGAATATGCTCTGTAATCTGTTGTGGTACTCACAGGCATCAACACAGCAGAGGAGCCGGGCATGGTCGGGTCTGGCAGAGTTCCAGGCATGGAGGCTGGCAGAGGCTGCCTCTGTCTGTTTCGTAGGTGCAGTAGTGAGGACAGCGAGCCGGGGACGGGCCTAAAAGGACACAGACAAGGAACTTAAGGGTTTGTCCTGCTACACACAATCTAAGATTATTATTCTTTGTTGTTTCATACACCAGCACCAAATCCAGCATGAAATGTAGCGCTAGTTTTTAACGTGTCCTAATAAGCACAAAATTAATGTATAAGCATATAGTAAAGAAAGAAGTGATAATATAGTGTAACATCCCTTTTTAGTATATTAATGGACATTTACTAATTTCTTCTTTTTTTTTACACACACAAAAAAGTTTAATTCTCAGTTAATTTTATCTTTCTGTACTTTCAGTGTATGAATAATTGTATTGTACATTATAGTGTGATATAAATGACTCACTGTTTTTATATTTCCTACAAATTAAGTGCTGAAATAAATTATTACTATAATATACAAAGGCATGAAAGAAGGCAAGTGAAAAAATGCACGTCAAGCTTAGCTTAAGTCACCTTTGCGAGTTTAAAAACTGTATGTTTAAAAACTACAGTTGCTAAAGGGAATTTGATTACCCACTGATATAGTTGGTGATCAGGTCTAACTTTTATACTCAATTCTAGCCCTCTGGTTTGAAGCTCATTCACTCTGAAGACAGGAACATCAAAAACAGAGCACGAATATTACTATATATTACATTATATATTACATTACTTCATAACATGATAATAATATAAAAAATATAGGGGACTTCTGTCAATCGCAGTTTAGAGGATTAGGTATTTTGCTGTCACCTGATGTAACTCACTGATGTGCTTATAAAAACTAAGGGTCTGTGGCTCCGTTGACAATAATAAAGAAAAAACTTCATCAAGTGTTTCCTTTTAGACTAAAGGGGCTGATTCTGTCATAGATACTGAGAGAAATGTTGGTGCTTATATCAAAAGATTCAGAGTCTCTGAATGCAATGAATTGCTTTCATTTTTCGTATTTCTGGTTAAAAGTGTAATCACTTTCCAAACATGCAAGTTGGCTGCTGCCCCATGTTCTCGGAAAGCCCTGAGCCGAAAGCGCGCACACTAAAAAAAACGATTGTATTATCATAATTCTACAAAGTGGGGAGGCTAAGGAAATCTATTCGTACACGTTAAAGTAAATTTAACATTTTCAGAGAAAATGCTTTCCGCAAGCTCGTTCTTTTTTAGTTCGCTCTTCTTTCTACAGCCACAAACTCAGAACAGAACCACCCCCCCAAAAAAACATTAGTGAGCCTGTGCGCATGCTGCACTTCAATCATCTCATGAGTTTTTGGATATACTTTACTTTTGTAAAGTATATCCAAAAACAATGGATGAATAATGATTTTGGTGATGATAAATGACTAATATTTGTCATAACAACCACATGAGATGAGCATGATGAGAATCATATTTAGAAACTGCTAAAGCAATGGAAGCCCTGTGGGGAAAATCTCTTTCAGTGACCACAAGAGCGGGCGGACCAACGGGCTTATCCACACTCACGGCCACATCAATAAATCACATGTACAGAGGGCCCAGGCTAAGCTTAAACTATTGACAGCAGTCCTGTCTCAGTCACTGGCTCAAGGCCTTGGCCATACAAATACCCAGACCAATACATCTGCGCTCGGTGACATCATTTATACAACTGTCACCAAATCCCTGCTTCTAAGAACAACAATTCCCAGCTGCAAGGTGCTGCAACACCCGCATGAATGCAGCAATTATTCAGTCCTCACATCTAAAAGCAGCATTCACCGCACGATTCTTCAACAACTTGCATCAGAAGAATCAATAAATCTCCAGTTATCTGTATCGCCACAATCAGCGCTGCCACTCACCAGCTATTTAAGCTCCATTTCCTCCAAGCAAACAAGAAGCATTTAGGTTAGCTGTGTTCAACGGGTTAACATAATCAATTCACCACATCACAGACTGGATTACGGTAATAGTGAGTGGTGAAGGAGTGATGGCCTAATGGAGGGGGGGGTAACAGGGCAAACGTTCCACCACCTGAATAAATACCTGTATTTTTCCAGACCTAAATATGTGCATTTATGCTCCAGACATTTTAGATTGCTGCACACACACACAGGACTATTACCATCCTGACGATGTGTCATGCCAGTATAACATCCCAATTTATCACAATCACACTCATTTAACAGCGCGTATGACATCTGAGCAACACAGCGAATTCAAACATTTCCACATGGGAAAACTCATGAAAGTACAATGAGGTGTGCGGTGTAGCTGCATCAACAGTTTCCCTCAGTGTTTAGACTTTGCCAGCATTCAGAAGGATGAACAGTCGCATGCTGGTACATGCTGTTGATTATGTAGATGAAGACTACATCATTTTTTCATAACTACGTGATGACTCGATTTTTCATTCAGACGCAGACTGAAGTTTTCTCAACAGATTTTTGCAACACACTGAAGTAAAAACGAATTTTAACTTGAAGCACGTCTGTATCTCATTATGATGTGTCAATTAGCTAAACAAAACTGGCTCATTTAAAGTATTTTTGTTCTAAAACTGTCACAGTATTTGCTTTCGTTTCCCACATGTATCATGTGTGCTATTCTACTAATTTAAACAAACAGTATTTTGTAAGAAGAATAAGCTTTATACGTTTATTTTTTATTAATTAGCCCTATTTCAGTCATACTTCATCCTTAATCCTGGCAGCCACATAATAAACAACAACATTAAAAAAAACACACAGACACACAGGCTCTGTGACACAGAGAATAAAGGCTCCTTTTGAAGACCGTAACTTCTGCACCTGTCTGTTAGACGAACGCTCTGTCCATCACGACCACATTCACCAAAACACAACCTGCTTGTCCACTGGGAAGAAAAAAACAACACTAACATCTGACAGCACTTCCTCAAGGGATTAACCCGAGCTTTGTGCTGACTCTGCTGATAAATAAAGACATTTCAGACAGCCGGCAAAAAGTCACTAACGGTGAATCCAAAAATCTAGAAGAAACAAATATAACTTACTTGTTGAAGTGAACACGATGGCAACTTTTCTTATGCATTACAGTGTCAGACCCACTGAAATGTTAATCGATCGGTTAACTGACAGAAAGCGCCTCAGCAACAGTTCTGAAAAAGGGCTGAACTTGTTTTTCTAGCTTTTTCCAGCAACTTAAAATGAAAGATTTCCTGCTTCTGATGAACTCTTAATATGTAGTATTGTGTCACTCTTTCCTTTTCCTGTGCGTTTTACAGACGAAACCATTTATTCTTTTTTTCACTTGGATAAATACTCTACAAAATAATGCATTTTAATATAGCACTATCGTACACCGTCAGTAAGGCACTAATCACATACAGTATAAAGAGTTAAACAAGAAACTTTCTATATTTCATGCTCCCTCCTGCTTTGTGAATTTACATCCTCCTGCTCAAAGTGTTTATATGTGAATAAGTGCATATGTGAGTGTGTGACTGTTCATTAAGCTGCGTGTGAACATATGCGTGTGTCTGTGTGTGTGTGTGAGTGAATAATGACAGGCTCGGCTCCACTGAGGGGACTGATAATAGCCTGGGCTGTGGGCCCCAGGGGAGAGCAGGTAGACACTGCAGTTCTGACCCTGCGCTCTCACATTACTGAGTGCTTCGCTCTCAGCCCAGCTCTCCTCCACAATCCCCGCCCAAGAACCGCCGCCGCCGCCCAAACCCACCCATCTTCACTCCACCATGACATCATTAGTAGACTTTCATCCCTCTTTATGCCTTTTTTACTTTTTCTTGTGCTCTCTTATTTCTAATTGTCCACATCATTATGATATTTTTTTCCACCACGGACCCCTCATGGTGTCCACGCCTAAACCCAAGTCCCCCTGATCTACTATGTGTAATCTACAAATTTTGTAGACACACTGTGCTTTACTGTCCCAATCCCAACAGTCCCAACTCCAACTCAAGTACTGGGGACTTATACACAAGGGGGTTGGCTGCCATCCAACAGAGAGAGGGAGAGAGAGAGTCCACTGACTCATATCCTTCCCTTTCTGACTCGGCTCCAGCAATGATGTAATGCTCTTGGTTTTTCGCCCTCCCCCCACCCTGTGCCTGCCTACCCCCAGATTTTGTCCCTCCCTCCCATCCTCCTCTCACTTTTCCCTCTCTTTCCCTCCTCAACTCAGTCCAGCATCACTGTACTCACTCCTCGCTGGGTGAAGTCACTGCAGGCTCTGGGTAGACACAGCAGCTAAAAACTTTTGAACGTAACCAAAACAGCCTAGGGCCAAGTTCCAGACGTTTGGGAGATGGTGGTGCAGTCACCATGGGAACGGAGGTAAATACCGGGAGAAACAAGGGCCTCAAACAGCTTGCAGCTGCCTGGCTCTCTGAGTAAACACTACACAGGACCTGCCCCTGATTTACTGCCTTTAATCACTGGTGGGAGGAGAGTGCCATGGGGTTTGGACTGAGGAAATAATACGAATCTGATCAAATAAATCAGCTATAATGGGTTACGACACGGGCTGACTTTTATTAGCGCTCTAGAGAAGGGATGGATGCTGGGAGGGTGCTTCACTGGAATGGATCTGGGCTGGGGTGTCCTCACATTAGGGTGCCTCAAGCTGAGTTAAGGCATGCCAAAGCATAGTTTAGGAATGGTGGGGAGTGACACTCTGGAGCAAATTAGTGTAAGTGTTGCGGTATTTATTCACCAAACATGATACTGTTTTGAATCATCAGATGCTCTTGGCTGAGGGAAGCAAAGATGGGTTGGCTTTCATTTTAACGAAAGCATGTCAGTGCATTCATATCGGTGGTGAATCGGAAAAACTCTTCAGCAGCTAATGAGTCATCTTGTTACAAGCTACACTGGGATCTGTCAGCAGCACCTGACTGGTGCTGTAACATTTGGCATAAACAGACCCTTTCACTTTCAGAGATACTTCATCTTTTTCCCTTTTCATCTACTAAAACTTCACTATTTATTAACATGTTTATGTCTTTGCTGTAAAGCCAACCTAGGCTCCTGTCACCCTGCCACCTGATTCCTGTCTTCTGTCAGTCTCATCTCTCATTCAGCTTTCCATCTTCCCTTCTCTTTCAGAATCTCCATACATTTTTCCCACACCCACGTTGTTCTGATGCCATGTTCTTCATGCTTCTATCTTTTCCTCTAATTCTGTACACACCATCCAGCAAAATGCATGTCCTCACCATCTGATGCCACTCTTCTCTCTCCTTTACCCCCAGGATCTGTCATTTCCTCTCCGCCATCTATACCTCCTAATACCTTCTTCCGCTCCTCCATCCACCTCTGATCCCATTCTTCCCCTACTCTGTCCACCTCTGATCCCTCTTTTCCACACTTCCCTACATTGTGATCCCTGTGCTCCCCAGAGCTCTGAGGCACATCCCTGTGTGTGAGTTGCTTGTGCAGGAGCCTGCATGTGTGGTGGCCCCAGGGCAGGGATGACACAGACCCGCTGGAATGAGAGGGAACAGAGTCTGGGCGTTCCTCTAAAAACGCACTATTAAACCCAGTGCAGTACACAATGAGCTCATCTTAATTCAGGTCAGATGTACATCCTGCTTTCTCTCTCTTTCTTTTTGTCTTTTCACTATTTTTTTAATTGATTACATAGTTTGAGCTTTATTCGTCTGTACCGTGCTTACCAGTTTTCTCTTCTGTCTACCTCCTTCCTTTCTATTTGGATTAGCTCTACAATTTATTCGGAGCCAATAGCCACTTTTTTTTGTGGAGAACTAACATTTGTCAAGTTCGAGCACGGGGGCAACTTAAGCTTTCTGTAGAGGTCACACACTCGTATACTCGGGACGGACCTCCCTCCTTATCACAACTTTGTGAATGCAATCTAATCATAAACAATAATAAAAGACATCTTGTTTAAATTGTAAAGTTCATGAGGTCAAACTTTATCCATAAACAGCCCATAACATCCTTTCTCTCTATGCTCATGCACCAGTGCAGTGCACTTAGAAGGCAGCACCACTGGGTTATTACAGGCATGGAAAGAGTTATTATGCAATCTATACGATATGCAGTGTGTATCATGAACCACCTATCAGCACCACTGTATCAATATTAATTCAGTATAGTAGGTCAGCGGTGCTATTTTAAACAATTGATGAAGTAGTGAGTATCAGATTACACTGTATGTAAAAGAGCATGTACACATTGTGTTTAGACGTGAACATCTGTTCTCAATAAGTGCTCACTAGCTATAATATCTGACAATGATCGTGGATTAACAGGATGATCGCAAGCTTTTGCAATCAAATAGAAATGCAAATGTACTTTGTCACAGACACTTATACATTTTAATAGATTGAATTGTAGCAATTCAATCTATTAAAAGCAAATCTTCTACCCAGTGGTCTTTCATGATCAATCAGCACACTAGCAAATCTCTTTGCAAAAACACAGGAAGTTAATATCACTCTACACTTTGCATGAAACCTTGCTGTTAAGAAGGCATGAAGACCAACATCTATTTCTGCTACTTCCCTTAAAGGCAAAGACAAGGACCACAAGTAGAAGGGTGCTGAAGGTGTGAAAAATATTGTGCATTTAAAGCAGCATGGGAAACACAACCACAAATTGACTTCCTTCAAACCTGTGCACAATGTGACAGCCAAACTTACAAGTTGCACACAGTACGCCCAGGGTGGGACACCGCAAATGATAGATGTATAGGTTTAAAGATAAATCCACAATCTAGAAAAGCGAATAGACTCTCTGCATAGAAAGAGCTGCTTTAAAGTTAATGTGGTTATTGTCACATTTGTACAAAAACAAAATGAGACAAAGTTCTATTTTCGTTATTGAAGGTAAATTGAAAAACCTTTTGGTTAAATGGTGAAAAACCAACACTGCCTGACATCAGCAGTTAGTGGTTTTGAGGGCTGCATCTCATAAGTTCAAATATTGTCTTTAACACTTTAGTAGGTTTAGACATCTGTACTGTACATTTAACAAAAAAAAATAGTTGAAAGCAGTACTTAACTATCAAATTATCGGCAACTGATGATGAAATCTGCCACATCTGTACTGTATTCACGTAGCCCAGATGCATTCAGGTTGATTGTGCTATGTAATGGAAACAATCAGGCTGAATTCCTTTGTGGAGCCAAAATAGAAGAATGTCATTTTTTAATGCCTTGTGCCCACACCCATCCACCCAGCGAGCTCCACTTACAAGTGAAAAGGCTGAGGTTTTCACAGAATGTTGTATCTCACATGGTTGACTAGTAATGTCCAACACATTTAACTCTGACATAACTCAGCACCAGATGTTTGTAACTGAAAAGCAGAGAGCATTCAGAACAGTTGGACACCGCTTCACTTTGTATGATAATGATAGCCGTGACATTAAGATCTGCTGGCTGTTTCTTATGCCTGGTTTTAACACTGGTTTGTGTCAGTGCAGCTCCCCCAAGACCTCCTTTAAGGACTCAGAGCTGAGGGAAGGAGAGAAAAAGCGAGAGCGAGAGAGGTCCTCAGGTTTCACAGCTGCAGGCCCAGCTCAATCCTAAAGTAAATGGACTTGAGGAAAGCCAATCCTAATTGATTCCAAGCCTCAAAGCTCTTTAGTAAACATTGTGGAGCAATGAAAATGACTTGTTATCCTAATTCATTGGATGCTCATGCTGTGCACTCAGCAGAGCAGAGGAACAAAATGAAGAAGCAGATGGAAGTGAGATTAAACTGATTTTGTTTGGTGATTTTGTCTCATTTAGAGACATATTTACCACAGAGCCCCATAAAGTGTGTTGATACTAAAAGATTTATAGACCTGCAATGATCAGATACACAACCTTTACCAGTCATGACAAGGATAACCATTTTTTAATAGTCTCTTAGGTTATTATGGTTCAAATTAAACACAAAGATTTACATAGTGGGAACCTAACTGTGCTTCTAGTTTTACATGATGACCTTGTTCACAAAAGCACAGTAAATCAAAACATATTGAAGCCTACAATTCTCATGAATTAACAGGCTAATATCTGGACTGTGTTGGACTGAGTACACCAGTCTGTGAAGTGTCCAGCATGGTCTCTATGTAGGAAGTTCCTGTGGAGAGACCCTGTGCACAGAGGCTTTGGTGAGCCCTAATGGCTTCCTGTGGAAGTTCTGCTTTTCAGTGGAGGGGTTTCCTCAGCCCATTTTCCTGCTGATGTGAACATTTCCAGATCAGTTTTCTCTTGTGTGAATATTCCCATCCTATTCGTGTTTCAGGATTCCGCCATCCTCGTAAACAAGTGACGCATCTGCAATTTTAGACCATACAATTGCTGCTCAGAGGTTGCCTCAGATCATGTGTGACAGATCACTGCAGCTGGCAACTTGGTGCAGTTCTGTGGCTGGCAACCACCACCACATGGCATACCGTCTCTGAATTTTGAGTGATGCGATTTTACGACAATAAACAATAACACAGCTCTCTCAACAAACCGGTAAGGGCTCTGTGGTCAGAAAGGGCTGCGAAGTGAAGTGGTGAGTCAGGTAAAGAGTTTACAATGACAGGTAAAGTCAGGTGAAGCAGGCCTGACAACGTCTCTGTTACTGGCAGTGATTGCTGCTCCTCCAAGGGGTTGAAATTCCATCCCTGTCCTCAACAAAGAGCCTGATGGGGTGTCAGTCAGACTTAGTGATGGGCCTCCCATCCAATATTCACTAGCTCCCGAAGCTGTAAATCTACACAAGACAGCCTCAACACAGGGCTGGCCTAACTCTGAGCCATCTCAATGTCTAACAAGTTTGCCACAGGCCTGGTTTACAGTAACAAAGCCCTGGCACAGGTTTGAAGGTGGCTGAAGTTAAAGCACAAGGAATGAATGAGGTCAGTGGAGAGTCCTCATATGGGAAAAAAGGTGCATAAATGTTTGTGTGCGTTTCCTATAACTGTTATGTCACTGACGTATTAAGACAGAACTGCAGCAGAGGGAAAGACGTTTCACTCAAAGAGATGACAGCCCTGCAAGAGTTGGCAAAATTTATGCAATCAATACCCAATGCAATACCCTAATCATTACGTACAGTGTGCATATACAAGTAATAAGCACAAAGAAGCAACCCACACACATTGTAATTAATATGGTTTCTCTATCTGCAAAGGTTCCAGAGAAGCAGAGCTCTAAGGCAGCTGCCATTCCCATACTGTGAAAAGAACTATTTTAGAACATGAAATGCTAAACCTGTGTAAAAGCGGTCACAGCTTAGGCTTCAACAATGACTTCATCTTATCCTCTGGGACCCTCTTTGGCATGCTCTGCTATGGGACAACAGTGAATGAACAGCAAAACACGAATGGCAAGTCCCACACACACTGCTCCAAATGTAATGAAACACTGACATTGCCTCAGAGACAATGGGGGGGATGACAGCCGGCACAGAAACAGAGGGACCAGGATGAGACTGAGGCTGTCAGTATAACAGGGGCACACTTGAGGTGAGAGAATCCCCAAAGATCACTGCGCTTGTCAGGCGGTTTTCAGTCTGTCATCAATTCTCAGCAGTGCTCAACAACTGCTGTTTCATGTCATACAGAAAAGAGAAAATGCCTCTCTCTGTAGCAAGTTTCATAAAACCTGTTTGTACCTGTTACTTGTATTTACGCTGCTGATGTTTCACGACATCTTTTGGCCACTGCGGTCTGCTTACCCTATCTGTCTATTTGTTGATGGAGCCTGAGTTATGACAGAGCTGGACTGAGGAGAGGGCAGGGCCTGCTGGATCACTATGCTGGTATCATGATTGCCCATTCGTGAGTGGGACTGCTGGTGCTGGCCTTGGCCTGCTTGGCCATGCAGTGAAATGTTCTGTAAAGAGAAGAGAGGAGGCGAGTGAGCACAGTATAGAGGTTTAGGACTCTATAAAGAGCATTTTCAAGTGCAAAACAACACAAGCATTTCAACCATTTGGCCTTGGACTTCACACATTCAGTGGGTGGGAATGGGTAATGAGGAACTAAGTAAGGTATCATCTACAAGCTTTTCTGTGCTGAGCTGAGAGTTTATTGATGACCATATTTCCTTTATTTTTATTTTACCAACAGTTTTTAACTGTCACATTATGAATATTCATACTAAAATAGCTGCAAGTGATAGAATACCCACTCACGTATCTCTCACACACTTACAGTGCCATAAAGTATTTTGCATTGCAGTACAATTACTTAATCTTTACCATTATGATAGCATATTGCAGGATATGGAAATAAGACTATTTCATACTGTCTTCTTGGTGTTTTCTTAAAGTTTCAAGTTTTTAACTCTTATCTTGTTGTGCTTTACACTCCCTGCAAGTCTTGCTCTGACTCGCCTCCTGCTGACTTGGCAAAGCCTCCCATCATAAACCACACAGGCTGGGCAGCCTAGACATGGCTGACCTGAGCACACACGATCTCCAGAGCCAAACCACAGAGACAACAGCTTAGCTGCAGCATGGACTGCACATACTCCCAGACCTTAGATAAGCAGTCTGTCTTGTGGTGATTTGACTATTACCCATGTTTCAGGTCAAGGTGCTTCAGGGCAGATGTATAATGCATAAATGATCATGTTCTTTGTCAAACGTCAGTGTTTGTGACTCTGCTCACATACAAGACTGTCTGGTCAGTATTTTTTCCTGATTACTGCTGAAAAAGATGTCTCAGGGGTCTGTCTGTCTGTCTGTCTGGGAGAAATAGGACTCCTTCTCTAAGCGATGAAGATCTGTTTGAAGCTGCAGGTGGAGAACCTGATATCTTTTGTCCTCATCTGTGATGAGTGACAAATCTCCACCTGCTAGCCCTGTCTGTCACTGTTGACAAGACAGATGAGGTTAAAGCAGCGTGGCACTAGTGGCATCACGAGAACTAGACAGGGAACATATAGTTTGGATAAAAGAGAGAAAATATAGCACAAATATTAGCGGTGAATAAACACTTGTGGCTATCCATTTTTGAACAAATGGGCAGAATGTGGTTGCATGAGGTCTATGTGTTTCCAGTCTATAAAAAAAATGTGTTATCAGCTCATGGAGTGTGAGCCGCTGTTAGCGACATTACTCATGTGATCACTCCAGATAAGAGCTCTTAACCACCTAACCTCTGTGGCTTTGGTCTCATCTGTTTTTTGTTTTGTTTTTTTTAGTCTGAGTTTTTTTTTCCTTTTTGTTCCAGTACCTGTTTACTGTCCTCTTCTTCCTGGGCTTTGCAAAATTCCTGCTCAATTGAGCAGTCCAGGTCACTGAACAAGCCCACCTCCTCACAGTTCTTTAAAAAACGTGTTGGCGTGGGTGTCTGGTCTGTAAACGAAGAAAAAATGTTTTTCAGGTTTAAAAGTAGAATGTGGACCTTTAAAAGTTAGAGGGAAAAGAGTTTTAAGGCGTTCCAAATGGCAAAATATATCCGCAAGCGTAGTGTTTTTGTGAAAAAGTTGATTTCATATTTGTCTTTTTCCTTTTCCATTTTGTGATATTGTGTGATGCTTTTGTAAAAGATGTATGCCTAATTCTCATTTGCATACCTGAAACATATATACAATGTAAAAACTTACACAGGCAAAATGAACCAAAATGCAAATATGCGCACAACAGTATTTAAAACAGGAACCATGTCTGCAAGAAGTTAAATGAGACACGAGAAAGCATTTAAATCTGTTTTGACAGCGCAGCATGTTTTATTCTGATAATTTGGATAGTTTTACTGCTAACTTTTAATTTGATTCTGTGACTCTTCTTGTACTCTCCGATTTTTATGTCTTGTATTTTTTGTATTTTCTGCCTCATTGTTCCTTCCTCTAAAAAAATGATGTCCAATTATGTGAACCAAAGTTTTTACCAGCATGCACTTTAAGCAAGCTAATGGAGACCAATCCAAAAAGAATAATGAACATACACTGTTGTTGCACATTGTGTTTTTAAGTAAGCATTACTTGTATTTAGCCGATGAGAGACACTACTTTTGACAGCCCAGTTTTTTGCTGACAAAGTACAGATACCACCTACAGAGTGGGGTCTCATTTGTCGAGCTCAGTCAAGCTGTGGTATTCAGCTTGACATTGTGGGGGGTGCACGCAGATCGGGTTTCAGACTGTTGAAGGTGATTTTGGGATCACAGTTGTTTCAAAGGCTAAAAGCATACTCCATGGCGTGTTTATCCATTCTGGCTAGACTGAGGATTGACTCAAACTTTCGTCATGACGTGTGTACTCAAAACACAGTTTTACTCTGCAAATATACAGCGCCTTTTCGATCTGCAGAGACTGACGATATTACTCAAGCTCTATTAAGAAACCGAGTAATGTCAGTTTTTAGTCGAGTCAATGCAAAGCAAATAGAGCAGGTCAACTTTAGGTCATGAATTATAGTACTAAAAGTTAAGCGTAGACAATTTTGCATGTGACATTGTGTGTCTGAGGTGTGACTTTGTGTGCTGCATAACCACTGATTATTTTATCCTGAGTTCAGTGTATCAGTCAAAAAGTAGTCATAGTTGTAACTCAGACGAAAAGCGATAAAGACGCCTGGCTTAGAAAATCTGATCCTACTGACTACCGAGTGTAAATAATAAAGAAGAAACTACTTGAATAGTCTGGCTGTAGCAATTTTTACTAGACAATGGCTGATGCATTAGGAATGTTATAAGGAGTAGAGATCTACACTATTGGATTGGCCGCTACTATTGGTTTGACTCTTACTGGACTTTTGAAACTCTAGATTAATGTCCAGATCAGCGGCTCAACTGGGTTTTTGCACCCTGTAAAACTTCCTTTCTTTCGACGTGATATATAGAATGATGACGCACTGAGTGACAGAAAAGCGCAAATCACATGAAGTAACAGGAAAGACAAGCTCACACATAAAATGCTCATTTGTCCAGTTTTTGTCAGGCAGCTTCTTTATATGTTACTGAAGTGTTCATTGTGAATGAAACTAAGCTGTAGGGTAGCATGCCTCATATGATTTACATTATTGCAAACAACTTCTGGAGGCACTGTAAAGCATACTGATGATAGACGAGTGTGTCTGTGCATGAGTCACAAAGACACAGCTGCAAACAAACTCCAAGTTTCTTTCAAACCCTGCTCAAATAGTGAGTTAGTCTGTATTGAAGGAGCATAACTCACCTGATAACATGTTGTCGTTCTTTATGGAGGGGAACTTAAGGGTCATCTCATGTTTGTGTCGATGTATCATTAGATGGTCCTCTGTGGGGAATCGCTGTTGAAAAAAAAGGAATTGTACATATGTAAAGAGACAAGTATGAGTAACTGATAGGAAATGAAGCACTACCCTAAAATAACATTCACTGTTATTGTAGTCATTCTTGACTACATCCTAAAAGAAACTTTTTTTCTTTAGGTATTTTAACACTAGACCCGATCACAGTTTGTATTTCAAGCACTTCCATGGTATTGCGTTTCTCCCTCATGCGCGAGAGATAAATCTACTCCGAATCCCTCTTTGGTGTATTGATATCACAGGCAGACATACATATACACATGCACATGTATGCATTGAGTTTTATCACGACATTCTCACCTGAGAACAGCCAGGAGCGTTGCACACGAACGGCCTTTCCTGGTCCGAGTTCATCACTCTGGCCAACTTCTCATAAAACTACAGAAAAAGACAAAAGAAGAAAGCAGTGAGGAGAGCTGAATAATTTTGCTTTCCTTAGACAAGGGAAAATACGCTCGTGTCATGCTAGACATGAAACTGCTACTGCACCTGCACTAGTTTTCTCATGCTACAGTAATCTGGGCTCCACTAAAATGACATCAAGGCTGAGGTTGTGGAAACACTGGGTCCAATAACTTCAGCAAAACTCAACCACTGGGAAAACTTTTAAATATTTCAATAGATGGATTTTCTTTATATCCACGTTTTTATTGCACATTACCACATAGATTGTAACACACTTTAAAGCTGGTAATAAACAAAATGAACAAATGTATCTATATAGACATTGCTTCTCAGTACTTATATATTTTTTTATTAAGGCAGCTATGTAGTAAGACAAAATTGACTTTAAATAAAAGGCACTTACATCTGGAAAAAATAGCTCCACATTTAAGTTTCAGCCATACAGTCATCGGTTTCTTAATGAATTGATTCGCTGGTTATGCATCTTTTAGTGAGAACAAGAAAAGGAAGCAGCGGCTGTGCAGCCGTGCACAGTCAGAAAGTGCAGCTTATTTGATAGAAAGAAGAAAAGGAACTTTAGTTGGTGTTAGTTTTAAAGCTTAAAAGTAAGCGGGCCTCAGGTTTTTTAACATGCACTTTAGGAACTTCTCAGTGCACCCATATCATTTTAACTTTAAGAATTCAAAGCAAAATGGGACAAGCGATGGTAAAAGATAAAAACACTAAAAATAAACCTCTACAAATTATTTCAAATTTTATCCTTTTCCTCTTTTAACTTTCAAAAACCCAATCAGGCAAAACCAGTTAAAGAAGTCAAAATTTGCAACTGTATTTTTTCATACATTTCAAATAAATTACGGAAACAACAGTTGGATTTTAAAATATATCGATCAACATCAAACGCATTAAACAACACCTATGTGAAATATGATATCCACATGATGGAGCGCACACATTCAAACATTTATATTGCACAGGTTTACAGCATCTTACTTTATTGTTCCTGCCAATAATTTTTTCAAATTATTTTAGGCAGGAATAGGAAGGAATATATCTTTTTATTATTATTACTACATTTTATTTTGACGTTTGACTTTTTTTTAAAGTGATATTCAGGATGCCAACCACTTGTAAGCCTACCAAGGCAACACACACAGTATAGTTGAAGTTTGATCAGATTCTGAGCTAAATTTTTGCTTGCATTTGCATTTTTACTGAAACAATTTTTGTTAAGATCTTTGTGTTTAGACAACATTAAACACAGAAATTTATCTCACTTGTGTAAAAGAGAAAAACGGTTTTCGTCACAGTCTGCAAACTACTGAGCAGAAAATATTATTTGTGCAATCCTTGTACTTTTTTTTGCGACATCATACTTGGTTCGCAGCTTATTTAGTATTTCGAGATCTTATTATTGTTACAGTGCAAAAGTATAAACTATTCTTCTAATAAACACTAACAAAGAGCCTCTGAGCAGTCATCGCATTCCAATAACACAGATGCCAAGCACTTTTAGACGGATGTCGTACCAGATGTTAAGTAAGTACGATTATTTGTCTTTTAGGGTGAAGGTGGACATGAACATGCAAAACATGCAAAACAGGGATGCACCATTATATATAAGGAACATCAGTACTGGCTTATATCAGCCTTGCTGGCTGCCATTTACCAAGTTGTGGAGAACTGAAAGATTTTAAGGTAGTTTTCATTGTCTCCCGGCACAAATTATTACATACCGATAAAAAAAAAAAAACATATATGCTGCATTGGTACTTTCCAAGTTGTTATTTTAACATAACATTTCTTAACCATTCTTGCATCCCTATTTCACACCCCACACATTGAAACCACACTTGGCTGTGTGTGGTTTCAATGCAAAGCCCACAAAGCGCATGTGGACTATTGGGGTGTCTAGCCATATAAGAAATGGATTTTGTATTTAATTATTTAATGAGTCTTGGCCTTATGAGCCTTATGAGTCTTGGCTGCATGATAGTTGCACAGAAACCCATTTCTTCTATGTTACAATAACTTAGAATTGCAGTTAAATAAAGAAAATTTGGCATTATGACGTAAAATGAGAGACAAAACTTTTTCTGCTTAGTTTTATCTGTTTTTTATTGCACAACTTAAATGTAATCAGAGAAGGGGGTTTAATAAGACACTAAGAGTTTGATGATCATCAAATAGGTCTGTGGTTTATCATGTGTCCTCTCAGTACAACTAAAACATCTGCAGTATTTACAACACTGATACTGGACCACATCATTTTTATTTAATGGCACATTAAATATTTCCTTTTATCGCTTGCATTATTATCACCTCTCCCTCCTACCAGTTCACAAGAACCGCACCACATCTGTAATTCTGTAATAAGTCTGTAATAAGTCAGTGCGGCATGTCAAGTGTCAGGCATGAATACTTTCATACACTATGTGCATGTGTGTCTTTTTCATAGGTACAGGCTATTTCCTTAAGCGCAGTCAAAACAGTCAAATATTGTGTTATGCTAAGCAGTCCTGTTTTCCTAACAAGTTGTACTTCATGACCAAGCCCGCTTGAACAGGGTCTGGAAAGGGTCTCACTGTCAGAGAGCAATGAGACCTGGTCTCTCTTTCTATCACCAGTTCAGTTCTCTAAAACAGGGCCCCTAAAAACTCACCTGGTCTGTTTTGACACAACAAACACGACCAACACTGCTGATCATTAAATAAAACTAAGCGCTAGATGACAAAAACAGTGTCTGTAGATATGGCGCTACTCACTCGTGTATTAAATAAAGGCCCCAAATGTTCATGAAACAGCATGAATCAGCTGTTGTGTTTCAACTCTTGTTGGAACTGTTGTTTACTAGCTCCCTTCTTGATTGCCAGTATAAATTTGAAACAGTTCTTGAAACATAAAAACTTTAAAGCAAGGCATTAAAAAATAAGAGAAAAATTGTTTCCATAACTGTAAAAAACAGAAACGTTTACCTTCCTGTTCCTGTTTCTAAAACGGGACTCGATCATTCCCTCACATTTACTAGGAAATTCAAACCATATGATACATAAAACTTCCAGCCATTAATTCTGCGAATGCCTCTGCGAATTATCCAATAGCTTTCACACTTGAAATTATCAGCATTCAACGCCCTTTCCTTGGACAGGGCACTTGGCTCTCATTTAATATAGATGTTTTCATTTAGCAGAGGAAATTTGGTTACACTTTACATTAACTGTATCCTGATGTGAGTGAGGGGAAGGATTAAGGTCCGGCATTCGATTTCAAGAGGAACTTGGGAAGAACTCTCCAGGTAGAACGCATATTAGAATTTAAACAATATGGTGAGGAAAAGAAGGGTTGGGGTGCAAAGGCATATGGGGTTAAAGCAAGCACAAACATGCACAGCAATTCAACTCTCCAGCTCCAGTGCCATAACCTGGGCTTTTGAGAGTACAAATTGAAGGAAGGATTACGGCGATCCCTGAGACAACGTACACGGGACCTCTCTGACAATGTCTGCACTGAACTTCTGCTCTTAAACTCAATGCATGACTAGAAGACTGGTTTGACTGAAATATAAACTTCAAAAGCTTTCAATTACTGGTCTCTGAGTCAACATAAACTCATAAATCAAAAAATGAACCCTCAGAGGTCTAGCATGGGATTAGTACTGCTCACATTATTCTAACTGTATTATTCTTAGCGTTCACTTTGCAGAACTTTGCAGGTAAAGGTGAAAAGAAAGCTCTAGTATTAAAATAAAATGCTCTAACTTCTGTGGTGTACTTGTTGCTCAGACTTGAGACTGCCTTTATGTTTGCTACCTTTTCACACCTTCTATATTAGTAGAGACATTACCAGGGGTACCTCAAGCACAAGAAATGCAACTAACAGTTTACTGCTGCAATCCAGCTTAACATGTAAAAAACATATATCCATGAAGGTTAGTAAATAACACTATTATAGAATAAACAAGTGACTTTAAATGCATTAACTATTGCTTATGATACTTGGTCTAAGTTTATGTAAATCCTAATAATTATTATGAACTATTTTTGGATGATGTATTTTTGCTTTAAAAATAAAAAAAATTTGTCCAGCAAGTTAACTTTACTCAATCTGATAGGCTACATATTTTTAAGGAGACAAATTATTGTAAAAGCTTTCATACAAAGAAACTCCATCCCAGTCTACATTAAATGCTGAAAAAAGTCGCAACAGGCATAAATAACACTTTAACAGGCGTTATTACCACACCGAATAAAAACTCGGGCACAATAAGTGGAATCGTGTACGAGAAACATGTGTTATTGATAGTGCTGTCACATAAACATAATGATAGCGGCCGGAGAGCAATCAAATAATTAAAGCATCTTTCTCTTTTTTTAAAAAAGCCGTTCCGTCACAAAGTGCGCACCGTCAGCACAACCTTACTCAAAGTAACCCTCAACATCTTAGCGCTTAATCAAATATCGACTGGCCTGCAGAATGACGTAATCTTGATGAACATTGCTGTTCAAGAGAAAAAGAGGAACATAAATTTAACGTAAACAGGGATACCCTGGGGTAACAGCGTAACCACCGGCCCATTATATTCCAGACAGTCATTGGTGAACCGCAGCACGCACGAGTCCCGAAGATTAGCCTGCTCTGCGTATCCCTGGATGGGACAGGCATGACAATGATGCAGGGGTCCAGCTTCGGAGATTTAGAGCTAAATGAAAACTTAGAAGACGTGCCAAATTGGTGTGAAGTGCAACGAAAAGCGCCCGTTGCAATAAAAATGTTCGTGTTTTTGTCCTTTCAGATAATTTTCTGCAGACTTGCCTTAGCTGCTACCTGACAGACCGAGCTGCAGCGGCACTTGACTCCGCGATTCAACTTCAACAACAGTGTAAGAGACAGGCCAAACACACGGAGCGCGAAGTGACATGACAATGCACTCACTCAAACAAAACTCGCACGACACAAAGCTGCAGACACCAGGAGGTGAAAGAAATAAAACAAAATCACATCTTTAGAAAGACTGCTGAAGCGAACGAGAAAACAAGCTGTTGCATGAAAAAGGGAGAAGAACAAGTGAGAAGAATCGCTTTTTAAAAGAATAAAAATAAAAAGATGACAAACCTGCAGAGGCGCGTGCACGGTCCTCTGCATGGTGGCAAGGCTTTCAACTTACCAAACAAGTGCAGAAAATGTGAAGCAGTCTCTCAGAAGAAACCACGTTGGACTGAGAAAAGATTACAATACGATCTATTTAGAGAAGCATAACGTCACCCTGGGTGACGTCACGTGGGATTCCTGAACTTCTAAATCATTGTGGTCCGCTGGTAGGTGGAGCTAGCGGGGCGGAGTTTGCAAATGCACGCCCAGGGGCATGTATGAACACCGCTGGCCCTTGGTGGGTGTGGTCCAAAGCTGGAGCGCCAGTACAGAGCAATGAGCGCAAATAAACGTGTGGTGCTGCAGCTTCTATCTGTCAACTGCGAGAGCGATAAACGGGAAAACCTGCTAAACAGTCCCACGCGTGAAGTATAATCAAGACCCTGCAAACTTTAACCAACAAAATCGAAACTTTATAATAAGAAGCTCCCTACAAGTAAATAAAAATAATTCTACTATTTGCTGATTTCCAGCTCCATATCTTTATTCTTGGACTCAGTAGCTTTGAACATTAGCCACAGCCTCTCAGCAAATCCACTGCTGAACCACTGCTGCTGAAGACGGTTGAACTCCTCTTTTAAAAGCTACACTTCCTTTACGCCAGCTTTCTATTGATTGACTCCCCCTTGCAAACAGAAGGTTTGAACATCAGGCTAGATGACTGGGATGACTATATTAGGGCTGTTTCCTCTCACAGGAGCTTTGATTATGGCAGTATGATATATTTATGTACATGAGAGAAAACAAGGAAACACATCAAAAGTCCCCCTTTAAAAGGAACCAAGCAGAAACTGACCTTTACAATGTACCTTGTGTGCGCTTGTGTGACATGATGAGTGAAGTGTTTTTCATGCAAGAATACAAATTTTCTCAGACTTGTGGTCCTCGGATTTGCTAATTCAAAAATTCAAGTAGAATTTGGGAAAACTCTACCTACAAACCTAAAGAACCTAAAGTAATTATGAAACTGGGAATCTCTTCAAAATAAATTATAATAAACATACATGACCGAGTCTAATGACTCCAGAAACAGGAAAGTTACTTTTTGCCAGAATTACGATTCAGCCTCAGTGACAATCTGCATACTGTATTACTCCCTGACGTTACTGTCAGGGCCTTAGAAACGTGTTTTCGTCAAACTGGCTTCATTTTTTGCTTATGTTTCACAGTGAGACTATAACCTGGCAGGACTCAATGCATCATCAACAGCTTGACTGGCAAATGAACTGAATGTGCAAAACACAGAGTGTTGCCTGTTGCCTTTTCTAAAGTGTGCCTTAGCTACAGCACATAGAAGAGATTTAAACAGCTCTGAAGTACAAAGCATTTATGTTGGAGCTCTGCACGACCTGCTGGTGCCAACTGGCTGTGATTTCTTGGGCCACAGACACTGGTAGTGAAGCCATCCTCGGTTCCAGGGATTAATGACTCCTCACACATTGAGAAATGTTTACCACTCGCCACTCCACTAGACACACTAAGAGCTCTGTCACTGAAACAATAACGCAGTCTGAAAAGCCCTCATAACTCAGAGCCTCTCCGCCTTTGTCTTTTAACCAGAGCTTTAATCAACATTTATGACATCCTTTTGTCTCTTTATTGCCAATATATTTCCCAACCAATCCAAACATTATGCTCCCAGAGGAGCAGACTATTAAGGTTGGAAAGAGCCGATACAGTTTGGGTCAGTGACCCACACTAAAGTGGACTTGATCTATATTATACTAAACCTTTTATTATTATGCCTTTGTGCAATGCTTCTAGCTAAGATCACCTTGGGAAGATAAGGACCAGTGATGATGCTTTGTTGTAGCAGGTTCAAAAGGTGAAGGAGGCTAATAACAAAAGCGTCTCATAGGTTTTCAATTTTCATCAAAATATAAAGCACTTTAATGAATATTCCACTTTGCAAAGCAGTCAGCTATAGGAAATAGATGTCCAGATTAATGCTGCTCTTCATACCTCAAACAGAGATGACTACGCCCAAAGAGATATTAGTATAAAGCTCTTAGTAACTGTGCAACAACAGAAATCTAAGATATTTAGTTATCTGTTACCGCTCATATAAGCAAATACTTCTCCAAAATTTGGGGTAGAAAAAGCAAAATAGAAAATAGAAATATAAAACTAATAAATGATTGTAGGTCTTTGTCAACTGGTGTTTTCTTGTTTTCACGCACTACTGGTGCATCCTCACCTTACATCTTGGCTTAAAAAAAAACCTTCTAAAACTCTGATTTTAACCAACAATATATCAAAGCAGTCACTTTGGGGAATTCTGCACTTTAGTTTGTAGATGAGATCATCCATAGTGGTGTGTTTGTTTTAAAATCGCTACGTTTCAATCAGAGGCTTCACCATCGAACTCTTATCACATATTTAAGACCAAGCAAGTCATGACTGTTGTGGCAGAGGGAAAGATGTAAGATAAGACCTAAGCAGCCAAGTCAATTTTACTGGCATCTGAAAGAAGATAGTCTGGGCTTTCCACAGCAGTAGTTATGTTGACAGATTCAAACTTTCTTCAGAAATGTTCTATTTTTTAAAATTAATTAACAGAATAAATTGGTATATAGTCTGAATGTCAAAAATAAATAAATAAATAATGCAGAGTTACTAATCTGTCTGATTTGAAAACATAATCATATCTTTACAAAGCCAGGAAAATATACCAGCCTAGCTGACTATAAATATTGAAAGACATTGCTTCTGAACTGGTGGGAATGTCGTTCCAAGTGTTTTCTGTTCAGTGGTTAAAGATCAGGAACTACTTTTTTTTTTTTTTTTTTTTTTTTTTTTTTTTAATTGCGCCTGTCCCGTTTGGCTCTTTTGCCATCAGAATTGTTGTCTAAAGGCAAAGAAAGATGCCCAACGGATTTACTTTACCAAATTGACCATCCCAGCCTTGCCGTAATGGTCCATTTGATTCACCTTTTATTGTTTATTTTATTTTCACTTACTGAATACGGGACAGACTTGACTGGGGGAAAGAAGGGGAGAAAGAAAGAGGGAAAGAGAAACAGCTGAGAAGAGGGACGGGGGAGAAGGGCAAAAGACAAAAACCAACAGAATGAGCAGGAAAAAAAAAGAAAAAAAATGCATATATCAATCACCTGGATCACCTGCTGAGAAAGAAAAAAGAAAACAAGCAGAAGAGAACAAGAGTAATAGAATAAACAACATCACAATGATATATGGGAATATGACAGTAAATACTAAATATTAAACATTATTGTGCAGCACATAAGATCAACAGAACACAGTGTGCTTTGAGGTAGGAGCCAAAAAGGGTGTAGTTTGTGGGTGTGATCACCCGTGTGTACACCTGTGAGCATGGACGCGCTTGTTTTTTTTGTTTTTTTTATAAAAGGTTCCTTCATGTAATGATCTGCTAGAGGGTGTGGGGGGGCCACAGCCCCGTCCTCCAGGGCATGAAGCAGGTATGGAGGAGATCAAAACTCCAGACATCCAGAGGCCCCCAGAACACAAGAGACCAAGGAAGACCAACAGAGGGGCAGCCGCGCCACTGTCCCAGAAAGAGCTGAGGAGATTCCCAGATGAGGGCTCACTCAGCAGCCGCGGAGCAGAAGCCAGGGGGGGTTGCAGTGACGCGCCCGTGAGCTCCGCCGGCAGCCAGCTGTGCCTGAGTGACCGAGCCCCAGGCCGAGAGGCCGGGGGCACCCCACCTCCGAAGTGGCCCGAGCGAGCCCCAGGCTCCAGGCCCCGATAAGCGGCCGCCAAGGAGTGAGCCGGTGTGTACCTGGACGCCCATCCCCGGACACAAAGAACCACCAACGCACCGATGTCTGAGGGAGTCCGCCACTGGCAGGGGAAGTGGTGGTAGGGGGAGATAGGCCTCCAAACCTTGGAGGGCCTAAGATGTCCCCAGAGAGGTGGCGCCTGACACCCAACCTGACATATAGACACAGACATACAGGCACACACAGACACAAACATCCATTCCCACCCTCATGCTCTCATATGCACTTACTCCACACTCAACCAACGTGGAGACAGACATAAAGAGACGCTGTACACACGATCACACTCCCCAAGCATACTCTACAAACCGGGTCTAGGTACCCTTGCCCCTGGAGGGGGGAACTGCACCCAGACCCAGGTGGTGTTACCCTTTTCCCTGCGGTGGGGGGAGGCAGACCGCATCGACTCCGCAGCAGCAGGGAGGCCCCACACTCCAGACCGCAGTCGGACGGCCAACTCCTCCTCCTAGCCCCCCCGCTCCAGCAGGTCGCAGAGAATGGGGGTGAGAGAAGACTCCAAACCTCCCTCCACCCGCTCTTGTAGTGTTGATGCATGTGTGTTCTAAGGTGCATTTAAAACCCAGGAGGGCATGGAGCTACCTGCCAGAGAGCAGCAGGTAAGCGCATGGTCCCTCCTGCTAGCCCTCAATGTCTACGTGTATTTACATTGGAGGTGGGCAACGACGCCAGGGGTGGGGTGTACACCCTGATGGTACTTTGGATTCCGTGTATCGTGCCCACCCCCAAGATCCTATATGTATGTGTAATGAGAGTGTGAGTAATGTGAATGTCTAAGTTGTGGGATAAAATAAATAAAATAAAAAGATAAAAAGATCAGGAACTACTGTGTGGTGAGGGAAACCTCAGGACATACTGAATATCACAGTGTTGACACTCTGACAATGTCAAGGTCTGTGGGTTGTAAAAGAAAAAAAGTAGATATATTTGTGTTACTTGAAAAATGAGAATGTTCAGTAATTCACTGCATTGCAAAACAACAATACAGTAATAAAAAATTCAATACTGGTTTATGGGGATGTTTTGCAATTAAACTTCAAAATAAGGATAGAAAACCCTTTACTCTACAGGCAGTTGTTTAACCAGTAAATTTACTTTTGTGCACTGCAACATCTGAGTTACTCAAATTTCAGCATTCAGATTAATCATTGAAATACTGAAATGAAGCTAGTGGTTTGAAATTGTCAAGACTCAGTAATTTCTGTCTTGGTATGTCAACTATCTCTGCTGAGCTTTCTAATGGCCCTGGGAGTCTTGTCCAACAAAATATATACTCTGGAGGGTCCTCAGTAGATAACCTTAGTGGCTTTTTCTCGCTCAAACACTTGACCCTATAACATTTACATTAGGTGGACGATAAATGGTGGTGCCTGAGTGAAAGCTATGGAGATTTGTAATTGTGTAGGATAATCTTTTTGCACAGCACTTGCGAGAAAGTTTATCAGTCTAATGATATATGAACTTGTCTTCTGTGTTACTTAAAGGGGATTATTAATAACATTTTTAACAATAACAATTTTTAAATGTTATATGGCGAGGCTAACAATAACACTATCATAACACCTTTAGATCACATTACAACACTGCATGGATAATATGTTGTGAGTGGTATTTCCATTGTGTTAGTCATCCCTATATGATTTATATTGGCTTGCAGGACCCGCTGTCCTATTACAAATCACTTAAATAAACACACTGATGATTTGAGTTAGAAATAAAGTCCCTAGGAAGGTGTTTTCACTTTCAGCTGTTTGAAATAAGTCTCCACTCCATGCAAAAATGAAGCCAGAAGGACTGAGGTGCCCTTTCTTTACTGTAGAGTGTAGGAGTGAGGAAATTATCTTATTGGTTGACTCAAACTTGCTGGGCAGTTCCCAGAGAACAGAAGGGTTTGGTCACTTACGAGCAGCTGTTAAACGTGACTTTGCCTGCATGTGTTTCCACAGTGAGGTTGAACAGTCTATTCAGTACATCCTAAGCCCAAAGAATCTCAAACATATCTATTACCTCATCTCTAAACTTAAGAGTAATGATTAGGTGAAGCCTTACCCATCAAGCAAAAACTTCAATAAATAACAGAGGATAAGCCATGCCAGGATTTTTAAAAGAAACCCATCAGTTTCCTCAAACAAGAAGCTGTGAGTGATGTAATGCTTTCATAGTAATATCCCACAGTGTTCTCATGCATAACTGGAAAAGAAAAAAGTTTTACCATCACTGGTCTGAAATTTGGATGAGCCCAGTTATGACCCATTACACATCCATCAGGCACAGACTCAAAGTTACCACACAGTCCATGGATGCAAAAAAAGTAACTAAAGAATTCTTCCACTCACTTTTTTGCCTCTTTTAAAAGGAACATTTGTTGCATATTGTCACATATACATTGTAGAGACCCGTGTTTCTCTCTTACAAGTTGTTGCATCAGTCACTCTGTTCTCCTGAAAACAGTCAGATGGGGGGGGGAGAAAGAAAAGCAGCTCCAGATTAGATTAATGACAAGGCACAAAATGTTTCAGATCTGTTACTCTGACAAGTAATTTAATTAAATGTAGCGTACACATGCTGTAGTTGTTCAGAACCTGTGCACATTTTCAAATTGATTTTATGCATTAATGAACGATGAAAAATGGCAGCATGCACTTAATTCCAGCCTGTCTCTACCTCAGACTACCTCAGAAAATAAAATCACTTTGCAGAACAAGGCATGTGAAGTGCTGTTGATAGTAGGAAAAAAAAACATATAAAAATAAAATCCTTAGGAAGGATGAAACCTCTTGTAGGACTATACTGTTGGCTGAGTTAGAGATAGTCCTGGGAGACCTTTAATCCACTGAACATGACTTACCTCTATTCACTGGCCAATACTGCCGCTCTGTGGCCATTAGATGCTCTTAAGCTACTTGTTGCTCCAAAGTGGAATTCACAGCACGACTTATTAATTAACCACATTTACTACAAAATATTTGCACATAATTGCAAATGTAACAAGCATCAGTCAGTTCTAGAATACGATTCCGGTGAAGGCAGACACTTACTTAGTTTGTTGAAGTGACGCACATCCTACCTGGCACTTAATTAAAGGTAATTTGAAAACTGAAAGAAAAGGCATACAAATAAGTCAATATAAGGAAAAATATTTGCAGTGACGATGTCTATTAATTAGTCAAGCCAAGTGTGCAAACTCCATGCGTTAAATTAGGCAAACTATTCAAAAAGCAACTTCCTATAAAGCATTACAAGAACTATATAGCCAACTACCGTACTACACAGTTTCTAGGAATGCAGTTTGTGTGTGTGTGTGTGTGTGTGTGTGTGTGTGTGTGTGTGTGTGTAAAATCGCACTTTTGTTATTAGATAATTGTCATCTAACGTTTACTTATCTGCTGTTTTACTTGATAATTCAAATTTGACCAACAGTTCACGTAATTATAAACAAACTTTTAATTTTTTAAATAAGTGATTAATGTAGCTAGACAGACCAAAAGATGACGTTTCGAAAAGTATATTTAGGCTCTTGGCATAACAATGGCAACAACATTGTGTGTTTTTATTTAAAATAATCACAATTATATTTAAAAAAAAATGATTACGTCTTTTAAAGGGAATACGAAAATGTTTATAAACTTTAAGATGAGGTCTATTTCAATTCTCATTTAATATCCTGTACGACCCTAAACTCTAACAATGTATCCTAGTTTGCCAAAAGTTTAATTTTCATCTAACATATTGCCATCCCTTCACTGCAGGCGTGCCATAAGGACTCACTTCGGATACGAACTGTATAACTAGAGGCAATTTAGAAAAATTGTTTGGCTTTTTTAATGAAAGTCAAACAGCCTCACTTCCGGTGTCATTAAGTGTCTCCAGCTGGTTTGACGCAGCTGAGAGAAGTCAGCCTGCTGCCAGTGCGAGCTCCAGCTGTTTCCACCGCTGTCCGCCCCGCTGTTTCCCCGCATTTCTAATGCTGCAGCGACCATGACAGGCATCGCCGCTGCTTCCTTCTTTTCCAACGCTTGCAGATTCGGGGGCTGCGGACTTCACTTCGACTCGCTGTCCGAGCTCATCGTCCACATCGAGGATAACCACATCGGTAAGAACTGATAAGTACCGAGCCCCAGCCTGCAATGGCCATGGCCCCGGTTTGCAGCTTAGCATACGTGGCTAATTAGCAACCTAGCAAGTTACTTCCTGCGTCCTGACAACCCTGTTGCTAGGTGTGGTGGCAGTTGATGTTTCCCCTCTTCTTTTTCTCTTTCAAAGCTGTGTCACTGTGTTATTTTACTGCTGCAACATCGAAGAAACACAAACTGGAAGTTACTATATGCGCCCGGGTCGCGCGTGCAATTAGTTAATGCAGCGCCAGGCCCGCGCGCGTAGCTGGAAACGTCGTGAGTCAACTTAAAGTCAGCAGCTTGTTTCAGTCCGCCTGACAACGTAGTTAACTGGGCTATATAAAAATATACATTGCATATCATTTCGCCAGCTGACATAGGAAAAAAATACTACGTCTGGGTATTGGCCCTTCAAAAGAGAACAATAGTATGAAAAACACACACACTCGTGGAAATATATTATCTAACCAATATTGTTCAACAATTCAGATATTATCCAAACTACCAGCGTTTTTATTATCTGTCTTAGTTCAAAGCACCTTGGAGTTATCTATTATTTAATATGTGGGGTTTTTTTGTTTTGTTTTGTTTCTTTTTTTGTTTTTATAAGTTGTATTCTTCGTTTTGTAGATATACAATGCCCCAAATCTAAAATTTGGGAAAATTGGCTGGAAACTGAGAACTGTATTGCTTGGTAAATTTCCATAATTTGCCTTCATAAGACAAGTGCAAGAAAAAGTTAGAAAACCAGTGTTATTCTACAATGTCCAAATCTAAACCTATGCTATTCCACATGGGTGTTTATCTACTGCAGGCTAGCAACACAGATGCTGCCTCCTACCCCAAAAGATTATCATTTAATGGCGCCTCCTCTAGTTCATGCTGGGAAAGACAATAATAGCCACTGCCTGTGGGTGGAGATTGGGAAGCAATTATAGATGGGGCTGTGGAAATATTTATTTTATTAGCCTGTTCATCATTTTTTTTTTCTGATTGCTGTTTTATAGCCTCTCGGGGAGTTTATCTAAATGAGTTCGGCTGGCACATAGTTAATCTTAATATAAGTTGCTTTTGTTAATGAATTGAAATTAACTGATTACATTTTTTCTGCGGAGGGATACTTCATTAGTTATCTTAAGTTAGTGCAGTGTAATGCATTTGAATTTAAGTAGGTAAAGATTGTAAACCAATTTAAATTAACCTCAATATGCAAATGAAGTGGAAAAAAAATCCCTCTTTTAGAATAAAAAGGAAACAACTATAGACTGAATATGCAGCTATGGTCTAAAGTTTACATACACTCATCATGAACATGAGTTCTGAGTGATTTCTTTAATCTGTTCTTTTTCAGGGTGGAACGCTTGTGCAGTGTGCATGTCTAATAATTTTACAAAATAAGAATTGGGTGCACAAGTTTGAATTTATGTTGGATTTTCTCAAATCCACACAGGTTCAAATATATCCATACACTTGACTAATATTTGGTTAAATTTCACTTAGCAAGTTACACCTCAACCAGATGCTTTTAGTTGCCATCAACCAGAATTATGCTTTTGGCATAATTCTGGTTGGATATTTGGCCACTCTTCCTGGCAGAATTTATAGAGTTCAGTTACATTGATTGGGACCCAGCTAAGCACAGTCTCCAAATATTCAGTTGGGTTGAGGTTGGGACTTTCCAGAAGTTTAATGTTAGCCTCCTTTTTCCATTTCAAAACCATGTTTTGATGTGTGTTTGGGATCACTGTCATGTTGGAAAACCCAGTTTTGTCCAAGTTTCACCCGTCTAGCTGTTGATGTGTGGTGGAGGTGAAGGTGAAAAACTTGAAGGTACTCTTCCTGCTTCATTATTCCATTGACTTTGTGCAACATACCTGGCAGCGAAACAGCCCCAAAGCATGATGCTACCATCACCATGCTTGACAGTTTTCTTAGGTTTGAAAGCCTCACCCTTTACTCCTATAAACACATCATGAAAACATACCTCTTGACATTGTGGTTAAATAGCTCAACGTTTTTGTCATCTGATCATCAAACTTTTCTCTAGAATTTGGTTTGCCTGTGTGGGCAGTTATAATCTCAGTTGAACTTGAAAGTGTCTATTTTGGACTAGGGGCTCATTTCTTGTTTGGCATCCTGTCAGTCCATGGTGATGCAAAAATTGCTTCACTGTGGACAGTGACGCTGGTGTTCCAGTGATTTCCAGTTCATGGCAGACTTGAGCCTTGGTAATTTCTAGGTTGTTGCTGAGCATCCTCACCAGTGTCCTCTCATCTGTTGGTGACAGTTTGGGTCTTCTTCCAGCCCTTGGCAAAGTGATGTCACATCCGAATAACTTGTAGCTGCATGTGGTCAGAGGTGGGAAGTAACAAGTAAAGTACTTTGTTAGTGTACTTAAGTACAATTTTCAGGTATCTCTTCTTTGCTTGAGTAGTTTTTTCTGAAAACATTTTACTTTTACTCCCCACAATTTTAAAACAAATATCTGCACTTTCTTCTTACATTTTCATAACAGGCTTGTTACTTTTGCTTTAACACATTTGGGGGGAGTTATTGTTTTGTCACTGCGAGCCTGCATTTATTAATCATCAGAGGATGTGACATAAAAAGAGATGACATGTGCCATAGTCAAAGGTTAAACAGGGGACAGTGGTTTCTTTGTTTGTTTTTTGCCACAACATCGAATTACCGCAGGTGTCCATAAGTTGAGGTACTTTGGCATCTAGCTAGTGCTACAGAAGGGGAGTGAGCATAAAGGGAGTTACTTTTTTTTTTTTAAGTGTCAGGTCATTTCTATCAGCTCAGCAAACATCAGCAAACACACAAACTGTTTTTGTGCAGTTTGTCTCACAGTGTGTTGCTAGCTAAAGGTCCAGCTTCTGTATTTCACAGGGAGAGAAAAGGAAGAGAGCTAACTTCACTCAGAGATGGAGAAAGATAAGAAAGACAGGACATGAGAGGGAGAAGAGAGGTTAGATTTAAAGGTAAGGACTGCTCAGTGGGATTTGATAAACTGGAAAAGTCCTAATGTTTTTAAATCAGATATTGGGTCTGTACATCTGACATTATGTTTTTTTCATATTGTGAAATTTGCTGCTAAACAAACTGAGGTAGACCATCAACATCAAGTGTAGCAGAGATGAATTTGAAGATAAGCTGATGATGCTTAGATTCATTCGCTGAATTCCACCCTTATATCAACTTCATACTGACTAATATAAAGACAGCATAAACAGTGTGGTGTCAGCTGTGAAACATCTGCTGACTTCTTGTTAAATTCAGTTGTGTAAATCCACAGTGGGCAGCAGGTCAGCTGATCACAGCATGTACACTAAGAAAATCTACTGGAGCTTTCAATAGAAATTGTGTCACCCTCTACAATGTAGGCAACAGAAATCAGATTGATTTTTTTTTTACGTTCCTTCTTTTTCTTCAGGTTCAAGCTGAGCATAATTACAATAAAAAAAATTCAGTTTTCTTTGCACAAAACCAGAAACATCCTCCAAAGAATTATTTTTTTGCTTTCTTATTTTGAGTCTCTACTTTTTGACTTTTACCTGAGTAAAGAAATTGAATCAGTACTTCAACTTTTACTGGAGTATTTTTTTAACAGTAGTGTTTGTACTTATACTGAAGTACAGAATGTCTGTAACTTTGCAACTCTGCATGAAGTTGTTTGAAATTATGATGGGCAGTTGTTTAGAAATGGCTCCAAGAGACCTTCCCGACTTGTGTAACCCTACAACGCCGAGTTCCTTGGACTTTCCCATTGCTCAGATTATTGCTTAATCAGTGAGTGGTGTCAAACTAATCATTTTTACATTGTTAAAGAGAAACTGCCAGTTGTCAATCACAATCATTAACGAGAACTTATTAAGCATCAGTCTTGATGAGCGTATCCAGATTTCTGACCTCAACTGTAAATTCTGTAGCTACTGGATCCAAAAAGTGAACCAAATGCAGTAGTTCATGGCCTCCATGCCTATGGCCTCCATGTGTATACCCTAAGTCAGGGGTCCCCAATCTCAGTCCACGAGGGCCGGTGTCCCTGCAGGTTTTAGATGTCCTTGATCCATCACAGCTGATTTAAATGGATAAATTACCTTCTCAACATGTCTTGAAGTTCTCCAGAGGCCTGGCAATGAGCTAATCATGTGATTCAGGTGTGTTGACCCAGGGTGAGTTCTAAAACCTGCAGGGACACCGGCCTGAGATTGGGGACCCCTGCCCTAAGTAAATATTTTCCTAATTAGTTTTTGATCTCAGTCACTAGTTTCACATCTTATCTAATACAATATGACACTCATTTTGTAAACTATGGTCCCCATTAAAATCAAAAAGGAGGACAAAGCATGGAAAGCCCACCCTATGAAGAGTGCCCTGTGGTTTTTCATTTCGATCTAATCCTTGCTTGTCACGTTTTTATATTAAAATGTTATGAATACTGCATTTTTTTGATAAGTGCTAAGGCATTTATGTCTTTTTAACAAAGGCTAGTCAAGAAAGTGAATTCCAATCCTCACGATTTGAACATGTGATCGTCAAACTGTGGGGAACTACATCTGTTCCCTAATGTAATATTTCAGACTCTTGCTATTGAAGCTGACAGGGCTCAGCTGTCTCTGTTGTTCTTGTTTGTTGCCTGACTGGCTTTAATATCCTCCGCTCTCTGACTGTGTGCTGTGCATGTGTCCAAGGTGTTAGCCTTAGAAAAAAAAGTCTTCCAAATGACTTATTGGGGAATAATGAAGCAATTAGTTGGCTCAAAGTGGAAAAACTTTGCTGCCCCCCTCCTTTGTCTGCTGGCCTGTGCTCACTCTGAGAAGTGAGAAATCTTGCGCGTTGTGCCAAGTGCCTGTGAAGCATAATTACAGAGCGAGTGCTTGATTTGGCATGTCTTCCTCCTCATCTGGTGGCCTGCTGCTTAAAGAACATTCTCCATTATAATTAGGCGCCTGGAAAACAAGAACACATGCTTGTCCACTGCTAGCCAGCCTGCTGGTTGGGTGTGTGAACAAAAGGTGGCGCTCCTTTGCTGTTGGTTGCTGTCTTTTTAGATGGGTATTATAGGCCAGAAGTTAGTCAGTTCATTTTAACAACTCTACATATTTTTCACATTCTAGCCTGATCGAAGAGTCTAGCTAGGGTCATTTATCAAGAGAATATTGAAACGTATTGCTTTTTTGTTAGCTGCAATGAAAATATAGATTATCAGCCCAGATGAAGTATAAACTCAAGGTAGTGGGGTTATTTTTTTTTAACCCCATTGTGAATTAAACTATATTTTGAGTTTTAAGTTAATAATGAGAGTCAGGCTGTCCTCTTGGGCCTTTGTGAGCAAAATTGGCACATGCTAATCAGGACGAGGAAAGTTTGAATTCTGACTGTAATGCGTGCTGGCTTAAGCCTGAAAGAGCTCCTGTGAACTTGATATTCTTGTGTGGTATAAAAACTGCACCCACCTATTCACTGAAATGTTTACTTTCTCACTGGGCAACCAGGCCACTGTAGACCAAAAGAAAATGGCGATCGTGTTATTTAAACCTTTTAGTGTGTGCGTATGTGCTGCTGGGTAGATGGCCTGTAGTGTCCATACACGATAACAATGAGTCTGCTTGTTGCCAGTCCTCACTGGAGGCTCGTTTGGTAGATTTTGCTCTGCACCCTCATAATCTGCGCGGAAGTAATAAATTTGGGAAACGGCAACTAGTTCCCTGATCTGTGCACCTGGTGAGCCTAATTACATTTCCCCAACCCCCGACACTGCTGCTTCTGTTCCTGTGCGGTGACTGCAACATACTTCATAAAAAGGTTTCACACAGGAGATAATGTACAGCCTATGTTGACATTACACAACATGCGTAGTCAACGTGATATTTTTGCTGGAGTCTATTATTTTAGTAATTTTATCTGTAACACCCAAGTTTGACCTAAAGTTGTTTCCTGGTTACTTTCCTGGTTACTACGCACATTGCTTTGCTATGCACAGGACTTCTTTAGCCTTCCGAAAACACAAGTTTATAAACGAAACAGCTGCAAAGTTAAATTCAGACTCAAATTTAAAAATAATTATTCCTGGCACACCGTGCTGGAATGGTTTATTTATTATCAGAGTAACAGAAAATCAATCTGAAGTCATTTTTTTAAACAAAAACTAAAAATATTAGTTATTTTTAACGATTTGTTGCTTTGCCATGTTTTACTGTAAGCTCAGTATTTTTGGGATTGGGACTGTTTGTCAGAAAACATTAAGAAACTCATATTTTTTATTATTTGATACACCAGGGAAATAATTAATTCATTAAGAATGTATTCTCCAGATGGATCAAAATTAGTAAATGGCCATAAGAAATAATTATTGTATGTTTTGGTATGTGTTTGTGAAAACACATCTTTGTGAAAGCACATGAGGTTCTGTCTGAATTAAACACATCGATAATGGATTATTTGAACCCTGCCATGTTTTTTCAGTAAGCCACAAAGGCAGCTTGTACACATGGAGATTGACTCTGTTTCATTTCCTCCTTCGAGGTCACATTGTAATGAATTACCTGTGCCACCACTCCTGGTAATGTTCCCTGCTGCTCAGAGCCACCATAAACATGTCACCATAATGCTCACCACTCTGCTCTACCCTGCAGTGCATTTGGCCATGAGGGTGGAGAGCTAGACACTGGTGGAAATGAGAGAGGTGTGTGTGTGTGTGTGTGTGTGTGTGTGTGTGTGTGTGTGTGTGTGTGTGTGTGTGTGTGTGTGTGTGTGTGTGTGTGTGTGTGTTTGTCGTGAAGGGTGTTAGGGGAGAATAGCAGGCGTCACTTCCCCTTGCCCCAGGAAGGTTTGTTGTGTGATAGTCTCTAGGTTTCTTTTCACAGAATGTCTTAGTGGTCCAGAGATGCACTGAAACCACTAATTCAGTCAGGATTCACTCTCATACACAAGTGTCACATAAATTAATTAAGTGGTTTATACCAAAATGTAAATGATTGTGCATCATCATGTCAAGGCTAGACCTCTTAATTGAAATACTTTAAAGTCTTAAGAAATGCTTAAAAAAACTGGCAAGACAAACTCCTAGATGAAAGTTCAGTGCGCTTTTGGAAAAGAGTTTAGGTCCAATAAATTTTTTTTTTTTTTTTTTTTTTTAAATAACATTACTACAAAAATTAACAGCGTTTGTCATTGTATCCAGATTTTTTTTTTTCTTGCATGTTGCTAAATGAAAACTTTTCTTTGTGAACTGTGTGTTGTTTGTGGGGGGAAAAGGGGAATTTGCTGAAAACCACAACTTGTGTAGAAATGTTTTGGATTGCAGAGCAGAAAGTGGTTTAAACTAATACATATTTTGAAATAATTTGATAAAATGTCAGTGGAAATCAGAAATCAAATTACATATTAAATGATTTGTCTTTATTTCCCACTTGACCATGAAGGAGCTTGTGCTTCTTTGCCTCTAGAAGTAGCGATGATAAATAAATCCCCTTTTTTTTTTTTTGTTTCCCAGAAGGCTTCTAATAACTGGCCACCAAAGTGGACCACCTGTGTAGTCTGATTAGAGGGGTTCCCATCTCTATTTGAGGCGCCTTCGTCCTGGTGCTTGACTGCTGGTGGCCCCAAAAGAATAGCAGAGGCTGTGGGGAGCTGGCCCCTGCTGGCCTCCTCTCTGGTCCTACCTGAGGTGTGTGTGATTTACAGCGTGCAGGGACAGACCGATCCACTGCTGCATGAGCAGACCGCCATTCCTTTGCTTGAAACTCATTAGGGATTTTAGTAGGGATTTCTTGTGCACTCTCTCACAGACACATGCCATTACCCACAGCTCAGAAAAGTCCCTACAGTAGTATATGCACAGTCCTGTGCTTTTGGCATGGGAATAGTGTCGTAATGAATGTGTCTTTCCTACTCTATGTTTCCATGACTTTGGCTGGAGAGTAAAGAGAGGTGTGCTATCCTTCTCGCTGGGGATAAATCCACTGTTAATGAAACACTTGCTTACGACTGAGGCCTTGAAAGAAACCTTCTGCCTTAGGTGCTGAGATTTGACCTGCTCTATCTATCATAACACTCTGCCACAATTTACTAGATATTTGGCTGTACAAACTAACTGTACAAAGCTCTTTGCCTTCTGACGCCTATGGTGACTTTAAATTAAGACTGACTGACTGATGCCTTGTTGATTATATTTTTTTATATTTATATTGCTTAAATGTGGTTTGGGTTTCACTGATAAAAATTTAGAGCATTGTGTGAGGTGTCCATGTCTTTATGAACAATTGTCTGCATAATTTAAATCTCTCTCATTTGGATTTTTTCTACATTTAGCTTAACCTATATTTCTCCTATACATCAAAAGTCTGATGTATTAAGTGGAACTTCTAATCAGTGTGTTTGAACAAAAGTTAGAATATGACCAGTCTGCAAACATGTGGTACCAGCATCCACTACTGAAAAGTGGTGGTGTGGTATTCAACTCCAGCCTTGCAGTTTTATAAATAGCAGGTATATTTAGAAGACAAAATAAATAGTCACCTAAAAGGGAAAGAGAGCCCCTAAACCTAACAAGTTCTTCTTTGACCCTCTAGGTCTTTCTGTCCAGGAGAATTGTATTCGAACTCAGGGAAAACACTAAACAAAGAAAGATGCAAACAGGAGTAAAATCCCAAGGCAGTGGAAGCAATAAATGAGCATGACTCAAGATTTTTATTACAGCATGAAAAAGGTGTTGCTTACTCCTTTAACCAAGAACTTTAATTGCATCTTTACCATGTGTTTCATATCAATGCCTTAGTATTTTTTTTTATATTATATCAAATAGAAATTGGCAATTATCAGTATGATTAGAATTATTTTTTGTTACTCAATACACATAGCTTGTTAAAGCAGCACTTTAGTATTTGTACCTTACAAAACCATAATTTAAAATTCAGTGTTGGAAATGGCCTTAGGTGTAAGTGTTTAAGTGTAAGTGTACAAATAAGCACATAGGCAAAATGAGTAATAGTTTTAACCACATGGGGGTAGCAGTCTTTCACAGAGGTGGACATGGAGGTTTAGTTGGTAAGTGGTAGAAACTGTTGTTTTATGGGGCATCTTCTCTTTGCCCACATGGACAGCAGTGGGAAGAGTGTTTGAAGTCAGCCCTGCTTCACCTCAGGGTGTGGAGATTGGCTATTGTTGTACATTTAGCACCACTGAGCAAGATGAATGTCTGGAGCACAGCATGGGAAAACACAGTATGTGTCAAGTGTGGTCATGTGTAAGCAATGTGGCGTCTGCAGAGCAGCTTTTTTTAAAAACTGCAATGGAAATTTAAAACAGAAGGCTCCTGAGCAGTCTTGTTCTATATTTTATATAAAACAGTGTTGTAGAACAGAACAGAACAAAATTTTAACCATTAGAGAAAAAATATTCACAGCCGCCCCACAGATGTGCCATTAAGTATAGCCACTTTCAAAACTGCTAACATTTATTTAGTCTTTGTCTTCAATTTTTTGTTTTTCTGAGTTAACTTCAATAATGTGTTCCTCTAAACCATCGAAATGCCTTTAGACCCCTCAATTCTACTCAAAAACGTATACCACAATTAATTAATCAAATGATTACTTGCAAAGAAATGTTTTGTTTTTTACTTTTTGAAGATTTTAAGTCAGGATTTAGAGTGCGTCATAGCACAGAAATGGAAATAGTCAATGTTACAAATGATCTTCTTACTGCCTCTGACAGTGGGCTCATCTCTGTTATTGTCTGGTTATATTTGAGGTGCAGTGTTTGATCCTGTTGACCACAAAATCTTACTACAGAGATTAGAACACAAAATTGTTATTTAAAAAAACAACAATGCAGTGGTTTAAATTATATCTATCTGACAGATTTTAATTTGTGCAGGGTAATAGGGAGTCCTCACACAGGTTAGTCATGGAGTTCCACAGGGTTCTTTGCTGGGACCAATACTTTTTACATTGTCCATGCTTTCCTTAGTCAATACTATTGGGAAAACACTGCATATATTTTCATTGCTATGCAGGTGATACCTAGCTTTAATTATCTATGAAGCCAGATCATACAAATTAAGTTAAACTATAGCTTTAATGACATAAAGGCCTGGATTATCTCTAATTTCCTGCTTTTAAATTCAGAAAAAGCTTAAGTGTGTGTACCTGGTCCTACAAATCTTCGAAATTTGGTGTGTAACCAGATATTTACTTTAAATGGGATTGCTTTGACCTCCAGTACTGTGAGAAATATTTAATGATTACATTAAACAAAAATGTAGGACAGCCTCCATTCATTTGTGCAATATTACTGATGCTTCATACATTTATTCATGAATGTATTACTTCTAGGCTACACTGTTGTAATTTATTATTAGGCCCCTTTACTATGTAGCCATATCCCAGTTGTGATTTGGGAGATAAACAGCCTCATTAATTTTCAGATTAGGCTTAAAACTTTGCTTTTTGATAAAGCGTATAGTTGGGTGGTGGATCAGGTGACCCTAAGCCATCCCTTGGCTATGATCCAATGGGTTCGGGCTGCTTGGGGGCTTCCAGTGATACATGTATGAGTGGTTTGTTTTTTTCTTCACTGTTTTAACTCCCTGTGTATTTATACATCACTGCATTTAATTACCAGTAACTATTAAACTCTGGTTCTTTCTCCCATTCTTGTCTTGTCTCTTTTTGCTCTGGGTTTTCATGTCTAAATTTGGTTCTGTCTGAGGTTTTTCCTTCCCGCTGTTTCCAAGTGCTTGCTCCCAGGGGTTGTGCGATTGTTGGGGTTTCTTTCTAATATTGTAGGATCTTTACCTTACAATATAGAGCACCTTGATTGTTGTTGTGATTTGGTGCTGTATAGATAAAACTGAATTGACAGTCTGGACATTTTTTTTTTTTTTTTTTTTTTTTTCTAACGTTAAGCAGATATGACATGAACTTTGTAGACGTCTTTCAAAGGACACGAGAAGCTGGTTTAGAAGCTAACATCAGCTTATGGATCTTCTCCAGCATCAGTTTTCTTGATAATCATTACATCATCTTTAAAACAATAATGATGTGCATTGCACAATACCTTGCTTTTGAGTAGTTCTACAAAATATTTTCAGAGCTGAGCCCACATCCTTTTCTTGACAACACATCCTATCGAATTCTTCCACACAAATGAATACCTGGAACTCTTGATCAAAGCGCACTGCAAAGGTGCACACTGACTAACCTTTTTCAAGACCGCAAAGACCCTTAATTTATTCATATATGTGTTAGTATGACACAGAGTAGATTACAGATGACTTACATAGCCGTTTGTCATGTTAACGTTATCTGGTGCCAAAGTTTTGAAAAGGATACTTCTCTAAATCTAAAGCCCTCCATATTTACTAGCTGCTCTATTTTTTTCCTTTTCATTTTTGTTGCCAAAACTCTTCCTGATTATATTTCCACTGTGTCAACATGCACAATAAAGCTGGCTTCTAAAAACACCCCTTTAAAAATCACTAAAGTCAGCACAAGTTCCCACATAGCCGCACCTTTCCTCTGTGCCTGCCTGTCTGGGTAGAAAAAGTACTTTGCCACAAACATGGAACACAACAGTGCATCCAACACAGCCTGGCATATCACTGAAAATAATTGGGATAGTTTTCAGGTTGTTGGGGTTTTTTGTTTTGGGTTTGTTTTTGGTTGAGAGGCCAGTTCTAGGTGGATAATGCATACTTTTGTGTGCTTCATCCTCCCTGTGACACCAAGACTGCATTGGAGGGAGAACTGGCTATCCTTATTTAGGTCAAAAACACCATTCTGCCTTATGGTGCATTGACACAAATTCATTTTTGTTTTAAAATGTGAAATGTTTATTACTTTAAAGCTGTACCGGGTTGGTCGTATGAATCACAAAAGCTCATATGAAGCTTGATGATGCTAGCCTCGCATGTAATTGGTGATTCGTTCTTCTTGTATTCTGATGAGAGATAATGTAGTGCTCTGATGCTGTCTTCTCTCTGGAATACCTACCTATGTTTTTGTCACCATGATCATACAGCAGCTGTTCTGTAAAATGATGTAATGGATTACATTTAAAACAGCTTAAAGATGTCTTTAGTTTTTGACTGTATAGCTTAAAACGTTTTCTATTGTATTTAGTTTATGTATTGGGTATAGGTATGAATATTTGAATGTAGTTTGTTTGCTGTAGTACTTCTGAAGTTATTATATAGCAACTTGCTTTATGTAATTTCATATAATAGTTATTATATAACCAGATATATTATCTATTAGTTATACATATTTTATTTTCATTTCACTCTTCTTTTCTTTTTCTTTTTCTTTTTTTTTGTTATATGAAACTGTTTGGAGTGTAGGGACCCTGAAAAGTAATTAAGGACCAAAATGTATAAGTAATTCAATTCAGTAGAACAGTTGTCTTAGGGCAATAAATGGATAACAAAAAATAAAATAACCTTGGCATGAAAATATGACAAACTTTAATGTAAAATTGAAGAATTGTGCCATTGTTCACTGGTATATTTTGTGGCTAAATTTCTGCCTTTATGTCTATCTTGTCTTCCCAGATACAGACCCATGTCTCCTAGAGAAGCAGGAGCAGCAGCAGCCAACATATGTTGCTCTTAGCTATATCAACAGGTAAAGAAACAAGTTTCCTTTTGAAATAACCCCACTGAAGGTTAACTTAGTAATGCAGTAACTCAGTTTTCAGTAAAGTGACTTTAATTTACTAAAATCTGACAAAATCATAAGATGAATATTATTAGTGGTTTGCCTGAAAAGATTTAACTAGAAAAGTTTGTGCTGTACTCCTTTGAGGTTCTACCAACAATCTAAAAAAACGTCATCTGGTGGATTGCTTAAATGAATTGCTACAGTATTTGGCAGTTGGGTGTTTTATTGCACTGCGTTCATCCTGGTTGTCTTTGATATGCTGCTTGTGCAGTCGTTTTAAGAGCCTTATGCAGCAAACCATTGTACAAGAAGGTCTGCCTCTGTCTCCCTGCTCACACAAACACATCTTGATGTGGCTATCACCTAATTTGTTAATTCCACATTTGCTTTAACAGTGTCTATATTAACATTTTGGTTTTATGGTGCACATTTGCTGACGACTTTACTGTCAATCATAAAGCCCAAAGGGAAATGCAGCCACTGATTTTTTTTTTTTTCTTAAACAGTAGCAAACCTACAGTACACTAGATTGTAGTCTGAATGAGATGATGCTCTTTTTTTCCATCCAAAAAGTTTGCGAACCCTTACAAGTTTTATACCTCACAATGCCAGGTTCATGACAGATGCTGCAAGGCGAGAACACGAGGCCCTGAAGAAGAAGGTGCAGCCCAAGTTGTCTCTGTCTCTTACAGGCAATCTGTCACGTAGCAATGTTTCCACACCACCCCGCCACGCCAGTGGAAACCTCACCCCTCCAGTCACCCCACCCATCACCCCTTCTTCTTCTTTCCGTAGCAGCACACCTACAGGTAATAATCAACACACTAGTTCATCTAATTAGGTTTCCAGGATAGGATGTGTATTTCCAGATGCTTAACATTCATGTATTTTTCTAACTGAAGCTACAGTTAAATGATTGGTTACTACAGTTTGTCATTCCTGGTGTTGATCCTTGTGCTGAGTCTTTATTATAAGGAAATCTAATAGTTTACTGTTAACACCTAATATTTATTATATGTATCTCTCTGTTTAATATCCATGTTAAAGCCAAAGTTTCTGTTTTTAGTATCATCTAAATGAATTATCCTGTAAGTAAATCAGCTAAAAAACACAGGTTGAATAACAAAAAATATTTTTTTGTGATTGACAGTCTTTGTTTTTGTTGAATTAAATTATCCACATGCAACACTACCAAGAACAAACCTCACACAGTCTGTGGGCTTTGTCTTTTTGCTACATCCTGCTGAAAGAACTATTCTACTAAAAGAAGTCCTTTCAGGATCGGGAAGTCCCACGATCAGAGAGTTTTGCTGACTTTGATCAATTCCCTGGGAGAAATGTTCCCTGACTCGGGCTGAGTTGGTGCTGGTAATTCCAGTCTCCAGTGTGGCCTCCGCAGCAGTCTTCCTCATTGAGCTTAATTACAAGCAAGCAGCCACTTTGAGTCTGTTTAGTTTGTATTTGCCTGTTCAGGCACTATAGCTGCAGTGTTTTATTGCCTCAGCTGTCACTATATAAAAAAATCTTTCATGTGTCTGGTGTTGACATGAAAAGTGACCGCATGGTGTCTGTGTTCATCTTTTCTTTCCATGCCCTCATAAATGCATAATCTATTCTTTAGATTAATTATATGATTGAATTATTACATGTTTTTTAATACCATTAAAAATTAGAAGGACAAACATCATAATAGATTATGATGGTTTTTTTTTTTTTTTTTGTTTTTTTTTTGGGTGGGGGGGGACAGTGAGAAAGTTCTGGAGCTTGCTGGGCCTGACTTGACATCCATAAAGAAGCTCACTGTAAGGCTGCAAAAAATCAGGGACAGCCCTTAAAGTCCAGCTAATTAGGTTTCTTTATTTAGCTTTATAAATAACAGGACCCCCCTTTTATTTTTTTTGCAGCGTTTTCCCACGTACTTCTGTCTTCTTTTTGTGAAGCATGCGTTTTTCTGGAATGGCATCTTTAATGAATTAATAAAACAATAGCAGCGTGTTGACCTAAGACCTCAATGAAATGCCTAAATTCTTTCCCACAATTTGCATATTTCAGTCTTTCCAAAAACTTGCAACAAATGAAGTCAAGATTGTGGGAATGCTATCCTTGAACACATGCTGTGAAGGGTCCACGTTGGTCAGGCTGAAAGCTCAGAGGCCAGGGTTTCATCGTCATAGAAAATATGCATAAAACAAAGCTTCTTGGAGGCAGGTTTGTGTAATATAATCCTGGTGAAGATGCCCTCAGGCGTTTGCTGTTTGACTTTAAATCTTTCACCCTCTAACAGGAAGTGAGTGTGACGAAGAGGATGTAGAGTTTGAGGAGTCTGACAGTGATGAGTCATGGACCACAGAAAGCGCCATCAGCTCCGAGTCCATCCTCAGTTCCATGTACATGAACGGAGGAGATGAAAAGCCTTTTGCATGCCCAGTTCCAGGATGTAAAAAGAGATATAAGGTAAGTTTCATTCGTGGTCTCTTAAATCTTATTAGGATGCCTGTTGTAAACATAATAAAACAGTGTGAAATATCTTTATCATGACCAGAGAGACCAAATGAAAACCGGACATATTTGCATTGTATTAAGTGTGAGAGATGTGATTTTATTTACTTTCAAAATAAATCCAGCCGATTCCCTGCTGTTGACAATGGAAAATTGGTTCTTAGTTGAGCATTACAACAACAGAAATGCATACATCTAGTCCACTTCAGAGATGTGGAGTTTTTATAGCATTTTCCATCCACATCTGGTGTGTGTGGTTGGAATAAATTATGTGCAGCCTGAGAAAATTGCATTGCTGACGTGAATGACAGGGTTATAGGCGATGACTTAGTCTGAGGTAGCAGGCAGCCTTAGGCATCTGTTTAGCAGTAAAACAAGATAGATTTGAAACAAGAAAACATCTTGTCCTACATTCAGATGTTGACTGGTAAATATCATAGATATACCCAAGTCTGTGAATTCCTTTAATGCTACACTATAGACTACCCTACCCTAACTCTACACTATATACACTATATTTTAGATCAATCATAATATCCCTTGCCTTTTTCATTTTGGTATGACCATGATTTTAAAGTACCGGTCTCTAAGAATGAAGATGGGTATATAACTATATCTGTAGGTGCCTATAATTTTCAGAATTTGTGATTTTGCGGGGCAGGAAGGACTGTGATGGAGGCCACAGTTCTGGGAAACAATCTGTTCCTCAGCCTTCAGACCTTTGGATAAAAGGAAACAAAGGTTTAGAGCCAAGCCAGCTAATTTCTGCAGCGATGTGCTGAAATCTGACCTTCTAACAATTCTGACAATTGGAACCTAATATAACTATACTTTTATGCTCATACTTTTGGACTAGCTAATCAGACGCACATGCGTATAGTTTTATGTGTCAATATTCTTTTCTCCAAGCAGTGCACACCAGAATTTAAAAATCAATAGCTCTCCTCCTCCAGCTCTCCCCTTTCTGTTCTGAGCGTCTCCTATCAAATGATCATAAGCATAATCATCTGCTTTATACGCACCAGAAATGTGTCAGTGAAGAGTTTTGGCTTAACATGTGATTATGTCCAAGTAAAAACACTTTGCATTGCTTTGGTTTTGTAATCTATGCAGGGGAGAACACAACCAGTTTCCTCCATAAGTCACAGACTACTATAAATAAACTAATCACCTTTTGAAAAAAAGGAATATGTATATCTGCACTAAATAACAGTCTTTCCACTAATAAGGACAACTCTATAATATTAATTTTAATATTTTAAAATACATCAACTAACTGAGAGTCAGAGTACTTGAGAGTCAGTGCAGATGTGAACTAACTCTACACATCTTCCATTCGCAGAGAGAGAATCCTGGTCCTCTGACTGGTTGAATTACAATAGCTTCAAGGTTATTTTGTTGTGTCTTTGGTTGGTGCGTGTCTAAAGTGGTGGCTCTTTCATTTCCTTGTTCCATTACAGAATGTAAACGGAATTAAGTATCATGCCAAGAACGGCCACCGAACTCAGATAAGGGTGCGCAAACCTTTTAAGTGTCGTTGTGGGAAGAGCTACAAAACATCTCAGGGTCTCCGCCACCACACAATCAACTTCCACCCACCCATCTCTACTGACATGATCCGCAAGTTGCAGCAGTAGAGCCTGAGTGAGGTACCAGCACTTGCCTTCAGGCTATGTCAGCAACCATCAACAGACCACCATCACCAGCAGCAGCTGTCTCCCTTTCCAATCTCCCCCTTTTCTTCCCCTCTCGTTGTATTTTACTACACTACACACTATTGCATGGTATAAACATATTATTGTTCTTTCATATCTTTTATTCAGAATGTTGAATCTTTATTTTGTTCACATTTTTGCATTTTGCACATTTAAACTATCATTTATTTATTTATCATTTGACAGATGGTGAAGGCATGTGTTAGCCCAGGTCACAAGTAGCCTTACATGTACTGCTGGGCGTTCTGGTTTAAAGGGAAGGAGAGAAAAGATTGGGATAATTGTTGAGAAAGGAAGCAATCATACCATGCATTTGTCACATTGAACAGTTTCTTTTTTTTTTTTTTTTTTTTTTAGGATAAAACGTGACTGAGACAAATTCTGTGTTTTTATATAATGTTTTATAGCATGAAATCCAGCATAAAAGCATTATTTGGCAATCTCTAATAGGCTTAATGTTACTGATCATTTGTTGGACTTATTGTAGTTACTGTTCCTTTCATATCACAAGAATTCAAAACATTTTTGATAAGTTTTACTTTAAACATATGTGTGAGCACCAAAAGAATGTTCTCAGGTGGGGTTTTTTTTTCTTTGCTAACATTTCAGCATCATAATCCTGCCCAAGTGTTCTGATAGTATTTAAGCTGTCATTGTTCCTCATGTTCCTGACAGCTTCCCTGAAGACGTAAGCAGTTTTCCATGCTTATTTACAGTAAGGGATTGAAGCACTTTTATAAAAGTTGCCAAATAAATTAGCATTTTTACCAACATCTTGTTTCTAGTGTATATACAGTGAGTGTACAGTTGCACGTTCTACATTGCTCCAAGGAAAGATGTACATCAATCATTTCATCTTTTCAGTATTGTAAGATTTCTGTAATAACAGCAGTTGCCTTGAAATGTAAACCATTCCAAAAAGTCTTTGTATAACTTTATTTTCAAAGCTGCTGAACACAGGCAGTCAGCCCACTCTGTTTACTATTCACTGACTGCCTGAGGCCTGAGTTATGAAGCAGGTTCACCATACCCACAATATCTATGCCATAAGTGAACCCAGATAAGGTAATCAGGCAGAGGTGGCTTTCAGCTTAGTAGCTGTGGGATGGCGTTGGCAGCATCTGACCAATCAGAAACATGGACAGGTCTTGTGGCAACAGATTGATATTAAAAAGGAAGCTTTTTATATTTTTCTAAAATTAAAGACATAATACAAACTGAAAAGCAGCACAGCTGTGAGTATGTGTAGTAACAAAAAGCACTATAGTATATAAGTGCTGTATGAATGTGTTTGAGCTTTAAGTACTTTGTTGAAAATGACTGAAAAAGCACTTTTATTGAAGCTATGAAAGAAAACTAACAAGAATGCTGACCCTGCAAGTTGGAAAACTTATCAGTATCAGCTTTATACTTAACACACAGGACAATCTAATAGTTTACCATAAATTAAAAAAAAAAAAAGGCTTAGCCTATATGCAAAGTACAAATGGGTTCCCCTTTTAGGATTATATATTGTTTCTTTAAAAGAATAACAGGAATATAAGAAAAGTGATTCTATGAATTTGCATTTCTTGACATGATCAAGAAAAACCTCAAATTTTCCACAGAACTGATTGGTTAGATTTCGTACCTGTTGGTTTATTATCTCAAATACAGGTTAGGTGTATGTGATAAGTCAACATGGCGATGTACGTTGCAAGAAGTGAACCTCCTTATTGAGTTGATAACCCAGGTTTAGCAGATTTTTCCTGGATAAGCCCAAATCCTGTTTCATAGTACAGGTCTCAGGTCCCACAAAACTAGCTGTCTGTCATGGATAATGGGAAAAGAGGAACTAGTGTCAGTATATTCAGCACATTTGCATTCTCATAGTCCTGCTCTTAGGCTGCGAGGGAATACATGTAGCTCTTAGTTTGTGCCATAAAAATGTGTTAGCCATTTGTAAAGACTTAATAATTAAAGTAATTGAAAACCGAGCGTGAAATTCTCAAATCTGAGCCACTAGGTTATTTTCACAGCTTGGTGTTAAGGAACTAAAGTCCAAATAGGAATCATGGCAAAATTGAACTGCCAGTATGGAGACAACTCTTTGATATAGTGTACAGTGAATGTATTGTCCAGTGTCAAGTGCATTAAATTATATTTTCATATATTTCTGAAGTTTAAAAAAAAAAAAAAAAAATGTATGGAAGTATATATCTGAAACGGTAAAACCAGAGGTGGTGACGTACTGTATTTCTTCTTAAAGCTGCTTCATGTAAACGTTTGTTACTTTACAATAAAGGTTTCTCTGCTCTTCTGACGTTTGCATTATTAACTCTTTGGACACAATTCAGTTTTAGACAGATTTTATTAATTCGTTTTAGATACATGGAACTCACTAAACTAATGAAACATTTCTATGAATGAAATAAGTTATTACTGTAAAAGAAAAGAACAAAAGGAAGGTCAACAGAAGCTCGGCATGCAGCGATTAGCTGATGATATGAAAGTTCTTAAAGATTCAGACACAATTAAATAATTCAAACCCAAAGAAAAGGAAACCTAAAAGTCGTACATAAATTATCAAGGCTGTCACAATATTGTTGGCTTTAATTATTCTAAAATAGATGATCTGAGCATATACTGTATAATCATGTATGGATATAATCACTGAAGAGTTCTCCCTGACTGCATATAGTGCACCAAGGTTGCTGTCTGTAAAGACTGACTAAATGACTTGTACAGTGTAAGGGGGAAGATTTGGCTGCATGTTTGAAATGTAAGTTTGGTAAACACTTATCTCTTTCCCTGATTCATTACATCGTGTGGACTAACAGATCTGTCCGTTTAAAGTCCGTATATATGCGCACAACAGTCTTATCCCCCAAAAGTATCCTTAAAATCCAAATTAAATGAAACCTTCCACCTTAAAAGAAAAGAAAAAATGGTGTGAAAACAAATTTGGTAGCCCTGCCATGTCACTGAATCATTTTCATTTTTAAATGTTAAATCAGCTCCAAGTATTTCTCTAAGGTGAAGTAAAAAAAAAAAAAAGAAGCAAAATTCAGTATAGTCCTAAAGAGAGGATCTTCACACCATTACATGCAAAAAAAAGAGAAAAAAAAAAGAAAAGCGTTGTGAGTGGTCGACAGGAAGTAAGCAGACTGGATGTGCTGATTTTCTGTTTATCTAGTCGAAGTTTAGCGGGTGGCTGTCGAAGTGAGTAAGCACGTGATTCTCAAACACTTTCTGGTCGCAGTCCAGCGGGAACTGCTCGCTGCACATGGGGCAGATTTTCCAGTGGCTCTCCACGTGCTCCTCAAACTTACTCTGGTCATAGTTGGGTGGGAAGATGACCTCACAGAGGGGACATCTTTTCATGTCCATGCTGCGCGTGGGAAGTGGATGGCAGAAGAGAAAGAGGGGAGAGAAAGCTCACGTTAATAAGCAGTCAAGCAAAGACGTGGGCAAAACAGGAGCACGGCTAATAAAGAGCATCCGTCTGATGCAACGTGGGTGGCCTGCGCTTCATCTAATGGGGTGGGGGTGGGGGGGGGGGGGGTGCTGCAGACGTTTTTACACATGTCAATACACAAGTTTAACACACTTGGAGAGTTTGGTTATTATCAAGGTGTGTTACCTGGGATCAAAGCAGAAGGCATTTTGTCCGTCATTCACAAATGTGCTGTGAGTTTCAGTTACTGTGGGCTGTTCGCTGGTATTACCCTGAGAGAGCAGCAGAGACAGGGGGAGACGCAAAATGGCATTAAAATAATCAAACACACATGATACAAATTAGAAGTACTGCATACTGCATATGGGAGAGAGAATATTACATTATTGTTTTGCTTTTCCTCTGACTCCTCATGGCCTTCTGGCCGGCTGTGGTTGCGGGTAGGCTGGATACACACCACATTGCTGTCCCAGGATGGCGGGCCTACAGGGGGCAGCCTAAGTGGCTGGTCATCTGAGAACTCATCCGCATCATCTGCAGGAGGATTTTCAGAGACACGGCTACTGTAAATAAAAAGTCACTCATCTCTGCAATGTTTAGTGAAGACTTCTGAAAAGAAAACAAACCTTTTGAGTCCGAGATGGAGTAAGGGTTCCCAAAATGCAGCTTGCTGGGGCTCTGAGAAACCAACAGAGGGGTAGGGGTATCCTGTGCATACGGGACAGGGTACTGCAGGAATAAAGGCACACTGGACTGGAGGTTCTCCAGACTGGTTTTCTCACTGGTCCCCTGATCTCCCTTCCTGCTGCTGCCCTTCTGGAGCTCCTGACGCAAAAGGGGAATTGAAACAATTTCTTCACAACAGCAAAAACCACTGACAAAATTCAGTCCCATCATGTGCATATAGTGAGGACACTTTGTTTTAACATGTCTTTAAGATATAATCTTAATTTCCAGAAAAAAAAACTGATTGCATTCACAGCCCAGTACAACCACACACAAACCTGCTGCTGACCATGGAGCAGCTCCACTGGAGCCTAACGCACTGCTTTTTCACTTGTTCCACTCAGATTCTATCCTGCTGGTCTAGTCATGAAACCCGCAGCCTTCCAGACAGAGAAGCTGCTTTTCTAACCTTTAGGGCATCGCGGCCCCATATATGATTCTATCTCAGTGTGGCTCTCCAGCTAAAAAGGCAAAGCCGTACCATCCCAACACAGAGCTGAGACTTTTTTTTTGGGGGGGGGGGGGGGGGGGCTTTTTGTTGTGCTCACAAAAGCAGTTTAATTAACACCTTCATTTAAAAGAATTTTCTCACTTTCAAAGGGAACAGGATTCTGTGTTTTTATGTCAGTAAGAGACGCCAAGTTAATTTACAGTCTAAACCTCAAATTGGGTCATTCTCCTCCTCTTAACTTTAGCAGCATTACCTCAAAGCAACATTTTAGGTCAGTGAGGACCTTGCTGTGGCCTAAAGTAATGGAATGGAAAATAAGAAGTCATTTACTCTGCATCTACAATTAGAGGCATATTAAACAGACCAGATTGGGAGAGGGGAAAATGGCAGGGGAATGGCACATTTCAGGCAATTTTTAAAATGGAAGGAGTCTATAAAAGAGAAAATGAAAGCTGTCACTAACCCCCTCCAGTTTTTCCTTCTCCTTCATAACAAGCACAAGTGTGTCCTTAAGCTCCTTTAGCTCCCGTCCCTTCTCAGCTACCTGGCTCTGTAGAAAGTAAAGGGCACAAAAGCAGAAGAATGAAGAAACACTTTATATACTTAAACTCTTGATGTGCTGCTGATTAAAAAATGTGTAAGTGAAATACAGTCAGACCATAGTGCGTGACGTTAATTGATCACAGCCATAAAAGGCTTCTCTTTGCTGAGGACTGATTTATGCACAATACTGCTCAGAGCAAAACAACCTGCTTGAATCCCTGTGAGACACTAAGCAAATATCTGCCTGACCTGAGCCAAGCACAGCATTAGCCAAGCAACCAGAGATGACTCCTGTGAGCCAAGACTTGCTTGTCTCCAGAGCCTGACATAAACAGCAGTAAAATGTCGTCTCACAGATCGTCCCGCTCATAAACAACACTGTCAGAGAAACTGTGTTCAAGGGGAGAGATAGCATCAAAGGCTAGATCCTTGAGCTATACCAGCCATACACAGCGGTAAAAACACAGAAGAGTCCAAATCAGGTCTGCTTTGAAGGAGAGCATCACTGGCAGCTGACAGCTTGGGCTGTGCTAAGTGTCTGCACTCTGCCTACACTAACCTTATAACGATCTTCCTCTGCTGCCAGCTGCAGCTTCAGGTTCTCGTTGGTCTTCAGTTGCTCTTTAAATTTCACTTCCATCTTGGCCAGCTCATCAGCAAACATGCAGCTACGCTCCTTCTCCTCCTAAAGGGCAACACATGATTCAGTTTTCATCACACCACAATATACACAGAGGAGAAAAATAAATGACAAAAACACTGCTCACAAGGTATCAGAGGTGCAGGACCTATAAACAGTCAAAGTAAATAAAAGATTCGTCTGCACCAGCTGAGATTTTTCCACGTACTTCAGCGTGCAATGTTTCTTTTATTCATACCATTGAACTACAAACGTCTCTCACACATTTGAACATCTTATTTTGGGACAAAATACAGCAACAAAATAAACAAAAATAAATGTTTCTTACCATCAGCATCTGCTTGCATTTTCTGTATTTGTCGTTCCTGTCCGACGCCTCTCTGCTGATGCCTTTCAGCTTCTCCTGGATGATGGCTTCCAACATTGGATCAGCAGAACCTGGACTTCCTATAGAGTTATGTTTTTATTAGTTTATTATTCTTCAACAAAAAAAACAAAAAAAAACCTCTGCAAAATAAAAAATTTACATACGTATCACCAAACTGCTAAGGAACATAATTTAGAGAAACCAAGAGTTCAAAATAAAGCTAATGAGAAATAGAAGATAACTGTCTAAGGTACTACACAACTCCTCAAGATTTTGTTTTCTAAAGATAATTTTTCACTTCATAATTTGACTTGGGTACCTGGCACAGAAGTGTCTGGACTCCCCGATGGAAGAACTGCCATCATTTCTTGGGCAGAGCTTCTCTTCAGCTCCTAAAGACGAGAAAAATGTAGTGAAGACATAATAACAACAACAAATGCAGAAAAAAAACAATTCACAAAAATATTTACAATGTATTTTACAATGACATTTAAAGATGAAAATACATCTTATCTGTATAAAATATTGTATTGTGTGTTTTATATATATATATATATATATATATATATATATATATATATATATATATATATATGAAAGGATTAACACAGGCTTGAGCTACTTTTACTTATAAGAATTTGTAAAAATCCAAAATAACAAAAGATAAAAACTGGCAACAATTATACCAAGATTGAATTTTCCAGTTTCCATTTTTGACATATCTACAGTGAAATTAAAATAAACTTTATTTTATAGAGTCAGACTGAATGATAATGAAAATGAATTTGTCTGATGTGTTAATTTTCATTTTCAGCTTGCACTTCTTTCCAGTCAAGACTGGCAAAATGACTGAAGGCATTAACTAGTACAAGTGAGGCAGGCGTAGTGTTACAAAGATACAAATGGAAATTCTGTTCTTTCACTTGTTGGGACATGAATACAGTATGTTGGCTGGTATCCATGGGGACCTACCCCTTGCTGTTCAGAGAGTTTCAGCACTTGTTTTTGCAGTCGCTGACATTCCTTATATTTTTCCTTGTAGTGTTCTGCAGCCATGTGCAGCCGCAGCTTTAGATCCTCCACCTCTCTCTGCAGCTCTGCTACAACAGCTGGGTCTGCAGCAGCTTCGTCCTCTGCTTTGGCCTGTTCATGTAAAACATTGCAGCAGAACAGATCAGAACTCCGGCCAACTGCAAGGTCCACTGTGACAGTGCAGCGATATAACTTCCTGTGAGTCATTAACTATAATCACTATCACTGTTTATATTAAAGTAATTCTTTAGCATGAGACTGGTGGTCAATAAAAACAGCAAGTATGAGAAGAATTACAGCATCTTTCAAATGCAGAAGCAGTTTAAAACCCCCAAAACAAAACAAACAAACAAACAAAAAAACTGTGTGGGAGAAACGTTTTCTGTTTCCATTATTTTCATACCGTTAACTTTCTCACACAGTGCTCAACCAAACAGCGTACCTACACACAGCTGGACATTTATATACGATATGATTTATTATCTTTTATTTCTTTATGGTGACAAAATAATAAACGCTATTGTGATCTAAATATATGACACAAAGTCTTCACCCTCTTGCATCAACTTTTGATGGAAGTTGATGTATAATTTTGAAAAATGTTGAACTTTTGCATATTTATTATTTAATGTGTTATTTTAGATGTTACCAGACATTAATCCTTGTTCTTGATCTGCCTGTTTACCATGATATTAAATACGCTTAACTTCAAATGAAGCTCTTTTAAACACGAAAGGCTGTCTGGCTATTTGAGTTTCACTCTTACTGCTTCCTGCGTGGCCTCTGCCTTCATCTGCTCCACCAGGCATTCCAGGCGGACGCACTGGGCCTGAGTTTCGGCCTTGGCTTGGCGGAGGTTGTCAGCCTCAAGTTTAATGCGGTACAGTTCAGACATTGTACGATCGCGTGCACTGGAGGCGTCTCTCAGCTCGGCAGCCAGCAAAGAGGACTGCTGCTGGTTAGCCTGGAGCTGTTCTTCCTTCTGCCGCAGCTGCTCCTTCAGGGCTTTAACATCTCCCTGCAAGAAGTAAACACGTTTAAGGCGACTGACTCTCATTTCTCTTTAAAGATCAGTTATTACATCTCAGTTCTCCTCTTCTTTCTACTGGAAATCTTTAAATTCCATATGATATAATAATGAATTATATTAAATGCGGTTTATTATCTACTTCTGACCTCAAATCAAAAATCTTTTTTTTTCTTACCAAGGTGGAAACTTTGGCCAGGATCTCTTTGTACTGTTTGTCCTTCTCAGTGAGGCAAGCCTGGAGGCGCCCCACCTCCTCTTTAAACTGGGCAATGGCGTTTTCCTTGTTTACGTCCACAGACTTCAACATCTGCAGCTCCGCACTCAACTTAGTGTTCTCCAGCTCCCGGTTTTTCAGGTGAATCTGGCACACACACACACACACACACACACACACACACACACACACACACGAAGTTATAAAACACAAACGGAGTGGGGTTTTTTACCTCATTTATACAACACCGATCACAATCAAAGACCATATTAAAATAAATGTTGCATGACCTCAATTACAAAACAGAGATTGAGATAGGCCCATAAAGTTGTCCTTTTGAAACAGACGCAGTGTGATGGTGCAAGTTAAATTAGGTAGAGGTTTTCTGTGGGAGCACAACAGTATGTGGCACTCCCAGTTCCTGTGCAGTACACACCACAACAAAGACACAGAAACACCAATTGCGCCAGAAAACGGAACAAGGCATGTCCTGTTTACAATAAAATACCGTGCAATCGTGTGCCAAAAAAACAAAACAAAACATTGAATCTTTATTTAAAGATCATATTGGTAAGTTTGAGGATTTAGTATTGATATCAACAAAAATAGAGCATTACCTTGTAGAGTTCCTTCTCATCTTTTTCATTCTTAAGATGAGATTCAAGAACCTCCTTCTCTGCTGTAAGTTTCTTAAGTCTGTCCTTAAGACTGGAGAAACAGAAACAAAAACAATATATAACTAAATAGTGTATATGTTCGCATTAATAACTCTCTGTACATCTAAACAAACAAATCTAGAAAATCTAGTGAATCTGCCACAATCCTTTTACTGAGAATTCACCTGTCTAGCTCTGTTTCCTTTTGAATGCCTTTCTGTGTCACTCCAATCAGATCTTCCTCCAACTGTATGATTCTGGCTGTGGCCTCATCCAGTCTCCTCTTTACCTCCTCTTTCTCTTCCAGCAGGGCCTGGGAAGAATGCTGCACTTCCTGTGAGACAGAAGACAGAAGTAAAGTTCAGCTGAAAGAAAAAGAAAGCCTCATAATTCATAAAATAAATACAACACTTCTTGCAGTACCTAACTTCCTAACATACAACTTTCCATCTCTGACTCAAAGCTTGAGGAAAAATGTGTGCAAAACATTAAAATTTTATTGTCTTTGAAATACAAGTCTAATTCAAAATGAACGTGATGGCTTGATAGAGAGTTTTAAATGTTCAAGAAAAAATGAAATGAATATTTTACAATTTGTTTATAGGCAGAATTTTGGAATCTTTATATTCACACACCATAAAAAAATCATATAAAAGTCTAGTCATAAAATTAACAGCCACAAAATCTGTAATCATGTTTTCATCTGAAAGCCGTTTTAAAACCAGCAGATTTATGGCAGAAAATGGCAAAGTGAATTATGACTGACAATGCTTTTAAGACCTAATGTTATACTATAAAAAGCAGAATTACAACTTTGATAATACAGACATCCATATCCATCAGTGTGTGATTTATTTTTTCAGTACATCATGTGTTTGGATACATCTGCATGTTAGGACCCCTTCACTAGGGGGTGCTAAGAGACTGCTGGGCCAAATGTAAAAAGCTCCATGCAAGAGCCAGTGCATTAATACTATAAATCACTGATTTCCACATGTGCTGCTTATTTTAATGACTATTAAAATATATAGCATGGCCTGAAAAAGGCATTTTGTGTTATTTACAAGTTTTAGAACAGCTACAAATACTGCATTTCTCAGCTTACTTGGTTCTCTCTTCTCAGCTGAGCACAGTTCTCCTTCTCTTGCTCACACGCCTTCTGCAGGCTCTCTTTCTCAGCCTCCAGTTCCTCCTTTTCCTGCTGCAGGAGGGCCATGTTTTTAAGCAACTCATCTTTCTCCCGTTGCACTTCTTCCACCTTTTGCTGCCAAGAAAAAACAAAAACACTTTTCAGTACTTTTAAAAGCTTAATTTACTGGTAACATACGACTGAAATCATAATTTTCAACTGTGCACGCTAGAAATCGATATTGAAGCAAAATAAAACCCAATGAAAATCGATGCGTACTGAGCGCTGCTGCTCAGGCAAATTGTACCTCGAGAATGCCAGCCTTCGTGGTGACCACCAGGATGTCAGAGTTGCATTCATCTTCCACAGTCAGCAGCTCATCCTCTGTGGGGCTGCTGGCACGGAACTGAAATGGTGTGCTGGCCCCTCGGATCTCCCCTTTGTGGGTCACATAACAAAACTGGTAGAACTCGCCATCATCATTGGGAACATAGTACCCTGGGGGAAGTAAATCACTCAGTCAGTGAGCTCAATGTTAGACAACAGAGCAACACGAATCATATTCCTCCACAAGTCTAAACATATCTCAGTTATTAGCGAATCTTAACCTGAACACTTAACCCAAAGTTACAATAAAATGAGAAAAAAAAGGCACAAAAAGAGCACAAATACTACGTAAGTGTTAAGTCCTGGTCTGGCAAATCACTTTAATTGTGCCGGTTTATGAAGGGTGGTATAAAAGACAAAAACAGAACATTAACTCAAATGTCATTAAGACCAGAATGGAGATGTCTGGGAAAAGTTTCTCCTCTATCCATCCTGTCCACAACTGCACACTTAACAATTCACTCACCAACCCACATGATATTCAGTTATTAAAAAGGTGTCAAAGTTACTGAAAAGTATGTATGCTCTTACCCTGAAAGACCACTGTTCTGTTCACTGCAGTGCCTTCCACATAGTTCTCAGGGAGAGGCGACCACAAGAATGTGTAATAGTCCCTCGCTGTGCTCCAACCAACCTGTGAGACATTGTGGGGAATTCATTCAACAAGACACTCTCACCACATCAGTGCAGCATAATAGCAATGGATGGATTAACAGGGGAACTTTCCCAAATCCGCACGCTGTCACTTCCAAAATATCTCAAACTAGTTTATTGCAGTAATCACAGGGCTTTAAATCTATCTTCGGATGATAGTGTAAGGACATGCCTACTGTAATATTTTTTCATTTACAAAAGTTATCATCTGGAAACCACTCCTGCTAACCATGTGCATGTGGTCTGGCCCTTATCATGAAAAAGCCTAGCTGTGGAAATGTAGCTACAACTCACTTCAAACAGGAAAGTGGAAATAGGTGAAAATTTTATACATAGGCAACTTGAAAATGAAAACCAAAATTTAATTATACGTATTTTATGTGTTGTTAACTGATGACTGATGAGGGGGAAGTGCAGAAAATACATCCATAACTTCAGACCGGTGCCATAAAACTGTCAAACAAAATCAGTGTCACATTGAGCTTGCTGGTTTTTGGTGTGCACTCCCAGGCGCAAGCATGCATCTACAACAAGCCCAGTTAAACCCCATTACACCATTACACCTAAGTTGGTTAAGTTGTGGTGTGACTTTCAAAACTCTGCTCTTAAAAAAAGGAAAAGAAAAGAAAAATCATACAAGCAAATTGCACTGCAGATACACTGTGTTTCTAGAAAGCTGCATGTAGGAAGCCTTTTTGCAACGTCTGGGCAGTTTATTTTCTCACCTGTGTGCAAACAGCCTGCAGCCACAATATTGTGAGTGTTCATCAGAGCCAGAGATAGAAGGCCCTGGTGCTCCAAAACCCCCAGTGCAGTTCCAGCCTCCAGCAGTAAAAAACAGGAAGCAATTAAAACATGCACCTAGTTAGTGAGTGTCATTACTGAAGGCTAGCCCTCACCAGTCCACTCATTAGAGCTGCAGAGGTGGTGGTGGTGGGTGAAACCTCTGTAGGGAAATTACAACAGAGGACTTTGCAATGTTGTAAATTCCTGTTTTTCCTCATAGATATTAGACAAAAGGCAGAGAAAGTGTAAGGCTACCATAACAACACCAAAACACTGGTTTCAGATCAGTGACTAAGACAACAACACAGATAACACTGTAAGAGTAAACTTTCCAAAACCTAAAAGAAGTCTGAACATCTACCTATGCAACATGCTCTTCAGCTTTAACACGATTTTTCATCAGCACTTCAGCAAGAATGCTGACAGACGTGAGTGACAATATTCCCCCAGGAAGTACTGTAACATCTATCTGCCAATTAGCCTATATAAATTCAAGAGTTATTCATGAATCACACAGACAGGTTGTGGTCAGACAGGTTAATTATAACGTTGGGTTAGCTTTCTCCTGGGCCAATGCTGACAACCTACCTCAACATTCCTTCATAAAGCCGAAAACAGCTAGCACCAGCTCCATACTTGCAGTTATGGAACAACAACATCAAACCAACAGGGACCCATACTAAAACAAACATTTCCTTAATCCATTTACCATCAAGACCTTAATTACTTTATCTAATTATTAATATGATTAGTATTAATTTGACCAAACTAGTTTGAAGGTCGCTGTGCTTTTCCATTTCCTCTTAATAAATCATAAGCCTTGTATAATATATAAATATAATACTTGTATAACTATGCATGTGACGAATAAAAAAATCTTGAATCCTGAATCTTAAATAAGCCAGGTTACCGAGTTATTTAGTGGGAACATTGAAAGGAAGAATGAGCCTGTGCCAAAAGCAGCTATAACTACTCTTTGGAGCTCACGCGAATGTGTGTAAAGGTCTATCATTTGCCTGGATAGGTAAATGATAGAGCTTTGGCACCAAGCATTACCTCTGTCAACAGTGTCAATGATTTACACAATTTAAAATCCTGCACTCAGCCTTTTCTGCTGACGCTCTATTGTTTGGAAGCTCAAGAAATTTGTAATTTTAAGATTTATGCTGCCAGTTGGTGCCTACCTTCAGGCTAAACACAATGTGATGAGGTATCACAATGCAGTACCCAATTTGGTATGTAAACAGCCTCCAGATAATACCCGATGCACCTTCAATATGAAGGCATGACCTATATTATTATGAAGGTTAGGGAAAGTCTCTCTGCATATACCCACAATAATATCACATGTAAAGCAAAATGCACACATCAATAGTTGACATAACAAGGACAGTAAACTTAGGAGCTTAAATCAATATTGCAAAGAAAATAACAATTGAACCTATTTTTTGGGCTGTATTACTTGAACTATAGCATGACATTAGAATGAGTGCATGCTGCAAATAACCTATAACTTCAAGTATATATATATATAAATAAGTTTTCATCTTCAGTCATCTTTTCCTTTCCACTAAAGTAACACACGTTTTGCAGTCTCAATGCGAGTAAACGATCTATGAGTTTATGAGTCACAGACAGTCTAGTTGAATCCTATATAACAATCCTGCAATTACCTATTAATGAGTGACACTGTAGTCAGCATTACAATATTGTTACATTATAACCTGTCCAAATTGTAAAAGAAAGGTAACATACTTTTTAACTACAAGATAAGCAGTTATATTTGCAAATTATTTCAAGAGAATTTGGGGGTTTTAATACTTCTATTAGGAAAGGAAGCCACTGTTAACACGTTTTAAAACTTTACACGCAACTGTGTGCACCTGTGGCACTGTTAAAGTATAATTTATCAGTTCTGTCTCTTTGTATATGCTTCAGCTATAACATCTGAGGAAATACACTGTTACAACTAATTTGGCTGTGGATTTAGCTTTAACTTATTATTTAGCCATTGTTTAATTCTATAAGCAGAAGACAACTAACAAAATCAGCACAAGCAGATTGAGAGAGAAAGAGCCATAAGGCTGGGTTCTTTAATGTGATGTATTTCATCTTAGCTTCCATCTCAACTTCAGTAGATAAAAAGCATGCTGGTCTTAATAATAAGCCTAACGTCACGATTCAATGCAGATGAGGCTAATGTAAAGCTACTGGGTTGGATTTAATGCACTTCTATAACAAGGCCCATATGGGACACCCAAGCGCATGGTGGAGGTTAAAATGCTCCACTTCCTCTGTCAAGTTTCAAGTGGATAAAATTGAAATCTCTCTTTTATTCCATAGATAAAATAGTTTATACAACAGACAGTCTAGATGTAAACTGCAGGCTGTTCATAATACAAAATTGAATTATCAGACAGTATTTTTACTTTCCATTATATCACACATAAAGTGCTCTAGTGGTCTAGTTATGAAAATACACATTGGACTACTTCTGTTAGTACCATCATGGATTCATAGTCCTCATTGATCATAATTATATATCGTGCTTTATTATTCCGCTCATTCACCTTGAAAATGCCAACCCAGTCCTTTGGATGCGGTTTGATGAACTGTGTCAGGGTATAGTGACACTCCAACGCAGCATGGGGCAGGTAGCTCTTCCCCACATTCTGGAAGATGACGTGGGCAAAATTTGACGTGTCCATGTTGTTGCTTAACAATGTCCTATCCAGGAGCAGTGCCATAAAATCCACTCAGCAGCGGCTACAAAGGAAGACAAAAGCAATCAAATATATATGAAATGCCCACAGAAACAAGTACAACAAATGACTGGAGTAGTGAAAAGACAAACTAGTCAACTTCAATGAAGGTTTAATCATTTGAATCCTAAATTTTGGCCATAGAATGTAATTTATGATAAATAGACTGTTTTTTATATAGCGCTTTTCTACTCTACTTGAGCATACTGTCTAATATTCACACACATTCACACTCCATTAAACATATTAGGAATAACCCGGGGGTTTGTCCGAATACTTGCAGACTACAGCAGTCAGACATCGACCAACTAAACCCCTGATTAGTAGATGACCTGTTCTACCTCCTCAGACACTACTACCCCTAAATATTTATTCCATGAACTGTTTAGTTTACATTAACATAAAAAGTATTCCAACGTAAAGGGTGGTTTTTAACCAGATTAGCTTTCAGGCAAGCTAGAGTTAGTTTGACACAGCAAATACAATCATTATTATCTGCAGACATTTCTCAATGAGCCCTTAAGATATGTTAGCAAGTGGATGGACAAATCTATCTTGAACTTCAAGTCCCATTTCATTTTGGTAAGCGGTATGGATTCCTATTTTCAAACCTCCATGAAATCAAAGCATTGGGAAGTCCTTGTGAAAGTGTTAAGTCAAAAAAAAAAAAAAAGAATAACTTCAACACTGTCATCAAGAATTTGCCTTTAAATGGCTGGCAAGCTTGTAATTTGCCAGCAGGAAACTCAGCCATGGTTCATGACAACCAAATTTTATTCAAGTCGTGACATTTTAGTACCAGAACATGTCAGGAAAAAAATTAAAAATAATTATAAAAGGAAACCACTAGGGGTGCAACTATACTCATATCGATATTAAACCGTTCATACAGTGCTTTCGGTTTGTACGCATATGTATCGAACAATACAAAATGTTTAATTTATTTTATCAACTTTTCTTCTGACGATGCTGTCTGTGTTGAGCGCTCAGTGGATCTGCACTTAACAGTGCAGCCTAGGCGGAGTAGTCGAACGCAGATTCACTGAGCGCAGGGCAAGCTAGCGAGACAGAAGTTAAGCTCTCCTTGCAACATGGCAAATTGAACCTCCCCCACCCTAATTCAGATGTGCCGTTTGGAACTATTTTGGTTTTCATGTGACGTATGACCCTGAAGGTAAGCGCGTCATGGACTAAAGTAAAACAGTATGTTGGATGTGCCACGCAATGCTCAATTACATTAGTGGGAACTAGTGTGTTAGCGCAGTTAGCTCGTTAATGTGTTGGCTGTCCAGCCCCACGCACGGGGCAATCCGTGGTAGCTCGTTAACAGAGATTTGCCGTGTTGTGGCTTTAACATCATTTCAACGAGATTAACGCTGACAGCACTAGTGGGAACACAACGAATATGACTGCACATTTACACTGACATCATCCTAGTACAAAGACAAGTGGAAGCAGACAAAAACAACAAGCACGCATGCTACAGACTTTACCCGAGTCATTTAGACAGCCGTTAGCACATCATTCTCCTTATGGGGACCTGATATGTTTAATATGCTGCTGAGAGTATGCCCCAGAAGAAGCGTATAGTATAGCTTTTATTTTAGAAAGAGCCATTTCTCTGTAATAAACTCTCTTTTCCAAAGATGAGTGATTCCTCAATCAGATATATTTTTTTTATTACTTTGTTGTTTCAGCAACATTAAATTTAAAAACTGTACTTTTGAGTTAAAATATATATTTATAATTTTAATAAATGACAAATTAAAAAGGCATGAACATTTTTTTTGTATCGAAAAAATATTGAACCGTGACACCAAAGTATCAAACCGAACCGAACCGTGAATTTTGTGTATCATTGCACCCCTAGAAACCAACCCATAACTATACACACGGTTTAGGGTCAGCTTTAAAGCCCTTGGAGTGTGTCCTGAGCTGATTATACATTTCAGTTGATCTCAGGATGTTAATCTCAAGAAAAAGCCCTGACACAGTAGAGTAAATATTGAAAGCTAAAACAAAGTTACTCTGATAACAAAGACAGGCATACAAAAGACTATTAGAATATGATAGTATCCTTGAGATTTAGTTAAAGTTTATTTTCTTGAAAGAAAAGCAAAGAAAGCTCTCCAAAGCTAGAAAACACATTACCCAGCAGTCTTTTAATTTGTACTTTGTATATACTTCTGATCACTTTACCTGCACGCGAAAGTAATTTTCAAATTAATACAGTTTGTAATAAACGATCTAATACAAACAAAAACAAAAACACTTGTTGGGTTTTTTTTTTATTGCAAACAATCCGGGAGATCGGGTATTCTTCTTGTAAGTGTAAAGTAACAGGGAATCTACTTTATAAGCCTGGATGAAGCATGGCTCCGTTGTAATTTATACTTAGTCACATTTTAGATACTGAATACATTCTTTCAATTCATGTGCGATCTACTCTTTTAGTACGCGAGGGGTTACCACTGAATTTTAAATTGTGCCTCTTAATGACGTTATATCCTAGTACGTGAGGTGACACAGTGCCAACTCATAAGAAAAACTAGAGAAAAACAAAGCTTATTGGCCTACTACCACCAAGTTAAACAACATAAAAACCCGGCCACGTGAGTAACTCTAAAGAAGGGGGAGGGATTTTCCATTTGGGCCTTAGCCAAAATAATTTTCTTCGACGTAATTAGGCCTTTGACTCAAAACATTTCCCCAGTCGATGATCGGAAATTCAGCCAACACAGCCATAATCCACATCAATCGAAAAAGTTATCAACCCTAAGTATAACATCAAATTTAAAAATAATCGCAAATGGAAATGGCTGAATCCGTGGCGAGGCCTAACTTGAAAACATTGACCACATCTGGCTAAGTTAGCTATACAGCTAACTGGCTAATGCTAGCAACATACTTCTTAGGAGACTAATAACCACAAAACAATGGAACTAAACTAAAAAAAAAAAACGTTAACCACTCGGTAGAATATCCATTTTAACTCTCTTAATACATGGCGTTAGATTAAACACGACAAAACAGCGGAGAGAGCAGTGCTATTGGGGACAAGGTTAAAGCTAACGTAAACAGCTCGCGACGATGTGTCGCGAGAAAACCTCTAAAAACAAACGCAGATCAGATTGAAATACCAAGAGTCGTATACTTAATCTAAATTATCAAATAAACCATGAACATACCTAGTTGTCATGTTGGGCAGCAGCTGAAATCCCAATTTATCACAGAAACAATTGTTGACGCAGTTCAGTGCTTTCCCCGTGCCCCTTCCTGGAATAATAACATTACGTCATTTCCGTAAAGGGCCACTAAGAGGAGAAATTGTGACATTGTAATTAATAACTTTGTTACAAAGAATACATCGATGATAACTTTGTAGCAATGTGTAGATTCACATGACACACCTTACTTTAGTGGGATTCGTTTATGTTTCTCCCAAGATCAAAACAAAGTATCAAACAAATGATTACTATGTATTTTAAAAACAGCACCAGCAATGTAGTTATATAATAAAATATTTAGGAGTAAAATGGCAATTTTTCTTCAACTAAAAAAATACTAATATTAGTTATTTACTGGAATAATTATTTACAGGACCTGAATAATTCTTCCAACACTGTGGAGCTGCGGCTTTGGTCATCTGCAAGAAAACACATAAGCATAATCGGGCACACTTCTAGATATATATTCATAAAGAGAGAGGATATGTGTGTATATAGAATGTTAGTTTCTTTTTAATCAGAATACATAGGTTACTTCCCACAGGCACCGTGAATAGAATAGAATTTATAAGAAATAGAATAAATGAAATACAAGATGTAATATAGTATGTGATGTGAACTGTTGGGCATTCTGTTATTTTTATTTATTATTTATTTATGTTTTAAGCATAAGCGGAAGAGAATGGACGGGTTTTTTTTTTCAGTCTTGACCCTCCCCTGTAGCTCAGTGGCAGAAACCGGTAGGCGGTACTGTGCAGATCTCTAAATTGATTGGAGGGCTCAGCCGTCATCATTGCACGTACTATTACGTCACACGTAAGGTCAAGAGGAAAGAAGTATGGCTGCTGTGTTGAGGGGGTCTCGGTATCTAGTAGGAAGGTGTTGCAAGCATGTTGACTTTGCGTTTGGTAAGTACAGTAAACTGAGACCGTGTGCGCACTGCGTAGGGCGCCTCGCGTACTTTGCAACCCAAAGTTATTCTTTGAAGGATCTTCGTGATGTGAAAACGGCATTTTTTCTTGAAATGTGGAGAGAGAAGTTTGAGTAGAAATTTCGCTGGACTGAGTTTAGCTGCTGCAGGGCATTCTGTTGACGATTAACTGCTTAAGGATCTTTTTTTTTGTTAAAGATTACACCCTCCTTGACGGCGAGTTGTCTACCAGAGCTACACACTACTCATTATTTCAAAAAGGTCCAGGACAAAAATTGTCATTGTTTGGTCTCACGTCTTACCGTGTCTTGCCTTTTTATCCAAGGCACATTATGCAATATTACCACTACACACTGTAGACATAGACATGGTCTGCATCTTTATACCATCTTACAGTTGTTTAGAGAAACTGATGAGGGGGGAGAAATGTAAATATTTGAAAAAAAATGCTGTCTTTTGGATAGCATAGATATATATTATTCAGAATATGAATAAACAAAACGCAGTGATTAAAATTCCCCCAGACAGGCATGTGTTGTATGTGTTTTTAATGTTAATACCAAGGCAAAACAATGGTATTTATTCAACACGTAACTTTTAACATTGAAATAAGTTTGTGTTACGAATGATGCCCTTTAATTAAGTAAACATTAAAAATGGTGGGACTTTGATACTGCAGGACAAATGCACTATGGACTGAATATATTTTGTGTTTTAGGGAAGATTTCAATCTAAATATATATTTAAATAAAATTAATTAATTTCGTAATTTGAAATTCAGGTAATTATTAAAATTAAATTACTTCTCCGCATAAATAACGGGGACAATGTGTCTTATAATCTTCAATTTGGTGGTTGTTTTCCAGTATCCACAAGGTCTATGGCCTCAAAGACACAGGTGGGGTTTGTTGGTCTGGGAAATATGGGAAACCCAATGGCGAAGAACTTGCTGAAGCATGGATACCCAGTCATTGCTACCGATGTGTTCCCAGAGTCCTGCAAGGAAGTGCAAGAGCTGGGTGCTCAGGTAGTCTAAGCTGAATGTTCGCGCATCTTTGTGTTAAAAAAATAAAATGATTGTACATCTTGTAACACTTTTTGTTTTGTTTTGTGTATGTGCCTGTTTGTTTTTGGGGTCTTTATTCCTCAGATTGTGGATAATCCGGCTGAGGTAGCAGAGAGGGCTGATCGTATTATAACAATGCTCCCCTCTAGTCCCAATGTCATCGACGTTTACACCGGACCCAATGGCATTCTTAAGTACTATTTTTGCTTCTCTTTGAATATGTGCTCCATGTCATGCTCCCTTATCTCTTATCTCAGATTTATCTAAACTTATTGAACCTTTATCAAATCAAATCACTTTTATTGTCACATCACATGTGCAGGTACATTGGTACAGCACATGTGAGTGAAATTCTTGTGTGCGAGCTTCACAAGCAACAGAGTTGTGCAAAATACAATAACGTAAACAAGCAAAATACAAGAATGGCTAAATCTGAAACTAATAAATATATAAATATATTTACAGAAAGGTAAAGAAAGGCTCCCTACTCATTGACTCCAGCACTATTGACCCAGCTGTGTCAAAAGAAATGGCTGCTGATGCTGAGAAGATGGGGGCAGTTTTTATGGACGCACCTGTATCAGGAGGTAAGTTTAATATTTTATTTATTAGTTTTATTATTTGCACCTGTGTTTTTCAAACATATTACAGTTAAGTAGTTTGATTATTTGATAAACAATTTTATTTGATTTGAATAGATTTTTGTTTCCCTGGATAGATGTATTTTGGTTCAGCTTTATAGTATTTGTGAAATTGCTGGCTTCCCATTAAATTACTGTGTAGGACAAAGTAATTTAAGGGTATTAATAACCTGTCCTTATATCTTAATACTCTGAGGACATTCTTCTGATAGCAATGAGAGACTAATGCATTGCAGCTTTTCTTTCACGTAGGCTAGCAATGGTAGATGGTTAACAAACATGGACAAGGTCAAATGTTGTGAAAAGGTATTTGCCCTTCCTGGTTGTTCTTTTTTTTTTTTTTTCATAGTGGTTTCATGCTGCAGATCATCAAACAAACTTAAATATTAGATAAAGATAACTGGATTAAAATAATCAAATACAAAATGCAGTTATTTTTATTTTTTAAATAATGATTTCTTTATTAAGGGGGAACAAAGCTATTTAAACTTACCAGTGGTATGATCTAAAAAAAAACTCAAGGACAGCTGAGAAACAGAGTTAATGACATCAATAAGTCTGCAAAGGGTTACAAAGCCAATTGTAATGCTTTGGGACTCCAGTGAAACATAGTGTGAGCCGTTATCCACAAATGGAAACATCGTGGAACAGTAGGGAACCTTGCCAGGAGTGGCCGGCCTACCAAAATGACTCCAGGAGGGCTTCAGTGAGTCATCCAGGAGGTCACTAAAAGAACCCAGAACATTATCTAAAGAACTGGAGAAGTCAGAGTTCATGATTCAACAATAAGAAAGAGACTGAACAAAAAGGGCATTCATCGGAGAGTACCAAGGGGAAAACCACTGCTGACCAAGAAGAACACAAAGGCTCATCTCACATTTGCCAAAAAAATATCTTGATGATCACCAAGACTTTTGGGGAAATTATTCTGTGAATTGATAAAACAAAAACTAACCTTTCTGGAGGGTTTGTGTCCCATTACATCTGGAGTGAAACTAACACATTTCATAAAAATAACATCATGCCAGTCAAACATGGTGGTGGTAGTATGATGGTGTGGAGCTCCTTTGCTGCTTCAGGACCTGAACGGTTTGCCATAATTGATGGAATGTTAAAGTCTGCTCTCTACCAGAAAATCCCAAAGAAGAATGGTTGGCCTTTAGTTTGTGGCCTTACGCTCAAATGTACTTGGATTGTGCTGCAGGACGTTGATCCAAAACACAACAGTCCACCAAGTCCACCTCTTAATGGCTCAAAAAAATAAAGAAGAAGGTTGTGAGGTGACCTAACAAAGTCTGGACTTAAAACCATTCTTTCCCCTTAATAAATGAATAATTTTAAAAACTGCATTTTGTAGTTACTAAGCTTATCTTTGTCTAATATTAAATTTTGTTTGCCACACTGACATGTTTCAGATCAATGTAAAAAAACAAAAACAAAAAACAAAAAAGTCAGGAAGTGGTCGAGCACAGCACTGGATATGCAAGTAACTCCTCCAAGCCAAAAGCTGAGACTTCTGACTACTCCAGTATTCAGTTTCTATGTCAGTGACAGGGGATTCATTCCCCCACCCCCCACCCCTTCTGTTCAAACCTTCTGTTTGCAAGGGGCAGCTAATCAGTACAAAGCTGGTTTAAAAGTTGGGTGGTCTTAAAGAGACAATATAAATAGCTTTTTTCATAAACTGAGAATCTACACCAAGATGAATAAAAAATTGTTTTATGTGATTTGAATAGATTTTTGTTTCCCTGGATAGAAGCATTTTGGTTCAGCTTTATGGTATTTGTGAAATTGCTGGCTTCTTGCTAAGTAACTTTAGCATAGCACAAGAATCTAAACATGGAAATGGATCCACGTTAACTCTGTGAGGTTTATGTATGTCAAACCTGTAGCACCACAAAATGTGATTAGCTTTTGAAAATTTGAATTTTAGATGATTAAAATGGCAACTCTAATGAACACTGGCTTTACCAATACATCCAGATTAACTTTGAATAGATAAAGACATCCAAATACGTCTTTATATCACAGCAAGTTCAGTGTCATTCATGCTGATTTGTTTTAGTGTTTGTTAATAAGAAATACCACCATCGTGCTAAAGGAGGAGAAATGGCTTTGCCTTCAAAGATGGGGTGTGTGTGTGTGTGTGTGTGTGTGTGTGTGTGTGTGTGTGTGTGTGTGTGTGTGTGTGTGTGTGTGTGTGTGTGTGTGTGTGTGTGTGTGTGTGTGTGTTCGCTCATCCTCTGGCTTTCTTGAGATCCACAAAGAAGCACAGCTTGTTTGAACTTGACCTAATCGCTGTCAAGACAGCCACTTTCTTTGAGTTGAAGTTGGTCCTTTTTTTTTTTATGGACTGGCTCTAAAGATTACTAATGATTTATATGCGTCCACCCCATTGTAGTGCACATGGATTAAAGTTGTCCTGCTTTCTGGCTCAAACTTCTTTGTGTGGTGGCGGCAGTTTAAGTAATGCAATCTGAACCGTATGTCATGCTCTGACAGCACGTCAGTCACCAGGCTTTAGCCCCGAAATGAAGTGAACATCTCTCTTTCTGTCAGGCAGAAATCAAAAGGAGTACAGTGGCAGTGTGGTGTAAGCTTAAACTTAAAAGCACACACGGAGAGAACATAATTGAGTCAACATGTGTTTTAAAAGTTGTTTCTTTGGGTGAATAAACGTTAGGACCAATTGAGAAACCAGACTGAAATCTTTACTGTACCAAAGGCCACAGTCAGAAATAAGAGTAATAGAGGGATGCTGAAAAGGAAAATCAATGTCCAAAACTGTTCATATCACAAGGAAGGCTTCATTTTGAATGTCTATGACATGGAATTGGATGGCAGAATTCCTCTAGACAAGTCTGAATTACATTTGACAAAAAGCATTAGCTTTGGAATTGATCATCATCCCAGCCTTGCAAACTGTTGGCTAGTTGGTTAGTGTACAACACACAGGGTGTAAGAAATGGATTACACACACATTCCGAATGCAACACACACACGCTCCCAAAACCTAAATGATGACAACAAATCCCACATCTTAATCGAAAGAAGCAGTTTTAACCTAAATCTAGACTCTCTGAATGTTCTTATAAAATAAATACATTTGTGTCTAGTTTCAATTTATAAGATAGATTTGCTCAGATTTTCATCTTTTTAGATGTGCCTTTGAGTACATTTTAGTAATATTTAAATGATAAATTATATCCAATATTACCAGCAGTTAAAAAAAAAATAAATAAAATAAAATCCATATACTTGTCCCCGTTACGTCACTACTCTTCAATATCAAATAAATTTTCCGTCTATACTTTACTGTAATCCAGGCAGTTTTCAGTGTTGTGCAGATGACACAGCTGTGAATGTTGTTAACTGCTTTCTGCGTGTCTATGAAGTTAATCAGAAGTCGTGGTTATCTCTTTCATCACAGCTATTTGTTATATTGTTAAATGCCTCGGCCAAGTGTCCATGCTGTTCCTTTGAACAACACAGAGGCACTACATTGATATGCCAGCGTAGTTGTTAAAGCTTTTGGTTTACAACATAACACACAGGTTGGGGTTTTTTTTTTTTTTGTTTGTTTGTTTTTTTTAAATGTACCTTGTTTCAGGATGAGTTTCAAAGGCATTACTCATGCTTTTCGTGCTTCTCAGCTTGCCTGTTGTAACTCCCAGCACAGTGTCTTTCTAGATTCCCATTAATACAAAGGCTTCAGGCAGACTGCGCAGAAGGATTAGGGAGTCACATATTCCGCCCATCCTGGCCCTTCTCCTCTGCTGGGTTCCTGTAAACTTTAAGATTAATTATAAGACACTGTTGGTTAATTTCTTGGCACCCAGTGGCTTGCACCTGGTTATTATATTTGCCAAGGTTTTAACCCCATATGAACCTGAATGCATGGTTAATGCACAAAAGAATCCAGCAGCAGCTGGTTTTATATTAGGGCAAATCCTGACCAACAGTGGGAGAAAATACATTTATCTACAACTTATTTGCTTTTAGCTCTTCCATTTGTTGTCGATCATCTTAATTTTTCATTCAAGTCTTTTTTTGGGGGGATTTTAATTATATTTTATATCTATATTTTTATACGTTTATTTTTTTGTGTGTTTAACCTCGCATACAGTCTCATTTTTGTCATTTCCATGACCTACAAGATTTGATTTGACAGAATATCACCTTTTATTTACTTTTTTCTTCGTAGTGGGTCTCTTTTGTTTGCATTTGAATCACAGCACCTTTATTTTAAAGAAGGCAGGAAACTGGGAGTGCAGAACACTAATAAAAAAAATGCAACAAGATCTTTTCTCTTTTTTTGTTTTTTATAAATGTCATATTAAACTAAAAATATTCCACTAGCCCTGGATGTACTAATGAAATCTGTTCTTCTACACTATGCTGAATGTGTAAAGCATAGAACGGTAGCTGCTAATAAGGCTGCGTGATTATGGATAGTATATTTTTAAAATTAGTTACTACTTAGATAATTTGCCTTCTTTTTAAATTTTTATCAAACAAAAATTACACTTTTAAAAAATGTAGCACTGTATACCAGATGTTGTATGTAACCATGGTTTCCCTTTCCCAGGTGTGGGTGCCGCCAGCTCGGGTAAACTGACTTTCATGGTTGGAGGAGCAGAGGAGGAATTTACTGCTGCTAAAGAACTCCTGAGCTGCATGGGAGCTAATGTGATCTATTGCGGTCAAGTTGGAACTGGACAGGTGTGAGCTGTTATCTGGCCTTTGTGATTCTGAGAAACACTGATCATGTGTCCACAGGTTCATTCGTAACCATTTCACAAAATGAGAAATGTAGATGTCACCTAACGAATTACCATTTTGTTGTAGGCTGCTAAAATTTGCAACAACATGCTTTTAGCTATTGGAATGATCGGGACTTCTGAGACAATGAACTTGGGAATCAGGTGAAAACGCTTACTTAGCATTACAGAAAATGGATGACAAATAACATCATGTGGTTAAATTCTAACATTGGTTTCAAATCCCAGACTTGGTCTTGATCCCAAACTTTTGGCCCAAATCCTGAACATGAGTTCAGGCCGGTGTTGGTCTAGTGACACCTACAACCCTGTACCAGGAGTCATGGAAGGAGTCCCCTCTGGGAATAACTACCAGGGAGGCTTTGGCACTCAGCTAATGGCTAAGGTTAGTTTGTAAACCTCACGGTCACACATATGAGGGAGGAATTTTATTTTATAGTCATAACATTTCCTCTCAGTGATGTAGACGGCTTATTGCCAGCAGCACCATTATTTTTAAATAAGTGTTTTGTCATTCATAAAGTATTTGTTTATGGTGTATTTATTTCTGTGCCTTACTTTAATGACAGCAACTCATTAATACAACACTGTGGTCTTCTAACTTGTGGTTTCAGAATGACATTTTCTGCTTTGATTGTATTTCTAATGTATGTGGGGCTTTTTTTTTTTTTTCTTTTTTTTTTTCTTTTCAGGACTTGGGCCTCGCTCAGAACACAGCAACCAACACAAAGACGCCTGTCCCTCTCGGCTCCTTAGCCCATCAGGTGTATCGTATGATGTGCGCACGTGGTTACGGCAATAAAGATTTCTCCTCAGTGTTCCAATTTTTGCGTGAGGAGGAGGGCCAGTAATGTCAGCCTCCACGCCGTCCACAGCCTTTCCATGCCCAGCTCTGCACAGGACTAACATAGCGTAGTTAGGGTGCATTTCACCACAAGGACTTTTTTTTTTTTTTTTTTTTTTTTTTCTTGAAGGTCTCAGAGCTCCAACAAAGTGTGACAAATCAAATGAGAACTTCATTCCTGTCAGGAAATCATGTATCCTGTGTGATCTAGCCTTTTTATAGTAAAAACACTCATTTCATTTTTTATTTACAAGATGTTGAATTATCATCTATGTATCTAAAATTTTAGCAGACATTCTTCTTAGGGTTGAACAACTACAAATGCAGTTTGTTCTCTGCATATTTATCTATTGTTTGCAATGGTTTCTTTATGTTGCTGTTTTGTTTTTTGTTCATAGGGGAGTTGATGCTTGAGTGTCATGTGGTATCCTGTTTAAAAAAACAAAAACAAAATAAAGAACAATGTTGGCGTCTTTAACGGATTTATTTATTTGGATTTTAGCTTCAAATTGACTTCAGTTTTAATACTTTTTTTTTTTTACTCTTGCGCTTTCATTGTGACCTTGTACAATGGCAATACGTTGTCCCCAGGAAGCACCTCAAATAACCCAATGTGCGCAGTCCGCAAACTCGCAATTAAATGCAGTCAAAATTCACACACTCGGAAAGAAGGATGCTAATTCTCGCGAAAGAGATGGCAATTTAAGATTTAAATACATTGTGCAGCTCCTATTTGGTCTCGCACTGCGTAATTTTCACCCCATGCTTCAGAGCACTAGTAAGTTAAATAGCTCCCAAATGTTACTTCGTATAGTGTGTCTTACTGAATTAGAAGTCACGGTAAAATGCTGAACAAACAGCTGCCACGGGAAACTTTGCTGCAGAGGGGATGCAGTGATGGGATGCGGCGTGATAGAGAAACGCATGCAGGGGCAAAACTTGTAGAACAACTTGTTCTTCCCCGCTCTCTAAGATTTTCATATTTTTTGCGCTTTGACTCGTCAGGCTAAGAAACAAAGCCGTGGTAAACCGCTGCACCAGGTTGTCCGCCTCATTAGTTTGGGAATCTACCCCTCTCTTATATCCCCACTTACGCCAGACAGGAGGACGGCATGTTTCTGATCTAGTTTGCCAAGAACCACTGAGAGGCCAAGGTGCCATAGGTCATGCGATCACAAGACAAACCCATAAAAAGTCCATTAAGCACTGTAGGCTAAGAGCTGTGTTGTCATCTACTTGATAGGTACTGCAAACAGAGCAGCACTTTGGTCTCCGCAGACAGTAACACACGAACATCAGCGCGCATGACACGCCGAAGCTCAAGTTATGGCATCTTTACTTTTTAAAATAAATTATACATCCAGCCGTGGGTTTGGTTTCTTCTCTCTCTCTCTCTCTCTCTCAAAATAAATAAATAATATGTGTATTTGATCATGGATCGTGTCAGCCAAACGAGGTTCTTTCAGGCTCTGCCTAAAACTTCTTTCATTGTTTGCAAAAAGTTGATATTTTCTAATGTTGATCGTGTTAAAAAAAAAAAAAACACATCCTCGGTATTTTTTAGTTCCAAATGTAATAAATGGTGGCTTATCTTTTCTGTCTTTAATTTAAAAATGTAATAAAATTAACAATTAATATGTTTATCTATCTATATTGTTTTTTATATTTATATTTATATTTATATATAGCTATATTAGGAGGTGAAAAACAAGCCCTACAAACAGAATTATAAGCATCAGTAAATCTGTCTGTGTTATCCGCCTATCTTCAGAGGTCTTTTGTCTTCTTCTATATTTAATTTATACATTTCTAGGTTCTTTGTCTTCTTTCTGTTGTGTTTGTGATAATTAGTCCAGTATTTAGAATCTGCAATCACAGTTTCCTGGTCAGTATTGCCATCTGTTAATCACTGAATTTTCAGACAAAATTACGCAAAGTAGTTTAATGCTGAATCTTGCGTGTGTGTCTGTGTGTATGAACACACTGAAATCATCTTTACTGATTTTCCCTAATTTTCAGTCCGTGATCGACTTTCAGTTGAGTAAACTGCTCAAAAACCGATCTCTACTAGCTGTTATATTCATTTTAGAAAGGCATCCGCTTTTTAATGTGTGAACAACTTGGCTCAGATTCCTTTCGAGCCAGCTCTCATTTATTGTAGCTCAGCCGCTTTTGAAATGCGGAGTTTTTTTTAGATGGGAAAAAAAAATGCGAAGTAGCATAATGTTTAACAAAAAGCAGATTCAGGGTAGTTTATCGTGACAGTGCAATAAAAAAACAAAAAGCGATAAAAACAATAAGCATTATGAGTTTTTTTCCCCTGAAATCCAGCCTAGACTACTACTCACTCTTGCCTATTAGCTATGAACTTGGGCCATAAAGATTTACGGCCTCAAAAGGTGGGAAAACTCTATTAAAAACACACACACATATATATATATAAACATATATTTTTTTTAAAAGGTGCTCAAATTTAGTTGGGTATACATTCCTCTGCGTTTGTGGTTTCAAACTTAAAATAACCACATAAATCTTAAATAAAAATAGTATGTAAATTCCCTCCCGTCCGTATTCACCTTTTTAGTGGTAGAATCACTTGCACAGACTTCCACACCGGCTAAAATGTAAACATTGGATTTGTTGCTGGTTGCACTGCAGACCAATGAGCATATAGCACCTGTTTATGGTAATATCTGCCCCACTTCTCCGAGTTTTTTAAAGCTCTGACTCAGGAAAATAGTAACCCACGTGACCCTACAAAGATATAGGTTTAGCATATTTCCCAGAAAGTCCTTCATTATTCTTATTATTAATATTTACAATACAGGGATGTAGAAACACTTAACCTTTAGTTTTGATTTGGATCATTTCAAATCAAATAGATTTTATTCTTACTTAATTGCAAAGTCTTATCATAGGAAGGGAATAGTGCAAATTCAAGTTACTCCTCGTGGAAACCGGTGCCGCCCAAGCAGTCCGCGGAATTTAGCGCTTCTTTGTCTTTGTGCTTTAAGTGTCATTTTGGCAACACTGCAACTTCAACTTGACCTTGGCCCTCCGGCTGCGTCTCATTCGCATGAGGTAGAATGCAACCAAATGCGCAAAGTTTGTTGTATTTTGTGGACCCCAAATTTGTGTTTGCTAAACGTGAGAACGGTTTGATTTTTGATTTCTTTCATAAAATGCATTAAAATATATCCTTAAGAGATGTGTTTACAGCTTTGTTGTTTGTGTGTGTGTGTGTGTGTGGGGGGGGGGGAGTCTGTCATCCTAGATTTAGTAAAAATCTGCACGTTTTACTTAAAGCGCATTAAAAACATGTAATGTTTGCAAAACTGGTTTAAACCCCACCAAACACTGGGAGTGTGGAAGTATTATTTTCTTTATCAATCAAGTTAAAACATGTTTCATTGTACGGGCGCCTGTGCATACAACTTCGCAGGGGAGAGAAAAAAAAATCAATAATCACTTACTGCTTATTTCAAACAGTGCGTTACACACTAATAAAATATGACTGCCTCCACACGAGGTTCATTCGGTGTGAGACTCCAACAATCGTTTCCGATAGAAAATAAATGCCTGCGGGTCTTGTTGGCAAATACTGGATTCACTGACGTGCGGTGTCTTCTCAAACTCAGAGCCTGATCTGCATTATCTCGTGTCAAGACGTTTATCGTCTCCTTTGCATATCACGTGCTTGGCCCTGGCCAATAACCTTACGATCTTTACGTACTCAGGCGTGTTGGTATCGTTACTCTGCCCGAGTCCCTGTCTGGGCTCAGTCGAGGGGATTTTGAAAAAGAGTTGGTCGTCTCAATGTAGGGAATGCTATGACCGCCTCATTACTCCTCCACTCGCACTGGATTGACCCGGTGATGTTTCTGTACGAGAACGGTTTGGATGAAAGAAGCAAGAACATGGAAGGATTTACCGGAGGCAATTTTGCTGCAAATCAGTGCAGGAATCTGTTAGCGCATCCAACCTCACTGGCGCCCAGCACCACCTACACTGCGAGTGAGGTGCCAGTGTCTGGCATGGGGGAACCTGGCAAACAGTGCAGCCCCTGTTCTGCGACTCAGAGCTCGCCCAATGCATCTTTGCCCTATGGATATTTTGGCAGCAGTTATTACCCTTGTAGGATGTCACACGGCAGTGTTAAAGCGTGCGCACAGCCTTCTGGTTATGGCGATAAGTACATAGACTCATCGGTCTCTGGTGAGGAGTTCTCTTCTAGAGCGAAAGAATTTGCTTTTTATCAGGGGTATTCCTCTGGCCCTTACCAACCCAGCTACTTGGACGTCCCTGTCGTACCTGCGCTGAGCGCCCCATCTGAGCCAAGACACGAGTCTCTGTTGCCCATGGAGCCTTACCAGCCATGGGCCATCACCAACGGTTGGAGTGGTCAAGTTTACTGCACCAAGGAGCAACCACAGTCAAATCCTCTGTGGAAATCCACTTTACAAGGTATTTAAGTTTTTTTTTCTTTTTTTTATTTATTCATACAGAAATATGCAGTCTTTGCCGGCGTGTGTAATTAAACTTGCAAAAACACGTGCTTGCAGGGCTTATATATATCAGGTTGTTTTTTTTCCCCACTTCATTTTGCGTTTGGACTTTTTAAAAATATATTTGTTGATGCATTTTTTTAATCAATCCAGCAGATTAACGAACTGATATGCTTTATTTCCCAGAAACTATCTCTGGTGGAGACAACTCTGTGCGTCGTGGGAGAAAGAAGCGTGTGCCATACACCAAGGTGCAGCTCAAGGAACTGGAAAGAGAATATGCCACCAATAAATTCATCACCAAAGACAAAAGGAGAAGGATATCTGCGCAGACAAACCTGACAGAGAGACAAGTGACAATCTGGTTTCAAAACAGGCGCGTAAAGGAGAAAAAAATCGTCAATAAATTCAAGAGCCCCAGTTAGCTCCGAGGATGGTGAAAGGTGGACATAGATGCCCTTTAATCCGAAAAAAAGAAAGCAAAACAAAAAGAAAGAAAAGAAAAAAAAATACCTGCGCTATAATTTATTACTTTATGAACGCTTTTGTTGTCGCCAGAGAGGCTCTGTTTTGTCCTGCACATTTCCTTCTCCTGTTTTAATTGGAACCAGCCTATACGGCCTGTTGACAGAAGATCGGAAATGATTTGGAACACGTTGACCAAGGCAATTGTGCGTGGGATGCTTTAATATTATTAACCAAAGACATTCTGCTTTGAAAAAAAAAACTAAAAGAAGAGAAGAAGAAGATACACGCTGTCCACTCACGGGCCTTTCTAACTTAATACAACACTGAAATCAACGCTGAATCACTAACAGTGAAAACATTTATAGACAGTGTAATGCTAAATAAAAATGTCACTGCATATAAACAGGCCAGGCTCAGGTAATCACGGTCAAATTCACATATTGATTACAGGATTCAATTCTTCACACACATTCTTGGCGGCTCGAAAAAAAACAAGCTTAAAAAACCATCTACTTACTGAACTTATTGAAATAAACTTTATCCTTTAGTATCAACCAGTAGTTAGGTAAATGTCAAACTCGAGACTAGCTTGTGTACTTCAGTACTGGCCTCCAGTTTATCCGCAATTCTCTTTTTTTTCCCAGTTTTTCTTCTTTTGTTCAAAGGAATTCTCCTGCCAACGAGCTGATAACCTACAATAATTTCTTGGCTTTCAAGAAAATATAGGCATATTTAAACATGTAAATACTATGACTGCAACATCTATCCTCCCATTTTTGACAGCAATAGACAACTTTTTTATTTTAATAATAAATGTTTGAGAGTGTAATCGTGTCTTTCATTGCTCATTTTTATTTCTGTCCGGTTGGAATAAAAAAAAGAAGAAGAAGATGGCTTTCCAAAATCCTTCTCCTGGTAGAATATCATTTTCAACAATCAGTGCAGTATATTCCCTGTATGTAGGCCAACAGGCCTTTAAGGAGAGTCTTGTCGTTGAGTCTGGAGCCTTTTTACCATTAGAAGATTTTATGTCGCCATCTAGTGGCGATGTTCTGTCAGCACAGCGCAGCGCGTCTGCTCATCGACTGCAGACATTTGTCTTCATGTCTGTCTCCACACAAGTAATGAGTAAGTGTGTGTGTGTGTGTGTGTGTGTGTGTGTGTGTGTGTGTGTGTGTGTGTGTGTGTGTGTGTGTGTGAGAGAGAGAGAGAGAGAGAGAAAGAGAGAGTAAGAATGAGAAAAAGAGAAAATCCTCGTTGTTTTAAACCTGACAAACAAGTCTATTATTAAAATGTGTCGTGTGCCTGATTGATCAGCTAAGGTAAGAGTTCAACACTATTGTTTATCTCATTAGCAATAGCATTTAATCAATAGCGTTAGCATATCGTTCAAATATCGCAGTACTATAGAAGTACATTTTTAAAGACATATCTGACAAATATGAAGTCGTGGCAAAGTGAAATAAGGATGTTAATAATTATAATCACACACACACTTCGTATTGCCATTGTTATTAAAACATCCAACGAAAGAGCTTGGTATGAATACATACATACATATATATATATATATATATATATATATATATATATATATATATATATATATATATATATACATATCATAAAAACTTTGAGTTTAAATACATTTTTCATTCAATTCTTCATTTCGCCAAATAATATTCCTGGGCATATTTTCTATATTATTTAAAATTTATTTTCTTTTTATCTATGTTATAAAAGAAACAATCCAATCAACCCTTTTTACTTCAAATTATATTTTAATAAGATTTTTTTTGTTTGTTTTTTGAAGCAAAAAATACATTTGTTGAGTCGTCATTAAACAATAATGAGAAATCCCGTATTTGAAAAAAAATGTGGCCTGAAACTGTTTTAATAGGCTGCTGATTTATTAATCATCATCAGATTTAATAATCGGCAGCATACCTCATTACACACACGCTGACTGCAACCCAGAAATGTTTCTATGTCGAATTCATAAAGTAAGAGCGCGTAACCAATCAGTTCGTTAACCTCTCTTCACCTCTCGCTCAAAGTATTGCGCCTCAGTAATCCAATATCACAATTACCTCAAAATATCTCATTTCCAAACGAGATCAATTAAAATTCTGCAGCAGCAAACTGCAGGTTAAAAAGCTCATCTAATAACTGGAGGAATAAAAAAATGTGTTGTGTAAAATAAGACTGCGTGACTGAAGTAATATAAGTCATGCTATTAACTTAACCGTGGTGAAGGCCTGTGAGGCCGGTTGCTCTTTTTTCTGTCCGGTTATATTTGAAGGATGGACCTGTGCCATAAAAAGGAGCATTTTTAACGCTAACCAGGCAGCACCCTCTGGTGAGTGTGACCCTCTCTTCTCAGTCACATTGTGCCGTCCAGGGTAACAAACAACACTGACTTTATCGTCTATTTCGGAGTTTCGTCAGGATACTTTCTAACACCGCTCATTATTTCGAAATCTAGAAATTGCATTGTACGCATTTTGCTGGCTGGCTTCTTGGCAATAAATGAGGTTGTTTTAAATATTCTCCCACCATGAGATGGATTCAAAATCTTCCCCATGTGTGAATTGTCTACAAGTGCGAGGCTTCTTCTTGTTGGGTTGTGCCATTGCTCCCCCTAACAGCCACACAGGTAAATGCATCTCACTCCAAAACGTCCTGTATTGTGCAGACCTGAAGGTTGCTGCTGGATTAAACAGTAAAAGAGTGAAAACAGGCCTGCTGTTTAGTTTGATTTGAATCTTTAAACTTTATCTTTAAATGTAAATGATAGCGTTTGACAAGGAGGAAACTGGAGCCAAGAACATTTACAAGATAGCCTAACGAACGTGTGGCCTACAGCCTAAATGGCTAAAAATAAGAAGACGGGGGGAAAGACGAAAAGTGAAGCTTAACTCATCATGCTGCACAAAATGACTCTGGGTTTAATGCTGGACGTTAGCACTCTTCCGTGTTCTTGTGTATTTGCATAGCTGGATGTTGGCGTTGAAGGTTGTGCGATGAACTTCAGACAAGAGCAAAGATCTTTATTTGTTGCAGCTGAAGGCAGACTCTGGCACCCACGAGCAAACTGGAATGTTCGAGAGGAGCTGCCTTTCTCCAGCTTTGGATATTTTTGCTTTTCTTGATCAGAGATACGGAGTCATGCCTAAACACACTCAACACTGGATCAAATCCACTGCTCGCATGCATTTGTCTGTCAGGATAATAGGGGCTGAAATCCACACTTATCTAATCATCCACGTGGGATTGATTTTAGCCCAACTGCTGTCTTCATTTGCTAAACTAAAAGATGAACACGAGGCTGAATTTTCGAATCCAGAAAGTTTTATTAAGGCATTTAATTAGACTTTTTTTAAAAACAAAAAAACAAACAACATATATTTTTATTTTATTTGCTCCGACAGACGCACCCAGAGTCCAGTTTTCTGTCCATTTTTAAACTTCATTACAGCAAACATTCAGATTTTCATTAAACTGAAATAAATATCGTCGTACGATCTGTTTGCTGGTCAAAGCCACATTATGAATTACTTTAAAACGAGCGCATGACAACTCCATAGGGGTTACCGATATAGTTTTAACTACTTAAAGAAGACAGAGAGACACGTTTCTAGTAATATTTGGCTATCTTGAAAATCTTTCTGTCCTCCAAATCATTCCCATTTTTTCCTCCCGAGTCATCGTTCATGCTCCAGGCTCATAGACGCAGAGCTGTTGCAAAGTGGGCAGTCTGTATGCTTTATTCATAAATCCTCGTACATATTAAGAAGTGCTGGAAAATAAAACAATTTCGTTGTTTGTTTCCACTTGAACATTTGTCTTTGAAGGTGAGTGCTGCGTTTCACGTGTAAACAAAAGAGACCCACTCCGAAAAAAAAAAAATCAAAAATAAATCGAAACACTTTTTTGGATTTGTTTTTAAACTTGCAATGCTCGGTACATAATATTTTAATTTCTGACGTGTTGCTTGAGATACACACAAAATGTCATTATCCCCCATCTCCTGTTAAAATACCTGTAATATAATCACAAATGCGTCATGAATCAACCATAATATGCAGGTAAAATGTTACTTTACTTACACTTTAGATAATTCCCTCTTTTGAAATCTAATTAGGGAACAGGAAAAGTCCAGGAGTTAAACAAAACATATGTCGACCGAAAGTTCTCGGCAATCGAGGAAACGTTTTCTTTTTAAAAGCACCCATCATCGTCCTAGCTGCCAGTCTAAATGTGTGTTTTTAATACATTTTCAGTTTTTGTTACATTGAATATCTGCATTCCTTAAAAAAAAAATCCTTTTACACTTTGCATCTGAGCCAACTTTCGCTTTCTTATGATTATCTGAGCAACGTAAAATCAATCAATCATTAAATATTTTAATTAAAATTTACAACCCACTCGTTATGCTGACATACTACATCATTTTAGTTGTCTAAATGAACATTTCTGTCATTTCTGTAATGAAATTTTGTCATTATAGAAAAAATAAAGTGTCCATCTTCCTATATGTATTTTCTTTATATGGGAAACACCTAGAAATCTACTCTCGCAGACAAGCATGCATGTAAATGATTACAGCCTACAGTGAAGCCTTCTCATACCAATTAGTGTGTCAATTTATATTTTAATGTACGGCTTTAACATTGCATGTCCTTTTTTTTTCTTACCTGCATTGAATATCTATTTAAATATAACATGATTTAAGGATGTGACAGACCGATTCACACCTGCAGGCTCGGTTTAATACAGATGCTGCTATAAATACGACGGGACGAATAATTAGCAAAAGAATTTAAACTGGGTGAAAATGTTCGAGACGATTTTAACAATGAAATTAATATTAGTGCCATAGCAATAAGCACACCCAGTCCGTTCAAATCAGCGAGACAGCCACGTGGGTGAAATATTAGAGTCTCTTAATGCTTCCGTGCAGATGACAAATTCACAGGCTTTGATATATTTGGACGAAATTCTAAAATTGGCTGCACAACGGGTTTAGTGATATGTGACACATGTGCCCACTTAGTCAGCAGTGATGACAAATGAAAATGGGTTGGAGTGTGGGAAATCGCCCGTGTCCAAAGGTTTATATTGGGCGTTGCAATGAGAGAACAAGCGATCCAAAGACTGGAACCCCTTCGACAAATACCTCTATTATCCATAGTACATGAACACGTAAATGTCTACATTAAACATCAAACACGCTGGCTATATATATATATATATATATATATATATATATATATATATATATATATATATATATATATATATATATATATACATAATTTTTTTATTTATTTATTTATTTTCAACTTTTACGCAAAAACAAAATCAAAAACAAAAAAACAAACTGCGGTTCAATATATTTTTGGGGGAAATGTGGTATTAAATAGAAAAGTATGTTTTAACGATCATGGAAATGCTGGTCTGAACAAAAAACTTTGCAAATATAAAAGTATAATGAAAAAAAGCCTCACAGTCTGTTATGTTTGCTCCTGGGTGTGAATCTGTGCGGATGCCTGAAAAACAAAAGTACACAATGTCTCGCATCGCCCCACACTTGGGGACTTGATTGGTCGCCATATAACCAGAGGAGCTATATTAAATCCACAGACAAGAAATAATCCCATTTTACAGGCTTCTAATTTCTTAATAAATTTATGCATGTGTGACTGAGCACCATTTTTTTTATTTTCAAAACTGGAATCTGTCAAACTATCAAACTCAACAGATCATCTGTTCTATCTAAATGTTGTCATCTGTGTCTCAAAGTTTAACCCTTACGTGCGTAACCGGGTGTGTATCTTTGCTGCTGACGCGGCCGAAAACCTGATCTTCATCTTCAAAAGCTCTCAGGCGTCTGTGCTGAGGTCGGGGTTAAGGCGAATGTTAGGTTTAAAAACAATAAAAAGAAAGAAAGAAAGAAAGAAAGAAAGAAAGAAAGAAAGAAAGAAAGAAAGAAAGAAAGAAAGAAAGAAAGAAAGAAAGAAACCAAAAAAATAAATAAAAAATAAAATAATATAATTGCAGGTATGCTTGGCCTGCGTAAAAATTGATATAATTCAGGGGTTTTCCACCCTGTAGCATGGCACTAATAGGCCTTCAGCCAGATAACCCCACTGGAACAATGAAAATCAGTGTATAAGAGGCTCAGCTCTTCCAGCATATCCAAAATAGTTCTGAGCAAAATTCCGTTTCAGTATTTTTCCTTTTCCACACGGCCAAAGATCGACTTCATAAACTCTTTCACTCATATAACCTACACGTTGAGACGTAGGCTATCTGTCATTTTGTGCCAGTGGTCACATGGCTTTGGCCCTCAGGAATGGATAGAGATGGATCCCCACGTCAGCTTGTACGTCTAAGGATTTCTGCTCCACCAGTCTGCCTCAAAGTGACTGGAGCGCAGCGTCGCGGAGGAACTATGCAAGGATTATTATAGGACGTTTTCAGCCACAGAATATGGATTTTGATGAACGGATCTCTGGCTCCAATATGTATTTACCGAGTTGCACTTACTACGTCTCCGGAGCAGAGTTCTCGGGTCTCCCTCATTATTTAACCCAGAGCCAGTCCTCTTGCCCCATGACATACTCCTACCAGTCCTCAGCTCTTCCACAGGTCCCATCCGTGAGAGATGTGGCTTTCAGAGACTATGGCATTGATACTTCAAGTAAATGGCACCACAGCAGGGGGAGCCTATCGCACTGCTTCGCTGAGGACATCGTGCACAGGGAAAGCTGGACGAGCCCGACCTCTCGGGGGGGAGAGATCCTGGTGAAAGGCAGCCCCAGCACCAGCCACTGCAGCTCCTCCAACCCGACGCCCAGCTTCTATGGCAGCGTTGGCAGGAACGGGGTCCTGCCACAGGCGTTCGATCAGTTTTTCGACACTGCTTACGGGAGCGCAGAGAACGGCGCAACGCCGACGGCACACGCGACAGACACGGAGAGACACGCCAAAGCAAGCCCAGCTCCTGCGCACCCGGGCTCCGACACGGCGGAGAGCTGCAGCCCCAAGTCGTCTTCCGGCCACAGCGAGGAGAAGCAGAGCAAAAGCAGCAGTGAGTGAACCTGCTTAATGCACAGAGAAAAATCTTACGCCTTGCTCTTAAAGCTTTTTATATGCAGTTTTATAAGCACGTAAGGTTTATGGAGGGCCTGCAGATTTACCCTACAACAAAACTATGTTATAAACGACAAGATCACGTGCTTGGGATTGAAATTGGCCGTGAAGACTTTGGCGTTAAGCTGGTCTTCAAGATTTCCAACATGGCCTCTGTTTTTTCCCCTTCATTTGTGCGCTTGTATGGACTTTTATAATTACCTTGTAAAACATTTATATGCCAAATGTTAATTTTTATTTTATTTTTTTAAAATACTACTGACATAACAGCCTAACAGCGACCAAGATATTTTAAACACACCACAGAGCCTCTGCATTGATTATAAGCCATTTTTGGATCATTTTAAGATTTAGCATTCTTGTTTATTCCGCGCAGTGTAAAGTGGAGTGCGTTGGGCGTTTAAATCTGACTCTGGACAAGAGTTTAGGCTTAACCCTGCTTCTTTGGATAAATATTTACAAATTCACTGGATTTGCAAGGCTTTAATGCACCAGCTGCTTTCCATGACAGCATTTACAGTGCTAAAGCTAAAATAACAGCTCTCTACCCACAGCGAGATCAATAGGGAACAGTAAAAGAATATCAGATACATGATACTCCCATGTGTCGTTTAGGCCTACGCCTTCAATCCCCAAAACAGCCAAGATGATTCCTCCCCGCTCACTTTACAGATTTCAATACGCTTTCACAACTTCCGACAGGCAATCTTTAGTGCCCAACGTGTTTTACTATCAATCCCAGCCTTTGTTTACAAGTCTTGATCCTGTAGGCCTGAGTGTAGGGGGAAGATACTTGAACTCCAAAGCTGGGGCTGCTTATTAGCGAGAAATACACTGACGATCTCACGCGGGTGCAAAGGGGTCCATGTTAATCTTAAGTGACGATCTTTTGCCTTTTGTTGTCTTCCAGGTGGCCAGAGGACGCGCAAGAAGAGATGTCCATACTCCAAATACCAGATCAGGGAACTGGAAAGAGAGTTCTTCTTCAGTGTTTACATCAACAAAGAGAAGCGTCTGCAGCTTTCGCGGATGCTCAACCTGACAGATCGCCAGGTCAAGATTTGGTTCCAAAACAGAAGGATGAAGGAGAAGAAACTGAACAGAGACCGTTTACAGTACTACACCACGAACCCCCTGCTATAAAAAAAACTGAACAAAGACAGCGGACACGCACCTCTCTCTTTTACACACACATCTATATCATTACCTGGACAGGAGGACGAGATTTTAAAGTGCCACTCTCCATCAATAATTATTTATACACCTTTAACGCAATTTGCTCTATTATTATTATTATTATTATTATTATTATTATTATTATTATTATTATTATTATTAAGCTCGACAGATGTTAAAGTCTAATGGTTGCATGGGGGTGCTTACACAGAAAACCACATCTGTCTGATTTCTCTTCATTTTATTTAATAATATACATCAAGATGCATTTAAAAAAAATCCTATTTTTTTCCCACTATATGATTAAAGTTTACTTGCGCACGCACGTGTATCTTTCTGTCCCCTTTAATGGATCTTGATTTGGCCCAATTTTAGCGCGAACACACATCTTTTGCGGGCCTAAACTTTTGACTCCCCCCCGCCTGCACAGTGTTCCTGTGCAAATACAAGAAGTCTGGGGATTTAAAAATGTTTTTTTTTCTAGGTTTTGGAGTTACTAACAGACCCCCCTCCTGATTTTTGACACCACTGATAGTGATCAGCTGGTCCAAAAACGCTTGCCACGGCATTGCATAGTTGTGGAATGAGTAAAGTCATAATCTGATACAAATTTGTTCGTCTCATGCACTTAAGTCTGAGATTCACTGATATTTAACATCTGCGCTTGACCCTACTACATGCGCTTTGTTGAGCCCTTGCTCGTAAAAGTTGGATTACTTTCCAAATTCATCCAAAGGGCAAACCTCTGATAAAAGAGCAAAGCCTCCAAAAGAAACATAATCCAATATTTAGTTTTATATGCCAGCACGTGGGTCGTATCAGATGCATGATATGTAGGTCTGACGCTTTTTATTCCCTCGTGGCTGGAAATCAGATCCTCTGCAGTTATTATTTGATATCCGTTACAAGGCTTTCATTCATTTCTGGGAGGGGGATGTGGAAAAGCTTATTTTTGACCTTACATTCCTATTAGGTCAATCTGAAACGATCTTGACACTTTAAAAAATCGCGTAGATCTAATTAAAAAACAAATGTATTTGTTTTCTCATGTGGCTCCACGAAGTGTTGTAGCTGTTACTGGACGCTCAAGTCAGCCTGTGTCAGCCTGAACCAGCAGTAGCACATGGGGTAAATAAAGACACGGAGAAACCCCAGACTGTGAGTACAGTCACCACCAACAGTATCATCATTTATTTATTATGTGGAGTGATTTAATCCAAAGACCTTACATAAGTATGTTAGTACATAAACAAGCTGGGAATCTTACAGGCAAATGGAGGTAACTGCACATGAAAAGATGGTAAAAAAGAAAAAGTGTTAAATGTGATTTTATAATCAGCACTAGGGCCCTGAAAACAACTTGAATAGCCTGTCATAAGCTAATAAGGGCCCTGTAGCCTTCCTTATACCGTGCATCCTGTGAGGCTCCCAGGAATGCCGCTTTGATTGCTGCACATCCTCCCAGTTGCTCCAGTAACTTGGCCATAAAACGCGGATTCGTCTGGAGCGTTTGGAGTGCAGTGCAATAAAGCGTCTGAGACCAAGGTTATTAACTGTGACTAAGGGCCTGAAAAACAACGGCTGGGAGCACTGAAACTTGTGTTCACGGACCTTTCCGGCCTCATTTGTATCAGCATCTTGCCGTGGTAGGAATATTCCGTTGGTGTTGCGTTCCAGTGTGGGCCTGTTGTGTTTGCCCACTGGGTGGCGCTCCTCAGATCAATGTCATTGCCGTGAATTGAGATATGAAGGAAGTTTGACTCGACGTTCAGCCGCTTTAAAATATGTAACCACCTCAGGATTTTATTGTTAAGGTAGGCACAGACATACTGTCATATTCATTTCACAGTGACAGGGATGTATTTTTGTTTTTCCCCTTCTCTTCTTGTGATTTAAGAAAGTTTATTTTCCACAACATCCAGAATCATTTCTGTCTGCATATAACTGACCTGAAGATGTTTTATTGTATGTTATCATATAATAATAAGATTTCTGGAAAAGTTCCGCAAGAAAACTCTGCAGAAATTTTTTTTCTGTGTATATTCAATTCAGCAGTTCTCAGGTTGAAATTGTGCAAAGTAATGGGCATATCTAATGCGCACGAAGAAATAAAATCTCAAAGGTTTATATTCCAAACAGTTTGTGGGTCACTAATTTTTACAACACCATACAGTTTTGTTTTGTTTTTAAATGTAGATCATACTTCATTTAGTGGGAGAGGATTTGATCATCCTTGCATACACGCTATGGGATCAATACAAATCTTTTAAAAAGTGGAAGCCATGGTTCGTTTGATTACTTTTGTTGTCCCTTTGTGCGTGCTTTTCACTCGATTTCTAACATTTATTTAATAAAGTCAGATAAATAAAAAGCCCCCTTTCTACACCTAAGTTTTATGTGAATAATAATATGAGGGAATGATAATAATCAGCAGACGCGCAGCACACACTTAGATCTGACAGGAAATAATCCAGAGGGGTTAATGGATATTCTCATTCATTCCAGCAAGACTGCTGCACGTTTGCCGCCACATAAAATGGCTGTATATAAACTGCAGCTCTGATTTCTAGACTTTATGGCTCCAGGCTTAAAGGGAGATAGACGTAACCGGTGTTGTATTTTAGGATAAACCCCACGATAAGCGACATTTTAGGCTGACCTAAATCTGTCGGCCACAAACTCAGCTTCTATTTTTATTTAAAGGCGTGCTTTAATGTATTATTTTTATTTGTATCTTTTATTTTTTTGCTTTTAACCCAACGCTTTTTGTTAACTAGTTTTAACTGACTTTGTCATGATATAAAAATGGAAAATAAAAATTAACTAAGATCCTCGATTTGCTTGCTTGGCCGGCCGACTGGGATATGATCCGTGTGAGGTTACTGGAGCACTTTTTTTTTTTAAGTAGTACTTGTTGTTTCCTGAGAAATTAAATATCTTTATACATTTTGTTTATTTATTCTTTTATTTTAAATACGTAATACTTAACAGTATCTCTCTCTCCATATATATATATATATGTATATATATATGTATATATATATATACATATATATATATATATATATATATATATATATATATGTATATATATATATATATATATATATATACATATACACACTAAGCTTAAAATTAGGCTAATAAAAAGTGGAGTATGTGCATATGGACCTTGGTGTTTCTGAAGAAGCAAGGAATAAATACGTGAGAAAATATGGCATCCCAGCGGTGGCGAACATAACAGTAGAATTAACAAGTTCCAATCTGTTAAATAAGAAACTACCTTCCTTGCAGTATTGCCACTATTAGGGGACGATTACGCAAATGCAGCTCCAGGGCATTGTTCAACTGTGGCGCCTTTACTTCAGTGTTCCTGCTCGCTGCCCTTATAAATGCTCAGCAGAGCATCTGCAATAAAAGTTGCCTTGTCGTGACATTTTAATCCATAATATTCACACCAAAACGTGACCTGAAGTTTTGGCATGAATGCGACAAAGTTGAGCAGCTGTCCACTCTGCTATTGGACAATCCATGGGAAATTTTTAAAAGGTTCTGGCCAATAATATTAACAATCAGATGAGCACAAGAAAGCTTAAGAGTCCCTGGACCAAAGAGTCACACACATTTTGGATCCTCGACGCATCCTGAGATTCTCAGAGGCACCTCTAGAACCCCTCATTTTACAGTGCTGTAAAACTGGCCATAAAGCTATGCATTGTACATAATGGTTAGGGACAGCTTTCAACAACTGAGTTTTCAAATAGCAGTTGTTGTGCTAAACTTAAGGCAGGCACCTCGAGGCTTATAGGTGCAAGAGTTTAAGGAGATTTAAAGATTTTACTTAAACCCATCTGATACACCACTTTTCTCCCTCAAAGTTTCTCTTTACTTAGCCTAAAACAAAATATATGACACAGTGGAGATGCCTGATCGGGACTGGGAGGAGTCTGTAGTCGCCTGGTGTTTTAATTGGCTGCAGGCTACAGTGAGAAGCGTGAGTATCAGTAATTATTCAGCAATGTTTTGCACAAGAAATGTCAGCCAGAAAGGGCTATCTTCATCCACCGTCAAATTATACCACAGCGATGTCATGCCCCAACAACCAAGCTGGAAATTCCTTTTTTGTGGACTCCTTAATCAACGTGAGAACCGACAGCGGTTCGTATTACCAAAGTAACAGCGTGTATTTGCCACCGGCGTCGGAATATTCATATGGACTCTCCGGTGGCTCTTGTTTCACGGGGATCGGTAAGCGCAACGAGCCAACGACCCAAAGCGTGATCCCCTCTGCTGCTTCGTATGTTCAAGGAATGGAAACGTGGCTGGAAACGTCGAGATCCTGTCGGGTGGATCAGCCCAGCGCCCAGCATATGGCTCAGTGTTCATTCTCGCCGAGTATAAAAGAGGAGAGCGCTTACTGCCTTTATGAGTCTGATAAATGTCCTAAAGGAGCGACAGTAGATGACATATCCTACTCGAGCGCATCCTGCCCGGGTAGCGGCAACACGGTGCCAGTCCCCGGCTACTTCCGCCTGTCTCAGACGTACACGTCCTCCAGGCTCTATCACGATGTCCAGCCAAACATGAATCACTTCACTCTGCAACGACCTGCCCGTTTGGACAGCCAAGCCTCCCAGCCGCCGGCCGCCTCTGCGGAGTCGGAGCATGGAGAGGGCCACGAGGAGGCGCCTGTCCCTGCGCCCTGCGCCCCGGCCAGAGGAGAGGACAGCCGCCTCTCCTCGGAAGGCTCGTCCTCTCCCGAACCAACTGAAACTTGCAGTACGGAGTGTCCAGAAAAGCTCGTAAAAGGTGAAGAGCTGGCATTAGCTGCAGAAATATGGCTAAAAAAACATAGGAGATGTGATCATTGCTTTAAAACGTAAGATTTCTGGCCGCAAAAATACGCGAGGAAGATTGGTGCTTTTGGGGAACTGTCAGGCACTTAGAAGTTTATCAGAGAGGAAGCAAAATTAAACTTGGCTTATTTAAAGCAGAGATGCAGAGCTATTGTCTCTCTCAAAGGAAAAAAAACTAAACAAAAATCCCCCCACCCCCCAAAAACCAAAAACAAAGAAACAGTGATACGATGTTTTGGCTGTCAATATTAAAATAGGCTTCGTGTATTTATTTTAACTGTTAATAATATAATTAACTGTTATTTAAGACACACCTTATATATATATATATATATATATATATATATATATATATATATATATATATATATATATATATATATATATACATATATATATATATATATATATATATATACTACATGATAGTAGCAGTGTAGTATATATGTATATACTACACATTATGCTACTATCATTTTCTGGTAAGATGCTGATCTGCAGCTTTACAGTGACTCGGATATTTGTGCGTAAAATCCAAGCGCCGATCATTTAGATCTCAAATATCTGACATTGTACGCGGACATATATACTTTTACTAACAGTTGCAAGTGCAAACATTTGCAATAAATACGTATAGTTGATAAATTATTTGAGTGAACATTTTCATGTGTGGGCACTGGCATGTTTTGTTTATGTAATGTTATCCGTTCATGATTTCTAATGAATATGACGTTTGTCACACCTGTTGCCTAATATTTGGCTAATTTTCATTGTAGGGGATGGAAAGATGGAAAGTACGGCTAATTGGCTCACAGCTAAGAGTGGTCGAAAGAAGCGTTGCCCCTACACCAAGCACCAGACTCTGGAGCTGGAGAAGGAGTTTCTCTTCAACATGTACTTGACTAGAGAGCGCCGTCTGGAGATCAGCCGTAGCGTGCACCTCACTGACAGGCAAGTCAAAATCTGGTTCCAAAACAGGAGGATGAAACTGAAAAAAATGAGCCGTGAAAACAGGATCCGAGAGCTCTCCAGCAGCTTCAGTTTCTCATGAGACTGTGCGTCTTTGGCGCCCTCCTTCATCCATGCCAAGGACGCCTGTGCAGACCCCACACCCAACTGTGAGAATGAAAATAGGATCCTACTGCTAACTTATTGATTGTTGGTCTTTTTTGAATGATTTTTGTTTTCATGTCTGGTTTATTTTGTCGTGTTTGTATTTATAAATAGTTACCTTTGTAACGCTGATCAGCTGAAAGTGCTCTGAATGTGACTACAGTGTTTCAGAGCTTCAGGCTTGTACATATTCTTTATTCAACCTGAGTGAACCATTGGAATTTGCATGCTGGACTAACCCTTGGGGAAACTTGTGTTCCAGTTACATGTAGGTATTTGTGTGAGTGCTAAAGAAGCCCAGAGATTTGATTAATATTTGCACATTTTGCTGGTCAAATGAATAAAACCCATCCATGCAACTGCAGCCTTCTTATTTCATTCACAAAACCAGAGCAGGAGCTGCGGGTTGTTTAAATTTTAAAGCTGGCACCGGTACAGCGCAAATGCATTTGTGCTCTTTGTACTTTAAATTGGGTTTTTTACACTTTTACTGCGTGATGTTCTTCACGGTTTAGGCCTTCGGCAGATGCCTGTTACGTCGTTGTTTTTGTCCTTGACATTATATCTAAATGTGCCACACAAAGCGTGGAGTAACAGTGACTCCTTTGATTGCGATTTTCTGAACTATCTGAAATTGTTATTACGTTAGGTTTTCTTGCATTCAACTTTTTAAATAGTAAAATCCATAATCTAGACGCCTAAGCAATAACGCACTCGGACTAATTTGACGAAAAGCAGCTCCAAATGGGGGGCTATAAAGCCGTTTTGGTGCATGATATCAACTTGTGGTTGCTAACTGCCTGTACACTGAGTTCTGCGCCTTTGGAAATTTCTAAAATTGTTACTAGTAATAAAACAGGCTACATTTAAGCAAAATTTCACACTTAAAAAGAAAGAAGGAAAAGAAATCAAAAACCCCAGAAGAGGAGAGCGGGCTGTGGAGTGGTTTAGGTAGTCTCATGTTGTTGGGCTATATTATTTCTCCCACAACACAAAACTGCCTTGATTACCTCAGTAAAACTCGTCGCATCATGAAAAGTGAATCGCTCTTAATTACTAATTGCATTTATTAATTGCTCGGCGCACACTGCTTCAGAGGCATAAAAGGTATTATTCCAAAAAGTGCAATAATGTGTTTTATGGCTTTGCGCAAAGGGGATAGACCACTTTTTTTCTTCTTTTTGGTTATAAAGCCAAGTCCACATGACTACACTTTGGGATTTAAAAAATAATAAAAAGAAACACCAAGTTTTAACCACGTCCATAATTTTAAGGTCACCGCTCTGTATGATTGTGAGTACATGTGTGTAAAATAGCAGTGTTGGAAGCAGGAATATGAAAGAATTCGCAGTGGTATGCGTCCTGGAGAGGGGGAAAGGACAGACAAGGCCTCGGTTATGATCATTGCAGTCTGCCAGTTGCCTCGAAATGCCGGATGCGTCTGCCTGAGCCAGAGAAAGGACACAAAGGCTGAGCTTTATTGGTGATATTTAGCTTAGACAGCCAGGTTGTAACCTTAAGAAAAACAACCCAATTGCCCGTGATAAAAGGGGCCTGGTATATGGCACCCAAATAACCTCATCCCACTTTCCGTTTTAGATTGCCTTCAAAGTGGACCCACAGACACGCAGACGCAACTATGTGCGTTTTGGAAACTGTCCCAGAATGTTTAAATCTTCCAAAGCCTAGTGATTCTTTAATGACGTGTTTGCTGCTTTTGTATATATAAAAAAGTAAAATCTTGACATATTTTATCTGCCGCTACCACGAGCCTCATTTTTGTACATATTAGAAGTTTTATAGAGGTCATTAAAGTATTACAGTCTGTTTTTTTGATGGGGGGTAAATAACCCTATGATGCTTTTTTATGAATACATACATACATATATATATATATGCATATATATATATTCAGCTGAAGACCTTGTTTGATGATTTTACAAATGGATACTTTAAAGGATTATTACCCCCGTCCCTATTTACAGCTAGATTTGATTACACTAACATACGCTCTCTTGACAAAAATCATAACGTTTATTGCTTATAAACGAAATAGTTCCCAATAAAAGCGCGGGGATTTGCTATTAAAATATGGTGGGGGAAAATGGTGGCCATTTAGCCGAGCGCTAGGCTGATTTATTATTTATTGTTCTGTCCCACGGTCACGTGTTTGGGGCGCCCTATCCAGTCTTGGGCAAGGTTCAACTTACTGGACGCATTGAGATTCTAGCTGGCGCACGACAGCAGCAGCTTATCATGCAATGAAACGTTTTTTTCTAAACGCTGCAGGACTGTAGAGTGCTGTTTTCTGACTTTGCGTCTTTGCAATGTCGACTTTGGGGACCAGTTATTACATTGACTCGCGCATTCTTCCCGAGCAGGAAGATATGGCACCGAGGTATTCCTCGTCAGCCGCAGGGGTGGAGCAGGCGGTGGTCACCGAATATGGCGGACAGGAGTCTTGCCCATTGCAGGCGAAATCTTCTATTTTTGGTGGCTCTTGGAGTGCCATCTCGGCCCACACTCCAAACACTGCCGCTCCGACATATATACATCACCCTTACCCGAGTGGGGACAGCGATGGCATGTTTACGCGCTCTTGGGCGCTGGATCCGGTCTCTGCGTCACTGTGTTTGACGGGATTACCATCGACAGGCATGCACTATGAGATAAAACCAGAACCCCTGATTGGGACTGCGGAATGCACAACTTTGGAGACGCACACGCATCTTTTGTCTGACACTGAAAACGGTGCGTCTCTTGTGGAGATTCCCTGCGAAACTGCGTCTAAAGCCACTGAAGATAATCCGTCAGTAGAGGAAAAAAGGGAGGTGGATCCAAGTAAGCAATGCAGGGTTTGGATTTTTATTATTGTCACTCGATGTAAACATTTAGATAGCATAAGCAAAAGGGTTTAATTTTTCGCGAATGTGGAGGATTTGTTTTGAATGCCATTGGCTTGTATCATCTTGAAATCGCGTATGACGCTATCATAAGAGTGCATTGTTTCAAAGGTACGGAGACATAGAGGTCTCCTAGCTGATTAACATCATATCCAAAATAAATAAATAAATAAAATAATAAATAAGGTGACTATGACCCTAATATTCACGTCAGATTCTGCGCATTTTTCCAAATTCGGCAGAAATATTGCCAGAGAAAAACCTCAAAATTGCCTCTCTGCAGACAAAAAAGAATGTCTCTAAAGAAAAAAGTCATACTGTGCGTAAAACGAATAAGCAGGACTTGTTTTATTTTTGTTTTGTTTTGTTAATTTTACACTCATCTCGATAGCGTTAACTCTCTTGTCTCATGGTTTCCAGATAACCCGTCATCCAACTGGCTTCACGCAAAGCCCACCAGAAAAAAACGTTGCCCGTATACAAAGCATCAAATCCTCGAACTGGAAAAGGAGTTTCTGTTTAACATGTACCTTCCCCGGGATCGTAGATACGAGATAGCGAGACTGTTGAATTTGACCGAGAGACAGGTAAAAATCTGGTTTCAGAACCGCAGGATGAAGATGAAGAAAGAAAACAAAGACCGGCGAAGAGACAGTTAACTGTTTTCATTTTTTCTTTGTTTTTTCTTGGACAGACCTGGGATTAGAGCCTGGTTGGGAGGGGAGGGGTGAGGGGTTGAAAGGGAAAACTGGTGTCTGTCCTTAATGTTCCTGTAACACATGTTGTTGTAAAGTTAGTGCTGTTGAAACAATGCTGGGTGTTTTTTTTTTCTTATAATATTGAGAGGAACAAGTGTTTTATGAGAACTTAGATGTGTTGTACTGCCGCACACAGATAGCTACCTTAGGCCATTTGTTATTTGCATGGATCTGTTGACTACCTGAATGTCTTTCAGCTACCTATTTGCATTATTTAAGTTATTGTTTTGGTAACTTGATATTGTTTTTTAATAGTAAGATTTTGATGCATTTGTGAACATATCTGCGCACACGGAAAATACCTCATCGTTCTTGATTTAACCTAAAATAAAGTGTAGTTTGTGTAGCATTTAAGAAAAGTAATAATGTGATGTCATTTTTGTATTTAATTTCTCCCAACAATAATACACAAATATAAACCAACATTTAAATTCCTAAATGGTGCTAGAGGATTTTGTTTTTAAATGCTCCTTTGTTTCGATCGTGAAATGTTTTCAAATCCTTTTTTATCTTTTCTTTTTTGTTTTTTGAAGTTAAAGCTTTTGCTTCTGTTATATACAAATTAAATGAAGTGGGGGAAAATGTTTTATTACAGGAAGAAAACGATAAAAATAGACTTTTACTACAAGTTCTGGGCTGTAACCATCGAGCTTTATGGCGCAAACAACCCAAATGAACCACCGAAACTTCCCAAGCTAAGGTTTGCCAAGTTAGCCATTCTCTCCCTCTCTCTCTCCCTCCCTCTCTCTCTCTCTCTCTCGCTCTCTCTCTCTCTCTTTAACTCAAAAAAGTCTTATGCCAAGACCTGCTGGTATAAATTTGTATTTTAATAATTATCTATGTATTGCAATTAAAAAAGCTACTCTTAAGGACGAGCGAGAAATCTTTAAGATATGGTCAGCATTTGATAATAGTCCTTCTCTGCTTATTAAACTGAATATTTATTACAAAGCAGTAAAACGGTCACAATTACGTAAATTGTCCTTAATCCTTAAACCCTTAAAAAAAGAAAAAAAAAAGGAAAAACAAAATAAAAGCGTTAAACTGCAAACAGCAGAGGCCTACCTGTATCTAAGAGAAAGTTAAAAGAGATTATTGTTCCACTTTAGTATTGTACGTGATTTTATTTTTCTTATTTGTCTGCAGGATACTGTGGGCCTTTGATCGTCTCGCTATATGCCCCCCCCCCCCCCGCAATAAACCACAGCCAACCTCAGCTGTTTATAAGGTGCGAAAACAGCAAAGCAGTATTTCTGATGAGGCTGGGGCAAATAGTCAGATATGTAATATTTGTCCATTTGCACACACACACACACACACACACACACACACACACACACACACACACACACACACACACACACACACACACACACACACAGGGGGTGGGGGGTGCAAATGGTTCTGTTTTAAAACGTCTAATTACTTTACAGCCACCCACCAACAATTAGACCGTCTCGGTCAAAAAAGCTTGTTGTTTTGTCACTACAGCAGACACACTATTGCAGCATGTCTGACAAACTGAGTAATCTGCCAATAAAAATGACCGTTTATAAAAATAACATTGAATTACCAAACAGATTTTTCTTTCTGGTAAAGCTGACTATTTTAATTAAACAAATAAACGGGGTCAAACACTGTGCTGGTGCTGGTGTTGAAGCTCCATGCTTTGGTGAATGCTGCTGCTCTCTGACCACCAGCAGGTGGAGGCAGCGGCTAATCTGAAGAGCAGTGCTCAAAAAGGATGATGCGTTCATGATGATGCGACTAAACACCACTCCCCACCGATTTCAGACCTCTACTTCATATCGTGTACATAAATATAAATATCTAACCCATGTTTCAGCTTCATTTATGATTATTTTACTCATATCATGCTTTAAAAATTGTTATATAGTTAAAAACGGACTTTGTTATTCACCAATTTTGACGTGTTTTGTCTGGTTTGAGAAAAATATAGCAAATATGAAGGGGTTATCTCATGAATCCAGCCCATGTACAGTTTAAAAGATTATTTACACATACGGCTTTATCTCATACAACAAAAATGAGAGTAAAAGGCTGGTTACACTCAAAATCAAGCCTACATATTTTTATTTTGTCACTCAGCAGTAGTACTAGGATGCTTTAAATAATATATGTAAGAAAAATCTCGATCATCTGTCATCATGCCATTTATTTGTATAGAGAAGGAGTTAGCCCCAAGATCTAATTTGCGTATTATTTCCTCAACTGTGCTAGCTTGTGTTGGTGTGGGATGCTCTTGAATGTAATGGAACTAAGTGCCCTGTAGTGTTCAAAAGCATTCAGTCCTGCAAATCAAGCTCAGGTTTAGATCCTGTGGCACCATCCGCACCACAAACCTCTGTTCAGGATCGATACCTGGAGATATCTGTGAGTAGCATTTAGTTCCATTATGTTCAAAAGAAGGTGGGCGTCTCTGTAGCTCACACCAAAATAATCTAGATGGATAAATAGCACTACTGAGCAGGGGAAAACTCACATTTGATTTTTGCTGTGACCTCCCCCTTTATTCCTGCACTCACATGCCTACAGATAATTTACACCAAAATGCTCCACTGATCATGATTACTGCCACATGATTAAGTTTGTCTCGGGAGCATAGCCGTTAGCTTATGTCTCATGATAGACTTGAGGTCCTGAAAAACCGAGAGTAGGCTCCTCTTCTTTCACTACAGTTCCTCCATTTCTCCCTCTGTCACCTGAAACGGTCATCCATGTGTAGATCAGTATGTGTCTTTATCAGTTTGTGAGGAGGAAGAAGGGATACTTTGAGGACAAATTCAAAAACATAAACATTATGCATATGCTGTTTTACTGTGCTGTTATGGCATCTGTGAACTCTCCTTAAGACACAAGAAAACACTGTTGTGTGCAAATGGCCGAAGGTTCCAGTCTGATCCTCATGAATGTTAGGCTGGATAGCTTCAGTGCAAACAGCCATGCCGGGAGTCCTGCTGCAGAAAAACAAAGTTCCTTAGACGTTGTTTGCCGTGACCTTTGGTGACCCCCATACATCAAACCTCATGACACCAGCAGTGGCAGAGGAGGCTGTAAGTCAAATCTGGAATAGAAGTTCAGAGGAGTAAAGTCGTGAGCACATGGGAATCTGTTCCATCCACTTATCCTCAGTGCCAGTAGCCTGTTGTTTTGGACAAATCCCAAAGAGAATGTGGAAAGTGAGGTTAACTTTGTAATATGTGTCTGGGTTAGCAGAAGCCCAAACATTTTGCAGATATAATGGATTGACCTATGAGGCGAACCATGGAAAAAAACTCAGATTTATCCAGTCTTCAGGGGAAAGACTCTTTCTTTAAAGCTTATGCTTATCGGCCATTTGTTCTCAGCAGTCTCACATCAGTTTGCATCAAAACCTCCCTCATGTACATTTTTCCTTTCACGTGGGGTGTGATTAAGCAGAGATAGCCCACTTGAGTCAAACAGGGAGAGGACTGACAGACAGGCTGGCTGTCTCCTAAAAGTGGGTTATAGGTGGGAGAGGTGTCATCTTACTGGGAAGCACAGGAAACGCTTCAAACCTTATATCTATATATCTATATCTATATATATATATATGAATAAAGCTGGTCGTATATATATGTATATATACGACCAGCTTTATTCATGAACGCCATTTATTCATTTGCTTTCATCACCAAAAATGGAATTTTATGAGATTTCATTTATTTATTTATTTTCACATGTCGACTTAGAGGGAAAAATAATGTTTGATTTGCAGGCCTATAGTGCGCCTGGAGTATCTGTCAAATATTCCCATGAATCCAGGCGGCTCAATAAATAAAAGCGTAATATGAAAATGCTGTCGTCGTGAACGCTGCTTTGTTTCCAGGACACACACACACACACACACACACACACACACACACACACACACACACACACACACACACACACACACACACACACACACACACAGGCTCAACCCTAAATGTGTTTTCCAGAGTATTATAGCTACTGTGCGCCTTGAATGCACCCATGCAATTTCGTTTTAAGTGTCCTCTCGCAGGGAGAGCATGCTGTGATATGATGCAGCGCAAACGACAAAAAGATGCAGCAAACACTCAGGCCTCTCCACCATTCCAAATCACCTTTATTTTACACACATGATTATACCATTATTATAATTATTAAATATATTTTTCACGCTTAAAAACAAACAAATAATAAAATAAAATCCAAAACAAAAGCACATGGACACGCTGTAATTTTCCAGCTACTAAAAATTTCTATTTTTTAATACATTTAATATCACGGTATCTGTCTGAAAACAGAATATGTGCTGAATGAAATATATCCCCTTTAAAACAACGCATTAGTGTTTCGCCCCCTTGCCTTCCAGATGTCTCTCGTTGTTTCAGAACAGACGGGAAACGTGCCACTCCAGTTCACGTCCACGGATCATCCTCTTCTCGTCTGCCGTTCAGGACAAGCAACATAAAATAAAATAAATTAAAAAAACGACTTCAGGTCGTCAAAGATCTGTACACGGATAACAGCATCGATTCAAATTTTGTAGCAGTACGAAATGTGAAATATATTCACGTTTTCAGCTCTCAGTATTTATAATATGATCAAATATTGCTGGGGGTTATATTTTGAACAGGGCTCTGTTCTTTCGTTTCCAAAAAAATGTGTCAGAATAAGTAAACAGCGTCTTTAAGTGCTTTAAAATTATGATGTGCAAATTAAGATAAATAAATGGCAGAATGACGTGATTTATTCAGACGGGTATTATTAGGCAGCTATTTTTAGAAAGAGAATTAACCGCCATTATGTCGAATTCGTTTAATTTTTGTAACTTCTTAAATTTATTTCTAAATCACCAAAGTTTAATTTAGTTTTCTTTTAGCAAAGATATGTTAAAGTATATTTTATGATTTTATTCTACTACAAGATCTCATGTCTCATATTCAGGACGCACTTTTACAAACAATAATAAACCGTTTTACGCTATGAGGATATATAAAATCACTTCTATGCGTAAAAGCAGAATTATTCCAGAAAGCAGGCCACACAAAGACTTTGTCTACATGGTTCCTGCAAGAGAGATAGGTATGGCAGTGAATGGGATTTCTGCTGAATGCCAACACCCACTCACCTCAGCAAACAATTGATCCTATGCAAAAAAAAGAAAGAAAGAAAAAGAAGAAGAAGCTCCGTTTTCGTTTCTATACCATCCACCCATGTCAAGTCTTCTCTTCTTTCTTTCTATGCCAGAAATGTCCTTTCTGAGATCAAAAAAAGTGAGGGGGTCAGAGTTTCGTCTGGATTTATCGTTTATTATCAAATAACAGAGCAAAAAGCTTTGTGCGCAAAGCCCATGCGTCTCATCCCTGCTTTTAAAGAAATCCCGACCTTTCTAAATTGAAAACTCATCCTGCAGCTCACAGAGAGGTCGTCCTCTTCCTGGCCACATATGATCCAAGGGAGTGTTAGATGGTTTAAATGTGTTCTTAGGGCAGGGAGCTGTCAGACCTTTTGGCGAGAAAGATTGATCACGCACGGGCTACCAGGGCTCTTTGTTTAGAGCCTGAGCAATAAACAGCCATCAGATCCCCACCTTTCCTAAGCTTCACAGTGCAGTGGCAAATCATTTCTGCTCTCCCCTATGTTATAACCAATAATGCTGAAATGTATGGATGCCGGCTAAGGTCAACATTATCCCAATAGGTGATATAAAATGAACGAAATTGGACGAGGGGAAGGGAGCAATAAACTGTAAAACGGTGACAAATGCACGTTAAATTACCAAGCTGCTTTCTTACCTTGACACAGACACACAAACACACTTCAAATAATTTATACATCACATTTTTATTTAGACTTTAAATCTAACGCTGCCAATCAAAGGTTAAATGATTTGGGGATTAAAATGTAATCGATGCAAAATCAGACTAAAATATGAAAATTAATTTGTCTCTTTTCTCTCTCTCTCTCTCTCTCTCTGTAGTTTGGGCGGTGGGGGAGGGGAGGACATGTTGCTGTGTCTGGTGCTGCCTTTCCTTTCCTTTTCTAGTCAATCCTCAAGAAACTCTCAAGATTAACGTCTCGGCCAGAGATAACGACTGTGGGCGTCTTGGTATTATGAGGCACAAATGTGACTGCTGCAATGATTTGCGGCGCGCCATGCTGGAAATAAATGCCCATAAACACTCGTGAACTGCAAGCTCGCACGGGCGCGCGCTCCCGTGGCAGACGTGCACGGCTTTGTGGTGCATTTTCGGGGTGCTGTAAGGTGGGAGTGGGAGGGGGTTAGGCAGTGGTGGACAAACTGAGAAGAGGAGGGGGAAAAAATGTGTAAATAAAGCAACCCCTACCCCCGGAATGAGGCGTTACCTCTCAGACTTTCTCGATCAATCATAGGGGACAGTGGCTTCTTTTGATAAAAAACCCAAATTGTCATTGGGCAGATGCAATCATGTGACAAGCAGCACGGTCTAATTCCGACCATGTCCTCCTGAAAGCAATAGTTTATGGCAGAGGTCTCCCTATGACTATAACCAGTTAAGTAGTTTATCAAAATAAACCTCGCAAACATATATTTATATATATAGAGATATATTTTATCTTTATAATTCGTCCCTCCTCTGAATACCCGCGAGCTTTCCGAGACAAGCAGGAGGAGATGAATTACGAATTTGGGCGAGAAAGTGGTTTTATCAACAGCCAGCCGTCGCTCGCTGAGTGCCTGACATCTTTCACTAACCCTGTCGGTGATGCATTTCAAAGTTCATCAATCAAGAGCTCAGCGCTTTCACAGTCGACACTGATTCCTCCTCCTTTTGAGCAGACCATCCCCGGCCTGAACCCGAGCGTCCACCCACGCCACAGCCGCTCCAAGCAGGCTCAGAAGGGCTTCAGCCCGCTACAGGCTGTGTCCCTACCCCCGGAGTACCCGTGGATGAAGGAGAAAAAAAGCATCAAGAGGAACCAGGCTGCTTCTGCTTCTTCATCTTCTTCTGCTGCTGCTGCTGCTCCTGCTGCGACGACGGATGACTCCTCGCCACTCTACTTCTCCCCCCAAGGCAAGACATGATGATTAATAACCTCCATGTAAAAAAAGGCTCCTTATTGTCTGAGGATTCTCCCTCTGCAAGTAGCTCCATCCTGGGGCCTTGTGCAGCGTGGGCGTCCCTTCTGAGCCAGTCTAGGATTTTGATTTAAGTATTCTTAATCTCATCAAGTAACGCACTGACTTGTGATGCAGTGTAAGAGTGCTAATGTTTGACAGTAATGGAGAGTGATAGATTATTCTTACACGGGCCAGCAGCTGGCATGTTCATTAATCTTCACCCTCCGTCCTGTCTTGTCCACGCAGACCCATCATATTCTGCCTGGGGCCCATAAATCTTCCCAGTCCTGGTGTTTGCTTGCCACAAGTTTCACCCCATAGCGCTTTTTCTCCCCTCCAAACACACCCCTGTTACGAATGTTTTAAATTATTATATTTGCAGTGGATTTTCTATTAATAATTTATTTAAATTGTTTATTTATTTTAGGTTCACCTGATACACCAGAGAGTGGTGCTGGCGATGGAGGGTCATCAAGGAGGCTGAGGACTGCGTACACCAACACCCAACTTCTGGAGCTGGAGAAGGAGTTTCATTTTAACAAATACCTGTGCAGACCGAGGCGAGTGGAAATAGCTGCTTTGCTGGATTTAACGGAGAAGCAGGTGAAAGTGTGGTTTCAGAACAGGCGGATGAAGCACAAGAGGCAGACTCACAGCAAGGAAAACAGGGACAGCGAGGGGAAATACGCCTGCCTGGACGACGGGCCGGAGGACGAGTTGGAGCAGACTACAGAGGGCAGCGCCGCCGGGACGCTCTTTGAGAGGGAGAGGTATTTCCACCAGAATACCTTGACTTCACAACACTGTCAGAACGCACACAATGGAGAGAGCCAAAGCCCAACTGTTACCCCTCTGACCAGCAATGAGAAAAATCTGAAACATTTTCCAAACCCGTCAGCCATTGTGCCCATCGGCGTGTCCACAATAGGCCCGAACAATGACGATTCCCCGGACCTGGACGCCTCATTTCGGGATTTCCAAGTTTTCTCATCCTCGCCCTCTTTCTCACCGAGTTTGTCAGAATCAGCTCAAAGTCCCCTGCCTTTACCCTGCGAGACTTTCGACCTCTTCTCAGAAACACTCACAACAATCGACCTGCAAAACCTGAGTTATTGAAATGTTTCGACTTTGGTATTTGTAACTCAGACGGTTGTGTTCTAGTTTAGGGCGTCAGGGTGGAAATTTTTAATAGATGAGGTAAGTTAAAGCGAAATAAGCAAAGCTTTTTTTCTTTTTTTGTTGCCTGTATGGACTGGTAAAGTAGGCTGGTAGAAGACACAGTGCACATTTATTTTTATATGGATTTGGACTATAATTGAGCACAATATTTTTATTGAAATAAAATTTTACATTGATTGGACTCAGATGCGGTTTGTTTGTTTTTTTCTCACTATATGCCCACAATAAGCAACTCTAGAGAGCTTATTGATTTTACCTCAATAAATGAAAATTATTAAGAGCATCAGCCATAAAATGAAATGAATTAGATTTTCAAAAATGAGAAAAAACAATATAAGCTGTTAATTTAAAAGGATTATTTTACCATTAAATTAATTAGCCCGTGAATGCACTGAACACATATAAACTAAAATTAAAATAGAAGCTGTATAAATGTGTAATTTTTGTTGCTGTATTACATTTTTATGTTCATAGATTGTGCTGAGAGAATTTCTCCAGCGTGGCCGTGGGTCTGGTAGCATATAGTCCACAAAAAGACACACACAAAAAGGAGCACTGCGAGAGATTCATTGCCTCTCCATACTTAAACGCAGAAAAAGAAAATTTGCTGTGTGAATTGCCTGCTAGGAGTCCCAGGCCAAAAGCTATGACTTTTCCTGGCTTTCTAATTACGTTTTATTGCCTATAAAACTCACAGGACTGAGGGTGCTTGTTTATAGCCCGAGCCGCAATGTAATACAATCTCTTTGAATTAAGACGTGCGCCTTGCCCCATTGTGGTTTTCAAAACTTTTTATGATGTAAAATTAAGTAGGACTCATTCAAAGCAGCAGACGTAAGGCATTTTTTCCAAATTGATATATAAATTTATGTAACTGAGCCTATAAATTAATTGGATGATGTAACTATAAAACGGATTCGACTGCGAACAATGGTCACATATCAGTCAAACGGCTGAAGGTATTTATGTATATGAACCGTTTATTATTATTTTTTTAGTAAATCATCATGAAATTGAGGTAAATTTATGTTGGTCTGGATCAAAGGCAGTTCGACCCCGTTTAATGCTAAAGGAATTTCTCACACCGACCAGTTGATCCTCTGCTCGACTTAAAGACGCTTTTTCCACAAGGGCCCCCCCTCCATCCAACTCCCATTTTTCATATACATTATTTACTGTTTAGAATTAAAAAAAAATGTTTGGTGAAAAACCAAAGTCATTCTTCGGTGCTATATAAAATTAACCACCACAGTGATTAATTATTCTGAAAACAGTCCCCAGGCGGCAGATATTCATTTATATGCTCAGTGTACCTGCGCGCACACACACACACACACACACACACACACACACACACACACACACACACACACACACACACACACACACACACCCTCTGCGTTTTCGACCGCACGCTAAGCGCCTCATAGCATTAATAAAAACGAATGTGAGGTGAGGCGGTGAACTGCTCGTCCTCCTGAAAATGGTTCAAAGTGATGCTGATTCTGCATGTTTTGAGAACAAGGACAAAATCGTGAAAGCCTAATATTAAACCCAGTAGGCCCAGAAGCAGTCGGACGTGGACTCATAACTGTAGATCCAGTGTTAACCAAGCAACACCTCCTTTTCTAAAAGCACAACAATGGTCCACATGATCATCTCCCACCTTTTATTTTACACTCACCAAATAAAGTATCTTATTATACAAAAACGATAAACTAAACTATGAATTAATCCGTGTTTTGCATGTTAAACAGCTAGAGTGCAGTGTGCACTCGGTGGATTGCGACCCCTGTAATGAGTGTGATAAAAGGGGAAGGAACCAAAGGCGTTGGGCTGTTTTTGAGACGACAGGCAAGTAAGATAGAGCTTTATGGAAACTAGATACATGGCTTTGCCTGTAAGAGCCCTCCCCTTGCTCGCACACATGCGCTGGCACACAGAGGCACACAGAGGTCAGAGGTCAAAGCGGCTCTCCTCTAAAGCTGGGAGGAACTACCGGCAGGTCAGGAGGGGGTCAGGTTTTGAATGGCCGCAGAGCATTTGAGGCTCATAAACAACGTGCTGGCTGCTCAGATGAAGAGAAACAGGAAGTGACGTCAGAAAACGTGGAAAAGGTTTAATTTTGCGTTATGATTTGTAACAACTGTAATACTGAGAAATTCAATCGTGATTATGAACAAAAATCCTTGTTTAATGATTTGCAGAGTCTGACTGGCTGTGGCAGCACAACTACCTGCAGCCAAACCAACACCTGAGACTAAAGCTGTGCCACAAACGCCTCGACACTTCTGTCTCCTTTCTCCAAAACAACAGAGTATACAGTTCAAAGGCTCAGTCTTTTAACCCAGATTGGGTGATACCGCCTGTCAAAAAAGACGAATAAATGACTGATATCTTTATAAACAATGTGACAAAACAAAAAGAAAAGGCCATTTTCCGTAAATGCACCAGAGGCGCTGACTTAACTTGATGTAAGAAGTCATTCTTTTCTGGTTCTATCGTTTTCTTTTAAATAACCTGCATATTTGTTGTTTCTTCTTCCTTTTTAAAATGTCAAATATATAGTCAGAGTACAAAGCAGTGCAGCAGAAGTAGCACAGACTCCCGTGAAACATCTGAGGAAGCTGGCACAGAAGCATTCAGCATTATATGATTGACTTTTTAATCTATTAATGATCCCTGTTTTGGATTACAGCCCTGACATATTCATAGACTCAAAGCTTGCATCGCTGTAAAACAAAAGACGCCCCTAATGTGTTCAGCGAGTCAGCCGTAGAGAGCAGACTTAAGTGCCAAAAAATATGATCTGGAATCAATCAACAGTATGATCGCGGCGTTATGCTCGGACTTTATTATTCCGTAAAGACCCGTTGCTCCATTAAAGCATCAATTTCCTGTCTACGGTGGCAGTCAAAAAATAAATAAAGGCCAATAAACGTCAACGTTTGTGAACGCCGAACACCGAGCAGGCGGCTCTGAGTGTTTGTCCTGCAGCGGAACTGTGTGGTCACTGATAAATAATTAGCAGATTAACTTCCGTATATCTTCGAGCCCGAGCTGCTGCTTCCGTGTCGCGCAGGCTAGAGTTTCCCTTCCTCAGGCTGGACGCTCAATCGCTTCAGGCTAGAAACTGCGGTAAGAATGCGTGCGATCCCCGAGGAGTTAACGACGCTAATTTCAGGTAAAACTGTTGATTCATAGTTGCCTTTGGAGTAGAGGAGAGTTTATTTCCGCATTTTATAAAGACTTTTTTTTACTTTAAGTCTCGTATATAACAAACTGCTTTTCTTTGTAAAAAGAGGAAGCACAGTTTTCCCCCTTTTTTCTGCTATATTCACTCAAATCGACGGTTGTGCTGGCATTTCATTAAAAAAAAACAACTCGCTTCATGTCTCAAACCTGAGGCATGAGCTGGACGTCAAAGCTGCAAACTGCTCCTTTGTTTATGTTGTGGATGTCCATCAGTGGTGTGGCCACTTGACTGCTATCAGCCATCAGAACATGTTAATGTTTTACCTCTTGTCCTGTTCAGATCTTGAAAACTACCTCATTGATGGGTTGAAGGCAGAAAATCTAAGCAAGAAGGCGAAAGAGAAGAGGGAAGCCTTCATCAAGAGGATAAAGGATGTCAAGCAAGGGTATGACTCATGACTGGAACCAGCATACATCAAAATACTCCAGTTTTGATTTGCTTTGCAGGTGCATAAGTTGTTGTGATTAACTTTATTTTCTGGCTTTTTTTTTTTTTAATCCCAAACAGTTTTCCACAAGATTTTAAGGACAAAGGTAAGTTGCCTGTCTGCTGAATAATCCTGTAGTTGTGTTTTTAAAACTGGTACCCAATGGGGGTCATGACTGACCACAAGATGTCATGACATTAATGCGAAGGCCCACAAGTCGATTACAAACCTATCCCACAAATTTGAAAAAGCAAGGACAAAAAGAGTCGCATTTCATAATAAACTGGCCACATAACACCTCTAACACCACACAATGGCAACTTCTGTGTTACACTGTGTGCAGTTACTTTACAGCCCTCTGTGTTTACTGCAGTAGGTGTAAATGACTCTGATGACGAGGAGGAAGTTGACAGCAACAACGACGGGGGGTCGCTGCAGTCAGAGCGCACGGACAAGGATGATGATGCTTTCGAAGGTGAGCCACAAACACTTAGCAGACAAACAGAGTTGACTCGCTAACTGCTCGCAAGCTGCGGATTAGAGCACCGAAAGCTCAGTGTTGGCAGGAAAGTATACAGATCTTTGCTCTGGCTCCTTGGAGAAAGCGACTTTGAGTGGCACAATGAGTGAGACATTCCAACTGTAACTTGGCAACATACTTGGGAAGCAATTTGGGTGCACAACTGCTACTCCTACCACCTCCCTTACCCCTCCCCTTTGATGGCTAAAGCACACTTTATTGCTCTCTCAGCCACAGTCTAGGGGCTTAAAATTACTGCTGTGGCTGCAGGTTATGACACAAAAACATTCCCCGATAAACACTAGCTTTAATCCTGTTTATTCCATTATCCAAACTGTGACAGATTTTTGCATTTGCAGTTCCCCCCCCCCCCCCCCCCTTTTTTTTTTTTCCCACCACAGAGTATCAGGGAAATCCTTATGAAATGGTGATTGGGGGACTGGGGTTTATGGCCTATAAGCAGCTGCCAGTTTTATGGCTGCTCTTTCACACAATGCAACTTTGACACGGCATTTGAATATTTGAAGTTAGACAGGGCAAGGGAAACCTTCTCCAGTGAGAGTAAAATATTACTCACAGTGGCTTTGCTATTCAATTTAATATCGGTTAAACAAATGCATGATAGCAAAGTAGCTCATAAACCTTCTGGTCATGTTTAACTTTAAGACCCCCGCCACAAAAAACAACAGTCAGTTATTAAGGATTCAGCATCAATGATGACGGGTCACATATTTGGATTTCCTTAATTCTTTTTCCAGGTTCCCAGCAGTCCCCACCTGTGGCGGCCCAGGACCTGCCATCTGTCTTTAAAGCAGGATATCTTGAGAAGCGCAGAAAGGGTTGGTGCTCTGCTTATAAGATATGTACAAGGCAGCTTTCCCAAGGGGGAAAAAGCTGTAAAGGAAAAGGAGGCTGCCTGGTTACTGAAATATGCAAGCTCTCAAATATCCTTGGGCCAGTGTTTTTTTAAATTGGCTTTTTATCAGATGTGAACAAAAAGAAGGCTTTTTTGTTTTTTAACCTTTACAAAGAATCTTACATAATGCAAAACACCAAAAATCTGCAAAAAGTTAGTTGACTCTACTGTGTTGCACACAATACCCTAAATAAAGACTGTAATCTAATACACTTTTTTTTTTTTTTTTTTTTTTTTTTTTTACAGTTCAAGTATTTTTGTCCCTTCTATATATAAAAATCACAACGCTTACAGCAATCAAACACACTGGAAAATTCTCTGTGCATGTGGTTCTCTCCCTTCACAGATCACAGCTTTTTTGGTACTGAGTGGCAGAAGAGATGGTGTGCTCTGAGCCATCACACCTTCTACTATTACGGCAGTGAGAAAGGTACTGTCTTCATTTTTTAAGTGGGTGAATAATTCCCCCCCCCCCCCCCCTTTTTTTTCTTTTTAACAGTATTGATGCAGTTATTGCATCTGTACCAATAATGATGATGCTTTAATTTTCTAAACCAGACAAGCAGCAGAAGGGTGAGTTCAGTATCGATGGGTACGGTGTCAAAATGAACAACACCTTACGCAAGGACTCGAAGAAAGACTGCTGCTTTGAAATTTTGGCCCCAGACAAGCGCGTCTATCAGGTACGCTCATCTCTCGATGGCTGCTCGAGTTTCTTTCAGTCGTTGCCTTTTTTAAAATGCTGTTAAACTGAAATAACCAAAACCAAATACAAACTTGAGACGTGACATGTTTAAAACTTGGCACAGTGTGTCTATCCATGCACTTCAGTAAATCTTTATTTTAATGCTTTTCCATTTGACACTACTTCCTTTGCAGTAGCTCAGCCTGACACGTACTGAATAAGGCTAAATGAGTGTTTCTAACATTCGGACTCTTCCATGTGGAACATTTTACTATGCATAAATGCAATATTATTTGCTTATGTTAATTAATATATGTAGAGCTTATTGCACATTCACATTCATTTCTCTTCCCCCTTTCATGACAGTTTTGTGCGTCATCACCGAAGGAGGCGGAAGAGTGGGTGAAACAGATAGACTTTGTTTTGAAAGGTTTGAACTTTGCCATTCATAAAAAAAACCCAAACATTTATTATACTCTTTAAAGTTAGTAGCACCTACTGGGGAAAGAAAATCTGCATTTATGCAATAAAACAAATTTTGCTCTCCTGTTTGTAGACATGTCGGGCATCATCCCAGAAGACGACGAGGAACAGGAAATGTACGATGACGTAGGGACTATAGGTCAGCCAATCGATGAAGACATCTACGAAGAGCTTCCAGGTCTGACCATGTGTTACATGACAATGATAACCTCTATCATGTTAGAGAATGGGAACAAAGTGCGTGGATCTTGTTTGATTTGATCTGATTTTATTTTATTTTTTATATCGTTTTGTTTCTCCAGAAGAAGAAGTTCCGGCTGTAGCAAAGCCTCGTCCTCCAAAAATTGAGCCGGCAAGCAAACCTGTTCCTCCTCCTGCTGCAGGTACACAAAGCACTGACATTTGTGCTTAGTCTCAATCCTATGTGGTATATTTAGTGAATTAGAATGTAGGAAGTTTCTTAATAGACAGAAGAAACTTTAAATGTGATCTGCCTTTTTGTGACACGTACACACAGCAAATGAAACCTAACAGCTATGAAGAAGTGACATACGCAGAGGAAGTTCTCGTGAAGGAGTGCAACTGAAAGTTAGCACAATACTGGAAATAACTTCAGCCTAGTTGGCCAAGTTCCTTTTACAATAACTAGCATGTTATAGTTCTGTAAATAGCTGATACCTTTCCTCCAAAAACGATCTGCCTCTGTCTGCTCTGCACATTTGAGCAAACTTCCAGTTACTAACCACCAAGTCTCACCACACAACTCAGAATGGCCAGCTTTATAGACTTTAAAAACAGACTTGCTCAGAAGTGGAAACCCCAGCTGCTAAAACACTAGCTGTGTCTTGGTTTCAAACTACAAACCAGTTGAATCCAGCATACTAATGCACTGCACTACATAGTAGTTAGTTGTCATTGTACATTTTACTACTAAACACCACTATTTTCTTTTTAATTCTGAAAGCAGTGCCCAGCTTTTACATTTCTCTTTGTGCATTACTTCGTGATTAAAAAATAATGCACAAACAATACACCCCAAAACTTTTTTTTTTTTATATTTATTTATTTATTTTTATTTTTTATTTTTTTTAAATGAGAATTTATTAGGTAACTGGGACACTGCTGACCTTCTTGATTTGGTTTTTGATCCAACCAAATTCTGCCGTAGGCTCTTGGCTGCCCCCTGTAGGTTCGGTTCAAACTAACAAGTAATTGCTGTGTGAAATCTGTACATCTAGAAGGATTACTCTGGCTAGAAAATAAAGCGCCGATCTGTCATCACCTTGCTTTTTTTCTTTTTCAGTTGATAAGAGCACAGACTATCAGAACTACTACCAAGGCTTGTGGAACTGTTCAGGGGACCACCCAGACGAGCTGTCCTTCAAACGTGGAGATGCCATCTACATCCTGAGTAAGGTATGGTGAGGCTAAACCCTAGATGTCAGAGATAAACTGTGGCGATTCTTGTCTTGACGCATGATAAAGTTGGTATTACCTTAAATCCAACCACACTGCAAAAGTTTGAGAGGTTTGTAGACCGAGTGGCTGGTTTCAGACCACCTAAAGTGAGTTATTTCTAAGCTCTTAGAGGAACTGACTATTCAGATCCTTTACTGGCAGCACCTGGCCCACCGCCTAGAGGTGGAAGGCTGATGGTAAGAGTCAGACTGGGCTTGGTTCCTTCTCTGGCACTCTGATGGGGATTAGTTGTGTCACAACGGAAACTGTTTTAGTGCTGTTGGCGGAGGCCGAGCTTAGCTGGCACACGGCGTAATTCCATCACTTCCATCTGGACTGTTTCAGCACGCTGTCGCTACTGCCATGCCAGGCAGTGAGCAGCCTTCAGCCCACACACACCTCTCAGAAATTTCTCTCACCTCGCCAAATAGGAATGTGTGTTTTCAGGAAAACCAGGCTGGTCAGCCACTCTATTCAGAGCAGGTGAGGACGTGTAATGGACGCACAATTTCCGAAGCTTGTCAGCTAGTCATGAGCCGGAGAACTGAGAGGCAGTTCTTTACCTTTATTACGTAACTAAACAGGAGCCCCTTTGTACTTAACCGGTTCGTATGAACGCTGAATTGGATTTTGTTGTGATACATTTAACAAGATTTGTTTTGGACGCTGGACAGAAAATGAGCAGTGGAATTTTATACTCGTCGAGATGTGTGGTTTGTCTTTAAAATATATATAAATAATGTGTGAAATGTACTCCATCCAGACGGGCAATATTTCCTGTCTGGTTTGGTTTCTATGGAGCATGGAGTCAATTGAGACATTCTGTTGTCAACGGGCCAGGTTGCTTTTCAAATTCAAGTCTGCCATCTACTGGCTCTTTAAGGCAAAGAAGACTTGGGGAAAATTTGAGAGGCATGTGCTGTAAATTACACAGAGATGCACAAATAAATAAATACAATTGTAATATGCTACATAGTCATATTATTAACTCCATGTATAGCAGGAAGCACTAGAAATTTATTTTTCACCTTTGCAATGTGTAAATAATTTTTAAAACCCTTCTCAATTTTATATTGAACATGATGTCAATATAAAATTCAAGACAAATTCACCTTATTATCACGTTTAGGAGACTGGGACCAGAAAATTGCTCTCTCTCGCTCTCTTTTAAATACACTACAATAAAACTAAATAATGAATTATCAGGACTGTTGGTTTTCTTTTCACCAAATCAATTGATTGTTCCTTCAACACTAATGGAGGGACACAAATGCACAAAGCAGACAGACTGTCCAATCCTCATTGACCAAATGCCTGTTTATGACTTCTCCTTGGTGTGTAGAAAAGGCCCAAGAATCAAGTTGCCCTTTCACTTAGACTGGGAGTGCCATTAGCTAAAACCTTGGTGTTGGGGGTTGTGGCCTGCTGCGAGGGCAATGACCATAAAACCTGTCTGGACTGCAGCAGCCAGCTGCAGCTAAATGGACAGCCGACTCCCCTCCCTCCACCATTCCCTCTTCCACTGTTCTCCTTTCTCCTTCCTCCAATGTGTCCCTCCCCCATTCTGCAGACCAGAAATAGCTGTAGTGTTACAGCTGGGAGACCCCCCAGTCAGGACCTGGGAGCTGATTTTAAGGCCCGACTAAGGGCGATTGTGTTGACCGGATATGCTGCACACCTCGTCGCCCCCAACACACACCCAGCCTCCCATTAGTAACAAACTGACTGAGAGATGCAAGGTCTCTCTGCTTAAAATGCCACAACGCCTGCACAGCGTTTTATCCTATCACTGTTTTACACTTTGTGTTTTAACTAATGCACCGGGACTCTTTCATTTGGTGAAAGTAATCAAATTACAGGACGGTTGTTTTGACTAGCCGAGGGTATTTGTGTTGATGTGTGTTGTTGCAGTGTGTGGTGTCATTAGTCATCCACAGCTCTACATATTTGTTCTCATGTTGCGTCCAGCACTTACTAAAGCATGACTTATTTGTCAGCCGGCCAACGACACAATGAGGTGTTGCCGTTTTCAAAGGCTGGTGGCAGGAAGTCGTAATGTGGACGCACACTCCTTTACACACACCTCATGTCAAGCTGCTATATTAGCCTCCAGGGGCTTGTGATAAAATGACATTTTAGGAAAGTGGATTTAACATTTTCTGTTTGTCTGTGGTAGCTATGTAAACATAATTTATTTTTTTATTATTTAAATTTAGTGTTAATAATTTAGATGTTTCGAATGGCTTTCTACAGCATTATATCGATTTGGCTGATACAGACACTGAAATGGTGTGTCAAGCCTGTCTTTATCTGATGTGATAAATGGCCCGTCACCAGAGACCTGTCAGTGTCAGCCCTCACTATAGTGAGCATAATCCCCCTCTGTTTAATACTACCATATGATCGCTTACATCCATTGCTCTGTCTTGGGAATAAGTGGACACAGATGTGGCCCTTCACTGTCCCCGAGTTCTGGCTTGGATGTGAAACGTTGTCCAGGTTCGTCTTCCTTCAGCCTTGTCAGAAAGTGATCTCCGGTCTTGATTCATGCGCAGGGAAGACTTTGATGTAAGGTCAAAGAGAAAGGGGGGGTGAGAGAGAAAGAAAGGGAGAGAGTGAGTGAGTTATTGTCGTCTTGTCTCAGATCTCTCCTCGCAGTGTCCTCCTCACATCTCAGCATGCTGACAGCCATTTGGAGCTATTACTTGTCACGCTTTGACAGATTTATGTGCGATGTGCTTTATGCACACTGAGCTTTTTGTGTGGAGTGGAGGGAAACGTGCAGTCTCAAAACTGACACCAGGTAAAGAGGCAGAACGGAAGGCAAGGAGGTGTACAGGTGTTGATGGGAGATAAGTACTGTAGAGTGGACGGAAAACAGCCGAAAGAAAGAAGGCGTCATTTGTTCTTCTGTTTTATCAATTTTGATTTCAGCAGAATATTATCAGCTAGGATGAAGGAGCACTAACACACTCTTCTTTTTCCTTCCTTGTTTCTGCTTCTCTGTGTGCTTCCAGGAGTATCAGAACTTTGGCTGGTGGGTTGGAGAGAAGAATGGAGTTATAGGTATTGTTCCCAAAGACTATCTGCTGGAGCTGTATGCACTTTAAATGCACCCGGTGTAAACTGCTAACATCTTGTGGCTTTCCAATTGCTTGTTCCAAATGCTCAAAAGCTATAACTGAAAAACTAGTAATTACAAATATGGTAAAATATTGTGTTTTCTGTATTGAATTTTTTTTGAAGAACATTCCCTGTGATACGCATTGTAAGAGACTGATTTGATATAAGGATTTAACTTTTTTTAATTTGACTGATACATGTAGGGTTTTCTGCACTTTGCACTGCTTTCTTTGTTATTTATAATGTATTCAGTTTTTTTTTTAAACAGTATGATCTCACTTGCTGCTTTTGGCAAATTTTGAATTTTGCAACTAGCGAAATAAATAAAAATGTAAACACATGACGTTTGGACCTCCCCTGTGTGTGGGTTTTTTTTTCTTTCCCTAAAAGTCCACAAGGTGGCAGTAGAGAGTTTTGGAGTGTCAGTTTATCTTTAACAAAGACACTGATAGAAGTGTCTACACAGCTGTATCTTCTTTCTTGTCTAAGAACCCAGTTCTTGACATAAAGTTTAAATAATTAATATTGTCAAACAGAAGAAATATTTGGTTCTTGAGGCTTTGTGTCATTTTCTGATGAGGAGAAATATTTATACTTTATATGCACTAAGTGCATCTATGAATACTAATCTACCCTGAATAATAAATCACATTATTTGTTTTCTGTAATGCTGTGCGGTTAGGTCAAAGGCAATATTTAAACCTGGGTGTACACTAAAGACGTGTATAGGGTCTCCTGGTTACAAAAATATTTATTTATTTTAAAATGACTTTATTCATCTGCTCAGCACTTTTTGCTCCAATCTTCAAAGGGACACTTTTTATTTTATGGCACCTGAGAGACTTGCCTGGGCAGAGGATCGCAGCGTGGCAGATGGTTGCTCGTGCTGCATGCCTGAGTGAAATGGTTTAGGTGCACTAATAAGACAGCCACCCACACAGATAGTATGGATGCTTATCGCCCTCTGAGGGGCTGTTTGACAGCAGGCGAGGTGGTTGCGGCTGGGCATATCCCTCTGAGGTTACATACGTACTGTACATATCTTTTTACAGTCTCCTCACTGAATGAAATACCAAAGCTATGTTTTTATACATGCTCATTTTTGGTTTGATACAGACAAAGATTCCCTGTCAAGGTTTCTCAAGGTTGTGAGAAAATGGGCAGGGAAAATGCATTCATTAACCGATAACTCACTGCATCGTTCCCTTCATCTTCCCTCTATTTTTTCTCCCTTTTCTGTGTCTCTCTATTTTGTTCTTCTTGAGTGATGAGCTCGTCCTCTGTCCTCTGGGTGACATTCAAAGACAACATAAATCCTGCCCTTTATGGTATAGTGCAGCGATAAAGCTTCTCTACTAATTGGCGATGTAATGAATTACCATAATGAGTTATTGAATATAGAGAGGAAATGCTTTTGTTTTAGGGCAGAGAAAGAACGTATAATCAAATAATGCAATATTCTGCCATATACATGGCCAAAATTGTGATGACAATGCTCTGAAACGCTTCCATCAGGTTTTGGGCTTGTTGCTAAATTATGGGCTATAATGTCTAAACAAAAATGTTTCCTTAGTGCTGACATAGCGTTCGTTTTAATGTTTGGCAATGGGTTAAGTTGCCAAAGGCAAGTAAGGCTAAATGTTGCCTCTCATTTTTATGTGCCAATAAAGGATTTCCTTAATGGATGTCAACTCCCCCCCCCCCATCTCCTGTTAGATTTGGACAGCCATATCCTCAGAATATACAGGGTCTTTTATTGCAATTTAACATCAAGATATAATGTTTCAAAGATAAATGTCACCATGCTATTAATCTGGCGGGCACTAAATTACACTAATGATACCAGAATATCACTAATTAATACTTTTAACCATAAAGCGACAATTCTGCCAGCCAAATGTGTATAGATTGAGCTGTTGAGTAATAATAAATAAAACTGGATTTACAGAGAAAGATGATGGAAATATAAAACGCATTTCCCTTCAGGTAAAAACACATTTGGAGTCATTTTCTGCTGATAATGACTGAGAGTTCAAAGAAGTTACAGGTGACATAGTGTATTTTTTTCCCCCAGTAAGACTTCTTTTGATGCTACTGCTCTCATAATTCGTGCCATGTGCAAACATAAATAACTCAGAAGAATAACGGTACACTAATATAACCCGCTCATCTTTGTTGATTATTATTATGCATCAGGCTTGTTGAGAAGGCTAAAGGCTTGATCTATACCACTTTGGAGAGGTAATTTTGATCAAGCTGTCAGCTGCTTCTTCTGCTCTTTAACCAGGTCACAGAGCAGTAGATCACAGCTTCATAGAGAGTTTCTGTCAGGCATAACAGAGTGTTATTTATGTGGTATCCCCTGGCATTTTGCAGGAAATGTATTACATCTCCAACTGGCCCTATGTCAGCATTCCATTAAAGCTTCTTTTCCTCAGTCTAAATCTTAAAATCTGAAATAGACACACTTTAAAGGTAAGTCACTCTTAATTGAGGTCAGTTTCTGTGAACATAACTCATAGCAGCTGACAAATTAAGTTTTTTTCCGCTGGCTCGTGACACTGTGGGACGATATGGTGTAGTCAAAGTGAATGCTAATGACAATCACAGCAGGAAAACTCATATTTCTGGAAATTTGAAGCTTCGATTTTTTAAAAATTTATTTTAGTGGTTTTTTGATATCTACCATCTAATGTTATGAGCTGCAGAGCAGGGTTAGTGGTGGGGCACTAAATATAGGTCTAGACAGGCCATTTATTAGAAGCACCACGCCCACTTTTCTCACACGTTATAGGTGTCTGCTCTCTCTTCGCGTTAATAGCCTTCTGGGTGCTGCAGACAGCGATGTCGAAGGAGGACTTGTATATTTCTGGAGCGGGTGACAGATGTGGCTCCAACGTCCGAAAGTCACATTTCCTGGCCTCAAAAACCTCACCATCAACCCCCTACTTGATACTACGATTAGCACCATCACATCTAAGCTGGTGTTTTCACTAATGAAGCTGTTAATGCTGTGGCCATGATTGTCAGCCCTCTCATTTACTGTATACATCAACATTTCAAGCAGCTCGTGTTTCAAGGGTGTGGAGTCCAGGCTGTCAGGCAGGTTAGAGCTATGTGCTGACATGTCACTCAAAATAAATCAGGCTTATCAAAGTGACAGGTGTTTGTCCACCTGCTATAAACATCTCCCACACCTCGCTCCTGCTCCATCTCTTCATAGATTATTTATAATGCTGCAGCCTCCATAGCCCAGCCCTGTTTACTCTCTTGCTGTGGCTCTAATATCAGGTCAGTGCTCTGCTGCTGATTTACTATACTAGTTAGCGAGGTGAGTAATGACCCGGGATGGTTTGGGAGGATAGTTTGTAATCAAAGGAGGTCAGAGATGCAAGCGATGTTCTAACTGTAATTACAGCCCTGTGTACCCCTTTCACCCACATACACTGCAGCTGTCTGCCTCTCAGTGCTGCGTAAAAGAATCACCCCCCATCTCTTGCCAGCTCCTCTTTTACTGCCCTGAGTTAGATGCCCCTGGTTGTAATGACCCCACCTTTAAGTTGAGGTCCCATCTCAGTGTCAGGTCTTTATATAGCAGCAGTTTTCAAGACAGCCCTCCAGCAGTGGAAGTGAAGGTGTGAGGTTTGAATTACAAGAGCTTGCTGAGCTAACTGAGGCACTGGATAGCAGATTGTTGCCATCACTCCCATTTAGTGTCAGCTTTGGCATGTATCCAAGCTCGGGTCCTGCCAAGCTAACCTGAACTCATTTAGTGCCCAAAGTACACACAGAGGTATTCATCATTACACTGTGACAAGACCACATCTTCATAAGTAAGAACACTGCGGTAAGATTCACATTCAGATTGATTGATTCAGACGTTTTAAGTTATTCAGTTTTACTGCTTTATATTTTTTGTATTCTTCTCTTCTCATCCTATTTATAATACAGTACGTATTATATAGAGGAAAATAAAGAGGCAATGAGATAAAATGTTATGGTGCCATTCATCCTCATATCCACATTATGAGGAAAACCCATGCACTACAAGGAGAACGTCTACAGGTGCATGACCTATCTGCTGTGAGGCAACTGAGCTAACCAGCCGGCACAATAAACAACTTAAATATGGTAATGTACTTTCAATGAATTCAATGTCCGCTCTATAGCTTCCACCTACAGGTCACATGATGCCCCCAAAACCATCCTGCTGAAGAGGGCCAGAAGTTCTAACTTCACAAAGCTAGACAGTGGAGCTATGACACTGTGTCATTACATTGTTTGCATATACTGCTCCCAAAGGTCAAGAACAAGCATCCACGCTCCAGTGGCGGTGTATATTTAACATCCAGAGTGTTGGTAACTTTTAAGTAAGACTTTATGTGTGTTAACCACGTCTGCAGAACTTCAGACTTCCTGGTGTGACAGTCCATATCATTTTACGTGCATATTAATGAATTTGACATAGGTCTATTAAGGGTACCATGAATAATAATCATGCAAATTTAGGATACTCATTACATATGTATTACATGAGTAGCAGGTGGGGTAATTTGAGTAATTTGTGGCTATATGCAGATATTGGGATGATGGACGGTGTCTGAAGAAGACAAGCTGAGCCGGTCAGTGGATCTACTGCAGAGTAAGGAGAATTTAGGCTCATCATAAAAGATTTCTCCTTGCCTCTTATTTCACTTGGACATTTTTATGTTTTTTTTATTTTCTACCTCATTGCAGCCGTGAGCTGCCTGCTGATTTACACACACTGCCAGTGAAGCTCAGAGGCCCCGAGAGATGGTGCCCTCTACCCCTCCGTTTTTCCCCCTTCTTTCTCCACCCTATGTCGTCTTCTCACTGCCACCACTGGCAGTTTCTCTGTTCCCTGAAATGGGTCTGACCAAAGAGCTCCCCCTCTACTCATACCTCATCCCTAACAAGACATTTCGTCTGGAGGGTTTGTTATTTACACATGATCTTGTGACACACAAAAGGCTCTGTTCCCCTGTGCCAAGATGCGAATGCATGCAAAAATGTACTACACATCTCCCTCTCTTTCTATCTCCATCTATCGGTTGAGCTATTGGTCAACCTATGTACTAACAATTATTACACAAGGACTTTTGATTTGATTTGATTTGATATACCTTTATTAGTCCCACAAGGCTGCTGACCTATTGCACGCAATGGCGGCTTCTACAACACAGCAAACCTGCAGCTGGTGGCTTTGGAGGCTGTTTGTATGGGAAACAGTACAAAACAACCTGTTCCTATGCCAATGAAATGATCACAAGTTTACACGACTATGAACTGTAATAAAAAGTAAAAAGAAAAAAGAAAAAAAAAGACTAAAAATATTTAGTTTCTTGTTATTTCAATTTAAGGAGTTACCTACTAAATTATCATCTATTCATTTTTTTTTTTTACCTAATTCTAAGTCAAAGTTAACAATTTAGAAAACTCACTCAAAGCACTTTATTTTAAAATGCATTCATGCATACTTTATAAAAAATGTTATCAAATTTAGATTTAGCAGTTAATCTAAGATGCATGTTTTTGCACCGAGGGAGGACACCTATGTAGGCGCAGGGAGAACATGCAAACTCCACACAGGAAGGCCCCACCAGGGGAACAATGCCCTTCCACCAGTGTGTGAATGTGAGAGTGAATGAATAGTGGAATTGTACAGCGCTTTGAGGTTCTCAAAAAGCGCTATATTCTCATGCTATGCTAACATTAAAAAAACAATAGATGCCAAAAAAGTAAAGACCCCTGTTTGTACAACCTGCAGGCATATGTTCCTTTCTATAATTAATGAACATTTGTGATTATATATGATCAAACACATTTGCTCTTTTAAGACAAAGTCCCTCCTTGTCATACATCTGTTTTTAAGATGCACAAACCAAAGGAAACACATCTAATTTTACACACCATATTATTTGAGGAAATTACCCAGCAATGATCTCATCTTTTTTTCCCTCCCTCAAGCCGATGTGCTCAAGGCAGAGGAGCTAGTTTCATGCTGATCAGCTCCGATTCTAGGGGATGGGAAGCTGGTGCATGCCTTGGTACAGTGATCACGTCGGTTCCCTGTAATTGCTACATCCACACATCAACAGGCGACACCATTTGCAGGGGAAATAGCAGGTTTAGCTATACAGAACTCAGAAAAGGTAAGGCTGCAGAACTTGATGGATGGCTCATGTCATTTCATTTCCATCTGTGACATTTGAGTGACACAGAAAAATGTTTTAACCCTGAAGATTTTTTTTTTCCTTTTTGTTTTTGCTTTTTGGTCAAACTGAGGGTAGGTTTGGCTTTTGAATGTGCACATGCACAGACACACACACACACACACACACATAGAAGGACAGAGGCACACACAGCTGCAAGGACAGATGTAAAAATCCTGTTTTGGCTGTCAGGTTGTGGAAGCTTTGTGGCCCACAGTAAATCAGCACTCAGTACTAGCATGAAATGTAAGAGACCTTGAAAAATGTTCAGTTTCTTATTAACGCTTCAGTAAATCCCCAGCTCCAAGATCTGCCTATAGTGGAAAAACACGCCGTATCGCCTGCGTGTGCTGTTGTCATATCACCAATAATGTATATTCATGGTATCGTTTTGTTTAGGCATCAGCCCCTGTCCACTGGCAGTGCAGCTGGCTTTCTCTGATATCGACTCATCCTGGTTCAACCGAGTTGCAGTCACAGAGATTTAATATCTCAAATGGTGCTGAGCTCCTATTGCTACTAATGGATTCTGTATAATGTGGCACTTAAAATGCATGAGCAGGCTCTGATTTATCTGTAATTTGCCTCCACTGGAGCATATCTCCCTCATTTCTTCCATTTGTTTTTGGCTTTGTAGACATACCCTGATTGGGATTTCATATTGTCACATGTTTGACAGTTTGGTTAATTCCAAAAGATAAAATGTTTATTTTTGCTTATTCTGATGCGGTGTTAATTACAAATCAGATGTAATAGCAAGTCAAGCATGTGATCATAGACATTAGATGTGGTTTATTTGAGCTGTTGTGGCAGAAAGACATGCTGACTTGGTCTGAGGCAGATGGGTCTCTCCCAGAGGGGCCATTTTCATTTATTTGGTCTTCGACTACTTTATGTGTCAAACAATAAGCATACTAATTAGATTACGCACAGTGAGGGTATTTGCCCAGGGAGAGTGAAATTTCATCTTCCACTTCTTCTTCATTTATTGTCCCACTGTTTTCACTCCAGCTGACCACACTGGGGGTCACACAACATGGAGCAGGGAGCCGCTAGCAATTGATCTGATGGGTTTAAATGTCTCCTTGTTGTCATGGTAGCAGAACTGCAGCGGTAGGGTAGGCTCAAGGTTAACGGCCAGTGGATCGGAGTACTGAACCATCAAATGATGGGTCAATACTGCAGGACGGGTCAAATTGAAACTAGCAAATGGAAACATTTCAATCCACAAGACTGCTAGTGACAAAAAGGAGTTTGCAGTCACAAAGCTCTGCAAAGGGAACTTAGTTCATTGTGCAACCTGCAACTCCAAAGCTCCCCAAGATTACTTCTTCCCTTTTACATTTTTGGCATCTCTTACACTAGCATCTCAAGGGCTGGTTTCATTAATATTATGAAACTGATGAGTCTAAAATGTTTTAATTAATTAAAATTTACATGACAGCTTTTCTTTTCTTTTTTTGACAGACAAAGTAATTTAATTCTGAATGACTGAAGTGTATTTTTAAAATACCCACACAATACCCAAAATGTTGCATCTTTAACTTCAAGAATTCCTTCAAACACTGACATGATACAGTCTAGCATTTTACATAGGCTTCTTAAAAGTCTGTCAGGGTGACACGCAACAATATTGAAAAGTCAGATATCATTAGACTGAACAGTTCCTGTTTAAATAGCTTCTTTGCAAGCTATTTGCAGGAAGACAAGACAATTTTTTTTTAATTTATTAAGTGGAAATAGTGAAAAACATTCATATGTTTGCACTTGAACACCTACACCTTTGTCCGAACGTGCAAAATAATGCTGATTACACGTCAAGCATTGGTAATGGTTGCACATACATATATTTCACTATAGTAGATGCAAATGAATACATATCTACTGGATGCGCATCTTTCAGAAATGTGTCCCACCTTCCCGTGGCAGCTCGGTCGGCGGCTGTTCATCTGCATCTCAGTGTGTTTAGGATGATGTCACTGCTCCGTTCTTTCTAACATAAGCCTACTATCTCTTCCACCCTCTGAATTCACAATAAATCTCACCCAGCTGCTGCAGAGGAAAAAACCAAACTATGCAAAACACTTCATCTAATGAGTTTTGCAGATATGTCAGTTTTTCCACTCCCTTTACTCGTTATTACATCTGCAATAAAAAAAAAAAGCACGGTGGTGTTCACTGTGAGAGCAGGCGTGTGTGTTTACTAAACACACACGAACAGACACGCTGAGATGTGACTGCAGTAGGTGAGCTCAGACTAACAAAAGCAAAGGAGACAGGTAGAAAGGGTGTCTTGTCAGTGCAGCTGGCATTTTGTTCAGCAGGGAGCAATGTAGCCTGTCTACCCGATAGCCCTCTCAGACAGGAGCAAGTCCATTGGGATCCCACAGGACCTCCTACCAGCCACACACCTGACAAGGGGGCTGTCTAAAAACTCTGCAGAGACCCTATTACACATGTCATACTGCTAAGCACTGCGGTGGCCACCAGATGACAAGCTTTCCACACCCTTCCCTTGATTGGGAGTGAAGCACAGAGAGGAGAACAAAAGGCTTTCACTGCACTCATATCTGACCAGTTTCAGTCTCAATGACCAAAATTCAAGCAATGTTTATGAAGCAAAGATTATACAAACGCATTGCTGTTACAACACTGCCATCTTCAGGCAAATTGTTGGTACAACTTTGTATTTATTCAGACAATCTGAGAACCTGCAGGCAGATATGTAGGTAGAGATAAATGTAGATAGATAATAGATATGTAATATACAAGGGGGAATTTTTTATTATTATTTACTGTGCAAATTTCAAACTAAAACGTCTCATCAAGAACAAAAGAAGCTGTGACATTTTTTTAAATAAATGAAATAATTAAGACGAGTCATGTTAAGTGCAGTAACAGGTTTACGGTAATAGCTTTTTCCTTCGCTCATCCAAAACATTGTATGGGTGCAGAGACTCCCACAGTCTGTCAGCAGTATGAAGATGATACTTTCATGTAGAACGAGATAAGCAGCTCAGCTCTTCCTCCTGGCTCGTTTCAATGAGATCAAGAGAAGAAGCTTCCAAATCTTTAATCTTGTGTTCTGGATCCCTACCCTCGGAGCTGGAAAAAAAAAAAAAAGACAATTTAGTGAATTAGGTAGAGTGAAACTGACTTCTAAAGACTTTCAGTTCTACTCATGCGGTGAGATCAGATCTTCTTTTTTTTTTTTTTACCTATCTGAGTCAGAGTCACAGGAAATTTTGAGGTTATTGTGCAAATCCTCTTCTGAGTGGAATCTCCGGAGGCCGCAGCGCTGCACAGCCTGAACCACAGAGTAGTGCGTCCTTCCAGCAGCGCAGGCCTCTATCATAGGCACGCTAAGCTGTGACTGTAGGAAAAGGTGAAGGCAGCTGTCGGACAGCAGCAGAGGGTTCTGAAGGACTCTGAAACAAATTTGGGAAAAATAAACACTTTAAAACTTCGCCCGGTATTACCTTTAGAAAGAGTCAGTCATGTAGTCCCGTGTTTGTACTCCAGTTTTTGTTTGACTAGGTCAAAGTTCATAAATGCATTGATCTTTGGGTTCTCACGTACTGTTCCAAAAATTTCTGGAGCCCTTTCATTCGATCAGTGATCTGCTGAGCGTTATTAAGACTGAAGAAAGGGTTTTTAGGGGGCAGCCCTGGTACATGTACCCTGGAAAATCAACAACAAGAACAACAAAATGTCAGGAACAACTGAGCACACTACTTTAACTATGAGTAAGTAAACTTTAAATTCAAATCTCAGTGGATGAACTTACATTAGCATCGAATTTGCCTGCAGTTTTCGCCTGAGCCATACAAACTCACTGTATCTCCTTCTCACTTGTGAGATCTTCTTGGTGAAGCACACACTGTCGGTCTAAAACAGGACACCCCAGTGTCACACACATATCACAGTAAAGCTGCCCTAAATGAAAGAATAACGATTCGACCAACTGTCTTAAGCATTTTACTTACATGTAAACAAATTTCATAGTCTATGTAGGCATGCCAGAAGTCATTCTTTTGCATCCGTGGGTCCCGTACCCAGACACTGATGACCTGCTGCATGGAGAAGGCAGGACAGAGACTGAAAGACTGAATGGAATGCACTGTGTTGTGAAAAAGGGAAGGATTATATTGGCAGATAGAGGAAGTAGAATGACTAACATCACACGAACCAGGATAGGAAAATCCAACAGAGAATGGTTTCATGCTTAGTACAAACACAGTTATTTTCAAAGTTGTGCCACAGTTTAAGGAAAACACGTGACTCCTAAAAGATCTTTCTTCTTGACAATTAAGAAACTCTGTCACATTCACAACACTAATTCAGACCTACCTGATTCTCCGTGCTGTCAGTTTCTTTTCTCATGATCTAAAAGATTCAATCTCAATAACTGTAAGTCAGATAGATAATGGTGGTCCTTAGCACTGCATTTGTGTCTTTTATTTCCACCTTTACAGGTTATGGAGCAAAGGTTTCAAAATAAAGTCACAAGACTGATATAAGCACCTCCCTCTAACTGTCAACTCAGCAAAACGAGCATTCCTAAATCGGAAGCATTGTTAGAGAACATGTGTCAACACAACCAGATCAAAGCTGCTAAAGTTACAGGAAATCCATACTTTGTTAGAAAAAGAGACAACTGCTGTAGGTTTTTTTTTTACACCATTACAGAGGATTTTACACGACACAATCAAGATATGATTGAAGTGGAGACTTTTGACTTTAATTCACAAAAGTTTAACAAAAAGTTTAGTATTAACTGTTTATAAATTACAGCCATTTTTATACACAGTCTTCCATCTTAAGAGGCTCAAAGGTAACTGATAGCAGTTTTGTGGCCAGGTGAGGCCTGTTCATTTGTTATTGTGACAAATGAAGTAGACAAAAGATCTGGCGTTAATTTAAAATGGTAAAAATGGTTTAGATTTTAAATATAAGGTCCAATGAGATGCCAATCTAAGTGAGGAAGGCCGTCATTAGGCTGAAAATGAAAAATAATCCTCTCATAGAGACAGCAAAAAATTTAAGAGAGGCCAAATCAACAATCTGATCTGTTCTTAAAAACAATGAGATGCCTGAAAGATCACAGGAGACAATTGAAGTGGATCCTGGTAGCCAAGTACCCAAGGGTACTGCAGAGGCCTGTTTTTAAGTCCATGCCAGAACATTTTCTGTGTCCAACTCCTTCCACTCTCTCCCATCTTTTCTGTTTACTCACAGTACTGCACTATCTAAAAAAAAAAAAGTCAAGAAGAGGTAAGCATATCATTGACAGGGTCCAGAGTTTAGAAACACCTTCATGAATGTAAATACAGAGAGTTTACAGCGCGGTGGAAACCACTGGTTATACTCAAAAACAAGAAGGCCAGATTAGAAAATACCTAAAAGAACCTGCACAGCTCTAGAAAAAGTATCTTTGGACAGATAAACTCAAGATTAACTTGTACCAGAATAATGAGAAGAGAGAAGCATGGAAACAAATCATTATCCTAAGCATACCACATCATCTGTAAAATATGTGGAGGTAATGTTATAGCATGGGCATGTATGTTTGCCAATGGTAAAGGGTCACTAGTGTTTATTGATAGACGTGTACAGCACTATACTTTTCACTCAGATGCCACAAACCTGACCACTTTACAGTGCAAACAGATAATGACCCGAAGGACACCACAAAAGCAACTCAACCATTCCTGAAAGCAAAAACGGGGATATTCTTCATCAACCACGTCAGTCACCTGATCTCCGCCTAACAGCGTGCCTTCCAGTTACTAAAAACAAAACTGAATCCAGAAAAACCCACAAGCAGCACCAGACAGTGACCGCAGCATAGGGCTAGCAGAGCCTCTGAAGCATGGAAAAAAAGTATGTGGTGGTGTCGATGGGTTCTAAACTTTAGGCATTTATTGACTACAAAGGTTTTTTACTTTTAAGCAGTTACAACAGTCCATCCATTTAAAATGTTGTAAGTTTGTCCAATTGATTTCAGCCTCTGAAAATGAAGCACTGTGTAAAAAAAAATCACTGCAATTCCTAAAGAGCTGCATTTTTACAGTAAAACCCTTGAATTAAGATTAAAGGTCTGCACTTTAAGAACATCTTAACTGTTAGCTTTAAAATCCACTGTGGTGGTGCACAGAGGAAAAAAGAAAATCACAAAGCTTGTGTTTCTGGACCCAACTCTGTGTAACCCATTTAGTGCCAGAAATGTAATGTCAAATGAATTATCTCATATTAATGTTGTTGTTTTTTTTAAATAATTTGGAATTGATCATTTATTTTAAGAGTAATTGGACCACATAATGCGAGAAATATGATCAAAGTGAATCAAGATGCAAAAAGTGTCAAAAAAGGTTTCATTTATTCACAGACTTCACAGATCCATGGTCAACAGTTACAGTAGTTCTGTAGCAGATGTGTTTTTAGGAGGTTTGAGGTTCAGCTGAGTGTCCCATAGCAGTCATGGGAGATATGTCGAGTCAGAACAATGCCACCAGGATACAGATATAAAGTACACAGAACTGTATAATTACAGTCAATGAATGCCCTGTGTAAACTGCACAGTCTCAGATCTAAAGTGCTACATTTAACAATCGTCTTACGCATTTACGGTGCACAAGAGTTCATTTCGATAAGTGTAAATCTCATTAGATTTACTTAAGAAAATTCATGACCTTCTAATTCAACTCAATTTTATTTATACAGTGCCAAATCACGACAACAGTTGCCTCGAGGCGCTCTTATTCTGAAGAATTCTACAGGGCTTCACTTTTTGGATCAAAGCACCAAATATTTAAATAATCTGAAACGTTCTAATTCAATAAACAGGAGAAAACTGCTAATTTACAGCAGCTGATTAAAAAAAAACAAGGGAATTTTTGATGGGCAACATTTTTTTTTAAATATATATTATTTAACATCAACCACAAGGGTCATAAAGAGATACAGTAAAAGCTGTGTCCATTAACACTTCACAACCTCACACAATACAAGTTCAAACAAGAGGCATTCCAACAACAGGGCTACAATCTTCAGCTCTAACCAAAAGCTACATAGGCTGAAGGCATGGACTTGGACAGTAGTTTGCTGGCTCTGGCAGTAGAGTGTTGCCGTACAGGATGTAAAGCACACACTAAACAACCGCAGGGCCCTTCCAGTGTAAGATACTGGCATCTATACAGGACTATAAATACTAAATTACTCATAGAACAATATCTTCAAAACAAAACACAACCACAGTGATCGAGTCCGCTACATGATGACACAGGAAAAAAGCTGCAACGGGTTAGTCTGACCTCAGATCAGCCGCTCTACACAAAGGTTAGCTTGAGCCTCCATCAGAGTGTCTGCAAAGTCACAGTGACCTTTCTTGAGCACCACGGGGCAGACAGCATTTAAAATCCACCACCGCAGAGGATCTCACACCTGCCAGAGCCCGAAACTCCGCCTGACGCAGGGATGTGATTTTGCGCAGAGTGCTTCCGATGCCAGCTGAAGGAGGACATTTGATGGAGGCTAAAGTTAAGCTTCAGATGAGAGCACAGCTGTTTATTAGTTCTCCTCTGCACACAACCCACACACATTTTTACTGCTCGTCGTCTCCACAGTGCCAGGTCAGCTTCTGCTCGTAGAAGTCGATGACCACCTGGGGACATCTGGCGCTCGCTTCACGGGCCGGCAGCAGGGCAACGTCATCTGAGTTTTTCCTGTGGGGATACGCGCAGCAGAAGGAAAAAGACTGAAACCGCCTCTCGTTTTTAATGGGATGTAAAATGTCTTAACAGAAACAAATATTTCTGACAGTTTTTTTTTTTTTAAATGGAGAAGTAAAGGGTAAGGGGACTCTACTCAAAGGGGGCACTAGATTTTAGCTTTAGCTTCCTTTAGCTCATGCTCCATTGTTCCACCAAGTCTGTTAAATTTAGCCAGTAATTTCTCACAGTGTCTTGCTGACAGATCAACAAATGTAATAAAGCATATCATCACTGATTTTCAAGAACAAGGATGATGCGTGCCTAGCTGAAGTAACTACAGAGGGATAAAGCCATGAAAACAAGGGACAGAGCCGCCAAAGCTCAGTTAAGAGGAGAGGTGATGATCAGTGAGCAGCAGTATGACTTCATACTGAGAAAGAGCGCTAGAGACACGATGTTTGTGCTAGTTTGCTTAAAGTGTTAATGGAGAAGTACAGAGAAGGAGTTGCACTCTGTCTTTGAGGATCTACAGAAAGCATATGACAGTGTACCAGGCAAAGCTGAAATAGGTAGGACATGTGCAGAGGAGGGATAGTTGATACACTAGGCAAAGGATGATGGAGACTGAGCTCCCAAACAGCAGGAAAGAAGATTACAAGAAGAGAAGATTACAAGAATGACAGAATGGGATGCAAGGGACAGACTGAGACAAACAAAGGGAATTAAACATTTTCTGACTGGCTATGCTCTTGTGGAGGAGAAGTAAAAAAAAAAAAAAAAGACTTGTTTGCTTAAGGGAAGCAATATAGGACTCTGGCGTCTTATCATCATATCAATGCCGTGCTTCTTTGAATGACGCGGACGTTTGGGTAAGGTCAATAATTTGTGGAATTGTGTGCAAGTGTTTGCTTTCCGTAGACCTCTAAACTTCCAGCCCTAAACATGAGCACATCTTTCACACTCAAAACTTTCAAAAAATTCCAAGTTCTCCAACCTAACAAAAGTCATCGAGCATTTAAAAGACTTCAGCCAACTGTTTTACAAACTGTGTTTACAAACTTTACAATTTGATGTAATTCAATATAGCTCCTCTTTCATAAAGTAACTACAATCGTAGGTAGTGTTGCGGCTCTGCTGGACTCCTGGACACTAACATTTGTGTATGTAAATCAGAAGAGAAAAAAAAAAGCAAAACGATCTAAGCCGATCACTTGGAGCCTCATAAAGGTAGATCTTTGCAGAGCTGGACTTAATAGTCCAGGTATGCATAGTTAAGAGCCCCCGAGTCTATAGCTTAATGGTTGTGTGTAATGATAAACCCAAAGCCCATCTGCTCTCTCCAATCTGTTACTAATAAGGTTTGAGGTGGTCAGTGTCAACGTCCAACTTCTCCTCTCAAGTAAATGATCAAGCATATATAAAATGTTGGAAAACTGCAGTTTCCCACAAAGCAACAGCAACAAAAACATCGAGTCCCCCCCCCACACACTTTGCTGTCTGACTCTGGCTTTAAATATTAACATTTTCCATGTTTACTCAAGTGCTGGCATTTATTATTCAAGGACAGAGTAAAGAGGAAGCAGTCACCATTTGACTAGGAACATGAGCTCTCCCTTTCTGTCCGTTGAGCCGATGATGCATTCGGGCTCGAGATAAGTACTGAGGTCACTGGGGGAGTTTGTCTGCTCATCATCGGGCTGAAGGACGCTGTTGTCCGTCTTCACAGCCTGACCCTCCTGCACGCAGGACTAAAAGAACAAAATAAGAAAAGGCAAAGTTCAAAGTTGCAGCACAGATTTACTAGACATGATAAGAAGGTTGCTAAGTCGAGCCATTTCATTTTTTCTCCCTCACTGTACACAACCATTGCAGAAAAAAAAGGGGAAATTTAACTGGTTTCATTTTCAGGAGCTCTTGTAAAACTAACCTCTTTAACACGACATTTAGTTTCAGATAGAGCCTTAAAACAATTTCTGACAAGGAGTCAGTTGACTCCATTCCAACCTCAGTATACAACTAAAGGGAAAATGCTACCATACTTCTATTGTGTTCCCTATACTTCTATATTTTTCGTTGTTGTTCTCCCTTTTGGCAGATTTAGCTGCAGAAGTTCTGTAAATAACATGGAAACAGACAGACATACAGACGTTCCAGAAACTCTAAAATTCCTCACATACTCACAATTTCTGTCTCTTCCTCTGCCATTTCCTCTTTGGGAACAAACCCTTGCTCGGGTTGCTCTTCTTCATTCTCCTCGGTGAAGTGGGCGTTTCTCAAGAACTCCTCTATGAGTTCAGGACAGTCCAGGTTGTCCTCGGGTTCCCACGTGTTTTCTGCACTGCGGTTAGAGTTAACAGGAGGAGGGAAAGGCAATTTTTACTACGGTGGATAAACGGGTTACACAATCAAACCGTTCAAATGACTGGTTCTGCAACATCCCACTCACTCAGTGAAGCCCTTCCACTTCAGGAAGTACTCCACTCTCCCATTCGAGATTCTGCGGCGAATTATTTTTTCAACCACAAACTCCTGGACAACTGTAGTCTCCTCAGTCTTCCTCTGTTTGGCAGTCTGCTTCTTTCTCATTCTGCCATGATAGAGAATAAGCGAATGAATGAAGGCCAGGGCAATCACAAGAACAGGGAGTTCATTTCTTTTCTTTTTGTGCTAAAAAAAACAAACTAAACACGGTGGAGTCAGGAACATTCACTTTTATCTCCCTGCTGCTGGGATTTTTTTTTTCCAGCAGAACATGGCAGTGGCGACTACTCTGCTGTGCCCTTCATACAATGATCGGCACACTTGTTACAGCGCTCCACCTGCTGTTTCTGTCGGGTGATTGTGCTCCTTCAGTCCAAAAAACGCAACATGTTAGTATCACCGTGAGCGTCGTTCACTCACAGCCTGGTTACGAGCACATTTAGCAGACAGCAGCCCGAAACATGAGTGAATAGAAGCGTGCCTCGGTGATGCATTAGACGCTGTAATGAACAATATGCACGTACGCTCTCGGTGTTTACTTAATCTCGGAGGATAGCCTGCTGCGGTGCCGCTCGGCTCTGCTCTGTGCTTGTCGCTGGAAACAACATGCACAAAGCGCCGGTGACGCTGCTTTGAGCTCAAATGTGTCGGTCGATGTGAGTAAATGAGCGAAACAACTTTTCATGAATGAGTTAAAATTAAAGATGGCCGTTGATGCTCGGAGGAAGTGGTTGCCAAGGGAAAAGGTCATGCCAGGAAAACCGGGAGGAGACGACGGGGACGCGCACAGCAGCGACCAATCAGGGAGCAGTCCGCTCGACCGTCCCAGTCCAGCGGTCCGGAACAGCCCTGCCACCCATGGGCGTCAGCAGGGTATGGCAGGGCATGCGCACTTCCTATAATGTATTTCACAAATTTGTTTTATTTTATTGGAAACAAAAAGACAGTCCGAGAATACAATAAATAAATAAATAAATAAATAAATGTATTGTGTCTCCTCCCGGGATCGAACCAGGGATAATCTTGGTGCACTTTAGTTTTATTTAATTTCGGAGTACTCCCACGTATTTCCAATTGATGTTACATAAAGTTCAATACATTTAAGAGAAAAATACCATCCACTTTAAAATGATACAGCGGTGGGTTTATAAAGCAGTTGCAATGAATGTAAATTCCTGATGGAAATAATATACTGAATCGCTTCATTTTGCATTATTTTAAACGTTTGATGCTATTTTTAATATTTAATTTTGCATGATATTGTATAGTAGAAATTCTAATACAGAAAGTGTTACTTAGTATTATTTGAGAATACTTTTTTTACTGTTTTCAGTGCTGTAAAGACACTGGGCTTTGTCGACGGGGATCTGCTCCCCTCCAACTCTGAGGCTGTACTGTTGAAATCGCAGGAAAAACAGTCTTTGGGAGATTTGACTGACAGTTCCCCTCTAGCCAATGAGTAAACTCAGAGCTACTGATTGGCCAAATAGCCCCCGCCCCATTCCATCCCGACCAAAGAACAGGCCTTTCCACTTTGCTTTCCAGCAGTTACTCCACACTGTTTTGTAAAACACCACTGGGGGACGCTGCCAGCCTGTATTGGACTGATAGCACCTCTGTTAACCGCTGTCAATAGATTTATACTGGAAAGCTCACAGCCAAAAGGCAGCAGCTCCACATTGAGTTTTTCCACCACTCTCTTGCAGGAGCTGTGCAGAATACACAGCTTCTACTGGTACCATTTCATTGTCAAGGCAGGATTATGCAGCACTTGGTGTATTTGATCATAAATTTATGTATAGACATAAACTTACGTAGTCTAACAACACTACAAAAGTCCAAAGATGTATCGGACATACTATAATCAGAAAGGCAGTCAGGAGGAGGACAGGTGACTGGTCTAAAACAGACAGCTACCATTATTTATATTTGGACTGACCACCTATCCCCTTTGTGCAGTGGAAACTTTTAAATGAGGGGGCCTGTAGATATTAACTTCATGAATTGTAGATTCTCTATTGATAAAACCAAGGTAAGCTGCTGTTTTCTACACTGTTTAATTATTAACACTGTGTCGAAGATACTCCAGGCCTCCAGATACAAATGCTACGAACTGTTTTCACACCAATTTATAAGTACATTGAGAACTTAGGGACCCCCGCCTCACTCAACAGACACACTAGAAATATAATCATAATTATAAGGGTCGACCATTTTCAGTGTCTATATTAATACTGCAATACAATATTCCCATGTTGTGAAACATTATTTTGGCTGTCTCTCTTATAACTATGTTTTTCAGCAGTTTACAATTTAACATCCTTTATGAGGTGTGCTTTATTAAAAAGCATTTTTCGTAGAGCCACACCATCCTTACAAGACATCTTTTTCCTCCATGGATTGGTGTATTAGTTGACTGAGACACTGAGGCAAGACATGTGTTGGTTATCAACCAAATGACCCACTTTTGCCCTCGGACCCCTTCCTGTCTACTCTTCTAGGGATTTAGTACAAGTTGCTATAGTAACGGAACAGCTAATAGGCTTGGGCTGTCGCTGTAGGCCCAAGAATGGCAGTAATGCATGCAGTGAGGTCCTGTCTAGATTTGTATATATTGTGTATATTTGTATATAATGTATATATTGTTTTGGGGGAAAGCAGGTTATTTTAGTTTTGCATCCCAGAATTAACATTAACAACTTTTCATGAGGAGATTTCTTTTTTCACCGTTATTGATTAAATGACAGTATTGACTGAGACACTGAGAAGACAGGTGAGTAAAACTGACCCTGTAACACTTAATGTTATGGGTTTCAACCACTCCTCCACCACAACTTACTATTCATATATAGACTAAAAATTGACCAATACACATTTACATAAGCATCTGTTTTTGATAGTTGTGGGAAATTTGATATTATTGATCAGCCTCTGGATTGCAGTAGTTAGATTTAGGTGAACACTGGCATATCTGAGATGTTTTATAAACATTTGTTTTATGTCTTACACATATTTGTAATCTAAATAATGTTACTACATGTAATAATAAAGTGATTTGAGGCCTTCCTGGTGCCTTGAATGCAAACTGACTGAACCCCTAAATTGACCAAGGCACTAAAAATGAAATACAGATGTTGATGAAATTACATGCCCCAGTACATGCTCCAGTGTACAGGGTGAAAAGATATATTGCGTTATGCCGTCATCCCTTAAATCTACTAACTTCCCTCCCAGACAAGCACATTCCACACACCCACTGTGAATGGAGCCCTAATACAGATGGGGCTTGAGAGCCATTCTGTCAGAGCAGAAATTAGTCCAGATGGCTAGATCCTGCTGTGAGGGGATGTGGATGGAGTGAGTAGTGGTCTGTGTGGCTCAGGATAGGCCCGAGTGGACTCTTTTCACATGGTGGGCCCCCGGCGTTCCCTTAGTTCCAACTTTGAAGCTCTCGGATTACAACCACGGTGAAGGAATTCACGTCAGTCCTTGTGTTCTTATCAAGTCTGTGGTTATATAAGACACAGAATCCAGTAAAACGTTACTAAAAGTACCGGTGGTCAAAACGAGATTCAAATAAGTCCATAACAATTCACTGACTGCGCATTTGTAAAGCACTTTCTTGGATATCATTTTTGCATGTTTTGAAAAAATTCAAGTTCTTTGCCAACTCTCCCTCCACAGCAGGAACCATCAGCACCTTCATCAGCTTCAAAAACTGACTTCAGATCATATTCAGAGTCACATACAAAGTCAATCAGGGTACTAAGTGGCAGGCTCCAGTGCACTTTATGTCCTCGATATTTATGCAGCAGTGGCAGAGAGAAAAGAAACTTTTCACGAGTAACAGATGACGTGGAACCACAGACCACCTGGATCTACTTGCGGAAATCTGTCTCTTGTTTCAGAACATTTATGGTGCCCCAAGATACTTTCCTCTGTGTTATTCTATACCTGACACTCCAGGGCTAGAGCCGTGTAGTCATTACCAGTCTTTGTGTCTGCAGAGTTACTGGGAATGCATACACTAGGAGTATGCATTACACTACAGGTTTCAATCAGACAAGAAGAGATTAATATAGCATAAATGTATTTTATTAAAACTACTATCTGGTAACGAATGCTCATCTAAATGCCAGCACAGAGAGAAGGAATTATAATTATTTAAGGTAAAAGGTAGCTTGGGGTTTTCTGTTGCAGATCAGCTGTAACACTCCCTGCAGAAAACGGAGTGAAAAAAAATTGCAAAGGTGTAATATAGTTTACACAGTCATGCAGACGTTCATCCATGTGACATTATTGTCACCATAATATAACAAAAAAAGCCATCAAAATTAAAAAAGCAGCCAACAGCCTTTGATTGTGCTTGATGAATACAAGGATCTAAGGATTTTTATTGCCATGAGGTGAAACTAAATTTTGCACTCAAGTCCCAGTTAAGACCAACAAAAATAACGCACATCAAGAGCAATGTATACAAAACCAAGAAACAGTATGAGTATAAATAAGAGCTTGAGAAGCAGCTGCGTCTCTGTGCGTCGTCAGTTTGAATAAAGAATAAACCTGAACCTGGTGAGATGAAAGTTTAAGCAGCACAAAATTGACACTCTGAAGAACCTCTACCATCTTTCCAAGAAAGTAAATAGTTTCCAGCTTTGGTTTCATACCGTATGTGCTTATTTGGAATATTCAGAGCTCGGCCCTTTGCAGTACTCAAAGAAACTCCATGTAACCTTTGTAGAGATAATAAATCTGTTCATCTGCTGAACGGAGGGAGAGGGAAAAGTCACACAGTGGAAGTGGTGCTGACTTCATCACATGTGGGTCTCTGCTGGGAGATTCCGCCCCACAAAGCGAAGCCCGTAGGATCTTGTAACACTGTGACTGATGGGTGAATGGCATCAGTGACAAGCAACTCCCATTCCCCCTGGGGCCAATGTGGCACAAAGTGAATGGATAGGAGTGGTAGGGAATAGATCGCCTTTGAACCTAAAAAGAATAATTCCCCCTTCTTCCAGTGCTGCTCTTTACTCCCGCTCTCTCTCTTAGTTCGTGCCATTCTTCTTTCACTTTTTTCCTTTCTCTGCGGTGATTTTTTTTGTCCTTCTGAGCTTTGTGGCTGACGATGATGACCTGGGGAAGAGTAGAATGTGAATAAAGTTGCTGTCATTTCAAAGAAGCGATGTGTCACTCAGCTCTTGTCTGACTTTATGATGTCAGAAAGAAAATTTAAGCTTTAAATAACACGGCACCGACGTTGTCCTGCAATTATTGCATAACCCTAAATGAACGTAACTCGTTTGTTTTGGATAAATGTAACTCTGAAAATAGACTAATGATTCAGGGGCATTTTTGTGAACAAATTTCAAGAAAAGATTTCATGATGTGACATTTTCACATGCCCTCGGGAGCGCCGAATGCTTTTAATCACGAGCAGCAGTTTTTGAACAGGTTACAATCAAATTTGTTCCTTTTTGGTGTTGCACTTTAAGGCAGCTAGTCACTAACTAAAGTTTGATGGATTGCTCTCCTCTGGTTACCTGCACGGCAACGACTGCTGCTGTCTGCGAGGAGATTGTTTGCTTTTCTGTGGCCAGCTTTTGTCAAACATCCTCTTCCATTTCAGTTTCTTGAAATGTTAAGTGTTCCTTTTCACCGCTGTCCATCACCACCCAGTGAATCCAAACAGGGAGCGAGCTCCTCTTCTGTCACGCAGGGAGAAATTGAGACAAAGGAGAAGAGGGAAGAATGTACTGGCTTGGTGTGATGACAGTGCTTTGTTTGAATCCACAATATCGTTGCTGGCTGCTTTAAGTCAACATGTGAGGGTGTTTTTTAAATTTTTTTTATTATATACTGCATGTAAGAGTCTTTTTTTTATGGGTTGGTATACTAACTAACATACAGTAAACTCCTATAAGTAGTATAGTCTTTATATTTATCACATGAATATGAGCGTTATAAACACTGGCCTGACTCCTAATGTAAGTAGACAGCTGAATAGTACTTTATCCTGGTGAGAGGACCTTTGCCTTGGTAAATCTCCTTGTCACTACGCAGCTGCTGACTATCTGCTCTCATCGGGTGCAGCTCCACAAACTGCCGAATCCAGTCTGTTGACCTTTCACTTCTTTTCTCTAACACAGCTGTAGGCTTTGAACTTTAGATCTGCTCCACATCCCCCCGTTTGGCTGCAAAACTGGCCCATCTGAAATCAAATCTCATGTCTGTTCTTCACAGGTCCCCCCTCAGATACAGAGCATTTGCTTTTTGGCTTCTGGGAATCTGAAGCTTTTCTTCTTGAGCCAAAAGAGCTTTGACTATTACATATTTTTACTCGGTCAGGCCTGTAGGAGCTCTATGCCATCTGAAGTGATACTGAATAGGCTCCAGCTTCAGCACATGGTGAGAGCAACCGGCTCTTATGTCTTGCCTGCCTGCCATCTGGAAAATTACAGCTTTAAGTAGGCCCTTTCAGTAATTACCCTGCCAACTCTGAAGAAGGGCTCCAAACACACCGTGATGAAATCTACATGACTGATCAAGTGAGGCCATAGCAACTGAGAGTATAGTAGAAATGCAACATGCTCAAAACCTCCTCTTGTTTTTTAAGAAATGGCTACTTCTGGACACTGACATTGCTTATGATCTCTACTACAGTTTTAGTTGTATTTCTCTAAACATGGGTGAAGGTCTCAAACTCACCACAAAACCTTTAAGTTTTGTTCTTTTATTAACGAGTAAGTCAAGTTCTCTGACACTGGAAATCATTTATATCAAATGATATTTGATATAAATCTATAGTGTGTTAATAATATTATAATATCAGACTGAATCTCTAAAATACATTATTTTTGTCTGAGAATAACTGGCTGCTAGCCTATAAGCATGCTGATTTCAAGAAGAAGAGGTTTTATAATCTACTTTGCAAAAATAAGAGCTTTTTTTTTAGGGATCCTGGGGGAAAATGGTAAACTATATTCAAACTATAACTATATTCAAAATCAAAAATGTACATAATCAGCATTAGACAGAATAAACATGCAGCGTATCAATGTCAAAAGTCACTCAGTGTTGAAATATAAGTTTAAATATGTAAGTTTACATACATTCATGAATGTCTTGGTAATTTTAGGGCTTTTAACAATTTCTTAGAATTTAAAATGAATCTTTGAAAAACAAGAATTAGGGTGAACAAAGTTTGAATTTATTTGGATTTTTATCCACACAGAGTTGAAATTATACATGAACTCACTTTTAAATCTTTTAGTAATGAGACCCAAACTGATATTACAGAGGAAATTGGTTATGATATTCAAGAACAATCCAGGAACCACAAAGGCTCAAGTTTATGATGAACGGGAAACTGCCAGAACACCAGCATCAATGTCCACAGCCTGCAATTAGTGTAATATTTATGCTCATGATGAGTGTATGCAAACTTCTGACCACAACTGACCACAACTGTAAATACAATAGCAAAATACTGTTGGAAATCACTGGACATCCTGTAGTTACCTTCATAAAATATTTATCAGAGTAGTCTCCTTCATGTTCGCAAATTGTTGCAACTCACTCGCTCTCAGGCTCCATAAATGCTTTACAATACTCGTACATCATAATCGACACCTGTGCGCTCAGCAGATTTTAGCAATACGATGAACTATTCTAACACATGATGACTCACACAGTGAAACAATGTAGTGAAGTGCTGAGAGTAAAACTGTTCTGCTTGCAGAAATGTCATATCTGGTGATCACTAAAACTTATTTAAGCAGTTACTGTTCAAACTGAGGAGTGGAAATTTCAAATTTAAGGATTATGATTTTTAGAGAGTTGGCTTTAAGATTTGTATTTATTTATTTATTCTTTCAGATGGGGGCTTCTGTATAGGATTACATTTTGGGTTAGGATCATGACCTCTTGCAGTCTCAGCTGGCTGGCAACTGCAGTTCATGAAACAAAGTCAGTCCTCATAGACACCCATGTTATAAACAGTGCTGTTCACAACCTGATGCAAAAGAATATTTTGGACCTTGCGGATACTTTTCATAACAACTGCATGATTCGTTTTTAAATAACTCAAAAGTTAAGAGCCTGGCTGCTTTGATTAACAGTTGTGCTTACAGGGAGTTGTAATAGACTGATGTCTCATAGGCCTTGTAGTTGCTAATTTAGTCACACAGGCCTAGACACTCGTCAGCGATCCACTTACAACCACCAGTTCCTAGGGAAAAATGTGAACTGCTCAACTGATTGGCAAGCGGTTGCTGGCTGTTGCTTGGTGATTTTGGACACAAAGAAGTTTATGGTCCAATGCCAAAATCCTCTGTGGTTGGTTTTACTACTGCTTGGTGAGTAATTATGAAATTATGAAAAGTGCAACACAAACAAATGCCTATAAAGTAAAATTTTTGGCTTTTGAAAAATGTTGGTTGCAGTGGTAATGCACAACTTTTACTTTGAAACCAAACATCTTTCTGGTTTGTGTCACACCTTTTTAAATTTCACAACAATCAGCATGTAGTTGATGAGTGTCTGCAGACAATGCAGTGTCTTCTTTGCACTCAGCCAAAGCAATAACAAGGAGCTGCTGCACCCTTGTTGCGACCAGTTACACCTAGCAACTCCAGCAACAACTTGTACAACTTGTAGGGGGAAAGGCACCTTTCCTAGCAACTGGAGGTTGCCAGGGAGTCCCTGACTGGTCTCTAAGCCTACCTCACTGATGCCTTGTGCTACTGAACTGGACCTCTTCTCCATTATTGTGGGGTTAATACCTTCTGGAGCATTTTAAAAGAAATATCTTAAAAATTGTCTGTTATTTAGCACCAATTAGCAGACATGTATGTGTCTCCCTTGAATCTGTTTGGTTTATGCCACATGCTAATCAAGCTAGCTAGGGCTAGATGGTAAACCTGTTGTACAAATATAGTAACTTTTCAGAAAGAAAAATAATATTCCTGTGGCCAAATCACTAAGACTTCAAAAGGAAAGCATCAAAGGGAATATATCCATACATATATCCACCTTTTGCATACAGTCTATTGTTTTAACATATCACACTCCAAAGGTCATGCCCAGGCTGGCCAATCCATTTTAAGGGTGCTTTCAGTGTCATCTGCGAAATGTTATCCTCATGTCTAACTATTAAAATATCTTGTCCCTTTCATGCCAGCAGGGTTTTGATCCCACCTTTAATCACTGACCATTATGAAGCCATGGTGCTAATTTGGTCAGATTGATAGCTTATACTCAATCCAATCTTAACTTGTAAACTTGTGCCTTACTATTTAGTATACAGCCAAATGAGTAGTGTCTATTTTCTAATTATTGGAAGCTAAAAGTTTTCCTTTAGTCATTTGCAGTTCAAGGGGGAAAACCAAGATGTGTAACATTTGTCCGACATATGCACCACATAAGTCTGAGTTCATTAAAATCACAGCCTCCACTCTTTGTAAGCAAGACAGTTTTATACTTGCCCTGAAATAGTTCCTAGTGTGAAAATTTGTTTCCATAGCTTCCTTTCCGCAAGTTGGTATGGAGTGCTGAAAAACCACAAGCACTCCCTTGGTTTGAACCGCTGCCTGGGCCTGACAAAACATGAATGTGATTTACATTGTCCCTCCTCCAAAATGTCATTTTCAATTTGAATCCTATCAAGGGCTAATCTGGAAACTGTTACTCAGTGTGTCTTGAATATAAATTGTTTGCAGCTGAGAGTCAAAAGTGGACCGGTGGTAGCGGAGGGGAGGGGGCAATACGGCAAAGTCTCTCCTGTGAAATGCCATGTTTAGGCTGATGCACAGGAAACAAGCTCTTACCAGCCAGGAAATGAAGTGGCAAGCACAGGCCGGCTTGTATTTCCCCTCCTGCTTTCAGATGGGCCTTGTTAGTGTGGAGACATCAGGGCTCCAGCTTTTTGTTCACATAGAGCTGCAGCGTTTTGAAGATGTTAAGTGTTTGTGATGGCTGACTGGTATGTTGCTACGAGGTCTTGAGTTTCTCAGACCTCCAGAACCACTCCCCAGCTGCCCCCATCCACCATCCCCTACCTCTACCCTCCCTCTGTCTTTATGGTTGAGATGAGTGATGTGAAAGAGCTGAAACACACTTATGTGTAAGCAAAAGATAAAATCTCTGTGCGATACGCTGTAACAGTGAAATTTGTGGCTGTACTAAAGCTTGTGCTGTTGTTTCTCTTTTCCCATGCCATAATAAATAACAAAAAGGATTTGTGAGTTCCACTTTAGATGAGTATTGATAAAATACTCATTAATAAAATCAATGACAAAACACATCTGTTCTTTAGACTCCCTCCCTGCTCACTTGAAATACTCCAATACTGGCTGACTTGCATGAACAGCCTAAAAACCAAAATTGTCATCCACACATTTTCTAAAGATGAAAACTGGTGTTACACTGAAACAGACAAAGTATGTTTTGTGTTTCATGTTCACTCAAAGGGATGGATAAGCCTCACATCTGCCAGCGTTTTTCTACAAGTTCAGGCTGAACCTGTAGACTTTAAGAATCTGAAACGCTGACGTCAGATCAAACCAAACAGAAGCAATTAGACAGAGAATGGTCCCTTCATCTGAAAATGAAGAATCACATCAAAAAATGTCAGGTTAAAAATCACATGTGTGATACAAAACTTGCGAGTTCTCTTAGCTCTCTTAAAAAAAATCAATCAACTCTGGAGAATAAAGTCAGGACATTTTCCAACCTTAATTTTGACACAGACCACAAAGCAGCTTCACATGGAGTCAGACTACTGGAAACAGCGGTTTTAGAGACAGCGCAGGATGGGCAGAGTGCACTGGAGACGCGAGACCTCCCCACTCTCCATGAATCCACTGGACAGTTAAATGCACTGTTCTCACATGGGTGCAATCTGACATCACGCAGACCTTTTTTTTTTACGAGGTAACCGAGTTTAAAAACTGTTTAATGTCTGATTACACTGGAACACTTGCACGTCTGGCGGGTGAGGTTCAAGGCTGCAGTGCACGTATGAAAGCAGCTTGGGTAAAAGTTAAACACTGTAGGTAATTTTTTGATCAGCTCTGGTCTTTTGTTTTTCAATTCACACAGAATTCCGATTATTAGCTATACTATGGTATCAACGCCAGGATGTTCAGGAGTAGCCAACCTTTTAGTACCATTTTAGTTGGAGGCAGGATGACAGGTGACCGAGGCTCACGTAGAAACAGATTTCCTGTTTGCATTCACATGTTCCAAGGTCAGAGCTGGCTTCATGCCCACACAAACCCGCCGCTGCTTCTCTAAAAGGACCACCTAAGTGTGAAGGCCTGTCACGACGGTGGTGAGTAGTGATTCATAGCCTGGACCTCAGGGCTAAGCTGAAGTCAGTATAAACAATTATAGCTGAGAGGGATGTATGCTGAGTGTGTTTGTGAGTCAGAGAGTGGTGAAAAGAGAGAAAAGAGAAATACTGCTTTCTGACTGAGCTGGGACTCAGTGTACACATTTGCCTGGATTATACCTTCTTCTCACAGGGAAACAGCGATGATTCACTGTTCGGAGAGTCTAAGCTGCTCTCTTCGGCACTCACATATGAACGGTCATAGAACACATAATGATCATGGTGCGTTAAAGGGCTGCAGTTAATGTCATAGAGCCTAAACACTGCAGTAGCATTGTGACTACCAGACACACAACAGACTTTTTCCTTAGAATTTCCACCTTTTAAACAGCCTCTGAGTTTTCTGTACATACAGTCAGTTACATAAAGGTAGCGAGGGAAAAACAAACATCTCTCTGGCCTTGTAGAATAATAAAACGATTGCCTGTAGGAGTACGAACAGAAGTAACTCCCTGTGTTATGAGGTTATTCAAGTTTGAACAGTATATTGATGGCCAAGGCCTGTGTTTATACATAATGTTGTTCACAAGACTAGCGGAAAGTTTAGAGGTGAATAAAATTGTCTTACCTCAGATACAGCTCACACCTGTAGACACACGAGGCACTTCTTTGCTGGTAGTGATGTTGAGTGTGGATATACATGTGATTGAGCGTTTATTACCCAAGTGTCATACAGACCACCTGGACTTATTTTGTAACTGTCACCGTAAGATTAGAAAACAATTCTTATATTTCTGGAACCATTTGAATTTTCTCTCCCTGTGAATGCTTTGTGCTACCATGGCTTTTTCTATCTGAAAACATTTGCATTTCACCTCAAGCACAAACGGTAACAAAGTTGCAGTCATTTAAAGAGCACTTGTAAAATGGGCCATGAGCCTCGTGGCAAAATTAACTACATTTTTTAATAGCGTTCTGGTTTAAACTAAATTCACATTTGTATATACACTTTCATTTACAGATTTACACATAAACTATAAATAATTTTGGGACATGAAAGCAAATTAACGCTGTTTCCATATTATCATGTGGATTTTAGTATCTGAAGGCAGGTGTCTGACGTGGGGTTCAAAACCAAAGCTGACTTTCTTTGTTCTTTCTCATGAATATGGAGTATTTCTTCTTATTTTTCTTTGACCTGTGAACACATAGACACACTACTGGACTATTGCATTGAGCTAATTAGAATTTTGTGGTCTAAGAACACGGTCAATGAGAGACCACAAAACACATTTTCTGCCAAAACTCAATAATAACAAAATGATGTACTGATGACGTTTTATATTTGAAAGAACAAAGGTCAACAGAGACATCATATATTTCACAAAAAGGCTTTTCTTCCCATAATTCACTCTGTAACTCAGGAACAGAAGGAGAGAATTACATTATGTTTCACATTTGTTTGGACAACAAATTATTGGTTGTTATATTTTTGGTGCTTTTAATTGAGATTGAATTCATTTAAAGTCTTAATTACACATAAAATATCAATCTGGATGGATGTATATCAGCTGTCACGTGATTTGTTGATGGAGCCACACAGTAGCATGAGAAGCTCAGCTTTCTTCTCCAGCGCTGGTAACTACTTATCACAGGCAGACGTTGCATCACTTTTGCACTCCTCATCTTATGGTTGTTTCCATCTGCCTGGAAAGAGGTTAGAAGTTGACTGGCAGAGGTCCTGTTCTTTAAGAGTTAGTGGCTCACTGCAAGGGGCTTGTTTCTATCAGGGGTGAAACAGCCGCCCGTCCATCATCCTGACAGAGCTGACAGCCATTCAGCCAAACCAGAGGAGTTTCTGCCAACAATCAAAGGGCTTTTCATTGAAGGAATTCAGTTCTGGTCTGTCATCAGGGAGGGGCGTTCCCAGCTGTCAGCAGGCCAGGGGGACACTCTGGTTCCTCCTCTGCTTTCTTTTTTCCTCTCTGGTCAGATCCATGGATTGGTCAAGAGCACACGCTCCACCCTCTCTGTCTCTCTCTGTCTCTCTCTCTCTCTGCCCTTGAAAGTCAGTGTGCCATCTTCTTTATTTATGCGAGCAATTCAGCTCAGCTGTGTTGTGTGACATTGCACAGCTGTCTGCATTGTGGCAGTTTACTTGTACGCTTTCATTATTTTTGATTTCTCATTATACCACATGTATTTTTTAGTAACTACTCTCTCCAAGTACCATGCAGAAATGTTACTTTTCTTATTCACCACTTGAGGGAAGCAAAACCAAGGAAAACACAAGGAAGTGCCACTGTTATCTGTAGTATTCAGATACCTGACACATTAATCCTGACTATAATAATGCAGTTATATACCTTTTTAACTTGATTTTAGGATATTTCCCACCAAGCATGAAACAACCTATTTTCATCTTGCTCAGATGACTTTTTTTCACATTTTTTTTTTTTACGTTTTCTTGCTTTTTCATCGGGTTGGATGAATGAAAACACCATTTTTTGGGCTGAAGCTATTAGTTATCTTTATTATCATTGATTGTGACAGTTATTTTTAATAAATATTTAACTGTGCGGTATTTCAAACCCCATGAATATTGTAAAACTTAACAGTGGCTGTTTTCAAAAACTAAAGAAATTAAAAAATCATCACATGCTGATATCAGCAGTGATGATTTCTATTTGATGCACAATTAATGCATGTTTGCTGAATAATACACAGTTGATTGACTGATAGATTACAATGGAGAAACATAACACCCTGACTTTAACACCATTCAATGTTCTTTAGTATGTTTATAGTGCTAAACTGTGGTTTATAGTATTTCTATCTTAATATAATATAGTGTATATAGTACTTGTGTAATCTTTGCACTATATTTTCTTACCACATATTCTTTATTCTTCATGTGCATGTTTAAATGTTTCCATTTGCACCATTTTTTTAAATGTTTTGCATGTCAGGAGGTGCTAAAATAATTTCATTGTTTTGCTACCCTAGTTTGCAATGACAATAAAGCCACTCAATAAACCAATTAATAATAATTTGTAATCAAATCATTTGACAAATTTGACACACATGCACTAAATATCAACAAGCTGCTGTAACATTTATGTCTTTACTTGCGGCACAGTTTCAGAGTAGGGTACTCTCTGATGCTTCATTACATAACCAGTGAGCTGCCTGCGTGAATCAATTATTTATCTGCATGTTGTAACACTGAGGATACTTTGATTGTGACAGACAACAGCCAGACAAGGCAGATCAGTAAATGGCAGAAAAAGAAAAAAACCCCCACCAATCTCCACTGGATATGTGGCTGTGCAATGTGACTGCAGAGGGAAAGAACCTTCAGATAAAACATGTTTCTCCACCTAGACAGAAAGATAGCGAGGATGCTTGATTTTAAAAACAGCCCTTGGCAGTAGAGGAACCAGCACAAAATTATTTGTCTGCAGGTCTTTCCACATGGGATTTGTAATGAAGTGGTCAGAGAAGTACAGGCAAAAGAAGGAAGATATGTATTTCTCTTTGTGCTTCATGCCTCTGTCCTTTTTTATTTAACTCTCATTAAGGCAGGTAATACTGACAAAGTGGTTAAAAAGGTGCATTCCATCTTGATTTACCTACCAGGATAATCAGCCATGAGCATCTGTTCTGTAAAACATATCTGAGAGCCTATAATGAAATGATTACAGGCTGTAAAGGTTCAAAGCTTATTTATTTCTTTATTTTTTAAGATAGCTGAGACTTTCTCTCTGCATTCAGAGATGAAAAAACTGGCCTATTCATGTCCACAGTACAACACAAGGTAAAAACTCACCATGCTTCATTGTGAGACTGTGTCCTTCACTTCCTTTGTATATTTTCTCCTAAGTCACAGCTCTGCAAAACACTATCTGAGCTGAAGTAATAGTATATTAGTCTCCTGTCACTAAAGTTATCATTAAAATTCTTTGCTAGTTTCTTTTGAAAGCTACAATAGCCACACTTCAGCATCTTAATGCGCACGCACAAACATACATTTTGATCTATAATGGGTCCTCGTCTAACCAATGAAAAATCATTTATTCAGCCACCATATTTAGACAATTTCATATATGGCGTCTGTTGGCAGATGGTGTAAATTGAATAGAATACCAGACATTTTCATATGTGTAAACAGTGCACAAGTATTTTACTAAAAGCAAGAATAATTTTGCAAATATGGCGGTGAAAAGCTTTACAACAACTACTAAATGGACCTTAAATTATGTTTTCATCCACACTTTATAATTCTATTTTTAGTGATATGAGATATTCTGACTTCCAAGCAGATTCTTAAAGTCGCCATGGAATAATGGGGAAGTAAATACACTAGCTTCTTCTTTGTTGATTTACTTTTATACAGAAACTGTGCAATAGTCTTGAGTCACTGCTCATTTCTTTATCTTTTGCTTGCTGACTTTTTTGCAATATTTAAAGTGGTCAAGGAATGTTTCTTTGTTGAATCAGTGTTGGGTCTACATTTAAAAGACCACTTAGCAAATAAACATGTTTGAATTGTATCTTTAGACAATTTATTACTAACAGCCTGTCACGAAAACTCATGATTTGTTCTCATTTATTTAAATGAATCCATGAATAATTCCAAAGATAACACAGTTACAAACATAAAATAGTATTTCTGCACCAATAAGGTGAAAATCAATGGCAACAGGTCTTAGGATCAAATCATCATCTGTGGAGGCTCTGTCATGTTTTGGGGCTGCATTTCAGCCAGTGGTGTTGGCGATCTTGTCAAAATCGATGGACTCATAAATGCAGAAAAGTACCATCAGATGTCGATCCACCATGGAGTACCATCTGAAAGCATCTGATTAGCCACAGCTTCATCTTTCAGCCACATAATGACCTCAAACCCATGACCAATGTAGTTAAAGCATGGATAGAACACACAGTGGAAACACTATCAGTTATGGAGCCAGAAACTGTTTTTTGCACTATATCGTGCATTTCCATAAATGTTTTTGTACATGTTTCAATAAATCACTGCACCTATTTTCCATTTTCCTAGAAAAATATATGGAAATGAGGAGTGGCTCAAGGTATGTACTGTAGTACTCTAAGTACAGTAAATGTAAATGTAAACAAATAGTGTTTTACAGTCACTGAAGTGTTTTAATTTTTTCTCCCCCAAAGTTTCTTGTTTGCTGTGTTCAGACTTGATGTGGTGTTGAATATGTGATCATTGAAGCCATCACACTGATGCATGCCCAACAAGTGCCGTCTGCTTTAAAATTCATAATAGAGTTCCGGCATTGTATCATAAAAAAGATTTGCACATAATCAAATAAATAATCATGAGGCGAACACAGCTATTTCTAGTACACCACCATTAGTAAGAGTGTGTATTAATATTTATAGTCTGCTTCACACTATTACATTTGCATGGCAATCTAGTTTCTAAAAATGGATAAAGGACATTTCCTCTAGATTTACAAAGCAGCAGTTGGAGCGATCTCATTACTGTGATAATGTTTACACACACTGTTTAAAACCTTCACTGTAACTCATTCTCAGTGGTTATTTCTTATTATGTGTTTTTATTTTTTGAGCTCTGGTTCATAAAAAATGACTCAGAATATAAACTAGGCATATAAATATCTTAAAGGTTATTAAACATTACACGCGTCTCTTCGGGGTGTTTGTTTCCCGCACAGACATTTATGCACTGCATCTTTTTGTCAGCGTGTACCTATAGTACAGTATGTCAGACAGGATATGAGTTAGAGATGCTGCTTCTGTATGTGAGGGAGACAAAAAAAACAAGCACAGCGAAGAGGAAGCGAGAGCAGCAGAGAGATCAAAGACTGTGCTGGAGCCAGACTCTGTATCAAAAATGAGGTTGGAAGGCTCTCTCTCCTGTCTCCATCCAGTTCTCCCTGATCACGGACCCTGAGGAGAATAAACTCAATCCATGTTAAATTATAGATTAAGGCCCGGGTCTGGCTATGGCTTGGCAGCTGGCGGCTGAATACACATCAAGCTGTACTGGGTTTTATACATTACTTCTGCTTCTACTGTTGCCTCACCTATTAAAATCAACATCAAACACTCTCCACAGACCAATAAGAGGATTTAACAGAGGCTGTATGAATATGTAAAGAATCTCTATACAATGTTTCAGCTTCTGTTTTGAGGCTTTGCGAATGATTCAACCTTTATCGTTACTTTTCAGTGTTTTTCTCATTGGCAGTCTTTCATGTCACTTTGCTCTTTTACCTGAGACAATTTTGAAAGTGCAAGTTCGTCTTTTCTTATGTGCTGTCAAATATAAAAAGGTAAAAAGAGATATTGTTGCTCTCCATGTTGTTCTTCAGTATTCCAAAGAGACAGGGAAATCTCAAAGCCACTGCGTATCATAAATACAAATGCTGTCTATTTCAGTCACATAAACTCTATAAATATCCATACGCACAAGAAAATCAAACAAAAACGCTTTACTCTTATTCTACTTTTTATGAAAGACATAAGAAATAAATGCAACTTGAAATTAGAAGCATTAAATTCCAAGTTTAATGACATTCAGGTAGCAGATGTGGACAGATGTTGTTTTGTTATCTGTGATGCTGCAGATATGCACAAGCAACGTGTTTGGTCTTTATCAACAGTGAGAGAAGCCACACCTACAGTCATGTGAAAAACAAAGTGTTAACAGGCCTGTATGGAGCCATGTGAAAAACTACATCCACGCTGATTTTCCATAAAAATTAAGAGCTTATATAGCAGAAAACTGTTTCTTATCAAATGCAATAACAGAAGTTTGGCAGTTTGCTGGTCTGGACAAATTAGATGTGCGTTAACACAATCTTCACAACACAAGGAATGGACGTCACAGCAAATTCACCATGAAGTCAGACTGTGCAGTGCTGCGAGAAACTGCAAAAAACCTCAGGGTCTACAGATGTCTGAAATGTTCAATTCCTAACAATACAATACTCAGAGAACGCAGCCCATCAGCCTGTTATGGCATCATTGTGATTCCATAGGATGTCTTATTGAAAAAATAAAACTAGTGTTGTAATGCTTTCCCTGTGCCCTTTCATTTGATATGTTACTCGATATTGTTTCTTAAAAAAAATTTCAAGGTTAACTTTGTCACTGGACGCTAACAGCGACTGTCAAGGTCAAATGCTTAGCCAACCTAGGTACTTAGCTCCCCCATGGCCTGGTATACTGATGTAAAGTTTGAAGATGATCCAAACCCAAACTGTGAGTTTTTACTTCAAGTTATTGCTGCTAAAACTGTTCCTACAAGCTAATGAATCATGGGGACTGCATGTTTAATTGATTCATAATCTTCCAGATCTCAGCTGCCTCAATGTACTTTAGTGAAAGAGTGCATCAGCGTCATCCTTGGCCACATATGAAAGCACAGTGCATTGTCACATTAGGCATATTGTGTATATCATTTACAGTGGAGAATGTACTTGATGGATTATCATATTTATTCATGTATTTTATTTTATTTTTTTGCCAATAGCCTTACAACAGTAACAATACATTCACATCATGGTGCTACTTCCTCCTTCTGAATGTCAGTAAACTTCACAATTGTCAGACGGTCTGATATAAAGAAGCAGCTTCTGTAATTTTAAACAATAGCTATGACATAACTCTGGTTACATAAACACCAAACAAACAGTTTTCATGCCACAGAGTTTTATTCACAAAACCAGATGGAGACACGTTTAAAACTTGCCTCTCCTTTTTGTCTGAAGTGAAACGCCGTCCTGTCTTCTCTAAGAATTTATTTTAGGGAATAATTATAAATATAGAGCCCGGTGTATGAAAAATAATGAATGTATCATTTTGGTACAGTTTGTGATCTAAAATAGAAATCTGTATCTGTTCTCAACAACAGTAGTGCAGTAGCAACATTTCGTATTTCCGTTGTAATACTTTCATGCAAAACAAATCTCATTGGGCAGTCGAAGGCATCAAGATAATGTCCAGCGTCAATATTAAATATGATGCATGCAGTTTCAACACAATCACCATGCATCAGCAAATAAATGAAAGCATAGTGTAAAGTGCCATGAAAGAGTATTTGCCCCATTCCTGATTTCTTAGTTTTAGTATTCCTCAGACTTAAATGTTTCAAACCATCAAACTAATTTTAATATTATAATATTAGGAAAAGATAACCAGAGTAAATACAAAATGCAGTTTAAAAATAATGATTTCATTTACTAAGGGTACAAAAGCCATCAGTACCTACCCAGCCGTATTTGAAAAATTAATTGGCTCCTAAGCAAAGTAGCTGTTTGTGCCACCCTTGGCAGCAGGACTTGAAATTAAGCATTTGTGATAGCTAGCAATGAGTCTTTCACATTGCTATTAAGGAATTCTGGCCCACTCTTCTTTGCAGAATAGTTTTTATTCAGACAGATTGTAGAGTTAGGATGCATGAAGAAAGCATCTCAATTGGATTTCAATTTTTTTTTTTTTTTGGAGCCATTGGACTTGCTGGTGTGTTTTGGGTCACTGTCCTGCATTGTCTTTAGAGCACAAACTGATGGCTGGACATTCTCCTCCAGGGTTTACCAGAAGAATTCATGGTTCAGTCGGTTACAGCAAGTCGTCCAGGTCCTGAAGCAGAAAGCACCTCCGGACCATCACACTACCACCAACATGTTTGACTGTTGGCATGATGTTCTTTTCCTGAAATGATGGTTAGTTTTATGTCAGGTGTAATGGGACTCAAACCTTTTAAAAAAGTTCAACTTTTGCTTCATCAGTCCACAGAGTTTTGACAAATGTGAGCTCAGCTATGTCCTCTTCCTGGTCAGCAGTGGTTTTCTCCTTGGAGTTCTCCCATGGATGTCATTTTTGTTTAGTTTCTTTCTTATTGTTGAATAATGAACTCTGACCTGAAGTGAGGCAAGTGAGGCAAGTGAGGCCTGCGGTTCTTTAGATGCAGTTCTGGGTTCTTTGGTGACCTCCAGGATGTGATCGAGCTCTCTTGGAGTAATTTTGTTAGGAAGGTTCACCACTGTTCCAAGTTTTCTCCATTTGTGGATAGTGCTGTCCTTACCGCTGTGGTTCACTGGAGTCCTAAAGCTTTAGAAATGGCTTTGTAACCCTTTCCAGACTGATAGATGTCAGTGACTTTGTTTCTCAGCTGTTGCTTTTTAAGGACTTTTAACCTACTTCACTTTGTCAAATAGGTTCCATTTAAGTGATTCCTTGATTCAACAGGTCTGGTAGTAATCAGTTCTGGGTTTAGCTCGTGAAACTGGACTCAGCTTTTTTCTTTTATATGAAAACGCGGTTAATCAAATTATTTTCATGATTTTCATTATTTTCAATGAGGCAGGCCATGACTTCACATAGATTAGGTTTGGCTAGCTTTTTTCCTTAATAAATGAAGTCATCATTTAGCATTTCTTTGATTATCTGAAACCTGTAAGTGTGACAAAAATACACAAAGCTTAGAAATCAGTAAGGGGGAAAATACTTTTCATGGCACCGTATATACTGTATGTACACAATCTGCTTTATGAAACTTCCAGTTGGATATTTTTCCATATTTTATATGTACAACACCGAAATCTTGTAAAGGCCATAGTACGGGCACTGAGGAGTCTTCTTTTTTAGCGAGAGTAAGACAAACTCATCCCACTGTGTGTAGTTTAAAGACAGTAAACAATAAAATTAGTAGCTTACAGTTGGGGCACATGTAAAGAGAAAGTAGATCTAACACTGAACTGAACACATGGACATGGACTTATAGGCATTCATGTATTTTTCTCAATCAAGTGAGCATTCATTAAACGTTTTATGAGTCTGGAAATTAAACTATCCCGCTGCAATAAATTATTTTAAGACCCATTAAATAACTACCTAACCGTGATATAACACAGACTCACACACACACAGAGACACGCGCATCCAACAAGCCAGAAGACTTTAAATTTTAACCCTGACCTCTTGTTTGAGTCTTTGACGCATATCTGCCTGTTTTCCCCCAGAAAATACACGTATTGCACACAACAAGCGGCTGGCCAAACAGTTCAATTAACCCACAAACACTGAAAATTACACCATATAGCCAAAGACTTGCAACTGAGGTACCACAGCCTTATCCAGAACACAATCATGCTCCAGTAAACATTCATAATGGCAATTTATATGATTTGTCACAGTGATTCTTTTTTGTTTTGTAAAGGCATTCCAATAGTTTTGGGATTTCTAACACAGTTCCCATTAAAAATATTATAATATTAAGAGACCTTCTTTGGTTTCTTATTCATCCTTCATTCTTATTCAATTCTCATTCATCCCATGACAAGCTCTCAGATACATCTGAGGGAGTCTGACCAGTAGGGATAAAGCTCAGTCCTGAGTTTAACGTAGTGCTTGGGACACCTAGCAGATGAAAGCTGCATTTCATTTACCAATAGTGGGTAGTGCATTTCTCATCAAATCAGAGGACATTTGAATGTTTTCAACTTAATGCAAAGCTTGCCAAACACTTAGCTTATTTTACTTCTTTCCTGCAGATGCTATGTTTCCACCTCCTTGTTTTCTCTGCATCTTTGATCCTAACTGCACTTTGACCCAAACAGTGAGTTTTCGACTGGCTTCGCAGTTTCTCTAGACTCTAGGTTTTCATTGTTTTCTCCATCTTCTTCACCTGACTCGGTGTTCTGACCTGATTCTGTACTCTGATTAGACACCGAAGCTCTGCGTGTCTGCTGATAGGATGAGCAGAGATCCTGCCATTTCTTTCGATTGGCATCGATGCCATCCATCATTGGCTGTAACTTTCTGTTGAGTTTCAGCAGTGCCTGGAGAGAAAGAATGATATTAATAGTTTAATTACTATTACCTTTTCATAAGACCTAAATGCTTAACTTAAATCATAAAGGGTTGTCTGACCTGGTAAAGAGGTTTACAGATCCCATCAATCCATTCAAGCTGTAAGGCAGGTAGTTCATCTTTGCGATTGCGGTCAAAGATTGCCTAGAGAGAGATCTAGTTATATTGAGAAAATTGTGGAAAATTGTGCGACTGACTTTTAAAGCTTCCTTACTTACTGCTGGGATTAACTTAAGCTCTGATCTCTCCCTATCACCTTGCTCGAAGAATTCACTTGTAACCAGCTCTGCAACCTGTGCAGATCGAGGGAAACAAATTAGTTAACTCTAAAAATGATGTACCAGTTTGCTGTTAATAATGGCTTAAACGTACTTTGCTACTTTGTCCTTATTTTAATTTAAATTAAATGAGAAGAACAATTATCTTTCTATTAGTATGGTACTATTATGGGTCATGCTAACGCATCACATGCATTATTTTAGAAAAAAAACCACATGCACAGGACTGTAAACTAAGCTTTGGAAATATAATTTGGTTGTGTATAAAAAAAATCAAATGAGTGTTTGTGTCCAAGTAAAATTAAGTAAATGGATTAGTGAGCTAATTTAATTTAATGAGAAAGCTCTAGGAAATATGCATCCTTGACCTAGATAGAACAACTGTATGGGTCAAGGATGCAAAAAAAGCTTTTTAAATGGCCTTTAGGAAGTGCCCTTATGCTCTTTTTGGAAAAGTCCCAAAGAAACTGAAGCGATGTTTGTGGCACTACCTTAGATGGATTTTTTAATCTAATCTATCCTCCAGTGTCCTGTACCTGTAACATATTCATGACATGGATATATTATAAGAATCCTCTTAATATAGCCATGGCTCAGGGCCACTAGGAAGCAAGTGCATATTCTGGAGTGTATGGAAAAGACCTTCTTTGGTTGTATTCCAATTATATACTTCTTAGCATATATTGGGGGGAAAAAAAGAAGATGTATCACAATAAGGATTATTATAAATGCAGCTTCTAACAATATCACAATGCCCTGGTGTATAAGGTCATGTACACAACCTAGCATCCTTTCCGGCCATTCGGACCCATACATAGCAAGAGCAGCTGCGTTAATAATTACTATCAGTGATTAAAACATTAGCAGCCTGGATGAAGGGATAGTGAAAGGCTCAAACCTGTTTGGATATCTTCCAGGGACGAGTGACTGCACCCAGATCGCATGCTGTCATCAACATAGACCTGTTGATGACATTAAAGCTCATTTCCATCTCTTTTTTTTAATTCAGTTATAGTTTGTGTTATTTTGATTTATTTGTATATAAATGTAGAAACCTGAGAACTTCTCTGTGTCCTTCATCAGTCCAGCTGAACTCTCCAGACAGAACATATTCAAAAAACTTGGTTCTGCGCCTTGCAATTAAAAGAGATAATCAAGGACAGAAAAAAAAGTTGAAGCACAATTTGTCCCCCTCCCCATCTTGGTAACCACCCAAATGGAAGAGCTTTGCAATGACAAAAAAATGTGAAAATTATTGTTCAGAATATGGTAATACATCCAATAATTTATAATGATGTATGTAAGTTTACAAGTCACAAACTATTTTGGCCTTGAATGCCGTGAGGAAAAAAAAGCAACACTTACTCAAAGTGCAAAGTAAGGTCTGTGGAGAGAATAGCCTGCTTCAATAGTTGCATCATGTTGCTGTACTCTTTAGAGCTTAGGTTTGCAAAGATATTGTGACCCTGTGAAATAAAAACACAATAGCGTGCAATACAGTGGGTACACACGCAAAAGCAGACGAGGATGAGTAATAGTGGCTAAAATGTCTCCTTAAATCCAATGCACCGGTAAAGTCATTGCTCACTGTCAAAAGAAGCTCCCTTTAGAAATGTTAATTAGCAGCGTGTTTGGACTTTCTCTGTCCGCTGCTAAAAGAAATCGATAAAAAAACACGGATCCCAATGATCAAACTGATTTTCACCTGAGACAAAGCAGCCTCTCGACTTTACTCGAACTCTTTAAACAGTGGCTTTCTGTTAGCCCAATGGTCTCAGTCCAACACTTTTAAATTGAATGAAGTCTGTGCATTTGTGTTTTCTGTTATTTTGAATGTGTTTTCTTGCTGAGCTGATGTTTAGTTTAATCTAAAGGGACAGAAATTGCCGACTAGCCTCAGGCCATAGCATGTATTACTGATCCACAATTTAGCTGATTAAATAAGATTTCAAAAATACACCAATGTCTGTCCTTGATTTTTTTTTGACTCTGGTATTTTTGTTTCATATTCAAACCGCTATCTATAAGAAAATAAAGAAAAAAATATTAATTTATCTATCTAACTGACACCATATGATGTTATTTATTCAAATTAATCATCAGGATTTCATTAAGGATTAAGTAAATATTATTTTCTTTTATCAGCTGGAAGTTACAGAACCTTGAACAAGGAAAGCAAACTACTAAGATAAAAAAGAAACCGCTGCAAAAACATAAGAATTAAATGGAATTTATCAAAAAATAGAAAAATATTAGCCTGACCTCACTTTGCAGGATCATGACTGCATGGTTGAAGTGATGATGCTCCAGGGTGGCTGATGTCCCGTAAAGCAGGGCCAGAGCAGAACCTGTCCTGCAGGAACAACAGAGTAGTTACACTTCTCTGCATCAACAAGACACCATTTCCAAAATCGACAGGCCTCTGTGGCGTACTTAGCTTGAAATGCATTGTTGGTGCCTCGGTGGTCTAAGTCATGGCACAAACAGCCAACCATCAGTGCCAATATCTCTGCATCTGACAGGACATCCTGGAAACTTGCTGTCTACACAATGCAAAGCAGATGGCCACATTCTTACCAAGTAATTTTAAATCTATTCTGTTTCATTTATTTTAACTAAATATTTAATGTACTTTTATAGGACATTTTACATCGGTTAGGATAGGATAGGACATAGAAGCAACCCTAAGCAATAAGAGACCAAATCAACCACCATATGACTTCTTAGAAATACCTTGGATATAGAAATTTTTATATAGTTTATTCCATAGATCTATCTATTTGTGGGCATGCAAAACAACTTTACACCATTGCTTTCTTTAAAGATATACATCTGACTTTTTTTGCTCTATGTTAAAATTTACCGTGATCATAACGAACATGCACTGCGACACATTGAAAGCATGCCTCCAGTTATGGTATGCCACAGTTCGATAGTTCTTCCTCACAGTCAGAAGCCAGCGGCACAAAACCTACAGACAGATATACAGAAGATATGAATATGTTTATGTATGGATGGATAAACATGCATATTACAAGGCACATTTCATGGCCTTACCTCATAGTCAATTTTAAACTTTTGGACAACACCAAGTTCCAGAAACATCCTGAGAGAAGCCGTGATCATGGCGTCGTTGTCCAATGAAAAGTCGTTGAAGTGAAACTCATCAATGCCTAACTCACTGCTCAGGGGGATCTTGGCAGCCTTAGGGGGAGAGGACAGTGCTGTCAGTCACAGAGTGCCACTGAAGGATGACAGCATAGGCAAACAGCCTTCCAGTTTACGTTGCACCTTTATCTACTGACACATTTCACTATTTTCCTGACGTTGGTATAGTGCCTTTATGCATTATATAATGTTTTTATTTGATTAGTTCTGAGGATTACCTTCAGCCTGTCAACTTCCACCTTGGAGCAGGTAGCGTGATAGGACAACATCTGAAAAACAGAAAATAATGCAAAACACTGACATATTAAAAAAAAACTGTCCCAGATAGTGAGGTGATGTCATGAGGGGATGGCCTCAATAACATAAGACTAGCTCTCTAATGTACACTCACTGCTAAACAAGATAATTAATATTTACCAAGAGTGTTGATGTTTTTTATCCGTGTTCACCGTCCTATGTAATCAGATCAAAGTAAATATGTATCTGCTTTTAAAGCCAATTTGTTGCTATATTATCTCTAATCACAAAAGAAACATCAAAGATTGTGTAACAGAAATACAGCTGTGTTTGTTGTCCTTGATGAAAACTGAGCAGACCTGCACGTGTATTTATCATTAATAATTTAAAAGCAACTAAAATATTTATGGTAAAGAAGAGGAATCATGTTTTCTGAGGATAATGTGACTGCTCAGGTTAGATACTGGGCACTGGAACAGAACGCAGACTGAGACACCAATGAATGTAAAGAGCCTCTGCTAAGATTAGCAGTAACAGTGGTGACACAGCATTTTTCTGGAATCGATAATTTCTCATACAGGTAGTTTGAATTCATTTTACTGTGTGTCCTAAAATATGTTTTCATTTCAGAGTAGTGTCACTGAAAATTAATTTTCTTTTCCCGTGTATACCACATATTTCTAATACTGCTCCCAAATTGCTTAGTAATTTGTAATATCTTACAGTTTTGGAATTGTAAGATTTAGCATTTTTTGTATATGTAAAACATTAAGTTTATTGAAGTTTGCTTTTTTCCCACAATAAATATAGACCCATTTATGAATAAGAGTTTATTGGATTATTGCTACAGCTTATATTGTTATTGATACCATTGACCATGGTATTTTACTGCAGAGATCAGAACACATTGGAATCATTAAAGGAATCCAGCTCTGCAATAGCGCGACTCTATCTGATAGATTCCAATTTGTGTGTGTAAATGGGGAGTTACACATAAAAGTTAGTCATGGAGCTCCACAGCGTTGCATGCTGGCATCAATACTTTTAATATTTTACATGCTTCCCTTAGGCTGTATAATTAGAAGACATTACAGATATTTCCATTGCTATGCAGATGACACTCAGCTTTATTTACTCATTCACACTGTCCTGTATCTCTAAAATTAGCAATATTCTGTTTCAAAGTGATGCTGAAAAGCTAGCTCATGCATTTATCTAATACTTTTACTCTTGTAATTCATTATTTTCAGGGCACTCTAAAAGCTCCCTGAAAAACCTTCAGTTGAGCCAAAATGCTGAAACAAGAGTACCGACAGGGACCAGAAAGAGAGATCATATATCTCCCATATTAGTTTTTCTTCACTGGCTCACTGTTAAATTTAGAATAGAATTAAAAATAAATTTCCTTACATACAAAGTAATCAGGTAAAGGCTGCTGGCCTACTTTTTATTTGTAGAGTTTCTAAAAGTAGAATGGTAGGCAGAACCTTCAGCTTTCAGGCTCCCTTTTTCATTCGTACTCTTATAAAGTGCTTCCTTATTTAGGGTTGTGTGATTGATGGGGTTTTCTTTCTAATTTTGTTGGGTCTTTACTCTTACTTTGATGCAACTGTAGTTGTGAACTTGCACTATATAAATAAAATTGATTTGAATTGATATCAGATTATACTAGCCATTTGATAGACTGGTAACTTGTGTAAACCACCACTCTCCTGTGTCAACTAGAAAGGCTATAAAGGCTTCAGCTCCTCTGCAACCCTAGTTAGAGAACTGGTTAAGAAAATGGATGGATGGATTACATGGAATCATCAAAACATAAAAGAAAACATAAAGTAAAGCGCTGTACAAATACAGGCCATTTACCATAAAAGAAAACTGGCACATGACACAAAAGAAGAAATTATTGTATAGAAAGATACATAAATATATTTTATCCTCCAGAGAGACATAGAGTGATGGATAGAAGAACAGGCTTACATCCAGTGCTACAGACTGTTTAGCCCATGTCTTCTTAACTTGATTGTACATCATTGTGTTGTTGATTCCAAGGCCACAGAATATCACAAATGCCTGCACACAAACAACAGGCCAGAGGAAAAATATGAAACATGAAAAGAACCTGCGGATCTACAGTGTCACAGTGCAGACCAAACAGAAGGTTGCTAGTGTAGCTTAACCTCAAATAGCCTCTGATCTGCATCATCGAAGGTCTTCCTGTCCAGGCGGTTCAGAATTTGTGCAACCCCTGTGGAAAATATACATAAATCATGACTATAACATGAGGACTCGTTTCCAGTGAAACAAAACTGATTATTTTCTGGTTCACTTACCAATTATCTGATGAGTTCGATTCCAGATAGGAACACATAACACTGATCTGATATGAAACCCTGAAGCTTGATCTGCCTGCAAAGAGAGAAGCCATTTTTTACTTTTTTGGGGGGGGGGGAAACTGATATTCTTGCAGTGATAACAACGGTGCAAATGGCTCATATTATCTGGCTGTTTTTTAAATAAAAGCATCAGATCTGATAAATACACTACACTGTGTATACCTCAGCATCAAAGCGTGGGTCCTGGCACACATCACTGATGTTAACAGGCAGTCCTGTTGAAGCCACCAGCTCAGCAATACTGTTATTGATTAGCCAGTCAGAACAGGATAACTTCTCCATGCTGATGTGGGCACTATTACAAAGAGGAAGCAACAGTCATGTGCAAACATTAATATACAGAAACACTGACTACAAATTTTATCACAGTGAAATGCAAGTCTTCTTTTAATGTTAATCATATTTGTGTTTATTGTAATTCTGCAGTAGTGATCTATGAGCAAAATCTCTTTAACCTGATGTCACGGTCCACATTGCACAAAGGAGACATGAGTTCAAATGTCTTTGAGAACTTCACAACCTATGAGAGAAATCATATATCACTGCAATCAGAAATAAAGTCATTCAGCAAATTTTAAAAAAAAAAAGGTTATAATGACTTTGGTTTAGTTATACACTGAAAATCAAGCAACAGATGAATCTGTGAGGAAATGGGGAAAAAAAGGTCTCACAGGTGAGTCAATGTCCTCCAGAAGAAGCACAGAGCAACGTTCACACTGCAGCAGAGTCAGCGCTCGCTGCATGATCTTCCTGACAATCTTTTCCAGGTCGGTCTGTTCCTCAAACAGGTCATTGACCACCTCCAGCAAAGCCTGTAGCAGCAACAATAAACACCGTAACTTCATTTTTTCATTACACAAACATATTTCCACATTCCTGATAGAATATCACGCTGCTGAAGTTAATGTAAGCCTAACTTGTGAAAGGCAAGCATACATGTTAATGTGTTTTGGAGTGATTATTGTGTTCAGTTATGTTTTTGTAAAAGCACAGTTTAAAACTTCTCACCCTGCTCCTTTCATACTCCTTGCGAGACTCTGAAAACAACTTAGCATTGGAAATCGATATTCCACAGAATGGTAGATACATCTGCAGCACCTGAATGAAAGCACAAAAAAGTGGAGAAAGGCATGCGCAATGTCTGCATGCTAATAATGACATAAAGCCGAATAAGAGAACCAGAAAGAGTAAATGCGCATACAAAGATCATGATGGAGTCAGCTGCTTCTCAGTGCAAACTTCTCTCAAATAGATTTGCTGTTAATGAAGTACTGATTCAGAGAAAGAGACTTAGTAAGACATCAAAGGCCTTAAAATGTCTGGACAAGCTGCCGGATGAAGCTTTTTCTCCTCCCTATTTTTACAGTCTTTGTTGCTGAAAAATAGTTTCTGAGGTTGCTCTGCCAAAGTTATATTTAGTGTTTTGTTTTATATACACTTGAAAAAAAAAAGCTTAAATCTCTCACAGCTTCTTTGAAGTTGAGCGAGAGAGCATACTATACGGATTCACAATGTATTTATTTCCACAAGTTTTTTCTGCCACCTTGTGGATGAATTTGTCAGTGCAACTGGTCTGCACGCAGAAGCAAACTTATGATTTTTACAAACTGCAAATATCAGCATTGATGCAGTTTTTTGTTTTTGTTTTGTTTTTGATTTACCATACCCTCCAATCTCCAGGATGTACGAAATATTATTGTCTCGTCAGCAAACTCTGAGAATTAAATTGTACTCATAAGCAGCGGAACCGTAAATGAAGCCATAACACACATATATTCTGGTAAGCCCATTTCAACTGGAACAGGGAGCAACTGAAAGTAACACTTTTCTTACTGTGTGTATGCACAGGCGAACGTATTTAATGCTCCACGCTTGAGTAAAAGCTTGACCTCTTCTCTTCCATTTTCTTGTGTTTTGATTGCAAGGGAACACTTTACCCCTCTCCGCAGCCATTAAGATGCGAATTACAAACAATATTTCCAGTTGCATGGCAAGTGTTAGTGTTGGGTGGTGGGGTAGACGATGCACCAGTTAAATTTAACTCCCTCGTTAAATGCCCTTAATGGCGCGATAAGTAATATTGAAGAAGATGAATGTGAATGTGACCACTGGTACGACAGGCGAATGATTTTCTTCCCTTCAGCATAACAGAGCCTCACCTTCTCGTCATCCTCAGTAAATGGGGTGCCGATTGGATTTTTGTTAATAGCTTGTACAACACCTATGACTTCTCCATCACTGTTGCAGATGGCCATACAGAGGATGGACTGAGTCTTGTACCCGGTCAGCTTGTCAATCTCATCACTGAAGCGGTGATCCTGGAATTGTGGTCATATAAACATACAGGCTATTACATATTTATTGACAGGAGTCCACATTTTAAAAAAAACACACACACACATCCCAGCTCTACATTCCTTCACCATATGCGCGTTTGTCTCGTAAAGCCTATGATAAAGCATCCGCAGCGTTTAGGTCTGACTCTTGGGCTTGTAAATTTGAGTCTCTGTTGGTTGAAGCTGTTTTTACTATAAGCAGAGAGACTCTTGTACCCCTCACTGGCACGTACCTATGCTGCTGGAGTAGTAGATCGCAGGAGGATACATCATCATGTTTCTTTAGTTTCCCAAGCAGCCCAGGGCGATGATATAATGATGTGGTGCTCACGTCTAGCATATAATACCAGATTTAGTTTGTGGAAAAAAATATATATAGTGATTGGTTTTCCTTTTCTTTGACTATTGTATTTTTTGTATCCAAAAGAACCTGCATTTCGTATTCGGAACAACGTGCGCAGTTGAAGTTCTGAGGAGTGGGATAGTTTTGCCAACACCTGAATACCTCTGCTGGCAAAAACCTAAACAAAAAAGTCCCATTACTTTGAAGAAGACACACATTTGTGGATGCTTTTACTGTAACTTGGGAATGTAGCTGAAGGTGGACCTGAAACCTGATGTGTATTGCAGAAATTTTTCTTTTACTACTACAAAACTCGGGTCCAATACCCGACATCATCATGTACTGATATCCGCCAGCTTAAATGGACGCACATAAATTAAGAATACAAATTCTAATGATCATAACGGTGTACACTTTACCTCATATGCGTTTGAGATGTTTACAGTCTCCCCGTGCTCTGCCACATATCCAATGATACCTTTCCCCCATGGCACTTGCACTTCATTGGAGTTAAGAGTGCTAGATGATGGTCTGACTGTGGTGCCTGAGTGCACATCAAAGAACTTGGAAACCAGAGTCCTCTTGTGAGGGGGTCCTTCAACGAGGAAAAGCGAACACCTGTCTGCATCCACAAGAATGCAGACATTGATCAGGATCTTATAACTCAGATTTGTTAAGTCCAACTCGTTGGAGATATCTTTCACGAGCTCTAAGAAAAACTCCCTCTCGTTGGTTTCTTTAAGTCTGTATTTATAGTCAATGGCGCTGGATGCGTACTGAGGCACATTGACCCTGGACTCCAGCAGGGCGCTCAGGATGTGCGCGGTAGTCGGAGGCAGTGAACTGGCTTTACGCAGGAGCGCACGGCGCCTCATGCTGGACTGGGACTCGTGTTCGCTCGAGCTCACATGCTCGTCGTATGTCCAGTGTGCAGTGGTGGCTTTGGACCGAGCAAAGTTCCGTCGCAGCTCCATGTGGGACGATCTGCGCCGGAGTCCGTCAGCACTGGTCGGCCACAGTGGGTCCATGGCAGCGCCCCGCTTCTCCTCGACAGAGGACACTTTCGACGGCTGATGCTCCTTCAACCACCTGCTAACCTGGTCACATTTGGCTTTCCGAACGAGATACTCCTCGAACAGATCCGGGTGGCAATCCAAAAACGCCTCTATATCCGAGAAGTCAAACGCTGTCATAGTGAAAGCAGCTGTGAAGACCAAATGAGATTCTTAAATGTTACAGAGCAGGAGTTAGATGGGAGTGAGGGAGTGAGGCAGCTACATTCGAGCTTCACAGAGAAGTGATGATCTCAAAACATTTTTATATGCATTCCTAGTATGCCCCAGTATAGTTCCCCTTGTTCTCCCCCAAAATACAGGCAGCAGAAGTGGTCAAATAAATTCACTTTTCACAAGAGACAAGCTATACAGCTGTCCGTCAAACGAGAGATTGAGCTGTTTCTCTGGGGATTTCTGTGGAATAGTATGCAGAGGTGTGGAAAAACACAGCGCCTACATTCTCCCCAGCAATAAAAAACAGAAAAAAGAAAAGACAACTGCAGGGCAGTGTCTTTAGTGCCTCTCTTTATTCTATACCACCAGAAACACTCAGCTCACCATAAAGTCAGTGATGTTTCAGTTACATTTACAGGAAAAACGCTGTTTTTAATGTACATTTAAATAATGAAGCTGTTTGAACAGATGGCCAAAGTAAACATGCACATTGTATTTTAAATGTGATAGATAGATAGATAGATAGATAGATAGATAGATAGATAGATAGATAGATAGATAGATAGATAGATAGATAGATAGATAGATAGATAGATAGATAGATAGATAGATAGATAGATAGAGCTCTGACTTGCTTTATGAACAGCTCTGAATAACTCAAGGGCACTTGCCTCCCAGCTAACAGAATGTGACTGAATAGTTGGAGAATGAAATGAAAACATTTAAATAAAATCTGTTAATTTACCACATTTTTTCCCCAAGCAACTCTATGCAAATGAGGAAAAAATGGTGTAATTTTATTTAAAACAATTTTCATTGTACTGACAAATGCACCTATGTTACCTTGGAGTCTCACGCACACACACACACACATGCACACATGCCCACATGCCCACACACTGTGCTCTGTGATTGTGAAATGTGTGTGTGTGTGTGTGTGTGTGTGTGTGTGTGTGTGTGTGTGTGTGTGTGTGTGTGTGTGTGTGTGTGTGTGTGTGTTTCCTGAAACATGAAATTAAAGAAAAATTCTCCCGAGCTGTGAGCTTTGAAGTGTGAGTTCACAGGTTCATCTTTTTTTCTTTCATCCTTAGCTCACATGAAAGAAACATCATGAATGTCTTCATAAGTCCTTTCAGAAAGCTTATAGTCCGCCAACAAGACAAGGACGGATTTGTAACTGGGCACTGAAGACGAGTGCAAGAGTCAGTGTGTGTGTGTCTGTCTTTCAACCATCAACACATTCTCTTTTTTCAGCAGTTAGAAAGTAACATTTTTATTTATTTAGTTTTGTCGTTTTGCCTCTGTACACCACTAAATCTGATTTTAAGTCATTATCCATTTCCCACCGTGAAGTGTTGTTTGAGCAGGGAATATAGCCCTGTGCACTTCTCAATTAATCAGCAGCCACATCATCAATAAACACCAGTGACCCGGTTCCACTGGCAGCCATATATGCACATGTCACCATGTTTGTCAAACCATTAGCTGTTTCTTTCCTTCTCCATACTTCTCTTCTCCCATTATTCTAGTACAGTTTAATCTTTGTTTCATTTGTCAGATAATGCAGCCTCCTTTATCTGGTTTTTGGCAAAGTCTAATTTTTTACTGAGTGTAAACAGTGGTTTGCATCTTGCTGTAAACCAATCTCTGTGTTTCCATTCATGAAGGCATTTCTTGGTTGCAGACTTCCTCGCTTTTAACTTTGAACATTTTTAACTTTGTTAGATGTTATTAAGTTTTCTGGCTGTAATTCTGAGACCTTATCTGTTTGCACTGAAGCTGAATTTTGTTTGTGTCTGATTGTGCTGTGTTTGCAGGGTAAGATAGCTTAATAAAATTGCTAAAAGCAATATTACTACAACATAATTGGCACAGCAAAGCTGATGAGACCTGACAGTCTTTAGCTTCACTTGTGGCTTTCAGAGGTTAGAAGGTGAAGTTTAATTTCTGCTCTCCTTTAACAGGTTTTGACCAGTGAGGTTATTTTTTTGTGAAGTTAGTCTTTTTCTGACAAAGTTGTATTTTTACTCAGTTGTATAAAGCATTTGTATTCTATTTTTATCCTATTGTATATTTTATTCTATTTATTCTTCTACTGTATATAGTATTTTATTTTATTCTATTCTGTACAGTTGTGTACAGTATTTTATTCCTATTGTATTCTAATTTTTGCTATATAACTTTTGCACTGTCCACTTCCTGCTATGACAAAACAAATTTCCCACGTGTGGGACTAATAAAGGTTATCTTATCTTATCTTATCTTATCTTATCTTATCTTATCTTATCTTATCAACAAATGTCACATGATGACAGTGGTGAGCTAATTTTTCACAATGTGTCTGAAGTTCTTGGCATGAGAGCTACAGATAAAGCTGGTTTCCTGTTGTTGTTGCAAATCATCCACTAACTGTCAACTTCCATCTGCACAATAACCTAATATTAGGGAAAGCACTGCAGCTGCACATTTATAATGCAGCAGCGGGAACTATAATCCGGAGAGAGAGCGGCGGCTCTGCTGGGCCAGAGCAGGGTAATTGGTTACTGGACTTAGCTTATGCTGCTTGATAGGACTTGCATGTTTTGCTGAGACTTTGGACAAGGTCTCTTGAGAATCCCAATTAAAAAGCAGAATGCAGAATGGGTCTTGTGAGTTAACAAACAAGGTTTGCTGCTTGGAAAGCAGTCCAAATCGCGTTCAATAAAACGCAGCCGCACACATTGATTGAAAAACTGGTATTTTAATGCAATTTTCAGGTTTCTGGATTTAATGTGTATTCTTCAATAAACTTCTTACTACTAGGCATAAAAAGACCCTGCATGAATAATAGTGTTTGCAGTGGTTCAAACCATTTTTGTTGTTTTATTTGAGAGTTGGTCTGGTCTGGAAAGGTCTCTCCCATAATTTTCACATATTAAGCAAATCTGGATCCAGTAACATCTGAATGGGAATCTAATGCCGTAGTGGCCTTTTGGTCACTGTGCATAAAGGCAGAGCATATCACAGCAGCTTTAAATGTAATATGCCTATGTTTTGTTGTTACTTATTTAGCCATAAATATTTTATGTTACATAATAAAGAAACATTTTCAGGGGGTTTAATATCATAAATCTTGTTTTCAAATTAAAAACGAATGTAATTGTTTTGGGGACAAGTGTGAAAAGGAAAATTGAAGGATTATATCAGTTTGCTATCATTACACATGAAAGAGCTGGCTCAGCAGGAATAAAAGTTTTTCAATCACCTATATTTCTTTAACAGGAAGTAAGTGCAGGAATTTACAAGGAAATACCACGTATATGGTAAAACAGCAGTGTGTACAATTCTAACAAGGCTGGCAGTCAATATTTGGTATAATCCAAACACAGCCTGGGCTCTCTTAGGCAAAGTTTCATGTCATTTCTTTAAAGTCTTCAGAAATAGTTCCCCAGGCTTCTTGAAGGACATTCAAAGCTCCTCTTGGATGTTGGCTGCTTTTTTGTTTTGTTCTCTGTCAAAAATGATCCCACACTGCTTCAATAATGTTGAGGTCTGAGTGCTGGGGAGGCCTTTCCATGACTCACAGTTTAATTGTGTGTTATTCCATCCAGGTATGCTTTTATTGCATTAACAGTGTGTTTGGCATCATTGTCATATTGAAAAAAGAAGCTGTTGCATAGTGGATGAAAATCTGTCTGTACTTTTCTGTGTTCATAATTCCATCAATTCCATCAAGTCCCCAACAACACTTCCTGAAATATTTCCCCAAACCATGATGGAGCCTCCACTGTGTTTTGTACACAGTCACTGTGGTATCGCTCTCCTGATCTTCTCTGTACATATTGATAACAATTTGAACTTGAATCAAATCTTGATCCATCTAACCATCAAACTGGTTGACACAAATTTTCTGTGCAGTTCTTGTGTAATCTGACATACCTGAGCCTTTCCTTAAGAAAGCTTAATGACAGCCTCCCTTCCACTGAGCCCATTTCTTATGAGACAGTAGTTGAACCTAGTGAACAGTAGGTGGATCAAGGGCCAAATGCATCACTCAGATCCTGCCTGAGTCTTTGCTGGATTTTTTTTTTTCCTATTCCTTAAGGACATGAGATTCAGATACTGTTGCCTGTTATGTGTATACATAACACTGGTTAATCCCCTCAGTGACTGAATAGGTCTGTGTTTAATGGCTTAATTAACAATTAGACATTCCTCTGAAAACAATCAGGTACAAGGACTGGACTAAAAGTAAGTGAAAAAGCAGCTAATGTCCAAAGAAAAATTTTGAAAGAACTTTAGAGGTTTTCTCCAAAGCACTATCACTCAATAAAACTTAAAAAAAAAAAAAGAAAGAAAGAAAGAAAAAAAATACAAGAAACTATGAGGCGCAGTTTGTAAAGTGAAACATGGAAAGTGAAAACAGGAAACTAAATATTTAGTTTCCTGTAACATTTAGATTTAACATTTAACATTTAGATTTAAATATAATATTTAGATTTAACATTTAAAACTGTGTTTTAAATATGAAAAGTTACAAATATTTTACTAAATGTTGTAAAAAATGACTCGGGGGGAAAAATCATGTTTTTGTAAGGTTTTGAGCTAAATGTGGAAAAATGTTGCTGTTAATTTCAGCATGTTTCACTTTACAAACGACGCCCCATATGTGTTACTTTTTGGCATGCCAACACTTAAGTCTGATGGACAGTTTGGGGGCATTCACTAATGCACATAATCTGGATCTATTTCAGTCCTTGTGTTGCGCAGGAATGGACACAATGAAATACGACTCCTGCAACCCAACACCAGTCGCACAGCTTGTATCTGGTGTCGGTGTGTGCTAGTCAGAGCCAGCTTCATTTTCTTTGCACCCATTCACTGAGCTGTGAATGCGTAATATTATCAGATCCACACTGGATGACTGGATGATGGGCGTTCTCAGCAGTGATTGTAAGTAATATTAGTAAATCAGCCGAGACTTGATTTTTGAACAATAACGTTTAAAGAACTGTAAAAATTATATCGCACTGGTCTTAGAGTAGTCAGTGTTTAGTTAGGTTAGTTTTACAGTTGCTTTTAAGTGACATCAGTACTACACACAGTGGGCTGGATTGGGTGTCGCTCACTCTGACCCTATTGTTTGTAACACTGTCACTCTGCCTGTCCCAGGAATTCAAACCCACCTCTTTGGTCAAAAGCAAAGAGGAGATCATCCTGTTCAGTCAAAAAAAGGCTTTAAAATGTTCACCTTTATTTGAAACAAGACATTTGTGTGTTTATCACAGACAGATACTCGGAACTTCTCTGGACTTCCTTTATACCACTGTCCAGGTAAGTTAATATTACGAAAATAGTAATTTATATTAATTAATGATTAAACAGCAAGTATACTCTAGAAGATTAGTCGCTGTATATATAAAATACTGCACAAAAGTCTTAGGCCGCCCCTCACTTCATGTTTTTCTATGAAAATGGGAAATAGATCCAATGATATTTTTATTTCTTTAAGTAGCTGTCCAGGCTTCTTTGAGATTCAAAGCCTTTCTTTGGATGTTAGCTACTTTTTGTCCCATGGTTTGCAGATGGCTGGAAATTATCACTCCATAAGACCTGTTGCCACTTTTTCAGGGGAGTTATTGTAGAATTTGCCGTACCTCAGCCTTCTTCAGTAAACAGATCAACCGAAAGGCCAGATGCATCTCTCGGGTCCTGTTTCAGGGCTTTCATGGATTTGTTTCCCTTTTGCTTAAGGACATAACTTGCAGATCCTGTTCATCTGATGTAGATTTTTTTTTTTTTGTGGGGGGGGGGGGGGGGATCCCCTAGTGTTACTGCTGGCATTTTTCATAGATTCATCTAAAGACATAAAAACAAATGATAGCTACTAGCAATAAAGTGCCTAAAGATGCAATTAAATAATAGGTTCTTTGCTAAATTGTCTTGTCTATGCTTTCTGACTATCCAGAGAAGTGAAACATTAGATTTTCCTAATAAGTAACAACATAATTTTTTGTATAAAAAATAAAAAACTTTTACATTTTTTTCTAAAATATGTGTGTTTTCTTGCTTTTATGACAGATGGTCTAATAAATTTGTTAAGTACTGTGTCTCAAGCTAAACTTGCGTGCAATTACAAACATCGCCTCTTTGTCCTTCTATACTAGTGGGGTTTTTTTAGGGCTTTATCCTTCCTTCACATTCACTGATTATGAGTCAGGTCTTCAGCAGCCACATGGAGCCTTCACTCACCAGTGGATTCAGGGCTGATTTAAATAGACATTATCCCTGCGGTTATGGAGGAACCATACCTGGGTGAGTGTGATGCTGGCTTCATTATGAGACAGTCTTAGAATTTATAATGTAATATATCAAATGTAGTATAATTATATAATTATTTCACCTTCACAGGAGTATCACCAATCAACGCTGTAACAGCAGTGATGGCAGAAACAAAAGTCATGTTCGACTTAATGACCAACTGTAAGTAGCTGCTGATTTTATATAAATATTATAATCACAAACTTCCTCTTCCTGTGTTTGTGGTGATACATAATAACAGGTGTTTTTTGTTTTTTTTACCAGAATACCAAAACCAACAGACATAAATATAGCGTGAGTACTCTTTCCTTAATGATAAACTGATTTGTTTTTGCACATAATTCGACCCTTTCTTGTCTTTGTGCCTTCATAGGGAGAAAATGATAAAGATTGCCATCCCAAAAGAGCATCCCTATTCATCGCACATCTCTCGTTTTGCAATGTTCCCATCCTTCCACTCACCAGATGACCCACATACAGGAGTCAGAGCTGCGTCTCAATCTTTCCTCAACCTCAGTATCCCAAATAGTGCACCTGATATCACTCTGCTAAGCAAAACTAAAGGTGGGATATTCTGATAAAAGGGAGTGGTAGAATGGTTAGGTCTTTAAGATGCTTCTTTTTTCACACCTAGGTGCTCCATATAGACTTGAGAGCTTAGAAACACCACTGAAAATAAGGAAGAAGGCTGTTATGTGGACAGGAGAACATGGCTTTTTTGATGTGAGTGATGAAATATCAGTGACTTCACAGTTTCACTGACGTTAATCGAAGCATAAAGTGTCTTCCGCCTTCCACCAGCATGCAAAACCAGCAAAGGGAGAGAGCCAGGTTTTCTACCCCACTCCCCCAAAAATGGTGCTGCCCAACCTGAAACTTCGAGACTGGGATTTGACGCTATCGGAGAGGACAAGCAACATCCTGAAAAACATGGAGAAGACCCTTTGGGTCACTTCCTACCAAATGCACTACACAGGTAAGAAGTGAAAATACTGAAAAAATAAATCCTTGTGAAACAGAAAGTATCAAAAGTATTTAGTTCATCAGTTTTATCTATCAGGACATATCTTAATGACCTTGTAGTACCATATCACCCTATTAGAGCACTTGACTCTCGCACTGCAGGCCTACTTGTCGTTCCTAGAGTATTTAAAAGTAGAATTGGAGGGAGAGCCTTCAGTTTTCAGGCCCCTCTTCTGTGGAACCAGCTTCCAGTTTGGATTCGGGAGACAGACACTATCTCTACTTTTAAGATTAGGCTTAAAACTTTCCTTTTTGCCAAAGCATATAGTTAGGGCTGGATCAGGTGACCCTGAATCCTCCCTTAGTTACGCTGCAAGAGACGTAGGCTGCCGGGGGATTCCCATGATGCACTGAGTTTTTCCTTTCCAGTCACCTTTCTCACTCACTATGTGTTAATAGACCTCTCTGCATTGAATCATACCTGTTATTAACCTCTGTCTCTCTTCCACTGCATGTCTTTATCCTGTTTTCCTTCTCTCACCCCAACCGGTCGCAGCAGATGGCCGCCCCTCCCTGAGCCTGGTTCTGCCAGAGGTTTCTTCCTGTTAAAGGGGAGTTTTTCCTTCCCACTGTCGCCAAAGTGCTTGCTCATAGGGGGTCATATGATTGTTGGGTTTTTCTCTGTATCTATTATTGTAGGATCTACTGTGCAATATAAAGCACCTTGAGGTAACTGTTGTGATTTGGCGCTATATAAATAAAATTGAATTGAATTGAATTGATGAAAAATCTTCCTGTATTTAGCAGGTTCTAAATTATTTACATACAGCACATGAAATATTACACCGTGCTGTTATATATTTAACAAAAAAAAAAAGCCAAAATGCAGAAGCAATGAGGGGAAAAACTAAGTACACCCTGTGAGTTAGTATCTGGTCAAGCACCTTTTAGCAACAGTACCTTGAAGTGATCATTTCTTTATGATTTTATCTCTCGCATCATTGTAGAGGAATCTTGGCCAAGTCTTCTTTACAATGTTGCATCAGTTAATCTGAGATTTTTGAAATTTCATTTATACACAGCTCTCTTAATGTCATGCCACAGCATTTCAATTAGGTTGAGGTCCAAATCAGCAGCCTTCCACCACTGGACCCAACAGTTGGTTTGATGTGTTTCTGCTGATATGCTATGTTTGCATTTCTTGTTGTTTGTCAAATGTGGTTTTGTACATTATGGCCAAGCAGCTCCACTTTATTCTTGTGTGTCCAGAGGACATTGTTCCAGAAGTCCTGTGATTTGTTCAGATACAACTTTGAAAAACTAAGGTTTGTTGCCATGTTCTTTTTAGAGAGATGAGGCTTTCATACTTGTTCAATCTTCCTGTTTCTCTAAGATCATTGTTGGTGTCTTTTCTCACTGTGACACACACCTGAATGCTCCAGACCAGCAAACTGACAGGACTCGCAGAGGTTCTCACACTTACTGATGATCAATCAGTGATGTGCATTTGGTTAGCAGCACCCGGCTAAAACTTTTTCTCTAAAGTCTTTTGGGAGTATTAATGGTATATTTTTCCCCCGCTGCATCTGCATTTGTAATGTGTAACGTTCTGTAGTTGATATTGTATTTTGTGCAGTAATCCAAAATCTGACATTAATGTGAAATCTTGTTTTAAGGATCAGGGCCAGCAAATCCTTTTATGACAGATGATTTCAAGGAAAAAATGACTAACTTTGCTGGGATTAATTCACACACGTCAAACCTGGTAAAAGACATTGCATTTATTATACGGTAGCATTAACAGACCAGAACACTAATAAGTCTAATTATTTTCCCTGCAGCAAGAAAGGTCGCATCCTGTGTTTGTTCCTTCTAAAGCAAGGCAAGGATGTAGAAAAAGACTGGGGAGCAATGTCAGGAGGAGCAGCTGCAGTCCCACTGCTGCTGAACTCCAAAATACATCTCCAACTCTAAACCAAAGCACTGCCTCGCCTGCTGTGAACCAACCACAAGAGATCACAGCTATGCGTAATGAGGCACCAGATCTGAACCAAATGGGTCATACTCAATCAAAGTGCAGCACTAACTCCACAAAGGCACAGCAGACTGAGCTGTCCCAGGAGGTCTTACGCAAGCAGCAAGCTCAGTGCAAATGCTCTGCACATAAGGGCAGAAAGAGGGAAAACTGCAAAGTCCAGTTTGACAATGTCATGCAAGGATCCCCGTCACAGAGCAACCAAGAGGCTAACGCTGCCCAGATCACAAACACAGAGCAACTCTGGGACCTGTCCAACCGCCTACATCCCCAAGGAGGGATAGAAGTCAACAGAGAGGAAAGCATCTGTGAAGACAAAGACCAGACGAGCAGGGAATCACATCCCAAATTGTTACCAGGACCAGAGGACAGAGAGCGGCTACATGGCAACTCTAATCCGTGCATCATGCCACGCTCTCCTGTCCTGCCAGGCAGTTCTTCCATTGGGACTGTGGGTAAATCAGGTGCAGCCCTGACCCTATTAGACCTTCAACATTCATTCAGCAAGTCAGAGGCTCATCGCAAGTTCAACAGCTCCATCACTCATGCCGCTGTGAACCTTAGAGACAACGTAGTCTGTGGGAAAAAACACAACTTCTATGGGATTAACTGCTACTACATCCATGGATGACCTTCCATCCAGCCATTTTTCCCACTTACCCAATTCAGAATTGCAAGGATGGATAGAGTTGTTCCCAGCTGTCAGAGGAGAAATGGCATGGTACACCCTGGACAGTTTACCACTCTCACATTTACACCTACAGCCAATTAACCTAACCACATACACGTTTTTGGACTGTGGGAGGAAGCCTGAGGACGGGGAGAGCATACAAACTCCACACAGGAAGGCCCTGTCCAGCTGGTGGATTGAAACCCAGGGCCTTTGTGCTGTGAGGCAACAGTACTAACCACTGCAGCTCCCATATGGCCTTATAAAACATAATTGTAATATCTCAGTAAAGCAATAGCAGTTCTAATAACCTGAATCCTGAAAGTAACTTAGTATTAAAATTTAAATGACTGCATGTATTTAACATTACTTAAGTGTGACTTTTCATAACCAAAGATGCAGTGGACAGTTTTTCAGAAGCGTTATTGCACCTATAGAGCAATTTATCACAGGTTTCAATATAGGTTATTGTTACATAACACCCACATTAAAGACTTCTTGGCACAACTAAAAATGGACTTTCATGGACTGACCATAAGGAATACAGCCTATTTTGTGCAATCCCTCATATGACTATAGTCACATTTAAAGTTTCTCTGTAACTGTATAAGAATGCAATTTGTTTTTTGTTTTTCTTTCAGACTGAAGCTAATTAGAATAAACATATTACTGCGAGCACAGTAAGTGTTTCATCCATGTCGGAAGCATTGTTAATTTGCTCTTTAGTTTCACACATTTCATTTGCATTAGAGCTCAGGATTTATTTTACAGTACTGGTCTCTTACAAGCTGTGGCTAATTGTATCAAGTAAAATAAAAGCAACAGCCTTCAAAGCTCAGTGAGTTCAGCCAGCCTGCACAGTGCACACAGAAGCAATTCAGCTGTACCAGATTCATAATGCTGCACAGATGAATACTTTAGTCTTCCCTGTAACCTTTCCAATTTTACAGAGAGAGAGAGAGAAAAATATGAGGCTGATTTTTCCAGCAAATGTAACACAGAGTGCAGCACAGAGCATTGTGCTGCCTGTGTTATGGAATCCAACTCTGTGTATTATAGGTGCCGCAGTAACCTTCCAGCGTGCCACTGTGAAAGGAAAAAAAAGGCTCTTTTGCACAAAATCTGTTGCAGTCAGGCTGACTTGTGTGAAATGATTTTTTTTTTTTTATGACAGTATGTCCTTGAGGTGCAAGCCTGCAGCCTTCACTGATACAACAGCGTCTCATTCAGACTTTCACTGAAAAAGAATAATGGCTCACAAAGCAAAGTAGACATGCACAGTTTGCTGTTTAATAATGGAGACAATATCAGTTTGTCGACGGGATGGAAATAAAAATTATATGGCTTTTGTTGAGTTCTGTTTCTGTCTGCTGTCATAATTATGCAATAAGTCTATACTTAAATCACGTGAAATGACTTAAAGGTATAGAAAAAAGTACCTATTTACTCAACTGTTGTATGTTTGCATTTTAATCTGTTTGCAGACACTTTGACTGTTTAACAGCACAGATGTGATTCAGCAGTGTATCCAGTAGGTGGCGGTATATGCTAACTTTTGTCGTTTGAACTTCATTTATCGCTTCTAATGACAGTTATTTAGCCATTTCTGTGATATTTACTAATGTGAATAGTCAAATAAAATAAAATAAAAAAGTCAAATAAAATATTTATCCTCTAAGATCCACTATAACGCATTAATTAACAGGACTGCATGTAAAATATGAAGATAACTTCTACACTGTGTCCTTGCGCTTTGGGGACCTCCTCTACACGTCTATGCGTCACGGAAATATGTCAGTGATAGAAACGCCGCCCCTTTAAGTTGACGCCGAGCTTTGCTTTGCAGTTTAATTGGAGTTGGCCTCAGTCAGTCGCCTCTCATCTCCCTCCTCCGTACAGCGGTGGAGAGACTGATGCTTTTCAGCGCGGCTGGATGGTGCATGTGTGTACTTGTCATAGTAGAGTAGCCAGGCTGTTTGGTTGGGGCTCTAAACTGACTATCTCTTCTCCGGCTGTGGCCTTTCCTGTAGTTAAACATCTGTTCACCGATCGTGTCCATCTGTAGCTCAAGGTGAGTGTGTTTTCTTTCTCTCTCTCTCTCGTCCAAGAAAAACTCTTTGGCCTTGTAATTTTCTCTTATGCAATGATGAATCTCAAACCCTCCGGAAGTTATTTGATTGATTATGATCTTTCAGCCGAACAAATCAGGTGCATGTGAATTTTTAGTTGTAATGTTCTTCGAAACACTTCAGCAGAGTCATCAAAGTTTAACAACCCATCGATAAACTGGATAAATGTAAAAGCGCTTGACCTTAAATTTATGTCCTATAGTTTAACAAGCAACTGGTATTTATATATTTATTTATTTGTTTATTTAAAGGTCTGGACATGAGACAATATGAACAACAATAGATCACTTTGGTCTCCAGACTCTTGAGTCTTCTACAAGTTATAAAAGATGGTCTGTTGTTTCTATGATAAACCTAATATGCAGTAGAACTCATTAGCTTCACAGGCGACAAGTCATAAGCCAGGACTGTGAATAATGTGCCTTTATGACTGTGTGTATCTCTCATGCTGAGTGGATGTAGGTGTGTGTGATATCCATTTTCAGATTCAATCATGGCTGGAGCTCAGCATCTCCTGCTTAACAGATAGTGGTCAAAGCAAACAGGATTATGGAGGATTTTTCTTTGTTTCACATGTAATATTGAATATTTATGGTAGTTATCAGTGCACCCGAGCAGGATTCATAAATCCAGCTGAATAAGAGTGACTTATGGCACAACTTCACAGTGAAAAAAAATGTGACTCAAAGCTGTTTTGTCAGAGATCTATGTGGCTCATATACAGAGTAATTTTACAGCTAACACAAGGTCGCTCAGTTTTCTAGAGTCCTGTGTAAACAGTGCAACAGAGGAGGCTTTTCAAGTGTTGCTTGAACTGTGTTTGTTCAAACATGTATGGGGAAGGCCACTCAGAATTTCAGCATAAATGCACGCTGGCATGGGGTGGAGCAAAGGAGGTAGATAGTGTGCACGCTGCCACAGATTTGTATACAGTTAAGGAGAAAGTCAAGGTTATTCAGTGGAACATTGAGTTTTATTTTTTTCTTAGAGATTGGCAATGTTGATTGTTGTGACACTAAATTCTTGAGGGCTTGGTAAGTTTCAGTGTATAAACTACTTCTCATTTTTCTGTCACAGCTGTGCTCACTGGGGACTATGGTTTGTTTGGTGGCCCATCTGTCTTTTCTCACATTTCCTGAGGTTTTGTGCTCCTATCACGCCCAAGTCAGTGATTGCAGTCAAACACAAAGAGACTGTGAGAGAGAAGAATCAATAGAATCTGTGGAATGCAACAGCGAGAAATAAAATAAAATTGCTTTGTCTGGGGAAAAACACATATAATCGCAGAGTTTCAAAAAGAAAACGTGGTTAAGGAGGATTTTCTAAATTTATTTTATTTTATTTAACTGGACATTTTGTACAGTAGAATATTTATTTTGAAAATCCTAAATAATAGGTGTGGTGCTTAATTTAATTTCATGGGTATAGCTAGTATTAGCAGTAAAGCACTGCATTTCATAAGGTGACCTCCAGCTCACAGTAATTTCACTGAATGTTTGAATGGGCCTATAATCTGTCAGATTCTACAGAATTCGTTCATTTTGGTGCTGAGTCTTTATATTGCATGGGCTGTTTCCAGTTTTTTAGGTCACCTGCTGTTGTGTTGTTTATAGTGTAACATCATATTGCAGAAAATTGCACAGCACCGACGGTCAGGCCAGCACATTGATATTTACCAGTCAATAATTTCCTTGCAATGATCAACAGAATTCAGATAGCAGAGGATGTATAGAGCTATCATTTTCGCACACTGGCTCATACAGTGACCTGTGTGAAGTAGTTGTGGCTTCAGGGTGTACGTTACAAAAAACCCCAAACTTATTTGTAATAGCCGCTCACTGGCAGGTGAACAATGCAAAAAAAAAAAGTGTCAACAAAGCAGCTGTTGTGAGTATGTGGCAGGTGTTTTTGCTATTTTTGCAGGACCTGTAGGTCTACATAAATAATTCATGTGGTTTCATATCTAAAAATATACATGTGGTTTTGGGCCGGCATGAGAGAAGCTCCTCCTTTGAGCTGTAGTTTCTGTAGTTTTCAAATTCAACTTAAGTTTTTTTTTTTAATTTATTCTATTAAATACTAGAACTGAAAGAAGCTTCTCGGATGAGAGGTGAAACGTCTTCAAGCAACTTAAAGAAGTCCAGACGCTTTTCTTTACAAGCTCCTTTGACTACGATGACCTGGATGACTGAGAACCTTCACAGACGTTTCTAAATAATAAAACCCTGCAACAGGCTGATGACTTTTCCTCTTGCCTTATGACAGCTGAGATAGCCTCCAGCCCCCCAACACAACCCTGAATTTGATAGCAGGATAGATGGATAAGATCATCACTCCCGCTGTTATGCAATTTGTCCATCTACTTTTTGTCCAAATTAGTAATATAGTTTTTTAATAGCAGCTTGCTACTCTTGTCTTCAGCTTCCTCCAGGCATCGGAGAGACTGAAAGAAGCTCAAAGGCTGGTTTCATAACTCCCTCACAGACTGCCAGATATCTGCATGAAATTTTAACGAGGGCGGCACTAGTTGATACTTTTTGATAAAAACCAATAAAGCACAGTGAGGGGGAAAAAACATGTTTTTTTCCAAACTCCTGCATATAATAGCGGTCTTTCTGTGGCATTTAAAACTGATCCGATACTGTCTTTAAGAATGACAGTTTTTATGTAACAGAACAGTTACTTCTGCTTTTCAAGTTCGAATCATATCAACAAATACCGACATAATAAAGCATGACAGTGTCATTTTATACAGTCACTTGCCACTTTATTAGGTACACCCTTCTAGTACAGGGTTGGGCCCCTGAGCTGCCTTAATTCTCATGGCATTGGTTCAACAATCCCCTGAAAACGTTCTTTAGAGATTTGGATTCATATTGACATGATAGCATCACACAATTGCTTCAGATTTGTGGGTGAAGGCCATCTGAGTACAGTGAACTCATCATCATGTTCAAAAAATCTGTTTTAGATGATCTGAGCTTTGTGACAAGGCAGGATTCACCCCTGCTTTTATGATGTTTACACCAAATTCTGACCCTACCATTCGAATTCTCACAGGGAAATCTAGACTCATCAGACCAGGCAATGTTTTTTTTTCCAGTGTTGCTTGGTCTGATAAGTTTTAATTGCTGAGGAGATGAAAATTCTAGTCCTAGTTTCCTGTTCTTGGCAGCTCATTGTGGTATTCCTATGCTGTAGCCTGTCTGCTTCAGGGCTGAACATGGTGTGCATTTAGAGATGGTCTTCTTCATACCTTTGTTGTAACATTCTTCACTGATCTCCTGCATCATCAAAGCATTTTTACACAGATAACTATCGCTCACTGGGTAGTTTTTCTTTTTTGCATGATTCTCTATGAGCCTTTATGCCATCAACAACCATTCAAAGTCACTTAAATCACTTTTTCCCCAAATCTACACACATAAATGTGCTCCCATGTGATGGTCAACGAGTGCTGCAACAGATGTACCCAATAAAGTGGCTGGTTAGTGTGCGTATTTGGTGGTAGTGCTCTGTTCTGAGACCACTCCCCATTCAAAGTCACTTAAATCACCTTTCTTCCTCACTCTGAACTTCAGGTCTTGTCTTTGTATCAACATGCCTAATTACACAGAGTTGCTGCCATGTGATCTGAGTAGTTGCAGTTGAACAGATGTACCTAATAAAGTGGTGAGCTGGTGCATAAGAATCTATCCCTGCTTATTTTCACAGCTGTAGATGAAATTTCTGTTAATTTGTAGTTCTCGTTGCTTTGTCCTCACTGGTTGAAAAACCAGGATATTGTGAATTTTAAATAAGTAACATAACACTCCATATATATCATGTCAGTCTATAAACTTTCAGAGATGGTTCTCATCAACCATCTTCATAAACAATGATGAATCCGACTCTTTGATTTTGGATTCTTTGATCCTTGGACTGGACATGCAGTGATGTTCCAGCTTCATCAGAGCTCCCATCATGTAGCGTCCTTGTGTGATGTAAATATAACCAGCTAAACATGTTCACAGCTGTATGCTGTGCTTTGTGGCTAAGTACTGCCTCACAGTCCTGTTTTGAGTGACTCGAATTCTTGTTGGCGTGATGTGACAGATTTCAAAATACGATAGTGGTTGAATTAATTCGGTACTGAAATTGGCAGTCTGTTCACATTTTTTAGTCAAGTGAACTTTTTAGATTTGGTGTGCAATATCAAGCAAGAAATATATTAAGGTGTCTATTAGCAACATCATATGAGGAAAAAAACTTTATTTGGGCACTAAATTAGGTCAAAAGACGATGGCTGAATTTTCAAAAACCTGTAGGTGAGATCTGATCTCTCTGCAACTTTAGCAGTACTGACTGCAACTGACGTCTTCCAGAGGATGACTGCAGAGTAACCACAAAGCACGAGCTTGTCAGAGAAGAAAACTCAGCGCTGCTTTGTGTTGGCTCCTCATTCTTTTGTCACTTCAGGGATGCCACAGTTTGAGTCATCCTCTGGTGCTGTGACAGTTTATATGCTACAAAATCAGGGAGGGACTCATCTGTGCTGTCCTGATGTAGTTCGTGCATGAAGTAAATCTCTCAAAATGTGGTAACTCCTCTCAGTCAGACACTTAGTCTTTGTCTGTTCATAAATGGAAGGTAAAGGAAGACGATGCCATGTCTAAATATATCGCCACTCCAATGTCTAAGAGGTGGCTTGTGGCAGTGCAGATGTTCATTTAGCTTTTTGTGATTTCTCTTTAGTAAACCTGTTTTTCGTCCCCATGAGAGTCATAACTACTGTTATCTTTAATTGGGGAAGCAACAGCTGCATCACCTGACAAGCAAGTTGCTACATGATACATCATAAAGAGCTCTCTGGGCCCGGAAATCCAGCCAATCTATGTTTTTCCCCTCTCTTATCAGCAAGTGTTGAACCAAGCTGCAGCTATTCTGCATTCTAATAGGCTGGTGCTGAGTTATGAGGCTGTCTGGCTCCCTTACACTGAGAGTACAACAAAAGAAAGGACCTCTGTCACCCTCAGAGCTGACAAGAGAAAGAGACAGTGAGGGAGTTACGGGGATGTTGGAGCGTAGGTGGTGCACCGAGGTTATAGCTGATTAACAGGATGCGGTGTAGTAGTTTTGAGAGTGTGACACAGAGCCTGTGACGTGTCAGGCAGTTTTAGGCATGAATGAGAAAGGTGGCTGTGTTTCTAGCATGAAAATAGCTCTACAAAGCTTTCCTCTTAGGGTGATGAGCAGTAACAGCTTCACACTTCTGCTTCATACTCCTGAAAATGTAATACTGCAAATAGTGGAGAGGCACTTTAAGCTCAGCACCGTGATCCCTTTTTTTGGAGCAGCTCCCTGTGGCCTTGGCAACCTTTCACCACGACTCCTTAAAGCAGATCAGGAGCAGGCGTGACTGTATGCGTGCCTCTGTCAGGAAAAGGTGTGGCTTACACACAGGGAGACGTGGGCTGGCAAACATTGCCATGTTGGAGGGTCAAGAGCTGTGAGAATGAATAATATCATTATATTGGGATGAACTAGTGTTCTTTCTGTGTCAGTCCACAATGCTGATGGCTTGTTGGGTGCTCCCATGATAACCTGGGATACTGAGAATAATCAGGTAATATATGAATAAATAAAACAAATATAAAGTTCTGTAGAGCCCTTGATCTGCAGACAATTTAAGAAGAAGGACTGCTTTCACCCTTTTCACATTTACACTGATTAAGTTTCTTGGGAAGAGATAGATCACATAAGTAAGGTGATTAATTACTGAACCTAAACGTCACAGTCTTTCCTCTTACTGATAAACTGAGGAATTGAGCGTGTTCTTGACAATCATTCATCTAAAACTTTAAAGTTGACAGAGTATTTATAATACTTTATTTATCAATTTTCAAGTTTTATTGATTTTAATTTTCTTTTCTTTTTTTTCAAAAGAGACCTGGCCAAATGAGCAGCAGAGCTGGGGACCCAAGTGAGTTTGAGGTCATTTGAATGAGGGCTGGTCTCATTTTGGGGTTCTATTCCGCATTGCTAAGCAACAGAGTAGCCCTGTTGCTAGGCATCATCATCTTCATCATGCTACAGTTCAGATAGTGATGACCTATCAGCGATCCGATGCTGGCTCAAGCATAGATCTATGCTCAAACTCTCATCTTTTAAAAAGCTGCATTGCTGTGTCCCTTATTATGAATAGTCGTGTTTCCTCATACGTCTCCAGCCATTAGCGCTATTCCTGTGCAGCACATTTTTAAACTAAGTGTTTAAAAAGTCATAATAATGTACACTTAAAATACTGTTGGCTCCAGTTTACCCTTGTTGTCTCTTCACTGACTCTCACTTAAGATGGGCTCTAATTGAAAACAAACTTCACCACCAAATGTTCAGTGCTGCTATCTTTATCTTAGCCTAATGATATCTCTGTAGCTAGCCACTGGGTGACAGATCATAATATCAATTAGTTTAACTTCCTATCCCTTCAAAACCTTGCTGGTATCTCAGTTTTCATCTTAGATTTCAACCAAAGACAGAACAGTGCAGAAATTGTTATTATCATTTTTAGACATAATTAAGTCATGATATCTTAGCTTTAGACTTAAACATGCTAGCTAGCTTAAATCTGTTCAGCATTTGAAATCCTCTTCTTCATTAATGCCTGAATGCTGTTTGACTGTAGCATCTGGGCAAACACTGCACTGCTCACTTTGTTTGCTCTGAAAGAATCTGTACCATTTTCAACTAAAGACATATTTAGACCTGAAATTGCTAATTACATCAGGCCTAACAAGCAGACTGCCTGCTCTTTTGCTGTGACATCTGTGGCCACTGATGTTACAGAGTAAGATGTAAAAGTAATTAAGAAAATTCAAGAAATTTAAATTACTTTGGCAAAGCAGCAGTAACTAAGAAGATCAAAGTAGTGAGATTAGAATTAGAATTTTTGAAGAAGATTTTAGAATTAGGACAGGGAATAAGAAGGTCAAAGCCGTAAAAGAAGGAATCTCTGTATGTGTCTATTCCCTTTCACATCAGTTACGTCAACTTTTGCTCACACTAACACATCTAAAGATAGAAAGTCTACGCAAAGTGACATGCAAGGATTTAATGGTGATTTAATGGTGCCCAGTGGTGCAACCTTAATGCCTGCACCATTGGGCGATACACCAGTAACGTGTATAAGAGAAACTTTAAAATTTCATATTCTGTTTTCTGTGCAATTGTTCATGCTCTCACTAAATAATTCTTCCAACTTGAACAGGAAACTGAGATAGGAGCTGTCACTTCTGCTCTTCTGTTCTGATTGCATCCCATTGAAGAACCCAGCCTGCACCTCTAAGCAGTTTTTAACATCACGATCTCTGAAATAGTCTTTCAGATTTGAATTATTTGCTTTTTCTCTTCTGCAGTTCCTTATGAAAGCACAGCTTTATGATGTGTTATCATTTCATGAATATTGCAGACTCAAATGTGTGAGAAACCACAGATTGGAGAATAAAGAGAGTTCTCTACCTCATGAAGTGAGATTCATTCAGTGAAGTAAACAAGGGTACTAGTGGGCTGATCTCTCTGAAAAATAAGCATCAACGGTTAAAGGAATGCTTGAATATTCACGTTGAATATTAATGCCTTGAATTTTAAGTTAATAGCAGAAATTTTAGCAAGTGTGATTATTCCGTTCAGTGGTAGATGATGTGCACTGTGATGACAATCAAGAACAGTTTCCAGTTGTTAATCAGAACCAAATTCTTTTGGTTCATTTGATTCTTTTGAATCCTGCCTTCCAGCTTATGACTTTGTTTCATCAATGATATGTTTTGCACTTGACACCAAACTCAAAGAAGTGAAGCGTCTGTCCATGAGTCACATGCTAGCCTTCTTTACTCTTTTATATAGTGTTGAGACTGTGCATTGCTTCTGTTAACCAATTATGGCCTCTTTTGTTCCAAAGAGAAAATTATTCATGAATCTATACAGAACCAGACCTATAAGAAAAATCAATAATGGCATTGGTATCTGTGAAATAATGTCAATATTCCTATCAATATAACTGATCTGTATAATTATTACTATTTATATGCTTCATGACTATGACACTAAAGCCAGCAACAGGTTATTTTCTCAGCAGAAAGACTAAAATAGGGGTCAGCATCCTGTTAATTTAAAATTTAATACTAAATCTGTGTATTGATTTTATAGGCTTTCTTCTTTTTAAATCTGCGATACATTACATCATTCAAATCAAAGAAAAATGTAGATGTAAAAGTACTTTTGCTTCATTTATGTCAGTTTCTCATTTCCTCTCATTGTTCATTTGTGTTTCAATAAAAAATAAAGCCTAAGTGGCATCATCCCAGTGGGGCAGTGTGCAGCTGTAATATGATTACTGTTATTAAGGTGGTAAGTTTCAGATGCAACAAATGAGTGTGCCTCCTTTGCCAGCTATCAGATAAAGGTCTATCTTTCTAAGGAAAATACATAAAAGGGAATAATAGAAATACATTTTGATGTATGCCTGTAGTTATATCGTCAGAGGGACAAAATTAGAAGAAAGATAAATAAGTGTCTAGTTATTGCCAGATTTTGTATTGTTTTCAGAGTGCTTTTAACTGAGAGGGATAAGCTCCCGGAAAAAAAGCTGGTGAGACTGCAAGGATAAAGTAGCTACTGCAACATCATGTTGGGTGTGTTGTGTTTGCAGAGGCAGTTTATAACCTTTAGGCTGGTTGTTTGAGAGCCAAAAAAGACAAGAGAGAAGAGTGATGTTTACCCTTGAACCAGTTCTAAATCAACATTGACTTTCTTCTAATAAGTTCATTTTTTGTGATCCAGCCACTCTCACAAGAAAAGGATCAGTTTAGATTCAGCCCATGATGAATGAGAGGTCATTGGTTTTATTGAATAAAATTAAAGACTTGTCTTCTGCTGTCCAATTCTGGTAAGTCCATGTGAATTATAGCCTCGGTTTCCTGTTCTTAGAGTGAACAAGTCACACCTACTGTGGTCTTTGGAAGTGACATCATCAGTGACATCATCAAGGCACTTTCTCTTAGAGAACTGCTGCTGACTGATATTTTTTCAGACCGTTCTCTGTAACACCTAGAGATAGTTATGTGGAAAAATCTCTGTGAATCAGCAGGTTGTGGTTACTCAGACCAGCCACAATGATGTCACATTCAAAGGCAATTAAGCTGCCATTTTCTTCCTCTTTCTGACGCTCAGTTTGAAACTCAGAGGGTCATCTTGATCATGTCTGTAAGCCTAAATGCAGTGAGATGCTGTCGTATGATTGGCTTGTTAGATATTTACGTTAATAACCTGGGGTTGTGATTCCCACTTCAGCAATTTTAAGCACGCTCTTCCTGCTGGTATTTACTGAACTCCAGCAGCGTCTCGCCTCTTGTGAAATGAATCTCACTCTAAAGTTCACTTCTGAGATGAGGGAGTCTTTCCCCACCCTGTTACATGTGAATTACTGTGATGGATCAGCAGCTAATATGAGCTTAAGTGCTATCATTTTTGCAACCACGACTCTATTTCCTAACAAAGCTGCTCTGTGGGGGTTTACCCATGAGTCTTTTATTCTGGTGAGTCACATCCTAATGATGCCTAAAAGCCTGCTATGCATGTCATCCTCATTGGCAGACTGGATTTAGTGAAAGGACAGAGGAACATCTGCAACTTGAACTGCAGATGAGTTACAATAAAGGGCTTTCAGCTTCTGTCAATGTGGTTAGTGCAGCTTAGAGGGACATTAAACCATGTATAACTTAATTTGAAACCTACTGCTGACCAAAGATTTGTTGACAATTCTCTGGTACGCCTTAAATTAAAAAAAGAGAGAGAGAGAGAATGGGCTTCATAACAGTGCACAAGGGCTTTGAAAGGCTTACGTCTCAACAGCTTGGGAGGTGTGCTTTATCAAGCACTTGCTGACATTTATGATTATTTTGTGTTATTAATCACACGATTAATTGTGATATGAATGTGCTTGCCTTTGAGCATCTTTGTGTGTTATGCAGCTGATACGAGTCCAAACTTTTCCAGGCTTTTATTAATTACTTTTAGCTCATCGTGTGTGTTCGCTGCGTTACAAAAATCAAGTAGACGATAAAACATTTTTCATATTTTTTGGCATTTCGTAGCCTAAGCAGTTACTCAGATTCATAAATGATGAAAAGAAATTGCTGGCTGCAGGCTAAACTATGCCATCCCCCTATGTATTTTTCTTTCCTTTCTGTTCTGCACTCTATGTCACCATCCTGTAATGGGCAAAAACACCCCCATATCACAGTAAGAGAAGACTAGGGATGGGTACCGGTATCCGGTTCTGACATAAAGTAACCAGACCGAAAAGCAGCGCACATGTCAGTGCTTTATTTCGGTGCTTTATTTCGGTGCTTTTTTTTTTCCTGAGATGTCATGCACTTTGGATTCTAGCCAATCACTTTACCTTTTTGCAAGCGTAGTAGGCGGGCCCAGGTATGTATGTTCTTTTAGAGCAGATCTACAGATTAAAAATGCCCAAGGCCAAGCGGTCAAAAGTCTGGCTGTACTTCACAGCAAAAGATGCAAACTCAGCAGCCTGCAACAAGTGCTTTAAGATGATACTGTGCAAAGGAGGTAACACCTCGAATCTGATGAAACACCTGGCGACGCATAGCGGGTTTTTTTTAAAGCAGAGAAATGCACCGTATTTGATAGCTTGCTGCGAGACCTCAGACGGTGCACATCTACTGCGGGGTGGTGTCTTATCGGACCGGAGTTAGCAACATCCCCCAAGAACCCAAAGAGGAGAGTCATGGCCCCTAGCCCTGCCAGTGTAGCAGAAATGATGACGGATGATGATGGCAGCAGCAGCCGTTTTTCTCTGCGTGAGCAGCTTAATGTTGTTCGTGTGTAATTTGTTGAGTAGGCTAACCACGTTATTACATTAATGCATGTAAGGTGAACTAGCACGGCTTTCTTCTTGTTTGATGGCAGATACTCCCTTCACCCTGGCCAAAAAGGCTAAAATGATCAAAGAAAAAGTGGAAAACAGCTAAACATGAGAGGTTTTTGGACACAGTTTGTTTGTTTAAGCACTGCTTCCAGCCAAGAGTGATACCATATATGCCCCATAGCTGCAGAAAAGGCTAGCATTGTTATCTTTTTACAAAAAAATAGTTAAACATGAGAGGTTTTTGGACAAAGTTTGTGTTCTCCATTATTTAAGCACCGGTTCAGCGCTGTTTAAGCACCGGCACCGTTTCAAAAGTACTGGTTTGGCACCGGTATCGGATAAAACCTAAACGATACCCATCCCTAGACAACCCATATGGAAAAGATATATATAAATCTTATAAAATTTTTATCTGTCTTGTATGAAACTTGTATGAAAAGCATACAAGAGTGAAAACACATATAAGATCCCTTGAAAAATTATATAATGAAACTTGTATGTTTTGTATACTTACTAAAAAAAATATATGAAAGTAATGAGAAAGTGGCCACTTTCATGAGTAAATCATATATGTTTTTACTATTTCTTTTCCATATGGGAAGACTAGTCTGTGAGTAAGAAAACCAGGACAGCCAGTAAAGGTCATAAGACATCTGTCTCACTGAAGTGGTATGCTAATTTGTCATTACAGAACAACTGTGGGAATCACTCACCCATACTGAAATATTCAATAGATGTTAGTCACCTCTTCGTTTAGCCTTTTGTGTTTGAGGATTTTTTTTAAACATTATCATGCAGACCCACTAAAGAGTCGCAGTGAGGCTGTACACAACTGCTTATATCATTCTATAAATCAATGAACTTCTGGTAGGCTCACTTTACCTTTACTGTCTTGTAGACCTATAATAACCCTGCATCCTCAGATATAGCTCTTTGTGTTTTTTAGCTTTATCCAACTTATTTTATTATTATTAGTCACACTATCTGTAATGTTTTCATATAGAAAAATAAAATGATTAGTGAGACATTAATATTGGTGAAAATTTCACTTGTAATATTGGAGAATATACTGTGTAATATATTAAAAAAACTAAAAAAAAATCCTATTAAAACTTAATCTAATGGAAATATATGGAAATATTTATTTTTATTCTTTTCAGCTTGTCAATAATGGGATGTTGCTGTGATGCAAAAGGTTAGCATCTTGTCTCCCACAAACAAAAACTACCTGGCTGCTTGACAATATGTTTTTTGACTATCTTAAAAGTTTTCTACAATATTTTAAATCAAGCTTTCTATAATATTTTTTACTCCATACATCCATTTTCACTACTTATTCATTTCACAATTGCGGTTGAGATGGTGCTCATCCCGACTGTCATAGAGTGAGATCCAGTTCTCTTGCAGGGCTGACTCAGAGAGACAGACAGTCGTTCATTCTTACTGCCAATTTAGAATCACAATTAAAATAACATGAATGTCTTTGGACTGTAAAGAAGCCAGAGCACCCAGAGAGAGCTCACACAGACACGAGAAAAACATATAAATTCCACAAGAAAGGCCCCAGTCTGGATTCAAAACTAGAAACTTCTAGCTGTGAGGTAGTGGTCCTAACCATTGTCCTGCCATAGTAGAGGCTTTTCCTTTTTTTTTTAACGAACTATAAGCCAATATAAGTCTGTAACAAGCCATCAATTCTTTTTAAAGTTTTATACTTAGGTATTAAATAATCTGACCACTCTAATCCTCAGCAGTTTGATTGAATTCTCTAATGGCAGAATCAAAATTTGCTTTGTAATTGTGTTAAACACTGTAATTACAAGTGTTATCATGTAGGAACAGGAACATCAGCACATTGTAGAATCACAGTACTTTTGTACTACCAGAGTCTTTGCTCTGTACCAGGTTTATTGTTGGGCCTCAATGATTTTGATGTGTACCTAAAAGATCATAAATAATTCAATCTTTCTGCGCAATCAGGCTGAGCATCCAAGTTTATAACTTAACAGCCATATTCTTCTCCATATTAGGATGGCATGGTGGTGCAGTAGTTAGCACAGTTGGCTTCCACGAAGGTCCCAGGTTCAGATCCAATCTGGGTGCTTCCTGTGTGCAGTTTGTATCTTCTCCCTGTGTCAGCTAGGGTTCTCTCTGGGAACTCTGGTGTCCTCCCACAGTCCTAAAACATGAATAGGGTGAGTTTAATTGGCGATTCTAAATTAGCTGTAGGTGTGAATGTGAGAATAAGCCCTGCAGCAGATGGATGACCTATCATATGACAGCTGGAATATGCTTTGGAGTGGCCACCACGCTCTGCCATCCTCTCGGTAGCCAGTCCTGTCCTGGTTCTTTTGTTTTTTTAGTGATTTCTGTTTTTTTTATTAATCAAGTGTCTACTAGAGAACAATTATGAGTTTTAATTAAAGAAGGCATATTTTAACAGTTATATTTTTGAATTAATGGAAGCGTCACACATCCCCAGAAGCTATATTTTAAGTTTTAGCTCAAACTACCTCAGAGCTCTGTATATGTCGCAACTTCACTGCTAGCAGCTTAAATTCAGTTAAGCAGTTGCTACCCACACTCCTCACAGTATGAGGGCTTTGAGGAGCAGAAAGCAACTTTCTCTCTGAGGGGTAATTTTACATGTAAGTAAAGCTAAAATGACAGCACAGCCATTGTCTCAAAGGTCTGTGTGCTGTGATTTTGTCACACAGTGAACAGGATTACGACTCTGACAGCGCAGACCAGCATCTTGGGCCTCCTTAGTGTGACTGTCTCAGTGACGGTCAGCTGCTCTGGCAAGAGAAGCTGACTGAAAAATATGGAAATGAGAACAACTTTACTGTGAACTTGGCTGTTAAAAAACAGCACCAAACTGATGTAAACAGCTGACAAAAAGCCAGCTGAGTCTAACTTGCACTGAGCACAAAATCACAGTAACCCACAGCCCTTTCTTTTTTTAATTGGTTTCCAATCTGCCTTAAAATTGATACTGTTTCTGATTGTTCTTCAATTTTGGCCTTACTCTAACACTGTTTTCTTCCAAGCTAATACATTTTTACCACAGTCACAGTGTAGTGTATGTCCTAATGCTAGAATTTAGCAAGTGTCCTTCACTGAAAAAGGGTAACTATTGGAGCTCTAGTATCTAACACTGCTGTCATGCAGATGAAAGGCTGAGAAGTGGTTTTGTATAAGATGAAAGGCTTCCATGAAGGCAGACAGTGTTACAGACCTGTGCATAGCTGCTGTGATCTGTGGAAAGTGGATGAATAATCAGTGAAGATAAGGATAAACTGGCTAGATAAACACACAGATAAAAAGATAACATTTAATTTGTTATAAATGACGTCTGTCTATAGATTCATTTCTTTCTGTGGAGGTTTCAGTAACACCATACAGCAATAATTTAGATACAAAATTTCACAAGCTACATACTGTCCTGCTGTTGGATACATGTATTTGTCTGTCTAGCCACTTTGATCCATTGTTGTGGCTGCATTTTGGACACCTTGCTTTGTCAGTGTAAACCACAGCCTGTGGTCTGGAGACAGAGGGATGGTGCAGGCCTGCAGGTTTCAGATGACCACTCCTTTGTCTGTCCAACACACACGGCTGTAGCCATCACGCTGCACAAAGCTTGCAAATGCAGAGAAGGTAATGCAATTAACCTTGTTGCTGCCTCATACTTAGCACGGAGATGCGGGATGTCTTATTAAATCCAAGAGGCCACAACTGAAATTTGTAATTATTTATAGATGTTTTTTCTCTTGCAGTCTAACTACAACTGCATGAGGAACCAATCAGTGTGCTTTTTATATTTTTGCAACATGTTTATTTTGCATTACATATAGTTTGGAGCTAAAGCAGTTCCATAATTAATGTGTGGTTAAATTTACAGTAAACAAATCAACAACACGGCATTTAAGACGATGTCAGGATTTGGTTTTATAATATCCTAATCCCAAATACTGTGGGATTTTAGGATGTTTGGAGAAAACATGCAGATGCCACTTACTGGAAAAAGTACTGTGTAAGACATAATCAGCTGTAACACTAAAACGTCCTGCATTTCAGACGGAATCTCTCAGATGATCACTTAATACAGAAATGAACTCAAGCCAAATGGTCCTAAAAATCAGTACTGCTGTGCATCTTCAGAGAAGCTAATGACCTGCTGCTTTATGTGGAGTTTGCACAAACACTCAGTGTGCATGGGTTGTTAATCAGCCTTCCATACTATGACAAAGTGCCACTCACATTGCATTAGGAAAATGTGGCTTTATGTGCTGATGTGGTACACCAGGCACATAATGTTAATTAGACTGCGTGTTGTGTGTGGCAGTTGACTGAAGGTTGCTATTTCCTAAAAAGCCCCGACAATTTTTACACTCAGTTGAAGTGATGGTATTAAATTTCGCTGATGTTCTCACATCTCACTGCGTCTTCACATGTGACTCTTGTCTTTTCATTTCCCCATCAGCGTGAAGTTATATCATCCCCCATTCAGTGTCATTTAGTCAGATAATGAAGCACAGGTTGAAATCCCACCTTAAAAAGACATGACACTGAGTATCAACAGGTAAATGCAGGTATAAATTCAGCTTGATTTGAATTTTAGCTTAACTTCAATTACAATAGTAACTTTAATTGTCATTTCAATCAGGAGCACTATTGAAAAGGAGATTAATACACTCACTGGACACTTTATTAGGTCCACTTTGCTAATACAAGGTCTAGTAAAAGATTCAACAAGGCAATGACATGTTAGCATATTGTTTTTGCTCCAGATTTGTCAACCGCAAATCCAGGTTGTCAATCCTTTTTTCCACCACATTCAAAAAGGTTCTCTATTGGACTGACATTTGGTGACTGTGGAGGCTATTTGAGTACAGTGAACTCATTGTCTTGTTCAAGAAATCAGTTTGAGATCATTTGATTTTTGTAAGATTTCTGGAAGGATGCATCAAAAGATGTGGTCTGTGGTAATAAAATGCAGTAAAAATACACAGTGATACAAAGGGGCCCAAAGTGTGTTGATAAAATAGCCACTATAACATCAACCTGAACTGATACAAGGTAGGATGGATTTGTGTCTCATTTGTGTTGTTTATGACAAATTCTAATCCTATACCATCCAAATGTCACATTATACTCAAAAGACCAGGTAACATTTGTCTAATCATCCACTGTCTAATTTTGGTGAGCCCATTCAAGATCTAGTCTCAGTTCCCTGTCCTAAGCTGACAGGAGTGGCACCTCGTGTGGTCTTCTGCTGCTGTAGCACATCTGCTTGGTTCGATGTGTTGTGCACTCAGAGATGCTCATCTGCATATCTTGGTTGTAACAAGCGGTTATTTGAGTTACTGTTGCCTTCCTATCACAATGAAGCAATCTATCTATTCTCTGGCATCATCAAGGTATTTTCACCCAAAGAACTGCTGCTCACTGGATATTTTTTCTTTTTTACTCTATTCTCTGTAAATCCTAGAGATGGTTTTGGAGTAAAATCCCAGTGTTGACAACCATGTCATGCTCAAAGTCACTTAAATCACTTTTCTTCCTCATTCTTAATCTCAGTTTAAACAATCTACATGCCTAAATGCACTGAGTTGGTCTAATGTGATGAACACGTTAACAGATACCTAATAAAGTGGTTGGTGAGTCTATATACTTGGTGGTAGTGCTCTGTTCTGGGACCTCCTTGTCATTCTACCACCAATACACTCCACACCCCCCTCCCACCCACCGGAGTACTGATCAATTCAGACACAGGATGAGTCAGAGGAGCTGGGTGGAGGTGGGTTGCAAATCAGCTTGTAGATGCAGAGCAGGGATAGAGATGCTAAAACAGCTAAAACAACATATACAACATGAGATTTGCCAGTTTCATGGTTAGACAGTAGCTCATGCTTTCGATAAGTAAATCTTAATACGTTGCTCTACACTGTAAGTGTTCTTCAAGCAGAGGATTTGGATTTGTGTGGCTGTTAAATGCTGAAATAGTGCGATATGAATAATTTCAATCTGTGGTCTCTTCATCTGCAGTCCAAGTTAGATCCTCCAGTCCTGTCAGTCATCTTTGTTTGCTGATGCTGCGAAACTTTGAGTAGCTTTTGAAGATGGAAAAACTGATCACTCTAAATAGCCTAATGTATTTTTCAGTGGGATCTAAAAGGCTCGTAAAGTATTCAAACCATCTCCACCCCCCTCTCCCCGGCCTCTTCTCCACTCCTTCTCTTAGAGTAATGTTCTTTGTACACCAGCTGTAGCCTGGACCCGGCAAACCTGCAGCAAGATGAGCTCAGAGGAGCGCGGCTCAGCCATGTCACAGAAGATCTCCTCCCTGTCGCGCAGCAACAGCAGCTCTTCATCCAAACATGACAGCCGACAGGTAACACTCGCGTTATACTTACAGACGTTTTCGCTGGTGTCATGTATGTGGAAGGGAGGAAGGCTGGATTTTCTTTTCCCATATTGAAGATTTAATTGAAAAAGTTGTAACTGCCAGTCCTCAGATATTTTTCTCTGCCTCCTAGGAATTATAATACTAGTATAAGATCTAGCCACGTTTTGCATTATAGATGTCATGAAGCAAAAACTAAAAGCTGCCTAAAAGGAGGCGTTTTTTTATTAGGATTTACCTACCCCTTTCTCACTATAAAACCAGGGTATTTCTACAAATGTGGAAGATATTGGAGTGCTCTAAATTACTAAACTGCAACTATATCCTCCAAAGTAATTCTCAGACACACCACATAAAGAAGATGTTGGCACCATGAACAAACTGTTTTGCATTTGCCTCAAGCGTTTATCTGCAGGCTGCCGACTCATTAATTTTTCATTATCAGAAACAGCCTTTTCCTTTTGGAAATGAAAGTAATAAAGTCTTACTCTAGTACTGTCCACAGGACAAGCAGACACTTAAGGCTCACCACTCTGGGGAAGCAAAAAGTGGCAAAAAAAAAAAAATCATTCTCGTTAGCAAGAAAAACTTTGAATAAGGAAATATTCTGACTGTCGTGACACTGCTATGTGGGTTCAGTTACATTCAGAGAGAGCTTGGTAACCATTTTTTCCCATTTGTTCCAAACCAAACCCTCAATATTTAATTTGTAAAGTGTTTTTGTAAATGATAACACATATCAAAATGTGGTAGAATGGACAAGATGTCTAAATGCAGCAGTCTGAACACATTCACACTTTATAATTGTGTGACGCTGAAACGACGCTGTCTTCTCAGCGCTCCTATCAGAGCCTTGTTTCTCAAAGTGTCTCTTGACCTTGAGGAACAGTGTCCAGGCAGTGTGTGACAATGACGCACTGTGTGACTGTGCTGCCCTGGAGCCGTGACGAACACTGAGGGAGAGTCGAACTGTAGCCCGCTGGCCACGCCCTTGTTCAATCCCCTTCAGATATAAGGGTTTATTTTAGATTGCCTCACCCACCAGCATTCAGCCTCTCTGACTGATACAGTGTGTTTTTATACAGTCAGGGACACACTGACACAAGAAGCAAGAATTAACCTCTCCCAAGTGCCCAAAGTCCCTCCCACGGTGTAACACAGACATGATTTATACTTAAGTAGGATAATTTAAAGATAAGCCTGAGGTGTAATATGCCATCATTAGCATTATGAGTTCATATATTATGAGTCAATTTGTTAATTATTTCTAATAATTTGTTGCACATTGACAGTAGATGTGTAAACTGCCTGTCATAATGTTTTCAGCTTTTCTTATTATATCAATTTAGCAGCACAAAATTAATGAAATGTAGTTATTCTTTTACACCTGCATCATTTTCTAATGACTATATGTTGAAAACTGTTTTTGGGTCTCATTACCAACTGAGGTAACTGCGTCATAACTACTTCACAGCCCACTACTGTTCCTCTGGGTTATTTTTGCTGGCTACATGCCCATTCCACTATTATTTATAGGCTCACTGCTAAGTAGTCATATGAGAATAATCTATAACATTGGCTCATTTGAATGATAGACCCCTTTCTGTTGATTAATCATCTTATTGTTTCAGCACTAATAGAAACTAAAAGCGAAATAGTTCACAAATGATGAATTATTCTGTGCCCACAACGGTATTACAGAAGCCTCTGTTATACTATTCATCCTGCGTTCCTGGAACTCTCACTCCTGAAACACATAACAAAGCTATCTGGATTAGTCCGTGATGAAATATCATCTTAATCTCTGTATTGCAGGGGATTTGGGCTTGACCGTTCTAATCTCATTCAGGAAATTATTATTATAGTGAAGAGTGAGATTAAACAGGTAAGCTAATTTTGTAAATTCAATTCAATTCACTTTTATTTATATAGCGCCAAATCACAGCAACAGTTGCCTCAACAAGCTTTATATAACAAGCTTTTTATTTTTGATAATACAAAGAAAACTGAGAAAAACCCCAGCAATCACATGACTCCCTATGAGTAAGCACTTTGTTGACAGTAGGAATGAAAAACTCCCTTTTAACAGGTAGCCTCGTTCTGCTGGAGGTTTCTAAGGGAGGGGCAACCATCTGCTATGCCTGCCCATGAGGGGAAAGAAGTCTGTATAACTTCACCCTGAACACCTTATTACATAGGGCTACATCTATAAAAAAACAATGCTAATCTTCCACTTATAGAGCTTCCTGCCGATTGACTGACACTGATGAAAGTGAGGCATCAAATTTAAATCACCCCAGCAGCCACAGATTATAATATGTTTTGAGTGTGATTATGGCACTTGCTGAGTGGTTGATTCGCTCAGTTCCATTTATAAATCCTCCTCTGAAACTTTCATTTGCATGGTGTGCAGATGTCTGTCGTCTCAGAGTTCTCATAAACCATTGTATTCCAACAGGACAGCTGGGAAATCGTGGAAGGCCTGCGAGGAAGCTTCAGCAGTGTCCAGGAGCCTCAGAAACAGGAGGGCTACATGATGAAAAGAAGAAAGTGGCCAATGAAGGGCTGGCACAAGGTAACATGGAGCACCTGTGTGGTCTTCGTGTGACCCATGTGACTCATCTTTCAGAGTAGTGACAGCTTAACGTCATTTCATTGTCCTCGTTTCACACGGCACTTTTTAGGCACTTGCCTCTGCAAATCTGCTGACACGAGTCATTTGTGTTTTAAACTAATTGAATGAGCTTATGTAGTAGATAATTTGACTGACAGAGGAGTCACGTGTGACCAGGGTCAGTGCCTGTTTACACTCTGTCTGAAAGCTTTTCCTGGGATAATGCCTAGATATCTTGGTGGTCCTCTCAGATGCATTAGCTGATGGCCTGTTGGTTACTAGGGTTGTATACATTTAGTATTGACTTGCAGTCAGAGCTTTTTAGGTCTCTGTGCTTTCAACAGTCTGATTCTGTTGATGTACAGTAAAAGCACCAAGAATTGCATTTACAAATTGAGTGGATGAGACATATTGCAAGTGAGTGAGAGGAAGTGTAATAAAGGACGACAGATGCAAGACAATAGCCTGGAATTGCATACATCCCACTGCAGCAACATACATTTTAGGAGACTGACTACCATGACCTCAGCCTCATAACACTGACTTTAGATTTGCTGTCAGGGATGTTGCATATCATGTCTAGCTGTATCTCATTGGCTGATTGTCCTTCTCTCTCCCTCCAGAGATACTTTTTCCTGGACAAGGGTATCCTTAAGTATGGCAAGTGCAGTGCTGATGTGAGTACAAAAGGCTGCTGGCTGAATGCTGTGTGAGCTCATCATTTACAGAAGATTAAAAAGGACACTTGATGTCTTTTTCAATGTTCTTGTCAGGCTGCTGACCGCCTGCGCCCAGAGATACAATAGGCCCTAATTCTCTCTCAATCTCCTCATTGTTGATAGCAATCAGCCTGTGTATTTTACCTACAGATCACACATAATTACGCATGGGCCGCGTCACAGCCTAAAAAGGGATTATTTTTTATGCATTGTTTGCACTGAGTTTCATCTGTTGCATTCATAACATTGAGAGCTGTCTCATCCAACAGATTGAGAAAGGGAAGCTGCATGGTTGCATTGATGTGGGTCTCTCTGTCATGGCCATTAAGAAGAAGGCCAAGTGCATCGATCTTGATGCCGAGGAAAACATCTATCACCTGAAGGTAAACCACAAGGCTAATAAAGACAAGGGAATCCCTACAGGCTTAAATAGGCTTAAGGCTTAAAGGGGTTAAACATTTTTTAATTCCTGGTACAGATGCCATCATTAAAATGACTTCAGAATTACCTCATGTGATATATATGTGTGCCAGAGGGAATAACTGCTCACTCCATACCTGTGTGTGTGTTTTTCCACTGACACACCTCTTCCATCTTACTTGCCCTTGTGCTGATTTTCTGATTGCGGTATCTGCTCTACAGATTAAGTCTCAGGAGCTGTTTGATGAATGGGTATCCAAGCTGCGTCACCATCGTCTTTATCGGCAAAATGAGATTGCCATGTACCCTAACGAGAAGTCCTTGTTCTATCCCCATTATGCCTCCCCGAACTCTCCTGGCATCGCCGAGGGACCCCCTATTAGAAAGGTATAACTGCGCCACACAGCATGCTGTTGCTGAAAATGGTCGGCTCTGTTTAAAATGAAAATGAAAAACAAAGATGATTCTCGTGTGTTTTTCATCATGAGCATCATTATTCCATGTGCTGTATTTAATGAAGTGAATTCCCTTTGCTGAAAAAAATTAATGACACAGCCAAAGTGTTTTTGAACTGACCTTTGGGTCTCTTTGTTACTGCAGTGCCTGTCCATACGAAGGCAGTCCACAGTGCATCATGCCGCAGCTTTCCCTTTAAACTCCAACAGCCAAGCAAAGGTGGCTGCCTGGCTCCAGTCATCTGATGAAATGGACAAATGCTTCAAAGGTGAGAGACAAGAGCAGCCTCTCACGATTTGATTTTTTTACACTTATTGAGGCCTTTCTGAATTTCTGAGCAAAATTTACACAATAAATAACTTGCCTGGCTAAAATGGGGAGAGCTCGTAGCGCTAAGACACATTCTTTAATTTGGGGTTTTTATCTCTGTGTGGGATAATTTGCACTTTTATTAAAGTCATAAGATGCATTCTTGTACTAGTTGTTTAAAAATCTTCAATTTTCATCCTGGATGATGATCTCTCCAATGTGATTACGGTTTTGCTGAGGAAAATAATCAACTCAGATAAAGCCATTTAAAATTTAATCGTACCTTCCTCGTATTGTGCCTTTGGCTCTTTTTTGCAGTCCTTAATCTGTGGAAATGCACTCTTCCTTGTGGTAGAGTGTATCATGCTGCTGCTGCTGCTGCTGCTGCTGCCGTGGTCGGTGTGTTTGGTGTGCATCAAATTTTATGTGGGTGGTACATGTTAAACTAATATCTGCACAAACGCCACAACCCAAGGTTTCCCAGCAGAGCGCTATATTGTGCTACAATGATCGATGTTATTCACTTCACTTGGTTTTATTGTTGTGGCTGATCCGTGAATATGATGCAGATAAGTAAGAGAGTTCATGCAAAGTTTCCTGCTTACAACGATGCTACCCATACCAGTCAAAGACATTAGATTGTTAGAGGGCCCAGCTTTTTCATTTATACCCATTTTCTACTTCTTGTCAGGGTCCCGGTCATGGAGGAAGCGATCTAACCAGTTCTAATATATTTATGTTATTTGGGAAATGCTTCTATAATTGTGTACGCCTGCTGTCTCATTTGCAAGTTAGATGAGGCTGGCAGAGTGGTGATCATAAAGAAACAAGCTGGTGATTACTAATGCACTGTTTGTCTCAGTTTTCATTCATTAAGATTCTGACGATGTGCTGTCAGCACTTTGTAATCCAGAAACTTTGGAAAATGGACACGACAACTCACGCGCACATTTACAAACACAGCATGGTTTCAGTTGGACTGGTGTTTATTTAGTTGTCTGTCATTTCATAATGTGTATGTTCAAATACTGTCACAATTTAAACATCTGTTTATGAGACCTCTCTATATGAAACCATGGCAAAGCCAGTCCTTTGGAGAGAAAGAAATCCACGTGGCATTGTTTTTAATGGATGGCAGCAATGATTGATGATGATAGATCAGGTAGACTTTCAGCTTTAATTCAAAGGCAAAAGCAAAAGCATTTTATTAACAGATATGAGATTAAACATAATCCCATAAAATAATAGGACACGTTAACATAATTTTAAATGCAATATTTATTTTTAATACTTGACTGCCAAGCATGCAAGCAGTTTCCTCCCTTGAGATGCTCTGCCAGGCCTTTACCTCAGCCACCTCCACCTGGTGCTTGTTTGTAAGTCTCTCTGTGTTTATGAACCGTGTTGGGCTGAGATCAGGTGACTGACTTGGTTTGCACTTTGTTGTAAACTGTCTGTATTTTCATTCATGAAAGTGTCACTTGACTTTGACAATGATACAACTATCTCCAATGATAATATAATCATAATCTACTTTAGTCTTTCAGGGATTTGGGTGTTGCTGAGCTGGCCAGAACATTGTTAGGAACATACCAGATAGTAGATTTGGCCCCTCATAAAGTTTTTGCTATGTCTCTTATAGGTTTATCTGGGCTTATCAGCCTAAACCCCGTCATTCACTTGCATCAGCATTTCTTTGGAGCCCATATTTAAAGTTCAAAGGTACTGAACGCAATTTTAGTACTTAAAATCGACTCGAGATCTTTAATTTGTCATAGACTAAATAAGGAAAAAGCCTCACTGAGCTCAGCCTCACCTCACCCATGAAACTGTTTGTCAGTTGTTAAATGTCTTGGACATTTGTCAGGTCATGGACAGTCCAGATTGATTATCTCTTGCCTTTGACTAACCTTCTCTTTCTGAGGCAGATGCAGTTTGAAGGTGTTTTTCTGATTCTGGTAATATGAGAAGCTTTTAGGCTCGCTCTACAGGCTGCTGTTCATGCTTGAAAAAGATGCAAAAAGCAGAAATAGATATCTTGGGAGGTGAATCGCCAAACTGAGGACTCTATTTGAATAAAGCATATATAACATAGTGTATGTGGTTCAGTAAGCACATGTGGCACCCTCTAACTTTGTCAAACTGAAATCACCAAACTTGTTGATGACAGATTAGGATCTGTCAGCCTTCTCTGCTGTTTCTACAGAGACTGGTTTTTGAGTTCACTCAATAGGCCCAACTAACACATGCCCATTTTCGGGCACTGCCCTTTTTCTCACTTTAGCCTTTTTAACTGTCTTTTCTTTTTTACTTTGTACCTCCTTTTATAACTATTAGTGTTTGTTCTCATCCGGACAGACTTATCAGTATGTGAGGCCTATCTCCTAGAGCTTAACCACCTGCTTCAGAGTATGGAAGTAATTCACCGGACTTATTCTGCTCCATCCATCCAAGCACTGCAGGTCAGCACTGCAGTATTTCTGGTTACTTTACATGCAGGGTAACTTTTCTGATGATACAAAACATTATTAAGTTATTTTCTGTTGACCTTAACTCACCTCTTATTAAATATAGAAGATATTTCATCTTGCATCTTGCTCTGGTAGTTGTGAAACCACTTTTCAAAAAAAGCCTTCCTTTAAAGACAAAAAAATCCTCACTGGCCTGACTGTCAATAATTTCACATCTGCTTTCTTAGGCGTCTACTTTTGACAGCCCCAAAAAAGAAAAGAGACTTCCAAAGAAGTGGCGCACTAAAAACTACAACAAAGATGTCAAAACAACTCTGCAGGTAGACAACACGACAGAGAAGTGTGATCATGCTTAATTTGTTTTTATATTTCATTGTGAGTATCTCCAGTTTTTCTTCCTGCTCTGCTCTAGGTACCGAGCTGCATCTCCTCTGGCTCTATCCGCCTCCATGCCTCAAACCCCAACCTATCCACTGCTGCACTGAGCAATGATAAAGCCGATCCTGAATCCCTGGACTCCCCTTTTGATGTGGCCAAGCTGCAAGAAGACTTCTGTCGTGTTGCCACCAACTGTGAGTGAAAATAAAACTCTAGTTTCAGATAAAACTCTGTAAAGCACACATTTTTAAAATTCCTCAATCTGCTTCTGATAAATCTGCACGAAAGCTAAGACTGGTGTGGTGCTGCTACTTCTAACAAGTTGAAGTGTTAGTTGCTGTTAGTTATGTGGATGTCTTCTAGCTGATATTAAGTCAGAAGTTTGTTTTTTGTGCCACAAAACCTGTTAAATCTCTTTGTAAGGAAGTGGTTGACGCATAGAGGATGAATATAATTTTCCTTCTGTCCTCTTTGGAATTTTCTATGCAGATTCTTGGTGCTTGACATGGAGTAATGAGATTCATTTGTTTTTTACATAATGGCTTTACAGTTTCAAACTTACTCCGGAGAACTGCTGTCAGTTCTGCTGCTATTTAAACTGACGAATTTATGCACACATTTAAAATTATGGAGATAAAGATGTGTGATGGGCTTAATCATTTATAATGGCAGAGTTTTCCAAATAATGATCTTTTTGATTCCCTCTTTTTGTGTCTCTTGTTGCTGCCAGTGCATACAACCATGAAGGCGGCCCTGAGCACACTGACATCAGAGAGAGAAAGATTAAAACAATGCCTGGATCACGAAACCTGCCCCCCCACCTCTCCACAAGTTGTAAATTTGAAGAACACGCTGGCTGCGGTATGTGAAATAACACACCCCCTTGCACATTTTTTGCAAGCGGATGTTTTCAACAGAAATAGGTATTAGCTATTCTCCTTTTTTCTTCCTTTTTTCATTTTTTTTTTGCTTTTACACTTCTCTCGTATGTCGTGTCCTCCCACACCATTTGTCAAGCGTGACACATTTACGAGTATTTTAGAGGGATTACTAGCTGCCGGTATGATGTCAGCCCCCCTAAATGAGACCGCATTCAACAGTCGTGTTTCCTGTGGCTGCTGCCTCCCACCAGAGGCTTGTTTTTCTGTTTTCTGTCTTTGGTTGTACATGTTCATTGTCATGTAGTCAGCGAAGAAATGTGTTGGCTTCGAAACCGCGCAAATTCTAATGCGGCACAAGTATTTCTTTACACATTCAGATTTGTGTGGTCTCTGCTATAGTCTGCTGGATTTTAGCTTTTAGCTTTTCTTATTGGTTTCTCTGGTTTGCTTACTCTGTTCCACTTGACATAATAACAGGTGAAAGCATGCCTCTCCAGTACGTAAATGAGTAAATGTGACGTTTACTGATTTTCTTGAGATTACACAACTCCAAATCAGCCGGGTTTTGATTTATGCTGAGGATTTCAAGCATTTCAAGGCTCGGGTGTTTGCAGTAAACAGTGTTTAAACTGGTTATTTTTTCCAGGCTTTAGCCCAGAACTCAGAGCTGAGAGAACGCCTGTGCAAGATTCATGCTGAGTCCCAGATCATAGAGCCCACACTAATAACGCTCACTGCCCCTGTGCAGGTGGGTGCAGGAATGCAGTGACTCGATTCCCCCACCTTCATGACGATTATTCTTATATATCTGTCTTTATTTTTATCCCCCGCAAGCTTGAATGTGCCACAGAATGAATGAGCTGTCCTTTTCCTCTCATCTAGAATCAACAAATGTCACTCTCCTCTCACCCCCTCATCCAGCTCAGTCAATATGAGAAAAATTAACAGAACTTTCTTTTGGGGAACACTGCCTCTTCCTCTCAGCTTCGTCGTTGCGTAACCAAATGTCTCACCATGACACGGTTCAGAGGAAGGCTTCTAGCTCCATATAATCGTCTTCTAAAGGAAACTCTTTGCTCGTTTAATCGGATTTGCTGATCACACAAAGCGAGCCGATCTGCTTAATTGTGTCCCTGGAAACACGCAGAGCAAAACTAATATGCCTCCTCTGAGAACATCTCCATGTTAATTAATCAGCTTCACCAATAACAAGGGGTAGATTGGGACGCTCAAGTCCATGTGTGGAAAGCTATCTCATATTGGCAATCAACTGCATGCTTGTCAGTTATTTTCTGAGATGTGTGCAGGGCAGGCATGCAGCCTCACTTCTCACTGTAATTATTCTTGCTTTATTTAATACAGTAGTATATTGTCAGGCAGTCTCTAGGTAGGAATAAATTGTCTTATGAAATTTTGATTCTGAAGAGTTCATGTTTTCAGCAGTTCATCATTTGGCTTATTTGACTGATAACAGTATGATTGAATGCAGACACACCCATGTTGAGACGCTATGCACACGACTGCATAATGTCACTCAGCTGTTTGTTAATGTTTATAAACCTCCATCCATCCATTCGCTACCGCTTATCCTTTTCAGGGTCGCGGGGGGTGCTGGAGCCAATCCCAGCTGTCATAGGGCGAGAGGCGGGGTACACCCTGGACAGGTCGCCAGTCTGTCGCAGGGCTAACACACAAGGACAGACAACTGTTCATACTCAAATTCACTCGCACATTCACACCTAGTGGCAATTTGGATTATCCAATTAACCTATCCCCACAAACTGCATGTCTTTGGACGGTGGGAGGAAGCCGGAGTACCCGGAGAGAACCCACGCAAACACGGGGAGAACATGCAAACTCCACACAGAAAGACCCCGGCCTGATGGTGGAATTGAACTCAGGACCTTCTTGCTGTGCGGCAACAGTGCTAACCACCGTGCCACCGTGCTGCCCTTATAAACCTACATTTGTTAAATCAGTGAAGAAATTAAAAAAGTGTATGACGGGTGTGATGTCAGCCAATATATTTACGTATGTATTATAAATGACTGTCTTTCAATATATTGCAGATTAAATTTGTGGGTGTTGCGATTGTCATACTCTGCATGTTGTGATTGTGTTGTATTCTCAATGACACTGTGATTGCCACCCCGGGAATGATGGCGGGGCCCCTTCCTGTGTTCTTATTGTAGCTGTGGACATTGTTTCTCTTAGAAACAGGAATCAGTAGATGAAGCCCATCCCCTCGTACACCAAGTATCCAATGAGAGCAGAGCTTCAATCGCGGAGTCTTTGTCCGAGTTCTTTGACGCACAGGAGGTTCTGTTATCTGCTAGCTCTTCTGAAAATGAGGTCAGTGTGGAGACTAAACTCTTCATTGTCAGTAGTTGTGATGTTGGGTCTTTTTGCTTGTAGCAAACTGATGTTTAGAGCTACATAATAGAATTATCATTGCTGTTGATGTTTGGAGTAATTTGTCTTGTTTACACAAGCACAACCAGAACAAAACCTCCACCAGTGGCTCTTACTTTATTTATTGCCTGTCACCCAGGATTTCTTCACTTTTGTCTCTGTGTCTGATAACTGGCCTAAATTTTGTAAGCACACTGGACAATTCATGGTATTTTATTACAGAAAAGGGGGAAATGCCATTTAACTTAATGTCCTGTCTTAAATCCATTTTTTATGATATGTGTCATAAAACAAATCTGCTCTATGTTAGTTCAGCGTCCTCTTCCTTCAGTGCTCATGTGGCATGCTTGATGAGGTAGCACCTGGAGCGGAAGCAATGTGAAAATGAAAGTTAATTACTTTCATCTAAAAATACAGCGAGCCGAGGTGCAGCTCTGCCACCATGTCCTAAGAGAACCTTCATCTCCACCACTGTAGATCTTCTGCAGATGTGACAAGATGCTACAAGAGACTCGTTCATTCGCTTTTTGTCAGTGATATTAAAACAACTTGAATGTTTTGTTTTTTTTAGGTATCAGAGGATGACTCATATATCAGTGACATTAGTGACAACATTTCCATGGACAACTTCAGTAATGAGACCGAAAGTGAAAGACCAAACTCGGGTAAAGTCATTACAGTACTAGCCTTGGGGCACTTTTATGCATTTATATACAAATTATATTTTGGTACACTGGGTTGTCGGTATGTATTATCAAGGTGTCCCTAACCTCAGCTCTTATACCGACTCTTTTCAGGCTCTGTGGAAGAAGGCACTGTTCTTTATCGTCGTAGATCCTGTCTGCCCACACCCAGCCCAAGCAACACCTCCATCAGCTTGTGGAACATCCTTAGGAACAACATAGGCAAAGACCTTTCCAAGGTTGCAATGCCTGTGCAACTTAATGAACCCCTCAACACCCTGCAGAGACTGTGTGAGGAGCTGGAGTACAGCGAGCTGCTAGACAGGGCCGCCAACACACAGGACCCTTTTGAACGTATGGTGAGAATGCAGTTTCGCTTTTTGAGTGTGTGGGCTGGGCCTTTTTTGTTCAGCTTACTTGTTTGCTTTGATGATTCCTCTGAGAAGAAGAGCTGCTGTTGGTAAAACTAGCGTGACAAGTAAGAGATGCCGTATATAGCCAAGTAAACTAGCGCTAACGCACAATTGTTGCTGATTGGCTTTCAGGGACTGCGGTGCACTGCCTTTACGTGAGACAGTCTGATCTACCTTTAAGATTTTTAGCAGGAAGACGGCATGATGAGTTTTGCACTGACTAACTTTGTTGTTTTTTGAGATATGCCCTGTGGAATAAGACAAATAAGACATATGCACAACATACAGTAAATACGTTCAGCAGTCACTTTATTAGGTATACCCTGCTAGTACCAGGTTCGACCCCCTTTTGCCTTTAGAACTGCCTTAATTCTTCATGGCATTGACTCGACAAGATGCTGGAAACATTCTTCAGAGATGAGGATCAATATTGATATGATGCCATTACACATGCTGAAGATTTGTGAATGTCCTTATCCACCACATCCCAAAGGTGTTCTATTGCATTGAGCTCTGATGACTGGGGAGGTCATTTGAGTTAAGTGAACTCACTTTCATGTTCAAGAAGCTGGTTTGACATGATCTGACCTTTGGGACATGGCACATTAATCTACTGGAATGAGCCATGAGAGGATGAGTAAACTGTAGTTATAAATTATGAATATAGCCAGCAACAACACTCAGGAAGGCTGAAGCAATGCTCAGTTAGTCTTATGAAACCCAAAGTGCGCTAAGAAAATATCCAGTACACCATTTCATTCTGGACCCATGTGATTTACGTCGAACCAGGCAACATCTTTCCAATCTTCTATTGTTCGATTTTGCTGAGCCTCCGTTTCCTGTTCTTAGCTGACAGGTATGACACGTGGTGTGGTCTTCTTCTCCTGTAGCCCATCTGCTTCAAGGTTTAATGATGTGTTGTGCACTCGTAGATGCGTGTCTGCATACCTTGGTTGTAAGAAGTGGTTATTTCAGTTACTGTTGCCTTCCTATCAGCATGAAGCAGTCTGTATATTCTCCTCTGACCTCTGGCATTATCAGTTCTTTGCAAACCCCAGGAAATGTGTTTGTAGGCAAATCTCAATCGGCACTTTGCAAAGTACTCAGATCTGTCATCAACAACCTTCAAAACTCACCTAAATCCCCTTTATTCCTCATTCTGATGATCACTTTGAACTTCATTAGGTCATCTTATTCAATCACTGAGTTGCTGCCATGTGATTGACTGGTTAGATATTTGTATTAACGAGCAGTTGACTGGGTGTGCCAAACAAAGTGGCTGGCCAGCATAAGTGTAAAAAGGAAAAGCAGCTGATGTTAGACTTGGTGCAGTACAAATACTGACAGTTTATTAATCCTATGAGGGGCAATTTGTTTGGACTAACGAGTTATAAAACAACACATGAAGACAAATAAATGAATGAAAAAAATTGTGCTGAATTATAAAAAAGGCCATAAATAAAATCTATAAACAAGCTCAATAAATACCAATATAAAAGTTCAAATAAGACCTTGACAAACAATGTTTAGACCTACAGAGGATCACATAGTGAAATTGCAAACAGGCCGAAAGCTCCAGGCTGTGGCCTCTCATTATGAGGTAGAGAAGCTATCAGTGCTCTGTCAGTTAACTGAAACTACTGGAGGACTATTCAGACACTTACTCTGCTCATTAGGCTAAAAAGAAGAAAACACATATAAGATTAAATGAAATGGATGATAGAGCTCAGTTCAGTGTTCACTCAGTCACTCATCCTGTAATAAAAATTAAAGTGGTACTTGCTGCTCAGGTTTATGCTTTTATCCTTTTTTGTAGATATACATCGCTACATTTGTTGTGTCCGGTTATGCATCCAGCTACTACAGAACTGGGGGAAAGCCTTTCAACCCTGTTCTTGGAGAAACATATGAATGTGACCGACCAGATAAAGGCTTACGATTTGTTGCAGAGCAGGTATGAATGATTCTTGATTTGTTATCTGACTGGATTCATATGAATATTTACATTTTTATGTTTTATTGTATAGCACTGTTCAAAAAAGTCAACTCAGAGCTCTTTGTGTGATTAACAAAGCATTTTAATCCCCTTTACATCAGGTCAGCCATCACCCACCAATCTCAGCTTGCCATGCAGAGTCTAAAAACTTTGTGTTTTGGCAAGGTACTGGAATATTGATTTTGATCCATTCTCAGTGATCTTAAATACTAGAATAGCACCTATTGTCTGGAATTAATGTTCATTTGTTCAATTTTTTTTGCAGACGTGAGGTGTAAAAACAAGTTTTGGGGAAAGTCAATGGAGATTGTTCCTGTGGGGACCACTCATGTAACTCTGCCAGGGTGAGTCTCTTCTGCCTCATTTACATTGGCGCTGCACAGACCCCTGCCTGGGCATTGTGCAGACGTTTAGAGAAAATCACGCAGCGGGGGTGTAGCACGATTCACAGTATTTTTCCTCTCCTGTTCTTTTTCCATTCAGATCAATAACAATTCCCCATTCTTCGTCTGTGGTGGAAAAAATGTTTTCATATTTTATTTTTGTGTCAGAACCACATACAGATACAGATAAATTATTTATATTATAACTCTAATATGTAACAGTGTCCATATATATATATATATTTTGAAAACGACAGATTTGGAGACCATTACGAGTGGAACAAAGTGACCTCTTGCATCCACAACATTCTCAGTGGGCAGCGCTGGATCGAGCACTATGGGGAGATCACCATCAGAAACTCCAGCAGTGATATTTGTCAGTGCAAGATCACTTTTATTAAGGTAAGGTAAACATATGCAAGGCATCATCCAGCCTGATGGCCTCTATAACAAACTCTGACAACATTTATAATGCAAAATCTTCAGGAACAAGACCTTATTTGGAAGTTTTAGTGACTCTTTTATTATTATGTCATTTATCACAGTCTCATTTCAAACCTCTTTCATCTACTGTCAGACTTTAAATCAAATAAAAAACTTTTTAAAGATGCTTAATTTAAATCATCCATTTGTATTTATGCACTACTTGTACCATACACCATAGAAATCTTTAGGTTGTTACACAATAAACATAAAATATGCCTGTTGTACTAAACAGAAAAACAGTGAACACATGAATTAATATTTAAGTAACATTTACATAAATATGACATGAATAAACTGAACATGCTAATATTTTCATTAGGAGTGACCAGAAAGGACAAGATTAGAAATGTATCAGAGGAACAACTCAAGTTGAATGAATTGGAGATAAGTGAGATGGTTTGGACAAGCGCAGAGGAGAGATGGTGAATGTATTGGTCAAAGGATGTTAAATATGGAACTCCCAGGCAGGAGGAAAAGAGGAAGACCACAGAGAAGATTTATGGATGTAGTGAAGGGTTGGTTTGTCAGACGAGGAGGCTAGGGATCGAGGGAGATGGAGGAAGATGAGCCGCTGTAGCTCCCTAAACGGAGCAGCTAAAAAAAGATTACATGAATAAACTTACCACATAGCTACATTTATAAACGACATCTAAAACACAAAGGCAGATTAAATTGTATTTGCTGTGATTGCATTGTCGCATCACCAGATGCATTATTCATTAATGGCATACATTTCTGAAAACCCCAAAGTAATCTGTAACAATTAGAGTGAAGTAGAGAACTGCACTGAAGATTACTTTGCAGGACCACGAAAAGTAAATTATTTCTGAAATAGAAAATAGGATTTCTTTGTTTTTTTCTCCAAACAATTTGGTTTTGGAAGCATGTTGGATGAATATACTGTAGTCACAAATCAGTTTATGAAAGGTGCACTACTGTGAGGCGACAGTCTTGTTTCATATTCATACCAGAGTGCTTTTCTGTAAAAGCAATCAGCCATAATGATGGCTACCACATTAACATGTCCCTCTATGAATCTCAGGGGCTTGTAGACTGATCAGCAACAACATTAAAACCAGCTGCCTGTCCATGTTGAACTGTCAGAGCTTTCGGGGCTTTTAGCTGGGGTCTCTATGTATCCCACATTTGACTGATCAAACTGACATCTTGGAAATGTGGAAATGCTTGACTAGGATAAGATCAGATTTGCTTTACTTATCTGAAATGTTTAGAAATAACTATGTGACGGCAAAAATAACTCAATAACTGAAAAGCTCAATAGAGTAAATATATCACAAGCATGGAAAGGTAAGAAACGTAACTAAGGTACACTAAAGAAGGAGGGCGCTTAATAAAAAATTGATGAACTCAATCAAAATCTACATATAATAAAAGATAAAGATCTTAATTTATAAAAATCTATTAGATAAATGCAGGTATGAGGTGTACAAAATGTTCTGCATTTGTCCTCGCGACAGCAGAGGTGAAACAGATATTAGAGAAAGTGGTCCACTGCCTGCTCAGTAAGTGGTGCAGATGGGGTCCAGGTTATCCATTACTTATCTACCATAGCCACAGTCATTTATATAACCTCTGCGTTACCTGATGGAGGAATCTACAAAGTGTGTTTATCCAAACTGTTGCTCTTGCATCTATACAGATGGTGTTTTTCACCCGCATGCCAACAAAACCCAACAAACAAATGATCTTTTTTTCTCCTTTTTTAACTATGGAGTCATTTGCCAAGAGGAGAAGGTTCATTGCTTTAGTTTGCGTCACTCGAAAGACCTCGCGAAGCTGTGCAGTATAAGTCAAGACATGCCAGAACACATTATGCATCCTCATCTCTCATTAACCCTCTCAGGCTCAAATTAAACTTTTTTTTGCTAATGCACAACTAAGTCCTGCAGTGGTACTTCTGAGTAAAAAAATATGTATGTGGGGTAATCAGGTTGTTAGTTTTTAACTGTTGCAAATCGGCAACGCCTGCCTCGAGAGGGTTAAACACACCGGCCCAGCAACACAAACACACTGGGGATCAAATGGTTGACGCAAGAGCAACATCTGCTGACTGCAAGAGACACTGTCGTGGGCTATGTGCATTCTTTCATACTCACCCACTATAACACGCTGCTTTTTTTCTAACAGGCCAAATACTGGAATTCGAGTGTAAATGAGATAGAGGGGACTATCACAAATAATAAAGGAAAGGTTATCCACCGACTCTTTGGAAAGTGGCACGAAGCGGTTTTCTGTGGAGACCCGCCTTCAGCTACATGCATCTGGAGAGCAAGTATGAAAGTCTCTCAAAATTAAGTAGAAAAAAAAACCTCTTCAATAATGCGTCTCCCTGTTATAGCTTCTCATGCTGTTGATGTCACTTGTGTACAATATAGATGCAATGCCAGTAGACCATGAGCAGTACTATGGCTTTACGAAGTTTGCAATTGAGCTGAACGAGTTGGACCCATCCCTGAAACTGCTGCTACCACCTACAGACACGAGACTACGAGTGGACCAAAGGTAAGAGGAAAAAAGTGAAAAACATTTAAAAACCCATTAGTATATTTCCATGCACTTACGCAGCCTGGTGATCGTCAGCTTAATTTTAATAAATGTCAGTGAGAAACATACAGGGGGAAAAAGTTAAAAACTAATTTAGATATAACATCTCATTTTTCTGCCAGAGGACTGTCAGACATAGCTGAATTAAAAACCAAAGCATTGCCAGTGAGTAGCTAAGCACCACACCATCATTGATCTCAGTCACGTCCTGAAAAATGCACCTTGTGATCAAAAAAGTACAAAAATAGGCACTCGCGTTAAGAATAGTACGCAACTGCACGCCCTTTCAGGCTATCACAATCAAACTAATTTTAGCTCATCTTTTAAGTTTTTTAAGTCTGCAAACTAAATGCTGCTGCCCCGAGGTGCTGGAGAAAAAACGAAGCTCTCAGTACTTTGCCATCAAAGTATGAAGCTGCACTGCTTCCAGCTCTGCAAATAAGTGGTTATGTATTCTCCTTTTTAGCCCAAGCTCCACCGTCTTACAACGATCCAGAGGTAAAGTAAAATCAGCAGCCAATTTATATTTATATTATACCAGTTCTCTTAACTGTAGGCTTATTTACTTTTTTTGTTCAATATTTTGTCATAAATAATAGGAAAATGTATAGATTTCTATAAATTAAAGTGGAACAGGCTCACCGCCTTTACGCATACAGACTGTTTATGCCCACGTTGGAAATAACCCTGTGACAGGGCCATTCAAAAACAGGAAAACCCCTAAAGTTCACTCGAAATGAGAAGACGCGACTGAAGATTATGCTTGGATGTGGAAGATTAATGTTTTAAACATCTGCATAATGAATGCGTCTGGGTCTCATCGGCAGACTGCTGGAGGAGGGGAAGTTGGAGGCTGCAGAGGAGCATAAGCAGAGGATTGAACAGCTGCAGAGAGACAGACGGAGAGTCCTGGAAGAGAACAATGCAACACATCAGCCTAAATTTTTCAGGTACCCTGAGTATCTAAGCTTAAAACTTTCTCACCTAGAAAGTCACTTATGGAAACGTGACCACATCTCCGCTCCTAATGGTGTTACACAACTTGTAAATCTGTCGTTGACAGTGTTAATTGCAGTTGTGCGTCTTTTCTGTCTCCACAGGAAGGCACAGGACGATACCTGGGTGAGCAACAACACGTACTGGGAGCTGAGGAAAGACCCTGGCTTTGCCCATGTAGATTTCCCTACACTGTGGTGACCGTGTGCTGCAGATCATACAAACATTTGGACCTGCACAGCCTCTACTGTGATTTGTGATCCAGACTGGTTCTGGTGATGTCTGTATCTCATTCTGACCATCCACATTCTGTACTGGAGTTCATCAGAGTTATTGCCTTAATAGCAAGTGCTTATCTGAGTTGTATAAACACATTTATGCAAACATATTATGAGAATGTTGCTCAATTTGCAGTAGGCCAATTTCATTTTTTTGCCTGCATTCCACATATTATGTTGTGCTAAACCACTTAAACTAAGAAAAGGAAAGATCCTTGGTATGAAGGATGAGAAGAAGAGTTTCATAGTTTATCTACACTAGCTTAAAATGTACTGATCAACTGGTTATGTTGGTTGTTGTCTTACCATGGACATTCTCTACCTCTGAGATAAACTAGCCTCGCTACGCCATTGATTCAGTGTAAACATCCGATATTTATTCTGCATCTGCCTGATGCCTTACTGGTTGTACTCAAACTTGTTTAATTTATTTTGTTGTACCTGCCAGATGTTTAAAAAAATAAAACAAAAGTCTATGTTTCGTAAGGAATTCTTGCTAACAAAATATTGTGCAAGCGATCTCCGAATCCTTACTGAAGTGATTTTTCTGTCCGTTATGAGTAATTACTGCTTTTCGCTATGAATGTGTGAATGATTGTGCAACTATGAGCAGCTGTAGCAAACTCAGTCATATCTTTTTCACTTTATTCAGCACACCATTGTCTATATGGACCCTGGGCTTTGGGACCAAAAAAAAAGGGAAAAGAAATGTCCAAAAACTATGCTCCATGAGCTCAAATAAAATTTCTGATTGTTTTCTTTTTTGTTGAGTCTTTTGTGGTTGTTTGTTCAAAAACACTGAAAGCAAATAGACAGTTGAAATAATTCCCTCTCATCTCAGATGATGAGTTGGCAGGTAGATAGCCTGATTATAATTTTGGTGCATAAAAGAAAAATGCAATTAATTTTAAACATGATGGGTCAGGAATGCCACACGAAAATGCCATTTAGGAAGCTATGAAAAGCAATTGGGGTATAAACACTAGGTTTACTGGGGATGTGAAGCAGTTCCCTGCTTCTTACTATACATATTCCTTAAGTGAAGTAGCAACTCTTAAAGGACTGGTAAAAGATCATCTGCTAAATTATAGAATTTTTTGCTCGTGGCTGCACTTCATCCCTTTATAATTTTCTTGGCTTTATGGGTTAAATCTCAGTGCCATCTAAATGGAAACCTGTGCATGATACTTTCCAATGAATATCCTGCAGTATACAGTAGATATGTGGCTACGTTTCACAAGTGTTGAGTGAATTGTTCCAATCACTTTAGAAACAGCTGTATGTGTTTGACGACGATTCGTGTTTATGGCTTGTTTTTGCCCGTCCTGCTAAACAATGACCAGAGTTCAAGGTTAATGAGCAATTATGGAGCCGTGCAACAAGTAAAGGTTATCATTTATAAATAACGAATGCAGGAATGTTGTGAGAGTCATGTTGATGAAAACAGTAAGATACCGCTAGTGATCCTTAGAGCCTGTCTGCATTTTTGACATCCTACAATATGATAAATGACTTTGAAAAAGGGCTCCTTGAGTCCACCTATTCTCTTTTGTTTTCTTTTTTTTTTTTTTTTTACTCTAATAATTCACTGTAGTATAGTTTGTTTGTATTCTTTTTCTTTGTTTTGTTTGTTAATCCACGCTAGCGAAAATGGGCTCATCAGATTGCTGGGTGATCTTAAACAGCCGCTAGGTGGCGACAAATGCAAATGAAAGCGGACTACTGATAATCTGTTTTTACAAAAATCCCCTATAAAATATTGTCACTGGTCAAATAGGACTGAATAAATTATAATGCAGAGCAGTAGAGACATCAATGCAGTGTAATTAAGATACTTGTAAAATAGGTTATTTCTTTATTTTATATATATAGTCCCTACATAAATCCAGTTGACAATTTACCAGTACAAGCAAATATAGAAGAGACATTATTATTATTATTATTATTATTGTCATTATTATTATCATCATCATTATTATTATTATTATTATTATTATTATTAGTATTAGTATTATTATTATTATTATTATTATTATTATTATTATTATTATTATGATAAACTGGATTGTAAGCGTACAGGAAGAAAGGCCATATATGCCATATATGTTTCGGCCTCTCCTACCGTGCAGAGGGCGGAGCCTTTTGTCCAAAACAAAGAGTGCAGGAAACCAGGCTGAGCTACCACAGAGGAACTGACTCCTGTAAAAGTCTGACCACTGGGGAGTTTCTCTTGCAGGTCACCAATAAAGCGAAGACTCCGTGGAAGCGGTAGGTGGAAAATTAGCCAGATTAAAAAAAAAACTAGCATATTTCGTCTTATCTACAGTGACTGCTGCACCGATGGACTTTCGGTTTCCATAATAACCGGTGCTTTGATTGTTGTTGTGCAGCCTGGAGGTTTTAAATGTAAAGAGCTGTATGGTGTCTACTATGTTTTTGCTTGAAATGAGTACAGTGGCTGAAGTAGGAAGTTTATTTGTGTTTAGTCCTAAGGAGGAGCTCACATGGGTGAGGTCTTCTGTAGCTGTGTAGTAAACGCCTCCCCTCTCTTCTCTCGCTTTCAAAGCTCGCAGGCTTTATCCAGCCGAAAGATGTTTGCTCTGGCTACCAGAAACTTTGTGGAGGAGGTGGAAGATAACGGGTCCCTGATCCCGGTGACCAGCCTGAATGACACCATTGCTCTCCTGACGGTGGTGGTGAAGCGCAGGCGTTTCTGGTGCTGGCAAAAGTCCAAATATCTTCCCACTGATTTTAATCTCAATGATATACTAACAGGAGACACACCCATAAAGCCAGGTAAACCTCAAAAGCAGCACGAAAATGGCCGCATGTGTCACAGTTTACTCTCCCGAGATCACAGAAATTAGATTTTTTTTAATATATTTATTTACCTTTTGCAGTTGTGGTTGAGACAGACTTCATCAAATACAGTGGGACATTTAGTGACAACATTCAGGGAACTGTGGATGCAAATTTTTCCAAATACAGCATTAAACTTCAGGGTGAAGACTCATCCAAACTCCAGTCATCTTTTGGAAGCTTGAAGAAAGAGGAGATTGATATGCAGAAGTTGCTGCAAGACTCAAAAGACAAGTTGGTTCACAATCTGTACCTGGTGTCACATGTAAAGTTGTTTCAAACACTCTAAACATCACCTGACGATCAGCATGTTAAAGATCGCATAAGTGATCTTTGTCCAGCTGTAAAGTTTCACACAAAACACGATGCCCGGTTGAATATTAACGCAAGAAAAGATGATGTAGGATAAGTCACAATAAAATTTTGTTTCCAAGAATGTTCCTGGTGAAACTCACCACATTTTTCTTGTGTTAGGGTTCTGGACATGTCCCACTGTCTAATCCAGCAGACAAAGGAGAAGCAAAGACGGGTATTTGGGATTGTAAAGGATCGTATTGTAACCACTCAACCCTGTTCAGTCATAGAGGAGGTGCAGCAGGGAGGACAGTGTGGGGGAAGTCTGAGCACCTGTGGCCCCAAGATGACTAAGGTACAATATCAAACCTCGTATCAGACCTAATAGTTGCTGGTATTTGGGGTTCGGTCAGTTTTTAAAGTTGCTAATACATTCCTATATTAAGTCAATAAGCTAAGTTCACAATACAAAATTCATAGGTCCTGTTGCCAGGTGAGCAATACATGTGCTGCTTTTACCTGGATGAGTTTCAGATCTGCGTGTGCCAGCTTTGCGTGTACATTTTGAAAGCAGAAGAGAATAAGAAGAAGTGGAATAAATCTTGCCCACTATGCATGAAACAGTTGCATTGTGGTTCCTCTTCAGAATTCAGGTCCTTCATTTATCCTCGGTTTTTCCTCTTCATTTCCAGAAATCAAAACTGGGAATTTATTGTTTATGTTCTAGCTACATACAGTACTGTGCCAAGGTCTCCAGACAGACTTGACATTCAAGGCTCTTCCTTGGATGTTGGCTGCCTTTTTTCTGTTTTCTGCCAGGATGATCCCACACTGCTTCAATAACGTCGATGTCCGGGCTCTGAGGAGGGCAGTCCTTTTTGTCCTCCACTGGTCCAGTTTCCTTAGATTTTTTTTTAAGGACACGGCACACCATACTGAGATGTGCCAAGCCTTCCACTAATAGCTCTTGGGTATCACCCTGTGTATGTCAAATTGTGTTATCTTTGATATATTTCCTACATTTAACCAAAGAAATGGGAACAGATTATGTGCTTTAACAGGCTGTTAGTAACAAAGTTATTAAAGGCTTTTTTTTTTTTTTAATTAAAGATGGATTCAGTTGTAAATGTTAAGTGGTTTAAAAAAATAAAGTAAATAAATAAATAAAATTCCTCTGAAGGGTCAGGTATAAGGATTGGAATGAAAATGAGTGAAAAAGCAGCCAGTGTCCAAAGAAAAACTATCAAAAGACATTCAGAAAGCCTGGAGAACTGTTGCCTAAGACCACTTTAAAAAAAATCACAAAAAAAGTGTGACTCCTTGGACCTAAAACTCAAGACCTTTGCAAAGTACTGTAGTTAAAACTATATCTTATATTAAATTCCACTATAACCTTAAAGAAAATATTGAATCTTTTAATAATTCTTTAAAGTAGATTAATATTTGTGACACTCACTGAGGAATTTTGTTGCCATTTGTTCTGATTCGGTGTTCCTGTTTCTTCAGTTTTTATTGAAGGAGAACGCAAGCTTGGGCAATGACAGTGACATTAACATGGAGATTCCTACCAACACTCCAATAGCCTATAGCCTTATAGAACTAAAGATCAAACACGATGGACAATATGGTGAGAAGTCATTAATTGTATTTGTAGAGTAACTGTCTTACTTCATGTTAATTTAACAAGAACTGATAAACTCAAAGTTATATTTAGTAATTGCAGGATCAGCATCATTAGTTCTAGGCTATTGTTGGAAATATCCATGTTCTGTCTCCTTGAACTATCACGTGCATTTTCCACAGAGCTGTGTGTATTGTCAGGCACCAATGGAGGCTTTGATAAAGTTGATGGTACTGCTAGAATGAAAGACCAGCCGTCTATTTCAGGAGCTCCTGCACATTCATCTGACAATAGCTGCCTTCAACAAGGTAAATCACTGTTTTCGCCTCAGATTTCTTACCTTTTCCAGCAAAAAAACACACGATTGCATGCAGAGAAATGTCCTGGACACCAGAGCTGTAGAGCACATCAGGTTAGTATTTGTTTCTAAGGTTTTGTCACCACAGTGGAAAGTTTCCATGCATTATTACACTATAACTGAGCAACCGAGATCAAATGTTAGACTGAAAATGAGAGCATGTGATTGGCTAGTCTGTATGACGAGTTCTTATATATTGCATTCTGCTCTTTCCTCCATGGATAGCTTCTCTCTCTGCTTTTCATTCTTTCCCATAACGCCAGAGTTATGGATATATCTGACAGCTCTGTGTTTTTTTACAGTGTTCCTTATGTTCTAAAAAGGACGCTCCTACAAATACTTGTAAAACTAACTGTGTCCACTCTTTGCAACAGAGCCTTGAATTTTTTGTGGCCTTAGATTCTTTGAAAAGGGCTCTATAAAAATACAGGTTATTATTATTTTTAATAATATTATTTTTATTAGTAGTAGTATTAGTATTAAAAGTCTACCGTTGGGATTTAATATAGAGGTGCAGTGTTAGTTTTTCAGATATTTTGGTGGCTTGTTGCCTATTCATATTTATAGGAGTTTCATCTTGATAGCACAAAATTTAAGGAGAAACATACAATTATACTTCACAAGGTTTTGTGGCATACAGTTTAGCTCTAAATTTAATGCTGTAAAAAGCATGTCTTACTTTGGTTTGAGGATTTTTGATAGTTGGAGCGTTCATTTATTAGGAACGAGGGGGAAATGTTATTAGAACTGGGTTTCAGGTTTTTGTCACATTTCTACATAAAGCTCGGTACATAATTAAAAAATATCTGCATGTTTTTTTCTCAGCAGTGCACACACAGTTATTTTCATATAGGTTCCTTTTGATTAATGCCAGAATCTTAAAATATGTAGTAATGACTTTAAGAAGTATCAGCAGCCTCACACAGCCTACAAGAAATTACCTTTACTTGTAGCTTTATTCATGGCCACAGTAATATTTTCATTAACACGAGTATGAATCAGGATATGACTATAAAGGGTTTTGTGTTCCTCTACACATTGACATCACTCACTCCGTCATACTCCTTCATTGGGTGTGCTCGTTTTTCAGCCACTAATTTGCGCTGCTCTAGGCATGTAGTTATTGAAATGAACCAACTACATATTTGTATATAAATCAGCACATTATTAGTAACTTATCCACTTTCATGGGTGTACTTTTGTTAATGCAGATCCTTTGGCTCTTTGGCAAAAAAAGGCATTTGCTTTTTCTGTGTTGCGCTCCAGCAGCACCACACCTCTGCTGTATACAAGTCAAAGGGTCTCAAAGATAAGAGACCTTGCTGCATCTTATCAGAAGGGTGTTAAACGTATTTGTAAACACAGTTTTGACCTATATTAACAGGGTACAATACAGTACAGTTTACTCTTTAGTTTGCTATGGAAGTTATGTACTGACTGTATGATTTTTATTGGGTGGAATTTTGAATCAGGACTTAACCTGCTTGGAATAAGCCAAGATAATAGTTTTGCATTCACTGGCCACAGCATGCATGCGTGTATTGACTTTTTTTTTTAAATAGCATGTATATACACATGCAGTGTTTTATTAGCTTCTACATATTGTTGTGGTTTACATCATCATAATCTCAGTTAACCTTTTTAACGTGCTCCGGGAGAATGTTTTATCTTTGACAGTGAATGACAAACTGTCCTTATTTTTCTGTCTTCAGAACTAGACCAACTGAGCGATCATTTCCAGCTGCTTTCAGCTCTTCCGGCATCCACCAGGTCCGCTCTGCTACAGCAGATTACAAAACTTTTGCAGGACCAGATCACCATTAGTGCACTTCAGGATGTGGTAAGAGGAACGAAGAGGTCTAGGCACTGGCACTGCACATTCCATAAAAGAAAATGGACATAATGAAATTCAGTTACGTTCCGTTTAAAGTCTGACCTGTCTCCTCCTCTGTCTCAGCTAGAGCAGATGTGCGTGGATAAGGGATCTGCCTCAGTTGACTTTAAAACAACAGCGTCTCAAAAACAGAATGTCCAGGCAATTCTGGATCTTTTAGAGCAGTCTAGTCAAGAGGAACCAACTGAAAAAAGCCGATCCACATCGCTTCACACAGCCCTTCACCTCTTAATCAGTGCATTGGATGGTGAGAAAAGTTGTACTCTACAATCATTACTTGTGGATTTCTTTTCATATACTAGAGACCTAGTATACCCACTTCATGCACACTGCAAGTTCTAAAAACTTAAAATGCAGGTTCCTTCATCATGCGTCTGTTTTGTCTTTCAGAGATGACAAATGATTGTCTTGCTGCCTTGGAAATGTGCTGCAGCCCTGCAGTGTTGGGGATATTGGAGCTACTGGTTAGTAAATTCTCTTTTTTTATACAATGGCACAACATGTTACGCAGGTGTTTCTTTGTAAATTAAACATTGCACATTAAGTCAGCTGCCCCTTATGAATCTCTCAACACCTGTTCCAGGTGCAGTGTGCATCAAAAAATGGAGAGTTGCCTCTGAGCGCCGAAGCGTCGTCTGTACTGACAGAGGCCATCTATGGAAAGATCGAACATCTGTTTGCCTCCTGTAATGTGTCCCTGCGGAGAAATGGGGACATGGTGAAGGCAGAAATAAACAAGCAGCCAGGAAATCCTCTGGTCCTGTGTATCGTGATTCGAAGTCTTGCCTCATTAGCTCAGGGTGTTTGAACTGAAACCTGCTTTACAGCCACCAGAAACAAGTGTCACAGTGGAATTAGGTAAATGGAAACATGTAAATAATTCTTTTTGTTATTTTAATAGAATATTTTAAGGGGTGCTACATGACCAAGAAGTCATTCTAAAAATACTGAATACTTGATCTGGACTCATATGTGATTACTCAATGTGTTTAAAAAAATAATAATAATAATGAATTAATAGTCAGACTTGATTTTTATGTGAATAAATATGCAAAATTGTATCTATTTTTTTGTAACTTTGGCAGTTTCCTTCAAATAAAAAATGATTTTGAGCTGTTGTCTGATTGTATAAAAAATTATGAACCATATTACAAAATTATCATGGGTGTGGTGCTTAGCACAATCCTTTCCCAGCAGAGGTTTCGGGTCTGAATCCCGGTTGAAGCCTCCCTGTGCAGAACATATTCCTTGGAATGTGAGATTAGTCGTTACAACTTAATTCACATTTAAGTGCGCAAAAAGAAGCGATAACCTAAATATGGTCATCTCAGGCACACAGCTTGCAGCAATATCCCTATAGACTCTTCATAGACTACAGCTCTGCATTTAACACCATAATTCCCTCCACACTCACCACCAAGCTGGAGCATCTGGGACTCAGCTCATCTATGTGTCAGTGGATCTCCAACTTCCTAACTGGCAGACCACAGGCAGTAAGGATGGGCGGACATGTCTCAGCCTCCACCACTCTCAGCACTGGAGCCCCCCAGGGGTGTGTTCTGAGCCCCCTGCTGTACTCTTTGTACACATATGACTGTGTGGCCACTACCAGCTCCACCACCATCATCAAGTTTGCTGACGACACCGTCGTGGTGGGCCTGATCTCTGATAACAACGAGACGGCCTACCTGAAGGAGATTAGGAATCTGGAGAACTGGTGCCAGAGGAACAACCTCCTTCTAAACGTCAGTAAGACAAAGGAGCTGATAGTGGACTTCAGCACTAAGCAGGAGAGGAACTACCAGACCCCCGTCATCAACGAGTGCCCAGTGGAGAGAGTGGACAGCTTCAAATACCTCGGAGTTCACATCACGCAGGACCTGTCATGGTCCTGTCACATCAACACCGTGGTGAAAAAGGCCCGACAGCGTCTCTACCACCTCAGACGCTTGAGAGACTTCCAACTGCCCTCCAAGGTGCTCAGGAACTTTTACTCGTGCACCATAGAGAGCATCCTGACGGGAAACATCTTAACCTGGTTCGGGAACAGCACCATGCAGGACAGACGAGCTCTACAGAGGGTTGTGCAGTCAGCTGAGCGCACCATCCGCTCCGAGCTCCCTGACCTGCACTCAATCTACAGCAGGCGGTGCTGGACCAAGGCCAGGAAGATCGTGAAGGACCTCAGCCATCCCAACAACAGACTGTTCTCTCTGTTGAGGTCAGGAAAGCAATTCCGCTCCCTGAAGACCAACACAGAGAGACTGAGGAGGAGCTTCTTCCCGCAGGCGATACGGTCTCTCAATCACACCACCACACAGTACTGACCCACACATATAGTTCTTACACACACACTGAACATTCTGGACATTGTTTTCACTTCATCACTTTAAGCATATTTGCACTGCACAAGACATAATGTGGATTGCACAACACTGGACATTATATTCTTCATTTCCAGTTAATACTTGTACAGCTGCTGTTATTGTGTATATATTTATTTATATTTCTTCATACATTCTTATATAGTTCTATATTGTGTATTTTGTTGTACAGTTATTTTATTTTTAACTTTAATTTATATTTTATTCCTTCCTAGTTAAATTTACCCTTTTTAATTTTTCATATTTATTTCCTATCTTATTCATAGCCTTTTCCTTTTTTGTTTTCTTTAGGTCACGAGCAGTTGTCCAAGCATTTCACTACATATCGTACTGTGTATGACTGTGTACATGACAAATAAAATTTGAATTTGAATTTGAAGACAAATCTATTATGTTCCTGGTTCTGATTATGTTGGGCATTCTCATGGAAAAAAAAACATGCTTTGTCTCTCAAACTACCATCATGTTTTATTATTAACATCTTATTAACAGTATATAATTATGTCATCATCACTAAGATTGTATTCAAATCAATTCTTCTGAGCAATAACTGTTTCTCAAACGTGGACTGATCACATTCTTTGACAATATTATAGCAGTAACATTTCAGGTTATTTTTACTCTCAGATCAATTATTAATTCTCCAATGAGCTCCATCTTCAGGATCTTTGACGCTCGTAACACAAACCTCATTCTGCACCACCCTGGCTTGTGTACATTTAAACTTTTTGTGTCATTTGCTGCTATATACACTTTTGATTTTTAATATGCCTGAATGTAGCATGTTTGTCGGCAAGTTTGCTTAAAGAAACACACCTAAAACACAGCGGATCATTAGAAAACACCAGTTATTTATTTGACATCTGAAAATACATCTTATGTGAAATCTTGTAAAATATAATTTTATAAGTAAATATGAATTTTATTTAAAACTGTTAAATTTTAGTACATATCACATCAAAAGGGATGGTTCACTGAGGTGCAGTACCCTGTTTGAGAGTCCTGTGGAAAGTCTTTCTTTGAAAACACAAACACAGCAACAAATACTCAGAAACATTTACATGATCCAAACGTCTGACACAGAGTCAGCGTATTTAATGTAATATCTTTCGTGCTTGAGTTAAAGAGCCATAGGTAAACACTACAGGATTAGTTTTCTTCCTGTACAACTTCATACAGTGACTGGCAAATCGTTTTCCATTCATTAAGTTTGGCTGAGGAGTTAAATGTTTGCCTCCAGGAGGAAAAAAGGTCTCATATATATGACACTATTCTACACGAATGACAAGTCTGTAGTGACAGAATGAGATGAGAAACTGGACGCGTAAGCACTGTAAACTGTAACACTGAGGTATTATTCTTTTCAATGAGCGAGCCCTCATTTTTATGTAGAATAAATACAACTTAACTGATCTTACATACAGATGTAACATTAAAAACTGGGTTTGCTTTCAAAAGCATCTGACACGAGTGCCAGTACTCTTCCAATCCATGTGAGTAAAAAATATCATTTAAAAAATACTTGCCAATAAATAAGTACACTTCCTATGTGTTGTGAATTGCATAGTGTGCTAGAAAGGAATCTGGCAATTCAGGTTAAGGTGACTCTGATGCAACTTTGTGTGAGACCAAATTCACACAGGCTTGATGTCCAACACTTACTTTGTGTGCAGCACAGTGTTGAATCCCCTTTTATCCTAAGCCTGGCACCTCCAACAGCAGCTTCTCTCCAGTGGGGGGTAAAATATCAGTAGACCCAGCTGACTGGAACCCACTGTGGCTCTATGATTAATTGCTCCACTGCTTCCTGGAGCTTGTCAAAGGCTTTGTCCAGATTGTCATTAACAATAGTCAGGTCAAAGTAGTGGCTGTATGCCCGGCGGATCCTGGCGCTCTCGTCTACAGTCTTCTTCAAATCATTCTCCTGTTACAGAAAATGGATTAAGCCCATTTATAGAAGGGAAGCCACAGCCATTACAGTGACGACCACTGTAAAATCCCACCATCATATTTAAGAATGTTTCATCGGCTTAAAACTTACCGTGAGCAGTTTGGTCGTAAGTCCAGCATCTACCACAGCTTTGTGCATAGCTCTTAGTGTGTCCAGCTCAGGAGCAGCAATAAATACCACAAACGGCATAAACTCAGCAGTCTTCAACACTTTCAGGGCCTGGGCATAAAATGTGATGTCACTACCAAAGCTTTTAGGAAAAGCAGATCCAGATATTGAGTGCGTGCATCTTTGACCGACCTGAGGGTTAACATCTAGGATACAGGTACGGCCGGCAGCCACCACTTCATGGATAGAGTCGATCTTGGTTCCATAAAGGTTGCCATCGTACTCGCCGTGCTCCAGATAGCGGCTCTCTTTGATGTCCTTCTCCATCTCTTCCCGTGTAACGAAACAGTAGTTTTGCCCATCTTTCTCCTCTTCTCTGGGACGGCGTGATGTAACTGAATGTAGAAGGTAAGAAAAGGCATTTCATGCAGCCTGACGGGTCTAAAGTCTGAACAGTTCGGTGGTCTCAGGTCTATGTCTCACACATGCACGCACTCACATGGGACAGTGGTTCCATATCTCAGGGGATTCACGACAATAAGCCTGTTCTTTAGGCTCCGCCTCCCAACTCCCTGAGCTCCAATCAGAACCAGCGTTTTCCTTTGGAACGGGGGCATCCTGGCTACCTCTTCATAGGTCTGCAGCTCGTAACGATCAAACTCTGTTGAAGGCGATACAGAGTCAGTACTGTGTTACCATTTTAAAAAATGTAAATATTTAAGCGCGAAAACCCTAAAACTGCAGGTAATACACACCTGCATTCTTGGTAGTGAGGTACATCATTTTTTTCTTTTTTTTCTTTCCAGTCAGAGTCCCACAGAGCATCCCTGAGTCAAATGCACAAAGTATTAGTGCTCCGCATTTTGGTGCTGAAATCTAACCTTCATTAAATCTATACAAGAGCAGCTGGTACAGTTGGAAAGAGTCATACTAACCTGTACCTGACGTGTCCCAGTCTCTCCTCACAAAGGCTTTTCTCTTCTCCTCCAAGACCTGACTAGGGATGAGGCCAGTGGCTCCACCAACAACTTTCCGTGCCTATACGGGGGTTAGAGTAGTTGAGAGATGCTTCAGACTCTTAATTTAAATATATAGAAAGAAAAAAATAATTTGATGGTTATTAATCTTTTAGAAAGCTGTAGATTCTTACGAACTGACTCAGAACTCGCACCAAGCAGCACTTTCGCCATTGGGGAGCAGCAATGGCTTTAGAGTTCTGCAGTGAGTCTTTGATGTAACCTATGTAAGTGGCCAACGTTGTTGCCAACATTCATGGTTGTGTGTAGTGTATTATGTATTAACTACTTTGCGATCCTTGTGTTTTACATATTGTGGCAGCCATAAATTTCCAGTAATATGAGCACACTCACCTGCCACCAATTGGGGTCTTCCTTGTTGACTACATGAAGCACATCTCCTCTGGAGAAGGCCAGACCCGCCTCTTTACAAGGGATCAGGTTATCTGTGGCTGGGTTGTAGTTGAAGTGTGACTTCACATAAACCTGCAATTTAACAGAGGTGAGGTGTAAATCTGTACTGTGACATTACAACACTTAATTAAGCTGCAAAAAAACTACATATGTCTCATGACTCTTGATTTTGAAATACAATATGAAAGTAAACCTTGTTCTTTCCCAGTCAGAAGTCAAAAGCCTGAGTGAGTTGGACCACATACAACTCTTAAGTGTGAACAGGAAGAAACATTTTTACTCTTACTAACAGTAGATAATTTATCGTCCTCAGTACAAAGTACCAATAGCCTTATGATGTAATTTTACCTAAGGCTTCTCAGTGTCAGCTGCTATGTGTGCTCCATTGAATAAAGGTGCATGTCCTACTTGGTGTGTGGAGTGTTATTAATAGATTCCCATGGGCTCAGTTTTCAAGAACCTGGTATTCAGAGATCACTCAGCTCTCAATCAATATATATTATTCATTAGAGCACAATTTCAGAATATATTATTGCAAATCAAATCAAATACCAACAGCAAATATTAAGGTGCATTTATATGACTGAATGTAACTTAATATTACATGAAAAACTCTAAAACTAAGAAAAATGTCATTAAAAGCAATTCATCTTGCATCCAACTTATTAATTAAACATCCATCCACCCATTTTCATCCGCTCCTCCAGGGCTGGTCGTGGGGACTGAAAAACTAAACTAAGATTATCAATCACCTCCGGGTGAATTCAGAAAATGAAACCTCCTTTTTCTGTACCTGTGGAGGTGCTGGTGTGTCTTTGTAGCTTGGCAGGACCTTGAGTGTAATACTCCCACTGCAGTCCCTCAGCAGCTCCTGGAGCACATGTGGGTCGCTGCCGACCTCTCGACCATTCACCTCTCGGATTATGTCCCCTGTGTGCAGCATGCCTTGCCTGTCAATTGAGCTTCCGTGCAGGATCCGGGCTATCACCATCTCTCCTCGCACCACGCGGAATGTCACCCCCTGAAAGAGAGTAAGAGTTAATAAAGTACTGTACATCCACACTTCATAAATCATAGAGGAAGCCAGTTTCATGCGTTGGTCAGCCAGGTTCCTCTAAAAGATGATGATTAACTATGTAAGGCTGAGTCACTGCATCCTAACAGATGGTCAGTGAAAGGGCATGTGTAAAACTCTTTGCAGCTTAACAGGAGTGTTTACCCATGCCTTGCTAACTCACCAGTGGTTCCCCAGCTTTCTTCTGGATGCCAATCATCCTGACAGCATCAGCTGGCATCAGTGAACTGGTCATCATGGAATTACTGTTAACTGCAGTCTGCGATGTTTCATAGCACTTTGCAGCCACTTTGTCATGAGCTTCTATCAAACACTAAGACAGAAGAGAAAAATACACACAGAAAGAAATGACTTAACAATATGTTTCTTGGAAAAATGAGAAAACACTCCCACATGCATTAGATGAATTACTATGAACAAATGAAGACAAACTGCACTGCCAATAGACTAACTGAAAAATATCCCCAAGCAGTTACAGACAGTGAAGACAAACGACATTAGATTTACTCAAACAGTGCGTAGGAATTCTCTCAATACTCTCTGAAACAAATTAGTCGATAGTAAGAAAGCGAGACCAGTTAGGTGAAGCTTGCAGACAGGTAAATCATAAGAAATGAGGTAGGGGTTGGAGAAGCAGCTCTGGCTTCCATTTCCACTCCAGTAAACCCCGCCACTGAATAAGACTTAAGGTACCTTGAAGTGTGGCTCCTGCAGGATTTTGACAAGCTCAGCAGCAGCAGCATCCTTATCTGTCAGATTGTTAAGGGCATCCAAGATCTCAGTGACAAGCTGAACATTATCATCCCGCACGGCTTGTAACGCAACTTCCTCCAGACGCTCATGTGCCTAAACACAGACATGTCCACCAAAAGAGTGTACACAGCAAGTCAATGTTTGTATCAAGCATGAGGTAAATTTGGTTAGCCTTACAAACTGTGATTTTATAGCACAGTTTGTAAGGCTTTGGGAATGCTGACCATTCCCAAAGCTGTAATTACCACTTGATGTTTTTTCTATATTTCTGCCAAGCAGCCAGAATGCACTTTAGATCCACTCAGTGGACCTGTTTGTTCCACTGAGTGGATTTATAAAGTTTGAAAACTGTGGCGTGAAGGTTGTGATTTTAGGAATTTGGACTATATTTCGCACATGTGGAAGCATGGGGGCTTGCAAGTTGTTAAGAATGGACTATGCCATTATGTTCCTCAGCCAGAGTTCTGAATGACTTCTTAATACCTTCTTACTAACAAAAACACTTCCAAAATTGTCATAATTCCATAATTTAATCCATAATTGCACTGGCTACAACAGCAGGTATTCATAAAAACCCACTTGCTGATATTTTTATTTAATTTTAATATATCCAAACATTTTTAACAACTCAATAACAAAAAAAAAAAAAAAAAAAAAAAAAAATCACAGTGAATTAATTTACCACCTACACCAAGAACAAGCGGACTTTGTTTCTGTTAAACTATCACTGTGATATGCAGAAGAATGAAGGAAAATTAAGAGCAGAATATAAAGTAACAAGGGATTCAAATCCATTTAATATGATTGATGGGCCATCTGTGTAAAATAGTGTATTTTGTTTTTTTTAAAGCTACAAACTCTTGTTACAAAATAAGGACAAGAGTTTCTCTTTGTGGACGGTTTTCTATAAAAAGCTGTCTATTTATAGTTATGGTAGTTAAACCTGATGACCTCAATCTGCACTGGAGATATTTTTTTCAGAATGTTATGTAAGCCATTTGTTCTTCATGCTGTAAGCCTCTTTATTTGTGTGCCAAATTGATTGATCTAATTTTAAGAGGTTTTCTGTTTTTACTTAAGCTTCAACATGAACTTAAATTTGTGGTGATTAAATAAAAATAAAAATACAAAAAAGCTGTGCTATATAGCCCTGCAGAGAGTAGACCTTTGTGTTTTACTCTTCCGATGACAGGAAGGGTATTAGATTGCAGTAGCTAGATTTCTGGTAACCAACTTAAATGTGGACACGAGAAAAAGACACACAACAAGTAATCAGTTCATGTGATTAGAACTCTTGCACATAAAGCATAAATTCCCAATTTCTCCCGTCTCCACACATGAGAAAACACCAGCTACAATTCACTTCCTCTGTCCTACACAGACTTCTAATCTACTTCACTTATAGCTAACAGAAAAATCTACCTGATGAGATTATGGTGAGATGTATCTGTGCATGTGTTTGTAGGAAGTGGAGAACAAGCAAACAGAAGTGGTATCAGTGAGTGCACAACATACCTTAGCAAGGGAACGGACGATGGGGCTCTCCATGATCCCTCTGAGGAAGATGAGGTCAATATCTTTGGCTCCTGTGCCTGATGGCATGTCTCTCAGGTTCTCCAGCACCTGTTGCATGGCTGTAGAAGAACAGATAAACTTAAATGATTTAGCTAACCATTTGCCAACTGCTCTCTTTACTTCTTTTAAGCTCTAAAATGCACTGCTATGTAAAAACAGAGGCAGAAATGCTAGTGAAAAACCAACCTCGTGACCAGCAGTAATGAATATAAATTAAAATTCAGAGCCAGTGGAAAACTATTTCAGTATACTACGAATGGACAAGGCAAGAACAACAAGTGGGGAGCGAATCAATGGGCCAATTCAAAGAACATTGCTCATTTCCATTGCAACAGCAACAAGGACGCACGGTCACCAAGGAATTGTTTCACTAATAGCTTTGTCTGGTAGTGACTAGTGACACAGGTCAAATTATTATTATTATTTTACTTCTACCAACAAAATTAATGCAACATCTTTCTTGTCACCAAGAAAGACGTAGCAATAAAAACACTTGTCATTTTTTTCTCTTTTGTTTATATGAGGACTACAACACTGAATTAAAATGTAATCAGAACAGATGAGCCTGAAACGTTTTTATCAAGAGAACCATGTATTAAACATAGTTTTTTCTACATTTTTGTCCATAAAAAAGAACAAATGGAATTGTTGACAGGCGGCCAAAGGCACCCCCACAACTATCTCTGAGAAGTGGGCACAGTACCATTCAAATGGTAATTAAATGGCAAATATGGTAAACAACACTGCTGCAATTCCTGTGCAAAAGGCTAGTCGGGGACTTTGTCTCTTACAGCTTACCTGAGCCAGACTTTGCGTTGGCCACAGTCATGTTTATTATTCCACAGCTCAGGATGGTGAAACTCCCTAAACACGGTCAAAAGCCACCCAATTGCTGTTTACAGAAACCAGAGCAACTGGAGAGCTGCAGGATGTAGGAAACCCACTCGAGTCAGTACAGTATCACACTAAACAAGCCTTTTTCAATGATTAGAATCAAGCCTGCATTTACTGCTGTATGAGTGATAAACAGATGCAGAACGGAGAGCAATTAGAAAAGAAAGCATTTGTTGGTCTTTGTGTTTTATGCATGTTAGCACAAAGGGCACTCATGAATTAAGCAGATGACAAAGAGGGTGATTGAATGACAAAGGATGAGTCTTCCATCCTTCTGGCTAAAGGTTGTGCCAGCCACACACAGAGAGGGCCCTGGGGATTTTCTGTGCAAACACGGTCTCCAAACAGAGTGAGGAAAGAAAAAAAAAACTCTCGAACTCCCTCAATACACAGTAAGACAAACAGTCTTGTTTGACTACAGATTGTGAACTGTATAAACATAAATGAAACACTGTATTCTAGCTATGCACTATCAACAAAAGCAGCAAAACAACCATGCTGACCTAAAACAAATACAAAAAAAACATGGCAACAACTCACCTAGTTACTGATTTCAGATCATCAGTGCAGCAGGCCAACACTGAGCCCCACGTTTTCTAAAAAACACTCATCTGGTACCTCTGGACTAATGAGAGAATGGAGGGAGAATAATCAGAAATTGAGCAAGACGGTTTTAACACCATTATAACTATCAATAAAAGCAAATCATGATAAATACGCAACTCCCTACCCTTAGGGTCCCTTTATTGTGCACACTTCTCCTGCCCATTCAATGTTATTGTAATGCAGTCATTGTGATTGGCCAAGATGATCACATGACCACTGTCTATTTAAAGAGAAATTTTATTTTAAAGCTTAAAGGAGTCAAATTATGGACCTACATTTTATCCGATTTAAAGTAATCAAAAAATAAATCATGTAGTAAAACAGTTATAATTTGTATGGGACGCGTGATTTTGGTATATTATATTTACATTAATTAAATATTCTGTTTTACTTCTCAATTACATTTTTCAGTTGTTTCGTTTGCATTATACACAATATATTCTACGTAGGGCAGACAGCATTTCGTTGGTCCGTATCCTTAGCATTTGAATAAGGTAAATGTTTAAACATTACTTCAAGGAAAATAAAACCTATGCACATCACAGCTGTTCTCATAAGAGTGTTCTCTCGTCTTCTTTCTTTAAACTCCTGCAGCACTTCTTAGAAGAAGCTGAAATTGTCACCAAACCTCAGGCAGGACGAGTGACTTATAAATGTGCTCTCTGCAGCGGTTAAATTAACTGATGTCAAGCTACACACGCACTGGGCACGTGTAACCACTTCAACGTGAGGTAGCTTAGCTGAAATGGTAAGTAGAAGCCGTGAATACTAATTTTGGCGTTAATTACAACGACCAGTTGCTGGTTGAAATAAACTAAACCGTAGGTCTCTACTCTCAGGTCGTCTTGTCATTAACACCAGAGCTCGTGCCGTGTCCGTTTGGATCTCATATGCGGGCGAATTAGCAGCGCTAACTAGCAACTACGAGTGGCGTGCGCTCTAAGTTTTATTTTTGGCCGACAAATAATACTAATAATACATAATAACAGACATGCCAGCAAAATTTAAACAGACTAGCTTCGGTAGTTAACGCTCAGTTAGTATCGGCCCTTGCAGCAGAGAAGTAAAATCAGCTAAAGTTAGCTTTGTAGTAGCTAATAGTAATATGTGGCTCATAGTAGCTACTTAACATTAGCCAGTGGCACAGTGAAATCCGAGAAACTACTAGGTCCCGTACCGTTACATAGCCTCACATAAACAAATGAATGAATGAATGAAATATACTTTACCCAGTTAAATCAGTTTCCAGTCAAGCTTTCATGCTTTTCTTTATTCCGGAGTTTTATAATTCGCCGATCATTCGCGCACGAATAAGTTGTTACTGCGTTTTCAGAGTGCGTGCCTGCATGCGCCCCTGCTCTCAGTTCCCAGTCCACTCACGCACTGCTAATGTCATCCAGTGCCGTTCAAGTTATATCTAGTGCAGCGAAAACCCGCAGTCTTCTCATATAACTTTCTGTTACACTAAAATAAATAAAGGTAGAAATATTAAGTAGAGTAAATGTTTATGTATGAAAGTAAGCTGTAGCAAAGTTGTTGCCCTCTTCAGATTTTTATGACCCCCTTAATGTACTTTTTGTTTTGTTTTTGACTAAATGTATTTTAACAACAGTACTTTGTTGAATTAAATATGCGAGTACTGTAAATTAAAATATACAGTTGCCTTTTGACCACCTATTGTGCCTTTTCATGGTTCTTATTAATAGGGATGAATATTGAGTCAATTATCCATTACTGAATTGGTTTATAGGTCTCATCCTTTATCTATTTCGTCTATTGATTCCTGATCTACTGTGAGTAAGCGAGTGTGTGTGTAGTCTTTAAAAACAAGTCGACTGAATGTCTAACCTTATATACAGATTAGTTTCTCTGCTGACTCCAGAAAAGCATGCACAATGATGACAGCTCATATTGCATAGCAAACAGCACAGCTAAGAACTAAACTGGAAGGATACGCTTACCCCAAGAGATACTGTAAGCCTCACTGCCATCTTTGAGTCCTGTAATAATTGTTGCCATGTCTGGCAACAAATAACCTCATCTGCACAACCGACATTCATAAAAAAGTGACATTTTCTCTCAAGGCACATAGAGACTACCATAGCATTGCATGATTTGCTTTTATGTATCCAGGTCACTTGATGAGATTAAAGTGTTAATCTGTTGTGAGTTAGGGTGCAGGCAAATCTCAGTAGGCTTGATAAAAGAGGTAAAAGTAAAGCTGAGAAAAACACTTTGATGTACTCACATTACTAATTTCTATTTCACATTTCCCCTAAATAGGACTCTTGCAGCAGACATGTTTTAAAAGCTATTTGCCCCACTTAAGAAAAACCTCAAAATGCTTAGATGTCAGCTCACCATCAGAGTGCACTGTTACTCCATCAGTGAATGACACAGAAAACACTGTTCATCACGTAAGACACACTTGTACTATCTAGCAACATGTCACAGTGCAGCAGTGGCAATAACACAAACAGTTTAAAGTAGTTTTTTTACACACAGCGTTTATTCCATGCAACACAAGTTCAATTCATGGGAGTAAAAGACGTCATAGTGGCAGTGTTATGGTAAAGTCAACCTGGATGTAACAGCTCTAGCAGCATGGCAGCCCATCATACCTACAGAAACACATTAAAACATAATAATTAGAAATTGAGTTTCTAGAAAACACATTAAAATATCTGCATAATGTATCCCTCTTCCTAATCAGACTCAAGTAATATTCAGTCCAATGAAGAATATATAATATACAAGAATATATATATATGGTAGTTTAACAGAGAGATAATGGGGTAAATAAATCTACCTGATATAGCTGGATCCTGGAACACTTTCTGTGCTCTCCCTCACTAGCACATCAGAAAATACAGTATCAGGACTGTCTCGTTTCCCATACCTGTGCATAAAGAAGATATCAGCAATTAAACAATATTTTTTTCCATATAGGGTCAAGATGGACTTAATAATATAGAAGTAGATAACTAACCTCTGTCTTGTTATGAGGTTGATGTAGTGTCTTAGTGCAGAATAATATTTGGCAAGCTCCTCAGGTGGCGCGCCTTGCCGTGGACTGGCAGGTTTGGCTGGGTATGCATTTATGCCAGAGTGAATACAAACCAGCAGGCAGAGAGCCAGAATACTCAGCGACATCACAGCGTTGGAACACGTCCTAGATCACAGGGAAAATTAAGTGAAAATACAGAGTAATAAAAAACAAAAACACAAATCCAGCAACTCACGGCAAAATCAGAAAAAGAGCTCTGCAATAGAGTGACCATGTTCATGTTCATGAAACATAAAGGCAGTCAAATCTGTAAAGACATGCTGACTTTAAATTTAAAAAGCAAGCCTCTCCATCAAATTGTTACAAATAAAGATTTTGCTTACACTTTAGTTCTGCTGTAGTTGCTTTTCCTGCTGTTCAAGGCACGTCTGTCTGATTCCCTACATTGCCCATGTTTTATACAGCTTGTGCCATGTGGGGAGGGGGTATTCTGTTCTTTTAGGCTACTCCTGAGAAATATCTATGGTTGCATTATTTAAGCTCAAAGTAGCAAAGCAGTGAAACAAAAAATGGCATTATTTTGGGAAAAAAAAACTCATAACCTTTGTTTTTTTTTTTATAAATTTAAATTAAGTACATCACTAACATGCTACAGAAATTTGTGTTCTACAATAGGACCAATTCATTTGGAACAACCCAAAAGGTCTGCATCATTTTTGTTTACCCTAATGGCTTTGTTTTCTATGTTTAAAAAAAAAAAATAAGAAGGTCTAAATAAGCAATAAGAGTACACCTGATTACAGCAAACTTTTCTTTGGTTCACAAAAAGATTTTGAAGTTATAATGGAAAAGTACTGATGAGTGGAAATGAAAGCTAAAAGTTTTATTAATGTAGAAAATCTACTTAAGACCAAAAGCAGCATGGTATGTTTTAATAAAACTGATGATGTGTAACTTAAGATGGCCATGGTTTTCACATTAAGCTGAAAAATGAAAGGATGCCCTAGTGTTTGGAAAAATTATGTTTCACTTCATAGAGAAATGCAAAGGGGGTCTACATCAAAAGCTACTTTTAACTACTACCTTAATCACAAGGGACTGATACAGCAGGAAGCTCCACATGTTTGATTTGACTTTTTTATTTTATTATTGTTTTTGAAATGCCGGATGTCTTGACAGATGCAGCTCAAAAGAACTTGTGGCTCATCAGGAAACAAAATTAACTCATGAAATTGTGCATTAACCATCTCAAAAATATGAAAAGCTGCTGGAAATAAAAGAACAGGCATTCATGCTCCTTGCTATCACACAATTGTGTATTGTGTGCAAATTATACAAGAGCAGCCTAGTCAAAGCCTTTAAACGGTTAGCAGTAATGAACCAAAAGTTCAAAACTCATTAGTATATGTTAAATCCTTTGATTTTATGGCCTTTTAAAACTGCTTCATGTATCTCATCTTTAAGTCCAAATTAAACACTACTGAATACAGGCAGTTGTCTTAAGACAATAACTGCAGCAATTTCGGCCAAACGAGCAAGCATAGCTCTAAATTACTCGAAATCATACAAGAAAGGGCAGGAAATCACAAAAAACTCCTTAAACTTTCAATTTCAGTTGATAGAGGGCACAAAAAGCTTTCAGCCCCAAAATGATAAGACAACTTTAATGGCAACTATTTTCTTAGAAGGGCACTCAACAAAAACTTGGCAGTAAATCGTTGCTGTTCTGTGGCAGTCATATGAGCGCTGCACTCCAAAGCAACAGCACAAGTCCTTGCTGGTAACGTCGGCTAAACACAAACAAAAAACTTTTTCTGGCTCATATTACAGGCAAAATATTCAGATGCTGTAAAAGAAAATGACATTGTTATTCATAGAAAGCATTTACATGTTAATACTGCGATTTTCATGGCACTGAGTATCACTGCCAAGTGATCAGGTTCACTGTTAGTATGAATCTGTCAGGAAAAATGCTCCAAAACAACACTATGCTGATCAGATCAGTCAAACTTGGCATGCTTGGAGCAGACACCAACTGACTGCTGTGGCAGGAGCTGCCAACCAGGCATCAATCGTGTACTCCATTGTCATCACCGGACACAGGCGTTGGGGTACAAGAAGCTCAAAACTATTTATTTACTTTTTACAAATACTCCCAGAATCTTTGCAAGCACATTTGCACTTGATGCAGAACACCCTTTACGGACTGATTTAAATAGTTTGTGACATCAGGTATTGTGATGACAAATGAGGGCCAGGTGGATAAAGCCCTTCAAGTGCCATTTCTGATAAAATTGATGTGCTCTCTTGTAATGCTCCTCACAAGCGTTATCTACAAAGAGAGAGCCCACCTGCAGGACTATCAGAAGGCCTAAATACATACATTTACTCGTACTAAAATATCAAAAGCCTGACACCCAGATGGACTTCTAGTTGAGGATTAAAGCTAAAACTTTCAGTAGGAATTCTGGAAGATAATTATTTATTTTAGCCAGTTGCACTGGATAGTAATGACCACCTACTAAATAATATACTCCTTTCTTTATACAGAAACCTAATGCTACACAAAGACCATGATAGAATTTAATTGCATATGCACTTTGGTAATGTATGTGAAAGTAAGCTGACTGTGTGCTTTGTATAGCAATGAGTCATGCAAGACATAAACTGTGCTACTATTTACTAATTAAACTCCCTTTCTTCATAATCTCCTCCATCGTAGCACCTGGTCCCTAATGGGGAGAAAACAGTGGGTGAAACAGCTGTATAGATAATGAGAACATTATCCACTCAAAATTTGAGTGGAACAAAAAAAGATTTTTCAAACTGCAATTTTCCCCCAGAGCCTTTTTTTTTAAAAATTAGAAATAAGCTAGTTTAAAAAAATAAATTACTATATTACAATAAAGACAAATAATATTAAAAATAATTACTTGATAGTCTTATTTTTTAATTTAAACTACTGAATAAGTAAGTGTGATCAACAAAGTCTAACTTTCATCTCAGTGGGTTTCTATTGGGAGTGTACTGGAAACCAGAGACTATGTTGCATGAAGATGTCCAAATTCACTGCTTCCCCATCTGTTTTTAAACATTAGTCTGACTCATTCTTCATTTTCCATTCATGTGCAAGCAGCACGACCACAAGTTAAAAGCATTCAAACACCAGGTCCAGTCGGCTCTGTGCAGGCATCTCCTGCCTCATTACATTTTCACATTTAGCTAATGTCCTGACAATAAGTCAATGAAGCGTAATGCTTGCATGCAAGAAAGTTATGGGGATATAGTGCGAGTTGTATCCGTGTTTGTGTATGTTTTGGCTTAGTCTCTACCCTCAGGCTCCGTATTCTTTAAATGTCAAAAAGGTCCAAAAATCTATTTATCAGTCTGTTTTTTTAATGTGATATTGATGTCAGAAACCATGAAAAAAGACAAACTCTTAATCTGTCCATGTCCTAATCAACCTAGGTGTTGGATACACTTACTTTTGAGTCTTTTATTGTCTTATTATCTTGTAAGTGCTGAGTGAATGCGTGTAACGAATAATGGCCTGGGCAACAATTTTTTTCCGAAACAAAGCACTCAGATGGATTTGGCTGAAAACATCTTAAATGACTTGTTTTAGTGACTCTATATTCTTCTTTCTCTTTTATTTATTTATTCTTGCTTGAATTTTGCAGAAAATGTGTTTCTGAGACTTGAATATATTTTAAATACAGACTATTTTTTAAATTATACCTGCAAATGTGAATACTGCTTTGCTGCTGTCAGGTTTAAATATTAAAAGGCTCTTGCTCTTCAGACACAGTTGCAGGTGCTTGTGAATAAGTATATTCACACCTGGGGAGACTGAATCAACACTGAACCTATGCATTTCGTCTGCTCGACAGCAACGTCTGCCTCTTCTTTGTCCTCACCTCGACACCATATTAATCATCAATCAACACGTCTGAAATGTAAGAAAAAATAATTTACTTCAACAATCTAAACAGGATAAAACATACATTTTATCTGCAAACTCATGAGTCATTTTAGCATTTTACAAACACCCTATCACCGTACCAGTGATGTCAAACAGTACGAAAAATTAACAGAATCATTAGAGGTTGTCAATTTTAAACACAAAAGGTGTTGGGTTTCTGGATTATTTATCTAAAGAAAAATACTGAAGGCTGACCAGTATACAAGTATACATTAGCCTATCACAGATAAATCACTATCATTGTAAATGCTGGGATGACCCCTGCAGAAAAATGATGTGATGGCTCAGTAACATGCTTTCTATATCTGCAAATTTGCAAGAGCCTATGTCCGAGTGGTGTGTATGTCATAACAAAGTGTAAGGCACCGTGCATAAGTCTACACAATTTGTTGTTGTTTCTGCATATTTGATGTTACAGCATCGTACTTTCTATTCTTCACATAGTATTACCAACCACACATGCATTCAAGTGCAATAGAAAGAACTAAAAACTACTACTCATCCATTTTCTCTGCAGAATTTTTCAGAATGAAGACCCTTCTTAAGTGAACCACTGCTTGCACAGCTTTGCTGAGAGTGTTGTAAACACTGGAGTCGGTGCATACTTCGTTGGACAAGTTATGTGATGCCACAATTTCTAAATGGCCAAAAGCATGTATTTTTTTTCTTTATGTTCCATTAAAGACTTCAGATAGTAGCTCATCTGGCAAAATGCAACCTTGAGAACAATTTGGAGTATATTTTCATTGTGTGCAAGTTTTATTAAAACCTGCCCAGTAGTAGATGGAGTAACAATTCTTGTGAACTGCAGACAGATGGATGTCTTGCCATGGGATATTATGCTCATTAGATGAGATATAATGTAGATAGTACAGTTAATATATCTGAGATCAGTATATACTGGTAAGTTGGGCTTCAGCATTTCTGTCACTTAAAGTACTTTTGGAAATCCAACAGATTTGGTTTTGACTGTAAAGAATGTATCCAAAACTCAAAGTAGTTCAGTCTGGGCACATCTTATTATTTAGCCTTAGATGTTTTCACTTTGTAACTTCAACATCAAATATGAAATCCTCTGGGAGTGTCTCAGTTGGGATACTCTTCAGCTGCTCATCGTAGCTGCGGAGAGTCCAAAGTTTTTCGAGTTCATACACTTCTCTAGTCTCTGGCAGCATGAAATGAACAACCATATTACCTGAGACACAGAAAAACAAATACTTGTAACTTTTATAGATGGTTAATTTAGTGGATAGGAATTGTTAAACAAATAATAAGGATATACATACCAAAGTCAATACACATCCAATCTTCTGCATCTTTCCCTTCAATCTTGACATTTGGATCTTCATCTTTCTTCAGAAACTTGTACTGAAGTAAAAGCATCCTTTGTATGAGTTTAAAGAACAAATATATTTAGCATGTAACAAAGAATAAACAGAGGTAAGTTACCACTTTAATGGCATAAAATGCCATTGCGCGCAAGTGCCTTGGTGACACACCGCTGACGACAATGAAGTACTCAGCGTATTTGATTTGCTCTGGTACTTTAATCACACAGAGGTCTACTGCATTTTCCTGACGCAGAAGAGACACCAGCACATCAAGACTGAAAGTCTCCAAGGATCCTTGACAAAAAGAAAAGAAAATGGTAAAGCAGTACGAGCATGTAAGCAGCACAGGGGTCCTACTTTCTTTGAGTCACTGCAAGGCAGTTTGGAAAAAGACATTTTACAGAAACATACTGGTACTTTGAACATGAGTCACCCACAATGAAATGACAAAACTGCATTCATCCATGTAACTAAGAAGTATTTTCTAGTAATTTTATACAGAGTTGGTCCTGGTGAGGACGTTTACACAGGTGTTGATTGAAATCATTGAATAAAAAGAAATGAGATATAATCAGAGGTTGTTTATTTGATATACGAATGCAAATACCCTCCAAATTATGATCTAGCACATTTGCATGTCCTTTAATACCAATTTTTTTAAGTGTTACATGTGTAATTCTATACTTCTGTGACTAATTATTTTTCTTCATTACTTCCTCTTGTCAATATGTGAAGGTGTGGACTTTGCCAGACAAATTCTGCAGTGTCTGTAATATTACACAACCTGAGTAATACATCAGCAAATATAAACATTACATTACTTTTTAATTATTTATAAATTCTGCATATCCTGTGGACATGATCAACAGGCTGCAGTTTTGTGCAGCCTGTTGCATGCTGTAGTGTCCATAAATGACACACATCTGATGCTTATTTGGCTTAAATGAAAAACAACAGCATAAATGACAAAAAGTTTTATATTTAATGCGCAATCATGTCAGATTTAAAAATATTTAATATTTTTATTAGAGTTTAATTGTTTTTAATGAAACTGCACACACTTGATGTGAACCATCTAAACCGTGTGAATCATTTTTTTAAGTATCCCAACTGTCTATTTTCCTTTGTTTTATCTGTAAGTAGTAGATATTTACATTCTTTCATCCTTCATGAAATCCCAGTGTTTACTATTACCTGCCAATTAATTACTGGCACAAATAATAAGCATATTAAGCAAGAATTTAGGCATCTGCCGTCATATTGGCAGTTTTGTCAGAAATAAGAAGCAGGACTTTGTTTTTGTGCTTCCACCTCACAACCTGAAGATGCACCATAAAAACTTTTCAGGTATCACACTTTCAAGACCAAATGTCGCGTAACCGTGAAACGTCAAGAAATTAAATTATATTACACATGATAAAGCAAGTAAGCGACTTCTCTTGAAACCTCTATCACACTTTAAGTACTTACTGCGACTTAAGGAGCTGTTTTCGCTGCTATTATCGTCCAGTTCATGTGAATCATCTTCAATCACGCCATTACTCTCTGAATTTCGGCTCTCTTCGCTTTCCGAATAACATCTTTTTATGTCAAAGTGCCCGGTGAAGGACGCTGTGTGATGCGAGTGTTGACATGAGGTCAGATTTGCTGTAAAATGTTGAGGCACAGACAGGCTAATGCACCGAGCTTTGGAGATTGAACAAATGCTTCCAAAAGCCTCTGTTGGCTTTAGTAAAACACTACTTCTCAACACCGAGGACAGCACTTTCCGCGAGTGACAGAGTAAATTCATGGTCTTCACCTGCATAACATTACAGTATTACGGAAACAGCTATCCACGAGTTTACAGCGCTAAAAACAGGAAGTGTTTCATGTCCTCGGTTTTGATTGGCTTTTAATGCATTTTTGTTGGCTTTAAGGTCGTGATTGTGAGGGGGGAAATATAGAGCTCCCCCTATCGGTAGCAAAAGCTACCGAAACTTCAGGCTGTGGATTTTCTTTGTACTCTGATTTCCACATGTAAGGTTAGTCCATTGCCCTGTGGTTTACTTTGACTTGACTGATGAACCCACTTTAAACATGTGAAACATGTTTGGAAATTACATTTTAATGATGTAATTAATTTTTGGTTTTTTTAAAGCTTAATAACAGTTATTAAATCAATCATTTTAAATACCTGACTTATATTTTGGAACCAAATCGCAATTGCGATTTTATTTATAGCACATTTCATTCTGCAGAATGACACAAATGCACACACAGGTGTTAAGTGAAGGCCTGTGAGAACACGATTGAGTCTGGGGTTTTTTTTTTTTTTATGTACTTGACCCTCAGGTCAGCAGGTAGCTTGTTCCAAAGAATGGGACTACTGTAATTGAAAGCACTTTCAGCACACTTGGATCTAATTCTGGGACTAGTTACAAGATCTACATCTGATGACCCGAGCGCAATATAAACTATAAGAGGGATTTTAAAGGTAATTCTGTATTGAACTGGAGCCAATGGAGTGACTCCAACACTTGGATATGCTCAAGTTTCCAAATGAAACAAACAAGATGTGCTTTAACTACAGGCTGTCAGCTTTTATTTGAGGCTATTTACATCCAAATCAGGTGAACAGTGTAGGAATTACAACAGTTTCCATATGTGCCTCCCACTTGTTAAGGGACCAAAAGTAATGGGATAGAATAAGAACCATAAATCAAACTTTCACTTTTTAATACTTGGTTGCAAATCCTTTGCAGTCAATCACAGCCTGAAGTCTGGAACACAGACATCACTAGACGCTGGGTTTCATCCCTGGTGATGCTCTGCCAGGCCTCTACTGTAACAGTCTTCAGTTCCTGCTTGTTCTTGGGGCATTTTCCCTTCAGTTTCATCTTCAGCAAGTGAAAGACATGCTCAATCAGATTCAGGTCAGGTGATTGACTTAGCTATTGCAAAAAAAAAAAAAGGTCCACTTCTTTCCCTTCAAAAACTCTTTGGTTGCTTTTGCAGTATGCTTTGGGTCATTGTCCATCTGCACTGTGAAGCGCTGTCCAGTGACTTCAGAATTCATCGTGCAGCTTTTGTCAGCAGTCACATCACCAATAAACACAAGAGAACCAGTTCCACTGGCAGGCATACATGCCTACGCATGACACTTCCACTACCATGCTTCACTGATAAGGTGCTTAGGATCATGAGCAGTTCCTTTCCTTCTCCATACTCTTCTCTTCCCATCACTCTGGTACAAGTTGATCTTGGTCTCATCTGTCCATAGGATGTTGTTCCAGAACTGTAAAGGCTTTTTTTTTCAGATGTCGTTTGGCAAACTCTAATCTGGCCTTCCTGTTTTTGGGGCTCACCAATGGTTTACATCTTGTGGTGAACCCTCTGTATTCACACTGGTGGAGTCTTCTCTTGATTGTTGACTTTGACACACATACACCTACCTCATGGAGAGTGTTCTTGATCTGGCCAACTGTTGTGAAGGGTGTTTTCTTCACCAGGGAAAGGACTCTTCGGTCATCCACCACAGTTGTTTTCCGTGGTCTTCCTAGTCTTTTGGTGTTGCTGAGCTCACCGCCGTGTTCCTTCTTTTTGAAAATGTTCCAAACAGTTGTTTTGGCCACGCCTAATGTTTTTGCTATCTCTCTGATGGGTTTGTTTTGTTTTTTCAGCCTAATTATCGCTTGCTTCACTGATAGTGACAGCTCTTTGGATATCATCTTGACAGTTGACAACAACAGGTTCCAAATGCAAATAGCACACTTGAAATGAACTCTGGACCTTTTATCTGCTCATTGTAATTGGGATAATTAGCGAATAACACACATCTGGCCATGGAACAGCTGAGAAGCCAATAGTCCCATTACTTTTGGTCCCTTAACAAGTGGGAGGCACATATGCAAGCTGTTGTAATTCCTTCACCGTTCACCTGATTTGGATATAAATACCCTCAAATAAAAGCTGACAGCCTGCAGTTAAAGCACATATTGTTTGTTTCATTTGGAATCCATTGTGGTTGTGTATAGAGCCAAAAATGTTAGAATTGTGTCGATGTCCCAATATTTATGGACCTAACTGTATGCATAAGGACTCTGCCTGCTGCTTTCTGAATGAGCTGAAGTTGTCCCACTGATGCAAATTGAGCATTCAAATAGTCTAACCTGCGTGATATGAATGCATGGACCAATTTCTCATAGTCAGGTTGAGGTAAAAAATTCCTCATTTTGAATATGCACTTTAAAGTGATAGAAAGCCCATCTAGTGAACAAACCAGATATCAAACCAGACTTGCTCATTGTGTTTCCGAGAAATGAATGATAAATATGAACAAATGTTCTCTGACCTTTTTGAGCAACAACAAATATTTGTCTCATCTCTGTTCAGTTCTAAAATAATGTTGAAAATGATGACAGCAGATACTATGATCAGTTATTGCTCCATTAATTTGCAAACAAGGGTTAGATCATTGGATGGAAATGATGACTACAACTGTGTATCATCTGAATAGGATATTTTATGCTGGAACATGTAAAAGCTAAAGAGTAATAGTCCAAGAACAGACAACTGAGGAACCCCTGATTTAATTTGTTACATTTGTCCAGATCTAAAAACCACTAACTGAAGCATATACACTTCCTTCTTTAAGATATGATGAAAACCTGACCCATTAAACCAGCTGACCCATTCAGGGAATGGACACAGGAACTCTGGGGATGTCTTGTGATGTTTGGTTGTTCCTTTATATCCAGTGGACATGCAATTGCATTTAGATCTGCAGACTTTGCAGGTGGGATCAACAGCTTGGTCTATTCTTCTGAGCAAGTCTCAAATGAAGTGTATTGTCCTGCCCCGCCGTCTGGAGGTGCCTTTGTAGTGGATGTGAGCATCACTGTTTTGGTGAGTGGTGTGCGTCACAATCACATCCACATGAATGCCAGGACTCAAGGTTTTCCAGAAGAACATCTAATTGTACATATCAATTCACCTGCCATATTTTATTGTTGCATCTCATCACATGTTGCAGCTCTTAAATTGGAGTTGATGTTATATTCATCATTTCCTTAATTTCAATTTCAAGTTCAGTTTCCAGCAACATTTAAATCACTCTGGCTTTTTAATTCGTATTTACTTTCTTCAAAGCCTCTGCTACTTTGATGAACTGTAAGACTGGCATGGTTGTGTATATAAGAAAACAAAACTGTTACTTACTAATGAACTGTTTGTTGAAATTTTTGTTCATTATAATCATAATTGTGTGCTGTCAACATTTTGTCTAGCAGCTGGATGATAGTCACAACAGTACTATTGTCTGCTGTGTCAGAAGGACAAGTAAAAAAAATGCACCTCTTAAATGTTGTCAGAAAGAAAGGTATAAAATTCATTGTTTGCATTTATTTTGGTAGGAAACTATGACAGGAGAATGCTACTGTTTTATAAAAATCAACACCTCTGGCCTGAACAACCCCTGATATATAAAATGCATCGATTATAAAACCTTTATGCTATAAATCTGTATAAAGTTCACCTGAGGTATAATCTCCTTGGTCATTAAAATTACAAATTCAAGTATATAGTCAAAACACTCTTGTACCTGTACAGAGTAAAGCAGTGCACTTTTTTTGTGCATTTTGTACTGTTGTTTGAATGAGTCCTCATTCATCAGCAGAGTCTGAGTCCATAACCACATTCAGTTTCAGTCCCACAGGAATATGGTCCGTAAGCCCAGCCAGCTGAGTTATAAAGGTCACCTCTTCAATTTCCTAAATGGAAAAAAAGATTTTATGCATTTTCTAATGATAAATTATTCTTCTAAATGAGGAGGCTGTCAGTAGTTCTGCAATTTGCAAATATTTTCTGAATGATCTACAGATATAAACATTTCAAACACAAATGAGCAAATGAAAAGACTGGGGACTGAACACAGGGAAATAAGAGAGGCACATACTGTTCGGCACTGCTTCGAAATGGAGCTTTCGCGGTACAGGATATAGTCGATCCGTCGTCCGATCCACGGCTGGTCAGTTTCAGGGTACACCAACGGAAAGTCTGCCTTAGGTACAGGAGGAGCGATAAACCTCTTTCTCAGATCCTCACTCTCCAAAGTCCTACAAGAGCATGAAAAAGACAGGGCAGGTTGCTGTAACCATAAACAGTGTGTAAGGATTTCTTATCAGAAATTTAGTTTTCCTGAAAACAACAAAGTGGCAAAAGTACCTCTGTAGATTTTCTGGGGTGTTCACATCTTCTTCATACAATGTGGGCTGTTCCAGCAGAGTACCTTCAAAAACAAACCATAAAAATTCTCTAATCTTTGTTGAAATTTGTCATATAGTCAAACTATGAAGTGCTACAAGGAATAAATAGTACAAACCGGTGACCCAGGGCTTCTCCTTTCCAGGTCCGGCCCTGCAAGGGTCTTTGTATTCCTCAAAAACAGAGTGACTCTGTTCCTGACGATCATCTAGATGAATACATTTTAAAAACTGGTTAAAAACACAATATTAACAAAAAGGAAAAATGTTAACAGAATAAAGTCTTGCATGAGACAGCAACACACCAGGTGAGCAGTTGTCAAAGTTGAAATCTCCACAGAGCACATCAAAAACAACATCCTCATCAGGTTGTTTGTTGGCAGCTTGAAATTCCGCGATCCACTTAGTTACCATTTCTAACTGGATACAACGAATTTCCCCTTCACCTGAAATAGGATTACACAGAGGGTCTCCTAAACACAACTTAAAATTAAAAAAGAAAAAAAATTTAAATATGAAAAGATTTTATAATTTGTTTAATTAAGCCAAATCAGAAATTGGGACCTACCCTCTGGTGCATGAAGATGTGTGCAGTTAAAATAGCCAACCACTCTCTTCTGTTTCTGGTTCTTCCCGATAAGCACCTGGGAATTAAAACAAAAACAATCATGGCATCATATTTTCTGTTTATTCAAACTGATACAAAAGCCCAAGTATTAATTCCATTTTACATAAAAGCAACAAAGTCCAATGAAATCAACACTCAATACCTCACTAAAAAGGTCTGTAACTTCATAAGATGACCCTCCTTATTATGCATGCATCTACTTCTTTATATCACATATTTCCACATCATAAAGTTAACTAATGGACCTAAACTGACTTCTAAACTTTTTGAGGTGTCACGAATTTTGCTCACAGTTTCAGTTCTTTATCTCAGATCAGCTAAGCTCTGATGAAATTTCCACTTCCTGTCCATAAATATGAAAGCATACTTCTAAAATGAAACGTTGAACACAATTTATCCCTATACGATGACGTGCAAGCATCCAAAACTAGCAGATCTGAAGATTTAAAAAAAAAAAAAAAAAAAAAAAAAAAGGGAAAAAAAGAAAGACAGATTAAAGAGGGGGACGTTAAGCAATGCACCTTAACAGAAAGCAGACCCTTGGCAGCCAGTGCATCCTCGCCTCGGCTGTTTGGAAAGCAGTGGTACTGGGCCTCGAGGACAGGGAATCGGCTGGCGAGGAAGAGCCCACTGTTGAAGAACTTAAAAGAAGAACATCTGCATGGTGGCTGGCATGCATACACACCTATATCATACAGTATGTGTCCAAATTCAAGCTTCAATATATTGGTGAGCTTCCGTGCAGCCCTCTTATCAAACACTTCTTCAAGGCACAGTATGTCAACGTTGGCTGGAAACAGTGGCGATATCTCCCAGGGTACATCACTCTGCTGGCGGAGTCCCTGAGAGCTCAAAGCTCGGGGATTTTGCTGACTTGATTGGTCCTGTTGGTTAGAGTTATGGTTGGAATTGAGGAGGGGAAAGGTGGACTCATTCAAAGGCTCTTCTGTATCATCATTGGGTACACAATCTATGTTAGAATTTAGATTTAGATCATGCATTTCAGCTGGGTCAGGATGTTGACTTACTGTAGCCCCGTATGTAGGTGAGTTCACTGTGGGAAGAATGCTGCTGGAGGGGCTGAGAGTACCACAGCTGCTGGGGGAATCAACTAATATCCGGATATTAGGGCGAGATATGCCCTGCACAATGCATTGGCCAATAGCAGTTGCCCTACGTTGAGTGTTAGCCAAGTTGTTAAAGCGAGCCAGGCTGTCAGGCAGCAGACAAAGGTTGGCTGAAGCAAAGACAAATGACGCCTTACCAGTCAGCTCAAAGCCCTTGTTTGTTGCCTTCTCTGGTAAGGATGGCATCTCTCTGTGGTAGCTAAATGGCCTGCGGCAGGCCTGAAGAGGTGCCCAAAGCAGAAAGCCAAGAAAAGCCAAAGGGGCAGTAGCGAGAAAAAGAATAAAGAAGGTAATGGAGCCAAAAAAGACTTCGAGGGGGCGAAGATAGCATTCCTGCTCCAGCCGCTGACTTTGCTCCAGAGTGGTGGACTTGCACACAGCAATGAGGCGATCAAGAAACCAGAAACATGGCACGATAAAAGCCCATCCCACAGCATGGATGCCTGCAACAAAGCCATTAGGAAAGACAGAAGGCTGCAGGGCCATGTGGATTTACAGTCTCTAAACAACAATCAACAACGTCAGAGCTTCTCGGCCTGGCCTCATTCCTGTGCAGCGTCTCCTCTTCATGGGACTCCACTGGACACTGAAACAAGAAAAAGGAAATAATCGTTCTCATGGAATAACCTGCTTTACGACTTCATGCCCGTACATGCATTTCTGGAAAGCATGAAGCAACTGGCATCTGCACAGAACTGAAGGCAGTATAATCAAATGCACAGGCAACAACAGACAGCTTACTCATTGTTTACGCAATGCATAATGATTGCTTTTAAAAGAAGAGAAAAAAAAACATGCTTGAAACAGCCTTGACATTATCCAGCTGTCACCATCTGTAGAGATTTTATTTAATTAAAAGGCAGAGTAAGGCTTCAGTGAAAATTTGCCTTGAGCACCACACCTTTGTGTCTTTACAGATCTAACACACCATCTAAGGCCCATGAGTTTATGTAAAGTAAAACAGTACAAATGTTTATCTTGTTCAAACCTTGTACTGCTGCTTTTTGTCGTTTGAAAAGCACATACATATTATACACAATTATATCGATCCAAGGCGAGCATATTCTCTATCAGGGCGTTAACTGTAGCAATATGAGCTGGTGATGCATTTAATTCACAGTGAAAATCCAGATCATACTACAAACACTGCTTAACAATGGACCCCCAGGGTGGTGCGTTCAAAGGTTGAGGACCATTTCTGACTTTCGATTAACATTCCTAACTATTAAAAAAAATCACGGAATAAAACTAGGTTACACAAACACAGGCTACCGTAACTTAAATCATCATCTAGCCTCTTAATCAGCAAGAGATCTCTGTGCCACTGCTCGTAACATACTTGTACAGGTAAATGGTAAATGTAGCTGAATAACTCGTTCTCTCTTCATCGGCCATCTGCAAGTAAGCTTAAGCTAACCGTTTCACTTCTCAAATTCATACTTTTGAATTCCCACAATCTTTTTCTCAGTAAATGCTAACACTTCTCTTTACATGTCGTTTATCATTATACACCCTTGATGTTGCGTTGCTAGCTTAAAACACCAGCTAACGTGGAAGTCACACGTCTACTTACCTTAGCATGTAAACTGGCACAGTCCGTCTGATGAACCCACACAACGAGCAGCCGGTTGAAATGTTTATTTTATTTAATTTCTTTGTATTGTTCGCACATGCTCGGTAGAAAACACGTACGGTCTAGCTTGAAAGCAGATAATAACATTAGTAAAGCAGTCCTTTTGAACATACATAAAACCATATTGCTCTTATTGCTCGGTGTGTGTCACGTTATTAAGCCACACCCCTACAGCGTTGTCATGGTGTCTGCCCCGTATGGCACGTGACCTCACCTGGGGCGACCTACAGCATCAGCTGCTGTTGTTCGCCAAATGAAAAACTGCATTGAATTTGATATTTCTAAGTCACTGTGCTGTTTATTTTCCATACATGTGTTTTTTCTTGAATTGTTTTAAGTATATTTACTTATTGTTAGTGACGTAAATATGACTTAACGTAACAAATGAAACTTTCCGATAATAACAGTAAAATAATAAAGTCCTACTTGACGACAAACTAAACTACATACTGCGGAGCCAGCAACTGTCCTGCTTCAATTTCAGTTTTTAAAAATGCATAGCATATACAGTACTGTGCAAAAGTCTTGTGTCAACCCTAACGTAACTTTTAGATACTGTTCATCTGCTGTAGATAGATTTTAGACTCCCTTCTCCCTTTGTCCTAAACTTATCCAATTTCCTCTTATTTATTCATTCATTTATGTATTTATTAGGGACGAACTGCACAACATGGTAACAACAGCTCTTTGTAAATCACCTTTTAGGTGCAGAAACACTATTTTATGTCAAACTGTGTCGTCTCACGTGGTTTAACAGACAAGCAAACAAACAAATTCGTCTGACTTAATCAGGCTGAGGAAGCAGCCAATGTGCAAAGAAAAACTTTGATAGATCCTCAGAAATCCCGAAGAGTTATTTTTCAGGACTATTTAAAAATGACAAGAACGTCACTGCAAGCAAAAATGAGGGGTGCCTTGAGATTTTAGAAAGTACTGTAGAATAACAGATTACTTCACATGTGAAACAAAGCGAAGAAACAGAACTCCAGATTGCATTAGACCTATATTTGCCATTTTGTAGTATCACCTCTTTAAAGTTAGGTCCACGAAAACTTCCTGATGCTGTATCTCATGATCCCCATTGTTGGGGATACCATAGCAGTCCACACTGCACTGAATATTGGCTGAAATCAAATTACTGTTAAGACATCTGTCATCAAGCTGTGCTTCTTATTTGTGTATGACAGTTTTAAAACCCCTGGATACTTCATTGTTTTTCTGGTTAAATAAAGCTGGCTGATTGGTGTTGTTGAAATGACTAAACACATGTGCAATTGTGAGTTTCATTTTTGGGTTTCTCTATCAAATGGCAGACATTTTTCATTAAGCACAAAATCATAGACACACATTATTTGCTATGTCGAATCATTTATTCCAGCTTCAGGATGGTGCAAAGCCAAATTTGGATCTGGAGCTACCAAAAAAGAAGTGGCTTTCTGTCCATTTCTGCCATCATGCAGAGGCAAGTGAGCACAACCAGCAGGTCCTTGTGAAGCTTTCTTGGTGCAGTGGTCATTATCACCTTCTTCAGGAAGTCTGGATTATTGTAGTCCATTTCCTGTGTGCTGTGTTCACTTGGCCTTTCCGTTAGGATCCCGTAGGTGTTCACAATGAACTCAGTAAAAGGAGGGTGAAGTGCTTCTTTATACCCACGCTGGCTCAGCCTTTCCACGAGCTCTGCATGCCTCTGAGTGAGATGAAGCTGATAGCCTTGGTCCACCTTCCCTGTCAGTGGATGTGTGCTAACCTGTAATGAGTAAATAAAAGGTGAATATGAGCACTGCCATATTAAACAGGAAACTCCTCAACAGACACATTTGTACTAATTAAATTGAGCTCCTCATTATATCATTGTGATAATTCTTACCTCTATTATCTTGTTTGGTATATTGGCCATTATGAAACCGTAGAGCCTCGTGTGACCCTGGAAGATGTAGGAGAGAATTCTCCTATCCAGCTGATAGCAAATCTCTCCAAGAAGCCTGTTTGGGGCTGAAGATAGATAATAAAAATGAATTATTTCTTTCTTAGAGTGTCAACAGTGCAATTACAGCTCAAACATTTTCTGCATTTGAAGTAACAATCACCCTTGCTGTCAAGAGGAACATCAGTTCTGCGGCTGTGACGCTCAGCTGTCTCATCTGTGTCTGTGTGCAGAGAGCTTTGGATGAAAGACTTGAAGTCGATGGGAGACGAAGATCGATGTTCCCATTTGGGTTTGGTTTGTTGCAAGTCTTTTCTGAATTGTTTCTCATCAAAGGTGCGCTGCCACTGAGTTAATGGTTCTGTTCCTGAGATGGAGCAAACTGATAAAAAACAACGGCCTTGTTATTCATCATTAATAACAAGCAGAAAATCAGAGGTATGTGCACAGTGAAAGTTGTCTAATAAACCAGTGATTATTGCAAAAGCTTTTCTTTGATTGTAGCTCCAGAGTGGAGGCGTAACCCCATCACACTTGTTTCAGTCCTTCTGAGCTGGTTGACCCCATGGCATAGACCTGATTTTAAAATATGGATTAACCGAAGGATTAGAGAGTGTGTGTCTGTAATGATATTCCCCCCAAAATGTCCCATTTTATAACCCAATTTGACTTAAATTACCCCTTTTATCTCTCTAGTACTTTATATTATCGTACTGTATTTGAACCACTCTTTTTTTAACCACAGATGCCTGAAAAGCATGTTGCTCGTAATATGCAGGATAACAAATACGCCTCTATAAATTAAATTAAATAAAAGCAATTGTCATTATGCTGCACATGCATTTACCAAGGATCTATTGTTGCCCTCGCTAGCCTTTGTACGCTTCAAAGAACGGGGCAATGCCATTCAAACAATTAACTTGAAAATTACTTTAATGTACACTGAAAATAATATTTATTAGTCATTAATACAGAGAGATTGAGGACAAAGTAATTGGACCCAGGCTATTTTAAAGAAAAATAGCCTGGGTCCATTTATTCTACTACGAAGTGTTGTTTTTTAAAATGCTGGATCTACATATTAAGGAGGATTAATAAAATACAGAAAAAATATATTTATAAATGCTTACCCTTTACTATACATCACGTAGACATAACATTACTTGTTTAAAGAAGTAAAAAATATAGATTTCTAAGCAAAGCCAGTCAGAAGTCAACACTGATGCCACCACCTAGTGGCAAAGAAAACCACAATACCTGTTAATTCCTCCAGAGTATCTTTGTTGAAGCTCTCCATCCTAGCTCTGAGGTCTATGTTTTCTTTGACCACACTTAATATCGACTTCAGCTGATCATTGTCCTGTCTGAGCTGGTCATTTTTTAACCGCAAGGCCACAGCAGTTTGCTCCAGATTCATTGGAGGGTCTCAGTTTCACAGCTAAGCCACAAAATGCCCCCAAAACAAAACTGTATCAATTCAAATGACAACAGAACTCTGGCAGCAGTTGACTTTGACAGGATTCTTTTAGTTCAATGAAAACAGAGAAAGAGAGAGAGAGAGAGAGAGAGAGAGAGAGAGAGAGAGAGAGAGAGAGAGAGAGAGAGAGAGAGAGAAAGAGAGAGCGCATCAAGATTTTAAGTTTCCTCGATACATGAAGGAATGACCATTAATTCATCACTTTTTAAAAGGTTTCATCATTGGATTAATCTTGCCTAGCTGTCATGGAGTCACATACATTTATATTTAGGTTTGGCTGCAGTTATGGTTTCATCTACTGCACATTTTAGCCCTTCTTATTTCTGCTGTTTTTTTAGGTTAAGCATTAAAGATTCACTTTTGATCCCAGCAAACAAAAATTTGACAAAACAATCCCAAAGTCCACATGCTAATGAGACTAGATATCAACAAAGCATTCTTCTGGCTAATTAAAACTCCTCCTGGTAAAAAAACAAAAAACAAAAACACCAAAACAAAAAGAAAAAAGAAAAAAAAACCTTGGGATCATTTTGGCAAACCTTTGTCCTTTTTAATGGTTTTGTTTGGCATAGGATACAATTTTCTAAACCAAAATACAAGTTTTGTACATATACTGCAGAAAACTGTAGCAATCTCTAAGCTGGAGGCTATGTGGTCCTACTTACACTACATAGCATCATACAAAAACTACATTTACTGGGTGAAGCAAAAGCAATCTTCAACTATGTAACGAATACACACTACAAAGCAAAGCAAAAATCAACATTATCAGAATTCGCTTCCGTGTTTGAACGGAAAACAGTTTTGATTGTCGCTCCCTTTGCTCAGCCTCCTCTGGCTCTGCCAATGATGGCGAGAATATAGAGGAAGATGTTGATGATGTCTGTGTACAGGTTTAGAGCAGCAAAGACGTATTCCTCGGGACTCAGGGCCAGTTCCTTGTTGCCAAGAAGCATCTGAGTGTCCACAGCCAAGAACTGCAACACACAAATTTAATACAGTCAAAGATTTTCACCAATAAATAACAGAAAAGAAAATGTAAAATTTATATATAAAGATCTGACTTCTGTTCATGTGTGGTGCAACATTAGTTCCAGTTTCCATTATCCAAATTACAGTTAGCGCCACTATCAAGCTACGGAGATAGGTTGGTTTCGTTTTGCTTGTCCAGATGAACATTCAAATAACCTTTAAAGCTTCAATAATGTGCCTCTGCGAAACCACCACTCTGTTATTCACTTTCACTTTATTCCCTTTCCGACCAGACTCAACATGCCATTCGTTTAAATGTACACTCTCCAGTCACTTCACTGGGTATTCTGGTTTAACTGCTTGTTAAAGCAAATATCTAATTAGCCAATAACAAGGCAGGAATATGTAGCTACAGCTAAAATGAGCACCAGAATGGGTGGAACCTTGGCAGATAGGCTACAGCAGCAGAAGACCACACCGGGTGCAAGGTCAGAATTTGGTGTAAATTATACAAAAGCATGGATCCATCCTGCCATGTAGAATTAGAGTTCTGAGGGCAAAACGGGATCTAGCCTGGTACAGCTAACAGTGTCTGGTGAGTGTAGTCCTTTAATTATTAAAAAGCTGTTCTGTGATGGTAATGTTTCTGAAAACAAACACTGCTGTCACACCGAATGTTTACATCTTTAATGCTGCCTGGGGTGCTGTGGCAAGTCTGGGTTGAAGACAGGTGTTTCGTAAAGTCTGTCTTGTTCATTTCTTTCTTCCTTATTTTCTGTGACTGTCTGCTCCTTCTTATAACCACTGACCAGACTTCTGTGAAAAGCATCTGTATGAAATCCAGCCACAAGGTACATCAATAAACCCTGAACTCTAAAGAAAGACCCTAAACAAATGTCAGCTGATTACTGTTGTTTTGATGTGTGACCAAGTTAGATTAGGTTACAGCATCACAAAATAAAAGCACCAACACAAAATTTCACACAAATCCGACCTAGCAGTAGTGACGAGTTTGTTTAAGGACTTACACAGGTGAAGAGTAATGCTCCCAGTCCAGCATAGACAATATGCAGGATTTTGTCACGGATGAAGATGCAGAGGAAGCCAAAGACGATCAAGACAATTAAACAGACGAAAAGTACCCCGTAACAGGAAGTAAAGTCATACTTGGTCTGTTGGAAGAAGAAAAACCTATGATTATTTACATATTGAAGAATGATTAACGCACTCGATATGTAGACCAGAGGCAGAGATCTACAGGTACAAACCTGCAGAGAGAAGATGACCACCGTGAAGCACACAATTGCTGTGATGCCCACAGCCATGATCACCGAATCGGTTTCATGGAAGCTGGCGATCATTCCCACCATGTAGGACATACTTAGAGTCAAAATGGACTGTAAAGAAGACAAGCACAGTACATCAGCGGGCAGATAAATCACAGATGATTTTACAGTTACACAACTTTTTACTGTAAACCTCAAATACAAAATGTCAACACTTCAGGACAAAAGCTGCCTGACCCCTCGACTTCTTATAAATTAACCAACTCAGTTTTTGAAAGAAGGAGTTACATAAGTGCAAGTAGGATTTCCTTCCCCAAAATCTACACAATGATGAAAACACCCCCTGGCTTACCAGTGCAACCAGGTTCCAAGGGTGTCTACGACGAACATTTCCACAGCAGCTGATCACGCAAACGGACACAAAGAACACAATGTAGGACACCAAATATGTCCACATGTTCGCCGCTACAAACACCTTGACCTGTTCCACAAAGGTGAAAACAGCCACGAATGCGAATGTCACCATGAGCTGAGCGGTTAACACCAAGAATACCTGTAGGGAAAAGTGAACACACATTTGTAAATAATAAACAAGGTGAATATCTTGTTTGTACTGAAGTATCTGTTTGACCCTACCAAGTAGGAAATATTAGTTTTAGTCATTTGTTTCAGCTTTAAGTAACATAACCCTGCTGATTATTTCAAAGATACTTGATGAAAATATTACAAATATACGTGGCTCAAAATAACCGAAGCATCTTCTTACCTTTCGTATAAACGCTCGTCGTATTGTCTTGTTATCCAATCCAAAATCAAACTCTTGATTCTCATGAAAAGCTGGTGGATCCTCATTATGGAAAACGTCTCCTGCAATGGCAATGACAAACTGAGAACAAAGTTAAAAGAAAAAAAAAGTGGCAGTGTTTCAAACACCCACCTGCGATATTTTCATTAAAGCCATATGCTGGTGGAGGATATGCAGGATATGATGGGTTGGCGAATCCTGACTGTCCTTGGTTGGGGTTCACGGCCATTCCGAAATCTCCCGGGACACCGGGTGCAAACGCAGTCGGTGGAGGGAAGGGATGGACACCAGCACCAGGTACGTGGCCCTCGAGCGTACTTGGACCCGGCACATTCGTGCCAAAGGCAACGGGAAACGCTGGCTGCCCGGGGAGAGGTGGCTGAGATGCTCCCACCATCACGGGAGTGTATTCAGTCTTCTCGGTAGTCATCTCCGCCTTAGATCGGGAGCAGATACCGTCCGGTGCGCAGGGATACGAGATAACCTCTGAAAAGGATAAAATACAAAGAAGAACAACAAATATGCGACTTGACAGATAATGTTGGCAGCGAAGTATACACATATACACGCAGCGATACAGAAGTCACGTGGAAGCGGTTACTTCCGGTACCTATTGTTTTCCCACAAACACCGATATCTCAATTAAAACAAGCGTTTTGTAACCACTGTACATATTGTCAGTGCTTCTGCCGCTAGCACGAGTCCACACGTGGAGCTCACTTGACACCAGGGTCGAAAAAAAAAGAATCGGCACCGTTTGAAACATCCCGAGAATCGCGAGGTTTACAGGATAAAAGAAATAGGCCACAAATCTGACTTTCATCCACGAAACGACCCTTTAGCTCACGTATTCTGCACACCGCAGGCCCTCTGAATTAAAATAAGACATGGAAATACATGTCATATTTCTGACAAAGAACGAATTAGCATGTGAGTTTTTTTTTTCTGTTAAATTGATTAACATAGTATAGACATGTTTTTTCTAAAAAAAAAAAAAAAAAAAAAAGGCAGGCGAAAGGAAGCAGAGATCAACAGTTATGATAGCTGAAGTCTCTAAATGCTACTCACATTGCTGGGAAGAAACGTTTCAGTTCCAAATGGCTTCCCTTTGAATCATTTGTGGGTGTCGTTTTGCAGGTTTTTTGAATTTTAAGGCACTGTGATTGCTAAAGAACGACTTCCTCTTAACGCGCTCGACAGACGGAATGCGTGCGCCGCGTTCACGAAACATGGGAGAAATGGGACAGGTGATACCGATGTTCTCACCGCAATGATTTGCGAGCTTTTTCTTTCCGTAAAGATAGAAAGTTTTCTGATAGGACACTGGCTATATATATATATATTTTAAATACGTCACATAAACACCAAAACTCGATATCAACTAAGCCATGTTTAAATTTATTTTAAATGAGTTACTTTGACCGACGTCAGGTCATGTTCGCTTAACTTTCACGTGATTAACCAGCATTTTTGTAAGAGAAGATTTCGCCCCCTATGTCATTGGTATTCAACGTATAGTGTGTGCATAAATGCTTTAGCAAATCTTAAAATTAAAAACAAATCAAAGAACCTCCTTAAGTAACTTTGATATGGCTTGAATGCGTCAGGCCTGGCAGTGCCGCTGGCCTTCAGCTCCGCCCAACGTGTGAGTAAAATTGAAAGTAATGTGCTCAAAGCTCGATGTGAAACAGGCGTTCGTGGGAAAACTTAACCACAGAGCTCAAGGTGTCACGACTCAATGGTGTGCAATACTCACATTAACCAGCAGGTGTCAGGAGGCAGCAGCTATGGTGTCAAACTCTGGCCCGCAGCCTAATTACATTTGGCCCTCGAAGCCATACCAAATTACTATCAGAGCTGGCCTACTGGTATTATACAGCTAATATATATATTGTTTAGTATTAAGCTTTGCTTGTTCCATATTCAGTTTTTCAGCAAAACGTGTTTGAGTCCATAAGAAAAGATTCATTCTTATATCTGGAGGAATAAATATATTTCAATAAATATTAACGTTAGCCCGCGACTTTGTTCCAGTTTTGAATTTTGGCCCACTGTGTATTTGAGTTTGACACCCCTGTTGTAAAGCATCATAAACATGAAGCTGGGCAAAAGTCTTGAGCCATCCCTCATTTCTTTATATTTTGTTCTAAACAATCAGGTATTCTTGTCATTTTAAAAAAGTGGTCTTGAGCAGCAACTCCCAGGGATTTATAGACTTCTTTCAAAGTTTTCCTTTGAAAATTTGTTGCTTTTTCACTCATTTTCAGTGCAGTGTACACAGGGGGTACTAGTATTTTTGTAATAGTATTTTTGCCCCAACAAGGTTATTCTCAAAGAACATTGTGTCCTTAAAAATCTGACGAAAGTGGACAAGGAGAAGAAGAAGGAAGAAGTGGCAAGCCTAAAAACTATCTTTAGCAAATGATAATAAATTCCAGCAAAGACCTGACACAGAACCTGACCTATAAGCAGTTCCATCTGCTGTTCACTGAAGCCTCATCAAAAATGGTCTCAGAGGAAGGTGGCTGTCAAGACGCCATTCTTAAGGATTGTCAGCCCTGAACACGAGTGAGGACACATTTTATGGAGTGATGAATCCAAAGGTGAAGTTTTTGGGTTCAAATCATCATCGGTATGAATGGAAGAGGTCAGGAGAGAGATATAACAGCGAGTGTTTACAGCTATCCCTAAAACACAGTCATCTTGATGGAGAACAGAACAAAAGGCAGCCAACATCCAAAGAACAGCTTTAAACGTCCTTTTAGAAACCTGGAGAATCTTCTTTCATACTGCCAAACAATTAAACAAGAACACAGAAACAGTTGAAGGTAAATTTTGATTTATTTCCCAAATAAAATATCTGTATAGTTGAGTCATGCATTACAAGGTCAACAGCTGTTGCTCTTGCATCAGAAAACCTTTAATGTCAAAAGACATAAAATGTGATCGATTTTAAAAACAGCCTGTCAGTTATCAAATTACTCAAGTATCAAAAGTGACATTAAAGAGCTATTAATCTATTAGACAACATAAAAACAACAGAACAGTATAGAAAAAAAAGAAACACTTTAAAGTTACTGCTACCTTTCCACTCATCATTTGTTCTTTATACAGACGACAGCTTTGCAAAGCCGAGCGTTCACATCCATCATATGCTCTTGATCATGAGAAATGCAGCAGCACACATGGACATGTTCCACAGTAGACTTTTATACTAACATATGAAAACAAAGGGTTTATTGCTGTAAGGCTCCATAATAAATACATAAATAGCATAATTTAAACACACGATGAAACATTTTATGAAAATGAAAGATTCACATTCAACAGCGTTTCTTCCCTTTAGCTGAACATACTTGAGTGATTAAAAGGGAAGAAGCGCGAGTGCTTTTACCAGCTTCAGCTGTCACCAGAGCATTTTGTCTTATGTGCCGCAGAAAAAAATACTTTTTAAAAGGGATTTCTTTTCCCAAGGGTCTCTAATCTACCTCACTCCAAACAATAATATATATGTGTATATATATATATATATATATAAAAAGTCTTAATAAACACTGACGTTTCCATCAGTGCCTGGATAGCTTTGTGAAACAAAAAGAAAAAAAAATGGTCCGAAACTATTTCAATACTGAGAACTGCATGAAGGTGTAACATACTGTCGCCAGGTGTTATCGCTGATTTTTAAATTAGCGTGGAAGAAATCTGATCATAAGACATGAATGCACTTTGGACTTACCCCTGCAACATATATACAAAACTCAGCAACAGCTGTCTTGATGTCCAGTGAGTCAACTTCAGTTAACCTGACAAATTTTTTACTGCTGAATAAATATTAAATATTCATTTATATCCAATACTGATCTCACTTGAATAAAATATACATTCCTCACTTGTCTCAACATTGTCTTCTCGCTCTTTGGTAGAGGTTCTGCTTAGTTAAAACCTGGAAGTGACAACCTTTCTTTTCTTTTTAAATCAGCCTCAATCTGTCTGCATCTCCTCCCTTCACCCTCTTCGTGGAAAGAGCTCACCTCCCCTTCTTTTCTTTCTGTAAGGTAGTCTTAAAGGTTTTACTGCATGCGATCTGTCTGGAGCTGCTGAGGCTGATACTGACTGAAGGCCGCAGCAGCTGCTGCTGCTCCTGGGGTGGCAGCGGTGGCAAGCGGCTGCTGGACAGCGTACCCATACCCCGCTGTAGTCATGTAGCTCGTCGGTGCTGGTGAAGCTGCGTACGGATACTGCTCATAGGCAGCAGCTGCAGCAGCAGCAGTCGCAGCAGCTGCAGAGTACTGGGCATAAGCTGCTCCAGTATAGTCAAGGTATGGGGAAGTGGCAGCAGCAGCTGTTGCTGTAGCCGCAGACTGTTGTACATGAGGGATCACCACGCTGGGTTGGACAAAGGCTTGAGGGAAGACATAATGAGCTGGGATCCTGTAGGACACAAAGATGCACAGGGTCAGAACAGAGCCACAGTCAGTCATCTTTCCAACGCTGGAAAACTGAAAAGCAGGTGCCAAATATGTCAGTCCAGTCCTCAGAACACAGCAAATCCATTCATTAACGGAAAAAATAAAAACCCTACCTAGAAATGAAACGTTAAAAAGCAGCAAAAACCACAAAGAAACACAAGCGTAGCTTTAAATTTCAAAAAGCACCCGAATCTGAAACACAGTGAGCCATTAAAAGAAGACATAGCCAAGCTCTGCACCCCAACGCTTCACTGAAAACCATATTTGACAAAATGCGAGCTTATCGCAAAAACACAACATATCAGTTCGAGAAATGGACATGGTTCTGTCCACATACTGCAACACCAACACCACACATACAAGCATGCCCACACATGTTAATAGGTCCTTAAACGAAAAAAAAGAAAGAGAAAAATGACTGTTTTGCACGTAGCTGTTAAAGTAACCATACAGCATCTTATCAAAAGTAGGTGCTTAGCTGTATCATGTTGTGCAGATGGCTGTTTGAAAAAGAAATAAACAAGACTGTGTAATAAAGGGACATCTCCATTTGATGATGATGGAAACATACAACCTTTGTATCTGGGTAAACTTGCCTCCACTTTAAACTTCTGTCAGAGTCATGCTAACTAAATACACCGAGGAGCAGGTGTAAAGTATATTTATCCACTGACACGTGCACCTCTTCTACCCTTCCAGACATACCACCACCCCGCGCAAATACACACGCACGGCCAACTTGAGTGACAAGGGAGGCTGGCTGCATGCTATTTTTGCTCCTCTTGTCATCGCAAAAGGACAAGCTGATCTTCTCCTTCAGTGACACATGGCAGAGCTCTCCTCAACAACTGCCTACACCTCACTATGATCAGATTGAAGGTGTCCCCACTGATAAGTGAAAATGGGAGGCGAAACAAAGGCTAACTCTTTTGTCTTATAGAGGCACATCGATTCCAGAAAACTCCCAATGCTTATTTTTGAGCGTGACCCGTCTAATTACTTTAACAGCTTTCAACTTGACAAGACAGAAGCCATCACGCTGGTATCCTCGCTTTGTGACGCAACTTGGTTTTACTACAAAGTGTTTAAATGCTGTAAAGGTCACAGCTGACTTTAAGTGTGACTACTGAAAGGAGGGCATGGAGGTTTTGTCGTCCTGCAAGTGGAGAGCTAAATAAAGGTGCATTGTAAATCACCAGGGCACATGGATAATCCCCAGCACATACCCAAAACGCCTCATGGGCGCATGGCTCGTCCCACCTGTCGTCCGCAGCCGAGCGGCTCCGTCTCTGCCATACATTATTAACAGCGCTGCTGAGTGACTCCCTTTTTTCCATCTGAATTTGAGAGGCCATGCGGATCACTGTAGCCAACAGCTGCTGCCTAAGAGACGAGCTAAGAGCTCTTGTCTTCACCCTATATTGCAGGGACTATATGAGCACACCTAAACTCATGTGTCATAGCTACAATAATGAATTCATAACGATAAAATTTCAACAGAGTGATCCAGCTTTAATTTGAAACATTTTTGTTAAAAAAATAACTTACTTCACCAAAGCACAGCCTTTCTGCAAAGAGGGAGGCAATCGAACACACTCATACACACCACTTGAGTGATGGCAAAAAAAAAAAAAAACACTGAATATTTGTGACTGATCAGAAAGAAAATACTCAGTATATGTACCTGTAGATGTAAGCTACAAATGAAAGCAGTAGGTTAATTGAAAAAAAAAAACAAAAAAAAAAAAAACACAGCATCCTGGGTAAGGAAACAGAAAATGAACTCCCACATGCAAGCCAGTGTTTGTTTTGTTGCCGGGGATTGAATTTGAAATTAACACACTGAGTGATCGTCAACCCCAACCCCTTTTGACAACAAAACACAGTGAACTTCATGTTAACCAGAAACCAGGAATAAATAAATAAAAACACAGGCTAAAGCACAATCATTAAAACGGGAAAAAGAATCAACACCCCATCGCAGAGTTATAACTCCCTATGATGACTGGAAAAGTCTGTATGAAAAAATCCCCTTCTGAACGCCCCACATCCCCCACTGCAAGTAGAAGTAAGCACACAGTTAAGCTGAACGCCACATCATACTGAAAACAAGGCACACACCAATCTATGTACTATGGAAAACTGAAAAAAAAAAATCATCAAAGAAAACAACAACAGCAGAAGATTTCCATGCATCTAGTCACCATTTCTGTTCGTTTGTGTATGTCAGAGTATACAGGTAACACTTTAGCGCTCTGCCCAATGCAGACTCAGCTATTCCTCAAATCATCATGTCACTTCATCAGCTATTTTAACCGTTACCGACCCTGTCAGATCAGAGAGAAATAGACAACATGAAGACAAGTCCTGCAGTGGCTGGGGACAAACGCTCACTTCCTTCACAATCAACCTCAAGCAGAGGGGCACACATGTACACTCACATGTCATCAGTCAGGGTGAAACAGATGGAGGCAATAATAAATACACGTTTAAAACAATAATAATGAAAAAAATATAGTCAAGGGCATTTCTAATAGAGACAGATTTTTGTGACAGAAACAAAATGTAGCTTCACATACCCGTAAGGTCTCTGGATGAATGCTGGATGGATCTGAGGCACACCAAATGCAAAGCCTGGAGTTGATACAGACCATTGTGAAACATTTTTTTTTTTTAAAGATTTTAAAAAACAAACCAGGAAGAAAAATACCTACAAGTTTTCTTAGATTTGTTTCCATAAACTTTAATTAGCTTAATTTAGTTTAGTTCTTTTTATATTCGATTGTAAAATAAAATAAAAACAAAACTGAGGTCCAGTCCCTCACCTGGCTGAATGACCCTGGGTTTGGCCCCAAGATACGCCAGGTTCACATTGGCTTTCCTTCCATCTATTATGGGGTTGGGGTCCTTGCAGGCTCGGTCGGCAGAGGCCCGGTCTGCCATGGTCACCTAAATTAGGACAACGCGTTTTCCATGAGATGATACTCCTGCACACGAAACAGCGCATTCTACTTGACTTGTTCAGCTGACCGGATCGTTATATAATTACAAGATTTACTTACGAATCCATAACCTCTGGATTTGCCCGTCTGCCGGTCAGTGATAACAACGGCCTCTTCGATTTCTCCAAACACCTCGAAGTATTTTCTCAGACTTGAGTCGGTTGTGTGATAAGGAAGACCTCCCACAAAGATCTTGGTGAAGGTGGTGTCTTTCTGTGCCGCGTGCATTGTGTGAAAGCTGTGTTTCAAAATGATTTCCGGGGAGTTTTAAAAGTTAGATAAAGGAAAGAGGAGCGTTCAGTGTGCGGACAGGAGGCCCCCCGAAAGTGTGACTGTGCGTCTGAAAGAGGAGGAAGACACCTGTTTGTTGTGTGTGTGCTTCCCAGTTGTCAGTGTGCGTGACACGGATCCTTAACTCCACCCAGATCCAGACCACCACACCGTGTTCAGGCTCCCTACTGTCGCACAACTGCTGAAACTGTCACAAGGGCACGCAGCGTAGAGCTGAATAAAGTTACTCAGTTACTTCGACCATGTATGTTCATATATAAGTTAGGGTTGACTGGGAAATAATAGCATGTTGGGAATGTCAGTTCTCCCCGGAAACTCATGCAGTCCGTGGGTGCACAGCACTTGCTGGGGTGTAATTTAATAAGTTCATAATGAAAGTGCAAAAAAAAAAAGCTGAAAATCTTGCTCAAATAATGTATTCTTTACGATCGTCTTAGTTTACTGTAGTATAAGCTGTTTTTTTTATATTTTATTTTATTTTCCTATAGCATCTCCTCCTATTGGAAATAAACAGAATCAATCATCAATATCCGGTTATAATAGACACTTTTAAAACTAGTTTGTTTTTTGTTTGTTTGGGGAACAATTTAGGGAACTTACTTTACAGTTGTGGTTAGAAGTTTACATTACCATGAGCATGACCTGTCATTGTAATTTGGGGCTTTTAATATCTTCCATGAACTTTTTTTTTCCCAGGGTGGAGTTATTGCACAGCATACATCTTTAATGAAGAAAACAAGAATTGGGTGCACAAGTTTGAACTTCTTTTGGATTTTCTCTAATCCACACAGGGTAAAAAAAAAAAAAAAAAAAGTATACTCAAATAATTACATATGCTCACTTAAATCTTTTAATAACTTTTGTCTTTTAACTTTGCCAACGCCAAGGCCCATGAAGTTTCAGATTTGAGAGAATCAAAAATAAATTCAAACTTGTGCGTCCAGTTTAAAATAGTTAAATATGTATGCTGTAAAAATCATTCCACCCTGGAAAAAGAACAGTTTAAACAAATCCTTAAAAGCCCCAAATTACCATGACACTCATGCCTGTGATGAGTGTATGTAAACAGACTACCATAACTGTAGGTTAAAAGCACCTCAAACATGACACCACTGGCTACAGACAGGCTGGAAAGATTTAAAACTATTAAAGGGCTTCATCATTTTAAGGGGGCAACGTACTTATTATTCCTGTTTCCAGGATGTTTATATTGTGCCTGGCGATATTTCACACATGCTGCACATCTTAAAGTAAAATGTGTTCTAGTATAACATCATTTGGAAGTTTTTTTAAAAACATGAGATTATTGTAAATTCATTACCCTGTATGCTATCTTCTCCTGTACACCTTAGACATAGCATTCTTATTTAGATCTCAAAACAGTGCAGTTATATGAAAAAGAAAGTTTTCAAACAAAGTACACCCTCACTGCTTCCATAGTAATTAAGAGGGTAATTGATTAACCTGATTAACAGATCATTCACAGGTGTGTGTGAGCAATCAGATGTGTGTTGGCACAACGCCACGGTCTTCCCAAGAGTGAACGCCCCAGCAAATTCACCCCAAGGTCAGACCATGCAATACTCTGGGAAACTGCAAAAAACCAAAGAGCTACATCTCAGACTCTACAGGCCTCAGTTAGGATGTTAAATGTTAAAATTCATGGCAGTAAAATTAGAAATTAGGAAGAAGAATTCGGAAGGGTTGCCAGGAGAAAGCATCTTCTCTCTAAAAAGAACATGGCAGCACAGCTTATGTTTACAAAGTTGTAACTAAAGATACAACAAGACTTCTGGACGCTAGTGTGTTCTTTTGAATAATGCTATGTTTGGTCAAAATCAGTCACAGACTATTGGCACAAACACATCATTCCCACCGTGAACAAGGGTGGTGGAGGAACGGTTATTTGGGTTTGTTTACAGCCACAGGACTTGGGCATCTTGCAGTCATTGAGTTGGCCATGAACTCCTCATTACCAAAGTAATGTAGAGTCAATGTAGGTAGTTCTAAGAGCTACTGAATCATAGGGTGCACTTAGTTTTTCACTGAACTGCTTAGAGTCCTGTGAAAACTTTCTTTTCGCAAGGACTTAAATTGCTGTATACTGTTGCTGTTTCCTATTCCAAATATTAAAACTGCACTACATCCCAGCATAGGACGGAACTAAAAACACAAACTGCTGGCTAATCCTACATTATCACCAGACTTTTTTTTTTAATTGAAAAAAGTTAATATTAGACTACATTTTAATATATGTATATATATACACACATCCAGGAAACAGGTTTGTCAGCCTGAAGGTATCGCTACATTAGAAAAATGCAGTGGTTAAAAGTAACTTCTTGTTTTTTCTTTTTTCCTGCATCTGAATCCTGAATTTCAAATTTACTTGCATATACTAGTTAGGTAAATACACTAGGTTAGCATGCATGAGCAGAATGAAGAGTCAACACATACACTGATTGTAAATGTTCTATTCTAGAACATTTTGTACCAATTAAACAATTCAAGATACATTATAAATACAATTCTGTACATTATAATAGTGTATGTTCAAATACATTTCTATTTACAACTCCTTTTTAGGGAGAGCAGCTTTGTTCTCTTCTTTAAAGTAAGGTTCTTGGGTTTCTTTCTTTTACTTGCAATTACAGCTTGAATATTTACCTATTTCTAGTCAGTTCCACAGTTCACCGCTTTGATAAAACACACGTTTGTAGGAAACTCTTCTTCATACCTAAGCTAACTTTCTCTAACCCGATGCTGTCCATCGCCCCTTTATTCAATCCTCCATGTGAAAAACTGAGTTATTGAGTACCTTTTAACGTGTAGCATCACTCATCAGTCTGTTAGCATGTAAAATGGAGATGGACATCAGCTAAAAAGGCATTCAATCAGTCAGTCAGCAAGGCAGGATGGCATTTTGAATACTTGTGGGTTTCAAAATATACATACAGGTTCTGATCCATACAGCTATGGTTATAACTACTGAGTATTTTGGGACTTATGTGCCTCTTTTTATAAAAACAGGGCAATAAGGCATCAGTATAACCAGCCTCAGACAAAACCTAGCTGCTTTGTACATCTAGTGTTGACACACAGTTCATCGGTTGCAAATATTTCATCAGTCCATCGTGGAAGACAGTCAACAAACTCTCCAAGAATCCTTTCCAGTGCAAGCATTCGAACACCAACAGTTTCGTGCTGGATGGATGGGGATTATTTCCTCCACAGTGTTACAGTACGTCAACAGCAACATTTCTAACTGCAACTCGGGTTTGCAGATTCGTCTTATGCTCAGGGTATGTGGCATTACTCCTAGAGATATGGCACTAAGCTTTAATTGGACACATCGATTTGTAGCAAATACGTCCACATACGCACATTAGAAAAATAACATGTAACTCATAACAGCAGATATGGAACCGAAGTTCTTTGGTTAGCCCTGATATTTCATATTGATGTAAATATCAATGTTTATTAACAGTAGTACATTCTTAATCTTCATATCCCAGATTACTCCATTATGAGCCTAGGGGGAGCTGGGGGGGGGGGGTGGCTGGAGTGCATTGCCTTACAAAAATACGGTAGTGTTCAGAACCAATGTAACAAAAAGTATGTGGGTAATATTGTATAAAGACTCCCAGATTAAAGTTTTCTATAAAAATATCACCATATAGAAAACTAAGATATGTGCATAGTGATTTTTTTTGTTGTTGTCAGTGAACAATAATTAGGATATACCTTCATTAAATGCACAGGTAAGATATGCTTTCAGACAGCACAGACTCCTTCAGCTCAGAGACTTGAGTGGTCAAAAAGATAATATGAAGGGAGGCCGAAGAGGATCTGAGGACCACCCTCAGATCCCTGCAACTCCCCAGAAAACATGTCCTTCTTTGGGTCCTATCTGATCAGAGTCTGCGGTTCTGTGTCCATGGAGGGTGGTCCTCTGGTGAGACGAGATGGCTTCACAAACACGCCGTGGCCTGGGGGACAGCGGAAGTACACCCTGCCCTGGACTGTCCCATTGTGCTTACCTATAGGATGAGGCATAACTTATTAGAGGACTTACGGCTCACTTCTAATCACTTTTAATGTAGACTTCTCTTACAAATATGTTTTACAAAACAAGTAAAATGTAAATAAAATCAGAATAAAAAAGAATTTTTAAGCCTTTCAGAAAAAAAAAAGTCATTTTAAACTTGATGCCAACAAAACATTTCCAGAAAGCTGTCTTTCAGGAAAAAAATATGTGGATTAGGATCCGAAAGAAGAAGAAGATGAAGAAGAATCTGCACATGCAACTGCAGGGATCCTTAATAAAAAAAAAAGTGCAAAGTAGCACCTCTGCAGTCCAGACCTGTTACTCTCTCAGAGCATTTGACACATTGTGAAATGAAGGCTGGACTGTTGAGCAGCTGAAATCTTATATCAAGTATGGACATAAAACACATTTTGATGTCATGACTTTTTAAAAATGTGTTCCTGAGCTTTGTACTAAATGCTTTGTTCTACACGTCTGTCTGCTGCTGGCACTGTCGCTGTGTCCAGCAGGTTTGGATCACAATTGTTCAACAGTTTAATGTAATGGCCTATTTTCACTACAGAGACCTTTTGGCACGTTCTGCTCCGCTGTGCTTGGAAATCTATCTTGGTCTAGTGGATCACTGACAGGTGTCCTACTCTTTCTATCTGAAGCTCTTCTGCACCATTAAAGGATAAACCCTTTTTATTCTACCAGACCTGGGACCCATTTCTTCATTACCTAATCGCCTCTGCATTTTCCGGGATGATATATGAGTCAACAGTATGTATTGTGTTGCCTTTACTGGAATGTGATGTTTGTTTAGCTTCCTTTTTATTTTTTTTCTTCCTCTCTCAGTCAGGTTTAGTTCCCTGTGATTTATACACATTTTGTATTACTACAGTATTTGCCTGCTTTGCAAAAAAAAAAAAACCCCCCACAAAACTTTGGCTTTTTTTTACTGGCATCAAAAGCAAAATGTGCAATTTTTATAGAATTTATAGAATTTTATAGAATATAGAATGTATTTGTGCTTTTTTCTTTTAAATATAGGGATTTACTAATTTCTGTGTTCTGTTTTACTAACATTCACGCTGTGTTTCAGCTTTATTAGTAACAGGGTAGCACACAGAAAAAAACCCCACATGTCATATGATATGTACAGTATATTAAGTGGAAACTGCCCTGGGGTCACAGGTTTATTGCTGTTTGTTACAGTCTGACTCATTTTCTAGACTATGAGTCAGTCTGTGATGACTACAACACATCAAAACTAGGACACCCTTTTTTTCCCCCTGTTTTTCCACTTGTATACCACTTGGGGGCAGCAGAAACCCCCTCAAAAGTATGAGATCCCTTATCAGATTGATACTGAAAACTACGAAAGCTTGTTTCTGCTATTTAAAAAGAAATATTTTTTGCCATCCTCAAAGAAAAAATTTCAGGTTATTATCTCAAAATTTTGACGTATCTATCTAATGTACTAACTCGTTAGTTGGATACTCGTTAGTTTTGACTTATCTTAGCCAATCAATACATTTTTAAGCACAATGTATAAACTGGATGCACAGGCAGTTTCCTGTTTTGTACAGCCAGAAAACCCAAATCATCATTAGCATTCATGTGAAGTTTGTGTTCACCTGTTTGTTGTCTCCAAAACAGACCAAAGAGAAATACCAGTTGCTAAATGCTCCACTATGTTTATCCATTAGCCTTTAACAGAGCCTTTGAGATCTTTCCTGCTTGGCACTGAGTGCACAGGCCTTAAGTGTTTGGTTTTTTTTGCTTTTGTTTTCTTGTTTTGTTTCCTAGAAACAACAGCCTGCTGACACGAATGGACCAGTCAGAGTGGATTAACAATCCCACCACTAAAAGCAAACCTCGCTCTCCTGTAAATCGCTCTTCTAATCCTCTAATAGACAGTCAACAGGGGGTTACAGCGATTTTGTTTCACCACATAGCCCCACATGTGCGTTAGCCGTGACTGACACCAGTATTTAAGGGATTAATAAACACTATATTTATATTGTTGTTAATAACTGCATAGCCTTAAAGACAACATATATAAATTAATCATTAAGTTTTTGACTAAGGAATACAGGGCATGAGATATATGGAACATTCAGACTGTTTAAACTAATCATTCTTTCCTGTAATAATTACGTTTTCTTGGGGGTCTACAAACAGAAGTTTTAAATGGACTCACCCACTGCCATGTCCAGCTTCACACCAATCCAGATCCCCTTGGCAAACTCCACCCCTCCCACATAGTGGACCGTTCCTCTCCTCTTCCCCACCCACACCTGCTCACCAGGTGCCATCCAGTCAGGAAGCTGAGCAACAGGAGTGCTCTCATCCCCACTGGAGTCTCCAGAGGGCTCGGCGCTGCTGGGATTTGGACTGGGACAGGGACTTCCATGGGGTAGATCCCCTTGGGCTGGCTCCTGAATGGGAGGTTCTCCTCCTGCTCGCAGAGCTGGAGCTGAAGACGTGGCTGTAGGTAACGATGTGAGTAGAGATGGCGATTGTGGAGGTGGGACCGATGCAGCAGGATTTATTTGGGCTGGAGAGGCGGAGACTGGGGCTCTGACTGAAGTGCAAAACACTGTTGTGTTAGGGCAGGACACACCTACACTAACGGCGTTTTCATAATTAGGATATTTGCATATTGTCTTTTTGGGAAGAGATGTCTTAAGAATACCAGAGACATCAGAGGTGAGCTGATTGTCAGTGTCACGTGTTTCTACATCGACTGTTTTCTTCTGCTCGTTTGTACAAACCTCCAACCCCTCCTCCCCCCATCCCTCTGTAAAATGTTCCAAATCAGCTACACCAACGCTGTCATCAGCCCCTTTAAAGTCAGTAAACTCCTGGCTGGTACTGAGTACACAGTTGTTTGGTGAAGGGAATGACTGTGGCTTATCAGTGCAATTAGGAATACTGATAGGTGAGGAGGCTGAATGGATGAGCAGGTCCTGAACCCCATCTGCCGAAAGAGGTCGTGGCTGAGCGTCACTCCCTGCAGAAACACTTTTGGTTCGGGTGCCGCCTCTTCCAACAGGGCAGCCAAGAGGGTCATGGGAATCTCTGGAGGTGCAGCTGATATGGTCAGAGCTCTCACTGGCACTGAAAGGCATGTCAGACAGCGTGGCATTGGAGGCACTGTGTGAAAAGTAACCACTAGTGCAACTGCTGTTCGTGGGGCTTCGCGACACCTCTCTCTCGCTGCTCCCACCTCCACACCGGCTCCCCTTCAAGTCAGAGCGAAACCCCTCCTGGCTCTCCAGAGTGGCGTTGTAGATCTCAAAGTTTGCAAAGTCCTCTGGGATGTAAGGCTGTAAGGTGCTTTGGTCCTGAGAGCCACGATTTAGACTTAGAGCCATGCGCACATCCGTCTCCTCGTCTTCAGAGTCCTGCCGATCAAAAGAAGAGCAGCGGGACAAAAGACACACCAGGTCTGATGTTAGTTACAGCACGTATAGCCTATGTGAAGACTATTTACAGAAAGAGACTGGAGACAATGAAAATGGTTCAATGTAATGATGGAACAGAGCATAATGTATGAATATTGTGACACTTTTTTCTTTGATCTTTGATAACTTTACTGGTGTTTGCTGCTTTAAAATTGCATTCACATGCTGCATGTCCTTTAACGTGACCCATCAAGTTAAACACCTATCAAACCACTCATTCTACACTTAGGTCCACGATTTGTTGGGCAAAGACATAGTTTTTGTATTTCTGCCTCTGTAGACCGCCATTTAAATGAAACAATTAATATATGACTGAAGTGCCTGCTTCCAGCTTTAATTCAAAAGGTTTAACAAACGTCGGAATTACAGTTATTTGTATATACAGTCCCCTAAATTTTAAAATTAAAAGAATTAAGTGGACACACCAACATAATTTTAAATATGAGGATTCTTTTGAATACTTTTGCAGTCATTGAGGTTTGAAACCCATGGACATCACGAAAGGCTGTCACTAAATCACCAACTTTCTCCCTTGAAATGCGCTGCAAGGTCTTTACTGCAGCCACCTCAGCTGCTGCTTGTTTGTGGGTCTCTCTGCCTTCTTTTTTGTATTTATTAATTGTAAAGCATGCTTTGTTTGGTTGAGATCAGGTGACTGATTTCATCATTAAAGAAACTCTTTCTTATGATCCATGAAGTCTGTTCATCTTGACATTTCTTCAGGGGAAGAAATGTTTTGTCACTCATCCAAGCTAGACTGGGATTGGATGACTGAGGATGCATCTTATACTTTCACCCTCCCATCATTCTGGTAAAAGTTTATTGTAGTTTCTTCGGACCAGAGAATTTTTTCAGACCTGCACAGGCTCTTTTAGATGTTAGACATGTCTGGTCTGACCTTCTGGTTCTTTAGTGTTTTGCTGTTTTGCAAACCCTTTGTATATACATTTATGAAGGTGTCTCCTGATTAGAGACTTTGACAACAATAATCCTGTGGTCTTGCACTTTAGCTGTCTTCCGTGGTCTCCCAGGTATTTAGATCCTGTTGAGATCTTTTTTAACAATGTTAATCATTTGGCCATTCCTAAAGTTTTTCTCTCTGATAAGTTTATTTAGTTTGTAAGCCTAATGATGACCTCCCTGAATTACACTGACGTTTCTTTGGGGATGATGACAATGAAAAGCTATAAAATCCGGTTTCAACAACTGATATTATGTCTGCTCAGTTTGTGTTGAAATCACACAATCACCCTCCTTTAAACATGAAACTACTTTTCAGTCAATTAACAAACTAATTTTGAGGAAATAGATGTATATGAAAATGGCTGCAATTCCTAAATGGTTAGTTAAAATTTATTTTTAATTTAAATTAAAGCTGAAAGCCTGCATTGCAGTTTTCTCTTGGTTGTTTGATTTTAAATCCATTTTCCTGGTTTACACAGGCAAAACCAAAAAAAATGTACAGTATAATAGTATATTTTAGCATTTCACTGAATATTTGAATGAGGCTGTTTAGAAATTATACTATACTATAATCATAATATTTTCTCCAAAAACATATATTTGTGCCAACCCATAAGACCCATGAAGCTCTGCTTTTTCAGCTACCTAAGTATTAAAATTTGGTCATAACTTATTTCAGCTTGTGATTTTGATGGTAAACTGGGGCTCATAGTAGCATTTAATATGCTACTATGCTATTAATCTTAATATTTTCTATGCATGTATTAGATGTGTTGGATGTATTGCATTATAATCAAAAGTATTACCCCATTAATATCACAGTATTACATATTTTAACCAAAGTATTGAACTGATATAAACACTTTTTTTCTACCAGGTTAGTAGCAACCTAAATACTATTATTTCTAACTAGCTTTCCTGGCTAATGCTATGTTATTACTGAGCCAATGAAGATGACTCTTGTTGTAAATGCTGTCAGTTCACGGATTATCTGCCCAGCAAAAGGACAAGTGTATAGTTGTGAGTGCGATACTTACAGCACACCGACTACTTGTTACGTCAGCACGTGTTATGTCTGTGCAAAACTCCTAGAGTAACCCTCAGTGGAGAGAGCGTAACACTTACAGCAGTGTGTGGCAGTGTGTGGCTGAGCTGTCTGCTGGTGGGAGTGGAGGTGGGGGTGGAGGTGGAGGTGGAAGGCTTGCAGTGGCCCTCGCTGCCTGCCCTGGGTCGGCGCCAGGGGCAGGGAGGGGGGAGCAGTGCAGGGCTGTCCACACATGAGCGCATGCTCTGCAGATGGGTCAGAACAACAGCACACACTTCACACTCACACACACAGCATGCATGGAGCTGGGCAGGCCAGTTATATCATTAGTGCCATGCAGTTTAACATTTCACAAAAACACTGCTTGAAGTGCACTAAGGACGAGGGACAGTACTTTTTATTAGAGAACACTGGTGAGCAGTTAGTCTGTGTAGTTTCTTGCACTCGTTTTCTCATGCCCCGTGAACAAGTATAATCTTAAGCACTTGCTCACACTTAATACATGCATAAGACCATTTTAAACAGACTACTGCTATTTATGTACTCCTGCATTTATACATTCAGAACTTTTATGCTGATTGTTAAAAACCTAATTCTGAAAAAGTTGGAACTGAAAAATGTAAATAAAAACAGATTCCAATGATTTACAAATCTCATTAAACTCATATTTTATTCATAGTAGAACAAAAAAAAAAACCAACCCATGTCAAATGTTTAATCTGAGGGATTTTACTATTGCATGACAAAAATTAGCTCATTTTGAATTTAAAGGCAGCAACTTTAAATATTTCTTCATCTACAGTACACAATACAACCAAAGGATTCAGAGAATCTGGAAAAATCTCTATGCAAAAAAGACAAGGTTGAAAATCAGCATTGGATGCTCTCTAAGGCAGCACTGCTTTAAAAACAGGCATGTCACAGAAATCACTGCATGGGCTGAGGAACACAGCTCCCTGTGCCATCCACAAATGGATGTTAAAGCTCTATCTTGCAAAAAGAAGCCATATGTGAACATGGTCCAGAAACGCTGCTGTCTCTCTGGGACAAAGATCACTTAAAATAGACCATGTTTGGAAAACATGGACTCTGCATCCTCTGGATTAAAAAGGAACGGCAACAGCTGACTTGTTTTCAGTGCTGAGTTCATAAGCCAGCGTGTCTCGTGGTATGGGGGTGAATCAGCGCCTATGGGATTGGCACCTTTAAAGGGACTATCAGCGCTGAAGGTTATATACAGTCCTCTCCACAGAAGTCCAACAACTGGTCTCTCTGGTTCCCAGCCATTTACTTATTGTAGCTAAGCAAAGAGGAGATACCCATCCCAACTTATTTTTTCTGAAAATGGTGAATTTCTTAGTTTAAATACTTGATGGGGTTTTTTTTGCTATTGTGAATAAAATATGGTCTTATAAGATTTGCGAATCATCACATTCTGCTTGTATTTGCATTTTACACAGCGTCTACAACTGGGTTTGTAGTATTCCTGTATTAGTATTCCTGATATAACCTCAGTCCTTACACCTCTCTTAGTCCACTTCAAGAAAACAAATGTGCAGTGTTAGTTTAAATGATCGAAACAGTGACAAAAATATCCGGAAATTCAACTTCCACAAATAAAATGAGACATAACACAGCACAGCTTAGTCAAGTTGAAGTCATGCTCCTATGTGTCACGCACCTTCTGCTCAATAAAGTGACAACAACAAAGTGAATGATGTCATCACGCAGCTTCGGACAATTTGTGTTTTTTGTCAGCGTCGTTATACTGAACATGTTTTGAAAGTGTAACTTGATGTGGTGAAATTCCGACAGTGATCTGACAAAATGGAAATGTGGAACTGGAAGAAAAGTGCAATGGCAAAAGGAGCAACATGCAAAAAAAAAAACCCACAGAAATGAACACCACCCATTTAGAGTGATTTCAGCTCCATCCTCCTTACCTCGTGTCCCAGCAGCGGCCGGGCCTCAAGAACTTTCTTGGCCTTGTTTTCCTCTTTGACAGGAAGAAGAGACTTGAGGAATTTAGGAGGTTGTGGGGAGAGGACTTTAAAGGGGCTGGCAATAAAAAAGGTCGAACTCTCTGGAACCAACCCTGTATGGGAACATTCGGTGTCAACTCTAAGTCAGAACGGAACGCTTCCACACACGTGCTTTTTCTGAGGTTACCTGAACTCTCCTTTTTAATGGGTGTGGTACAAAGGGAGCCGTCCTGTGGATTACAGTTGGTGCTGTCCACACGGTCACAGTGATCCTGTGATTACAGTCACAACAGACCACAGTCATCACACAAATGTACTCTTGCATGACAGTTACAGAAAATGTCGAACAAGAAGCCCGACGCACCTTACAGTCTTCATCTTCACAACCAGTCAGGTCTGTTTTACTACATAAAGACTGGAGAACAAGAAATAGGACAGTAAAATTATGTGTATAATTTTATGGTCAAGTTATTTCCATATGGCCAGCAGGACATGCCGTGAGTGATTTCTTTAATTACTTGCTGTACATTTGGTGTGCTGATACTCCTCCTTAAGTGTCTCCCCTTGGCAGCGAGTGCTTCCTTCACTGTCACAGCCTGCAGAGACCATTAAACAAAGGCAAGTTTATCTCTATACATCATCCCTAAATAATTAATGATTATGATGTACACTAAATTACATTTTTTACTAAATTAGATTGTGTTACTGCGTAGGTTACCTGTCGTAGCCTCTCCAGGCTAAGGATGTTCTCCACCTCCAGAACTCCCCGGGTGTATTTTTCTATGTAAGTTTCTCCATCCTGGGTCTCCTCGCTGTCCCCACGAGCAGCCATGAGAGCCAAGGTTTCCCTCTCCTCTGGCTCCTCCGAAGCCTGGAAGAAAAAAAAGGAAGGAAGCTTAGAAAGAGAAGTTAAACTCCAAACACTGATACAACAGAAGCAGAGTTTCCAACATACCTTTGGTATGTTGGAAACTATCTCATAAGTCACACCGCAGGAGTAAAGCATGTTCTTTAGCGACATTCTTCTCTTGAGGCTCTGAGTGAAACTCTGTAAGAAAAAAAATATTCAAATTATGTTGATCATTAAAACATGACAGACTTCTGTAAGCCTAATATGTTCTTTGGGCTAACCTCCTTTGGTTACATCTAGAGTTTCAAGTATTAACCTGTTTGTTGTAGATGTTGACAGCAATCCTCTTGCGGAGCACCAGCTCCATGGAGGCAGGGTGACTGAGCTGCACCGTGGCTTTAATGATCAGGTAGATACGTTCATTTGGCGACGTGACCCGGTTGAGGTGCACAGAATCATGAATGGATGAATCCCAGGAGCACACTGCTGACACCTAATGAAATTTCAAACTTGTGTTTAATTTATTTAATTTCACATTTATCTATACAAAGAATGTGTGGCAGTGGTTTTGTGACAGCACAGGGAGACACATGGATTACGATGGCATACGTGGACAGTAGCTTTGGGTTTGTCTAATTACCATTTAGCGCAACGATTACTGTAGGGTTAGTCCTGCTCAACATCACACAAAAAGGAATAAAGATTAATTTCATTTAATTACTTCCTACCACACATGCTGCAACCCATCCAATTAGGCACACATAATTGTAGGAAAAAAGTTGCCCTAAAACCCTTTTATGTGTCAATTTGTGCAATTATGTGAGGAGAAAAACTTTATAGCAGCAATTTAGCAAATGAAGATAATTTAACATGGAGCCATAGTAAAACCAAAGACACACAAATTTATATGTTTAACAAAAATACTCTACAGAGTTGACTTACTTACAGTACATTCATTACACTATTGGATATCTGTGAGCTTCTCTAAGTAAGTAAAGGGAAAAGGCAAAAGAATAATAATACTTTAAAAAAAATATGTCTGTGTTTGTGTGTAAAAATATATAAGCTTAATTAAAAACATAATTCAAATTCAATAAAGAATTCAATAAATTAATGAATGAATGAACTTAATTTTTTTTATTACATTGATGCATCATTATTATTATTATTATTTTTATTTTTTGGCAGTTTTGGGCCTCCATAGAGTCTCTGAGTTGCCAAGAGAAACCAAATTGGAAACACTTTAATCTTTTTTTTTTGTCTATGATTCAATTCAATTCAATTAAAAAATAATAATGTTAAAGTATTTTTGACCAGGAGAGGGCAGTAAAATAACCGTTGTTACTTACCTCCTCATCACTGTGCCTAATGATAGGTAGATAGAAGAACTGGCTGCCGTGCTCTTTGGGCAGTATAGAGTTAACGCCTGCAGCATGTGGGCCGGTCAGCTGCTCGTTCACTGTCAGATTATCCGCTGGTGGCGTACAAAAAGAAGGCCGTTTGCATTTGTGAAGCCAGTGAGGAGTCTGTGAAGTAAAGTATGTGTCTGCCTTACCATTTAAATCCAGGAAGAGTACAGGAATGTGAGCTTCCATTCCTGCAGGTGGAGTCCTACAAGCAGTTGAACAACAGGGTATTGGTTCAAAAATAAAATTAAATAAAAGGCAACAAGAAGTTTTCATTTCTGAATGTTTTGTTTTGCTTGTTTTCACCAGTCTGCAGGAGCTCCTGGGATGCCACTACCAGGTGCAGGTACCAGCACTGCATTTCTCTCTTCAGTCAGCCCGACCCACTGCTCCACCAGCCGAGCTTCACGCTCAATGTCCTCCTCTGACTTCTCTACATGCAGTGAGAAGGATAGAAGTTAAAAAAGAAATGTTTAAAAAAATGAGCAATCTTGTGATCAGGGCCTAAAACCCACCCTGTTTGTTGATGATTTTCTTGATTTGTTCGTCAAGATACTCCCGACGTTTGATTAGTGCATCTGACCAGCGCTCTCTAACACAGTTGAGATCCTCTTCCTGGAACCAAACAAAGAGCTGAATTAATGCCAGCTGGCTCAGTGAAGCAAAGGTTCTGCTACAGGGCAGAGTGAATTGTTACCAGTGGATGATGAGCGTGCACTGGGCTGATTTGTCTGAGGGAATACTGTAACTGCTCCCAAACACCCCCAGCTAATACTTTGGAAAAGTAACAGCTTTACCAAACCCAAGATGTTAAAAAGTAAAAGTCTTAAGCTCTCCAATTCTGGCTATAAAACAAATGTGATTTCACTAAATAAACACATACACAAAAGCTCTCCTTATCCCCCTTTTGCAATCGCACTCATCATTCACACTCACTTGCATGCACCTCCTCGCACACAGCCAAAGGTCCCCAAAGTCCTACCTGAATACATGGGAAGTATTTCTCTGACAGAGCAGCAGAGAGTAGATTCCCCTCTGCAACATCCCCAATCCCCAAAATACCTCAGAGCCAATCATGTTACGCTTCTGCAATCAGCACACTCTCACAATGCAAAGTACTGTAAATCATGCAGCCATGCAATGCCCAAGTGATTAATTGAGGCGTATTACTTCTGCAGTTCTTCAGTAGTGACAAGCAAACAGTAGCATTAGTGCGCAAAACCTGAGGGGAAAGGCAAGAGAAGGCGGGACAAGATTCTGGCAGACATGCTGCTCCCGGAAGCTCAGGGTGAACCTGTAATTTGTTCGTTTTTATTTTAGGAGATGCCAAAGAGTTGTTGGTGCGACTGGTAATCACAACACATCAGAATACATCCACGTGTGCAGCTGATGCAGATGCTGTTTAATAAAGCGCTTCTTTAGTCGGCAGGGACCTCCTGCCTCTCATGCCCTCAGCACAAGGCCTAGTCACAAACACGTGATCACATCGGTTGGTGTCCTTCATGCTGCAGTGTGAACTAAAGGGTGAGCAGCAGCAGGAGGAGACTCGAAGGGTACCTGATAACTATCCATATCGTCTTCCACCTCTCTCTGGCAGGAGAGAACACACTGAGTCAGATGTGGAGAAGCAGTAAAGGCCTTCACTTGACACGTCAGATGAAACCAGTTGTTTCTCATCTAGCTTACTGTGAATTTCAGTGACGTTTACATCCATGCTCACATACTTTTTTGAGTAAATAGTTATATTTATAACAAGAATTGTCAATTTCATAGTTAATTTGAAGGAAGAAAAAAAAAAAAAAAAGGGATTCTGTGACTACTGAATTAACAAGCAGCCCCTTTCTATACCCCACAACAGAACTGCGACACTAACAAGTCTTTATTTTCTTGACCAACTCTATGCTAGCTGCCAGCTACCAGGATGGACCAGTCTAGGCATGAAAGCTGAGAAAGACTAAACATAGTTTGGCTGAATTGGTGTAATATTGTGTCTTTGTGATATGAAACAAGTAGAATGTCCCCCAGAACATCTTCCTGTTTTGATACAGAAACATCTAAAGGCAAATTACCATCCTAATGAAGCCAGCACAATAGGCTCATAGTCAAAGTCCATTTGTGTGCATGTGGAAAAACGCAAACATGTGCATTTTGCAGACCTGGTAGCTGTCGAGCGGTCTCTGTAGTTTGGTGGAGCGAGCCGACACACACCCAATAGAGACAGACAGCACAGCCTCCACCAGCAAGGGCAGAGTGCCTGAGTTCTGGACCGGTTTCACGGACACCTGCAGTCTCCTGGAGTGACCCTGTTTGAAAGAAATCATAATCACATAATTAATTTTTATCCTCTTAAATGTGTGTTTAGTCTAAAGCAGCCAGCCCAACCTGAAGGAAACCTCCTTCATAGTTTTTCTCTGACCTGTCGGAGTTGGAAGACTCCTCCTGTGCTGATGTCTTTCCCAGGTTGCAGCTCCACAGATGCATACTCTCCCTGCTCATTAAGCTCTTGGATGGCGATCCACAGCTCGATCCGGCGAGACACGTCGCTCCACCTTGAACATGTAACAGCCGGGATTAGAATCAATTTTATAGAAGTGCAAAAATGTCAGTGCAACATGTGATGCATCCGACCTGTCCCGGAGCGTCTGGGTCTTGGCTTCCAGTGCATCCAACTCCCAGAGAGAACGACCATTCCCAGCACAGCGATGACCCCACACTTCTATGGCCAGCGCTCCATCTGATATAAACTCTAAAAACTCATCTGTCACGTGCACAACGTAGTCCTGTGAAAAGAGTTTGGGGTAGAGAAGCTGAAAGTTACTAACAAAAGTTGCAAGAATGTAAAATGTGTCCGAAACAAGGCATTAAAAAAAAACCTCGACTGAAACAACAAGCAGCTCATTTTTCCAACCTTGCAGTGATCAAACTGGACCGTGAACTGAGCATCTGGGCTTCGAGGGGAAGGTCTGTCTGGGCTGACCATGGGAGGAGCCACAGTGGGCTCACCATGCTCCCAGAAGGTGTACTGACAGAAGACAAAGTTGGACAGGTTGAGCGGCAGTCCTGTGGCATCCCTGATCCGCACCTACAGCAGTGAAGACAGGATGAAGATTGAAGACTTTGATGTTTTTTTAGAACTGAAATCTCACGGTGCACCGCCTGCACAGATCCGTTTTGAAATCTTTGGTTAAAATCCACCGATGGTTCACTCGTACCCTGCAGGTGAGCCTTTTGGCCATGTGGACGATCTCTCCGTTGGTGTCCATGACCTCGTAGCAACTATTTTCACTGGAGTTCTCCGAAGAGTCGTCCCCGCTACACAGGCGCTCTGGTACAGCTCCACTCACTCGCATCAGCTCAACGTGCAGCCTGCCTGCTACCTGTACATACAAGCAGAAGGAGTGGGACAAAACCTAAACCGTTTGAGAACTAATCCATGTATCCAGAGAAAATTGGCCATTTTTTATTCATTTTAACCAGTATGCTGATTTTTGTTGGTCTATATCTTTTCATATGGACATAAAAATACTGTGAATTATGAAAAGCTTTTAAATATATAAGGACTAAAAGAATAAGACTAATTGTACTAACAGCCCACATGAGAAGTGTGTGATCTAGTACTTTATCTTCATTTTATTAAGCATTAACTAGTAAAATAATAAAATCAGGGCGTCAAAAGGGGAATTCACGAACACAATGACTGACGTCACAGACAGCAAGTCTACAGTGTGCCCTTACCTCTCCCTGCTGGCTGATGATGGGGACAGCGTACTGCAGCTTGACATCATGGAAAAGGCACTCGAGAAAAATGTTGGCCACCCCAATCAGGTTGTGGTTCTCTTGCGCCTCATAGAAAGGATCACAGTGCTTACTGCTTGCTTTGTTATACTATACAAAGGAAAACAAAAGAACATACTTTTAATTACTTTCCCGCTTCCTTACTCATTTTTTCCTGTCTCTGGTCCTTTGTTACTCACCGTTTCCTCTGTGCCCTCTTTCCAGTCTCTGTAGTGGTCTCTCATGTCTACAAGTTTGTTCTCCAGCTTTTCAATGGTCCAAACCTGGGTCCCCTTCCCTTTCCTCCGCACCTGAATGGCTGGCTCGCTCACGATAGCACCACGCTACATTAAAGTGTCACATTTTAGATCAGATTACAAGATATTCACACCCTCCCTAACCCTAACACTGAAATAACCGAATGAAGTGTAATCGTTTCAAAAAGGTTCAGCAGTCTGACCTTACGGTTGGCGCTGAGGTTGGCTGCGGGAATCTGAAGGGTGACCTGATAATCGGTGAGTTTGTTCATCTCCTCTGCCAAAAAGTTGGCTTCTCGCACCAAAGTGTTGGCTTTGACAACCTGCTCTCTGAGTCGGGAAAGGCTCTGGCGAAAAAGCTCATCCCTGTCACAAAGAAACAAATACACAGAGACGCATTTTATAGAGTTTGAACTTCTCGTGTCCTCAGTGAGTAAAAGAATCACTAATTTCTTCCACTCAGATTTGACTTCTTTTGGCATTTTTATGATAGAGAAAATTGTGCACTATAGTTTGTATTTGTGTGTGCAACAAGTATGTAAAAGCAGAAAAAATATACATCTAAATTATTATATACTAGTTTCATCTGTGGCTACGCATTTATAATTTTGATGTCAACATCTTAAGTAGCACGCCTATATATTTTATATGTATGAGGCATCATATGTGTGTGCGAGCTACACTAACCGCTCCTCCGTCCACAGTCGCAGCTTGCCGTGCGGCGCGTGCGTTGAGAACGTGAGGCGGTCGCTGCTGCTGCGGTGATGCTGTGAGGTTTTCTCTGGAGACAGCTGTTGCCGCAGCGACTCCAGCTCTCTTTCGTACATCATCCTTTGCTCCTCCAGGGCCGTACGCTTCTCCTCCAGATACTGCTTCTCCAACACCTGGACCACATTCTGCATGGGGTCTACATACAATTAAAAACAATTAATTGTATGTATTGCAATTAAAAACTTATTAAAAACATACACTCACTGTTGTTAGCTACACCGCTCTGTTTCAGCTGCTTGTTAACATAAATATCCAATCAATCAATCACACGGCAGCAGCTCAGTGCATTTAGGCATGTAGCCATGATCAAGACAAAGAACAACTGCAATGTGAAGTTACTCAACAGAAATGCAAATATTAGTTATTATCAGTATCATCACAGATTAAACTACTGTTCTACTCATGAACACTCACTGAATTAATATTCATGAGCTGCTAGAAACTGTTTTTCTTCTAAGAATAACTCTATTATTTGTGCCATTTAAGAAAAATTAGTTGCTATTTACACATGGATACTGGAAGTCAAATAGAGAAATACTTTTTTCCCCTTTATTCAGAGGATTAAACCCAGTAATACAGGAATGGTATTTTAAAAGGATGTTAGGATACAGTCAGAGTTTCTGGAATGAGCTGGCAGTTCATAAAATATGTACATGTTCCCAATCATACCATTGTTTCCAAGAGTCTTCATTATGACCTCCATCTGGGCAAACTCATAAGTGTAGTCTTGCTCAGAAGAGGCCTCGCTGGCTGTCTCGATGTCTGCCTCGACAAAGCTCTCTCTGGGAGATGCTCTCTCCAGCTCCTTCAAACGGTCCCGCCGCTTTCGTTTAGGCAGATTGATCCTGGAGAGCAGCACAAATATCCAGTCAGTGACTTCATAGCTGTTCACACGCTTGAATGTGGCAACAAAAACAAAGGACTCATACCTGAAGAAGTGATTATTTCCCCATAAGATACGGTCTCCATGCCACAAGTGTACTAATGAATCAATCATAGTTCCATTCACACAGGTCCTGCAGAGAACATACATTTATATTTTATTGTTGAAGAATTGTATTGTAACCTTCAGGTTTTCAAGGGGAAGAAGCAGGCTAATCGAGTAGGAACAATGGTTTTTTAGGGGGAGGGAGACATGCATCTGATATCAAAGTGAGGAGCTCAGATCATGAGATTCCTGTGCAGTGAGGTCATGTGAAACTCTGAGGTCCAGTCATCCAAGAGCGCAGATCACAGACGGAAACACAGACAGAGAGTATGTTGGAATAAGTTGCACGACAGCTCACCTGGCATTCCCTACTGGCATCAGGGTGACATCACCATCTGGGCACACCTCCAGGACGCAGTGCTCTGGCTGTATCCCGATCCCAAAGAGCTGGATGTCCTGAGATGTGTCTGCACCCACACGCGTGTGCTCCTACACACAGGTGCAGGAAAGATTAGGGAAACTACATTGGCAGATCAGGATGTAATTACATCTCACCCTTCTTATCCAAACGTTCTGGCCATAACCACAAAAGGCTGCTACCTTTTATCTACTGAACTGATTTGAACTAAAGTAGTGAAAAAAACAATAAACACAAGAATACGAATTTGGGAAAATGACAACTAGACATAAAGCAAAATCAGGCCTAAGCAAAAAAACATGTGTGCCGAGGCGGCGTTGTAAAGCAAACATCCTAGCTTCTAAAGGATGTCGTACCCTGCAGCGAACGAACCTATTTCACATTACCATAGTCATTCCACACTGATATGCCAGGCTGGCCTGCAGGAACTAGACAAAGGCCTGTTGTTCTGTAAGCTGTGCAGATTGCTGTCTCACATGCCTCAGCGCTCACACATCCAACTAGACGGCTGGCTGTTCCACTTCAAAGTCCAGACCTGCTCTTACTGAACTTCTCTCACTACAACATGTGTGCTTCAGTGTGTGTTTCAGGGCCTCTGTCAGTGCTAAATATTACTGCTGTGGTATGTGACGCATGAAGAGACTCACTGTGAGTGCTTAAACAGTAAACTGCAGTATTAGCGAGTGACTGAATAAGTGACTAACTGGGTCTTTGTGGCAACTAATGAAGAATACAAGGGGATCTTTTTGGCTTGTTTTCCACCATATAGGCATTCTGGTCTTTTGCAGTCACTATGAGCAAAACGCTACAGTGATTATAATAAACATCATAGGAACATCTTGCTCTATAATTCTGAAAGTTAATTCACAGAGAATTAATAAAGGACAAGTGATTAGGTTTCACTATAGGACATAAGATGACATGAAAACACAGTAACCAGCTGTGTCCCCAGCTCTGGTCTGGGAGCATTTTATCAATGCTAATCATGATATTAGCCACATTAGCTCATTCGCTATCAAAATGCTAACACTGACATCACAAATAAAAGAACCAGTCTATTTACCATTTACCAACTGTATACTTAAGTCTCACTTTAACATTAGGCACTCGTTAATTTTCTAAACCCAAAAAAATCATACAAATATATGTGTGTAAAACTTTATTTTTTTTATTAAAAATGTCCTCTTGCAACTTTAGAAATTTAAATCAGTTTAAATTTAATATTTAAAATCACTGGGATAATCACAGAAATGCAATACAGCAATGCAGTGTGAATAATCTCTATCTTTTTTTTCTAAGAGACTCTTAAACTTAAGTAACAGGGCAGATCCAGGCTATGTGTTTAAACTAATTAGACTCACCGTTAAAAACAAGCTGTATGCTATATTTGCATTAAGCAAAGAAATTGTTGAGTAGTATATAATCCAGTGTGATAATATCAACAGATACTTTGGGTCTTGGACCTCTAGCATCATATTGTAAACCTGCTGTAAAGAACCTCGGTGCTTTCATTGATTCCTTTCTGAAATTAGATTTGCAGATTAAATCTGTGCACTTTTAGCTTTTAGTTTCTTTTTTTAAACAACCTTGGCAAGGATATCCATGCTTTTATCACGCCCAGACTGGATTCCTGCAGTTTGTTTTTTATGTCAGCTTTTGCAAGGCACTATTATCATGAATGCAGTTGGTCTAAAATGCAGCTGCTCGACCCCTGACTGGTAGACAGACTCATGAATGCATTTCATCTATCTTAGCATTGATTAGGATTCATCTTTAAATTTTGTTCACTTATAAGTGCTTGCATCAGCATATCTCTAAGTAACTATTCGTCATGTTACAATTTTACATGCTCAGTGCAAGACCAGGTGACTCGACTGGTGACTTAACTCTAAACACCAAACTAGCTCTTACAGCTAACTGATCTTTTGCAGTTGCCTAACTCTCAGACTTAAACTTAAAAACTTATCTTGTCTTATGAACCTTTTTACTTTAGGTCTAATTTACGACTGTGTGTTTCTGTAAACACTAGAGATTGATTTTAATTATGTTAATTACATTCCTTATTGTTTTTAAATTACTGCCTCCTAATTGTTTTATTGATTTCTGTGCATCACCTCAGATAGTGCCTGTTGTGCTTAAATTTGCTTTATTAAAAAAACCGGCTTGACTGAGGAGCTGAGCTTGGAAAAAAATGACATTGCAAAAATAGCATTACCTTCAGGTAGTAGACCAGCAGCTCATTTAGGGCAGGATCAGCATTCAGATTGACCAGGAAACACTTGTCTTCACCCACTTTAATCCCAGACGTTTCCAAGGAGATGCCCATGCTTTCCAACTGCTTCTGACGCTCCTGAGAACATGGATAATAACAATGTAGCTGTTCATATAAACACACTGAATTAGAGTTGAGGTTTCACAGTTTTCATGAGTAAGGTGTTTACAGTGGCAATCTCCTCTGTCTTTCTTAGCTTCTCCTCCCAGGTGACTGTCATCTCTTGGATGAGTTTCTCAGACTCCTGCAGTTTCTCCTTCAGCTCAGGAGCCTTCATGGACTGATGGGAATAAAAAAAAATTTTTTAAAAAGGAGAATAAGTAAGAGTCAGATGTCTGGCATAATTTATTCCTAATTGAACAGCATCTGTGGTTCAACCTCTCTTCTCACCTCGGCCTGAGAGAGCTGAACTTTCAGCTTCTCCACCTCTTCCCTGAGCTCTCTGATGATCCGAGCGTTGGGGTCTTCATTCACAACGGCATGGTTGACGATTCTCTTGGCCCTGTCGGCGTAACGTAGAGTGGACAAAGTCTCCTCATAATTATCAGCAGCTGGACTCACCGTGGCTATCATGGCGGTCTTGCTGTTTCCGCCAAGGTTGTCCTGAGTTTAAAAAAAAAAATCACAAGAAGCTGTTAAAATAGACTTTCATGACAAGAAAGTTACAAAACAACAACCCAAACAGAACGTGGGTCAAACCTTCAGTAGCCAGGTGAGCACTGAGTCTCTGTAAGGCACAAACTTGGCCTTCCCCTTTCCTGCGGACTGATCAGCCAAAGCAGAAATCACACATCCTAATGTGGTGAGAGACCTAAAAACCAAACAAAGATACATTTAACCTGATAAATGATTGGACTTTATATACAGCTCATATACAAAATAAAAATGTTCTCACTTGTTTATATTGCTTCCTTCTTTGAGTCTCTCCCCAGCAGCTCCAGTCTTCGACACACGTTCACTTCCTGCCAGGTCAACCAGACTCATTTTGCTCACTTTCTCCCCTGAATTCTGTTGACAGTCACAGTGTGCCCAGACAAATATATTTAATTAATAAACAAATGTTTGTCCTTGTGAAAAAAGTGATTGTAAATGTGTGTGAAATAAGAAAAAACAAAAAGACTTACTCCAGACTGCAGATCATAGAGCGTTTGCGTGACAATGATACTGAAGACGGCGTGTGATCGGCTGCTCTCCTCATTCATGTTGGTGGCTGCAACTGTGCGAGATTTGTTCCCCTCTGACATCAACACCTCAATGTCCTAAAAAAACAAAAAAGAGGAAGTTTAGGACAGCAGAACTATTTAAAGTGTTTTTCTTGCTCAGGCTTTGAGCACATTTCGGTGGCTAAATCTTTAAAATGATAGTTGTGATAGATGTGCACATCTGGCTGTATGCCACTTCATTTAATTGGGTCAGAAAAGCGAGAGGGCCAAGGCTGTGGGAAATCCATTGGACTAATATCAGGCAGAGCAGAGCGCAGAGGAGCAGGGCGGAGGTGTTTAAACTTAATTATGGAAGGGCCTGCCAAGGCTTGGCATACGCACTACACAAAACCCCATGACTACATCCCACATCAGGAATATGTGTCACTGGAGTCTCTGCGCTTGGGAAGGTTTTACACAGCGAGGTTATTCCAAATGTAAATCAGTGGTTTGGCGACTGAAGATACAAAGTAATTTCTTCTGGATGTTATAAATCATGTTTATGTGGCTCTGATAGAGGGTGGATATCGCCTCATTTCTGGTCGCAGCATGATGACAGACGGGTGAAAGACTCACCTCAAAGCTGGTCACAGCCAGCTGAGACAGACCGTCCACATATGGACCAAAGACTTTGTGTTCCCGAACTTTCAGGGACTGTCGGCTCCTTTAAAAAATAGAGAAGGCAACACAATGAGTAAAAGAGAACAAAGAAGCACTCTGAAGAAACTTAAAATCTTTTATTAAATGCATACAAGCTGTAGTATGGAACTGTAACATATACATGAACATTTATAAGAATCAAAGCTTTTTCAAAGGGAATAATACGTCATTTTGATTAAGCTTATCAGCACCAAATAGATTTCCTGTGATTCACAATGCAGCAGTGCTTTAAATCTGGTGTTTGTGGTAACATTCCCACATTGGCACACCAGTAGAGATGGGTTCACAACAGGTTGAGAACAAGGCCAAACAAAAATACACACAGGTGTGGATTTTTCTTGTTTAAGGCATACACCATGGGCAATCATCAGCAGTGTAAACTCACTGGACACTTTATTAGGAACTTGCTTGCTGGACCCCCTCTTATCTATGCTTAATGGCATAGATTCAACAATCTACCTATGATTCAACTTCAGGGATGTTCAGCCCACATTGACTTTAAATGCAGGATTTGAATCTCCCGTTCCACCGCATCCCAAAGGTGCTCTACTGAATTGAGATCTGGTGACTATGGAGGCTATATGAGTAAAGTGAAGTCATGTTCACAAAACCAGTTTGAGATGATCTGAATTCTGTGTGGGCTTTTGCGTTTGTGGGCCATCTGCTTCGAGGTTTGACGTGCTGTGTGTTCAGAGATGCTCTTCTTTTGTGGCAGGCACCTTACTGTAAATTGCGCTACATTTAACACCAAAAAGCATGTCCTATGTTGCACCCAGTGTGTGTGTGATAGTTGCTAGGATGGTTTATTTATCTGGAAAGAGAAGGGGAGATGTTATCAGAACAAGTGCATAATTGGCAGGGGTGGAGAGCTCAAAGATAGGAGCTAAAACTTTGTTTCTATCCTGTTGTTCTTTACTCTGAGGACTACTCTGAGTGTTTAGAGCTGAGCCCCACATACTCCTGCTCCACAATAATACTGGTATTTTAGCGAAACACAGCTGAACTGAAATTCACAGCGCGTCACATGGAAGATCCCAACAGGAGACAGATACAAGGATAGGTCTTGTTTTCCTTTTTACAGTGAGCAGAGTGGGCTCCAGTGTTTCAGGCTTTTTAGCTATATTTCTACACAAAGACCAGTACACAATGAAAACATCTCTGCATGTCTGTTTTTAGCAGTGAGAACATGCAAGGCAAACTCTGTAGACACTACTGCATAACAATATCTTAGGGTTAAGGCTAGTCAAATTAGTATGTGCAATATTCACTTTCTTCTTCAGACACACAACCAAATGCACGTCCACCCTTGACTCCTGTATAGCTCCGCACCTTTGATGGAGATGGCAACCGGTTTAATCACATTTATTATTGTAAACAGATTGCTTGGAAGATTTCAGCTTTGTCTTAGTGCCATTTTCTCACCATCTTGATACATCAGACTTGGTTTGAAGATGTCTGTCTGTCAGTGGTCTAACCCACTCCTGCTTTATACAGTACTACAGCTAACGTTTATTCCTATAACTGACAGAGTCAATTAGGATGCAAGATCAAGAGCATCTGGAGGTTACTATATACGTGACAGGAAGCTGCATCTTTTGACATCTGCAACTCACAGAGCGCTGCACTGTAGTCTGTTTCTGGCGCTCGGCTCGCAGCAGCTCTGACCGCTCTCTCGCTCACGGCTTTACTACCAGATCTCCCTGAAACATCCCCATTCACAGCTCACCCTTCTTAGCAGTCTGTCTGCTAACCCACATCACACCACAGAGGCGAAGAAAGCAGCACTGTCAGAGGACGACACTGGCTGCTGTTCTGCAGGAAATAACTGGGTTGAGCTTCCTACTCACATCATTCTATCGCCATCCCCCCATCCTGGGTACTAGACACAACAGAGCTATAAAAAGAGACACAAACCAGAAGACAATGCGAGCTAACGGACAGATCACTCTCTGCTTGAGCTGGAGAGACTGAAGAGAACGAGAAAACAACTCCATAGTTTGTGAAAACAGCTGCGTCTTGTTGCCCCCAGGTCCGAAAGCTGCTTCGGTGAGCTGGAACATGTGCATTTTAAAAAGCAAACATCAAACTCACCCTTTGGGATCCAGAAGGTCACGGACTTTCTCATTGTAGATCTCCATGTAGGAAACTTCCACCTTAAAAGAATGGCCTTCATTTGCCTCCCTGTGGACCCTCTCAAACAACGAGCAGCAGAGTCGAGGAATTAAGCCTGGCTGCTCTCCATTGCCCATCATGGAAAAGGACTTGCCTGAGCCTGGATGCACAACAGAGTCACACATGAGTTGCCAACTTCAGAAAGCGAGTTAGTTAAGTGTAGTCTCTGCTATGGACACAAATAGTCTGCTTTAAGGAAGTATTTAGTGTTTACATCTGGAGAATAATTGCCATCATCATCGTGTTGCAAAAAACAAACATGTAAAGAATGAGTCTCCAGCTGTGCCAGCAGCTGTGTCAGGCCACATTTGTGCTTGCACATTTGCATATACTGGGTGTACAATGGATTTCCTTTAGCATGTTAGCATGCTAACATTTGCTTATTAGCACTAAAAATTAAAGGTGATGGGAGCACGTTAAAAGTGAAACTTCTTGATTCATTTCAAATCACTTCACATCATTATTTACAATTTGTGATCTAAGTTAAACTAAGACTGTCCAGAAGTGTCGTCATTACTCATGTGCTGCTTGCAGGATGTTGCTTCAACCAGATGATTATATCGGATTTGTTTTCTTTCTTTCTTCTAACTGATGAGTGTGCAGGTGTGTCCCTCTAAGACAGGAAGCAGGAAAAAATAGCTAATGTGATTTCAGGGCGAGGGAGGAAATGAAGTCATTCAGTTACCTGTTTGTCCGTAAGCAAATATGCAGGCGTTATATCCCTGGAATGCATTTTCAAGTATCCCCTCTCCAAGGCACTTGAACACCACCTCTTGACCTTTCAGAGAAAGACACGGTCACCATGGAGATTATGGTAAACAGAGGAATAATTGTGTCACACAGGGTCAGAGGCCACGTCCTTTTAAGGATCCAGCCTCTGAGTTAATACACAGTTATACTGTATAAGCACTATGATCACACATACTGTTTGGCTGTCTTGGTACTAAAAAAAAAAAAAAAAAACTCTATAAATGGAGTGACAAGGGGCACAAAGGGCCACGAAACAGTGAATAAGATTCATGAAAGGTGGCAGATTCCTGTCTGGTCATGTGGAAAATGCAGAGCTGTGTAGAGAAAACTCTTGTGCTGCTCACTGTCATGCCCCTGCTCAATGGCCCAGCTGTTTAATGAGCTAAATAAAGCCTTGGCTCGGGCCCTTGAGGCAGCCCTTAACTGAACAGATTGCCTTGTCGGTTCAGCACAAAGGAGATGTAAGCTTAACATTTCCATCGGCTAAACAAGAGTTATTTGACAAACACAAAGTATCCTCAATTATTATGTAAATCCGCCTCACACTGGCAGTAATAACCTCTTTTATGAAGATGTTACAGAAACTGCAGCTGAGGAGAAAGAAGAAAGCGACTTTACCGGGTTAGGCGGTGCACGGCAGTGTAACAGTGGTGGATAAATAAATAAACACAATGATAAATGTGTGTGAACAACTGTGATGCCACTATAGCAGACATACGAGTCCAGACAATACAAACACAACTGTCTTGTTGATTTTAATTCATTCACTCAAAATGCAAATTTTCATATACACCTGTACTATACTCTGATTTGCATGATGCAAAAACAGCCTGCCATCATGCAGTGAGCTTCTTTGCCCTTGCAATGGTAACGCAAAGCTCTGCAGCAGGTCTTTGCATGGCACATAATTTGAGCTCTCTGGTTGAGTAAAGGATTGTTTTTCTGTTTTTTTTTTTCTAGCCTTCACATTTGTGACTCACCGGCATATTTGGGAACGTTGGACTCATCCATGGACCAGAAACAGTGGTCAAATGCGAACACCTGCAGAGGCGACAGCACAGGGAGTGTAAACACACACTTGCCCAAGCATGTATAGTACAACATAAGCCAGTCTCTCTTAGTGGTGGTCGTCTTCTGAGGTTCACAGGATTGATGTGCAGTACCATGTAAATCAGCAGGACTGAGCTTGTCTGAGTGAGTAAGAGGAATCCTAACTGAGCAATGTTCAAAGTAATGTTAGTTAAGACCGCATCATGTCTGTCTGTACAAATTTACTCTCAGCTGTTTTGTCATAGTGGCTGGAGTTAAATGAATTCATAAATCAGGGTCAGCGCTCCCCAGAAGAAATTCCAGCACTCAGTGACCCTCATCTCCAAGGAGACAGGGGCATAGCTGTTCCACTTGGTGCGGGCTGGGTCTTAGCCCTCTAAGTCCCACAACACAGACTTCTGCAGCAGCATGCCCTTCTATCACCCAGGCACCTGCAAGCGCTCTGGATACATAAGACACAGAGAGGATACTCTTTCTGGGGAAAGAGCATTAGTCAACAGCCCCTCACAGACAGAACAGCTCCTCTTACAATGTATCTGTTTATGCACTTGACTCCATATTTATCTGCTGTAACGTTCTTAAATGTATCCTTTAAGCAACTGCAATGCAAGTCACCCATTACATATTTTTGTTTGCTGTTGCAACACCTCATTTGCCTATTTTCTAGAAATGCATTACCTGTGCCAGCGCTCAATCCAGAACCATTCCCAGAACAAAAAACAACCCCCCCCAAAAAAAGACTGCAGTTGTCATGGCACCATGTACTCACTGGACCCAAGAGTTGGAAAGACTGAAATCAGCGGATATAGGAGGGGCTACTGCAGGAACTTCACTGATGTTTGGGAGATGCAGCCCACAGATATTGTATTACCAAAGGAAATTACCCTGAGATTTGTGATAATGCAATGCTAAATAATATCATAACATTTTCTCCATCGATGGAAAAGAGGTTATTTGTGTTGATTCAAGAAAGAAGCACTAGGACAAAAAGTGTGGCCTGAACTCGGTAATGGGAGCTTTATGTATGCTTCTCCCTCCATTTGCCTTAAACCTTTAAAATCAGATTAACATTTCAGTCTTGATCTGATTTTTGAAGTTTTTAGGCAGATTTTTGGTTGCTTAAGCAGTCATCTAGCTTGTATTTAGGATAAAAAGCTTAAAATTATAATCATTATATTCAGGATTTTAAAAATGCATTGCAGATTTTTTCAGATTATCGTTCATACGTTTTTTTCCACATCTGTATTATTGCAGCCCATCTTGGTCAGGACCAAAAAGTCCACATATTTTGTTCGCTTGTGTTTTTCTGATGTTAGAAGAGTAGCTGCCGTCCTGTCAATGGTACAATTCCTGGCTTTAGTGCTCTGCCAAAACACTTTTCTCTACACAAATACCCCATAATAATTGACCTTTAATCATAATAAGGGCCACTGGCCAGGGAAGCAGTGGTTGCACAGTCAGCATGGGAAGCACTGAGATCACTGAATGCTTTGAAAGCAAGACCTCCTCTTGTGACTTCAGACAAGTGAGTGGGTGCCATTCAAAGGAACAAAAGTGCCATCATTCTCAATTAAGGCTGGTTTGGTAACTAGGGCTTCAGCCTCCTTTGGCCTGTCTCTGTCGGGCCTGAGGGTGTGACTGCACCACAAATTGTTCTAGACTGGACAATTACTATTAATCAGCAGTGCAAATAATGATGCAGCTGAGGCGCACAAAGCCCTTTTTGTCATTTCTAGTATGAAAACTGTCCGAATGTGATTGGACTGCAGCGTCTGTTTCCCCAGTAGACGGCAGGGAGAATTTGAGTGGCACTATAGCTCAGCAGACAACCACGTGCTTGTCTAGCTGAAAGGTATTATAGGGTAGCTCGGGTTCACAGGCCCCAGAGACCATGCACACCCGTGGCCCGGACTAGTGCTCCCCTTGGTCCAGCCAGGGGCTGACTGTACTGAGCACAAAGCCCGTCCCTGGTGTGTGAAACATCTCTGAGCTAGTCACCAGCGTGTTGTCAAGGGGGGAAGTGGGGGTGCACTCCAACAATGCAGCTTTGAATGTGCGCACACACTGCCCCAGTGTCCGCGCTCATCCCTCTCTCATTGTAGCGCCTTTGTGGGTGTTCACGAGATCTTAGAGCGCTGACACATTCACACGGACATCTATCCGGCTCCTGCTGACCAACCAAACTACTAAAACACCCTCAGTCATGTCCCTAGAAACAGCAGTGGACTGAACTGTGCAGGATGTCTCTCAGCTCCTCGGGGGAGAAGCGCTGCTTGTCCCGCATCCTGCTACTGAACGATCTGTGAAGTCACTATAAATGGAATTCAGCTCTGTTGATGTGAGCAGGTTGTTTTGTAGAAAAAGAAATAGATAAAACATACATACCTTAGGTTGTTTCCTGGTGAGATTGAGGGAAAATAGTAGGAACCCAGCAGATGAACCAAAAACAGAAAAACACAGAGAAATGAACATAGTTAGCAAACAATTTCACAGTCAGAACTTGATATCCACAGTGCACTGAAAAAAAAAAGAAACATGTAACCTCAGTTCTTTCTTTGAAATTCCTTCTTTGACTTCTTTCACTCCTTCTGTCATTTTCTCACTCACTCATTCATTTCCACATTGTTGCTTTTCCTGTTGGGAGCTGGTGCTGTGATTGGGTTCATAATTGGGCCAGTGGAGTGTGAGGAAGGGAAGAGATTTAGGATTCAATGTCCCACTGACTCTGCTGAATAAATAGCTCTTATGCCTGTGGACTTAACACAGGGGCCAGCTTGGGGAAGCTGCACTGTGCATTACAAGCTCCCGGAACTAAGGACAAAAGTGTAGCATATATGGTTCTAACATATGCAGGATTATTCTCTTAATTGGACCAGTCCTCATCTTACAGTAAGGTACAGCCTCTACGGTGTGTGGTTAATTAAGACATGCATACTCCACAATCCAGTCCTTCAAGATTCAGCAGATAACTCCTGCAGAAGTCTTCTGGCACAGACACAAAGGTGGGCATCACCTTCACACAGTAATCAATACAGAGCAGAAGCTTTGGGAAGACTGAAACACTGCACCAATGTTTCTCACACAAACTGAGCCGAGTCACCGACAAAGGCAGGGCCATGGAGTGCTCAGCATCCATTTAAAAATAGCCTCTGTTTTTTTAATTTCTAAGTTTCAGAATAATAGAAAATCAAGGGGAATAGATAAAGAATTAACTGTGTTTTAGCTCTTACGACAGAAGAGTGTGGTTGAAGAACAAAAAGCAAGAGGGCCTCATCTGGGTTCATACCCTGTATCTAAATCTGGGCCACTTACAACACTGAGACTTGGTCTTAATCAAAGCACACAGAGACTGCAGCAGGCAGTTCCCTCCACCGGCCAGTCGCTCCATACTGCAGCGCAAAGATGGGACGCCCAGGAAGCGCTACAGTATAACATATGCAGGCTATGTGGGTCTCCAGACTAGAGGGACTACAGATAAGGTCTTAATGCATGCTAAACTGAAAGGTAAAATTTAAATTAAAAAAACATGGCAGAGATATGAAGATGGAGTACTGATGAAGAACAAAAGGAGAAAATTGAGGAGGAGTGGAAAGAGAGAGCCAGAGACACACACTTGATGATGAAAAGATGAAAGACTCGCTGTTTTTGAATGAGTGCACTCCACAGCAGAATCTCCACATCTGCAGCATAAACTAAGCAGCAGTAACAGGGGCTGCTGCAGTGGTTTGGCGGCTCATGCTCACTGTGTCATCTACTGTATGTACAGTTAATGTATCCAGTTACGGTATGCTGGGAATGCTGAACAAGACAATAGGAGGAACTGTTCCTAACTGGCTATATTTAGGATTTCATAGAGTTCCTACTTCCTTGTCAAAAATCGCACAAGACATTCATTTAATTCCAAACAGCTGACTTCATTTTAGCCTCCTATTCAAAACGAGTCCCTAACCTCCTACCCTATCACAGCCAAGACCTCCTTCTCAGTAAGTTAAAACACACTATCCTCCAGTTCTCCCCCTTTGCTTTGGACATACTCTCTAACTGAAAGCTGTCTTCCCTGACATTGATCTCACAACATATGAAGTCACATTTGGATGTGTAAATACTTCTAATGATGCTTCCTACACAGAAAAAAAAATATTTTTCAGGCTATAGTTGTCAAATGTAGTAGTTTATATTACAACACTCAAGCATGAAGCCCACAGGCAGTCTGCTAAATAATCAGCATGGATGTCAAGTTATGTCTTGAGAGCTTATTAAAGACTATGCTGTGGTTGGACAGTACAAATGTGCGACATGCATGTATGGCACAGAAGTGCCAGGTGGTATCGGGTTATTATCCCCTCAGAGGCAGATGCACTAAGCCACTGCAGCCTCAGCAGGGCATGAATGAAATCTAAAGCCCTTTTCAGACATGGCAAATATAACATTTCTGCCTTCGTCAGTTTGACTTAGTGCATTCTGTCTTTCAGATATAGTCCACTTTTGCATCATCCAGACACACCCATGGCAGTGTGCACACAATATTTGCAATCAAAGCAAAAATACTTTTTTGCACTTGTGGCAACAAGCAGTAATTGTGGTGATGCGCAACCACACTTTTGAATGTTAAGATCTCTCCACCATTAAGAGCAGGGTCTCTCCCTGCATGCATGCTGCATGGTGGTGCTGCGCAGGCTGGCCGCACCCTTCACACACAGGCTTGGCAAGAGAGAGAGAAAAAATGAATCATAAAGAACTCTATTAACCTTAATGCAAACATGAGGTAGTTAGATGAAATTATTATTGTGTGCATGCTTTTGCTGTTTAGGTCACTCTCTGATGAGCTGAGCAACTCACAAAATGAGCGACAATGTGACGTGTTGTGTATTGGAGGCCAAACAATTCAAAGGCCTGACCCGCCGTTGTTGTGAGCAGGGTGCTCAATCCGACATACTGCAAAGCTGACATCCTCATGTACCACAGCACGTGCATTAGGGACTTAAAAATCCTGTCAGGATGGGTAAAGTGTGTCTCTGTGCTTCCTTTTAGGGGAACACTTAGGTTCCTGCAACTCCAGCTACCTGATGCCAAAGCACCCATGTATGACTAACTTGGCCAAAGGGAGGAAACTGGCCTCTCACACTGCTATGACTCTCCTCCTGCACGTGGCGTGAGATAGATTAGAGGAGAAAATATCCTCGTTTCTTGTTAAACGATAAGAAATATCACTTCAGTACCAGACCGTGACCAGTTTCAAAGACAGTCTGGAAAGGGTCTGACAGATTTTTGTGGCCCTTTCAGCTTAAATCCATGGGTGTGGCAAAAACGAAGGTATAAAAAGTGGAAAATCAGCACTGGAATTCCCCCCCCCCCTGTGGTTATGGAGCAAGATTAAGGCCACTGGGTTATCGTGCCACTGAAAAATGCACTCTTCTAAACCAGCAGACAACACATCAGATTAATGTACTGTATTATCCACCCACTGAAGCAGAGATCTACTCTAAAAAATTACACTGCATTACATTCTATGCCCACAAGCTCACACAATTATTAGACAAAATAATGAGTTTTTATTGTATCATTTAATACAGTAGTTTCTAACAGTATATATACTACTTGCCATTATTTACTGAGATTCCTCAGCAGCCTTTCAAAGACTTTATGATGACATAATCCTGCTCTACAAATGGAGTATGGAAGAGGTCCCCCCATTAAGACTGCACAGCATTCATCCCCTCTGCACATACTCTCGCATACACATAACATATTTTGCTGCCGCTCCCACACGCATATTCGAATTCCTCCTCTTGATCTATGGTTGAAACATCACTCCCCCATAACACACACACACACACACACACATACAATCTTTTCACCTTAATTTAACCACACATATGACCTTTTCCCCGGTAAGCTTCTGACTTGCTTCAAGACAATTAGATTTCAGCAAGCTCTAGAGCCAAACACGATTTTCAGACTGTGTGTGTTTAAGTATTAGGTTAACATTTCAAATTGCCTGCCAGTAAGTTTAGAACCGGACATGCCTGTCCCCGCTCAAAGCAGAGGTCATCTTGCTGCATAGACACCAAGCAGAGTTACAGTAGAGGGGTGCTGGGGATGGGCGCTGGGGGGGGGTTCCCATGTAGCACCCAGCCTTCATGCATAACTGACCACACTGTCAAGAAAAATGAGTACAATCCAAAATAAAACATGACAAATAACTGTTAAGAGCTTTACATGCTGGACAAAAACATTTCCAAGGCAGCACTGAAGGAAGATAATTTGTTAATGAGAAAACCAGATTTAAGCTACTGAGACAACTAATTCATATGATACAAGCTCAGACTTTGTCAGCTAAATATGCAACATCTTGGTTAGTGTTGGACCCTTTAACAGGACCGCAACTCAAATTCTCTACTGCAAATGAAAGCCTTGCATTTAAAACGCTTCCTAAGAAAAGCATAGACTTATCAGCTATGTGCACATTAATATTTTGTCATGTATGTGAAAGCAGCTTTTTGCTGTTTTAGCAGCTGAGGTGAAGCGACTATTACAGTTTGACACTGTAGAGCACTGGTCCCCACAGCATAAAGTTTATAAGGTACAGACCGAAAAACTGGAGATTTTGGTCCATATTTACATGACAGCATCTCACAGATTTGTCAGCTGCACATTCACAATGCAAGTCTTTGGTTCCACCAGATCACAAAGGTGCTGTATTGCACTGAGATCTGGTGACTGTGGAAACAATATGAATAGAGTGAAGTGTCATGTTCAAGAAACTAAACTAGCATTAACAAGGTATTTTCATTTTTTGGACCACTCTCTAAACCCTAGAAATGGTTGTGTGGGGAAAATCCCAGTAGGGCAACCGTTTCTGAAATATTCACACCAGTCTGTTTAGCACTGGCAGCAATGCCATATTCAATGTCACGAAGTCCCCTTCTTACCCCATTTTGATGCCCAGGTTGAGCTTCAGCATGTCGTCTTGACTGTATGTATGACCCTAAATCAGGGCTCTAGAGTGCGACCAATTTGGTCGCAAATGCGACTGATAAATGATCAGAATTATAATATTTCTGACTGTCTGAGGCTAAGTTGAATCGAATCGGGACTTTGAAAACCGGAATCGAATGGATTATAGAAATTAGTGATGATACCCAGCCCTAGTGAGCAGCCTAGGCAGGACAGAAGTGGATGTAGCTGTAATAGGAAAAGAACTATTGCTAACTTTTCTGTTAAGTTAAGGCCTGATCCTTCTGAAATTCATAGCCAGTGCTCTGACACGGTGTCATCAATCTTTGAATGCTGAAAAAGCACAGTGTATCCAGAAAAAACACATTATATTATATAAATTATTATAAAATTTGTGTGCGCCTAACTTTTGTGCCGGTACGCCTAACTTTATAAAGTTAGGCGTACCGGTACGCCCATGGCAAAAAGTTAGTCTAGCGCCCTGCCCTAAACGCACAGAGTTTCTGCTGTCTGATTGGCTGATTACGTGAGGCTTTTTTGTGAAATAGTGTTACTTAAGTATTCACAGCCATTTACATTACACCATTAAAGCTCTAAGGCCAAAAAAGTGGAGACAATTCTGTTAATGTAAACTGCAAATTGATCAGTAACACCTGCACACTGTTTTGTAAAGCAGTGATATTGACAGGTATTAAAAAATTAAAATACTGAATGCACTAAATGATCATTTTTTAAAAAGCCTAAAACAAAGGAGTCCTTGCATCATTGTTCTAAAAGCTAAAATTAGTCTGAAAATATTTGGAATGAGCGGCTGGAGAATATCATATCACTCATGAAGTCATCAACATAACTTCAGGACTTTTTCTGTATCTTGAAACTGCTGTTGCTAAGTGACGGTGGTAAACATGGAGGGCGAGTCAACCAACCAGCCTCATGAGTCAAAGTTGGAGTATGAAAGGCGAATTTACGATCTCCAAAACAACCCATAATGAAGAGCACTGTCACCAGCAGCACACGTGATGCTCATACCAACTGCTGTGTGGTACCTCGAGGTTTCCATAACAAATGTTAACAGCAACATATGATGCAGGCAGGGTCTAATTTGATCCTCTCTGGCATTTCTGACAACAATGTGACAAGGTGGGTCACCAGGCTACGTGTGTGTATGCTAAAACACAGACCACATCTACTCCTAAATCCAGTAAGTTCCAAACAAGCCAGAAAAGAAGTGCAATTCATCAATTAGTTCGGTACAGTACTGAGCAAATGAAGAGAAAAGGAAGTGACACATTTACTACCGGGACACACCTCTCATGAATCCCATCTGCCTGCTGGATGTCACTTAGCTGAATAGATCTGGCATATGCCGGGCGAGGATAATAACAAAAGCCAGAGTGAGAATGTTTAAGAAGTACAAATCACATCATTAATGTCATTAATTGGAGGCAGAAATGTAATTTTAACAGAGTTATGGGCTTGAATGGCTCCACTTCCACAGAACGAGACCAAAAGCAAGTCCACAATAAAACACTACCTCATTATGAAAGCAAACAGAATATAACAAGCAGGCTCAAAAACTTCAAAAAAGGCCTCATCTCAGAGAATCACGCCAGGAACAAAAACCAGAATAATTATAGAAGAAAAAGTGTTTGAGAGTGAATTTTCACAAATACTGCCTGTAGAATTAGAGGCCACATGTGAGATTAATGAGGCACAGGCCTGACAAAGAGGGAAGGCACCATCTTTTCTCAATTCCGGATCAAGATGTAAACAATGTCCCACCCTCTAAACAAACAGGGAACAGTCCTCAAGGGAATGTAATTGTTATATCAGCGTGCTGCTAGCACTTTCTCCTAATAGCAAAGAAAGCAGCCTTAAAGTGAAAATCTGTGCTGATAGTGTGCAACTAACTGTGAGAACAAGATTTTAGTGTTGATTATTGGCACATGAGAAGCACCAGTGAAAAAACAAAGAGAGCATTCCTGAGGTCGGCCAGTGGACAAAGCAGCATTGTCATTTAGTAAAGGCTTGTTTTGGAAATCTGGATGACACTTGGTGATGTGCAACGAAGAGAAAAAAAACAGTCCACTGTCATGTCTACCCAACACCTTAGTGCAGAAAGCCCAGTGTCTCACTGTGTTTTAGTGAGGGTTAGCAAACAAATAAAGTTCTTGGATGCTAAAAAGCATTAGTAAAACATAGGATGATTACATTTAAAGGAGACATTTGAGATTCTGGAAAAGTTTGATGAGATTTTGATGAAAAGACTGCTAGTAAACTTCACGTCTATATGGTAAATATTAAAAAAAATATGTTAAGCCTAGCTTAGCATGAAGGCTAAAAGCAGCTAGCTAACGCTACATAAAGGTAAATTAGTTTTTAAATATATCATGTTTTGTTAATTACTGTGTGCAGCTTGTAATACAGGGTGTGATATGCTGGGAGGATGGAGAGGAATCCCTCACCTACTACATGAACTGCTTTTTGTTTTGTGTTTTATCTAAATAAAAATGTATTTCCCCCTCTGATTTTTAGCACTGCATCTTGAAACAGTCTATAAGGCAAACAAGGAAATCAGAAACTGACTTTCACTTTCAGCACTCCTGATGGGAGATGACACAGCAAACATGGAGGCGATCTGGATCCCATTCTGTTTCAGCTTTTTATTCTTCCACCTTCACACCAATGCTGCTTCAACATGTAAACTGCAGCTAATTAAATAACAGAGAAATGAAACTGATTCAGAGTTGAATCTGAGGCCCATCAGGCGGCAAAACACATTACAGAGTATTTCATTATATTAATAAGAATTACATTTAATTCAGTTAAATTATTTATATGGAAGTATTACAGGTGTTGCTTGATTGGATTTTTAATTATTATTAATTGCAAAGACAGTAAGGGTTGCATAAATCTTCTCGGAACAACATTTTAAAGTTGAGTTCCTTATTTCAAAAAGACGAACATTTAGGAAAAATAGAGAAATCAGGACATTCGGGACCAAATTACTCATCTTTCTGAACATATTTAGAAGAATGTATTTGTTCATGAAATTTCAGAAGAAGCAGCGGGTTTTTTAACTGAAGCTGCACTCCACACCGCACAGATTACATATTCAAGTAAGCAAGATAACACTAGTAAGTGCAGATAAACCCAATTGAGCTCTTGTGACCATCGGAGATAAGAAGAGATTAGACGTGAAATTACAAGCTTGGGGACAGACATTATCAGATAAAGACATGCTTCCACTAATCATCTTGAAATGCAGGACTGCAGAGCTAGAGTGACATGGGGGATGAGAAGCCCCAAAAACTTGCATATTCGACAGGACAAAGACAAATGCCTTCTGAAAAAAAATGACCACATGGAAGACAAAAGGCAGCACCTCCATGTGACATAAAACAGACTCCATTGCGTCTGTCTAAAAAGTGATTGTGGTTAGCTCTTGTCTTTTCCAATAACTGTGCATCTGAACAAGACAAGCAAGAGATTTACATAAAGCAGATTTTCCAACACAACATGACCTTGTATTCAGTTGTTGCACGTTGACGGACATGCTGGGACTTGATAGATGTAATATGGCTCTATTGTGTGAGCCGAAGGGAGTTTTTTTGGTCATATTGCTCAGGCACTCATCCCCTGTGCAGACAGCAGCCTCAGGTATTTCTCTGCCTGTCCACCCCCACCCTGATTGTGACTGACTGTCACATGAAAACTAAACCTTTCCCAGATTCCTGTTTCAAATATGCCATTTGTGCCAGCTTAGCAAGCAGACGAAAGACGAACCTTAGGAAATTTAACCTCTAGCCCTGAAGTCATAGCCCACGTTTCATTTGCAAACCGCTGAGCTTACTCTTCATTTCTCAGGGAAACAGGAGAGTGGGGTGGGAGTCACGAGTGTAGCCATAATGTTCTGTGGTGCAGAGGCGTCAAACGAAATCCTTTCTTTAAATTCTTTACATGAGTCACGTTTTTAGAGGTGTTGTCCAACCTGATAAACTCATTCACTCGATTCCACCTCCCAAAAAGACATCATTTCTGTATTTCATCAGACTGAAGCAATATTTAAAATTTTTAGGCACTGAGCAAAACCGCTGAGGCAAAAAGAGTCTCACTGAGATCCAGATGTTGTCATTTTTTTCCATTTATAAATCTTGAATTTCAAAATATGCAGCCAAAGATATAAACAAAATAACTATTAAATTAAGACGTGTCTACATTAAAAATATCTGTTACTGCTTATCCCATTCTAGGGCTGTGCCTCATCATTCCCATGAGAGAGAAAAAGTTCCCAGGATCTTGGTCAGCCATATTTGGTATGCTAATACCCACTCAATCTGACACATTCCCAACACACAGGAACAGGTGTCTTCAAAACAAGGCAAAGTCTTAGCGATCAGGGTATCCTCTTTTGTGGCTCCACAAGCAGCAAAAGGGGAAAATTATATGGTTTGGGAAAACCGTGGCAGCCTAAGCACAGAGACCCAAAACACACACACAGCACTAGTGCTGAAATGTTAACAAGTAATTATATGCCTGGACTGCACTATAGAATAGCGATGAGACATAATAAAACCAAAGCGAGTCAGAGCACAGAAGGTCGTGGCTGATGTGCAGCTAGACAACAAACCATTCCAGGATCTAATAAGGTGAATTCAGGGGAAGCTGAAAACATTTAACTGAGCTTCCATGAAAGGAATCTCTGTATAACTGATACAGCATCTAATCAGATATGGAAACTCACGCTGGATGAAAATGTGAAATGTGTTTGTGTCTCACCCATCAACATGGCAACTGGGAGGAGTTGAAACATCCTGACTCTGAGACTAATATAATGCACGTATCTGCATCTCGGTTACTGTCGCTCCTCTGACCGCTCGCTCACAGCAGCTTTTTGTTCAGCTCTCCCGTTCCACATGTGTTAGCTGTGTGCGGGATTTGTTTAACTGTCTGGAAAGCAGCCACTGTATGGTAATTTCTGTTGTGATAATTGCCTTAAGTACAGGTTAATGTGCGTGTACCCGAGCTGCTGGGCGAGTGAGCTTAACGCTGTTTGACGCTGACTGCGAGTTACTTGAAAACTTTAACAAGGCTGGGTGCAGGTCATGAGAAAAGCCTTGACTGGAGGCTGTTGCCTCCTATGACTTCATATTCAGCAGTCACACTGTGGCTCGAAGAGTTGTTTGTTCACTTTAACTAATCGGTAAGGACATTACGCAAATTATAAATATGCCGTGTGTGGGTGGGGGGGGAGCAACAAAGAACCTTGGATTGTGTTCAGACTGAGCATCCTTTTAGCTTTATTTGCGCCTGCTGGTAATCAGGTCAGCTGTCTAACCATGTGTGACAAGAGAGAAAGCAAACCAAGCGCAAAAAAAACAAAAAAACAGCAGAAAATCCTCCAACCATGATGGGAGGAAATATTACATCTGTGACTATTGCTAACAGGCATGAGCATACACTCATCATTGGCCTATATTCTGTGTGGCTTCAGACTTGTCCTCAGTACAGTATGAAATCATGTCAGAACACAGCACAAAGTTTTAATGACCTTCAGAGTGCACGGACAGTGTGAAATGTTAAAGGATGCTTAGCTTTCTTAGAAGCTTTTCTTTACTCTTAGATAAAATGCGCAGCCCGTTGTGTCTTTAAAAACCATCAGTGTGATCCAACATGTCTTTGAACGCAACATGACAAATTACCTCTGACTTCGGAGATTTACAGTGGCACCCCGAGGCCAGACATTTATCTGCTCAGCCTTGTATATGTCTTCATATCAAAGAGGCTCAACCTCCTCTCGTGGCTTTGAAAACCCCAAATCAGCCATGCAAAATACCAAGGTGGTGTTATTATCCTGAGATGATTACTCTTGGAAAGTTCACATGAATTACATAACATAATATCATATTGCAAGCAGGTGGGTGACAGACACCATGTCCTTTGCTGCAGCAGCAGCAGCAGCGTTGCATTTGCACATATTTTATTTGACTAAATTCTCCTTTGAATTAAAGATAAAGTGTTTATAAGTGCTCTTGCTTTAGTGTATTTTCAGACACTGCTACAGGAGGTCACTGTGTGTACAGTTATTTGCTCATTTTGAATGCTTTTGTTACCAGACGTTTCCAAAACACTCATGACTACAGCAAAATCTTAAGGCGCCCTAACGCACAATAGTTCTGTAAATAACTTAGTGCACAAATATTCATTTAAACTCTTGACAGTATGTGAGTTTTGTTTACCTGTTCTCTCCTTTTGCATTGGAGGGCGGTGGGTGCAGAACAGTTTGGTTGTCCTCCATGTCCACGACACATTTTGTATTCAGTTCAATTTCTGCAGAGAAAAGTTTGTTTGGAAAGTGAAGCAGAATGCGGGGGTGTGAAGAATAAAATCGGAGTTACTTTGGCCTTCTTTAAACTATTCTCAAGTCTGACTTCAGGCTCACAACTCAAACTGAAAGCAGCAATGGCGAAGAAACCAAAAGTTTATGGTAATGTGGCACGAAGCCAAGGAGACAGAAAAGGAGTCTGCAAGCAGAAATCGTCGTTATAACACTTACCCCTGCGGTTCATGGGCCGAACTCTCACTGCAACTTTTACCTTTGTATCCGACATTTTCGTCCACTTTTCACTCCCACCCTGTCTATTCGCCCAGCTATCAACGCAGAGTCTCCGACAAGAAAGCCCGGCTTTTTGCCAGAAAACAGGGCAAAAGAATCTAGCTAAACAATCCCAAAAGAGTCCGATCCTCGATGAGAAGTGATGGGAAAGCGTTCATTTTTGTCTTAGTATCCATCCGGGTTCGCTTCTTGTGCAAATCCAGCACTCAGCTCCAGCCCCAGACAGCATCCCCACCGCCATCTTCCACTGGGAGCACGACTGCTATCCTCTGGCAGACTGGAGAGGCTGTGCCAAAGAGGGGGAAAGGATTTACGCACCCCGCCGGCGCATCGGCGCATTGGGGGAAACCAATGAACGAGAAATGTGAGCGTGTGTGACAAGTTAGTTCACATGCATCAGAGAGCATTGAGAGGCAGTGCGGAGCTAGGAGTCAGCTTTAAACAGTTGTTATCAAATATGATTTTTGGCTACGACTTATTGGCGCTTAGTTCTCTCACACATACACACTGAATTTTTTAATTATTTGCATTTTTGGTAAGCAAGAAAAGGGGTCAAAAAATTTACAGTTATATAACTTTATTATAAGGTTTAGCAGAATCATTTTTTGACCCACCACCTCACTTCTGTTGACGTAAAGCCTAAAAATAATGTCTGTTTTTCACTCTTATATCCCCAAGCTGCCAAATCTAACCGTTACATTAGCATTTATTCTGGGCTTCTTTGAATTTCTTTTTAAAGTTTAAGTTTTGCCATTTGTCAATCACCTTAAAGTTTTGCATTAAAAAGCTCTCTCTCTCACACCACACACACACACACACACACACACACATATATATACATAATTTGTAACTTCTGTTTTAACACATGTGATATAATCTAATTTAAAAAGTCTTCTGTTATACACGGGAAAAAATAAACATATAATCTGTAGTTGTGGCATATAACGTTTTACTATCTATGTGTGGTCTCACTGTCTGCTGTTAGCAGCTGGACCTTTATTTCTCAGATAGTTTCAATTGGCATCATTTTTCAAAAGCCTTGGATCAGTTCAGAGACTGCGAATCATCACATTGCTATATTACAAGTCATTAAATAACACAACATCATTTTCAACAACTGCTACAACATTAACACAACAATAATTTCATTCCTGACGTCCTGCTGAAAATGGTTTCACCATATACAACCTTTTGTTTTATTATTATTTTGACACTTTCAAAGTAACACAATGACATTTTTACACTCTATCTAAAGTAAAACTTGACTTGTAAACTAGTCACAGAAGGCAACTCAAACAACCAAAATTTAATACAACCTCTCATCACTTCATCCTGTGATAAGCTACATTTCACTTCACTTTATTTAATTTGTCTCACTTGAACAACTACTTTGGGATTGTTCATACATAAACTATGTCACAGGTCCAGCATCAGATTTGGGAGAATAAGTCTTCACTGTATGGTCGCCACTGTCCAGTGTAATGAGAAGGTTGTTCAGTAGCGCTAATCCAACAGGGCGAATAAGATGGTCTCCCACAAGAGGAGTACGGACTGGGCCACTCTGGAGCTTCCCTAAGCTCCAAATCATCCCCTGTTCTGAGTCAATCACAATTAGATCTCCATCTCTGTCGAACGCCACACCTGAGATGCTGAGCCTCACTGTGGACTGCAGGGTCAGGCTAAAAGTGTCTGTCTGGTAAAGGAGGTGGAACTCTTTTGTAAACACCCTGAGCCTTCTGTGTTGGTGTCTCTCCGTTGGATTGGTGACATCAGTTAGATGCTCCGTCACTGCAGTGTTCCCATTCACGCAACAATAGGCCACCGCTTTAGGGCACTGAAGGTCTGAAATGGTTGTTTGATGCTCTAGAACGACGCTGTGACTATAGTCCACCCTCACCTTGGAGAGAGTGCCGGCCTCAACATCAGAGACCAGGATGTGTCCACAACTGTCAGTGTCCACGCCCCAGGGCATCTGGAAGGAATCTTTGATTGTCAACATGTGATTCCCCCTGGATGTGAACACTTTTATAGCTTTATCACCTGCATCAGTCACAACCACGTGACCAGCTGGGGTCACTGCCACGTCCACTGGGTAACAGATGTCCCCACTGGCTGCTCCTTTTCGCCCAAAGCTGTGCAGCTTCTTTCCCTGTAGATTGAACACCACCACTCTCTTTTCTCCATCATGGACCACAACTATTGTTCCTGAGGACCCCAAAACAGCTATTCCAGTTGGGTTGATAAGAGTCCCCCACCCACCAAATGCAGTACGCAGGAGAAGAGTTGTGCACGTCAGAGCTGCGGGAAAGATAAAACCAGCTTTTGCTCTACACGGAGGAGCAGACGGTGAGGGACTTTGAGACAACAGAAGATCCTTTAGGTCACTAAGAACCTGGCAGTGGGAGGTGCTGTCAACACTGCATAACTGTCGACAGAAAGGGCACTCCAGCTTCCTCAGGAGAGGGTGGGACAAAGCTGTGATGCATTCCAGACAGAGTACATGGCCACAGGAAAGGTTCTGCGGTCTGCGCTCCCTTTGCTGAGAGCTAAACGTCTCGAAGCAGACTTTGCACTCCAGTAGGTTGATCTGTATCTCTCTGATTATTCCCTCTGGACTGAGGCAGCCACGATGTTGGAGACTCTTAGCCATGACTGAAATATCCTGTTCTTTAAACCCTGTGGGATGGTTCAGTCAGCTGATGCAGGCAGCAGCAAATTCAGGAAACCAAAATAGAACGCGTGCCAATTTACGTGGTGAAATAGAGAATCATGGAGAGAGGCATATGAAGCACAATTTTGTGCAAGCACTCGTGCCCTGGGCTTTTAGGCCTCAACTGTCACGTGGTATTTTGCACATAACTAAGGCTCTCTGCTGCCCTCCTTTGGAACAGTCACAGAACCCAAATTGCAGATATCACAGAGTAAATTCAGTGACAAAAAAGCCTGTATATTACTTTTAAAAAAGGAAAGAAAGAAATATGCCTGGCTGGAGTTCAGTGCACAATCTTAAATGTGCAACAGTGTGTCAGCCACAGCTCTGCCACTACTCATGTTTAACACTACATGTTTATTTCCAAAGGAACAGCAACCGTACCTTCAAATACATCTTGCTGTAGGTCAGCATGCGGCAGCTATTTCAGTCTGAGTTTCATGCTGTGCAGACGGAGTGAAATCTGATCTGTTATGGGCCGTGCTTGAATCAGCCAATCCAGCCCTCCTTTGCTGCAGCGGGACACTCCTCAGGGGTCAAACAATGTCATTTAAAATTTCTCTTGTTAAGTACGCAAACACAGAGGGGCTTCCTGCTAATAGGAATGTGACAGCAAGTAAAAACGACCAAACAAGATTAAGAGGAAATGAAAACACTTTTAATACATTTCACAGTGGAAAAGAACAGCACAGGTCGTTTTCAGCAGAATTGTTTTTGGCAAATGACATCTAAATCCACAGACGAGGTCCTATTTAGTGTCTACTGTATGTAGCACGGGAGCCAGGTCTGTTCCAGAGAGGTCAGTGTCTGGATTGTCAAGGATTATGAGGGATAGTATATCTGTACTGAGATGATACTGACACATGAAATGGAAATATAACCTTCAAATAAAATACTCAAGGCCAGAAGAATTAAAGACACACAAAAAAATCAGTCTTAATAGAAACTGAAAGAAGATAGGAGTTAAAAAAACAAAACAAACATGCAAACAGGCACAAGGGGTGAATTAAAATGTTACCACGACAGTGAAAAAGGTTCACATAACAATACTGGCATCTTGCTGTGTGGTGAATACAAAGACTCTTGTAATGGTTTCCTACTACAACACTTGTTTTGATTGGAGTCAGCCATGCAAATGCAATATACGCAACAAGGTCAATCCAGACACAGACAGAAAAACTGACAATACATGCAGTAATTTGAATAATTATCTTCTCTTATTAGTAAAAAAAAAAAAAAAAAAAGAAAAGAAAAGAAAAGAAAAAAAATTAGCAGCCACAGGAGGACAAGGAGAGTAAAATCACTCAAGGTCACAATGATTCACAAAATACTCGAACATTACTTAATGTACAGTATTTTCAATAAACTTTCTGCAAAGTGCTTAAACTGTGTGCTTTGCTTCATTACAGGCCAAACGCAGACCCAAGCCGGTGATCCTACCACGCTAAAGCTGTCTGGTATTGAACTCCTGCCCACATTCAAGTTAAAAAACATAAAATAGTGAACATCTATGATGTAAATAGATAATCAGTGACAGACATTTATATAAAAATGCTTTAGCTTCTTTTGTGCTATAAACATAGACGCTCCACTAAGTGATAAATTCTACATAATGGCTTTTAACATTGAAATGGGTTTGACACCAGAGTTGGTATAAACCAGTCAATTGTACATTAGCCTTTAATGATACTGCTTCATAGGATAACTGAATTATAGCTCACTAGCTACAATGATCATGCAATTATATTTAGAAATGGCAGTTTTTGTTGCCACACCTTTCTCTTACACACTCGCACAAAATAAAATTCTCCCACTCTTTCATCCAAAAAGCAAACACAAAAAAAAAGTGATCAGTGGTTTAGGAGCTTTTATGACTACAGCACACACCAACGTGTGTATCTCTGTAGTCTGAGCCACTGTGCACTCCTAATAACACTGCATGGACCTGTTTTTCCACTTCTGCTGTCTGCACTCCATCTACTGTAGGTGGGTGGCTTTCTAGGCTTCGGTTACACCAGGAAGTGGTCGTAGCTTTACCCTCTTCTCCATCTGTAATCTTTCACACTTTGGGTTACCCAACAGCCTCCGCCTCCAACTCCTACTGGCTGTCGAGGCCGTTGATGGATTTGGTCTTTCCTGAGTCCTTCTTTCTCTGTCTGGCTTTAGGGCTGTCACCGTCTACATCAGTTTCTCCTGAAACATGAAGCTCACATATTTCAAATGAACCCATAAAGAGATGTAACTGCACTGTGTTTCTTCTCATACATGTATGAGTATGCATATGTAAAGCACTATAATAAACACTAGAGGTCACCCCTTTACAAGACAGCAACTGAATACTGGTATGCATTTTTTAATGTGGTGTGCTGGATGAATTACAGTGAAGTCAGTGTACCTTTAAATCCCTCATACACATGGTCAGCAAACTCTGCGAAATTACTGTCTTCACATTCTGAGAGGCTCTGAGGGGAGAAAAGGTTTAAGACACATGACACACACATACCTGTAACTGGACAGAGACCATACTGTACATGCATCACGGCTAACTGACTCCGTACAGCTTTCTCTGTAAACAACCCGATAACAACCCCTACAAGGAAAACCTTGAATGTTAATATTTACTAATGATCTTTGATGATTATTTAGCTACAGAGCATTAAGCATGGTTGGCTTCACCCAGGACATTTGGCCTTTTGCCATTCAGGCACAGATGTCAGTTTGTTGTAGCTTTATTTAGACGTAACAAGAGTTTACAGAAAGGCACTGAAGTGTGATGCCTGATGCTATTGCACTGATCTATATGTGAGTAAAGTTTTTTATATTGTTAATGATTGTGGGTGTGGGGTATGGCCAACCAAACCGTGTATTTGTTAGAAAGGCTGAGAATAAAGAAACAAGTTGGGATTGAAATTAACTCCAATTTGCACGTTTTAAGTGCTTTTATGGATATTCACATTGTTTTTCCTAATTCCGATCATTCCTGTCCTCAACAGACAGGAAAAACTTCAGACTCCTGGCAACCACAGGTCACTAAGGAAACTATATTTTCTGTGAGACCGGTTGGCAAGGTGTTGCTAGTGGTCGCTAGTTGAAAATGGTCGAATACGGTGCTGCACCGATAGCCTCTTAACACTTACTAGCAATCAGCTGAGCAGGGATACTTTTACTTTGAAAGTGTGACACCTTCGGAGTAAAAGTTGTCTCATTTGAAATGTTTTGGTTGCAGTGGTAAAGCACAGCTTTCACTTTGAGGGGGATTGTTCTCAGTTTCTTGTTGCACTGCTCTTCAAGTTTCACTACTGCTCTGTGAATAGTTAGTCTTGGTAAGTTTTTGGTGCAGGGACTACACTAGTTTCCAGAGGCTGCCAGGGGATTGTCGACTGGTCTGTAGGCCTGTGTGACTAAGGCCTTAAATTCTTTGTAAATGCTTCAAGGTCTAAAGCAGTTAAATGGAAAAACTCATGAAAGCTAAAGCAATAAACATACCTTTTCCCTTGGACCATATGTTTCTGCGTACCATACCATTCCATACAGGCACAGGAATGTAATGAAGGCCTAAAAACAGAATGAAGGGAACAGAAACTGTAAAATGATTCATGGAAAATGTGTAAAAAATTACTTGCAGCATTCGTCATATGTTAGAATATTCATATTAAAAAACAAAGATATATGTATAAAATAAATTATACGCATTTCAGTGCATGATAGACCTTACCAAACACAACAGCCAGAGGATCACATAGAGGATCTGTGTTTTTGAGAACAAGTCCTGCCCAAACTTAATGCATGCCAAAGCCTCCAGAAAGGCTATTGCCCTGTGAATGAGAGGGAGGGGGCAAAACAAACACATAGTTCAGTATTTTAACTCACTGGTAGCAAAAAGAAGAGAAATCCAAACCTAAAAATAACATCCAAATCAAACATGTCAGTTTTGGGCTTTTATCTGAGAGCAGTGCTTGGGTCACTGACCTACACATTTGAACTTTTTTGGATAAAAATATTCCTGATGTAGGTCAGCTGTTTGACAGCTTAGTCCTTGAGTGAGGCAGTGAAATGCCTGCATGAATACCACTGTTCATAATCTCTGGTAGCTCAGGTAACATCTCCTCCTTGAGCTGCTGTCACTGCCCATGGCTATGTGTACACAGCACTAAATGTTCATAGGAATACAAGATGTTAAGCAGGCTTATTATTAACAATCTTTAAAATCAGGTTACTTACCCAAATACCCAACACTGGGTCCCAACTCTCTTGCACTGTGTGTCTGTTAGGTATGCATAATACTGCCTAAAGGAAAAAACAAAGCAAATTTTTAGCAAATTTCACTGGAACTTCTAGTCTGTGTCTCGGTTTCCTTTTACCCACCTGCCACATAATGAGGGTAAATGCATGAAATGATATACCTTACTGTTGGAGCTGTGATGATACCGATGAACAGGATTCGACACCAGCTAAGAGCATGGCTTGCAGGAAAGACGAAAATGTGCTTAAGGAAGAATGTGTTCAACTCAGTAAGCTGTGAAAAAAATGATAAAAAGAACTATAGTTAAAAACAAAAGCAAGTATAGCATTGTTTACAATTATTCAGACAGTAGGACATTTCTATTCATTTTACCATACTGAAACTTTAAACTTAAACTCACAAAACTCTTTAATATACTCTAGCCAGCCACTTTGTTGGGTACACCTGTTGCACTTGTGCATAACTCAAGTATTTAATCAACCACCCGCTGAAGTTAGATGGAACCTTAAAGCAGATGTGCTACCTCAGCAGAAGACCACACCGGGTGACACTCCTAACAGCTAAAAATAGGAAACTGAGGCTACAATTTGCATAAGTTCATCAATCTTGAAAAACAGAAGTTTGGAAAAACATTGCCTGGTCTGATGAAACATGATTTCTGACACCAAAGCATGGATCCAATCTCTCTTATATAAACAGCTCAGGTTGCTGGTGATGTAATGGTGTTGGGAATATTGACACAAGATAACTCACCATGTAGCACACCTCAGATAAACTTCACAAACTGGTTTCTTGAACTCGAAAATGAGTTCACTCATTCACTCACTGTAGGGCTGTGCGATATGACCAAAATCTCATATCCCGATATAAGAATTCTATCGTCCCGATAACGATATAAATCACAAAAATTTAACATTTTCTGTAAATTCTGTGAATCTCGGGCAGCTCGACTTGCGTGAAGTGTTTCCAGCTGCGCGTCCTTTACCCGGAGTCGAGTGTTTTAACCGATGCATGAAACTATACATTTTTAGACATAAGTTGTAACGGTTGCCGTTTTCTTTGTATTTATTACACGGCGTGCTGCGGGGAAAAGCCTGTTCTAACGTTTGAGTCTAAGGTTTATTTTTTAGCACCTGGCGGCTCTTTTTTACTTCTCATCCATAAATAATCTGCTCTTTCACGTGATTCAGTTTATTTTGAAAAGTCTCAACAGGATCTTGAGCTTTATTGTGAAAGGTGTATGTGGAACATAAACAAGCGGACATGCGAAGGTGTTACCGTCGCTGTTGCTAACGACAACGCATAAAAACAGGCGCTTGTCCGTCTGTAGTGTGGTTATATTACATATAAGAGAAAGAGAGAACTTTAAGAAATTAATATAGCCACTACAGTGACCATCAAAACGATGAAAAAATATTGCCGTAAACAGTTTATTTTGCGACACCATGAAACAAACAATAGCGTAAAATGAAACGATAGACGTTTTTATATCGTCATCCGATATATATCATTATATTGAACAGCCCTAACTCACTGTGTACTCAACTGGCCTCCACTGCCACCAGATCTCAATCCAAGAGAGCGCCTTTGGGATGTGCTTAATGTAAGATTCACATCATGAATGTGCAGCTGATAAATCTGCATCACCTGTGTGAGGCTGTCATGTTGATATGGACCTAAATCTCAGGAATGTTTCAGCACCTTTTTGAATCTGTACATGAATAATTAAGGCACATCTGAAGGCAAATGTGGTCTTAAGACAAAAAAAATATATTAGCATGTACTACTAGTTATAAACAGAACTGCATTACCCTTTTTAATATTAACATACTGTATTATAAAATATAATTTAAAGGATGCAAAGGCAGCCAGGAAAACTTGCAGTTCAACTTTTCCCATCATATTTTAGCATTTTTAAAATCAAGCAGATAATATGAGAACGACTTGGCTGTGAATACAGAAATGTTGCTGATATATGTTAATTAGATCTAATACAATTAGCCCTTTAGGCCTCTGCAGTCTGTTCAGTGTCATCAAACTACATTTACTCTCATGAGGTTCATTTGTTGTTCCACCAGGTTTTTTAAGGATCTAACATTTCTCTCACATGTGTATGCCACATTAGAATAAGCACATAATTAAAATTTGTATTAATTAAATGTATGCTGTATTTGTTTATAGATCAGCTATGTACTGTTGTTAAGTTGACTGAATGGGTTCACATTCAGCCTGTACAACAACCGTGCAGGAAAAATATAGTAAGCTGTAAAGCTCTGATTTAATAAAATAGATCACTGTATATTTTATCATTGTTCAGGTAATTATTCAGACAAACAATATCATCCACGGTTTTTTGTTGTAGGTAGGAGGACCACATCACAACAAACTAAATGTGAGGCAAACACTGTGTCTGTGTGGGGAATAAAGTGGGAAAACAGCAACAGTACTGAGAGGTAATCTGAACACCTTCAATTTTATTTCTCTGTTAACTTTATTTCTCTTAACACTTTTTTTTAAATTTTATTTCGGGCTGTATGTGTCCATAAATTGGCATACTTTTTTGAGCCATATCTGACAATTTTGGCTATTTTTTTAATCCAAAAATACCCATATAGTGCCTCACTTCACTTTGTATTAAACCACCCACGCAAAACTGAAAAACATTTTTCAGCAAAACCCCCACAAAAACTAAATATATCTTGTGAATATAGTAAAAAGCCTTCCCTTTGTATCCACGGGGTAAAAACCAGACAATGGAAAAGTGCATGTCCTGCAGAAGTAGTCAAACTGTGGGACACTATCTGAAGATGTGGGACAAGTAATAAAAACGCTGCACAGTCCCACATCAAAACAGGAATCTGGTCACGCTGGTGGGAGAATATTTATAACAATTGCACTGCTTACTCATTTCAGAAAAATGTAACATTTACTGAACTAATTTTGGGTTGAATTAAGGACACCATAAAAAAAATTCTCTCCCCATGCAAGTCACACTTAAGAGTTTGGCAACAGTCACAGCAGTGCATTTAGAGGGCGCCTTTGTAAAAGCCTGCATTGGCAGATAATGAGGCGGAGGACCCGCAGCAATGTTTTTTCACTCATTTGGCCAGGAGCCTGTGTGGTTGAATTTAGTGAAGAGCAGCTCAACTGTCACCATGTGGAATACAGCTGTGCCATGCCCAAGCTCTTCAACTAATTCTAAAAGACTGCTAATTACTATTTAAGGCCTCAAGAGAGTTCTCAACTGGCTGAGAGAGAGAAAGTGGAGGATGGTGCCGTTTCATCACCAAACACAAAAAGTGGAGGAACACCAGCCTTTAGCTTTCATCACCCTGGCAGCCTGTGGCTAGAAAATTTGGCAGCTATACTCGACTTTCCAGTGGAGAGCAATGAAGCTAACTTAAATTCTCCATCGTTTTCTCATTTTCATAAAATGCTCCCAAGTAGTTCAGCCTGTCTCATTCTCATGGGATAAGTTTTTAACATGCAGCCAGCAGGACACTTGAGCATTATGTGGGTACATGTGGGACAGGTTTTAGATTGCAGCCAATTAGATTAGCCAGGACTTAGACGGCAGAGCACACAAGATGATCTCTGACTAGTCATCACTAAGTCACCATGAGACGACAAAAGCAGATTTCTCACGGACCCACCTGCCAAATGATCATGAACAAGTAGACGCCCGTCACTCGCTGCAGAGAAGACTTTGGGTCAAGCCAGCGTACATAGGTCCAGCTTGCAGGGGTGAACTGCAACACGGCTCGTTTGATCTTCCCTGTGGTGGTGTGGATGTCCCTGGATGGAAAGCATAGAAGGAGGGTTTCAAAGGCATGCAGATAGATTTTCAGTAAGTATTATGTTAATGTTAGCAGACAAAGCTACATGAAAGCAATACCATCACATGAATCTTTCAAACCAATCCCCCTTGATAAAGATGTGGGGTTACTTTCAAAACAATTTATGAATCTTATCTACAATATAACTTAGTGCAAAAGAGGATAAAAGTTTAGACATAGCTGTAAACACATCCCACAACATAAACTCATACTTAATACTGGCCCAGTGGTAGGTCCTCATCTCCAAAAAGCGGCAGACAGTCATGCCAAGCCAGATTCCCCCTCCATTACACAGCAGAATATCAAGAATGACTTGGTCCCACCAGCATTCAGCAAAGTTAGGCAGCAGGTGCATGAAGAATAGCTATGGACACAGAAAAAGAACATTTAACAGAATAGTGTACACAATACATGCATGTAGCCTGCAATATTTTGAAGGAATGTGTAAAATCAAATGCCACAATTCTCCACAGGATAAACCACTGACATCCCCAGCTTAGATGACCTGAAAACTTCACCGTTATCAAGAGAAACAGAGAAAGAAAGGCCAGCGGGCAGAGAGAAAGTGACAGCTTGTGATGGCAACCTTATCTGCTGTGTGCATCTCTACCTCAGTAAGTTCCCACGTAATACTGATGGTCCAGCACAATCCATAACTTCGAATGAGAAGTGCCTTCATACCCCATCCCCAGAAATGGCTGAATGCAAAAATGTCAAAATGGCTCAGGATTCTCTCCCAGGTGATGACATGGCAGTTCACAGCGTATTCCTGCAGGCAGAAGTGCATGCAGCCTCATTAAAATGATTAATAATCCCTCGGATAGTGCCGCAAGTAGAGCATGTAAATCAACAGGAAAATGATTTTTGCTGCAAGCCTCCATCGCTCACCATTATGTCTGCCTCTCTTTTGGCATAGCGCAGGTTTGGATCCAGCCAATACATCAACTGCTTCACCTGCTGCCAGTTGAGGAAAATGATGAAAACCAGGAACAGGAAGTAGAGAACACTCAGACCTTGGCAACAGAAGGACACAATGTTAGTAGAGGAAAACCAAAGATCTGAATAAAGATAGATTGTGTGAAAAATACTCACCAAAGACTATTCGCCATATCGCTGGGTGTGGCCTGGTGAATGGACCTAAAGAGAGGTATATTAAGACGCTGCATGAAAGACATGTAGTAACAAAGTTCTCTTGACTTCTCAGATAGGGTAGAAAAGAGCCATGTAGGTAGCAGTTCATTTTATTCCACTAATGGTAAGGTCTTTACTGAAGTTCCTCTTTCTTTCTAGTTACAGATCTTCTTGTGAGAAGCAGGGTGTTATTTACAGTTCTATAAAACACAAGTGTGTGTGAAGCTCCTTCTAACCCACTGTAATTAAGATCCTTTATGCAAACACACTTGACTGAGCTTCACAGAAATAATATTGTGCTGTCTTACCATTAGGAAATGCCAAAACACTGATGACAAGGAAGAAGGAGATGACCAGAATGATCCCCACCCAAAGATTATTGTCAGGGTTTCCATCATCTCTGCAGACAGGGAGGGGAAACAGAAAATTTAAATCTCAGCGACAGTCAGTTAACCTCAGTATCACTGCTTATGTTAAGTTAAAAGGCACATTTTTACAAGTATGGTTAACATCCTACTTAAAACTAAAGTGATGTGGATGCTCTTTAAAATTGCTTTAAGCTTCTAAACAGCTGATAAAGAGATCCTATAAAGCAAAAAAAAAAAATACTTTAAATCTAACATTATGAGTCATGCCCTTGCTAGTTACACTGTTGTAGCTAATGCCAACACAGGAAACAGAGTCCCCTATTTGGTGCCATTGTATAACTAATGGATTATTGCTATCTGACGAGGTTAAAGTCTAATTACCTCACAGATTAAGAATGTGACCCATTCCCAATTACTGTAAGTGCGCAAAGATAACGCTATAGTTAGCTAGCCTCCTAGTGTACCTGGCGCTCTCTGAGCATCACTGTTCCTGCTAGCACAGCTAAGCTAACCCATTAGCGAGCGCTAGCTGTGAGCGACTCACCTTGTGAACGCGAAGTACATCAAACTGAGCACGGTGCATGTCAGCAGCGTTATCGTGTGCGGCTTGTAGAAAAACTCGATTGTGATATCTTCGACCTGCTGCTCGTTTATCATTCGGAAATGCATCCTGTAATTCACATCATCCTTGCTTAAGGTATGGGATCCGCTATACACGGCCGCCATAGCTGGACGCAGCCAGGCAGGAGAGCAGCAGCAGCAGCAGCAGCTTCTCACGGCAGCATGAGAAAGTGAGCCACCTCGACCAGTGAAAAATACCAGGAAAAACAAAAAAACACCAGACACAGTGGAAATAGTTACATTACTAACGGTACAGCAAGCAAAGCAAGCGGCAGAATTAGAGATGAGGAAAGACTGTTAAGAGTCAAACTGTTCACTTCTGATGTTGATTGGTTTGCATGCTTGCTGGGAGTGTCTCGAGGCGGAAGAGTTCACGTGCTCGTGTGCTGATTGTTTTTAGCATGGCTTCCAGGCAGGGACTTTATGGCATGAGTGACTGCGCACGTTCTTGACTTCAAAAATCTCTCAGTTAATTATGTGACTACACAAAAACGCCTTAAAGCAATGCATAGGTTTTGGCGTCTTGCACAAATTACAGGCGGACATCCGTTTGCATGTAAAATGAACGCGTTTCCTGAGTGTTTTCTCAGAATTGGATGCGTCACTTGTTTAAAGACTTAAGTTGGTGCGTGCTTGTCTCCCCCCTGTGGCCCCTTATGGTTTCACATGCCGCGTTAAACAAAGCTCTCCGCTCCCTGCAGGGGTCAGAGGCATCCTTTATACCAGCGGTCCCCAACCTTTTTTGCGCCACGGACCGGTTTATGTACATTTCAATTCCTTTAATTTTAAATATGTTTATATTGTCTATCCTGTAAAATAGTCAGATGTCTATTCATATTAATGTACAGAATTCACCTGCTCGCTGCTACTACTGCACATTCACCCAATGTGTATATATATATATATATATATATATATATATATATATATATATATATATGTTTTTCCTCTACACCCCCCCCCCCACAATTTTTTTGCACATGTCGAGGAGCGTGTCAGGCTACATTTCACTGTGTGTTATACTTGTATAACTATGCATGTGACAAATAAAGAACCTTGAACCTTGAACCTTGCCCGACAATATTTTCACGGACCGGCCTTTAAGGTGTCGCGGATAAATACAACAAAATAAAACTAGTACCGGTACTGAAAAAAAGAAGATTTATTCATAACACACGTGAAAAGACCCAGGAAAACCGAGTTAACGATAAAAACGATAACAAAATGACGCTGAAAACCGATTAAAAACCCTGAAAACCATATTTTTCACACCTGAGCCTCAACTCTCGTGGCCCGGTACCAAACGACTCACGGGGCTTGGGGACCGCTGCTTTATACAGCCTTTCATCTGAGGTAAAAGAAGTACTCGCACTTAAAACAAATACTTTTCACATTTTACCTAAGTAAAAATATTTAAATGAAATGTGCAAAAAATGCTTAAAGTATGAAAGTAAATCATTAGATATCAGGATATGTTTTTATTTACTTTATGGAAGATGAGCAGTCTAGACATGATTATATAAATTTTATATACTGCAGCCGCTAAATTAATCGTATAACAATCTCTTTCCTTCGACTGCTACTTTTAAGGGTCATCATCTACTGCCATCCCAATCTTCTTCGTCTGTCACGTCACAGCATGACCTCCTGCAGTACATCGATGAATCTTCTCTGTGGTCTTTATCCCATTTTTCTCCTGCCTGGAAGCTCCATGTTTCAGCATACTTTGCCCAGTATAGCTAATATCCCGGCTCTGCACATGTCCAAACTATCTCAGCCTTGGCTCTCTAATTTTTCTCCAAAGTGCTCAACCTCAGCTCTGACGTACTCATTTTAAATCCTGCCCATTCTGGTCACTCCCTAAGCATCTTCAGCTCTGCCAACTCCAACTTGGCTTCGTGACTGTTTTTTGTTGTTGTTCTTTTGTTTTCCAGCCTTTCCTGTCCAGCAGCTTTATAAGATTGAATCACGGTGTTGCATGCATTGTTGTGTCAAACACATTAGCTTTGCCACGAGAAGTTCTATAAACTCTCTATAGGCTTGTCTTGTTAGTCAGTTTCTTTGTATTATTTTTATATATTATTAATATATAGTGTAAATGTAACACTACCAAAGCTGACAGACAGGGAGGGCCTCATTTTTTTGTCTGTATCCAAACCATAGATCACACCCGATCTCACAAACATAAATTTACTAACAGTAAAATAAGCTATTATTATTCCATGGGCGGCTGTGATTAAGGTGGTAGAGCGGTCATCTACCAATCAGAACATCAGTAGATCACCATGTGTCAAAGTATCCCTGGGCAATGCTGAACACTGAGTTCCCCCAGATGCCTCCATCAAAATGTAAACGTTAGTCAAAGCACTTAGGCATACATAAAAGTGCTGTATGAATGCACTCTGTGTTTAAAACACACTTTTCTAAACTTACATTGCAAAGTTCAATACATGGGAAAATACTATTGCGTCTAAACTTACTGTAAAGCAATAGAGTGACTGATTATTATCTCAGTACACAAGCAGCAAAGCAAGCTTGTTGAAGAAAAAGGGGCCCGTGCAATAAAAGCAATTTAAAATAAAAGTGAAAATACACAACAGTAGCAAAGATCAAGTGAAATCAAGTGAAACCAGGAAATGTTCTGATTGATGTGCATCTTAAGAAAACATTTAAAAGAGGTCGCCAACAGTGCTGACCTCATTTCAGGATCAGATAAGTGTCCTCTGCCCAAGGACCTCACCTACAAGCACGCCATTATATAGCTGTGTTATGTTACATATATAACAGATCTTAGAAGTCACTAAATCCTAAAATCAGTTCTAAAACAAGCTATTTGTCATATTTGGTGACCTTTGTTTCATCATTTTAGGTTTTTAAAGTAATAATTACCTGTGATCTGAGAAAGCGGGGCGGAAAATAAAACACATTATTTCCTTCTTAAATACGCGCAAGTCCAAAGCAGATATTGACACAAAATCAAGTAACACACAAAAATTTATTTATAAAGCACATTTAAAACCAAAGTGCTTTAGAGTGAAAAGAAAGCGAAAAAAAGAAAGACTTCCTCTCGAAACGTTCACACTATCTGCACAAAATAACAAAAAGCGCCCCTCCATCTGCGGCCCTAAAGATCAACAGTTACTGAATACGTGATGAAAGTACAAACACCTTAAAAGTAAATAAATCTGCTCAGTTGCTTTATTTTACTGACGAGTGTCTGTGTCATTTTTCATAAACAGCAGAAAACAGCTGCAAAGGCAGCTGATTTTTTACAAGATTTTAGGATCGCGCAGAACAATAAAAAGTTCTTTACACACAATATATCCAAATAACTTGTTCTTACTTTATGTTTCTTTATACACTATATATCTTTAAATTGCTATCAATAATCAGTTATTATAATTATATTTACACATATAAATTATTTGTTCCCATTAAAACTATTACATCTTACAGACTGCATTGCATGCTTCACTTATTTTCTACTTTGTAGCAAACATAAAATAACCCTTGCTTCTTGGATTAATTTGTGCATGTTGTATCGGGGTAGTAATACATTTACACAGGATACAGAGCAAAACACACAGGGAACTGTTTATTTAAAAATATAACTATGTGCTGATTCACAAACACCATAAAAAACATATAATGCTAAAATGCATTAAACAGCAAGCAGTTAAATAAGTGTTTACAAATGACTAAAAATACAAATACTGAGATTTTTTGAAAGTTTAAATTTCAGGAAAGTTTGAGGAATTCTGTCAGCTTGTCTGCTCAAGGATCCGGGGAGCAAAAGTCTCTGTGTTATCGTAAAAGTCAGAGACGTAAAATCAAACTAGGAGTTGATGACAAGCACTGGAGTCCAGCGGCACCGAGCTCACACCTGTATTATGTTTCTCCAAGAATATTCTTGTTAAAAAATTATTAATGTTCAGAATTATGGTTTGCATCTCATTAAAAAAACAACTACTGTACGTTTACCTTTTTGCAAAAATCAAAGACAGCTTACAAACACACTTTTTTCTTTTTTTACTGAATACAGATGTGGCCGCTGCTTTCATATGATCCAGAAGTAAACATGGGATGCAACTTGTGACTATTCAAAAAGAAAAATAATACATACAAGTTATACTTGAGCAGCAGTGCATGACAAATACAGGCTTTCACAGTCGTTGTTTGTTGCATGCTGATTAGCATATGACACTGACAGGAAAGTTAAATGTAGGTCGTTCGCGGGTTTCCATCTGTCACTAAAATTCAGTCTCCCTGTTTCAGCAGTACGGTGGGCTGCAGAGAAAAACGATGAAGATCATTATTATTATTATTATTATTATTATTTATAAAATATCTTGTTTTTGCTACAACTGTCTTGGAGTATGTAAAAAAAAAAAAAGACATACCAAAGTGTTGAAATGTTCTCTGCACACAGCTTTGCTCAACCAGTAGATCAAGAATATGGCTATCAAATTTTCAACAACCAGCAGGGTCATTATCAGCACGCTGATTCCTTGAGCCACCTGTAAAGCAAATCAAAAGCAGGTCGAAGTAGTTCAACTTAACTTGGAATTAAAAAGAAAAAGCAAACCAAACAAAACGAGAGTGACTGTAAGCCGCAGCTTACCTTGGCATCGGTATGATGATAAGGAAAGAAGACCAAGGCGAGAGAAAATGCTGCAACTGACCAGAAGAAGCTGATAATGTTCAGAGAGAACGACAGCTTTGTCTGAAAGATTAGGAAACACATTTCATTAGAAGCATCAACCGCACCAGTGCTACCAATGTGGGTTTAGCGTGTTCCCCATTTAGGACAACAGTCTGAGGTCGAAAGAAGAACTTTTTAAAGAAGCTCTCCGTTCAGGTTCAAGTGAATGTTACATATCTATAACTGAACGCATCTATGTAAAACCATAAAAACTGTTTCCTGACATAATGAAGTAATGATAATTAATACATGCATAATAATATATTTTTTCCCCTGATCAAGGCAATAGTCACTGTTATGTCATAATTTTTATGCCAAATTGCTGTAATGAGCAGAAATTTTCTTTTCTATGAAAAGTAATTTCACATGAAAACAAAACCTTAATTTTAAATCAAATTACTCACCACATGCATGTTTGGAAATTTTCCTGCAGCAAAGGACAGCATACCACAGACCACAAACTGCAATAATAATACACATAAATTGTTGAAAGCATGAAAAAAATTCTTTCCAAATAACAAAAAGTTTTAGCAATTTGCTTAAACCCCCCCCAAAACAAAGCATTCTTGTTTGTTTTTACCAGAATACTCGGTAGAGTGTAGAGGAACACGCTTGGACTGTTTTTTTGAACCAGTCCAAGTGTGAAAAGAAACACACCAGCGATGGCTTGAGCTGCCTGATAAAAAAGAGAAATCATACTAATAAGCAGAAAATAGTGTGCATAATGTATAAACAAGCAGGGAATTATTTGGATAAAATGCAAATTATTTCTTTACACTTATTTAATGCACGGCCGCCTGCCTTTCCATCCGCTTAGAAGGAAGTTTAAACTTACTCCCATAGGTGTCGGTTTCCCCTTAATAACAAAGACCTTGTAGGAGTCTCTGAAGACACAGTGGAATTTCTCTGGCATCAGCTGACCATCTCGGAGATCCCTGAGACTTCCAATTGGAATGGTGATGATCATCGATTCATCACATACGAATGTCTTCCTCATTCTCCTGTGAACGAGATGAAAGCTCTTTTAAGCACCTTGTAGCAGTTGCTGAGGTGATCTCTGCAAAACACGCAATACCTTTTTTCTTCTTCTCCTCTGAAGTTGATTCAGACTTGAATTTCTCTTCTTTGGCTCTTCTTTGAGTTTGACAAGGAAATGACCTGACGCATCAGTTGTCTTTGTTTCTGAAATCCCCCCCCCCTCCACGCCACAAACACACATGCACACCTCCCATCCCCCTTCTTTCACACCCACAAAAGGCTTGCATGCAAACTTCGGCCAAGATTTAAAACTGACCTAACGTAAAATCTAATATTTCAATGAGCATTGTTTTTAAAAAATCCTTCGCAAATCATGTTTAGGAATAAAAATAAAACACTTGATATAGAACATATGTTAGTGAGGCACGGAAACTTGAGGACATTATTATGGCAGATTTTTTTTTTTCAGAGGGAGGAAGTTGAAGGGCACGATGACCTCATCTGTGAGCTGCAGGGAAGTTGAATTCATGCCTAAAGAGAAAGACTCATGAGCGAGACAGATGCAGACTGTGAATTAGAGACTGCTCAAGCCAAACGGGGTAAGACTCTCGATCTTCTCTACTACACTGAAAAAAATCGTTGCTAAAATATACATGTTTGCATTTGTGCACATCCATCTATCACAATCCACTTTTTGTTGTTTTTACTCTTACTCGGTTTGATGATAACTAACATTATTTTTTGTCGTTTTTTGGCCTGTAAATGTGTGACTCTTTAAACGGCTATAAATCTAACACATAATATCTTTCACTTTTGAATTTTCTTGCTGTCTCTTGAAACAAATTCAGTAAAACAGTATCGTGTGTTGTATCCACCATATATGGCAAAGAAGTAGCAATAGTATATGCAACTGTCTCCTGAATGCAGTGCAATAACCATAAATAATCACCTCACGGTGTTAGAAAAAGTTCAAGGAAACCTTCGTCCTTACTTTTTAAAATCCTGCTGAAAGATTTCTTTTCCAGATAATTTAAGTATTGTGGTTGAAATAAACATTACGGCAACATTTCTTTCATATGTGTTATCATCCGTCCCTTGTAGTGGACATCAGGTCTTGTTTGCTCGCAGGCTGATGTGATGTAATGATATTTGTCCATTTTTCTGTACATTTCTTTTTATTTCATTAATATTAAAACTGTTAAATCCTGGAATACTGTTATTATAACAAAGAACTCCTCATAGTCGAACGTTTTTTCCATTCTGTGCATGTAAATACTCCCCTAAACCTGGGTTTAACAATGGTCACGGATGGCATTACAGAGGACTGAGCGAGAAAGGATCTTACTAGGACCTGTAGAAGGGGAGTCGGACTCAGTGCTGTCAGGAGATGAGGTGGAGGAGGCCAGATTGAAGGGTTTTGAGGGCCCTGAACAGGAGCAAAATGATGACACCCTGTTATGGATAGGAAGCATTGTGTAAGTTAGGACTCGGAAGTTGTGGGATTGTGTTTCTCAGCGGCCGTACAGGACACCGACCTGTGAAGGGACTCATCCTTCGGTGGTCTCAGCGTTGTGGTCAGGACCTCTAGAGGGGTTTAATTATTTTCTGTTACTTTGATTGACGCCTAATCTGTCTTGACCTATATATACTACTAGGAATCACTAAATTTGAGTCATGCGTGAACACAGATATGTTGAAGAGTGTTTTCGGTTTTAATGTTGCCTTTGGAGATGAGCACCTCCCTCTGGTCTGGTATGTGCTGACATTTTTTTTTCTAAAACCTAGTTACCTATTTTCCGTCTGATATGATCAGCGCCAGCTGTGGTTATGAGCAATGTTGTTCTGTTTTCATTTTTCATGTTAAAAATAATTCTCTGGTTGAAACTGAATTGATGAAGACAGGAGAGGTAAAGCTTAATGCACTTCTAGTATGAATTATATAAATCAAAAGCTGGTGTGTCTGTGTGAAACAAGGCTTTTCCTTCTCTAGAAATTGTAAGCCCTTTATCAAAGAATACTTCTTATGACATATCACCTCAAAACCTGGTATGTTCTCCGCCGAGCTTTCACCTTCATCCTTTAATGTCTGGCCTTCCCCCACGTCGTCTCCTGACAGCTCTTGATCTGACTCTACTTCCACAATATTGAGTAAAAATCTTTCTGCCTCACTCTGCCGTCTGCTTCTTGAAGTATTGACCCAGGTTGAAAATAAATAAGAGGTAGTAAGTCCCGCAGAGATAAATATTTTGTTTTCAAAGGGATTGAATTACTATACATTTCTAAAGTCCCACTAAATCAAAAGTAAGACTCAAATTTTATCGCTCAAACTCCTGTGTGGCTATAAAACGTGGAAGCTGCCATTCCTGTTATTTTGAAAAGAAAGTCCATGTGCTCTATTAGCCAGGCCCCACAAATGTGTTATCAATAGAAAGACCAGGATGTCCTCTTGACCACACAGTAGGGCTCATACACAGTGCATAAAGTGTATTCTCATAGTTATGTCCTCTGCAGAGGACAAAAGGGATTGCTGGATCTTTTACATGCACAGTTACATTACAGTATTATATTTAAAAAAATACCATGTAACTGTTCTCAAGGCCTTTGCAGTAGTTGCGCCATATAAAAAAAGCACCACACAACATACACAAGTTAGCAATTAGCTAACAATGATTTAATTATGCCCCACGACCCTGAAAAGGATAAACGCAAGCGACTGGATGGATGGATGATTTAATTATGCATGATAATGAAAACAATTATCTCTCCAGACCAGAAGCACCATGGCCTGCGCTGATGTTGATATGGACATCCATGATGAGGATGATCGCCACAGAGGTGGACAGAGGGAGCAGCCAGTAGTGCGTTATTATCAGGCCACTGAGATGATACCAGACAAGAAAGGGCCACTGCACGATCTGATGCAGAAACATCCAGCGGTGTTGGGGGTAAGAGGACTCAAACAACAGTCTTTGTGAAGTGTGAATTTGAGTGATGTGCCACAGAGCGTTTGCACGCTGATGGTTGCTAATACCAGCAAAAGGAGAAAATACAATAATACAAACTACTTTGTCAACAAAGATATGAGCAGTCATTAAACACTATAAGCTCTCATAAATGCCCAAAATTTAATGACCTGCATAACCTCTCACATTGGATTTGTTTTGTTTTGTCTGCTATTTAAGAATATGCTTCACACTTTGTATGTTGCACATCGAGAAAAAAAAGCAAGGACCAAAGCTGTTTTATTTTCTCACACCTAAATGTATGAATCCTTTTTTCAAACGTTGCATAGACATACACAGAGGAATTTTTATTTCTTACTTTTTAATTTCATGTTTAAAAACATTTATGAGTGTTCATGCAAAGCACATATGATGTGTAGACCTACCCAAAATAACAAGAGCACTCTGAGCAGATGTGGGCAGTAGCAACAGGAAATGCTCGGTGTTTTTGTTGCTTCATGTATAAAAACTGTTTCATATAACCCTTTATAATGTGCTAATTGGTAAAAAGTGTGCGCAATTGCTTTTAAAACTAAAGGATAGATAATAAAGTTCACAAACTTATTTATTTGATATTAATACCATCGAATAATTGCTCATAATCAACTTTCCCTTCTTTGTCTTCATTTGCTTATGTAGGCATGTTTATTAGCTCTTTAGAGTAATGACCTACAGTAACTGATTATCATGCATAAGAACAGTTTTCCACATTAAAATTAATTAAGAATGTTCTCTTTAGGAATTTATAAATAAAAAAGGGTTATTGTAAGAGGATCTGAGATTGATCTGTCCTGTTGCTGTGTGAATGTGTCTAGGATTTATTAAGTTACCTGTATTTTACCAGCCACTGAGATACTATCAATCCATCCAATTTACAAGAGAGATGGGATCATACAAAATGTTTGTATTTTATTGTATAAAATACAACATACGCATCATAAAATACAAAATCTACAGTATAACAAACAATATACTAATATCCACCACAACCACATTAAAAAAGTTCATCCACATCTCATTAACTGTTTCCTATAATTCAACAATAGATATACGCGTCAAAGTTGAACCCTTTCTGCAAACTAGTCCATGCCACAGTACGTAGTACGAAAACACAGCTTTCACCAGGTCTGTCAAAACCCTCGGCACGTCTAATAGCAACTGTTAGTGGTACATAGCTGGTAACTATTGGTACTTGGACAGAGATGGGTACAAAGTACAAACTGAGAGTTTACCCAGTATCGTTACCTACCATAGAGAATGCGATTCGGAGACTTTGCAATAAATTGTAGAGAAGTGTGGTACGCTGAAACAAGAATCTGTAAACCTGAGGAGGTAGCGAGCAGTACAGTACATCTATACTATACTATATCTATACTATCTATAAATCTATACTATAATAAATCATAGAAAGAAAAGTTGCTTGCGCCCATTTTTTCTTAGAAGAAACTGTAAAGTAATTTTGATTCATCAAATAAAAACCTTCGCTCTGAGCTTCCTGGAAAGATTAGCAATGTGCACATTATAAAAAGCTTATCATTTACCCAAACACTTGTATGTGTCGAATATAACAGTGGTTAAAATCATCAAACCGCTGTTAGCGAGCTTTTCAGAAGACCATAAACAATGTTTTGTAAATCTTTCTCATAGCTGTCCACAGCACAATGCCGTTTTCTGTCCAGGGCACTTATCATGTGAGCACAATAGTTTTCATTTGTAAAGTAATATTGTTGCACCCAGGCGTGCATGGGATAATGATGTTTCTTTTCGTATATGGTCATGTGAAAATGAAACTTTTCATGGGACCTGAATAAAAGCTGACGTTTTGTCAGTTTGTTGGTGTGGAGCAGTGCATGTAATCCTCCCCGGACTGGAGGTCTCAGCAAATTCACTCCTAGGTCAAACTGTGCAACGCTCAGAGAAATTGCAAAAAACCCAAGAGCCACATCTCAGGCTCTACAGGCCTCAGTTAGCGTGTTAAATGTTAAATGTTTATGACCGTACAGTTTTAAAAAAGCCTAAATTGAATAACTTGTTTGGAAAACGTGCCAAAAGAAAGAATCTTCTCCCTAGAAAGAACACGGCTGCACAGTTTAGGTTTGCAAAATTGGATCTGAAGCAAGCTACAAGACTTCTGGAATCTTTTGGGCATGTGAGACCAAAGCACAGATGTTTGACAAAATGCACAGCAGCATGTTTGGCAAAAAAACCCCCAAAAAACCAAAAACGCAGCATATTAGCAGAAACACCCCATACGAACTGTCAAACATAGAGGGTGGAGGTGTGATGATTTGTGCTTATTTTTGCAGCTACAGGACCTGGGGACTTTACACTCATTGAGGTGACTGTAAACTCCTTTATATATCAAATTATTTTAGAGACAAACGTGAGGTCATCTGTCCAACAGCAACAGTTTTGCTGAAAACCAAGTCATACAACAGGCCAGTAGAAAAGCTGAAAAAACAACCCCAAAAAGAAGATAATCAAGATGGTGCAATAGCCCAATGAAAATCCAGACCACAACTCTAATTGAAATGCCCTGGCTGTAGCAAGAGCTGTATATAAATGAATGCCCACAAACCTCAATGAACCTAAAGCTTTTGTAAAGAAGAGTGAGGCACAATTCTTCCCCACCAGTGTGAGAGACTGATAAACTATACATACATACAGGAACTTGAAGTTATTGCTGCTAAAAGTGGCTCTAGAAGCTGTTGAATCATGGGGTGTGAAAAAGAAACTGCTGTGAATAATTAGCCGACTGTGAAAAATCTTTTTCACATAACTGCATTTGTCATGAATCGATCCTTGTCTTTCTGAGCTTTATATAACAGGTGAATGTATCCCTCTTATGTTAGGCTCACAAGCCCCACACAGCACAGTGTAATCTCAAATAGGCCGACCAATAAAACCATGAACTCGCTAAATGCATGAATAAAAATAAGTCCAGGTTCTACAATATCTCTGTCTTTTCACATGCAGTCCATCTGATAAACAGAAATGTGTTACCACAGGTTGTTGGCTTAATCACTTTCCTCCACTACCTTCAGGCCACGGCCACAAGTCTGTGTCAATAAGAAGCCTTTAAAGGTGACAATGAAGAAATCAAGAATTCAGACTTCGTCTATGACGTGATCCATGCTTGAGAACTCACTACAGAATGCTTCCTAATGCGAAATACAGTTGACCTAAATGCTTCTGCAAGGGCCTCAATTCAATTAAACCCCAGGCCCTTTCACGCATTTCATTCCTTCTTAGAAAGGCCGAAAATAAATCTTAAAAAAAGACTGTTGATCTTAATGCCATGTAAATATTAAAAATTTTATGTCTCTGTTGCTCCTTCAGTCTTTGCAGATGGTGAGTGGCCTCCTCAGCATCGGAGTGGGAATTGTTTTTGCAGCAACCCAGGAGATCCATGAGTCGCTTTTCTCTCTGTTCAGAGTTTCCCAACTGAGCGGCTCGCTGGTACGTCTCTGCTCAAACAGAAAATTACGTACTAAGTAGAGAAGACTAATTTCTGGTACTTTCTAAACTCTATTTTCCTCCTTTGCAGTTCATAATCGCCGGAATTGTTTCCAACCTGTTGTTCAAATACCCAGCATTGCTTAGTGTGAGTAAAACCCAGCACAAGTCTGACAGATAATACAGCTACAGATGGTGAATGTGATCATTAGTTTAAAGAATACTGTGTTTTTGTTGTTGTTTTTTTACAGGTGTGCCTCACAGTAAACGGCGGCTGCATTATTGTGGCCTTTCTTGCAGTTCTTCTGATAAGCGTCGACCTGGCCAAGTGGGATCCACAAAATGAAGATCATCTGAGGGTAAGACACGTTATAAATATGACAAAACAAACTGTTCCTTTATATTTTTGTAAAAGCAATATGATGTTTTTATTTGTTTCTAGCAGATGGAGATACTGGAGCTTTGTGTACTGGGGCTTGAAGTTTCCCTCTCTGCAGTCCTCTGCTTCTGGTTCTCCAAAGAGAAACGTGCAAAAAACAAATAATCAAACTGATGAAATTTACTGAGAAGAAAGTGAGGATAAATAATACTATACTGTAAATAAAGTGTTTGAATGAAGAGGAATAGGGTACAATATATTTATGCTTAAAAGAAGTTAAGTGATGCAAACCTTTAGTGTTTTCTATAGTCTGAGTGTGGCTTTCAGTTTTGTCTCAATTGTCTATACTGGAGTACAAACCCCCGCTGCACAGCCTGGGCTGTGGTCTGTGTGTAAAGACTGACTCGGACTGAGAACACAGGACTTGTGGTAAACGAGTGTCAGCTTCTCTCATGTGCAGGAAAAACCACTTTTTTTCTACTCAGCCCCTGCATCTCTTTGTTTAACGGTAGTGCTGAGTCTCTTAGTTCACTTCTGTATATTTGCAAGGGTCCCTCTGTGTGTGGTTTTTACACTCATACTTTTTTATCAGTGGAAATATCGGTTGCATGTTTTTGCGTGCACTCACACTTTTGAGATGTTTTCACGCACTGAGCGTTTTGCTCAACTTTGAAGACTTTTGTATGTAAAAGAACAGCTTCCCCCGGTGTAACAACAAATACAACCACGTGTTTAAAACATTTTAATCTTCTGTACAAGGACTGACTGCAAGAGAAGTGCGACAGTACAACATTGTCGGGATTGGTCAGCTATGTTTTGTTTTGTAAAATACATCTACAGTATAAACACATGGCTAGCTTACAAAAAAAATGTACAGACCTCTGACGTACCATCACGACAGCGTATATTATGTGTCAGTTATACATTTACAGAATTGTAACGAAATGTCATGTAATAAGTTGCATTTTAGTCATTAAAGTTGTAGTGCTGTGAAGCTTTAATCCGCTTATTTTTCCCGTCTCCTCGCCGTGAAGTACAAGCTGCTGCCTCCTGCAGACCTCAAAGCTGCAAAGAAATGCAAAACGAAAAATGTTAAAAGACGTGTAAAAAATACTTTTTTTAATATGATGCAATCAGAAAGGTTTAAGTTGAGTAAACATGCAGCATTAAGCATGTCAGTCAAGAAAACACTCCCAATACACCTTTTAATAAAGCAAAACCACATCGCATGCTAGATGAACACCTGTCAACTGTAAAATGCTTAGTGATTTTAAGGCATCAGGGTTTCACACAACATCAGGAAGGTGAGCAAAACTGTGCACTGTCTAAAAAAACGACCAAAACAACACAACCTTCAGCAGTCGAAATAAAGATGCCAGCTTTTTCTTTACTAAATGTTTTATTTGTGTGGCACTTAAAGCAAAAACATTCTAAATTTTTTTTTTAACCTGTAATGTTTATTAAATGTATTAAAGTTGGACAGAAAGTACATGAGTGATTTATTTATTTGTCACAACGCATACCTTTAATATGCTTAAAGGTAGAGGGATCATAAAAAGCTTTTACCTATCAGGACACCCAGTTCTTACCAGCTTTTAAAAGATATAAATAAATAAACTGTGTTATTATCTATGCAGTCAAAATGCAGAAGCAGCGTGTAAAAAATGAAGTACGGTGCACCATTCAGGAGGCTGTATAACCACTTTTAGCAACAGTAACTGGAAGTTATGGTTTTCTGTGTGACCTTATCATTTTCTCACACAACTGTGAAGAAACTTTGGTCTTTATTACTACAGTGCTTCACGTTACTGAGGTTTGTATTTGCTTATCTGCTGCGCTCTTAACTTCAAGAACTGGACGTTGACTGGACGGCAGAACCATGATTCTGCTGTACTCTGTAATTTGGGCCAAGCTTTAGCTGTTGGAGAGGTGGCCTCACGTTTGATGCTAGAATACTTTTGTATAAAGAAAAGTTCACGGTCAACTCTGTGATTGCAAGGTGCCCAGGTTCTGTGTTTGAAAAACAGGCCCTAAATCATCACTCCTCCTCCTCCGCGCTTGACAGTTTTGAGGTGTTTTGAGGTGTTTGTGGTGATATGCTGTGTTTGCTTTTTACCAAACATGGTGCTGTTCATAACTGCCAAACATCTCCAGTTTCACCCTCTTTCTAATTATACTGTCACACACTTAACATGTGAAGTGACATGTGTAGCGTCTGAGATGTAGCTCTGCGTATCGAACGGTCCGACCGCAGCAATTTGCTGGGAACGTTTGGCAAATGTCTTGAGCGTTACATTTGAGAATAAAAGGTTCTCTAGTTTGTAAAGAATAACTTTAAATTGTTTGGAAAATGACCCGGAAACCCTTCCTACACCTGAATGCTCCAAATCTGCAGAATTCCCAGACTTTTTCTTTGATTGAGGTTCTCACGCTTGCTCAACAGCGCCTGGCTGTTACTTACGCTCTTCATACTTAATTCTTCACACGCTGCTTCTGCATTTTGCTTAGTTTGGTGTTACATAAACATCGATAGCGTGTCATTTAAATAACCTTTAGAGCCACTAAGGACAAGATTATCTTAGAATTTAAAGAGCCTGTGGTGTCTTTTTTTTTTTTACAAAAATATATTACGTCTACACGTTAACACTGCCAGCTGCACTGGCTATTTTATAAATGCCGTGTTTTTAAAAAAATAAAATTTCTTCCACTTTTTGAGCTAAAAAACAGCAAGATTCTTAAAAACGCAAAACTCACACAGATACTATACAAAAAAAAAAAAATCACTCTTAAAACATAACATGCATGTGTTCAAGCATGCACAATCTCAAGAACACGCGTTTTTATTATGATACTCGCTTCACCCTCATGCCAAAAAAGGTAGAGAAACATGAAAAAGAGCCAAACCACCCATCAGAAGGACAGCCCACTAAACCCATCAGGACAAACTCCCACGCAGCACACAACACAAAAGATTTTTTTTTTTTTCACACATATTAGTATTCAGGCCACGGCTACATCCTCACAGTTGTTAATGAGGTTGTGAAGGGAACATTACAGATGTCCACCCCTGTGACATCGGTTACTTACTGAGCTAAAACCCCTCAGCTCTGAGTCAGACCAATGTAGACAGGCCTACTGCTATATGAGAGGTCTTGCTCTGGTAAAAACAAAAGAGCAAAAAGTAGTGAGTGAAACTATAGAAGCAACTACAGTGGGGCAAAAAAGTATTTAGTCAGCCACCGATTGTGCAAGTTCCCCCACCTAAAATGATGACAGAGGTCAGTAATTTGCACCAGAGGTACACTTCAACTGTGAGAGACAGAATGTGAAAAAAAAAAAAAAATCCATGAATTCACATGGTAGGATTTGAAAAGAATTTATTCGTAAATTAGGGTGGAAAATAAGTATTTGGTCAATAACAAAAATACAACTCAATACTTTGTAACATAACCTTTGTTGGCAATAACAGAGGTCAAACGTTTACTATAAGTCTTTACCAGGTTTGCACACACAGTAGCTGGTATTTTGGCCCATTCCTCCATGCAGATCTTCTCGAGAGCAGTGATGTTTTGGGGCTGCCGCCGAGCAACACAGACTTTCAACTCCCGCCACAGATTTTCTATGGGGTTGAGGTCTGGAGACTGGCTAGGCCACTCCAGGACTTTCAAATGCTTCTTACGGAGCCACTCCTTTGTTGCCCGGGCGGTGTGTTTTGGATCATTGTCATGTTGGAAGACCCAGCCTCGTTTCATCTTCAAAGTTCTCACTGATGGAAGGAGGTTTTGGCTCAAAATCTCACGATACATGGCCCCATTCATTCTGTCCTTAACACGGATCAGTCGTCCTGTCCCCTTGGCAGAAAAACAGCCCCGTAGCATGATGTTTCCACCCCCATGCTTCACAGTAGGTATGGTGTTCTTGGGATGCAACTCAGTATTCTTCTTCCTCCAAACACGACGAGTTGAGTTTATACCAAAAAGTTCTACTTTGGTTTCATCTGACCACATGACATTCTCCCAATCCTCTGCTGTATCATCCATGTGCTCTCTGGCAAACTTCAGACGGGCCTGGACATGCACTGGCTTCAGCAGCGGAACACGTCTGGCACTGTGGGATTTGATTCCCTGCCGTTGTAGTGTGTTACTGATGGTGACCTTTGTTACTTTGGTCCCAGCTCTCTGCAGGTCATTCACCAGGTCCCCCCGTGTGGTTCTGGGATCTTTGCTCACCGTTCTCATGATCATTTTGACCCCACAGGATGAGATCTTGCGTGGAGCCCCAGATCGAGGGAGATTATCAGTGGTCTTGTATGTCTTCCATTTTCTGATGATTGCTCCCACAGTTGATTTTTTCACACCAAGCTGCTTGCCTATTGTAGATTCACTCTTCCCAGTCTGGTGCAGGTCTACAATACTTTTCCTGGTGTCCTTCGAAAGCTCTTTGATCTTGGCCATGGCGGAGTTTGGAGTCTGACTGTTTGAGGCTGTGGACAGGTGTCTTTTATACAGATGATGAGTTCAAACAGGTGCCATTCATACAGGTAACGAGTGGGGGACAGAAAAGCTTCTTACAGAAGACGTTACAGGTCTGTGAGAGCCAGAGATTTTCCTTGTTTGAGGTGACCAAATACTTATTTTCCACCCTAATTTACGAATAAATTCTTTACAAATCCTACCATGTGAATTCATGGATTTTTTTTTCACATTCTGTCTCTCACAGTTGAAGTGTACCTCTGGTGCAAATTACTGACCTCTGTCATCATTTTAAGTGGGGGAACTTGCACAATCGGTGGCTGACTAAATACTTTTTTGCCCCACTGTACTTCTGCTTCAAGACATCCACCTTAAAAATAACATTTAAATACCCAGTTCCCCTTTACAGGACACTCGGCTTCATTAGTATAGCTGTCTAATAAGGAGTGTGCGCTTCGTAGCTAAAGATCCAGGTGTAGATAACGTGATGAAAACATATATATTTTCAAGAAAAGACCTTAAAAGGTTTGCAGATGATGGACGGCCCGCTTTATGTGAAGTGCAGTATTATGTAAATTAAAATGAGTAAAATAAGTAAATTATGTTTCCAGCTTGAAGTTTCTTTAAAAAGTACTTTTATATTTCTTGTTCAACAGTTTTTAAACGTTTTTTTGAACAGCTGTTCTTTCCAATCCTAATGTTGCTGCTGTTTGCAAAAAAAAAAAGATTTCAGAGAGACATTTTAGAATAACATGAGCGTAGATGTAAATAACTGCTCATTTCTGCCTCAGCAGTTTTATCTTAAAAACTATAAACTACAATAACAGGCACATATAGCTGCAGCCAATCCAGACAGTCATGCAGTTTCTTTGCAGAAAATGTTCAAAATGCTTTACAAACGTTGCTTGCTTCATCAAATTACAGCCTTATTTATGCAATTTTTGCCACTAATGTCCAAATGAGTCTGTCGAACTGTCATCACACTTTGGATCGTTTAGTTGTCTCGCGCTCGCGGGCATCGTCTGTGTATTTACGATTCAATAGAAAAGACTGCGTGCTGCAGCAGCTGCACCTGCCTCTCACGCTCGGGCTTAGAAAGAGAGAAAGATCACGCTTCCAGATTGAGAACGGCGAAAATGCGTGACAGATGAATTCAGAAACGAAGCCGACATGTTCAAAGATCAGCACGTTGCTGGGAGGGAGTGCATGTCTGAAAGGGGTTTCAGGAAATGTCACTTGGACTGAAAAGTCCTGTTGATTAGTTTTGGTTTGTTTGTGGTGACCTGTTATATATGTTGTACAAAGAGATGTTGTAGTATTTAGCCCACCTGCGTTTATTAACTGAATGGAAAATGACTGTCAGAAACAAATGATGCAGTTGAATAACAGTGGAAACTGCTAACACTAACCACAATGACCACACATACAATTTAACACTTTAAAAAAAAAAGGTTTCCACAAAAACCTTAACTGAGTGGCAACTGAGCGTGTTTTGTCTTGGTCTTTTCTGCTTTCCAGACTGCTACACAGAATCAAAGAGGCACATATGAACCACAAATAGGGAACAATGTGCCAAAGTTAAATGACAACTTCTTAGAAAGCTGTAACATGAAAATTATCATAGGAGAAGGGAAGAAGTGAAGCTAGGCAGAGGTAAAGTATGAAAAAATGTGATGGCTGCAACAATACAGCCTCAGTTTTCTTTTATATATATAACAATAACAATGACGGAAATCAAACACTCACTGCTGTGATAAACTTGGTGCCTTGGGGCTGGAGGTCTTCATCTTTCTGGAAAATCGAGGGCTCTGCTATGGAGGATGGAGGTGTGGTGGAGCAGAGGAAAGAAGAGGACTCATTGTTGTTGTAAGATTCCATGGTGACGTTGGTGTGCCCGGGTATGGCGAGCGTATTCAGTCCTGTCACACTTTCACTGGATGTACACTGAGAGGATGTCTCAGAGCTCTCAATGACTGTCACAGAAAGCATGGAGAAAAATTAGATATATAAATAAAGCAATACAAGATCAGCAAGACAGGACTCTGTTCCCTTCATTCACAGCTTGAGTTTAAAATTTTCTGTCATTTGCACGTTATTAAAGCGTTCAAAAAGACATTTATTTACACATTTTATGTGTAGGAATTTGTGACTTTGGTGACTCCTTGTGGTAGCAGCAAACACGACACCTAACTGCATGTTTTATTTACATGTCTACTTATTTGTTCTATTGTTTATCATGCAATGCAGTTTTGTGTAATAATTTTGGGTTAGTTTGAAGTGCAAATTACCAAAGTTTGCTCTGTTCTGTGCTCTGTGATTAGATTGGATAAGGTTCACACTTGAGAAACTGAACAAACAAAACAAAACTGGCGAATGCACATCTGGTCACTCACTCATTGAGGGCTGGCTCACGGTGTCCTGCTCCAGCTCATCTTCCTCTATGCAGTCATAGGGCCACTGGGTAAAGGAGGGAACGCTGCCTGCTGGGTGCGAAAGTGTGTGCGGGTGAGAGGGTGAGGAGTACAGGTGGAGATTGAGGGAGCCCAGCAGGGAGGAGGACGACTGGCTGCTGGAGGAGGAGGTGCTGCTGTTGGAGATGGTGGAGTGAGGCCTCTTGAACGAGGCCACGTGTTCAAATGAGGACACTGCGATGGACGCTCTCGTCCTCGACTCTGGCGTTAGAGAGAAGTGAAGTGAGCTGTTAGATAAGCAACAATGAAAACCAATGTTGTGGTACTTTTATTTTGTTATCACACCTTCAGAAAGATTAATGCATTAATTGTACTGATTATGACGCAAATAGAAAACACAGATATTCCATTAGAAAGAAAAAGAATATTTAGTTCCCAAAGTCAGCTCACCTGCTCCCTTCATGGTATACTCAATGGCTCTGTCACTGATAGCTGCGTCACTTGGCTTGATGTCCATGAACGGTTTGCTTCCAATTCCCATAGACACCATCTCCAGCATGCGCAGCTCTACAATCCCAACACAAAAATATCTCCAATGACTAAATGTTCGTGTGTGTCACCTTATTTGTTTTGTATGATGTATTTAAGAGTTTGTGTCAAAGTGCACAGTCTGTCACAGAAACAGACCTCTGTTTCTGAGCGCCTGCCTCCACAGAATCTTCCCAATAATAGTTGTCCACACTGCCTTGACCTCTGCAGAGCTGGCTTGGAGTATAAACGTGTCTTGTGACTTCCTCCGACGGAACCAGATCTCAAAGCGTAGGCCGCTGTCACCGACATTTTCGGTCATGCCTATCTCTGCTGTCTATACAGAAAACAATAAGAATATAAAAGTAAAGCTCTACTCTAAAAGCAGTCCAGACAAAAAAAATCCTCCTCAAACAATAAATTCTTACTTTGAAAGACTGTTTGTAGATGTAAATGTCATATCCTCCCTCTATCTTCTTGGTCTTACTGAAGAGGATGAGATCTTCAAACAAGAAGACTTGGCGGAGGTATTTCCTGCGACCACACCAGACCATGAACTCATCCTGGCAGCGGAGTTGACCCTGTTCTTTCAGATTCACCTGGAGAGGAAACATGGCTGCTTGCACACATCAGCGAGAACAATGCGATTCCTGGTGGGAGTCTGACCTCATTCTACTGTATTGCATTTAACACAATGAACTCCAGCAAAAATAGCTTTGATGACCTAAGTTTGAGTATCTCTGTTTCATATCTGTGCCTGCCTATAACTTACATCACATCCTCGAATGGCGTCCATAGCCAACAGATCGTTCCCATGGCGGAGCTGAAACTTGACCATCTCTTCTGCAGTGCGAAGATCACTCAACTCCTGCTCCTGGGACTGGCTGCACTCTTTTATCAGGTCTTTGAGCAACAGTGCATATTTACTCATCCTCTGAATGGGCTTCAGCAAGTAGGATGCCAGGTCCATCTTATCCCCGAGCTCCATCTGCTTATTCTGGAGGAAGAAATCATCAATACAGTTTTAAATACTGCCTGGATTAAAAAAAAAGAACTGCCATCACTTCATTCGTGGGTTTGTGATATCCTTACAAAAGCAGACATCATGAGGGATTGATGATTACAAACTACATATGCCCTAAATTATGTCCTGTTTTAACACCTAATTATGCTTAATTTACTGGATGCCGGATTAAAAAGAAACACCTAAAATAGAAACTGAGACACATAAATGAATAAGTTCAGTAAGCAGTAGGGTCATTTTCTCGTAAACCTTTCTATAATCAGAGAGGTTGAAAGGTTGTTTTGCAGCCTGTATCCAGTCACTGTGTGAGGAATGTGACCAAAGTAAGAGATTCTAGACGCACCTTAAAGAATTCGTTCCCGTGGCTGCTGAGCAAAGCGTCGGACTGCGGCTTATTTTTGCTGTACAGAGCATACATTCCAAACTGATCCTCCTGCACACAACATTAACAAGTTACAACACTACAGCAAAATGTATGCTGACATGTCAGTATGATTCACAAAGCGTGCCGAATGATTCAGAGACTGTAAATTCACCAGGTACTTTCATTTTGTTGCTGAGTACATGAGCACACAAGCAATAATGGACCAGTGTGGGATAATGAAACAATCACTACATGACAAACTAAGCTAGTAACTATACAGCAACACATCTCGATGAAGCAACGAGACCTGAAAGCTGTTTCAAATTAAGTGTAAGGATACTCACATGCCGCAGAAAACAGCTACTGATGGACAGCGGGGATTGGGTGCACGCCTCCAGCTCTTTTAAGAAATACTGGCTGTGGAAGTCCCACAGTTTCTCCACATTCCCAAAAATGATGCTCCGTTTCCCCCGCAGGTCCTGAGGCAAATCGAGGCGCTCCATTTCGGGGAAATAGTGCTCAATGATGTAGCTGAGTGAGCGAACGTACTCCCTCTCTGTGGAAATCATTTCGTCCATGATGTGCTGCACTTTACTGTTGAACAGAAGGACGCATCAGGGTTAAGACTGAGAACAACAGGGGTGATAATGTGGACAATTTTGATTGTTTGACAGAGAGTTTCCCAAAAAAAACAGTTTAAAAAACTCCAAATCTGAGGGTTAGATTTGTTCGCCTTCATTTCATAATATAAAAAGTTGAATATTTTGGCTGGTCTGGTTTGTTTTTACCTGTAATACTCGCAGGTATGCAAGTCTATGACTAATCTGACAATAACTGACTGTAACACCATTAAAGTAATACCACAAGACTGTCATTAAAGCCTAGTAATCACCTGAAAACTACACACTACTTTTTAACAGGTCGGTTCCAAGAAAGTATGAGGCAGGTTTAAAGCAGTTACTTAATATGAGAATTTGAAGGCTTTTTAAAAACTTCACATGACTGGCTTAACAGGCCTGAGGCTGGTGTAGTTTATCATGAAAATGTTAGTTTGTGTGGTATTTTTTTCCATCTCTTACAAAAATATCATAAACGTGTTGTTTATAACTACGTACTCATCAGATTCTATCCCAGCGTATTCTTGATACAACTGATTAATTCCTCACCTGCTCTGTTTCTTTCCATCTCCATCGCTGCGCCTGGTATGGATCCTGCAGGGCGTAGACATGCTGCGGCTGCGGCCTAGCGTGGGGCTCATCACATCAGGTCTCTGCAGCTTCTTCTCTGCAGACACGTTATTGGTCACCTCCAAACCCTTAATGTAGACGCCTGTATATCCGTGAATGTGACTGACATCCGAGTGGGTGCTGTCTCTCGGGGATAGCTCATGGCTCATGGTCTTCTTCATGATCTTCTTCATGGGTTGCTTGCGCACCCGGGAGGCTCCAGAGTAGATGGGCTCGGAGCGGCAGGAGACGATCGAGTCGATAGTGCAGTCGCTGTCTGTGTCATCAAACATGGGTGGGCTCTGTCTCAGTTTGCTCTCGCTGTCGGGGGAGAAAGTGAAGTGCGATGAAGAGGAGATTGAACTTGTGGGACTCTTGGAAAAAGGCCTGACAGAGAGATTTTTGTTGTCCTCAAAATTTAATGGCTTAATTGGTCCAGGTAAACGCACACATCCATTAGCTCCACGCTGCTCTGGAGTGATGATCTGAACTTCTGCAGGCTTCAGAGAATCCGGCGTATCGGCAGCTGTGGAGTCCTGAGCTGCTGCCATGGCTCGAGCCAAAGTCTCTTCCAGCTGCTGCTTGGTCTGTTTACATTTGTGCCACACGGCGTTCCACTGCTGCAGCTGCTCAGGAGACTCCAGTGAAAGCACCATGTCATTAAGCGTGCTGAAGTTTTCCATGGAGAATTTGGATGCTTCAGTGCAGTAATCCTGTAGGACCTGCACCACAGAGGGCGAAAATCTTCCCCCTGGGCTGGCCATACTCAGTTGATGGAAGTAATCCTGACAGTGGTCCATCCACTGGTTTGCCTACAGGTGTAAAAAGGTGGTTTAAATATGTTAGATATACACAATATGGCTAAATACAAACCGTTCAGTGTTCAATCTTTTAAGAAAGGTCATCAATTAAAATGTGGTATCATTTTGCATGAATTTTACTTACCGAATCATAGAACTCATACAGGTTGGCTAGGATATCTAGCTTCGCCTTCCTTTGCTCAACTCTGCTCAAAATGGAACCCAGATGTTGTTTAAAGTCGAGAAGAACCTCTGGAAGGGCCTCTGGAGACTCTTTGACCAGCTGCAGGCCACGTCTCTGCTGGTTCTGTGAGCAAAAAAGATAAATTTAGCACTGAATCCTTTCTAAAAGTTAAATATAACATAATCAGTTCACGTAAAAGTTGAGGTATCTTTACCACTGATTCCTCCAGAAATTGGCTCAAGCTCTCTCTCATCTCCTTTATTTTGGTTGCAGACAGAGTTAATGATTCCAAAGGCGCAAGCTGCTTCTCTCCCGCGACACTGAACCAAAGTTTGATCTGAAAAAGAGAAAGGAATTGTCAATTACTAAAAAAAACAAGAAAAGCTCTGCAGAGCAGGTGGGAATATGGTATTTAATGTAAAAGTCACCTGCTGAGTTTGCTCCTCAAACCTGTGCGCCTCCAGCAAGCTCTCTAACTGTTTCTGTGACTTGTTTGAAAGGATCACAAGCTTATGAACTTCTTCATCTACTTGATTGTAGAGTGCGTTTAACATGTCGACAGTGTCCCTGAAAAAAAATGAAAAACAATATTCAGACAGGTTACAGGAAGTTTCTTTTAATCATCATGGGTACTACTCATTATGACCATTGGGCACCATTGCGTCCTATCATGATCTACCTGTAGTTTTCATTGTCGCAGGCTTCTTCCTTCCTGATACGGGCAAGTACAGTTCCACCTTCCAGACGGAGTCGGTTTAGACAGGTGTCATCTAGTACACACTTCATGAGATGCTTCTGCTTTTCTAACACCTCAGACACCTCCTGACATAAACACGGACAGGGGTAAATGGATGGTCACATTTACACAGTAGATTTTTTTTTTTTAAATATCCTGGAAACTAAGAATGAAACAAACTGGTAAACATTTTACTACAAAAAAAAAAAGCCAGCAGACATCTATTGTGTGTGAGTGGAGACACATAAATCAGCAGGCCAGACTGTTTGCAGGGCTTTGCTCTGACCTTAGAGGTCTTTAGGTTGCTGCTGGCGCTCAGTGAGCTAATAGACTCCTGAAGGGAGGTGATGGCCGCACTACAGCTGGCGGCAAAAGGTTCGATTTTCTGTAAGTAAAAGAAGACAAGAGGAAGAATGAAAGCAAGGGAAGTGAGACTGTTAACACCTACAGTGTCAAAACAGCGATATTACCAAATGTGAAACTGATCATGTTTCAACTGGCTTGCTGGTGGTGGAAGTTTGCCTTTGGGGCTTTCTGCCAGAACGCTTTACTTTTTTTCCCCTTTTACATTATTTTCAGTACTCAGCTATAATTTGTTTTAGACAGCAAAATCCTTGGTTACATTAGTCATGTCTTAGTAAGAGTTCAAAGCAAACTTCTCCTATGTTTATCTGGCTTAGAGGTGCATTGCCCTGTAAATCTGGGTGTCCTTTTTCATTATGAAATCAAGCATCTAACCATGAAACTGGAAAAAAGGTATTACATACATGTTTACACTCTACTCCAGTCGCCTTAGTCACACTCACCTGTCTGAACTGGATCCAGTGGTTGTGATCGTAGTGGAAGGTGCCCTCCAGGTCTCGTGTGAGCTGGGTTTGGTCAATGTACTTCAGCAGGGCCTTCAAAGATGACACAGTTTCTGTCTGGAGAAAAAGAAAAACATAAACAAACATCCAGATTTCAGTCACAGCACGTCTCCTGCGCAGCTTAAAAAAAATCTCTGTCATCACGGCTTGCAGTAACAAGATCAGATAAGAAACTTTCAAAAATCGTCCCTGTAACAAATGGAAATGAATTCTTGCAAGTGTGTAAACAAAATTAGGCCTAGCCTTCACCAACATGAATACTGCACATTTATTCTATTTTTACCTGTACACTGATGTCTCTCTCGGGTTTGCTTGCTACCTCTTTGTCCGACAGGAACAGAACTGAGTAAAGTGCATGTGGTATTAAAGTCTAGAAAAAAAACACATGAGCATGTTTTATTTAAGATACACTTAAAGCACATAGATTATAATACAACATATAGTTCTTATGCTATGAACAGCTAAGTACTGTGCGTTCAAAGTGACTTCGGATGTTTGTGTCAAGGTTTACAGCATTATCACCTTTACATCAGGAAGAAATGTATTATCAGAGTATGATATCTCTCCTGCGAGTCAGCTGCAGCCAGCCTGCTCCCAGCGTGTGGTTAAAAGCAGACAAGCAAGGACAGGCTCCTCTGCGAAAGCCCTGAGGCCAGCCTTTTTCAGAAAAATGTCTTGGAAGTGCACACACTACAAGTTTAAGGTGTGCCTCTTAAAAAGAAAAACCGCACTATGCCAGAGACAGAGAGGCAGAACAAAAGGAAATGTGTAAGGAATGAGGCAGTATTTTATCTCTGACAGAGAGACTCATAACATTACAGTGCAGGAGGCAGCAGAGGGCCTGAAAACTCTCCGGGTGTGTTGGAGGGTAATTACATGTTTTCCAGTGTGGGCTCACCTGAAACTCAGACAGCGATGACAACAGAGCTGGAACAGGCTGCTGCCTTCTGCAGTCTATTACAACAGTTATACCTTGATCACGCCTTTCTTTCCTAAAACCAAAGCATTACAGTTATTGTAGCATCTGTCAAACACATGATGGCATGATGTGATACAATATTTTGTACAAATTTGTACACGAACACAGATTTTTGTGATGATGAAGTGACACTTAAAGTTAAGTTTCAGACTTTCTAAGCAATTTTGGGGGGATGGATGTTGACCTTAAAGCAAACACATTGTGTTGTCTGATAAGAGATCTAATAAGGGATGAAAAAATATGTTCAACTATACTTAATGGAAAGACTTCTTTGTTCTATAGCTCCAAATAAAAGCTGGAATGGAAAGAAAACTGGAAAAGTGTTAAAAACACTAGCTTGGATGGGACCGAGTTCACCTTAGAAGTTAATGATAGGTGTAGAAGTCATTTTTAACCCAGACAAAATAAACCGGCATACTGCATGCATGACTTACCGCAGAGTTGAGTAGTAGTAGCTAAGTAAGCACGTCAGATCGTGGACGGTGCAGGTCTCACTTGCCCACAATGGAGCTCTTGTGCACACCTGCACCACTGCTCTCCCACTACGGTCTCTGGTCCCTGGTAGAGAGAAAGCAGAGATGGGGGTCAGAACTTAGCTCTACTTTCTTCCCACACCAAAAATATAACTGCTCAAGCTTCATAGTGATATGACAAACTACTGTTTTTTAGAGCAAAAAAGTTTTGGAAATGCCAATTAGATAAAAAACAAGGAGAAATATCACTCACATAATAAGAACACACATTTTTAATGGTTTTGTCTAGGCCTCCCTTAGATAGATAATTTAGTAGATGTTTCAGTTTCTATTGCTGTTGCTTTTTTAGCATCAATAGAAAAGTTTCGGTCCATTACCTTCGCTTTTTTTTGGGGGGGGGGGGATTTTCCACTTAGGCAAGTAATGCTATGTGTTATTTTATTTTTGAATGATTTCAGAATTGAAAAGAAGTGAAATATCTTTCATCATTTTTTTTTATTAATTTTTGAGACATTACATCATAATTTTCACCAAAAAACATAAATAAAGTGCACATTTTTAAGATGCGCAGAAATGTTGGAAATCAGAAATGTGATAAAAATGAGCAAATACGATCAAGGTTAAAACTCATATATGGAAATTGATATTCATTTTTTTCTTAATTAGTTAGAAAGTTCAATAAATACTGCAATTTCAAAAAAAGCTGAATGTTCCGGGAATTATTTCATGGTTCAGGATTTATGAGAAAATGGATGGATGGATGGAAAAAATAATTTCAGTACAGGCTGATGGGTCTGAATCAGCTGTCCTTTACCTGGCAGGATCACAGCCGCTGATGTGAGCAGCTCCTGATTGACCTCTGACACCAGTTTGGGGAAGGTTAAATTATAGTCACATGAGGAGCTTTGTACCGAGGCCACTCTGATTGTTGTCCCATTTGCAGCTTTGGGACTGTGTGACTCTTCTCCACTAGCTCTGTGCCGCCTGCTTTCACTGTTCAGGCTGTCGTTACGCTGTCCTGTAAAGACAAATAAAAAAATCTGAGCACTAGTCTGATGTTTATTAAGCAAGCAATCAACAGCACAGTGCAATCAATAGAAATTTGAAGCTTCCTTTCACTTCTGTACTCTCTTTCCTAGCGGTGATACCTCATGAAAGTGTGTTTATTAGTGGCCAGCTAAGTGCACTCAATTAGTGAGTTCACCTGAGTCATCACAGAGTCCAGGTGTTTAGTCAGGCTGAGTCACAGGCAGACTCTCATACCTGCACCTCCTCCTATTCACTTCTACATAGCTCAAGGCTCTTTTTACAAGAATTGTGCTCCTGGAATTTTTAATTGATACCACAGTTTACAGACCTGAACCTGAGGCTGCAAACCTGCATTCTAATATCCAATCCAGTATCTCTACATCCTACAGGATACTTCATGGTGTCTTGGCCAACAACTGGGATGAAATGGACAGATGAGCATGCACGGTACATAATTAGAATTAATCAACAGAAAATAGTGGTCCAGAAGCTAAAATCCCTGAAAACACTGATTTTATCATGTGTGATGTGACAATTTGCTGCTTTTCTTTGTTCTACATGATAACTAATTGGATTTTTGTGGTTTTTGGACAGTATATATGCCATTTTAGCTTAAAAAAAGGTTTTTAAAAAGTACTCCAACTATTAACAGAGCCTAAAACTCTACACAAACTCAGTGTTATGTCTATAATAAATTTGCAGTTATCTATCTGTGATGTGTTGTCTGTATAAGCAGTTTGAGTATTGTCCTGCTCTGTTCTGTGATAATAAGCCCTCCCAGCTCAGCCTCTATTGTCTTCAGAGAATTAGTGCATTTCCTGTGCGACTGTGTGACCACGCTTGTGTTTGCTGCAGGTTTCCTAAAATGCTTTGTTTTGAGAGGAAGTGACAAAAGTAGGCTAAAGCTTCCTGTGTATTGTCCTGTGACACAGTCTGCTTTCTATCTTCTGTGTTTGACACTTTTTTAAGTCATCAAAGACTAAACAAGCACTGGTTATTATCACTTAGTGATCACATATAAGAATCAGGATATTTGTTGGCTCATATCACAAGTAATTTAATCAATCATAGAGTCTTTGTTTTTCAGACTTGTATGAGTCAGCGAGCTTTCGGGTTTTTATAGTTAAAAGATAAAGGCTCAATTTATAAAAGTTTGTTTTCCAAAAACATCCCCAGCAGCTGATTTGTTCACAAGTTAAACTTGTGTAAACGAGCAACCCATCTGGGATTGCTGCAGCCCCCATTCCTGATAAGGCTCATCTCACTATAGGATGCCAGTTTTTACAGAATTTACACGACTTTCTATAATGTTGCTGGAAAAACCTGCTTGCCAAAAGCTGAAATTCAATCCCTCTGAAGTAATCTCTGAAAAATCTGATTTATATACTGTATTTTTGCCCAGTGCTGTTTTTTCAACATAATTAAAACCACTTTTTAAAAAAAAACACAACTACTCACAGCTAATGTCTGGCACTGCCCGATGTTAAGTACTAGAGAATGAACAAAACTGCCTTTTTTAACCTCACATTTCAATTCACGGAAGAAGCTCTAAAAACAACATGATTCCCTAGGTGGTACTCTCACATCACTGTTTTCCTGAGCTACCCAGAACGCACCAACAGAAAACAAAACAGACTGACAGCAGTAAAGAAAACACAGGATTGGGACTAAAGTGCTCTTTCCAGGGTTGGGCTGTACCTGTTCCCTCAACATGCCAAAAAACACACAGAGTGGGCTGTGAAAGGTTATCTGTCACCAATCGGAACGAAGTAGCTGAGAGTTATGAGCACTCAGACTCCAACTGTAGTCATCTAATGAACTGTTATAACCAGTCCTGCTGCAGGCTGTTATTGCAAAACCACCATCTAGCTATTAAGAGGTTTTCATAACCTCAGGGTGTATTATTTGATTAGTGACATGATGATTTAACCATCGGTAAACCAAACCTGTTAAAACTGAAGATGTTTCAGATTCTGTCAGATTTTTGAAAATGCCTGTGCAGTTTTCTAGTACAGAGGCATTTCCCTGAGATTTATCACAGATTAAATCACCATTTGTTATACTAGTAATGGTCTATACTATTTTTGACCAGCATTTGAGTCTCTAAACTTATACTGCTTCTTTCAACTAAGAAAAATTGATAAAAACCAAACAAACCCCAAAACTAAACAAAACTAAACAAACAAACCTGTATTGTCAGTCAATAACTTGGACTTTTTACTACACGCTGTCTCCCTCACATATCTTTATGTGGAATTCTACCCAGCCCATCCTCCTCGTTAACAAACAAAAAAAGCAGCTAGCGATGACATATCAACACTGTTTCTTTCCTTCCACCACTTGCTTCCACTTAAACTTAGAATTCATTTTAAAGTTTTATTAATCACAGCGTACTTACCTGCATGCACATAATTACCATGCACGTACTTGCCTGCATGGCAAGGCCTTGCCCATTCAGGTAGGTACATACATGTATGAACTTATGCTTGCATGTATGTCAGGATTTTTAGGCTACACTTGGTGTGGATTTTATCCTGACTGTGAAACACTTTTTAATTGCGTCTTTTAAAAAGTACAAATAAATTACTTTTACGATTTTATTAGTGAATATGTACTACAGCACCACCACAAGCCTGGGGTTAACACAATTTAAAGTGTCAGTGTTCACAGTAATGAAGGAAAATATGCAACTACAATACATCCTTAGTGTAGTAATAAATAAGCAAAAAGTCCCACTCTCTGGACTTCTTGTGTCATAGAGATTGTTTACAAAATAATCCAGATAATGCTAATGATGTTACAAATGACCTTCTTATAGACTCTGATGGTAGACACGTCTGTCTTCTTGTCTTGTTAGAACAGCATTTGATACTGCTGATCACAAGGTTTTCCTGCGGATATTAGAAGACACTAATATTAAAGGAATCATAGACTCCATATTAGATAGACTCCTCTTTGTACAGGTAAACGCACTGGTTTTTCATGTGTGAAATGTATTTATGGAGTTCCACAGAGTTCTGTGCTGGGACCACTACTTTTTACATTACACGTGCTTCCCTTAGGCAACATATACTTGCAGCCCAGATGAAACTAGATGATACAAATCAATTAGTTAAACTACTGGCATGTCATAAAGACATACCAGCCTGTATGTAATTTTCTTTCTTGTTACATTTGGTCCTAAAAATCTTAGAAGCACAGTGCCCAGCTTACTCTGGATGGCATAACCTTGGCCTCTATTAACACCTTATTTACTATTTTAAAACAAATATGTAGGACTGCCTGCTTTTATCTGCACAACATTTGCAAAATTAGAAACATCCTGTCTCATTCATTACTTCTAGGCTGATAATTATAATTCATTCTTATCAGGTAGTTCTAAAAGTTCCCTAAAAGCATTCAGTTTATCTGGAACATTGCAGTAAGAGTACTAAAAAGATGAGAAAGAGAGCATATTTCTCCAATATTAGTCTATTTTCATCGACTCCCTGTATTTAAAATCCTTCTCCTGATATATGAGGTCTTGAATGATCAGGCAGCACCATATCTTAAAGACTGCACTCTTACTTCACTCTCAGACTTGTACTTCTTAAGAGTTTCTAAAAGTAGAATTGGAGGCAGACCCTTCAGTGCCGAGTTTAAATTTGAGAGACAGACACCCCCTCTCTACGTTATCAATACTTTCCTTTTTGATAAAGCTTATAGTTAGGGCTGGATCAGGTGACCCTGAACCATCTCTTTGTTATTCTACTATAGACTCAAACTGTTGAAGCACTCTGTGTGAGGCGCTTTTCTTAGTATGTTTTGTCCTGTCTCCTTATGTTCTTCTTTTTCTTTTCTCTTTCCTCTCATCCCCCAACTGGTTGCAGCAGATGGCTGCCCCTCCCCGAGCTTAGTTCTGCTGGAAGTTTTTTTATTTTTTGTTAAAAAGGAGTTTTTTCTTCTTACTGTTACAAAGTCCTGTGCTGATAGTGGGGGTGGACGTAGCTTGTTTGTTGGGTTTTCTCAAGGATACTGTATGGTCACCTTACAGTATAAATTGAGTTTAATTAATGCTCCTGATATTTATGTATGTTTATCAGGTGTAAATAGGTATTTTAGCCATTTGGTTCGTTCATTCCTGTTTCTTGAGAAATTTCTTAAGTACCCGCTAAATGAATTGCAGCAATTTTGCCATAATAGGATTTTCAGGACGTGAGCCACCAACTGGCTCCTGTGTCTTTGCATTTGGCTAGGATCAATTAATTGCTAGGTTTGCTGTGTTCATGACATTACTGATCATAATCGTGATTATATATAATGACTACATTTCAAATACTGCACTTGAAATTTACTTGAAAAGCATAAAAAAACATTTATAAGCAAATGTTCTTTATGTATTGGTGCAAAAAAATGACCAACATTTATGACTTTAACTGTAATTTTTGTGCACCGAGGTTTAACATCAGGACCTACCCGACTCATCCTTGCTGTTTCTCCTCTCAATTCCAGGAATTATGGCCTCCACATCCAGCTTTCCGAAACGAAAAGTATAGTTTAGTTTTTTGGGTGAAATTCCGGCTGATCCTCCGGAAGAAGATCGTTCCCGGTGGCCTTTAACCTGGCCTGCTTTGTTAGTCCTCTCCAGTGACTTGGAGCGCCTTTCTGCTCGTCTCTCAGCACTCCGCAAACCTCTCTGTAAGTAAAGTAAAGGTGTGCTGGGTCTGGAGTCATCACTGCTGAGCCATCCCCGGCTACCTAACCTCCGCGATGAATGTTCTCTGGAGGAGGTCTGCGTGTCGGGACTGTTACCCGGTGTCACAGTTCTCTCTCTTAGGGTAGCACTATGCTCTGAGCTCTCCTCCAAGATGGATTCAGAGCTCGACCCAAGGGTCATGGGATTCTGTAGTGCTTCCATGTAAGATTTTCTGAAAAGTCTCCTGGTCTCAAAAGTTGCAGAGTCTCTGTGGAGACGGCGCCGAGGGCCTGGGTTACTGAGGTCTGTGCTGAAAGAGAGCATCTTGGACCCCAGTCCTCCCTCTCTTGCACTGCTGTCCTCACCGCCCTTTCCTGTACCACACTCCCCAGTGAGACTTTTTATTTTAATCTTGGGTATAGCATTGTCAGCTGTGCTGGTGCTATGGCTCTCACTGCTAGAGTCCATGCGGTTTCTGTTCGGGGAGTTGGGCTCAGAGAAAATGGAGTCAGCTCCCTGAGAGTGCAGGGACTCTCTGGAGCTGCGATGGCTGTCCAGAGTCCCCGTAGATCCGCTGGTGCTGCAAGTGCTGAGATGGGCACGGAAACCACCTCGGCTGCAGTGCGCTTGCATTATAGCGTCTGCTGTGTTGCTGACAAAGAGCGGGTTGACCACGTTCTTCCACGGTGTCCTGAACACAGCCGTACCAGTGGTAAGCAGACAGTTCTGTAGCGGATGCAGGTTTCGGTCACGTGTTACATTCTGTAAGAACTCAGCTGTGAAGATGCTGCCGTACATGCTCTCTGAAATAGGGATTTCTGCAATGGCCTGCCCACTGATCGACAAACATTTTATCACTAGCTTGGCAGCCTTGCGTCCTAAAGGAACAATTTGTAGGTAGAAATCTCCTTGCTTTAATCTGACTTTATGCAGAGGTGCAAGCTGCAGGACAACTTTCTCATGGATGCAAAGAGGCCATCCCTCATGATAAAAGAGCAAGCCTCTGAACTTTACCTGTGAAGAGAAAGAGAAGTCAGTCAGTACTCCCGTAAAACATTGTTATCATATATGTGAGTCATGCCTCAGCTGTGGTACGACTTGGATGATTTCAACTGACATCTGCAAAGCAGTATTTAAACACATGTTTAGCTGTAATGGAGAGGCAAGGTGTTTTCATGGGGCTCACTGAGTGAATCACTGTCAGCTAAAGACGAAAACCTGTCTGATCAGGCCCGTTTTCACAGCAACCACAACACAAATCCGTGTTGTGACAGCATGAAACCCTAAGAGCAAAAACACGGTGCTCAAGGGTTGGCTTTTTTCATCTCTTATGAATGTCATGGCAAAGGCTGAGGATGTGATCTTCCTCCGAAGCCTCTCATATTGCCTACATTACAAAGACTCTCATGCACAGCAAGCTGTTCTCAGGGGCTAGGCTTAGATGAAACTATTGCTCTGTGGCTATCGTCACAGTGTAATCACCAGAGAGATGAATGCAGAGGAATAAAGTTTCAGTGCTTTGGTGATAGGGCCCTAACCCACAGCAATCAAAGCTTTTGAGAGAGAATATTGAATTTCATGCTGGACCCTAGAGTCCATGGCTCCCTCTCAAGCACTCCACAGTTTCCCTGTGTTTCGCTATTCAGAGAATGATGGCTGCTTTTCAGCTTGTTGCCTGTTTCCGGAACAATAATCAACTCTGTTTCAGTCTCACTTTTCCCACTCAGGAAAAATATTCACACTCAGCAGAACTGTTCACAGTTTAACTTCTAGTTGTTTATCTCTTTCCAGACAGTGAGATAGTTTTGGTTTCTTTTCTTAAATCCCCATGTCCTCTCTCTATATTTCTATCCATCTTCTCTTCCAAACACAGACATTCTTGGTTTCCTCAATTTAACCTCAGATACCATTACTATCAAGCACTCACACAGGTTTCTTTCTGTATGATCTGTAGAATCCTCTTGGCAGGAAGCAAGAAGTCGATGAGGCAGCGGAGTCCGTCTCCACGATATTGCCTCTCGACCACGCTGAACAGCTGCCAGAGGACGGTGACAGCAGTGGCACTGAAGGGACGGTACAGGGCAGACAAAGTGCTCTGGATACAGTTGTCCAAAGACTCAGCGTCCTGAGAAAAACAAGAGACGGGTACATTAACATATAAGCAGATGTGAGTCTAAATAAGTGGCTTCCAGTCTTTTTGACATGGAGATTTTGAGATTTTTCTTTTAATGAATTGCCAATTTTTCCTTTTCCAGTTGTAAAAGCAAGAATTGAATAAAAGCAACAGTCTGACAATTTTGTGCCTCAGTGCTGTGTAAAGGAGTTTTCAGATTTTTGAAGTTTCCTGGATTTTACAAGAAAAGGAGAAGAGACAAATATTTCATAGTAAGATGTTTCTTGGAGTCACAGGTTAGCAACTCCTAGTCCAGACAGCTTGTAACGAATTCCTTGAAACGCAATGCATGCAACGACAATCAAATAAAAGCTATCTGTGCACAGTATACAAATATATAACTAGATAAACATATGCATGCAGGATCCCATTTAGCCAGACTGTCAGGAAGTTTGAACATGACAGGGAATATCAGGCATCCCGGCAGAGGGGAAACACCTGGTTACCATGACGTCACCTTCAGCTAACACAAACAGGCAAACTGGAAAGTCCAAACTGGACTCCAGTTGCGATCAGGACGGTGGAACATGACCTTCCAACAGCATCCCTGTTGCCACATAGTATGATTTGACCCCTACATGACCCGGGCCACCGCCATTGGTCCCCCAAACTGCATGTCCAACACAGTTTGACTGATGATGACAGGATATTTGGGATTACAACAGATCTGAATGAGGATGACCTGTAGTAGTAGCCAGAGTCATGGTTCAAGCTATGACCTTCCTCTGTTCTGTCGGTGCCAAGGCCAAACATCACCCCACTATGTGTCCTTCCTGAATGGAACACAGCCGTGGAATAGAGACATCTGTCTCTCATGATAAGCGCACAGATAAATAGCAATGTCAGGAAATGTCTCACATATAACAACTTTGGGTGACACTTTATAATACAGCCCACGACTAAGGGTATAATATTCCTGTATGAACTTATTTGAAATGTTTACCAACAAATATTTAAAGGTAGGTACACATTTATATATAAAATTTATGTTTTTTTTAACAATATAAATATTATAAGTATCGTTCTCCCTTTTAAACTTAAAAGAAACAAATTATAGACCTGTGTATATACAGTAAAGTAAATTTATTTACTTAAGTTTACTCTTTTTTTCTCCTTTTACAATCACTGTTCAAATATAACTTTCAAAATGAGTAAATTAAAACAAAAATGCATTTATATGATGGAACAAAGACTCGAATAAATAAATAGAAATATATAATTAGAATTAATTCAATCAAAATTGAACAGCAAAGAATTGACCCTATAAAGTGGGGAAATTGAATCGTATAAAATCCATCATGCACATTGACATAATAAATATTAAATGATGATATTAAAAAAAGATGTAAAAAAAAGAAAGAAATTACTCTTAAAATTACTCATGAATGATGTAAAATTGCTTATACATTAATTTAAATTTACTAACACAATTTCTAATGACACAATTTAGTTATAGTATAATTCTTTCTTCCTGCAAAGCCCTGCCTTTTCACGCCTTTATTCTAAAGTACCTAGCTGTAAGTATATAACTACACTGTAATTACAAGTAAAATACATTGAAATTCCAGTTAGTTACAGGCGAATTCCACCCTCTGTAGGGGGCTGTATAATAAAGTGTTACCACTTTGCAAGATGTTGACCAACACAGGGCTTTAATATGCAGCTCCTCGATGCATTTTGCTACTTTCAGTTGAATCTCTATGCGACATTTGCATGTAAATAGAAGCTGCCAACAAATCAAGAGATCGCCTTTCCTCTATTGAGTTTTGGTGGTCAGACAGCCCATGTTTCACCCTTTGTAGGATCTGTCTTGTTGATCTAAGCAGTGCAGCACCATCAATTAGAGGAGAGTGAGTACAGTTGAGCGCATTCGTACACATGCCACGACTCTACTACAAGGCGCTCATTGTGCACTCCGCCTCTCTAAGTGGTATGTGCAGTACAGTGTCGGTGGCCTGAAACAAAACACCCACTTCCATTAGCAGTCAGCTTGCTTTAGTGAGACAAAAACGTTTCTGGGCATTAGTCACTGTTGCGCTCAGGAGGAGAGGAGTAACATGGAGTTTTATTGGAGGAGAGCTAACAATGGGAGGAAAGCCTCGGCCGCATAGTTCGGACACACCAGCAAGTTTCAATTCAGGTTCCTAAGGCAGAAAAACAAGGGTAGTGACAGGCGCAGTGTTTTGAAGAACAATTAGCCAACATTACAATTCAAAGGCTAGACATCGTGTTGCGCAGGAGTGGCTGTCTATGTAATCCAGTGCTACAGTATGGATACAAAAAACCCGCACTAAAAATAACAACAGATGGGTAATCCATTGTTTTACACGCAGAGTAGTGACACATGTAAATAAAATCCTACCTATGGTAAGAGACACAGAACTTCCCACTGGCATGAAAAAAATGGAAGCTTTTCATTAAGTGTCACCTGTCTAGCACGAGATATATTTGCACGTCTCAGCAGAGTGACCAAATTTAACCACCAGCGCTGAGCCTCCCATCCGCTCTGAGCCACACAGGAATGCAGTGTATATAGCTGTGTATGTCTAACTTCAGAGCTTCAGGCAGGACAAGAGCAAATTGGGAAGTCCCAACCTCTCTGATGCCTGATCTTTCTAATGGGCTGCTTGTTTGATGGCAGACTGAGGTGGTAATTAATGGCTTTAAAGCTCAAGGTGGGACACTTTTGTCTGTGCCATCAGTAAACAAGCTGTCAAAAAGGTAATCAGAGCAAATGGGATGGTTAAACATTAAAGGGTTTTGTCTCTTGATGAAAAAAGCAAACCCAGAGGATTGATCCTGGTTATGTTTGACCTTTTCTGTTTTGTTAACCCCCTTCCTTTTTTATAAAGTTAAAGATATACGGATGGTGGTGAAATGCTTGATTAGTTGGTGATTCCTCTATTGCAACGCTTAATGAAATCATGTGTCAAGACTGAAAAGTCGGGCAAATAAGGAAAGAAGTGTATCAAAACCAAAAGAAAAAGTGAGAGACACAGAAGCAAACACGAGGTGGTCACTGACACATTTAGTGGGTCAGGGATACAAAAGACGCTGCCTGCCAGGACTCCAGTGGAGCATGAAGCCACCAGGGGAGTGTAACAGGAGAGCCCTGGAGCCCCCACAGAGGCTGCTCGCTAACCAACCTGCTAACAGCCTCAAAGGCAGCGGGACGACAAAGGCCACAGGTTGCTCAGACCTGCCCCGCTGCCAGGTGCCAGGATGCCAACAAAAGAGTCTAGTGAGACCTCCCGCAGTAAGTTTCAGCTTTTGATCTGTACCAATAGAAATCCTATCTCATGAGAGAATGACAGTAAGAGGAGAGATGCTGGGATGTGTGGTCAGACAAAAGGTGCACGCTGTACTCTGAATACATTTAAAAGCCACAGTTTCTGATTATGTCAAGGAGCCATAACAAAGTCAATGAGGTTACTTGAGATCGCTGTTAGTTTGAAATACGGCCCTTAACGAGGAGCTTAAGACATGTAATTACACATCAAACTGTACACACAAACGCCACACTCTCTGTGTACAAGACACAGCACACGCTTTGAGAAATAAAAGCATAATCATACTAATGCTGTGGTCCGTAAGAAGATTAGCTGTTGCTGTAAATTGTAGCGTTGTTATCTTAGCAGATAACCCGGCGAGACAAAAGGATTGTGTGATGAACACAGATAGGTGTGAGAGGTGAGGCGATAAACTGGACCACCCACATACCCACAGCCAAAAGTACTACTTTTACAGTAAAGAAAGTAGGGGTGTTTCTGTCAGATTACATTCAACATATTTTTTAATCTGGGTCAGGAAGTCGTATTATTTTGATTTATTTTTAAAAAAAATTTAATAAGACCGACAAAAACTACCACTACTGATGGATTAAAGAGTAATTTTCACATATTCCCACAGTGTTTATGGAAAAGACTCACTTTATACCACCAGAAAGCGACTAATGACTTTGCTTCAGGATGTAAACAGCACCGACAGGCTTGTTGTTCTGCCTCTGCCAGTGTGTATGAAACACTGAATCTCACACATTTAAATATTATGTTCAATTCAATAAAACTCATTAATGAAGACAAAATAGTGAATGGAGGTCCTTCAGCCAATCAGGGCAGTGATAAGTAGTGACAACAGAGACAAAGGAGCCTGACAAAGTCTGTTGATACCTCTGCAGGGTAAATATAGAGTGGGTGCATTCCATTATAAGTGGGAGGTTGATAAAGATATCAGAGAGGATACAAACTTGTGTATCTCAGTGACTCCCAGAAATAATAGTCTGTTTATCATATCTTGCTTTCTCCTTTTCCCCTACAGATAAAAGTCCACGTTTCTAATTTCTAATCATCATCAACACGCACACGATCTATAACTAGTGAAGAAATAAATCTAAAACGCTCATCTTTTACAACTGCACAACAAAAGTAATGATACAGACAGGCCGTGCAAAAGGAATTCATCACCCTTTAAAGTGAAGAGAGCGCTACAAACAAACAAGTCCATGTTATATTCCCTTAAAGGAGAAATGAGCCGCTGGATATATGTGCATATCGAGCAATAACATAATCCCGATCATCGTTCGTGTGGTCCTCCCTTTTCTTCTAACACAATGCATGCATGAAAAGCTTCCTGCTGTGTTTTGACTACACAGCGACAAGTCAAAATATCAGCCATCTCTGAACAGTGACATCAAAAACATCTACCGCCATAATACAGAAACACACACGCAATAAAGTGGCTGAAAAAAAAAGGCAAAACAAAGTTCAAGCATGTGCAAAAACTTCCAGAGAGTCACCGAAATCCTGTAATTAAACACATTTCAAGCTCGTACCTTTATACACAGGTAGTTGTCACAGCTCCGTGATTTTGCTCTGGAGTGCATTTTGCCCAAAGGAAGCATTTAGCCACCAGAGAAACAATTCCAAAATTCAATAAATCACGTGTCTCCAAACTCCAGGTGAAAGACTTTTGTAATCCACACTGTGAGTGTAGTAAGTCATTGCTGTGGTATCAGTGGGTCCGGCACCATTTCTCTCCCCTGTCTCTCTCCTTTTCTCTATGCTGTGGTGTCTGTAGCTGGAGTAGACTAAACTTCAGAGCGTGAGCGAGGCAGTGCGCTGGCTTCCCCGTCACTCACCCTCCCTTCCTCCAACATAACCTCCCCCGCCCTGCTGCTTGCTTTTCTAATGAAGCTCCATCCAGCTGGACAAATGCACACTCCTGCAACTTCAAGCTCATCATTCATAAAAAAAAAAGACGGGGAAAAAAAAGAAAAAAGACACGTACACACTACCTGACCCGCACACCCCGACTGCCGTGAGCCCCAGCACTCCACCCAGCAGGCATCAGACGTTGACTAACTCCTCTCTGCCCTCCCTGACCCTCTACACCCCTACCTCCACCAGCTCCCCTCTACCCCTCTTGCCCACAATGGTCTCTCTTTGTCCTGACAATACAAATGGACTAGGGTTTCAGCTTATTCTGCTGCTTTTCAAAAGAAAAAAGAAAGGAAGACATCAGCACAGGATTGGTTGGCTCAGGTCACTCATTACAATGGCATTCCTCTTAAATATTGTCAGGGGACTGCCCTATCCTTTAACTGACTCACAAACCAATGACATATGGAGACATCCTCCTGCTACAGAAGCCAGATATAACTTCTTTATAATGACTCTAAAAATGTTTTGAATTATTAAAATAGGTTTTACCTGATTCCATAATGAGGAATTGTGACAAGCACTGCAAAATATCCCTCTCTTTGACACACAAGCATCAGAGGTGAGCATATTTTTACAGGAGGAATGCAACAAAATGACATGTTTGCTAGCTGTGAATGGTAGCTCCTTCCCAGTTTTTCCTAAACACAGGAAGTCCTTGTTCGGAGGAACGACATGCTCTGTAAGAATACACACTCTGTGTGAAAAAGATCACATTAGGTCAGTCTGTGCAAACAGGGAAGGTAGTGACGACAGGTAATTGAGTTTGCTTTATTTTTAGAGAGAGAGGCGCTGGAGTCTCATCAGATGTCATTAAAGGCAGACATCACAATGACCTGAGAGGCACAAAAAGACACACACTGACTGACTGGAGTCTTGCACTCAGTGTGGGCACACTCAAACACACACACACACATGGTTACTCTCATGTTGACACTGATACTACGAGACATTTATACTTTGGTGTAGTGCATTTCTGGGAAATGAAACAAAGAGAGCAGATACTGTTATGCACTCGGTCTACATTTAGTCTTAGTCTTATAGCTACTGTATAATCTTCTGTGTAAGCAGAAGAAGACATACCTCACATATGCACTCTGCAAATACACACTCCTCTCTCTCCTACTCGGAGTGTGTGTGCTTGGACTTAACCTATAATTTCTGCTGCCTTGCCTTTCCACTGGGCTGGTTTCAGTAGGTCAGAGTACAGATTTTCTTCTTTTATGTCTCTCCACTTTTGTCGTTTTCCTTCTTTTTAATTCATAGTTATCCCATTGAGTTAAAGTTGCTTCACATAGGCAACAAAGTAGGTCAAGTTTATATATACACATATATATATATATATACACACACTACATGTTTACAAAAAAGAAACATTGTTTAGCTACGAAAGTAGTAAATTCAAGTAAATTCAGAGCTGCCTTGGCAGGTGTCCACTGTGTTTGTGTCTCTAAAACATGTTTATTAGATTTTCAGCACTGAGTGACATTAAATTTGGTTTAATTTCTTTTTATAAAACTGGCAGTGGAGTAGTCAGCAGCTCTAATCTTTTTATGGCTCCAGCAGATCAGAATTTTCATGGTGTACAAATACAGGGATTCACACAATATAAAACAGGCTGCATACAGACACTTTATAGTAGTATTTCTACTACACGCACCTCATCCTGCTTTGTTGTATTTTTACTCTACATAGGGATACTGTTTACAAAATGAGCTGGAATAAGCTCCAGCCCCCGAGCTCAGGATGCTGATTTGGATACGTGGTTAAGAAGGTCTAAGAAAAAAGGGAAATGAATATCAGGTTGCGCTCATTAAGATTTGAAAATAGTGAGTGACACTATAAATTTGTCATGAAACTGTGTGCAGAGGTCATAAATAAAGTGAAACATAGCATCCTTTTTCATAGACTTCAGCGCAATAGGATGTCTTTTTGCAGCCCTTTTTGAGAGTCTCCCCCTGCTGGACCTTGAGAATAATACATGTTTAATGCACCTTTCCACTCGCTTCATTTTTGAGACCTGGAATCTAGCTTTTATACATACAGTTTTATAGGTCTTTTATTATGCGATAGAGAAGACTTCATCTGTCTACATTCTGCATTCATACATATCCTTTTTGGGATTGTGGACAAATGTCTCATCTGTGGCCACAAAAAGAGACATCAATGCAGCCCTGCTGCACTGCTATAAACAATAAATAAAATGCACTCTACAGCCAAAATGTATATTTACATGCAGGGTGATTTATTCCACAGTGCTGATGACCTTGTTCTAAAGACAACAGCACATCCATCTGTGAGCTCTATTTCCCTGTATGTACAGTGTTTTGATTCACATCAAGATAGCAGTTAAGTTCGAGTCAGTAGTGCATGTTTGCACAACTACATAAATAAAACTTTTCCTGTTGTTTTTCCGTGGGCAACCATCAGGTTTTAAAATAGCCTTATTTACGCAGGCTTCTGGTAAACTACATTTATGTGATCTGAAAAGGCAGATATGGTCAGTCCCAGGGGTTGGTACGCAATCAGATAAACCTATCAAGGGAGCAAATTAGTCAGATGACACAAGAGCTGGAGTTTCATCATTTTTCATCATCATATCTTACAGTTTTTGAAAAGATGAAAACAGAAGACAGATTTAAGGGGAGGGTGAACGCAGAAGATGTTTGGATAAAGATTGAAATATTTTCATGGCTCTGCATTAGATGAGCATAAACACACACAGGCAAAGTGCACACGCAAACGCTCGACATAAGGCAAAAGTCAAAAGTAACTCAAGTGCATGCCCTGTTGCTGATAGACGAGCGGTCATTGTAATGAAATCGCACACACAGAGACACACACACACACACACACACACACACCAAACTGTGGAATGTGACACCTTGGTCCTACCTCACTTCATACCAAAACCACACAGGCCACCAACAGCTGTCATGAAATCTTAAAACTTCACCCTTTTTCCATCCTCATAAAGTCAGGACGGCAACAACTGTGGCAACACATCTTTACAACAGCATAACGCACAGCATCAGTTTAAAATAATGCAGATCTTTGAAACAGCTCAGAGTTTATTAAACTTCTCAAAATGCCAAATAGCAGTGATTTGATATCTGCTAATATCTTGTTTATTCATTCCACAACAATTTAAGATTATTTAAGAAAAGCAGTAAATCTTCTGTCATAACTGAACATTTTTATTATAAAGTCGACGTTCGTATCAGCTCCTTCCAGTCAACTGGCTGATCGATTGGTCTTTGCAGCCTCAGCCTTAGTGTGTTACTGTTAGCCCAAAGCCCTTGCTTGCAGCAAAAGTCTCAGTGTTACACAAAAACAATCCAGAAACACAACAGCATTTTGTATTAAGTTTCATACTTACAGATCTGCTTTTGAATTCAGGAAATGTAGAGGACAAAGTGAATGAGTCATCACTCTCCGTCTGTCCGCCTCACACAACCTTGAGAACTCACATCACATCACCATCCAGCCTCACAGACCCTGAGCTATTGCCCCCTTCGCTCCTTTCTCAAACTGTTCCAGTTCCCGGGAACTCTGACCTGAATCGTTCCCCTTCTCGCAGATAGACTCAACTGGGCTGCTGAACATTTCAGATTGACTACCTCTGTATACAAATGCACATAGCTATACAAACAGTCACACTGCCAGGCCAACCCCCAGCTTCCTCTGCCATGCCAGAGTGCATGTAGACCGAGACCAAAGTCAGCATGCATCTTAAATGCCCATTAAAAACCTCAGACCTCCTGTATAAATGCTGTATTCCGCTGATGTCGTAGTTAGGATCAAGATTTACCGCCACCTTTAAGGCAGTGTGGTGCAGCTGTTGCGCCGACATCCCCACCATATTCGTGCTCTTTACAGAGAGTAAACATTAAGAGAGTATGCCACCTGTCATAGCCCCCTAATGTACCTTAGCCCCCTGCTGTGCGGACGTCTCACTCCAACACAAAAGCCAGTGTTTTCCCTGAGCATGCGAGCACAGGTGGCTGGAGGAGGCAAGGTCGAGTTACAGCAGCAGCTCCCACAGTTCAAACCATCAAGGAGCCAAGGCAGACAGACTAAGCCAGACTGAATGTACCGAGGACAATAAATACAGTACGGCAAGCAATAATGGTACATAAAGTAATCCCTGTTGTTAAATCACAGCTACTTGTTAGTCTGGTAGACCAAGAAAACAAAGACTTCCCTCAACAACTTGACATTAAGATTGAGATTCTTTATTTGTCAATGTACTGTTTAAACTATTGCAGCGTATACAATGCTACAAGAGTTTAAACAGTACATTGACTAAATAAAATCCATACTGCCTACTGATTTCACTGACTTTCTGTTTGTCTCTGTTTGCAAGTAAGACAACATGAACTAATTAGTGCCACTGATGGAGTCAAAAAGATTTAATATGAAACATTAAATATAGAATTAATCACCATTAACTGCCTGTCCTCTATCTAGAATACTGGTTGAGGAATAACAATGACAAACTTTAACTTATTTAACTTGTCTTTTGAAGAAATTGCATCCTATGCCTTAGAGATTGGACAGCAGTCAATACTTACAAACACAAATATACTCGTAAACCCAAGACTGAATCCTAATGCTAAAAATCCACCACAAAAACCAGGACTTACCTTCTTTTGCTCTCTGCCCTTAAAGTCCAACAACACATGTGGGTGTTTCTGGCTCTGTGGACTCTGAGGAGCTGGCAGCTGGCTGTCTAACCAGAGGTGAGGACCAGCCCCCAAGTCCCAGAGGAACCTGACATGTTACATCAAATGCACGGTTTTGTTGGCTGAAGAGAATCACAATATTAAGATTAGCCAGGCAGAGTTTCCCAGCTCCACCCCCCACCACCCCCCACCCCCTCTCCCAGGCATCCCAATTCCTCAGCGGGGCGTAACCCATTCGTTTTATCTGCACCCATCTCCCTCCTGTGTGTACACTGTGAGGGGAACGCACAGGAACTGGTCTGGCATGTTAACAACGTCTAGATAAGTATACTCTACCTGTGCTTTCCGATGCCCGTCTTTCATGCCATACTTTTAATTTTTGTTTTTGTGATATTATTGTGTACGTTTCCTTAAATCAGACACTCCTTTTGTCACATCTCTCACCCACTTAAAAGGCTCTGATCATATGTAAACCCCGGGAAACCTCTAATCTAAAGTGTTTAAAATAAAGGGTTAAAGGTGAATGTCCCAATGAAGAGATCAACAGCACTGCCGACCTGCTGATCTAAAGAGATAATGCAGCCAGAGTGCAAACTGCCTCCAGTCCTTTTGATGGCAACAGATGTCAGCCTGCATTGTTATATGGATTACTTGAGCCACTCAGCAAACACCTCCAGGTGTGCATTCCACACCAGGAAGGAAAAAGGTGGAAGCCACTCCCCTGATTCAATAAAAAGTGCTGCCTAGCCTGAGCGAGAGGCTAGGCTGATGGAACTGGGTTAAGAGCTAATGCAGTCTCAAAAGTAGCTTCTTTACTCTATAAACTGAATCTATACCCTTTATATGTACCCTTTGTGTAGTGCAAGATATACGTCAAGATAGTTTATGTGCTCTTAGAAGAAGGCAAGTATGACGAATGTCTAATCTTTGGTCTGAACTCTACACCTGGTCTCCACAGAGTCTTTAATCTTTGGAGGAAGACGCAAAAATTAGAGGCCGTGCTACCACTTCCCTTAGAAAACCTGCAAATAGGGAGTGAAAAATATTCGCCACAACTAAATCACTAGGAGTCCAGTCCATCTGTATGGAGGCCCAAAACTGCCAAAGTAAATAAGTAAATAAATAAAGTGTTGTCTCTAGCAGCCGTGGCAGTAGATTGACTTGAAATGACAACATTTTGACTTGATTTTTTTCTTAATGTGTCGCTAACACTCCTTTAAACAATAATGAAAACCTCTATACAGGAAAACCTTCTATATAAATTTCCCATGTTTTGAATTTGAATTTATATCTTTATATCTATTTATCTATTTCCCTAAATGTACTTTTTTCCTGTATGTTTGTTTTTGCATTTCTTTTTGTTATCAATGAGGCCTAACATATAAACTGTGTCACCAGGATTACGGCAGAAATGTCTGGAAATTGTCAAAGAAATGAGGCACTTACATAATCTACTGAAAATAATACTCCATCACTGGTATTTTAATATTATTATGTATGCGTAATAGCATATTAACATATTTATTGACTCCTTTATATATGTATATCTATCTATCGATCGATCGATAGATAGATAGATCAATAAATATGTTAATATGCTATTTTTTTTACGACTTTTTGGTGATATACTCACAGTCTATGAACTACCACTTGGTATGTGACAGCATATGACTACAATAAAAATGTCTACTTACCTCTCATATTTGTTATGTTTCCCACAGCATGACAAGTAAATAACAACCAGAAATAGTTCGTCATTTGCCGCTGGGTGGTGACAACTTCCTTCCTAGTTTCATATCACTGCAACTTAAACACGTCTGGGATTTTTGGCAGATGGTTAAAATAAATGGGCATTTTTTAGTCAGTCATGGGAATATTTCAGTAACATCATTAAAACATCTGTCCTTTGAAAATGAAAACAAGTGTGAGTCTTTAAAACAAACCTGGACGAAGGCCAGCCAAAGTCAGACTCTGCAGCTCGTTAATTGGTTTTTAGGCAGAAAATAATTAAGACAGAAGCCACAGCCTCATTTCCAGTAATTCAAAAGATGTAAGACACAGTGATAACCATCACAAGACTCATTATGGATACACTGAATGTTGACTGTGCACCTGATAATTTGTACAAGTAAATGCACATAAGAAACGAGAGAATGAGACAGAGGAAGAGAGAGGAAGACAAGGAGAGGGACAAGGGGGTAGTGACGGGGGGAGAGAGAATGATAGGGAGGGAGAGGTGTTTCCTGTTTCCATAGCTCTAATTATACTCATCTCTTGAGGATAGGACTTATCAGGAAGAGGAGCTTTGTCATTGAGGAACTCCTCAAGGACAATGTCAGGTTTCATACTTTCTTAAACCCATCTGAACATCCTGTATCTGGTTTGCACACATGTCATTATTATAATTATATTACATTATTAAAAACTGGTTTGTAGTGCAAAATGCTTTGAATGCACAGTAAGAGTAAAATACTATATATTACATGGATGATAATTTAGAATAAAAGGTAAACAAATGTAAAAGCAAATAAAGTAGAAATATCAAATTCTATTGCACTCTCTAAATTAATTGCCTCATTTATTTATTTTTGGTACATTTAACCGGATATTATTCTACTGTACAGATTAATATACAGATTAGGCTGTAAGTAAACTCCATGCTAATTGGTACATAAAATATGTAGGGCAATAGTATTCTGGGCAAATATATACGACCACTGTCATTTAGACAACAATAATTAGCTGTTTTGGACTTATTTACTATAAAATAATGGAAAAAGAGGTAAAAAACAAACAAACTGTAACTTTCATGCTCATTAAAAGGATGTTTGTTTTGTTTTCGTTGCATTTTTCCCCTTTTGCAATTGAGAGCGCCTGTCTTACATAAACTCAGGGCTCACTCAGTCTGTTTGTGAGTTGCTGTCAGTATAACGGTTCCTTCCTGTTTACAGATACGGTGGCGATAGACTCCTGGAAGTTTGTGGCTTTTGAAAGATGTTTGAGGCAAAATTACTTGAAGCCCTCGGAGACGTTTCACTAACATTTTACAGGCTAGAACGAAACAGTTAAAGCAGATTTACCACTCTGCTGTCGAGTTTACAGCTTTGTGCACTGCCCTCCTCTAGCGGAATACGAACACACAGAGAAAGACCTACTTATCTATAGTACAGTAAATAAAAAGCACATTAGAATTTTAAATATGAAGTGTGGACTTCTCTTCACTGTAAAAACAGTGAATGCAGCAAGCAGTAATACTTACATACAAACTCTCTGTTTTAATAAACCAAACCAAAGGGATATATTATTGATAATTCATTTGACAGCCCAGTGGTTTATAATGAGCCTTTGCTTCATCTATTAGTATGCAAAAAAGGAAAGACAAGCTGAGTGGAGAGGTGGGGGGTGTCCAGACAGAAAAAGATTGAGAGAGGAGCTTCCAAGAGTGAAAGAGCCATCTAAGCGGCGTTCATCCAGTGGCCCGCATTGCCTGGCAACCTCACCACCAGCGAGAGAATGTGTACAGTGGCCTGGAGGCTGTTTCTGCTTATTCTCACCAAAAGAGATAATTGCTTGCAAATACTGGAAAACCCAACGTGAGAAATCAAGAACTGAAGCTGTACTGTCTTATTTGCAACATAAAGAAAAGCAAAATGGGACACTGACATATGAGTTACCATAGCTTTTTGTGGTCATGAACTCTGGTGGAACTAACTTTCACACGAGTCCTTGAAAACAAGTCAGCAGCACAATTGTTCATCTATTGCGGGAGCACTTTTCATTGTTACACTTACAGTCGGATTAAGTGCAACTTAAAAATTTAAAAAATTATGCTAATTTCGTGTCTCAACCTTTATTCCACAGGAAATGCATTTATGCCATCCACAGTCAGATGCAACCTGCATTATATGGTTGCAAATGCCTTAAACAGTGTTGGGCAACAGATTTGAACATCCTAAGATGGATATAATAATTAACAAACACATGGTGTGATCTGTCTGCATTTATCAGCACAGTTTTTAGCCCAGCCTGAAAAGAAAAGAAAATTATCCTGCCAACTTTTTAAACCTGGTTGAATTTAGAGCAGAGAGAACAATTTTTCTCTTTGTATCAGACTTTAGAGTCAGAATTAGTGAACCATTTTCCCTCCAGATTCAACTGTGCTCAGCTTAGGGCTTAATCAAGTGGAAATTTGGAATAGGGGGTGTGGGGGGGTTGTCCGGGTTGGGGTGCAGGATAGAATGGAACAATTGTTCAGATAAAGGCCTCATGTTGAGTCCGCTTTGATGTCTCTCTGGGGGATGTGCTGGGATTTTACAGTAGCAGTTCACTCCATTACTTTTTGCTCACCTCTGGTGAAAACTGCACCCTGCAAGATGATGCAAAATCAGGCCCCAGATATGACCCAGGGCTCACGGTGTAACATGGTACCAGACATTTACCATGGCTCCTCTGACCCAGAGTGACCCTCATACACGTGGGAATTTTATATTTCTCAAAAATGTTAATGTCAAAAATGCTGCTGGACACCCAACAATATCCACATTCAAGTGAAATTCCCCTTGCCCCACGTCTATACAAGCAGACGGGCCAGGCTCCCACTGATCTATTGTGCTGCAAAGCCTTTCTCATGCATGTCTTGAATGAAAGCCAGCGTATGGATGGTTTGAGGATAATCACGTTTTCCTGAGACAGGCTTAGCTGCACTAAATAAGCCGCACAGGGAAAAAAAGGTGGGTCAAACAAAAGTGTTGTATATTGGGAGAAAAAAGCTGCAGAACACCCAAAAAAAAGTTTGCCTCGGAAACTTCGTAAATAGAAATGGAAAGTAGTTGTGAGCAATGCAAAGGAATGCTGATGCACGAAAAGGCAGATTAAAGTGTTTAAGAGGTCTTTTCCCGCATTTAGTCATACTGCACTTGTTGAAAGGGGACACTTCCTACCTCCGTATTTCGTCCGTCAGCAGGTGCATTTGGGGCATTTCAGTGATGCTGTGGCGCCCTGTCTCCAGAAATCGTCTCCTCTCCGCCGACAAAGTTTCCCATTTGCTGCCGAATCGACCAAACCTCCATGTAAGAACTTTATCGGCAGCTTTGTGCGTTTAATATACCAAAAAACAACAACAAAAACCCTGAAGCGTTTTTACGGCCCAGCGCCTACTGAACTCTAACTTTGGATGGAAGTTGGTAGTTGTCAGTGTTTAGAGCTGCCCGCTTCTCCAAGGCGTACAAAGTAGATATTTGCATTAGGGCGACCCTCCCCTCGCCTTTCACAGCTGCCATTGTTTGTCTCAGCCTGAGCTCGGATTCAGTCCTTCTCTAAATCCCTGACGGAGGGAGAAGGGAACGCAGCTTTCTCTGAGCCCAGGCTGGCAATTAAAAAGCTGCACAAAGAAACTATTATGCCAACATTTTTATGCACAATACATTAAACAATCGTTGGATTAAAGCAAAAGTGGAAAAGAAAGTGAGAACAATGATGCTATTTTGCACTTTTCCAGTGCCAACTTAAATGGCAGATTCGTTTGCAGCAACCACGTGAGAAGCAAAAGTAACAACCAGACCTCCGTAAATACCTGAAACAGGTGCATGTTGAAGACACGAGGCTCTGATATTTCTTCTTTATTTGAATCAGATGTCACCATCTGTTTGAAGTTCAGCAGGTTCAATATGGAGGGCAAAAACTGTTTCCTTTTTCTTTTTGTCTTTTCTTTTAAAATATTTTCCATTTATTGTTTAGTATTTTACTCTTACTGTGCATTCAAAGAACTTAATACAGTGTTTTTAATAATGCAATATAATAATAATAATAATAATAATAATAATAATAATAATAATAATGTCATGTGCACAAATGTTCACAGTTTAATATGGAAGCTTTTCTACCACCGAAAACAAACAAACAAATAAATAAATAACTGACAGGAAGAGATAAGTTTGTTTCAATCTCTGATTAAGTAGAAATTTTGATATTCTATCCAAAATATTTTTAACTAAATAAATAAACAAACTTGGCAACAGAAACAAGCTTCCATACCTTATCACACATTCATGCAGCACTTTTACACCATTAAGCTTTTTACATACACACAGGGCCAATTTGGGTTTCAATATCTTGCCCACTTCAAAAAGCCAGGGATTGAACCACAGACCTTTTAGTTAGTAAATGACATGCTCTATGTCCTAGCCTGACCTGAGTGACAAACCATCCAAAAGTCTTTAAGAGGAGAGGAAATCTCAGAACTCCATATTTCATGTGGGACGCTCTGCAGGGCCTCATGGAGCTGTAGCCGTGGAAGTACTAGGGACTCCCAGAGACACCCTTTTGCTTCAAGAAGCAGCAGCCACACAGTAGCACTTACAGTCAACCTTCATTAGTGGCAAAAAGAAAGAAAGAAAGAAAAAAAATTGTTTTGTGAAACACTCTTAAGTTTTGTTTTGTCTAAATACTCTCCGAACATGTGTTGTAGTTTCGGTTCACCACTGAGTGAGAGCCATGAATCCTGAACTGACCAATCAGGATAAGCAGAATGACAGTGTTAGCTTCTAATAAATACTAAAAGACGCTGGTATTTTTTAGCTTTGATTTCTGACGTTGATATTTATACCAGAAAGAATTAAAATAATAGTCAGGCTTTTGTGTGGCCTTGCTGACAGTGGACCAGCTTGCAGTCTATCACAGAGCCAATGAGCAAACTCCTGTTCATTGCAGGCTATCTCCAGAGCGCCCTCTAGTTAAATTCCAGCAAATTTCAGTGTAGTGGGATCAATGTCAGCAACCTCCCTATTCATTTTGTTGCTTAGTTTAGCTAAGTATCAGTTGTCTATGGATGCCCTGGCCACAAATTTAAAACCAGGACACAAAAAGGTTTGTAAACATAAGCAGCTTGTTCTGATTTGATTTTGAAGTTTTGTTTTATAACAAGCAAGCTAACGTCTCAGTTTCTGATAATATTAGCCTAAAATTTCCTTTCATGAACTTACAAAAAACTGGTTGCCAAAACCAATGTCATCAGTGCAGAGGGACTGAAAGCAGTTTGAGCTCAAAGATTTCAAAACAGCTGCTAAATGCACCACGAGGTAAGACCATTTAGTTAGCCAGTCATCAGATGATCATACAATGATTACTTAAATGATCTGTACAGTCACCGGATCTCAGTCCTTTGGGATGTGATTGAATGGATGATTTGCATCAGGTATCAGCAGCTGACAAATCAGCTGCAACCGTGTGATGCTACCGTGTCACTGTGGACCAAAATCTCGAAGGAATGTTTCAAGCACCTTATTGAGTCTATGCCACGAGTTTTCTGAAGGCAAAAAGGGGTCTAACCCGCTGGTAGCAAGGTGTACCATATACCTAATAAAGTGGCCAGAGAGTATAATCACTTGTATGTGACGAATTATTGCCACCTAGTGGCTGGCAGATTGATTAAAAACAGATTAGTATGCAGCTTGAAAGCCCCAGGTTATTAGTGGGGTAATGGGCTAGTAACAGTTTGATCATGAAGGCATGGTTGGGGGAATGTGCATCATTAGAGCACAGATACTTAATAAAATAAGGAGCCCCGTATGAACATCTAGTTAACTTATTTCAGTTTACATTGTGAAGGATCTTAATAAATATAATGCCCGTATATAGTTAAGACTTTTATGACATCTAATGGACTGGGTGACTTGTATGCTGTTTTTTAAAGCCACGCTTCAATATTCTTGTGATACTTAACACAAAACCCACACACAATATAGGACATAGATTTTTTCCTTGACTAAATTACTTCAATTAGTCAGATTACTAAAGTATTTCCAATAATTTCTATTAAATTTCCTACTAAATCGTTTCTTGTAATAATAATGAGCATGGCTGGTTTAAATCAGGGATCTCAAATTCATATGTTATGTGGGCCAGACCAGTGAAAGTCCCTTTTCTGTCAGTGTGAAGTTTAACTCAACATTTAATCCCAGAGATTTCTTAATATAAGAAAAAGAAGTGCACTTTCAACAGTTCAACGTCTCAGTTTGACTTTTTTCCCCCTTCTTTCTCTTTTTAATTAACCTATCCGGTCCAGCAGTTGTAACAAGCAGTCTTTCTACATGAAAGACAGAAATTTCTATAGTAGATAGTGAAAAATCAGAACTTTTTATGTCATTTAGTTGTTTATTTATTAATTAATTAGTTTGGTGTAATATGAATGGCCAAGGGGAGATCTTTATCAGTAGGAAAAGCTGTAAAACTTATGAAAATACAATTAAAAGTGAGGAACTTATACCCTTTTCCACATTTTGGAATTTTCCAAGCTGTCCAGGGAGCTGGATTAGAGTCTTTGGCAGACTGAATCCAGTCCCCGGGCCTTATCTTTGACATCCTTGGTTTAAATGGTTTAAATTTAAAATAAAAAAAGTGTTTTTCCTCTTTCTGTCCACACTTGCAGCAGTTACAAGGATAAATAAACAGACGTTCCCTGCAATAATATAAATGAACTATATAACGTTTATTAAAATATATAAAAGACAAAATACATATATGCATAATTATATCCATGATGAAATATGCATATAGAGTATAATAATTATACAGTAAAATGTGTTTACATATATATATTTTTTTATACATATACCAAGATATTTTTGCATTAAAACTGGCAGTGGTGATTTCATATTCCCCCTCCCCCCCAAAAAGGAAACCCCTCGGTCCACAGCAGGCCTCCGAGAGGAAATAACCCTCTGAAAAGCTTGAGAGCAGCAGCACCTTTACACCTGAGATCCATGTTTTGGAAAGGTCTCGCACAGAACAATACAACAATTCTGACAAATAGCTTCCATGAAGTATAATCAACAGCTTCAGGAAAGGAGGGGTGTTACATCAAAAGTCATCCTCTTTTATACTGGTACCTTCCCGGCAGAAAATCTACAAATAACACTCACAGTGTGGCACACGATATCATCCTTGTGGTGCAGCATTATCTGTCACCAAGCCACATGCTCCCCTGGTACATCGAATCTCGGGATTTAACTGTTTAGCTTTCAGGAAGGAAATTAAAAGATCCTGGGCAGAAGAGTGAGACCCTCCCATGGGATGACATTTAGTCCTTGTGACTGGTGTGGTTGGCTGTGGTTGGTCCTATACAGTTTCAGCCACTGCACGCTGAAAGCGGTCATGTCTGGTGGTAATGGTGGTAGTGGTGATGGTGGTGGTGTTCGTGATGATGGTGGTGCTCATGGCGCTGGACCACAGGAACCACAAAGCCAGGGCTTCCAGGAGGGACAGACACCTGCTCTCTCTCCAGGCCTGGCAGTACAGAGGGCACTGGGGGTGGCTGCTGGGGGTGGGACTGACTTGGCAGAGGGGTTTTGGATGGGGATAGCGCCTCACGGCCTTTGGCCCTCAGGCGTTTACTGTGGCTGTATTGCAAAGGATGCTGGTGGTGGCCGGAGCTTTGGGCTTGGTGTGGCAAGTGGTAGACATCCTGACCTCCGTGAGCTGCTGCGCTGCCGCTGTGGAGCACCGTCTGCAGAGGAGGGTGGTGGCCATGACATTTAGTGGCTTTACCACTTCCGCTTCCCCCATTGTTGCCTCCGCTACCCTTGGAGGTTCCTTTAGGGGACTTGACGAACTGTGCACCTTTGCTTCGAGACTCGGTAGGATTGTAGCTATCACTGATGACCTGTGAGCGGCGCTGGTGCGCAACTTGGACTTCTGGTTCCTGGGAGCGCGAGCGGCTCTGGGAGCTGCGAGCATGAGCCTCCTGTGGAGGAAAGACAGGGGTGGTTCCTGACAGACAGGGCGGAGACAGAAATTAGTGTAGAACAGCTAAATTAAAGCTTCTGTAAATAAAATTACAATTTTATTTCTCTTCCCTCAACTTGCAAAAAAGAAGGCTGCACGAAAACACAACAGAAAAGACATTTACCTTCAAATCTGGAGGTGTAGTTCTCTATACCAGCCAGGTCAAGGTAGTGATTCCTCCTCTCTGTGTTCTCATCCACACAGTAATGTTGACCCTCAGTGGCTGGTGGCTCATTACTCTGCCCTCTACTGTTGTAAATAAGCATGTGGGTGCGTTAAGAAATAAATAGCTAACTCTCAAGTCGAGTCAACACAGTGTACACAGGAAAGGTTTTAAAACAAGTGCTGACCTGATGTAGGACGATAGCCTCTTGTCGGCTGAACGACCCTCCTCTTGGTGACAGCGCTCTGATGAGGGAGAGATCAATAGTTCAGACAAGGGAAAACTATCTTTCCCATAGATTTGCCATATCTGTAAGCTGCTATGTATAAATCATAAGCCAGGCGCTGTAAGTGTTTGTATGGTTACACGTGAAACACTGGCCACATTTGTTGCTTCTGTTGCAGAAAATAATTCTAATAATGATAATCGTAATGATATAATTAAGAGTATTGTTACAACGATAATCTAAGTTATAATGCTGGTGCCATCTACCTGCCCCCGTTTCTCTTCTGTGGCTTCTGGGCTCTGGAGTGACAGTCAGTTTGACACGCAGAGTCTTGCTCTTGTTATGACAGGACTGATTCACAGAGGCATCCACCACATCATAGATGGTGTGCATCAAACTTGACATGTCCTACAGTGACAGATAAAACACTTTTAATACAGTTTCTAGTGCTGTCGTCTGACAGAATAACGTGTAAAAGGACAGACTATGAATAGTAAGAAGACACATGACACATGTAGAAGGCTCAGACAAACACAACACAAAGGTAACATGATGCGAAGTAGCAGTGATCTCAACTCTGAATCTCAAAACACGTATAAGGTGCTTGGAATTTATAAAATATGAAACCAAAACAAAGTACCAGCACTCGCGGATGAACATGTTTATTGATATAAAATTAGTTTCCAATAAATGAATAAATATATTTAGAGGTATGCTCATTAGTAAGTGTCGCTATGTTGTCACATACCTCTTTAGTAACTTTTCCACTGTTGTCAAAGTCATAAAGAGTGAAGATCCACTCCTGGCGGTTGTCATCCTCCACAGAAACATCACACTCCAAATCCTGAGAATACAAACATTTAAATTTTTAGCAGTTGGTTGGCTTTAATCTCCATGTTTTTACCAATCCCAAGCACAGTAAGAGCACTGCATGCTCACTACTGCATGTCTGCAGTGTGCCAAAGAGAAAACACAGCAGCATTAATCACTGTGGTCAGTAAGTCCTTCAACTTTCTACAGATGAGTCAAAAATAAGTGTGGCCACCTTTCGGAGTTACCACTTTTTCTTAACCAACTTGAAGTCAGAAGTATCGGGTAACATGTTCATAAATGGAAAAATAAACATCTGGAGTATAGAGCCTGCAGCAGTGGAGATGGAGAGCTGACACAGTGTGAATGAGCACGTGCATTTACAAGAGATGAGACCTCAGGGAGAGACAAAGCTCTTTATGGTTTCATGAAATAACCTCGGCTCACGTAACCAGTGGTGATCACCAAAGGGCAAATCCAAGCAGTTCTTTAAAACATGCAGGTCTAAACATTACAATATATTTATTGGTCCCTAAATTCAATCAGGATATGGTCTGGAGTGGTGTAAACCTACAGACAGATGTTCTGCCCACATAGAGAAGGCATGCTGCGGCAGCTTGAGCAGAGGCTACCGATCATCCATTTACTGCCTGCAGTAGATGTTTAAATAGCTTTTACTCACTAAAACACACAACTGGTTTACTGCTTTTGGATCTTAGCATATGGCTTTTTATTTCTAACCGGGGAAAAAAAAGTGTCATATGAGGCAACACTGACTCAGTGTTATATGCACTCGTTTAAAATGGTGTCTGAAGCTGTACGTGGCTTAGGCTGGAACGCCACAGTCCTGCTCTCATTAAACCCAATGTCAGTCAAATTTATCCCAGTTATGTCCGTACACTAACCCACTCCTGCGCACATACTTTGTGATAAACATCTGAACTGTTGTGTATTTGTAAACGTAATCACATTACGTGGTTGAAGTGTGGTAAGTGTGGGTATGTACGGTGGTCTTGAGAGGTCAAGCGGACTGCAACTTAGGAAAACACCAGCAAATGCTGCAAAAGCACACAAAACACAACACGGGTTTTTCTGGGGACACAATAATGTGACGGGCCAGCTGGAGAAGTCACAGAAACCGAAATATTCAAAGGCTTGCAGAGGATTCATCGATGTTGTGTGGGAGAAAAAGATGCAAAGTATTATGTGTTTTAATCACATGATTCATATAATACTATAGATACATGCTTGCTGTTAGCCTTTACTGTTAGCTTGGCGCTTCTCCTGCAGTTATGTCATGTTATTGTGTCCCCAGAAATAATTGTGCTTACATCCAGGCTGATACGCTTCTTCCCCGAAGCTTTGGTTGCGTCTCTAAGTGTCTCCCTCTCGCCTTCTTCTGAGTGCAGGTACTGCAGGTAGCTTTCACAGCCCTCAGCCTTCTCTGGAGGCAGAACCACTGTTAACACAAGAGGACACATTTCAGTTAGACACAAACACACTGATTTAATTTCATTTCAAACATCTTCTTTAATCAGAAACCCTCACAAGCCTTTATCCTTTTTGTCTGGCTACAAGGTGTCTAAGCACGACTGTTTTTTCATTCCAAGGAAAATAGTGTTTCTTTTATGCTATGCATTTGCCTTAACCTACGAAATGAAGCCAAAGATCTGCGCTCTAATTGATGGCTTTTAACTGTTCCAGATGTAATTAAGGAAAGCTTTTAAGATCTGCACGTGATACAAGGCTTATTCTTACTAGTTTTATTACAGACGTTTATTTTGTAGTGGTGCTGTGCTTAGTCCACGTAGCTTGGTATGCTTTAATCAAAGCCATTAAAACCCAGCTCACTGCACGTTTTGCAAAAAATCACATCCAAAGAAATCTTGTGGAAAACTTGTAGTTTGACCACAAGCCAAATCAATTGAAGCACATCCTTCTCCACTTACCCTCTAGGGGACAGTGTTGATCTGTGAACTGTCCTTCCTTCAGCTCACCATTTGGAAACTCCTGTGACAAGGAAACAAATTAGAAGAGAGAGAGGGAGAGGAGGAGGACGAAGAGGAGGAGGGAGAGAGAGATGTAAGTGAATCTACAGTTCAGACCACAGACACAGAGAAACAAACAGTTCCAGCTAAAGCATTTCCTACTCAGATGAACGGGAGAGGGCTGGAGGCTCCAGCGCAGCCAAACACTTTGAACATCTGCACGCTTATTGTGTTTCACTGTCTGGGACACAGCAGGCCCAGCCACAGCCAAGCTTTCAAGATTCCTCCAAGCCCTTCAAACAGATCCCTCACATCCATCAAAAAAAGACAAAAAACCTCACCATGATGCACTTCATCATCTGAGCTCTCTCTCAGCCAACCTGTTTATTCTCATCCTGCTTGACGCGACACCCACCGAGAAGCATTTGATGGCAGCTCTGAGTCTGTCGTATTTCTCACTTGCGACTCGGCTCAGAGACGTTTGGTTTATGTAAAACAAACTTCACAGTGAGGTCTCAGCAACAGTTATTTTGAATGGAGAATAATTACCAGATGGAAATTTCCGTGCAGATAGGATGGGACTGATTAAATGCACAACTCTATAGCCATAAAACAAAAGCAGGGGAAAGGAGGGGGTGAAAAATATCCTGCATTAAACAGAACCACAATGCATTCATAAGCATCCTATATATGTTCAGGCACACTGAGGCAAAGGCAGCAGGGTCTCCATGCACACACACACACACACACACACACACACACACACACACACACACACACACACACACACACACACACACACACACACACACACACACAGCTAATCTTTAATTGCAATTGGATTGTGGAAACAATGAAAATTAAGTGCAGCACAGGCCCTAAACCACAAGTATTTAAACAACAAATGATTCATCTTATTTACGTCATTCTCAGTACTCTAAGCTGCTCCACACACACTTTGAAATAAAATCACACCAGATTGAATCAAGGAGGCCCACTGAAATGAGGCAAATAAAAAACAGATAGATGCTAGAAAACAAAAGAACTCCATGTACCTTCAGCTCAACTGAGGCTCGAGCGGGAGTCTGAACATCTGCATGCGTTTAGGTGAACGAGCCCCCCCACCCTTTCCTCTCCCTTCCCCTTCCCCTTCCCCTCTTTCTGAGAGTAATCACAGCACCAGGGCCTGTGGTTCTATTTAACAATCTCCAAGCCTATGATTATTCCTCACTTCAGAGCATGATACCTCCAGCCTGTAATCTGGTGCTGACCTTCACCGCTAAAGGGGGAGCCCATTGAGTCTCAGGGTCAAGGCTTGGATACCCCTTGCAAATTGGCCACAGGAGACACTGAGAAAAAACAGCAAAAAGAATAGGAGTCGAGCCTCGGGGTGGGGGAAGAAAGGGAGGCAGGAGGTGAAGAGAAAGAAAGAAAGAAAGAAAGAGGAAAGCGGGTGCAAAGGAGAAGAGAGGAGGAAGGTGAACAAGAGAGACAAAGATAAGAGAAGCGAGAAAGCAGATAAGCGTTGAGGTAAAGGAGGAAGCAGTTTGGGAGATAGTGCCTATCTGTTGCTTACTCCAGTCTCTGGGAGCTCTGGGGGAGGGACGGAGGTGGGTTTTTAGAGGCTCTGGAAGGCTTCTTTGAGAGGTGGAGACAACTGATACCAATCCCTGGGCACCAAACAAGAAGGGCTCTTTAATCATCAAAAGCACACACTGGAAACAAAGCGTATATGTATCCATAGACAAAAAACAAAGCAGTTTCCATCTTTTGTGGTTTCTGCAGCCAAGTTGTTGTTTCCTCTCTGCACTGGATGCTTTTATCTCTCCTCCCTGTGCTCAGTCCCATAATGAAGGCCAGTATGTAAGGAAGAGGGAGTTCACACAGAGACACTGTTCTGCAGCTCAGGGGAACATCAAAGACAACCACCGATTCCTCCCATCCTCATCCCCATGAGGGTGCGAAGCAAGGTATGAGCACCTCCAAATGATTCAGCCTTAAATCCAATGAAACTAAATTAATCAACCAGCTGGTCTTTAATTAAAAATCACATATTGGGACGCATCTCGCTGAGTGCAAAATGAGGGAACCAGCGGGGCTTGTGTTGAGCACATGGCTCCCCCGACTACCACCACCACCATGCTCATTACATCTATGGGGGGAGCTAATGAGAGAGCAGGCTGGGGCCGACCGCAGTCTGCAGTTTAACGTCCAAACACATGGCATCTCTATCCCCATCGCCCACAGTGTCGGGCTCGAATCTGCCCACCACATGTGTAATTAACTGCTTTCTGGCATCTAGCAGCTCTCATTCTTTCACTATCAGATCACAAACTGCTCTGCGGCCTGCGGAAATCTGTTAGCATTTTGGAGCAAAGTGTTCCTCATTTTTCTACCAGTGGTGTACACCTGAAATCCTTGAAGTGTGTCGCATTGGGTATGGAGGAAAAAAAATACTAAAAAAAGCCAACACTGCATGTGCAGAACAGGCACTTCAACAGGAATGACAGGGAAATGATAAGGTATCAGATCTCAGTTTTCTTTAAAAAATGCATTGGAAAAAAAGCAGCGACAGTGTTCCATGTAAACAGATTCTGTCTCCCAGACACCTTGACATAAGAGACAGAAAGAAAGGTGTGTGATGTTTGTTCCTGTTTAATGCAGCAGTTCTGCCAAGCTTCCCTAAAGCCTCAGCCTACTGCCAGACTTTTATGTGGGATAGGGTAACCAGGGGATGCTTTCATAGCTCCCTACCAGGTGACATCAGACATCCCCCAGCAGCCCCTCTCTCTCACTCCCTCTCTCTCTCTTGCAGCCTGCCTACCACCCATCCTCCCACTGGAAAACAGTGCACATCTTTGTTCTCACATCACTCCCTCTAGCTCACCCCCTAAATATAAGTGCACACACTTCTTTTAGTCAATTCTTTAAACCATATGATGCACAACTGCTTTTGAAAACTGTGTCAAAACACGAGGCTAACATGATTTTTTTTTTTACTCAGTTCCTCTCTCCTCTGGGTATTCTACATGGAAACTCGATCTGATGTCTGCATGTGTATCCAAGTATAAACATATGGAAAAATACAAAACAGGATACAGTCTGTTTCCTCGTGTATTTTTGAAGTTGTGTGGTTTTCTGAAATCCTCCAGATTGCTTTTTTTTTTTTTAAATATGAAAATATAATTGGAATAAAAGTTCTCTATGACATTCACAGTTTGTGGAAACACAAAGTCACCTCGAACTGACACAGAAAGGCTTCATAGCCATCAGCCAGCCAACATTCCTGCTATTAATTGGAGATGACTGCTGGGTTCTCTGCTAATGAAAATGTGGACCGAGTAGAATCAACATAAAGACGGGAGCACCAGCTTGTAAACAAAGTGGATTTTCTTATGCATACCGGAGGATGAAACTAGAGGAGTGTGGGGCCATTGAGAAATAAAAGCCCTCCATTCCTGAAGAAACCAACCTGGCCTTGACTCAAAACCAGATGTGAGCGGTTTTACTGAAGAGAGGCAGAGTAAAAGGGGGGGGGGGTTCCTACAATAACGGGAGTTAAAAGACAAAAGATCAGTTGCACAACTCCCTGCCTCGCAAGACAGTAAAAGAAAAATAAGTGTGTTACTTTCTTGATGGCTGGAACAAAAGGGTCATTTTCTTTTTTGTTTATCTGACCTCTGGTTTTAATCAAAGTCAGTGACATTATGCTGCTCACAGTCAACAGAAGCATTTTACCACAGTTAGCATTGTTTATACTAATTTCAGCCTGCACGATAATTATCTTCAGGACCGCAGTATTTTTGCGTGCTATCATAAACGAGCCAAAAACAACTGTTTGTTCTAAGTTTGAAATGAAAACACCATCTCATCAAGTTTCAGTTACCAGACGGCTAAAATTTGCCTTTGTCTACTAATTATCTATCAGCGTGCCCTGACACGTCTTTCTCTGGATGGAAATGAGATCAGAGCAGGATGCCATCCTGTCATCTGGACTAGCCCGGGCACAGATATGGCAGCTTCATGGTAGCGGGATGCTCTCCGAGGTCAAACAGGAGGCAGAACCTCTCCCTTGGCACAACATGAATCGCTGGGGCGAAGCCTCGTCTGTCCTACTATAACAACAGCTGTGGCGAGAGATGAGCATGCTTGCTTGTCTATGTAACAGCAGCATGTAAACCACAGAAAGTCACCCACTCCCCTTCAATCAGGATATACTATCTCTTAAACTCTCCCCTCCTCACCCCACCGCTGATCTTTCTCTCGCTTTGATTGTGACCTGGTGGATGGCATAAACAAAGATTAGCATCATTGGCTGGCCATCCTGCATCTGTCACCAGCGCTGTAATCAGCTTGCTTTCATTAAAGTGAGCTTTGATAGGAGACTGATGTAATGGAGTGCCCTTCTCTCAGCTGTCACACAGGCAGCTACTGTAGGGACTTGGAAACCATGTGCTTCATACCAGTGACTCGATCAGTCTTACAGATCTGGGTTAGGCGAATGTACTAAATAGTATTCATAGTAGATCACGACACTGTTCATGTAATTGATCAGAGAAAACATAATGTGGCGCACACATTCTCACTGCAACCTCAGAGCAGAACTCTGCATTACAACACCGACAGACTCTGCATTGCCATCTTCTTCTTTTAACAGCCACAAGTAATGCTGCTTCATAGTTTTGTGAGTAAAGACTTAAATATTTTGTGTCTAAAGTCTGGGCCAAGGGTAAAGTCTTTACCCCCGTTTGGACTGTTAAATAATTAGGAGACTCATTCATTTAAACCAAGCAGAACATTAAGTTTGTACCATAATGCTTTCCCAAAGATTTAAGGAGTCTTCAGGAATAGTTCTACAGCTTCTTGAAGGACATTTAATCCTCATCATTGGATGTTGGCTGTCTTTTCTTCTGTTCTCAGTCAAAATGATCCCACACTGTTTCAGAAATGTTGAGGTGCAGGCTTTGGGGAGGCCAATCCATGACTGTGTTATATTGTGTGTTTTTTATCCAGGTATGCTTTTACTGGACTGGCAACATATTTGACATAATCATCTTGAAAAATGAAGCTGTTTCCCAATCAAATGTTTTTTAGATGTTACTGTATGGTGAATCAAAATCTGATGATACTTTTATATATTCATAAGTTACACTTTAACACCACTCATTGAAATACAGTCAAAAACCATGCCAGAGCCTTCACCATGTTTTACAGATGGCTGTAGACACTCACTGTTGTATGACTGACTGAACCACAAATTTTACATTTGGAGTCATCTCTCCATAACACCCATTGTTCTTGTGTGATTCGGCATGTCTTAGCCTCTCCTCCCCGTTTCCCCTTCTTAAGGGGCTTCTTGACACCCACCCTTCTACTGAGACCATTTCTGATGAGGGTTCAGTGAGCAGTAGGTGGATAAACTGAAGGGCATCTCACAGGTCCCATGCCAGGTATTTTTTTTTTCAATTGTTAAAGGACATGACTTTCAAACATTGTTAATCTGCTATAGTTAGCTTTTGGGTCTTATACTTGTTTGTCCTCTACCTGTCCAAGTTCCTAAAACGTTTTGAAGACACGCTACACACCATGCAGAGGTATGCCAAGTTTTCAGCTAATAGTTCATGCAAATCACCTTATGTCTGTGTCTGCCTATCTTATGTCTTCCAAGCTTTTTTATTTTGGGCTATTTTCTTTTGTAGATTAAATTAAGGAATTCAGAATAAATGTTATGTTTCTAGAACATGCTGCTGTTAGGCAAGTCCCTAAAACTTCAATTTAAAACTGGTTCTTTGCTAAGCCTATGTGTAGACACAAAACTGGTTCATCCCTTGAGTTAGGTGCCTTTTTCATAAAAACAAATTCATAAATATTTCTCTCAAAATACTCAGGTACAAGGACTAGACCAAAAAGAAGTAAAAACACAAAAACAAAAACAGACAATTTAAAGCCAGAAAAATTTTGAAAGATCTTCAGAAAGAATGCAGAACTATTGCTCAAGACAACTTTAAAAATGACAAGAAAGTCCAGTGGCTTAAAAGCAAAGTGGAAAGAAATAAGGGGTGGCTCAAGACTTTTGCACATTGCTGTAATTAAGACTTTTGTTGTTTGTTGAGGACAGATATTCAAACCAGCTTCGCCTACTGTGTTAAACATATGAAATCCAGGGCTGGAGCACTCTTCATGACCAATTAATCGTGCTTCTTGTTAAAAATTTTCCCTGACCTTGAGATGATCCAGTTCTCATATTAAAGTGGGGAGATTTTTAATAAAACAATCAAAAGAATCATTCATCTTTTACTTTGCAGCACCAGATATTAAGAACACACATAAACTAGACAGAGAACACACAGCAAGCAATATTTTTGAGCATATACGCACAGCCTGACAAACAAGAAAACAAGAAGGAAGCGAGTTCACAAGGCACCGGCATATCAAAGTCAGCGTAGGACTCAAACAGGATGTTCCTGTGTTTCTGGCCTCCATGTGAAATTCTGTAAGCTCCTGCACAGGCCCCTGGCTCTTAAGCTCGGCCAATGGGGAGCTCGTCCAGGCCGATAAAGCTGAGAGGATTTGTTCCACATTCCACAGGCCCTTTAAAAAAACACAGAGGATCTCAGAATGCCAGGTTGTGGGTGAGGCAACTGGGACGCCAATACCATTATGGTCCAAAGGTAGCTACTCCATGCAAGTGTCCAGCTGAGCTTGAAACCAGCTGCAATGATCTCATGTAGCCAGGGGTTTAGTACATCAGCAATTCAGACCGGTTGTCTGTCAGTTACAGTGAACAAGTGAGCATGTCTCCGTCTTGTCTGCATCTAGTGGGCAATAAAAACACCTCAATACAATCACTCTCATCTGTAAGAGTGCTTTTTGTGTACTCTACACTGTGTCAGGTTTCCAGCTGTCTGTCTAGCAGTGAGATGTCAGTTGTAATAGCTCTCACCTGTGAGATAACCACCAACACGCTGTTTTCGCTGCTCATTTTGCTAAGCTGCAAGAGATTTGAGTCATAGCATTGAAAACCAGACCCAGCAGTGCATAGGGGCGAGGCTCTGTGGCTGGAGGCTGGTGGAGCTACAGGCGTTACAATGCTCCTGTGGGTGACTGAGAAATGTAAACAAATCATGTTGGGTAAGGACAGCTGCACACCAGTGGGTAAGAGCAGCAACACTGCTTTACATGTAGCATGTCTCTCAACCTGTTTCGTCTGACGCACTCCCTCATCTGTATCAGTCAAGCTCAAGTGCATCTTCATCACCTCCTGTCAGCTCTCAAAAATGATCTCATGGATTACAAAATAAGTGTTACGTGGATACTCTTATAGAATGTAGTGTTTATAGGTATTTGAACAATGTTTTTAATCCAACAGTTTTAATCACGTATTTTAACTATTTATTAATTAGTAATGCTCAGTGCTTTTACCGCTTAGACCATCGCCTTTTTATGTTTAACGTTTGACTGCTATTGCAACTGTTTTTCTGTTCATTCATCTCTACTTTTATTCAGCCGTGCATTTGTCTGTCAGCTATTTATCACTGATTATCTACAGATTGGTTACAGAGACTGTAATAGGAAGATGGCCAGAGATGGGACTCCGGTAACATGTTGGTTTAGTCCACGAATTGCAAAAAACTGTTATGCAGGGAGAAAATTAGTTATACACAACTAGCCTACATTGAATCAGCTCTGGGTTAGGCTGCTAGATCAGAAATTTGCTGGACACAGGAATGAAGACTTCTAACACTTACCATAATATGGTCCAGTATGGAATATATTATGGACCATGGTGTTCCATAGACTGCATGGTATGTACTTAGCACTATGTAATATACAAATAAAACACTACAATTTCAATGACAGAAACTGCAGCACAAATGTGATTAACTGAATTAAAAATGCTTCAAAAGGGACCAACACCACAAACACAGTCAAGAGGTCCAGTTTACTAAGTCAAATTAGGAGGGGAAGGTCTAGCAGACATATAGTAGCCTAACTGGTACCCACTTGACACTCAAAGTCACTTAAAAGTGGGCAATAAAAAAAATCTCAGGCACCTGTAGTTTTTGGCACTACACCATTCAAGTTCTGTGCAGATTTGCTGACTATTTTTCAGTCACTCTCAAATACAGCAGCCAGTGACAAAAGATGTTGTGGCTCTCGTGCTGTTATTATAAAAGCTTGTGGTGTGATAGATGAGCCGTCTGCTGGTTTCCTGTATAAGTCTTCCAACCAAACAGAAGTTGGTTAAAGGTCAAAACCAAAAAGCAGTTACTTATTCCGATGTCTTTCAATGTAACTTACAAAGAAAAGTACAGATGGATATGAGTAACTACAAAAAGAAGAGCTTATGGAGTCGTGACCAGTCGATTCTTAACACATCATTTTGGAAGGCGTATTAGGCAAACAGAGACGAAGGTCTGTTGTAGTGTATTATCAGTGCATCAAAACTCCAGGGAGATTCCGGCTTGCAGGTAAGAGACAGCCAGAATCCTGAGCAAAAAATGAGGGAAGCAGAAGGCGGAGCCTCTAAAAACCCATCCATCTAACCTAACTACTCTACAGACACGTTTGCCAAACCTCAGGTTCTAGGCGACACCACTTATTTGCATAATTGGTACTGTGCTCTTTACTGTGAGATATTTAAGGCTTGAGGCCCTCCTGTTCTCTGCAAAAACGTCCTGGCTTTGCAGACTGCGGTACACTTTTTGACACTAAATACAGTATCTTAATCTGACATGCTGAAAAAAGTAGCAGCAGCTTATTCATAGTGGATGCACCCCTTTTATCTCCTTTCTCTCTTTGCTGTTGTGTAACTCCCCCTGATTGTCCTGTACCGCTGTCTCCTCCAGCCAGCAGCGATTGCCAGTCTCAAAGACCACAAGAATTCTTGACACTGCAAGAACAGGCTTAAATCCAAGCTGTGAAGTTCCTCACAGGCCTGGAACTGGACAAGGGGGTCATCCCAGGGTCAAAACCAAATGTTTTCCTGAGGATTCCTAAAAATACACTCCTGCTGGGCACAGGAAGCAGAGGAGACTCCATGATCTTGAGATGATGTGAAGGAAGCCCGGCTATGTGAAATGGACAATTGCCAGTAAGTCACTGGCTGTGATGCTATGGCACGTGAGACGCAACCTCTTTTGAAAAAGAAGTAGAAAGTTGCAAGCTGAAGAGGAACAGATGAGATACTGAAAAGAGAAAGTAGCACATGGGCTAATTACTGATGCACCAAAATCATGCAAAGCTCATTCATATTTCTGTTGAATTATTCTCAAAGAAAATAATTGGTCAAAAAAAGTAAAAAGGATATGAGGGTATGCATGTGATGAATTGCTCTTGAAATCATAGCTACAAGACAAGAATATTAAAGCCTCGTGGTGCAAACCATGAATTATAATTTTTACTTGCAACACATCACAGAAATATGCCAAGTGCAGATTCTTAGACCACCATCAGTGAGACTTAACATCTGCACGTCTTCTTTTTGGACTCAGGCTGCCATGTGTGCACTTTAGTGACCTGACAGACTAGCTGTGTTTCTGAAACACTGTTCCCCAGTGTGAAATTCTGAAACGTAATTCATCCATGGCACAAGCAGAGATCAAAAAGCTATGGTGCAGAGGGCAGCTTAGCTCAGCTCCACCTCCATCTCCAGCTTAGCTTTTTTGCTGCAGAGTGCACGAAAACTGGTGCTTTCATGGCCGTAATATTGGAAGGTCTACAGGGCTGCAGAGGAGCCTGCACTTAGCTTAGTGTTATCTTCCTTGTGTATTCTTATCTTATCTCCGATATAAAGCTACAAGCCCGATGGAGTCTTGCTCTCTATCATGCAGCAAGTCCGAAGGCAGTCCACTTGAAGCACTAAGTGTGACACTTAAAAGTCTGATAAAAGTTCTTTAAAGGGGATTTATGCTTCAAAAAGCAGAAGGGTGCTGATGTGCAATAACGCCTTAAAAGCTATGAGATAATGAGGCGCTACCAGGATAGAGCAGCTCTAAAAGCCTTGCAAGCATGTGACAGTGGGGGTAAAAGTTCAGGTGTTCTGATACACTGGCATTTTTTGAAATGATAGGATCAGTTGGGCCCCTATCAGCATGAAGAATTAAGTGCTGGTTATAAAGAAAGATCCTGCGGAGCAACTGCACGTGATATTTCTGATGTTTTCATGCATTTCCAAGTCTCCTGTTGAGATTCTTTTGCAACTTAACTCACTATATTTGGGCTTTTTTGAGGAACACATTTTCTCATCACATTCTGCTACACTTGTAAGCTCTTCTGTAAAACTGTAAGACACAAAAGGCAATGAGCGGCAATATCGTGAAATGATATCAAGATTTAAGAAAGTGTGTTTTCTTTTAGATCTGCCTCCTGTGAGCAGATTGTGTCTCTGAAAAGCTCTCAGTGAGGAGGGGCAGGCATCTCATGGAGAACTGCTGTTTATTTGAAATGAGCCTTTAGGTAAACACGTTACATGGCACACAGGGCTCAGGTCAGCTTTTGAAGTGGACGGGCTCAGGAAAAAATGGGTGGGGGAAGAAAAGAAGGCTGCCTTCAGAGGAAATAAGAACAGAAGCCTCTTTCAGCAGCATTTCATCCTCTCCCTCCTGTTCTGTCACATATAGAAGGAGCACAAAAGGTGTGTGGGTATATAACCAATGCATATTGTGAGAACCGCTGAGCTCTCATTTCTTCTGAACACATGAGCAGAATCATCCTGCAGTTTTTTGTTTTCATGTTTTGTTTTGTTTTGTTTTTTTCAAAATTAAATTACCACCAATGACAAAAATAGCCACTTCCTTTAAATGGGGACTCACTGAGGGTTTTGATGACGGGAACAGGTTTGGGTAACAAAAGCACGTTTGCAGCCATCCCCCATCGGAGAGGAATGCGTTGTGCAAAAGGAGGGCCAGGCCTGTGCTGTCTGCAGAGCCTGGATCCAAGCTTTGAAGCTGCTAGTGTGTTTCAACAGCTAACCACTTTCAGATGGGGCTGTGGCATTTTATGAGCTGAGTAATAGCGATACCTACACATGTGCAGGGTTGGGGTCCCAAAGAGGGGAAGGCTCAGCTCAGAGAGAGAGGAAGACTCCTCGGGGGTCTGGGTTAGGCTGTGTTTGAAAAAAAAAGAATAAGGATTTGGTAATTCCTATGTACAAATTGAAGACAGGAAGGTGGATAGTTTTAAAAATCTGTTCATCAGTGAGAACAGTTCTGCTATAAATTCCACCTTTTTCAAGTTACCTTGAACATCTTAATGAAACTTGAATGAACGTGAAACAAAATTGTGGTACTACCCAACGTAGCATGTGTAACACTGAGCATAATGCATTACTACAGTGCTTGATCTATGCATAAAGAATAAGCTCACCAGCATACTCTTGGTCTTTTTTGTTTTTTTGGATGGTTACAGGAAGCCAGGGTATGTGGCATGTGTGGTGTTTCACTCTGAAGCCTCAAACCCAGCAGGGTGTCAGGTTCATGAATGCGGTGCAAGGATGAAGTTTCGACACATTAAGCTGCGACCCTGAAGGATGTTTATACAAGAGCAACACAGAAATTGAAGGTAACAAGAGACAAAAGGAGGCGTACACTGCATCGCATCATGAAAGGTGTTAATCAGCCCAAAACTATTCAGCTATACTTTGTATAAATGCCCCCCCCCCCCTTTTTATGCATTGATATTCCCACAACTCTGTATCTTGTGATGCCCATCTTAGTTCCCTCTATGATTATCTAACATAAAAGTCATCTCTACATTTGATATGTATGTATTAGGACAATTTTCGACTGGCTGAATTTAATACATAACACACTTCTTTCCCAAAGAGTAATCTCCTGTCTTCTTTAAGCAAACAACCAAAACCTCAGACTTCCTTTGTGTCTTAAAACCTCAAACAAAACTAAATGTTGAAGAGTAGCAGATCTGGAGTGTCCTTTGTTAAGTTAAACACACATTCAGGAGCTTCTCACATCCTCCCCAAACGTACCTTGTGCACTATATTTAGCTAAATATGTAATTATAACAATGCAATCAATTAACAATGACAGAATACAATAACACTATGGGCAACCATAACTGAAAAAATATAATATTCCCCTGGTTGCTTTAAGGCTTGCGAAATGAAGTCCACTTGGAAAAGAACAGGGGTTTATGTGGAAACATACCTTACACACTAAAATGTAATAACCTTTGAGTCTCCCGGTGTTTTACTTGGCTTGGAGAGCACTAGATCAAACACACACTTGGATCCAGCAGCCTTTGCCAAAAATGTCAGCGCTAAGCACTGGATTCCAGCTTCAGGTATTTTCTTTCCCCTGGCAGGGATCGGGGGTAAAGACACCCACCAGCATTAACCCTCACCAGGGCTGCCCCAAACAGACACCAGCACACTACCCATGATGTAGTGGAGGTGAGGTCTCCCTGCTGTCATCGGTGACCATGCATTTCTAGCTCATTGAGTGTGAAGGAAAAACCTGTGCTTCTTTCAGAAAGGTGAGCTTTTACTGTAATCAATTTGTGTAAATCTCTCATTAATATAATGAAGAGAAAGCATTGATGGTGTGGGTGAGATTTCACTAACCACAACAGTGCTTCTGTCCAAAAGTGTGAAGATAAACAGTCCAATAATGAAGAAAACGAAATGATTGTAACTTCTTTTGTCTTAAAGAAAATTTTATTATTTTTGATGCCATCAAATATAACCAGTGGATAAAGCTGTGTGTGAAGCCTGCTTACAACTATTTATTATGTACTTATGGAAGCTGATTTAGGTATTTTGATTACACTATTTGAAAAGGTATGCTCTTACTCATTCAGTGTGACTGTTTCTTAGCAACAAGAGTGGAAAAAAGAACATATACAATAGCTGAATAGCTTAATTATCACAACATGGTGACTTACCAGACAAACATAAGTATTTCATGTGAATATTATTTAATTATTTATGTTGAACTAGATTCAAGTTGTTAGGTTAAGAAAAATCGCAAATATTTCTGGATGGCTTTTTTTTGCCTTTTTCCCGTCTTCCTCACACCCAACTGATCGCAGATCCTTGTGCCTGATTCTGCTGGAGGTATCTTCCTGTTAAAAGGGAGTTTTTTCTTCCCACTGTTGTCAAGTGCTTGTTCACAAGGGGTCATCTAATTGTTGGGGTTTTCTCTGTGTTATTGTTAGGTCTCTACCTTACAAAATGAAGCACCTTTAGCCGACTGTTTTTTGACAGTCTTAGACAGCTTAACACATAGTGAGAGGCTTCTATTCTATGTTCACATTAGTGTAACGACAACTTAAGTGAGGTTATATTCACTTCACCTGCCTCTCCTCAGCAGACAGGGGAAGTGTGCTTTGCCAGCACACAGACAAAGCAGAGTGGAAAAGACTTGACTCAGCTTGGTTTTCTGGATTGACTGTTAGATGGCAGTACCCAGTACCAGGTACCTTTTTAGTAGCTACTTGGCCAGGGTTCCAACTGAGCCGAGTCGAGCTGAATATGCAACATCAACAGACTGCACGCCACTGTGTGACTCACTGGATGAGTCATAAGAGTGACTCCTTCACAAGAATCAAACCTGTCATTTTTGAAACCCGACGACGAGGGAAACGGCTGCACACAAACCAGCACTGTGGTCCAGCAACAAGGTGCAGACATTTAGCATTGGTTTAGCAGCATGTATGCCATCGCCTCGATATCGTCCATTGTTGTGTCGTGCATGTGTGGCATAAAAAGTATGTCAAGGGACTTTTGGGCTGTGTGTGTGGGCTATAATGACCTCACCCACATTGAAGTGGTACTCAGTTCTAATGGAAACCGAATAGAGCTGAGTTGAATAGCTGTTTGTGGAAAAGAGGCAAAAGGAAACCATGTTCCCTGAGTTCCCGGAGTAAACTCCTGTAATTAGCACAGTTGACCTAAGCAGTAGACCCAGCCATCCATCCATGCTCAACATGGATGATGCTATTTGTATGTTTTAACTTCACTCTTCTCCACAGCCGGCTGAGGGTCTAACAACAGAACAAGCAAGAGTAACCCACAGACCAGTCGTACCACATGTCTTTGACACTGCCCCCATCTGACAGCAGACGCTCTCTGCGGGCAGAAAGGCAGACTATAGCTGCTCACAGATTTCCAAACCACAACCACCACTAAACCACGATTTTCCCCATCATACAGTGTTGTGGTGTGGGAGGTCACAGCAGGGTCTATAGGATGATTTTGTTATCTTGCAGGGTAAATAAGTAAATCGCTAAATAAGCCATACACAAAGAAGTGGTTAGGCTCTATCCATGAACTTGCTGCAGCAATGCAATAAAACAGGCATTGCGCTATATTGCCAGTGATGGATGAATGACTGTACCTTGCAAGGAGCAAAACAAATCCTGCTTTTCCTTGCGACTTTACTACTGGAAAGCAGTCAACTTGGAGTGATGTCACCCGACTTCCAAAGTAAAGGGAATGCAGCATAAGTGCTGGCAACATCGGCCACTTGGTGTGGCTACCTCGTAGGCTCTACACAGATTCACCATAGAAGTATAACTCAGGTGTTAAACCCTAATGTTGTAATCTACACCATAACCTTGCGTGCACTTCCCTCGAAATTTATCCACATGTCACACTGACAGCCTGCACAGGTGTAAATACTGGTAATGACATTGGCCACTTGCATAGTCTATATATATTCAACAGAGAAGTATACATGAAGCAGCAGGGAGGGATTCAGGCTACTTATTTTTTTTTCTGTTTTAAGACTTTACGTTAAGCAGGCTGAATGCTGAATATAAATGTATTGTTCGAACAAGATTGGTCATGGATGTGCAGTAGATAAAGAGCTTGACTTCTAATAATGCAGAACCTGTATTAATGCATAGTTAAATGTGGCTTGGAGACTTAAGTGTTTTGAATGGTCAGCAAGACTAGAAAAGCTCTTTATAAATGTTAGTTATGTCCATAGAGAGACGAGAGTTTGATTTATCGTCGCAATAAAATCTACACAAATATTCCTTCAAGATTAAGGAGTTTTTTGTGACTCCAAATCTGTTTAGTAAAATGCATTTTTAAAACAACCGACAGGAAGGATCTATAGGGGCCCATAGCTCATTTTTAGTCCCAGTATCCCCTAATAAGATTAATTTGGCTCTGGTTTGTGCTGACAGCGTGTAAATATGTAGCGTGTGTTTCTTTTTTCTTTTGATGGCAATAAAGAGTTATTTTCATGAGCATTGGCCACAAGGGAATTACAGTAAAAGAGAGCAAACAAGTACTTCAGACAAGTATCGTCAGAATAATAAACATTCAATTTGCTAACAGTGTTGTAATGTCTTTCTCCATTAGACTCAGGCCACGCATGCCACTCTGTAGCCTTTTATTCACTCACAAATATACAGACACACAGGCAAAGCCACGTGGGGGTGCACACCTATGCGCTCAGATATGAAAGAAAGTCTAAAACAAGCACATCGCACTTGTGAGAAGGGTCAGAGCCAAGCAGGTGATGATGTTTACACTGACAGAGGAGTGAATGTTCTGAGCAAATGGCAATCAGTGTAGGAAAAACCAAGAGAGTAGCTTGATTTACACGTTGAACACTTTTACAAGTTAATGTGGGAAGCAAGCTAAGATAAGATCAATGGTCCACTTCTGTCTCCCTAAAGAAAGCAGTGAAGAAGGCAGATGAGGCTCTCAATTACCCCCTTCCCCCACTACCTTTAAAACAATCAAATATCTCCCTTAAGAAAAAACAACACCCGTAAACTCTATTCCTCCTCCTTGTACTCTTTTCCTCTTCCCTCCCTGCCCCCCTTCCCACCACAGCCCCTCTCCCTGCTCCAGGATTTTTGCTGTACAAACCAGGAACAGATGTCTGCTGAGGCCGTGCTGAAAGACCCCGCTGTTCTGGATGCCAGCCACATGCTTTTCATTCAGAGATGAAGGCTCACAGCTCGCCTTCTTGTGAAGCCAATTTTTAAAAAAAAAAAAAGAAAAAGAAAAAAAAAGACGGGGTGGAAAAAAACAAACTAAATGCCTTCAAGTCTCTTCAAAAGCACATATACAAGCACACCTTTTTTGTCTCCTCTCCACCATGTATTGTTCCCTGCTTGTGCCTCATTCTAGGATGTTTTCCTCTTCATTCGTGGACTTAGATGACGGAAAAGCAAAAGATAAAAAAGTCATGAGATGCTGCTGACAAAAATATTTCTTGAAAGAAGTCGAGGACTTCAGGAGCTGCACACACAAATGTATCCAGTATACTCACAGCCGAAGCAAAAGTGATCTCCCTTTTAAAAACTTGCCCCCGTGTGCCGAAAAATAAAGTGTTATTTAGTGTCATAGTCTTAAGATTACACAGATATCCCGGCCTCGGATCCAAATCAAATACTGCTAACTCAAAATTAACGTGGCGACTAGAAGATATACCCAAATGCCCAGCGGCAAAACTGCCCAAAGAAAACATCCATTTTGAGCAGGATCACCAAATGAGTATGTTATATAAGGGGAAAGTCTTATTCACGAATTCCGAATTGAATGTTAAAAAAACATTAGCTTACAATTAGTTTAGTGAGCTGCTTGGGAACTACGCTCTTAAACCTAATTTATTGTTGAGGGGTGAGCTCTATGTAACTCTTTGTAAGTCAAAATAAATTTGTGTCTTGGAGCTTTTGGCACATCGTTACATCCAGCTAATTCCTGACTGAGTCTTTTTCTTTTTTTTTTACTTCAAGTGTGATATTATTAACCTTTCAAAGTGGCATAATAAAGCTCTTTGTTGTGGAGTTTAAGATGTTGACACACTCCTTCTTTGGAGGCCGCAGCTATGGGAAGTTTTGAGACAAAAGGTGGTGCTGAAAAGCTGAATTAGCCTGTCAATATTTGGGCATTCAAGCATGAGTGTTTGAAGTTCCAACGTGAAGCACAGTGTGTGTGTGAGAGAGAAACTGTGGATGTGTTGGTGTTCCTGGAAGCTTCACAGAGCTTGGAGGTAGCTTACATATTTAACAAGCGCAGATTAGGGTAATTTATTATGTAGTGGGGTGGGTAACTTTTCCGCCAGGTTGATCTATCATGTAATGATTAAACATCACACGAGGTGCTTCAAAAGAGAAAACTCATCGTGAACACCTGCACAGAAGTGTCAGTATCTTGATTGTAGGATGAGCAAAGTCATTGCGCTGAATCGCTCTCTCTTTGTCCCCTAATGCCGCACTTCAAGGAGACTATAGGATTACACTGAAGAAACGGTACAGCTGCAATCATGAATCATGGTTTGCAGTGATATCAATATTTAAACAGGTCTTTAAATCCTTTGATCCTTTCTTATTCCTTCCTGGAGCACAGCGATGCATTCGCACTTTGCCGGAGTTAAAAAAAACAAAACAAAACAAAAATCCTGCTTTATTGAAGAAATTCAGACTTACACAGACTGACGATGGGAACATGCATTTTGGTTTGTTTTTTTTTTCTTTCTGGTAGCACACTATCCCCCAGCCCATCCCCCAGGACGGGGAAAAGGGGAGGTGGGATAGAGGAGTGAGGGTTCGGAGCCTTCGCTGATATCAGAGCCCTTTTATAACTCCCAGTTCTGTGCTTTGAAGTCGCAGCCAGACAACTCAGGAATTCTACTCCCCCGTTTGACAATGAGGAGGGGGATGGTCAGAGCTCTGCCGTGTGTTTAGCCAATCTTCTCCTATATGAAATCATAAGGAATTTTCAACTGTCTCTGCAGCTCATCAGCCAGAACCGTGTGACGAAACTTCTATCTGGCATGAGGGTCATGTGCAAAAACACTGAGCTGAGGGGAAAAAAACGTGTCTGCAATGAATCTAAAAAAAACTCCCAACAACTTCTAAACACATTAAATCATTATTGCTGTTTTTCTGTTTGCTCGGACCTGTTTAATCCAAACTCCAGACATCTAAGAAGCCATAATCCAATAATTACAACTGGAAATGTGACAGAGTAATCCGATCCCAGCGAAGAATTAATTAGCAGAATGTGGGATCAAACAGGGAAATGGTGTGAGCGTCTGATAGCAGAGATAAATTTTATCTTTGAGGAAGCTCTGTCTTGTAGGTGGGGAAATTATAAAGCATTAAAAGGGTCTCCAGGGACATTTCATATCTTTACAGGAAAGTTGGTTTAGGACCATTTTTTAGCAGCATGAATGGAGCTTCCACTTAATATGAGCAGGCAGTTGCATGCTCTATCTGGAATACAATACTGAGGTGAAACTCAATATATGATCTAGTATAATTTTCATACCTGACTGTGGTTTATTTAGTAGTTTATATTCTGTATTCTGCACTTTTTTTTAGATTTATAAGCATACATGTTTATTTAGTTTTACAATTACATCTACAACATACGCAAAAATATTAACTATCCAGTACTAATAAGTAACTAAAAATTCTACTATGCAAATTAATTATTTTAGTCACTTTCTGACATAAAATAACTACTACCAGATTACATTTTACCACAAAGACCCATCGAGACCATTATATGCAATGACTGTGCTTGAATCTATCCACCTTCTCAGTCCACATGGAGGTAGTTTCAAAGAAAGCATGAAAAGCAAAGGGTTTGCTAGTTACATGCTAACAGCCATCCAGTTTTGTGGTGTGATTGAGCCACTAATACAACCAGCTAATAGCACAAATAAATCAGGGGTATGACTTTGATAGAAGTGAGGGAGGGAGCCACCTACTAATAAGTGCCAAGCTTATGCCTTTGGTGGTTTTCCTTCAGGGGAGTGTGAACTCAGCCTCCTCTGAAGCCGAGTAAAGTTCTCTTTAATTTGCCTTGAGTGGGTGGTTTATAGCCCTGATATAATCCATAACTCTTCCACTATTACAGCCACCTACCTCACAGATTGTCTGTGCCGCTGTGTGAACTTCTTGCAGTTTCTGTCTGAGAGCCTGAGACTCATAGTACCCCTCAAAAAGGTACGCTAATTGAAGTGATGTAATGTTATGCCACAGAGGGCTGCCCACTGGGAGCCGCGCTAGAATAGGAGGCACTGAAGAAAAAGACACAACAACGATGCCAGCAGCCACAAGAGCAAACTTTATATCCCTCAGTCTGAGAAATGACTACCTTTCCAACCAACCAGCCTGTGTGTGTGTGTGTGTGTGTGTGTGTGTGTGTGTGTGTGTGTGTGTGTGTGTGTGTGTGTGTGTGTGTGTGTGTGTGTGTGTGTGTGTGTGTGTGTGTGTTTGGGTCTGAGTTGCTTTGCCAAGCCGCTTCACTCATGGCTGTCATAACCCATCCAGCAATGTTGGCAGGGGAGTAACCGCTGCAGTGTTGTGCCGGAGCCAGACATGACAGAAAGAACAACAACCTACAACTCTGCGAGGACATCAGCATGTCTTCACACATGCCTGTGAATACAGTTTGCCTCCACTTAAGTCAAGAAGTTCTTAGATCAGCTTTCAGGGGAAAAAGAAATGTAACAGCTCTGAAGTGCCTGACAGACTCATCCCATCAGCAAATTCAAGCACACACAAAAACACCTGGCATGCTTTCCCCCCTCCACAATAATGAATTTTGTGTAAACTGTCAAACATATATAATGAGTACGCAATCCACATCCTAAAATTTGAATCAATAGAAGACCAGCTTAGTTTTGAAGAAAGTAAGACAATAATTAATAAGTGTAGTATTACCTGCATGCTCTTCAGCTTTTGATCCGCCGCGCTGTACCTCTCACATTCCTCCATCCCTCTCCGGAGGAAGGCGTTCACCACAAAACTGTCTCCTGAGACGCGGAGAATACACAGCGATTAGCAGGTACAAATCTCAGGCTAGTCCTGCGGTTTATTAGACCGTTACCATTTACAAACCATTACGCAAAAATGATGTGCGTTTATCCTCACCTTCAGGGTTCTCTCTGCGCTTGCACGCTACGGATCACGACGCACGAGGATGTAAAAGAGACACTAGTTAGTTTTTTTTAGGCTACAATATTCAAATTGTGTCATTTCGCTTTATTTTTTATTTATGTATTTATTTATGTATTTTGCTGTCTTACCGTGTTTTGACTGAAGTTTGCCCATTCTTTAAATCCCTCTTCCCTGGATCAGTAAATGTACTCCGAAATCCGCCACTTCTTACTCTACATGATCACATTGTTTTTAGTTTAGAAAGAAGAAAAGTCCAACTTCATCCAAAGGTGCGCACATATATCGCGCTATCATTGAAGCATTGCTTGTCAGCGATGAGATGATCTGATAAAAATCGCTAAAATGATCTGTAAGCGGCTCAGGGTGCGCTCGCAGTCTGGCTCCCAGCTTTACTCCCGTTCAACTGATGTGAAACTGCTTGAACGCAACAGAAACGGCAGAGCGGGGCGTCAAGCTTGCAGAAGAAGAGAGGGACACTTCTGGTGCAGGCTTTTACAAAATAAAACACACCATTGGTGCAAGTTGAACTCTGTTTGAAATAGATTTGATCTACCATGTATACACGTATGCGTGATAAGGTTTTTAAAATGGAAATGTTGCCTACTCTGATATTAGATAGGCTGGTGGTATTTCTTTTAATTGATTGGTGTTAGCTTATTGGTTTTTGTTGCTATAACTGGTTATCATTTATAATGATTATTATTTACAAGAGTTGATTATTCTTATTTCTTATAGGCATAATAAAATGAAATTATCTCCAATACCCACCATCATTATCCAGGTCAAGTCACCCCCAACCCCCTGCCTAATTCAGACAAAACAGCTCTACAGATCACACCAAATCTCAGCTTGTGTCCAAACGTTTTGTTTTTGTTTTTGAATTTAAGACAGTATGCTATGATGTTGCTTTTTTATTGGAAATGCTATTTATTCCACTACTGAATACAAAAAAACTTGTGAGTTATTTCAAAATGTCATCTTGATAATGGAAAGTTTAAAGTTGCTTTCGAAGAAACACGTTCCATACACTTTGTATTTTGTATAATTTATCCTTTCGATAGTTTTTCATTTTTCCTATGTTCTCTTAGTACAGCTGTAACACACCTCTACCTCTACTTTGAAAAGTCAATTCCTTTTCCGGTTGCAGGTTATGTCTCTCTTGACCGTTAAACAATTATTGGCAGTTCATGAGCAGTTGAAAGCTGAACCATGTCCTCTGTTGGTGTCATCTTCCTTTTGACTCCATTCATGTTTTATCCCTAATTCATTTCTTGTAGGTTCATATTTATGGCAAATACTTTTCATTATTCTGTCATTTGTAGTTCTGTTTACACCAGAGGTCAGTTAATAACTGAATAAAAAAGGTGAATTATCTCCAAATAGCCTTGTGGTTATAAAACCTTGAAGAAAATTGTTGTAGCACAATTATTGCTGGACTATTTTACTACTTGCACATGCTCTGGGTTAGTGTCGTGAATGATTGAGGATCAGTGTTAGGTGGCATATATAGTTTGTTTGGTTTGTGGGAATACGGATAGGCTTCCTATTGTCGTTTCCAGTATTTGTTTTTCATATATGCACAGTAGATGCCAAAGATAACTATTGTTTATTGAAGACAGCCAGGAAGAACATGTTGTACTTCAGCCCAGCAGACTTCAAAAGCTCCTCAGCACTTTTATAGTTTGTTTCCTTTGGCACAGTGTTAAAAGAGCCCAATCGCAGGACACATTCCACGCGCTATATAAATATTAATTTACTACAGCAATGTCTCGCTCAGTGTGAAGCTAATGTTTCTGTTTTGTAAATGTTCCTCGGTCGTGCAAATCCTTTAAGAAATCAAGAAAGGTGTTACTTTGATCTTTTGTGTGGAAACCTAGACACAAACTGTTGTGATACACTCTGCTGTCTCCTCCACGTGCTGCTGTCACATCACAGTCGTGCACTTAAACCTTGTTGTTGGAGAGCTGCGTGGATGAGCATGTATTCTCAGAGCCACTGAAACATGTTATTCTTTCTGAGGGTGGTACTGTATGATAGCGTCCCACTTTTACTGCCATACCTTTAATGTGCAGCAGTATGGCTCTTTCTATCAGTGTGACTGCTATATGACTCCTCAAAGACGCAGAAATCTTAGATCACTGTCTGCGGTTGACAGGACGAGTCGACATTTGCATAGCTCATTGATGGCAGCTTCCTTTGATCCTACTTGCTGCGCCTAATTATCACAATTTCTTCATGCAGCCCGGCTCCCAGGATTCAGCCTCTTTACAAGGTATCTCTCCTTCATCCTCGTTCTCCTACGCCTTCTAACATCCTGCTTAAATGGATGACAAACATATGGGGTACAGAAATCTCAACAGACTCGAGAAACAACAACTGTTCATAATTTCTGACAGGACAGTCTTGACTGGGAACAGATACAGAGAGAGAGAGACAGAAAGAGCACGCTGCGGTTTTCTTCTGAGGGAAATGTTCATTTGGATAAAAGCACTAGTTTATGATCAAAGGCTGCCATGTAGAAGAATTGAAAAGCCAACACTGCTTCGGCTTTATGGGCTCTCAGTATGCATTTGTGCAATGGATGTGGATTACCATGCTGGCAAAGGCGCAAAGTATTTCTAAACTAACAACTGAGTATCACACTTTTAGACCAGCAATGTAAATCATAACCTCTTAAAAACTCAGAGGAGATGAGTGATAATTTCCATAGTTCGTGTGCAGCTTGGCTCACTTTCCTCTTACCGCGCATATAAGTAAGAGTGTAAGTTAACCCCCACCCCTCTATTTGAATCACCATTGGCACATAAAGGTATATTCCATTGCTTTCAGCAATGTACCTGAACAACGGTTGAGAGGATAAACATCAGACTGTTTGTTTTGTTTGGAGTTTTCTGACATTTTAAGTCTGCTTGAAACAGTGATAAAATCCCCATAACAATAAGGCTTTTGACTTTTCTTCCTTCTCCGGCTTGATTGCCTTTTAACAGCTGCCTGCTTTTGGAGAGACTACAGTGAAAAGAAAAAGGCCTGCAGACAGAGCAATTATGGTTTTATTTACCGTGCCCGTTCTTACAGCTCTCCCTTTCTCTACTACCCCCTTTTTCTCTCACCTTTGTAATCACTGATCAGATTAGAGACAAGTTGAGCTCCCTCATGTGATTCATCTTACTCAAAAATTCACTGACAAATAGATATAATGGGAGCCAAACAATTAGGTATAAAAGATAACATGGCACTAAAGGGGCAATTCACACAAATGCAGTCTTTATGCATGAGGGGAAATCCATTCTGGGTTGGTCTTAATTATAACATAAATCTTCTTTTTTTTTCCATCTTAATTATAGACCTTTGACAGCATAATCAAATCCACCAATAAAATAATTACGAGCTTAATAAAACACGCAGTAAAGGTCACTGTAAAGGTGACAGTGTTATGATTGAGCAGGTCTGGAGCGTGCAAATGAAGACAAATCCAACATTTGCTTTCCTTTTACATTCAGGAACAGCCTACAGGATTCACCTTTGAAGTGGAATGAAAAAGCTGTTGCCAGCAACAAACAAAGGGCACATTGTTTGAAGCCGGCAGCTGACATGCAAAGCAGCAAAGCATTCACAGAATGCAAAACATGTTCATACGAACAACGAAACCACCGATCTGTTCGTATAAACTGTGTACAGGAGTGACGCATTTCAAACTCAGTCATCTTTCAACCTTTTGGTTTTTAGTCCACAATGGAAGACCGCAACATGTAAAAGCTCACAGTCCCAAATCATAACCATGAATCACTTTAAATTCCCGTGCATGGGCCTGTATCATAAAGGAGGAATATTACGTAGAACTGCTCTTTTGTTGCTTTGTTGTAAGGTAACATTTGATATTTGCAGGACTTTGTTGGTAACCCTCCCAAAAAAAAAACCCATTGTTCATCTAGTTGATACAAACTTACCACAAGATTAAATGCAATTAGCTTTTATTGCCACCTTATCGTGGTCCATCTTGTCTTATTGCCCTTTCTGAGACAACCATGCAAATCAGAATCTGTAATAAACTGAATTCTGTTTATGTCTAGAACTGCATTACAGCCTCATTGCGCCCCCAAGTGGTGGACTTAGTGTATTAAAATTTCCAAAATGCATCCGACACTGCAATCAGGAAACAATGCTGTTTATTACAATGTTATATACAAAATTAAACCAATAAACAACAAACCCAGATAGTTTAAATTGGATTTATCACATTCATTTATAAAAAAAACAAACAAACAAACAAACAAACAAACATGCGAACAGAGCACAAAGCAGATTGTATGTGAAGGGTAAAGTCCACTCACGTTTTTGTTTTGTTTTTTTGCATCGAGTGATTCATGCACAGGCATAAACCCCCTCTGTAGGGGATGCAGCCAGCTGAGCTTACAAACTTGTCAGGTGAAATAAGCGACCTTGAATGGGACCAATTAACAAGAACACATAATAACACACACAGGTTAACCGTTCATAACAAACAGCAACATGTTTACTATATTTTGGATTTGTTGTCCGGTGAGTCAGTTGGCCCATTGTGGGACTCACAAGTTGTCATGTCAGCATAGCTACACACTGACTGATCTAATGTCTGTGCACAAATAGTATAGGTTTAAAAAAAGAAAAACAAAAAGAAACAGTTATGGTTAAAGCAACAAATATTAAATACTTTGGAAGTGAGAAAAGAGTAAACATATTTGTTAATAGCATATAAAACAAAGAAAAATTCAAGCATTGGGGGCTACAACTTAAAATTACAATTCCTCTGTCGACATAGATATGGTCTTGGTCATTTAAGAGAGTAGCACCAGCAAAATTACCTGAATAAACACTTTTGTGTTACAGCACTTGTTAAAATAGCATTTGTGTGTATGTATATTGAATGTAGTGCTGACAAATGAACTGATTAAGCTCTATAAAAAAGATGTTTTATAGGTTTTAAACCACAAACAAGGCACAATCAGTCAGCCTGTGGGAATTTCAGCAGGTTCAGATACCATTGACCAAGTTAGCTTTTTCCTCCTTCTGTTTTTCCACAGCTTGGCCCATAGCCTCCAGAAACCTCTCAAGCGTTACTGTTGGTGTCTGCAAGACAACAAACCATTTTAAAAAGCCCATGTGAATCTTATGTTTGTCAGGAGAAAACAATCAAATACCTACCTTTACAAAGAGTGCATGGGCTATAAATGGTAACTTCCTGAGTGCTCTTCCGCTCAAACCTTTGCTTTTTCTGAAAAGAAAAAGAAAAAACTGAGCATTGGCCTCCATCTCTTTTCGCTTCCCACACTCTGATTTAGATGCTGCTTATTGGAGTGCGCACTTACATAGCAATGTTCCTCAGGTTTAGACTGTGTTCGGACACCTCACTCTTTGCAAAGCCCATAGTCTCGAGCTCAAACATGGTAAACAGCTGCTGCCGGGGGTAGATGATCTGGCACTGTGTACATCCGAGATCACAACTCAGAGACGTGTCGGAAAAAAATTGCATTTCATTTACATAAGCTGAATTTTAAAAGTGCCTCTTGTGATTTTTCTGTCAAGAAATTTCTGCAAAAAACCTAAATACAGGAAGAATGTCCTGTGTGAGAAAACTGAGAATTAATGTTAATTTAACAGCTAGTCACTGGCCCGTACAGACCTTTGCACATCTGTAGTCCTTTGTCGCACTGCAATTACAAAGCATACGTGACTTTGGGATGTTTTTAGCTCAAATTTTTAATTTACACTTGGTGGTCTGTTCAGATTGGATCACATTCACAAAATAAACGAACCGCTCTGGAGTTCCTTTGGAGACCACCTCCTCCAAATGTTCTCGTGGGGTTGTTTTGTTTTGCACCTGAATGCACTTATTTGCATCCAAATATGTCACATTTGACCTCTGACCTTACTTTTACATTTCACATCTTTCAAGTTGAACCCAAAATGCATTTTATCTTTTCAAGAGAATGAGCTGCCTAGTTAGATGTGTACTGTAGTAAAATTTCATATTATACAACATAACAAGCCCAAGTTACAAATCAGTACCGCTTTGCTTTCCTTAAATATGCTTAAATTGTATTTTGCACCGTGACTTTTTTTTTTTTTTTTTTTTTTTTAAATTGTTCTATCAATATTTTGTTGGAATAAACTGCTATATGGACATTATGTAGCCCTTTTATCAAGAGCAGTTTACAGTGTCTTCATTCAGTTACACAAACACTCATACAGAGATTGCAAGGTACAATGCCTGGCACTGGACAGCATGGTGGGCACTGCACCAGATGGCTGCCATACGTATGTAACATTTCAGGAAACTGACATTCGTTTCCTACTGGCAAAGTGCTCTTTTTGGTCAGGTGGTTACTACGCAATATGGTGACATCATAATATCTATTATAGACCTGTATGCCAAGTTTGGTTGCCCACCTCGTGATCGTGTAGTTGCAATTTTAGATGGAAAAACAATTAAGTCAGATGTGTTTCACTTTAGAAGTGGAAATAAACAGCTGCCAGATTACTGGATTACCTTCATCAGCTCCTCCAGGCAGGAGAGGTAGATGTTGTAAATGCCTTTTTCAGATGGCGGTCCGATGTACTGCTTGATATCAGCTCTGTCTACAAAGGCCAAGTCGATTTTTTCTGTCACATTGGAGGTCGTCAAGATCACTACATTGGAATGTCTGAAATTTCAGCCCAATAGCCAACACAGAACAACTTGTTTAAAGTAGGACATAATAAGTAAATAATCCATCCATCTACTTTCTGTCACTCCAAGTTTGGGTCAGTAGCAGTTTTAGCAGAGAAACTCAGACTTCAGTCTCCACAGCCACCCTAAAAGGTTACGTCTCATGGAAATGTTATGTTCCAAGTCAGCCAAGAGACATATTGTCTTCAAGTATGCCCCAGTTCTGCCTCAGAGCCTCCTGTTTAGATGCCCAAACCATATCAGCTGCTCTTTTCAATGTAGAGGTGTAGCAGCTCAGCTCTGGGCTCCTCCTCTGTCTTAAAGGGAGAACCAAGATACCCTACAGAGGAAGCTCATTTCCACCACTTCTCTCTGCAATTCCAATCTTTTGGTCTCTACTGAAAGCTTTTAACCATGTGTTAAACAACAGCTTCATTTTCACACTGCTCTCTCTCCACTACAACAGACTAGTACAGAGTCGATCTCTAATTTAAAACAAATAAAATCACTAAGAAAGGTTTGCATTCTGACCGTTTGATCTGGTCCAGCTGCGTGAGGACTGAGTTGACCACACGAATGGCATCAGAAGGCTCTGTTCCTGCCTGGCAGGCATTTCTTGCTGCTGTCAAACTCTCCACCTGTTCACAAAAGAGAAACCGTTTCAATCACACTTCAACATAACAAAGTACAACCAGTTGGCAAGAAGTTCTCCTGTCTTAGATAAACATAAAAGACACAGAAGCAAATCAAAATGAAATAAATACACTTCATTTTACCTCATCAATCAGAACAAACACAAGAGCGTCTTTGTCATCAATCAGCTGTTGGATCTTTTGAAACATCTTTGTGACCAGCTTGCCACTCTGTGAAAAATAGGCATAATTAGCTACAGGAGACATTACGAGTAACAAAAGCATTTAAAAAAAAGAAAAGAAAAAAAGACCCAGGTGTACCTCTGAGAACCACTTTGAGAACAAACTGTGGCTGTTTATCTCAACAAATTGGCCATATAAATACCTGCAGGGGAGAAAGAAAAAATGTGTATTTGGAAATGAAAAGTGCTGGTGTAGTCATAGCTGGAGCGGTTTCACTAGAATGAGGACGATCTTACCGACTTGACAGTCTGATTGACAGTTTCTGGGCGAGAGCTTTGCACAGTGATGTTTTCCCTGTGCCTGGAGGTCCTGAATGTGGGCAAACAAAGAGAGACAGTCAATACTCTTTGTTCCAATGTAATAACAATCACTGTAGAAATTCCCTTCTTAAATATTTACCATGAAGCAGAACAACACGATTCCATGAAATCAGGTTGCTGTCAACGTTTTTGTCTGAGAAATAAATTGTTGTTGTGACATAATCCAGGAGCTAGAGAAAAGGGGAAATAAGGTAAAGTTAAGAAGCATTAGGTTACACATCAGGTTATTTGATCATTTTTCCTAATTCCTAAACAGCTGTAATTTATTTTACCTGAGTTTTGACTCCAGTTTCATAAACCAGACTTTCCCAAATCCCATGAAATTCAGCTGTTAAAAAGAAAAAAGCAATTTAACATATATAATAGAACAGAAAATGCTTATGAGCTACAAGAAAAAAAATATCATCCTCAGTAGCGCAACACGCTCACCAAGCTTTACACCCACAGATCTCGAATGCTAAACCAAGATTATTTTATTTTTATCCCATAAAAAGAAGAAATAAAAAGCAGATGCTCCACCAGCAACATGGCAGCAGGATCTTGAGGCCTGTTTGACAGAAACATGTAGCCTGTACATTTGTAACAAGAACATCAGAATGTAAAATACTGATACATTTGCAAAGTAGGTTTTGGTCATGCTGGATTCAAACACACAAATGAAATCCCAATTTTGATACTAGCAAAAAGTAAAGAAACGTTTAAATAAGCGCTAGATTTTCACAATTCTTTCTGCTGTATAATACTCATTCCTACTCTTAATATGATCCATAAACATTTCAGCACAGACCTTGTACCATGAAGATACAAAAATGTCATTTAAAAAGATTTTGGTTAAAATATGTCAGTTTGTAACTCAATGCAGGAAGATTGCAGGGTCACATGGATCCAATATCTTCTCCCCCTCCTTTTTTTAAAGCTGCGTTGGAGACGTATCGTGACCATCAGTCATTGCTCTCCAGTCCTTTACTCCCTGTTAAATGAGATGTTTTTTCTGAGAACCTCCTGATGATAGATGTTGCTGGAACATACCCAAACGACCATTTCCATCCTACATACATCCTATATTATACTATTATCCTCCACTATACGCAGATGCCGTCACATTGACTGTCCAAATATCTAATAAAAAAACAAGATGGTCCACAGAACAATGAAAAGAAGATCCAGCATTTGGTGATACAGTCCTCTAAAAACAACCTTGACCTTAATGTTAAAGAGACCAAAGAAATGATGTCTATATTGCTGAGGACTTGATTTGGTCTCTTTATCTCCCATCTGATAAAGAAGGCCCAGTGTCGCCACCACTTCATGAGGTGGCTGAAAAGGGCCCATTTGTCACAAAACAAGTTTCTCCACTTCTCCAGCTTCACCACTGTACAAATATTATAGCATTATTTTCCATGTTCCCATCTTACAGTTTGGTACAGCAACTCTGCCTTGGCTGACGAAAGGGCACTGCAGAGGAAAGTCACAGCAGCTGAGCGTACTGTTAGCAATCAGCTACCTGTTATCAGAGATATCTACCAAAAAACACTGCCACCAAGTGTTTTTGAAATGCCACCAAGGCTCATTTTTTCCTTTCTCCACCCCAGGACAGTAAATCTCTCATGTCTCTATAACAATATGTTGCAAAGTCCTTTATGAATGACTTATTAAATGCATAGTCATACAATGTTTTGCACACAATCACTAGACCAGAAACTGTCACACACTGCCAACAACAACAACAACAACTGCAACCTACCTATAAGAGACAATTTATTGCACTGGTTTTGCTTTAATGACAGTAAAGCGAATTAAACTGAACGCAGTGTTACCTGCAGGCAGCAACCAGTGGTTTGCTGCTGAAAGCTCCTCATCCTCCTCCAAAGTGAGCATGCTAGGTCCATCTTCGCTCAGTGTGAAGATGTGAAAAGAGACACAGCAGTTCTTCAAATCAAGGGGCTGAAAGGGAGAATAAAAATTAATAAGTATAAAGCTTTACTAATACAATGATACTGCAGAGCTTTCATCCCCAAAACAAACTGAAATAACAGACCTGTGTAACTATTTCTTCTAGATCAGCTATAACCACAGATGCCACATGCTTCTGAAGGAAGTCATCGTCAAACTCTGTCCATGCGTAGTTTCCAAACACCATGCTGTGACAGTTCAGTAAACTCTGAACATGCATTTTCACCTCAGACCGTTTAGCTGTGCTGAAATATGAAAGACAAATCACAAATCACAAGAAGGCATGCGTGTATATATCTAGCTTCTGGCTGGTACTATGACAATACCATTGCTGATTTGTTTTAAACAAACGTTATCGTCAGACATGACTTGAAACATATTTAAATCTTTGGTGGAAAAAAAGGAGTCATTTGAGTTCAAAGGGTCAAAGTAAACCAAAGGAGGCATTTTAGCTTTTCATGTCCTTTATCACCTGTGTATGGGTTTGACCTAATAATAACTTCACTGTTTACACTAGGATTAAACTACCCACCTGTCAGATTTAACGTGAACTTCCACATGGATTTTTGGTGTGAGGTTTCCCGTCTCCATCCTGTCATCCTCCATTGCCGAAGAACTGTGAACACCAGAGCAATAACTGCGGCTTTAACAACAGCAAGTCTCAGAGGGCTTCTGTATTTTATTAAGTACTGAACAAAAACCCATCACTACATCGCGTTAGCAAGCTAGCTAACCCAGGTAAGGCTGTAAACGTGAGCTAGCTGACCCAGCTGCCTCATATGAACAAAACAACCTGCTGAGGTGACAAAACAAAACCCAAACCTTAAAACATTAGCGTCGTCAAACTGTTTAGTCGTATCAATCAAACATCTGGTGTATTTTTACTATCAACCGTGTGCTGCCGATATTTATGAGTCGAATTCCGCGCGTTTTGTTTAAACCGGAAATACAACAGTAGTTTTTGTAGCGTCACATCTGCCCACCGTCTCTCTTGATTTTTTTTTTTTTTTTGATACAGCTTGTAAACTCACTGTCCGACCCATACTCCGGAACAGTAGGAGGCGGTAATGCTCTTTTACGTTGGTTGCCAACCGCCGTTAAACACAAAGAAGAAGAAGAAGACCGTCTCTCTCTTGTTGCTAACATCGTAACTCGTCATAGCTAGGCTAACGCTAGCGACCAGTGTTAATTGGAATAAATTTACGACTTTGAGAATTTGAACAGAAACATGGGGAAAAAACATAAGAAGCATAAACCGGAATGGAGAACAGTTGACGGTACATTAGAGCACATTTTATTTGCACACCGAGCGCTCACTGCAGCGTCGCTTTTGTTCTAGCTAGCATTATGTTAGCTAGCATTAAAGCTGACAGAGTTTAGTTTATGTATAGTAGCTACATTCATTCATTCATTCATTCATTCATTCATTCATTCATTCATTCATCTACTGGTGGAATTATGTATAGCTAAAATCTCGCATTAATCACTTTGCTGCATTACGTTGTATACTATGTTCTTATTGTTGTTTGTTTTACGTTATAAATTATTATAAAACACTTCTAAAAACTACAAACTGTATTTGGGTTGTAAGTAGGAAAAAAATACATAAACAACATAAAAATACATGCATACATAAAAAATAAACAACAAAGAGATTATTATGCCTTATATTTTATATAAACCAGAGAGCTTATCATGCCTTTTTTAATATAATAACCAGTTTGGCGTGTAAAGTCCTTCGTTTTTCTAAAGAAAATCTGCATGTTAATGTCAACTTCTTTCATACTGCCCTTCTACTTTGTCGCTGCTATTGCCTGACACAATACCTTTACCAATTCTTCGTTTTGGTTGTAGACTATGAGGACAAAGCTCTTGAGAAGCCTCTGAAGCTTGTGCTCAAAGTTGGAGGAAGCGAAGTGACTGAACTCTCTGGGTCCGGCCATGACTCCAGCTACTACGATGACAGATCAGACCACGAGCGAGAACGTCACAAAGAAAAGAAGAAAAAGAAGAAGAAAAAATCTGAAAAGGATAAAGACAAATATGTAGATGATGAGGAGAGAAGGCGAAGAAAGGTTAGGTAGCTGAATTTCGTTCTTCTGCGTGACTAATGCACCATTTACTACTTTAAGTTGTTTGTTTTTTAATTGGCTTTCATTTCATTGGGGTGGCTGTAGCTCAGGAGGTAGAGCAGGTCATCTACTGATCAGAAGGTTGGTGGTTTGATCTCTGGCTGCTCCAGTCTGCATGCCATATATCTTTGGGCAAGATACTGATACTGATGCTCTCTGATGCATCCATTGACGTATGAATGTTTTTGATTGGTAGATTGCACTTAAGTGTCAAAGACAGTGCTTGTGTGAATGAAGCTCCTTGTATAAAGCGTTTTGGGTGCTCTGGGAGAGTAGAAAAGTGCTATATAACAATCAGTCCATTTACTGTTTACCATTTCACAGGAGGAGAAAAGGAAGAAGAGGGAGCGGGAGCAGAGTGAATCAGAGGCGGCAGCAGTGACTGTTGCTAGTAGTAGTAGTGGTGGTGGTGGTGCTGGACCTGTTGAACCATTCACACTGTCAAAAAGTATTGGATTGGAGGTGATAAAACTTAAATCTTAAGATTGTGACCAATAAATTATTTATGGTTATTTTTGACAAGTTGTTCACATTCTGTGTGTCTCTACAGCCAGAAGAGAAAAAGAAGAAGAAAGAAAGGTTTGAAATAGAGCCCGAAGGGGAGGAGTTTCACCCCACTGTGAAGGTGGACGTAGAACAACCAGGAGACAGGCCAGTCAGAGCGTGCCGGACACAGCAAGGCAAGACTACCTGTCTATAAGCGCATACAGTTTTTACAAGCATTTTTTATTTGGGCAAAAATTTACTTGTAAGTTTATGTTTGCCCGATTTAGAGAATGAGTCCACACCACGGCAACAGCTGCTAGAACACTTTCTGAGGCAGCTGCAGAGGTAAGAACAATGTTGTCTGTTTACAGCAAAATCTTCCAAATGCAGGCACCGCAGATGCCTTCATTGCATTTGATACCCTCAAATGAAAGCTGAGTCTACACATTATGTCCATGTCCATTATGTAACTATAACTAGAAAATGTTTCGGTAAACAGGTAAAAAAAAACAGAACTTGTGTCAGTGTCCAAATATATGTGGCCCTAACTGTACATATTACGATGAGCGCAGTCCACAGTAGTTCTGTTTCCTTTTTTATACCAGTAGGTTAAAAATGTCAGTTTTGCATGTGTCTTTTCCCACAGTCCACTTGGCAGATTAGCATGAGCTTAGATAAACAAATATATTCTCTTAGAGAGGGAGGTTCGCATTACTTTCCTGCTAATAATGCTCTAAAAATAGAGCATTTTGCATTTGCTGTTCTGTCGTGGAACACCAGCATGCTACATTTTGAACATGGCCAATAAATATCGCTCCTTTGACATGCTTTCAAACATTAACCTAGCAGATAATGAATTATTATTCTTTTAAAGAACTGAGGGGAAGCCCTGTTTGTTTATCACAGATTACAAAATGTGGCATGTGAATAAGGCTACATTATGAAATTCTTTGTTTGATAAAAGCACAGCAAGATCCATTAATAATGACCATTTTGACCTGAAAGATAACATTCTTGATCAGATCAGAACACTGGGCATGTCTAAACAAGTCTAAAAGCTGGTGCTTTCAATAACATTGATGGTGTGTCTCTCATCTTTCCAGGAAAGATCCCCATGGGTTCTTTGCATCTCCAGTAACAGATGCAATCGCTCCTGGTTACTCAATGATCATCAAACATCCTATGGACTTCAGCACCATGAAAGACAAGAATAGAAACAATGACTATAAAACAGTAACAGAATTTAAGGTGAGGGTGCCTTTAACATCTAATTGTGAATTAGATTTTCTTCCCAGCTTAAAGATGTTGGGCATTAAACCTGCAGCCTTCATAGTTGACTGAACACTTTTTGTTCCTCAGGCTGATTTTAAACTGATGTGTGACAATGCCATGGTATACAACCGACCAGAGACTGTCTACTACAAGGCTGCAAAGAAATTGCTTCACACAGGATTCAAGATGATGAGCAAGGTAACACGGTCAAGCAAACCAAAGGCAAAAACACTTTATTCATTTGTTATAACAACAGTGTATGATTGTTGTTGATGTGTACATTATATTGTTGTTTTATAAAGATAAAACAGCAAAGCAACAGAGATCACAAAGGAAGTTATTAGCAGTCAAATCATGTTCCATACACAGTGTGTTCCACAGTTATGGAATATATTCAAAGCGCTGTTATTTTTAGTAGCAGAGTTGTACGACTCTCACATACAAATAAAACTGATTTGGGTGTTGCAATCCAACGAATCACTCCGAAGATATACCATTAATTTAAACAATATTCAATCGACTGCAAATGTTGTTAACTAATGCTACTAGTAATGCAAACCTTGATGTTCTAAACCTAAAACTTGAGGATATACGTTTTTGCTTTGGTTAAAATATACTGTCACATGTTTATGGAATCAGTACAAATGCTTTACTACCAATATCATTGTTTATTATTGCTTTTCCATAAAAGTGGAATTTATGTAATGAATGTAAATATTGTGTCTTTTTTTTTCTTTCTACTCGTTGTCCAGGAACGGCTTTTGGCTCTGAAACGCAGCATGTCATTCATGCAGGACATGGATTTTACCCAGCAAGCAGCCATTTTGGGGGATGAAGACCTGACAGCTGACATTCCTCCTCCAGAGACAATCCACATTCCAATGGAATCTCCAAGGAAGCCCAGGAAGCAGCCAGCCAAGGACATGAAGGAAGTCATCAGGTATTCCCTGAACAGTGTCTACATTTCATGTCACCTTTACTTTTTTTGCAAACGTGTTCAGACTAACATATTCAGAGAAGACAGTGGGGAAGTGCTTGACACCGGATGCATTGTGAATCTTGTCACACAACACCTCGTCTGTATACTGATACTGTGTAACATTTCTGCCGTCTCAGTTACCTGTATGAACCAGAGGGAAACGCATGCAGCTTGACTGACAGCACAGCAGAGGAGCATGTTCTGGCACTGGTTGAACATTCTGCAGATGAAGCTCACGACCGCATCAACAGATACATGCCAAACTCCAAGGTTTTACACTTTGAACACTTTTTATACAATCCAGTTGTATCCAATGTTTACACAAGTTATAGCTCTTTTTTATTATTAGAGCTGACAGCTTTTAAAGCGTTTAATTTACCCAGTGTTTTGCTTTTTCAGATGGGGTATTTGCGTAAGGAGTCTGACAGTTCTCTTTTGTATACTGTTGTAAATCAACTCGATCCTGATGCAGAAGGTTTGCTACCACTACATGGCCTTTTATATATCTACTAAAACCTTTTTATTTCTGCTATATCATTATAATATGTGATATCTCTGTAAGAACCCGGTTTGATTTATTGTTTTGCAGAGGAAGAGACCCATAAAGTGGATCTAAGTTCTCTGTCAAATAAGCTTCTGCCTGGGTTAACAACCCTGGGCTTCAAAGATGACAGGAGACACAAAGGTATGTGATAATATATACTTTCATTGATTTACTTAATCTTAATTATTTTAAATAGTTCATGCTTTTTAACAAGTTTCTTTCTCTTTGTATAGTGACCTTTCTTAGCAGTGCCTACAACGTCCAGAGCCTCCAGAAGAACTCTGTCTTTGCAGACTTGTTACCTGATGAGATGGACATGCTCTATTCAGCCTATGGAGATGACACAGGGGTTCAGTGCGCTTTAAGGTAGGCAGTGATTTTATTGATCGCACTGATAAATTATCCAGTTGTGGTAAGTTTTTCATTTTTGATCATCTTTTTTCACTACTTAAGTATACAGGAGTTTGTCAAGGGCTGCAGCGGTGTCACCAAGCATTGGGTTGACGGGCTCCTGGACAAGATGACCGCAGGCGATCACACAAAATCTGTCAATCAGATACGACAGGTATAGTCTCTTTTTTTTTTTTCTTCTTCTTCTTTTTCTTTTTTTGCTTGCTTAAAGAAAAGTTTAGTTCCTCTGCTGCGTTTACGAAGCTTCTTTATTTGTAACGTTTCAGAAGAGAAATATAATGCTGAAACCTGACGAAACCAAGTCGAACATCTGTGACATGCAGGTACGCTGTGGCTCTCATGAAAGGAGATACTATAATATGTTTTGATTATTGTTTTTCTTGTTTCAACTGAAATGATTGACTAATTCAAGCTGGATATTTTCTGTTCAGATGGCAGACGGAGCTGGCCTGGGAGAGGGGAGTTCAGTGCTGGATTTCATGTCAATGAAGACTTATCCAGATATGTCTCTGGATATCACCATGCTTAACTCATTAGGTGATTGTTCTCTATCAACATGCTGTATATACGTTCATATTTCTATATCAGTAATTCAGATACAATGACATTTAGATAAGAGAAGCCAGGTAGTGATGTTACCATAGGGGTAGGTAAATATTTGGAGTTGCTGGAATAAAGGGCATTATTTTCATGTAAACATGTTTACTATTTTTCAGCACATGCGGCAGCCACGTCTCCTTCATTGGCATAGAACAGAAATGCTGAATTTGCTGTTTCACTTTCTTTTCCAGTGAATCTGTACTCAAAGTTTAGAGGAGCTTTCTGTGGGAAAAATGTATAATGTTCTGCTTAACAAAATTCAGCTGAATTGTGCAAGTTTTAGTTTAGTTTTTTATGGATGTGCGCCCTTATTAAGGTCGCATGAAGTGCCCTTTAATTCCCGATAATGAAGCCATATTTTTTTTTTATATCAGGCAAAACGGTGAAAAAAGAGCCAGGTAATGAGGAGGGCCAGCAGCCTTTTGATGATGCTGATAAACTCCTGCAGGAGTTCCAAGAAGCGCAGGTGGATAGAGTTGGTTCCAGACCCTCATCCAACCTGTCCTCACTCTCTAATGCCTCCGAGAGGGACCAGCACCACTTAGGTATCTCCAGCAAATGCCTTCTTTTCCCTTTATTTTAATGATTATATGAAATGAGCTACTAGTGCCAGCAATACAACATAAGAACCATTTTTTCGTGCATCCATAGGGAGCCCATCTCATCTGGGTGTTGGGGACCAGTCTGAAATGGTTCATGATCCCTATGAGTTCCTGCAGTCTCCAGAGCCAGAGAACACGGCCAACGGCTGACCACACACTGCCGCACTGTTATCCTGTTGCTAACCACTCTGGCTACTCTGTTATGGACTGTTGAATTGCCGTGAAGAAAGCAGGAGCCTCAGACCTTTGTTAAAGACTGAACATAAGTGTACAGACTAGTGTGATTGTGTGCTTTTGTATGAGTTGCAGCACTTGAAAAATAAATGTTTGTGCCTGTGTTTGTGAATGTGTGCACTCAGTTATTGGACACAAATCTTTTACTTATTCTGATTATACACAGTGTTGTTAAAAAGCATTTGCCCTCTTTTTTTTGCATGTAAATGCAAAATGCAGTTTTTAAATGCTGTTTTCATTTATTAAGGTAAAGAGCAGAATTCATGGTTCCAGCAATTAGTCGTCCAGCCCCAGACGATAATACTATCACCACTATGGACTGCTGGTGTGATGTATTTTTGTGAAATTAGATGTTTTACTGCAGATGTAACAGGAATCAAACCTTCCATAAAGTTCTGCTTTTATCTGTGGGTTTTAAGTGGTGGAAATGAAGTTTCTCTAAAGGGTGGCTGGCCTCTCCCTTAGAGATAGGGGTGAGGATTTCGGCCATCCGGACGTCAGAGTAGAGCCTCTACTCCTGCACATTGAAAGAAGCCAGTACAGGTGGTTCAGACATCTGACAAGGATGCCTCCTGGGTGAGGTGTCCTGGGCATGTTCCACCAGGAGGAGGCCTGGTGCAGACCCAGGACATGCTGGTGAAATCATATCTCCTGGCTGGCCTGGAGAAGGTGGCTGGGGGGAGGGAGGTTTGAGCTTCTCTGCTTAGGCCGCTGGCCCTGTGACTTGGCCCGGATAAGTCACAGGGGCCGAGTTCTGTCATGGCATCCGATGCCATTTTTATTCAGTATTTTTCTTATTGTTGAATCATTAACTGAGACTAGTGAGGCCTGCAGTTCTTTAGATGCTGTTCTTTTGTGATCTCCTGGATGAGTCACTGATGTGCAATGGCTCTCACTGTGGTTGACTAGAAATGTTTAGTCTTTTTCAGAGATAGATGTCAATTACTTTCTCATCTGTTCTTCCGTTTCTGTAGATAGTGGTATGATGTCGTATGTGTTGCTTTTTGGACTTGTTTAGCTTACTTTACCTTGTCAGATCGGTTCTATTTAAGTGATTTATTGATTCAATCACAATTAATTATTTTAAAGGAGTGTGTGCGTGTGTGTGCGTGCGTGCGTGCGTGTGTTTGGGGTGCTAACTTTTTCACACAGGACCAGGAAGGCTTGAATAAATACAAATAAATAAATGTATAAATACAACTTTGTCTAATATTACAATTTGATTGATGATGTGAAGCATGTAAGTCTGACATCGCTGCAAAAAATAAGAAAACAGTAAGGGTACAAGTACTTTCTCACAGCACTGTATATACACTATGGGAGCACAAAAATAGGAAATGTCCGTGTTATCCAAATATCGTGCATTTGCAGCGAAAACGCAGTTTCAGAGTAACTGAACTGCTGAGTCCTCGGGTTTTCAGCATGGATAAGCTTCCACCTGTAGTTACGCTGTTTGTCTCGGTGTGTTGGGGAAGTGAAACTGAAGCACTATGGGTGCTGCGACATATGCATTTAGCACGGTCTAATATGAGTTGAAAATAAAGCACGGGCTTTATTTTTGAAAGCAGAAGTACCCTGTGAGCACATATGTCTGTCTGCAGTTCCTTCTTGTTCTGTGGAAGCATTGAACATTGGTTTCAAATTCCCTGACACCTGTAAGTATTTAATAGCGCGTTTAATAGGCGAGTTGCATGCACATCATCTGGCGAGTCAAGGTTGACAAAGAAGAAAATACACACAAACACATGCACACAAAAAAGGGGAAAAGGGCAGGTATCGCGAAGAGAGCCATTGCGCATGCGCTGTCGCACAGTTTCCATAGCGCTGCACCGTCCTGCTGAGTGAGTTGATTCTTCTACTTCACGTCCTTCGGCTTTCACAAATCCAAGGACACCGGAGGGCCGGTGTGCCCGTTTTATCCAACATACGGGAGCTTTAAAGTGATTTGTCGATGTTGTCGTGTTTTTATTATCATGTGACTTTTACTCATAAGAAACACCTGCTTGGCTGACAAAGTTATGATGGGATATTAGGCGGTGAAAATCGAATGAACTGAAGAAAATTTAATGTTATGGTCGCTGTCGCAAGTAGAAAGGTAAGTAATTATGGGTTAAGACTAGTGTCGTCGTTATTATTATTATTATTATTATTATTATTATTTTAACGGGTACAAATGGAGTCAGCTAGATTGATTGCAAATTAAACAGCCGGGTTGATCCACTAAAGCAACCATAAACTGATTGCCAGCTACTCGCTTTAATTGTTAAGCAAAGCAGAGGCAACAAAACTAGCTGCCAGGAATACAGCTGGATGGCTCTGTTGCTTCTTTTTCAGATTTTTAATGCATAGATGAACAAGAACATAATTAACTGCCTTTTTTCAAAAAGTCCAGAAACAGTTGACCTTTTATGCTTTTTAAGTTAAACGGATTGCACAATTCATATGCTGTGCTAAGGGTAAGGCTAAAAGCAAAACATGTGATTGCAAGGCCTGTGGAAAAAGAAGGGGATGTAAAAGTTTGTGGAAGTCACTTTAATCAGCTGTTTCCTGCAGGCTTTGCGACTGAGTCTCCGTTCTTGTTTATTTGCCTTTTTAATTTAGTGGCTGAGAAATTAATGCTGCTTTTATGAAGTTTAAAATGTAAGAAATGTAGTTCGTACTGCTCCTCAGTTACACTTCACTTTACTATCACACTGCAGTGCTTATGTTTCTTTTTAATAAATATAAACCCTTGAAAGTAAACCAGAGTGGCCGGATCACTGTAGAACATCTAGCTGCACCTAATACAGTCTCGGTATAGCACCATCTGTGGATGAACAGTCACTGCCATTATGCTCAACTCATTTTCCTAGCTCATTTCCCCAGCAAATGTGGCCACACTCTGCCGGTACTCTACTTTTATGTGTACTCCAACCTGTCCTTATTCTTCTCTCGCACCATAGATGAACTGCTTCAGTCAGAGGTTCAGACAGACAGCTCCCATGCTTGGCAGCAGCAAAAATGAGCTTGTCCCCTCCAAGCCTCCCAGAAGGAACGGATGGTCGTGGCCCCCTCAAGCCTTCCAGGTGGTTGGGTGGTCGGTGTACAGCTATCTCACCATAGTCAGCTTTGGTATCTATATCCCGCTTCTGCCTCTGCCGTGGAAACATGTGGTCTATACTGTATCCTTAACACACAGTGGGTCTTTCTTATTTGAATATGGAGCAAACATTAGCCTGTGCTGGGGTTTTTTTTGTCTTTTTTTGTCTGTGCTGCTGAACAGGACAAGGATTTTGTTGTGTGGCGTGTCTGTATGGGCTGTATGTGACACACTTTCTTTTTCTGGCCCAAAAGACATAATCAGTGGCCTTTTTGTAAGCTGTTGAATGCCACATGATGTCAACCACAAGAACAGTCAATGTCTTCAGTCTTTATTTCTCATGCACAAGACTTGTACAGTAGTTGTTCTCTCATACTAGTCACACTTAATATTTTTCACATTACTGCACATTTATCACACGCTGCAATATTCTTTAAGGACGTTTATAAAAAAACAAACAAAAAAAAAACTTCCTTGACTGTTTTGTGCAGCTGATGGGCGTAGCGTTTATTGTGCACTTATTCGCACACATCGCAGTTCTCACTGTAGATCCAGCAGATGACAGCGTGAGGGCCAAGCAGAGCTATTCCACGCCGATGCCTCTCTTTGACCGAACAAAGCAACCGCATGTTATCCACGACCTGCACTGTTATCTTTGTGATGTGAATGTGTATGTATCCTGAGCAGCAGTCTCTAATGTTCATTTGCATTTTCAAATTGGCAGGTACCCTATCACAAATGAGGAAAAACTTTTTTTTTTATTTTTTTTTATAAAGTGTAATGATGTAAAACATTAAATCTTCTTGCAGTGGCCCCAAAGTAAAACACTGTGGTGTTTGCAACAAGTGTGTGGAAGACTTTGATCACCATTGCAAATGGCTGAACACCTGTGTGGGTGGAAGGAACTACCGGTAAGTTAACGTTTTTGGATTTATGAGCCTTATCGTTGCTGTCCACATGAAGTAAGACTTGCTCTATAAATTCATCGGTTTTCATGCATTACTTTCAGGTACTTCTTCTTGGCACTGTGCTCAGCTACAATAGGCGTCTTTCTGCTTATTGTGGTTGTGTTGTTCGTATTTATTCAGCATTACCTCAATCCGTACAGTTTACGGACTGCACCGCAGTTTGCCGGTGAGTGACCTGCAGTATAATCTTACCGAGTCGGTGGAAATTGCAGCACTGAAAGCTGTCCTTTGTTCCTTCTTTTCAAAGATGTGTCTGGGAATAGTACCTGGCTGATGTTTTTGCCGTTAGCTCCCATAAAGACGAGTTCAGCTGGTCTCCTAATACTAGCCTTCGTAACAGTCATGCTGAGCACCACCTGCCTACTGCTGCTAAGCCATCTGCTGGGCTTTCACCTTTACCTCTGTAAGTGAATTTTGGAGACATACATGTCATAAGGTTATTTTCCCCTCTTCCAGTGATTAAGCCTCACTATATCCTGTGGTGTTTGCTCCTCACTCTGGTTTATAGATCATAAAGGCATAAGCACGTATGATTATGTTAAGCTGCAGCGGCAAAAAGAAGCAAAGAAACGAGACGTCGAAGCAGGAAATGGTACTCATAATGCAAAAACTCATAAGGCTCCACAGGTCAGGCTTCTTTTCTGCCTCTAACTGTTATTCACCTGTTCAGTCTATTGTATTCAGTAGCTTTGTTTTTTCTTTCTTTTAATAGAACCAAGAGGCCTCAGTTGACTGTGAGCCATCATTGTCACAACGTTCAAGGTAAAATATTTCCTTTCTGTTTTGTAACGCTTCTTTTAAAGCTGTTTGTTTTAAAAAAAATAGTAATACCTCTCTGGCTTTCTTGAAGTTCTTGCAAATTTCATGATAAAGATCCGTTCACCAGCCGGCTTTCGGAGTCCATATGCACAGAGGTAAGCATGTCTGCTTATATCTTCTTTGATTGATTTATGATGGATCTAATTTGTGACGCATTAAAGTGTTCGAGGGTTTGTTTATGTTTTGTTTTTTTTATAGCTGGAAAACTTTAAGAAATCAGAGAACAAATTCCGTTATGGTACAGAAAATCCCAGTGAAAATATAGCAAGTAAGTATTCATCTGTACTCTTTACCAATGAGCTCTTTTATACTTTACAGTTACTTTATACTTTACACTTTTTGTAGGTAGGCATTTTCAATAACTCTTACACAAATAATAGCGCAAATATTTAATCAGCCAATCACATGGCAGCATCTCAGTGCATGTAGACATGGTCAAGACAACCTGCTGAAACATCAGAATTAGGAAGAAAAGTGATCGAAGTGACTACAGGCGTAGCATGGTTGTTGAGGAACTGCTGATCTGCTAGGATTTTCACGCATGACCATTTCTATGTTTTATAAAGGATGGTAAGAAAAAGAGAAAATATCTATTGAGCACAAGTTTTCTGGTTGAAAATACCTTGTTGATGTCAGAGGTCAGAGGAGAATGGCCAGACTGCTTCCAGCTGATAGGGAGGCATCACTATCTGAAATAATCGCTTGTTACAACCAAAGTCTGCAGAAGAGCATCTCTGAATGCATCAAACCTTGAAGCAAATGGGCTCAGGAGAAGACCACACCGGGTGCCTCTCCTGTCAGCTAGAAATAGGAAACTGAGACTATAATTCACATGGGTTCACCAAAATTGGACAATAGAAAGCTGTGAAAACTTTGCTTGGTCTGATGAGTCTCAATTCTGTTGCAACATTCAAATGGTAATGAGTTTTGCACAGACACCATCAAAATAACCATGAGAGCATGGATCCAACCTACTTGTATCGACAGTTTAGGTTGGTGCTGGTGGAGTAATTGTGTAGGGCAGTGATTTCCAAAGTGTGGGCTGGGGCCACCTAGTGTGCTCCAAAGGTACTTGCAGGTTGGCCGCAGTAATAACAGAAATTCTGAAACTATGGACAGTTTCATATTTATATACATATATTGAAACTGGTAATAGAATGTGGTTAGTTTGTATTATTATTCATTACTCTGACCCACATTTACTCCTCTGGTATTGAGGTTTGTCCCAGTGACACACGGGTCACATATTGGCGGTAACACTTTGCATATGGGTTTGCATATGACTGAGTAACATTAGCAGTTTATAGCCAACAGCCTATGTTGTTGATGTTTTGTTTTTGTGTTGTTGTTTTTTTCAAATTAAAATTTCCATGAAATGCATCACTTTCTCTTGTATTTTGATTAGAGTGAAGATTTAAGATTTTCTTGCTTTTAAGTTGGCCACAGTATTCTTGACTTTGTGAATGGCTGGTGTAGGGGATGTTTCCTTGGCACACTTTGGGCATTTCATCTTTTGATCACTGCTTACAACAGAAAAATTATTCATGTTACAAAGCTCAAATCATCATCTTAGACCATGTACTCAAATCCAATAGAGCACCTTTGGGATGGGGTGGGACAGGAAGTTCACAATGCAACTGTGTGAAGCATTCATATGATAAGTATTTCCAGGATCTTGTTGAATCTGTGCCACAAACAACTATGGCAGCTCTGAAGGCAAAAGTGGTTCAATCTGGTACTAGCAAGGTGTACCTAATGAAGTGTCCTATTGAGTGCATGTCAACTTCATTTACAAATATGAAACCCCCGCAAAGTATTAGAAATCTACAGTATATGCATACTACTTCAGAACTGCAAACAATTATTGGAATTATTGCAGTAAAGTGTACAAGTGTTTATGCTGAGCGTAAATGAAGTGTGTTCTTCTACATTATCAGGTAAGTTTATTAGTATGTATTAGGAAAGACTGTCGGCACATGAAGTTTGTAAGTAATGCTTATCTCCTCTGTTTGACAGGGGGAATAGCTTTGAGGGACATCAAAAACTGGAAGCCTGACAATGATGAAGAGTCTCAGAGTGCCACTGTGAAGTCTGTTTGCAGTGTTCCTGGAGTGCAGGACCCTCTAGGCAGCTCAATCATGACTCCCGATGATATTTAAACAAACAGATGTCTGCGTGGTGGTGGATCAGAAGATGCTGCTCTCAGAAAATATTTATTTTGACATTATCAAAACAGGAACAGAAAGGTTGGCTATTTACAAGAACAGAGTACTGTGTGGACCTTTGCACTTTTATATGACTGTTTTGTTTTTTTTTGTATACCAACTGCATAACTTGACCTGTCAGTGGGTTTCATTCATTTTTTAAATAATTTTGTTTGTTTGTTTGTTTTTTAATGACAACAGTTGAATTATTTAAAGCAATGTTTTATCTCACTGACTTAGTTAGCGAGGCAGGTCAGTCTCTGTTCCATTTCAGTTAGACAGATGTATTTTTGCATCTTTTTGAAAACTAAATATATCACGGTGTAGTTTCCTGTTCATTTCACTGATGGTAACATTTGAGAATCTTTCCGTTTTTATCTGATCACCAAAGAGAGAACCTTATATGGGAAAAATGTTTTGTCTAACTGTGAAGAGTGGAGCAGATAGTGGCCTGAAATAACACTTCAGCTCTCTGTTCCCTTTCTATGAACAACCGATTTTAAAGTTGACGATGTTAAGCACACCCTTTTTTGCTAAATATGACAGTAAAGAATATAAAAACAATGTTTGCTCTATTTTATTTCTTAACTTCCAGTGTCTACATCATTTTACAAAATACAAATATGTATCTGACTATTTGCTTTGTTGACAATATACAGCATGAAAAATAGTCATACAGCTTTGACACACACACCTAAAGATGGAGCATTAAGGTAGGACTTTTTGGAATGGGTTACAGTTGAAGTCATACATTTTAATGATATGACAAAGGATGTTGCAGTTGCAAATCCCTTCAGTTTGCCAGCAGGAGGCTCCAGAAATGGAATTAGCAGTTTGTTTGTGTGTTGTTGTTGTTTTTTTTGTTTGTTTGTTTTTTTTAAACAATATGACTGCGTGGGTGTGTGAGCTTTCCTTTGTTTACAGGGAGTGCAGAATTATTAGGCAAATGAGTATTTTGTCCACATCATCCTCTTCATGCATGTTGTCTTACTCCAAGCTGTATAGGCTCGAAAGCCTACTACCAATTAAGCATATTAGGTGATGTGCATCTCTGTAATGAGAAGGGGTGTGGTCTAATGACATCAACACCCTATATCAGGTGTGCATAATTATTAGGCAAGGTCCTTTCCTTTGGCAAAATGGGTCAAAAGAAGGACTTGACAGGCTCAGAAAAGTCAAAAATAGTGAGATATCTTGCAGAGGGATGCAGCAGTCTCAAAATTGCAAAGCTTCTGAAGCGTGATCATCGAACAATCAAGCGTTTCATTCAAAATAGTCAACAGGGTCGCAAGAAGCGTGTGGAAAAACCAAGGCGCAAAATAACTGCCCATGAACTGAGAAAAGTCAAGCGTGCAGCTGCCAACATGCCACTTGCCACCAGTTTGGCCATATTTCAGAGCTGCAACATCACTGGAGTGCCCAAAAGCACAAGGTGTGCAATACTCAGAGACATGGCCAAGGTAAGAAAGGCTGAAAGACGACCACCACTGAACAAGACACACAAGCTGAAACGTCAAGACTGGGCCAAGAAATATCTCGAGACTGATTTTTCTAAGGTTTTATGGACTGATGAAATGAGAGTGAGTCTTGATGGGCCAGATGGATGGGCCCGTGGCTGGATTGGTAAAGGGCAGAGAGCTCCAGTCCGACTCAGACGCCAGCAAGGTGGAGGTGGAGTACTGGTTTGGGCTGGTATCATCAAAGATGAGCTTGTGGGGCCTTTTCGGGTTGAGGATGGAGTCAAGCTCAACTCCCAGTCCTACTGCCAGTTTCTGGAAGACACCTTCTTCAAGCAGTGGTACAGGAAGAAGTCTGCATCCTTCAAGAAAAACATGATTTTCATGCAGGACGATGCTTCATCACACGCGTCCAAGTACTCCACAGCGTGGCTGGCAAGAAAGGGTATAAAAGAAGAAAAACTAATGACATGGCCACCTTGTTCACCTGATCTGAACCCCATTGAGAACCTGTGGTCCATCATCAAATGTGAGATTTACAAGGAGGGAAAAGCAGTACACCTCTCTGAACAGTGTCTGGGAGGCTGTGGTTGCTGCTGCACGCAATGTTGATGGTGAACAGATCAAAACACTGACAGAATCCATGGATGGCAGGCTTTTGAGTGTCCTTGCAAAGAAAGGTGGCTATATTGGTCACTGATTTGTTTTTGTTTTGTTTTTGAATGTCAGAAATGTATATTTGTGAATGTGGAGATGTTATATTGGTTTCACTGGTAAAAATAAATAATTGAAATGGGTATATATTTGTTTTTTGTTAAGTTGCCTAATAATTATGCACAGTAATAGTCACCTGCACACACAGATATCCTCCTAAAATAGCTAAAACTAAAAACAAACTAAAAACTACTTCCAAAAACATTCAGCTTTGATATTAATGAGTTTTTTGGGTTCATTGAGAACATGGTTGTTGTTCAATAATAAAATTATTCCTCAAAAATACAACTTGCCTAATAATTCTGCACTCCCTGTATTAGGAAATGTGCCATGTACACAGCCAACAGTTTACAGATTTAGTGGAGATGGTGCAAGAAACTGGCTCACTTTGCAACAATTGTCAAACATGTGAATGTCATTCTTACAACCACAGCCTTTAGCATCAAATTTCTCATTCTTCATGTATATATGGGTCAAACCACAGCTGTACCAGGCCTGCAGCTTGTGTATGCTGCTTTTGAAATCAATCAAAAGTAAGTTTTGGGGCACATTTTCACATACCCCGCACATGACTGCTGCTTGAAGCATTTGTCTGATTTAGTCTGCCTTTTTCTCTAAAAAACAAAAAAGCCACTAATCATTATAATGTTCCTTTTGAGACTTGTTGTTATTGCATTTTTTTTTTCAATTACACGTTTTATTTAAGAATATATAATAAATGGATTGTTGCAGGGAGTTTTAAGTGTACATTACTTGGATGGTACATATTTTCACCACTAGAGGGCTGTAGACACTAGTGTCACCTGGATGGGTGAGCTGGGAATTTGTATCGGTGTTTGCATACCAACGTATAGTGTGTCCTTTTTATTGTCTCTCAGAGAGGACTGTGTGATGTGTCAGCTTTGTTGTTCCTGCCAAGTCTGATCCTCCACTTTCTGTTGATGAGGTCACTGAACTTGTTCACCTGGTACAAAAAGTTGGCATGCTTAGAGATATCAAGTTAGTTTTTAAGTTTTGTACAATGCAAGATGGATGGGTGTAAAGGAGTAGTTTACATCAAATATTATGATGTGGCATAGAAGGGGGGGGAGCACACACCTCCCATCTGTATAATTTAAGTCTAATTTAAGTGTATAATTAAAATCCTGCACCACTCAGTAACAGTGGTTAGTAAATATAGGTATTTATGATGGTATTGATATGCAATACAACAGCCTTAAACTGAAAATGATGATCAATACTTGCATGTTGCTATATGCCACAAGTGGTGAGGGTCTGTCAAAGTGAAACTAGACGGCCCAAAACCTTTGAATCCACCCACGCTACGTGCCTGATCTAACGAGACTGCAAAAAAACCACACTTCCCCTTCTTGTTTATTTTTATTTTACATGAAAAGAGAAATGTCATATTAACAACAAAAGTGTAAGCATATCTGTGAAATCTGTTTCATGAACCTGACACCTGCAGTATATTTCCTATATGTGGACTGAAGCTGGCATTTTCTAGCCAACCCAGATTGGGTGGTATTTTTTTATGGGTAATACTAGTGTATTACAAGTGTGGCAGGGCAACTCTTATTGCTAAGTCTGATCATAAAGCACTTTCAGTGTGTACTTGTTTTCGCTGTAGCCTACTACTAACCACACACTGGTGCAACTGAAGTAGCTTGAGTTAGACTATTATGTCATCAAGTGATTGCACTCTGTCCAGGCTGCTTTCATCATGATCAGCTATCACTATTCTCTCTTCGTTTGCTTGTAGGCGTGCATGCTTTCTGCTTATATCCTTGTGTTTGAGTTGCATACATCAGACCTTTGTGCCACAGTTGAACCAACCAAGCCTAAAGGTTACATAATGTCCATCCACGTCCAGCCGTTATGGGCTACTGGTTGTGTAACACATTACAGCCCTGGACATAAGAAGAGTCATATTCATGAGTATTTGTAGACATGCATCCATTCTGAAAAGATTGCTTATTAAAGTCTGACGGGTTTCCCCTTGAGATAATTCCCTCTGGCCATCCTGTGTTTGGACAAAAGCCAAAGATTGTTATTGCTTGTTATTGCTACTGTGTGTGACCACTGGCCTCTCCCATGCATGTCCTTCCAAGGTTCATGGCTACAGACAGCTGCTATTATTAATAAAGCTATCATTTCGTACGATCCCCCATCCCTTGTTTACATCTACTATCTCCTCCCCTCAAAGCACGAAAAGATGCTGCTGGTTGTTTATCACAGCTCCAGTGTGGTATCGTCGTGCCTAAAACCAGGAGGCGAGGAGGAGGGGGCGGTAAAAAAAAAAAGAAAAAAAAGAAAAGAAAGAAAGAAAAAGAAAAGAGAAAACAGCTCGGCGCACTCGACAGCAGCCAATCAGCAGTCTGGTTTCTCTTCAGCATCTCAGAGGGACTGAACCATCGGGTAGTCTTGATCCCAGGCAACAGGGAGGGAAGATAGTTGAAGGCTCCTCGCTGCTTAATTATGATTTTGTGAAATTCGCGAGGAGCTGGAGGATTACGTCACCAGGTAATTAAAACGATTTGTCGTATTTACTTCATAAAAAATAAAAGATACAAAAAAAAAACGTAGTTTGTTTTGACTACACGGTAGACCTGCATGTTTTCACAACCTGGAAAAAATGATTGCCAGCCTACACTGATTCATGTGATTCATTTGGGTTTTGTTTTTTTTGTTTTTTTGCAAGTTTCTGCATGTCTTTCCTTTTTATTTAGAATTTTCTGTAAAGGGATTAATTTTGACACTGCTCGATTCGCGCATACCTGGGCTGTACCTAATGTTCCGGACAGGCAGACTCGCAAGGGCTGACAATAACAAACGGATCACGTGGACGTGTGAATCTGGCGTTTGCAAGTTTATGTAACACGTTTCGCTCAATAAACGCACTCGGACTCTGTGGTTTAAGCAGCAGCTGCAGCCATGTCCACTGATATAAACAAGAGCTTTCTCCCCCCTCATACGTTTATCCTTTGAACGCAATGAGAGCGAGAGTGGAAGCTCCTTTAATAAGCACCATTAATGGTTAGAAAAAAAAGCGGGGGGGGAGCTGCTGGGCTACGAGTAGGTAGTTACATAATTAGGCACGGGAAGAAAAAAAAAGATCTGTGTCATAATCCGATGCTCAGCTCTGCTTAATTTTAAATGAATACAAGATAATCACATTAATATGTCCAATTGCGACTGTCTGTGGTGGTATTAGGTTGTAGTTTTGAAGGAGCCATTAGTGCATTATTTTGGAAGCAGTGTCACTAAAGCACTGCGCGAACACAATATGTTTAATTCCTCTCACCTAATGGCGCTGCTGCCATTGGTTGAATTAGGTATGGCTGAGAGGAAGACAGTCACTGAGTTTGTCCTAGATTTCACTGTGTAGGTTTTTTATTGCACTCGACCAGGAGCCTTTGGGTTCTGTCGCAAACAATTAATCTCACGGTGTAAATCATCTTATTTTGTTTGTGATGACTCAAATTTAGGTCAGATATGCAAAGTCAGTGGGATTTTTTAGACTGTGAATACAAATCAAACTGGAGGATAGCTGGCATTGGTGCGCTCTGCTATATTTTTATGTTTCAGCTGAGACATTTGGTTGCATTTCCACAAATTTAAAAGACTCAAAAAATGAAAAGTTATACAACACAGTCTACCCTCCCAAAAATCTTTAACTGTACTCCCTTCAGAATGAATTTTGTTGCTGGCTCAACAGGCCTTTCTCCCCATGAGCCATGTCAGGGACGCTTCTGCTGTCTCTGGCATCATGTATCCTGCTCCAATGTGCAGCTGCATAAGAATCCCTGGGCTTTGTTATTACCTCCATTTGCTGCTGCCAACAATAACCACTGCGTCGTGTTTTAAACATCTTATTTTTCTACAGCGTAATGCTTGCCAAGATCTCTGGCTCACAGAGCTGTTCAAGTGTTTGGGGAGGCGAGGAATGACAGAGACAGCGTGGTGGTGACCTCAGACCTGGGCTGCGGCATGCTAATGTCGTGTCCTCTCTCCTTGTGTGGAGAGTGAGGACTGGGGACTGAACAGACCGGGATATATTTAAGGGGCTGTATTGAACTTTTTTGAAGAAACATGGGGTTGTTAGAACTAAACAAGCGACTTGAGCGCGGGGTGAAGCCCTGAGCAGACACTGGGGTGGTAACAGTTGACTGACATGGTCACATTCCAGAGCAGCTGCCTGGAAAAGGATAGGTGATCTAGATAGAAAGCAGATGGGATCCCTCCATCCCCACTCACCATGATGGCATGATGAAGCAGTAGGTTACAGACACTGTCTTTTCTCTCTCTCTCTCTCTCACTCTGACAACAGTGTCATCATTTTGTGACTTAAACACCATCTGCCAAACTAACAGATTAACACCAAATTTTTCTCCCTCTTTTTTTTTCTTTTTTATCGCCTGCATGTTGTCTGCTGTCTGATCTGCTCCCCTAAGAATGAATAGAATGTTCCACTCGTGGCAATGTATTGTTGCTATGAATAGACGCAGTTCAAAATGGGTCGATTTATAGTTAAAGCACTCATCTGTGCAGTGTATTGCCAGAAGGAGAGTGTATGTAAGCATGCTGTCATCCAGTAACAGATTTGTCTCTGGAGATCTGCCCTTAACCAAACGGCTTCTCATTTGTATGTGGCAAAGTGGGACAAAAAAAGTGGCACAAGGCAAATTTGATCTGTAATGGTAATGTTTGTCTATTTTTTCTGTATCGGGCCAAATCCAAGAAAAGGCAATGAAACAAAGACTTTCAGAGGGCCACATTTCAGTTCATCTCAGTGTGTGTTGTGCTTTATCCCAATGAACTCTGTGCAGTGTTAATTTTATGTATCATTTGAGGAGGCTTGTTGTACTGAGTACTTGGGCACTTAACACTGCTGACAATAAATTCAAGGAGGACAGTGAAAGGATTCCTTTGTTTCTGTTAGATTTAGTCGCTCTCATTAAAGCACAAAGGAAAACACAGTGAGCAGCTAGTGTACTGAAAGGATGTGGATCTCCACAGAGAGTGAGGTATATAATCACAGTACCTCAGTGTCGCTGCTACAGGAAGCAATCGCAGAATTGCTTAGAGTATTATGAATTTTATGTAGATTATGTTATGTCAGTTATTAATTGTATATTGCATTGCAATATAGATAGTAAAAATCTTGTTTCAAAAAGAAATTTTGATAATCAGCAATTCCCTTAAGGACTATTTCAAGCTTTTATTTGTTCATTTATTTAATTTTGGAATGAACATCTTTTATAAAGTCAATATTTTTAGGCTCTAGGAAACAGTGGTGGATATTTACAGACTGTCGCCCCTAACCGGTCAGGGCAGGTGGCTGCCCCTCCCTGAGCCTGGTTCTGCTGGAGGTTTCGTCCTGTTAAAAGGGAGCTTTTCCTTCCCACTGTTGCCAACTACTTGCTCATAGACAGTTGTTTGATGATGAGGTTTTCTGTGTATTATTGAGTCTTTACTTTACAATCTAACAACAAAGATAAATTCAAATTAAATGTTGAAGTGATTATATAGCTATTATAATCAGTATTTATACTACTATTTAGTTGCATGCCTACATGAAGTTATATTAGTTCCATGAAGAGGAACATCATTGATTTGTTACTGTGATGGGCTGCCCAATCTTGAAGAATCCATCTCAACTCATTGAATTAGCTATTATTCAAATAGTTAAATTCAGATTTTAGGTTATCTGAGTCACAGATATGCTGAAAAATGTTTTCAGCTCCAGCATGTTTTCAGTTTTAACGCTACCTTCATAAATACATACCTGGTTTGTGAGCTTTGATATGTTCTTTTTCTAAAACTTTGTTGCCTATTTTCTGTTTGATATAATCAAAGAACCCGTTGTCTAGGTGATTGTGGGCAGCGTTGTCCTGTTTTCATGTTTCATTCTAAAAAACAGTTTTAACCTGATTTCAGCATGGTTTAAAAGGTTCTTACTTCCCCTTCTAGACATTTTAATGCCTAAAAACTTCAAAGCTGGTATGTCCTGACAGCTCTTGATCTGACTCTCCTTCTGCAATTTTAAGTAAAATCCCATTCCACCTCACCCTGGCCTCTCCTTCCTGAAGTATGGGACACAGGTTGAAAATGTGAGGTAGTAAGTCTTAAGTCGTAAGGAGTAAAATTACAATCCATTTCTGAAATTCAATTAAATCAAAGTTAAGACTCTTAAATTGAAGATACAATTTGATTATGAGCAGTAAAATCATGATAACTTAAAAAAATAAAATAAAAAAAAATAAAATAGCACTCAGCATTTCCACCACATCCCAACAGTGCTCTGTTGGAGTGTGGAGGTCATTTGAGTACAGCAAACTCATTGTCACGTTCAAGAAACCAAGTTGAACTTTCTGATATGTCACAAAGTTCAAATCTGTGGTCTCTAAATGATACTCACTTGATACTAAGAATCCCAAAGTGTGCCAAGGAAATATCACTTTCCACTAAAACTACCACCAGCTTCATTTGTTAATAAAAGGCAGGATGGATCCATGTTTTCATGTTGTTTATTCAAAATTCTGACCCAACCGTCTAAATGGTGTAACAAAATCTGAGGCTCATCAGACCAGGAAACATTTTGCAATCTCATATTATTACATTTTCATGAGCTCATGAGAACTGTACCTCAGTTTCCTGTTCTTAGCTGACAGGTGTTGCACCTGGTGTGGTGTTCTGCTGCTATAGTTCCTCTGCTTCAAGTTTCAGCTTGTTGTGTGTTTAGATGATGACGCTATTCTGAATGCCTGGGTTGTAACCCAGGAATTATTGAACTATTTCTGTCAGCTCACACTAGTCTGGCCATTCTCCTCTCAATATAACCTGACTGATGTCAGGCAATTTCAGCCGATGCTTACTGGATATTTCCTCTTTTTCAGACCTTTCTCTGTAAACCTCAGAGATGGCTGTGTGGGAAATCCCAGCAGATCAGCAGTTTCTGAAATACAGAGATCACCTGATCTGGAACCAACAACCATGCCATGTTCAAAATGACTTAAATCCCTTATTTTCAGCACATCTTCTTGACCATGTCTAAAAATGCACAAATATTTATATAGGTGATATAGGTGGTAAATACATTACTTCAGTAAAAATGGTAATGATTTTCTGTTCTCCTTAATGGTGACGAACTTTATTGGTAATCCATTGAGACTTCAGCAACCTCAATAACTCAGTCTCAATTGTCTTGGCTGGAGATCTCGATGACATATGACTACAGAAGCCCCTGCCATCAATAGTGGTACTCTGCGATGTCACCGTGTGCATGCGTGAAGAAATGGCATGGGTCAGACAGAGAAGCCACTTGCCTTGGACAATGGGTTCCCAGTGTCTATAGCTGTGAATGCTATTATTCAGACACATTAATAATCTCTTTTTCCTCACAAAGATTCAACATTCTGAATATAATGGCTTTATGCAGTGTCAATCTTTTAACTTTGGTACGTATTCAAGCATCGACCGTCCTTAGCTAGGCCCTGTTTGTGATTGTTAGCTACAGGATTGTGGAAACAAAGCCCTTCATATTGCCACTGCCACTGGGGGAGCGTAAAAGCACTTCATTGGTGACTCGAGGGAGCTGCTTAAACTTTGTTAGCCAGAGCAGACGGTTCGAACCGCAGGACGCAGCATCCCGCTCTGGTTTGGTTCTCGTTTGTATCTTTTTAAAACCGACGTGAGTACAACTTCTGGCAAATTGTTGTAGAGAGTTTGTTTGGGTGTACTTTGCAGTGGCAGCACTGTTTTTTTTTAAGGATGCTGAGCTGAGTATGGGAACAGCTGAAAGGTGAGCAGAAATGCATCATCCAAACATAATGCAGGGTTTTGTTATATTTATAGAATGAAAAAAAATGGTGTTACTGGCTTTTTTCTTTTTGTCACTCCTTTTGTATGTTTATGTAAAGCTGACTTGAGAAGAAGAATTTGCTGCTGTGGCTGCAAATCTGGCCGATGTGTTAGGAGAGACTGAATGAAGTGACAACAGTGGAAAGATGTGTGTCCTCACAGACTGTAGAAAGCAGAAATAAATTTGTTTTATCTGATTATAAGAAGGATTTTGACCTTGTATTAGTAGTATGAGCACCACTTTCAGTTTTTATGCTGCTGGGTTAATTGGTTTAATTAAATTTCTCTCCCTCTTACCCCTCCCTGACACTCACATCTGTACACACCCATAACATTAACCACTTTCATTCTGATCTCTCCCACAGCACAAAGAGAAAAGAAAAGTTGGCTAATCAAGACACTGCACAGAGGGAACCAAATTCCTGCACAAACATGGCAGACCAAAAGTAAGTCGTTTTAGCTGTAGTATATGACACTATAAGTGCTTCCAGTCCACAGTTTTGTGTGTGGGATGTGTGTGTGTTTTATACACTCTTGTTTCTTGATTTGTGTGACACTGAATTCCAGAGATCTATTTATAACTCTCACTTCTCTACCAGAACCGTGATGTCTGCCCATTCACAGGCAGTGTGAGCACTTTTTTTAAACTGCACTTTATCTTAGAACAGATTTATTTTTCCAGAAAATCCTCCTCTTCCTTTCTGGTATCCATGTTTAGGCTGTACGTTTCTTTCCTCTCTTATCCGATGATTGTGATCAAATCCATGAGCTTTTCTTGTAAATGGAAAATATTACAGGGAATTATTTATGTTTCTTGATGCACAGCCAAAACCTCACATGCTGCAGGGGCTGCTTTTCCCAACTCACTTAATTTCTTATTCTTTTACAGACCTCCTCTGTTGTGACTATTCACAAGTCTGCTTAGAAAAGAATAACTTCAGTGCATGTACACTTGATCTCAGTAGCAGTAAACTTCCTTTTATACTTCTGACATCACATGGATAACCTGATTATTTGCTATTTTACCTTCCAGAGACAACATAGACGATTTTAAAGTCCAGACAGCTAAGCACCCCAATATGACTTCGGCCCCATTACGGCCGCATAGTGAACACTCTAAAGACCGGGCATCCAAGAGGCTTTCGACCGAGTCCAATGGGACTAGCGACGGTGGTGTCGGGTCATCTACACCGGTGGAGATTACTGCTTTGGAAGAATCATTTCGACGCTTCGCCATCCACGGCGACACTCGTGCAACCGGCAAGGAGATGCACGGCAAGAACTGGTCCAAGCTCTGCAAGGACTGCGGCGTGATCGACGGCAAGAACATCACCCTCACTGACGTGGACATCGTCTTCAGCAAAGTCAAGTAAGAAAGACACCGACATTATTGCACACTAAGGATACAATTTCAGTTTGGATTAGTAGAAAGTCTTTTCCATCATATTTGGGTTTTACCTTCCAATTTGCAATTGATTGTTTAAATCACTTAGCTGTTGTGTCGCGACAGAAGCGCATATTTTATTTATTGCATTTGTCATTTCGTAGATGATTGTTGGTAGAGAATTGCAAACATTTAGAATTGTGGTTCAAAGAACATAAAACTGAAAACTATTTCGTTTCTGTTTCAGAACAGTTCAAAGAACTAAATTAATGTTTTTAGCAGGCATCAACCTTATTGTACAGTAACTATGAACACATGAAGGGCATCTAGCTATTATTAAACTAAACTTTAGTCATTAATAAGTAAGTCAGTCACGACCATCAGTTTATAAAGCCATCAAAATATCATAAACAACTCCAAGGCTCGGTTTAGCAGTTTCTGAATTTCATGTTCTGTTTCAGAACATGCTGTTCTTTCTTTTATTAAGGAGACTTGTAGTATTCGGTTGGTCAGAAACAGCAGCTAGAACAAAATGCCAGGATGGCTCATCTTATATTTCCTCAGGCTGGGCTGATTCATCCTTTACTGTGACCTCAATATTATTTCGCCATGGGAGTGAAAAAAAAAAAGTCTTCTGCACAGCTGTGCCCATGTTTACCAAATGCACCAAAAATCCGGATGCTGTCTAGGCTGGTAACACTTTTAAGGTGAGCGTACATGTGATCCACGCCACATTAAAAATGAATATTGTTCCAGTGTTGTTCACACACAATACGGGACTTGTGTGCAGTAGCACAGAGTAAAGCTGATGTAAGGAGCGGGGTTTTTACAGCATTGGTTTGTGCGACCGTGCGCATGGTTATTTTGGAGTTTTCATTCATATACAGAGAGGCTTTGAACTTGTTTCATCCTGGTTGAATGATCTGAATAAGGATTATTACGCAAGACGGCACCAGAATTGCGGAGTATGGCTGGGAGCCACACTTCATTGTGTCTACAAGAATGGAGAGAAAAAAGATCTACTCGGGAATCTCACGTTGATTTAGCAGATTTTCCATCTTCTACCTGCATATAACTGTAGTCCAATCTAAGTCATTTTTCATATACATTTACTGGAAGAGATTCCAAGATTATATGGCAAATCAGTCATAATACATTCAATGCATTTAAGAGTTTTAAGAGCATTAATAAAATATTCCTTCCTATTTCAGCTGTCTGTTTATACAACAAACAGAAGGATCATTTTTCTGAGCCAACCACATCGACACCTTTGCTGCTGGCATGGCAATTTGTGTTTACATTTACAAATATTTTTCTCGATAGAATGAACTTAGACTGTGAGTCTTGTTTACACCCAGCTCTACTTGTGAGCAGTATTTTGAAGTGTGCAAATAATATGATGGCCCAAATTTTAAGGAACAAAGTATGCCCAATGGCTTTTTGCACATTTTTCTTACGAGTAATTCTGTGTAGTCTCATTAGGTCTCTGGATATGTGTGTGTTTGGTGTGTGAATTTACAGGTGCTGTCATCTGATTCCCTCGGGTTCTAATCCCAGGTGGTGCAGCAGGCAATTCTTTCAAGACTCACAGCTCTGGAGTGTGATCCAGAAAATATTACTGTAAAATGTGGAAAAAAACCCCCCACACATGTGGTGTTTGTATACCTAGGTGTCACCGACAGTATAAACAGAGATACAGTTCTGGGGGAAGGGCCCTTTTTCATGTAGTTTCTGACTCCAGGCACAGCTGAGTGGGGGAGGGCTGGCATTGCAAGAGATGCAGATCATCACTTTCCTTTTAATCAGTGTTGGAGAATGCATGCAAAAAAATTAAAGATCTTAATGAGGACTGGCAAATCACAGCATGGCTCAGTGACTCATTATTTATTCTGGATATGGAGGTCTGCTGCACCACGTTAGGTCTCTGCTATGCTATGCGCCTGTTTGGAACCAGAATGCTACAACATAATCTGAGATAGATTCATTGATTTGTAACGACATCTTATTTCCAGGGCTTTGGTTGTATTTCCCATAGCCTGTATATAAAAGATGGGTATAGCCACCAAGTCAGAGAGTAGTTTCTAAATGTTTTGAGGCCTCGATCATTCTTGCACCATGTTTTTTGTTTTTTTAAAGTGAGGGATGGGACTATATTGGGATAAAGTTTGTAGTATTTTTATGTTTGTGTAGATACTAAACTACCCAAAGTGAAGAATTTTGCGGATGCAACTCACGCAGATGTGTGTAGTCCTTAAAAAAACCCACCGGCACATAGCTTGATGTGCTATGTGTAGATCAAATACTGATTGACTGAAAAGTAGGTCTGAACATGAAAGATAGTGAAAGCAGCTTTTTGTTTTTAGGCCTTTTTGTCTTTATTAGATGAAGAGATGAGATGAAGTGGGGAGAGAGAAGCAAGCGCTTCGTGTTGGAGTCGAACCTGGGCTACTGCATTTAGCCCTGCAGCATATGGTTGCTTGTACCTAAAAAGGGGTTCATCACAAAGAGGTAGAAGCATTAAAAAAAAGAAAAAAAAGAAAGACCAGTAAAGCAGCATGAGAGGCACGTTTTGAATTTAACACTGTGTTTGGTCTTTTTCGTGGCTGGCTGAAGGACAGGCAACAGCAGAAACAAGAGTAACGTACAGACAGGTTGTTTCCAAAGACTCTATTCAAAAGGCTAACATAGCTACCGTGACATCATCCATAGGCATCTGATAAGCCTTGAGATAAGTGGTTCTCGTTTTCATAAAAGAGGATGTGAGGTGCAGTTCTGACTGTGAAACTGCTCATGCATTTCCTAACGACTTGTCAGTCGCAATTCATTAGCCAATGTACATGCCACCGATAACCCTCCCTTTTGATACATAGTATAACCAAGATTTACAAAACAGACTAAATTTTTATCAAGTGGCTCAGACCATAAACCCAGCAGGGAAGTATTTATAGAGATCAAGTCAGAGAGCCATTTTTCGCATAGGACTGGAAGTCTTTTTGCAACCACAGCTATCGCCATGTGGTGTCCTTCAGATAAGAATGCAGGTTTAAGGCAACTTACATTGGTTGCATTGTGCAAGCATTGGTTTATAACAAACAGACAGTTGTTATAAAGGGAGACTTGGCTATAGAGTTAAAAACTGCGTTTTCACAAGTCTGTAACCACAGTTAGCCAGTTTGGCATTTTCACACTGAAGCCTGAGGGGTTTGACTTACTGTTGGAGCCAGCCTCAAGTGGCCTTTACAAAAAAATTGGCGCAGATGTTGAATTCATGTTTCATCCCTGGAAGTCACTGCTTGGTTTCCTTATTAGTGAATGTGATCATGGGTAATACATTCAGTCCATATGCATCATATATTCCAAATGGCTGATATATGTCAACAGACAGCAGGTCAACTATCAGTGTCCCTGCCAAAAATAAGTTATAATGACCCTCTGACTTCTGTCCTTTTCAACCTCATGACAGCCTCGTTAGTTTCTCATCTTCTGTTTATTTGCACAGATTAGCCTTTTGTATTCTGTGAGGAACTGAACCGGTCAGTGTGGGGAGGTCTGCAGAGAGGAAACACAGCTATGTTCCTTGCACAGGAATGGCAGTTTAAAAGTCCAGTTTCCCCTCTGACAATAGACAGCATGGAACATACTCGGGGGGAATGAAGCTCCCAAATGTTCAACACTGATGGATTGCCCAAACAAAACCAGTCACTGAACAAGTGAAATTAATAATAAACCAAAACATCTCTGTTTACTGTAGCTTGTTTCTATGGCAGCAGGTTGCCAGGGGAGACTGTGTGCTTTATAGGCTGTTGTTTAGGTGTTTAAGTTTATCACCACAGTGATAGCAGTTTGTGTTTGTGTTGCTATGAACTTTTCACATGGAAGTTAAAAATGGCAAATGGCCATTTAAACAAGTGGAGCACTTTGAGATGGAGAAAAATTGACGTGATGCAGGATTTTCAGTTCATACAAGCGGTTTGATCCTCAGATAAACGAGAAGTCAACACCCTTCCAGATACATGGCTGAACTTAGCAGACAGCTACAGTCAAACACATTTGGGTCTAAGTGCGTGAGCCGAACACATTATGATGGATGATTTTAAGAGACGGCCTCAAATGCGAGCTACACTCTGTGGAGTTGCTAAGGCGACACATAAGTACTGAGACACACTGGGAGACGTGAAAGTTTTCCCATTGTTTATCTCAATAGGATACCATCTCCATGCTGTCTTACATCTGCCACATTAAAGTGATCACACATGGCTGAGTGTAGACTGTGGACTGTCATCTTAACCTCAAACTGCTCTGAAACACATTAGTACTTGGTACTATGGAGGACCTAAATTCTCAAAAAAGTCAATAAGAAAATGACTATGCACCAGGAAAAATAAGTCAATATAAGTATTTGTTTAAAAAAAATTCATTTAAAAGTTTTATTTTTTCATTCATCTGCTTTTATATTAATTTCCCAATTAGCTTACTTTCTTGTTTAACACTACAGGCTATTTTCAGCTAGACTGGCTCATTTCACCTGACTTGTAACCATTTCTGTTGCAAGTCTTTGAATGACCAACCAAAAGGACCAAAGGTGAATCAACAACACTGTGACTGATAGCTCCTTTATTACCATACTGAAGCAAAATATGCCAAGGGGAATAGCAAAATAAAATAATGAATAAATGGGAAAATGCAAAACTAAAATACTACAGGTATTTTAGCCCTAGCAGGTCTTAACATGAGGTAAAAATACAGCCTCAAATGAACTATAAAACATGACATATCTCATTGTGTCATTATTTATTTAAGAAAGGGCCAGGATGGATGCAAGTGTTTGAAACTCTACACCCTCCCTGCTTTCATAAGAATTAAAAGAGTAAGGTGCTGGTAATCAAATGCACTTGATAACAGATCATGAGCAAGTATGACCACCTCCATAAAAGCAGAAGTTTGTTGTTCTGGTGCATTCAAATGTGTTACCACAATGCCAAGGAATGCACAGCTTAGGTTTGTAAAAATGGATCTGGACAAACTGTCTGGACCTTTGGATAGATGAAACCAAGGTGGAAATCTTTGGCCGTAATTCACAGCGCTAAACTAAACACAGCACATCAGCACAAATACCTCATACCACTTGCTACCATACTTTTAGATGGGTTTGACTTTGGGCTTAATTTTTCAGTTGTCGGCTCTGTGGCACTGTGCAGTCAGTGAGTGGACCATGAAATCATCTGTAAAATAAACTAATCTAGAGGTAAATGTGCAGCCATCTGTCTGACAGCTAAAGTTTAGCAGAAACTAGGTCATGCAAAGGGACAATGTTCCTAACCACACTAGCAAATCTACAAGAGACTGGCTGAAAAAGTCAAATGCCAGACTTTCAACCCAATTGAAATGTTGTGGTGGGACCTTGAGAGAGCTGTACATAAACAAATGCCCGCAAACCTCAATGAACTGAAGCAACATTGTCAAGATAAGTTCCTTCACAACGATTTGAGAGACTGATAAGGTCACACAGAAAAACGATTACTTCAAATTGCTTTTCCTAAAGGTGGTTTTACAAGATATTGAAGTCTGGGGTGTGTACTTGCTTGCTTTGATGTTTTGGCTTAGGTTTTGTTAATTCAATAATGATTTGGTGTAATACATCATGTATTGCTGTAAATCTTCAGTGTATTTAGGGTATTTACCTAATTTGAAGGCCTGGTAAGGACTAGATCATCTTTTTCCTATGACTATACTTTTCGGGGTTAGGTAATATACTATAAAGGTGTTGAAACTCCTACTTAAATATCCGTTCTTTCCTCCTATATTACAGGAAGAAATCCAGTCGCACCATCATATTCGATGAGTTCAAGGTTGCGCTTGGAGAGCTGGCCAGGAAGAAGTATAAAGACAAGACTGGAGAGGAGGCTGAGGCAGAGGTGTTCCAGCTGATCGAGGGGAAGTCACCGGTCATTTCAGGAGTCACAGTAAGATTCGATCGGAAAGTTTCACAAGTTTCACAAGACGTCTCCTTTTTCAGCAGTAAAAACTCAAACTTTCTTTGTGAACTTCTTCACAGAGAGCCGTCGCTTCCCCAACAGTCAGTCGTCTTACGGACACCACCAAGTTTACAGGGTCGCACAAGGAGCGTTTTGACGAAACCGGCCGCGGGAAGGGTAAGGCGGGACGAGTAGACATAGTTGACACTTCTGGATACGTTTCGGGATACAAGCATCAAGGGTCGTATGAAAAGAAGGTGACCAAACCCACTGCGGGCAGACCCGTGTGAGGGCGAAGACAAGGAAATAAACATTTGATCAACTACTAGGATGATTTTCTATTAAACGATTACTCATAGAAAGCACAAAAGCATAGGATTTCATATTTTTTCCCCATCCATCTATTTTATGTGTGCGTGTATGTGTGTGAGAGCGAGCAAGAGAGAGAGATGTTTTTGAGTTCCTCTCTTTGTGAAGTGTGAGAACTGGAAAACTGTTTACATCTATTTTTACAAATTCATCACCAGCTGGTACATTCCTGTCTGATAGCAAGTTACTGCCAAACACTGAAGAGAACAAATGAGAGAAACTGCTTTGCTATGACTATTTAGGCTTTGTTGTTATGATAGGGCCTTGTATTTATTGAGCACAATGAGCAACATGCCAAGAAAAACAAAAGTGGGACAACAGTTTGGTGAATATACATTTGCACTTTTTAATAGAAACATTTGTTCCCATGTTTAGCTGATTACACGGTTTAGCTTGTTTTGCCATTTCAAAGATAATTGGCACAGGTTTTTGACAGAGATCATTGATTTTTCTCTTTCAAAACCTTAAATTCATTCACATTTCAGCGTTGTCTGTTCGCCATCTGCACTTAGTAACTGTTTCGTCTTCATGAAATCTGCTGTTTGTTATTTTATGAGCTCACACTTGTCTTTTCAGTAATCTGCCTTTAGTTCGAACCAAGAAAATCGTTTTTTGGGGAGATTTTTTTGTGAAAGTTAGTCACCCCTCTCAGACTAAATATTTGTGACCTTTATCATACCTTCTTGCTTTTGTAAATACATATAAAAACAAAACAAAAGCTCTCCCATGCAGAATTTAACGAGCTTACTTAAAGCTCTTACACAAAACCTAAAAGGACTTCCCTGTTTTTTCCCTCTTAGTCTTTATCTAGCTTTATCATACCATATTTTATTTAATTATACACAAACTGTTTTGCTAACATGCATTTTAAGTAATAAATTGGTAAAGAGAAAGCTCTAACCACAAATGAGATGAGCCTAACTGTACAAGATTGTATTTTTAACATTTTACTTCCTGATCAGATTTCTATACAGTAGTTCTAATATATTTGTGGTAAGATTGTGTATATTCTAAAAAGGTTATAGCCACATTAATTTAAGACACTGGCTTCAAGTTTTATTTTCTATTTGTATTATGTATTGCTGTACTTTGTGCATGTTATGTATATTGCATTTGATTCAGCAGCATATAGATGACGGTAGGAGTCTGTCATATCATATTGCAACTGCTGTGCCTGGTGTAAGAAGAGACTACTGGGTGGACAACATTGTGTTGTTAAAAAAAAAGTAATGAAATTGTGAGACGACAAAATCTTGTATTGTTTGAAATCAATATGTATGAACCTGTACGTGTACAAAGTCAGCTAATGCTCTAATATTTGTTGATAAAAATCTCCTAATGCGCACCGTCATCCAAGGCACAGATTTAACTGAAGAAAAAACAAACAAACGCAGGGATTTTAAATGTTTCCTTACACACTGTATCAGAAAAAGGGAAAATTGCAAACGAGTATTATACTTTTGTAGAATATTTTTCCAGCAGAATGACAGATTCATGTCACACACTACTTGTAGCCTCAGCTGATGAAGACTCGTGCATCAAGTGCAAAACTAGCAGCTATCAGTGTGTTTTTGTAGCTTGAGTATGATCCGTTTTCTGTGCTTAATGCCAAATACTGTGCACCTTTTAATGTGGAGAAACAATATTGTCCTTTTTTCCTTCAAATAACTTGTAATGTACTATTATGCCCCAGTGCATGCAGTGTGTTTTCTGTTTGTTTTTTTGTTCTTGTTCTTTAGATCTCTTAAAGTGTGTTCATGATTTGTAGTGCATTATTGAAAATTAAAAAAAAAAAAAAAGAAAACATGCACGCACACCCTGGAACCTCTGCTGAGTAGGTTTTGGAGTGTCTGTTGAAACAGTAGTTATGTTCTTGCTTTCTTTTCTTTCTTTTTTTTGTGGAGTTTACTCCCTACAAGTAGTACCAACCAGCAATCTGTAACATTCATATAAAAAGAAAAAGAAGACATTCAGCTTGTGTAGCATCCAAACCTCTAACCTGGTTTGCCAGGGCTTGATTTAGTGTTAGCAAGAGGAAAGTGCATGTCTGCCTGCGCATCTCTCCAGCCCGAAGGCAGAGGTATAAATAAAGTCACAGTGCAGCTGGAATCTAGATGCATTCATTCCACTGCGGCGTGCAAAGCAGATGGAGACTGACCTACAAACAGAAAAAAAACTAAAAAAGGAGCCAAAAGAGAGACGATCCCGCCACAGATCCAGGAAATGCATTATGACCTTTTCACTAACACCCCCCCAGAAAATCATTTGTTAATATAACAGCCCTGTCACACACTCATACACAAAGCTTCCTGAATGAATTGCCTTTCCCCGTTACTGTTTACATCGAGTAAATGCAGCTTATGCACATTTTTTTAAATAATAGAAACATTTATAAAAAAATAAAAATAAAAAAAATAAAAAAAAAGGTATAGCACTTACTACAATTTTGCAGTAATCTGCAGTAATTTTAAAAATAAAATAATTTAAGCAGTTTATATTTGCTGGCACATGCTAATATGACGGTCGGCATAGTCCTGCTTTGATATTTTTATCCTGGCGTGCATCTCTTTGTTCAAATTCTGCATTAATGTTCCCCACTTCCCTTCAGCTCTGCTAACAAGCATTCATTTGTAGCCACCAGAGACCTGCAGAACACAAACACAGGCACATTTAAATCACAAAACCAGCCAACAAGGGGGTGAGTTGAGATTGAGATTACATCAGTTTACTCACACTGAGCATGTAGGTACAACAAAATCAACTGTCAGCACTAATACAGCACTATCTTCTTACCTGTGGCTTTCTTGCAGCATATCTGAAAGTTCTTTGACTTTCTCAGCTTCCTGCACTTTCTTCCTCAGCCCCTCGATCTCTTTCTTCAGTTCCTCTACTTCGGCCTGAGCTTCTAAACACAAACTGGGACACTTAGTAGGGAAAGCAGCATGTTCGCTTATGTCACAGTGGCAAGTACACCCACCTCTGATCTGAGACACATGTGAGCTTTTCATCATAGACTTCAGATATTGGCGTTCTAACTTGATGAGCTGCTTCTGCAGAGCAACGTTTTCCTCTAAAACGACCCTCAGCTGCTCGTTCAGTTTGCCCTGTGTTAGAGTGAATACTGTGAATAAAGTTTACTCTTATGGTTCTCTAAAGCTTGGTGTTGTGTTTGAGCGGTGGATCAACTCACCACCGCTCTCCGAGCTTCCTCCAGCTGAGCGGAGAGGTTGTGCACTTCAGTTTTGTGCTCTGCCTCTCGTGCTGCCGCTTGAAAGCGAAGCGCATCAGCTTCCCGCCGTAAGGTCCTGACCTCAGTTTCCCGACTGGAAATATCGCTTTCCATCATGGAGAGGATCTGGACTGCCTGAGCTGAGGCCAAAAATAGAGATGATAGGAAGACATTCGTTATCTCAGGCTTCTGTAATCAGATAGCGCATTCCTCAAAACCAAAAGTCCAAACTTACACAGGAAGTTGTTGTTTTGATGCAGTGACCTCTCCCCTGTCCAGTGTTTGTCCACGAGGTTGAGGAGCATCTCCAGGGGTTTCCTATAACTACCCTGGGAAGAGAGTTCAGAGATTCCATGAATAGATGTGCAAAGGAAAACCCTGCAGATGAATGAGGAATGATTCACGATGTCATTTGCAAATCAGTAAGAGGACCGTAATAGCTGCCAACCTTTTTTTTCTTCTCAGCTTGCCCAGGCTGGCTGGAGCTCCCGTCTGTTTTGTTGAAGCTGGAGTAGGTTAGTCGTGGAGGATGCAAGATGGGGTTAAAAGGGTCAGACAGATTCAAACCAGGGCGTCGTGGACTGGGAGGCCGGATATTAATAAATGAGGAACTGTGACGGAGGCTTTCATCTGGGAAAAATTACAAAATGTGGAATGAATAAAGAAATCATAGCTCAGGGATTTTGTTAAACACAAATTTATTTCCTACCTGGATTTGGGGTAAAATGCCCTTTAGCTGGATGTCTGGTTTGTTTGGGAGAGTCCTTTTGCTTTGGGTTTCCATGAGCAGGTCTACGTTGCTCTATGTAGGGGCCAAAGGACACTTTTGGTCTTTCAGGCACTTTTATTGAGGTGCAGCTTTTTTGATGAGACAGATCTTTCATCTGTGACCCTTTGGACTCACTGTTATCTGACGAGTTACATGTGGCACACACACATAAAAAAAAAATCCCAGTGATATTAATCGACCTTTGACAAGCACGTTGTGTTAAAAAAAACCCACAGGAAAAGAGTTATGTCGCCACCTAGTGGTGATTATACACACTGTCACACGTTGTTTTCATAATTGCTTACTGATAATGATTTCTTACCTTCAAAGAAAGCTTTATTCTCATAATGATTCTTCTGCAATCTCAATTCTAATAAGATACTGACATAGAAAAAACTGCACTCTCCTAAACTAGAAAAATAAGCTTACCAGTTTTAGTGAGTGGATACCTGAGGATGGATTTAGCAGTTTCCTAAAAATAAGAACAGAGCTACTTCATAATGAACTTTTATACTGTTAATGTTATTTAATCTGTAGTAACAATAAAAGCACCTGTTTGGGAGTTGAGCTCATCTGTTCTCTAAAATCTTCAGAAACTTTCTCTTTGAAACCTGAAACAGTGGATGGTTTGGATTTATCAGAAGTTAAAACAAAGAAACATGAATTAGTCAGGTTTGATTTTTGGAGTTGGACATCTTACCATCGGCCTCCTTGTGAAATGAGTCAGAGACAGCTTCACTTTGCTTTCCATCATTTGTGGCAACAAAGTTCAGCTCAATATCACGAGTGTCGGTCAGGACAGAAAGGCTTTTGGTTAAGCGGTCAGTTAAAGCTGGTCTGCGATCACTGCTTCTGAAAAACCACAAATGACACAGCAAATGGTGCCGCTCGAGCAACTGAGGTTGAGAAGACTCGTCTCGCTGCATTTTCATGTGCTCCACCAGCCCGAAGATGTATAAAACTGCAACAAATTCTTAAAATCTACTTATGATTCTGATTCATAAAACTGTCAATGTGGGCACACATTTCTGTTTCTTTTTTTCTGCCAATTCAACATATGTACCCACGAAACCTCATCATTAAAAATGAAAAGGATCACTTTATAGCAATGTTTTCTCAAGCCTTACTTAATCTCCTTACTATCATTTCTCGGTAGCTGCCTGTGCTGCTGGTCTGAAGAAATTCTTGTTTTATGAACAACAGCATACACTCAATGGACACTGTATTAGGTACACCTTTTCAACTGCTTGTTAATGTAAATATCGAATCAGCTGTTAACATGGCCGCAACTCACTGGATTTATGGCTCGTGCTCAAATAAAGCTCAAATAATCTCAATCTGGTCGTGACAGTGACTTCACTGTATTGAAATGACCTCCACAACCACCAGATCTCAATCCAATAGAACATTTGTCGGATGCGGTGGAAATGAAGAGTCACATCATGGATGTGGAGCTGACAAATCTGCAGCAGCTGTGTGATGTTATCGTGTAATATGTCCCAAAATCTCTGAAGAATGTTTCCAGCACCTCGATTAATCTGTGCCATGAAGAATTAAGGCAGTTTTGAAGGCAAAAGGGGTCCAAATCAATACTGGTAAGGTGTAACTAATAAAGTGTCCATGAGTGTATAAGAGAAAAACAGTATTTTCAAAAATATATTACTTATAAATCTGGTATCAGATCTTTATTTGACTCTTTCATCAAACAGAATGAGCTGAAGCTCATTTACATTAAGGATTTTGTGTTCAGCATACCTTCGATCATCAATCAGATTCAAAGAGAAGCTCATCTGCTGAGGAAGAAGTTCAGAAGAGAACTGCATCAAGGCAGATTTACGCTCAGCATCTCTGACTGAACAGCTATCTGTAAATCAACGAGGAGAACTTATTATTTTAAAACCTGACATGAGATGAGCAAATTCTGGGCAACAAAACAACATCTTACCTAGCTTGCGCAGGGTGGGCATGGCATGCACCAAGTAAAGGCGGTACTGTGGATTATTTTTGGCCAGAGGGTTGAGCCTGAGGTCCAACTCTTTTAACGATGGCAGCTCAAACAGTACTTTCACTTCTTCAAGAGAAGGTATGCAGTTATAGTAGAGGATCAGCCTCTGTAGCATTTTTAAATGTTGCACACCCTGAGAACAAACCAATGGAACGGTTAAGATACAGACTCTGCAAATATTATTAGTCATGCAATATATTATATTACTTGATGTACAAAATATACAGTATTGGCCGATATCAGCATAAGAACATGCAGTTTTAGTGTTCAGGGTAATCTTAGGTGTGCTGCAATAGGCTTACATGGGATTTATACTTCAGTGGGTAATTTAAACACTAGCCATAACCACAACCCCCCCCCCCCCCCGGAAACCCTATGCTGCAGCTTCCCTAGAAATGTAACTACATGTTAGGCCAACACAAACTGCATCTACTGTGATTAGCATGTTCAACGAGGACTCACAAATGTCTTCAAAATCCTAGAGGGAGATTGCTCAAACTATCAAATAGTTTATACACCACTACTGCACTTAATCATTTATAATTATTAAACTCTGACTCTTTCTTCAGTAGTAGTATAAATTGTGAATTCCATTTAAAAAAAAAACAATCTAAAACTAACCTCAACTGAAACGAGTGCATTACAGGAGAGATCCAGAGATTTCAGACGGATAAAGTTACTCAGACCATTTCCCAGGTGTCTGATCTTCTCCTCATATGTCCCCGGAAGGCTCAATGTCCGCACGTCGCCTATTTAAACAAAATTTAAAAAGTAATAACTTTAAGATGTTATGGTGATGTGGTCTGGAGCAGGAAGCATTTATTGCTACGCTAGCTCTCGTTAGCTTATCTACTGATGCTCTGGCCTGGCAGAGTATCTAGCTACAGTACTTTCCAACAGCAAATGTCTGATGTCCCTGTCTCACCCTTAAAGTTAGCTGCTGATTACTCCTACATAGTGTATATATTAGCTTGGATGTAAAGTTACCGAGACACGGGTGTTTTAGCCTTAATCTTTCACGTATCCACTGCTCTGTTAGTGTTGTCAAACACTTCGCCGCCATACTTTTCGAAGTTCTGCTGCCTTCATGGCCTGAAAAATAAATACCGTCCTTCCTGTTTCGCTTTTGTTACTGGAGGTTTTATACAAACCGTAAGTAAGTAAGTAAGTAAAATTTTATTTATATAGCACATTTCTAGATAAAAGATCACAAAGTGCTTCACAAGGTATAAAAAAAAACCGTGAAGTATGTTCATTAACTACTTCTTCTTGTTATTTGCTAAAGTTGTTAGACGTCAGTTTATTGAGAGTTTGAGTGTACATATTAAAATATAACTTTGAAAATGCAGGTTAATATTTTTTAGTTCGACCAAACATATTCAGCTAATTAATGAGAGCTTTCAGATTTTTTGAAAACAAAATTGCATTGTTTCAGATATCTGTATAAAACACGGGCTCAAAAAAAGATGAGAAATAATCAAGTAATCCGTAAAGCATTTCAAACCTGGTGGTCGTTTTGGTTAGAATAGTTGCAGGGTTTACGAATGGCCTTGAATGCACCATTTTGCGCCTGCGCATTGCCAAATCCTTGTTTGTCACGTGTCAAAACAAACGGCCGCTGTTCCTGCTACAATTGTGGTTCCTATCTAAAGTTTGGTGCTGATTGTTTTCTCTGTTTGTCAGTGGAATTTTTGAAATTTTGACACCGTCTCCAGTTTTAATAGCTAACTAAAAACACGCTGATTAAGACTTTGTAATTTTCCTGGTGTTCTCTAGCCGTGTCTCCCAGGATCAATGGCGTCCTATCTAACAGAGTGGGTCACGTCATGTTTCAACATAATTTTGACAGCCACTGCACTCCACTCCTCTTACAAACTATTTAAGGTGGGTATCACTCAATGTAGTATCTGTGTGTGGACATTTATTTGTAGTAAATGAGTAGTTTCTGCTTTTTAATAAATGATAGTAAACTTAATATCCTTGGGTTTGGCCTTCTTTCCTCAGCTATTTCCCTTTATTTTAGTTTTTTTCTTTTCTTTTGCATCTAACTTTTAGCAGTAAACCGTAAATCTTTCACTTGACATTTGTGAATCTATCTATCCAGCCAGTATCAAACTTGGTCATTCTCTCTCTGCAGGTCCACAGAGCACCTTCAGTAGGCTTCTTTCTGCTTGGGATCTCTGCAGCAATTTCCCTCTTGCATCCCTCCAGCCCGTACCTAACCTCCCTGCAGAGAGAAGCAGAATGGGCTGCTGAGGTGCTGGCTCCAGTGTTGGTCTCCTTTGATTTCCTTTGGCTCAGTCAGGACCATAACACAGCACAGATTCTCCTCTGTGGTTCTTGCCTGCTGCTCGGACTCTCTGACTGGCTCTCAGCAGATACTCTCACAATTATGACTCGCTGTCTGGGCCTATCATCCCTCTCCTGCTGCCTGATGGTGTGTTTGTTTGCTGGTAATGCTTCAGGGGCCTTTGGGAGCATGGCCCTCAGCCTCCCCTTACTGCTGACTCAGAGGTTTGGAACAAAAACTTTTGCTCCTCTGCTTTTTCCAGCTGCTACAGAAGGACTGTTGAAGTGGCTTTTAAAGGGGTCACTGTTGATAGGCTGTTGGGTATCAACTCTTGCTCTTGGAAAGTTTCTGTTTGATGTGACTGACCAAGCTGTCTATTTAAGTTCATAGAAATCTCTGGTATCTAGGACTGTGACAGATGTGACTGACAAACTAGAAAAATGCAGAAATCTAATATGCCTATTAATGTGTCAATATAATAAATAATAGCTCCAGTAATAGCTGGTTCAGCCTTCTCAAGGATTTGACATTTATCTTTTTCCTGCATCATCATGCAGCATTTTTATGGCTCATAATGAGCTTTTGGGGAGTAAATGAAACATGGCAGTAAGCATGTATGTAGTAAAGACAGTGAGTCTGTGTTACTTTATTTAAGTGAAATCTATGCACACTGCCTTTTGATAAAAACAAACATTATACTTGTGTAAATTAATCCCAAGTTAAAAGAACTGGTTAAAAAAAATCCTGTGTTGAAGGTAAGGGGGTTTGTTGTGGGCTTGTCTCATATCTCTACCTTTTGCCTCTTTGTCTACCTGCTCTGTAAGACCCATACTGTTTCTATGTGTGTGATGATGTCTTATCCTCACCTCACTAGGAGAGGAATCAAGGATGTAAGAAATAAGTTTGTGGGTGGGGGTGGGGGGTTGTTGAGGGCGGTACCAAAAAGTTAAACATGATTTATGAATTTGAAACGTATCTATTAAAAAACCCAAGAAACTGAAGGTGCCAGCTGAGGGTGTGGGAAGCTGAAACTTTTAATAGGATTTAAAAATTGGATTTTAGGGTGACTGGGATTTCCTATTCCTATTTCCTATAAAAATAAATAAGCGATATAGGGGGGTTCAGGGAAAAGCATCAGGATTTGTGGTTCATCATCTCAGAGAGCACATGTACTAAAGGACAGCATAGTTTTAAACAGGGAAGAATATAAACAGTAATTTAGAAGAATTTCCAAACATTAAAGAAATAATTCTGGATGAAATTAAAGATGGGAAAATTTCCCAGCATGATAGTACCACAGCATGAATATTACAATAGTCCTTTTTGTAATGCTTGTTTTTGCTTGCCTCTGCATTTTCTGGAACATACAGCCAAACCAAGAGACCATGACTGAAGATACCCTTTTTGTAGAAGTCTACTTAACATATGTTGTGTTTGACTATTCTAAAGATGTCATTTGTATATTTGAACTTCCTGTATGAATTTCCTTTTTAGCAGTGTTCTTCCATCTTCCGGCTCTTCTAACAGTTTTAATGTTGTGGTTTCCAGCTGCCTCAGAGTCTGGGTGATATTTGTTCTGCAAACTCAGCACGATGTCTGTTTTAAGAAAAAAAAATCTGCAGTGGCTGAAGGTTTTGGCCCAGCCCTTATCTCATCACAACTGTTTAATTCTTATCAGTTAATTTAAACAAGGAAAAAAAAAACTTTCTTGGTTTGTATCAGCTGTCTTGGCACTTGAAACAACCTGGCCTGTTTAAACCACCCTCGTTTCACTGTGTCCCATGTCATTTACATTGACCTTGTGAGATATTGATATTCTTTACAGTCATTTGTAGTGGACGCTGCAGAGGCTTCCTAAAGATTTCAGGGGTGTGAGCAGCTTCCTCAGCAGTTTTTCCTTTTTGCAGTATATGTGCAAGCATCTGTGCCTTTCTCTGGGACTGCCTATGTCAGTCTTCAGGGAAAAGATGAACACTGATGCTTTTTACCATTTTTGTGGGAAGTCCAAAATGTTATGGTAATTGTTGCCTTTTAAAGTGTTAGTTTTCTATTTTTTGACCATTTAGAAGTTTGACATTTTGTATTTAACTTGTTAAATAAACAAACATGTAAAACCTGACAGCCGTCTCACTGTTGTGCCATCTATCATTGTTAAACCACTTTTTTACTCCTTGAAACCATTCCGATGTTTTCAGATGCATGAAGCTGCAGCTTCTGATTTTTAAGAGCACCTTTTATGGTCACTGTCACCCCTGACTGCGACCGCTGGCATCAAACCTACAACCTCAATCTGTCTCCATGACTGCCTGTATCTGTCACTTCACCACTGCAGCGCATCGGGAAACTGCACTGAGCATGCTCGCTGCAGATGCAGCCTGTAGATGGAGCAAAGGGGAGGAGAGAGGAGAGGACGGTTGGGAAGGAGGCACAGAGGAGCTGCACACAGCTGTGAGATGCTGTTGCAGCTCTGAGAACAAGAGCTGCATGGGAAGAGTCATCACTGGGAATACAGATGGAAGCTGAAAGTGGAATACGAACGATTGGAATGTCGGAGAGTCGACACCAAAGAGGAGAATTCATTTGATAAGGTAAAGAAGTCGAGGCGTTTTATTGTGATGGAACAGAGTGATTGTTACAATAGAAACAATGTTTCACCTCTGTAGAAGTCATTGTGTATTTGCACTAGATTTTGTTATTATGTAACCTTTAACAATCACTGATATTAAATGTTTCGTTAGTATAAGAGTACAAAAATAAAATTCTGCTTTTCTCCACCTTTGTAAAGATGCGTGCTATTAATGAGCTCATTTGTCATCTATAGAGACTCTTGGGCAGCGTGGAGATGTATGCCTTTTACTCCCTTTTGGTCTACATCTTCTACACTGTCTTTAAGAAGGAGGAGGAGGAGGAAGCCTTGGAAGGGGCGTGTGGAGATTCCCCAGATGTACGTCTAGCCATATTATGTCCAGCCTCGGGGGTTCTCGATTGCAATAAATAAATGGGGGGGGAACATGCAGGCCATAAGCTCACTAACAAAGGATGTATACAATGCTGCTGTATGCATGTCTATTTTACTGTGTGACTGACTCTTATATATGATGCTGTGCTCAGGAGCCAGGACCTGTTTCCATGGAAACAGGGAGCAGGAGGAGAGATGGCCACACCCCCAAAGTGGGAAAAAAAGCTTGTGCTCGCTTTAGTGAATCAAGTGGGTGCTCAAATAGTCTTTCAGGGCATTTTTAACCATAAAATGAAAGTATTTAGGAATAACACTTGTTTTTGTCTACAAGAGATCAATAAGTACATACATTCCTTGACTCTATTGCTTGTGTGATGCGATGTCATCCAGGCAGCAGCAGTGACACAGATGAAATGAGCGATGAAGATGAGGAAGACACCCCTGACATCCCAGCTTGCACTCCTCTGGCCGCTTTTCTATCTTTCAAGCAGGATGCTGAGAAGAGAAGAGCTTCCCAGGTTCAGCTCGAAACAACAGGAAAGGTAACAAGTGTCCAACTGATGTAGGACAGAATAACACGAGCTCGATTTCCCCAAACCGGGGCACTCTGCACATTACTAAGGTTTATGTGCGTGTGTTTGTGTGCGCTCTTTGCTGCATAGTTGGCAGAGTCTCCCCTGGTGGCAGTGATGTCCCACTTGCTGAGTTTTCTGGAGCAGTACTCCCATTTCCAGCAACTGCAGCAGCAGGCTGACCAGTACCGGGTCCAGCTGAAGAGGCACCGAGTCCAGCACCGCCGCCAGATGAAGGCTCTCCGAGCCTCCTACCGCCAGCGTCTCCGGGATAAGAACAGCATCATCAGCAGTCTGGAAGAGGCCATCAGCCAGCAACAGTGCCCCAGTCCACTGAGCGAGGGTGAGAGAGCTGGGATGAGGTTGGAGAAAAGGAGGAGATGTGATAGAGGGGGAGGGAAGGAGCAATGGGGGAAGGGAAAATAAGGGGAACGTGAGATTGCGGTGTATTGTCATGGAGTGTGTGAGACAAAAATGAGGAAAAGGTCAAGGGGCTGTTTCAATAAACCCATCCACTCAGCTGGTGGGAAAAGAGGTGGTGAAAATTGCACATGTCTGAAGGTAGATTTATGAGATTCCAGAGTGGGTAGTTGGAGGAAGATGAATTATCAGGACAATGAATGAAAACGAATGGACTGGGTTCTGTATTTTAAATGAGACAGGGCTCATGTTCTCTCTGTTACAGTGGAGAAAATTCTACAATATTCCATTACTGCTTAAAAAACGTGAAGAGCATTGAGAACGAGAGATTTAAAGCATGATGACTAAGTGTTTTGGTTCATTGTCATGGGGTATTATGTAGTTCAACTACATTTAATGTGGGTGTGTGCCTTTTAAGTTGTCCACCTACCCAGCTTTAGAAAAGAGTTTGATTTTATCTAACTGGGAACACAAAGTACATGCGAGGCAGCACTTTTGTAGAAAAACAGGTTAATCAGATTTATTAGGATGCAAGACGTTTGGCAGTAATGATGTCACAGAAGCCAGACAGACACTGTACAGCTGCAACTGACCGCAGAGCTTTAGATGTTTGTATCTGATGTGCTTCAGATTTGACCAAATGGCTCTTTGACATCGCAGCAGTGTATTCTCTCCCTTGGTGTTGCGCATATGGTCAGGTTGTTAACAGCTCTGTAGATCTCAAGCTCACTTATATAGCCTCAGAGGAATACCTCAATATGCATGATAACCCAAACCAGATTATAAGCATCTCTATAAGTAGGCGTGTTTAAGGCCTTGAGTGCTGGCTCTGTAGTTTCTGCATAAAGATACGTGAGTATGCGGTGAGACTTTGTGGTACTTGTGTAGCGACTCAGTGACTCTTTGTCATGAATAAAACAGGGCTGTTAGTGCTGTTTTATTTCCTGCAAATGCACTTACAAGGTCAGGCACATGTTAGGCAGCACGTGTAAACGTGTTGGACTAAAAATAACCCAAGGCCTACGTCCCAGGGTTACAAGTCTGTCTGGTTTGTTTGTTTAGTGTCATGCAGGACTGGTTCTGTGCCTCTTGGGTGTGCAGCAGGTAAACCAGTTTGTATCTTTGTCTGTGATCTTTCATTCAGTATTTAAACCGAATGGTTTGCCCTGCATGCAGATGACATTTATCAGAGTTTAACATACATTTTCATGCACCATTTCAAGCTGCTGTCTTAAAATTCACATCGTTACATTAGTACCTCTGCAGCCTCAAGTGCTTGCCAACACATTTACGCCTGCACCACTAATTCACAGCTGTGGCCTCGTCTCCTTTTTGTTTTTCAATATCTTGCACCACCACCTCTTTTTGATACAGCAATGAAATCTGACATAACGCGTTGATAAAATTAGCAAAGAGCCCAGCAGTGAAAATTAGACGTGACAGAACCCGATGAATCATTGAGGAGGAGGAGGAAAGCGATTAAAAGCTGTCGGGCATGCAGCTCAGGTTCTTGTTGGACAATAGGCTCCTTTTTTATAGGTTGTTGCATTTTTCACATGGTGGGTGAGGGAGCTTTCAGCACACTTTTCATTTTCATTAATATTACAGTCACTTGGAAGCTTTTAGGTGCACTGTAGAAGTGGTATTAAATTAAAATTACTGCATTTAAAAAAGAAAACGAGTGAGTGGAAGCTCAGATGTTATTGATTCTGACTATTTGTGACTGGCATAACATTAATATGTTTACAAAGACCTAGTTTGCACTTAAGCTGATGATTATAATGGATGTTATTTGTGTCCACCAGGTGAGTCTAGTAGTGATGAAGGGGCACAAGCTGGGGTTCACAGGCTGGTGCAGTCCCTGCACGGCCTGCAGGGTGAGAGGAGTAGGCTGAGAGGAGAACTCCGTCTGCTGCACTCCCAGCTGGAGCAGAAGGAAAGGGACAGACACTCTCGAATACAAACCTTTCAACAGCAGGTAGACCACTCCTTACTAGTTAGCTCCTAGGCTAGACCAATTTAAGCAAGAAAAAATGCCACCTGAAATCCAAAGTTGCTCTTTAAGTTTCAGTGAGTTTTTAGATTTTGTTTTATTATGAATGCATGTATATACTGAAAAAGGCTAATCCAGTTAAAGCACAAACATATCCTCTTGGGTGTTACGCTGTCGTTCTGTTATCTATTCTATGCTGCCTTTCTGGAAGGGTCTCTCAAAATATATCACAAAATATAAAAAGTAAAAAATATGTGCACATAAATCATCAGCTTGACATTATGTTACATGTAATAAAAATAAATTTTAGTTTTAAATGTCTGTAAAAAACACGGTTTTGTAATTTTGCACAGATTGATGAGCTGAAGAGCTGCATCGAGGAGCGTGAGGAGGAGCTGTCAAGACTGAGAACAGCCACTGTAAGAGCTGCACGGTCAAACTATTGACTTAATCATTTCTCAAGTCTTTGTGAGTGTCCACTTCATCAGCTGAGCTGCCACACGACCAAGTTAAAAATAGCCAAGCAGTGGTCTGCTTGCCTTGTACAAAACTTTAACTAGAAATTACTTAAAAAAAAACCATTGACCTAAATGTATACATATACTAAATAGACATTTTTCTGATAAATGATGGGATTTTTTCTGTTAATATGTTGGTCCTCAGCCTTATGTTTCATGTCCTCAGGGGGCCACAGACTCGGAGAAGCGGGTCCTGTGTCTGTCAGCAGAGAATGAGAGTCTGAAACAGAGCCTGAGCGTAACTCAAGGCCTCCTGCAGCAGCTCTCAACCATCCCCTCCCAGTCGAGCACCATGCTCATCAAGGTGAGAGGGACCAGCACAGCTGAGTGCTCACAGACATTCAGTTTAGGCCTTCTTACACTTGTAATCTACTTTGCTTTAGGAAAATGAAAACCTCCGTGGCAGAGTGCAGCAGCTGGAGCTCTCCCTACAGCAGCGTGCTGAGCAGCTGTCGCAAATGGAGCGACGGAGTGAACAAAGCGAGTGGAGAAGAGGCGAGGAGCTGAGGAAGAGAGAGGACAGAGTGAGAGACCTACAGCTGGAGTTGGATAGAGAGCGAGGCAAGGAGCCCGTTATTAAGGTAAATCTTATTTTGGAGAATTTTTAAAATGGATTTGAACAATGGCCATAAACTTTTCAAGATGATGAAGAAAATGACAGAAATGCTTTGTGACTGATTTCTTAACTTATATTGTTGAGTAGAAACACACATATAAAGAATGAATAATGTAGATAATTTGATTTGGGTATACTGACAATATCTTTTCATATGATTTTAGAGAAAATGCCCCTAACTAGATGTATCTTCTCTGCCAGTATGTCACACAGACCGTGGAGGTGGAATCTCCAGCCACAGTAAAGCAGCTAACCAAAGCCAGACAGAGGAATGAGTTGTTGTCCGAAAGGCTGTCCGGTCAGAATGAGCGGTGCAAACAGCTGGAGGAACAGATCAGGAAGTCAGACGAATACAGCTGTAATCTGCAACACAAGGTGACGAACATTGGCAGTACCATTTGCACAAGTAGGGACAATGTGCTCCACCAATGTTTGAGCTTTTGTCACAGGCAGCAGCAAATAAAGAAATGAATTACCTTTGTTAGCTGTTGGGTGGAAGAAGTTCCAAAAAAGAGGTATAAATCAAAAAACACCCTGTTTAGTTAACACATCATCACAGGATAGATAATCAAAGTCAGAAGGAGGATGTTTCTGTGTTGCTGCTGGAAATTCACAGTTTCATTGACAGATGAACTGATTGCAGAGCAGAATCTGCACATACTGCAGCAGTCGAGCTCACAGACTGACAAGCTGCTCTGCTGAACCTCTTACAGATTGCGGCGTATGAACGAGAAATCAGTAAACTGAAAGAGGAGCTGCTGAAAGAGATCGGCCACTTGGAGGAGAGGAAGGAGGAGGCTGTGAAGGCTGCTGCAAACTGCTCAGCAGAACACTTTCAGAACCTGCAGGACCAATTCTTCAGTGAGTAACTGAACCTCCAGGAAAAGAACTCTTGGTTTCTCCAAGAGGAATTGAAATGAAAAAGCAACTGGATTTGAACAAACTGGATTTTTTTTTTGCCTTTTGTCAGGCTTGCAGAAGCGTCTGACATCACTTCCTCCAACTTTACGCTCTATGAAGACAGACTACGCCAGCCTGAGGAGCCAGGTTCGAAATTTCTCAGAGTTTTATGGAGCAGCTATCAGCGAAGCAAAAAAACAGGTATGTGGTGCCTTGAGAACTATGTTTAATAAATTTGCCTATCTGACCAAATCAAAAAGTTTCATGATGGAGGGTTTTTGGGTTTGTTTGTTTTTTTGTCTTTTGATGTTGCAGATTTCAGCTGCTATTAGTGAGATGTCTGAAGCCAACAAAGATCTCCTGGAGAAATACAGGAAAGAAGTCGCACTGCGCAGGAAGTATCACGAGCAGCTGGTGGAGCTTAAAGGTATAACACTGAAAGGTTCAAACTGGCCGCACCAAGTAAAATCAGCATCACTGAGCGAGCTCCCTGTTTGCAGGCAACATTCGCGTGCTGTGTCGCGTGAAGCCAGTGCTAAAGGAGGACCAGCACGGAGAGGACCACTCGGTGGTCGTGACGACGGACCCCAACAACGAGTCCTCGCTCTCGGTGCTGAGCAAAGGAAAGGCTCGCATCTTTGAAATGGACAAAATCTTCCACCCACAGTCCACACAGGAAGAGGTAATAACGATGACACGTGTGAAGGAAGTATTATTGTACAGCGGGAAGACCGCTAACCTTTATTTTGGTTTCCTCAGGTCTTCCAGGAGATTGAACCTCTTGTGACGTCCTGCATCGATGGATACCACGTCTGCATATTTGCTTACGGACAGACGGGCTCTGGAAAAACCTACACTATGGAGGTAAAACACTGATTACTGTACGTGCTACTCATAATAGACATTTAAAGGTTTAATATACAAGCTAATTACCCTTTTTATTTCCAGGGTACTGTGGAAAACCCAGGTATCAACCAGCGAGCACTGAAACATCTCTTCAGTGAGATTGAGGAGAGGAAGGACATGTGGTCTTACAGTGTCACAGTCAGCTCTGTGGAGATCTACAATGAGGTGCTAAGGTACAGCTTTCCTCCTTTTTTTCTTTCGATAGAGCCTTACCTAAATAATAACTACCACTTGTAGATGTGGCTACTTGTATTTTGTATTTTAGAGACCTGCTGAGTAAAGATGGAGAGAAACTGGACATAAAGATCAACCCGGATGGAACAGGACAGCTGCACGTGCCGGGCCTCAGGGTCATCGAAGTAAAGAGCTTTCAGCACATCAAAAAGGTAAAAAAATGTTTGCTTCTCTTCTTTTTATTTGTTTTCAAATACCCACACAGATGCAATTTTTTGAATTATGATTCAGCATTAGAAAAATGATTACACTTATGCTAATTGATTGATTGCTAATCCAGATTCTAGCAACAGCCCGAAGGAACAGGATTACCTTTGGCACTCAGATGAACCAGCACAGCTCCCGCTCCCATGCCCTGCTTTGTATCACTGTTCAGGGCACTGACCTCGCCACTGGTTCCAAAACCACAGGTCAGCTATTAATGCATTTCTGCTTTAAGATGGAACGTTTACACAAGGGTGTCAAACATAAGGTGCGGGGGTCAGAATCAGCACATCAAAAACTCCAATCCAGCCCGCTGGACGGCTTTGGAAAATATAAAGGAGCGAATACATTTTTGGACTTTTGCCTGTATTGTTTTTCAAGTTTTTTCAAGTCCACCCCCACAGCCATTTATGCTATTTTATGTTTTATGATTGAGGGACAGTTGCGGCAGTGAGCTACCAGAAGTCTTTCTGTAATTTTACACATTTGTCATGTAGAAAAATATTTATGTTGTAGATGTGTTAGTGAAATTTCACTTCCTTTATCTTACATTTAGATATCTCAGGAATTAAATGTGTAATTAAACATCTTTACTCTGACAGAAAATGGAGTTTTGACTCGTCCAAGCCACTTAATATCACTTATTATCATGGTTTACAGTCTAATACCTACTTTAAATTTAGGTGAGGGCAGGCTGTGAATTTACCCTTTAAAACTGTCTCTTCACACGGGTATCAGTGTGTAAAGGTTGGGATGAGAAGCAGGGGTTAAGTGTATAAGACAAACATCTGGTATGAGTCTTTGTTGGAATGACTGACTTTATTGCTGACATTACTTTTTCGCTCCCCAGGCAAGTTGAACCTGGTGGACCTGGCTGGCTCGGAGAGGGTGTGGAAGTCCGGTGCAGAGGGAGAGAGGCTGAAAGAGGCCCAGAATATTAACCGCTCTTTGCTGGCACTGGGAGATGTAATTCAGGCACTTAGGGCTCGGCAGACCCACATCCCCTTCAGGAACTCCCGTCTTACTTATTTATTGCAAGACTCCCTGGGAAAGGGCAGCAAGACTGTCATGGTTGTGCAGGTAAGATTACTGCTCCAGTCCTACTTAATACCTGATTTATAAGCCTGTGATCATTTACAGTAAATATAAATTCTTATAAGGAGCATCATTTTTGTTCAAATTGTTTTACTAAAGGTTTCTGCTCTGGAGAGTAATGTGGGAGAGACCTTGTGCTCGCTGAAGTTTGCTCAGAGGGTGTGCAAGGTGGAACTGGGTCCTGCTGCCAGGAAGATTGAATCGGGTGGAGGACAGTGTGACTGACAGCCTTGAACCACTAGCAATGAATGAATCAGTCAGTACCAGCAAATGAAAACTCCACACTATCAACAAGATTACGAGCAATCGTGCTCAAGGGCTAAATCTGCAGGCGTCTACTTGGCACCAAATGCCAGCCTGCAATCAAGGTTAAGTATTGAGGATTTTATTCTCCGCTTTGCCATTTTCTGCTTCTGTTCCCTTTATTATTATTAAAATCTGCATGCAGGCGTATTTATTCTTCCACTCCGAGTGCCAAAACATCATCTAACTCGTCCCACTGTCAGAACTTTGATGCTTCCTCTGATCACTCTAGCTCAGTTTCTTAAATGCAAAAATCCAGGATCTGTCGTTTCCTGTGATCATCAGTGTTTAGAGCTACAAACCTGCTCATACAGGTTTGATAAGCTTCCAGAGCCACAATATCAGCACTTCACTTTTTGCAGTATTAGTCATTCTGCTATAAATGTCTGTAGTTTGTAGGCTTCGTCGCCAATGTGGTACATTTTTGAAGGTTGTAGTGTGTAGGAGAGTCTATTATGGGCTATTATTCATATCGATGACATTTATGTCACATGTTTGTGTAGTTTTTTTGTGTGAGTTTCAGATGAGCAGTGACTGAATTTCTTTTTAGATCTTTGATAAGAGTTTTGTGTAAAGAGGGAAGCTGTTGGAGGGAGCAGGTGGCCTTGTATTAGACTGGTAAAATAATCAGCTGTGCAATATCCTCCTTCTCGAGGACAGTTTGGGCCTATTGAAATCAAAGATGCACTTTATTGTGAAAGGATAGGAGCATTTCAGTTCAGGTCCGTGCAGTAGTGAATGTCATACCAAAAATACAGCTTATTGTTCATAACTGTTTGTCATGTTATCACCCACTGATTCAAAACTAACTTTTGAGTCAAATGTAGCAAGACATTAGTGTTGCAGTAACTACCATGAGTGCTTAGGTGTCACTAAATGATGCTTTTCAGAACATTTTCTGAATAAATGTGTGTTTAAGTGTTCTTTCTCTTATTTGATGCTCAGTAGCATTTGACATGCCATCTCCATTTGGATTTTCTGTTGTGGCTCTTACATCTCTGGTCAAATGTCGATGGAACACCATTTACGGAGGACCAAGCAATAGGTGCAATGTGAGGCACAGAGCCTCTGTAGTGTAGTTTCTTTTTGCCCATCAATCCATTTCCTTACACTTATCCGATTCAGGCTCACCAGGGGTGGAGAAAAAAAAAGTAAAAATATCAAATACAATTGAAATGAACTGATATAAATAAGATGCAAGAAACATATCAATGTCATTTAGATGCTATTATCCAGTTTAAACTTTTATGTTCTATGGAAACATAGAACATAAAAGATTATGATTTGCAAATCACTGCATTTTGTTTTTGTTTATATTTACATTTGTCTGTTTTCCTCAGTTTTTTTTAAGGCAGCAAAAATTACAAATGAAATGGACAGCAATTTAAAAAACAATATTTTAATTTTACAAAATATTGGCCGTTACATTAATAATGCATCTCCAAAAAAAACACATATACAGAATGTACTACAAGGACAGAAGTTATGACTCGCCTGAAGACCTGACAGGAAACACTGCTTTACTCCCTGCACAATTAAATCATCCACCTCTGTATGCACAACCCAGATGTGACTGCTGCAGTAAATCTTGGGCATCTCTGTTTAGTCTCCTTGTTTTCTGTCACATCTTGGATTCAGTCTGAATCTCCCGCCTCTGCTCCGATGGCTCCAACGGCTCCGGCCAACTCCTCTTCATGGCCTCGCAGACGATCACCTGGAAAGACATACACACAAACACTCAATCTGACTCATTCATTGAACGCATCCTCTGATCATAAGCTTAAGACAATGTTTTCCATCTTCCAGGTATGATCTTATTCAGCCTTGTAGATCACAGGAGGATAATGATTTTTTTAAAACTAACTTTTAAAGATGTATCTGATATTTTTGATGAAATAACATACAATATAAACCTGTCCCTAATACATATTAAAACAAAACCAGGCTTCCTGTACTTTAAATGCTTTTAAATAAAGGTCTTCAGTAATCAGTTACGCGCAATAAAAATATGGGAAATCTCCTACTCGACTTAAACCTGTGATGTATTCTCTCATTTTGCCTATTTTTAGAATCACTCATCAGTTATGATAACCTCTGATGTTATCAGACAGCTTCAAGCCTCCACAGAGTCTGTCAACCACAGAGCAATTAGCCTAATAAATTATGCCCAGCTCAGGCACCGTCATCTCTGTGGCTTCACGAAAATGTAGTGATAAAAGGCAGAAACATAACAGGAAATACTGACGGATGAGCTCAGCGATGGCTCTCTGTGTTCTCCTCTCCAACTTCTCCAGCTTCTTTGCCACATCGCGCTTTAGATCCCTAAATCCAGAATTACAATTTTTAAAAAAATCATTAATGAAATATCTTAAAATACACCAAGAGTTCATCATGCACCATACAGCTTGGAAAGCTATTTTGAAAACAGGTCTTACCAGTCTGGTTTTCTTGGGGCAAGGTTGGCTAAATCCTGAAGAAAGAAAAAGAAAAAACTCAACATGGCAGATAAAAATGCTTCAGTGAAGAAAACTCACGTTTACACAGGGGTACCCACCACTTCCTCAATGATGGGCTCTGGATTAGCTGCCTCTAACTGATCTTTGACTTTATCTTCCACTGCAAACAATAAATACTTATCATTATATAGCCAACAGGAGTCAAAACTACAATCAGTAACGCAGCATTGACACCAAAAAGGGTTTTTTAAATGTTTTTTTAAAGGTCGCCTTTAATTGAAGATTTCTTACCTGATGCTGGTTTGGCTTTAGGCACCTGTCTTTCCTTTAGCTCTTCATCCTCTGGAGCGTAATTCCTCAATTTCAGTTCTCTGTGGAAAAAAAATTCCACTTAATGTGATACTACTATTAGAAGTCTGAATGCTCTTAAAATGCTTTTTTCATACCATTAACCCACACTCTAGACCTCCAGGAGGTGGCAGTGTAGGCAAATATACTCCACCGGAGACTAAAGAGCATAAAAGACCATCTGCAATCCCTACACAGCTGCACATCTAATGTCTAAAGAAGGTTGGGTATAATGTCCCTCTTTATTCCCGTGAACACTTCTGATTAACATGTTCCACCTGCCGCCGGGCAGGAGCACAGCAAACAGCTGAGGAATTCTTCCCTTGATGTTGAATTATACCGTCTTTCATCACAACTCCACATGGAGGAATTGTTGGCAAGCTTAGCTGACATCTCTGCAGATTAAACCGAGGGTCCAGAGGCAGAGGTAAACTACCGTCTGCCCAAGCACCGACCAAGAGAGTTATCAGCTGCTCTGAGCTTAACATGGATTTGTGATGAAGCTTGAGAGCATACACTCTTGATGCATTCATCAGACTCCTGCTGCTGCCAAAAGACAGACCAATGCCTTGTATGGGTGTGGGCAAAAATGCTAGTCATGTTCTGTGGTTGGACGCCGGAGGTCCACTTTTAATTCACACATCTCTCTTTCTCTACCTCCAGCATATCAGACCTTGAAGGGGCTGTTTTAAGGGGGCACTGTGCTGGTTTGTCCAGCTGATTATTAAAAGGGACTTTTTTTAGCATTAAAACTGCAAACACAACAAATAGAAATAAGACATTCTGTTGCACTTATCTGAAAGGAGCACAGCCTGCTGTTTAAATCGTTGCATCTTTGCAAAAGGCACCCAATGAGAAGAAAGTCAGCTCAAAGAGTGCACAAAAGTCTAGTATATGGTAAAAAAACGACTATTTGAAATAGTTAATCATGCAAAGCTATTGTAGGAGCATCTACAACGAAAAATATGGACCTGGTAATGAGCTTAACATGTCATCTTTATTTAAAACATCGTTACTGCAGTAAAATTTATGTGATATGCAGAGGTATATTGATAAACTGCTTTAAAAGCAAGCAGAGCAGGTTTTCCTAGCAGCCACAATACACTTCAAAGGTTAGTAGAAGCAGTCATTTATCAGCCTTCATCACGTAAAACTGAAATAAATAGAAATGCTTTCAAAATGATAGCACAACATGTCTTCCTCAGGCATCCTGAAGCTTGGGTTGGAGCTCTTCTGTCACCCCTCATCTTCTGACAGCTTTCTACAATTAACAAGCTATTAAACAGGCACAAACGTAGCCCAAAACATGTTGCTACATGTAAGAAACATGAACACATTTAGCACAATCCTCAACTAAATTATGCATTATACTGTGTTTAAATAATTAACGTATATACGTGGCCAGAGGAAAGGGTGGATAAGTGTCACAACGTCAAGCACAAAGTCATTCTAATCTCTACTGTCTAAGAATGGAGCTAAAGTGGCACGCAAAGTTCCAAAAATACAAAAAATAATTCCTGTAGGGAGCAACATCAAGGTAAGTGGGAAGAAAGGAAACATCAGCGTCATCATCTGAGGACCACGTCGTGGGGGTGCTGGAGCCTATCCTAGCCGTCACTGGGTGAGAGGTGGGATACACCTCGACAGGTCACCTGTCTATCACAGGGATTTTGTGCTATTTTTTTAAGAGGGTTTGTCACAGACAAACTGTGCTACGACTCGAGGGAATTATAACCCACTAATCTATCAGGAATCCTCCCCCCGCCTCCCTCCAACCCCACACCCCCTTTATCAGAACAAAAAAACAGGACAAAGAGATCATGTAAATTTTCGCCCTTCAAAAGCTTTTTGTTCCTGACTGTCTCTTAGTTTTACACTTCCAAACCTTTTGACGGTGTTTACACATTTCCACTTCAAGCACACCGTAGCATCAAAGAGAACCTGTGATAAATTCAGAGCTCTGGTCGAAGTCTGGCTTTCTCAAAATGTTTAGAGTGAACCGTTTTTAAGGAGGAGGTGCAGCAGTGTGTTCAAATGTTTGCACTGATAAAGCAATCTGCTTCATCAAACCCCAGTAAAAATAATTCCAGGCTACCAGAAATCCTTTAATTTAAACGTGAAATTAAAACAAAAAACTAACATGTAACAACAATATTTCCAAGTTCAGATTTCTTAAAACTTGTTTGCCATTTCCAAGAACTCTAAATCTACTTACCTATCTTTAAAAAAAGAAAAGACAGGGAAACACCCTGACACCTAACAAGATCTAACAGGAAAAGCTGCTTGGTTTGGTTGGTGCCTTTTGTGGAACAGGCTTGGAGGAATGCATGATATCACACAGGAAGCTAAAAGGTTCTTTGCAATCTTAATGAATTCATTTTGACATTTGAAACTGGTGAAGCTCTCACAAATTAAAATTGGAATAACCTTGGGACAAACATTTTGATTGTTTTGCTCCCTCATACATTCGTTTAGTCATTTGATGCCCCATGAAATTTTAATACCAATCCCAAGATACATTACACTGGCACCCTGCTAAAGATGAGTCTCAAATTGAAACATACAAAAAAAAGAAAAAGAAAAAAAGCCTCCAGACTGCATTGAGCAATAATTAGCCTTCGTTGCAGACAAATGTCTAAGTTGGGCTCTTAACCCTACAGCGAGTTTCTCATTCGCATGAAAGAGATCTGCCCTGTTGGACTGGAGGAAAAACAGAGGCACTCCCTTGGTGCCGTCAGTGCAGTCATTAAATATAAACAATGGAAAAAAGGTCCTGTAGGACAGGAAAGATGGCTGCTCCTTCCTACAAATGAACGCACATAAGTTGAGTAAGCTGAAGGTTATTTGAGCAGCTACTAGCACAAGGCTGGGATCCAGCCAAGTGTAAATACTGCATTTCACAACTTACACCGAGACATGCATTGGTGTCTAGATAAAGGGCAGATAAATGCTCTGATGATGTACTTGTGAGTCAGTTTCAGTTCCGTTTGCACAGCTTAAAAAGCCTCAGCTAAAGGGGCGAGTAACAGCAATGAGTGGAGACGCAGTGACAAGCTTTTATGACGAATATTTAAAAGATAACAGGCATTTGTTTTCTGTGAGAGGTGCAGCGAACCAACCTGTGTTTATCTTGAGTGGCCTCTTCTAATGTGGCTTTTTTGCTCTCTGGCTCCCCATCGTCCTGCTCTCGCCCCTGTAAGGACATCAAAGTTATTAACATTACCGGCATTAATTGTTCATTATTCTTAGAGTACAAACTAGAAAAAAAAAAAAAACACTAAAAAATTATTGTAATCTGCCCTGAAGAATCATTTTGTAACATATGATAAGAAAATGAAGATCATTTTTTCTTTTATATTATTTACATAAACGAAATGTGTTGGCAGTGGCTGGTGAAAGTGAAGGTATGTATGTGGTCATTTTAGCTCCAGCACCATAGAAAAACATGGTGCTGTTTGCATAGAAAAACAAACTAATATCTGCTTGTTGTCACTCGTCATTTGAGAGTCAAATAATGAATTTACATTTTAAGCTGCATTATTTCTTGACACTGAGCTATTCAGGAGAAGTAGTTCATAAACCCTGAGAACTCCATCCATTCTCTTATGCTTATCCTTATCAGGGTTGCGTGGGAGGGGGGTTGGTTGCTGGAGCCTATCCCAACTACAATATGGCAAGAGGCAGGGTGCACCCTGGACAGGTCGCCAGTCTGTCGCAGGGCTAACACATAGAGAAAGACAAACATTCGCACTTACATTTACACCTATGTGTAATTTAAAATCAGCCCCACTAATCCAACTCTGATTACTCATCCTGATCATTTAAAGCTTTGTTTCTAGTCATGATGCATCTGAGATGGTGTCACACACTAAACCTTTCATTTGTAAACAACAGTGTAAGTGAAGAATGAAACAGGCTTGCAGAAATTCCAAAAGCACAATATTGAGCCCATGTCACATCTTGTAACAAAGGATATCAAACCACTCCCAGCTTACATTTTCCTGAAGAGACTTCCTGACCACCTGCTAGAACAATTCAGGGTACTGGCTCATTCTTGAAGCGCAGCACAAACGGAAAACAACGACACACTGCAGGAATGTCAATGATCATTTATCGGCCCTTGCTAGCAAAACTCGATAACGTTTGCTTAGTGAAAGTTGTGATCCAGCTTCCAAAACAGTAGCTTTCGCATTGAATGGGCCTTCCTGTTGCTAAATGAATTGATAACTAGAATTGAAACTCTGCCATAGTGGCGGACAATGATTGTGTAACCTTTAAATTGTTCAACACAGACTGCAGCCCTGTGGAGGAGTGACAAAAAATCTGGTGCAACATCCCCGTCTGAGTCCTGTAGTACAAGAGCCGAGGTGTGCTGAAGCAAATGCAGCATCAGTTCTGATTGTACACGATGAAGAACTCATTCTCAAACACATCTAACACACTGCTTAAATTTACTACACAACTGACTGCTTTGATTTATTCTCGGCATATTTAATAAAACTGAGGTACCTGCATACTTTACTCAAAATCCTCCAAATAACAGGGAGTCCGAATTTACCCTACCGTATTTTTTTAACCAAGGTTTCTCCAACTTTCACCATAAATGATGCATTTTTTTAACTAGCAAGTTTATTTTTGTTCCATTTACACTGCATCAGTATTAGTAAATGAGAAACAAACAATATCTGAAAACTATTTATTTATACATCTACAGTATAGTGACTTGATAAATGTAGACTATAGTGGCAATCATCACTGTTTTCTTCTTCCTCAGGGTGATCAACACAAACATACACTAATACTCACCTGATTCACTGATACACTCTACATGTATATACCATTAATTCCGCACTAAAGCTGCTACAGTATTTTTAGTAAATATATTTTCTTTATTTATATAGTTTATTTTATTTTTATCCAAATGCTACTTATCTGCAAGTTCACATTTCTATGCACTATTCTGAGGGAGCTCTGAGCCTAAGAATTTCATTGCCGGTAGTAATGTGGCATTGTTACCTTTATATGACAAATAAAACCTGAACTTTGGCTCGATACTGTGGTATCTGACCTCCCAGCCCATTGTTCCTTCAGTGGTGCTAGTTTCAGTCATTATGCAAATGTACTGTTTATAAGATTGGGAAAACCTGCAGTCAGCTGAGGCTGAAGAAGTCACTTGGATGAGTGATGAAACGTTTCTCCCACTGAAAACGCTACGTCCAGATGAACAGAATTAACTTTTGGTGATACTGTGATACTCATTTCAATTTCTTTATTTACATGAGTGTTTGAGGTTGAAGTTTGTGATGAAGAATATTTATCCATTTATGCTTAATTTATTTTATTTTACGTATTGTTAAGAAAGATTAGAATGAATGAGCTGTGGGCAACGTTTTTCAGAAGTGAATACCCACCCACCCAAGTTTTGAGCCACCCTCATTTCTTGATATGTTAATAGGAAAATAAGAAAGCACAGTTTGCACAATTCTAACAGTCTTGAAAGTCAATATTTGGTATGACCCCTTTTATTCAACACAGCCTGAGCTCTCTTCGGAAAGCATTCTTGTCATTTCTTTAAGTAGTCTTCAGAAATAGTTCTCCAGGCTTTTTGAAGGACATTTAAAGCTCTGCCATTTTTTCTGGTTTCTGTCGAGACGATCCCACACTCCTCATGTTGAGATCTGGTCTGACTGACAGTGCTTCATTGTGTGTTTTTCCATCCAGTGATATTTTTAATGCACTGGCAGCTTTTTGAGATCTCTGTCGTGCTGAAAAGCAAACCTGTTCCCAATGAGACACTTTCCATATGATTTTGCATTGGGGAACAAAATGCTACTTTTCCTTTTTCATAACCCCATCAACTTTGACAAGATCCCTAACACCACTGGCTGATATGCAGCGCCAAACCATAACACAGCTTCCACCGTGGAAGCAAAAAGGAGAAATGATGGCCCAAGACTCTTGCACAGTATTGTAAACTGGGTCGTAAATGATCTATAGTCTAACTGACTGTAGTTAATGTACAGCATCTGATGTAGTATCACTGTAACTGACTTTGAGAAGCGGTTTTAATTCAACTGTCGACGCTAGCAGCGACCTAACATGAAACCGAACTAAAACACAACGAGAATGTCACGGTGCAAGAACAATCACATGAGATTAGAATAAATGCAAAACATACCAGTAAAATAACAATTAATTACTAAAACTGTTTACATTTAAACGAATTTATCGAAACTTTGCCAGCTCACTAACAAAGCTACAGGCTAAAAATAAGGCTGATTTTACACACGAGTATGCTAATATTAGCTAAAAGCTAAGTCTGCTAGCTTTTAGCTCAGTGTCAAAATGACGGGGTTTCTGTGGCCTGTGCTACACTTTGCAACATACCGCCAACGCCATAAAAGAAACTTACATGAAGCTGTTTCTCTCTTAGAGCCTTTAGCCTCTCCTTCCTCTTTAGAGCCTGCTCCTGAAGCGACCCAACACTTTGCTCCATGTTTTTAGCCACACGCCGCTCGATTATCTCTGAAATCTACTCATTGTCCTGATCGGACAAAAGAAGTCCATAGAGCACATCGATTGCGATGCCTTTTGCCTCATCATGTGATTTTGTTATTTGTTGTGTTCATATTTTTAAAATCACAATCATCCGTAAGTTTCACTTGAAATCTGAACGAGAATTATTTAAAAACCAAACTCTTGCTTACAATAATGCGATCCCCAAATAAATAATTAAAACATACTTTATAAATAAGATGTATGGGGTCTATGTTAGTTGTATCATCAAGTACCTTAACTAATGTAACTTTCAGCAGCTTACAAGCTATCTTTGAATGGCTTATTTCAGTCTATTTTAACGATATTGACAAACCTATATTTATATATTAAACGTAAAACACGGACTTGTACACAGACCTGCCTGCTAATGGTCCCAGTGACAGGTCCTGGTTAGGAATGTAGGCCATTGCCATGGTAATACAGCTGCCTCGAGCTTCACCCTGTCTATCCTCCTGATCGAGAGTGTGTATGACAATACAAACCTGCTGCTGTTAATGATATTACCAAGGTGGTGATCATAAAACTAGGAGGGATACGATTTATAAATCAATAAAATGACCATGTGCAATAAACCATGTTATTGCTCAGTCAGGGGACAAACATACTTCTGACATGCATTCAGCACAGAGCGGAGACGAAACATTGTCATTTACAGTAATTCCGTAAGGTAATATTTTACAAAATAAAACATTCCAGCGTGTATTTATTTTTTGTTCAAGATAAAGCCTTGTTTATTTCAGTATACCCCTCATACTTGCACGAGTAAATGTTTTGAATCTTTCACCTACGTATTATTTCAGTTTTTAAGGACTAACGCAGCCACAGTGTCGCTTTATCTGATCACAATAAGGAATATAGTAAGGACCCACTGTGAGCAGCTGTCATCAGAACTGAAAGTTGCTCGCTTTAAAAACTGACAGTTTCACCCCTACGCCCGTAACTACACAACGCAGGCTTTTATTCAATAATCGCGTGAGAGTTTGAGCACTCAGCCTTCTTTACACAATTTTTTAATGGTTATTTGTTTTATTTGTGCGGAAACGTTTATATGATAAAAACTTTGGGGGCAGCTGCATTCATTGCTCCCGGGTGGCTGTCAGTTAGTGAGATCAGCCCTCGAGCAGGCAGTGTTTATATGTGTGTGTGCCTTTAAGAATATCAGCCTACCTGTGAGCATGATCTAGAGAACTCTTCACCACATTTCTTGTCTTTTTTTTTTTTTTTTACAGGGTTACACACTAGTTGGTGATAATTTTCTCCTGATTGTCACACAGCCTTTAGGATCGCGCACCGCTCCAGACCGAGTCCGCAGGGGCAGCGCATTAATTTGTTGGTCTTGAGCGGATGGCATCTGTCGCTTCCGTGGGAACTCTCTCCAACAGGAATCATACGGCAGCGAGCTCGCTCTAAATGCGGACATGGGTGTTTCTCCAGACATGCATTTCCACGCATTTGTGTTCCTGGTTGCACAGTTTGGGCAATGAACCGCACCGCGGCCACATCCACACCGTCATGTTTTGCTTTTTCACGTCACTCTGACAACTTTGTGTGTCGAGACTGAAGAGCACTTTTTTTTTTTATTTGGGATTACTGTGCCCGAATTTGCAGGAATGGTTCACCCAGGAGCGTGCTGCGTCCTCCTGCCTGTAGGAAGCAACTTCAGACAGCCGTGGCTTTGACCATCTTTGCCAGTTTCATGATCTTTTAAAAGAAAATAAAGGAAATCATGAGCAACCACAAGGGCGGCGGAATGGCATCGAAAGAAAAGCTGTATGAGCTGTGGATGTTATATTACACTAAGGTGAGTGCAAGTGCGGAAGAGCTGACGGTGACACCTGTTGTTGCCACAGGTCCCTTGCCTGAACTTTATTGTGACTCCTAAATACTCTGCGTGATTCACGGTGTGTGTACAGGGTCGCTCTTTGAAAAATCGAGGTTTTATTGAGGAACTCGCGTATTTTTTTTCTCCTGCATTTACAGTGACGCTCTGTTAATAGCCGAAGCTGCCTTGTGCACACTATAAAATAATATCATGTCACATTGATGCGCCTCTAAGCTGTCCCCAATTCGAAAGCAACGCGTAAAAAATGGCATTTGAAGCTGATTAACCACTTGTTCGAGTATCCGTTGTTATACCTGTGATGCAGGTGTTACTCAGCCTACTTCCTCTTCCTGTTTCTGCTGCTTGCCTGTCTCCCCTACTGAAAGCATGCGCCTTTTAAACTGTTGGAAGATCCTACTGTCACGTATTACTTGAAGCATATGCTTAGGCTTTGCACGCAGCAGCACCGTTACGCAGTAGCCAATTGCTTTCCTCTCTCCGATGTTGAATTGACTGTCAAATTTGTTTGTGTGGGAGTTTGGTCTCAGATGTTGTCCCCTGTGGGCGTGAGTGCAGCTCAGGTTTCTGGATGTTTATTAAGGTGTAATATATTGCTAATATGGATGAAAACAAATTAACTGGAGTAAAATATTGCAAATGCTTTCATATCATGTTCCTACTTGAAGAAGGAAGACAGTTTGGTTGGGTATTATTATTATTTAATGAGTTTGCAATCTGCTTCCATGCCTGAGGACACAAAAAAGAAAAAGAAAAAAGAAGAAGAGGAGCGTTTTTTTTTTTTCAAGTTTGTACGCGCTGTATCTCATCATCACAGCAGATCTAAAGGGCTAGTCTCTTGACAGTGATAAAACCTTCTCAAAGAGTGGCTCATGTTTCATTATGTATCTCACTGAATGTTGTTTTAATGAAGGGCTTAATCCTAATCTTGGAAAGCAGCCAACGACTTTCTAGAAGAGTGAAGTCAAAGGTGGACAAACTGCAAACAAACCCTAATAAATGCATCACCGATGAAGGTCAACAGTGTATCACCTTTTGCAGCATTTACTGTCAAAGTGGTGATTGTGGTCGCTCTGGGCAGATCCCAGAGGAAGTGTGTCTAATCCACTCCTCTGTGCTCCTCCTGCTGCTGCATGTAACTGCAAAGTTACTGAACTTTTCTGGTTATGCAACAAATAAAACAAGTAGTAGGTGCTGTCACAATCCATTGCTAGAACAAATCATTGGGGGTGTGTGTCTGTGAGGTAGGGAGGGGTTGCCCTGAATCTGGCTCGGTCAGCTGTCTCACATCTCTATGTGCAAGATCACTTCCTTATTAAGCTGCCTCTTGGCTCCGTGTCACTTTCCTTCAGTTGCCCTGAAGCCTAAAAGGACCAGAAGTTTCCTCCTTTGACTTTAAGAGTGGCACATGTTTTCGCAGCATTCTTGAAAGTGTATTTTTCACGTGTGTAAACGACATACCCCGTTGCTCGAGCGGGATTTGATTTGAGCTTAAATGTCACCGCCTTATGTGACTCAGAGGAGCACAGCAGGCCGTGGAAAGGCAGGAGAACCACTACAGAGAACAATCACTGGCCTCTCCTACAAACACCACCATGTAATTGTATTCAGTGTTTTTGTTACCCGCCTGTTAGTCAGGTAGACACAGACAATATCATCTTTTAGCACACAGCCCATCTCTGACTCACAGACCTTGTTTGTAATTTGTCACACTAAAGAACGTATTGACTGCTGTAAATCACATCAGATGGACAAGAAACCTGAGCTTTATTCAACAGGGGGTTTTGTCAAAGCTGTAAATAAGCCCTTGGCTGCTTTACGCCCTGTAACACGTCTCATTTTAAGTCCGAAAGCGCCTTACGTGTCCCTGTTTGTGACACTGACAGATTTGTTATATTGGTTTAGAAATGTTGTGCATTTATCACCTCCTTTGTGCACTCTGACAAAACCAAAACCGGTGTACTCAAATTTTCAGTGACCTTATATTGTCCCGTGGAAGTTGTTAAGTATGTCACAACAACTTCATACATCATAACAATCGATTTCAGCATGTTTGAGTAAATGTGGTATCTCCAGCCTTTAATCTGTTTTAGAAAGCACAGCTTGTCATTGATAAAGGAGGTCCGCCTCCTCTGACTGTGCAAAAAAATCACATTTCTTGCCAGACCTTTAGATCAGGAGCTAATGTAAATGTTTAATAGACATTGTGATTGAGTAGCGTATTGCGCTAAAGCTGGTGAAAAATGGTAAAAGTTCTGTGCAAGTGACTCCAAAAATCACAGGCAGACGATGATTTATAGGCTGATTATTTTCTCGATGCCAGCTTCCTATTATTCTGCCACATACTGTAGCTCAGTAAATACCTGCACACATTTAAATCTAGACTATTTACTCACAGACAAGTTCTTGGTTTTCAGGGCTTGCTGATGTAATTTTGTCAGGAAATGTGCTAAACAAAGTTGTAGTTAGGGCACTTTAAGATTTTGTGCAAGAGACAGGACGTGTTTGTGTCTCCAGTTTTGTAAAGCCAGCCTTTCCAGCACTATTTCATTGCTTCATATCTCACATCTAAGAATATTTGAAGGCCATTATAAAATCCTCATGACTTGCGGGTATGGAGGTACGCAGAAGAGTCTGATCTAATCGCTCTGGTGCATAACTTGTTAGATCTTGTCTGGAAAAAATGCAAAAAGGTATTGTTCTTGGGCATGTTTGAGCTTTTCACCAAGTCAGGATGTAGTAATAACCAGTACTTTATCAGTTTTGTTGGTTTGATATTTTATATCTGTATCAATGTAATTGATTGATTGATCAATCAACTGGTGGTTACAGTAAAAAGTTACATTTGTATCTTCTTGTTTTCTATTTTGTCCAATTAAAACCAAGGACTATCACATAAGAAGAAATAGGCAGCGAGTAGTTTTACTAGAGTTAATAACATTGTTGTACTTATTCTTATTGTTTGAGTTCTCCTTAAATATTGAATCTTTAATTGACCTGTTGACCTGGTAAAAGTCAGGATAGCTCAATGAGTCATATTGTCTTAAATATCTGGTAAATATGCTTTCATGTTGTTACAAATGCATCAACACGCACCACTAGGTACAAATGAAGTGATCAGTTGATGAGATGGCTGACATAAAAAAAATTAATCAACAACTGCTTTAATAAGTGTTCAAATTAATATACTGGTAAAAAAAAATTCCAGCTTTCACGTGTGAGAATTCTTTGTTTCCCCGTCATATTTGAAAGTACTACATAAAACAAATCTGAGGATAGTAAACCATAAAAAGGTGGATTTTCAGTCTGTTTAGATAAGATGATCAATAAATCTTCAAAAATAAAGAAATAAAAAAGACTGATAGTTCCAACCTTTCAGGCTGCTCTAAGTCAGGAGTAAGCCTCCAATCACAGATGCCATTTTTCTGCCAAAAAAGAGAAGCATCATTTTCAGTCAGTAAAGATGTGAGAGTAAGATATTAGTCTGGAAGAGAATTGGTGTGTTATTATTCTGTGGTCCATAGCTTGAGGACCTAATTAAAGCCTTGAGACGCAGCGCTGGGCCACAGCGTTAACCCAGCTGCCACCCATCAACAGCTGTGAAACCACCTCCTCAGATTTCTATGAAAAGAACAAATCACACATCCTTGCTTTTGTCCCTACACAGTCAGTCGTGCTACTGTGTGTTTGTCCCAGTTACTAGTGCTTTGATGCATGTCAGCAAACTGTTCTCAGAGATACATCCATCCCTGCAGCTGACGATATATAGCCCTGTTAGCCCTGTGATTGAATCCCCTTGTGTGCCTGGGCTCCCCTGTTTACCGACCGAACGGCTAACCAGGAAAATCAAAGTTCTCTTTGCTTTCCCTTGTGCAGGAAGCTGGAGCGAAGCTGAATGCCAAGCAGCACTGAGCGGCACAGCTGCTTGGCCATGTGCAGAGAAAACAGAGATAAATGACATGCTTTATAGAGGCCAATAGCTCATGGTTGGTTTGTGACATTTGTTCTAATTGTGGTTTTAATTAGCTTTTCTAATTGTAAATGTGTCTTTGAACTAGCTTGTTGATTTAGCTGCGAGCAAATGATTCGGATTTGTTTAGAGGGGCTGATCAATAGTAAGTCGATATGGGAAGATTTTAGGAGTCGTTAAAGGTGGAGACATAAAGCAGCGCTGTACCAGAAGTCTAAGCCAGTTCTGTTTTATTAAAAAAACACACATTTTTTGGCGGGTTTTTATAAACAAGAACTGATTCAAACACCTGGTGTATCTGTGATCTCTGTCTCTCCCTGTTTTTTAATCATACACTAAAATCTACCTGTTGCACAGCCAACCAATGTACCTGAACTGAATGCCACAGCCTCTTTAGTCAACCTACACTTTATTAAGCATATTAGTGTGCATACTTGTGAATTCTATTCAATAATGAAAAATAAAAACCAGCTTATAGATTCTTATCTTCGCCCCTCAAGTTTAAAATACCTAATTGTTCAGATGACAGAGCCACACAACAATAGGTTGTTTGTCATTTCCTGTTTTCGTTGAGCACACGCAGAGATTTTAAAATGCAGTTTGTGTATCAACTTTAAAATCAGATGGGGGTTTTTCTGCATGTAAAGTTTAACCGTTTGAAGGCATCTAAAGACACTTTCTCCAATTTCAAATGCAGTTTTTGTGACTTTATAGCATCCACCTACTGTTTCAGCTGAATCTGCTCACAGTCTTCTGGTCCCTGTGCATAAGCACAGCCAGACACACTTTACAAAAACAAACTCTAAATTTCAAAGTTTCTCCTGCGACATCTTTTTTTTTTTTTTGGCTAAATATAGGAATCATAAATGTAGTCCCGGTGCTTTATTGTTACTGTGGGATGTTTTTATAGAGGCCTCTCATCAATCTACACACAAGTTGCACTACAACCAAAAGAGGAAGGGGTTTGACGAGGAGGCGAGGATGAAGGAAATAAGCTTCAGTTAAAGTGACATGTAATTTCCTGGTTGCTCGCTTTACGCTTGAAGACAAAAAACGAGCGAGTCAGACGCTGCTGGTGGTCAGGAGTGATGTGCAGCTGAGCCGCTGACTTTTGTCTACGCCGACGGTTCATCTGAGACTGGGTTCGCAAGAACCCGGCACCCTGCTCAGCCGCATACAATGAGAGATGGACAGGCACATAAGTCAATGCCAGTTGGTAATGTACATTTCACATTAATGCAGCATTAGGAAAGGCATAGTTGCACAAAGGGTTCAGGTTATTAGATTTCTGCTACTCTTACTCAGGCAACTTAAAAATGCAGATCTAACAGAACATGAAAGCATACATGTTGGAGAACTGTGCTGAACTGTAAGATTTTAATCGCCGTGCTGCTTTCCCACACGAGCTGCAGCAAACGCTGCTCACTCGAGCCATTTCTCTGCTGGTTCAGGGGGAAGTACCTGATGAATTGTTATACCATGTGCTGTTTTTTATGTTATTTGTGTACAGTGAGTCAGGCGGTCTGAGACAGCTCATGTCTTCCTTCTAAATCGGAGAAGATTCACGCTACGCTTACTTGCTTGCTCAGTTATCAGAACGCACAGGTTGTTTTGCCACATGAACATCAGAGAACATTTCTACACATTTCTCAGTTTTTTGAGTTTTTTCAGATTGAGTTTTGAAACTTTACATTCTCAAAAGTAGGGCTACTTGTCTATCGATAATAATGAGCCAGCTTTATATCGAAATCAAAGCATTGCTCATAAAAGAAAAACAGTTTAAAGTTGACCTGTTTCGCTTGTGACCTGTGTCATTTGTTTGTAACGAGATCAAGAGACTGTTGTGTGGAGGGAAGACTGACAGGATATGTTGCAGTGCAGAGACTGATGGTAGCTGTGATAGCAACTGTTGTATATAAACATCCTTGTACAAATGAAGTTGTCTTACATGACATTATAGAGGGGCGGTAATAAGAACCTCTTGTCCGAGACGAGGATGTGCTCACGGTGAACACAGGGCCGCTGTTGACGTTATGGGTGGAATTATGATTTGAATGAAAGGAACATGTTGTTTTTGTTTCTTTCAACCTCCCCCGTGATGAAAAAGGAAAGAAATAGCTCATGTGTTCCTCTCTGTGAGAATTGCATCTCTTTGCAACATCCTGTTACAAAAACAGGTCATAGCATTTTCTGTAGCCACCGTGTGTCAGAGTTTAGCGCTAAACCTTTCTGTTTGATACTACTTGGTCCAACTGACCCCAAAGAGCTTGCTTTTATAGGTGGGCATTTTTCATGCCCTTCATTGTTTACTAACACTGTACGCCTAGAGGCGTGAAGGCCTATTTATTATAGCCTCACCTGTTTCTTCTTCCCTTCCACAGAAGGATGTGGGCTATCTGCAGCAGTGGCTGGAGGCATTTGTGGCATCCTTTGAGAGGCTCATTGATGTGCAGTCGCTGGAGCCTCGGAGGTGAGCGGCTATTTATTTTACACAAACTACAAAGCCACAAATTTCCACCGGTTTATATTCCGCACTGTGGACATTGGATGTGACATGTTTATACTTCACGGCCTCTGCTGCAATCCCTCTTTGCTCTTACTTCCCTTCTCTTCTCTCATGTCCTCCTCTCTCATCTCCCAGGCTGGAGGAGTGCAGCTCAGAGGTGCCCCTGCTCCCCCGGGAGGTCCTGGTGTTCCTTAGCACGCAGCTATGGCACAGTGCGCTACACCTCACCGGCGCTGCAGAGCAAAACAGCAGCACTCCACACCCACTGCTCCTCATCAAGTTCTTCATCATTGTTTGCAGGTGAGGGCACAGCCTGCTGTGCAAATGTGTTGTAATGAGAACTGTAAACATGTTGCGCAGTTAATAGGTTGTGCTAATCGTAGCGTTCTGTAAAACAACTTGCAGACGTTCTCACGACGATAGGCAGGAGATGACTAATTAGGACAGGCTACATCTCGGGTTCCAAATCATACGCCCGAATTTGCGTCGCATGTCTCATGATGTCACCTTAGTTCACGCAGTGGGTGGAATTAAATCTTAACCACTATCAGTTCTCTTTATTCAACAGTCTGTACCAAAAAAAACAGGGTGTGAGGGGAACTGGGTAATTTCTATTTTTCACAGATATAGTAACGTTTTTGAGTGTTTTTTTTTTTTTAATTAAATCAGATTTGACTGGTGATTCTACTGTAGATTTTTTTATTATGCTCCACAGTGACTAACCGAAAAAAGTGCCCTCACCCCTTTCAATCTGTGAGACCTTTCCTAGCACCTTTCCTAACCTAATTCTATGATTTCTCTTTACTTCTAGGAATATGGAGAACATTGATCCAGAGAAGACCCCTAGTTTTGTTTTCGAGACTATCAAACTTTTGAATTTCTGTTTAAACCAGGTAAGGCCCTCATAAGCAAGATTTCAGCGACACAGTTTGGCTCCCCATACATGGACAAATTTGCTGAAATAGGATATGGAAGTAGAGATCCAGTAGGCTTACACAGAACTGGGTAGTAAAATATATATGCTTACCCTAAGGAAAGAGAACTAGGCTATGGTTAAAAGAGAAGTGGGTGGGTGTGCAGTTGACCTTGTTTTCATTGTTAAGGAATTTGAAAGATGTTCAAACAGGGGTTTATACTCTGATTATGAACTACAGATGATGCAAATGTGAATAAATGTGTACCAACTTTCATTCGATCAGTTAAAGAAGGGACAAGGGGAGAAATCGTCTCTGGAGTCGGTCGTGCAGTACGGACTTGTGCTGTGCGAGAGCCTGTTTGACCCTTATCAGACGTGGAGGAGACGCCTAGCAGGGTGAGTGTGTGTTACTTCAACACTGGACATTGCCTGCGTGAATGTGTGGGAGGTGGAATTTGGGCGCACAAAGACTAGAGGAATACTGTTATTTGCATTCAACGTCTTGCACAATCTTTTGTCACAGAAACACTTTATCTTGTTGCATCTAAGCCTTCAAGTCAAACAAACCTCATTAGTACCAGCGGTTTGAGTGGCAGCCGCACACTAACTAGGCGTGATGTGAATGGAAGCGTGGTGACTCGAGTCTTTGTGTGTTACAGGGAGGAGGTGAGCTTGCTGGAGAGGAACAAGTATAAGTTCTCCCCGCTGGCCTTGCCAGAAGAGCTGCCTGCCCTCTTCCATGGTGAGACACTCCCTTTCAGCTGTTCTGCAACTCTGATCTTTGTCAGGCTTCACATACCACAAGAATCAAACAGTTCCAAGTGAATCACTGTCTGGGAATAAAAAAGAAAAAATATATGTGTATGTAGAAATGGTTCAGTTGCTCAGCATGTTTACTTCGGGTAAAAAGAACTCAGTTATTCTGCGTCTAATTATCAGGTCTCAATCAGCTGTCCAAGCGTTAGTAATTATAGAGTCACGTTTGCTCTAATCTGTTAGCCATGTGGGAAATCTCAGGCTGGACAAGTTTCAGTATGTCCACATTTTAGGAGGATTATCATAATACCAAGCTGTAATTGGCAATGTTAAGGGGCTACTTGTGTAATACCGAGCCTATAAGAAAGGCTTAGGCTTTTCTCTTTTGCATAACTGTAAAACAAAGAAGGCACTCCAAGGGACGTTTTCTGAGGCGTTGTGGTATGAAGTTTTCCCTTTCATTTATTTATTTTTTGCTGTTGGTCATTTACTATAGCCCCGTGTGCTATTTATAGTGACTGGAGCCTGGAATCGGTCCCAGTATGCATTAGGGAAAGAAACAAACTAGAGAGGCTGAAAAGAAAATGTTTTTGCTTTAATTTAATTATATTTTGAGAGCACTGCGTTTGTTTTCTGTCTTGTGGTTCCAGTATTAGCTTGTCTTACATAATATTGTTTTGGCTTCCTGACACAGAAAGTCTGCAGGAGAGCGAGAAGATCCCAGAGTTCCTCACGCTCAGATTGGCTCATCTCCAAGGCGCTGTCATCAGTGGAGGAAAGGTCTGCTACTCTGTCCTGTCTATCAATAATCACTCAGCAGTCTGAGGAAAAACAGTAGACAGTCAAACTAAAATACAAGTGAGTCAGAGTCACGCTCCGCCTTGTTTTTTGCAGAAGAATGGTCTTCTTTCCATCACTCCTTACTCTGTGGATGACCTCTTCTCGGTCCTGCGAGCATGGTGCTGCCGGACCTCCCCTGAACCCAAGGACACCAGACTCCCGCGGCTGAGCTTGCAGTGCCTGACAGCGATGATCCATCTCCTGCACACCAGCAGCCCTGTGGAGCGGCAGGTGGAGATCAGGACCATCCTGGAGAACTACTTCCAGCTCCTCAACTGGAACCGTCCACTTAGCAGCGAGCAGGAAGACAGGCAGTCCTGGGAAGACAGCCTGATCTCGCTCCAGAGCCAAATGCTAAGTAAGAGCACATTCACTGGGTGCAGATTGTTCCCTTTTTGTTGATCTCTCTCAGTCGGTATGAAGGGCAAGAATCAATTGTCCCAGTGTGTGATAAATAAGATGAGTCAACCCTATTGTTGTCACTTTTAGCTGCTATTCCTGAGATCCTGCAGTGCTCTGACAGACCAGTCCTTCAAGCTATCTTCCTGAACAACAACTGCTTTGAACACATCCTCAGACTCATTCAGAACAGCAAGGTCAGAGCAAGTCCTTTAAAAACATTTTGTGTCTGCTCTTTCATCTCTGTGCTCTTCTGAACCAGCCTCCCTACCAGTCTGTCACCTTTTTATTTGTCTCACGTCTATTTCCTCTGTTGTTCTCATAAATGTCACATCTGCCGCCTAATCTCTTTCTTCTTTGGTTACCTTGAAAAAAAAATCACAAATGTTCATGCTTCCATGTTACTTGTCCGTCACTTGGCTTTGATAAAGAAGTACCCCTGCATCTGTTGAGAGAGACCAGGATCACACCTGTCTCTCCTGCCTCTCTCGGATGAGTTTTTTTTTTCTTTTTTGGTCTAATTGTCTTTTTGTGCTCTCTGTGTGTGCGTGTCTGCCTGCGTGTGTTTGTATGTCCTGTAGCTCTTTCAGAGCAACAGGCGTAGGCCGGAGCGTGAGGTTGTGTGTGACCTCACCACGCGTTTACTCACTGAGGTCGAAGTGGACCAGGTACTTTCCCCCACTCTGTGTTGCTATTGGACTGTCAGCAGGAAACTCAGTGCTCTCTCCACTCGTTAGCTGCTCTGAGCTATTTAAACAGGAAGCTTAGGGCAGGAAGTCTGGCCTACACTCATTTGTAAATACAGCAGGTAGCACTGGCTGTACATGATAGTTGCCGTCTCGAGTTTTCTTTTTATCTGCCATCACACAAGTGTCCTGTCACAGCTCATCTTAGTTATTTCAGGCATTATGTTGATTTCTATCACAGATGTAAATAGGCTGAATTCCCTGTTGACAGCACTGAGCAATAAGAGCATGCTGTGTTTTTCATAGTGCATGAAATGGTTGCTTTTGGGTGCACGTCTTCCTTCTTTTCCTCATGCGTTAACTGCTCTGACGTGTGACTGGTGGTGCTTGTATAAAAGATCTGGCTCCTATCCTGGAGTTTGATGTTGCTTAATTTCTCGCAGTAGTTGAGGATTGCCTCAGCTCTTTCTTTTTTTTCGGGTTTTTTTGGTTGGCTTTGGGTTTTGCATGCTGAGACCTATCAGTAATTAACAACGGGGCGATTGTTTGGTGACTTGTTCAACTGTGTGCTTACTTTTAGTACTTATGGTGTAAAAACTTTTTTAAAGAGGGCTGTTTAATAAAATTCCTCTTACAATTTGTAGATATTCGGTGCAAAATTCATGTGTTGAAGCTTTTGTGTAGGGTTTACTTTTAGTTTGTTTTGGGAAATTTTGGCGCCAGGTCATGACGATGCACATTTCTAATCAACTGTGCCTCCTTTTTTCCATACAGGTCTGGGAGAAAGGGTCAGACAGTATTACAGTGCATGCTTTGGGAGTCCTCACAGCTATAATGAGTAACTCACCCAATGCTAAGGTAAAGCCCTCCTTGATGTTCTCTAGACAAAAACCTGCATGTTCTCCTCAACGCTACAAATGTTACAATTCCTGGTTGCTGACCAGGAAAGTTGCTTTCCGTTAATGTGGGGAAAGCTCATTGTATTTCCTTCCAATATATGGAAGTGTGCCAGCTAGCTATCCCCTGCAGAACAGCGTTCTCCAGCCTATTTCTGTCTCACTTCCCCTCAGGAGGTTTTCAAGGAGAGGATTGGCTACTCCCAGCTATTTGACGTGCTGAAGAGTCAAGGTCAACCCACCAAAAGGCTTCTGCAAGAGCTGATGAACATGGTGAAATATGAATTTTCTCATTTTCCTTAATGAGTACAGAGACAGTAGAAGTCAAACTGCCCCAGTTTAAATGGTGTTATAGTCATTAGCCTAACCTGTCTATATCTTATCCTTTATTTCTTATTCTCTGTCTTCTATCCAGGCGGTGGAGGGCGCACACGCCCATGCTCATCACCTTGGCATTAGTAACGACCAGCCTCTGCTCCTGCTCCTGCAGTGGCTGCCTGACCTTTCAGGTCAGAGGGACCTGCAGCTGTTGGTTGCTCAGTGGCTGGCTACCGTTTGCGGTGGCTCCTTGTCTTGTCGCACGGTGGCTGTGGAAGCAGGCATGGTGGGGGCTCTGCTGCAGGTGCTCTCCCATCCCCAGTGTCTGGACAGGCAGTGTGCAGACTCCCTGCTGGGCCTCTTGCAGGACTTGGGCTCTCTATGTTTCAAACCAGAGGAGCTGAAGAGTCTCTTGAGACTCCTCAGGGTTGGCCAGGACAACGGCGCACTGGCAGGGAGGGTCCACCCCTACTGCACTCGCGTTATACGTGTGCTTTCAGCCATGGCAGCCAGAGAAGGAAAGGACAGTGCCTTGCAATATTTTGATCTTACACCCCCGATGGCAGGGATCATGGTGCCCTCAATCCAGCGATGGCCAGGCAGTGGGTTTGCTTTTCACGCTTGGCTCTGCCTTAACATGGAGTTCCCCTCTTCTCACTCAGACTTCTCCAACAACCGTAAACCTACTGCCAGCTCTGGCATGGGTACTCAGCATGACATGGGAAAGGGACCACGCAGGAAACAGCTCTACAGGTAAAAGGACACATTTGTGAGCAATAAAGTAACAACACGATATAATTACATTTATTGCTGTGGACTAAAGTGCTTGACTGAGATGCTTTTTTTCTGTAAAGTTTCTTCACAGCGAGTGGAACTGGACTGGAGGCCTTCTTCACCATGGAGGGCGTGCTGGTGGTGGCTGTTTGCACTAAGAAAGACTACATGGCTGTTGCTCTGCAAGACTATCCACTAGCTGACTCGTGCTGGGTGAGTGTGGACACCTTGGAGTATATCTGATGTAATAAATTTCTCTTGAGAATAAAGTTGCTGTGAAGTTTGAACTAATGTTCATAATGCTCACCTTTGTAGTATTCAAACTTTTAGCATGGCATTTTTTTTTTTCCATCAACACGTGTGTTTGCTGTGCTATATTCACAGCATTCAGTGGCTATAGTTCACATCCCAGGCCGCCGTCCTTTTGGTCAGAATTTGGTCACTATCTACATCGACGGGGAGCTGCGTAAAACCGCACAGCTTCGCTTTCCATCTTTCAGTGAGGTAACTGAAACTAGCATCGCATGTATTCTATTATTAGAGAGGAGTTCCTCCTTATCATTCTAATTCCTTCTCTTTATACCCCACCCAAACCTGATCCTGAAGCCTTTTACATCCTGCTGCATCGGCTCTGCAGGCCATCGGACCACTACCACCACCACCTCTCCTAACCTGCCCACGTCATTTTCCTCCACTCCGTCACCTGAGTTTGCCTTCCCCTCCCATGCCCCCTCCCTCATCCGTTCCCAATCCTTCCCAGCTTCCTTTGCGGGTGGCCGCTGGGGGTCCATAGGAGACTCTCCAGTGCACACAATCCCAGCAGGACTGCAGGACACGGAGTGGGGGACACCCACATCCCTGGATGGGCTCCTAGGCACTGCCTTCATCTGCCACGAAGCTCTGCAGCAAACCCAAACAAGAGCTCTACATGCTGCAGGTGCAAAATGTTCTTAATCACTTTGAGCATTAGTGTATGTTAGGATTCACCTCTGCCAGAATTCAGCATACTATCAAATATTCAGGAAACCAGCAGTAAAGAAAAATCACAGTCTTTCAGACGTGTTGCTGAAAGATTAGTCCTGCGCACACTGAAAACAAGAGTAGCTTTTTTACATGTGCACCGAGCGATGTTTGCATATTTCATGACCTACATTGCTTTCTACACTTCATCACAGGCCCCAATCACGTGTCCTTATTCAAAGTGGAAGGAGAGCTGTCTGAACTCAATAGCAAACTGCTGCTGTACTACACTCCACAGGTAGCTCACTGAAACTTTCATATTGCACTACAGTGCTGTCATTGGGCGAATTATAAACAGTGCAGATTATTCCTGTTTATGCATGTGTGTGTGTGTATGTTTTCTTCAGGCCTTTAAAAATCAGATATGTCTGGACCTGGCACCCAGTCACCATTATGATGGCAGGCTTACAGGACACAGGGTGGTGAACTGGGACATCAAGGTTAGATATGAAGCATTTTCAAATGTATTGTATTCATTTTGAAACTGTATCTCACATTTATGGCAAGTAAGAAGTGTTATAACTACCCATGTTATATGCCTGCGAACTCTTACCTATACTGTACTAATAATGCACTGAGCACTGCACGATGCTATTTTTGTCATGGTTTAATTTTCTTTTTCTTTTTCTTTTTTTATGATTGTGATTTATTTTGTTTTGTCCCTGCAGGATGTTATAAACGTGGTTGGTGGTATGGGGGTTTTGCTGCCCCTGCTTGAGCAGGTGTGTGAGGCTGAACAAGTTTACAATGGAGGTCAGGAGATCTCAGACTTGCTGGGGCCAGAACTCACTTCCCCCAGAGGCCCTGCTGCAATGCTGCTGCCGCTGAACAAATCTGCAGGTCAGTTAATCTTGAGTTAATTTATTTTTTTACTGCTCTGTGTATTATATGGGGCTATAGCATACAATCAAATAGCTCGCTCGCCAAAATGAATCTCATAAATCTCTAGTAGCATATAGATAGTCTTCGATTTGTTTGCCCAGGTTTTGAGATATCTGCTTTTCGTCTTCCATTGCTGTTCTCAAGAAAGTCCCAGAGCCACAGGGATATTGTAATGATCACACTGACTAGAGAGTGGCACTGTGTAATAGGATCCCAGCATGCAACAATTCAGTTTATAAAATGTCTTCCCTCCTGGCGTTATTATTTATTTGAAAGTAGAAGCATTTAGGAAACACAGCAACTCATCCACGAAGTTTTAGACCATGTAAAGTTACAGACAGGTGCGTAAATGTTGCCAATTCTCTGTAAACTCAATAACTGCAGACTTCTAAATCTCCTCTGGTATTAACATCAGCATAAAAACTGTGTGCCGGCAGCTTTGTGGCATGGGTTTCCATGGCCAAGCAGCTCCTGTAGGTGGCCCAGTACTTACATACACTCCATATAGTATACTTTTACTGGAGCTACTTTCTGTGCCTTGAAAAGCCAGAGTATGATCCTGCAACTATGTAAAATACTTTAAATGTAGCTTTTAACTAATGTGAGAATGAAATAACATTTAGATTTGCTGTACTGAGGTAGCATCTGTAATCTTTTTAAAACTTTAGTAAATTAAACCAAGCTGTCAGCATGTCTGCATACACTGCATGTATACTGGTCAGAAAGCATTGCATGTTTATAGTTTTCAAAGCCAGTATCACAAATATTCATTATTTCCTGTTGAATTTAGTTTAGATGTAATCTCTAAGTGACATCCTGACTAGTAGTAAATTAGAGCTTAGATGTAGTGCACGATGCAATGACAAGCAGGAAGTTGCAGACAAACAATAAGCATTGTGCAATCAATCCTAATAGGTTAAATGTCAGAATCTATGTGGGCATAATGATGAGAAGTCAGTAGGTCAGTTCACCTAAGACTGGAAAAAATGTAACAAAATGAAACATATAATCTGACATATGTCTGATGACTCATCCTGAGATTAGAAAATGTCAATAAAGTGCCTGGTAATGCGAAATGATGACTGCCGGTAACACCGGAAAAAATGATTTGCCCTATTTTTCTTCTCACAGAGGGCAGACTAGAGAGAAACAGCATCGCCGCGTTCCTGCTGATGGTGAAAAACTTGATTCGCCAACACCCCGTTAATCAAGAGAGCCTCTTGCACTGCCACGGCCCAAGCATCATAGGAGCCATGCTCAGCAAAGTAAGCTCCCCTCACATCCTATCCATTCCATCGAGTGGGAACTAAATGAGAGAAGAACTGATTATCATCTGAAAGCGAATATCTGACCTTTTCCATTGTATTGATGCAGCGTAATCGCCGTGTAATAAACGGGTCTAGTGTTGTCGAAACAGCAGCGGTTCTCTCAGAATGACAGTATCAAATGATTATGTGGGGCGGATGTATGGAGTTTGCTAGACTGCACAGTCACTCTTTGAATGAGAGTGGTGATAGCAGCTGTACGACCTGAGAAAGTGCTGAATTGCAGTAAGGTTGTTTTTTTTTTAGTGATATCTAAGGACAGAGTAGTGTTTACTTTTTCTCACAGTGACATGGGAAACATTAGCCTCATGTCTCAGAGTCTCCTGTTTTAAATATTTTCAACAGTCTTCTTGTGTTTAACTTTACACAGGTGAACTTTTGCACAGACTAAGAGTGTATAAGCTATAGTTTATTTAGTTTGTTCTACTAAAGTATGTAAGGATGCACAAGTACATACAGGATGTGGCATATTTTATAAAGTGTAGTAGTATATGGGTAAAAAGCTCTATCCTGGTGCATTATATGTTGCAGATGTTGCACAAGTACTGTGGCACACATACTTTTGAGGAAATGTCTGAATAAAAACACGATGAGCGTGAATGTCAGACTGATCAATGTTACATGTTTGAAAAGGGCTAAACAAAAACATCCACTGTCTTGCATCAAACAAAACACGGATTAATGTGGCGTGTTTCCGAGTTACAACAGTGCTGATTCAGCAGCCACAGTAGTGTTTTTTTCTTCTTCGGGTCAGTGATAATTTCCTGTATGTTTAAGCTCTGAACTTGACATCATCATACAGTATTCTCAGATGTAATTCTTCAATGCACCTAGCTAGGTGTTGCATTCGGTGCCATCTTGGCCATATACACTAATCAGCCACTTCATTAGGCACACCTTCCTATTACTGGTTGGAGTTCCTTTTGCCTTAATTCTTTGTGGCATAGATTCAACAAGCTGCTGGAATTCCTCAGATATTTTGGTCTTTGTTGACATGATAGTATCACACAGTTGCTGCAGATTTGTTGTTTGCGCATCCATGATGTGACAATCCTGTTCCACCGCATCCCAGAGGTGAGATCTGGTGACTGTGGAGGCCATCTGAGTACAATGACCTCGTTGTCATGCCCAAGAAAGCAGATTTGAGATTTTGTTATATGGCATGTTATCCCTGCTGGAAGCAACCATCAAAAGATGGGTACACTGTGGTCATGAGAGGATTGACATGGTCAGCAACATTACAGGTAGGCTGTTGTCCAGTTTTAGTAAGCCTGTGCAAATCGTAGGTTTCCATTTCTTAGTCAAGTATCATTCAAAGTTTCTTAAATCAAGTAAGACATCTTGACCATTCATACTTGCATAAATGCATTAAGTTGCTGCCATGTGATTGGCTGGTTGAAATGCTTGCATTAACAATCGGGGGTAATTAATAAAGTGGCCAGTGAGTGCATGTTTAAATGTATAATATTAATGTGTTCAATCCTGTAAGGAAACTACTTCTTATTAGTGTGGCAGTGGCTCACAAATAGAAGTGTTATATACAGTAAACAAACACTACTTCTTCTTCTTCTTCTTCTTTTTTAGTGTTATTTAAACAGGGCTTCATTCCCAAAAATCCAGATAAATGAAAGCAAACTGGACTTTAATACAAACTGCTATCTGCTTGTTTCTTCTGCAGGTTCCAGGCAGTATGATGGACATGAATGTTTTAATAGCATGTCAGCTGCTGCTGGAGCAGGTTTTCAATGAGGGCAACAGTCTGCTCTTACAGCATCTCTACCAGCACCTGCTCTTTAATTTCCGCATCTGGACCAAAAGCCACTTTGCTGTTTGTCTGGGTAAGCCACAAGCAGCCCCTTGTTGTGGAGTAATGCACCTGTGAACCTTTTAATGTCTGCCGAAGCTTTTTGTGTCCCTTTTTATACATGTGCACATGGTGGGAGGAGAAGGAGAAGGGTCAAAGCACAACAGAGTGGGGGCTGAATACATTAATGTCTCAAGTTTAGGCTGTGGGACGGGTCAAAAGGGAATCGGTGACTGATGCACCACTTCAACGCCCCGTGTTATAAATTGCTGCTCCTCTTCACCACAGTCTTGCATATTAGTTTGACATTTCTAAATGTCAGCCTGAAAGAAGATGACAAAAGTATTCTTTGTCTCCCAAAGCACACATACAATACCTGCAGTCTGTGATAAACAAAAGCAAGCAGCGGATGAGGAGGAAGTACGGCGTTCAGTACATACTGGATACCGTTCGAATGTACTACAGGTAAACCTTCTGTTACGATGATGAACGGTCACATTAGGTAAATGATTAGTGTATTCAAAAATAGTCATCACTCTTATCGGGTTATTGTAAATATCCGTGTTTTGTTCACTCCCCTTTGATACCAAAACGTTGTTCCTCAGATGGGATTTCATTTAATTCATTTAAATATCTTTGGTCACAGTGTGGAGAAAGACGGCAGCTCTCTGTCTGATGAGAAGCAGACGATTCAAACCTCTCTCTTCGCCTTGCTGAAAGATTTTCTTAAGTCTCCTACACAAGAGGAGCTTCACTGCGTCCTTGCCTACGTTCTGACTGTAGGAGAGGAGCAGCAGGTAATAACTGGCATGTTTTACAGCTGTTTTTATTTCAGGAGTTTAAAATTGCTATCATTTGACCTTTTCCGTGTAATATTTTACTCCTAATCTCTTTTTCTTTATATGTTGTTTTGGTATATCTGCACTTTTCGAAATGCTCTTCGTGCAACTTCAAACTTTACCCTCCCTACTCCACATTTCTTGGCTCTTTATCAACCTCCTCCTTCACATCTTTCCCGTGTCTCTCTCACTCAGGTGGTGAAGGCCTTGGATGTGCTGTATGAGCTCTTGAGGAGCAGCCCTCCTCGCGAGCAGGTGCAGACAGTGCTGCTGGAGTGGGGCGTGGAGCAGCTGTACAGTTTGCTGCTCAATCCAAGCTTTGGGGATGAGGCCAGAGAGAGGGTCTTCAGGGTGAGATCCAGTCACCGGACCTCTGCTTAACATATTGCAATTTATTACACAGCAGATATGTGCATCGTACTGTAAACTGTGAAAATGGGATCCTCACAGTTTCCCTGTGGTTACCTTCTAGGTTTTGTACAAGATCCTCAAGAGCGAGCGTGTGTCGGAGCGCAACAAGCATCGCATTAAACTAAGGGATTTTGGCTATCGTGGACTTGTTTGCTGTCTTGATAACATTCCCGTAACCATGACCACTGTCCGGTGTCTGTACGAGCAGGTCCTCGCTACAGGTAATACAAACACAAGAGTTTTCCTTTTATGATGGAAATGGATGACAAAAAAAATTTCTCTGATGTTTAGATAAGAAAGCTGCGCTTTAGCCCAAAATCAAGTGCAGTGGTCAGTCCTGTTTTTTGTAATGCTTTGAGAAAATAATATAATAATAGTTATAAAACGTTCTAATAATGACAAAATAGTGAATTAAATTGAATGTTTCACTAAAGGTTCATAAATGTATGTAAGATTAAAAAAGCAGCAGGCAGAAGTCCAAAACAGAAACTCTCTCCCAACTTGCCTAGCTTGCTTTTTCATGCCTCCCAGACCTTCTCAGATACAATATGCTGAAAAATTATTGCAGGTTTCTGTTTGAAAGTGATGCTAAAAACATATTGCCTACCCCGGCCTTGAATCGACTAACCAAACAAACTGAATAAACAGCAATAACTTCCTTCCATTAAAACAAGCTTGAAATGATGAAACCGATGAATTAACTGCTGCTCCACAGATGCCAGTCCTAGTTTTAGAGACCTCCTGGCTGTGGCCTGTCTGTCCCATCGAGCTGAACTTACTGTCCGGCTGGACGTGTGTCGCAAGGTCAGTCTGCTTAAGAAGTCGTTCTCTTATAAAACTGGCTTTTTTCCTCCTGTCCCACCAAAAAATTTATTCTCAGTAATGAAAAGCTCTTGTTCTGTTTTACCCCAGCTCTTTCATCTGATCTACTCCAATGAGGATTACGTGAAACAGCTTGCGAAGCAGCCTGGCTGGCAGGATGTTCTCACCAAACTCTATGTGAAAGAGTCCTATGAGGCCCACGCCGCCACCATTGCCGACTCGAGCAACCACACTCCAGCGGAACCAAACTACCGGCCGCCTCTGCGCAGAGAGCAATCCCTGGTCATAGAGGACGCACGCACAGACATTTTCATGAACTACCGCACCTCGCAGGAAATCGAGGATGAGGACGAGGAGGATGAAGGTGGACAGCGGGACATCTCTGAGGGTTTCTCGGATTTATCACAGTCGCCTCCCAGTGGAGGCGGAGGCCCGCTGAAAAACTTCACAGGCTCCCTGCATTTCAAGTCGTTTGACTCGGTGGATCAGGGGAGCCACTCATCCTCTACCTCCAATCCCGTTGACATCGCCTCGTCTCACCATGAAGAAGAGGGAAGGGACTACCATCCGCTCTCCCCCTTCGGTACATCACCTTTTGATTTGGATATGCCAGGTGTGGGAGAGACTGGCACACATACACCTGCTGGTAGTCTGACCAACACACCATCCCCTCTAGAGCACTACAAACCATTCCCACCGCTCAGACCAAGGAAGAGCTCCAGTTTGTCCAATGTGCTGGATGACACCAGCTATGGGACCGATCCTCCTACTGGAGACACAATCTCCAACACGTCCAACCCACAGGTATGCCTGCTCCCTTAATGCGGGTTTCACTGCACTTAGCATGTAAATCCAGGCTTTGACATCTCGTTCCTTGTCTATGATATCTGATGAGATTTTGTTGAGCTCCATTTACCAGCTATTGTTCACACTGCAGCAGACCCCTGAGGAGGAGCTGTGCAACCTGCTAACCAACATCGTGTTCTCCGTCCTGTGGAGCGGCAGCGGAGCGGAGGGCGCGGAAGATGTGGTGTGGAGAGAGCGAGGACAGGTATTTTCTGTTCTCACCAAACTGGGCTCCTCCTGCCAGCTGGTCCGCCCTCCCGATGACATCAAACGCAGGTTAGTTACGCGGACTTGGAGAAGAAACGCACCAGGAGTGAGCCTGTCTCGCAGCTGAAAAAACAAACGAAACCACTCCTTCATCTGTATCACCTTATTGTAAATATCTAGAAGCACCGTCTTGTTATGCAGTGAATTATTCAAAGTCTGTTTGCTGCTTTGTGTATCAGCTTGTTGGAGATGATGCTGGAGTCATCACTGTCAGACCTGAGGGACGCCCAGGGAGCGTTCCTGCCTTTCTGTCCCAGTCTCGTTCGGCTCCTCAGGCTGCTGCAGGACTTCCTGTTTGCAGAGGGTACAAACAACCACGCGCTGTGGAGTGAAAAGGTATATTAGCTGATTCATGTAACAGCAACTCATTCAATATGGGATTTTATAAGTGTTGCATTATTGAAAGCCTGTATTTAACTCTCATAAGTGAAAAACACCAAAGACAAAAGAAAGTCCCTGACAAATTTGATTTAATATTTTATGGTTATATAAGCAAAATGAATCAATACACCAAGAAAAAATATGGTCTTAATAAAACCTGCCAATTTGTAGCCCAAATAATGTCACATTTTCTCCTCTTTATCAGTCAGTCACTCAGTTTTAAACACAAAGCACAAGTGCTCAATTTAAGTATAATCAGCTTACTGAATATCCTCATGATTGTGTCTTATTTTATCTCTTTCTATATGTGAGTTGAATTTCAAAATAAAATTCAAGCTAGTACAGATCAGTAATGTTAGCTTAGCTTAGCACAGGGTTTTTGGAAAAAGGTGGCCTGGCAGTTTCTGTGACTGCTCCAAGACCAAGAAACGGTCATAAAATTTGGAATGTGCTCCACCTTCATGATCCTTTTTACAAAGTACTTATAATGTGTATATGATGTGTTTCTCACTACAAGGTGCTCATCTCCCATCAGAATCAAACAGGGATACACAGTGGCTTACCCCAAAACACCTTGGTTTGTAGACAGAGCAAGCAAGGAACGGCTGTGATTGGTAGAAAGCCTGCTCTGACACCATGCTGAGTCATGACTGACCCTTTTGTTGTTTTAAAGGAAGATTTTATTATTTTGCGATGCAGCTACGTTAGCCATTGATTTTCTCATTTAACGCTCAGCGAGAAAGTAAATCAGTGTTTCCAAAAAAGATTCTCAGACTTTCCCTGAAAACTAGAAAAGTACTATATAAGAACCAGTCCATGTACTAAATGTGGAACTTGCTCTACTGAAGGGTGGAGAGCCGTGGTTGGGTGAGAAGTTTGCATTTGAATAACCTTTAAAGTCAGGCTGTACTGAATGGCTTTGGATTTTTATAGATGCTGCAAGGTGTGGAAACAGGTCTAGGCTTTGTCTTGAGTTCTTTGTTGACAGATGTTGTTGTTCTGTTGCAGATCTTTGAAGGGGTGGTGAACCTGCTGGACAAGTTAAACGCCTGGCATAGCACCCCTGGAAGTCCAGGAAACACTGAACTGAAGGAAATGGCCCAGATCGGCCTGCGTATCATCACCGGATATATCCAACAGCAGCACCCAACGGTCAGCTGCAACCACGATATTGTGCACCAACCATATATGTCAAATACTTTTCACCAAGCATGTCTTTCACAACACAAACACCTGCAACATTGAATTTTGCAGAACTGTAAAGGTTTACAGTCCCTATCATGATAAGTGAACCCAGATAAAGATAGTTTTTAAATACCAAGCCTTCTATGGCTTTCTGTTCAAAGATATTGCAGTCATACTTTTTAGGGAGTGTTCTGTATGAAAGGGCAGCTTCTGTCTGAGTTATCACGGCTGTTGTGGCTGTTCTCGCTGTAGGATAGAGAGAGCAGTGTTAAATGAACTGACCATAAGGCTTTCCATTACATGCTGCTGGTTTCATTCATCTCCTAAGTAGTGCAACTCCCCCTTTTGTCACTTTAAAGATATATTAACTTAATTGCACTTTGACATACATCACAATTTTTGGTCTACTAAGGAAAATAAAATGAATCAGGTGTTTGGAGGTAGTCATGGATATTTGCTATGTAGTCATGTGTGACTTTGAGGGACTTTTTAACCAAATACTGATATAACACATAAAAAAAAAATGTGCCTATAATAATAAATTAGTGTTATTTTTTTTTCTTTCTGAGATCTATGTGTCTGTTTCCCCTCATCAGGTGAGTGAGATGGCCTATCTCAAGCTCCACAGCCTTCTTCAGACTGTGCTCTGCCTGAGCTGGGAAGAGGTGTGCTTCTTGCTGGGGCGGATTGGTTCCCCCTTGTGGCCTGGTGGTGCAATGGACAACACCAACTACGGACAGCCAGAGACCTTTTCCCACCTTGTGCCCATCGTGCGTACGCTACTTGACCAGCACGCCGACCCCGTCAACCTCCAGAAGCTCCTGCCCAGCCTGCCCATCACCAACGGCAGCACCACCTTCGCCCAGGACCTGAAGGCCTATTGTCAAACACTGGAGTGGCAAGGCTTTTACCAGCAGCAGGTCAGTGTCAGCTGAAATGGGGCATTTAAAAATAGATGCCATTTATCTTTTGTTTAGGGAGTCTCGAGAACTTGTTCTCCTCACTAAGCACGTTTAATAAAGCGTGCACTCTGATACGGCTGCCTCTGTTCTTTGTCGGGTTTGTGTACTTTAGGAATATTTGCGGTTTTATTTTCAGGCTTTACCAGTTACCTCCCGGTGGGCAACTGAGAAATCTAATGCAAAGTTTAAAAAAAAAAAAGAAAAGCTATCACAAGTTTAGAAAAATGAAAAGGCAATCTTAAACTCCCTAATGTTGCCTGGTATTTTAGGCAGAGCTTAGTTTATGCTTGTACTTGCACCTTAAATATTTCATGAACTGATGCCAAACAGACACACTCCACACTGAGCTCAGCATTGATTTATCATTGCGCTGCGTGACAGTGTGTGTTTATAAATCTGCTTCGTTTAGATTACTTATGTATACGGATCCCGCAGTACATTAACCAGTATGGCATAACTTTGGCTAACGTGAAACTTCCAGGGCGCTTTTTTCATGCAGAAAGCGATCACATACCATCTGTCTTAGTGTGTTTTCAGTTTATTTTTAGAACAGTTTGTTGTAAATGTGCTTACAGTTTTAGCATTTAGCGTTAAAGCAGTAAGAATCTTAATACGCAGTGCTTAACGGTTAACGACAGGTTTATGCCACAGCTGCCCTAAATAAAACAATATTGGTCCTGACCAAAATGATGTTCTTGTCATGGTTAATGTGCAAGCTCTCTAATTGAAATGATATTTGATATTTAGTTTGAATGACTGAGTGTTACCTTGAATAATTTTTGACTTCTCAAAGATGACCAGTGTGCTGGCTGTGTGACCAAAATCTGTTTGCTTATTTGCTTTTATTAACCACTTCAAAAACAGTGTCCGAGCTGGGAGACAATACCAGAGTATCATTAATTCCTGCATAAACTCTGACACTGTCTCTCTGTGTTTTAAACGTGCTGCAGTCCAGAGTGTTTTTGTCCTATCTTGCACTTATATAGCATATTGGAATCCTTTTCGTCTGGCTTCAAAGCCTTTCGTAGTACAGAGATGGCTTTTGTTCTGTTTAAGCTGCGTTTAAATGTGCTTTATAAACACATTATACTTACTTCAATTGTGCCTCTAGGTTCAGCCCACCATGGAGCAGTACGAGCTGGACACGTTTGGGAGGAGCCATGACATCATGTCCAATTTCTGGAACTCGTGCTTCGATGACCTGATGAGTACAGCCTTTAAACAGGAGAAAGAAAGAGCTGACAGCAAATCCAAATTTCAGGTTAAGACCTTACGACCTTCGCACTGCAAACTGCCGAAATACAGTTTCGCATTGTTTACTTCATGCATGTGCCTGTAAAAACAGGAGGCGATAGTGGATCCCTGCTTGAAGCGAGCCCGGACTGAGAACAACAGGTACCTCATTTGGCAGAAGCAGAGCTCCAGCCAGCAGGGGGTGGTGTGGCTGCACTGGAAGTCTCTCCGCAGGCTTTTGACCTGTGAGAGAGGAGCATGGGCCAACAGGTACGACAGCTCCTCTCAGCTCTGATCAAGATATTATGTTTAGCTCTGGATTTTTAAGTTGTTACTGTGCTCACTACCCAAAATGTTCTGATGTGTACTTTGTGTCTTTGATCCCAGAGTTCAGCCGGAAGTAAAATGGAATTTGTCCAATGCAGAGACTTATTCAAAGATGCGCCTCAAACTTGTGCCCAACTATAACTACGATCCACACAGCGAGGCCAGCGCCCTGCGGGATAACATGGGTATGCCACAGACTGTAAGCACGTGAGTGTTTTTTCTCAAAGTACAAAGCTGCACTCACCACGTTGCCATATTTCTGTGATTATCAGGAGCTGAAAGCCCCCGTGGCTCCGAACCCCTCCCACTGGCTGTTGCTAAGGAAGCGAAAGTAAGCGACATGGAGGACGATCAGTTAGGAGAAGAGGACCTTCTCTTTTGGGATAAGACGTGAGTTCTGCAGAGCTACTGCCACCTTCTGCAGCAGGTTTCAGTATTAAAAAATGTAAAGTACAGACATCCACTGAAGCTGTACTTTTTTTTCAATGCTCGCAGGGCGGAGGGAGAAGACGAGAGCCAGAAAGAAAAGCTGGTTCTGTCTGAAGACTGTGAGCTCATCACCATCGTGGCAGTTGTTCCCGGTCGTCTGGAAGTTACCACACATCACTTGTACTTCTATGACTGCAGCAGTGAGAAAGAGGAGACAGAGGAGGGTGAGAAATCTTTGACACTGTGGAAAAAAACCCAAAACACGTGTCTAAGCTGAGGTGACTTATAAATGTGTCCCCCCAGGAATTGGGTTTGATTTCAAGCGACCTCTGTCACAGCTCAGAGAGGTTCATTTGAGGCGCTACAACCTGCGAAGGTCTGCACTGGAGCTTTTCTTCATCGACCAGGCTCACTACTTCATCAACTTCAAAAAGAAGGTGACGCCTGATTTAAATTGAACTGCTCAGGAAGCTGCAGCCATAATTGAAACTAATGAGCTTCTGCTGTTTAGTTTCAGTGAAGTCTGTGCTTTTGAAGTTATGAAACTGCGGCTTCTGTGCTCTCTAAGATTCTCAATCTCTCACCCTTCAGGTACGAAACAAAGTCTATTCTAGGATACTCGGTCTGCGGCCTCCAAACCTCTTTTACTTTGGCTCCCGCTCTCCCCAAGAGCTGCTGAAGGCATCTGGGCTCACACAGGTCTTAATTCATATCATTTCTTCAGACATTCTTCAGACAAAGATCATCAATCATGTACATGTTTGTGACCAGTCCAGTATTGATGTTAACAGAAATGGGTGTGCAGAGAGATCTCCAATTTTGAGTATTTGATGCAACTGAACACCATTGCTGGACGCACTTACAACGACCTGTCGCAGTACCCTGTGGTAAGTGTGCCGCACTTGTATCTACTACCACTGCTATCACCAAAGAGTTTGCACTTTCAGTGTGAGCAAATGCTACAGTGAGTTGTGTGTTTTTGTTTCTCTTCAGTTTCCCTGGGTCTTGTGCGACTACACCTCTACTGTTCTGGATCTGGAGGACCCTGCAGTGTTCAGGGATTTATCCAAACCCATCGGTGTGGTCAACCCACGTCATGCACAGAATGTCAGAGAGAAGTAAGTGGGTCTTGAAGCAGTTCCTGTGTTACCACCTGAATCGATAATCTAAATAATTTGTGGACATATTTTTCTTTATTCTTTAGATATGAGAGCTTTGAGGACCCAACGGGCACCATTGACAAATTCCACTATGGCACACACTACTCTAATGCAGCAGGAGTCATGCACTACATGATCCGCATGGAGCCATTCACCACCCTGCATATCCAGCTACAGAGTGGAAAGTGGGTGGGAGTGCTGACTAGTTCAGGAGTTTCTTGAGTTTCCTGGTATCTTGTTTTCTCATACAGGTCTTTGTCGCCACTGTTTAGGTTTGACTGCGCTGACAGACAGTTCCACTCGGTGGCAGCAGCCTGGCAGGCTCGCATGGAGAGTCCAGCTGATGTCAAAGAGCTCATCCCAGAGTTCTTTTACTTCCCAGAATTCCTGCAGAATATGAACGGTAAAGAGTGCCCATATATATATATTTTGTCAAATAAATGCTTAAAGATGAAAAATATTAACTCATAGCTGCTCCATGACTGTTATAGGCTTCGACCTAGGCCAGTTACAGATATCTCAGGAGCCTGTGACAGATGTTGTGCTGCCTCGCTGGGCGACATCAAGGGAAGACTTTATCAGAAAACACAAGAAAGCCCTGGTGAGTCTACACAAACATCCTGTGTCTCTAAAACTTACTCATGCATTTTCTTGTGAGAATATTTTGTTAAGGAAACTGCTAAAGAAGGTAATTTCTTTTATCTTAAACTGTAGGAGTCTGAGTACGTGTCCAATCACCTCCATGAGTGGATTGACCTGATCTTTGGTTATAAGCAGAGAGGCGAAGAGGCAGTGAATGCCCTCAATGTCTTCTACTACTGTACTTATGAGGGTAAGGCTAGAATAAAGAACAGGAAAAAAAGAGGAAACTTTACTCAGCATTAATTGTTATTCTGTTTTCTTGGTTGTGGCTCTTTCTTACATTTTTCTTGACCTCTGTGCAGGTGCAGTAGATCTGGATGCAATAGCCAATGAGAATGAGCGCAAGGCCTTGGAGGGCATCATCAGCAACTTTGGACAGACACCTTGTCAGCTCCTTAAGGTACACTCAAAATATTTCACAGCTTTTTTCAAGATAAATAATAATCTGACTTTTTGTTTAAAAAAAAAAAAAAGCAGCAGTGTTATAACACATTTGTGTCCAATCAGGAGCCTCATCCTCCTCGCATGTCAGCTGAGAACGCATCAAGGCGGCAGGCCCGTCTGGACACTCTCCCCCTGAATATCTTTGAACATATCCAAAAACTCCGGCCATTTAAGGAGGTACGGCCTAAAATCTTTTTAAACTCATTCCTCAACTCAAATAATGAATATTAAGTCATGTTTCTGTATGTGCATGTGTTTATTCGTGTGTGCCTCAGGTGGTAAGTGATGGCTTTCCTGTGGTCCAAGCTGTGGTACCAAAGACACAGACCCGCTCCATCACCCAGGGCTCAGATATACTGGTAAGGACCAAATTCATAACTAAACCCAGGCAGTAGCAACAGTGTTAGATAGTAGAGAAAAGGCTGGTGTAACTTTTGCATTAAGATGATTTTTCCTCTGTAGGTGACCGTCAGTTCCAACGGGTTGATAGGGACACACAACTGGCTGCCGTACGACAAAAACATCGCCAACTACTTCACCTTCTCTAAAGACCCCACGATGAATAATCCTAAGTGAGTGCCTTAACAAATAATACACCCATGGGAACTCCATTTTCTAGGGAGAAAAGTGTTCGTAAATTACACGTAATAATGTCCTGATAAGGGCCCAATTGCAGGACTCTAGAGGCAGGTGTGGCAAGCAGTAAAAGAGCTCTATTTAAAAGCTGATGGCAGAAGAAATCACACTACCCTGCTATTTTTTTCTTTTCTGAGAAGAACCTCTGAAGTACAGGATCCTTATCTGACTCTACAGAAACAGTGACAAGATTACTTTGGGTACTTTGTGCTCAAATTTAAATGTTTTGCACTCATTGCAGCATTTCCCAGGATAAAGAAAATTCCTGATAGCTGGATGGAAGCACAACATCTGTCTGTCCTCGTCCGTGATGATTCAGAGTTCCTTTTAATTTGTTGAAATTTGCTTTACTGGATCTTATTTTCAGCTTATCGTTTCCATGGATCAGGAAGCAGGAAATAAATAACGATAAAAACCATTTGAACATTTTCTTTCACACAGGTTGTAATCTGCAGAAGTCTTGACAGTTTTATGGCACATTATAAATCGTCCACATTTAGACCACAGCTTGCTCTTGTTGTTTGTTTCGAAGTCGCTTTGATCTTTTCCAATCCCGCTTTGTGTCCCAGAACTCAGCGTTTCTTGAGCGGACCTTTCGCTCCTGGGGTCGACATCAGCGCTCAGGTGCTGGTCGTGTCTAACGATGGCCGCCTGCTGTTCAGCGGGGGACACTGGGATTGCAGTCTCCGCGTCACCCAGCTGGCGAGAGGCAAGCTGGTTGGACGGATCTGCCGGCACGTTGGTGAGTTCTGATGGTTATCTGTCTTAAAGGAATATTTGTATTTTGCATTGTTGCGCATTTATCTGTGTTTCTGTGTGTTCTTCGAAGACGTTGTTACTTGCTTGGCTCTGGATCTCTGTGGCATCTACCTCATCTCTGGTTCAAGGGACACATCCTGTATAGTGTGGCAGGTTCTACAGCAGGTGATCATCTTTATGCTTAGCCTCACTCACATGCAGCAGTTGTAAATTGCACTAAGAAGCAGCTGTGCTCAAAATGAAGCCTTCACGCAAAGAGTCTGTCTTTTTTTTTTTTTTGTCATTCAGGGTGGTGTCTCCAGCGGCTTGTCTCCCCGGCCAGTACAGATTCTCTGTGGGCATGACCAGGAGGTAACCTGTGTGGCCATCAGCACTGAACTGGACATGGCTGTCTCAGGATCAAAGGTCAGAGATGTAAAACTTGGACGTGTTAAAGATGAAATAAAAGTACTTATGCTACTATTTAAGAGAGAAATTTAAAGATGTTATGCCAGCGATTTTTTTTTTAAATCTCCAAAGTATCTCATTATTAAATGATCTAGATCTGTTTCACACATGAAGTCCAGGCAACGTTGAGAAAATCAAGCCAGGCTGTGGCCCAGTGTTGATCTTTTGCACATGTAGCATACAACAGAAGATAGTATGCTTCAGATGTGTTCTCCCTTCTGGAAATACTCCGTTTTTTTTGATTAGAGTGCACAGAAGGCGTCCTGCCAAGCTGCCCCTCAAACTTTTATATAAATAAATAGCATCAAATCCTCAGGGGGCAAACAGAAAATTCAGGTCTGCAATTCTTAGCTCTTATTACAGGAACTTAAACTTGACTTCTTACGCCAAGAGTTGTCACCTCGCAGGATGACAAGATGATAGGTTTAAGCTTGAAGTGCTGTTGGATCTTTAATGAAGCTCTGCTTGTGCTTCCTGTGTGCCAGGATGGAACTGTGATAGTGCACACAGTCCGACGAGGCCAGTTCCTGCGAACATTGCGGCCACCTAACGAAAGCTGCATACCCGCCCAAATCTCCGGGCTACAGGTGGGAATGGAAGGCCACATTGTGGTACAGACGTCTCTGGAGGAACGCTCCAACAAGAAGGCACGTCCAGTAAACATATATTTTCTAATGCATTCGAATGTACGGCTCCTTTTTTCTTTCCGCTTATGTCACTATCCAAATGTTGCTTATTCCTGCAGGGCAAGTACTCCATTCATGTTTACTCAGTGAACGGCTGTCTGCTGTCTTCTTTCACCATGGAGGAGCAGGTGACTGCACTCCACCTGGTGTCTGAATATGTCATCCTGGGAACTATTCAAGGCAACCTCCACATTCGGGACTTATACAGGTAAAGAGATGAAGAACACAGTGCAATGTTAATTTAAAGGCTGCTAATTTATAGCATTTGCACAAAACTTCAGAGCAAAAAAATGTTTGGTTCTAACTCTTCCCTCTTTTGCAGCCTGGATGCTTTGGTGACACCCCTGGCCTTGAGGGTCACTGTGAGGAGTGTGTCTGTCACCAAAGAGTGCAGCCACATCCTAGTGGGACTAGAAGACGGGAAGTTAATTGTGGTGGGGGCTGGGAAACCAGAGGAGGTGAGAAGCAGGAGTGGTAACTGTCAGATGTGAGAGAGTGGGGGTGTGGGAAGGAGGCTCTTGTATGCTAAATATTTGCTGAAAACAAGGTTTTTCTTATGATAATCGAGCCTTTTTAGAAGTGAAGATTAACGTGCTGACCCTCCTCCTTTCAGGTTCGCTCAGGACAATTCTCCCGTCGTCTGTGGGGCTCCACGCGCCGCATCTCTCAGGTGTCGTCAGGTGAAACCGAGTACAATCCCACAGAGAATGCTGGCAAATGAGACGAGCGACAGTCGGGAGGAACCCTGAGGACTCTGTAGGATGCATCGTCACACGCTCGCGAGACTCAACAAGGCCTCCCTGTCCTTTACAAACTGTAAAGAATAGTAAACTATGCTCTCCAGCCAGCCACTTATCTCTCTGAGAGAGCAACTATACACTGAGCACTTTCTACTCTTAAATGGTTTTATATTTTATTGCATATTTCATTGATGGTTACACTGTTTTTAATCAGCATCATTCCAAAGAGTGGCCTTGTTTTGTGTATGGAGAAGAGCTCCGTGTTTGCGGTTGTGGACTGCTGTCGAACTGTATGTGCTCTGAGTCATATTTCAGGGGACTGACTCACTCTGATCCACATTCAGCCTCAGACGCAAAGACGAGTCGTGCTGTGAACTCCCCGGGCTCCATGTTTTTCTCCTTTATTGTCGGAGACACGGCTACAATCCCTGTACTGTTGAATGTCCCAAAGCCATTCTTTGGCAATGGCAACTTCTTAAAACTCCTGAAAACTTGAAAAAAACTACAGTAGATGTTGCTTGAGATTCCCAAATTGCAATACTGGTAATACCGCAAAAGGTCAGATTTTGTAAAGAGAGACACGGGGTAACAAGGCTAGTATACTTAATGCTGTTTTATAATGTTTAGTGGTTGAAAGATCCTTATCCTAGCACCAGAAATACACCAGGATACCACATTTTATAATCTCTGCATTCCTTAAGGCTCTAGGTAATGTAAGACTGTTACAATTAAAGCAATAACTGCTTTAATGGTCAAGTATGTGAAGTATATTCGTTTTTTTTAACTATGTGGAGTTTGGATGCAATGAACCTCAAATGCAGGGCCCTCTGTTGCCTTATTCATGATAGCGTTAAGGCTTTTATAAATTCTTCTGGAATGGTTTTGTTGCTACTCTGTTCACCATATGACTGTATTCCTGTTATATTTGAGCTCAAAAGTGCCTTTTTCATCTAAGGCCTTGTATAAACACTGAATCTAAAATCACTATATGTCAGATTTGTTGTCCCTGCTGATCCATTTTGAACACACTTTTCTACTCCACTGTGACTCAGACGTGGATTCGATGAACTGTTGACTGTGCTGGTATTGTAAAACCGCTTATGAAGTACTGAGAACATCTGAAACATGTGTGTAGAAAGTCTGTCAGTGAGTTTTAGAGGAATTCACTTCCTGCCAGCTTCTTTTTTTTTCCTTTTTCTTTTTTCTTTCTTTCTTTTTTTGTAATACTGCGGTTGGAACAAAGTCGATGTTTTGCAGTGTCATTAATGGGAGAAAGACAAAGGGAACTATCTGGGTGAAAGCAATACCCATAATATGTTGCACACATAAAATGACTAGTTGTCAGAGATTCTCTGAATAAGATAAGAAATGCATAAGAAATGTAAAGGAAACTATATTTGAAATGAAATGTTTACTCCTCATTTCAACCTTTTTCTCCACTGTTTGATTCAATGGGTTCAGACTGTCTAAAAATCATATTTACACAGCAGTAAGGTAAGGATAAATGTATAAGCTGTGCATTGCTGAGACAGTCTGTGAATAAAACACGTCTTGCAAATACTGATATCGCTTTATGACGTTTTGCTCTAACCAGGGCGAATGCATTATTTCACACAACTATGCAGTAACTCTCAGAGACTTTGAATTCATCAGTTTTAGATGTACGTCTTCGCAGTCATTGCAGCCCCGATCCTCCACCTAAAGCACTTTTGAGTCGTGCTGTATTTTATGTATCTTAATTCAGTTTTAATTCAGATTCAAAGTGATCCGTAAGAAACGCCATGTGTGTTGCAGTTGGACTTGATCCATTTCTCTTTCCCACTGTTACTAAGTGGTGGCATTGCTCTAGTAAAAGAAAAGTCCAGCTCCTTGTAACTTTAAAGACATTATTGTTTCTGTTTGCTCTCAGTGTGAGAAGTTGTATTGCTCCTTCCCGATGCTTATTTTCAGTGAACCAACAGCCCTGTTACCTGAGGTTGATCAGATGATAGGGCTGAAAAATGAGCTCTGATTGTGTGTGTGTGTGTGTGTTTGTATGTGTGTGTGTGAACCCCAGGAGGAAGGAAACTGATCTGCCGCCACAATGTAGCTCATCCAGCTCCTCCATAATCCCAGCCTTGCATGCGTCTGTGATGTTAACCCTAAAAGAGTTGAAAAGGTCACAGCAAGCAAGAGCGCATTTACTTCAAGTGACTTTGATCTCCTGGTGGGCCGAACATCCTGTCAGCCTCCCCATAAACGCCTCTATGAGGTACAATTCAGTAGGGTTGGGAGGGGGGAGGTGGGTGGTAAAACTGACCTGTGGACCTCCAGTCAAATACAAACCACAGCACAGTGAATAAGGGAAGTGTAGTAGGAGGGTGCAGTTGCTCTGATGTGGTCCCTCTGACAATGGAGGGAGGGATTAACACCTCGCTCCCAGTTGCTGCCAGCATCTCCGTCTGACCTCTCCAGACCTGAGGGCAGGCGGAGGGGATTGATTTCATGATATGCTGCAATTTTGGTGTTGTTCAAGATGTTCCTGCCAAGAACCACAACAACTCTCAAATAGTCCTCGCTCAAACGACCTCAGATCCCATCCCCCGCGTCCTCCTCCTCTTCTTTTTTTTCCTCCACTGGTCCATTTCACCTTGGCCTGTGGAGAAAAACTTCATTTTCTTTCCTTTTTATAGCTTCATTATCATTCCCAGTCATGTATAACTACAAACAAACTCTGATAAGCAGTTTGTGCTCCTACAGCCAGATAATGCAGACAAGTGAAGGGGGAAGACACTGATGAAGACTGTTTATTTTTCTGATTTATAATAAAACTTGCTTTGAAGGATGGTTACTGAATCCTAAAAAAAAACAAAACAAAACTTTTTTTCTTTAGTTCCAGTAAGATAATCTTATTGGAACCTGTTCCCCATAAAAATAAACTTTTAGGCTTGTTTTCATAGTGAGGCAGATTTGTCTGCTGTAACTACAAACTCATTTATATTATTTTTTTTTTTTAAATCAGTCTTGAAATAAACTTTATTTTTCTTCGTATTGCGTTATTTAACAATGCATGTATTTTTAAGAGCGCTTATTTGATTCACACTCTCATAGTGCCTCAATTAAAAACTCATAGAAGATAAAAATCTACTTGATTTTGCAGGGCAATAGTAGCTCTACGTTGTGGTGGTTTACACATTCACCTAACAAACGAAAGTTCCTTGGTTGAAGGAGACGCAGATCCCGAAGTTTGAGTCAGGCAGGGCATCCGGCGTAATTTCTTTTTTTAAAACTTAAACAAACATGCAGCCGAAAGTAGATTTAATAGGGTGAAAAAAGAAAAGAAAAGACGTGTTTAAAATATAGACTTAAAACTAAAAAAGAATTCCTCAGGCAGATTGAGGTTTTTGCAGTGCGGAGACTTTGTCAGTTGTTATGAATGAACGCAAAGGAGATCCCTGCTTGTCTCAAATATTTTTTTGGCATTTTATCAGAGGAGGAACATCCTCAGTCTCCTCTTATCTCTCGGCAGGCTTTGAAGTGCAAGTAGTATTGTGTCTGAGAGATCTTTCCATTTGTTTGCCTCTGAAGTCTCCGGGCCCCCTGCGATGCGCTCTCTAGAATTTACAAGGTGTGTAATTTAGCCTGGATTGGTTTTCTAATCTTTTGAATTACTTGAGATCAAACATGTACTTCTTCTTAAGGGCGCTTGTTTGATTCGCATGCCCTCTTTTGTTTCTGATAACAACTGATCACAGCTCTTTGCGAGCATCCCTGTAGGGCCTAACGCAGTAAAACGTGATCGGTAAAGTCCTGCTTTTACGCATTTTTCACTAGGATTACTCAGCTTCAGATAAAAAAAAATGTATCCAACAATGCAACACATTTCATATCTGCATGTAAAGTCTTATTTTGTTGGCTAACTGACAAAAAGAGCAGACAGATAAATGCAGGAGAGGCAATAATTACAATAAAATTTTGGAAAAAATTAATAAATATCAGTACAAACTATCCGAACAGTCTAGTCTATAAACTAATACCTTTATCCCATTTATTAACGCGACTGTTTATGTATTAATGTCCCATTATTGTGTTTAATACTGGAAACTTTGGGGCTGCTCTTTTTAAGCTAGTGCACTGAGCCTGTAGACTAATACACGTAACATTAGATACATAACATTGACACACCGTCGATAACAATGACGGTTGCCTTTACTTTTCTCCCTTCCTGTATCGTCTGTACTTGTTACCGAGCTCCGGGATGCAGCCAATCACGAAGCCGCACTGAAAGCCGAGTAGATGGGAGGAGAAAAGGCTCCTGAGAACTCGCAGCAGATTCATCTGTTGCAAAGCTGCAGGAGTGTGGCAGTTGGTGCATCTCGTGAGCTGAGACAGAAGAAACTTTGTTTTAAGGTAACATTGAGGAATGCACTGACACAGACGCATCGGGCTGCAGCGCTACGCGGAGAAGACCGAAGGATTATACACATTTTAAAACTGCTTCCTCACGCGTAAAAACCCTCATCTGGTTACTGGACTATGACCGAATTCTCCTTTCTGTGGAACCAGCGCGTTTTAGGACAAGTTGGTGTATTTAACTAGACTCGGGGAACTTGAGTTTTTGGCATTTTTCATGCCATTGTTGGAGGCTGCAGAGTGAAAACACTGTTCTGTGGACGATTTTGAGACGCCCCTGTGTGTCGAAGCCAAAGAGGATTTTGGAGCTGAAGACATGAAACCGTTTGTCGTATGCGCATTTCTGCTGTTAAAAGTAAGCTACAGTTTATTACACGCTTTACCACCACATGAGCTAAAGTCAGATTTTCACTTTGACGTGTTTTCTAAGGCGTTTCTTACTTATTCCACACTCGTGGCTTTACATCAGGGGTCTGTTTAAACTTGAGTAAACTTAATCCAGCTCAGTTTTCACCATTGCTCCCAAAGGAAATCTGTTTCACAACACAGAACCGTACTTCGTCAGGGCTGTCACACGACACATGTTGGTGAATATAAGCGTCAGAGGTGATAATAGAGTAAAATTAGTGCGTCTTTGAAAGGCTCTCTTGACAAAACTGGAATCGAACCGTGGTAAACATATTTCTCAGATGCACATGCTAAGACGAAGCCTACTGAAGACCTCCTTGGCACTATTTCTTCCTCTTCTTGTGTGTGTGTTTTTGTTTTTTTGTTTTTTTTATTGCAATCTCATTGTTTTCCCACGAAACTTCGCATTTTAAGCCCATCGCACCGGCTACAATGAACCAAACACATAAAACAGGAACAAAACCCAGGAGCACACCATTTATCAAGATTAAGCAGCCACATTAAAATAAATGGTGTATGATTTAAAGACAGATTATAGTTTCGGTGGTGTTTGATAGCATGCCATTAAGCCAGGATCAGGGTGCAAAGAAAGCCTCTACCTCACAGTTGCAGACAATAATTTGACACTCATCTACCTGAAAAAGCCCATGGGGCTTGTAGTCCTGTCTAGACATGCTTTTTAAGAGTCAGAGCACTTTTGTTAGATCAAAGTGGTTAGATAAGGCTTTAGTTCTAAAAAAGATAGGTATCTCTTTATAATTATAATATCAGTAGGATTAATTTGTGGAATTTAAGATGCTTTTCATTTGGGAAAAACACAAAAGGAATCTTTTGTTTCCAAAAATAATTGTTTCATTAGTCACTATATGATTCAGTGTGGAAGTTGGGTGTTTTTCTACTACCTTAACTCTTTCTACAACACATTTTCCATTTAGTTTACTGTACGCGTTGATACATTTGTTACTAGTGGTAGTTCCTGGTGAAAATGTGGCCTAGTCTATTACTACTGCTGGGGTCTGGATATCCGGAGCAAGGCAATTATCATCATTTTCTCCCAGTTTGTGGTGTGTGTGTGTGTGTGTGTGTATGCAAGGGGGTAGTTTAGTGTGTTCCCACCCTAATTTGAATTTCCACAGAGTAGGCAGACTTCAGGATCATTTAGTACTTTTAATTACCTCATTTACTTTGGTGAGAGTTGAAAACCGTTAGATGAATAGTTGGTGTATCTGCGCGCGCTGTCTCGTTTGATTTAGGATCACGGTTGTGGTGGAACCCTGTGTCCTTTAATTTGTCCCTCATGCTGCCTGCATACTGCACCAATAGCAGGAATGGGCGCAGATGTGCTGCTCAGACAGGTTTCCCCTCTCAGCCTGGGCTGACTCTGCTGAAAGACCTCTCACTGTTGTTGCCACAGCCGGATTGTGAAATATCATGGGTCAGCATCTTCACAAGCGAAGAGCAATCTTTTCATGTTTATTTTCACACAGATTAGATTAACAGTGGAAACTCACATCTGCAGGCTTTAAAAGGGAGCTCATTTCAGAAAATGTTTCAGGCATAGAGGCGGCTGAAATGAATTGTGCGCATGTGTGTTTGTGTGTGAGATCCCCGATGACTGAGTGACTCCAGCAGCCGTGGAGTTGAGAGCCCTATTGAAAGCTGTGCTCCTCGGTGGTCCGTCTGTTCTCACTGGGGAATCCCTTTAGATTGCAGCTTCTTACCTTGATGGAAAAAGCAACTGCAGCTTGGTTCCCCTCAGACTTTATATCCCCCCAGTACAACAGATAAGACCCAGAGGACTCTGAGGGAAATTAAACTTTGCTTGAAAAGTGAACATAATGACAAGGTATGACGTTGTAGCCACACAAGCTGTAGCAAGATGATTAACAAGAGCCAATAATTAAACGGAATCAAGTTATATACATGTTTAGAAAGCAAAGCGTTTCAATTTATGTGGCACGAAACTAAAAATAACAGTTTTTGCCTTCTGAGTTTACAAGCAACAAATAATTTAGAAGATGTTTTTTCTGTTATTATGTCTACTTTCTAGACTTAAACAGGAAACTCATCATTGTCCTGTAAAAGTATAATTTACTCCTCTTAGTACTTAAAGTTCAATTTACCCCTAAGGAGTACTATTTAATTTACATTGAGTAGATATTTATTCCTGTAAGGAGTAGATGTCAGTTCCCGCTGGTTTCCAGTGTGGCATGAATGAAATCTTTCATTGTATACTGGAGACCAATGGGTTAAGCGCCAAGCATTTGCCGGCGCCTGCTCTCTGTACAGTTGGCCCCCCAGCCAAGTTTAATGAGTTACACCAACCAGACCCACACCAAGCGTTATAAAATGCTACAAATTCAAGCTCGAGGTCAACCCCCCCCCCCATCCCCCCCACACACACACACCAAAAAAATGCCAAAAAACAAAACAGAGCCACTGTCACTAAATATTTACCAAAGGATAGATTAAGAGGCCAAAAGGTTATTAAGCACTTCATCAGTCACATGGAGAGGGCAAACCAGGGTTACCAGGATACCTCTGTGCTACAAGTTATTGTGGTTATGACGCCAACTCAGATATCCTGATTCCTCCCTGCTGGATCCTACCACCCCAGTCTCCTAAATGCCTCTGTTCTGGGTTGTGTGGCTGGTGTTCAGATATCATCAGGCTCCTCTGTAAGCTGTGCGGTCAAACTGGCTGTTGTTTTTGGAACGAGTCGAGCACAGTTTCAAAGCCGATTCCCCTGTATTATCAGCACGGAACATTTTGGGTTTCGCGACTGGAGTCGCACCACTGTGTGTGTGTGTGTGTGTGTGTGTGTGTGTGTGTGTGTGTGTGTGTCCGTGCGTGAGTGTGTGTTTTTTATCTGGGGGGCTTTTGTTGGAGGCTACAGGTTCACACATGTCTCCTGAGTGTCTTGGCAGACTTCAGAAACAAAGAGAGACATCATTGAGGTTGTTTAGCTGTTACTTTTTTCCTTTGCAGGAGGTTAGTTGTTAGACATCTGTTTGCTCTTGTCAGGCCCCAGGCGGAGTAGGTCAATCTCCCTTAAATATGTGTGCATGTTTAAGATGCCGTTGCATAGAGCCTGGAGAAGGGCGTGTTAGTGAAATACTGACCTTCACAGACACACCTGCGGGGCTTTGTGACTTCAAAGCGCTCCTCTTACCCAAACGGACACTCTCATGCTGAGCAGCCTTGGTTAACTGACACTCTTGCCTGGGGCCATCTCCTTTATTCCCAGTCACCGCCACAACCAGTATAGTTAATTCACACAGAGAGCGCTCATTCACACAGAATTTAGAATGAGTGGAGAGGCAGAAACTCAGATGTTTTCTTTTTTCTTTTACTTCTTTCACGCTCCTTTTCTGGTTGTTTTACTTCCCCCTTTATGTTTCATTCTTTTCAATGACCTAAAGCCATGTGATTAAATCCAGCAACTCCTGTCAGGCACCCTCGCTCCCTGCACAAGCTGTTAGGAATGTCTGATCTATTCGTCATGTCATAACTCAAGCTGGGACCTCCATTACCCACTTGCAGATAAGGATTAAGAGCACTTATGGGTGAAAACCAAGGCAGATCGAAAGATAAAAACAAGGCGGGTTTGGGGTGTGTGTGTGTGTGTGTGGGGGGGGCATTTACAGTTTATCTTCTTTGCTGCTTCTTTAATCGTGCAGTCCTATAACTTTATATCCAAAAATGGCCCAAACGTATGATTTGTTGCCTTAAAAAAAAACCAGTAGGGGTATCTTATTTTTCTTACTGTGTCACTTTTGCTGTAGGTTACTCTTGGAAATGCCTGTGCCAGTGGTAAGTTCACTGAATCAGGGGAGTGTTGCAGTCTGTGCCCTCCTGGGTTTGAAGTGAAGGTAGAATGTGGGAAAAAGGACACCACATGTGCACCGTGCCCAGAGGGTAAGCACTTATAATCTAATGTTACTACTCTGATTCAGCATGTTTCAAGTGCTTCATCATTTTCTTCACCCAGTTTGATGCAGAGTTTGTAATCTTTCCCATAGGCAGATTTTCCTCATCTGAAGACCTTGGCTCTTGCCTTCCATGTGCTAGGTGTCCACACAGTATTCCCACTTTCTCTCCATGCTCTGCCACTCAAAACACACAGTGTGAATGTGACAATGGCTTCTTCTTTTTGAGCTCGTACAGCTTGTGCGCACCTTGCTCCACATGCAATCGCGGCGAGGGGGTTGTACGGCAGTGTGGCTCTATGGGAGACACTGTGTGCGCCACCTGCGGCCCTGGAACCTTCTCGGAGGCGGTTCGTCCCACAGGTCCCTGTCAGCCTTGCGCTCGGTGCTCTGAAAATGAGGTGGAGATCCGGTCCTGCCTGCCCCAATCTGACACACTCTGCATGGGTGAGCTTTATCAAAGATTTAGACTCAGTAAATAAAATGCATAAAGGGAAAGAAAAACTCCCTTTTAACAAGAATAAACCAAGAACCATGAATAATCATGGGGGAGGCTTTTATCAGCTGTAAAAGTTATTAAAATAAATTCTATTAAAAATAAATTATCCAGTGGGTTGATTGGGGTCTTGATTTTATAACTGGCTGATAATCGGAAAATACAGAATAGTGAGAGCTTTATCCTTTAAAGATCTGATGCAGGCAATAGTGCATAAAAAAGATGAAAGAGAGAGCTGAAGGGAAGGGGGAGACAAGCAGCGGAAGAGTCTCTGAAAAAATGAGGACATGTGGTCAACATCTGCATCTACACTTCACTTTGTAACACTGTGAGTTGGGAAACATGAGTTGTGAAAAAGAGCCCACTTAAGTGCTGTAGTCCAATTGATATGAGCTTGACAGGTCTTTAGGTTAACTGTCTCAAAAACCTGAAGGTCAAGCGAGGCTGCTGACCCTGACAGCAAGTCTGCTCGCTCCCAAATGGCTACACCCGCTCTCCAGGAGTTAGGTCATCTGTGCACACCGTGGGTCCATAAGTCATGACTCTTTGACCCCTCGTGGGTCAGCACAGTACGATATACTGTTTGATCCCAAAATAGGCAGACGGCAGGAGGGAGAATCAGGCTGGAAACGGGGGCAATGAAAGGTCTGAAAACCTCAGGGGAGTGGGATAGCTGAGGCTATCATTACATCTGGTCCTAATTTATGGTGTGCAAATGTGTTCTGACGTGCAAAATGTGCACATGCAATGCTCCTCACTGTGGCGCATGTCCATCTCCTAATCTTCACAGAGAAGAAGCTGCACATTCTCTCTCGCCCCAGTCAAACCGATGCTCCTCGGTGGCCCGGCGTAACGGAGGACGGGAAGACCAGTCCTGCTCCTGGAACGACTGATTTAACCACACAGGAAGAGAGCGGCAACAGCAACATTCTTGTATATGTGTCTGTTCTGGCTGCTGTGGTGCTGGGTTTGCTTATTTATGTGGCTTATAAATGGTAGGTTTTCGCTGAAGAAGGGTCCTTATTTTGAAATGTGCATAAGAATCTGTACATATTCCCCCAGTGATTAAAAATAGGACCTAATGGGTAATTAACTATCATTGTTTTTACTGTGGTCTTCACAGCTGGAGGTCATGCAAACAGAAGAAGGCGCTCTCTAAGGCCCGTGCAGCAGAGTTGGGAACATCTCCAGAAGGAGAGAAGCTTCAGAGCGACAGTGGTGTATTTCTGGATTCTTACAGCCTACAGGACAACCAGCCCAGCAAAGGTATGATAGCCACAGACGCTATGAAACTAAATTAAACTGATTTCAAATGATTCAAGCTTTCTAAAAATGCTGCTAAAACATCTAGCAGCTCCCCGAGAGCAGTGGATACAAAAAAAAACCAACCTTTCCACCCATCGCGGGTTTTTGGGATGTCAATATAAATAATTTCAGAGCTTTTTCCATCTTTAATATGACGAATAACCTCTGCAATTCAAATGAGAAGCAAACTGCTTAATGTGTAGTGTGTTTGTATAAGAGTGCACACCCTCATATAACTGAGGATTAACCAAAATCAACCGATTTTGTTAAACTAATCTGGTCACGGCAAAAAGGGCCACTGAGAGTTTACAAATTTTCAAATTGCTGAAAGGTATCAGTCAGGAGAAGGGTACAACAGAATTCCCAAGGTATTAAATATACCATTGAGCACAATGGAGACAGTCATCAACGAGTGGAAATAATATGGCACAACAGTGACTTTATCAAGAACTGGACACCCCTCAAAAAATGATGAAGAGATAACAAGAAAGCTGTTCAGGGAGGCTGCCAAGGAGGCCTGTAGAGACATTAAAGGAGCTGCAGGAAGTTCTGGCAAGATCTGGTTGTGTACTGCATGTGACAACAATCTTCATATTCTTCATATGTCTGTGCTATGTGGTAGGGTGGCAAAACAGAAGCCTTTTCTTGCAGAGAAAAATACCCAAGCCTTGCTAGTTTTCCAGAACAAAATACATCCGGTCTTCCTAAAAGCATGTGGGAAAATGACAAGACTGGACTTTTTTGCCGTAATTCCAAAAGTTGCTATGCACACCACCAAAAGAGCACAATAGCTACGCTGAAGCATGGCAGCAGCAGCATCATGCTTCAGCTGGAATGTCATCTTTCATCACAACAATGACCCGTAGCATACATCCAGATCAACAAAAGAGTTACTTCAGCAGGGGAAGATTAAAATTTTGGACGTGCCCGAAATCTATAAACACACCAGGAAATCTGTGGGCGGACGTGAAGACAGCTGTGCACAGGAGACAACGCGAGGGAGGGTGAAGACATGTCACGCTGATAGAGTTCTACCTAAAAAGACTAGATGGTGTTTTAAAATACGAAGTCACTGAAGCAAAGTATTAGGTTAAGGGTGTACATATTTATGCAACCAGGTTGACAGTTTTAAAGTTTTTAAGTAACAATAACAATGCTTGACTTTAATGATGAGAAGAAGGCCAAAGGGTAATGTTTATTGTTGTTTTTCCCACGCTTTTGGAATTTTAGTTCATTCCTCGTGACCAAACACTTTCAGCTCATGCTGCTTTCTTTATAAGTATTTTCAGTGCCTCTAAATGAGAAGGACAAGTGAGGACATTTCAGGAACCAGTCCTAACTTGGAAATACGCCGAGGAATGATTTCTTGGTGGAAAGTCGAGCAATTACAGTTTATCCACTCAGCGCATTGTGTTATTCTTTTAAATGACGTGGTGCCTCAGACAATCCAAGACATCAGTCATATGTTATTATCTCAGCTGTTGTTTTTAAACATCTGATTCTTCTCGGCGAAACCTTTCTTCCATGCCCAGGGACGTTTGCTGCTTTACCGATGAGTTTTTAAAGTTATGCATGATGCCGCCTGCCGTGTCTCTTGGAAGTTGACGTTCCTTGAAAATCCCTTTTAAATCACATGTGTGTTTGGTCTAACCTCCTCTGTTTTTGAGACAACTCCATGAGCTTTGCCGCGTTTATTGGTTAGCTTGGAAACTTCCACAGGAGGAATTTCATTTTCAAGTTCATCCATTATTACTATTTTATTATAATAAAATGCAACTGTATTTTGCAGGGGTTAATTTAAGAAAAGCGATATTTGATTGGGGTCAAATATATATGAAAGCAAGTTCAAAAAGTTATATTATAACCATACATGGCTTGTCTGCAGACTGATGTCTGGCAGACAAGCCATGTATTGCATTGTGGCTTTCAGAAACTAACACTAAAACTAAACAAAGTCTCTTTGTTTGGATGAAATCTCTGTATCACCTTTAAGTTTTCAGTGTTTTCCACAACAACTGTAAACTTCCTAATTTTGCAATAATTAACTTGGTATTTCTAAAAGGACACAGTTATTCTAGCGCCCATGTTTGTGGTATTTTTTTATAGCTTTTGATAATATACTGTAAGCACTGCTACTGCTTTTCGGACAGATGTGGTAACTTTGGTTGGATTTTGTTTTCACAGGTAACATGAGAGACAAGCAGGACAGCCGTCTTTACACGAACCTACCTCCACAAAGACAGGAAGAGGTGGAGCGCCTCCTGCAAGAAGGAAGCGGCCGAGGCTGGAGGCACCTTGGCGCGGCGCTGGGTTATGAGCCTGAACAGCTGGATCTGTTCGAGCGGGGAGAGGCCCCGGCCCACACACTCCTCTCTAACTGGGCCCAGAAAGAAGGCTCCACTCTGGGACTGCTGTGCTCTGCAGTGGCCCGCATCGAGAGGCCCGACATAGTAACAGCTCTTAACTGTCCCGTGCAGGGGGTGTCTGTGGTCTGACAACTTCTCGACCCTACGTGTGAAATTCAGAGACTCGGGTGAAAAACTCTGACATGATGAGAGGTACTCTGATATCACCACCTCTGCCACTGATGGGTTTTTTAATCGTTTTTTTTTTTTGTTTTTTTTTTACCTTCTGAACCTTTACTCCAGTTTATGTCACCATTTGATTGTACATTGCTCTAACTGCATGACTGATTCTCCTGTTAATGTGTCCTATCAACACATAAGCAGGATGCTAACGGTATAAAATGTTGTATATCTCATCACTGCAACTGATGCTACCAGTGAGAGAACAACCTGATCATCTGGGATGATGTGGAAAGATCTCCTCTCACACAACAATAAGAGCATTTACAGTGTTGTTTATACGCGCACACTACTATTTCTTGTAAATATTTAGTTAGTGGCAGGAAGCGAAATAACATGTTTACATGTTGCATGAGTTTTATTATTCAGAGACATCATAAATTAGATCCATCCCCATGTAAAAAAAACTCCAAATATATATTCACATATATGTATCCCGCCCCACGTTGTTGTACAAATGCACACAGGTTACGTCATCATGTTTTTAGTATGGCTAGCCTTTTTGTTATGACTCACAACTGAAGCAACCACTATGGTACAGCTGATTTTGGCATGTTTTTTGCCTGTCCAGTATGATGTGGCTTTTCCTAATGGGGATCATTTGTGCGGGTTTAATGGGCATGTGGTCTGATTTCTTCAGGAGAACGCCAAGGTCATATCTCTGTAATTGTCGCCATTATTGCTTGTAGTTTATATTTTTTATAAGAACACTTTTATCTTGTATGTAGATGGGAACTGCTCACTAGATTGTTTGTTAAAAGTTATTGCCTATTCTGTTGGGGTTTTTTTTTTTAATCTTTTTTTTTTTTTTTTCTGCTGCAGCCACAAAGTAGCTGTGGTCATTTACACTGAGGAAATATCAAGCACCGTCAGATCTAACCAGAGACCGCGAGAAAAGAAGCATTCTGCTAAACAACTTTCTTAGCGCTTTCTGAAAGTCATCATTTAATTGTAAACGCTTTAAATGTTAAGGGGTTGGTAAAGTCCTGGATTAAAGTGGAAATTTGTCAAGATGCAGATGGAATTTTCCATTTTAAAATGTAGAAAAAGTTCTCAACATTAATCCTTGTGTTCAGCTTGACACCTTGTTTTTGTATTTATTTTAACACCACTTCAAGTCAGAAAGTAAATAAAACCTATGAGATATCTGTGGTGGCTTAGTTGTCATTTAACAAATACACTTACAGCCACTTTGTTAGGTATAACTGTTTAGTAAGTAAGTTTAGTGAAAAAGTATCTAATCAGCCAATTTCAGAAAATGCTGATTTGCTGGGATTTTAATCACAGAGTTCACAGAGACTGGTCTAAAAGGAGAAAATATCCAGCGAGCGACAGTTTTCTGGGCGAAAACGCCTCGTTTGATGTCAGAGGTCAGAGGAGAATGGCCAGACTGCTTTCAGCTGACAGGAAGGCAACAGTAACAAGATAACCGCTCATTACAACCAAGGTATGCAGAAGAGCATCTCTGAATCCACAACATGTTGAACCTTGCTAGCGCTGCAGAAGGCCTCTCTAGTCAGCTAAGAACAGGAAACTGAGCTCTGAAGGCAAAATGAGGTCTATTCCAGTACTCACTACCTGTAACTAATGAAATTGCAAGCAAGTCTAACTTTGATGTTTAACTTCTTTTGCTTTTTTGTGGAATTACAAATCAAGTGTAGCATTATACAGATGATAAAACATCAGTCTTTATGCTGCAGATCTGCTACAATCAGCCTGGGGAACTTGCACCTTTTATTTAGTTTCTCGAGGCTAAGTGATTATTTAGAAACTCGTTAAAAACAAAAAAAGAAAAAGAAGCAGAATTACAATTTAAAGTTACAATCAGAACAAATGTTAATACGTTTTAAAAGGGCCTTAAACATGAAGCACAGAAATGAAGAACAGATGAAATATGTAAAAGTGATGATAAAAGAGCTCAGCTGACAAGAGATTCGACAGGCCTCATTAGTTTCACACAGTATAGTTTAATTTTCATCTTTTTGTCATCTTCCCAAAGGCCCAAACAGTTCTAACATTGTTTATGTAATAATGATACAGTGTTTTATGACCGTCTAGTGAAAGGCAACAGTGAACAGTTGTATTTGCACCAAATGAAAAGTCTTTTTTTTTAGGTTTACGGAAATAAGACATTTATTGCTAAAGAACCACAGTCCCATAAACCTACGTCTATCATCTTTAGTCAAAGTATAAAACTCATCTGATGGGTTAGAGTAACAAAGTTTGGACATGGAATAAACTACTTCTCTTCAAGGGATTTAGTGTATGAGGACGTTTCCTGTCCAAAACCCTGAGGGGAAATCATTTAAGAGGTATTTAATAATTTGAGGGCGAAACCAAAATAATCTTAAATCTTCTGGAGGAGCAGTTTTCTGTTTCTCACTGAGACACCATCTCTCATTCCTCCTCCCCTTCTGCCGTGAACTCGGATCTGTTAATGATCTCTTTGCCTACAGTCCTAAGTGGGAGCAGGCATCGTGCATGGCCTAGAGCAGCGTTACATGCCGTCACACACTCCAGAAGGGACTGCTTAACTGCGGTCTGGAGCACACGGGCATGAGGCTGCGGAATGTGCATACACTGGAAAGGGGGTGGGGTGGGGTTGGGACCCAGAAGAGAGAGGGGAAGCACAGCAGCGCCTCTTTCTACTCCTCACAGCTCTCCATATTTAGAGCACACTGAATGTCTCTAATGAAGGCAGTCCATACTTTTTTCCCTTTTAGCGGGGCCGAACATCTGGCTCAGTGCTGTGCGAAAGTGCCGTAGTGGCATTCGTGCCATGTGCACCCTTTATTAGAGGCGGGAGCAGATCTAAAAATGGGATTGGGTGTGCGCGACGCTGTTAATCATGAAGCACGAGGCAGTCACATTTGCTTAGAGATATTCTGGTCTATTTAATTGATGCTCAAACAAACCTAACTGAACTGCACCGCAGAAAAAAAAAAATTGATGTGATTTTACAAAAAAAGTTTATTATCTTTAAAATGTTTTTACACTCGGTATGACAATGTGCTTACACAATACTTACAGTAGAGTTGGGTGAAATTTAATTTGTACATAGAAAAATAATAATTAAAAAAAAAAGAAACACCACCAACAATAACAACTAAAAAACAAAACACATGAACATCTCCCTGGCCACTTCATTAAAATAAATTGGCTGTGAGTCAGTGGGCTCCTAAGTTTCACTGACTGATATGGGAACTGCATCAGGAGGACTAAGCTGGTGAGGATGGGTGGGCTCACTGTGCTCCATCACCCTACTCTCCTGCATACAGCTTTGTTAATTTTACACAATATTTACACTTTTAATCACCAAATCATATTCCATTTACAAAGTGTCTGCTTAATTAAGCATTCCAAAAAACTATTATTCAGTATATTCACATATAAAGCAATGTACATATGTTGGAATTCTTTTTAATGCAATTTTATGCGATGTAAAATCGATGACCTAATGCTAAAGAAACAACTTTTAGTGCCAACTGTAAAAATCTCAGAAATTAATGAGCGACAGTTTGTCGACCAAAGTGTCTCAAATGTCTTGCTAGGACTAAGAGTGGTAAAAAGACTGAGCACGTGGGATGTTTAGAAACGGTTAAAACTGCAATGCTACGACCTTCATTCTCAGAATCATTCCTGCAAGAAGAGGAAATCGGGCAGAACAAGTTGAGGAAGTGGGGCCGGACAAGAAACGAGGGGGTGGGGAAGTAACTGGACACACACCTAAACAGCATGTCAAACATAGCATTCAAACCCTGCTCCCATTATTACACATTAACTGATAAAAGTCAAGAAAAGATTGACCGCTAACTCCTTTTCGCCAGCCTGATTGCCACCGATTGATCCCTCAGTATACCGTGAGCAAAAAGCTCCCCGTGAGGGAAGATTACTTGAAGTAAGAAGATGTGGAAAATGTAGGGATTTCCATAAGGATCACTCTGACCTCAGGTTACATCATGCATTCATAAAACAACAGAGGCTCCAAAGTCTTGTGGTTAAGAAGGCAGGGTTTGCAGGAGTGGAAGCTTGGACCTCCACAGCCCATTTAAAAGCAGCACCAGATATGGTCAGTGGCAGGGGGCTGAAGCGTGTACAAAGGGGGGAGAAAAAGGAGGCTGGGGAGGGAGAACTCGACTGTTCGGGCACGGATCCTTTTTTTTTTTTTTTTTAAACAGTGGAAAGTAACAACAAAACTTTGATAAATGTGATACCAAAGCTGATTCCTGTGAATGATCCTCATTCAGGGATATAACAGTTTAAAAACTGGAATTGAGGTGATCATCTGAGGAACTTTTAAGAGCCGCAAATGAAAAAAAACAAAAACGCTAAAAAATAAAACAGTCAGTGAAAACAGTCTCTGTAGCACCCCTCAGTGTCATCGTCTGAGAACACTGCACCTGGAGTCTTGGGTTGGTCATCAACAACCAAGTCTCCCAGAGTCCGTATATCGGGGCTCCTGTGCGATCCGCAGGGCCTGGAGAACTTCAGCAGTGCAATTCGTAGACATAAATAGAAATAAAGAAACTACTTCACTGTTCAGGCTGGACAGTTCGTACATGTGGGAGTGAATGGAAAGGCAAATCTGTGCTTCTCCTGTGTTAGCGCAGAGCAAAGTGTAACATCTGTGGCCTGAAATGCTTCAATACACCTCTGTGTCCTCCTTGGGTCTGTACACGGCGCCGAATCGCTGCATGTACTTTTTGATGTATTCCTTGGTCTTGTGCTTCACATTTTCATTGCACTCGAGGTCCTCGGGATTCTTGCAAGCTTTCAACTCCTTATTCATAACTCCGTGAGTTAGCTAGAAGACAGAGCAGAAGTGAGGAAAGAGTTAGGCATTCATTCTTGCCCTCAAGTCTACAATAAACTGATATTGAAGTTGCGGTAGAGTGGTTAATCCCCTTTAGTGACTTTGCTCTTTATAATTTGACATAATACAATGCTGCAGTCTTTAAATGGGTGAAGCCTAAGTCGTCTTTCTGTTTACTGCGCCCATGTCCTCAGAGTCCTGGTATGTTCGAGTGGCAAACCACTCGCATGCACTATCCATGGACCTACTGAGAATCATAATGGAAAAAAAACCCCCACCGCCCTTTGAAGAGATGCTGGTTGAAAACAGCTTTTGAGAAGGAGCTAAAACAAAAGAGACAGTGATAATAGCTAGCATGTACAACATTTGTTCTGGAGGCAGAACACAAAAACATTTGGCTGGACGCCGAAATCGTGGGAGTTTAATTATTTAGTAATAGTTTGAAGGAAACTTTGAAAACTTTGTTTACATTAAATGCTGACCAGCATCCTCACTGTGCCGTGACCACACTAGGAAAGAAAGAAACGTTTGCAAGGACTTTGTGGAAAACTTAATCCATGTATGAACACGGTTACCTTTCTAGCCAGGTGTTTGAAGTCTTCTGTGTTGCTGATGCGTCCAGATTTGCAGTCTGGCTTTCGATAAGGATTCAAGCATTGCACTATGAACTGTGACATCTGATTAACAAACAGGTATAAAGTTAAGTAATGTACAGAATTAAAAAAACAAAAACAAAACAGAAATGGCCGGACAGATTCACGACCATGCAGATCGAAGCGCAGACACTGTATATATGTTTAAAAAACAAGGAGTTAAAAACATTGCTCTTAACACAGTTTGTGGAAACTCTGACTCACCTCCTTGCGAAAGGTCTCTTTACTTTTCTTAGCGAGTTCACTGGAAGTGTCTGCTTCAGCCGTCTTTGTGGAAAACTGCAACGTCATCATAAGAGAAACTCATTAACAGGCTTGTTTGCGGACAAATATAACTTTGAAATGTTGCGGACCAGAATTAGCACGCCACTTTGCAAACTGATTTTTCTATGCTGCAAACCCAACCCTAGCTTAGCTTAATTAAAACATTCCTACAAGTTGCAACGACAGCTACTGAGGTCAGTAGGGAGTAAATGAGGCACCTGTTCACCAGCTATTTGAAACAACGCAGGGATATCCTGCCAGGGTGCTGCTTCCTCTCTGGCCGCAGCCTTCCACAGCAAAGCCAAGCAGGCAGCAGTTAACTGCCTACACCCACTACGAAGCGGTGAGTATCAAGAACAAGCATAAAGGATTCACACACACACACAGCCGCACACACAGAGGAGGAATCCAGACAGTGAGACAGAATGCTTTGCAAGGCTAAAGCATGTGTCATAGTTTTGAGCCCTGGAGGTGGGCACCACCATTGTCTAAAGTCTACAGCTCACACACATGTAGCTGTTCTTGGATTAATGAACAACATGGATGTTTCACCTCAGTCTTGTTTGTTAAATGAACCAACACACCCTACGAATAAATCAAGGAATCTCTGTATGCGTGTCAGTGTGTGTCTTCTTTGTGTTTCTCAACAGCTGTTGTATCTCGTGAGTCGGAGTTTGCCCGGATGATGCGTGGTCTCATTTCTGGGGTTTTGTATGCAGACAACACTTAAGATTTGTGACCTCCTACACGATGGCGCGTCTCTGTACTGTCACCACTTAAAATGACAAAGTTTACAAATAAACTTCCACCGACTCTCACGTCTACCTTTGCTGTGGGCTGCATGTCCGTCACTGTGCAAGTCTTTCAAAGAGACAGTTATGCAGTTAAAGCGTAAAACCCCAAACTGCAAATAAATGAAGGCTAAATCTCCCACATGGTTTCCATTATCCTTAAAGACAGGATAAAAAATGAAAGGGGAAAACAAAGGAAGCAGAAGAGAGGAGATGAGCTTAGGCATCGCCTCCTCTTTAGCCTTGAGGCTAAAGGACAGACAGCTGAGCAGGGGGCGGGGCGTTTAGACACACTCTTAAAATTTCTGTCTCTCTGTAGAGTGCGATGAAGCCATTTTGTGAGGTGTAGTCGCCGCCAAGTTTATAAGACTCGACAGAATGTGGTGTTGTGCTGAAGGCTTTTCTTCTTCTTTTTTTCTTCTTAGTTGAGAAACAGCTGAAAGTAATCACTGGTGCAGCATCTTCAATTACCTCAAGGAACAAACACTATAATCGTGTTTTGCATCCAAGCGCAAACTTTCTGGGGAACTAACGAAAAAGTAATGTGGATTCTTTCTCATTGTCAAACGAAGGAATGCAGAGATACTTTTCCACTCTGTGAAGACTGTTACTAAAACCCGCTGTTTCTGACCACCCACCTAAGATTAGATCACAACAGTTAACTTTTTTAAAATCTTTCAGTGAAGAGTAATCAATGTCAAAAGCTCACTTTGGAAGGATTTTCATCATAGGTGGGTGTTCCCAGGTCCATCTCTGATTCATGGTCCACACTAGTGTTGTCACTATTTCCTTCCCAGGTTGGTGGATCCCACTGTGTTTGCCTAAAGGGAAAATAAATAAATAAATGGAACGCAATATGCTTGTGAGGACTTTACTGAGGCACACACACAAAACACCCCTGCAACACAGTTTTACTAACCTTGTAACAATATGGTAGTAGTAAATTTTGCCTTCAGGGTCCCGAGCCACTTTCCAGTTGGGAGGTAGGACGATAGTTTTGGGTTTAGGGGGAGAAGGTGGAGGCAGGTCTATCACACTGTTGGGCACAATCATTTCCTGGAGAAGAAAATAAGTTTTAAACTTAGTATGATCACAAAATATACACATACAGCTTCACTTTAATGTGTTTAAAAAGAGATCAAAAATTACTGACACAGCTTCCATTTAAAAACAAAAAGAAAACAAATTGACATCTAATTTCTAATGTATATGGCCATTATGTAACAACTTAAATTTGTCACTATAACAACTGTAGTTTGAAGTCATACGTGTTTACATTCTTATAAACAAATGGGACCCATTTAGCTGGACTCTGTCTCATATTAAAAGGGACAGATGCATAATTCAGATCTATACCGCCCCCTTGTGGCCACGATAATACAGCTTGTTCAAAACCACAAACTCAACTGCCTTATAATATCATGTTTTACGTCTTGTCTGTTACCTGCTGAACAGTTTGAGATGTTACAATGGTGGTGACTGTGCCTCCCTGCTGCACCACCACTCCCTGCTGACCAGGATATACCGGCTGGCCATGTAGGTAGCTGGCTGTGGGATCAGTGTATGCCTTCAAAAACAAAGCACAATTAGATGGCAGTCTTACAGATGTTCAGAACCTCTTTTTTCTTTTTTAAGGAATAAAATAAAAATATCCTCCTCTGAATTATGAGCTTAGTTTTCCCAAACTCCATCGAATTTGGGTCAAAAATATACTACAGATTGGTCAGGAAAAACATAATTTCCTTTATTAACCATCTTTTAAAAGACTGTCTTGTATTTTCATACAGTTCAATCACAATAAAGATATTAACATTCGCTTTTTTCTATATCAAGGAGTTATCTCTTGTATATCATAATATAGGTTATTTATAAAAATTACACAAAAATCAAACGTGGGCAATGAGCAAATCTAAGAAAGGTAAAAATGGACATTTGTATATGACCAGAGCAAGAAGATTACCTGTATGACTGGAGTGTTGGTCTGGGGGTAGGGAGCAGGGATGCTGTAGATTGTTTGGCAAGGCTGGCCCTGATAATAGATAGCTGTGGGAGTCTGACCCTGTCCCGGGGCTGTGGCATACTGCTGTGCAGGTTGTGTCTGCACAGTCACTGCCTGCTGAGTGGTGGGGTCCCAGAGAGTGGTGTAGCTCTGTTGGCCCTGTACCTGAGGGGCAGACTGGGCTGGTACCGACAGGACAGCTACGCCTGCATCCTGGGTTGCTACAGTTGGCTGGGCATACTGCTGAGGGTTGCCAGAGGCAAGGTTTGCGGTAGTGACGTGCTGAGGGAGATTGGTGACTGGAGTGGTTTGGGGAGTGGAAGATGGAGAGGTCAGTCCTAGATCTGAGACGAGACGCTGGGGTGGAGTCTGTTCATAGTTGAGACTCGGCTCCACTGTAGGTGTTGGGAGAAGTACTTTGCCCGCATTGGGGTTGGAAGGATCCACAAAAGTCTGGATGGGATATCCAGGTGGGTACGTGATGAAGCCAGGGCTGGAGGCATAGGCTAGAGCCGGGTCATAAGCCAAAGACTGGAGCTGCTGCTGCTGCTGTTGAAGCTGTTGCTGCTTCTGTGCTTCCCGCTGAGCAACCTCCTGTTCAAACAGCTTCCTGCGCTCCTCTGTGGACAGTTTGTTGCGCTCCTTGCCACCAACTCCTCTTGGTGTCTTGCTGCTGTTAGATGGATCAAACCTTCACAATTCAGAGAACATGAGGACAGCTGAGTACCAAACCTTCACTAGGAGAGTTTGGGAAAAGAAAAAACACTATGATTCGAGGACACAATCAACAAATAACACAAATTCCTACCGTTCCTCAGTGCGTCGGCTGCTCCTCTCGTAGGATGAAGGTGGAGATGGCGAGCGTCTCCTCCGTCGCTCAGAGCTGCGCGGAGTTTTCTCAGAGCCTCGATCGCGGTCCCTGTCTCTGTCCCAATCTCGATCCCTGTCTCTGTCCCAATCTCGATCCCTGTCTCTGTCATAATCTCTGTCTCTGTCCCGTTCCCTCTCCTTCTCTCGCTCCCGTTCACGTTCTCGGCTTCCTGACGTGGTGCGTGGCGTCAAAGCTGTATCTCGATCTCGGCTGCGATCTGCCAGAAAAATCAAATTATATTAAAAGTTATGCAAATAATGTTTCAAGCCAAACATAAACTTCGAAGTAACCGTACCTCTTCCTTCCTTATCTACTTGAGTCTTCTTTGGTATCCTGTACACCTCCTGAAAATAACAGAACTTTGACTTTGGAATACAATGATGAGAGCATCGCAAACATTTGGATGATACACATTTTATACATGTTTATATTTTCCTTTGAAGGCGACAACTTATGAATATACCTTTAGATCCTTCCAGCTTTCTAGAAGCCTAGCAGCCATGCCACTAATGTCCAAAACACTGAGCTGTGGTTCCTGACTCCTCTCACTCTCCACATCTGAGACACCTTCCTCTTCATCTTGAGAAGGAGTCCCTATCACTGATGGATCCACAGGGGTTGCTGTGACCGCTGAGGGAATCGTGGCCTCCGGGGCTTCAGCGATAGGTGGAACATCAGTGGTTGGTTCACCACTGTGTGGCTCACTGCTAGGCAGTGTTTTCTTAGCCTCTTCAGCCTCTGTCTGGGATTCCATAGTCTCTGAAGGCTGCTCAGGTGGAGCATCAGCAACACCCGTTTGACTGGATTGGGTCTCTGGCTCATGGACTTTAACACTGGGCTGGCCTTCTTCTAATTCTGCCTTTTCTGTCACTGATTGGGTATCTTGTGGCTTCCCACTCTCTTGTGTTTCAACTGGCTCTTTTGCTGGTTCCAGCTCATCTGCCTGATCTTCACTTTTGACTTCTTTCATATCCGAGTCCTCTTCCACAACCAAATCAGGTTTTTCCTTCACCTCTTCAGTTGGAGGTTGAGGTTCACTGCTTGAAGTCATCGCTGCCTCTTCCTGTTTCTCTCCTATGACTTCTTTTCCCGACTCTTCCGCTGAATCTGTGGTTGGATCTGCAGCGTCCACCGGTGTGTCTGGCTTCAACTGCTTTCCTTCAGGAAGTCCTGCACGTGAATTTTCATCATCTTCCTCATCATCCTCCTCCTCCTCTTCCTCTTTCCCATCAGATGCTTTGCTAGCATCAGAAAGAGCGCTGTCCAGACTGTTTTCGCTGATGATTTTAAGGCGTCTGTACACAGCAGGCTTGGACGTGTCACTATCTAGTTCTGGTCCCATTTTAGCGGAGGAACCATCAGGAGTGTTGAGGGGAGTTTGGGCACGGGAGGTGTTCTCACTAGAGTAACCATCCATCTCAGTCTGCTGAGGAAGAGTTTTTGTCTGAGCCCACCGCTGAATGAAGGTCAGGACTCTGCTCTCCTCCAACATGTTCTTAGTTGAGATGGGCAGCACACTGAGGGTCTTCATGATCTGCAAACAAGGCAATCGCTGGTCAAACAGCAAGTGGCTGTGTATGGGCCATACAGTGATATATGATAACATTTTGACATATCTCACCTGTAATTGCAGTTTGATGTTGTTGGCACTGTTGCCTTTAGCTTCGGAAAGCTCCACCATGAAAATCCAGAGCAAAGACAATCCATGGTGGTCTAAGAACTGCTTCAAGCATGATGGATTTTGTGTATCCTGTACAAAACAAACATAGCATGTTATAACCTAAAAAAGAAGATAAAAAAAAAATATCAACAATATAGACAACGTATTGACAGATCTAGTCATACTTGTATGAGCTTTAGACAGATGAGTTTCTGTTCCATCGTTTCCACTCGGACCATCAGTCTGCAGAGAGACACCACCTGTTTCTCATCGTATAAGCCTTCGCCATTCTCTAGTAATGCCTCCAGCTCTTCATCGACCTGTGAAAGGACAGCATAGAAACAAGAGTGAAGATACATTTTGGCATTTAAAACACTCAGTGTATACAGCCTGTAGTTACAATGATGGCTTCTCATATTACACAAGGACAAAGTTTCAAATAATAAAGGTCAACTTATGTACTGTGCAAGTAATCACAGTGAGCCAAAACGCTTGGGCTGTTCTAATAGCTCATTTCCCCCCTATTTCTGGCTCCGTTTGACGTCAAAGAGAGGGGATATCAAGGCACACAGTTCTGGCTGCCCCATCAACCTGCTGTTCAAAATGAGGGGTGAGGCACTCTGAAGAATTCCAGCTTAAATTGAGGGTGGCCTTAAAAGGAGGGTAGCTAAAACAGTTAGTTTCAGAGTGTCTACTGACATGCAATATAAGACAAATAAAGACTGAACTTCAAATTATGCAGAGATATTCCAGCAGTGTCTAAATATTAAAAAAATAATAAGCTTGAAACAAACAGATCTAATCTAAGAAGCAAGTACAGGCATTGTAATACAGGCTGTTATGAATCCTCTACCGTAACTTTAATACTATGACTTCAAAGACCACTAAAATTACCCTGTAAATGAGGCTGTGAATACCAAGTAGTCAAATATCCTGAAGTTCTGGTACATTACTAACACATTTTCACTATATTGCTGAAGCAGTTACTTATTATAGTGATCAAAAGGAAAAGAAAGATATCATTTTTTGCACTTTTATTGTGTAAACTTTTTAAAAAAGGAACAGTTAATGAGTTCACAGCTTCTGTTGCCTTTTCTGATATGATTGATTTTGCATGAATATTTTCTAACAGGTTTATGTACCTGATTATTAAGAAAAGGAAAATAACAGTTGCACACAGCAGTGTATGTAGCTTAACAGTTCTCAGCACTCAATTTATACAAATTTGTAAGTCTTTCCCTCTCTTTGTTGTTGTGTATCAGTCACTAAAGTGCCGGCCTCCATGCAAACCTGTTAAAGCTACACTTAAAAGAAATGCCTTAAGACCTTTAAATATTACTAAAAGAACTGACCGTTGTGAGAGCACTCTTTCGACTGCGGTCTTTCTTCATCTTCCCACCAGCTGCTCGAACACTAACTCTGTTCTCCCCACCCAGGAAGCCTCTGCAGCTGGGTGCTCCACAGAAGCATTTCTGTGCTTCTTTCCTGCAGGGTACAATTAAACAGAGATGAAACCACCACTGCTAAACCATTCGATGAAAAGGTTAACCAGTCTTTCTTTTTGAGTCTATTCATATATTATACGTCGAACACAAAAATACAGTAACCGCGCAGGAACCGTACCCATATCTCTGAAACTGGTAGTCAAACGTGAGCTCAGTTCCTGCAGTAACAGCCTTGGTGGTGAAGAACCCAACTCGAAGCTGACCGTTGACTGTCCACTGAAACGATTAAAAAATTAAATAAAAAAACAAAAAAAAAATAAAAAAAAGTAAAAGAAACTAAAAGGATACGCCAAAGAGTTTTATTTTGCCACCGTACCTTTTGGGTTTCACAGTTGGGCTCGCAGCTGTGGTTCATGAACCGAGAGCAATTACCCTTCAGCGTTGCATCAATAATCTGAGAGAGGCAGTACAGCGTCAGCCGTTTCTTCCAGCCACCACAAATAACCATTAAAACCATTTACAGACGCCATTTGATGTGTTAAATCATCACTTACCTCGTTATTCTTCAGAGACATAAAATAGTAGTGGATGTTCTTATTGCGAGCGTACTCTTTCACCCTTGTTTTGAACTCTTTGTGGTCCAAAACCTCACCGCAGTATTCCAGTACAAAGGTGTTTCTAAGAAAACAACAAAAGCAGTTTCACATATATCACCACTGTTGTTTTTTCTTTCCACATGCATTTTTATCTAGTATAAGTCAGATCTTATAACCTCTTAGGAAGCACTGTCGAGGCCTTGTTCTATCGTTATGCAGTGAAATAGAGAGCCTCTTTTGTCAACTACTGAATGTTATTTTCTAAAAATTATTTCACAGTGTTCTTTTAAAAACCAATAAGTGTCTTACGATGCCAAGTCTTTAGCTGCCCGTAGTCCCCAGCCCTTGTCTTCTGTAAGGATCACATCAAAGTCGGCATGTTGTTTCATCTGAAAGCGGCGATTAGAGCAGTAGGCTCCATTCAGGCACCGTGACGAACTAAGAAAAAAAGACATCACATGGAAAAAAGATGTTACGAGAAAGATGTAAAAAGATTTGATTAACAAAACAGAATAGGTGCTTAAAAAACTATGGATTTCCAGGTTCTTAATTAAGGAAAGTTGTAAAATATTTATTGATGTAAAAGATGCCAGCGGTTCAATAACCTTTATTACACTTACCACTCAATCATCAGCAGCCGGTTTAAACAGTCATCCCCGCATGCTAGTACGCCCCTTGCTCGGTCCTCTCTGGGTAGCACCGGGCACTCACACTGCATTCGTTTAATATCTCGATGAGATTTGCTTTTTTTCCTGCAAATTACATTTTAAAACTTTCAAAGATCAAGTCTGAAAATAATTCAACATTTTGCTAGGAAGTTACTCTTCACAAACAAACTTGATGCTCTGACGGGAATCATCTTACCTTTCTGTTAGGTACAAGTTCTCCTCAATCAAGTCAAAGTACGGAGGCATCTTTTTAGACTTGGCAAACTCTTTCCATCTATTTGCATCTTGAAAGTCCTGCAGAGTGAGTGATGGACGGTCCGCTGCAGATTTTACAAGAGTTTCTTTAGCGACTTCAGTATCTCCTTGACGGTCCCTTTTAGCTGCAGGGCCAGCCTCTGCCTCGTTGTCTGAATCGGACTCTATCTCTGGACGCCTTTTCTTGGGAGGGCCCCTTCCTCTGTGGGGCCTAAAACTGTCTTCTCTAGAGGGGTCTGGTACAGCAGAACCCCTGCTATTGCTGCTTATTTCATGACCTTGTACAAAGCTTGATGACCCTTGAGTGTTAGGCCCACTGCCCTCAAAAGCCGTTTTGCTACAACTTGATGATTTATCCCCACTGAAGTCGTCATGATCATTAGTGAGGGAGTCGGGTTGAATTTCGCCTGAAGGATCCTGATCAATGACATTTGCATGGAGGTAGTTTTTTCTGCTTGTCTGCATGTTTTGCGACTGCTGGATACAGGAAGCAGTACTTGGTCTGTGTTCTTGTTCCTTGGAAAAAGATCCTGACAGTTTAGTGTTTGTTAACTGAGGCCCGTGGCTGCTATCAGGCTGCTGGTACGTACTAGTAGGCTGTTCTGGTTGTGAGAAATCCCAACCCAGGTTGAATTCATGCTTCTCATTAATATTGTCAGCCCTGGAGAAATGATCTTGTTGGTAATGCACGTGCGTCCGATCTCCTCTGTTGCTCACATCATGTTGTTTGTGCCCTTGCTCACACTGTTTGGAATTATCACGCATGGGGGTGGAATCTGTGACACTTGCATGGGAACTGGTATGACCAGCAGTATAAGGCTGGGTACTGATGGAGGTGGAGGCCTCTGAGTGACTGGTGCTATCAATCATATTGCTCTGGGACTGACACAATGTACTATTACTGAGTGAATCGCTTATACCAGTCTGTGTTGTGGGTTGTTTTTTCTGTTGGGTAACTTGATTTGGGGGTTCACTAATATGTTTTTCAGCTGCTATGGCATTCTGCTGTTGTAAAATATTCAAAGGTCCCCTCTCCTCTGTATTCATTGTTAGACAAGAATTCTTTGGCACCACTACTACAGAGTGCAACTGTTTTATAGCCTCGTCGCAATCAGAGTCATACTCTGAGTTATCGCTATCACTGGCCTCACTCTGTCCTGATGCATCCTGACTGGGAGACATTCTCTTACTCAGTTTGCTCTTGCTAGCACTGTCCTTGGATTTGTTTTCGGAATTTTCCTCATTTGAGTGCTGTGCCGTTGCTGCCGAGTTGATCTGTATCTTGTCATTTATGTGCAGTGGCTGATCTGTGTTTGAATTTTGAGAAGCAGACAGTTTGGAGTCACAGTGGTCATTGCTGGTGCTGGCTTGCGAAGGCTCACTTTGGTCTTTGCAATTAAAGGTCACGGGTGTGCTCTCTGATTGGACTTCCTGCTTTGAGATCTCCATCTGCCTTACCAGTCTGGAATGTGTTCCAGCTTCCTGCTGAATATCATCTTTAATATCACAGTCTTGTTGAGCATTATCTTTAGAGAACTCTATTTTTTTGACAGAGATCACCTTTTTAACAGTATTTAACAGTTTACTCTCTACACAAACAGTTCTCTGTGAATTTTCACTCTCCGAGGAATCCTGCCCAACAATATCCCACCGTGACTTTCGGGTACTACAGCTGCCCTTTTTTACATCGGTAGGTAGTGACTCTGGCGGATTCTCAGACTGAAGACAAGATGAATCAGATTTGACTGGCAAATTTGTGTCAGACTCTTTACTGACTGGCTGAACTTCATCCAGCTCAACATTTTCTGGTTTAGTGTTTTGCTGGACAGCCTCTGTGACAGCTTTATCCACTGAATGAAGTACAGACTCTGGCCCAGTTGAACAGTAAAAAATGTCCTCGTCCTTATTGCACATTGTACTGTCATTACCACTACATAAATTTACGACAGATGCATTTGAGTTCACATGTGTTGGATCATTAGAGGAAAGGCTATCCTTCACATTAGACACGTTTTCCAGAGTAGAGTTTACATGCTTTAGGCTCTCGCTGTAAGTGACATCAGAGGCAATGTTATTTTCCGTTTCAAGACCTGATTTTTCTTCTGTCTTAAGTGACAGTTCTTGCGAACCCTCACCACAAGACCCCACCTCCTTTTCATCTTTATTGCCATTTTCATTTTCAACCGGTTGGGAATCGGATTTTTCTTTTGAACTCTGAGAAAATGATTCTGTTGTGGTTGCACAAGATGGTGCTTTTCCAGGGCTATGAAATAAATCATCTGATTGTCTGTCTTGCCCAGAAGATTTCACAGAAGATCTAGAGGGGACCTGTTTCGACTCTGGTCTACTGCTTTTCTTTTGAGAGTTTTTACAGTTCTCCAAGGAGCTGGAGCTTCTGTTGGATGACTGTAATTTGCCCTTATGATCCGTTTCAGAGTCACTGGGGCTGCTTTTTTGCCGTTTTTCATGTGTCTGAGAGTGTGTGTGACTACTGGAAGATGAAGATTTATTGTTGGCCTCTGACTTATGATGGCTGCTAGATTTACGGTGACTGGAGTCCAGATCAGGAGAACCCTTGCGTAGGGTATCAGAGTCCGATAACCGCTTTGTACTCCTTTCAGACTTTGAGGACTGTGTTCTTTTATCCAACTCTGAAGAGTGAGGTGAATCTACAGATTTTGAGGTTTTTTCAGATTTTGAGTAGGATGATGATTTTGACTCCTTATGCGAGCTTGAGTGGTTAGATGACCTACTGTTGTCACTTGTCCTCGACCTTGTTTTTCTGTGGTCATCTTCAGAGTCGGAACTGTCCCGAGTTCTGTCAGTCCGAGAGCGAGAACGTCTTCTATCCCTGCGTGGAGAACTCCTGTGCGATCTCCGGTCTGATTCATGATAGTAGGACCTTTCAGAGCGCGATCCTCTGTCACTTCTAATTCTGTCTGATCTGGAGTGTGAAGAACTTGTTCGAGAACCTCTTGATCTAGACCGTGATCTAGATCTGGACCTTCGGCGATCTTTCTCTGATCGGGATGAGCGTGAAGATGTGTGCCTGGAATCACGGTCTGATTTCGAGTAACTAGACGACCTTTCGTAATTCTCTGAGCGCTTTGAGAAACTTTTTTCCCTTTCCTCTGCATGTGAACCAGAAGAAGATTTTCTTACATCTTTACTTCTGCTGTCAGAGTTTGTTTTACTTTTGGAATCAACTGATTTGTGGCTGGAAGACATCTGGGCTGAATCTCCATCAGATTCGGAGCCAGGGGGGGCACTATCTGACTGTGACCTGGTTTTCCTTTTGTGTATCTTTTCATCCTGCTCAGCACTGCTGGATGTCTCCCCATCTTTTCCTGAGGAAGCAGCTGGTTTCTTGAGGCTTGAGGTTTCTCTCGTCTCAGAGGTTTCAGTGTGAGCACTTTCAGAGGGACAGGTGCTGATGAGACTCTGGGGTGCTGGGAGTTCATTCTGAAATAGAGAGGTGTGCGGCTCTTCTGGCATAACTGACTGTTTCTCTTCAGTCACAGAGTCATTAAGAATTTGCTTCTTGAAATGCATCATTTTCACTTTAGTAGCTGTGGGGACTGGCGTCTGAGGCGTCTCTGTTTTTGATACTGGCACCAAGGGTGTCTGCCTTTGCTCAGTTTTGCTGTCTGCACTCTTTCCAGGTTTTTCGGAGGTTGACTGTGACGAGGCAGCATGAGGATCTGACTTATCAGGACTGGGAGGGATGAAGAACGAGCTTTGGAGTGGCTTCTTTGTCTGTGAGAAGCTGAAGGACACTTTCTGACGACCCTGATCTTCTAGGTTGACCTTCATCTTGGTCCCTTTAGGCAAAAGGTGGTTGGACAGCATGACTCTGGGAGACAGGCTTTTGATTAGAGCTGCTTTAGACAGGCCCTCCACCTTTACCTACAATACAAGAGAAAACACATAAACGTGCTGCCTCAGTTCTTTTATATCATAAAAAAGGCTGTAAAATGCTGATAAGACCGCAGATATTTATAGTCATTAATTATATTTAGTTAACTTACCGATGCACCACTCCCTTCCTCTCTGGATTTACATAAGAGCAATATGGGAAAGTAGAAGAGAGGAAAGTCAGAAATTAATTTACAATCGTAAAAGTACAGAAAAGAAACTTTAAGATTAAAGCCAAAATTATCAGGGTAAACCTGCAGGATGTAAACATTGACCTGAAAATGTTCTCTGGACTAATGACAAATGACTTCAAAACAACTGTTGCCCAATCTGAAACAGTGGTTCAGCATCTTTCACTCATTGTCCAATATTCCCAAGTTCAAAGCGAATGCTATGCCAAGTGTATTAACACTTCTGATTTCTATCAGAGTTAAATTAATAAACAGACAGAAATAAACAGACTCAAGTTTCATTTTAACATTTTAAATATAGCGGACAGGGAATTAGCTTACAACTCACGGCAGCCATGTGAACATATGTGTTTAGACTACTAGTGGCAAACAGTGTTAGGCAGTAATGGATTTCACCGATAAATAAATGAAATGGAAGTGCTGAGACTGTCAGGTTAACTGACCTAGAGATGTCACATACATCTAAGGGGGGGACAGGAAATTGCTTTACATTACATAACTGCTCAGATCAACTTTAAATAGGTTTCCTCAAACCCACCAAAGTTTGAGGAAGCCTGCTAAACAAAAAAATAAACTTCAGCATGTGATGTTGAATACAATAACATTTCTGAGGAAAGTTAGTGCATTTAGATAAAATGTACTGTCTATTGGATGCCTAATTCTCACATAAGTATATACATATATATTATGTCTATATAATTCCAAATTCCTTATAAAGATACCTTTGGTGTAGAAGAATGTGACATAGTTGGAACGTACCCATGCAAACATGGTATGAGCATGCAAACTACAACCAGATGAACAGAACAGACATTCAGCCTCTGAGCCTGTTACTCTGAGGGCAGAACAATGAGCTACTATGCAGAGAAAAACTATTTTGCTAACAAAAAAAAAACTGCATGTTCAATCAGATTACTAAAAGCTGACTAACTTGCAAGATCAGTTTTAAAGGTTTTAGTTATTTGCTAGGGAAAAAATTGATACAGCATAGTATTGTGATTTTGCTCGGTGACATTGTATCAACACAAGAACAGCAAATAGCAATTTTTTTATTAAATAAATTCAAATACTCTGGGAATATTACAACAAGATGCAGACGATGTCGATGCAGACAGCAACAGATATGATTTTCAACATTTGATCACAACTAATTCCTGTATTATCAGAAACAGATTGCATGCAAATGCCAGCTTGCCCTCATTCAATTGCAGACTGACAGACAACAGTCTGACTGGTTTTTCCTTTGAAAAACTGAAGGAACCAGCTCAGTGTTCCTTCAGTGGGCTGGTTTCAGTTATTATGCAAATATACTGTTTATAAAATTGGGGAAACCTGCAGTCAGCTGAGACTGAAGAAGTCACTTGAATGAGTGACAGAAAGTTTCTCCCACTGAAAACGCTACATCCAGATGAACAGAATCAACTTTTGGAGAAACTGAAGTGAGACAACTTTATCTTAGTGGATGAAACAGATATTGACAAAGTTTAACTTTGAGGACATCATTCGCAGTTTAAAAATTATGAAAACTAACAATATATATTATTGCAATGCTCAGAATTTCGCAAAATTAAAAAAATAAATAAATTTAAAAAAAAAAAAAAAAAAAAAAAAAAAAAAAATCACAAAAATATTGTACCATGAGTGAAGTATTGTGATAATACTGTATAGTGGAGTGTCTGGTGATTCCTGCCTCTATTGTTTACATTTCCTGCTTATTTCGAAATGATTTCTGTAAGACATAAATAAAAGTTCAACTCTCTCTGAACTTCCAAAAGTGATCCAGCATTGCATAACATCACTTCTCAACACCACTGAAAAACCAAAACAAGGTGCTACGGCTACCACACATTCTTAGAGCTGAACGAAATAGGTGGATATTTCAGTGAAGACCAGAACAAAAAATATTTAGGATTCACTTTTCAAACTTTTTTTTTTTTTTTTAAATATGCAGGCCTTATTATATCTAGCTGTGATGCTCTTGTGGGCTGACCCACATCCATCTTTAGGCCCCCACTGGTTATGTCGCAAGCCAAACATGACGTCACCACAGCCCTGTCACCATTTACACCAGCACTGAGGGGGCACCAGATTCACTGCAGTATTCTCCTGAATGACAGGTGCTGCCACACAGACAAAGCCTATACGACAGCATTGGTATGGGAGTAAAAGACGACGAAAGGGGAACACTTTCTCCAGAAAGTCTCAACTTTCCAAATCTCTGAGCTCCTGCACTGATATATCACTGAAATGCCGATAAAACCCATGACCATTGAAAACGTGTGTCTTCAATCTGGCTGCCCCCAACTACACAAGGGTTAGAAAAACCTAAGAAGTCCACGGCTAACTGAAACGACACCAAAGCGCAGCTCGCCTATGCGGATATGACGTCACTTATGGTGCGCGTCACCATTGACAAGGGCGACAACGGCGGGTCTAATAGGCCCTTTACACAGTGTATTCTGTGCTTTACCATACCGAAGGACAAAGCATTCAGATTTCTCCCCTTTTTACTGCAAGTAAGATTTTTTTCTGGCAGTATGAGTTTCTTTCATCACTCTTTCAATAGAAACACCGAAAAGAATAACAGTTGGTAAGATAATTGTGGAATGACCATGAATTTAAATGTTTCGAAACTTGTTCTGAAATAATTACGTTCTGCTAAATGGATTCATATTCATTTCTAACCCTGAACTTAAATAAATAGAGCTCACATACAATGACACTGAGAGTGAAAAGGGGCGACTGGTATGCAACTCCTGTTTCAGTGGCATAGACTACAGAACAAGGGGTTTGGCACACCATTGGGCATTCTTTTCTCATCGCCATGTTGCTGTTATAGATCTTTACTCTCTTTACTGAGACTGGTAACTGGTGTTCCAAAACAACAATAAAAGCAAAGAAATAAAAGCGGTCAACATATAAGAAAACTTAATGTGTGACTTTTTAATTCCCTTTTTACTTTTAATAAAATGTGTCTGTTTTCTTTGGGCAAAGCTTGATATGGGTGATGGGAAAAATGGGTCATTTATTCCTATAGGATTTCAATTTTCTTTTTTTTCTCCTGTGACCTTCAAACTGAGACACATGCGCTGGGACATTCAGTAATACAGAAAGAGCTATGAAATGCAAGAATGGGGAATAACAACTGGTTCCTGTTAAGAACTGCTTCCAAATAACCCCATTAGCTCCATTGGAATCAAATGCTTCCAAGCCAATCATTTTCATTAATTAGTGCTGCCATGTATTCCTTACAGTTGCCCGTTACAAAGAAAAAAACAAAACAAAAAACAAAACAATAACAAAGAGTGGAGTTTTTGCTCACCTCAGTCAAATCCAAGCCATATTTTCTACTCTGTCTCTGCACTGAAAAGATAATAAATCAGTTACACTGATGCTAAAAACATGTGTAGGACTACTTTTTTCCCTGTAAAGATTGAATCTGGAATCAATAAGGGCAATCAATTAAAAAAAAAGATTATAACACAGGTTTCAATGAATATCTTTCCCTTTGCAAACAGCTTTCTTGTAATTTTTTTGTAATTGTAATTTACAAGCATCTAATCTTTTAAGCTGATAAATAAATTATAAAAAGAAAATGAAAAATATATGGTTAAAAAAAATACATCTTCAGGTAACAATTTCTATTCAATTTGTTCGATATATATATATATATATATATATATGACTTGTTTGTTTTTTTCTGCTTTTACTGTCCTGTATTACCACAACAAACGTTAAGGAACTGTGTATGAACTACAAAAAACACACCATCTAGACAATGACTGACAATTAATAAATAAACAGATGAAAGGATGTGAAAAAAGCACAGAACTTATGAGTTGCATAAGACACTTTAGTGCTTAAATTAAAAAAAAAAGAAGAAGCTCTTTATATGAACAATAACATGGCGGAGGATGGGTTGAGGTAGAAGTCAAAATGTTTTAAAAATAGCGTGCCAGACTATATTCATAAACATAACACAACTTGGTAACCATTCTACATTTTCTGCTGTCTAATACCTGATCTCTGACTTGTGCAGAGCGTCCATAGAGAAATTCGTCTAGGATTAGTAGGCCTGAAGGGGCTGCTGGCCAAGAATAATCCAAATCAGAGAAATGAGCCCTCCAAAGTGACGCCACACCTGACAAAAAGAAAGACAAAGCAATGAACTAAGTCTCTCTGTATCCACAACAGCTAATCACTCAGGAACTTGTACACTTTTGACACCATTAAAATCTCAGTAAAGTTCCTGCTACTGACACAATAACTGCAGTATTTCACAGTTTGTCTCTGTTGTCCAACACACATTGTATATTCAGCACACAACGTCAGAAAGCACATTGTGTCACATGCATTAAAGCGTTGCACAGTAACGACTTCTGCAGACCCGCCTTCCTTTCTGTTATCTATCGATGCAATGTGGCCGTACCTCGTCTTACTCCCATTAGGCATGGACCCCCTCCCCCCCAATTTAAGTACATTTGGCTGTAAATTTCCACTGTTGTTGCTTCAGCTGATCAACATATAGGAAGTTACGTTCGCCAATTGTTTATTAACAGCAAGTTTCATGGCCGAAGATAAATGGAAAAACATGGATGGATGCAGGGCGGGCATTAGAAGATGCAGCTGATTATTAGACACGGCAAAGACAAGCATGCGGACTACATAAAACAAAATGCTGTTTGCAGAACAACGATTTATGTGAATGACCACATCGACACTGTAATGGGACAAACAAATCGTGACTGAATGCAAACTGAGTAACTACACTTAAGCATGGCCTGTGCAGTGAGTGTATGCAGCCAAAACATGGCCTTTAAAAAGACAGCCACTTCTAGAACTAGCTAAATTATTGTTCTAAAGCAAATAATTTAGTCTGCTATTTTTTAAGGATTGCTTACATTAAATCAACACTGAGAAGGCAGAAAACACGTCATACCTTAGTTATTAGACCGTGATGATAATTTGCTAAAAAATATAATAGCTGAGCTAGCTTGGGTAGGTTAGCAGAGATTTCATGGGCCGTCTTTAAAGACAGCAGGAGCATATTCCTTGTGTATAACGTAGGCTATTACTGTCGACTAGCAAACAGTTGTGTACTTTGACATGCTAGAAGTAAGGCTTTTAGTGTGTTTTCGGGTGCCTGTCAGGGGGTTGAACAATCACATTTGCTTCTGTAAAGGGCTAGCATCAGCAGCTAACACTAGCTGTGTTAGCTTTGCCTCGCTCTGTAGGCTAACGTGGCTGTCGTAAACTTGTTATACTTTGAGCTTTACCTGGTGTGTTCACTCAGAATAATGGGGTTTTTTCGACAGTGTGAGCACCTTACCTTTGTAGGTTTTTGACACGGAAGAAAATATATGACGTTCACTTCTATTTTAGGATACAATGGACCCCTGTAGTGGAGTCTGTGACCCGGCTTTGCTAGCATGATAGCTAATGTTTTGTTTTGTAGTAAGGTGGTTTCACCAGAAATAAGGACCCGCTAAACAACCGGGACATGCTCACGAGGTACTCACTTTACGAAGTGTTTAAGGTCACAGGGATCCCCCATCTTCGAAATCACCGGTGATCGGCTTTCTAAAACATCAGGCAGCAACGTATACCGACGTTAAATCCATACGGAGCTGTCGGAAATGGTCGTCGGCTCACTGGCTCCGCTACTGCTGCGCCCTAGCTTCAGCATGGGTGAATGGTGGTACGACCGAGCCAGAATGCGCTCACATAGTTAGCGAAGAGTTGTGGGAGAGCTCTAAAACACAAATGATAGCGAATGCAGCGCCTCGGGAAGTGTTTAAAATGACAAGACTAACAGTCTGATCCCCCAACGAAGTGTTTTGAGCATGTGTTTTAGCCACTTTTTATTTGTATCAGCCACTAATCGAGTGCCTCTGTGTCTGAGGCTTCTCTGTTCAGCATCACATGATATGGGTGCACAGCTGGCGCGAACCCCGGAGCGCACTGCGGCTCCTACGAGTCAAACAATCACTTAAAATTTCAAAAAGGCAGGCCTTGTTAGAGAGCATCACACAGTGGTTAAAATCTCAATAACAGAGACCTTGGTCCTTTGATAAACATTATATTTCATGCTTCATTTATTTGATGTTGTTTATCATAGTCTATTATTTGATTGATTACTTTTTGTGCTGCCTATTCAGTTTTTTTGTCATCCACTGGAACAATTTGAACTGCACTAATGTGATGATGGAAAGAGAAATACTTTTGTTATCCCATACTTTCTTTTAATTCTTTTGGTACAGCAGTTGCAATGAATAATAATATTACTGATGATGATAATATGCAGGAGATGATTCTGTGCCTGACAGATACTTTAAATTATTGAGGTTGATCGTAAGTGATATGAAAGATTTCCTTTATCTGTCCTTGTGCCATCAGAGCTGAATCAGCCTGTTAGAGAAAGTGCTGTCTATGGAAGCCCGTTTCCGCCACAAAAAAAGAGTATCCATAACTCAAAGTTTTGCGTTATCTTTCTTGAAATTTCAAGCTACTCTCTTGAAATTTCGACTTATTAACTCGAAATTTTGAGATAAGTAGCTCAAAATTTTGACTCACTTTTCTCAAAATTTGGCCGAGCTAACTTCAAATTTTGAGTTAATAAGTCAAAATTTCGAGAAAATAAGTGGAAATTTTGAGAAAATAACTCAAAGATTTGAGAAAGATAACTCGAAATTTCAAGTTATGGATACTTATTTTTCTTCCTTTTTTAGTGGTGGAAATGGGCTTCCATAAAAAATTGCAGAGCGGTTTGCTGGTATCAGCTCCAATGCTGACACCACACACACAGACAATATAAAACAGTATATTGTGGGGGAAAAAACTCTAGATGAATGTAACTTTGGAGAAGATTGTAAATGTGTTAAGGATACAGGCTGGTTAGTTAGCAAGTCAACTAATGGTTAGGCTCTGCTAGAACTTTGCCTGAGCATTCTCACGCCGCTACAGTAGACGGCAACATGCACCTTTGACTTCGGTTTGGACCGCGCCGCCTGAGGAAGAAGAAAAAAAAAAAGGCGCCGAAGAAGGCCACTTTCGCGTTTCAGACCACACTCCATACCAGTTGGTGGCGGTAATGCGCCATTCAATTATTTGTCAACTGGCAATAAAAATTTAAAAGGAGGAAGAAGAAGGCCATTTTCCCCTGAAACAGTGCCTTGAGAGCGACGTACCCGAGCATTATTGTTCTCATTATCTCCACTACTCTCGATATTTTAACGAGAGTCTTTGGTTGCCTTTTGTGTAAGTTCTGACGTTGGTTATGTGACACTGGTGGTAATATTAAAAAACGAAAACGTCGTCATTTCTGCTGGCCGGGTTCGGGCGATAAACGAGCTAACGCTAAAGATACAGGCCTAGCTGGGTACAAAGACGAGTGCAGCTCAGCTCGACATTTTGTTCTTGGTTTCAGCGGCAGAGGCGTTTGAAGTGCCAGAAACAACCTGGGGAACAATCCACGTTAGCTAATCTCAGCTGGCATAAAAGGTTACGATGTGTGCTGGTTGCGTGTACGTGTATATTTTGTCAACGATGCGGCTGACGGGGGCATGTCCGATTCAGTATTGGCGACGTGGTTGTTATGTACTTGGAGCACTGAGCTTTTGATTAGTTGCACGTTGGAGACACATTTAAGTCATTTAGCAAGTTATTGTACATGTTGGGGGTTTCTCTACGTGGATGGCCAACCTGGAACAGTTAAGGCTCTGTCGTTGGTCGTGCCCCCCTCCCGTGATGCATGGGTGGTGATTTCTGGTTGACAGCAACTGTCAGTTTGCAAAGATTCTGAGATGTCCCTGCCGTGCATGAAGGCGACTCATCAAGATACCATGCTAGTTCGTTTTCTCATTGATATTGGTGGTAAAAGGTCCTGTAATTTTCATTTTGGGTTAATGATCTTGAACTGAGCAGGGACTTCAGCGTGCTCCTGCATAAGGACCATACAGGGAGTGCAGAATTATTAGGCAAATTAGTATTTTGTCCACATCATCCTCTTCATGCATGTTGTCTTACTCCAAGCTGTATAGGCTCGAAAGCCTACTACCAATTAAGCATATTAGGTGATGTGCATCTCTGTAATGAGAAGGGGTGTGGTCTAATGACATCAACACCCTGTATCAGGTGTGCATAATTATTAGGCAATGTCCTAGTGACGGACGGTTGACAGCCAGGAGATGGCAGTAATGCAACAGTTTTGGATGCAAGCTGCTGTTAAACTTGACTGAAGAAGTAGGCAACGTCCTTTCCTTTGGCAAAATGGGTCAACAGAAGGACTTGACAGGCTCAGAAAAGTCAAAAATAGTGAGATATCTTGCAGAGGGATGCAGCAGTCTCAAAATTGCAAAGCTTCTGAAGCGTGATCATCGAACAATCAAGCGTTTCATTCAAAATAGTCAACAGTGTCGCAAGAAGCGTGTGGAAAAACCAAGGCGCAAAATAACTGCCCATGAACTGAGAAAAGTCAAGCGTGCAGCTGCCAACATGCCACTTGCTACCAGTTTGGCCATATTTCAGAGCTGCAACATCACTGGAGTGCCCAAAAGCACAAGGTGTGCAATACTCAGAGACATGGCCAAGGTAAGAAAGGCTGAAAGACGACCACCACTGAACAAGACACACAAGCTGAAACGTCAAGACTGGGCCAAGAAATATCTCGAGACTGATTTTTCTAAGGTTTTATGGACTGATGTAATGAGAGTGAGTCTTGATGGGCCAGATGGATGGGCCCGTGGCTGGATTGGTAAAGGGCAGAGAGCTCCAGTCAGACTCAGACGCCAGCAAGGTGGAGGTGGAGTACTGGTTTGGGCTGGTATCATCAAAGATGAGCTTGTGGGGCCTTTTCGGGTTGAGGATGGAGTCAAGCTCAACTCCCAGTCCTACTGCCAGTTTTTGGAAGACACCTTCTTCGAGCAGTGGTACAGGAAGAAGTCTGCATCCTTCAAGAAAAACATGATTTTCATGCAGGACAATGCTCCATCATACGCGTCCAAGTACTCCACAGCGTGGCTGGCAAGAAAGGGTATAAAAGAAGAAAAACTAATGACATGGCCACCTTGTTCACCTGATCTGAACCCCATTGAGAACCTGTGGTCCATCATCAAATGTGAGATTTACAAGGAGGGAAAACAGTACACCTCTCTGAACAGTGTCTGGGAGGCTGTGGTTGCTGCTGCACGCAATGTTGATGGTGAACAAATCAAAACACTGACAGAATCCATGGATGGCAGGCTTTTGAGTGTCCTTGCAAAGAAAGGTGGCTATATTGGTCACTGATTTGTTTTTGTTTTGTTTTTGAATGTCAGAAATGTATATTTGTGAATGTGGAGATGTTATATTGGTTTCACTGGTAAAAATAATTGAAATGGGTATATATTTGTTTTTTGTTAAGTTGCCTAATAATTATGCACAGTAATAGTCACCTGCACACACAGATATCCCCCTAAAATAGCTCAAACTAAAAACTACTTCCAAAAACATTCAGCTTTGATATTAATGAGTTTTTTGGGTTCATTGAGAACATGGTTGTTGTTCAATAATAAAATTATTCCTCAAAATTACAACTTGTCTAATAATTCTGCACTCCCTGTATTAGCGACCGGCTCAAAGTCATATTTCCTTTACCTGATACAGCCATTGCTGCTATAAACTGCACGTTTTGGAATCATTGGGAGAAGCTGGATCAAGGCGGCAATGTTGTGAAGAAACCTTGAAGAAGAACAACATCCTGATTTCTTTGGGGTTTTTTTTTTTTTTCCTGCTTTGGTTCATCAGAAACAACAGTCTAGCTCGACCTGTCTGACCAGCTTGAAAGCAGGAAATCTGAACTGGTAACACAAAAAAGGAGTGAACAAAGGAGTGTGAATTTTCACCATCTAATTAGGTTTGCTTATAAGAAGATCCAAATTCATTTAATTATGAATTGAGGTGGACTTTGTGGTGGCTGAAGCATAAAACGTTTTTTTAACTAGCTTTTTACGAGCAGTCGGCTATTAACTTTTGAAAAATTGGAGTGTTTTGCACAGCTTTGAAGCTAAAATGTACATAATTGATACATTTGGGTATTGTAAGTAACGTCAAGTAAGGACTTCTTTGCCCAAAACAAATGAAAATGCTGCTTTGAGCTATGACCACACTGGTATACTCCTAGCTCTAAAGCAATACTGAAGGGTTTCACGGGTTGTAAATGTGCAGCTTAATTAGGGCTGCTCGATTATGGCAAAAATAATAATCACGATTATTTGACGATATTTATTTAACAATAACAATGTATTGAATAATGACTTTAAAGATTGTCATAAAATAGTGTGCAAATACTGATAACAGTGCAAATGTTTGCAATATAAAAAATAAATGAAAAATGTAAACATCTGTTTAGTGAACTTTGCAGTGTTGCTTTGTGGTGCAGCTACGACACTGTAGCAAAGTTTACACACTATGTCTACTTGATCCACGTCTGACTCCGCGAACCCATAATGTTTCCACACCACTGAAGTTTTTTTTTTTACCTCTCTTTTCAACCAACAGCAGTCACTCTCCTCTCCAAATAACTTCTGCTTAGCTTTCCGAGCTTCCCTCGGGTCCTCTTAATCAGCGGTCCCCAACCCCCGGGCCTCGGACCGGTACCGGTCCGTGAGTCGTTTTTGGGCCTCGAGAGTTGAGGCTCAGGTGTGAAATGTATAGTTTTCAGGGTTTTTATCGGTTTTCAGCGTTATTTTGTTATCGTTTTTATTGTTTACTCAGTTTTCCTTGGTCTTTTCACGTGTGTTATGAATAAATTTTCTTTTTTTCGGTACCGGTACTAGTTTTATTTTGTTGTATTTATCCGCGACACCTTAAAGGCCGGTCCATGAAAATATTGTCGGGTATAAACCGGTCCGTGGCGCAAAAAAGGTTGGGGACCGCTGCTCTCAGTGTTGCCAACTCCTCAGTAAGGAAAATCGCTATTGGCTGTCCTAAAAGTCGCCAGAAGTCGCTAAATGACGTCATCGCCTAATTTGCATAATTGGTCATGCTAATGTGATTGTAACCTAAATAACATCGTGGAAGAGACATAAAGTGAGTAAAAAACGTCCTAAATGCAGTTAGAATTTATTTAGAACTACAAATTAAATTTCTTTTAGCAATTATTGTCTTTTAATGTCACAGTTCCAACCCTGCTCCTTTATTCGGGCCTGGACTGGCAAAAGTGACCCGAAATTGGCGCTCTGGTGGAGTTACTTTGTGTGTGAGAGTGTTTGTTTATAAGTAGTTTTAAACCTTGTGATCCACAAAACAGCATAACAGTAAAAGAAGAATTGACTGCGTTACAGTCAGTGCGGGAGCAGCGGCTTCACTCATGCGCGATTCATTTGCCCTTTGGACGCATAGGTGTGAACATCTCCTGCCCTGATAACAGCGGGGGAGGACTATCCTCCGCCTGGGAGAGCTTTGGCACGGGTGAGGTGCCCACGGCAGCACCCGCTGCTTGTTGAGAGTAAGAGCGATACGCGTTTTCACGTCAAAAAGTCGTCATAAATAAGTCTCCAATAATACCAGAAAAAGTCGCCAGATTTGTCGCTAGTCGCTTTTTAGAAAAAAAGTCGCTAAGGGGGTCTGAAAACTCGCTAAATATAGCGACAAAGTCGCTAAGTTGGCAACACTGGCTGCTCTTAATTGTTGTGAAACGTGTTCGAAATGCAGAGAGGTGCGCTGGATTTGCCACATGGAGCAGCGCGAGAGAAAAGCACGAGGGAGGGGCTAATAATCGGCTCAGTCATTTTTAATGATCGTTGAAAGCCCAGATCGTAATCGTGATTAAAATTCGATTAATTGAGCAGCCCTAAGCTTAATGTGCTTGTGAAGTCTGAGACTGATTTGGAGCAGCGTTTGATCATGTCTGGAACAGATGGAGCAAAGGTTAACGGTTGGAGATGTTATCTGCTGTTAAGCGTGATCTTGTCATTTTTTCTGTAAGATGACAGTGCCAGATGAAGAACTACTCCCTACCCCCCATCCCCCCCCACCAAGCGCAGATTTCACAGCTGGATTTATGACTGGTCATCGAGGCTGTTCTCCTGCAGTTGATCACTTGGCTAAATAAGTGGACATTATTTATAAACTTGAAAGTGGACTCGCTATATTGAGGATTTTTCTTCTTTGGGAGGTGGTTTCATTTTCAGCTTGGCATCTTTCAGAACTAATCTTGCTTGGTTATTGAAACCAGTATGGTGTGATTTTTATTTTTATTTTTTTCCCCCTCATTTGCTGGTGAACACTGTGCCACCGATGTTTTTTTGTTTGTTTGTTTGGGTTTTTGGTGAAGTCAATTTGATGGGAACTTGAGTCAAATATTTTAAATAGTGAGCAGAATTTTAGTTTTAATATGGTCTATGTTTTAGTTCCTTAATTTTGCTGCGATTTCAACGTAAAGGCCTTTAGTTTTGTGCTTTGAAGCTTGGCTCTTTAGAATGTGAGGTGGATTTGTGATTAACCTCTGCAGTTCTTATTAGGCAGTCTTGTGTGTTTTTTTTTTAAATTGGCCGTTTTGGGTATTGGTGTAATGGTGTATCTGCCCCTGAGAGTGCATTGCTTTTCAGATTCCATGGTGGTACAGTGAAATGCCGGGAAATTGGCACAGAGCTACAGATGCTCTGTTGGCAATAATATTATTCTATATCCTTCTGTCTACAGGTGCTGTTGTTTGTGCTTCAGCATGGCAGTCGTCATCCGTTTACAGGGCCTGAGAGTCACAGCGGGTTCTGAGGATATTCGCAGGTTCTTCACTGGCCTCAAAATTCCTGATGGAGGGGTGCATATAATTGGTGGGGAGCGAGACGAGGCTTTCATTATCTTTGCTTCAGATGAAGATGCAAGAAGAGCCATGATACGTTCAGGTGGTGTCATTAGAGGCTCACCTGTTACATTGCTGTTAAGTAGTAAAGCAGAGTTTCAGAATATGCTTGAAAGAACAACAAAAATTGTGGAGAGGGATCAGAAAAGGCGGCTTGAAGATGACATTGGACATCCTCGCAGATCTATGGAGCCAGAGATGGGCAGGAGATCAGCCAGCAGATCGGGTGACACTCCTCCACCCCTGCTCCAGAGGGCCCCAAACACAGATGATGTGTTTTTGTTTCTAAAAGGTCTGCCTTTCTCTGTCACTGAAAAGGAAATTTGTGACTTTTGGTGGTTTAGTTGTTGATGAAGTTGTTTTAGTAAAAAATCGCCAAGGATTAAACAATGGAACAGGTTTTGTCAAATTTGCAACAAGAGAGGATGCAATGGAAGGGTTGAAGAGAGATCGGGAATACATTGGCGCAAGGTATATTGTGATCTCCACGACAACATTGAATGATTGGCATCCGGTTACTGGTAGAATGCCAACAGCTGTCATAGGTGGCAGTTTCCAAAGGGGGCGGTCACCCATTCCCGATCAGAGGGATCCACAGCACCGTGTAAGGTCACGATCACCTGTGGCTCAGAGGCACATTGCTCCTTCAGAAGGGGAGTACTGTGTTTTGTTGGAAAATCTGTCATTTGCAGTGGAAAAAGAACATATAAAACGTCTTTTTCATAATGCGAAACTTGGGGATGACCAGATCCTGCACTTGATTGACTCTGACGGGAAACAAAAAAGATCTGCACTGGTGCTGTTCAAGAGTTTGCGTGACTATTGTGAAGCTTTAGCTCATGAAAAAAGACAGTTTTTCAATCGACTAGTGCATACCCGTCCAGTTTCGAGGGAGAACATGATTGCCCTTCTGAAACCTCAAGGTACCACTGTCCGGCCTTCTGGAAACTCTGAAAGGTTTCAGGAGGGGCCTGCGTCTTACTCCAGTGATCCTTATGACTCAGAGAAGAGATGCGTGTTAGTGCGAAACCTGCCATTCGATGTACGAAAAGTTGAGATTATTGACTTCTTCCTTGGGTTTAATATCACAGAGGACAATGTGTGTGTGCTGCAGGACCGAGAAGGTGCTGGGGTTGGACAAGCTTTGGTGGTCTTTGGATCTGAGACAGAGGCTATGAGGGCACTCATTCTCGATGGACGACGGTTTCTTGGGTCAAAAGTCATACTAAAATGCATTACACGTTCTGAGATGCAGGAGTTGGGTGTTGATCCACCAGTGGTGCAAGAGCCACTGCTGAGAGGGGAGCAGTACTCGGGCAAGAGCAGCGAAGCATCTTATCTCACTGGTGACACTTCATATCCTGACTTCAGGGTTCCTCGTGATGGGGGTATACCAGTAACTAATGCACAGGATAGCATCCATGGAGGTATTGATTATGAGCCTCGTGCAGCGCGGTCTTGTTCTCCAGAAGACCGGGGCAATGGAGTTCGTGGCAGTTTTCGCTCCCCTGTGGAGCCTTTTGACGCTCCCACCTGTGTTCAGTTACTCAACCTACCTTTCCAAATCAGAAGTGAAGAAATCTACGATTTTTGTTACGGGTATCGTATAATACCTGGATCTGTGTCACTGCAGTATGACCAGAGTGGAAAACCTAAAGGCTCTGCTACTTTGGTATTTGAGTCTCGTCGAGAGGCTTTAACGGCAGTTGAAGAACTAGGTGGGAGACCAATAGGGCAGAGAAAAATAAAGCTACTCCTTGTGTGAAAGTAAAATTGCTTTTCATTGCACTTAAAATTCCAGGTGTAATTGGAAATGTAAACTATGTTGATTTGAAAAACCACTGCCTTATGTTTTTTTTCTTTTGTTTTTTTTATGTAGGGTGGGAAAAAGGAGGGTGTTGGGGGCTGTTGATATGGGATGGCTTTATGATTCTAACTATAAAGTTAGCTTGCATGTATTTAATTTAGCCTTGTTTTATCTGCTAAAAGCAATACTCTATTTCAATTTTTGATTGGACTTGTTATAGTGTGTATTCCATTTCATCTTACTGTCTTTTTGTCATTTTAAAATAAAAATGGATGCTTTTGAATTGTTAACATTAAATTAGGATCTGCTGATCAAGCTTGTCTATACAGGATACAGATAAATAATGAATAAAAAATATTTCGAGTTCAGTGATGTATTTTTTTTTTTCTCCCCTCAAAGACCTGTTATGATATTCTGCATTTTATTGATTTTATTTTTTTGTAGACAGCCTTCAAAGAACAAAACCTTAAATACGACCACCGTTTAAATGGTCACTACTCATCTGTAGTGGTGAATATGGTGTACTGACAGGTTTGAAATAATAACTATAGAGGCCTGTCTAAAACTATTGCTTGCTCCGCTACTGCTGCGCCCTAGCTTCAGCATGGGTGAATGGTGGTACGACCGAGCCAGAATGCGCTCACATAGTTAGCGAAGAGTTGTGGGAGAGCTCTAAAACACAAATGATAGCGAATGCAGCGCCTCGGGAAGTGTTTAAAATGACAAGACTAACAGTCTGATCCCCCAACGAAGTGTTTTGAGCATGTGTTTTAGCCACTTTTTATTTGTATCAGCCACTAATCGAGTGCCTCTGTGTCTGAGGCTTCTCTGTTCAGCATCACATGATATGGGTGCACAGCTGGCGCGAACCCCGGAGCGCACTGCGGCTCCTACGAGTCAAACAACCACTTAAAATTTCAAAAAGGCAGGCCTTGTTAGAGAGCATCACACAGTGGTTAAAATCTCAATAACAGAGACCTTGGTCCTTTGATAAACATTATATTTCATGCTTCATTTATTTGATGTTGTTTATCATAGTCTATTATTTGATTGATTACTTTTTGTGCTGCCTATTCAGTTTTTTTGTCATCCACTGGAACAATTTGAACTGCACTAATGTGATGATGGAAAGAGAAATACTTTTGTTATCCCATACTTTCTTTTAATTCTTTTGGTACAGCAGTTGCAATGAATAATAATATTACTGATGATGATAATATGCAGGAGATGATTCTGTGCCTGACAGATACTTTAAATTATTGAGGTTGATCGCAAGTGATATGAAAGATTTCCTTTATCTGTCCTTGTGCCATCAGAGCTGAATCAGCCTGTTAGAGAAAGTGCTGTCTATGGAAGCCCGTTTCCGCCACAAAAAAAGAGTATCCATAACTCAAAGTTTTGCGTTATGTTTCTTGAAATTTCGACTTATGAACTCGAAATTTTGAGACAAGTAGCGCAAAATTTTGACTCACTTTTATCAAAATTTGGCAGAGCTAACTTGAAATTTTGAGTTAATAAGTCAAAATTTTGAGAAAATAAGTGGAATTTTTGAGAAAGATAACTCGAAATTTCAAGTTATGGATACTTTTTTTTCTTTTCCTTTTTTAGTGGTGGAAATGGGCTTCCATAAAAAATTGCAGAGCGGTTTATTCAGTTTGCTGGTATCAGCTCCAATGCTGCTCCCGCAGCAGACTACACCAAAGTACACTGCACTCACAATAACTAAATGGCAGATTTCATCTCATTGCCGGATCTCTGTTTTGATTTATTCTTCTTTTTTTTGTATTATCATTAGGCATAGCAGAAAATATTAACACACACACACACAGAGACAATATAAAACTGTATATTGTGGGGGGAAAAACTCTAGATGAATGTAACTTTGGAGAAGATTATAAATGTGTTAAGGATACAGGCTGGTTAGTTAGCAAGTCAACTAATGGTTAGGCTCTGCTAGAACTTTGCCTGAGCATTCTCACGCCGCTACAGTAGACGGCAACATGCACCTTTGACTTCGGTTTGGACCGCGCCGCCTGAGGAAGAAGAAAAAAAAAAGGCGCCGAAGAAGGCCACTTTCGCGTTTCAGACCACACTCCATACCAGTTGGTGGCGGTAATGCGCCATTCCATTGTTTGTCAACTGGCAATAAAATTTTAAAAGGAGGAAGAAGAAGGCCATTTTCCCCTGAAACAGTGCCGTGAGATCGACGTACCCGAGCATTATTGTTCTCATTATCTCCACTACTCTCGATATTTTAACGAGAGTCTTTGGTTGCCTTTTGTGTAAGTTCTGACGTTGGTTATGTGACAGTATGGTGGTAATATTCAAAAACGAAAACGTCGTCATTTCTGCTGGCCGGGTTCGGGCGATAAACGAGCTAACGCTAAAGATACAGGCCTAGCTGGGTACAAAGACGAGTGCAGCTCAGCTCGACATTTTGTTCTTGGTTTCAGCGGCAGAGGCGTTTGAAGTGCCAGAAACAACCTGGGGAACAATCCACGTTAGCTAATCTCAGCTGGCATAAAAGGTTACGATGTGTGCTGGTTGCGTGTATTTTACGTGTATATTTTGTCAACGATGCGGCTGACGGGGGCATGTCCGATTCAGTATTGGCGACGTGGTTGTTATGTACTTGGAGCACTGAGCTTTTGATTAGTTGCACGTTGGAGACACATTTAAGTCATTTAGCAAGTTATTGTACATGTTGGGGGTTTCTCTACGTGGATGGCCAACCTGGAACAGTTAAGGCTCTGTCGTTGGTCGTGCCCCCCTCCCCTGATGCATGGGTGGTGATTTCTGGTTGACAGCAACTGTCAGTTTGCAAAGATTCTGAGATGTCCCTGCCGTGCATGAAGGCGACTCATCAAGATACCATGCTAGTTCGTTTTCTCATTGATATTGGTGGTAAAAGGTCCTGTAATTTTCATTTTGGGTTAACGATCTTGAACTGAGCAGTGACTTCAGCGTACTCCTGCATAAGGACCATATGAGCGACTGGCTCAAAGTCTTACTTATTTCCTTTACCTGATACAGCCATTGCTGCTATAAACTGCACGTTTTGGAATCATTGGGAGAAGCTGGATCAAGGTGGCAATGTTGTGAAGAAACCTTGAAGAAGAGCAACATCCTGATTTCTTTCGGGGTTTTTTTTTTCCTGCTTTGGTTCATCAGAAACAACAGTCTAGCTCGACCTGTCCGACCAGCTTGAAAGCAGGAAATCTGAACTGGTAACACAAAAAAGGAGTGAACAAAGGAGTGTGAATTTTCACCATCTAATTAGGTTTGCTTATAAGAAGATCCAAATTCATTTAATTATGAATTGAGGTGGACTTTGTGGTGGCTGAAGCATAAAACATTTTTTAACTAGCTTTTTACGAGCAGTCAGTTATTAACTTCTGAAAAATTGGAGTGTTTTGCACAGCTTTGAAGCTAAAATGTACATAATTGATACATTTGGGTATTGTAAGTAACGTCAAGTAAGGACTTCTTTGCCCAAAACAAATGAAAATGCTGCTTTGAGCTATGACCACACTGGTATACTCCTAGCTCTAAAGCAATACTGAAGGGTTTCACGGGTTTTACGTGTTGTAAATGTGCAGCTTAATGTGCTTGTGAAGTCTGAGACTGATTTGGAGCTGCGTTTGATCATGTCTGGAACAGATGGAGCAAAGGTTAACGGTTGGAGATGTTATCTGCTGTTAAGCGTGATCTTGTCATTTTTTCTGTAAGATGACAGTGCCAGATGAAGAACTACTCCCTACCCCCCACCCCCCCCACCAAGCGCAGATTTCACAGCTGGATTTATGACTGGTCATCGAGGCTGTTCTCCTGCAGTTGACCACTTGGCTAAATAAGTGGACATTATTTATAAACTTGAAAGTGGACTCGCTATATTGAGGATTTTTCTTCTTTGGGAGGTGGTTTCATTTTCAGCTTGGCATCTTTCAGAACTAATCTTGCTTGGTTATTGAAACCAGTATGGTGTGATTTTTATTTTTATTTTTTTCCCCCTCATTTGCTGGTGAACACTGTGCCACCGATGTTTTTTTGTTTGTTTGTTTGGGTTTTTGGTGAAGTCAATTTGATGGGAACTTGAGTCAAATATTTTAAATAGTGAGCAGAATTTTAGTTTTAATATGGTCTATGTTTTAGTTCCTTAATTTTGCTGCGATTTCAACGTAAAGGCCTTTAGTTTTGTGCTTTGAAGCTTGGCTCTTTAGAATGTGAGGTGGATTTGTGTTTAACCTCTGCAGTTCTTATTAGGCAGTCTTGTGTGTTTTTTAAAATTGGCCGTTTTGGGTATTGGTGTAATGGTGTATCTGCCCCTGAGAGTGCATTGCTTTTCAGATTCCATGGTGGTACAGTGAAATGCCGGGAAATTGGCACAGAGCTACAGATGCTCTGTTGGCAATAATATTATTCTATATCCTTCTGTCTACAGGTGCTGTTGTTTGTGCTTCAGCATGGCAGTCGTCATCCGTTTACAGGGCCTGAGAGTCACAGCGGGTTCTGAGGATATTCGCAGGTTCTTCACTGGCCTCAAAATTCCTGATGGAGGGGTGCATATAATTGGTGGGGAGCGAGACGAGGCTTTCATTATCTTTGCTTCAGATGAAGATGCAAGAAGAGCCATGATACGTTCAGGTGGTGTCATTAGAGGCTCACCTGTTACATTGCTGTTAAGTAGTAAAGCAGAGATGCAGAATATGCTCGACAGAACAACAAAAATTGTGGAGAGGGATCAGAAAAGGCGGCTTGAAGATGACATTGGACATCCTCGCAGATCTATGGAGCCAGAGATGGGCAGGAGATCAGCCAGCAGATCGGGTGACACTCCTCCACCCCTGCTCCAGAGGGCCCCAAACACAGATGATGTGTTTTTGTTTCTAAAAGGTCTGCCTTTCTCTGTCACTGAAAAGGAAATTTGTGACTTTTTTGGTGGTTTAGTTGTTGATGAAGTTGTTTTAGTAAAAAATCGCCAAGGATTAAACAATGGAACAGGTTTTGTCAAATTTGCAACAAGAGAGGATGCAATGGAAGGGTTGAAGAGAGATCGGGAATACATTGGCGCAAGGTATATTGAGATCTCCACGACAACATTGAATGATTGGCATCGGGTTACTGGTAGAATGCCAACAGCTGTCATAGGTGGCAGTTTCCAAAGGGGGAGATCACCCATTCCCAATCAGAGGGATCCACAGCACCGTGTAAGGTCACGATCACCTGTGGCTCAGAGGCACATTGCTCCTTCAGAAGGGGAGTACTGTGTTTTGTTGGAAAATCTGTCATTTGCAGTGGAAAAAGAACATATAAAACGTCTTTTTCATAATGCGAAACTTGGGGATGACCAGATCCTGCACTTGATTGACTCTGACGGGAAACAAAAAAGATCTGCACTGGTGCTGTTCAAGAGTTTGCGTGACTATTGTGAAGCTTTAGCTCATGAAAAAAGACAGTTTTTCAATCGACTAGTGCATACCCGTCCAGTTTCGAGGGAGAACATGATTGCCCTTCTGAAACCTCAAGGTACCACTGTCCGGCCTTCTGGAAACTCTGAAAGGTTTCAGGAGGGGCCTGCGTCTTACTCCAGTGATCCTTATGACTCAGAGAAGATATGTGTGTTTGTGCGAAACCTGCCATTCGATGTACGAAAAGTTGAGATCATCGACTTCTTCCTTGGGTTTAATATCACAGAGGACAATGTGTGTGTGCTGCAGGACCGAGAAGGTGCTGGGGTTGGACAAGCTTTGGTGGTCTTTGGATCTGAGACAGAGGCTATGAGGGCACTCATTCTCGATGGACGACGGTTTCTTGGGTCAAAAGTCATACTAAAATGCATTACACGTTCTGAGATGCAGGAGTTGGGTGTTGATCCACCAGTGGTGCAAGAGCCACTGCTGAGAGGGGAGCAGTACTCGGGCAAGAGCAGCGAAGCATCTTATCTCACTGGTGACACTTCATATCCTGACTTCAGGGTTCCTCGTGATGGGGGTATACCAGTAACTAATGCACAGGATAGCATCCATGGAGGTATTGATTATGAGCCTCGGGCAGCGCGGTCTCGTTCTCCAGAAGACCGGGGCAATGGAGTTCGTGGCAGTTTTCGCTCCCCTGTGGAGCCTTTTGACGCTCCCACCTGTGTTCAGTTACTCAACCTACCTTTCCAAATCAGAAGTGAAGAAATCTACGATTTTTGTTACGGGTATCGTATAATACCTGGATCTGTGTCACTGCAGTATGACCAGAGTGGAAAACCTAAAGGCTCTGCTACTTTGGTATTTGAGTCTCGTCGAGAGGCTTTAACGGCAGTTGAAGAACTAGGTGGGAGACCAATAGGGCAGAGAAAAATAAAGCTACTCCTTGTGTGAAAGTAAAATTGCTTTTCATTGCACTTAAAATTCCAGGTGTAATTGGAAATGTAAACTATGTTGATTTGAAAAACCACTGCCTTATGTTTTTTTTTTATTGTTTTATTTTTTATTTTTTTTTTATGTAGGGTGGGAAAAAGGAGGGTGTTGGGGACTGTTGATATGGGATAGCTTTATGATTTTAACTATAAAGTTAGCTTGCATGTATTTAATTTAGCCTTGTTTTATCTGCTAAAAGCAATACTCTATTTCAATTTTTGATTGAACTTGTTATAGTGTGTATTCCATTTCATCTTACTGTCTTTTTGTCATTTTAAAATAAAAATGGATGCTTTTGAATTGTTAACATTAAATTAGGATCTGCTGATCAAGCTTGTCTATACAGGATACAGATAAATAATGAATAAAAAATATTTCGAGTTCAGTGATGTATTTTTTTTTTCTCCCCTCAAAGACCTGTTATGATATTCTGCATTTTATTGATTTTATTTTTTTGTAGACAGCCTTCAAAGAACAAAACCTTAAATACGACCACCGTTTAAATGGTCACTACTCATCTGTAGTGGTGAATATGGTGTACTGACAGGTTTGAAATAATAACTATAGAGGCCTGTCTAAAACTATTGCGTGGTGGGGTTTTTGTGTGTGTGTGTGTGTGTGTGTGTGTGTGCTTTCTGCTCATTTTACATAATTTGTAAGCACTGGGAGAGCTGCTCACCTCAAACCTAGTGAAAAATTAGTTTAAAAAATGTGAACGTTTAAAGTGACAATTTCTAATTTTCTCTTGTGTTTAACAATCTAAAATAGCTTTGTATACAAAATTTCTCAAGACATTTAGTTAACTGATAAACGGTAGTTGATCAACCACTAAGCACTTATCCAATGTTGCAACGAGGTGTACCGGGTCCTGGTAGCCGCCTAAGCAATGGCGAGGTGTGGCTCCACATCAAATACGGCTGTTACAGAAGACCGTAAAGTTATAAAAAGAAAAAACACTCCTTTTAATGCTGTAACGATAGTCAATACCTACTTGTACAGAAAAAACATTATTCAGATATTGATAAAATTGCTAATTAGATTAAATGTAGAAACAACACTACTCCCTTTCCACAACAGTAGAACGTGTATCGATGATGGTGACTGCATGAGTTTTATTTTGAAAATTAAAATTCGGAAGTCGTGTGTTATTTGTGTTTTTTCTTCCTCTTGACTAGCATGACACTGGTGAGGCGAACAGGCTGAAATCCACGCTGAGGGAATTTCGTAGAACTAGAGGTGAATAAATTTTAAACCTCAATATCCATAAATTCGCGCGATGAGCAGAGCGTTGCTAGTTAGATTTAATAGATGTTTATAGGAGTTCAAACTTTTGCATCGTTTTTCAAGTTATGTTTTTCTATTACTTGTCTTATTTTTCTTTCTCGTTTTGTTGTTTTAACGTCATTTAGCCTATCTGTACACACAATGCTGACCATTAAATACGCAGCGAACTGTGAACGTTCACATCAACCGCTAATGTTAACGTTAGCTGCTCGCCGTTGCCTTGATGCGCAGGCTTTACACAGATTCATTTTATTTTTTGGGGGGTGCCATGAGCTCGTTATACTGGACAGCGGGATCGTTACACCTGTTTTCAAAAGTTGTTTTGTTAATGCAGTTAAATTGAGATTTAGATTTTTAGAAAAGGCTTTTAACAACTATTGTTGACAGCCTCATAAAGTTCGGCAAGTTAGCTTACATCCAGTGTAGTAAAGTTAAGCTAAAAGAAACATGTTAAGTAATAAGTAAATAAACAACTAACATTAAACCGATTTTTATTTAAGTATATTAAGCCGGAGAATTTATTATTTATGTAAGGTTCTTATTTAATTATTTTTCTATTCTGTTTCTCTGTATGCTAAACCTTAGGAGTTTGATATTTAACGGTCTAACCCTGACCAGACTATTTTAGCTAATAAAATGTGAATACTTTCTTTTTCTTTGAAATTTCCCTATTTGTGTTTATCGTTATCAGTAATTCTTCCTTTTCATCACAGATATCACACCGCATTTAATCGTTGTTTTCTTTAAACAAAGATGAAATGAAAAATTGTTTAAACAAAATTACTATTATTATTATTGTTGTTGTTGTTTGGCCAGCCTTGTCTGTGACTTCTTACAAAACACACTTTCACACCTGGATGAGTTAACGCCAGATGAGTTAATACTTTTTGCTGTACAATATAAAGTGCCTTGGGGTGACTGTTGCTGTGATTTGGCACTGTGTACTGTCATGTGAGAAAATTGGGACACCCCCATTAACTAATCAGCTCTTTATTATGAACTGTTCACATATCAATTTCCAATCATGATTTTATGTATTACTGGAAAAGAAAGCGACGTAATTGCAATTAAACAACATAAATGAACATTTTGTGAAACCTCAAAAAAAACAAAAATGTTTGTTTTAATGGAGGAAAAAGTTAGGACACCCTACCCCCTGATAACTAGTGTTGCCTCCTTTGGCTCATATAACTTCAGCGAGACGCCTTTTGTAACTTTTTACCAGTCTCTGACATGATCAGAAGAAGGTTTGCTCCACTCCTCAGTGCAGAATTCTTTCAGCTGTGAGATGTTTGAGGGTTTTCTGGCATGTACAGCCCGTTTCAAGTCACCCCACAGCATCTTAATGGGGTTAAGATCAGGGCTTTGACTTTGCCATTCCAGGACTCTCCACTTCTTAGTTTTTAGCCAGTCCTTGGTAGATTTGCTAGTATGCTTTGGGTCATTGTCATGTTTTAGTGTCCAGTTCCGCTTCAGCTTTAATTTTTTAACAGATGGTCTCACATGTTCTTCAAGCACCCTCTGATACACAGCAGAATTCATGATGGATTCTGTGATGGTGAGCTGGCCAGGTCCTGCTGCAGCAAAGCATCCCCAAACTAGGATGCTGCCACCTCCATGCTTCACAGTTGGTATGAGGTTCTTTTCTTGGAAGGCTGTATTTTGTTTACGCCAAACATGTCTACTGTTCTGGTGTCCAAATAATTAAATTTTAGACTCATCTGTCCAAAGAACATTATTCCAGAAGTCATGGTCTTTGTCTTTGTTCACTCTTAGTAAGCAAAGGTTTCCTCCTTGCACACCTCCCATGAAAGCCAAACTTGTGTTAATTTGCTGGGACGGCCAGACCTGGGCATGGTGGCAGTTGTTTTGAATGTCCTCCACTTGTAAACAATTTTCCAGTCGGTGGAATGGCTCAAATTCTTTTGAGATCTTTTTAAATCCCTTACCAGACTCTTAGCAGCCACAATCTTCTTTCTGAGAGCGTCACACAGCTCTTCAGTTCTCACCATGGTGCTCACTTCAACAGTCAGGAGTACACCAAACTAAATCTGAGGTTATAGATAAGGCAAGGTTCTTTTAAAATGCTGGTTAACGATGTACTGATCATGTGCACCTAATGTGATACACCTGTGTGTGATTTTAACCATTTTAAGTGGGATAATATGTGAGGGTGTCCTAATTTATTCCTCACCAGAAATTGCATTCTTTTTAAATTACATTTCACATAAATTTTTAAAAAGGCTTTTCTTGTTTTTTTAATTGTTTAGTGATATTATTTGGATTCCTCAGTATCATTAAAATTGGCATTAAATATCCATATGGCCAAATATATTTTAAAATATACAGGCTTTCATAGGGTGTCCTAATTTTCTCACATGACTGTATATAAATTGAACTGAAACAGGGACTGTGATTGCAGTTTGGTTTTGTATCACAAACGTTTTTTTGTTTTTGTTTTTGTTTGTTTTGCTAGTTTCACAAAATCTAAGCAATCATCTTGTTATGTAGATGCATGACATTTACAACTTTTCATACCAATAAACTCAAATTATTTAGTGAATTATTTGAATATTGTAGCTGTAAAAAAAGATACTTAATTATGAAATAATTAAGTCATTACCAATGGAAATAAAATAATATCAATAATTTATAGGTTTATAGGTCATAAATCATTACACACTATAGTGAAAAGTTGTAAGTATTCCTGATATGCAGCCTTGGCCTTGGTTTGGACTCCAAACCCCTCTTTTTAAAACACTGAAAAGTAATATATTAGTGACTAATGTCTCCTTCTGTTAATGCAGCACTGCTTAGTAGGCTTGTAGAAATTAGTTGGCTTAAAGCATGTTTGAACCTTACTGACGCCAGAATGGAGGTATCAAGGAGAAGAATCCTTCAAAAGCACCTGGAGCCAGCGAGACCCCTGCGCCGCTGCATTCCTGCCGACATTGGTAAGTCATCAGTGCAAGTAAACAGGATCAAATGTGCCAGTTTGAAATGTAATGTGTTCCCGTGTAATGAATGTTCATATGGGGATTTTAATACTTTGTTTAGATCCACCAATAAATCCTGCTGCACATGTCCTGATGGATCAAGAGGCAAGTAAAAAATAAAACCCTAATTATGAAGATGGTTGCATGGTGATGCAGTGGTTAGTACTCGTGACTCATAGGAAGAAGGTTAGTTCTGTGTGGAGTTTAAATCTTCTCCATGTGTCTGCATGGCTTCTTCCCACAGTCCAAAGACATGCAAAGGTTAGGTTAATAGCTGTTCATCTGGACGTTACGTTTTCAATGGGAAAAATGTTTTGTCACTCATCCAATTGAATTCTTCAGTCTCGAGACTGAAGAATTCCCTTGGATGAGTGATGCAACGCTACGTCCAGATGAACTGAATCCACCTTTTGGGATTTACTTACCTGGATGATTGAGCATGCATCAAGACGTTAGGTTAATATGTGATTCTAAGTTGACTGTAGGTATGAATGTGAGTATGTCTGTCTCCCTCTCTATTACAGCTGTGCACTATGAAAGCTGGGATAAACTAAACATATTACACTTTTTTCACAGAAGGTAAAATATAGTTTTGGTAAATGAAGCCTACTAATAAAAAAGGAGTTTAAACGACATTGTTACAAAAAGGTGAAGCTGACAGTGTATATATGATATGGAGATACATGTATAACAGTACTGAAAAAAAGTACTAAAAAGCATCCACCTGTTTGAAGGTAATTCATAATCAAACAACAAAAAAGGATGGGAAAGTGAACATGTTCTAAGCTTTGGCTTTCCATAGTTTGTCCATCAGGCTCTAGCTTGTCACTGCAAATATGGGTTTTGTAGAGATGCTGTTTGCCATGGTGAGACGTTGTCAGGCTTAGATTCATCTAAGATGATTATTTCCACTGTGTGAGCACCTTATGCCACCAGAGTAAACCTGTGACACACCTCAACATTTGAGAACGGTGGCACTACACAAAGATGACACATAACACTAACCTTTCAAATAACTAATCATTTAATTATTCGGCGCTTCAGTATTTTAGACTCATGATATCATGCTTTTTAAAAAAATATATTTAAGCTGAAATTTTGTATTTGATAGACAAATATTGGTGTAGAGCAGTTCTACAAGATCATCAACCTTCATAAACAGAAAAAAGGTGAGTCTTTTCTTCTTCTTCTTATATTATTTTTTTCCAAAATAATATATTTTACTGTCCCATAGGCTAATAAACAAGGCGTGGAAAGCACTTCAGCTTGTCAGTGTGGTAAACAAGTGTTTTTGGTGTGCATTCTAGTAGCTGCAATTCCAGAAATGCCAAGGAGGCTTAGCAGGAGATTAAAAGCAAGTATACACATAGATAGTGAATTTCATATATTTTCTGAATCACAGATTAAGACACATACGTTTGCATGAGAGTGAGACACAGTTTTCACTTCGTTCAGTGTTTTTTGTAAGGTTACGGTTTAATAACTTGCACATATAAAATGTATTCTGCCAGAAGAAAATCTATCACAATGCTGTAAATGCAAGACTCTGAGAAAATGTTCTTCACAATTTTATACCAAACCTCTGAACCAAACATAACCTGCTCCTGGCCGTTCTAGTTTTTATTCTCCCACCTGCAGCTTTTCTGGTTTTTAAGGGTTCAAGCATAAAGATTAAATAAAAAACAAAATCATAGACTCAGTCTATGAACAAATTTGATGGGAAGTCAACAATATATGGTCCTGTTTTATGATCATATATTAATGCTTGTAGAACAATGAAACTATTTTAAAGTTTTTTGTTGCCAGCAGAAAAAAAAAAATATCAAGGAATCAGATTTTGTCATCAGGGAAACTCAAAGACTTCAGACCCTCGTACTCTCCCCTCAGGTGTCTGAAGAATCTTCCTGGAATTAGTGTTTTGTGAAGAACTGTTTGGTCATTAGGCAGTAATTTCATACCGATTGGTCTCTAATCTGGAACATAACATGCTCCAGAGCAGGTTATAAGTTATCATGGCAATGTACCCCAGTAAGAAGTAAACCACCTTTGTAGTACGGGAAATCCAAGGTTAACTCTGAAGTTACCTGGATAATCCGATATCCTGCTTCACAGTCAGGCCTCTGGTCACTCTGACTGAAAATCTGAGCGTCTCAACTCTACCGCTTCCAGCTCGACCTTGTCTCTTTTTGTCAGAGCCACTGTCTCCAAACCATTCATCACAGCAGGTCTCGCTAACGTCTTGCAAATCTTCCCTTTCACTCTTGCAGCGATACTTCTGTCACATATCACTCAAACCCTGGTCTCCTCCACTCCCCCTTGCCTGCATGCTCTTCTTCACCTCGCTTGTGCTCTGTTCATCCCTTTGAAGGGTTAACCCCATGTATTTAAACTCATTTACCCTCATTACCTCTATACTTTACAGCTTCACTGTTACACCTGTCATCAAACCATGAATTCATAAACAGTGACAAGGAGGAATTGTGGACCAAAGACATCACAAATTTTTCCTCAAAAAGCTGATATTGTGAGGAATGACCACAAGAGGGCCTTAACATCCAGTAATCAGAGAATTATCACAGACCTGAATAAGCTTCTTAGAAGGAGTTTGTCTTTTTAGTGAGGTTGTGTTCGATGTTAGCCAATGCAGAAGTGTTGGTGAATCCCAATGCATCACAAACATTTTTTGTCAGCTTTATTACCTTTGAGGTAAAGAAGCAACCAGATTCTTTTGGATATCCCTAACTTGAACTCTTATACCATGTTTATCTTCAGACAGGATATCTTACACAAGGGACTTCTTAATTGGTCTGGCCAGTTGTCCGGAGGCCAGGAAGAAGCCAGAATTCTTGCCAGAGCACCCAATAGTGTTAAGTGAGGCAGTAAGTGTAAAATTATTGTTGTTTACTTGCTAAGTGGTCCAAATAATATCAGTAGTGTCTGGATTTAAAATGCTTTTATACTATCTTCACAGAGAGATCCTGAGCAACTAAGGCTTTATGAAATGAGGATGAATGGCAAGAAAGATAAAATGTGAGTTTAATACTGTAAATTTGTTACCACAGTTTGACTTTAATGCCTTTTTCATACAGTAGAAAAACAGTAGAAAGTATAGATTATGATTTGAATGAAATACCCATTGTTCTTCAAGACTAATTTGAACATTGGACATTTATAACACCAGTTAATGTGTATATGTAGGAATTAAGTTGAAGTTAAAACCTAGAAAAAAAGGTAGTTTTTACGGTATATTGTTAAAATTAGGTCGCTAACATAAACACCATAATAAAAATATGTCACCTTTGTTTGTTTTTAGGGCGGCTGAAGGGCTTCACTCACCTTGAGAAATTAGTCTTGCTTGTGCAGTGTTTGTGTTTGCTGTTCTTCCTTTCAGTTTAATTTAACTTTTTATTTCCTATTTATTATTTTGCAGGAGGTTGACAAGAATTTCAGTTTTTGATAACCCCCTGAGAGTGCTGTAGTGTATTTATACTGTGTGAACACCTTTTTGAAACAGGAAAAAAACAAACTGAATGGCTACTTTTCAGATGCTTTAATAAAAGTCCTGAACTGAAGTGATGGCGCCAATTATGTTTACACATAATTAGAAATTCTCTGGAGTTAAGATTTGCATTTGTCTACAAATTGCTTTTGATTTTCTGTCCTATACCTCTGCTATTATCAACCTGCTTCAGCAGCAGTTTCCATCACAAATGACACACCTGTGTATTGTACAGCTGGTGAGCATGTCCGTGCATTAAACAGCTTAAGAAATTGGCATAAACGGGAGTGACTTTTGCATCAGTCAAGCAGATATTAACAGGAACACCAATGGTATTTTATTTTATCTGTTTGTTATGTGTTCTACATAAAGTGGTTATTTGACAACAAATTTGCTATTAAAAAAAAAAAGATTAACGGTCAACATGAAACCATGCATTCTTAAATCTACAGGAAGTGAAAATCACACATGAAAGATTTTGTTGAGCACATTTTATAAAATGTAAATATTTTTTACACTATTCGAGGATAAAACCACCATGATTCCTGTAGTTAATGAATTAATTTTAATGAATCATTTTCTTGTACAACCTTCGTCATTTTGACCAAACTGACTCACACAAAATAAACTCGGAAAAGTACTGCTTTTCCCAACATCTGCGGAAATCCTTTAATAGCGCCGCTGTAACTGAACATCTGCTGCACTTCGTCGACCTCTGTACGTGACCGGAAGCCGGTAGCCAACAAGTGAGTGGGTGACGAGACTCATTTAGTACCCCTGTGACTCATCCGACGTCACGGCATTGTGGGCCGGCTCTCGGCGTTAAGTCAGATTTTCATACTGAAATTAAACGGAGGAAGACAGCAGCAGAAAAGTAACCTCTCAAAGAGCAAAACATCTATATCTGCTTTTTATTTTTTGTTTTGTTTCTTGGTTTCGTGAGTCCCGTTGGCTGATTTTTCAGGTAAGGATGAAGCTCATTACCGTATTTCCTGTAGCCGGTGCGCGATAGTGCTGAATCTGCATGTTGACAGTATGTTCCTATGGTGACTGTTTTAAATGTAAAAACAAAACAAAACCAAAAACCTTAATTGTCCAGATTCGAGAACTGAGTTAGATGTTGGTGAAATTCTAAGTAACAGGCTCTCTCAGCAGCCAGGTGTGGTTATGCGTTTCTTTCATTCTACTCACTGAGTAATTTTGTTCGGATTCGGCTGTTCGCAGGAAAAATGGACTCCAAGGCCGAAGGAAGCGCTCCGTGCAGCAGGTGAGAAGTTCCGGTCAACATAATGTTCAACATATTTGTTTAAAAACGCAGGTACTACTCGACAAAACCGCTTCACACACGTCAACTGCAATGTCGTCTTGGAATGAGGAAGCTGGGGTGTGACAAGATATATGGCCATTGATTTTCTTTTCTTTCTTTCCCCCCCTGAAAGTCGTGACGGTTTTGTTATTGTTAAATAACACCGTCTTTACAGAACCAATGAGATATTTGTAATACTGCCCCGTTAGCTACCCACCATATTTACGTAACAATCATTGCTCTTCATTGATCTGTGTGATTCAGTGTTTTAACTGACCCTTTCATGTCTATCCTTCTCCCCTCTTAAAGCCCTGTTTATGTGCACAACCCACACCTGGATGCACTGAAAGAAGACATCCTCTACCACTTCAGTCTAGGAACTGAAACTCATAGCCTACAGGATATGTTTGGTGATGTCAAAGTAATGTATCCCATAGTCATCTTTTTTAATTTTTATTTTAAAGCCTTGAGCCTGTTTTTGTCTGTGCAGCTCTCATGTCTATCTTTATGTGTGTGCTTTACTGTAGTTTGTTTGTGTGGGTGGGAGTCCCTGGAGAATGAAAGCATTCACTGAGTACATCGCAGCTGAGCTCGGTATGGAAGACCCCAAATCTGAGTATCCAAATATCTGTGCTGGGACGGATCGTTACGCCATGTACAAAGTTGGCCCTGTCCTCTCTGTCAGTGTATGTAAGAACAATATCCTCAATGTTATTTTGTTTTTCCACATGATCGTTTTCTTAACTTGTATTTGTTAATCTACCTAAATGCATAATAATATCATGAACGTCATTTAGAAAATGTGTATATCTCTGCTTGTTTTTGCAGCACGGAATGGGCATCCCATCTATTGCCATAATGTTGCATGAGCTAATAAAGCTCCTCTATCATGCAAAGTGCACAGATGTTACAATTATACGCATTGGGACATCAGGTGGAGTAGGTACGTGCATTTGGGCCCTTTTCTTGGTGAGGAAAGGTGAAGTGACCCTTTGGAATTGGGTGCTGTTTGGGATTAATTTGTAGATTAAGCCTAAAAACCAGCTTGTGATAGGATCTTAGTTACCATGGGACTAATTACATGTCATACCAGACCCATTTTCCAAATCATTGTAGTAAAATAAACAACCAAAATAAGGTTTTTTGTTTAATTTGATAAATATTTGTCAGTTTGGGGACTGATTTATTTCTTGTGCGCAGCTGTGCAAGATGGAGTTACAAAATGTTACCGGTGAATAGCTGAAAGCAAAAGTATGATCCTGTCAACAAAATGGTCTCTAGGTTAATGATTTGTTTTCAGTTTAGACAAAACGAGACAAAGGTTTCTGTGTTATTAGTTACATTTTAACAAAGCTCAAAGGATCGGGTATTACAACTAGCGGGAAAGCGGAGATGGTGTAAGCAAAAGAATGCTGAGCACTAGACTGGAAAACTGTGACATTTTAGGTTAAAGTTACACTTAAATGAAGATCAGTATTGAGGGGTTATATATTTTTTGTCATTGTAAATATATAATAATACATGTGCAGCATTAGCGAGCTAGAAATTCGTTTGTTATTTAGAATATGCTAATTTTCCTTGTAATCGTGTCGCACGTACTTTCCAGTAGATGGATCGTGTGATGACGCAAGAGATGACAACAGAGTCTTTGTTTTTAAAAAGGGCATATTTTTCTATTTTTATCCCAAGAAACAGACTAAGGTTCCTTAATCAAATCGCTTCATGAAAACATTTTCACAATTAATTGCAAATACTTGGTTTTAACTCATTTTTTCAGATTTTTGAAAGAGAGATCAGCTGATCTTTGAAGCCTGCCTTTGAAATTTACACAACCTTTTCCTTACACAAGCAATGGCATGAACATTTAACTGTTGCCCTGTGTTGCATCTTTGATTTTGAAGTCTATACATGTAACATTTCCAGCACATGATGCACACGATGGTGATTCAATTCTAGAAGCTGTGACTAAATTTTACAACCACAGATCTTCATAGTAAAGATATATGCTCTAGAAAGTGCTATAAAGTAATTTGTCCTAAAATCTTTACATTTGTATTTTCACTTTAAAAAACTTTTTCATCTAACCTGCTATATTTGGCTTTCAGGACTTGAGCCTGGCACTGTTGTTGTCACCAAGCAGTCTGTGGATCCCACCTTTCAGCCCAGGTTTGAGCAGGTGATCCTTGGGAAGACCGTGGTGCGCAATACTGATCTGGACCAAAGCCTGGCTGAGGACCTGCTGCAGTGCAGCAAGGAGCTAAACCAGTTTAAGACAGTTGTAGGCAACACCATGTGCACGCTGGATTTCTATGAAGGTTTGAGTTCTGATGCATCAATGTGTTAGCGAGTAGACTGTTTGCCAACATCTACAGTCTTTCACTGTCTTCCTGTTTTCTCTGTTTGATCACACATGTAGGGCAAGCCCGTTTGGATGGCGCTTTCTGCTCCTACACTGAGGAGGACAAGCAAGACTACCTCAACAAAGCTCAGGAAGCAGGAGTTTGTAATATAGAGATGGAGTCATCAGTGTTTGCTGCTATGTGTAAACTGAGTGGTCTACGAGGTAAGAAATTTCAATATCAGCATCGTTTTACTTCTGACAGCATTTTTTTTGTGTCTGAAAACTTTTATCTCTGTTTGTGAAAAGCGGCTGTGGTTTGCGTCACGCTCCTGGATCGGCTGAAGGGAGATCAGCTGCGCAGCTCTCACGAAGTTCTTCACAGTTACCAGCAGCGTCCTCAGATACTGGTCGGCTACTACATTAAGAAGCAGCTGAATGCCAAAGCGAAAGATAGCTAAATAAATGCAAGCATACAGTAAATTCTTATGATCTTCTGTCTAGAAGCCATACCTTTAAATATCTCCAAAAGACTTAAATGATGCCTTCTATTTTTCCTTTGACACTGATTTAGTTGATACACTGCTATAAAAACATGCACTGCTACACTGTTGTTTTATTTCGTATTTCTCTTAAGTACACTTGAATTGATGTAGCACCCTTGTATTTAAAGTGAGTTAAGTTCACTAAATATGTGTATTAGTTAAGGTCGTCTTTGTTCTACTTGACATGTAAAGTTTCAGATCCGTAAAACTTGAACCTGTAAGTCTAAACTTACAGTGGTGCCATAACAAAATGACCTTTTTACACCTATTATAAAAAATACATTTTTAAAATATTTTATAGGTTTAGATTTGTTATTGAAAACTTAACTGTGTATGTGGAGATTTTTTTTTACATTTTTATTGTCATCCAGATTGTATTCAGTTTCTTCGACCTTTGTATATGTGCTCAGCATTTCTTTCACAATATAAAAGCTGCAACAACACAACACTCCGCTTGAGAAAGATTTCTGCTTTGTGTCATAAATAAAGCAAGCAAGTAAAGCTTTGTGCAGTCTGAAATTTCACAACATATTAAGAAAAGAATTCTTTATGTAAGAGGCACTGCGGCACAAATGAAATGTGAAGTTTGTTATATGATCTGTCAGTATTTGCAGCTCTTGAAAAGCCTGGTGAAGTCAAGATCAGCATCCTGACCACTAAACAAGCCAAAGATATTAATAAATGGTGTTCTGGTGTGTACTGATTGAACAGTAAATTATAAATGATAATAATAATAATCTCCCTAAAAGATTTAGGGTAGACTGGTGTTGTTGTCACATTAACTGTTAATGCCACATTAAAGGACACTTTTGCTGTGGTCAATTTGTGGAAAAGACAGAAAAGTTTGAGGGGAGGAAGTATTTTGTAATTTTTAGGGGTCAGAGTAATTTTTCATGTTGCTGCGTTTTTGTAATAAAAAGCTCACAGTATTAGTCGGTTAAAAATTGGACATTTGTTAAAAAGCTCAAGGTTTTTCATCAGCAAGCTTAAGCCATGTGGTAGCTAGGTTAAAATGTGACACATGTAACAACTGAGCCCCCGCCTGAGTATAAGAAATGAGAAAGATATTTGAAGCTAGGCATGTAAAGGCAGTGTTGTATAAATATATCTGTTTGTTTCTTTGTTGGCAGAATGGTTTGTGTTGAGCCACACACAAACAGCTGGCCGAAGGAAGTATGGCTTTGTTGTGTTGTCTGCTAAGGTTATCATAAAGTTACATTAATTTGTTACAATTAATGACAAAAATGGAAAGAATACCTACTTTGAGGTCGTACCTTAGGCTTGGATTTAATGAAGGAACAGTTATTGAAAGATGTTTCAATCAATCAGCAATTCATGTAAATTCGAGTAAAAACCATGAATACTAACCTTGGTCTAACCTAGTTTGTCTGTTAAAATCAGCTATATGGGGAAAACACCTGGTTTTAAAAATTTCAGCTGGTGTCACAGGGTTCATTTTCTAGAAAGATCTGCTGAGACTGAAGTTACTTTGGACTGCTTTGGTCAGAGGAATAACTTTAGCACACTCATTCCCTCTTTTGTCTAATGCTGGTGATAGATGACGCATTAAAGGTTGAGATAAAATTGAACACTCTGACTAATGGCGAGTGTCATTGCTGATATTTTTGACCAGCAGGCGTGGCAGCCTGCAGCAGCTCGGTGAAGAAGTCTTCATTCTTACTTATGTTACAGTATTATCTGTTTGAATTAGTTTAACAGATCCTTTTCACCGCCACAGCTTTGACACGAACCAGTATGTGAATGCAGGTGTTATAATCACGTAGACTTTGGTTTTGTTTTTTTCAATCTAAACTTTAGTCATTTATAATTCCTGTAACTTCTTCATACTGGACTATATCATGACACAGTTGCAGGTTGAGGAAATATCGGTTGTTGTCAGTGTGGTGAATCATCTGCACACTAGGATATTCACTTCTTTACGCAAAAAAAGTGACCATGTTGGTGTATTTTATTTCTGGCCTATATTTTTGGCACTGTTAACTTGGATCGTTCTCAAACACATTATTATTACATTATTATTCAGGCTTGAGGACAGATAACGGCTTTATTCTGTGGTGTCTCAGTATTTTGAGCTTCTAGCCTGCACTGGGTGGTGTAAGACGCGCGGCGCGTGAGAGGAGGGTCTGTTTGCGCGCTCCCGTGCGTGCCCACCTCCCGTCTGCTATCCGATCCTTCCTCCGTCTCTTCGCTGACTCAGTGCCTTAAGCAGCATCACCGCTCACCAGAACAGATCTACAGCATCCTCTGCGGAGAAATACATCAGCCATGGCTAAAACAGCAACCGGTAAGCATTAGTCTGGATGGGTTCAGATGGATTAAAACGGGATGGATGCACGGTACAGGTGCAGGATTTTTGCGGAAGGTCTGTGTCGGCCCGGTGTAGCCTACCGGCTGGTGGTCGTGCTTCTGTAACAGCTCCACCATAAAAATAAATATATAAATAGGTAAAATAAAATAAAAGCTTTCTTTGCCGTTTTCAACACTAAATTGCATTAAATCACATTTCTGCAGACTATTGTCTCCACGCAGGACTCTATTGATGATAAGAATGTGGGCTCACGCCGCGCATCCTCTGTCGTTAGGTTACTGAAAAATCTCCTATATTATCCTACCTATGTAAACATATTCATTTTTATATAACAATTGTGTTAGGTAACAGTGTGTAATTATACAATATGGGCTGCCTGAGAGGGGTTTATTAACCTTACAATGCTCCACCTGCGGTTCACGCTACAGCGGCCCCAACATGCAGCATAATGCAGACGGACCCCACCCAAGATGCTGGGTTGCCGATCATTTAGCCGACACCAAATCATTTGGAGGCTTCATCTGTTTGACTTTTACATTCATGTGGCTATAATGAAAGGTGCAGGTGATCGTTTCACTTTTTTTTGTCACTTAAACGTCTCTTTAAGATGATTGTTGTCGGTTATAAGATTGCACCCTTTATTCATGTCTTTAGCTTTCCTTATCTATTCCTTGCAAAGGATTGCACCAGCTGTGGGAGAGGTGCTGCAGTTTATTTTCCAAAAATTCATTATTGATATATGTTACAAAAATAAAATGTAGGTAGAGTTAGCACACTGATATTAAGAACTAGATTTTACGCTAGTCATCTCTTCTGATGGGTAGTTATTGTTGTAGGCCAGACATTTAGCATGGGTTTGTTTGTTTTTGGCTACCTATTTTACAAAATTCTTAATATAAGCCACCCATTCTTTCAGGGTTTTTTTTTTATATAGGTTATATAATGTGCCAACTCACTATTCTGCATGTAGTAGCATAGATTTGTAGTTAACCAGACAGGTGTACGGCAGGGTGGGAGGCAGGCCAGCCCTGCAGCAAGGGGCTGCTTCACACGCTGGCCTTTGCAGCAGAAGGCATAGCAGCACTGACAATCTGTAGTCCTGAAGAGCCAGGTGGGCACTTTGTCAAAAATAGAAAGAGCACGAAGAACTGGCGGTGAAGATTAAAAATAGTCCAAAGATCTGGTGAAAGTTAATTAAAAAAAGAACGTTCAGGTCATTAATCTGGTGTTTTTTATGACTATGACACCACGGTGACCGAGGCGCATTAATGGACAAAGCTGTTTCATGTCTTGATTTTAGCTCACATGTGAACTTCAGTAAAAGTAATGCTTGTTATGCTCTTAGTTTGATAATGCTCACAGAATACATTCATCCAATTAATTATTAAGCAGTGCTGCACTTAGATACATTTCAGACTTTTAACAGCTCATTAGGCAGTCATCTGAGCTAACAGGCTTGTTGAGAATTTCCCCTTTCTTAACAAGTAATTAAATTGAAAATCTCAACTATATGTATCCATTTGTGACAATGTTGGTTGTGACAAATGGATAATGCTGTGTTTGTTTTATGGTTTTATGTTCTTGCAGCATACAAAGAGAAGATGAAGGAGCTGTCTGTCCTCTCCCTCATCTGCTCCTGCTTCTACCCAGAGCCACGCAACAAGCTTGTGTGTGACTTTGAAGGTACAAAATCAGCTGAATCATGGATTTTCTTTTAAATTAAACAAGCTAACTCCATGTTGATGATTTCTCTAATACAGATTTTAGACAAAAAATACGTATCATTGGACTGATACAGTAATATGTCTTGACTTTGCTACCATTAGCATTGTAATTGTGTCATTTACAGACATGGAGGTGAAACCTATAAACAAGCGGGCCTCGGGTCAGGCTTTTGAGGTGATTCTCAAGCCTCAGTCTCCAGTGTCAGATGTAGCCCACAACCTTCCCTCACCCCCAAAGAGGGATATCTCCTTGGACGACATTGAGAAGAAACTCGAGGCAGCTGAAGAACGGAGGAAGGTGAGTATATTGCATCGATGTCAACAAGCTTTAGGTGTTTAAACTGTAAAACAAAAGAAATCTTTGAGACATTTAACTATGGAAAATGAATAATTCATCTTACAAGATGGAGGTGCAAATGATTCAATTTGAATACTTCTGTATATTCAGTACCAAGAGGCCCAGGTGCTGAGGGCTTTGGCAGAAAAGCGAGAACATGAGAGGGACGTGTTGCTAAAGGCTATGGAAGAGAACAGTAATTTCAGCAAGATGGCTGAGGAGAAGCTCCAGATGAAGATGGAGCAGATCAAGGAGAACCGTGAAGCCCACCTGGCGGCCATGATGGAGCGCCTACAAGAGAAGGTGAGTCGTCAGCTTTATCAGAACTAAAAGCATATGAAAGGGGCTGGGCAGCGTCCTGATGAGTAATCATTCTCACTGTGCTGTTGTGACGTTTCCAGGAGAAACACGCGGCTGTGGTGCGCAGAAACAAAGAGCTGAGGGAAGAGCTGACAGCATGAGCCTCACACGAGTCCAGACTTCCATCCACCCAGTCCTGTCCCCTTCCTCAGTAGAGCCTTCACCCTCTTCGTAACAGACACTCAACCCAGGAGGCTGAGAGGTTCAAGGACCTCACCACTATATCACAACCCACCATGCCACCAGTACTCACTATTATCAGTATTATCAGTGGATATAAACATGAATAACACTCATCTTGAGAATTGAATGGTTTTGTTGATTTAAGAGAAATTGAAAGAATATGGGTTTTATTGGCTTTAATTTTGTCAGTACTTTTATCTATCTATCTATCTATCTATCTATCTATCTATCTATCTATCTATCTATCTATCTATCTATCTATCTATCAAATATTTTCTTTGTCTTTGATTAATGTTCAGTTCTTGAAGTTTGACTCTGCAACCATTTTCTTGTGGAAGCTCTCAGTGGTGTGAGTTGGCTGTAGACAGGCATTTGCATTGATTCCCGATGATGTCCTGATAATGATGTTTTTTGCTGTGTCTTTTGTGAAGAATGATGGTTGGTGTTTCCAGACTACAGACTCCTCAAGATATCAACGTATCTCATCTGTATCTCCCTCACGCGCACCTACTCATTCTCAACACGCACACTTGGAACTTAACAATAATCGAATCCCCACAGATACATAGAAGTCCACTTCCTCTGAAATGAGCTCGATAGGTGCTTTATTGTTATTAAGAATGTCTATGCCCAATGGGAGCAACTGTTTATACACTTGCAGATTACCACTTTACCCCGACGGCGCCATTTTTCGATGAATCCATCGTTACCCAAACGAATAGCTTTGTTAAGAACACGGTATTGGGAATGAACCTTATAAAGTTGTGAATGTTATGACACCATACTGGTATCATGCATAGTGTCTTGGACAGTAGAATGTGCTGTTGCTCCCATCTTGATATTGATAGTGTGAACATTACGTATGTCTGTGTGGGTGTGTGTGAATGAAGAATTACCTTGAGGCATCATCAGCACCTTCTCTCATTTAGGGGGTTAGATAGAGAATGGATGCAGGATGCTTTACATTCAGCACACTAAACTAGTCTCTTTTTAATATACAGTACCACTGATATCTGCCTGCATCTTCTGCTGCTTGTTTTTCTCCCTCCATCTATTTCTCTGTGAAAGCTTTGCTGAATAAAAGTTTGGGGTTCTGTGAACATGGCATGCACCATCTGAAACTTTTCTGTAAACTGCCAAATAAAAGAACCAGTTATCTACACATCCTGAGAATCTTCCTGTAAATTTGTATTCTAATCTGATTTTAATAGCGTTTTAACATTTTTATTATTGCAGTGTTTAGAGTAGTTAAAATGTACAGATATGTAATTGATCATCAGCAAGTATGAGCATCTGTATAAAAGCAGAGGGTTTTATTTTTACAGTTTGATGGTCTGGAGCAGTTGTGTGTTAACACAATGCCAAGGACGAAAAACATCAGCTATGATTTGGTAATGGTCATGAGGTCGTTTCTGAAAAATTTAAAGTGGAGAGAAGCCGCCAAAGTGGAGATGGTTTACCATAATGCACAGCCCCATATTTGGCAAAAATAAAATACAGAACATCAACACAAACATTTTATACCAACTGTGAAGCCCGACAGTGGCGGTGTAATGATTTGGTCTTGTTTTACATCTGTAGGACCTGAGCATCTAGGCTCTCCTCTGTATGCCAAAGCTTTCTAGAGACAAATAACGCTAAAGGCTGGCCAAAATTGGTTGGTGCAACAGGGCAATGATCCTAAGGAGAGCTGTATGTCTGTGAAGGTTCTCAGTCATCCAGGTCATCGTAGTCTAAGGAGCTTGGAAAGAAAAGCGTCTGGACTTCTTTGAGTTGCTTGAAGACGTTTCACCTCTCATCCGAGAAGCTTCTTCAGTTCTAAGGGTCAAATGGTGGAGAGTCCCAGATTTAAACCCAGTGGGCGTTTCCCCCCAAAGAGGGACAAAGGACCCCCTGATGATCCTCTACCTAATCACATGAGCCAAGGTGTGAAAGCAGGTGTGGGTCACAATCAGCCAGGGTTTCGGGTGAGCTCATTGTGAAACCTGGCCCCACCCTGTCATGTGATTTCCTGAGGTCAGATGGCCCAGGATGTGAGTGGACGTTAAGGCATCTGGGAAGGGATCTCAAAACTGGATTATAGATGGCAGACAGTTGGTGTCGTAAACCACCGCCTCTGTTCAAAGATGGTCGCTCACAGTGGACATAGATGGCTTCTTTCACTCCTCTTTCAAACCATCTGTCCTCTCTGTCCAAAATGTGAACATTGGCATCCTCGAAAGAGTGACCTTTGTCCTTTAGATGCAGATGGACAGCTGAGTCTTGTCCCGTGGAGGTGGCTCTTCTGGTGGTTGTTTGGTCTCTCCGATGTGGAGGTCTGGGCATTCCTCGCTGCACTGTACAGCATACACCACATTGTTAAGTTTGTGTTTAGGAGTTTTGTCTTTTGGGTGAACCAGTTTTTGTCTGAGTGTGTTGCTGGGTCTGATGTACACTGGGATGTCGTGCTTGGAGAGAACCCTCCTGAGTTTCTTGGATACACCAGCTACATAGGGGATGACAATGTTGTTGCGTCTGTCTTTCTTATCCTCCCTCGCTGGTGTCTGATCTTCTTTTCTGTGCATCTTTGCTGACTTTATAAACGCCCAATTAGGATAACCACATGTTTTAAGTGCTTCCTTTACATGTGTGTGTTCCTTCTTTTTCCCTTCAGGCTTAGAGGGAACATGTTCTGCCCGGTGGTGTAGGGTCCTAATTACTCCAAGTTTGTGTTCCAGAGGGTGATGGGAGTCAAAGAGGAGGTACTGGTCTGTGTGTGTGGGCTTCCGGTAAACTTCAATGTTGAGGTTGCCTTTCAAGGTCTTGAAGGCAAGCTATAACTTTCTTTTTGCAAATCTACAAAGGAGTGGCTGAAAAAGACATCATGGTGCTTCTGTATGGAATTATATTTATGACATAACACATGCACGAGCAAAAACATTATCTGAGCAAATCATTTTATTTCAGGGACACAATTACACTCCAATCCATCCAGCAACGCACACAAAGAAGCCATCGTGCACGCTAGCTGCTTTGCACGTGCTGCTACAATTTTACGCTCTGGCGGGTGCTCTGTGGAGAAAGCCTGCTTACACACACCCTGCTAAACCAACACGTATGCGCTCGCTAAACTTACTTTCGACTGTCTGGAGGGGGAGCCCAACAGATGACGGGTCCTAATGTGATTGGTCACTATGATGGACACTTCAGCTTACTTGTTTAACTGAATTACACTGTGATGGCGACACTGTTTTAAACTGTATTTGTTTACAACTTAAAAAATAAAACTTGCCAAATTGGTTATCAACAGTTAGTGTTTGCTGTGCAGCAGTGGAAATAGTGGTGAAAAAAACCCAAAAAACGGTTATTCCATATCTGGGAAACGCAGTGACCTACTAAGGCCTTTTCACCATGTGCACTTATCCTTTTGTGGGAGGGGACAGCATATGATTTCACATGATTTCTGTACTCATCATATCACTTGGGAGCATCGTGTCCTCTCTGGAGAGAAATATTTCATCACACGTTGTGTTAAACTGCAGTAAACCTTCCCTAAGGTTTGGGCCCAGTTTTCCACAACACAGTGCCATAACTGAGCCACCAGCTCTGGGGGGTTGAATTCTTCTAACTGTACTTAAGCTTTCCACCAGCAGGTGGCAGTGTCAGATTTATTTGGGACCAGAACCCTCCCAAAACAAAACAAAACCCTACAACCCTTCAAAACTAACAACAACAAAATATATAATATGCTAAACAGGAATATAGGCAACAATATTAACAGTATTACTGACTGGCTGAATTAGAATATTAGATTCCTAAAATCTGCTGTTGACATTTTAGTTTTCATAATCTGATTTATTATTTACGGCATGTGACTTAAAGCCCTGGGGGAATACAATTCAGACAGCAGATGCCCCACCTGAATGCCTGATGTGCTTCATGCATGGATAAAAGACCAAGCCATTAAAACAATGAACCCCTTAAAAGCCATGCCTCTAAAAGACAGAAACAAAAACAGTACCTAAAATGCGGAACAGTGATTTATTGGTCCAGCTGCCTGAGTGTTGTTGTTACTTTTCAACCTCTTTCCTCCAATGTCCTCATACTGTTCACACTATTGTCTCCGTTCCAGACCAACCTGAGCTGGTGAGGTCAGGGTAACATTGTAAAGGATTTCCTCTGGCTCTTAATGATTTCCTGTGTATTCATAAGGGCAACAATGCTGTCGAATTCGGTTACTTACCTGGCACACAGTAAAGGAATTACCTTTCAGTCAATAGCCAGGACCTCATTAGCTCATGATTGACTTCTATGAGACTGCAACAGAAGTGCACCTGCAGATTGTGTGTCATTATGGGAATGTATGGGCTTTATGAGTAAAGGAGCTTCTGTCGTCTGCTTGTATGTAGGACTTGGCTGCATGTGAATGAATGTGAAAAGCAACAACATGGTATACATGATAAGAACCAAAAAGGAATGAAAGAAGTGAAGGCAACAGAAATACACATTCTTTTATAACCATGTTGTATATATTTAGAATCAGTTTATTGGTACAAAAATATTACAAACAGGTACAAGAATCCAGGTTTCCAAACCTTAAAAAGTTATTTCCCAAAAGTTGCGCACATAATATGCATATTTATTGTCACTGTAGTTCCCAAAATCATAAGGAAAGCTGACATAATTAAGTTAATCTATGTTACGCCAGGTGTAGATTTGTATATTTCAGTATATGGCCTACAACAGCTGATCTCTAATTTTGTGCTTATTGTAAATCAATCCATGACCCATTTATCATACCATTACAACAGTCCTCAACCTGGAGGCAGTGCAGGCTAGCTAAATTAGTTAATGATTTCATTTAATAACATAAAAATACATTTTTTTACTTGTTAAAAGTAAATGAGAAATTAGATCCTCTAGCAACCGCTCCCACTTGTTCCTTATGCTTAATAAAATAAAATCAGTTTTGTTCCCCTGTATTTTATTGTTGTAAAACAGTTGAAGCAGTCTGTATGTGACGGTGGGCACAGCTCAGCTGTTGCCCTCAGTCCAGGGATTGGCTTCAGAAGGCCCCGATCTCCATGCCCCATGGCCTGTAAGGTTTTGACAGTGTGGAGGAGGGACTCACGGTGCTGACGGCTGTCGGGGAAAGGAGAGGGAATGCGCTAAAGGAGAGGGGGAAGGCCGAAAGCGAGGACAGAGATGAGACCAGTGGTGGAGAAAGCTTGGTTGTTGGCATGGGAAGACTGAGGGGTAGAGAGCCATTGGGGGGAACCCTGAGGGACTCTGTGGGGGGCATGGCACTGAGTCTGGATGTCCCAGATGTCTCAGTGGAGGAGGAGGAGGAGGAGGAAGATGATGAGGGTGAAGAGGAGGAGGAAGGGGCCTGGCTACTGGTGGTTCTGGATGCAGGTGTCCTGCCCTGGGGGTGCTGTACAAGGAGTGGGTGGGGTAGATGGGCAGGAGTAGCCCCGTAGGCAGAGCCCCAGGCTAAGTGTTCCAGTCCAGTGTGCACCTCCCTCTGAGAGGCATAGTTGCTGAGGTGGGACACCAAACGTACACGGAGGGTGTCTGCGCTGTCCCGACCCTCTATGATGCTCAGGTAGCGAGCTGTCTCTGCCAGGCACTCCCTGAAGCCCAGGCTGCGGTAATCCTTAGCAAGAGCGTGAGCTTCAAAGTAACCTGTGAGAAAAGAACAAACATGGTTAAATAAACGTGTTACTCAAAGAATATGTCATATTTATTAATACCAGAGCTGAAACATGCATTTATTCAAAGAAAATATCCACTACCTTTCCCACCAGAACCATGAAGCATCTTCAAATGGTCCACTGTCATTTGGAGTATTTCTGCTTTCTCCAGTTTAGCAGATCCCTGCAAAGACGTTATAATAAAGCGTCTCTTTCAGTTATATATTATTTATCAACAAAATTGTGTGTGCCAAATAAAATGAAGAATAACATACCTGTTTCTCAAAAGCACTCGGCACCAATCTTCTCAGCTCTGACAAACTGTTGTTGATCCGGTCACGTCTCCGTTTCTCAATGATCTGTTTGAAAACATATTTCAACATTAATTCAATCGTTCAGAGGATGAGAAACTTTGGAAACTATTAAACAAGAGCGGGAAAACGCGGTTCACATACCCCTCTGCGCCTTTTTCTGGCTTGGACTTGCGTGGTTGTGGAGAGTGACATCGATCCGTGGGAGTCAATTTGACTAAAAAAGTAAAACAGTTTGTTTTTTTAATTACTGACAGAAAAACGATGTTGAGGCAATACATTAAAGAGCACTTTAAAAAAACAGGATATGTAGGGAATAACGCAAAAACAACCAATTCTTAATTAAAACATGTCGTATAGGTTGATTTTCTTTAAAAAAAAAAAAAAAGTTAACATACCCATTTTCATCCCCACTGTCCTTCTCCACCTCAACAGTGTCGTCCAGGTCGCTGTCCGATGAGCTGTAGTTGTGGCTTCGCTTCATTTCGTCTCTTCTCTCGGGGCACAGACAGCACGAGGTATGCGTAACAGTTTAAAACTGTCTGATCTGCATCTGCTGTGTCTGTTTTCACACGGCGGAGAGGAGGGCGGGGTGACCGGAATGATGTGGGCGGGGCTCTGACAGACTTGAGCCAGTCAGAATCGAGCTGAGGCTTGAGTGACGGGGGCCTTAAAAATATCAATGAAGTCTTGAGGGGATCAAAGAGCATTATCCTAATAAAAGTGGTCTGAAACAATGATATCACATTATGAATCTATATATAAAAACAATGTATTAATTAAACATTTTAATCCATCCTGTAGAGAGCTGGAGTGACTGCAGCATAGATTCTTCTCCTGCATTATAAAGGTTGGATGGTCTATTAGCTGACTGTCTTCAACCATGTGGTTCCAGAGTGTCACTGATCAGCCAGGAGACTCCACAGTGGGCTAGCGTGTCCACGCTCTCCTGGGGAACTTCCTCCTCTAAACCTTCTGCAAACAGGTCAACAGGCAGGCAGACCTTCCAATGGAGCCATACACCCGCTGGGTGAACATTCGTCTCTCTGCAGTGCAGTGTGCAAAAAAACAGAAATGTTTTCTTAAGCTTGAGCTATAAGCAGCTATAAAAACTATAACAGCATGTAAAGCTGCTTTGGGCATAAAATAAGGAACACAAGGGGAACAAGGGGGGGTCTGCAGAAGTGTGATAGGGTGACCCCACTAATACAAGCGGGTCAGGGGGGCAAACTATGAAACATGGGAGATTTCAGTGCTAGCGCTACTGTGTAACTGATTCCTTTAGGCATATGTTTTTAGTTTAGGGGCATATCAAATCTTTTAGTTGGGAGGGGGGGTCTCTTTCGCTGTGGAGGCATGGTTTGTCAGGGAAGGATAAATAAAAGAAGTTCTAGTTCAAAACATCAAGTGAGGGGATTCCTGTTGGGCAAATGATATTTCTATATTTATGTATTTAGATATTTATATATCTCCAGCTAAGTTCCAGGACTTGGAGAAGTCGTGCTAATGTGCAATGATGCTGTTCAGTCTAAGTTCTCTTTCACTTGTGGCCAGTGTGTATATATAAATATGTTAGACATTAGTATTGTACCTACAGTACAAAGTTTAGGTGTTTGTACTTTATTTGATGTTTTACTATTTCTCTTTGAGATATTTGTTAGCTTTCACATTGATTTCTTTCTTTTGTGTACTCAGAAGAACCCACAACAGATCTCTTATGTTTTAGGGATTTTAAATGTAGCGTTTTAGGATTTTTCTGGTTTGAAAACATTCTTGTACTTTATGAGATATTTAAACTAATAAAATACTCTTGGAAAACTGTAAAATAAATAGAAACAGAACCAAAAACAGGGATGTTTGTCTTAGAAGCTGACCTTTTAGTGCTTCCCACAGGGCAGTAACATGGGAATCTCACAAAATTTGGTTTATTTATACTACCCTACACTACTAAGAGTACAGTTACAGTTAGTAGTTAAAATAAGGCCAACTTTACACACCTACAGCATTAAGACTCCATAATTTCAGTAGAAACAATAAAAAAAAAGTCAATCATATATCACATTAAAATATTCCCATCGAACATTTTCTGCAAAATACAATCGCTTACTCTTGATACTTTATGTGATAAAAACAATTCTTACATTCTTAACTGAACTATAAAAACCTAGAATATAAAATACTAGAAAAAATCACTTAAAAAAGAGTTTTAACTGACTTGTAGTTTTTTGCTACATTTGGCTTTCTTTTCTTTTTTTTGGCAATTTATCTCTTAAAATGTTGTCCAAATTCTTTTGGATTTTGAGGGGTAAAAACTCACAAAAACTCATGTATTAATAAGTAATTAGATACACTTTTAAACACACTTACAGGGTTACAGGTTGAAACAATAATGTGAATGTGGGACTTACTTTATTTACTTTATGTTACTTTATTTTTGAATTTTGGTATTGCTACTTTTATTGAACAATCTCAGCACTTCTGCTGTCATGTATGTATACCATATATCATGTATATGGTGTAAAACCATATCTAATTTCTATTATATACAATTTCTATTATTGTAAAACAAAAATAGAAAGTAATATTTGTACATTTACACAAATACTACATGATAGTGCAACTTTTAGATGCCTGAATATATATATTTTCTGCTGTTTTATCCTCCACAAAGCAGGAAATTTGATGCTTATATATATCACTATATTTGCCAACAAATAAGATCAGTAGTTACCCTGCAGATAAAGTGTTTCCATATACAATATATGGTAGGATGTGATCCTACTATATATCTAACCCTGCATAAAGAGCACTTTTATGGTCATATTGTAAGCACATTTAATTAATAAATCTAAAATTGTTTTCTCTTGTAACAGAAGTTTGGTTTAATTACTTAAAAACAAAAGTTTTAGAACCATCACCTGACCGGGCTTTTGAAAAATACACATTTAACCACAAATGAACCAAGAATAGAAAGCAGTTAAGATAAAGAAACAGATGAATGTTAGTCTTTTCTGTCTGATGGAAGGTCTGGAAAAATGACTTGATGTTGGGATATAGCGCCTGCTCTGACATGTGCCTGACATGTCTGTTAAGGCTGTCAGCGGGAGCGCAGTGCCCCTGCTGTCTTCAATTCCAGTGCCTTGTAGAGAAGCAGCTGTTTCTCTCCTCTGTCCATCAGGTCAGTTGTTAACTTTGTACGCTGGGAGCTAGACAAGTGCGGATGAGAGCTTGATTCTATGGAGCAACTGGAGGCCAACACGCTGGTCCCAGAATGTCAGAGGGGCTTCAGTGGTGACAGATACAATGTGCAAGCTTCGGTCACTCTGTTGATGCAGTGAGCGCGGATGAGCCTTCACACCATCCCTCACACACAGATACATGCACAGACCCCCACCTAATCTCCTCTCCTTGTCATGCCTACCTTCATCCATTTCATGCATTTCCACATTCCCATACTCCCACTTGGAGGATTTATAGATCCTAACATGTGCTTAATCCAGTGCTGAAAAATACTCACGGCCTGCCTGCTCCCTTTTTGGACTGAATTTCTCATGCAAGATGCATGAACTGTGCCTTCTTGGCCTTCCAGTGACTCTGCTACATGTCAATCTGAATGTATTTATGCTCACTCTTTTGCACTGTTTATGATACTATTATGGAAATAGGGCCATTATGGCAACACAAACCACTCTCCTCACACCTGATCATCAAGGTCATTCACATTAGAGCTGACATTCCTGTGGCCCATTAAACATAATTACGATTCGTCTTTTAAAAACCTTGACTTTTCACCTGCGGTATCGCAACATCTCCTCTCCCTTCCCAGTCCACTTTTGGTGACGCTGGACGTGAATGTCCTGTTCTGTTAGAGTGTGTTTGGTTTTGGCTCATTTGTGTTGTTTGACTACCATCTTTACATTTAATAACTCCAACAGCTTACCAGTCTGCCTATTGAACGTGGGCGTAACTCGGCACCGATTTCTAGAAACCCCTCTCAACCCAGTGCCAGGAAGCTAAAAGGTATAAGCAAGCATTTGTTTGAAACTGGCGTGTGCCCAGCTGCCTTACTCAATCTTCCCTCAGGTTTCCCTTGGTGACTCTTTGTGTGCAAGAGCACGGCCTGAGTGTGCGCTGGTGTGTTTGCATGTGTTTATGTGTGTGCGACTGAGAGTGTGCAAGTGTGTTTAGGAGGTGCTGTTTCCCACAACCCTGATCTAATTCCGTGGTAACTCAATCTCCGTGTGAGCGCTTCCCGGCGAGTGTTCTCCCACCCGTCGGCCGTCTCTCCCTGGCTGGCTGAGTGTGTCTGACGGAGGCCGGCTCAGTCCCATTGGACCCCACACCCCCACCCCCTGCCCTCTCCTCTCCGCCTTCATCCTACCCTCCCTCCCATCAGGATTGATTTACTATGTCAACCGTTGGGGCTGTCGGCAGCAGCAACGCTCACAGCCGTGCCTGCGTCCTGTGCGCACACCATCCTGACATCTTATACCTGTCACTCAACAACTGCTGGAGTGAACTGTGGGTTTGTGTGCTGTATGTATGTGTCCGTTAATGTGTGTGAGATAATTTCCTCATCCATATTTGGACGATGTTTGCCCAAAGGTGTGAGCTTTGCTGCGCATTTACATTAGGTATGACATGATTATGTAAGGCAAGGAAAATGCCACCCATGCTGGTCCTCAATAGGTTGTTTGACTGAGGGAAATGTCTCCCAGACAGCTTTCATGCAACAATGTTATCCTATGGGCCACAGTTTCCTGTCTGTCCCCTCTCTTTCTGGTCAGCACCCAGGCGCTATATTGGGCAGGCCTGAGACCCATTCCCACTCCTTAACCGTAATACACCCGCCTTCTCATTCTTTACTTTCCTGTCTTTGTTGGCATCCATTCTGCTTGTACTTTTCAGATAGGTATAAGCCAGGGAGGATATGTTGACTTCCCCCTTTCTTTGTTTAGCAAAGTTTTTTTTGCCTTTTCTTTTTTCTTTTTCTTTTTTTTTATGAGGACATCTCCTCAGGCCTCAGGTCACAATACTGACACCAGGATTTCAGTGCCAGCTGCCAATTACAGGGCTTGGAGTCGATTACAGGGCATGAACAGCATTTAGGAAAGATTCAGACAATACTTTGAACTCAATATGGACAACCTTATGTGCCGACTGGAAGAAAAAAAAAGAAGTGGATGACCTAAGTTACTCCTGAATAAATAAAATCTCTTTCACTCCTTTTTTTCCCACAATGTCGCACACTCCTGCACATAGGCCCCTCACAATTATATTGTTCATAAGGTTTACCAGAATGCTTCAAATTACCAGTTAACTTATGCAAGTTCACAATGGGGGGAAGGCAGATCACAAGACTGGTTCTCAAATAAGCGCAACAGGAGACAGCACGTGATGTCCTCACAGAGAAAGGAGGACCGCGGAGCAAGCTACTTTTAAGGCCACACATTGTGCTGCCACAGGAAAAACATTGTTTGCATATCAATGGTGTGTGTGTGTGTGTGTGTGTCTCTGTGTATGTGTGTCTTAAAGTGCAGGGGTGTGAGGGCTCTAATTGAAATGTATCTCCTGGTTTACATCACAAGAAACCCTCACTGACACCGGCCATATGAATTATTAGCCAAGTTAAGCTGCAGAGTCTCTGTTTCTGCATCTGTGTGTCACAAGACACGTTTGGTCATTTCTGTGGGAAATCAGTGTTTTAGAGCAAGTCTGTCTCTGAAGCTCAGCTGTCATTTTATGAGTAACTCTTTACCTCAAAAAACCTTTTCCAAAGTGTTTTTGGTCACTTACATGCAGTTTTATTTTCCCTTCCCAGTGCAGTTTCAAATAAAATCTGATTAGGAATGGGTATAACCACCAAAAATGTTATACATAATAGAGAAACTGAAAAGAGCCAATTTATGATGTGTCACAAGTTTATCAAAAAAGGAGAGAAAAAAAGTTGTCTTTTTTTAAGAGCCGGCTCCTTTCCCAGTGGATGCTCTGTGCCAGCTGTCTGCTCTGCAGTAAAGTACTGCTTTCCCAAGCTCTGACCTGTGGGAAAATCTGTTGTGGCCAGTAATTGATTCCGCCCTGCCAGCCCCATTACTCTCCACTGCAGTCAAACTGCCAGTGATCTGCAGAAAGCCTGTTAGCACAGCACCCCTTATTCTTTCTCTCCCCACTCACACAAGCATGAATCACAATCCAAGCAAGTCCGACTGTTACATCCAGTGTTGTTTCTTTTTTGCTGTCATTTTTCCCTATAATTCACATATTTTCTTCATTAATTTTCTTTGAATCCATTCTTAATTCATTATTATTCTTTTCTAATTTTCAAGTTATAATTGATTAGTTGTACCAGTAGGCTTTATTCTATACTATGACAACAATGTAAATATGCTAGAAGAAATGGATGGTAATCTCCCTGAACGTGCCCTCTCCCTCAGAGCTAGTCATGAAATATTAACTGCAGTCATCTGTTGAGATGGTTGAGTTGCTTGTCACTGCCTAACACTAGCCACATGTCTAAATAAAGGTAAGTGTTCCCCCCTTCCAATTAATCTTCAATTAGGGGTTTTGCTCTGTGCTGTTGCATCTGTGTTTCCTAGTCTCGCATCAGCGGGAGGGGTATTGGGTGTGTGTATGTGTGTGAGTATATGAGGGGGGCTTTCATGAGGATTATGAGGTTCGCAGGACGTGTATTCACATGATGGTTGTTTTGCTCTTCTAAGCGTCCCCACTTTTTCCACATGAACTAAATGGCAACACTCTGAACACAGGCTATTTAAACCTTTGGCAGAAAAGGTCACAATAGTCTTAGAAATAATTGCTCAGACTTAGAAAGACATAAGTGGCCTCAAGCCAGTGATTCTCATGACTCTGTGGCAGGCTTTATATAACTACCAGCTGAGGGGTGCACTTTCCCATGTTGTAAGGGGTCAGGAGGCCACCCTCTAAGCTCTGTGGCAGTTGTTTTTCACACAAGAATTTCAACCCACTGTTGGATGATCTAAGAGAGCATAAAAGAGGAGCAGAGAACTGTACAGTATGCATCACTTTAGCTCCTGGTGACCCCTCCACCCACTGCACTCTGCACCCGGTGGCTGTGCCCCATGGGCAGCTCTCCCTGCACCTCTCTCTGTATTGACAGAACAAGTAGTGTCTGTGTGAGAGGCAGCCCCATGTCCCCCTCCCATCCCTCTCCTGCTCCTCTGTCGGTGTGCAAACCAGAAGCCTGAGGCGCAGGGAGCGTGTGGGATGAAGAGATGAGAGAGAAGATCAAAGCAGGAAGCATGAAAAAGCTCAAAGCACACAAGCGAGAGGCACCTCACTGACCCCTGCCACACACACTCAAACTCACACACATGCAGACACACACACACATACACTCTTCATTTTGGCTGTGCAGAACAGTCGGTAACCAGCCTCTGGTTCCCCTAGCAGCCGTGTAAAAAGGCAAAGAGGAGAGGGCACATCACTCGGGCCGTGTGAGCCGTTCAGCAGATGATCTGGACCTGCTGGGAACCTGACCTAAAGTGGTGCCCCCTGTTGGTGCCAAAGGTGTGGCACACACTGAATGTGGGCTGTACTTACTTCTCGCTCATCAGGTATTTTACATTTTTATCAAAAAAAGGAGAGAAAATTCAAAAAAATGTGCAAAAATCTCTTTTAATTAAGTGGGTTTCTTTACTAGCTATGAATTTGTTGTCTCAAGACATATTTTCATTGTCAGAATTTGACGCCTACAGCTGAAAAAAAAAATCAGTCACTCAAAGGTTTGGATTCACAGACAAAACTCTTACGAGCGTTTCACTCATTTCTATGTGAGGGAAATTTAGCCCCTATACCTCAGACAAAAGCTTACCTGGAATAGAAAAGACAGTTTAGGCTTAAAAGAAGGGAATATGATCAAATGTACACAGAGTAGAAGAAGTGAAAAGACTTCCTTGATGTGGAACATGTCACTACTCTGCTGGACTCTCACGGCACTCAACATGATCAGCTGTGACCCCAGTTTTACCTGCTGCCATATAAAGTTGTCGTTTGGGTTTTAAACCATCCCAGTCAGACTGGCAAACTCCTCCTTGGCCCTGAGGATCCTCTCTCCATTATTCATGAGTCCTCAGGTTGGACCCTGGGAACAAGCTGAACGAGGCCCTGTGTCAATACGAAACACTGGCCGCCACAATGGGCTCTGCCTCCAACTACACTGTTGACAGACACCAACACAAAGGAGCTGAAAGGGGTCCCCCTCCGTTCTCACACACACTGAAGAATGAGTCAGTGTGCTGCCGCTCAGAGCTGTGTTTGTACAGTATATACAGCTTTTGTTCATGGTCACTGTTCTCCCATCAATGGGGGCTGAAGTGTTGATGAAAACCAGAAGGAAAGGACTTCTCTGTGGATGCCGGCGAGAGTTCATGTTCATTAGGTGGCCACTGTGCCTACTGGATGGCACCTGTATGTATGCGGAGAAACCCCAGGTGATGGGACATACTGGGACATTACGTGATGCATCACATCATTACTGTCTGTCACTGAAGTTAATAATAAAGTGATTCCTGGAGACCATGAAATCTAATATTGCAGCCATGTGACAGTCCCATTACAGATGTTCTATCTATAGCATGTATTCATTCCAGCATCGCTGATTTTAATCAATCACAAACTAACGAAATGGCTAAAAGACAAAATCGTTTCTTCTGTGATTTAGAGCAAGTTTTTTTTCTCCCCTGGACCCACTGATGTTCATTTATTATTTAGCTAAGAGTTTCTTTTTTTTAAATAAATTTTTGTTTTATATTCAGTTAATATAAAAGTGTTCTCATACTGTGCTAGGTATCATCTTGAAGCCAAAAACTGCCTGATGGCCTGCCTGTTTTATTCCACTACCAAAACTCACAAGATTCTTCTTTTTTTACGAGTTTATACTTAAGCAACCATTTCATACCTTGCAGGCAGTAACAAATCCGTTTTATGTGATTTCACAACACGCCACTTGTGAAATTTAACGATTGGAGGAGGTCATAGGAGAATGAAACAGCAGTCCACATAGATGTGCCACAGGGCACTCATCTGATCTGAAGCTGTTTTGGCTTTGAGCAGCTCCAGTCTGTATCTTAGCCGTTCCCACCGCTGTTTGATCATCTTCAGACATTTGTCAGTGGCACTAATATTAGCCCAAAATATTTAGTGAAAATGTGAAAACTTAGCTTTCTTTTGCTCTTTGATCAAAAAAAAACTTTATTTTAATCACTCTGTACTTTTGTGCTAAATACTGGCCTCCACAGAGGGGTTTTAAAAAAAAAGATAAGTAAATACATATGCTGGGTGAATAAATCCTTGTCTACTAAAAATGAAACATAGAATCTGTACTATACTATACTGGTTGAACTGGGATTAGTTTGCTTCTCTCTTTTGCATTGTCATACTTCACTTTGACATGTGTGGTATTTTGGGTTGCCTTTGCTCAGATATAAAGCGTACTGTAGTCTGCTGCTGAAACCACTAGGGGGCAGTACATTACAGTACCATCTCTTGTTCACACTGTAAACACAATACATTGTAACTAATATACACCATCGTCTACAATAATGTCCAAAAGTCTTGAGCCACTCCTCAGTTTTGGAAATTCGGGAACTAGGTGGAGGGATTCACTAAAACGTGCACAAACACACACGGAAATAGAAGTTATTAATTCGATTTCAGTCATTTCTTTAAATGGTCTTCAGGAATAGTTCTAGAAAGACATTCAAAGATCCTCTTTGGCTGCTGGCTGCCTTTTGTTCTGTTCTGCAATTATGATCCCACACTGCCTCACTAATGTCGGGTATGCTTTTACTCCATTGGCAGTGTGTTTGGGATCATTGTCATACTGCGAAATGAAGCTGTAGCCAATCAGATCCATTGAGAACATTTCTGATGAGGCTTCAGTGAACAGCAGACAGATCAGCTGAAGGACCATATGCATCTCTCAGGTCGTGTGTCAGGTCTTTGCAGGATTTTTTCCCTGACTTTACTGACTTTCAGACACTGTTCATCTGCTGTAGAAAGTATTTCAGGCCTGTCTGCTTGTCGTACAGCATACCCGGATGTACCAAGTTTTTGTGCCAAACACCTTCCTGGTGTAAAGATTGTATGTTATGCCGCTCTCTCTTTTTTTTTGGAAGACTACTTAAAAATGATAGGTCTGGCTCCTTGGAAGCAAATTATGAAGTACTATTGTATGTCGAAAATATATATGAGCAAATAAATGTTGACCCCCCCCCCCCCCCGACCTTATAAATCTGCCTGATAATGCACTTTCACACAAATTGTTCTGTCTGCACCTCTAACACAGAATTAGCCCTTTTTAAGTATTAACTGCTGTTCACATGGCGCCACCTACTGCTTAAAGTCAACATAACTATACAACTACAAAGTAAAGAATTGTGTCGGAATCTATTTTCCAATTTAACATTCTGTTGCAGTTGTGGGAAAATTCACTGAAATATAACACGTTATATTAGCAGTTTCACAATAAATCTCTAATAGGATAAGTTTAATGTAAAAAAAAAAAAAGCAAAACATCTTCTTTTCTACATATAAATAATACTTTTAAACATTTAAATGATATTTATTTTTTAGTATTTATTCAGGAGTATTTAGGTGTCTATTTGCATGAATCATCACATGTCCTGTGTATGTTTTGTTAACGCTTTTTAAACCCCTTTTACTTCCGTTTTATTGCTGAAGTCAGTAAACCCAGGATAAGCTACACATTTCACTTCTATCAAACACTTAATCAAAATCAGATGAAATCTGATTTAAAGCCACGCCCCTAATCTGCTGATTTCCAAGGCAACCCCGGCACCTGCTCTTGATTGGTGGGCCCGAATCAAACGCGTGCTCAATCAAGCTACAAATAGGCAATTTTCACAACTTCTCGGTCTCTTCGCCTTTCATCAGCAGAGGATTCAAGTATTTTTTGTCTGCAGCCCAAGCGTCAGCTTTACCTTCACCATCATGGTTGAGCAGTTTGTTGGAAACTGGACTCTTGTTAACAGCGACAAGTTTGATGACTACATGAAAGCAGTCGGTAAGCTTGTTCATTTTGTGTGTTTGTTTGATTAAAACGATGCACGCTGTTATCTGTTGTATTTTAACAGTTTACTAATTGGATCCTTCCTGTGTTGTAGGCGTAAATTACACCACTCGGCAAATGGGAATCCTTGCAAAGCCTAACGTGGTGATCAGCATGGGTGATGATGGGTTTATCACACTAAAGTCTGTGACTACATTCAAGACAACGGAGTTCAAGTTCAAGCTGAATGAGGAATGCGACGAGGACACTGCTGACGGCAGAGCCACCAAGGTGGGTCATCCCAGGTCCAGCCAGACTTTATTTTACACACATTTTAAGGTCTTACTAAAGCCCTCTCTATAAACTTTCCTAATTTCAGACCACCATGACAATTGAGGATGGCAAACTCGTGCAGAAACAGGCTTGGGATGGAAAGACGACAAGAATTGAGCGAGCAATTGAAGATGGAAAACTAATAGCTGTAAGTAACTGATGGTTTATCTGTGCCATTAAAGCTGTTTGCTCTTTATATGCAGTCTGCATGCCTAACATGGCGCTGTTGCTGCTCTACAGCTTTAAGTGAATGAATGTCTGACCTTTGAACCCTGTCTCAACAGAAATGTTACATGGATGATGTTGTTGCAGTGAGGACCTATAAGAAAGTAGCTTAATGCACTCTTTGTGAAGAGTTCCTGTTCCTTCAAGACTGTGTGCTACTGCCAAACATGCCAATAAAGTTTAAACTGTGACACTTCACTCTGTCTGACTCTTACTACAAAGTCTTGTACTTGTGAAGCATCATCAGGTGCACATTTATTGACTCTAATGTGACTCTGGTGCATAAACTCGAATGTCAAATGCTACTCATCAATGCAATTCAACATCTTGACCTATTGGGGTTTAAATGATTGTCAATGTGTGCAGCTCATGTCCTACTCAAAATTTACAGTGGAGCCAGTTTGTCTCCATTTCTAACACTACTTTCAAAGCCAGACTAATTCCCTTCAGTTTAACAGATTGCACTTTAAAAGGCATTTTCAATATGGCTGGTTCAATTCCAAGAATTACATTATAGACTGTATCAATACAGCATGTCCTGCATCCAGATGCCTATCACTATGCAAGCGTGCATCCTTTACTAAAAATGCTGTGCCAGCTGCACATAATCAGGTCAGTTAATGGTGCAAAATTAAGGAAATGCCTCCCTGTATAGCTGCACTAGTTTAATGTTTGTAGCTGGCATGACCTGCAGTTACCTTTTCTACTAAACTGTAGCAAACTGTTTAGATGTGAAACCTTAAAGCAAGAAACCTGATTGGCTTAAACACACCTGATCTTAAAGCTAGAGGGGAAGGGGGTTACAAAGGCCTTTTGTTTAAACAAAGGGAAGGAAATCTCCTAAAATCAGAGTAGCCCTCATATGACAAGGAGGTGAGAAGGCCAAATCCCTGCTTGCAGTTGGAGCAGTGACCTAGTCTTGGTTGCATGGATGCAAAATTCAAGTGAGTGCACATAATTAGTTTTAATTAGGGTCCTTTAGAGCACTACACTGAGGTATAAATCCTCAAAGATTTCCAGGCTGTAGTGAATGATTGCGGCCCCAGGTGGTGGACAAGCAACAATGAGTATTGACTAATGACAAGCTGCTTTGTTTTGTCAAGTGCCATGTTATGTAAGATGGTGCCATATGCACACATGTTTTTTGGTGCTTTGCCTGCACAAAGAATGTGTTGTGGAGCATTTACTTATATTTTTATAATGCATGCTCAGATATAAATATAAGGTATGCAGTGAAACCTGAGGTCCTACCAGCTCAAAAAAACAAAAAAAAACAACCTACAGATTAAGCATGCTTATGGTGTTGTGTGGGTGCCAGCTTTAAGAAGCACACTTCCTTTGAAATTGCTTAGCTCCCTTAAACACAACGACATGATCAGCTGCTAAATTCTTTTGTCCTTTTGTTCATTATGAAAGGATGTGGTGGCTGTGTGCACACCAATACCGTAACAATTATTCCATTTCTGTTTTATTTAAGAAAAGCAGCCTGTTGATTGTGATGGAATAATCTCAATAACGACAGGTGGTTTCAGGTCCTACAAGGATCTCATTCATCAGCATGAAGCTGTAAGAAATGACATTATTTACTGTTACACAATAAATCGTGATTCCAAAATTTGGGACATTCTGTAAAATGTGAATAAAAACAGAATGCAATGATTTGCAAATCTTGCACACAGAACACACATCGTATGTATCAGCTGACTCATTTTACTATTTGTTTCATGATGATGAGGCTGCAAAATGTTTTCAATTAAAATAACATCTGAATCAGTTCATCAGCGGGACTCTTTTACTGTGAAGCCATGCTGTTGTGATAGATGCAGTATGTGGTTTGGCATTGTTTTCCTGGAAAACATGTCACCTGGATGGGAGCATATGTTGATCTAAAACCTGCAAGTGCCTTTCTATAGGCATTGATGCACCCAATTCCTGCACAGCAGGGTTTTGATGACAAGCACTCTCTCCTCTTTAGTCCAGAGGACATGGTGTGCATGCTTTCCAAAAAAGTTTTAAATTTTGATGGGTCTGACCACAGAAAAGTTTTCTACCTCCCCCCAGTTCATTTTAAATTAGCTCTTTCTAGAGAAGATCCAGATTTCTAGATGGCTTCTTTATTGCATCATACATTTGTAACCACCATTTGTGGATGGCAGGGTGAACTTTGTCCACACTTTCATTTTGAATAAAATATATGTTTATGATTTTGCAAATCAATGCATTCTGCTTTTATTTTACACACACAACTTTTTTGGAACTAGGCTTGTATTTGCAGTCATCTTATGTAGTCTCATGTATTCATGTAGTTAATCTCATAAGTTCTATAACAATGTGATAATTACAGATGCAGTTATCCGAGAAAATCCAGAAGTAAGTCCTGAAAATCTTTTGCTGCCGTACTTTCTCATTTGAATATTAAATTGTGTGAACTCGAAGACCCCAGATGTCTCACTATCACTGCAACTTCTACCTCGCGGATATGCTGCACCCTTGTGGTTGATTCCCGTAATAGCAGGCAACTATCGGGCGGCACCACTACATCCTGCTAGGTGGAGAGGGGAGGAGGGGTAACAGTTTAACGTGAATTATAAATAGAGATTTTTTTTATTTTTTTAAATTGAAAAATATTATTCAATTTATTTGAATCCATAACATCTCATATCTTTACAATATCTCTATCTTGACACGTATTTATTTTCTTCGTCCAGATGACGTTACGTGACGCAACGCGATCAAACATGGCCGACAAAGAAAACAGAAGTATGGATGTCGATAAGAGAAAGAATAAACCTTGTGGTAGTCAAGTTAAGCCATTAGCTGACGAAGTTACCCAAAGAAAAGACAACCGGGGCAGCACTGACGGCGAGAAGGACGCCGAAGAAAGCCGTGCCACGACACAATACTGCGAGAAACTACAGGCATGGATGTGGCAGTACTACAGTGGATATGTGAACTGGCAAAGCTGGCTAGCAGCGTCAGCCATGTCCTACCCTTACTGTTTACAGCCACCTAACGGGACTTCGACCGTTCTTGATATCAACTCCCAGCACTGGCATAACAATCCGTTTGGTCTTCCGTTGCCTCCTTACCCACCCGCGGCCGGCTCCTCGAGCGGCCGTGCAGGTGAAACCATCGTCGGGGCAGCAGTGCCTGCTCAGCCGCAGCAGCAGCAGGCGAGGGAGAACGGAAATGCACCGAGACCAGGTAAAAGCTGCTACAGACAGTATATAACCATATCCGATTTTTCCAAACTCCAAGGGTCACTACATTTGAGGGTTATGATGACCCTCTGGCACTGAGCGCCTTTAAAAACAATTGAAAGGCAGTCCGGCATCCCTTAATAAAACAAACTTCTTTGCTTCTTTTCTCCAGGCCGAGAGTACAGTATTCCTTCTCCTCTCCAAAGACTAATGGCTGAGATGGTGGATTTCTTCATATTGTTTTTCATCAAAGCAACTATAATCATCAGTATTATGCACCTTAGTGGAATCAAGTGAGTTTGTGTATTTATGTTTTTCTAAATTTTTTTTATTTTTATCCCTTCAAGAAGGAGACTCGTAATCAGACTAAGATATTCTTTAAACCTGTATCATTTCATTCACTTTTCAGAGATGTTTCCAAGTTCGCCATGCATTTTATTGTGGAGGAAATCGATGAAGACACATCGATGGAGGAGCTGCAGAAAATGATGCTTGTTGCTCTTGTGTATCGGATATTAGTTTGTTTTTATGAGGTGAGTGGACACGGAGAAGTTTTATGCTGTTATCTGGAGTCTTGACTAGGATGTTGGTCTTAAGGGTACAGCTGCTAGGGGAACCAGGGGCTGTCGTACTCCTAAGTATTTTTGCTCTGTGTGTAATTACGTCTTCCAACAAACAGTGTTCTCATAACCTTAGAGCGTCTCCATTAAAATGGGCAGGTGCCAGTTTGTCAGTGCAATAACATACAAAAACCTACATAAACTTGTTTATTCATTCCTGATTTTGTCACAGTCCCTTACTGTCAGCTGATTTGACATGCGACCCTCTTTTCTTTGGACAGCTGCCACTAAGCCGGCTACACAACAGCGACAGCTGGTTATAAGCTAACATTATGCCAGCTAATGTTAGGCTCAATTTTCCTAAAAGTCACACTTTCGCTCTGATAAACAGTTTGATTACACATCTCACGTCATATGAGGGTCTGGTTGGTAAGTGTCCGAGTCCAACAGTGTTACATTTACTTCAAAGAAAGTTTCACTAACTCTGACTAACAGCAGCTAATGGAGGCTAACAGCAATTAGCAGTGGCAAAACCAGCAAGAAAAAGTCTGAGATATCAACTCACCTCAGTGTCGCTGTCGTCAGTCAAAAGTGAGCTTCGCTGACTCATTGACTCTTATCGGAGTCCTTTCACAAAGTTTTACAGCCTCCTCCAACATAAATGGACTACAACACCAGCATATCAACAGCTTAGGTAGCAGACTGAAAGCTTCCACTCACTAGAGACGAACAGCAGCCAGAGTTGTTTGCTCTACCGTGGTCACCGTACTTAGAGTTAAGCACTTAAGGAAGAAGACTGAACTCAGTCGACTGCAATTTGCTGACATCTAGCAGTGATATTTTACCGACCGTAACTTGTTAAATTGTTTGTGGAAAATGTATTTTATGTTTGGTAGCTGATACACGTTTCTCTTTTTAGATCATATGCATTTGGGGAGCAGGAGGAGCCACTCCCGGAAAGTTTCTCATTGGACTCAGAGTCGTGACATGTGACTCATCGGTTCTGGTTCAGCCTAACAGGGTTCTTGTCGTGCCAGCAACTAATGTCTCTCTTTCTGCGTGAGTATTTATTTATTTATTTTTTTTAAAGATTATCCATCAGAAGTCACAGCGTGCATGCAAACAGCCTCACATCACATAACGGTACTGTTTCTGTCTCCCTCTTCAGATCGACTGTTCGAGCCTTGAATAAGAACTTTTCCATTGCCTTCTTCTTCCCAGCCTTCATCACTCTTCTGTTCTTCCAGCACAACAGGACTGTGTATGATATGGTTGCTGGTACAATTGTTGTCAAGCGATCCAGGGCCAGATGATGCTGCACAGAAGAATGGCCCCACAATAACTCTGAACAGGCACTGAGTGACAATTTGTTTTCTTTTTAAAAATATAACGTCGACTGAACTCAGACACCTCCCTTTCAAGGTATTGTCAGAGCACAAGAGAATCGGGATGGTTGCATTGAGTTTGAGACACACCAATATGAACTGTTTCAATTTGGATTTGTTGTGTTTCTGACACACACACTGTATTTCTGTATGTATGTCTACATGCTGCTTTCAGAATCAGGTCCTGTGCAAGGAAAAAATGATGGTATCTGCTAAGTTTTTATTGACAGAAGATTCGCTTCCTTTTTAAAATTGTCTTTCAAGATTAAGGGTGAGTGTCTAACTTGGATAACTCAGTATTTAAAGTTTCAGTAGGCAAGGAAGCCAGAGAAGACAGGATTTTATTTAAAAGAACAGCCAGAATATGAAGATTAAAGAGCCCTTTTCTTGCACCTTTTTTTGTTCTGTTTAACCACCCCCCACTTTTTAAAAAAAATAATATTTAAAATAATATTAATAATAATATATAATAACATTTTGCACTGCTCACATGATCTGGTATGAAAGGCAACAAGATTAGAGGCAACAAATCTCTAATGCACGAACATTTCCCCTTTTAAGGAGGCGCAGAGTCTAGGAGATAGATATGTAAGTTTCTGTCCCATCTAAAGGTGCTGACAGTGTCTCAGCAGCAGCTTAACCAGGCATTAACAAGTGCTCATGTCATTTTTCCAAGCGTTTATTTTCTAGTCATTTCCTGGGGGATGTGCATTGTGATTGACCAAGGTCTACTGGGGCAAATTTTATTTTATTTTATTTTTTTTTAAAAAGACAGAGCTGGGAGAAGGTGCAAGACTCTAGTTTCCTTTCCATCTGCTTGAGTTATTATGCAGTTTTTTCTAAAAACATTTTGCCTGCAACAGGTTTAAGTTGCTAATCCTGCATTAATGAGATTACGCCATCAAGTATGTCTTTGTATTAAATACGTACCCTCAGACTTGTATGCTCAGACTTAAAATTTTTGATCATTGCTCACAGTGGGAATCATGCATTAATGTTAACGTGTGATTATTGCTGCTTTGTAATAGCTGATTGTAGTATTATCATTAGCACTAACATTTGGGAGAAATTGAAGCAGAGGAGTAACAAATGGAAAAACACCACATGGCTGGATGGATGGATGATACCACAATATGCAAAATGCCCTCCCTCTGATCTGTGCAAAGGTGATTGAAGCTGCCGTGGAATCAAAACCACTTAAGATCTTATGATAATCCCTACTAATTGGCCTAATTTAATAACAGATGGCATTATCAAGTGTTTACACATTTAATTATGAGAGCTTATAGAGGAAATGTACTGTGACAATTTCTGCTATAAAAGTGCATTAATGGACATTTTCTACTCCAGTTTCCTTGATCAAAGACGCTGTTAAGCATTTTCTTCTGTGTGCTAAAGTACCAAAAATGCCTGCTAGATGTGCTGTGATGAAATCTACTGTGTAACTTGATGACAATCTGTAAATGGGCCGACTTCAGTCGTGAGAGGATTACACTGTGTAAAAATGGCAGCTTACTGATCCTATTTTTCTTATTAATAAGACTTTGGCTCCACCTGTTGTACATCTGTTGGTCTTGCAGACATCAGGCTTCTGCCTCTTGTGATGAATCACAGAGATCACTACATGGTAACATGCCTACATTTGTCTCTGTGTGATTTTCATTCATCCTCGCCGAGAACCAATCGCTGTGTGCCCGTGACATGAATCAATCCGACTCTAACAGCAGCTTGACTCAGCTTGTTTTTGGGACATTTCTCCCATGCTTAGACTTTTCTGGCATGTCACATGTGCTCCGAGGGGACTGTGGAAGCGCCAAGTGTTGGCAACTGTTGACATGGTGATTGTGTTAGGCCCACTAAATGGCAGTTTCAGCTGACAGCCACAGATGGTACTCCCAGATTACAGAGCGACTCCCCGCCCCCCCTCACATGCGGCTGCCATGCATCATGCCATAGGGAATAGAAAAATGTAGCTTATTGTTGTGAAGAAAGTGTGGGCAGACACTGCCCACGAGTATCACTGTGCTATATTCTGATGAGTGAGTGTAGCTCAGTTTGGAGTTGAAGCGTTTTTTGTAATTGATTTTATTATTGACATCTTCTGGCTCGCATCCAAAAAAGAGTGCAAGAGACAGATTTTAGGAAAGCTCAAGGGGACATTTATCCCCGTAGTTAATGGCAAATTTTTGTGTTTAACTTCTTAATATTTTACAAAACCTCTCAGCTGCCGAAGTAAATGAAGACCTTGCAATCGCTTGTAGTTAGAAACACTCCTGGCATTAGTATGTAAATCCCACTGATGATCGCCTACATTTCCATAAATGGAAATGTGCCACTAAGCATGGAAGTGCTGGAAGAGATTCCTCATGTAGCCTTGTAAAAATAAATTAAAATATCAATTTTTAAAACATGAAAGGAAATAATGGAGGTTAGAGGAGGTGAGCTGGGTGCAAAAATTTATCGCTCATAGTATATTTATGTTGTCATGCCCTGCTTCGGAAATCTACTTCCGACCTGTCACATGGCATGCCATACGTTATCAAGCTGATGTGTCCAGCCTGAGTTCCTGCCACTCTTTCTGGCTCTTTTAACAAAGAAGTCATGTACAGGCTCACGGATTTCTCAGACAGCCATGTGTCTGTGTCTGAACAAAGCCATGTACAAGCCAGAAGGAATGAAGTCTGGGCTCAACTGGACTAAAATATTCCCTAAGTTTGTGTCCTTACACTCATTATTTGGTCATTAGATCCTCCGCAGTGGCAGGTGGTGCTGCTGCTCTTCACACACAGACAACAGCAGCAGGCTCCAGGTGTTTTGAAGTCGTGGAAAGGTGCTGTGGGCTGAAATAGTGCTCGCTGCTGATGCTTTTTCCTCTCTGGTGTGTCTGTGCCTGTTGGTATTCCTCTCAAGTGGCATCAGTAATTACAGGCTGGCTGGGTTCTGCCTGAGTGGAAAGGGCTGTTGATGAAGAGGAGACCTGTTGACTGGGGAGGGAGATAAGTGACTGCTCTAACGCTAGGGATGTCATAAGGCAACGCATATTTCATGGGCACATTCACACACATAAAAACTTTTGCTGGCTCCTAATGTCGCTACCTACATGCACAGAATTTATTCAGCTGTGCAGATCAGCACTTATCTAATGGTTTCTCATTTAGTTTATTGCTTTTTAAAAACTTTATATGTTACTACTGGAGAAAAAAATGTCTGAGAGAAGGAAAAAGTCTAAGAGAACTAACCTTAATGTTTAATCCTATGTTTTGGCAAAAAGAAAAGAGATTTCTGGGGAAATAAATAAGGGTTGTTTCATATAAAATGTCAGTTTTTGATGGGCTATAATGGAAAGTAGTTATTATTTATTGGAAAAAGAGCTTTCTAACCTCTGTGGGATTTACTTGGCTAATTAACGTTAAATCAAATGCACACACTGGCTATTTTGTTCAACTGCTCGTTAATGCAAATATCTAATTAGCCAATCACATGGCAGCATCTCAGTGTATTTAGGCATTTATATCTAGGTGTTACGAAACTGCTGATCTACTGGGATTTTCCCACGCAACCATCTCTAGGGTTTACTGATAGTGGACTGAAAAAGAGGAAAACATACAGCAAGTGGGTAAAAATAGTAACTCAAATAACTACTCATTACAACAAAGGTATGCGGAAGAACAGCACTGGAATAATGAGGCTACATTTTATACAGGCTCACCAAAATTGGACAATAGAAGTGTTGCCTGGTCTGATGTGACTAGAATTCTGCTGCGACATTTGAATGGTAGATTCAGAATTTGGCATAAACATCATGAAAGCATGACCTGCCTTGTGTGTGCAGGTCAGGCTGATGGTGGTGGTATTAGGATGTTTTCTTGGCACACTTTAGGCCCCTTAGTACCAACTGAGCATTATTTAAACACCACAACCTACCTGAGTGTTGTTGCTGACCATCTCCACCCCTTTACGACCACAGTCTGCCCATCTTTGTAAAGATCATTGTAGGGTCTTTACCTTACCTTAGAGCGCTTTGAGGCAACTGTTGTTGTGATTTGGCACTATATAAATAAAATGGAATTGAACTGAACTGAATCTTCTTCACGCGTACCTAATCACATTAAAACCATTAAACAATCTGTAGGTCACTTTTTGTGGCACCTGTGATTGGACTGGGATAATTTAATTTAGCGGTCGAGTCGTTGCCCTGGGCTGTTTTTACAGAGAGGTTTGGGGACTGAACAATTAAATTTTTAAACTTTTTCAAAGCAGGCTGTTATTTTTATTATATGTCTTACCTTGAAGTACATGTAGTTGCCACCTCTATCCAGTTCTTGTAGTTATTTTAGACAACTGTAATAACAGTGACGCTGCACTCAGTGGCCCTTTGCTCAAAAGAAGAGTGGTTTGAATTTTTTTTTTTGTTTGTATTGGAATTTTAATGGCATTGGCTCAATAGCTTACATACAGTCGATTAGTCTGATCAGCAGTTTACTATTTGAGGTTATTTCCTTTTACAGTTCCAATAAATGAACAATTAAAGGGCTTTCTAGGATAGTTGAAGAATAAGAATGAGTATGATGTGAACTCATTTTCCAGAATAGTACATTGCCTGTGCAGGAGCTCATTTTCCTGTTATAAAAATAGATGTGAATATGAGGCGCGTACAAACTCAAGATGAGTGATATAAAAGCATACAGAGAGACTGTGAGTGTGTGCATTGAAATGAAGCAGTACAGCATTCATACCATTTTCTGTGACATAACAGCGGGTTTCTGGGTTTGTGTTTCTGAATACAGTAGATTTCTGCTCTAGGCAGTGAGTGGCTTGAGTTGTCAAGACAACCATGGATACTGCAGAGAAATTCAGCCTTTTCTCTCTTTCTTAGATTATGGTGGTGTAGAGCAAAATCAGATGGAAACTCCTTCATGTTTGGTGAGAAACTGAAGGGTAAAAAAATATGTCTGTCTCGCTGGTATCATTTAGAAAGCCGCTTGTCTTTTTGTGGCTTACTTGTGACTTCGGTTTCCTTTATCTCAAGAGAGTGTATCTTGGTTACATGTCAGCAATTCACTGGGCTAAGATCAAATGCTAAAACAGTTGCTAAATATAATTAGAATAAAAAGAAGAGCGTGTACAGTCATGTGAAAAAGTAATTTTTGTATGTCACAATGTTTTGGCCATAATGCACAACATGTCAGCACGAACACCTCATACTAACTCTTAAGCACGGTAGTGGTGGGGTAATGAATTGGGTTTGTTTTGCAATCACAGGACTCTCTTCTAGAATCAAATGTGAGGCCGTCTGTCCTAAAGCTAAAATGAAGCTTGGCAGAATTTGGGTCATGCAACAAAAGGATAGTGATCCCAAGTGCAGCAAATCTACGAGAGTATAGCTGAAAAAGAAAAGAATCGAGGTGAGGCAATCGCCCAAAGTCCAGACCTCGAAATGCTGAAGTGGAACATTAAGAGAGGTGAGCAACAAACAACAACATGCCCACAAACCTCAATGAACTGAAACGCTGTACAGAAAAATGGGCCAAAATTCCTCTGCAATGATGTGAGAGACTGATAGTCATACCAAAACTGCTGGGACGCCCACTCCCGCAGAAGGTCCCGTTAGAAGCTACTGAAGCATGTGGGGTACACGCGACTGCATAGTGCTGCAAAAACTTTCTTTTTCACATGACTGTAGCTGGGCTTTAAGTTAGTTAGATGAGCATAATCTGCAGCTTTTTGACTAAATGTGTTTATTAAACCAACTCTTTAGTTCAAAAGGGGTCATGAATAGTTCATAAATTTAATAACAGTAAATTTTGAGAGTTTTACATTGCTTTAATCTGATTCCATATCCCTGTGTTTATAACATTTACTCATATTGGGATTTGCTGGATGGCATAAGGCAGTTTAAAGCATAAGGCAGAGACAAATGGCAACATACTGAAGTATCTATCCAGCTCTGAGCTACAGCTCAAGAGTCACAGAGGCTGATGAACTGCCCCCTGCTGTGTGAGTTTGGTATTGAGCCTACAGTCCAGTATGACGGGAGGAGCTGGCAGTCTGTCACTGGGGTCACTGAGGTCACTTCAGTCCATGATGGATTTCTTGACAGGAATATTCAAATATTGTGCTCATAACAGAGGAAATGTGTCTGTAGTAACTTTGACTCTGTCGTAGTGATAAATATAAGAAGACTGTGTTATTAGGGGAGGTTATTACTCATTACTCTTTCCTGTCTTGGCTCACAAACCACCCAGCAAAACACTTGCGAATGTCTTTAGAAACTGCGATTAAAAGGCCAACATTAACTTTACTTCCTGGCTCCACAGTGTGCTTATTTATTTATTTATTCACAATTTGGTGTCTTTCTGATTCATTTGGTTCGAACCCCACTGAGCTCCTGCAGTGGCTGTATTCCTCCTCCACAAATCACTCCCACCCAATCCTTTAGTTGCCTAAACTATGTTCTGGAGATGTGCGTAAGCAGTGGCTTGCTATTTTCAGCTGAATGAAAAGAGTCTTGGCACTTGGACTCAGGATGAAATCTGTTTTGTTCTGCTGAATTTGGCTCCCACCACATGCACAGTATCTACATGAAACAGAGTTAAAGAACTCAGTTTAATTGTGTCCTGCAGTAAAACCACCACCATCTGACTGAGAGGAATGACTTTTAGAGTAATGTTTTGTCGCCATGGGAATCTGTCATATATAACGATGGCAAAAATAAACCCATTTTGATAGAATGCATTTGTTTGATGTCTGTTGAAAATGTTAATGCTAATCTTTCTGATCTTTCTGATGTAACAGGTTGATTAAAAGGTTGTCTACTCCTCCACATCAAGCATCAGCTGCTTAAACTATGAATCATTTTTTAGCTCTTGTGTTTTGTAGGGAAAACCTTCAGACCCTGAATCAACAAAACATTTCCTAAAATCTACAGCTGACCTTGACACTATGAAAAGTTTTTTCAACAGCTTATTTTTTTTTAAATGTGCTTATTTTTTAAATTTTTTTTACAAAGACCCAGGGTAACATTTTTTTGAAACATTTCAGTGCTTCATCCTCTCGCTTACACGTCATTCCTTTCATCTTTAGATACCCAAGGACTCTGTTCAAGGTCACTGTGAGCACAACAATTGCTCTATTGTAATTAAACCTCCACTCCTGTGATAATCTCTCACAGAAGCCCAAAGTGTACAATATCCCCCGTTCAAAACAGTGAAAACTGAGTCGATTTAATATTCGCACACCTCTCACGAGAGCACGCAAGACCCAAAACAAGAGGACGGGTCGGTATCGCCTGCCTCGTGGACCTGCTGTCCCTTTTTGCTCTTTTCATTAACTGCTAAATTCACTGGCTTTCAATAGGCTCTTTCAGCATGTCATGCTACACCACCACTGAGCTACAGCCACGTTGCCACCCATCTTTCTTAATGGGGACTGGAGACTGTGGAGCTGCCTTGTTGCCATGGCAGCAAGCGCTTTCACATTCTCCCCACATAGAGTGGAGTATGCATGTTGTCCTTCCAAACTGGAGCGCGCCACAGCAGAGACAGGTCTGCTCTCAGACAGGACTGAGCCAGGGTTATTTACCTCCTGCTCTGATACCAACTGCCCTCCTAATCCCACCACCCACACTCCACTTTCCATTCTCGTCATTACTTATGCATAGCGTTTCCCTGTGGCTGCTCTCTCACAGAGAACTTTGCTCCAACAGGTGCTTTTTAAAATATTTCTTAAAGCTTGCTTGTTATTTTTCACAAGGTGTAGCAGTGAAGTGGAACTAGTCATTGGGGGCTAGGAACTTATCTATTGTTTAGATGTTGTGAAGGAGCCTTAAAATGAAATAAAAAAGTCTGGGTTTTAACTGCATTTTTCCCATCTTAGTAAAGATAATGTTAAGAATAATACATCAGTAGCCCTTTGAGTGACCGGTAATCTCCCCAGGGTGTTCCTGGCATTATACACCTTGTATCTGTTGCTGACTTTAGCTCCCCCACAATCCTCTAAAAGATAAGAAGGTCCACGGGTGAATAAATCAGGTTTGTATTATTAATAGTTTATTTAATTCGTGTTACTAATATATCTCTCCAACAATAAAAGGTAATGCAAACATGGTAAATCCTGGAATTAGAGGAGCTGGGATGTTTAGTTTAGTTGTTGTATAGTTTTCAATTGTTTTGCTTGAAAATATTAATCAGTTATCAAATTTGATTGTTATTTCCTGTCCATCAGTCCACCAAGGAATCTGTTCAAGGTCACTGGGAACACAACAGCTGTATTGTAATTAAACCTGCATGGGGACATGTGCATATTTAAAGCCAACATTTTCATATAAAACTAATGAAGCCTTAAAATACTGACAAAAAAATTATAAAAGGCTGGCATAGAAAATATGGGTAAAATAAAATATTGTTTTTTTTGCAAACCTCCTTATAACACAGTAATAGTGTGTTTATTACAAGCATAGAGTGTCTAACGAGTGCTGAAAAGAAAGTAACCCAATTACCATTCAGAAGTATTGTATTTTTATTTAATTTTGCATGCTACTTCATCTTATTATTAATGTGACACTTTCCACCCCACTCTGTTCCCCTGTACAGGTGGTGTTTTTGATCAGACTACTTTTGCAGACAGCTGATTCATATATTTGTTTCTTCTAGGCTGGCCTATTGTACATTCTTTCTATAATGTTTTTCTAAAAGTTCCCTGAAAAAAAGCCTGCAGATGGTAAAAGAAATGCTGCAGTGAGAGTACTGACTGGGGCTACAAAGACAGATCATATTTCTCCCATATTGGCTTCTCTTTATTTGCACCCTTTAAAAAATGACTACTTGAATTTAAAATCCTTCTTCTCACATAAATAGCCTTGAATCCCAATAGAGCACTTCACTCTCACACTGCTGACTTAACTGTGGTTTCTCGAGTTTCTGAAAGTAGAATGGGGGGCAGATCTTTCAGCTTTCATGCACCTTTTCTGTGCAACCAGCTCCCAGTTTACACTGGGGAGACAGACAACATCTCTATTTGTAAGATTAGGTTTAAAACTTCGCTTTTTGATGAGTCAGGACTGGATGACATGACCCTGAACTGTAGTTTAGTTATGCTGCAGTCAGCTCAGACTGCTGGGGACTTTCCATGATGCACTGACCCTTTCTTCTCCACCCCCTCTTTTCACCACCCACATAAATTACTACTGCTTGCTATAAAGTTTTGTCTTCTCTCTCATGTTTGTGTTCTGTCCCCGTTTCGCCAAGCCGTCCTTTTTCTCTCCCTAACCGGTCCCGGCAGATGTCTAGCTGCCTTCCCCCCGATGCTGGCTCTACCAGAGGTTATACTTCCTGTCAAAAGGGAGTTTTCCCTTCCCACGATCACTAAGTGCTTGCTCATAGGGGATTTTATGATTATTTTCCCTCTAACATTTTTTTATGTGTCTTTTACCTTGCTGTATAAAGCAAGATGATGTTGTAAGTTGACGCTATATAAATAAAACTGTATAATTTCATAATTCATAATTTCTTGATGGGGGATTTTTGGCTAAATATTTATTGCATTATGTCAGTGCTGTTTTAGCTCTCTGGTTTATCTGAGTGTGACTTATTGTGTGGAACACCTATACCTGCTGAGCTCTTTGGACAGATGTTCTGGGGAACATTTTGAGAAACGATAAATGACCTAATGGCTACAAAAACAACTCACTATGGAAAAACAAACAAACAAACAAACAAACATTTCGTTTCCCAAATCATGTGACCATTTGCATCGTGCAGGCTTCCCCTTAGTTGTGTGTAGTAGAAGCGCTTTTGCATGTCTGGACATGCCTTCCGCAGTAGTGGATGCTCACTTATGCCCGGTAAGTGGTGTGGATGCAGGACAGAATGCGGGTAATGATGCTTGGATAATTGTTTCTTCGACACCCACCAGGTTCAAGGTAGGCCTAATATGATGCATCTCTTTACATTTAAAGCTCAACCTTGAAAGAGTTGCCCCAGAACTTAAATTGGTACTTGGACATGTTTGGCTTTGGAGTGAAGGTCACACAGCGTTATTGCCCACAGCAAGTGGAACCCACTTGAGTTTTCACGGTTTTTTTTCCCTCGCTGAAAACTACTGAGTGCGTGAGTAGGAGAGAGCGTAGACTCAGTGTATAGGAACATGTGTGTGTTTACAAATGAAAGGGTACGTTGTTTATTTTGTTAGAACGATGATATGCTGCTGCTAAAACCACTATCTATTACTAGTGCAAGTACTCCAGGACTAGTACTGTCGCTACTGCACTACTACAGTGTAAACATTTGGTTTCATGTACTCACTCTCATTATGTGTGCACCATACTGAGAAATGTTGCTTAGACTGTGCAGCTAGGCTAGCAAAACAAACCTATCGGGTTGGACCACAATAATCAGCATCCGATATTATTCAGTGTCTGTGAAGATGTCAACAGGGACTCAATATTCTGATCTGTGGTGAAAGCTTTCCCGACATACTAATGCAAGGAAGCCTTTGATCGAGATACAAACAGCCAGACACATTTGAAAGCTCTGTCTTTATGCGACTTCACGCTTGATGTGATCTCCTCTATACACTGCACATTTATTTCACCCCATGCAACTTAAGCTGGATTTGTGAATTCTCGGAAGGCAGCGTGTCAGATCACTTGTCTGACATTAATTCTGACCTTCAGTTTACAGTGAGCCATTTTATGGCAGTGCAAACCTCTGTTTGTTGTTGATGCTTGTTTCACAGCGGTTTCGGTTGCCTTTCTGTGGGGATAGTGTAGGTCCTGAGGTTTACATTGGCTTGGCAGCGTCTTGGTAGTAATATCAGTCATTGTAGGAAGATGAGGCTGTACCCCTTTGGCAAGAAAGACACACTGCAAGTTTATTTTCTTTTTCTCTCAGGTTCAACAGCTGGAAAAACACAGCTTCAGTTTGTACATTCGGCATGTGCTTCTGCATGCTTGTGGTCATTTGTATCTCTGTCTTCCAGCTCGCTGAAGCTTCTGGCAATATATCAGGGTTTAATGTCTACATGGAAAAGTATGCATTTATGGTTTCACCCATGCAACACAAAAATTACAACTTTATACATATATATATATATTCATAGGTCCCACATCCTTTTCCTGCAATACTGGGATTGCAAATATCTGTAACACTGGGATTACATTTGCAGTAGCATTCCAACAGTTCCCTATTCTCATCGGTTGTGATTCCTTCTTGTTCCACTAGCTCACTTCTCATCAGAATGTCCTGGTTCCTTAACACTTGCAGCTGTGTTCAGTCATATTCTTCTTGATTGTACCGAGGTAGACTTGGGGGACCTTGCCAGATGCCACAAGCCCTGGTTAGGATTTGAACTCCTGACCTACAATCAAGTGACGCCCCATGAGGAAGCACTTGGTGACAGTGGGAAGAAAAAACTCCCTTTTAACAGGAAGAAACCTCCAGCAGAATCGGGCTCAGAGAGGGGCAGCCATCTGCCACTAATGGTTCTGTATAAGGGGAAGAAGAGAGGAGAGAAGATACACTGTGGAAGAGAGCCAGAGATGAGTAATAACTAATGATGAAAGAGTGGTGTGTAAAAACACAATGTGCGAAAAAACGTGAGTGAAGAAGAGACACTCAGTGTATCACAGGAAGCCCTTGCAGGCCAAGACCTATTGCAGCCTAAGTAAGGGAGAATTCAGGGTCACCTGATCCAGCCCTAACTATAACATTATATATATAATTTTGTGATTTTGCCTGTGTAATACTGGGCTTATTGATGCAGTAGAAATGATTTGCTGTATTCTATAGCCTGTTTTTTTTTCCTCATTCAGCATCCTCTAAGAGCCTCCCCTGCTTGCCTCACCTGCAGAGGCCCAGGAAGCTGGCTGGTCTGGTGCTGAGTGCCTCCTTGTCTTTCTGTTGTGAACTGCACAGGATATGCAGGAAGCCTTGAGGAGGGCCCCGGTGCCAACTGGCCCTCCCTGCCTGCACCAAGGGAAATATCTTTGGGGAGTCCTGGGGAGACCTATGGTGGGTGTACTCTGAGCCATTTTGCAGCTGAATAGAGGCTGAGAAAGTAAACTGTAGACCAGCTCATAGGGCAGATTAGGAGATTTGGCTCTACAAGAGGAAAAATGCATATGAAAATGAAAAAGTGCAAGGCGGAGCATTAACAAAGCTTTAGTGTACTGAGCACCACAATCCTCTGCTGGCTTGTGTGTGTCTGCATGTATGTTTGCAACATTAATATCCCACGGTTGTTCTCATCCATGCAGTATCTGTCTGTGCAAACCCTTTCTGAATCTCCAGCTCTCCCTCCCTCGCCCTCCGTCTGTTGCGCCCTCCCCCTCCCTGCTCTCGCTCTCTCTCTGTGTGAGCGTAGTCTGGGCGCTGAGCCAAGTAGAGTGTGTTTTTTTGAATGAATACCTGATGCGGCTGATGAGGCTGGCTGGGGGAGGAGCTGTGTCAGTGGAGTACTGCGAGAGAAAGAAAGAGGAGGGAGGGAGGGAGAGGGAGAGAGGCAGAAACACACACTGAGTGAGAGAGAGAGAAAGCGAGAGAGAGAGAGAGAGAAGCAACCAAGCAGAGAGGGAGCTGGCGGTCTGGTGGCCTTGCATAACACACGTTAGAGCAGCCTTGCACGTAGGTCTTGGTGTGAGCTCTAGAAGTGGGGAACTTCCTTTACCGTCAGCTCGTTGCAGGGGCAGCATACCCTCCAAAAACCGGAATTCAGAGGCAGAGACAGAGAGAGAGGGAACGAGAAGGAGGCAGAACAGGAGCAGCTTTACAGCACAGGCTCCAGGAGAGGAGAGCAGCACAAAGGAGAGAAACGGGAAGCGGAGTCCTACTAGGAAACACGTCTCTAACACAGACGCACACGCGCTGACAGGCAGGAAGAATCCTCGGACATGCTCTGCAAGCAGTGGCTGTGGTGAGACTGGTGAGCTATTCTTAGTACTTTAAACAGAGGAGAGGAGGAGGAGGGAGGAGGAGGAGGGGGGGGGGGGGTCTCTCTTTTCTTCTTGATTTGTGGCATAGTAGTATTTTCTGCCCTGCTACTACACTCATGCGCTCTCACTGTCATCCTTAAGCCCCCCAGAGGCTACAGCTACAGCCACAGCATCAGTCCCACTGATCTGACCACAGTCACAACCAGCCGCTGGGACTGAACAGCAGTGACCACGCTCGTTTGCAGGGGTTCTCACTGAGAAGGGGACGCATGTATGCATGCACCCGTCTGCTGTGTGTCAAGCCGTGATGCAGAACTCTGGAGTCATTGTGAAGACAAACAGCCTGAACCCCAGTGCCTGTTCTTACTGTCTGCTTTAGTCTGCCACACAGTCAAGTCCGCCTCTTAAAGGCACAGGCGGCACTGTTGTACAGAGAAGCGGACAGTAAAATGGCTCTTTTGAATATTAGAAAAAGCAGTACGCTGTATTGATTTTTTTCCCCTGTGCTTGAAGCAGCAGTAGGTGAAGTGAGGTCCTATTTGCGTGCAGCAAATCATAAAACCGAGGCACACATTGTCTTCCACAATACCTCCCCTTTCTGTTTCATGCCAGAGCTCAGATTGATAATGATGTTTTTGTTTTCTATATATAGCCATTTGCTGTGCAGGGTATTCACTAACTGTCTGTGTCTGCTCTAGCAGGTGAGCCATGATGTATAGTCTTGACAACAGGTTCATCACCCCGGGGTCATTGCACTAGCTTTCTGTGTAAATATTTGCCTAGATCTAAAAGATATTGTCATCAAATAATGTCAGTGCCTCTCTGCATAATCTGACTCCAGAGTAATGCTGCTGCTATGAAGCTGTGATCAATGCAAGGAGTAAATAGTAGGTCTGGGAGAAGACTCGGAGCTCTGGCGGAGGAAGTTAAGAGGCGGGGGGACTGGAAGAGCTGGCAACTGCTGCATAAGAGAGGAGATGTAAGTCTGCTCGGGGGGGCCTCTCACCTGGAGACAGCACACAGAAGAGGCTGAATGAAATCACCTCATCCGGACACACACCGCTGCACAAACCTATTTCTGTGGTTTATGTAGCTTTTTGTGAGTGTGTGTGTGGGAGTATGAAAAAAAGGGAAAGGGTGGCTCCATCACTCAGTCTGAGCTGAAAAGCATCAGTGTGATGAGTGGAACAGAGACAGTTCTGTCCACCCTCTCTCTCTCCCTCTCTGTTGTCATCCCTCCATGCATGTCTTAAAGGTGTCAGTCCCGGTCCGGGAGACTGACTCGGGGATCCCGTGCTGCGTGGCTCGGTGTGACACTCACATCTTGAAAGCTCGCCTTTGTTCTCCATAGTATCGCGTAGGCCTTATGTTTGTTGGTGTCAGTGTTCTAATAATAGGCTGACGGTGGAAAATCTAGAGAGGTTTTGGCTGCTGAGCCGTATGCGCGTGTGTGTATGTGTAACTGTGTGTAGCGAGTACTGTGTCCAGGAAAGGAGAGACAGCTTCCTGTTTTAGTCTGTTGACACTGATGGTGTGTTTTTGTGGCGTTTGAGAATCAAAGCGTGCTGGCTTTGTCTTCCAGTGCTGCTGTGATGATAGGAGGTCCTTGTGCTTCAGATGTGATGTCATTACGGTGTTGACACGGTGTTGCTGAGGTGGGGTTGTTGCCGCCGAGCGATGCCGCACAGTGTCTCTCAGACTATAGCGGCGGCTGCGTCGCCGATCGGGGATCTCTCAGCGAGGCGGGGGCAATGGCGCTCTGATGCTGCAGGCGCTGCTCAATGTGGGTCAGGAGAAGCAGCGTTCTCTGTCTCCTTCTCATTCCCTATTATTCCTCCTTCTTCCCAATTCCTAATCTTCTTTTGTCTCTCCCCTCGCTCCCTCGCCTCCTTCCACATCCTGTCGTTTTGCATTGCATTTCTCCTTCTCCTCCCCCTCATTCTCCTTCTTTCTTTTTCTGCTTCTGTTTCTATCTCTGCTGTTTTCCCCCCCTTTGTTACATCTGGTGGCTCTACTTGTCTGCAAGGCTAGATAAATTGCACAGGGGTTGTTGCTGCTTTTCGAGACAGTGACCTTGCCAAAGCTGGTGTCAGGGGTAGATGTGTTTGAGTAAAAAAGGACCAAGATCGTCTTCTGTGCATTTTTCCCCCCTTTTTTTCTTCCTTCTGTTTTTATGTAACATGTCTGTGGTTGCCTGCTGTAGTAAACCTCGGGCGTAAGATGAAAATACACTTTAGCATTTTCCAATAGTGGAGCTTCTATGAAAGGAATGGAGGAAGAGAAAACGAATGGATGGATGGATGTGTGTGTCATATAGTCCATTTCAGTCATTCCTCTGGCTAATGAACAACTCAGAGTCTTGTGCATTGACCCAGAGATAAGCCTGAAGAAAAAAAAAACAATCTCTCAGTAAAAGAAATAAAAGAAACACAAAATATGAGCCAAAATACTGCATGTTATTGTTGTTTGAATTTATGGAATTTGCATTTCCCTCTATGTGCATGTTTTACAGATATCATATCTGCGAGTACAGATGCCTGAATCTAAACTGAACCTTCCACTAGCTACTAACTAACCGACCCCCTACACATCAAACTTTCCTCCCTATTCCTGTGAATAAACACATTGTTTCACTTCTCATTTAACTCAGCTTTCACTCTGCCTCTTGCTAAACCGGGCTGTTACCAAACTCATTCATTGTTTGCTTTCCGTCCTGTATTACATTGAACTTTGATACCCTTTATAAATAAGGTATAGATGGAAAAAAAAAATCAAGGATCTTGCAGAATGTAATACAATCAGATTTCAAATTGTTGAAATCTTGTGTGCATATTGTTTTTGCTTCATTTTCTAAAGTACTCATGATGCCAAGGTCTTAGACTCTTAAAGTAAAGACAAAAACATATGGTCCTCTGGGGCTGTTTCTCTGTGTGCTGCTATCCCTTCACTCTGCCCTGCTTTCTTACACTAGACCCTGGAGCAAGATAACAGCCAATAGCAGTGCACATGAGACTGCACACAGACACGAAAACACGGCAGTTCTGAAAACTCCTGCCTGGTGAAAACATGAGAAACCTTTTCCACATTATGCAAATGATGACACACAGCATTGCACTGTATTTTCCTGTGTATTGCTCGTGGAAAGGCAGGCTGAGGGTTGAACTATGACTGACGAGTCTTTGTAGATCCTTGCAGATAGTATTTGGAGTCTACTCACAGAGCGTCATGTAGCCTACACAGACTGCACTACGTGTTGTGTTCAAGCACATAGACCGACACGAATTACCTGCAATGCTTACACCAGCTACCACCTAGTGGCAAAACATGGAGCAGCAGCTTCACAAACATGGAAGCAAGGGGGTAGTGGTTTTGTTTTTCTTGTTTCCACCTCTGCAGAGCATTTTGAAAATATGTTTAATAATCGCTGCCTGAGCAGACTGGGATATTTCTACAGTGCCATTAGACGAATGAGATTTAATTCTAATTTCAGTTTATTTGTTTAGCACAAATGCTGACGTTAGCTTCTCTCTGCCTTCAGATTCCCATTGACATTGTGGAAGAGGCGGCTCGATCAGAGATGATTCCTCATGAAGTCTTTGGGGCTCATTTTGTGAGCAGGAATGGCTCCGTCTTCTCCGGTGTGAGACCCTGAACAGTGAAAACAAACAACAGAGGCAGAGTCACCAAGCCCAGAGAGGCTGGCCCTGCATATAACCACTGAGGGGAGGTGAGACAGAGAGAAAGTAGCCTCAGAGGGACCTAGAAGCAGTGCCAGGGAATATTAAAACTGCAGCGGCACAATGAAATCTAACCAAGAGCGAAGCAATGGATGCCTTCCTCCTAAGAAGCGTGAGATCCTGGCTATGGAGCAGAGGCCAGTGGTAGTAGCAACAGCAACACCACCTGCTGCAGTTGCGTCTGATAGTCCCCACACAGAAAACCTAGCATGGCTGGCCAGTGTAGCCAGTGAACGCTGCAAATCCAGGGAAGTAGAAAGCCCTAGATGTCCCATCTCCTCTGCTTCCTCCTCTTCTCCCTCTACTTCTCTTCCTTCTTCAGCCACACCTATATCTGCCCTACCCTTGGCCTCTCTGCCTGCAGTTTACCCCGCAGCCCTACCCCAGCAAGCTGGAACAATCCAGTTTGCTCAACTGGGACCCAATGTTCAGTTCATCAGCTCTGGGCCCTATGCAGGATACATATCCTCTCATATTATTTCAACAAATGCTAATACTGTGCAAAACAGCTCGACCATAGTCGGACAGCGTCCCCAGCTGGATGGTTACACCACTGCCCTTATCTCGCCCAACACCAAAGGGGAGCAGCAGTTTCAAATAGGCCTCTCCCCCACTGAACTGGCCCCCGTGTCACTCCCAAGCTCTCCTCAAGTCACCAGCCAGTACATCCACCTGGACAGCAGAGCACCTCTGACTGTTGCCTCACCTACGGCCCAACTTCAGCTCCACCCTCACACAGCCGTCCTCCCCCAGACGCTTACGCTTGCTCCTTCCCAGCTCGTGGTCCAGTATGCAGATGGTTCTGCTGGAAAGAAACCAGAAGGGCACGCTAAGGCTGTGCTGAATGGGGAAGTGGAGGCAGCCAAACAGGCAAAAGCCAATAGTCAGCCAGCAAACCATCAGCAGGTGCAGAGTTATGAGGCCAGACATATCCTCCTACCTGCTGACTATGGCCAAAACCCTGCAGGACTCCAGACCTCTTTGGTGCTTGTGGCCCAGCCCAACCATGGAGTTGAGCACGAAACTGGCTCAAATAAGATCTCTTTAGTCCAGACGGAGAAAGGAGGGATTTGCTTGGGGAAGCCAGTGTCCAGACCTTCGTCTTTTGCCTCCTTTTCTTCGTCAGAAGTGGTGAAGTCTGTTGCTCCACATACTGTCATCCAGACCACTCTACCCCCTGACGAGATGCCAGCCAGTCTCTACTCTTCCACACAGGCACCGATCATTGGCTATATCACAAGTGCAAACCAGCATACTGTCAGCTACCACGCAGCACTGCCTCCGCACCTGGTCATCCCGAGTGGTCAGTCCCTTCTCATTCCAGTCAGCAGTTCCAATAACTGCACAGAAATGGAGGTTAGTCGTACTGTAAGTGCCCTCACCTCCACTACTACCCCTCAGATATCCACCGCCATGCCTCATGCCTATCTGGCCACAGCCCTGTCCAAGTGTGAGGCACTAGGGCCAGATGGAAATCAACCACCCAACGCAGTTGCACAGGCTCCAGCATTGTCAGTACTGCCTTCAAACCCGATTCCTGCAGTGGTGGCTACTCCCTCCCCGACTCCCACTCCGGTTCCCGCTTCTGTCCCTGCTGCCATCCAGGCCTCCCCCTCGGTTTCCGCTTCCTCCTCTCCTGTGGCGCTTCCTCCTTTCTTCATGCGGGGCTCCATCATCCAGCTGGCCGATGGAGAGCTGAAGCGTGTGGAGGACCTCAAGACAGAGGACTTCATCCAAAGTGCTGAGATTAGCAGCGAGCTCAAGATTGACTCCAGCACCGTGGAGCGTATTGACAGTGGTCAAAGTCCTAATGCTGTGGTTATACAGTTTTCTGTAGGAGAGCTCAAAGCCCAGGTAAATGATGTCACATTCATTTTATTGTTTATTTTTTAAGAGTCTTTGCAATCTCTAGTCTTTGGCACCCCCTGGTGAAAATCTCAAAAGATACATTGGCAGCAAAAATCTGTATTGCTTCCAAACGATGAAATCATGAAATCGTTGACAGCATTTCTGTAACAATCCACTTTTGCTTAAAGCAGCAAAGTACTTTAAGCTGCAGTGTTTCAAAATTCATCCATAATTTAGAAATGAATTAAATTTAAATTAAAAACACTCTTCCTGCTGCGCATCTTTATTTTCCAATCCTCTAACTCGCTGTTTTAGAACAGATGCTAAAAATAGATTTTACACAACACAGCACTATGTTTGAAAGGCTAAAAGTCATTACTTTTATAGATGGGTGAATCTGGGCATGTTACAGTTGTTTTAAAAGCCATATGGACTTCAGCCTGACTGATTCTAGAGTATTAAGGTCAACAAATGACACCACAGCTAAAATAAATAAATAAAATCTAACATAGAAATCCATGCTCAAGTGGAATATGTATGTATGTATGTATATGTGTGTGTATATATATATATATATATATATATATATATATATATATATATATATATATATATATATATGTGTGTGTGTGTATGTATGTGTGTATATTAAAATACATTATATTGAAAAATGTCACTGCTGCTCAGATTTTGACACTTTAAAAAAACAAACAAACACTTTTTATTTCAGTCAATTCAGTTCAGTTTTATTTATATTGTGCCAAATCACAACAACAGTCACCTCAAAGGTGCTTTAGATCTGTGAGCAAGCACTTGGGTACAGTGGGGAAGAAAAACTCCCCTCCTCATGGAGGGCCTGCCATCTGCCTCGACTGGCTGTGGGAAGAAGGGAAAGAAAAAAAAAAGCAGACAAGCGAATCATACAGTAGATGTGGCATCACTGTACTCTTTTTAGTTGTTCATTAAGTATGGATTTATGTTAAATATATTATAGAGTGAACAGCTGATGTTTATGCATCATTAACACACACTAAACACAACTTTGTCTTGTTTCATTACCGATGCAAATCTACCAATGCCGTTGACTTAGGCAATCAAGCATTTGTTTTTCAGTTGTTTTTTAATTGTTTTTTTAACTGTAAGGTAAGCATTTCAACTCCAGGTCCCTATGACTCAATTTTTTCCCCCAATTTCTTTTGCCTTTGTCTCTTTCTTAAGTGAATTATTTGCTGCTCTTGGGGCTCACTTCAATCCAGCTGGCCCAGTAAGCAGTGACAGTTTGACAGTGAGCTACCATCCACCTTACGGGGACCCTGACACTGAAGCAAAAATAGAATCCACCCACTTTAAAGTATTTTTTTGGTGTTTTTTCTATTTTTCTTTTATTATTAACATGCTGTATGTATTTGGCTTACGATGGTTTTTGTTTTCCTGTGGTGGACTAGCGACCTGTCCGAGGTATGCCCCACCTCTCACCCCAGGACAGAAAAAATAGACTCCAGTCCCCTTGCAACTTTAAGTTGGATAAGCAGTCCAGAATATAGATGGATCATTGAGGTGGATGAATAGATGGTTAAATATTTTCTGTGTGTCTTTTGCAGAAATTTGACTGACTCTGTTGTGCTTGTTCTCCTGTCCAGGTGTGTGTGGAGGTGCTGGTGGAGTATCCTTTCTTTGTCTTTGGCCAGGGCTGGTCATCGTGCTGCCCTGACCGGACCACACAGTTGTTTGAGCTGTCCTGTGCTAAGCTCTGTGTGGGGGATGTGTGTGTGTCTCTGACCCTCCGTGGCATGAGGAATGGTTCTCTAACAGACAGCTCAGCTTTGGGGAAAAAGCTAAAGCCTGGCCACCTCTCTGACTCCTGTCACAACATGGATCCCAATCTAAGGAACAGTATGAGTGCAAACTCTGTGGGCAGTAACAACGGTCTTCTCATGAAGGCTTCCAATGGAGACAGACTGGAGAGGCAGCAGGCCACTGGTCCGGGACCAGGAGTAGAGCTACCAGCAGGATTGGGAATACTTCCAGGACAGGCAGAAGGGATCTACAGAGCTGGACCTGTGCTGGCAATCTCTGGGACTGGAGACATAAGACAGGAATCAGTGAAAACAGACATGTCTACTCTGTCTAAACAACAATGCAGTGAGACAGAGAGACCTGCAGTCCGCAAGAGACGCTGGTCAGCACCGGAGCGAGACCAGACTGAGAGAGCTGAGGACGAGCCTCCCGTGACTCTGCCCAAACCTTCCTTCCTCCCTCACGAGGTCAAAATCAGCATAGAGGGCCATTCACGTACAGGGAGTGAAAGATGCTTGAACAAAAGAGTAGACTGTTGAGAGAATTTTAAACACCTGCAAGATGCGTTGTGTTTAGTCCCCACCCCCAACCTCCTTCTTGTTTCTCTCTATCCAGACTACTGTAATATAAGACTAAGTTTACGCAGTATTTACATGTTTTCTTTTCTTTCATACAAGTCTGATACATATAATTAAGGACAGCGGAGTACCTTCATAAGTGGTATCACACACAAGATCAGTGCAATCAATGCTGAAAGCAAAAATGAATGCAGAGTGAATGTTGAGTACGAATGGCTGGCACACATCTGAGAGTCATTTGGTTTGTGTGTCACATATCATAAGCTGGCTCTCCGTTGGAGATGGACTTTAAACATGGTGGATGCAGGTCAGTTAACCATTTAACAAGAGCGAGCACAAACCCTGACGTCAGTGTTTAGAAAGTTTGGTTGTGATTCACTGTTAATTTGGTGTGTTGTGGTGCAAGGGAGTCGAAGAGAGACCTTCTGATGTTTTGATGAGAACGCTCAGTCATAACAACGATAAACTCTGAGTTTTAGTTGTTTTTTTCTTCATGCCGTTACAAATCCATATGCTACTGCAGGTGGCCTTGTCTGTATATGTGTGTGTGCGTCACTGAGTGTTTGTGCCTGAGCGTTGGTCTCTGTGTGTGTGATTTTTTTTTTTTTCCATGTCTGTTAAACAGACCACAGGATTAAAGCGTACATGTTGCTGGAAGCTATGAGCTCAGTTGTTAACCTGTAAATCAAGACGGATAAGGCCTGAATGTAAACCACTCAGTCTGTCCTCAGTACTGACTCGCGTTTGCCATGCCACTCACAAGATAAGGTGACGGCAGCTGCACATAGATGCATTCCTCTGGTAAAGTTCCTTTGTTGACTTTGCCTCAATACCTTGACCTTGAGTTTTAGTCTCATACTTTCAGCGATTGCGTGCTTCACTAAATTACATCTGTCGTTAGCTGTGGCTGCTGTGTACAGTGTTTCAGATCCATACAAACAGATAATTCAAGTTTCAGCTAATTCCTGTGTGGATTGAGCCCTAATACTGCAATGCAAAACATAGCTGGCTAACTGCATTAAGTAATGAGGCACCCGGAAGACACAGAGCAACATTCATTTGGGGTGTTTTTCAGACAGCCAGGAAGACGTTAAGTCCACTTTATCATACTTTTTAGCTTTTTTTTGTAACCACTTCCTGAAGAGTATATCTGGCGCTTGCTAATCTCTGCATCACCAGCTAGTTGCTGAGACGCTTGTCTGCTGTTTGGTGCTGGACGAGTACAAGCTAACTGAAATCAGCTGCCAGTAAGAGTGTAGAGAGTATGTTGCAGGCCACAACTGCACAATATTAAACTGAACGATGCTGAACAGCTCTGTGGCTCTCTTATTATTGCAGTGAGCTTGCTTTCATTACAGAATCTATGGCCTTAGATCTATAGTATGTATGTAGTTCACAGCAGCACATGGTTCTTTGGGTTTTTCTGTTAAAAACCTTAAAGGCGGTGTGCCTTTCTTAAGCCCATACATGTATTTCAGAGCACTGCTGTTCCGATTAAAACGGCAAACTTTAGTTTCTGACAGTAGATTAGTGGACATGTTATTTCTTTCCTAAAGAAATATCCTACAATTCATACTCAGGAACAATATATGTCTGTGTGCATGTGAGCAGCCAGTGTATGCTGTGTGTGTGAGTGTGTGTACGGCCTGAAACAATGTTGTTTGTCCACAGTCATGTGTACATGTGTGTTTTGACAGCAGCACTTTGATGAAGCGTCCGAATGGAGTGTGGTGGTGGTGTCCCTCCTACTCAGCTACTATGAGATATTATGAGAATAACTGACTGTTTTTCATCGCATCACATGTCCTAAAGGTTTATCACTGAGAGAGAGAGAAAAAGCATTATATAGCGGAGCAGGGAATGTAAACACACATTGGGTAAACTTTATTTTTGATGATTTATAGAGCTACTATTCAGAGAAAGAAAGAGAGAAATGCAGAGTTAACTAGCCAGCTAGTGTTGATCATGTACAGTGCATTGTAATCTAGAAAGTGTACAGTGTGTATTTAACCCTTATGTAGCCTATGTACTGTATGTGCCACGGCACCTCCTTCTTCAATCATTCCATTAATGCACCAAAACCAAGTGGTCCTATCGTTTCCGTCACTTCTGGTATTGATCAAATGTCAATGAATGTGCTATACATCTTCATAATTAGGGCCTCCTCAGACGTAGTTTGATTTGCACACTGCAACGTTACAGTATGTGTGAATACGGACTGCAGTTTCTCATAATAGCCATTGAACTCCTAAAAGGTGTTTATTGTAAACCCAAGTAACCAGACTGTTCTGTTTGTGTTTGACTGCTCAGGCTAAACACTGCCCAGTGACTGTTCTCCAAAGCTACGTGGTCTTATATCCTACTCACTGTTACAAAGCAGAGCTCCTGTTTGATCCATTTCCTTTTCCTAGCCTGGCCCATGTTTGTATTTTCCTAAAGCAAATTATTTTTCAACTGTAAGGACTCCATGACACAGGAAAAACATATTTGAAATGTCAAGTTAATGTTTAAAGGAAAAAAGTATTTTTTTTAAAACTTTTTCTTATTGTCAACAAATCTCTTCGCTGCCCCCTGTCTGTGGCATCAAACTATACTCATTTCTACTGAATAGTTGGTGTTAAAGCTAAATCATAGTTTATATTTCATTGGACATAAATTAGGAACTGAACCATGTGGACAAAAGTACCAGACCACTGCACATTGGACCTACAGGAGCTGCTCGGCCACGGAAACCCATGCTATGAAGCTCCACTTTTGAATGTTAGTCATGATTTCCTTTGATTATGAATCGTCATGTTTTTTTCACGTGTGTTTGTTGACAATAAGAGAAACATGTTACCAGTCTTAACGTCAAAAGCCCTGCAGAGTCACACAGTTATTGTTGGTAGTCAGTCCTCTACTCAGCTGTGCGTGCTGTGAATTAAATGGTGTGTATTAATAAAGGTAAATAAAGGTGGACATCATCACACTAACGGGGGCGGAGTTTGTACTTGAAAGGTTGGTCTGCACTTGTAACCACACGTGTAAGCGCTTTACTGCAAGTTCAAGACCTTTGGTTTCCCCCCACAGCAGCCATTATGACACAAAATGACACGTAAACGCAGAAATCACATGAATTATAACGCCGCACCTAAACAGAACAGATGGTTCATTAATGTCAATAATAACTCCTGCGTTTTCCAGCTAATTCATGCCAGAATGGCTGCTGTGAAGTAGGTCTATATCACACTGTTGGAAAGGTTTAGTAATAATATAGATCCAACTCCTTTAACTCTAATTTATATTCTAAAGATGGGCCCCTTAGAATATGTAATTTTCACAGCTGTTCTGTACAATGTTGAATATGGCATATAGGTGCTGCATTGTGGTGATCTATGGAATTGCACTTTGACATATGGGTGTGTGTGTGTGTGTGCGCGTGTGTGTGTGCGTGGGGAGGGGTGAAAGCGTAACTGATAAACACAAGTAATGTACAGCATGTCTGGGAGGAATTGTACGCTACCTGTACAACATCTCAGCGATTTGTAAATAGCCAAAGTCTTCCATTCTAACGTTGGTATGACCTTGTTGCCAGTGGAGAGGAAAAACACTGATCCCCATGTACAGACCTTTAAAGTGACATTTTATTTCTATAAATACTTCATCATTTATTTGACAAGGATACAAGATACCGCTTCACCTAAGATATTTTCTTTTTGCACCAGCTCAAAAACCCAGGAAATAACGGGAGTCAAAGACTAAAAAAAAAAATTAAAAAAAATATTTTGTAATTTGGGTCTGTTTGGATAAATCTTAGCTAAGATAGAGTATGTCCTATATGCGTACATTATGTAGTAAGTATCAATAATGTTCCTTTATTTTGATGGTGTTGATATTTGCTAGTCAGAAAACTGTTAAATCTTTACTCCAAATGTTTGATTTTACATTTGATCAAATATATTCAAAGAAATAAAGAGATGATAAAGAATAAATGCAGCACGTGTCTTTTCATGTTTCCTTTCCACAAGATGTCCTTGCTTACCGTATTGTAAGGGTGAAGGTGGGGAGGGGGTGTTTTTGTGTTTGTGAGTGACAGAGGTAGAAGGAAAGGGTCCGTCAGCTGTGTTTTCATGTTCAAATGAGGCTTACCATCTGTGAGAATATGATAAATGTTTCCACTCGAGAGATATCCGATAACGCCTTCGCTTCCACTCTCTTGCTTTGATATTTCTGACAACGATCTTTCATATTCTGAATAGCAGTCACAGCGCTGCAGAGAAGCTCTTTGAAGATTGTGATTGCCGAAATCTTTGCTAAATAACACAATCCCATTTCGTTTCTTTCTCATAAAACACTAAATAGTGTGGGTTTAGTGTGGCTGCCCATTAAGTCTCAGTTCATATTGAGAACATGCACACATTCATATTAAATGAGCAGATTTACCTCTTGCAGGATATTTTATCAGGAACATCTTCGTGTCCTGAAAACCGAGAACTTGTAGTATATTAAATTTGAAATAGCTGCTCCTTAATGGAGAAACTCCAAGGAGCAACACTACTCTCAACGGATGTTTTCCTCTTCAAGGTAAAGAACTTCAATGAAGAAATCAGCTTTGGAAAAATAAACTGTATACAGAGTGTCTGTACATCAAACTAGTTTTACATTCTTAGCCACACCCACTTAAATCTTTATCTTTCTACGTGATAAAGAAATGCTGCTGTAGTAAATGAAAGAAGTCTCTCAGTACGGCTTTTTGGCCTTAAACTGTAAGAAATAAACATGGAAAACGACAGAAATTTATTTTTTTAAAGCCGCTGTAAAAACACACATTTCTATATTAGATAAAGGAACAAAACAGGAACTTTCTATAATTTAATTGTTTATTTATTACTTATTTACTTGGTTCAGTATGAGAGGCCATAGGTGAGGTCTTCAGAAAGGACGATGCAAAATGTATGAAAATACATTTAAATATCCAAAGTTTATGCCTTCCTCCACTTTTACCAAAGCCGCCCCGCAGGCCCCTGGACCTTATGTTGGACACCTCTGACACAGAGTGTTGTAAATAACTGTAAATTAACTATAAAGGGGGAGTTGCTTGCATGTTCTCCCCGCACTTTTGTGGGCTGTCTTAAGGTACTCTGGCTTCCTCCCACAGACCAAAGACTTGCATGCATTTGGTTAATTAGCGATTCTAAACTGATCGTAGGTGTTAACGTGAGTGAGAACAAATGTCTATATGCGCCCTGTTGAATTGGATAAACGGAGTATTAAAAAACTGAACTATAAAGCCCTTTACATGCCATCATTATCCTCTATGCAGAAAGTGTATGGCAAATGCACGGCACGAGATGGCACTGTGTTTCCTTAGATAACATAGTTTCTTTGCACAGACACTTCTACACTCCACCACCTGGGGGAGCAAGAGTCCTTCCTCTGATTTGGAGACAGTAGACTTAAACACAGACTGAAATACCCAATTTATTTATTATCCTTGGGTGCAAAACTTCTTTAAAACTTTGTAAAGAACTGCAGAGGCTGTCATATTGGAAAATGAACTTGTTAACCTTGCTCCTCTGACAAGGCACAAAGCTATTGTACACAGTCTATCATGTACAAAAGTTCTTTACTGGTTTTCTGTGCACTTTGCAGAAAATACATTTACTATTTCTTTAACTTGTAAGCGGACACGGCAATGTGAAGTTCAGCAATCAATCAGTAATCAAGCAACACTTTATTCTAATAAAACTTCCCAGGCGATACAAAAATCGGAAGCAGCTCAAACGTACACGTTAACTTTTAGTTTTTAATTGAGGGAAATGCTGATGTTCTCGCTGCTTTGTTCTGCATGTCTGTGCAGGATACAGATAATTAACAAACATTAAACGTACTGTTAAGTAATACACAGTGCACGCAGTAATGTACACCATCTCTGTCTCGGACTGCGTTGCGTTTCTGATACGGACTGTGGCTTTGCAGCAAGTTTTTGAAGTCTTGTCAACCGCTATTTTTTTTTTTAAACATCCAACATGACAGACAAAACTTTAATTATCAGGACAGCGCTTCAGCTGTGAATATGCGGCCTGTTCCTCGAAGATAAATTCTATACTCACTATAAGAAAATAATAAGTTATTTTGTTCTTACTGGTATCGCTTTGTTCCTCTCTTTTTGATTGTTACGTGTTGGCTTAAATCAGTCTAAAGAAACGCTCCATTCAGCAACAATAATATCACAATTAATCACTTACAGTATGCACACAAACAATGGAAACGTTAAGCTCTAATAAAAATAATGCCAGTGTAAACAAGCTTAAGTATCACACAACTCTCAAATTATTGCACATACATTCATAAATATACACTTCAACTTTGTGCCTTTTCTGTTTATGCATGTGGCTGCATCTCATGTGTGTGTGGGTGTGAACTTGGATAAATTAAATCTGGTGGTGATAGACATCAATAACTGAATGACACAAGTGACACCTATTAGACACGTATGTACAGTACCTGCACACACACCGACTTACACATACACACACTCACAACAGCACTTGTGCATAGATCTAAAGTCTCTTTCTCTGTTACTCAAACAAAAATGTGCAGTAACACATTTAAAGCATTGTTTTGGTAACAAAGTCCAGTCTGTCTTCAGTTCTGGTGCTTCATCGCAATCTATAAACAAAAGACATGTGTGTGTGATGGAGCTTGTTAAGTGTGCTGGTCCAACTTTGCTTTGGTCCCAGTCTGTGTGGAGCTGCAGTTTTCGGTTTGTCCTTTCAGTCCGGTTGATTCACAGAGAGACCTCGAGCCAAGGAATGTCGGTCCCGACTAATACAGATCCCAGATCTGATTTAAGTCATTCAGAAGGTGCGCATCCCTCCCAAACCACTGTCTTACAACCAACAGCTGTCACGTCTTATGCATCACCTGTTTGATCAGACGTCAGTTTCTCCTGGTCAGAGATGTCATCATCGGCAGGTGGCCGCGCCCGGTCAAAGAAACCACACTGAGGGAATCACATTAGCCAGTTAGTAGAGTTTTTAATAATTAAACTACCACAAGGAGTTCTGAGGATAGTGGATGATGTATGTACCTTCCACATGGCTAATGTCAGGATGGCCAGGACCAGCAGCCCCAGCAATATGGCCAAGATGATGACCCAGAGTGGAACAGCGAATGATACATCAGGAGTCCCCCATAATACCAGAGTCCCCATCTGCAGGGAAAAAAAACTGTCTATAAATTTTTCCTTTTTTCTCGAAGCTTGGCATAAAGACTCATTTTTATTGCTTTTTATCATACCGCGCTTCTGTGCTGAGGCAGCGTGGCGGGTTGGATGCGATAAGGCATCGATGTGACCGCAAAGGACACGGTAGAGTTGAGAATGTAGGGGTCATTACGCCGCTTTAAGATAAAAAAGTTATTATTTTAAAGGTGGCGTGTTACATATCAGACCTTCCTGCTGAGTGAGTTGAGCGATTAAAGTAAAACAAAAAGTTAACACAAAAAAATCAACTGACCTGCAGGAAAGTGTGCGCCCAGAGTCGCGATCGGATCTTTACCACAGCACTCTGCCCGCGATCCAACCGGCCGACCACACACATTATCTTCAGACAGGAGACATTAGTGCAGTTCTGCATAAGGAGAGGGTTGGTGGAGGGAGAAGAAATATATCAAACACCTGTGAATGGCTAATGAACATTTGGCTTAGTTTGTTTTCTTTAGAGACTTTACAGTTGGCTCACCAAGGTTTTATTGCTGTAATCCTGAGCGGTGCTGATAGATCGTTTGTGGCGGTGAGGAGGACTGCTGGTGTTCCTCAGGAAGCCCAGTAATTCTGGTGTGTCCTGGAGAGTGGAGATCTGAAACAAACGGGAAAATGTTATCAATACTTATTGTTCAAGCAAGTAAAAATTATCATTTTACATTTGAAAGAAAAGAAAATTTGATATATGATTCTCCAACTGGTCCGTGGCAGATGGCTGCCCCTTCCTGAGCCTGGTTCTGCTGGAGGTTTCTTCCTGTTAAAAGGGAGTTTTTTCTTCCCACACTCACCAAAGCACTTACTCACGGGGTGCCATATGATTGTTAGGATTTTCTCTGTTTTGTCTGTATTATTGTAGGGTCTTTACCTTACAATATAAAGCGCCTTGAGGCAACTGTTGTTGTGATTTGGTGCTATATAACTAAAATTGTCTGCCTTCTTGTGTGAAAGGTACCTTGTAAATTAACTTGCCCTGTCTGTTTCAGTGCTTACAGTTTATAGTGCCAATTTAATCGTACTCTAACATATGTTAGTGTATTCTGTCAGTCCAGACACCTTATTAAAACTCGTTGTTTCACTGCGGCCTTTTTTAGGATTTTCTAAGATGTTTTAGAAGACATAATAATATTACGCAAAACCTCCAGCAGAGGAATAAAAAAAGCAAAATGTTAAGAAATCTCATCGCTGATCTTTAGTCGATTGAAGGATTGAAAACGATTTAATTTCCTGGTCATACCATGAAGCTGAGAACAGCGAAAAGCAGACACGAGCGAACAACCTGAGACTCTTGAAGTCACAACTCTGAGATTACAGATAAAGAGCCAGAATGGTTTCTCCTCTAGGTGTTTGTCTTCACTGTATAATTACATTTAAACATTTTAAAAACTGGACCAGTTGTGCAGGACATGAAACTACTTTGACTCTTACATCAGCTAAGAAAGCAAAGGATAGCAACAACAGGTATGCCTTTATCTTCCTGCAGCTCAGTGATTAGCATCTCTGCCCCAGAGATGGCACTCAGAAAACAAGCCACAGATGCACGGATAACTGATTTACCGACTGTAAGTAACACGGATGTTGAGACGCCAATTACATAGAAGGAATTTGGAGAACATTATGTGAATCTCTTTGCTTGTGCGATCTTGATATAACACTTCGCAGTCAGGTGAAAGAAGTAACTACTGTAATCAGTCTCCTCAGAGGATCTGACACATGCTGCTGTTTTCATAGATGATTACACATTCACATTTTCAAATAACTCCATGTTTTCTTTTCCAATTATCCTACGCGTGATATCATAGATACTGGAAATGATTCCAGCTCTCATTTCTGCTTGTAAACATAACAATCCATCTTACTTGTATGGAGCCTATTGGGGGAAAAAAAAAACACAAAGAACACAAGAATAATTTGGAGTGAATGGCATAAATGGTGCCATTAAGGGATAGAAAAAGATATAACTAACGGTATAAATAAAAAAATGTACCTAAGCCGGTTTGTATGAGTAGGTGCTGTAAATGATCAGTTAGAAATGCACAATGTGCAAACAGACTCATTCTTATTCTCATTCTTATTTTCATTGTTTTTTGGCTGCATACTTGTGTTGTGCTCTGTGTATTGCGCACTGTATATTTCATGTTACCTCTAAACCATGCGGGTTAAGGCTGGTGTTTGTCCGGCAGCTCACTGGTCCGTCAGTTTTAATCTCCATGGCATACAGCAGGTTCTCATCGCGGAAGCGAGACGGCCAGCCAACGTGAAGCTCAGCCTCCCCGATGCTGCTGGGACCGGAGTTATGGAGCTGCGGGTGAGAGCGAGGCGGCAGAAAAAACAGCGAGACTTGTCAGTATTCTCCGGCCTCGGTCTCAAGCGGCCAAAGCTCTAATCAGGTTATCATAACTGTGGGATGATGAAACGGGCCACCTGTGTTTTCATAATAATGAAGATAATACTAATGCAGCCTTGAGTCTCTCGGGATTGAAATACAAGACAAGTAAAACCTACACCATCACCAGCTTCATCATTCCATATCTAATTTAGGATGACTGAATTATGAGCTTAAATGAACCATCAATTCAATAAACCCTCTTTTGTACTCGCCCCTTTCTTTGTCTATCGCTCTCTCTCTCACACACACACACACACACACACACACACACACACACACACACACATATATACATATATATATATATATATGTCCTCACATATGCACACGGTCATTAACACTGAAGCAAGTCATCCAAACAGGACATGATCCTGTTGCTGCAGGGCAGGAATTCTGCAAGAGGAAAAGAAAAAAAAAACCCCTCTGTCCTCTCTAACTAGAAGCAGCTGCCCACTGGGAAAAGTACGGCAAATGAAAATCATTATCAGCTGCGGGACAGACCAGACACCGCAGCGCTCCGGTTCAATGAAGCTGCCATCTATTTAAAATAAAAAGAAATCACATGTATAGGAGACAGATGCACGTATGCACATGCCCCTATTGTTAAGTGTCGCCGGCCTGTCTGCCACCCCCCCACTATCCTGTTTGACCTTGTTTTTCCTCTTAATAATTATTATTTATTACACTATGACCTCAGTTAAGAATGTTTGCATCCATGCTCCCTGCTCGCCTTGTTTCCTCGTTGCTCCTGGTTCCCGCTGTCTTGCTTTTTCCTGCCTTTGCAGCAGTAATTGCTCTTCAGCTGGAGACCTTCGATCAGCCAGAGTTTAATTCTTTATAGAGCTACTGGTTTTACTGTGTCCTTCATCTTGCAGAGCCCCTACCCTTTGATGTGGCCTAATACACAAGTTTCCACACCTATTTTCCGCTCTTTTCATCCAAGACGAGACTTTCTGAACAGCACGATAAACACAAAATATCTCACCTTTCCATTTCTCAATCTCTTCATCTACAAATTCATCCTGTTCATTTCCTCACAGCTGATTAGACTGCCCAGCTGTGTTTCAGCGTAAGGGAGGGAATTTACCTCATAGATGTGTGTGACTTGTGGTCCAACATCATCCTCTTTAATGGGCTTCTCTTTCGGTTCCCAGTTTGGGAATGGCAGCACCACCTGAGAGGGATGAGACACCCTGGAGAGAAGAGAGAAGAGAAACAGTGTGGTGATAATAATGCATGTACACATGGATAGGTTTGGACTTTTGCTAAGTGCATTTGAACATATAAATCCTGATTTAATACTTTTCAGTTTTTATTAGAAATATTGTGTTTAAAGGCAACAGGAACTTTCTAAATTTGTATTTTTCTTATTTCTAAATATGACAGGAACAGACCATTTAAAATATCCCTGACAATGCTGCCTGATTATACAGTGCAGCACCAATACTAACTACCTTAGTTTTAACATATACTCACTGGCCACTTCATTAGGTTCACTTGTTCAACAGCTTGTTAGCACAAATATCTAAAGAGGCAACCCCACATGTGCTGTAATTCAGCATATTTAGACATGCAGACATAGCCAAGTCGATTCGGTGAAGCTGAAACTGAGGATCAGGAGATTTACGCAACTTTGAATGTGGCATGTTTGTTGGTGCCAGATTTTCCCACACAACCATCTCTAAGGTTACAGAGAAAGGTCCAGAATGAGAAAACATCCAGTGAGCTTTGCTGATGTCAAAGGTCAGAAAACAGCCAGACTCCTTGAAGCTGATAGGAAGGCAACAGTAACTCAAATAACCACTTGTGGCAACCAAGCTTTGCACAAGAGCATCTTTGAATGCACATGAACCTTGAACCACAAGACCACACCAGGTCCCACTCCTGTCTACAATTCGCGTAGACTCACCAAAATTGGATAAAAGAAGACTGGAAAAGTGTTGTCTGGTCTTATGAGTTTCGATTTCTGCTGCAACACTCAGATGGTGGAGTCAGAATTCGTTGTAAACAATTTAAAAATTTAGATCCATCCTGAATTGTTGTGGTTTGGGCTACTGGTGGTGCTGGTGTAATAGTGTGGAGGATATTTTCTTGGCACACTTTTGGCCCTGTAGTACTGAGTAAACACAGTACTACAGCCTGTCTTTTATGATCACAATGTACCCATCTTCTGTTGGCTGCTTCCAGCAGGATAACACACCGTCATAAAGCTCAAATCATGTCAGATGGTTTCTTGAAGATGACAATGAGCTCGTTGTACTCAAATGGCCGACACAGTCACCAAGTCTCAATCCAACAGAGCACCTCTGGGATTTGGTGGAACGGGAGATTCCCATCACGGATGTGCAGCTAACAAATCTGCAGCAACTATGTGATCCTATCGAGTTAATATGGACGAAAACCTCTGAGGGATGTTTCCAGCACTTTGTTGAATCTATGCCATAAAGAATTAGAGCAGCTTTGGAGGCAAAAGAGGAACCAACCCGGTACCAGCAAGATGTACCTAATGAAGTGGCATTGTTAGTGCAGTTATATATATATATTATATATATATATATATAATAGTAAAATGTTTGAAGATTTTTCTGGTGTGGAATTGTCAGTACTGTGGGCTATAATTGCCTCTTGATGATGACATTCTGATAATTTCATGGTAGTCTAAGCTAAGTGGGCAAAAATGTTTACATTCCCCACTGTGGGCATAATGTTTGCAGCTAAGTGGACATAACTGAGCCAGTTTAGCAAACAGCAGCTCTCCATGATGAGCTTAATTAAAATATCTTACTTAATTCCAGGATTAAAGTAGACATCGCATCAGACTGAAGCAAACACCACCCCCACTAATAATAGAGAATTAAAATGTGAATTGCTAAATTTTAAATGTTCATCTGAGCAGGGACATTTTTACAGTGCAAACATAGGAGCATGCCCTCGTCTTGCTTATACCAGGTCCCGCTGTGTTTGTGTGTACGGCTGACCACACCCAAACAACAACAAGTAAGGCTCCAAGCTTTGAAGTGTGTGTGTGTGTGTGTGTGGTGTGTGCGTTTGTGTGCATCAGCAGGCATACGGGAATCCATGAACATGCCAGCGGCTCCAAGGTTTTCCATGTGCACGTGATTAGCTTAGATTTATGACTAGAGATGTGTTTTTATGCTCTTTGTTTCTATCTGCAGATGAACAGGGGGCACAAATTCAAGCATTTTATTAATATCCTACAATAAAAATAAAGAAGTTTAGCCTGAAACAAGATTGTCATATTAACAAATTATCTTTAGGATAATTAGAATAATGCTTTGTTTCAAGGCAACAAAGCATTCGGCGACCGTGTCTCAGAGACTTAAGCAATGGTTGACTCACCCACGTAAATCAAGCTGAGCTTGGGCGGTGACAGACAGATTCAAACTGACCAGGTTGCTGTCGGAGTTATCTTTGTTGGAGCTGTGGAGACATTCATACGGTTAAAATAAAAGAACTATAAAAAGAACAAACTGATTTTATTATTTCCAGTGAGGCTTTGATACAGTGCAAACAGAACCAAAACTCAAGATGAACTCATAATAAAGCCGGATTTTCAGGTTCAGATGACTCTGACAAGAATTCCCCTAGCAGAGGGATTGCAAAAGTCAAACATCTGCATCTAGCGATGTGAGATATTGAAAATAACGCTATTAAGCACACAGTGGGCATCTTGTGTAGAGCTTGTCTCCTGTCTGGAGCTCCTCGGGGCCATCTGTATTTTTCTGCGTCTGCGGTTAGTTTCATCGAACCACAGACAGCAACATGATCGGGACAGACACGAAACGTATTTACATGGATCAGATGAAACACAAACGGCTCTTTGTGCGTGTATGAAAGGACAGAAACAGTGACGATGGTTGGGGGGGGGGGGGGGGTTGAGCATGACTGCTGGTGGGTGTGTCACCTGTGGATCTGTAGTTCAAAGCTGATTTTTGGTCCAGCATCTTCTAGCCTTTGGACTGAAAACCTCAAGCCAACAGACAGCTGGTGAGGGCAGGAGCATGTAAAAAAAACACACAAAAAACAGGGAGAACTGATCAAAAACATGACAGAAAGAATGGGTGTTGGGGCAGGGGCTGTTAAAGAAAGATGGCAGAGAAATAAAATCCATCTGTACATAAAAAGTCACATTAACTAGATCAGTTTCTGGGTTCTCAAAGGCAGATTATCAAAGTTGTGTGTGTTGATAGCGCGCGAGATTCTTAAATCAGAAAAAAGCCAGACTACAGACACACAGACACATAAAAGCCACAGTTAGGTTTCTTGTGTCTCCTCAGTTTAAATCCTCCGTCCTCTGGACTAACTTGAAACACATGCAGGAATTAGTTCATCATCGAAGGCATGGCAGCGTACGCATGTGTGTGCACGGGTATGTGAGTTCTGCTGAACAACAGGTCAAGCACATGGATCAGAGAGGAAAATGACAGCATGCAGACGTGCACTTCAAGAGGGAGACCTGGGGGAGGAGAGGGGGAGTGATGGTGGAGTGTGGGACTACAAAGTCAAGTTATCTTTATGGATACACATGTGAGAGATGAGCAAGGCAGAGAAGCTCTACAGAGACAGGCACCAAGTGAGAACAAACCATTTGGAGAGAAGTCGTCACTTTTACCTCCCGTTTCAGAGAGGGTGAAGCTTAAAATCTGTCTTTAGGGCACCTGGAACTCTGTGGTTGAAAGCTGGGAGTTAATGTTTGCAGTACTGTCCTTCAGTCGCTGTGGTCAGCTTGAATTTAGGTTGGTTAGAAAATGGGTTGTGCTTTCATGGTGCAGAAAATCTTCAAAACATCCGCCTAAACCTTCTCAAAGCAATGCATCTTTGTTATATTCTCTGCCTTACGTCAGCGCACTGTGTATTCCAAAAACTGCAGCTTGGCTAAAATACTCGGCTCCTGTGTTTGGCAGCCACAACGCTTCGCGCAGTGTGTTTAGCTCATAATTTAACAGAACAATGATTCTTTGGAACGACAGAGTGAGAAGTGGTTTATGCCAATGAAGTGGTTTGAGGGTTTTCCGCTGACAATGTAATACTTCTTGTCAGCATCACAAGGTGGTTACTATTATTAGAATTTCAACTGACCACAGCGACCGTGTTTAAAGACGGATGGAAGTGCAAACTTTGAGCAACCAGCTGGAGGATTAAAAGTGATTTCAAATCAAGATCATGGATCACGTTGAACTCACACTCTTCTCTTTTTCCCTGCACACCTGACTCTAAACTACACTACCTGAACAAAAGTACATATTACTACTCATCATTGCTACAAGAGCTGCTTGGTTAAATACCATGAAGCTCCCGGCTCACATTTTGTGTGCTGATGTTAACGTCAGAGGTTTGGAGCTGTTACTCAGTCAGCAGAAAGTTGGTGATTTTTACACACTGTGCGCCGCAGCACTAGGCAACCTCAGTTTGTAACTTTACGTGGTCTGCCACTTTGGGGTTGAGTTGCTGTGGTTCCTAAATGGTTCCACTTTGCAATAACAATTCAATTCAATTTCATTTTATTTATATAGCGCCAAATCACAACAACAGTTGCCTCAAGGCGCTTTATATTGCACAGTAGATCGTACAATAATAGATACAGAGAAAAATCCAACAATCATATGACCCCCTATGAGCAAGCACTTTGGCAACAGTGGGAAGGAAAAACTCCCTTTTAACAGGAAGCAACCTCCGGCAGAACCAGGCTCAGGGAGGGGCGGGGCCATCTGCTGCGACCGGTTGGGGTGAGAGAAAGAAGACAGGATAAAGACATGCAGTGGAAGAGAGACAGAGATTAATAACAGGTACGATTCAATGCAGAGAGATCTGTTAACACATAGTGAGTGAGAAAGGTGACTGGAAAGGAAAAACTCAATGCACCATGGGAATCCCCCGACAGCCTACGTGTATTGCAGCACAACTAAGGGAGGATTCATTCACCACATAACAGCACTTATAGATGATCATGGAATATCTAGGAGGGACGAAATTTCATGTACTGACGCGTTTGAACAGTCACATCCCATTACAGCATCATGCTTGATTTCAGTGTGCTCTTTAGAACGAGCCACCCTTTCAAAATGTTTGCAAACCGACTGCATGGCTAGATGCAGACTGTGGCAATGAGACTGAAAACACCTGAATTGAGAGATTAAGACTTCTGTGTGTTTGTTTGAAAAACAAATGTATTTATTCAAATGTGGAATTGGCGACTTCTTTTCCAAATGGTGGAACAAACCGAGTAGCTGCAGAAACTCTACTTTGGAAAAGAAAAAGAGCCACAGTGTCAGAGTAGTCACAAAAAAAGATGAAGCAAGAGAGCGACAGAAACTAAAAGTAGTGCAAAAGAAGAGGGAACCACTAAAGTGAAATGTAAGATTCAGATTTCTTCCTTTGCCTTATATATGTGAGTAACAAAAGTGGTTAGCTGAATACATCTGGGTGTTTTAAACCTGAAATCAGTCTGGATTCAACGGTGCTAGGGTGGGGAGAGTTTTTTTATTGCCATTATAAATAAAATCTGTATTTCTGATGTGATGTGGCTAGAACTGATACTTATGTTAGATCACTTTGTGGTTTGGAAACTGTGTGCAGCCATTACTCATTCCATTAATGCTCTCCAGTAGCCTCCAGCTACTATAAATATGATATGTGTATAACTGCATTTCTCCTATAGCAAAAATTTGCAATCAATTAATTTAGTATTTTTCATTTATATTTTGCTGGAATCAGTAATTTAAGCACTGCAATTTTGTGAAACACTAACAAAAACACATCTTCAAAGTAGGACTCCACTGATTGATAAATGACTGAAACTAAGATTCTGACCAGTAGAGGAAGAATGATGACAGAGATGCAGGCAGGCAGATGAATGCAAATACCAAAGCCAAAAAAACTGCTTCCCTTCAGGCGTGTACCCTTAACTCATCGCTCTGTTCATGCAGCAGAGGGTTGACCACCAGTAATGAGAACTATTTAGCTGCACAATACAACCAGAATCTGTACGGGGGACATGGAGGTATGTTCTGCATCAGCTCATGGATTCCTGAACGTTCAATGGGGCAAGCGGAGAGTTCAATATGGGAAACATCTGGATAGCTGGAGAGCTGCGCGCGCGCGCGCACGCGCACACACACACACACACACACACACACACACACACACACACACACACACACACACACACACACACACACACACACACGTGTATGCATGCCTTGTCCTTTTACACGCTTTTGTTATGCTCTCCTCCCCCAACAGTGAAACATGACCGCATAATTGATTTATCAGAATGCTATGTGTCACCTCCAAAGAGCAAATGCACCTCTCTGCCAGCCTTGACGCCTTTAAAAAAACAACAAAAGCCCACATTCACACACATGTCATGCTTTGTAGCACATCTCTGTGTATCTGAGTGGTAGAATTTCATGTAACATGGGACCGCTCTTTACTTTACAAAGCCTTGGCTTCCTGCATGTGTCAGCCACGCACGACCTAAATGGATTATTACTACACATGCACGCTTGGACTGAATGCAAAGCCTAGCCCTGTGAATCAGACTGTGTGGAATGGAGGTCAAGGTGAACATCAGCAATCACTGGAAAGCATCAATCAGGGCGAATTAAACCTGAGGCCTAACAGTTGCGCCTTCTTAGTGTGGGTGTTGTTGAAACGTTTGTGTGTGCGTTTGCGCTTACGTGCGAGAACTCACCTCCGTCTCGGCCACCATCGGGTTCCCGAGGTCACACACCACCATCCTGGACTCATTGATCAACTTGTACTCACAGTTTAACTGAGAGAGAGACTAGAGGAGATCCAAGGTACGGAAAGACAGTAAGAGTGGGACAAGAACAGTGAATGAAAGTGACAAATAGAGAGCAGTGAGAGCCAAGTGGTGAGCGAAAAGACAAAGGGAGGCAAGTATAACACCATCAAAGGGGGATGGGAGTGAGAAGGGTGAAAAAGAGAAGGAGAGAGGCAGGGGGGAGGACAGGAGAGGAAGAGTGATGAATGCTCTGACAGTAACAATGTCATCAATCAAACAGCCCCATTACACACTCATTAGCGCACACACGTGCAAACACACACACACGCAGACGTAAACACACATACGCACACAGAAGTTGACCCTATCCATTTCCGTGGTCACTAATGCAGCTTGTAAATCATAATAGGGGCTTTTGAGCTGTTGCCAGTAGAGCATACCCGGCTGATAGCCTTGCCTTAATCATGTCTAACAAACACAAACCACAAAGACACAACAGGATGTGATGCCGGACTGTAACTGAAGCCTCAAATAGCCCACTTCCCAGTTTTTGAACTTGGCTTCAATGATGATGAGACAACAGTTTTGGTCTTATCTATTTTCAGCATCCACCCTTCTGGCCCTTGACATTAAACTGGGATAATTGATGTCAGACAAATCTGTGTGCAATGTGTGTAAAAGAGTGTGCGTGAGTATTTACCTCCACCCTGCGCTCTACTCCGATGTAGTCAGCTTCAGGCGGTAGCAATGTGTAGAGCTCTGTCTCGTAGGCTCCCTCTCCTCGGTTCACCGCAGTGATGGTCAACATGACCAGGTTGTCATCTGCAATCACCACCTCTGTGCGGTCCCTGTGTTTGTGCGTTTTATTGCAGGAAGAGAAAAAAGCAGAGGCAGGAAATAAAGCACTTTGCTGTAATTAAATATAAAAAACAAAAGTGTTTTTTCCCCCTGTAAATTCTAGTTAATAATTTTCAGGACTGGACATGTGCAATCTCATCAGCTGCAAAGAATGCAGTACCTCCGACCCCAACAATAACCCCACCAGCGCACGCGTGTGTGTGTTAATCAGTCAGTAAATGCTGACAGGATGTTTGCATAATGCTGCCATGGAGATATCGAACAGCTGGAAGCACTGTGGAGAATAGGTTAATTCACATATGCAACATGCACACGAGCACACTCACAAACACACGCTCCGTGGTAAATGGGGCCATAATGTGAGCAACTTTAGTGTAAACTTGGCGCATTGTGTGAGGAATAACAGACACAGTTGCTTTGGTTTCGCTGTGTGTGCGTGGGTGCCTGCGTTTGGCTGTCTGAAGTGTTGGGTGTTTAGAAGTTCAGGTCAAAGGGTGCCGCCGCGTCTTACATGCTGGCAGAGAGCTGGAGGTCCGGGATACAAATATTGTCGTCGCCGCAGTCGAGGAGGATGTAAGCCTGAGAGGAAGAGGGGCACAAAGAGAGGAGTGAGATGAGGACACGGAAGGATGCAGGTGCTCTATATATAACATATACATATTCACACAGGCCTTTGGTTTGTTGTGTTGCTGCCTGCTTTGGGCAGAGATCTGACTTCTGTCTCTCTGCGGCTACTATGATAGTCCTCGGTTTGTTGCTGTTTTGTTTTATTACGACACTTAACGTCCAAAAATTTAAGGAAGTGCAACTGAGCGAGCTAATTTTAATGGAAACAATAAAATAAATCCTTCTTATTAAAAACGATAAACAATATGGGCAATGCTCCTCTTTTCACCATGACCTCATATGATGCATGTTTCCAGTGAACATAGTTCAGTGCTGAAAAGCTTCTTAATATTTATATTAACTCAATTCACACATGGGAGCGCAACCAAATGAGTGCATATTCTTCCATCATAACAAGTCTGAAAATGGCCTAGAGCTGGATCTTAGCGTACATCAGGGCCTTTCTTAGTTTTTTGCTATTTTTATTAAGTAAATATACTGCTCCAAACTCTAGATTATAACAGTTTCATCTGCAAAGGTAAACTGCGCTGTCCCATCCCGGGAAATGATAGACTCCAAGTTGATTTTAGGTGAATCAGATGGTTTTTATTTGGGAGTCAGTCTTTTTGTGTCCAAGATAAGCATTTTAAATCAAGCAATGACTGAATGAAATATGATCTCAGGTCGATTCTGGATCTCTGGATCGCTTAGGGAAGTTGAGTTAGTTCAATTTTTACAGCCCAGTGTCACAAATCACACATTTGTTCCATAGGTCTTCAACAACCTAAAGCCTCCTTTCTTCTGATAAAGAAAAGCTCCCCCAAAGAATCCATTAAACAGGAGAAATCCTTCTTTGATGTGCCGTGTACACTGTACTGTACAGCATTATGCGTTTATATGTACATACAACATGTATGCTTACATGCTCTTGGAGGAAGGTGCTGCTGTAGTGGTTAAGGACAGGTGGAAGACTTTGGTCAAGAGTAGCTGGAGCCAGGCTATAGTTGAGAGCGAGTGAGATGGGGCTCAGCTTGTCCCTGAACTCATCCTCCTCCTGGAATAAAGTGTGAATGAGAATGAGAGAAACGTGCTGTCAGTCATTCACAACCTCACTTACAAAGCTCATTAACTATTTCTTGTATGTGTGTTCGTGTGCACGGTTTGATTTGCTCACTCTGAGGTAAATTGTGTAGCTCAGGCATGCACGTGGGCGACTGTGACCCAGCCTCAGGAGTCCCATGCGCTGAGGCTGCTCGGTGTCCAAGAAAAGCACTCTCTTCACTCCACCCCTGGAGCCTTTGAGCCAATCGAGCTGCAGCTCCGCTCTCAGGTCTGCACAGAAGATAATAATAAATAAGTAGAGATTAAATTTGAGTTAACAGGTAGACGATTCAGCCAATCAGACACTACTTAACTGTTGAACCTAAAGCGGAGATGTCAAACTCATTTGACATCACGGGCCACATTCAGCCCACTTTGATCTCAAGTAGGGCAAAGCAGTGAAAGACATTTAACTAAATATTTAATTCCTGAAAATTTCTTATTGTAAGTAAAAGAACTGCAACTTCAACAGTGGGTGTTTTCTTTATAATAAATAAATAAAATTACAGGAAAAAATCTGTTAGCAGATTGCCCAGGGTGTCCTGTACAAAGAGAACATACAGTTTTTATTAATTCATATTTTTCCACTGTGGACCCACTGTAAAAAAAAGAAAAAGTAATATAGTATACAGTGAAAAAGAGGAGCTTTTCTGTCATTTAATGATTTATCTGTGACTTAACTACTTGGTCATAGTATGAATGGCAGTGGGTGAGGTCTTAATGAATAAAAAAGCTGTAAACTTTATGAAAATACAGTTAAAAGTTAAAAATCTGTGCACTACTTCACATTTTCCAAAGTTGGCCAGTGGGCCGGACTGAAGTCTTTGTTGGGCCTTATGTTTCACAGCCATGCTCTAAAGGGTCTGGGTTCGATGTGACTTTCCATTAGATATGGGATAAAGTCCTATTTGCATTTGCGTGTTTGTGTGTCTTCTATCTCATCGATTGTTCCTCACACCCACCTTTGTTCTCCACTCTGATTGGTGCATAAGAGCAGAAGATTCCCAGCAGGAAACTCTAATAATGATACAGTATGTTCAGCAGAGCCGATTTCAGCTACTGCACAGCTGCTTACCTACAGAGCTGGGGATGCCCACACCACTCACGGCTGCACAAACATCCACTTTGAGGCTACGAGAAAGGAAAATTGGAAAAAGAGACAAGAGGTAACAAATTTGAGTCTCACATGTGTTCCGATGGTAGTTCTAGTTAATTTGTGTGTAAGAGAACGCAAACTGGTGCACACTATTTATATACATGACTGGAAATGTCAGGGTTTTTTTTAAGGGATTTCCCAAGTGCTGTTAAAGAGAAAGGATTTTTTTAACATGGCTTTTCCAAAGATCCTAGCTAGAAGTTTCATTTTAATTTAATTTTTATTATTTATTCATTTATTTGCTGCATGTGTTCTCCACACATTCTCATGACATTTGTATAAATGTTAAAAAAAAATCAGAATGACTAAAAAAAAAACAACAACCCACAAACAAGGCACTTCTTCCTTCCTGCACTCCACGGGGCACGGGGAATTACCACAGTGCCCCCTGCCCATTAGACACACAGATATGGGAGACTGGGAAACACTTCTGCATTTCCTCAATTTATGTGGGTATTACCCTATGTGCAAGTGTTTTTTCTGAGCATGCATGTGCGTTATCGCCACTTTAATCAAGAACAGGAACTCTCACACAGGAAGGCCTGTGCTGTTAATAACCACTAATCTGGGGAAGCTTATGGATGCAATGCTCCTCTTACACTGACGACTCAGCAAGTGTGAGCCAGTGTGAGGGAATTACAGTGCTTCATGTGATCATTATTTCTTTGGTTTCAGTTCACCAACACTAACAAGCAGAATGCAGCTGTTGCAGATTCCTGTGTTTGCTAATAATTAGGTTCCCAATTAGATGACACAATGATGATGAGCTGGTTTTTCTTCAAGTGTGATGCAGATGTTAGTTTGCGTGTGTGTGTATGACAAAGTGCAGGTTCTCTTTTGTTAAAAAATGCTCCCCTGAGTCATTATAACCTCTTCAGGTAGTTTCACATGTAGTAAATATGTGTTGCATGTGTGCGGTGTTCGAGGGTATGCTCGAGTGTGATGTTAATAAGCACTGTGTGCCAAACTTAAGTGCACGCAACACAGAAATGACCCCTAGTTTACTGCCGACAGCCCCGGCTCTTTATTTAGCTGTTACTGTATAGAACTTTCCTGCTCTAGCCTTAAATAAGTCACAAAATAGTTGAAATTAACTGATATTCTGCATCAGAGCTGCTTCTGAGGTTGCACAGTGTCGGAAACCCCCCTCCCCCAGACCATTATGACATACAATTGGAGAAGGGGGGGGGGGTTAATGGTTTCTGTTGTCGCTGCCCCTCTTTTTTATGAGTGTTTCTCTTGACCCTGGCCTTGAGTGTAGCCATTTGGTTCATATATAAACACTTACATTTCCAAGACGACTGGATAACATGTTGCGCAGTTCTTTTCTAAAATAACAGGCCCTAAAACTTGCTACAGACCAGTCGCCTTTTTCTCTTTCCTCTACTTCTTCATCCTCTTTTCCCAGCGCCAGTTTGTGCCGCATCTTAACCACTACATTGAAATCAGAGAGCTGAGCATGAGATTTTCCGAAAAAATAATTACCAGCTAATCTTTAAAAGGGCTGTTTAAGCTTGGGACAAATTGTTTTTGGCCTCACAAACAAGCTATGAACAGAACATGCCGTTGCCTCTTGGGTTCATAGGGAAAACATGTCAAGGCTCAGTCACACTAGAGTAAAAATAGGATCACATCCTCTTTGTGTCTAGGAAAATCGGTGGCTGTCGGTGATCACACCGAATGTTTTTGCTATCACAGGCCGATTGCAAGTAGCTGCAGCCAACACTTTTGATTGCAAGGCAATTACAGACGTCACAAAGTGAGATGTCACTATTTGTGGGAGGATTTCAGCTTAGGATTTGCTTAGGCTGCTGCCCCCGCGACCCGGCCTCGGATAAAGCGGATGAAGATGGATGGATGGATGGATTTCAGAATTCCTGTTTCAAATTTGTGAGGTTCTGTCCATATATGAATTTCTATTTAATGTGAATTTCTGTGTCTGCAGATGGCAAAGATCTGCGATAAACAGCAACAGATTCATCACATTGACTATTATCAAAAACAGACTACGTGTGATTTCCAACTGGACCCCATTCAGTTGCAGACTGAGAGCAGACTCCACCTTATGGCTGACTGTGAGTGGTCACAGATCTGGTAACTGCCATCGAAGCAACCATTGGAAAGGCGATGAATGAGTTTGCACAAAGTCACAATCATTTTGTCATTGTTTTCCCTCGTGTGACCGTAACATCAACAAAGATTTCCCCACTTACCACCAAAGAAGTGAGTGGGTTTCCTTTTAAACTTTGCCTTTTCGTTTCCTCTAACTGATCTGTCAAGCTAAGAGAACCCACAGTTAAAAAGCTCATTTCCCTCACATTTAAAAACTGGATAAGAAAATACTGGTTGAACGTCTCTAACCTCTTCCAAGTAACAACAACCTAATCAAGGAAGCTGGAAATGACAAATAAAGAACAAGCATCTTATTTAAAAAACATGTAAACATAATCGACGTATGCTTTAATTTCAGTTCCTGTTGTGCAAGAACCTGTTTCATCTAAAGCTACCATGTCTGTTTGTATTTGAGGGGGGAAAAGTACAAATGTTTTATTCTTTTGATCCTGGAGCAGACAGAATATTTTAGAAGACAGTGGAAGCACTTCAGACAAACACTCAATGTTGTTGTACCACCTTCAGAGTCAAAGACCGCTGGGTAATTATTTTTCAGGAAATCAGATACTTAACTATGTGACTGAAATGTAATGGAGATGTATGAAGCACAGGCTGGAGCTTTCGCCCTTTATGCTCCTTTCTAGTTCAAATTGCAGGGAAATGTCTCTGAAACACAAGAGACTCAAACAGCCTTTAATTCTATCGCTGCTGTTTGAATCACTGCGTGTTTGCATATGTCCAAAGTCCTATTTGATTCCATACCTCGGACCATAATTTTATAGCGGTTTATTTAAATAGGCTGAGTTTTGTTTTGACAATACTCCACAGTATAAGGCTCTATGTCAATCCAGCCCAAACCCCTGTCTTTTTTCTCTCACTGCCAATATTCACACACCACTACGCAGACACCGCGATGGCATAAAGCCGAGCCCACTTCTCCGTCCAAACAGTCCTACAGCAGTTCCTGTCCCAAAAAGTCAGGACCAACAATAGACCGAAGCGAAGCCGCAGGAGCCTTTAGACTGGCTGCCCTCAACTAAACTCACCCCCAGACCGTTCAAAGCCAGCGTGCTCACCCCCACCAACAATAATATAATCAAAACAGAATTATGCCGTTTCAGATTAATTGCAGAGCCCCGTAAATCTGAGGTTCCGGGTCATATGAGTGTGCTTTTTCAGTGGGCTGCTGTGTCATTGCAGCAGAGACACTGACAAACAGACTTTGGCCGATGGCAGACATCTAGAGCGCAGAGGTGAAATATTTGTCACATCCGTCAGTGAGGGTGTAATTTGTAAAATGGGAAACTTTATACTGCACAGCATATTATGATACAGTACGAGCAGGATGGTTTCTGTTACAGATCTGAGGTTCAGAGCAGCAGTGGGCCTCATTAGTCTTATGTTTGCTTAAGACTTTGATCCCTTTAACTTTCATTCACCTGCACATGCACTCACACATCTGCGCACACACAAACACACGCAAGGTCCGTTTTTCCAAACTGCGAAATAATTTACAACTGACCAAAGGCGTTAACGCTGGAAAAGTGTCTAATTTAGGTACTAAGAGCTGTCACTCTTCATTTTTAACTCGACCGTAGGTGCGGATTCGACTGCCTTTTTCTCACCATGCCATGCCAAACGGAAGCGGCAGAGTGACCCAGCTGGAAAAAATTACAACAAACTGTAGACTGTGGTGACGAGCTGGAGAAACATCTCACAAAACAAAAGGAAATCAACGTTTTATTCTGTGGGAAAGGATTCGCCTGTTTAATTGCAAAATGTGCAGCAGAGTCAGAATATAGATTTCTGTAATGATGCACATTCTTTTATTGTACTCTTGTAGATTTCTGTTTTTCTTTGATTTTGTTTATTTAACCTTGAAAAAAAAATCTGACTGAGATCAAAATCTCTTTTTCAAGAGGGACCCTGCCAAGAGCGCTGCATGAAAACATTGGTACAACAATAAATATCCAGTTAAGATGTATAAATAGGTCCGTTTCCAAAAGTCAGATTGAAAGTAAACAATGGCAGTGAAATTAGAAGTGGATGAAGGAGGTTTTTGACTAACCTCCTTCAAGCTCAAGGAGTCAGCATCTGGTCAGAGTAGTACTGGTTTCAAAAAATGTGTAACGTTTATGTCTATCGGTAAGGAGAGGGCAGCTGAAGAAGAAGTTAATATACTGGTGCTTTCAATCACAGTTAATACACTGCCTGGCCAAAAAACAAAGGTCACCACCTGGATTTAACTAAACCAACAGGTAAGAGCCTCCTATTGGATAATTACTGCAGTGATTAAAACATTTCGGCTGGCAACTGCTGAAACTAAACGGCCAACATCTTCAAATTAGAAATGTAGATGGAAAAAAAATCTTGACTGTTATCAGGGATCATTTATGCTGGGAAAATCAGACTGTAAAGAAATCAACAGTAGAACGTTCATGTTTAACAGTGAAGGTAAAAACATTTCCACATGCACAATGTAAAGACGGCTCATGGAGTTTGGGAGTAAACAGCTGTGTAGCCTTAAGAAAAACACTTATCAGTAATTTTAATTAAAAAAAAAGTTTCAATGTGCCAGGAAGCATAAAGATTGGACTCTGGAGCAATGGAAAAAGGAGTCCAGATTTACCCTGTTCCAGAGTGATGGGTGCACCGGGGTAGGGAGAGAGATGGAGTGATACACCCATCACGCCTGAGGCCAGATTTACTAACACTGGATTTTGGCAAAAAATCCAGTGTTAGTAAAAAAAGAAAGAAAAAAACAAACAAATAAAAAAGAAACTGCATAACTTTTGTAACCACACCTATGAGCACTATTCAGGGATTGTATTCACACACAACTTTGCCCCGTCTAGTGCCTGTCATACAAGCCTGTGGGGCAGTGGAGTCAGTTTAACTATCTGAATACACAGACTCGTCGGGTTTTTCCATCAACAGATTCTTCTTCCCTGATGGCAGGGCCACATCTGTATATGATAATGCCGAGATTCATCAGGCTCAGGTTGTGAAAGAGTGGAGAATATTATTGTAACAGTGCAGAAGCTTATCGAGACGATGCCATTGTGAATGCGTGCCGTCATCACCTGAAGGTGGTCCATCAAAATATGAATGTGTGACTTTACTTTGACCAGGCTATGTTATATTAATACATGGTTATGAATCGGAGAGACTGTAATTACCAGGTAACCATGATATTCATCTGAGGCAGGTGACACTGTCGGTCGTCGGGATTAAGGATTTTGGGGGTCAGGATCATTTCAGCTTCCACAGATACCACAGCTTGTGACCTGCATATACACAAACAAACAGATGCATACCTGTAACACGATCCAAAATCCCAAAACTTGGGAGTCTTGCACATTTTTTTGTGTTTACCTGTACACTGACACCTTGCCCACGCCAAAAGCCCCCACGATCAGATCTGCGTAGTGAGAGAGCAGCAGAGAGCTTCAAAGAATGCCACAGATGGGACTGATTTCAAGGTCTCCAGCAATCTTCATCAGACACAGACTTCTCAAATCAACTACACACAAATCAGCTACACACAAATCAGCTACACACACGCAGACTGTCATATAGAATTGATATTCTGATATCATGTTGCTTCGCCTTTCACACATGACCCTCTTCAGACTAAATTCACAAACAGCGTTTGCACGACTGTGTCATGCGTGTGCTTTCCCTGTGTGTTTGTGCTGTCAGACAGGGACCCCACGCTACATTCCAGGGCCATTAGAAAGCTCACAATCACATTTCGCTAAACAGCAACATTTCCCAACAGCCCGCGTAGCAACGACTCCTAATTGCAAGCAGCACCAGATTTCATCTATATGTGATTTTTATTTGTTTTCATGGGATTTGTGATGAACACACACTTTTAATTGGCTCTCAAAGTTTAAAATGGAGCCGGTATTTAATGGCTGCGGTCGGGGGACACATACCAATGAAAGCCGCACGCCGACACGGACTCACATATACACACACACACGAGAGCTGATTAAAACAATGTGAAACTGAAGAGAGGCACTTAATGGATGCAAGCCACCGCTGCCAGATGCAGCAGAAACCCAAGCCGTGTGATGTTGAGAGAGACTGCACAGCGAGAGGCCACGGGGGCTACAGCAAATGACTATTTTCATTATTAATTAATCTCTTATTATTCTTATGATTAGTTTATTAATGTTGGGCCTTTAAATAATTTAGTCTCCATGGTTGGGTATAAGGGCAAAAGTTCAAATCTCCACGGTGGAAAAATTGCAGCATCTCAGATTCCATCTAGAATTTCTTTGATATATCATAACAAAACTGTAAAGACAAACAGCGAGAGACACTTAATCAGTTTTGTGCTGATAGCATCATTAATCAGCTGACTATTTCAGCACTAATATCAACTACCAGCCCCTTCGTGTTGTGGTAACCTGCTGCATGAGGACAACGGATGGAAGCAAGTGGAAGTGTAGTCTTGTAACCCTCGCTTGTCATTTGCTGTGCCACTCCTCTCCTGTGTATTTAAGAAGAAAGGGACTAATTGAATCTGAGTGAGGCACATCTGTTTCTGCCTTTGGCTGCAGTCGCAGAGTCCCCCTGAAACCACAGCATTAAACATTTAGACCTTGTCTCTTTTCTCCTGGGGTGTGTTATGTCACTATGTAAGTGTGTGTGTGTTATACTAAAAATGCTACAATGAGGACGGATGTGAAGATGTTGGTATTTTGGAGTTTGGGAACAGAGGGGGAAAAGCAGAAGAAGGTGAGGTGTAGACAGAAAAGGATGATGTTTGGCTTTTAAATCACAATCTGTGAAAGCCATCAGAAGAAGGTGTGTTTTTTAGCAGAAACAGAGAAGGAGGTGAGAGGGAGAGCCCATCCAACTGTAGCAGTTATGTAACCTGGAAAATGTAACTCCACTCATGTCATCAGCTGGCGGTTTTATTTTAATGCTTGCATTTGCTAAAAAAGACGCATGACATGAGGCTTATTTGAGGATAGGGTGCCTTCAGGGTTAAGAGTTTAAGTTTGCACATGGCTTCATCCGGAGCGAAATCAACCAACGGCCTACTTTCCTTTTCCATGTCATTTCCATTTCCGTATACACAGGAAAGCTTGCCCACCACTGTTGATTTGAGGTTGGTGTGTGTACAGAGACCCACTGAGCCATAGCCACACACGAGCAGGCTGCATCACTCAACGAGGGCATCTCTAGGTGCAGGTATGATTTCGGTAATTGAGCTGCTAGCTGATGGTGTCCATCCTGGGCTATGAAAACACAACCTCCATCCAGAGTTTAGACAGACTGTCAAGCTGTCAGTGGATGTATGCCCTGAAAGCTGCGGGGGATCGGACACGATGATGAAATGCCAAAGATCAGTGGCTCTCAGTGGAAAAAGAGGTGGTTTTTCAGAGAGAGGTTTTCCTCATTCTTGGATTCATGTGTGGTGTTTTAGGACAATTCAATAAATTGCCAGCCATTACACACATTTGAAACACTATTTTTACACCACAGAGCAGGATAATTGCCTGGATTATTTCTAGATTGCATAGTATGGCAGGTTTTGTTTAAATTGCACCTATTACACACTTAGTGCTTTTATTTATTTTGTCATATATACACAGTGCTGAGAGGTGGTTTATATTAAACACGTCAGAGATAGTAATCCCGGTGTGCCAAAAGCTCAGATTACTCTAAATGCTCTGTTTCAGGCAGTTTTTGTTACTTTCTAGGCTCTGTGAGGTGTCACTGAGAGGTTAAATCCTTAATATGGTGATCTCAGGCACTGACGCGCCACCCACCTGCTGTTCAAAAAACCCTGAGAGGGGCAGCCAATCAGAGGAAAGTTACTTAGAAGGAAGGTTAACCTGTGCTAGACTGAGTGGCTGTACCAAGGCCCTGTATCATGCATGAAATGAGAATAAAAATGGGCGCCAAATATTAGAGTTGATTTGGAGGCCTTTAATCAATTTTGCACTTTCCAACCAAATAAACACGAATCAAAAAGTCTTTCAGCGAGAGTGACTGTCAGGTAAACATTGTGGGTTTTTGGCCTTTAACCTGTTAAATGAAACCAAAATTGCATTTGAAGGCAATGTGACCCTTAAGATACATAACTGACCCCGGCCGTTTTGCACAAAATCAGATATGTCTGTGATTTAATGAAGCTTGATTTGAAGCAGTGAGCTGTGTGTGTTATTTTGATCCCTGTACCGCCTGCTTTTTCAGGTTTTGTCCTATCTACCTTTCGTTTAGTTCCACACTGCTTGATCTGAAATGCAAAGACAAATATCTGAAATGATTCTTAAAGATAAAAATCCATAAAACTGGAGCACAGTCATCATCCATCTTCCTGTGGTCGACTAATGACATTTAATCACAATGAGAGCGCATGGCAGCTGTAGCAGGCCTCCCAGACGCCTTTGCAGTCCTCTCATAATGCTGATCAAACGTCTCAGGCTCCTTTGAACAGTGTGACTTTACTAGCCTGCCAACGACACACCGTGTGCGTGTGTGTGTGCCTCACTTCCGTCAGCAAGCTCTCTAATGACAGACGACACGAGCCCTGCACGTCTGTGTGCGCGCGTGTTTATACGTTTGTGTGTGTGTTGGCAGAAAGCTGTGCCACCCATGAGTTTCTTCTCTACGTGCTCCTCCCAAAGGGCCTCCACCAGTTTTAACCTGTAACTCCTGTGTGTGTATTTATTGCACACTGTTTTTAATTCTGATCTCTGATTTGCAGTGGGTCTGCGCAGGTCTAACTATGACCTGGAGCCTGGCCCGTGCTCAACATACACTCTGCTAGCTGCCAGCGAAACTGATCACAAGCCATGCATGTGAACTTGCGCGTTATTACTTCCCTTTGTATCCTGTTTGTGGAATGAAGAAATCTGTTATTGCAGCAGAATGAAAAGGGAAACCGCCAAAGAGGGGGTAGGAGGGGGCAAAGACAAAAGGTGAAACTAAACAAATTCTCATTTTCAGCCCAATCTGTGGAAGCTTTAAGCAAAATTAATGCTGAGAGCCGGATGGCTCCAAATTGGGGAGAAAATGAGGTAGTAAAAGCGTGGTTTTACAGACCTGCTTTGTTTCAAATCTTTTTCGTGGACTAGAAACTTGTGTGTTCTACAAAAACCTCCAAATGGCCCCTTCTCTGTGTGTTCCAGTTCAGTTTTGACATTATTTTCAGAAGACATAAGGTGAAGGTGTGTGGTATAGTAAGAAGGTGCCAAAAAAGGCTAGGGAGTTGCTGCATGTAAGTTGATTGAATGCTGCTTTGTCTGCTCACAGTTTTGAGGTTATACACAGAGGCTTGTAGGTCTGGCAGACTGAACATGAGGAGAATGTGTTATTATGCTTCTTTTTTTTTCTCCCACTCTCATGTCTTCTCTCCTACTTGAGTACTGTAAATCTCTAAAGAATGGATGCGGCAGAAGTTCATGGCACAAATCCCTATACCCGCTTCTGATGACTTTACCAGAGAAAAGGAGGAAAGCAAAAATGGGGAGAACATGGAGATGGTAGTGGAGGGGTGCATGGGGGAACGGTGAAATGTGGAGGTTAAGAATGAAGAGGAGGAAGGCTGTAATGAGAGGAGCTGGAAGGAAAGTCGAGAAGCGAAAGAATGCGAGCCTGAGAGAGAATTTTGATTATAACGCAGGGAGCTGAGTAGAGACGGGCCGATTTGTTGAGTATTTACCAGGGTACTGATTGTTGTCCACATCTTGGCCTCCTCTCAGAGTGAATCCAAATCCAGGCAAACTGTCACTTGGGGCGTGGGCCGCCCTCAGCTCCTGGCTGAGCGTCATACCTTGTGTGGATATGTCTTTGTTGCCATTAAAGATCAATACTCTCCCTCCACGCTCCTCACCTCCGAACGGACAGCCCACTGCCACGTCTGAAGGATAACAACACACACACACATACGCATGGTTTAGACATCAACAGGGTTAAAGTCCCTTTGAGACGGGAGCAGAGGAAATTATACAGGTACAAGGAAATGGAAAGAGGAAAGGAAAAGAGCTTGACCGTCATAAACTGAGCGATCATGGCAGCTAGGCCATTTACTTACGTCTTTTTTTGTTTGTTTTTCTAATTTTTTTACAAATTTATTTTTAATCTTGGCTCAGCTTTATCTATCCTTATCTCTATAAACACTGTTTATGTTATGCTCAGCATGGGAAATATTTGTTTAAATAGGAAATGGAACAAGGTACCAAGTCATGGAAACAGAGGAAAAAAATATTAACTCGTTTTCTTATCTGCTTATTCTGATGCTTAGGGTTATGGCAGGGATGGAGCCTATCTTAGCTGTCACTGGGTGAGAGGCCAGATGAAAACCGGAGCATAGCAGTTAACCTGGCTAAATGTAAACAAACCTGCCTACCAGCACCTCTAAATTGGAGTCATTACCACCGTATGCTTTAAACTTCTAAAACAGTGCATAAACAGCTTGTTGCATTTAGCGGTTAATGTCTTGGATGAAATATTGTACTCTAAGTGTAAAGTGTAAAACGTAGGTAGTTGTATTTTGTTACTCTGGAACATATTTTCTGATTTAACTCTCAAGAGGAAAGAAAATAAGCACATCGTTCACCAAAATATTAACCTTTCCTTTAGAAATATCTTCAGACATGTAGATATATACACTCAGCCAATCGCAATGCATTTAGGTGTAGACATGGTCAGACCATTTGCTGAAGTTCAGACTGAGAGTGATCAGAATGGAGAATAAAGGTGATTTAAGTGACTGAACATAGTATGGATGTTAGCACCGGTTAGGATGGTTGGCTGAGTATCAGAAAGTGCTGATATACTGAGATTTTCCCACACTCTGACATAAACATGCCTTGTTTATGTCAGAGGTGAGAGGAGAGTTGCCAGGCTACTTCGCGCTGATAGGAAGGAAACAGCAATTCAAATGCCCACTCGTTACAACCAAGGTATGCACAAGAGCATTTCTGAATGCACAGCATTTTGAACCTTGAAGCATATGGGCTACAGCAGCAGAAGACCACACCAGGTGCCACTTCCATCAGCTAAGAACAGGAAACTAAGGCTACAGTTAGCACGTGCTCACCAACACCGGACAATAGAAGACTGGAACTACGTCGCCTGGTCTGACGAGTCTCGATTTCCACTACAAAAACTGCTGTAAACAACATGAAAGCATGGACATGAAAGCATCTTGCCAAATCTCAATAGAACACCTTTGGGATGTGGTGAAATGGCAGATTTGCACCACGTACTTGACAAATCTGCAGCAACTATGTGATACAATTATGTCAATATGGACCAAAACATCTGAGGAATGTTTCAAGCAGACTGTCGAATTCATGCCATGAAGATTTAAGGTAAATCTGAAGGCAAAAAGAACCAACTCGGTACTAGCAAGGTGTGACTAATGAAGTAAGTATCTGTACAGGAAAGGGGGATCTAAATGCAAAGAAAGAGATATAAGCATTCGGATACAGTAAGCTCCTGTGCAGATGAAGTAGAAGCAGATTTGAGTTTATTGTTTTACCTCTAAATTTCTGTGTCACACCATCCTGTATTAAAGTACCCATTAGCACTGTAGCTGTCCAAGCACCTCGAGATATCCTGTTTGTCTCCGGACCCCCCCTCTCTCAGTCTAAACAACTAGTTCCACATGAAGCAGATTGTGGGGTAGAGACGATAAATGCAACCATGTGTGTGTGCAAGTGTATATATGAGCCTGTGTGAGAGTCTGTATGTCTATGTGCGGGTATGTGTACATAACTGAATAGCTGAGTTAAGAAATTTTTTTAAAAAGTCTTCACATAATGTGAAAGTCACTCATGGGCATTGCTCAACAACATCTCAGAATGTGCAGCAAAAAGAAGAGCATCAAGAACACCCACTGAACACCCACTGTGATCACTGAGACCAAAACTACAGAACTGTTTCTCAGACAAAAACAGGCCGACACTTTGTGAAAAATACTGACAGCGTTGGCCGATAAAAATGAAAAACAAAAGAAACCACATGGAAAATGAAATTAGCTAAATTGCAATGTGTTGACAGTTGACAGCAAGTAAAGCCACGGAGATGAGACAAAATGGGTATGGTTCCACTTTTAAGAAGAATCTTGGAAATGGAGTGATGATCATGATGTGGAAGAGTTCATCGGAGAGAAAGAAAGCGGTCTGTTTCTGATTATATACGGACACACGAGGGCACAGGTATGGTCCACGGTTTGGGTTTGATATTAGCAAAGAAAAGCTGCTGAAAGCCTTGATCACAGTCCCTCCTTTGAGATTCTACACTATAATACTGAATAATGAAATCGTGCACAGACGTGGATGTGCACTCAATAGATTAACTCTCAGTAAGTACTTTGTCTCCATGGCACTTCAGGAGGCAGATCTTAGGTCACATCAGTGCCCCTCAGAGACCGTTGCACGCTAACAGAGAGCAGATGTTATTTACATTTCTAGTCTGAAAAACCATCAGTATTGATCCAGTGGTTATTGATCTAATGGTTAATGACTTTAAAGGCGTGGTAGGCTCATTAACACATGCTCTCCATGAATAAATAAAGGACAATTCAGCGGGATTGATGTGATAGGAGGCTTAGATGCGCCTTCATTCATTCAATTTTTTTTATAGCTGCAATCAACAAGCCTTAGTTTTGCAGAACATTTGGGCTCCAGGCTACATGGTGTGCATTTGTGTGTGTGTGTGTGGCTGTATTTGTACAATCAATATGAGGATAAAACAAACACATCGAAGAGGAATGAACTCCGGGCTGCAGGACAAAAACTCCCAGATGATTTTTATCTCAGGGCACATCTGGTGAGCTAAAAATAACTCAGACACACATAGACACATGGCCTTTGGCGGATCGTCACAGGAAGACACCACTCACACGGACAACCTTTCATCACTACACTTCCTGATTGGCAGGAGAACTTTAGGTTTTCTCACACAGCAGCATCTGATAGTATTTCCTCAGCCAGTGACATAACCATGCAAACAGCACAGGAACAGAAAAAACGATTTGTTCTTTTATCACGTTAACCTGAAAATATTGGCCCATAAAAGAAGGTTCATTCAGGTTTAGGAAAAATATAATCAAACAAATTTTCCCTTCTCCATATCTGTCCCCTTCTATAACTCTACTTGTATCTTTTCATTTTTCTGATTAAGTTAATCCATATCAATTTATCTTTTTTTCTTTTTTTTCCCTTTCTCCTTGACTTGGAAAGTCTCAGACCTACCATTGTATCCATCTTGGTTGACATCTCCTAGCGGTGCGATAGCTGTGCCGAAGCGTCCAAAAGTGTAGGTGCCGGTGAGAGCGACAGGTTCAGAAAAAGTGAGCGGAGCCAGCTGGAGGTACAGGTATACCCTGCCCACCTCCTTGGGTTTGCTCTCCGTCTCTCTTTCCATGAAAAGGGGTGCTCCAACCAGCACGTCATCTGTCCTGGGAGGGCAGGGTGAAGAATTAGTGATCACACATAGAATAGAAAGTGTAAGCATCTGGAGAGACCGAGATGTTTTCTACTTACTCATCTCCATTTAAGTCAGTTACAGCCACAGAGTAGCCAAAATAGGAGGCCATCTAATGGACAGACAAGGAAGGAAGGCTACAGCACTTTAACCAAACCCCGACAAAGCTGCATGACTTTCATCTAATACTAATTTCAAATACGCTGCTTCGTATATGTGATAGTCTGAGACTGTGATGTGTTGATGGCCCTACCTGTTCCCCTGTGAAGTTCTGGATGAACGTCATGTTGGTGGAGTTGATCATCGCCACCTAAAGCAAGCAGACATGACTAATAAGGCACCGAGCTTTGTCCCCCTAGTGTACGAGCAGTAAACACGGCGGAGCAGTCTGACAAACAGGCACATAAAGAATGTTGGAAAAAAGTCAGAAACCGCATAAAAAAACTGTTTTATTTAACCGAACACCCCCCCGCCCCCACCACCATCCTCTTTGTGCTTTTACCATTTTCCCCTCATCCCCCCCCCCCTTTAACCCTGGTTGCAGGGAGAGATGGAGGAAAAGGGGGGAAGGCTGAGAATTCCTTCATAAGAACTGAAATAACAACCACATGGAGGGAGCCGGAGGCAACACATACACACACATGCACAGACACACACACACACTCACATGTGGAGGATACAAGTTGACCCAATCACACATGTCTCAGGGACGTACTAAAGAGGGATAGACTTATGAACACAGACAGATGAGGACGTGTAAAAAGAAATATTAAATCAACAACTTGAGATTTCATTTTCCTTTGCTGTCAGTTGTCAAATATGTTGCAGAGAGATTCTAATCAGGACTGACAGCTACTCCACTGTCAGGTCTACCTGCATCACTCCATCTACTGCACCAATTACCAGCTACATCCTCCTACTCTGTGGCATCCAGTCTGTACACCAAGGGACAGTCTTGCAGCAACTACAACGTCGGGATGAGGAACACACTGTCACAGGTCGTGTGTTTGTGTATTTGTGTGTCAAAGAGGGCTAGCGGGGTTACGTGGGGCCACTGGCCTTCATATGCAGCAGAAGCTGTGTGTCATTACGGAGGATTGACACAGTGAGCGCCGGGGACAAGTTCCCATACAAGAAAAAGAGGCAAACTAAAGTTTACTGGCATACGTGCAAACATAAGTAGATTTCTGTGTCAGCAGACAAATTTCAAAGACTTCATGTTGCATGTTTGTGTCTGAGTGCAGGTTTTTCACACAACTTCACAATAAAAGTTTACATGCAGATGGAATACAGATGCAAGACAAATTAAAGGAAACATCTGCATGAAATGTCTTATTAGGCTACCGAGCCGCCAATTATATCTAAGATATCTGTCGACAAGTCACTGGCACTCAACTGAATGAACATCACTCTTCTCGAAGATATTTCTTTGAAAAGTGTTTGGTCATGGTGGAGTAAAGCGTCAAAAATCCCACACATGCAATAAGTTGATTCAAGATCTGGTGACTGTGAAGGCTACAGCATATGATATTTCTTCTTATTCAAATATTTAACATACTTTAAATAAGCATCTATATTTGCTGGACTTCCCACTGTTTCATTTTTCTTTTGTCTCTCAGTTGGTTGTTTCCAAATGAAACTGCGATCTTCTAACTGGCTTGTCCGTCCATACTCACATATCCAAAGTTCTGCGCTCCTCTTGGGACTCCAGCTAACAGCTCTGGAAAACATAAAAATAAAGCAAAGAGTCAAATTGGTGCGAGAAAGATGCACAGCGGAAAAGACAGTGGGGAAAAAAGTGACAGAGGTTTGTCTCAAAAGCCTGAAACCCCCACCGACCTCACAGCCAAGTGTCGCAGAGAACAAAGTAAGTGATTGGATGCTCGGGCTCTGCGTGTGTATTGATTGATGAGTGCAGCGTTGTGAACTTAAAGTGACGATCTGAGGGTCCCACCCAGAGCGAGAAGACAGAGTCCCCACTTCCTGCCTTCTGGCTCTACTCAACAGGCTGAACCGCGGGCCTATTAACCAGTAATTCTCAGCTTCATCTTCACTCAGAGCTCCCAGTTACAACCAGTTCTCCAGTCTGAAGAGGGTTTAGGGAACAAGACCACAACAAGCTTTGCACCACAACACAGTGCATCAGCAGGCATGTGTAACCTCTTTAGGCTCTCTTTAAGACTCTCTGACATGTGTTGCGCTTTAGGCGGTTCAGGGCCTTTGCAGGGTTGGTATAGGGGTATGTAAACACAAGGTTGTCCCGTAAAAATCCCACTAAATGCTGATTAGCAAAGCGACACTGGGGAGGGGGGGTGTATAAAGCTAACGTGAAACCGTGTGGTGACGCTGTTTAAAGAGGAAGTAGAAAAATTGGTTTAAAAAGTGATGTGGTGACACTGTGGCTGGAAACATTTTGTTTTCTTTTAGTTTTGGTTGAAATTGTCCCGTTTGAAACACACACAAAGTTATGGCATCAAAAAGAACTTTAGCAGCACCTGAAGAGAAGCCACGATTATATACCAGAGTGTATCTATGCGGTACAATACTTAAAAAATGAAAGGATTTGTACATTTCTAGTACTCATAACTTATATGAATTTATGCTGGCTCTAAAAAGCACACATTTGAAAAGCTGAAGATAAATTCAAAGGCACTTTTCCCCACCTGCAAATCCTTTATAAAACACAAATATGTGCATGCCTGAGCGCTTTTTCACCTAATATTTCAAATCCAGACGTGATTCTGGACCCACTCTAGACATGAAGAGGTTTGCAGAGTCTGCCAATAATCATTCTAATCACTCCAAATGGAGGACAGGAAAGCCCTTTATCAGTAGTCCTTGAAGTCCTGTCCACTCAGGGTCATGACCCAGACGTACAGAGACAGTTTTAATTACTGCCGCTAAGTTCAGACAAAGGCAAAATCACACAGCTGTCCACTCTCTATCGCTCAGAGAAAACGCAAACATGCAACGTTTTAGACGGCGCTGCAGGAGAGACTGCCGATGTTCTCAGGAGGTTCCTCAAATCTAATGAATTCTTGGATTTCTCACCTTGTTCTGAGTCTCCCGTAAACTCTCCCACTGCCACAGAGTAACCTACGGAGAAATCAGTTGCACATGTGGTTATAATTCAATTGCAGTTGTCTAATATTATCAATTGTGTTATGATTTGTTCATGAAGTTGGGTCCATAAGTATTCCGACATTTCCAGAGGCTCAAATGTAACAGGGAAAATGAACTAATTTAAAACATGAAGGTTTTTTAATACTTCAATGAAAATCGTTTGCAGTCAATGACTGCCTGAAGTACAGAATGAACCACACACTCTGTAGGGTTGAGATTATGTGACTGACTTGGCCACTGAAGAATATCCCATTTCTCTGCCATGACAAACTCCTGGGTCACTTTTGCACATTTTAGTATCCTCATCCAATCAGTTTCGCTGGATTTGTCTCAATCAGAGCAGAGAGCACAGCCCCCACACCTCACATTTTATCCCGATACTTCTATCAGTGGTTATATCAATGAGCAATAGTGACCCACTTCCACTGGCAGCCATACATGCCCATAACATAGTATTGCCTCCACTATGTTTCACGGGTGATGTGGTAGGATTCTGATCATGAGCTGTTTCTGTCCTTCGTCTTGCTTTGGAAATGTTCAGCGTCTTTTAAATGTCATCTGACAGTCAAATCGGATCTTCTTGTCCTTGAGTGTAAAGAGTGGTTTGCACTATGTTGCAAAGCCTCTTGACTTTCCATCATGAAAGTCTTTTTATTGCAGAGTATCAGAAATACACAATGTTTTTTCTTTGGTGATGTGTTTGAAGGGCTTTTTCTTAACCAAACAAAGAATCCTGCAGTATGTTTACCTCTGCGGTCATTCAAGCCTCGAGGTGTTGCTGAGCTGACCAGTGCACTCCTTTTTAAGAATGTACCAGACTGTGGTTTTGGCCACTCTCTTAGGGCGTTTGCTATCTGTTTGATAGGTTTATTTTCCTTTTTAGCCGAATGATGGCCTCCTTCACTTGTATCTCATATCAAGAGTTTCATTGAAAAGATAAAAAAGAAAGCTTAACAATTTGCGTTTAATTTCTGTTTAACTTAAAATGATGTGAGAACAACCTCACCTGCTTGTCAGTCAGCTGTCCAGCTACATTTGAGCCTCTGCAAATGGGGGACTGTGTATAAAAATGGCCGTAACTCTTAAAGAATGAATAGTAAACTTTTGTTAAACCCCTGGAATTAAAGCTGAAACTCTAAACTTTAATTAAATCTTGATTGTTTGATTTAAAAATCCACTTTGGTGGTGTACAGAGGCAACAATTACAAAAACTGTCTAAATAATTATAGACCTGAATGTAAGCTTGGGTGTGTGTTTGTTAATGCATGTTACCAAGGTAGCTGTCGTCGTGTGTGTCTTCAGCAGCTCTTGTGTGTTTCTCTCCTGAAACCTGTCTCAGCACTGCCTTTAACGAATAGCCATTCAGTATCTCGGCTATCCCTGCTGTCATCACCTGACCTGCAAACACACACACACACACACACGGATGGAGAAAAACAATCAATCTGAAAGCCACATCTGTTTATAGGCAGCGGTTTAAGCTCAGACTCCGTGTAGGGAGCCCTGCTGTCCACTGTTGCAGATAACTGCTGGAGCTGGACGGCTCGCCCCACATGAAAGACACAGACAGCGCACAATCCTCTCAGAGGCAGAAACACTTACACATCTTAGTTCTTGCAGAACAAAAAGCTGATACGTTTGGCCAATACGCCTTTAAAAACTCCCAAGAAGAATGCTGCCCTCTCCATCACAAGGTTTCTGAATTATAGGTGTGCGCACACAAACAACACCCTTCCTCTGCTGTAGAACAAGAGGTCAGACAAACAAATGATTTTATCTCTGGCCGCCTTCAGCCTTCCATAAATCCTCCTTAATGTGTGTGTACTGATGGGGAGGGAAATGTGCCCTCTTAACCCTCCCCTCAGCTCCTCTCGCAGCCCTTCATCCTCCCTCTCTCATACACTGTGCCGGCTTTATCTCATATCACCGTGTCGACTCATTATTAAACTACAACCTGATTGAGGAGATAAACTGTTAACAGAGATGCATAAATCAGTGCTGCTAATTTCGAGTTATTTTTCACTCAGCGATAACAAGGCTTTATGTGAGTTTGTTGGAGGATGAATCAAGCTGAAGGCTGAAGATAATTGTTGTATATTAGAGGCCATAAAATCCAGGCTGAGTGCTTTTATAAACATTTGGAGGAAGTGTTTTAACTGGAGGCAGGCTGCCGTGCCAGTGCTGAGGGCACGGCGAGAGAGAGAGAGCAGTCCATTAGGGTGTGTATGATGTCTGTCTAGTGCAGTCCTTTATGCCACAGCATTCATTATTTAACAAGAAGTAATCATTGTATCTCTGAATAAAAAAATGAATCTATTTCCTTTCTCTCTTTTTTGAAAAACACATTATGTCTTACGTTATTCTTTTTTTTTTTAAGCAGCTGATGTGCCTCAGAGGTCAAAGATCATTAGGTTACAAAGAAAGTAAAGAGAAATGAGTTTGTTCAAGTGATGAATAATTGTGTCCTTTCTCCTTGCAAGCAGCTGCACAATGTTGGATAACGCACACACACACGCGCGCTGTAACACCTGGAGTAGGGGGAGTACCGCTACACTTCCACAGCTTAACTATGACACACTCAAGCTGTGTCTACACCTATTAAGACACTTCATCCCTCTGCTTAGACTACCCATGCATATCCAGCAATCTGACTGACCTCAGCTCTGACTTTATCAAGGAGATAAATCGTTCTGCTTCTTTGCTCTGTGTCTGACTCTCATCAACATACTCCATCACTTCTCTCTCTGTCATCTCCATCGCCGGGCTCTATCACTCAGGCCGTCCTGTCTGCTCTCTCTCTGCCACCCCTTTCCTTTGTCCTTCTCAACCCTGCTGCCTCGGCTTGAGGTTCTTCCTCTCCCCTCAGAGCTCCCCAAGCTCCTCTGAGGAGCAGAGGGGCAGGTCCTCCACTCCATTACCCCCTGATCAGCTCATTACAGAGCCCAAACACCAACTTCCTGTTACACCGTTTCAGACAGAGCGACGCATTAAGTAAAAAAAAAAAAGGAGGAAAGGAAAAGCGAATATAAAAGGGTTGCAGAGAAAGGGACGCATTTTTTTTCCACCTTCGCTTAGGTAAGATTTGGAAAGTGTGTCCAGTGTGCATATGTGTGTAGGTGGGCTGTCCCGACTGCTAAACTCATCTCCATTCTTTTCTCTGATTTGAACACTGTCCCACTGATGAAATCACTGCAAGAGAGAGACAAACAAAGGTTTACACACTGCTGTTTCAGTTACCTTGCCAGTAAAAGCTTCCAGGTCCTCCTACCACCAGCTTTCCTTCCTGGAATAAATACAATTAAGTAGGCTTAGTCATATTGGAGGAATTGTTATTAAATAAATTGTGCAAGTGTGACTAGAGGTTTATAAAATGTGTATAGCTGTGTGAATGTGCCCATATGATTCCCGCTGCCTTCTGACATCCTGAAGAGAATGACAGCTTCCTGTACGTAAGGAGGGTAAGGCCGGACCATGAGTGAAAGGTCAAGGTTCATACTGACTATACAGTGAAAGAATGCGTGTGTATATGTTAGTGTGTTTATGTGTGCCTGGTCTATTGTGTTACGAGGCGATGGGTCACATCGGGCGTGGAGGCTTCTCTAGGCACAAATGCTCTCTGATCTTCCCATTGCCCATAAATTTTGATGGGAGTCTTCTCTGCGTGAACTCTGAGAGTGTGCAGGAGGTTTTGGGGTAATAAAGGGTAACTGCCGCTCCAGTCTATACCTTGGTGAAATCCACACTGAAACCAGCCTGGCAGAATCCCTGTCCCTCTGGGTCTGGATCATCTGCAAGCAACATGAACACACATGCAAAAACTGAAACAACAGAAGCGCTCAAAGGAATATCTTACTTATTTTAGGGAAGTACTTTTGGCTTGCACATAGAAACTACCTGAGATTGAAGAGAGAGCGAGAGGGCAATTAGGTCTCACCCACGCAGGAGGGAAGAACAGTTCATGGTTCTCCACTGACTTTCTTAAGCACAAAGGGGCCTCGTCATCAAGTTTGCAAGAAAAATACTGATAAATGCATGTGGAGTGGGACGCACGCAGACCTACACACAGTGCAGCTCTAGTAGGAGTGTTTTTTTTTTTTGAACAAACTGCATTTTACTGTCTCATTGGGAATAATGCAGGGCACAAGTCTTCACAGGAATTAAGTAGAATTAAAAAAGAGGGAATTTGTGATTCTGCTGTATTAATGTTGAATGGTCTGACAAAATTCCAACAATGCAACAATTAATTGGTACTTTTTTTTGTCTTGAGACAATTTCCTGGTATTCAACTGTGCCAAAATCATAGCTTCTAATAGATGAAACCATGTAACTACAACCTACTGTCAAAATAAATATTTAGATAATTAAGATAATCAAGCACTTACGGCATACATAAAAATGTAAAACCACTGATGTGTGTGTTTCTGTTTAAATTACTTCATCTAACGGCGCATGAACACACAAAACATATGTGCCAATCATAAATTGTTCTCCATCTCAGTGGCCCCCTGGAGTGACCTTTAATGATGCGGAACTACACAAGCGCACTTATAAACAATGTGTTACAGCCTGAATAGTTGCACATACATGTTAAGATAAAGCAAACTAAAAAGAAAAAGCTTAGAAACACGACGCAGAAATACTTCCCCTGTAAAACAGGGCACAGTCGTTCCCTCCTCAGGAAGAGCTGAGTTTACGGCTTTGAACCAACTACCAGAGGGAGCACAAATATGAATGTCTGTGTATGTGTGGACAACAAAGGCTAGGTTTTCTCTGCTGTTTATGATGTGCCACCTGATAGCCTTCATTTCTCCTTATCAAAGTTTAATGCCGGCTCATATCGCTGCACAGGGGGAGAGAGATCACAGGAAGGAAGTGAGAATGAAAAAAAGAAAATCCCATAAATTCCATTTACAGAACTGATGACAGAAAGAAGAGGGCCACAGAGAGAGTCTGATAAACTGTTAGTGACGGATATATTTTCAGGTTACTGTGGCAACTTGTAAAACATCAGAGAAAGTGATTTATTCTGGAAGCACAATTCCATACCTTCCCTACCCGGACCTCGCCACGCACACGGTTTTTGTTTTGTTCGTCTGGGTTTTCAGATATCTTTGTAATCCTGACTGTGATGGTCACAGGAGAGAAACTGAGGATTATTCTTGCTCCGAGCAGCTCATTTTATATACGTGCTGGAAATCTCAGGCATATATCTCAAAACCAAAACTAAACCAAATGCTATCTGTAGGCGCAACAACATCACAGACGATGAATGCAAGTTTATATGAATATTTATATGAATATTTGAATAATTTATATGAATATTTAGTGAACATCAGCTTTTTCCTGTCCACTAAAATGAAAAATATGCACTTTGTATACGTCATGTGATATCGTGGTGTCTTACTGGTCGACGCGACGTGGTTAATTTTCTGTTTATCCTGATAGCAGAGGCAGAAAACAAAGGGAGGAGGGGATGAAAGGAACAACAGGTTGATGGAAACATTTCCAGACAGGGCTGCAGAGTGACTCACTGGTCCTGCATGGCGAGTACTCTGCGTAGGCGCTGAAGTTCTGGACGGCTACATAACAGGTCCCGACTGGGTCTTTCTCCCCACTCATCTTCACTGTCCGCCAGTGGTACAGAGGAGCACATGCCTGCCCAATGAAAAAAACCCACTTTGATTCCGGTTTTAAAAACAAATGACGGCCATAGTTAGTTTTGTTTATTATCCATTTGGAAGTTCCCTTTCTGTCAGTGCAACTGCCAGATAAATACAACCACAACAGAAAGGACATTACAGTTACAGGAAATACATTTAAGAACAAAGTGCTCTGCAGCAGCGTCGCAACAATACACAAAAAACCAAAAACTGTGTGACACCGCGCGAGTGCCAAACTCCTCAAATCACCTGGATTTGTTTAACAGTTATGTTGGAAGGTATGACGGAGAAGTTGGCCACAGGAAGTCTGCAAAGGCGGTGTCTTGTACTCCCACCCTGATGGTGACAATTTCTTTTCACCAGACAGAGTGTGATATATTTCTGAGGAATGCTTGCTCTTACGCCATTACATGGAACTTTTTCATTTCCATTTATGAAAAAATCTTGCAGCTTTTGCATGGAATTGTAGTGCCCTTGTACCTGAATCCCCTGACACCAGTTAATCATCCTAGATATTCTTATTAACTTACGACTTATTATAATATGGTCACCATGAAGAGCTACTTGCTGGTGCGCCTTCCCTCTTGATCTGAAATCAGTTAAGATTTCATCAGTTTTCTTTAGAAAAGAGGGGAATGTAGGGGGAAAATCTGTGTGGGATAAGTTAAAAGATTCAGATAATATCTGACTTTATTTCCACTCACCACCACTTCGCCTCTGTGTGCTCTGACCGATGCTCCAAACCACTGGTGCGACTTAAACTCCAGAGGCTCTCTGGTACCATTTACCTTAATCATTCTGTTATCTGGAGAGAAAAAAAAATAAAGACATAAAGGGTACCGTAAGAGTACAGAAAATATATAATGTATAATGGATGGCAGTAAAAGCGATATTGAGATATTGACCATTGAGGCTGCCTGTAGCTCTGCTTGTGAGCACAGAAAACATTTGCCCTAGATACAATAAAGAACAAACAGCAACATCATAAACAGACCAATAACACACATCAGAACAACATCTGTCCCCCACAAACAGACATTTGTCAAACTACACAGACTTTTTTTTTAAGTTAAAGCTCATAAAAAATAACAAGACTTAAGAGACTCATTCTGACCCTACACAGATACATAGAGCCCCCACCCCCTCCCCACAAAGCGCACATGGACATGGTTCCTCATTGAGATTACAATTATGTGTCGACTTGGTGTTTAGTGTGTGTACATGTTTGTTTTCGCTCTGTTGTAGGTAGTTTTCAGTGTTAATAAAGTCCAGCCATGCAGTGCAGACCTCTCTTCATTAAACACCTTCTTTTAGCAAGCACACACTAAAATTACAGACAACCAGATGTACAGTACAAGTTTGCCAGTTAAAGTCAAGATTGATTTTAGATTATATATAATGTAGATTATATATATGTGTGTGTGTGTGTGTGTGTGTGTGTGTGTGTGTGTGTGTGTGTGTGTGTGTGTGTGTGTGCATTTTAAAAAAGGATTGTAATCATTAACATTGCAGTGTTGGCAATACAGGTTCAATTAAGTATCAGTGCCACTTTTATTCCCAAAGCCTGAGTAATAGTGGATGAGGGTATTGAATGATTACCTTCACAGCATAAAACCACGATCGGGTTATGCGAGGTGTTGCTTTCAGATGTGCATGTATTTTGTGCGATTGTGAACATTACCTACATCTCTTCTTGGAAAAGGAAAATAGAATTTCAAAAATATTCATCATTTTTAAGTGTTTCTAAATGAAAACATCATTTTTCTGGTAAACTGAGTAGCAATGCATCAGCAGAGCAGACGTGAAGCAGTGGAGTATTCAGCTTTACTTTCCAGACTTCTTAACTCACACGGACATCCAATCGATCATTAATCTGTGATAGCATATCATCCCCTCTCCTGTTCACTTCACTTCACTGGCATGACTTGACACATCTGCATAATGTCACTGAAACCATGCACACGCATAATCAGACGCACGTGAAGTTGATATATGGACATTAACCAGTCAAGTGCACACAGATGCTCAGCACTCTGCTCCGGATACTTTGTACAGTGTGCATCAGTGTGTGTATGCATGTGCCTCCTACCTAGTCTGGTTTATACCTGTAAGAATGGGTCTGCTGTAACTCTAGAAATATCCACAGTGGCCACGGTCATCAATCAACTTGTGCATAACCCCCCATTGTAGTGGAAAGATGCACACATGACTTCACACACAAATTTGTTCCACCAAGTTTATGCCTCTGTCCCTCAAACCTGAAATTAACCCCCAAAACACTTCAAATTAAAACTAAACCCCCCTCGGTGAAAAATAACTGTAATTAACTTTAGAGAAAACAAAACATCTCAGTCTTTATCTTCATGGAGCCTTGCTGTAGTTCAGGCAGAACACTGAAGCAGTGCTTTTATCAGCTGATCAGCTATCAGCAGTTGCATTTCCGCATCAGCTGCTTGTTGATAAATTATCCAGTCATAGTCACACTGTAGTATAATAATATGACAGATATACGATCTCTGCAGCAGTATGGCTTCCAACTGCAGCTTCATCTTCAAAGGTTTTTTCTTATGGATTGAAGGTTTTTATGTTAATTCAGTTACAATCTGCTGTTTATATATATGTACATCTTTCTCTGGATCCTGTTGGATATGTTAGATCTGCCCATAACATTACAAGAGAGTAGAGTTACTCCTATCACTGCACTGATAAGCCAGTTGCTTCACCACTTCACTTTTTGTGGTCATCACAAAGATGTTAGAAGTCCTTGTAATAGGTGTGAGAGAGAGAGAGAGAGAGAGAGAGAGAGAGAGAGAGAGAGAGAGAGAGAGAGAGAAGGACAGACTGATGGAGGGGAGGGAAAGGAGACAGGGTTACATTTTCAAGATCTAATAAAAAGCAGACCTCGCCCAATCCCCCTTTCTTCCGAAGGGAAACTAAATTCCCATGTGCATTCAGTTTACCCCCTCCTCTCTCTCTCCCTCTTTCTCTCTCTCTCACACACACACATGCCAACTCAGATAGAGAAGCGTGTGTCAGAGACATTAGACCCACCAACAAAAGTTGATTGGACACCACTGTTGATAATATACTGGATACCATAATCAACATGATGAAGAAATCCACCAGCAAACCTGCCATACTGTTTTTTCTTTTTTTTTTCTTGTTACAGGAAGCTGATGAGACCCACATGTCTCATCTCTCTCTCTTTTCATCCAATAACACTTGCGCCAACTTAAACAGACACACACAGGTTATAAAACAGTGGTTTCAATTCCAGTAACATCTGGGGCCACCTATGATTCTAAAAGGAATTATTACAAGTTTAATAAATGATGGTTCAATTTCATCTCTGGTATTAAATAAAACACTTATATGAGAACTCATGAAACAATGACTGTGACAGGTTCACGGTTTGTCCAGCTCAAACGGGTAATCCTTTCTATTTACTGCAAAGAAACCAGCAGTCTACCTCATGTTTATTCAGGTCAGTGAGAAAGACAGAGAGAAAACAGGCTTCAGGTAACTCACTGGAGTTGTCAAAGGGTATCTGTCTGCAGCTCTCAGGCAGCCCAGGCCAGGGGCAGTAATAAACGGCTCCAGCCTCTACGATGCCGGGCTGGGAGGTGTTGGCTTTGGGAGCCCCAACCAGCACACTGATCCTAATAGGCAAAAGAAAAACCAAGACACATGCAAGACAATGTACTCTTCAAACAATACATAAACTCTCATACATGGCAGGTCCTTTTACTCTGTTTTCCTTAATCTGTCAGAGGTAAGACAGATAATGACGCTCATGGATTTTCATTATTCCCCCCATCACTCTTTTTCTTTATTATTTTATTAGTATTAGTGTTAGGCAATGTGTTGAATTTGTACAGGTACAGTTTAAGAAGAACTTCTGCAGGACAGCTTCAGCCCTGATGTTGCCACTCACGTGTTGCTGTCGGCGGTAGCTTGGTAGAAGTCCACAGCATAACCGAAGTAACTTCCATCGGGTCCCCTATAAACTGTGGGATGCTCTGCGTAAAAGTTAAACCCCCAAACTCCGTTTAGCGCCGACGAGAGCACGGACAGAACACCCAGAATACACATCCCAGCATATGAAACACCGTCCCATCCACGCTCCATCCCAAGGAACAGCAAGCTTCCCACTATTCCCAAAAAGTGAGACAGGGGGTGAGAGAGATTCCAAGATGCAGGTGAGGTTTGCTCGCACAGTCCAGAGTTTAAGCCCGCCAACTCTCCCTGCTCCTGGTTTCCTTCATGCACTCTGCTGCGCTCGCCCAGAACTGACTCTTGACACCCTGAAACCACCAGTCTGCCCAGAGCCTCCACACTACACAGCCGCGCCCCCGCCTTCCGCACAAAACTTTACCCCCCACACATCACAAGGCAACCCCCCCCCCCCCCCCAAAAAAACAAAAAAAAAACCCCCCACATCTGAGCGCGCAGAAGAGACTGGCGCGTCACCGCTCCCTTTATAGCGCAGGAGCTTTTCTAAGACATCCCGAAACAATAACTAATATTAAACACTGGGCCGAGCACGCGCAGATATGGCCAGTGCGCACGCAAACGCAAAGAGACTGGTAAATTAAAGCACATTAGAGCCTACTTTTACGGGCTAACCATGCCGTTAAACAGGGCTGCGTTTCCTTCCGTGGAGAATAATCACTTGTAATTATGTCAGTAATTATTATGTCGACTTGCAGGGGAAAAAGAAAAGAAAAATCGAGGTATGTGCTAGTTTTGTTAGGCTGCATATCTTAGAAACCCCCCCCCCCCACCTTTCAAAAAAACTTTTGAAGAGGTGACAGACCACGCAGTAGAATATATTTAGCTCAGCACACATCAGAGCCTTTTTTTTTTAAATTGTAAATAAAAGGAAGGAAACAAAAAGACACAAACCCGCAAACCGCCTCTTATTATCATGGGAAGTTTGTTTTAATTAAACCAAGCTTTATGGGACGTTAGTGATAAATTAAGTTCCCCTGGCAGGCTCGCAGGGTTGTAAAAACAGTGAAGCAGCGCAAAAGTGAAGCGTTTTTTCTCCCCCCCGCCCGCAAAGGTGAGAAGATGTAACCGTCACCTAACAGATAAAAGGAAAACTTCCACACCTGTACAAACCCTGCCTGTGTACCTGTGTCCTCTGCTTCATTTTACTTTATTATCACAGACTTGTTCGACTTTGTCTGCACATCTCTCATCCCCCTTTTCCCCTTTTGTAGAGGAGTGAAAGGTTTGTGTGTCTGCCCGTTTGTGACAGAGAGAAAATGGGTTTAGGGAATGTCTCTGTTCTTTCTCAGCTGTTTCAAAGTAAATCTAAGACGAACAGAGGAAATAAAGAATTGAAAACATGAGCAGACAGAAGCAGGCGCAGATGTGTTTCTTTTAGTTTCGCTCGCAGGACGACATGGCGAGAAGGATGATGGAGTGAAGAGACACCAGACGTCCTGCGCTTTTTGCAGTCTGTGTAACGCCATCATTCTCCAGGTTTAGAGTTCAGTTTGAGTATCCGGTGTGCACATTTCCATCCGTAATCATTTTGTCCACTGCCTTGCCTCCAATAAAATGATCACAGACGTCCTATTTCCAAACGTGGAACCATTACTTCGCATACTGTTCATGTTACTTCCTGTCAATCTGCCAGTGTGTCCTGATCAGAGATTTACTGCAGGTCACTGTGGATTGATGACTGCACGAGAACAGTGGTGGTTTATGTTTTAAACACTTTGACTTCATTTCTCTTCTCTCTGTAAAACCTCACCATAAGACTTTTAAAATGAGCGTTATGTCGGATTATAGCCACATCCCTTCTCCATTAGAGACACACCCAGGTAATATTACACATCTCCTGTGCATAGACGGAGAGAGGAACAAGCGTTCTGCATCCACATATAAACACACAAATACATGTGTGCTGAGCTACAAATGCTGCTGTCATAACCCCGAATCGAGACTAAGTAGCTAAAATGGTGCAAATTCTCACTCTGCAAACATTCACCACTTGTTTTGAATTATGAGGGACCAAAGTGTGAGGACATACAAGACCGAGTACAGACTGTCTCGTTTGTCTTCAACTGGGACAATTTTGAGCAAACAGAAACATGCATTTTTTTTCCTCTTAGGAGGATCTCCTGTTTATAGGAAGGTACTTAAGTGACCATCAGTGTCTTGTAGATTTAGAGTCTCTGGGGAACACAAAACATTCGTTCGTGGGATTTAGTGGTGAAGGTCCTGACCGAGCTGGGATATCCGACACCTTATGTTGTCCAATGTTTGGTCATGACAGGATACTTAAGAAGGGAATTTCTAGGATTTTAAGTTACCAAACCACACAGCATGTCAACAAAAAAAAAGGTGTTTATTTCACAATTTTTGAGTGTTGGTAATAAATACATGAGCACATGTCCAACATCCAAGTGTAGTGCATGAAGCACTCACACAGAGCACCTAAACCAGCTCCGTCTTGGTTAAAACGCGGAAAACCTCCTGTCATATCTCTGCGTCCGGGTTGGTCCCTTTTACGCTGTAAACTCTAAGCAGTCCGTCTCTGTGTTCTCTTATGTGGAAGGCTTTGGTAGGTTTTCTCTTGAACAGTCCTATAGCTGGGTTAACAGTAGTGTTTCACAGTCGACTGGCTCTACATGCGATTCAGCATTTGATTTGATGACATGCTCCAGTCGAATCAAACTAGTATGCTAACGGTTTACTACCAAGCTGTAGCACAGGTGTCGGCACAGAGCAGACCTGTAAAAATAAACAGTCACTCTTTTTGTTTTAAATAATCACATCATAAACATCTTCAGTGTCAGTTACAAGCACTGGTGTACAGACAATAGCATGAAGTGTAGAGGTGAGTTTGTGTGGAATGTGAGAATGACAGAATGGATCTCTGGCTTTAATGTTTAGTCCATGAACATGTATCGCTTGAGTGCATTTGTGTCTTTTTTTGTTTTCCTTGTTCTCATTCATCTGTGTTGCATGTATTTCAGTTTTGTAGCCTGCCGACCTTTTTGGGGTCATTGTGCAGAGAGGCGTGCTGTGACACAGTAGTGGTCCATCTGCATACACAGGACCACGCTGCTTGTTGTGTCAGTGCTAGTTTAACGACGGAGAGCGATCGGTAGTCCACAAGAGCTCGATGTAGGGCCACTTGGTCTGTAGGCAGCGCTTAACTGGAGTGTCATCCGTCCGCACCATGGGGTCCTCAAAACCAAGCACCAAAGCAGTCCCCTCCACGTACTCGACCTGAGAGCGCACATAAATGCAGGTTAATACACAGCAAATATCCTCCCCCCAACATCTCTTGAATGACCAATTAACCTAACCTCATGCATGTCTTTGGGCTGAGGGAAGAAGCCAAAGTACTTGGAGAGAGCCCATACAGACGTGGAAAATATGCAATCTCTACACAGAAAAGGCCCCTGTTGGGATTTGAACCAAAGACGTTCTTGTTGTGAGACGATGGTCCTAACCGCCCTAAATGCAAATCAGTGTACTTCAATTCTGACTGTTCCTCTGAGGGTGTCAGCAGAAGGGATGCAAGTACACAGCAGTCTTACACAGAGACACAGGCACACAGTCAGCAGGCCTGTTATTCCCATTTGGAGCTATAGGAATGGAAATGCCATCACAACCTGCCTCTTATGTGAGTAGGTGTGCACTTTTGTGTGGGCACACATGGTGCCATTCCTACAATTTCAGGTAGCGGTATGGGGGAAAAAATGAGCAATTTTACACACCAGGAAACGTGACAGATGAAGAAACTGATATTTTTGACTGCCAGGTTTGTGCAAAGCCACCAATGGCATCTGCTGATAATCATCCATCAAACTAATCCTGCTTAACAAGCCTGTGTTTCACCATTTATCACAGAAAGCCTGCTGACAGTGGCCTTCGTGTTGAAATGGCTCAGAGAAACGCGAGGCTAAGCCAGGGTTTTTTTTTGGATGGACGGACAGGCTATTAGGCTTGCAACAGCTACTGTTTATTTTGGAGTGGCCGGCTGCCACCAGCTGTGTGTATGTGTGCGCATGTATGTATGAATGATGACGGGAAAAGGAGCGGAGGTAATTGGGAGAGAGACAGAGAATATGAAAAGGGAACCAGTGCCATTAGTTACAGTGAAAACCCTGAGTGTCTTACCCTCTCTTTGTGGTTTGACTGTTTAAGACCATTGTAGTGGTAGACGGGAAATGAGTCTGGGATTCCTGAATCCTGAAAAACAGGCACAGAGTGAACGGGGTGAAAAACATGCTGTGTTGTTGAAGACTCTCTGAGCAATCTTTTCTCACTGAGATGGAGGCAGAGACCCACAGAGGCAGAACCTTTGCCAGCTGAAAAGCAAAAGTCAAACAGTCACATCTCTGGCTGCAACCGAAGCTTAATGTTAAATCCCAGGCGTTAAACAGAAATGCGTGCGTAACTCCAAATTACCACAAAACAGCCTACGCTACAAAAAAATGATCAAAACAATGACAGTGAGCCAAAACACTTCCAATGACTTTTCTTGAAGGTGCAGAAAGCTAATTGGGTGTGTTTCTTGAGAGCGTGTCCAGCTTCTCGTCTTTATACGGTATATATGAAACTCTAACCCTCGCCCCAATCCCACGTGTGTCTGCATGTGTGTGTGTGTGTGTGTCCAGTTGGCTAATGGTAGTATAATTTTTTTGCGGCTCGGGGCCATTCTTCTGGCGAGTCCCTAAAGCCCTGATCACTTTAACACAGTTCCCCTCTATCTCCCCCACCTCCCCGTCTTCCTCACTCGCCCGGCCTCATAAAAGCATCTTACCGCTCTTTCTTAAAACTTCTCGGCAAGCAGCATCATATGATTGTGAGCACACACAGGCACACATGCATTTCACATGAGACACCACAGGAATGTTATTGGCATAATGCTAAAGCAGCACTCCACATATTCTTTGAAAACAGACCTAAGTGTCACCCATATGTGTTTGGGCACAAGTCCTCCTCCATATGTTTTAACTGTGATATGGATTGTATAACGGATGGAAGGCATTTATCATGCAGGGGCTGTATTGTAGAAGTTGTAGTTGACCTCCATCTTCATGCACACATACACACACACACATACCTGATCAGGGAAAAACTCCAACAGGAATGGGCCCAGAAGAATTATGCCCAAGTTCTCTGGATCCAGCTTACTCTTAACCAGAGTCACACTGAGAAGGAGAAGAGAAAAGAAAAAAAAAGGGGGAGTAAACATACAGTGAGCAGACGAAAACAGATTTACAGACAAAAACAAAACCCAGCATAAAATGCCCCAACAAAACAGATAAAAACAAGTTTCAGGAGAAAGGAATTATCAGCACAAAGGAAACAAGATTTGTGTATGAAAGTTGAGCCAAATTTACAATCACCTCGTCACTCAGCGTGGATTCATGATGCATGTTTTCGGAAAGCGCGTGCATATTTTCGTGAATACTGTGGTACAACTAAATATACCTCTGCCCAGACATTCCTATGTGTTAGATCAGTGTTATTATTATTCCACTGTGATAGAAAAAAAAATCTGATCAGATTGCCCTTTTAAGGCAGTGAGGAGAAAAGTGAGGAGTATACGCAGACACAGAAGGAAAAGAACGATTATTTCTTCATCTGCCGATTTGTTACCAACTGTACATGCAGCAGGAGCACGCAGAGTAAGACTCAGTGTCACTGAGCAACCCTCTGAAATACTAACAGCTTCTAGCTGACCTTCTGCACCTTTTGTATGGAGGAAAGAAGAACATGACGAGAGGAATCAATAAAAAGAAATAAAAATCCCACTATGAAAAAGTTGTTCTGTGTTGATGGGGCTCAGCAGGGTCAGTTGTTTTTGGTGGGTTATATCAGTAAATGCTGCATGACTTACATCACTTAAAAACTGACTGGACGTGAGATTAATCTGCACACACTGAGTATGCCACATTAATTTCTTCTCAGATCATGTTTGTTTGTTTAGGAATTGGACAAAGACAGTAGATTAGCAAGATTGGTAATATTTGATTAAGATTATACCTAAATATCAAAATGTAGACTACTTGAATTGTCCGTCAGTGGATTTCTTGCACTGGATATGCTGGATTTGCTCAAAACATAGTAAGGGTGCAACAATGCCATCTAAGTGCTTGTAGATCGCAATAAGGAGACTCGTTTATATTCTTCTCACCGTGTAATAATATTTCACCTCACTTTTTGGTTCCCATTATGCATCACAGCTGATTACTTAATTTCCAGACATACAGAAAGTGAATTCACATGTTCACCAAAACAGTCTATAAGTACATTTCTATTAGTACTTATAGAATCAAAATCAAATTATATAGAAATGTATCCATGTGTTTAAAATCTCAAGAAATAATAATTTGCCAAACATAACAAAAGTCTTAGAGCTGCTGACTGTCAAAGGTCACAGGATAGATGGAAACAAAAAACTTTCACTGCTCTCAATGACGATGTTTACTTCCTAAAGTCTCGATACTGCTATTAAATACTGATGTAATCAAGATGCTATTTTTAACATAGGAATCCCGGTGAGATCTTGTTGTGTGGTAAGGAATGAGACTCTCCTGTTAGCACTGGGAGTCTCCCGTCAGTTTGCTGTGTTTTGTTGTGATGTATCGGCCATCTGGGGGTCTGTAGACAAGATTATTGGTCCGGTTACTTGGCAAGTCCAGTGACTACAGCATTAAGGCTTACTGTTCCTCAGAGGAGAACGTGCTTCTGTTTGAAGCGGCACTTTAAAGTGTTTCCTCGATCTCTCAGTCTTTCTTCCTGCAGTTAACGATCTCCCCGTAAGCCTCAATTTCTGACTCTTTCTTCCCCAGTCTTTATAGCGGGCTCTCTCTGGTCTTGCTTTATAGCAGCCTGGTAGTGAAACATGAGCAAGGAGGTGCTGACCTGGCCTGCCAGTGACTTTGGAGGTAGAATCTAAGAAGCTCTACAGGTGCCACATGGAGACGGACACACACACACAAGCATGCACACACAAACATAAAGCCTTGAACATGCAAGCACTTACTATTCAGGCTCTGAGACAAGGTCAAGAGCTTTCATCACATCCTCCAGCAGAGACTCTGGGATGAAACCATTATCTACAGAGAGGGAGCGAGAGAAAGAGACATAAAGAAAGGGTGCTGACTTTAGACAAAACATAAGATACAAACTTGAATTAAAAAACCAGGCAAAGCCTTCACCTACACACATGTGGCATAAGAACTATTTACATCACAGGCCTGGGCAATGAACTCATCTGACACACATTTCACACAGACACCTTGTCTTTTCTCTCTGACCTACATTCCTTAAGCGTGATGATCGCTTTACCTGAGAGGAGAAGCTTTAAACACTAACATGTGTTTCTGTCCGCTGCTGTCTGGCCGTGCAGTTTTATGTCATTTAAACATCAACATGTGAGCCTGTGCGGTCTCGTGTTTAGATATACACATAAACCCCAAATGCGATCGAAAGAACACTAACTGACAAGTGTGCTGCTAGTTCGCTCTCAAAAACTCAATCTCGTTCTACCAAGACGGAGAGATATTTTCTTAGAGTGGCAGCTGATGGTGTGACAGCGAGCAGAGAGGGCAGACAGCAGGGACAATGGCAAACAAATGTTTTTAAAAAAAAAAAGTGCAGTGGGTTACTGAGTTTGTAATTCTTGTGAATCACTGTCGTGCGTGTGAATGTTTCTGGCGCCATTTTTCCACAACACAAGGGGCTGTACTGACCGTACATGCGACACAGACAGATTTATGGCCCTGTTACGCAGCACCCATCTGTACAGTGTATTCTTCTTTCATGTGTGTATACGTATCCCTATAAGATTGTGGGTCCAACTACTGGAGCCCACGCATGTGTTTGTTTGAACAAGTGTTTGTGAGAAAAGACCATATGGCATGCAGAATGTCCTGGCAGATGATAGCAGAAGCGGATTTGACAACAAGCAAAGTGGTATTCTGTGCAACAGGAAGAGACAAATGAAGAACAAGGAAAGTGCAGACGATGGTTGTGTTTACATATTTGTTGTAAAAGCTGTTGGAGCCTGCAAGCTTGTTGTCAGCTGGTAGGATTTAATCATGCGGTAACATCACATCACACCACATTAAAGCTGCGCTATATCATACCGTCAACGTAAAAACGTGATATAAGCAAATGTAATTTGGAGATATAATTTCAGCAGCCAGCCACGTGTCAACATCCTATGACAATTGACCTGAAAAGGGAGCTACTTCAACAACCTCCAACAAAAGCACAATGCTTTGAAAAATATGCACGACAAGTGTTCCTGCCAAAAGCTAGAAACAACACTCGTTTCACCATTTGAGGCAAAAAACACTGTTGAGAACAACCAGGCTACAAAAGAGGAGACACTAGCAGCTGGTGATGAGAGACCCAGATGTAAACAAATGACTCCACCGAGCTTTGCTGGAGCACTCATTAGCTGCACGCCATATGACAGGAAGAGCAAACGGTGGATGGAAATTACTGATGCGGTCAGATCGTGGAAAAGCAGCGTTTTAAGCAGCTGGTTAAAATCCCTCAATCCAAGATTCAGGAGTCAGTATCCCAGGTAGAAAATATTTTTATGTGACCACCTTGCACAGCTCTTGAAGTGTTACACAGGAAAGTTTTGTTATTGTTAAGTGTTAATCAGTTATTATATACTTTCCATTTAGAGTTTCCAGGTAAAATACTACCAAGGCTATTTTTGGGCTTATATATAATTTATGCTGTTATAACACCACTGCACTATAGCGCTGGCACCTTCAAAATCAGAAAGTGTGTCATCAATGACAGTTATTAATTGTTAAAAAAAAAAAAAACCAGGAGGATAAATGCTGCTGCCTGCAAGTATGGATAGTACTTTTGTTTTCCTAGATCGTCATAAATATCTGGATATCATTTAGAGATACCCACCCCTATACAAAATACAGAAAGACCTCGGCACATATCGTGAATAATGCAGCTTACAGCAATGAAGAACAGCACAGTTCCCTTGAAAATAGGAAAACATAAATATGTGTTATAACTGGTTCCCAGCTGCACACGTTAATAATAAAATAGTTCATGCTCAAGTCCTGTGTACGGCTCCTGACATCTCTTTACTGCTCACTTCACTCTCTTGTATTCAAGCAGAAGGAAAAACACTGCACGGCAGATGTTAACACTAAATGTTTCATTGCATGTTTCTCTTCTCTGAGTGAACATAAATATCTAACAATATAATCCTGAAGCTGCGTGAATGAAAATTACACACAAGATTTTCATTTCTACTGACATGACAACCTGCTGCCTCTGCTGTCATTGTCCCACTCTCTCTGTGTCTTTCCTGTGGTCTTTTTACACAGTGACTTGGAAGTGACAAGAAAGGTTTAAGAAAATGAGGAAGAGAGGGGGAAGAAGCAGGATGGTTGACTCAGCTGTTAGCTGAGCTGATCTCACTAACCTAAACAACAACAATGAAGATCAGAGGAGGGACAGGGACCCTTGTTCTCTTTGCAGAAGAAAATAATGGTGATGAGAACAACAAAGAAAAGAGGTTATGACTGCATCTGCAAGCAGGGAGAAGGAAGGAAAAGACAGTTGGGCCAGGATGTCTTTTTCTCAGTTTGTGTGTGTAGCTGTGTTAGTGAAAGTTCGGAATAACTAAAGTACATCCGTGTGCCAGGTTACATATAACTGGTGTATTAATAAGCAAATAAAGCAAAGTGCTCAATCAAAACCTGTGCACAGCTGGTGACAGACAGAAGGTGAATAACATGTGGACTGTATATGAATCAAACTGAGGCAAGCCAATCAATACTTAGTGTATTACTGTATCAATACTGGATAACAGCCTCAGTGCTGGTTCAGGTGTTCAGGGCAGGGAGCCGACCTCTTAAATTCAAGTCTGTGTTATTCTAAGTTTAGTATGTCAGGCATCAGCAGCAGTGCGCCCATAAACTCTTACATTTTGCAAACAGAACTTATATAGCATGGAGAGAGCTAACAACAAAGGGTGAGCGGCCTGGATGCATTTCACTTTTACTGCTAGAACAAATTCTGTTAGTGTTTTTTTTGCACTGTAGTCTTTGATGGTGAAATCCTTTTTGGTTTCTCTCCTCCAGTTATTTTAGTTTTTTTTAAATTATTTATTTTATTTGGTCAAGTTTAGACTTTTGCTGCAAAGCTTTTTAAACTTCACCCATGCCTGGTCTGCGGATAGTGAAATAGACACATTCACAGACTTGGTGAAGCAGGGAGCAGAGGAAGCTGGGGAAGAAACTATTGCAAACATAGTTGAAAGTCTCTTGTGTTTTATCAAACTGCTCTCAAATGAAATAAGTGCAAATAAATTAGGCATTAAAAAAACATTGAAAAGTTTAAAAAAAAAAAAATGCCCATTTTACTTTTTTCTTGGCCTTGTTCCTTAAGTAAAGCCTGATGCTGCCTTACATATAGAAGAGTCATGCAGAGTCTCTTCTTCTCCTTCTGTGGTGAGGACTACTAATTTAAAACTGGTATCAGTCAAAGCTTAAAACAGAGCCATCAGTAGTACATCTTAAATACAAACACTTGATTTTCCGTTACCTTCAGGATCAAATGACTGGAAAACCCTCCTTGCCTGTTCTGATGGAGACTCTGGACCAACCAGTGACATCTCCTATTTGGAGACAGTAGGGACAAAGAGACAAGACATTAAAGACAAGAGCGAGTAAAAAACACGTGTGCACTAGAACGTGAAGAGGTTTAACCCTAAAGTGACCACACACACATCCAATATTTGTATGCAGAGTGAGGAGAGAGAAGGAGAAGAGTTGGGTCATATTTCTGTCATTTCAGATGATCGTCTATATATATCGCTATCTTTTCCTTTATCTATATCTCTACTAAGAACAGATTTCAATTGGTCCTGCCCAAGTTGAGCAATACTAATGCACCAAACCCACTCTATATTCTAAACATGCAGCCAATACAGAGCACCACTCATAGCAGTAGGTTTGTGATTCACTGTTGGTACATTAAGCATGTATGTGTGGAACCTAAGGGGCCTGTGCAATCACCAGAGTTCACTGGGTTATTAACTGATTTGCTGATAAAGTTAGATGGCTTGTTTTCACTCCAAACACAGTGTCAGGAAATCAAGTCTTAAATATCTAGCTTGTGATTTATGACGAGCTCTGCAATGTTTGTATGTTGGTAAAGTTTGGAGAGAGCAACGCTGACAGGCGCAGCAGATGTGAAGAGTTGTGTTTATCCATCTATAAGTGGTTGATACATCGTACAGCGTGCTTATGCGAAGCCTTCATTACTCTTTCTATACTGAGGAAATTGGGAATAAAAAAATAAAACCAAAAAAAAAAAACCCCACAACTTATCAGACTGTTAGACTCTGAAATTCTTCCTCCCACTCCATTCCACTTTCTGACTTTGCAATTGACATTTTGTCTTACTTCCCAAAACTAAAAATATGAAAGCATGAACTAAAATCTTCAGGGGTGATAAAGGTTTAGACCCCTTTTTTTTGCACACAACTGAGTTCCAATAGTAAAATCAGGAAAGTATTTTGACCCACAAGGAGGACATGACCGCAAGGTTTTTACCCATTTGGAGTATAAACAATTTTGCCTCTGGACGCTGTTGGATGATGTGTTTGAAAATCAAGTTTGTTTAAAACATACCAAACCCTTAATACAGCACTTTAACCCCAGAGGCCTGCGATAGATCTTGTTGGACACTCCCCCCCAAAATGAAAAGAAACGTCCTGACTTATCTTATCTTGCATTTAGGTATTATTTGATATTTTCAAACTTGGTGTCAGATCTTGTCAAGATTATACAGGTTTTAGAGTCAAACAACCAAAGTGTCTGATAAGCAACACTGAAAGCAATCAGTGATAAGGAGAGCGAAGGTAAATGTTAAAGTGCCCTATAAATATTTTTCATGTGTAAACACTAAAAAGAGTTTAAGAAAAAAAAAAAAGCTCACGGGAGATGGAGGGAATATTTTTAAGAGAAGAGAAGGTAAAGATGAAATACTTGTTCAAAACGTGAAGACAAGAGTCGGAGGGTTCTCACTGTTCTTCCTTACAAGACTGTACTTATGACAATGAATCACTGGACAAACACATAATGTTTTGGGAGAGCAAATGAACCCTCCACATCTCCTTTAGCCAGCCTTTATTAAAGCTTGAGCCTCTGATCCACACAAGCTGCTTGAGTTTCATGGTCCACTTATTACTGTATTCGGGGCTTATTTAAGGAGAGAGGAGGCTTTTTGGGGGGGGGGGGGGGGGGGGGGGGTCAGGGAGACACGTCCAAGAAGAGATGACTCCCAGCTGCAGGCTCTTCAGATGCAAAGAAAAACAGTCACACCAGCAAACGTACGCTCACACACTTTTCTGTGACAGAGTACAGCAGAGGCCTGATGTGTTAACATTACAGGCTCCATAAATCTGACAGAAGATTTTTCATTAGTTAGATGCGTCTATGCTTCACTTCCAAGATTGAACAATTCCCAGAGGAATAAAGTGCTGAAAAAAGTTCAGGAGTTGAACAAACGTCCGTATCATGAAACATGAACTGTTCTGATAAAATGTAATTAAGCCTTCTACCCCGACTGAGAAAATAATCCTCATTTGAAAGACACGGGGCTTAATTAATTTAGGGCTACATATAGAGGTCGAATAAGCCTCGTGAACTGAGAGTCCGTTTGCAATGTTCACCTGATAATCTAACATTTACAGATTGCGTTCCAACGAAGACACAAACACTACTAAGTGGTCATCAACACACTAAACAAAAATATCATTATGGCCGACCATTACACACAGACTCACACCAATATGAGCACAAGAAAGGGACTAATAAAGACAATGACTCATGTGAGCGTCAAGACCATGCACAGGCACATAAAATGACAGCAAAGCCTACATGACTGTGTGTGCAATGATAGGTCTGCTTGGTCATCTTTGATCTGTGTTTTATTAGAGGCCTGGGGAAGACGCTGCTGAGTTGGAAAACATGTCATGGAGCTAACAAACTCTGCAGGGAAGTGTGTGCACGCATGTTGTGTGCCTCACAATTTCATTCCACTCAAACTAATTGAGTAACAGTTCATGTCAGTGTGTATGTGCGAGCGTCTATGCAAGAGGTAGTGTCAGTGCAACAAATAAATTGCATCCTGTGATGAAATTCATTTGGTACAATGCTAATGCAGAGAACCAGTGCAATGATACACTGCAGCACCAAAGCCAGGTCTGAGATGCAAACGCTGTTTGTGAAGGAGCACATTCCAATCTCTGCAGTGCAACCTTTTCTGTGCAAACCCGTGACCTCAGCAAGGGAGCGAAAACAAGCTTCTCTAAAGGAACAAAGCAGGAACTACAGTCATGCAATCACAAGGACTTAAATATACAATGTAATGTAGAACATTTGCTCCAAGTAAAACTGGAATACATTTACGGTCCTTGCCAAAAACTTTTAAGAGACCGGAAAGAGGATCCAAGTAAGAATTCAGGAATGTGTGTTTGTCTTTCAATCAACCGTCCTTTTCAGCAAATGTCTTTTTATTAGATCAAGAACATTGTTAGACAAAACAAATTACAGATAGGAAATAAAATTTGTAATTATGCGTATTTTAGGTAATTAACTCATGTTACACAGAGAGGAAGTCTTACTTTAGCCAACAAAATATTTAAGATCACAGACCTACTTGTGCAGTAGCTATTAAGATGATGATAGACGAATACTAATTATTTAGGTTTACTTGCAACCTTCGATTTCATGTAACAGGTGATGATGTTCTTATTCTTTTCAGATGAAAATACTAATTTTTTTTTAAAAAGTCATGAAAGCAAACACATACAGCAACCGATGCAAGAAAACCCCCAAGAACAAACATTAAACTGGATGAAGGAGTGTTTTGTGTACTATTGTTATCTGATGAGCACAACCCAATTTTAGGAAGTAATGCCTGTTGGATTTTGTGATTGCCACCTCCGTACCCAATGCCGTAAGAGTATGAGAAATGAGTGCATATCTAATGAGATCAACCATAAACAATCTAATTTTGTGTTTTATCAACACAGTTAAAAAAAACAAAAACATTATTTTTCCTCCCTAGCTTAAGAACAGCAGCCCAAGATTTACTGCAGCATGTTAGATAAAGTACAATGCTCGGCTGATCTTTATTATTTGTGTTATGTTCAAGAAATGTTTGCTGACTACTGTCTTCAACGTCACCTCCATCCATCTGCTTTCATGCTGCACTGTGCTCACCAGGCTGAGAGGCTCTCTTAGGTTGACGTCTCATGCCCTTCCTTCTTCCCCTTTCATTCTTTCTCCCTGCCCAGCTCGCCCCCCCCTCACTTACCTTTTTCTGTGCTAAATAGGTACTCCAGTTTTGGAGTATTTCCTCCCCTCCCTCCCTTAACTTTTGTTCCATTTTCTTTCCACCTTTCAGCCTTTATCTCCACATGCATGTAGCTACTTCAGGTAAGACAGGTAGACATAGCACTTTACTAGAATTACTCTCTTTCTCACCGGTCCATCCAAAGAGCTATTGTGTTGCTGAGAGGCTTTGAGTGGCCATAGAGTGCGTCTGTAGAGATCAGTTTCAAAACAACAAAGCAGAGGTCTTGGGCAGTGTCTCCCATCTTGTTCCTAGCAGGTAACGACAGACTCACTACATGACAGGCTGAGAAGAGAGTCTGTGAGTGAGGGCTTGTTATGTAGACTGTATGTGCCCCTTTAGTTCACCTTAACTAGCCTGTGTGATCACAAGTGCAGAGAAGAACAGAAGCTCCGTGTCTCTCTTGCTACATAATGAGTGAGTGCAGTTTCAGGTGTGACAAAGCAGGCTAAGCAGTGATTTATGAAACTGTCTTAGATGGGCAAAAACGTGTCTCACCAGAAAAGAAAGGAGACACCAGAGAATAGTTATACAGCGTAATGATGCGTCTTATAACAAAGAGCAGCGCCTGAGGGAAAGGGAAGAATAATGCACACATACAGTGACAAAGATAGACTTTTATCCTACTACAAAGACCTTTGGTCTGACCTGTCACAGATTATTAATGACTGTTAATGTACACCGCTTTGTTAGTTTGTGTTTGCGTGTGGCCCGCGCCCACTGATCATATGGAGACCAGAAATTAATCGTAGATGACCAAACAAATTTCATAAAGGCCCCGCAGATTATTTTTCTGTTGTCGTTTTCAATATTAATTCTTTAAGAACGCAATACATATGTCGTTTTGCAAACATGCACTGATTGAGTAATGAACAGGGAGATTTGCAATTTACTTTATTACATCAAACACACGAGTTGAAATAATATGTTACACATTACACTGAAGAATACTGTGAGCTGCAGACAAGATATTTGGAAAGGGATGGCAAATGCACCTTAGGTTTGGAATATTTTATGTTGAAGATTTAAGCCATATTCCAGTAGCAGTAAAACACCAATGAATTAAAGCTAACTGTGTCTGCACACAGCTTCTTCCTCCTTACCAGTCCCTGAAAGACATCCTCTGTCTTTGCAGACAGAAGCTGGAGTCTTATGGGACACAGAGCGCCATAGCGGCTGCTCGCTCTCCTAGTAAATCACTGACCCAGAGCACAACTACTGTACACACATGCACACACATAACTCCCCGGAGAAGCGCAGATACAGCCTGTGAACCTCATCACTCAGTGAGGGCAGAGTAAAGAGCGATGAGAAATGTCACAGGGGGGCTACCCCCACCTCCTTTCCTGAGTGACCACCACACTGCTCTTTAAAGTGCATCCTTCCTTTCTACTTCCTTTCCTCCTCTTTCCTTCCCATGAGGGACCAACAATCTGAAGAGACTGGCTAAGGTGCGCTGGGGAGTCCTTCACTTGGGCAATAGACCAAGCTTCAGCTACTTCAAAGAAAGAAGGAAAAGGAAGGATGGAAGAATCTTTTTTTGTTTTTTAAAAAACATACTATATGATACGTCTCATCTGTCACCCATCTCTCCACTTCTTTGCTTTCTGTCCTTTTTCCAGCGTCTCAAAAAACTCTCGTCCAGAAACAGATCCCATTACATGCCATTATACACACTCAGACTCTCTCTCTTTCACATGCACACACACATTAATACAACTGAGAACAGAGTGCAGGAGGTATTGTGGGTACAGATCAAAATTGGCAGGATGGTCTTTGTGTAGGCAGATTAGATAAAACAAAACAAAACACTAATGGCATTAAGCCGATGGCCTGAAAGCCACAGTCACACTGACAACCACTCAGGGGAATACACACCCGTCCCCAGTGACAGAAAGAAGGAGCCACTGACACATCAGAGGCGGGGATCAGGTTTTCTGTTTTTGTGGCGATGGTTCTATATCGGAGCTAAAAGCTACATAAGCAGGCACGTTTATTTTTGTACCATAAAGCCCAGAAAAGTATTCTCGAAACACAGATTCACTTCACAGTAGGACAAGGTCACACTGAATGAGGCCCCACATCTGCCTTCCTGACCTCAAGCTCAAAGTTGCAGAGCTCATTGCTGTTGGCATAGTGTACAACTAGCCTATGTTCCTCAGTACATATGCATACATGAATGAGTGTGTTCAAGTGTGTTTCCAGTGTCTAGAGGTACAAATACATCCAGATGAGAACATGGGAGTCATATTTCCTTCAAGAAGCCATCCACCTAAAGCAACACACACACACACACACACACACACACACACACACACACACAACTAATGCTAATCAGGATTAGGTTTCCTGTGCTCTGGAATGTGTGTGTATATGCGAATATGTCACTAGTGCTGGGGGAATTGTAGAAATTGGTAAGTCATCTGTTCGCGCATGACGACTTTAGGTCATAGCAGAGGCAAAATACAATCCACTCACATAGTGGGCATGAGATTATTCCCGTAACTGAGCTTTTAATCAATGATATATTAGCAGGGTAGCGTTATGATGGAGATGATTACTTGGGAATCCCCCCCCCCTCTGGTGCAATTTTCACAACAGCAGAGATAATCGATTTGCTACAACTGAAACTTCCAGCTTTAATTCACAAGCTAAAGCAGCATATTAAATTACATGTTCACTAATGGAGAAGGCTTGTTTGAGTGTATAACTCAGATGCAAGTTGATACAAGTAAAAATGGGACAATAATTCATTCATACTCCCAAAAACCAAAGATTTCTTTTTCCTCCCCTCAGATTTCCAACAACATGTTTGGCCACAATTAGAGCCCCTCTGGTATATCAGGACTGAATCAGTATAGTGTGTTACAGAACACAAATCTCCAGAGCGCCTCAACTTGTAAAGCAATCTCACACAGTGCTACAGTAATATACTAGTGCATCTCATCTTCCTCTTTACAATGTTCCATAGGTTCTCATTTGGGTTCAGGTCAGCTGATTTGGCTGGCCAATCACAGACAATAATAACATGGTCAGCAGCATGGTAGCAGTTTTGGGACTGTGGCCAGGTGCTAAGTCCTGTTGGAAAAGGAAATTGACATCTCTATAAGATTTGTCAGCCAATGGAAGCATGAAGTGCTCTAAAATCTCCCAGCAGTTGGCTGTGTTGACTTGGATGTGATAAAAAAAGAAAAGTAACAACTGTTAACATCAGCAAGTGACATACACCCCCCCCCCCCCCAATCACAGACTTCAGACACCTCACACTGGACTTCAAACATCTTGAGTTCTGTGCCTTGCCACTGTTCCTTCAGACTCCAGGACCTTGATTTTCAAATGAAAAGCAAAATGTACTTTCATCTAAAAAGAGAACTTTGAACCACTGTGCAATTTTTTCCAGTTTTATTTCTTTTTAAACCTGGTAAGACGTTTCTGATACTGTGTCTGAGCGGTTTAATATTAGGAATGTGACAGTTGCTGCTCCTTTCCAGAAGAGATCAACCTCAGTCAGCTCTTTGTGGAGCTCTCACCAGTTCTTGAATGGACTTTTCTCGACAAGGTTAGGGTACACCTTTTCCTACCATACTTTTCTTTTGTAGTCGGCTTGCTTTGAAACGTGACTCTTAAAACAGCCAGCCTTTTCAGCAATGACCTTCTGTGCCTTACTGTCCTTAGAAGGGTGTTGATAATCGCCATCTGAACAGCTGTGAAGTAACCAGGCTTCTCTGAGAGAGAAGACTGGACGAGCTTTTATACTGCTTGATTGGCAATTTGCTCAAACTTAAAATAGTCTAATAATCTGGGATACTGGACTTCAGATATCAGAGAGTTTTACATGCAATGTAATGTAGAACATACTGTTTATAGAATATAAGTCTATATTTTTTAACCAAACTACCAAAAATATATTTTCATAATATCCTAATTATTTGAGATACAAGAGTATGTGGGAGTGAATTGACATCTGGGATTATTAACATTAAAATAACTATTACTGGATTAAATACTTAGACCAACATTCGTTGCGCTGTTTGGGGCAAAGTTTTATCTCACTATCTTGTTTTTAATGTCATTCAGATTATTTTGGCATCTTGGCTCACAGTAAAAATCTCATACCAAACCACTGCCAATAATCAGTTGTGTTCCATTTGCTTACTGACATTTCCTGAAATGCAATGGAAAAATCATACATGTACTGGGAGCTACTTCTGATTGTTGTTTCAGAGGCTTTATAGCTCTCGTGACAACGCTGTATAAAAAACTTGTGCCAGAAGAGAAAAATCTGTGATCCATACTGATGGATTTAACCTGACAGTGAAGGTGGTTAGAAGTACAGACTCTTGCTGGAGCACAAACTCAGCAGTTTGCATGCTTGCAATACTTAAAAATAAACCACATATTGTTTAGTTGATCACAGATGGTTGATAAATTAAAACTTTGTGTGTTTGTGTTTGAGAAGTGAGAAGGAGCGAGAATGCAGACCATGTCTGTGTGCCAGTATTTGTTAAGTTCATCTTTGGGAACTGAGCATTTTTTCCCCCCATACTTGTTAGGTGAAAAGCCAAGAAAGAGCACCGGCCATATATGACTATCTTCTGTACTCATTTTTCTCCCCCCCTCCCTCTCTGCCTCTGGTTTTTCCCCCACATTGATATCTGACCTGCACTATTTTAAAGCACCTTCCATATTCTGGTTTTTCTAACCTGCTGAGAACACTGGCTTATGTTACACATTGTATGTCTCTCTGTGTGAATTATATGCTACCTCTCCAATGGATGTGTGTATTGAACTTGCCTTGGTGAAAAATACAGAGAGGTGAGTTTCACTGCCAAGGATCCAAATAGGGAACTTTGGAGACTTGAGGAATGCCCCGACCTGCAACACACAGACACACACACAGAAAAGGAATGCATAACCTGTGAGTGTCTATTTCAGTAAATTTCATCATGAATCAGTAATCGCTTGAAATGTAACATGCAGATTTTCCATTCAACATTAATATTTAAATAACAGCGGCATGTTATTTCTCTAAAACCCTCGACAATAATATGCATAATGAAATGCTGTAAAATGACAATGATAACTTAAACCGCCATGAATAGCATATAAATGCGCTGCTTTGTAACGTCGATCTTAAGAGCTCTTTAGTTACTTTGGCAACCATCTACTTGCCATTAACCTATTACAGCTGCTTACTCACTTTACCTGTTCACAGGCTCCATATCTCAACTTCAGCTATTTTTGGCTTGCTTATATTGATAAATGAGCATTCCTGTTTTTCAAGCCAGCTGAATTATTTTGTGGTACAAGCATTTTTATACGTTTTCGTTGTGATTGGTTTTGAATAAATCAGCCTTTCAGTACACGTTTTCCAAAAATAACTGTTCCTTCCAAACATATTTTCCCCTGGGAGTACAAACTTTGGCCTATGGTTCACAGTTTGAAATGTCAGAATTACAACTAACAACAAGTGTTCGTGTCTTTATTTGTATTTGTAGTCCTCCTTTCAGTTTTCACAATGGGCGTCCATCTTTATTTGCATTCAAGCTTTCTTGAACAAACACAAATCCTCTGCGCAGCTCTCAAACAACCACCACTGGACAATTTGTTTATACTTTTAAATTATGCTTCGTGAACCTACAGAAAAAAAGTTGGCAAGCTGTGTAAAATGTAAATGAAAAAAACCTGAATGATTTGAATCCATTTCAACTCCATAGCTAATTGAAAACATCTTTAATGCTGGAACTGTAGAAAACTGTAGTGGTTTTTGAAAAACAGAATTGGGACAGCAGCTTTAAGAGACTGGAAAAGTTGGGCAATACTAAACAATCACTTTGTGGAGAATTTTATAACTGATTAGAAACTGGAAACAGTCAGGATGATGGCTGGATATAAAAAGAGCACCCCAGAGATGCTGAATCTTTCAGAAGTAAAGATGTGGAAGGCATCATCATTTGTTGAGAGACCATATGGTCAAAATGTTAAATAATTCAAGAGTGTTTCCAAACATAAACTACCAAAGACTCGGGGCATTTCATCATCTACAGTTCGTACTACGGCCAAAAGATTCAGAGAATCTGGAAACATATCTGTACGCAAAGGACAAACCAGAAAACTAACATTTTTCTGATCACTATTATTATAAATGGACATAGACAATTGCTGGTAAACACAATTTGCAGCTGTATCCACAAATGCAAGTTAAAACTCAACTATGCAACCAGAGTAAAACAAACATCCTGACAAATCCACATTTAAAATTCCTTTTTGGAAATCTTGGACATTGTGTCTCTGAGGAACAAATGAAATGGACTGTCTGGCTTGTTATCAGCATGAATTCAAAATTCAGCATCTATGATGGTATGGCATTATGTGTTTGCATTGGTGCATAAAGTAAGGGCATCTCAACTTAATTCAAATGCATTTATAAAGCACAAAAAACTGAATAGATAAGAATGTGCTAAACATAGGAGCACAGGAGACACAATGGGCAAATCAGACACTCAAATGCCAATTAGTACAAATAAGCTTTGACTCAATGAAGGAACAGATTTGACTATGAGGGGAATGCTGTTCCACGGTTTGGGGGAAACACAGTGAATGCATGACCTCTCCCAAGTTTAAATCTAGAGCGCAGGACAGTCAGAAGCATCCGATCGATTGAGCAGAGGGACCTGGAAGCAGCGCATTGATGTAAGAGGTCGGACATGTAATAATGAATCAGACCATGAAGGGCTTTGTAAACAAACAGAGCCTTGCACATCGGGCAAATAATCATTATTTCTTAGCAATATATGCAGGAATCAGTGCTACACTTGCTAACCACATAAAAATGTCAAATGCATTTTCAAGAAAGACCTCGCTTGCTTCACTAAGACAATGCTAAACCACGGCTCTTTAGCGCCCCTGCAGGCCAATCTGTTGCAGAGCGGATCTTTTTCAAAAGCCAATACAATTTCTAGGATTCAAAATTTGATGTTCACGTAGTCAAATGACATGTAACTACTACCTGTAACTACATGTAAGTTTCATTTGATTTGAAAACGATATGTTTTGTGACATTTTAGAGAGCTTCCCAAGCTTTGTGAAAATGTAAGTGTATCTGTGTCTGTACCTTGCAGTAGCGTAGTGATTCCATCAGTGTGAGAAAACCAACACATGCCTGTTTATGAATTCCCTGTAGTTCTGCAAGACAAGAATGGGGAGAAAAAAAAACAACAACAACAAAATAAGAATTCCAATGATGTCAAACTGGTATTCATTTTTAGTTTTGTGCAGTGCTGTGAGGTTTAAGAGTTATGACAGTCTGGTGACCAGAGTTTAAATCTTAGACCACAAATGACTTCTGCAACTCTCATATGTGTAGATGTTTCTTCTGTGCGGATTTGGTGTCTTTAAGCATCTCCGTGCAATGCTTAATTGAAGTCTTACTCATTCCAGAGCACTCCCTGTCTCCATCCCAGACATTAGAGACAGCATGACCAGTTATAAGAAGGTTCACCAGGCTTTGACTGCAAAAGAGGGGAAAAGACACATCAAGAGGGTGAAAAAAAAAAAAAGAAAAAAGAAAAAAAAAAAAGAAGAAGATTTGCTTCACTACCTCCCATGGCCATGTACAGGATCTATGAGAGGCTCCATTGTGTCCTGGATCTCATTCCTTATATTTTCAATGCCCTGCACAAACAGAACCAGAGGAAATTAATGTATTTAATTTTTGGTTAAACTGATGAATGACGATGATTTAATGCAAAAAATCAAGGTCTTAAATTCAGCAGCGGTTTCACTCACATCATAATTATTTCAGTATTGCATTTTTCTAACCATCTCTGTCTAGTGCTTTCATTTCTTTACCTTAGTGAGGATGACAGAATAAAGGAAAAGCAAGACTCCACAGCACCCCCTCCAGGTGTGGTAGAGAGACAGCACCTCCTCTCTGAGATGGGCCACTGACATGACCGTCCGTTTGCTGCAGGAGGGAAACAAACACAAGAATGATGTATGAAACACTCAAAAGACAAATGTGCTGGGCTTCAGGAGGTGTCAATTTGACAAATGCACTAACTGAGTTTGTGATGCCCAGATGCCCTTTCACAACAGGGCAGGTATCAAATAAATGAGAGGTTGAAGAATAATCTGATCTTTTGTTTGGAGCCACTTTCCTCCTTTGTTCAACCTTGGAAAGTTTGGTAGTGAAGCTATTCGTCTTGGTTTGCGTGCACTTCCTCACAGTGAGTCAGCACTGCTTTTTGCTGACTACCGTCTCAACTGCCAGTGCGCTATTTGATGAAATTTCAATATTTGTCTGGCAAACACACCACTGCATTTATTTGGCTTGTGTTTGTGTGGCAGACGGTGTGAGAGAAAGGTAGTTCTTTTTTATTAGGCAATCAGTGAAAATGCTGAATCAGCAAATTGTGAGCAGTGAGTGAGTGAAAAAGGTAACACCGATGTGAAAGCCAATTCTTGCAGGCTTAGATTAATCTAGTTGAAATGTGCTGCTCTCTAGTACAGTATTGACATATTGACATCTGTCCCACAATGACTTACAAAGTCCAAATCCCTCCAGAATACCAACAGTAATTACTTAATATCAGGATTTTATGGGTATTAAAGAAGCTAATTGTTATATATGGACAGAATATTTACTGTCACTTACTGGAGAACACTGTGAAATTGCTCAAAGCCAAGCTCCTCAGCAGCCAAAGCAGCTAGGCACAATAAAACACACAGAAACCATAGTATTAGAGCATGTCACATTAAAATACTGGATCAAGTGATTAGTCATTAAAAATTTCTATTTAACAATTAAATATTAAGACAAGTCTTCATTTAAACAGTAAAAACACTTCTGCAGTTTCATTTTCAACGTGCATCGTTTATGGAAACGTGACAGACGTAGGACTCACTGGGTTGCTGTTCCTGTGGTGGCTGACTGCTTGCTGGCTCTGGCATGTCCTGTGTTTGCGACTGTGCCTGTGTGATTGTTTGTGTGCTAGTGTGTGGGCTCTGTCCTTTGGCCCAGGTCACCAGGCAGAACCCCGTGGAGGTGCTGGAGCAGACAGACTCCAGGATTTCGCTTAGCGTCGAACAGAGTGCCATTTTCTGCTCCTCCTCTAACATACACAAACATAAAACGTGCTTTAAAAAAACAAAAAAAACCTCCAAAACCAGGCAATTCAGTGAATGAGGTTTTTTTTTAAAGAAATTACCTGACATTTGTCTCCAGTTGGAACTCTCTCTGTTAAAGAGGACATTTTTTAGGAGGAAAGCCTGCAAAGAAACAAACTCTGTAACCAAATTTGCAAGAAATATTGCATGGTGCAATGTGCTTTATCTCTTAGACATTGTTTGTCCAAAATCAGCAATCACAGACTAACAGAAACTAATATTTACTTCATTTTATACAAGTAACCATTTGTATGGGGCAGTGTTGGGACTAACGCGTTATTAAGTAACGCGTTACAGTAACTACGTTATTATTGTGGTAACGAGCACGGTAACTAGTTATTATGCCAAAATCAGGAACGTGTTAATCATTACTGGGATTTAGATAGGCTCGTTATTCGTTACTTCGTGTGGTGGCTATCGCGGAGCTTCCATAGATTCAATAACATTAGCAAGTGGTGGATGCCAGCAGGTGGATGAAGGAAAAGGGAGGCAAGAGGAGAGACCCGAAGCGGCCGCCGGTCCGAGTGTCAGGTGAACTGAACTTCAGGTAAGAAATTATGACCTGCAGTCCATCTGGGTCAGATATAAACCAAGTTTAGGTGGAGTTTATTTTCGTTATGCTGACTTTTTCGTACTGCGTGCTAGCTAGCATTACGGAGTTTCTATACAGCTGGGTGGTGCTATGAAGTTACTGATGTTGAACTTTATTTTGTTCATAAGGTTAATTATTAGAGTTGCCAACCGTCCCCTAAGAGAAAATATTACGCGTTTCATATTGAGGTGAAAAGGAATGCAGTTTGTCTTCAGCTACAATGAAAAAGACACAAAGCTGGAGTTATTCTGTGTTTACGCTGCACAGCTGCCTCTTTTTCTCTCATTCTACTTCAATCATAAAACTGATCAGTGATCAGCGTATCGGCTTTAGCTCAGGTGGCAGAGCAGGTCAGCCACTAAGCAGAAGGTCGGTGGTTCGATCCCAGGCTGCTTCCTGGCTGCATGCCAAATATCCTTGGGCAAGATACTAACCCCATGTTTGCCTACTGGTGGTGGTCAGAGGGCCCGGTGGCGCCAGTGACCGCCTCTGACAGTACGCCCCAGGGCAGCTGTGGCTACAATGTAGCTTGCCATCGCAGTGTGTGTGAATGGGTGAATGACTGTGTGAAGCGCTGGGTGAATGACTGTGTGGGTCCTTAGGGACTAGAAAAGCGCTATACAAATGCAGGCCATTTTCTCTCTTGTTTGTTTATCGCCCACTTTGCGTCAGAAAGAGGAAACCAGCGGATGTCGCGCTAAACAACAGCAGCACGTTTAAGCTTGATCAGCTGTTGTTAGAATTTATTTAATATTAATTTCTAGTACAGCTGATGTTTGCTGGAGCCACAGCTGTAAAGCTGCTGGTCATGATGTCGGTTTGGATATGTGGTGAGAGGGAAACATGAAGATGAAACCAGGAGATGTCCTTACTGAATCATCAGAGCTGAACAGGTGATGGAGAAACAGGTTTACCTTTTAGGTGACATGAATGAGTTGAAGGGAAGTTATGAACTGTTTCTGAGAGACAAATAACACCAGGATCCTTTTTTTATGTAGCTGACAGCTGGTAACTGTGCAGGGGCGGGTCTAGCAAAGTGTTGCCAGGGGGCCATGTAGGGCATTAACGGGGAGAGGGGGGCACAAGGAAATACTTTTCTTTCTTATTCTCATTTAAAATGTCTCGCTTTTAAAAAAATAATTATCTGAGTCTTACAACAAACAATTAATAGATTGATACATATATACCATCAGAACAGTGTACATCACTGTCACAACAGCGTTTGTTTTCATTCAAAGGCTTTATGATTTTTCCTATAATGGTGGGCCGGTCTCTAGTCATATTCCCCAGGATGATTTTTTTTTGTCCCAGTCCAGCCCTGTATGCAGCTCATCTGCAGTCTGGTGTTACCTACATCTTCCTATTCGGAAGGCAGAATTTCTGAGTTCTGAGTACAATCGAAAGCACCACAACTGCAGTTTTTGTGTTGGATGTAAAAAGCAGGCTAGAATCATGCGGCGGTCAACGACGGTCCAGGCGTGGGATTTCTCTCGTGGAAATGTGCACATTATTTTTTTCCTTTCTATTGGTAGGTGGCACAGTGCACTTGTGGCAAGTAAGCAAGCTAGAAGACTGGCAAACTTGCTGGGTATCCAGTTACGGAAGCAACACATTAACAAGAGAATTCTGAGTAAAACCAAAGTTACTTTCCCTAGTAACTAGTTACTCTGAAAGTAACGAGTAACTTGAAGTAACTGAGTTACTTTTGATAGAAGTAACTAGTAATGTAACTAAGTTACTAATTTAAAGTAACTTACCCAACACTGGTATGGGGTGGCCAGTTATACAAATTTAATTTTTGATCAAAACAAGATGGTCAAGATTAGATTTTTCACAATTTTTGTCTCACTTTGTCTTCTTTTATAAATCCAGTGTACTTTTTTTTTCCTCATGATGGGATCTATTATACTTTTCCTTAATGGTGGATGTTTACATAAAACAAGGAATATGTTTCAAAATGTGAGGTCAGCATATGTGCATATAATACCTCTTAGCTAAACGCTCAGGTGCTCTAAAGTGAGCCACACATGTCTGGCTGTGAGTAGCCCTACCTACTGTTAAATAGCACTCTGTGTTTTAAAACAGAAAATTGTGTTCAAGGGAGGTTAAAAGTGGCTGAAAATGTTTTATAGAATGTGGATAAACTGAAGAGCTACACTACAGCCCAGTGTAAGATAAAATACAATTATTTTAAACTATAAGTCAAACAAAGCTATTTTTGAGACCAAGACCACAAGCATGGAGCTGGAAATGAGCATAACACATCTCCTTTAAAGCAGAAAACCTTATTGTCATCACATACCAGTTGGGGCACATTTAGTTCAGTTTGCATTTATTATAATCTCAATTTTAACCAAAATAATTGCATACAGATATTTTATCATAAATGAGCAGGACAAATTGTCAGAAGGCTGAATATGATCTTACCTGGACAGGTGCAATTACAGCACAGGGCCCTCCTTCAAACTGCTCCAGTGCTGTGAGCTCACTTTCACTAAAAACAAATCCTGTGATAAACAGCAAAAAGATTTTGTGTCAATAACAACTTACAAAAACAAAACAAACAAACAAATGGATATCCAGCTGAAGATCTGAGGGCCACAGACAAAATCAGGGCGTAAACCGCAACAGGCAGGTAAGTATTTATACTTTCATTTTCATTTTCAGTATTTTGCATTTTAACTTTGTTTCAGCTAGAATTTCAAACAAAATCACTGCTTCCTGTCTTTTGGTCTTAAAGTCTGGATACAGTGGATTATTGCTTCATACCCCTTTTGGGCGAAATTAGTTTAAACTCTTATCAACATACTGAGAAAAAGTATCATACCTTGGGCCCATCTGCGGAAAATGGAGACAGACACTCCACTGGAGGGTCTCCCCCAAACCAAATCCACCACATCTTTATTTAACTCTGACATGTTAGCTTTCAGTGTTGGATGATCCAAAGTCAGTCCCTCTTCAGTCCAACAGCCAGGTGGAGAAAAGATAGGGCTGTTTACACCAACTTGCTTTTTCCTCTTGCTGCTGACAGTTTACTTTTCCGGGCAGGTCGAAACCTGTGGCATTGGCCACAAGCTGCCTGTACACGACAGCCTGACTACAAGTACTGACAGCACACTGGCGGGTAGGAATGACATCAACGTAACCACAGAAGCCTACCAAGTGATAGAAAAGACACCGTGCAGTTTATGAGAAAAACACATATTCATGTTTCGGTCTGTGGCGGAAAATGTCCATTAGGAATGGCAGATTACTTTCATATCCTCGATGAAGACCAACTAGTTTTTTACTTTGGTAAATGAATACTAATTTATACTTCCCGGGGTTATAAACCAGCTAAACATCTACCAGTTACTTAACGGCAATTTAAGAATCGTTTATTAAAAACTGATAACTAGATAACAATTTGCTTATTTTTGGCGACGTTGTTACCTTGCAAGACATTTAAGAAAATAATGCATCAAATTTTGATCTTAAGAACCGAGTTAGTTTGGTAATGTCAACAGTTAGCATTAGCATCACTACTAGCAGCTAATTTTTCATTGCTTTGTCATTCATTTGCTTTGCACATTAAAACCACGGCTAGAATCGTTACATGAACTCGTAGGTTTTCGTTAGCTTTATATTAGAGGCCTTAATTACCTTAATACACAGTCCGGTAATGGTATCCTGTATTGATGAAATTTTCTGGTAGCAATTTCACCATCAACCGCGTCTCTGTCATTCGTTTATTTACAACGGAATTGTGTGGGGGAAAAGAGAAGAGCGTACAATTGACGTACTTGCCCATTGGTTGAAATCCAGAAAGTTCCAGATGCGTCAAGGGCTGCGGCGTCAGCGCGTCGCCTCAATAGTCTAGAGACTTGTCAATCATATTAAAGAACCCCGCCCATAAATGGAAAGTGGTTTAACCGAACTAAAGCTCTCCTTAGCAACTTGGAGAAAGAAAAATATTATTATTAAAGTCTCGGAAATCTTCTCAATTAAATATTTTTTAAATAAACGGGCTCATACCAACAGGCATATAAAATATCCTCGTTCAGCGTTTCATTTTACCAGCTTTAGTCAGGACCTTTGCTTTTTTGGCCGCTACCCCTCTCCGTAGGAGCAATAGAGTCACCATCCGGCGCATGTGCACTGTATACTTTAAGCTAACTTTAACTTGCTGTCCACGCGTGTTTAGAGTCTCACTTTGGGAAAAGTGGGGTTTGAGCCCAGGGATTTTAGAAATATACGACGCGTTTTTCTTCAGAATGGGTGGTCAAGCTAAGGGTAAAAAGAAAAATAAACCGAAGAGGAAAGATAACCGTCCAAACAGGGGTAAGTTCACTGGTTTATCATTTTATTTACTGTGTATAACGTCAAATTCGTACGCACAATGTTTATAGAAAGGAAGGACTGTTATGTTTTGTTTTGAGTGCAGCTCTAATAAGAACTATTGTTACACGTGCACTTGTGACATCTCAGCAGATGAAGGATTTGTTGGTTTATCACCTCAAGAAAGGATGAAGGTAAGAATGCAAGAAAAAGCCAAGAAGAAGACAGCGGAGAAGTACTCAGTAGAGCAACTCCTACAGAAGGTAATGTTTACTACATATCCACAACAAAGGCAGGACCCAAATATGTCATTGCCTTAATATCATTTTATTCTTTAAATTCTAATCAGATACTGAGCTTTCCTTATGTACTGTGGTGTACAGACTGAAGAATGCATGGACAGTTTTGACTTTGAAATGGCCAGCCTTTTCTGTCAAAGAGCCCTGGATGTGGAGCCCACCAACCTGCAAGTTCTAGACATGCTGGGACACGTTTCCTCTGAATTAGGAGACACACAGAAAGCTAAAGAAATATCCTTTCTCGCTGCTTGTGTCCATAATTTTGTAATTTCACTACACTGCCGTGATAATTTCATTCTACTCTAATGCAGTGATTGTTGTGGCTTCCTTGACTCCCCTCTCACGTATTTCTACGTGCTGTGGAGCTTAGCCCAGATGTTGGCCACAGTAAGTACATGTACCTGGGACAAATCCACACAGGCCGGGAGGCTGTGGACTACTATACCAAAGGCATACAAGTCCTACTGAATACATTGGAGAAACAAGGAACAACAACAGTAAGTGATTACACATAGGACTACCCCTCTCTGTTTCTCTGGTTATGGAAAGTGAACTAGATGTCATGACTTTGTGTTCAAGGCTCCTGATTTTTTTTCATTTTCACAAGAGGGTGCTATTGGACAATGCATGTCTTAGTGACATGCATTGTTATGACAGATTTATGTCAAACCTATAAGCATCCTGTTGTTTAACTGTTACTGCAGACCTGTATTACTAATTTAAGATATTTACAAAACACTTTACCGACACTACAATGCACTAAAACTATGAACTGTGAACTCAACTTTGAAACAAAACAAATTTTACACTGAAAATGTGAAAGAGTAAAATGGTAGTTTTGGAAATTGTCAGAGGATGGTAGTTTTACAACTTCTGTCTTTATTTAAAAAAGAAAATATTACTCATTAAGTTTTTTGCGAAAGCAAAGATAAAATGTTTTCTCATTTAGAGGACATAATAATGTGCCATGCATTACAATGTTAACATTAAATTAGAACAAATGGAAGAAAAATAGAATAGAAGAATAAGGTTAAAAAGGTTAGGATACATTGTATTAATTGCACATGTATTAATCTGTCAATTTTACATTCACTTATTCAATATTCTTGTTGTTTAACTTTGTGACACCATGTTTATTAATATCATTGTGAGGTCTCTTTATTACTCTCATTCAGATGTCTTAAATATATTAGCTAGAAGTGTCACTTCTAGCTAGATAAGTGTGTCAGTACTCAATAACTGTGACAATGAGTCAACATGAACAGAGCAATGACTCTGAAAGTAAATTGGATAAATTTAATTCACGCAGTTTGCAACTCTGATGTTACTGCTTCCTTCCTGCTGTGACATGTTAATATGATTTCAGAGGAAAAGGCTTATTCAGATGGTGTCCCTTTTTATTCTGATCATTTCAAAAAGAAAACCTGTCTTACATTCTGTTTCATATAAGTCTCTTTCAGTCTCTTTTGATTTGTAATGAATAATATGAACTTTAGAAACTAAAGAAGTCTGCCCTTTGATTCATGCAGGCTCTGGCTGGAGCTGCTGCCCCACCAGATGAGGACCCCGAACTCCCCACAGAGAAGGATGTTAGTGTAGCCTACTGCTCCATCGCTGAGATTTACTTAACAGACCTCTGGTACTGGAGCACACAGAGTTATGCACTTGACACTGATAGGCCTGCCTTTGGTAATATTTTGAGATTTTCCTTTTCTGTGTGTGTGTGTGTGTGCATGTAGCATGGAGGAGGGGGCTGCCGACAAGTGCAGGGAGTTCATAGAGAAAGCATTACAGTATCGCCATGACAACCCAGAGGCTCTACAGCTTATGGCCAGTTACCTGTTCAGTACAGAGAGAAACCAGGTCAGTCCTCTCTCTCTCTCTCTCTCTCTCTCTCTCTGTCTCTCTCTCACGCACACACACTTGAGATGAGTTATCACCACATTAAAGCGGGAATCTGCTGAGTTAATTATTCTGAGCAAATTGAATCGTATGCGATTAATCAGCAGATGGACAGGTCATGCCGATAGGAATGTTAATTACTGGGCGGATCATTAAGGTCATGCAGTCATCTGCTAAAAAGAGAAAAGATGAGGGAAAAGCATATTGGACTAAATTTAGAAAACATTCCACAGGACCTTTTGAGTGTAACATTTGACAGTGAGTTTAGAACAATATCCTAAATAAACTTTCTGTATTTTTACATTACATGTATATTTGTGCATGCGGGAGACATTGCTAAATGAAGAGCATCTTAAACCACTGTTAATAGAAGGCATTCAAGGCAAAGGCTTTTTTGAAAGTATTTAAACATGTTTATTGTTTACTTGAAATGTAATCTAATTGAAATATGGCCTTAAATTACCACGTGGAAGTATTTGTTGGCAGTGCTGTCTGCCTCAATCATCCTCAACATGCACTGATGATACAACGAACAACATTCAGTTCACCTACCACTGTTTTTTGCAAACTATATGTAATGGGCATTTTCAAACCTCTGTACTGTCTCTCCATACTCTCCATGCACTCATATCACCAAACTGAGCAGCGAAGGATCTGTAATACTACCTGTAAGCTGTAGGGGTCAGGCTGGTTCCAGTCTCACTTCACACCTTTCCACATCCTGTGACAAAGTCTCTCTTTTTTTTTAAAATTTTTTTTTCTAAGAAACAAGAAAAAATAAATTGTTCCCAAATTAATCCAGGGGTTCTTGGTTTCTGTAGAAAATCCAATAGTTAGTCTGTGGAAGTAAATTATACAGTGGGATTAGTCTGTAGGAACTGATTTGTGTGAAGAGTGCATTCTCCAATTACTAACCCTTACTCCTTACTTACTCCTAACCCTTGCATAACAAATGAAATGCATATTTTTTATAAAGCTTTTTATATTTATATGCTCTTTTTATGTGTTCAGGAAGGCAAAGATTACCTGTTGAAGAGTGTTGGAATGTGGCTACCTGCGCTAAAACAGAGAGCAGCTTCGTCCAGCGCAGGGGAAGACATTCAGGTAGGCTGTAGCTGTGGGCTGGTATTTGTCTCACTTCCACCAGCCCCAGTAAGAGCCCGGTTTAGTTATAAAGCCCCTTTAACTAACAAGATTTTCACAGCATGCTATGCGGTATGCGCAAATATAAGGACAGCTGTACATATTAAAAAAAAAAGTAAGAGATAAAGAGGGAATGATAGAAGATGAAAGGTGGAGCACAGACTTGACAAACCTGTATGTATTTGTGTTAGAGTGCACAGAGAGAAAGCAAATAATAAATTCAACACCAGGAAGGGTTTTAAAGTATAAACAAGCAAAGTACAACATGGAAATTGATAAAGGAAAAATGGCTATAATGTCAAAGCTGGATGGGCTTTGAATAGCTCAAAATAAATTGCAGATTCAAATAATAAACAAAGTGATGTAAGAGGGTTTGGTGTGATGATTTGATACAATAATCCCAGTGACACCACTCTTATGACTCTTATCTTCGGGAGCAGGTTGATGTGAACACAGCCTGCTGACACTTTGGCTGTGATTAACAGCCACATAGCTGAAAAACGTTTTGTACCTTGAAATTGGATTGTGTTATTATCAGACAAAGGAAGAACTATGTTTGTGGATGCCTGTGAAAGCACTTACTGCAGAGGTGGTTGTATTGTCCTTTTTTTTGTCTTCTTTCTTTCTCTCCTTCAGAATGAGATCCCTCCATATGAGTCTCGCATCACCACAGCCAAACTGCTCATTGAGTCAGAGGAGTACGAGGTAAAATGTTTGCTGTGTCGTGCTCGTACACTCCCTTGTTGTTGTTGGTCTGTGTTTGTTTCGTGGTGGGAGGGCAGCCTGGCATTTTTTGCGTGTGCGCACATCTGTGTGTTTGTATGCTTTCCTTTCTGGTGAATAGCACTGAAGGTGGGAAGGCCATGCCTGGTCTTTATCCCCTCTGGAGTTTAGTGTCAATAATTGAAGAGTGGTATTTACAAAAAGGGATAGGGCTAAGGGGGGCACACAAGGGTGGAGGGATTGGGAGGAAGAGTAAAATAAAAAAAAATAAAAAAATTGAAGCTGTGGTCTGATGAATTGCGGCCATATCTCGAAACAGCATACTTCTCTACTAAATCACTCAGGAATTTCTGGTATTAATGGCCTTGATTTCAGTGGCTCACTGCCTTCAGTTCAGTGCTAAAACTCCTAACGCTGTCATTAACGCTTGAAGTCATTTTCGGTGATTACCGCCACACCAACAGCAGTTTAGCTACTTTCTATTGTGATCCAATGATTAATTTTCAGTCACTCTTGTTGGGTGGTTTATGGTTATTACTTACGGGGAATGAGAACAGTGTCCTTTCCCCCCCCTTTTTTTTTTCTCCTCTTCCCCCTGCTCACACCCAAATAGCTCAGCTGCAGTTATATCTTTGGGTGCATGTGTGCGGGAGATGGGCTGTCAGGTGTATCAGTAAAATGACAACGTCTCGGTCCACAGTTTCTGACATGTCGTTTGTCTTCATCCTGCTGTTGGTGTCATGAAGCCCGAACCACAAACCGCACCCATTCCTACTGCTTTATAACGTCAAATATTTTGCCATGTGCTCAAGTATGTGTACACACACACGCGCGCGCGCACACGCACACACACACACACACACACACACACACACACACACACACACACACACACACACGTGAAGGGCTATTTGGAGTTTCTGGCAATTGCATTTAAGGGTGAAAGTAGAGTAAAAGCAAACAATTTTCTGTCTGTCTCTCCCAGCCTGGGATTTGGGACTTGGATTTGATAGGATCCTCTCAGCTCTTTGCTTCCGGTACTTCTCTGTCACACACACTCACACACACATTCTCTCACTTTCACATTTAGCATCTCTCACTTAGAAGGATCTATGCACAGTTTTATGCTCTTTGTAAACTTTGCGTAAAGTTGTTTACTTCCAGTAGAGTTATTAGTTGGAAGGCTGTCTTTCGAAAATGGTGCCAGAATATAACCAATTGTCTCTTTCTCCCCATTGAATAATTTGTTTGATCCCCAAAGCTGGGCCAAGGCTTTGAAATTTGCATTAATATATTTGCCAAAAAATAACCCCAAACATATTAAAGAATTTTTTTTGTTTGTTTGTTTTCTGTAACTGCATACAGCAACGTCTAGTAAATAAATGTTAATTTTAGAATGGCACAAGGTGTAGAGGTACTACCATGTTCTTTGGCAGAAACTTCATCTCATGGTCTTTGTCTGTACTTTTGTGTTATGTGGATTGAATTCAAATTAACTAGGCCACAATAAGGCAGTGTTAGTGTGGTGATTATAGTGCATAGTGGTGGGAGATAGAAGTTTACTCAAAGAGTGGAGACTTCCCCAGAAGTCTCCACTGTCTGGTCTTATTTTCCACCCCACAAATTCAGATCAGCACCAAAATTGAGCGGGTTCTTTCTTTGCCTTATGCTCTATCTCCCTCCACCAATTCTCATCAAAATGAGAAAGATTTTGCTGAAAAACACTGGGAAGATGTTTTCAAGACAAACTGTCTTTAGTGGGTAGACACTGTCACATCTCTTGGGCACTTTACTAGGTCATAGACCCGTCTCCCCACCGTCTCAAAACTCAAGGTTTCTTATGAGGGTAGTTGGTTGTCATTAAAAAGCGTCAGCAATAATAATGTCAAACTCAGAGCATGTGCAAATATTACAGTTTATTTATTTTTAAAATACATAGTTATCTTTTATAATAAAAATTTTGTCAAGACTGTGGCTTTCAGTTGTTTTTTGGAGGAAATCTTTAAAAATAAAAAACCTTTGCCACATGAAAAGCTGAATGTGATAGTAAATTTGACTGAGAAAGGGATAAGAGCATGAAAACCATGACATAGGCTGGTTGTACTTGTGCTCCATTGTGCGATTGTCTTGTTTACTTTAAAAAACGTGATAGAAAACATTCCAAACACACCGTGTTAATAAATTCATGAAAACATCAGTTTCACAATTGCTGCTTTTCTCTTCAGTCAACTGTTTCTGCAAAACATGGATCTGTGCCACTTAAATTAGAAGAGGAGAAAAAAGTCACCAAAAAGGCTTTTGCGAGTCTTTTTTTTCCTCCCTTTTTTGATTAGTTGAATAACTGCCAAGTTTGTTTGTGATTTCCAGAATGGAAATAGATTAAGAGCGCACGAGGGTGCTTGAAAGCAAAAGAAGTGAGAAGTGAGACAAACGTGTTGGTTTTATTGTCAAATATCCCCATATTTGTGAGAGCGCTTGCAGCGCTTAAACAGGTTTGTTATTGGTTTGATTGATGGAAAATTAATTGGGTTTTCATTTGGTTTTTGTCATTTGTCTTCATTAATGTTTGGTTCCAGCGTTTAATATGGGATACTTTGCTGCTGTTAAAAATCTTTAATCTGAATATATCTGATATTTTCAAGCAGTTTGAAGACCATGTTTTCTGAGGTTTCCTGATGTTTTATAGAATAAACTCTAAACAGTGTAATGCAATCAGTGTGGAGATGATTGGTTGCTTACTTGTTTGTTTATCAAGCAAAAATACCAACTATTATATGGTGCCCATCTTTTCCAATATGAGGGTCTCTGTAGTATATGGTAGGAAATTTCATTAAAATAGTCACATCAGTCTTCAAGTTTGTTGACCTTTGAATGGGAGTGGGGGCATCAGTGATTTATAGGAATTATGTTAATATATATATATATATATTATTTACATACATAATTTATTTTGCTTTATTCTTCTATGGCATAGTTTGCACAAGGTGCTGCAAACATTTTAGACCAGACATCTCTGAATCTGCTGTTCCATCCCACAGGTGCTCTGTTGGATTGAGAGCTGTTGACTGTGGAGGCCATTTGAATGTATTGCCATGTTCAACAAACCACTGGGGTACACTGTGTTGTTCACATAAAGGAATTTACATGGTCACTAACAATACTTGGGTAGGCTATGATATTTAAATGAGGCTCAGGGGCCCAAGGCATATCAAGAAAATATCTCCCACACAATACACCACCACTTATCTTAGCATATCTTATCTTCTCATCAGACCAGGCTGTGTTTTTTCCAATCCTGGGTTGTTCAGTTTTGATGAGACTATGCACATTTTCCGTTTCCTGTTCTTAACTGACAGGAGAGACACCAGGCCTGGCCTTCTGTTTCTCTTCTGCATACTTTGGGTGTCATAAGTGGTTGTTTGAGTTACTGTTGTCTTTTTATTAGCTTGAGGCAGTTTGACTATTCTCTTCTGATCTCTGATATCTCATCAACAAGGCATTTTCTCCCAAAGAACTGCCACTCACTGGATATTTTCCTTTATCAGAGCATTGTCTGTAGCCTAGACACATTTGTGTAGGAAAATCCTAGTAGTTCAGCAGTTTGTGCAATACTTCTGGCACCAACAACCAAACATTACAAGTCACTTAAATCACCTTTCTTCTCCATTCTGATGCACAGTCTGTAGCCTCAATGCATATCATTGGCTGATTAGATATTTGCATTAACTAGCAGTTTGAACAGGTGTGCCTAATAAAGTGGCTAGTCAATGATGTATTTTATAGTCTTGATTTAAAAAAATCAAAAAACAGCGTGGTGACAGCGTTTTCCCTACTGTAACACGCGCACAAACATTACCGTGATCACCCATCACAACCACTGATTCACTTGCCACACAGCAGACAGACAGACAGACAGACACCCTCCCCTGACAGCCATTCAAGTGTCTCTTAGCTGAGGCGTCGCAGAAGCTGATGGGTAGTTACGCACCTTGTCATTGTCACTCTTCTTTGGCTGTATTTTATTTATTGAATGTTTCTGTTCTTATATTTAGTTCACAATGTACAGCTTGTACTTTCCTATATTGCTTGCAAGTACAGTTAGCAGTGACATCCCCAGGATTTATTTACTTAAGTCTCGATGTCCCTGTTTACGTGCGTGTGCATGCATGTGTGTGAGATATAGCTTGCCCTTGCTTGTAAAGTGATTTGTCTTTCTCCTGTCTCTGCTGTGCGCTCCAGTAAAATGATTCTGTTAAACAAAATTGCCTGAAGATTACACAAATGCAGAAATGGATACATGAGCGCGCGCGCACACACACACACACACACACACACACACACACACACACACACACACACACACACACACACACACACACACACACACACACTGTGCACATGCCCACGATGGACATTATAAATGAGTTCCTCCACAGAATGCAGGTTTTTTTCTTTTGGTTCCTTCAACAGTCCTTAAAATAAGGAGGACAACATGTATGTATCGTCTTGCATGTGTTATTGGTTGTGTGTCTCTGTAGCGCACTGTTGTTTTTCTTGAACCACTTTTGCAATGTTTATTAAGATTTTTTTTTTTTTTTTTTTTTTTTTTTTTAACCTCTCGTCCAATTTTCTGCCTCCCCCCCCCCCTCCTTCGTAGTACAGCCTCTTTTTCTCCTTATCTTCATGGGAATATTAATCTTGTTGTTGTTTAGAGCATGAAGCGGCCTAAGAATCTCTGAATCTTTAATTACTCGCCCCTGGGCTGACCGGTGTAGTTAGGAAGATGTGCAGTTGGAGACGATATAATGGTTATCATTGCTCACTTATCCTGGCTCCCAGATATCTCTTGTTCTATTTTTGTAGCTCCAAAACTGCCTGTTCTATCACTTGTTTAATACCCAAGCAGATCTTTTCTCCCATCTTTTATATCTAGTGCTTGGCTCGATTTACTGTGTGTGTGTGTGTGTGTGTGTGCAGCTTGTGTGTCTGTCACTTTGTAGTGATACAGTGAAAGTAGATAGTAGATCATTCTGAAGCTGGACATGAATCCATTCATCATCGGCTGGGATTAGATGTTTTTGTTTGTGTATTTTTAATCAGTCATTAATTAATTAAGGACAATGGTATTTCAGCTGATAATTGGTCTGGCAATCAATCAACTGACTCCCTGACATGCATATTTGCACAATCTTAATGAGATACTCTCAATTAACCTGACACCCCTTACTCTATGCAGCCAACAGACCTCTTTATCGCCACCGGAACCGCATAGACTTAATGAAAAGAGCAGAGAACTCCAACGAGCAGGAGGGGGGGGGGGGAATTAGGAAGCTCTCCAGCTAATAAGACTCCCTTAACAAGAAACAAGTGCTGCTTGTTGTGCTCATTGTTGTGTGCAGGCTTTTTTTGTAGTGTGTGACTGTAAAGTGGTGTGTGTGTGAATGCACAGGTCCGTGCGTGTCTTTTATTCTTGCCCTTCACCACGGGTGATTGGCTAACAGTCGCCTCCAACCTGAAGTAGACAAAAATCAATATATCATCACCTGGGGCCTCACACACAAACGCACGCACACACATATACCACAACCACAGGTTCCACAAGGAGGGAGACAGAGCAAAACAAACACCCAGCCTACTTTAGTCAAGGTCTGATTTCTGTAATGGAAACTTCCCACAGAAACTGACCCAGACAGTGCTGTGACAAAGGTCACCTAACATTAAACCCCTTTGAGACCTCACATCGCCTCCACAGGACACTACAGGGAGGAAATCAGACAAATGCTTCAGAGGAAGGGGAATACGAGCTCTGGGTCTGGTTGGTCTTTAGGTTTATCGTGTATCCTAAGGAGTGGAGGGGGCTACTATGAATATATGGTATTGACTGCTCTGGTCTTTCCCTGCTGCTTGTCTCTAATAAAGACAAGATGCTGGGGAAAAAGGCAATGGTAGACGGTGGCTAAAGTGACTATCGACTGTGTGATAAGTACTTGTAAGTGTATCTATTGACGATCATGTCTGTTGTCTTGTTGGTATTGACGGTGCTGTGTATGGGTTGCTGACCTGTTCGATGCTTATCAGACCCTCTGATCCATTTGATTGATTGGGCTGACTGGAAGATGTGCTAGATTGTGTGCAACAATATTGTCTTTACCTTTATGCATGTTGGTTTGTCAGTCAAACCTGAGAATAGAGGGAGTACTGATGAATTTCTACAGACAAAAATGAGTGTAGTATGATTGTTGTTTGTAATTTTAATACATTTTTAAAAATGGTAACTATCTGTTTGTCTCTCTTTAAATTAGATGGCAGTAGATGTGTTGGAGAGTCTACTAGAAGAGGATGACGAAGTTGTCCAGGTAAGCGATGAAGTCCTGTTCCGGCTGTTGTAATTTAAGGTCTTTTTTTTTTTTTTTTATTCTACTTTTCATCGTAATTATTTCTCTCTCTGAACTTGAAAATGTAGCGTTTTGCTTAAATGCATGTTTTCTCTTTTGTTATGGGGTCTTTCAAACCGGTCGTGGCAGATAGCTGCCCCTCCCTTAACCTGGTTCTGCAGGATGTTTTTTCCTGATAAAAGGGAGTTTTTCCTTCCTACTGTCGCCAAAGCGCTTTTGGCATTATATAAATACAACTGATTTGAATAGGAAGTTGTTGTGAGCACATTTTTCTTGTTTCCAGGTTGCTTACCAGCTTTGGTTGTAGAAAGGATAACATTACCGCAGATTTTTAGGCAGGATTAACTTCATAAGCTACCAAACTGTTGGAGGTGTGATCAAAAAGTGGCACAAAAACTTGCCTGATTTAAAATGTGCCTTAAATGTAAGACTAGCCAATCTTCTTGGTTATGTCAAGACAGCTTCTAGAATGGTTATTAATTTTAGATCAAGTCCTGTTCTGAGCTGTTACTCTGTGATTTCAGCTTCTGCAAACAGCAAAATTCAGTTGCAAACAGCTTCAGATTTCTTTGGTTATACCTTTTGTGTACCTATGTACAAACTTGCAAACAGCAGAAACAGTGTTGTATGGATCAAAGTGTGGATGTGATTGATACATCTGTAAGTAATCCTGTTGAGACAACTGAACTCACGTATTCGCTCGAATGTCTTTTAAAATTGGCAGATGTGAAAAACTTGATTTCAGTTTGACCAGGGAATACAACCAAAAATACCTACCATTCTACTATTTACCTGTCATAATACTGGTGCCAGGCAAAGTGGGGAAAGAAAGCAGCTGAGTCTGAATTTCAGGGTAGTCTGTCCAGACTAACTTTGGCGATTCTTAATCTTAATCCTGAATCACCCATTTTAAAACTTTTTTTTTTTTTAATATTTTGTTTCCAATGAGCCAAACTGTTTGTAATTTTTTTTAACATGGTCTAGAGCAATAGTTCTCCAGGCTTTCTTGTGCTCTCTCAAAATTGTTCTTTGGAGATTGGCTACTTTTTCACTCATTTTCATTTGTTACACCACTTATGAATCATCAAGCATAAAAAAGCCCCTTTACTCAAGGAAAGATCCAGTGTTGTGTGTACATATAACAGACAACTTGGCAAACAACCAATTTTAAATTGTTTCCGTAGGCACTTTATTACTAACAGTCTGTCACAAAAACACATAATTTGTTCCCCTTTCTTTTGTCGAATCTATGAAAAATAACAAAGATAACGCAGTTTGACAGGCATAACATACCATTTTTACAACAGCAAGGTGATTCACAAGAGATATTAGCTGAAAAACATTCTCGATATGGTGCGTAGTGTGTCTTAGAAAAATTAGGGAAGCTGGACAAGTAGAATGCAAAGAAAGACATCAAAAGGACTAAAACAAAAAGTACCTGCAGGAAATGAACAGCGTCTGAAAGTCAAATGATTTAGAAATAAAAAATAAGCAAACATTAAGGACCCGACAAACAAATATTAAAGGTTGCTAAAGGAGGTCAAACCAAATATTGACTTTCAAGCTTGTTAGAATTGCGCAAACTCTGTTTTTGCCTTGTATACAGGATTTCCATGTGTGTTTGCATATGTGTCAATAAGTCACTGCACTTGTTACCCATTTTCCTAGCGAATATCTAAAAAATGATTAGAGTGCTTGTGAGTTTTGCTCTCTACTGTATGTGTGCGATAAGATTTGATGTCATTTTTGAGTCCAGTTGATAAGATGTTTATATACAGTCAATGGTCCTCTTGCATACAGTCTTTTTATAATACAGTAGAAACTGCTGGGTAGGTATAAAGCAAAAGCAACTCTTTTTCATTTCAGTGGGAAGGATCATCTCAGTTTATATGCTTAGACAGTATATTAAAAAAATTAATGTAGACTCCAGGTTCGCAAAATGATTGAAGTTTGTAAATTTTGGACTTTATGATAAAGCAGGTTTGGGCGAGCGTATCTTGTGTTGGCTATAGTAAGAGCTTGTCACATTCAGTTTCAAAATGCGAAGAGTGCAATGACCAAAATGCTCACCTCAAGACTTCAAGACAGAAATACAGTAATCTTTGGATGACGTCATAGCGGTTCACACATCTAGAGCTTAGTTCCTTCTGCTGAGCTCTGTGTACTCCCTGCATTTGCATTGCTTTATCTCAGCACTTATGTGCTCACACATAGTCTGCCGCTGAACTTATTAGAGTGAATTGCAGTATTTTTCTGTGCTTTAGTATGAGCTCTGTGCTGTCAGTGTGCTCAAAATCCCCACTGTCGCTGCAATAGAAAGCGAAGGTGTGCCACTAAGTGTCAGACAGAAAAGCACGGTCGTGTCTCTCTCTCTCTCTTTCCCCCACTCCCCCTCAGGCTCAGCCTCCCACACACCCCTCAGCTGACAGATTGAGAGCAGTCATCAGGGGGCTGAACTTTTAAACTCACTTCAGAGACGCACTGCTGTGACACTCAATTTGAGCATGCCCACAGCCAATCAAATATTGGTACTGTCACCAGTTCTGGTGGTCAGAAAGTGTATCGTCTGATCACAACATGGGTACATTGTTAGAGTCATATCTGTGATGTCAGAAATGTATGACAGACACATTTAAAAGCATTATATTCTCTCTCTCCCTTTCTTTCACCTCTTTGTCTTACTTTTTCTCTTATTTCTCTCTTAAGTGCAGCAGATAAGAGGTTAGCGCTCTACTCCTTCTTCTTTCTCTTGCATATCTCAAAGTTGGAACCTTACTTATATAACGTTAAGTCTGCAAAAACAAGTGAGCTACTTTCTTGCAAATCTTGTTTCAAAGGTATTCTGTTGATTCATGATGCTTTTGTTCTTCCTTCAGTAGCACCATATGGAAACTGAGATGTGCCTTCACTTTGAAATTACAATAGTCCCAGCGATTTGATTGACACACACAAAATGTATTTTATTACGCGTGCCTCGGTCTGGGGTTGGAGTAGGACACAGTGGATTCTCTGAAGTTCTTAATTAGCAAACTTTCACATGTTTTAATTCTGAGTGCAGATGCTCAGGCAGACTATACTACAGACGCAAATATTTCACAGTGGACCATCTGCACAGAATTTCCTAGCATTGTTCTGAGTGTTTAAAGACGGGCTTCTTATTTCTGAAGTTAAAATTTTGAATTTAAGTGACCCAATTACACTGTCTCACTTGAATTTACACATTTTATTCTAACTTCTGCATTCAGGGAAATGTTTTAGTGATAAAAATGTCGTACCGCTGGGCCTGCAACAACACTACATTTATCCAGTGCTGCTGTTGTTCTGATAAGTATGGCTGCAGGGGGTAGCCTCCCACTCAGCATGCTGAGTGGCAATTCTGAATTCAGTGTGCCATGCCTTGATGTGTTTGTTAGCTAAATGGTTGATTTGGCAGGGGCGCTGGTCCCTACTGCCTCTGCTCTCAGTGAATAATGAATAAAGCTAATATTTGTGTCTTGATGCTTGAAGAACAGTGGGTGGGTGATCTTTGGCCTGTGATGAGAGGCGATCTCACACCTCCAAGTTCACTGAGAGTTGAACGTGAGAGTGTTTAGAGGTAGAGGATGAAGCACAAGTTAGTGTTTGAGATTATGCAGAGGCAAAAATGTGTTATTGTGAAAAAGAAAGAAAATTAGGTGCTTTGGTGTCTTACAGCAAAGTAACTTACAGTTAAAAATATCATTCCCTTTTTGAACTCTGTGGTTCAAAAAGGGAATGATGGCAAATGATCTATTTTAAAAATATTGCTCTAGGTTTTTTGATATATATTCAGCTGAGACGAATCTTAGTGAACTGATTCTAATACTGTGAGTTTGCTAGGTACACCTTTTCAACTGCTCATTAACAGAAATATCAGCCAGTCATGTGGCCACAGCTTAATGGATTTAGACATGTAGACACGGTCAAGACATGACCTGCAGTTCTCTGGATGAAAATAATTCGTTCGTGCCAGAACTCAGAGGAGAATTGCCACACTGCTTCGAGCTGACTGGAAGGCAATAATAACTCCATACGCAGTCATTATTCCAGAGGTGTGGAAGAGAACATCCCTGAATGCTCTTCATAGAAGCAGATGGGCTACAGTAGCAGAAGACCACACCAGCTGCTCAGCTAAGAACAGAAACCTGAGGCTACAATTTGCAGCAGCAAAATTGGACAACTGAAGATTGGAAAAATGTTGCCCGGTCTGATGAGTCTCGATTTGTGCTGTGACCTTTAGATCGTAGGTCAGAATTTGGTGTAAACAACATGAAACCACTGATCCATCCTGCCTGGTATCAACAGTTCAGGCTGCTGGTGAGGGTTTAATGATTTTGGGGTATATTTTCTAGGCACACTTCAGCCCCTTAGTACCAAATGAGTATCTTTTAAATGTCACAGTTTGCTTCCACCAGGATATTGTGGTGTGACGTGAACAGTGACGTACAGTTCGCTGTGCTCCAATTGCCTCCTAAGTCTCCATATCTCAATCCAGTAAACCAGCTTTGGGATGTGGTGGAAAATTAGATTTTCATCATGGACGTGCAGCTGACAAATCTGGAGCAACTGTGTTATCCTATCATGTCGATATGGACCAAAAATCGCTGGAAGAATGTTTCCAGCACGTTTGTTGAATCTGTGCAGCAAAGTTCTGAAGTGGAGTAACATAGTAATAGCAAGGTGTACCTAATAAACTGTCTGGTGTATATGGTACAAAACTCTGATTCATACATGATAAATAATTGTTTTAGCATATTAAGTAATACTTCAAAATGCAGTTTATTTAATCTGGTGTTGTGTCAAAAGATAAAAACATATTTTAAAGCACATACTTGAATATTCTCACATTGATAGTGAGCTAGTAATTCTCTGGTGGGCAAATCAAAAATCCACAATCATATTTATTGGTTTAAAACTGTATGGTATTTAAAAGCTTGACTCAGTAAATGAGTATTACACAACTGAACAGATGTTTTTCTTCTAAAGCAGACGCAAGTAGTAAGTGGTAGAAAATCCCTCTTTGCAGTTTATGAGCAAGAAAAATACCATGCTGTGAAAACATTTAGACACTTAAAGAAATGAAATGGCATTTATGTTGCATTGTTCTACTCCTATTCACGCCCTTATAAAGGTCTTTATTGAATTTGTACAGTGCTTTGTTTATTATACACTTATGGATGGATGCATTTGGAAGTGTGTGTGGGTGGGTGTGTGGGTGTGGGTGTGTTCTAAGGTGTCGAACCATCAACAGTCTAATTTTTGATAACCTGCTCAACTTCCCAGGCAGGGAGGGGTTTTAATAAGCCTCATGACTGCGACTTATTCACGACTACGAATGTTTTTTGTTTATCAGTTCACTTCATTTAGTGGCTCTTCATGTAATCCCAATGTGTAGGTGATGCATCTCAGTTTGTTTGACTAGTGTGATGATAGTATACTGAGCCAAGTGAAAGAGATGGGGCCATTCAGTTGGCAGCTAGATTACCTGGTTAATTCTAAGAAGGTATTTGGATGTGGTAGCCTAATAACAGCCTGTGCTAAAGAACAGCTTATCTATGATTTAGATGCATTAGAGCTGTTGTTTATCTGTGACATCAGGATTTATTCTGTCTCAGAATAAACCTTTAGGATGTGATTGCATGCTTAGGCTCAAAAAGCCTCGACACAGTAAAGGCAGGGAGTCGGTGTTACTTTATTTGAGGGAAATCTGTGTATATTCTTGCTTTTCTGAGCATTTGATAAACAGAAACATCTATGATGTTTGTGTAAATGATACCCTAATCATCACAACTTCTAAACTAGCAATTATAGTTATTCCTAGGGATTTCTTTTCTTCCTTTCAGTATTGTCGCTTACAAAAATCAGCAGATTGTAGAACGTCCTGTTTTGTGAAATATCATGCAGTCACAGATGGAGTCTAAAGTGTTGAGACTCCTTGTTCTTATTTTTAGTGTGATAGTACTTGGAGTCTTTTGCTATATGTTTGGGATCACAAAAACATACTTGTGAGGAATAATAAGGTACAACACTCGAATTATTTGTGGAATCAAACCATATTAAAACCATCATTTAATGTAATAGCTAGTGCAAAACTGCCAACAGTCTAAATTGTGAATATGATATGAATTTAAAGGCCCAGATGTTATTTTCCTGAGGCAATTCATTTTTTCATTATGTTATATTATGTTACAGTTGAGTATTTATTTTACTAATTGCATCTTTTGCTACAGAGAGGGGGAAAACAAACTGAAAATTGTGAAAACAAGAAGTTTGAAATTAATGGGAAGCTACACTTATGGGCTATCATTTGTAAATGAGTACATTATGTCATGATTTTGTCAGGGTGAATTATTATGTGAGTGACTGATTGCCTGTGCGTGTCTGAGACTGTGTATTTCTGGTTCCATGTAAAATGTGCGAAACCCGTTTGTCAAAGACGGATGTTGGATTTCATTCTCTCTGAGGGTCAGAAAATGTTTTCCCCTTGTCGTAACTGACTGTCACTCTAAATCTTTGCACCTCACACCACATAAACTGTCTGTGTCGCTTTGCCTCGCAGGTGTGGTATCTCTCTGGCTGGGTGTGCTACCTCCAGTTGGAAAAGGCAAAGGAGCAGCAGGAGAGGGAAGGAAGAGAAGCAACAGAAGAGGAAAAGGAGGAGGGGACGGCATTGAAGGAAGCTGCCAGATCATACTTGACTAATGCTAAGAAGGTAGTCCAGTCATAATGACCTCATATATATATGTTTCTAAGCTAAAAAGCTGGGGTGTAGTGGAAAGAGTGAATAAAAACTGAAAGCTGCCATTTGAAATTATCCAAACCCTTTTATTAAACTTGGTACACAAAGTTAATAAAAGGTTAAGATGACTCCTTTAATGATGCACTGATGACATGTGTTCACTGGCAGTGGTTTTTGGAAGTGTCCCTGAGTCTATGCAGTGTTTTTCATTACACGGTCGCATCTGTTTTTAATGCAGTACTGACTAAAGGTCTGAAGAGCAAGGCAACTCGGCATTGATTTTTAGCCTTGTCCCTTGCTTAGAAAGATTCCTTCAGATTCTCTGCATAATTTAATGTTATGTTGCGTAGATGATGAAATCCACCATTTTTTTTTTTTTCAAGCACTGTTCCTAAACTTTTGAATCATTTGTTCAACCAGAGTTGTAAAGAACTCCAAAACCACCTTAGAATCTGCTTGGAATACCACATAACTTAAATTAAGACGTGTTCCAGCAGGTTTAAACATTTGTTGAAAGTCTGTGTGCTACAATTATTCAGCTATTTGATGATGCAAGTCATTGTTTTAAATGTGCATTTTACATAAAAGCAAACAGGGTTGTAATATGAGCCATTAAATCTAAAGCTCAGTATAGCTGTCAATTATCTGTGATCTCAAAATAAATGATTCTTTGACACTGCACTGCCATTGTAACACATGTGTGTGTACTTCACTAAAGCATGTCCTTTCAGGACTTTTTTTTTTTTTACTTCTAGTACATCACATTTATCCATCTTAGTTATCAGAATCCCATGGCCAGTGCCTCATTGTCTTTTGGCCGTATACATGCAAAAATGGAACAAAATATGTTATGGTCCCGACTTCTCAATGGTGATTATTTGTCTTACATTACAGTTAACGAAATGTTTTTCTGGTTCGGCAAAAACAAAGAACATGAAGATGCCACTCTGAGGTCTGACTAATTGTGATGAACATTTCTTCCTATTTTTTCTGTAATTAAAAATAAAATTCTTCCAAATAGATCAAGAACACAATCTTTAGATCGATCTATAATTAACGCATGATTAGCTGCAGACCAATATACAGTTTGTATTTTTATATTCTAGTTATGTGTTTCCTTTCGTAGTTTCTGAGTAGTAATTGTGGGTACAGATGGTTATATCCAGCACACTGTCACAATAGTTAATTCTTCTGAGAGCTGGTTGTCATAGAAAGGGTACATGCAGTACTGTGAATGTGAGACGATCCTAGCTAAGCTTCATTGTTGCTGCGGAAATGTCTTTGTATAATCTCAAAGAAGTGTAAATATACCCCCTACTCTCTTTCCTATTCCCCCTCACACACACGAGCACACTGTCTAATTCATTCTGTCGTTCTGTCAGGGAGTAATGCCTCTATGGAGCAGTGATTCATGTTAGTCTAAAATCCAATAGGCTTGTAAATCAGACAGCACGGAGTGACGGATGGCAGGCTCCACCTCTGATTTTTCTTTTTTCTTTTTTTCTTCCACTCTTTGCTTTCCTCTCCATTTCACCTCCTCACCCAACTACACACCCTTTTTCCTTCTCTCCTACCCCGCCGTGTTCTTCTAGAGATGAGTAGGGACAGCTTAGTGACAATATATTGACGTCTGTCTCTGTGGCCAGCCGTGTATTGATGGGCCTATCTAACAGGCTTCCACTGGTGATGTCCACAACTGAGATGGGAGCGAGGTGGACTTGGAGCTGCCAAGCAGGAGAATGGAAGAATCTATCAGGATAAAAATAAGTGTGTGCAGTGTGTGAGATTTAATAACTGGGGAGAAAAAATAAAACAATCAGAAAAAAAATGGAACTGAGAAATAGGGTCGTTTAAGTACTAAGCCATTCTTTGCATGGACAAAAAAAAGAATGCAAAGGAATAAAAAGGTGAAAGACTGGCAAAGAATTGGGTGAGGCATCGGAGCATGACAAGTAAACAGCAAAGCAGTTTCTTTGTAGAGTGAGCGAAGCAACAGGCGCAGAATAATGTGAAAGGTAAATGCACAAAGACCTTGAAAAGGTGAGATGGAATGTGGAGGGAAAACAGCCCCCTCGTGGTACATTTAATTCCACAGCTTGGTACACAATGTACAGATGTGTGCATCTGTGCATTGTGTAGCCGCGATGTGCAAACAAAGCTTGGATATAAAAACATTTTTTTAATATATCCGAGCTTTGTTTCTGAGCATTACTGTGAGTGTTAATAATTAATGATGAGTCAGTCTGCTAGTTAAAATGGTCTCCAACATGGAAATGAGGCCTCAAAGCCCAATGGCTTGTTTTGGCGCCGGTCCACTTCTGTGCATACTTTATGGCTTTGTCTCTGTGTGTGTGCGCGTGATATACTGAGCATTCAGGCATTCATAGGTGCTCTTATGTTGATGCATACATTTAATTTAGTTGTGTGTGCCAGCTTGCATGCATATTATTTGTTAAGAAATTGTTTGTCATTCATCTTTTTTCCTGATCGATACTTGTTCACTCTCACGCACTATATTCAGCTGTGAGGCTCTACAAAGGAATGATGGGCAAGAATGGATGGGTCAAGAGGACAAATAGGAAGTGTAGGAGGGAGAGCAGGAGTGGAAAAATAAAAAATGGGGGGGTGAGGAGGGAACAGATTGGATGTTGGGTGTGTGTAGGTGCGGGGCGTGTAGCTGGTGAATAGTGGCGAGGGTAAAATCAATAGTAAACCGGACGTGAAATGGAATTTGAGTCTCAGCCAGATAGGGTGCGATTGAAGAAGGATCTGCAGTGTATGCACAGAGGACAATGTTATATGTGTGTGTGTGTGTGTGTGTGTGTGTGTGTGTGTGTGCAAAGAAGCTGCAAGGCAGCTAGGGCAAACAGAGGTCAAAAGCTTTACTATTTGAAGTGTCTGAGACGGTATCCCATGAGCACAGATTGTGGGTAGGATTGGTCTAAGGTGTGCTTGTCATGTAATTTTAATGCCTTTCCCTGCAAGGCTGTGACTGGGGGACTGAGGTGTTAAGTTGTAAGCGTGTGCATGTGCATATATGTGTGTGTGTGAGTTTTTGGCCATCACTTCACATTCAAAGGAGCTCTAATTAGGGGCCAGCCTCAAAACTATATCACAATATTACAAGAAAACGTATTTATTTATGGTTATTTATCTAAAGATGTAGCAAAAAATACTGATCAAAGTTTTATCGATGCTTGCAGACACCAGCATTTGTGTATGTAAGAAATGAAGGGCAATTTTCATCTTCCTTTTCACATGAGCTACTGTCATTGATGGCACGCTTCCTAATTCAAAGTGTGAATCTGTTTTTATGGGTTTTTCCTGGAAATTGTAGCACTTTAGAAAAACAATGACTAAAGTAACTTAACCTTGTAAGTGTTCAGGAGCTATGCAATAAAACTGAAAAACATTTTATACCTGGGAATGTTTTATCATTTTAACCAGCTGCTTAAAGCCCTCCTTTACTACCATGTAGCTTCATCAGTAGCTAGCAATGCTTGGTTGTTTATCTTTGGGTCGCACATCTGCAGCTGCTAGTAGCTCCTCGTCCTTCATAGTGTGGTTCTAATCCACAGTGATTTTTGCCTTGAAACATGTTTGCTTCATGGGAACTGTTTTCTGGGTTCCCACGAAAGATGTTGGGGGTTGTTGAAGCAGCTTCTTTTTTAAGTAGCAAATTGTCATCTGAGGCTGACATGTGGTTGTTCTGCACACTTTTCCATCATGTCTGAAATTATTAGGGGTTGTTATCGTGGATGATATGATGAGCTCTAAGCACCATTGCTGGTGACGGAGTGTGTTGATGTTTTTGCTGACAGTGATACAGAGAAGTTAAAAGGTAGAAAATGTGTTGAAACAATTACTTTAATTATAGCTCTCGTGTTTTTGGGAGTGCTGTGTTTTGGCAAAGAAAAAGATGGTGATAACTTGATTGTAGTCACGGAGAAACTTAAAAGAAGAGTAAGATTTTACCATTATTCTTCAAAATAGTATATACGTGCGTGTGTGTGCGCGCATCAGTACAAGTGCTTGATGAGCGTAAGAAGACCTGTCTGCCTCCTTGACAGGAAGGTCATTTGGCAAGAATGTAAGTGAAAGAAGGCAAAAGGAAAGTGCACTGAGGGAAAATAGTCAGGAGACAAGCTGGGAGAATGAAGGTATTACCAAATGAAATAAAGGCTGAGATGAAAGTGGAAGTTAAGCACAGGTGTGGAGCAAAAGTTGAACAATGATGGAATGATTAGGCTTTTACTGCGTAATCAGCCTGTCCTTTTATGCGAGTTCTAAAAAAAAAAGGTTTCCACCAAAAAATGAGAGGAAAATATATTTTCTGTGAAGGGTACGTTTGTGCTTATTAGACTTTCGTCCACTTCGTGCTGGACAATCCTGTTAATCTATGGTGGCTCCTACCATAGGAACAACACATCAGACATCTTTGTCTTTGCTTAATTGGAGTGTTGAGTTAATGCATTTTTGACTTTTTATTTCTTCTTTACTGTTCGATATTTCAAAACAAGCAGAAGGCCCCTGCAGGTTTTATTTAATGACCATAAACAGAATGAGGCTTCATTCAGCTCCCAAAGCACCGTTGCTTACTTGAAATAAACATAATTCTGTTTTGAATTAAATTTCATGGGCCCATTCAATTCTATTACCGGTGATCGGAGCTGATGCTGTTGTTATCATGAGCTCAAACTTGCCAACTCTTCTCAGCAGAAATTTCTTCACTGAGTGCTGCCATGTTGATTTATAGTGGATCGCGTTACTAAATGTCGGAGAACCTGGAGCTCAGTGATGAATTATAACTTTCAATTTATTTTTCTCCAGTTCCCAGGTGAACATGCACTGGCAACAGGCACAGCAGAAACATTCTTGAACCTTAAGAAATAACATACAATACTAATACATTTTATGTGCACTCGATATTTTTTTTAAGTTAATTCTAAAGATATTCGATCAAATTTACGACTCACCATCTTTTAATTAAAGTTGTCATTTCAGGAATGTCCCATGATGAAATAACAAAATATGTGGCCACACTTTGAACTCTTTGAGGCTCTATTTAGTCATAACACTGGTTTAAGCTTAAAGATGCCAAGATTTTAGTTTGGAGTGACCAGAAGGGACAGGATTAGAGATGAGTACATCATTTGAAGACAAAGTAAGCGAGGCAAGATGGTTTGGACATGTGCAGGGGAGGGGTAGTGGATATATTGGACAAAGGATGTTAAATATGGAGCTTCCAGGCAGGAGGGAAAGAGAAAGACCTCAGAGAAAGTTTATGGATGAAGTGAGAGGGGACATGTAGAGAGTTGGTTTGACAGAAGAGGATGCTAGGGATGGGGTGAGATTGAGGCAGATGAACCGCTGTGACGACCTCTAAAGGGACCGGTTGATGGAAAACATCCAGTTTAAAATAAATACTTAAGGCACTTGTCAGTGTTACTTGTCAGTGTTGGTAAAGATGCTAACAGGCTGAAGAGTATCATTACTTTTGCAGGTATGCTGCTATAAACCAATATATGTTGGCAGAAGTTACATTTTGTTTTGATGATCATCCTGGTAGAACAAAATTTGGTACGTATCCTTTAGATAGATACTGAGATATATCTTTGAATATGGGGCACAGCCAAGTCTTTGGTCATTACCCTCTTGAATGCATGCACTAAATGTAATGGCAAATAATCTAATAATTGCTGAGATATTTCACCCTGGACCCACAAACATCAGAAGGCAATGGAGCTGTATTCACATCTGACAGACAGATCAACATTACCAACCTCTGAACAACGGCTTAAAAAAGGAATAGCAAGCGCGCATCGCTGTCAGTACACCTCTGCATGTGCAGGTGTATAATATGCTGCATGTATGTGAGTGTGTCTGAGTCGTTATGTCACTATTCAAGCGTGCTTTGGGCAGTGACTTAGGGCTTGAAAGTAGAGCAAAGTGGACCATGAAAAAGTTATACGATCAGCCGCATTCTCCCTCCCTCTTCAGGCAGCTCTGTGAGCCGTGAAAGGGAGAAGAAAAAACATAGGCTGTTGTAAATGAGAAATGCTTGTTTTTTTGCGACGGCAGTGCTGATCTCAGCAGCACTCATTGCGGAATGTGTAAAGAATAGCTCTGGTTTGTTTAGCTAGCTGAAAGTATCACGTTGAATAATCGCACCCTGTCCAGCAGACACAATGTGCTATTGATTTGTAGTACGTATATCTACATATAAATACAATTTCCAAGTAACGCTCAGTATAGTAGAACATAGAGCACCTTTGCAGATGTTCACTGTATCTGCTAGATTATTTCCTTTTTGAAAGACATCCACTGCCCGCTACTTATTACCCAAGGCTGCAGTGTGCAATTATTCTGGGTATTGAGGCAAATCTAGTATAAACCCAACCCAACTTTTATTCAGAGTGTTTGGTGTAGAAAAACATCTCTAGGCGTTTCAGAGTGACACTGGCAGAATGAGTGTGTGTGTGTGTGTGTGGTGCTCTAAAGAGTCTGAGAGGGTCAAATCCCCTCTGCGTCAGACCCTGTGCCTGGACCTAGGTCACACTCCACCTCCTTGGAGCTCCAACCTGCAGAGACAGCATCCACTTAAGTACACACACACACACACACACACACACACACACACACACACACACACACACACACACACACACACTCTGCACATCCTAACGCTCCAAATGAGTTCCCATGGGACTGCATGTCTCCTGTCAGGACCTGCTGTTGCTTAGAGACTGGTCCTGGGGCAAAGCAGTCACACACACTCTTCTTCACTCTCCTGGCCTTGTTACACTTTTAGTAAGAATGATGGCACTCAGCTGTTGATTGTCCGTGAGCATAAAACACTGTGTGCTTGGTTGTTAACTGCATTTGGTAGACGAAATAGAGTTATATTCTTAGATTATATAAATCCACCAACTGCCTTTTTCCCCCTCTCTAGTTTTGTTTCTGGAAAGAGCAGCAAAAATATGAATCGCTGCATCCTCTCTCCCGTGTTTATGTAATGTATTTGCACACAGAAGCGTAGTCTTATGCTCGCTGTCCGTTATTGGTAGCCCGAGTAGTTTTATCACCCAGCTCCATTTTAAGTTCAGCAATTACACACAAGCAGAGTATTTTACCAGAGATAAATCTACTAGCTGCTTGGAGAACGGGAGTTTTCTATCTTGCTTTCTCACAGCGTGTTTCACTGGGGTAACTCTGATTATAACACAACCATATGCGCTTCGATTCAGGATACATTTCTCCGTGTCTGTGTGTGCATGCATGTTGAAAGAGGAAGATAAATGGTCTTTCTGCCTCCTCGGCTGGATTGTGCATCAAATGTGCTGATTTGCCAAAATAAAGACAAAAACTGTTTACCAGCATTTTGTGGGCTGCTGTGCTGACAGAATGCAGATGATTTTGGATATTTCAAATGTCCTAACCGGCACTTAGAGACTTAAAACCTGAGGGCTGCTCACTTCCCTCAACTCGAATCTCCTGCTTATGGATGTCGTAGTGACCAAGCTTCTGCTGAGAGCCTTTCACTCACCATATCATTACTTCAGTTGCCTCTACAGTATAATTTTGCACTTTCTGTTTGGATCTCTGCTTTATAACCTACGTTCTATTCAACATTTTCATGTTTTCCAGTGTACACACTACTCTATTATACGCTTGCATCATTCTTTGTTTTTTGTCTTTTTCGGTCTGCCAGCTGTACAATAAACTGCGATGTGACGACCAGCCGATGTTGGAGCACGTGGAGCAGCTTCTGGGCGAGCTGGGAGGAGAGGTGGAGGGAGAGGATGCAGATCCAGCCTTGGATGAAGATTTTGAACCCTGTAGTGATGATGATGAAGAGGAGGATGCAGAAGCACCCATGGAACACTGACCGCACCTCCCTGCTTGTATTTTGTGATTTCACTTTTCTCCCATCATGTCTCTCTGTAGTTCATGAAATCTCAAAGGTGCCTTTTTTTAATGGTTTTCCTCTTCCACCTGCTTATCAACGATTAAATCTGAAATCCACTGATATGCACAAAAGAGCGGCATTAAAAGCAGCAGTCTCCTCAATCTCTTTCAGCCAGTTGTTTAATGCTTTCACTGAAATAAGTCCGTACTTGAGTAATGCTTCCCTTAATCTCCTTGACAGAAGTTTATTAAGAAATGAGTTTCAAAGCTTTACATCTCAGCAGCAGCAGAAGCTGAGCACCTTTGAAGGCTTTTTTACCCCTTATGCGCACCCACGCTCGGTTTCTACAAGCAAACATACACGACACATACAAACAACAACACAAAGGGAGCACGTTAATTACTTCAGCTCTTCCTCAGTACGACAGCAGGAGCGTTCCCCTCTGAGAGTGCAGAGTGAGCCATCTCATGTAAGAGTTACTCGAAATGCCAACTTTACATGCAGCTCTGTTATGTTAAGTTTATGTGCATTTAATTTCATTCTCCTGCTTTGGAGCTCATTTAATTCAACAAGACATAAAAGAGAATTTGACTACCTGATGCAGAAAGCGATTCTCTGAGCTTGACTGTTGAAAGTGACTTGAGCCCTTTCAGAAAGGAGAAACTAGCTTTTAAATGCTCAGGCAGGGTTATGTTTTGTCGTACCTCAATAACGGACAGAAGCTTTTCACTTTCTTTAGAGCCGAGTGCAGCAAGGTGAAGAGAGTGCTTTGAAATCTGAGTGGGTGACTGTGTGCGTGCGTGCATGTGTGTGGCAAGATAATTATGTCGCTCGAACAGTTTTATCAACAGCAGAAAAACCCAAAGTGTGAAACATTCACAACATGGCAGTTAACTAGATGATGACATGTTTGAAAGCTAATGTATGAAAAATTTGGATAGAGTTTTTCCACACTGCAACCCCGTATTATCCTTTTGTTGCCTTTCAAACATGCAGGCAGTCAGTCGGCGTCTCCTAGCTGCCTCATTTTTAAGCATCTGTTTGATTTGATTTTTTAGCATAGAGAATGTGTGTCTCTATGTAGGTGTATGAGCTGTGACTTTTGCGCTTTGATATATTTTTGGTGCGTGTCGAGTTTTTCTCCCTAGATGCCTTTAGCAGGAGGGACTGCTCCATGCGACATACATTCACCAACGCACAACCTCCACGGAGTATTTCTCCATGCACCATGCCTGTTAACAAACATGACACACCACAGGCTTTCGCTGCTGCACGGCCCCTTTGAAGAATTTCATAACCGGTAAATGGGAACGTTATCTGAGATCCCGATCCCGATAGTGACCCGACTGCAAGCTGAGAGGTCTGTTTGGGAATGCGGGGGTTCAGATAGTGTGAGTTGATAGTGCGCGTTAGTGTTTAAGGAGCATAAAATACAGCTCAGGAGAAAAGTTACAGATATAATGCTATGTGTGTATTTGTATATGCAGCAGATTATCGTAGCTTAATGTGATCTGATGTGTTGTTATTTGTGGACTGGGCTTTGCTCAGAAATATTCAATGTCTGTGATGTTTGGTACATGGTAATGTACCAGTGCAGGCCTTGAGGAATGACTACCTGGAGCGATGCTGTCATCTAGCATTTGCCTTTTATAATTAAAACAAGCTCCACTGTGTGTGTGTTTTTTCTGTGCGTGTGTGTGTCCGTCCATGCGGCTCATTTGTGGTGCGGTGTGATTAATGACTCCAGGGGCGAGTGAGCACTGGCGGTCAGCCCTTTCTGGTTATTCTGAGCTGACCTAGTGTGAGTGGGCCATAGTCGGCACAAAGCCTTAGGTGATCTCAAAATCCTTGGCCATTCTCTCACCTGTGCATCAGCTTCAGCACCGCAGGAATACTTTCTCTCGCTGAGAGAGGGGTGTGCAGATTCTACACAAGGACACACATTCAATCACCGGTAAAGGACACTCACTGTTTGCTTGCTTTCTTTCCAGCTCTGGCTGGAAATTCCTCCCTGAAAGGCCAGAATTGGTCTCTGAGTGTGCCAAAAATACAGTAATAATCATACTTCTATTAATATATGGCCATGCCTTTTTATCTATGAAGTGTGATCGCTTCATTGTGTATATAGGTAATGTCTGAGATGCAGTAAGTTGTTTTTACCTGTGTGCAAAAATGTCTTTGAACACACGGTGCAAAGGTCTCCAATCTCCAGAGAAACCAGTCCATAATTAGGGTGTGTGTCTGTGTGCATTTGTATGTGGGTTTTTTCTTTCTTTCTTTTTTTTTTTTATTTAATAATCGACGGTAATGAGATGAGCGGAGGGGAGAATAATCCTGGATTAACAGCTTAAAAATGCATGTGTTGTCATAACAACCTCCTGATTGGGACTTAATCATTGAAATACAGTCACACAAACACTCATTCTCTCTCTCACACACACACACAAACTCCCCAATCCAGGAACCACCAGTTGTCCGTGCATCAGATCGCTAGATACTCCTAGCTGTGTGCGTGTGCTGTTTATCCTGTGCTGGTGAATGTGTCGTTGACTTAATTAGAGAGTTAAGCAGGGTGCTCCTCTGAAGGGATTAAGGGGGAAATTATCAGAATCTGGAGACTTAATGCTGAAACCAGTTAAACGGAAGCAGGAGGAGGGGGATCAAAGCTCAGAGGAGAAAAGAGTTTGAGAGGTAGTTTGACTGTTTATACGCACATTCACATGTTCATTTATGTAAACTGTCCCCTTGAAGTCACGCTTAAGCACTCATATTTGGTTTACGGTATACAAGCAATTTGTTCACCCTTTCAAAGCTGCTGTTTTTTTGCTCTTTTTGAGTCTTGGGCACTTGGGATGCTGGAGAGGCTCATGGATATTCTGGGATCCTAAGCAAGAGCCTAGGAGGCGACAGAAAATCAGATAAGCAGGACAAAGACGATCGGACAAAATCGTCTCGACTGACTTTAGGATTGACAGGAACTGTGCGTCCCTCATCCCCATCATGTTCTTAACGCTGTGGCTGTGCATCCAAATTGTGAATTAACAACGTAATGCAAGTGATGGTTATCTAACCAAAGGGTTTTCCTGACAGCCATGAATAAAGTGACCTTTATCCTCTGCTGTGAAACCATTTCGCCTATAGAACAGTTTCCTAATAGATGAACTGTGTGCACGGCCTGGAAAACCCTGCTGATGAATTGACACACAAACCCCACAGCTTTGTGGGACTTGTGTGATCATTAAAATATTCAGTGAGGCGCAAGGTTATGTCCGTTATGATTTATTTGACTCTTAAATGTAAGATTTGTTGAGGGAAAACTTTGAGTTTTTTTTTTCCTCATTAGTTTTCTGGAGAAACTCTCGTAAATAACTCTCAGAAAAGTCATCTTCATCATTGATCTGTGTTTTTGGTCAATATGGCTATTTTAGACTCTTCCCACTGCTGCTATTGTCTGAGGATTGAATGGGTTTGTGCATCTCTGCACGCTCGCAGTTTGTGTGTGTGTGCATAGTAATCTTTGGTGGGAACATCTGTCTCTCAGAGATAACATAACCGAGGAATTAGGCATGCTGTCTTACCACCGAGCATCACATCTCACTATTACAGCCCCCTAAATTATACCCTATTATACCTCTCTGTGTATATGTGTGTGTGTGTGTATGTGTGCAGATGAGTGTAAGCAATGTGCTGACAGTGTCATGTCCTTGGGGGACTGTGCCACATGTTAGAGTATCGCTTAGCCCACCACCTCCCCTAATCCTTAAATCCATTGTAGACCAAAATTCACATAGTCATTTCCACATAATACAAGTCTTACGCAAACAAGTTTTGACTCAACGTGAAAGCCAAGCAAAAAGTAAATAATTGAAATAACACAAAAAAATAGACTAGCAATCTCTATGATAAATTGGCTTTACATGGTTCAGAATTATACACAGTAATGCAACGTTTTTGATGTAAAAGCTCTAAACAGCCTGGATCCGCTTAGCTTTCCATATATTACACCTGTCTGAGCAGTATCTCTTATGCATCAGTGGTGACAGATTACTCTTTGAAGTGTACTCTTTTATGGAAGTTCAAAAGCTCACAAAAGCTAACAAGGTGATGCATCAAAATCACAGAAAATTCAGAGTCCTATATGATAAAATATGTGATTAAAGGATCATCTCGCTATTCAACTCACGAAAAAGGGAATTTCTACCCTCTTCTTCTTCTTTTTTACATTATTTTCCTTTTTGCTTCAGTGTCATTTGGTGGTTGAGTAAAACAGTTAGAATAATACCCTTGCTGTTAGTATAACACCTACACCTAGGAGTCACAGAGATCCAGTAAAAAGAGGGAAAATTGGAGAGAAACTGTATTACAGTCTCTTTTACAGCACAAGGAAAACTTTTAATGAATGTCACTGTGGGGGGAAGAGGAATAGGAAGGGCGCTGTAATAATAACACCACAAAAGCACATTGCACTGCAAAGGTCTGTGCAGTACAACAGCATTCAAACATGTAAAAGATATGGTCTGAATGAAGGGAATTGAGATGACAAAGTGTAATGGTGCCTTTCCTTCTGCACAGTCAGAGAACAGCCGGGGGAGCTGAAGGCAGCCCCACTGACCTGGTTGAATCAAAGAGAAGGGTAGGAGGCGAGATCGCAAAAAAGGGAAAGAAAGGAAGCGAGCAAGAGACGGGGAAGTGTCTCATTTATACAACACTGCAATTTAGGTCGATGGAGCATTTCAGTAGCCGTAAGGGGCTCTTTTTGCTCAGTGCAATCTATAGCCTACCCGCAATCTAACAATCAAATGCGGTGCCAATAGAGGCGACCCTGCCTCAGCAGTGAGCTCTCTGTGACTGCTGGTGGATTTTGACCGAGTGCCAGCTTTAGTTTTTATTCCTCATTAATTCTCAGAAGCGATTGACTGAAGAAACCGCTTCCTCTCCATCATAAATCAACTCACACTCCTGAGTGTGTGTGTGTGTGTGTGTGTGTGTGTGTGTGTGCTCACACAGCAGCAAAACATGTACACACCAGGGGGCGAATCTTGGGGCTTAGGTAATGGTTTAATCAGTCACTGACAGAAAGTACAGTGATATTGCGATTGCTAATTTTCATGTGACCCCAGTTTGGATAAGTGTGTGCGTGGGAGCCTAAAAATCTAGTGATATAATAATGTGAAGATTCCGCTATTGCCTCGCTATTCATGGATAAATAGGCTTTTGAAATGACACGCTGTGTTTAGCGTTCAATCTCCACCTTTTAGGTTCTTTTGTGTGTGACTGTTTTCATGGATTTCCCCATTAGAGAGTCGGAGTTATGAACTGGAGCAGTTTGCTTTTATATGATCTCTGTGATTATCAGCATTTGAGGACGCAGAAGTTGCAGCACATTTGAGTGTCTCCAAATTAAACTCTGGGAAAGAATGGGGTAATAGTGTGTGTGCGTGTCAGAGAGGGAGAGGTAGCGATAGAAAGGTTTGATGCTGTAACAGCTGCTAATTATTGCTGCTCTATATTTCACACAGTCTGTTTGATCTCCGGTCCTGTGGAGAGAGATAGGGATTCTCGGTTTCTGTTTCTCCCAAATTCGCGCGCTTTACACACAGGCTCAAGGGTCACAGGGAGGAGAAAGCAGACCCGTGCTCTAATTACCGAATCTCTGCAAGAGATGACTTATTTGTAGCCAACGCTTCAGGACAGAAAGTGTACATTTTGTGTATTGCTTTTGAGCCTGTATTTATGTCACCCCTTGCTGAAGCCCCCCTCATGTGTTGGGCTGTGTTCACTGATATCACGGAGGGCAAATCAATCCAATCTCTCAAAGCGCTCTGGGTAGTCTAAGCCCATAGACCATCTGGATACCGCTCTGTTCTCTTCTGTGTTCTGCTCCCCGAGTGCCGGCCGCTGCAGTGATCAACTATTTGGCAAGCAGCTTTGACACATCACCAATCACCAGGCTTGAATACATAGCAACAGTTACCAGCATCCATAACCCTTGGCGAGATATGTAAGAAAGTCATCTGTGTGTGTGTGTGTGTGTGTGTGTGTGTTTATTCTTGTTTTAGTGATTAAATAAGTTTTTTCTTCTATATACACTTTTAAAAAGTGTTGTTTTGAAACAGCTAGATGGTGAAATTTGGTTAAAGAATAAACAGATCTTTAAAAAATTGTAAAGGATAATAAGATGTACAGAATGTTTCGAGTCTTCTTCTACGGCTGACAAAAGAGTCACAATTAGTTTTTCTTTCGTGCCTCTGGGATGGTCAGGACACACAGTAACTGCTTTCCAAATCAACAAATTGCTGCATTTCTAAAAAACATTATGATAGAATAAAAATATAATAATTTTGTACCATTTTAAAATCATCCATGTGCACTCTTTGACAAAGGCTTGCATGAAAGATGTAACCACTGCAGAAAAACCATGCAGTATTAATTCTTAATTTGGACTTCATCAACAAGAATAAGACGGGGGAGGGAAAAAAAAGCATGAAAGCCCATTTATTTTCACTCACGCTTTATTGTAACTTATCAGATTCATTCATTTCTGTCTTACAAACTGATTTGTTAAATGCTTCATGGAGGAAAAAAAAAAACAGTTTTTAATGTCACACATGGAAGGTTGTGTAAAAGGTCTATCACTGAAGCCATGGAGTGTGGGGTAAGCATTGTACTACTGGTCAAGGTTAAATTCACATTTTATTTTGGTGTTTCTCATCATTCTAATATTATCATATACTGTCAGAATATTTACACTATAGAGAAAAAGCAGGTCTTTACACGTGTCAGATATGGAAATTAGATGTTGTTCTTCCTGCTGTGAATGAGTGTGTGTCATCAGAATTACCTTACACCCGCACATACAGTCCACAAGAAGGTTAAAATGTCTTTGCCATATTCACCGGCCACTGGAGCGTTATTTATGTTAGCTGAAAGTCACTCTCTAACTCAGATAACCTGTATGAAATGGAGATAAGGGGAGAGTATTATCACTGTCTCTGTCCCTGGCATGAAGGATACTTCAAAAGGCAGCTGGTCTGTCTGTGGTTCAGAAGGAAAGAGAGAAGATGACACAAGCTTAGCTTGTCTTTGAATAGCAGGTGCACCTTTCTCTTTATTTTGCTTGTGAATGAGGAATGATGGAAAAAGCAAGGGATCAAAGTCTGTTCTTTCACTGTCTGTTTAAACACAGCAAAGGCTAAATGGAGAAACAAATTCTCATTTGAAAACAGTCAATAGTTTGGCTGTTTGTGTGTATGCATGCGAACGAGCGTGTGTGTCTTGGTGTGTATCTGTGTCTGAAGGCATATGTGCAATAAGAGTTGGAGTTGATACTACTAAAAGCACTGACACGTCCCGATTTCAAATAGCAGGCCTTTCTTCAAACCAAACATTCCTCTTTTCTCTCTCCCACAAGCCAGTGCTGCCAAGAAAGATTAATAAACACGGCACCCACTCTCAAAATCATAACGCCTTCTGTTGAAACTTCACTGGCCACGATCTGTCCATGATAGGCTGTGGATTCAAGGGTTGCAGAGCTACTGGGGAGAGTGGAGAGATTGGGGTTGCGTGGAAAGTGGGCGACTGGGGAAGGAGAAGGGTGGGAGGATGTGATAGCAGGATGGAGGGAAACAGGGAGGAGATGGAGAAAGGGGCGAAGTGAAGATGATGAGGGAGGGAAGGGTGGCGAGGGGGGAGGGGGTGAGGAAGTGGAACTGGCTGTGGGTGGATGGCAGGAGAGGGGGGTGAGCTGGAAGTCGAGGAAGAGTGAGGGGGCATGGATAGGCCTGTGTGCTGTAAAATGATGTGATGGAGATTCGAGAGAGGGGAAGATGGTGCGAGTGGGGTGAGGTTTGGGACACCCAGAGCTATGGGCTGACTAAAGTTCTCTTGTGGGTTGACGTGTGGAAGTGGGAGACTGACCTGGAGGGTGTGGTGTACTTGCTTATGCATCGTGTCTGTGTGAATTAACTGGGCTTGAGGCTGCGGAGATGAGTATTGCTCCTCTGAATTCCCACAGTTCTCTGTCTGCAGGTTGTGTGTGTAGTTTGCCTGCGTGTTTTTGTCTGTGTTTTCTTGTATGTTTTCCAGGACTTTCTGCATGTGCTCTCTTGCCTGCTCTTGCAGGAGACGATATTTGTCCATCTCTTCAGCGGTAAAGCTGATCGGCGGAGCTGTCTCTCCACCTGTCTGTTCATCGTCAGTTCTAATCTGTGATGGGCAGGCATTTGGCATGCTGCTGGGATTTGACCCAACTGGAGAACATTTCTGACTGTCAGTGGTTGCTCCAGGATCTGTGCCACAACTCTTAGCTTCCTCTTCCTCTTCTCTCTCCTTCTCCTGACTCTTCTCAAGCAGCCCCTTTTTCTTCTGAGCCTTTCGCTGAATTGCAGGTAGTTTTCCTATAAGGGGCAGAAGCAACCTAGATGGTTTTTGTAGCAGTAACTTACTGGGGGATAAAGCTGAAAGGGTTGTGCCTGGGCCCCTCATGTTGACAGAAGCAGAGGGCCCTTGGCTAGACTGTGAATCCTTTAGCTGTGAAAGACTTCGGTCACAATTATGTGTGTTGACACTTGGAACTGTCGGTGAAAAAGTGGATCTGTTGGGAGATGAATGTGTGAACGGGCTCGAGGAGAGGGCAGATGAAATGGACGTGAGGCTGCTCTGCTTTTTTGCCTGCTGACTGGCCTCTGCAGCCCCCGAGGACGTCTTGCAGGAGCTAACTGTCAACCCATCCATAGTGACTCCTGAGCAGGTGCTACTCCTGCTCCACTCCCAGCTCAGCTCAGACATGTTGGTGCTGCTACAAGGGCTGCAAGAGCGTGGGCTGTGGCATCTGCTGTCCTGTGTGTTGATCACACTCTGGCAGCTGTACGTCTGTCTGCTTGTCCACCACTCAGGGCTCGAGAAGTGTGTTGAACTTGAGCGTCTGGTGCCTGCACATATCCTTGCACCGCCCGGGCTGTCTCTGCTGTCAGCTCCTGTCCTGGAGCCTGATGTGGACCTGTGTGTCCCCCTGTCTTCCCAGCTGTCACTGCTGCCCCATGTCCATCTATCCCAGTCGACATCTTCAGTGCTAAGATGTCTGCGCCTTTTGCCCCAGCGCTTAGGACTGGGGCTAAACCTTGCAGCCTTATCCCACTCCACTGCTCTGCTCCTCGAGCTCCACCCAGTCCTTGACCTCACCTCCTCACTACCTCCAGGACAGGCCCCTCTCATCCACTCCCACTCTTCTGTACCTGAAGTCAGGCCTCTGTCTCGGCCACCTGAATGCCCTTGTGCTTCCCTCCCCCTCTCCTCCCAGAATTCACGATGCCTCAAACTCTTCCTCTTACTATGAATGAATTTCCTGTCCCCGTGGAGGAGTTTTCGCTTTTTCATCGAGCTGTTACAGCAGCTGTTGTCAGGGTAACAGCAGTCAATGAAACTCCTGGGGTTGCTATGGTGACCCCTTTCCCAAAACAGCTTTGAGTTACATCCTGGTGAGAAGGAATGTAAGGAGAAGTGAGACCGCCAGGGAAAAGTCGCCGCGTCTCCGTCTCGCTTTCCCTCCTTCTCGGTGTCTCGGTCTGCTGTGTGTCTGCTGAGATGGGAGTAGACGCTGGAGTGTTCTGCCTGCTCTCTGTCTGGCTGTGACTGGCATTCAGTGCTGTGGCTCCTATGAGGCCTCCTCTTCCTGACAGAGACAGATACTGGCTCAGCCTCACATCTCCCCAGGAGACAGCTGCTCCCTGCTCCCCCCACCTTCCTCATCCTCGTCTCTCTTTGCCTCCTTTTCTTTCCCCATCTCCCTCCAGTTTCTCCTCTCCTCTCTCTTCCAGTGGAGACTGTAGAGATAACACTCCTCACTTTGCACCTTGCTGATTGGCGCTTGTCTGAAGTTTTTTCCTTCTCAGCCATCTTTCTCTTTCCCAGCTTGTGTTTCTTTGTGCTGGCTTTCCTCTTTTTGTGTGATACTTCAGAGACACCCACATACGGCTGTGGAGCACTGGCACACTTGCACATTGTCTCACTCCCACACTCACACCTGGATGGACTGATGCACATCTCCTGTGTGCCAGGCTGGGTGACAGACTCTAATTTACAGCTCAGGGCTGTGATGGCTTTCTCCCTGATCCCTCTCGCACCCTCTAATCTGCCTCCCAGAGGATTCTGGAAGTTTGTATCAGAGCTGTCACTATGAGTGGGGTCAAATGGATGGGGAGCTGCCCGCATGCAGTTCTCCATACTTAGCATGCATCGTTCTTTTTCTGGTCTTCTTTCTGATGATAAAAGGTTTTTGTTCTTTAGGAACAGGTGTGCTTCTGTCTCCACATCGATATGTTGCTCTGCTTTGAAAATTTCTGCAGCTTTTTTCTCCCTGTGTGCTCTCAACTCTTGTCTTATCTGTCTTTGTAAACACGATTGAGTGTCTGGTTTAAGAATAGCTGGTGTGCGTAGTTTTGATTCACCTGAAAGGGAACACAACTGATTTTGTTGTGAGTCCTTCAGATTCTCTGTGACTTTTTCTGGCCGTTGAAGGTTCAAGCAGAGCGGGTTGCAGCTGTAGGAGATGTGTGGTTGAGACTTGGTGAACTTAAGCAAACTGACAGGCCATCTCAGACGGGTAGAGCCATCCTTCCCGAGCACACACACATCCTGACTCGCCTCCCGCTCGCTCTCCGTTTCTTGCTTTTCCTCTGACTTGCTTTCTGTGTGTTTGGTATCCGTGTGTGCTACTGCTGATCCTATGCCCCATACGGTCACCTGAGACGCTGAGAACAGCGAATCATGACTCTGATTATCAGGTGCTGATGTGGAAATAGGAAAGTGTTCTTTTACTAAGTCTCTTTTTTCAACCTGTTCCTCCTCCTTTGTGGCCTCTCTTGGGAACGGGTGCATGTCGCTTGGTAAGACACTGTCAGCTCCAGACTTATCCTTTTTTTCACTTGCGCTGTGTTTCCTCTCATCTGCTACCCCAATTTCCCTGTCAATATCTTCAATTATTCCCCTTATCCTTTCTTTCATTTGTTCCCTCTTCTCTCTCTCCTCCTCCTCCAGGTCTGAAAAAACAGAGGCAGAAGGCTCCAGCCTAGGCCCCCTGCGTGAGAAACAGAAGGATACTCCAAGTCTGCCTCCCACTCTCCCCTGTGAAGAGAGAGGCAGCTGAGGATACAGGCTGTGGCAAGACTGGGGGCTCACTGCAGGAGTGTTTGTATCGGCTGTCTCAGTCACTAGTGGGGATTCTGCTAGAGCAGTGGCCGGTGGTACTTGGGAAACAGAGTTGCACAGATTTTCTGACGGGTAGCTGACAGTAGTTGTCCTGGGCTGTGTAGAAGTGGATCGCTGGGGCTGGCACAAGGGTTCAGGTTTGTCCTTAGGGCTGCGGTCTCTTTGTGTCACATCTTTATCACGCTTCTGACTCACAGCTCTGACTGTGCGTCTTAGGCCATAGGTCCTTCTTTGGACTCTGCAACGAGATGTGATAGGACAAGCATATGTGACTTTAGCTGATAATACTTGTCTAAGTTTTCCTGGCATCACTCTAGATTTACACAAAGCCACTTACTGTGGCATCGTTTTTGGGTGAGGTTATGCACCAATGCAAACTTTTCTACCACAGCTCAAAGCTGCTGTTACGACACTTACTCTTAAATTTAATGCAGCCATGAAAACATTAATTGTTTGAATAATATGGAAATCGATAGAGTTTTAGACGAATAGATGACAGAGTATATAAAAAGGAAAGGGACCTAAATTTTTAGTATAGACTCTATCTTTATAACCTAACAAGGAAAAGGATAAAGAAAGCAAGAAGAGAAGGAAAGGAAAGGTGCGTTCTATTGGTAGTCACAGTAATGCTGTTCACATATTGCTACCTGATTATAGAAAACACATTTAATTGCACAGGGAATAGTTGCAATCAAGTTGATTATTGCATGATGTATTGTCTTATTGTATTAGTTGTTTTGATTGCTTTAGGTGAGCAAGGCGGGACGCAAGTTTCCTCTCACAATTCACTTTGCTCATTTTATTTACTCATGGTTATTCTGCTGCTAATTTTTCACTAAAACCTCATGTCCTCCACCTACAAATGAATCAGATGCTCCGAGTGTCAGCAAGAGTGTGTCTTCATGATATATTTACTTCACCTGTGGACCTGTGGCCTAGCTAAGCCAGCTGAGCGCTCTCACATCTGTGGACGCATCCATCAAACCTACGAATTGTTGACTGGATGTGACGCACTCTGACCCCCTCCCCCAGGACTCTTGCCCCTGGTCTCATTACACACATGCTGCCACATGCACGAATACACACTCCGCCCACTCACCGCTGAGTTTCCTGTTGCAGCTGTGCGAGCTGGTGCAGACGCCGAAGAGCCTTCTCCTGCTTGCGCTGGTCCTTCCATGATTTTGAGGCTACGTTACGAGCAAACTCTCTGTGCTTGAGCTCCTTCAGCCTCTGCAGGAAATGGCAATAAAGAGATAAAGAGGGATGGAGAGAGGGACAGAATCCATATGTGGATGGAGAGGGGAGATGCAAGGGTGGGAGAAAGAGGAGAAGTAAGAAAGAGTTAGTTTTAGGAAGCTCTCTGCAGGCAGCTGTCTTTCAGATCATACACATCAGTCAGCAGTGTTTGCAGATGTTCTCCTCCAAACCTCGTGTCCAATTAACTCCATTCAGTCTTCAAGAAAGGACCCTTCCTTCAACACACAGCTTGAAACCAAACACCAAAACTAGTGAATAGTAGATTACATGTGCGGTTGAGATGAGCGGAATAGGCAGTTTCATGATGCTGCTGCTCTTTCTGAACCATTAGAGCGACATTTTTCATTTTGGTTAGCGCCCTTCAGTCCAACTGTGTGCCATAGATTCAGTTTATTAGTTATCACAGCTCAAATAGAGGTACTTTTGAATCTATGAAACAGGGAAGAAGACATTTTGTTTGATGATCTTAGAATGACACACTACCAAACACAAAGGCACAAGATTAAATGCTGTAAAGGCCTGACATTTTCTTCTAGACTGCTCTTTATGTTGTGTGTGTCTGTGGGCACTTTGTGAGCAAACTGGTTGGTCTTTACCTCCATTATATTACAGGATAATTATTAATTAGTTCAGCTTTACACATGTGTGTATTTATATGAACTTATATGTCTATAGCCATAGGTGCACCAGTTCTCTTGGGGAAACAATGATTCATGCGCCTCTCTCCAGTTTCCATTTTCTGACACACTTTAATCCCTTCTTTATCCATGCTTGGCAGGTATATGTGCACGGATGCTGGTGTCTTTCTTTTTGTCTGTGCATGTCTGAAGGGTAAGGAGGGACTCGGGAGTTTGGGGATAGCTGCAGTATTGTGCACCACCATCCATCCTATTTCCCCTTTTTATTGAATCACATATTCTCATAATCTCAGCTGCTCCATAGCTTACGCATCCAAGATTTGTTGTTTACAATATATACTCTTATCCTGTAGTGCAAGTTGCGACAGGATTACACTGCACTCATTTTTAGATTATGTTATACCATTATCTTATCCATCCACGCAATATGTGTCACACTCAAACACACACATGCACACACGCACGCATGCATCAGATTAGGCTCTTACGCATCAGATTTTTTTATACAGTCACTCTCTTTCACACCCAGATGCTGTGCAGGAGCGGACAGTTTTCAGGTTAATCCCAGCTGAGTCTTGCACAAGCTGGTGTCTTTTTACATTATCACTCAATGCTTAGCATCCATATGTCAGCTCACTGAAGACAGCATTAGGTATATACCATAGAATCAACACTCATGCGGGTTCGTATTCTTTAAAGACACTATCTAAGTTCTTGTGGAATGTCTGCAGATGTGAGCAATCATATGCTAGTGTACATCAAAAAGCCCTGAGTCGTTGTGATGCCAGTGGTATTCTATGGGAAATATTAATCTTGTTCAAGCACGGAGGCATTCATAATGAACAACTGTGAATGGAGCCAGCAGGCCTAAGGATGAAAAATTTGTTGCACTGCATTGTGCTATAAAAAAAGAGTTGTTGTACTGTAAATGTCAGTGGCAATGCCTGAGAGAGAGAGCAGTCTGTAATAGATGAAATATATGAGGATAAATACTTCCTGCTTCCTGCCGCATTTGCACTCTTCCAGGTTATTGTTCTCTCTTAAACCATGTCCTACTGCAGGCAGACCTGAAACTATATTTAGAGACAAATCAAATATTGCACACAGTACCATTTTGGCTCAATACACAGGACAGACATACTTCAACTTTAAAAGTGGCTACTTTTGTCTTCAAAGTTGATGTCATGTCCCCAACTGCAGGAAATGATGTTCCTGCTCTCCAACATGCAAGCCTTGCTATGTGCTGTGAAGCTCAATGCGTCTGTCAAAGCTTCGATCAATATTCCTTTAGATGTGTTAAGGAGTGCTCAGGCTGAGGCAACTATGGATGAGTCAGAGTTGATTCATATCCACTAGGGCCCTAGAATGAAGGATGATGTATTCTTAGGTAGCATTTGAGTGGCCATGCTAATGGGCTGATTGCCTTTTATTTAAAAGGGAGTGTAATTCTGTTGTAATGAGCAATTTCTGTAATCGGCAGTAAATGCTGATAAAGCCCTGTATTCAGACATGTTTATCCCTGAATCGATGACAGCGAAAGAAGACAGAGCAAACGCAATCAGCTTCCATTCTCCAAAGCCAATACTCCTGCAGGGAAACTGTCTTCAGCTAGAATTTCATCTGTTGTCTGCTCTGTGGGCAGAGTGTACATGCATTTCTGTACTTGTGTGTGCGCGCGTGTGTGTTCCTACAGCGCCAGTGGCTACTGTCAGCTCAGTGCCTCATGCAGCTCGTTTCATGTGCCTGCCGCTGGCTAAAACAAAGCATTAACATTGGCCTGCAGTTGCCTCAATTTATTTTCAAAGAACAATGACAGAGGAGGAACAGTCTTATTTAATGTTTATTTCATGATACATAGTGTGGGTGTTCAGAAGTGGGAAGCGGCTTGGCTTGTTTGAGAGATTGCCTGCATTTGAAGATGAGTGTGTACACGGGTAAGTGCATGTCTGTATGTTTGCGCGTGCAAGTGTACGCCTTGGCAAGACAACAGATAGCTGTAGGAGAATGAGCTATCAGAAGAACCTACAGCTTGTTAGTCCAGAGTGGAGGTTGTGTATGAAAATGGATGTGAACGCAGAATGCAGAAGAAAACCTGCTGCTGAGGCTTTTTCTAATGGTCCATTGGCCTTATCTTGTCCAAACTGGAATAATGGAATCATACTTAAGCTATGACTAATAGCTCTGTGTTATTTGGTACTGAATATTTTTCTTTTTGAAGGAAGTACAAGCTGAGGAATAAAGTGAATTTTAGATGCATTTTTATGTACCAGTGACATACAAATCAACAGCTCTGAGATTTGGCCTAGAGGTAAAAAAAGAACTATTCTATCATGAATTTGTGGCTTACAAGCCTGGTGTACATCTGCAATACTGTGTTGTATTTGTTTAAAATAGTCATTTTATTTTTCATGCAGTAATAACTCAGAAGCTATGTTGAAATTTTCCTGGAAATTCCTGGAGACCCTTTTAAGCACTCATACTAAACACTGTATTATCACCTTATTTCTAAAATTAGGAGATTTGCTTTGCTTTTAATGCTCTGCTAAATCATTCTCCCTATTTGGTTCACAGAGACATTAGATTCCAAATTACCAAATTAGTGTGCTGTTACTTCTGTTATCGGGGATTTTCTGATATGTGCAACACAATGAAAGCCAGCCAAAGACACAGACCTAGAATCTCAGCTGCATACAAAAACTATGACACCATCAAGAACACCGAACTTTCCAATATTTGTTATCTTAACCTCACTGTCTGCAAATATTTCTCTAAACTATATCTGAAAAATGTATTTTGAACAGCTTCTGATGTGTTAACTGAAAATAAACAACACGCTGTTTTTGCTTCAAACCTTCATCCAGCAAACCTCTCAGCTTCGAGGGGAAAACCCCGGCTATGCGGCCCGGCCAGTCAGTCAGTGAAAGTTGCCCCATTAGTGATGATGCTGGTGACTTTTTCCGTGTTTAGCCTGTGGTGATGGTGCTGTGTGGATTGCAATCGATTGAGTGTTTCTTGTAAACCGAGTCGAGTTTTTACTAGAAATGTGATCATTTACAAAAGGTGCTATAAGTGAGTATTCATCTGTTGGCATTGCTATTGAGCTACAGTATTTCAAAGAATGCACAGTCTGACTTCTTTGAGATAAAAATCAATAGGTAGATAAATGACCCCCCGCCCTTTTTTTTGCTTGAAAATCTAGAAGTTTTGAAACAAGATAAAGTACAAGAAAATTTTGGACTTCGCCCCGGTTTTTGCATGCTGCTTGGATAAAGTTCTTAACATTTGTCAGATCACTGACAACTCTATTGGGTCATAACAATGTCCCTATTTGCCATCACACAATAAGAAAGGCTTTGTGAATAACTTTTTACTTTCTGATAATTCCCATTAATATTACCTTTTTTGATTCATGCCCAGTTTGCAAAGTTATAATGCACATTGTCAGACAAAATGACCCATTTATTAATATCTGTAAACATAAAACTTGTTGTAGCAAAATACTTATTTACTGTGTATGTCTAGTATATACAGTACCACAGTTACTTTATTAACTCTACTATAGCATTTATACTAGAGACTCGTTTTTTATTATTATCTTGTTTTTATTAAAGCGTCTTTGGATATTTGCTTTAGGTGCTACGACTTCAATTACCCTGTGCTGGATCAATGTGGGCTATTTAATTTTATATCAGCCTGTTCAACTGGAAATCTAAAATATAATTGGAGTGCTAGGTGTGTGCGTATAGGCTGTTTGTGTTTGCTTGTGTGCTTTCTTCAAGTTGAAGTGTGCCACCTCAGTATGTGTGCTTGTAAGAAATGATGCGGTTGTCACACTCCTACTGTTACCTGGTGAGAAACTGTGCCCAATGGGCAGACTGACATGGACATGTAAAGCAGCTTTCCATCAAAACGCATAATACTAACACACCCAAACTCTACAAGAAAATACGGTTAAAAAGAAAAAAGAGAGAGAGATAGAGAACCTGTGTGTTAGTTTTTGTGTCCCTACACAGTGTGTATGTGTGCATCTCATGTACCTGTTTGTGTGCATGGTCGTAGGAGTTGATGTGGTTGTCAAACTCCTGGTGTCTGAGGTACTGCTTGTCACACAGCTCACAGTAGAAAAGAGCCTTCAGATCCTCCACCGAGCAACCCAAAGCCCTCTCCGTGCATTCCTGGAGAAAGAGATGGGAAGAATGAGTGAACGTGTTGGACGGATTGGGAAAGAGAAATGAGAAAGACTCAAGCTAGAGGCATAAACAGACAGTGATATAAAGGGTTAGAGAGGTAGAGATAGAGAGCAAGAGGAGTCAGGGAGTGGGGAGGGGGGAGGGGGGATCAAGAGAATGGAAGATTGTTAGCCATTTAGAGGAAATCTGCATCCCAGAGAAATCAGCAATATTAGCCTCTGCATGTGCTCTGCATAAAACTGTTAAACGGCTTGCCATTAAAGCATGTTGCCTTTGCTGCCACTGCTGGAGGCTGGACAAAGCCCTGTGCTCATGGCAACTTGAGCCTGGGGACACGTTTAATACAGCCGCTATAATAGAAACTTGTGTATGTGCTAAAATGGCAAATAGTCTGAATCTCTCTGTGAGGAAACTGATGTTTGACAAATGACACCCCCCCCCAAAACAAAAAAACCCCCTAAGCATCTGAAACGCACAACTTGGACTTTTTGTACAGACAAATACACACAGAGACATGCAGGTAAATAGCACATGGATAGAGATACAGATACACAACCGCTATGCAAATGGCACACGGACCTTAGGGAGTAAATCGCTTGTCTGCATGCTCACATCAGCCAGAGGGCCTTTTTTATGGTCTGAATACATGCACAGTGTTGTGTACAATAGATGTGTATGCTTCCTTGTGTGTGACTGTGTGTGTGTGTGTTGAGGAGTGTGTGCATTCATGCCATGCTCTGCTTCAGAATGTAATTTCCCTGAGGCTAGGGGCTGCCAATAAACACTATTGAATTCTGTTCTACACTGACATGATGGGAATTTAATTTGAGGTTGTCACTTCTTTCTCTCTCTCTCTCTGCTTCTTTCCTTTGCTTCTGTCCATCTTCTATCTCTCGCTCCCTCTCTTTTGTAGCACTTATTCCGTCCCTCCTTTTTATGCTCCTCCTTCAAATCACTCTTCTTCTCTTTCACTTCACACTCCCCACTCCCTTTCATCCTCTCTATTTGCCTTTTTCTCCCTTTCTGGCATCCTCTTTTTTTCTGTTTGAGTCCCGGGTCAGGCAGTGACAGAGTCTATTGGCCCCAATTTGTTTCAGTAATATGCCTGCACACAGGAACAGAGGTGAGAGGAAAAGAAGGGGAGGATAAGAGTGCAGGCAAGAGGAGAAATAACCCCTGCCTGCATCACAAACACACATACAGACTCTCACAAGCACCTCAGCGTTATTATTGCCAGTAACAATCATCATTAAGCGTTATTTGCTACATCCAGGTACTCTACTCACATACATTAACCTGCAAAATAACTTGCTCTTCCTCTGGCTGTGCAGGAATTTATCCAGTATGTGTGAAGGGTAAGGGAGGCTGAAGGACAGGGTGGTAGGACTCTCCTATACTAAAATCAACACAAAGGTAACTAATATGCATTGATCCTGTGACGTTCCAAGAGTGCATGGTATTGATCTGCCTCGCGGGCTTAAGTCACTGCAAGAAAATGATCCAATCACCCGGAGCAGTGCTCATTTGAGCGCTGCCGGTGTGATAAGATTGAGATAATGAATGCTGTGAATTGGTCAACTGTAGGGCTTATGCAAGATTACATAGGAACCGTGTAAGTGAATGTCAGTGGATGTGTGTACATGAGAGGTTTTGTATATATCTCTGTGCGCTTGCCTTTCCCAAACCCTTTCTTCTCACCTCTCTGACTCTGTCAGGATAATTACTTTTAACAACGAGAAAAATATACATAGAAAGACGTGAGAAAAGGTGTGAACGCATCAAAGCCGAAACGTGCACTTAAGTGTGCGTGCGTGGGCCAACTCAGAGGCCATTTGTTTATGTCAGAAGCGTCTTGGCAAGAGGTTGCCCATTTTTCTGCTGAATGCTGAAATCAAGCGCGCTAGCTTTCATTTGGTTTAAATGTTCACATCTCATACAAGTTTCCACTATAGACACTCTTATAGAAACACCTCTACATAGTTAGTCCCCTCTTATACACACACTTATGCATGCACAGTCACACATAATGTGTCAACCTGATATACCGGTGCCAAATTAATCTAGACCTCAATTTACCTCACTGGCATGAATCTGTTTGCAGAATAAGCACAACTGATGTATCTGCAGACCTGAATGGACAGTGATTGTTTGCATGATTATGCGTGTGAGTGTTTGTGCAGAGCTGTGAGCATCCATGCTTTTTTTCTTTTTCTTTGCGCTTATCCACAGTTTGTAGGAGAAGTGCCAATTTATCCCTTTTTATAGCTGAAATTGTGCCACAAATAGGAGTCGTTTTGGACCATGACCAGAGTTTCAGACACACAGTTTAATGTCTTTGAGCTGCTGTGGAAATGAACAGGTCACGCTTAAAGTGTTTTACAGACGTGGTTTGTCAGCATTTGAGAATATGTGCACTGCAAACTAATGATATACAATATATTCATGAAAAATGCCCCCAAACATGAATATCCTTTTGGGAACGTCTGGGAGTTCTAGAGATTTAAACTGTGGCAGCACCTTTTCTGATTCACTGCCATCATTACAGTTCAGACTGCCCCTTTTTTTTCTTTTTGATGACTCCTATGGTATATAAAATCAAAAAATGCTCATTAGCAGTGAACATGCTGCACTGAGGCTTGTGGAGATGATTTTTAAATAACCGTAACTACATTTTTTTTTTTAAATTCTTCATTTCTGAGTTGACCTTCAAGACTGCTGAACAGCACCATAAATCAAAGAACCATATGATAATATGCTTATCAGTGTCATAATGTAACTCTTACATCTTGACATTGAATTGAACTCAGGTGGAACCATGTCAAGGACAAAGAGGAAGCTGGATGAATTTATGAGGTTTTCAAGTAATTAATTAATAAGATTTCCAGCTAAAGACAGCTATAGGATACTTCACTGACTGAGCTGAATTACAGCAGCAAACCATGCAGGCCATAATGAGAAACCTCTTGCAGAATAATTAGGACCCTTTAAAAATACAAAATGGAGTTGGTGGCATATCTCTGAAATATATTATAACTTAAATATGACTCTTTGAAAGCCACTTGAGCTAATTTCAATAGGATAGTCAAATATTTTGAGTCAAAAAAGCAAATTTATGTGGTGTCTGTGTAAGAGTGTATGAGTGGTTATGTATTCTGAAAAATCAAAGAAAACTCGGGCTGAAAACACTTTACTTGAAGCTTTCATTTTATGCTCGGCGTGGTAAACAGTGGGAGAAATAGTCTGTAGTCGTTTACAATTTGTTGTCTGTGTGACTGACGTGACAGTTTGTTATGATTTAATCAAATGCATTATAATAAAGAATTAAAATCTCATTCCCTGCCTGCTGCCCTCGAGCTAAATTGTTTCTCCCTCCTCACTGGTCACTTTCTTGTAAGTTGTAATTAAATATTGAACAACATTCCTGTAGATTCAACTTAGTGATAGAATGAAGAACGGTTACAGGCTTTTGCGCTGATATTATATTAAAGCTATACTGTAACATTATTTTGAGAGCCATTCGCTTCTTTGATCTAATGTAAAACAAAAGTGGTTGTTTGGGTGAGATTTAAGCAGAGAGATCATGACCTCCTCCAAGGACATGATGAATTCACTGCCAGGGAAGTTTCCAAGTGGAGCATGGTCGAAGGAAAAACATTCATTTTTGATAAGGATCGAGGGATGAAGCCAGTCACACTGTCTCGTGAATAGGCGTGCCTATTCACAGCTGCTTGGGGACCCGGGCCCAAAGGGGGACCACAGATTTTATCTCTCGCCAATCTGCATTGACATTTTAGTGGGAAAACTCCCTAATGGTGGCCCTGCTTAGGGTGTGTGCTAAGAACACCAGCTGTTTCAGATTGTGAGCATGTGCTACTGAGCTCTAATAGGCTTTATTGTAAGTTGCTATTTGATGTTATGTTGTACATAGTTATTATTTGTTAATAACCCAGTTGGACATTTGGTCAGGATATTGGCATTTGTTGAAGCTGGCACTTACTTTGTGCCCCACTAGTTAAAACTGTAGACTAAATTTGATAAGAAACACCTTTTTATTTGACTAAAGAAGTGGAATGGCCAAATAAAAAAGCAATATGTTTACACTTACCACATGACACCCTGAGATATACACAGCCAACACAGAGATGTTGATATAAAAATATTGTAATTGTATTACTGCAAATTTCGGAAGCATTTCATGTACTTTTTCACTTTATTTATTTTCTTCCTCTCCCTTTCTCTGTATATTCGTCAGTGTGCTTAAAAATGAACGGGAATAGATACAAATCCGGGTGGAGAGCACTTGAACAGTATTGGAAAACAAGTGCAAATTTGCATCTCCTCAAAATTATGAGGCACTTTGGCTCGGACCTACTCGAATGTAACTGATCAGATGTGATAATTGTTAACAGCACTGCAACACGAGCTTTAATCGCAATCCCGGTTCAGTGTGAAATCCAAAAAATAGGGCGAAACAACACTCGTGCATGCATAATAAATCCACGACAAGAGAGCGAGAGCGAGCCTTGTAGCACAGAACTGATAGAAACAGATTCTCTCTGTTCATATATATTAACTTCCACTGAAGAGAACTTCTACTGCAGGGGGTGGAGGAAAAAATATGGTAAAAACTTGATGAGTATGACCAACTTTGAAGAAACTATTGTTATAGAATTTACCGTCGCAGAGCTGCTGCAGACACAGAGCATACAAAATACAGGCCAATTAGCGGTTTTCTCTTTATTGCTAATTCCGCTTCGCTTATGCATGCCGTCTGTGATGATGCCTTAATCTTACTATTAGAGAGTATATTTTAATTTTTCAATAATGTGCTGTTGTTCTTTTAATTGACTTATATAAAAGGACCGATCACTTTGTTATCAGCTGATGCTCCTGTTTGTTATTCACATAAATGTGTGTATGGCCTATATGAAGCATGATATCCAAAAGTGCTCTCTCTCTTTCTCTTACTGGCTGAAATCTTTTTCTTCTTCTCGTTTGTTCTGGAGGTTTTAGATGTTTCAGCGGTAAAGAGAAGAAAAGGAGACGAGGTGAGAAGCATAAACTATGACAAACAGACATGTGACTTTACAGAACTTCTAATTGTTACCTCTGGTTTTGAGAACAATTCAATAAACAATTCCAAAAGTTTTATCAAGCCCAATTAAATCTTTAATTATCTTCCGCTATAATTATCACCCTAACTTAGCAACGGCAATGAACAGAAAAAAAATTAATTGAAATTAAAAATAATTCAGCAAGTTTTTTTTTTTTGCCTTGTGCTTCGCTCTGCTCTCTCAAATCATTTACATTAATCTGCCACTCTTTTCTCTCTCTACCTGTGTCTAAAGCGCTCTTGTGACGTGTTTCCGTCAGATGCGTTCACACTCGCGCGAGTGCCTGGCAGCGCAGTGAGATTTCCTGCATTTTTTTTCGGTAGCCGGTGACAGTTGTTGACCCAAGGCCTAAATTACTCATTACTGTAATGACCTGTAAAGCTCAGTGGCAGACATTTTTGTGCACAAACATGCATGCCAAGCAGGATAGCTTAGTGTTAATGAGCTGATATTTGCAGCCCCGATGTATCTCCCTTGACTGCCTTTAATATGCCTGCGTGCTCTGTGCTACCCACCCATTTTTCCATTTACTGTGGAACAATCTATGCCCTGGCTTTACGGTGTTTTTGTCTGTGCGCAACTGTCTGATGTTGTTTGTACGTGTGTTTGTATATCTTTGTTTACTCCAGATCGTTACTGCCAGTTAGAGGTATGGCCAAAACAAGTAGATGGAATAACCACAGCCAAAATCACAGATGTGTTGACCATACATATGGTCATTAGGGCTTTTTCACAGCCAAAAGGACAGATGTTTTAGTACCAGTGAGTTTCATAATCTCTCAAACTACCAGCAACTTCTGTTAAAGAGAAAGTAGAAAGGCTAAAATATTTCACAAAGTGAGACTCCAGCAAATAAAAGCACAATGTGTATTCCAGTAAACTTCTGTCAGGTGTGCCATATTTCATTGTTTGTGTGTGTGTGTGTAAACTGTAACTATCTAAAGCACAATCCTCTACACAATGACATCATCAGTGAGTACCGTGAAGTATAACAAATTGTTACCGCTCCTTCTGACCTTTTAAGCTGAGCTGCATGCACAAACCAAACTGAATAAGTAAATAATAGCGAGAGATTTTATTTGATTATTTCTCCTGCCCCCTTTGTTGCCATTTCTGAAACAAAGAATAGATTCAATCCTTAATTTCTTTGCATCCATTGTAGCTGACATGGACATTTATGTTTACTCTTAAATCTGATTCTTATTTTTAATTGTTGCTATTTCAGTCCAGTAAATATTTACACACATATAGCATATATACAACACATTTGTATGGTCTCTCTATGGACTTTGAATGAGGAAAAATGGGAAAGGATAAAATTCCAGTTTTAATTACACATTGGATGTAATATTCACAATAACAATGAACCTCTGTTTTGTCTAGACGCACAAAAAATGAGGAAACTGGACAAGTGGAGGACAAAAGAAAAAGTGAGAGGCCTAAAAAAAATATCTAATGCAGATAAACAGTATCTGAAAATCATGTCCTTCAGAAACAAAAAAAATTCCATTAAAGACCTGACACAGGACCTGAGAGATGCATCTGGCCCATCTGACACCGTCAGAAATGATCTCATTGGACGGTGGATGAACCCATCCTTAAGGAAGGGAAACGAGGAGAAAAGGCTGAGGTATGACAAATTACACATGAAATTTATATAATGCAAAATGACAACAACAGTTGCCTCAAGGCGCTTTATATTGTAAGGTAAGTAAGTAGGGTAAGTATTTTACGGCACCCTACAATAATACAAAGAAAACAGAGAAAACCCCAACAATAATATGTTATTATTTATGAGATGAATATAACAAATAGTTAAATACAGAAAGGTGTATAAACACATAGTGAATGACAAAGGTGACTGAAGAAGAAGCACTCAGTGCATCACTGGAATCCTCCAGCAGCCTAGACCTGTTGCGATCTAACTAGGGATAATTCAGGGTTACCTGATCCAGCCCTAACTGTATACTTTATCAAAAAGGAAAGTTTTAAGCCTAATCTTAAAAGTAGAGACGGTGTCTGTCTCCTGAATCCAAACTATAAGCTGGTTCCACAGAAGACGCGCCTAAAAACTAAAGCCTCTGCCTCCCATTCTACTTTTAAATACTCTAGGAACCACAAGTAAGCCTGTGGTCTGAGAGCAAAGAGCTCTAATGGGGTGATTGGATAGGGTAGTATAAGGTCAGTAAGATTTTTCAAGACTTGTATAAGAGGAGCAGGATTGTAAATTCTGGATTTAACAGGGAGCCAATGAAGAGAAGCCAATATAGGAGAAATGCGCTCTCTGTTTCTCGTACCTTTCAGTACTCTTGCTGCATTTTGGATCAATGGGAGGCTTTTTAGGACTTCCTGATAATAATGAATTACAGTAGTCCAGCCTAGAAGTAATAAATGCATGAACTAGTTTTTCAGCATCACTCTGAGACAGGATATTTCTCATTTTGAATATATTATGCAAATGGAAGAAAGCAGTCCTACATAATTGTTCAATATTGAAGGAATATTGAAGTTGAATATAGAAGCACATGTCCTGGTCAAAAACAACTCCAAGATTCCTCACAGTGTTACTGGAAACCAAGGTAATGCCATCCAGAGTAAGCATCTGACTAGGAACCATATTTCTAAGATTTTCAGGGCCGAGTACAATAACCTCAGTCTTATCTGAATTAAGAAGCAGAAAGTTAGCGGTCATCCAGGTCTTTATGTCTTTAAGACATTCCTGCAGTTTAACTAAATGGTGTGTGTTATCTGGCTTCATGGATAGACAAAGTTGTGAGTCATCTGCATAATGGTGAAAATGTATGCTATGCCTTCTGATGATACTGCCTAAGGGAAGCATGTATAATGCAAACAGAATTGGTCCTAGCATGGAACCCTGTGGAACTCTATAATTGTGTGAAGAGGACTCTCCATTTACATGAATAAATTGAAGTCTATTCGTTATATATGATTTAAACCACTTCAGTGCAGTACCTGTAATACCTACAGCATGCTCTAATCGTTCTAATAGTCTAGCAGGACAAGCACAGAGATGAGTCCACTGTCAGAGGCCATAAGAAGATCATTTGTAACCTTCACTAAAGCTGTTTCTGTGCTGTGATGAGCTCTGAAACCTGACTGAAACTCTTCAAATAAACCATTCCTCTGCAGATGATCTGTTAGCTGTTTGACAACTACCCTTTCAAGGATTTTTGATATGAAAGGAAGGTTGGAGATTGGCCTATAATTAGCTAAGACACCTGGGTCTAGAGATGGCTTTTTGAGTAAAGGTTTAACTACAGCCACCTTGAAGGCCTGTGGTACATAGCTGATTATTAGAAATAGGTTGATCATATTTGCGATTGAAACATTAATTAATGGCAGGACTTCTTTGAGCAGTCTTGTAGGAATGAAGTCTGAAAGACATGTTGATGGTTTGGAGGAAGTAATTATTGAAGTTAACTCAGAAAGATCAATTGGAGAAAAAGAGCCTAAACAAATATCAAGGGTACTGAAAGTAGCTGTACATAATGTTACATCTGTGAGATGATTATGAACAAGTTTTTCTCTAATGGTTAGAATTTTATTTGTGAAGAAATGATTTCTCGAGCTTACGAGTTATCTGCTTTAAAGTGAGTGTTTGAGAGTTACACTAGGAAATCAGGTACTTCTCTTTTTCAGAGGAGTTACAGTATCTAAAGTGGTATGCAGTGAAGAAGTAAAAATATTAACAAGATAATCAACCTCTGTGGGAGTAGCATTCAGATAGCTGCTCTGAATTGTGTTGGCACTGAAGAAGATAACAGTGGATGAATTATATCCTTAAACTCAATTACAGCTCTTTCAGAAAGACAGCTGCTGTGATGAAATCTTTTCCGTACCTCTGTGTAATCCATTATTGTAAATGTAAATGTTATTAGGAAATGATCAGACAAAAGACGGTTTTCAGGAAATACTGTTAAATGTTCAGTTTCTATGTCATATGTCAGAACTGGACTGAATAATCAACAAAAAATACAGTCAGCTTTTGATCTATCATGCAATGTCATCTGGAAAGAGTCTCCTGATTGTTGACAGCATCATGTAAAACACACTGCCATTGCACTAAACGCACACCTGGATAAAAAAACACACACAGTGGAACACCTGCAGTCATGATTGGCATCGGACCTCAAAATAATTGAAGCAGTGTGGGATCATACTGACAAAGAACAGAACAAAAGACAGCAAACAGCCAAAGAAAAGCTTTAAAAGTCCTTCAAGAAGCCTGAAGAACTATTCCTGAGAGCTACTTAAAGAAATGACGAAAAAAGCTTGAGAGTTCAGGCTGTGTTGAAGAATAAAAGTGGCCATAGCAAATTCTGACTTTCAAGCTAGTTGGAAGCAAGTATTCTAGTTTTGCAGTCTATGTTTTATTAAAATGCACGTCAGAAAGCCTAGAATTTGTTACTATGTAAATACTTTCAGTCTATCTGTATGTTTGGCTTTCACACATTTCTAAACAATGTTGATAGATTTTAAGGCAATACCACCCAAACATAAAAGAAGTGAAAAAAATAATAAAAGAACTTTATTCAAAAGCCTCAAAATAGCTGCACTGCTTTTGTGTCGGGCTACAGTAGGGAGTCTGTAGCACCGACAAATTGCAGTGCTCTCCTGTTGAAGCCATAAATCTATGATTAGTCACAAGGCCCAACCAAACGATCACTCAGCAAGCAATCAAAATTTAATTCCCTGTCCATCACAATGCAAGGCCAAAAAGCTCCCACTGCTGATGTGTCCACCCCTCCCTGCCCTCATCCCCTCTGTCTCTCTCTATTTCTCCTCCCTATTCAACAGGGCTACCTTGTTTTCACGGAGTTATTCAAGCGCTCTACCATTGATCAATCCTATTCTGTGCCCACATTTAAAATCTGTCCACCTCTCAACATCGCCACCCTCCTCACTCAATCTCTCTGTGTTCATACCATCCTGAATACAATGTGAACTTAGCCTCTGGCTTGTGCGTCATGAGTTAAACTGATTCACTCGGGTAGAGCATAGCTTACAGACACAAAAAGCAGAGGACATCTTAAGACATTTTCGCCACTTGAACAAACATAACCCATAGGTGCTTTCTAGGATTTTTGTGAATTCAATTTGCGCTCTTTGGGAGACACAAACACAAAAGCGTGAACGCCTGCATGTAAATTCCTGGAATACCCAGGTGTTCTACAAACTGTGGTCTCCACTGTGGCTTTGAATGTATTTTTTATGATCCTACCTCTCACTTACTCACTGTGCTCTTCAAGGACTTGCATTTGTTTCTGTGAAAAAGACAAAGATTCCCTTCCTGTTCTTTCACTGCACATCAAAGTGAAAATCATATACCAATTACAGGGAGACAAAGGATGGTGAGAACAATGGTGGGTGAGCTGAACTTTACCCGTCGTCTCTGCTGTTTCTAAATGCGTATATTGTCAATGCTTTGTGTGCCGTCTCTTTTTTTGGCAACTCTTGTTTTCCTCTTTGATTCTCTCCAAAGCTGCTCTGAGGGGTGAAAATGATATCAGAAGAGCTTTAGAAGGATAGACTGGTGAGATGTGATGATCTCTTATTCTTTCACTGTTTTCTCTCTGATTGCTCCACCCACCATTTCTGTCGGTTTTTTTTAATTTATATTTTCTCTTCCTCCAAATTTTTTCCTCCTTATTGGTTCTTCTTTATGCACTAAAAACACTTGTCAGTCATATGTCTTTCAAACCTTGGGTTTATTAGGCTTTTCTCCTCTCTTGCTAAATGTCACTTCCAATATTAATTTTTTTTCTCCTCCCAGATAGCAGAAAGAAAAAAAAGTAGAAATATATGGACGATACACTCTTGACATTTAAATTACAGACACAACTGAAGACTCTGCATGGATAAATGGATATACAGCACTGTTAAGTTATTAGACCTGCAAACATAAAGCAGACACACACACCCACGTTTTCTTTATACTCGTGTGCTGTCAATCACACTCCAGACAAGGCAGCTGACTGACTGCTTCAAAGGGGATTGAGGAGGATCTGTTAAAGGGATCAAACAAGGGCTGTAATCTGTCAGAGTGCGATGATACAGATTAGAGTGAAAGACAAGTTAAGGAGATGAAGGTAATCAGTTTGGGAAGTGACAGATTTAAAGAAGAGGATTAATATGATCGAAGATTACACACTACTCTTAATGCTCGACTAAGTCTCGCCAAGTCAGAAACTTGCAAAGATGAGTGGCGAGTATGCGCGAGGAAAGAGTTGCTGAGGAATGATTGCTTTCTTTCAGACATTGTGCTTCCAGATTCTTTTGAAGTTTTCATGTAGGTGAGCATTTCGCCGTATGTGTGTTGGCTCATTTGTGCTATCAGAGGATAACACGAGTGTGTCCAATAAGTGAGTGATCTTTTCTTTGGCACATTACAGTGCGAGTGCATGGATAGCTAGAGATACTACAGATCAGAGGCTGAAATTGGAGACTGTCTGGGGACTTACACGCCAGCTGAGTGAATTGCTCTGTCATGCACAACAGTCCAACTTTTTGAAAGCTGGTTTTGCTGTGCTATATGATTTTGTAGCAGTTAAGACCTGGAGCTGGCCAGGATTGAAATCCCGCCAGGACTCTCTTCTCTGCTTTCAACATCCTGCTCGCCACATTCATTTCTTTCTCTGGGTGTCCTGTGCTATCATTCCTAACTTGTATCCAGCCCTCAGTACGGCTGCATTAGTATGTATGGCCGTGTAGCTCAGGGTTTAGAGGTTTATGTCCCCTAATAGACAGAGATTTGTCCTGTCACACCCACAAAGAGCTTACAGCAAGAGACAGAGGCAGAATGGCTCCTTCCACTCTGTGTGTTGAGGGTAAAGAAGGAACATTTATGTTCCCGTCTTATCTCCAGAGAGAAGGTTTCCATTTCTGTACAAATCATAAAGCTCTAATTTGTGCTTTTCTCTTCTTTTCTCCTGCACTTTCCATCTTCTTCCTTCCCCCCTCTTGTTCTCGCTCTCTACCCCTTTCTCTGCCTCTTTTACTCACTATGATTGGATTAAGACCAAAGAAACAGAGTGTGGAGATGAGGAGGGGATGAGAGCTTATTAAGCATGTGAGAGGTGAGATGACATTAAGCTGTACAGAAAGAGATTGAGGAAGAGGTGTGTGACCACATGCACAAGTGTGTGTGTGTGTGTGTGTGTGTGTGTGTGTGTGTGTGTGTGTGTGTGTGTGTGTGTGTGTGTGTGTGTGTGCGTGTGCATGTACCGCACACTTCTGTATTTATCCTCATAGAAGGTAGGGTGAGAAGAGGGAGGAAGTGAGGCGTTTAGCTGTGGAGCACTTTAATCAAGGGGCGAGCAATCCTGCATGACCCACTCTGTCATCCATTATTGATGCCTGCCTCAGCCAGGCTGATGAATCATTAAGCCACTCATCAGGTCTGGGAATTCTGCCTTCTCCTCGGCCGATGACACTCATTTACATAAATCACACGCTGCTATTTTTCACACTCTTGCGCATAAACACAAACACACACCCACAAACAGCCAAATACACAAAGTTCATATATGTTGGCTTGCTCTCTGATGGGCACGGCTCATACAATTTTTAATGCTTTCTGCAAAAAAACCTCCCCAAAAAACCTCATTTGTGTCATACCTTGAAGAGCCAAGTTCATTTGAGCTGTGAATACAGATTCATAAAGGTTATACTGTACATGACAATAGCACTCAACAGCTGCAACCCTACAATACCCAGTGATTAAAGACAATATGCTCAAAATCCCATGGACTGCACAGAACATGTGTTGCCTTTCCTGAAAGACAACCATGTTTTGCACTCAAGCTAAACAATCGTATAACAATGCATAGGTAAGTGGAGAGGAGAGAGTGAAAGACAAGGAGACAAAAACAAGCAGAGAGAAATAGATCTTACAGAGTTTGAGTTTGCCTCTGGGTTATATGGCAGAGGAATCTTAGGGAAACTGATGAGCACCCACGCCATGCAGGCACACACGCACTCCACCAACATATTTCTTCTCATCGTTGTAGGGTTTCCCTTCATCTCCTCTCCTCCCCTCTCCATTCACCTCCCCTCCTGCTGTTTCCATGTCTTCCCATTCACTGTTGAAACTAATCCAGTACTACAGGGTAAGAATATACCTCACAGCAAGGGTAAGAAAGCCCCCCCACCCCAGGGGCGGCTTGTCCAAAAATGCTGAAACACAAACATGCCAAACATACATGCACAATCAGACAGAGGAAACAGGCACACTGCCCATGAAGCCGTTAGCCAAGGCCTAGTGCGTAGCTGGAGGCTGCTCGTAGACCACTGTGATCCTGCCATCCCTGCAGCACGCAGCCAGGGCATTTCTGCACAATGCTAAGCTGAGCGCCTGGCATCTCCAATCTGCTAAACGCAGGAATGCTGCTGCTCATGATAATTACGGCGGGTTGTTTGCTCCATCACTGCTGATATGAAGACGCAAGCAAACAGCATGAATTATTAGTGTCTGCATCATGGCTCACGCTGCTGGTGGAGGTAACTCTGATATAATTCGATGCACTGTTACTGATGCATGACCGACTGCACTATCAGAATGTCCTAGTAGGTCCTATCTGCTGTAATACATAAACATGAGAGCACACAAGAATGAACACACATGGACTTTCATATAATGTTATGATAATACTACATGTATTTTTGCCCTGCTTGTACTATGATTTTATCAGGTTCACAGAGACTTTAAAAGAAAGGTAATAGCTCAGTAATACCCTTTTCAACGTTCTGAATCCTTGATCCCAACAATGACTTTTTTCAGTAAGTAAAGGTTTCTAACCATGTTGTACTAGATCTATTGTCCATGTGCCATCATAGCAACTTGATAGCAGAGCACTACATCCCTATTTTCTAGACAATGGAGAAATCTTTAATTTTCATATGTTTTACAGTAATCTAAGTCACTCCGTTAATTTAATATGTGGTATGACTTTGAGCCATCTATGTGACTATACTGGCGTACCAGCAGTACACCAGTATAAGTCACATAGATCGCAGTGCACCATAACGGCCTATTCTGTTCAAGGCACAGCAAAGCACAACATGAAAGCCTTGATCTTATGTCAACGAATCCAGGGAGTAAAACTTGTTCATATGCATTAAAATTCCTCTGCCACTTTGATCTCTAAATGCAAAGTGCCTGCTCGATTTCTTTCAGTCGTAGTTATTTTTATAAATCACCCTTATGCACATGAAAAGTGGAGAAAAAAAAAAATGATGTGAAGATCAAGCTGTGAAAGAAATCCAAGTTGCTTTATTCAGAAGGAGCCCCTTGGTCCCCGTTAAGCTGGGAGAATTTCCAGGGCTTCTGCTCAACTGGGAGGTGCTGGTTCACAGCCTCTCTTTCAGTGAGTCATCCCTTCTTCAGAGGAGAGATAATTAATTTGTCTGAGCTGCTCTTAACCCTGGCCTCCATGTCAGCAGCCAAAACGCACGCAGGTAATCAAGAGCGCAGGTGCAAATTTCTGTAAGGCAATGCACATACAAATATGCAGGCTGTATTTAGCGAGTTGCAGCTACATCACCTATATGAAAGAATGAATCCAGGTAGAGTGGCAGAATAAAAGGCAGAGGAGTAAAACGGAGGTTATTGAAGAACAGAGAAACCGACCATCAAATAAAGCGCACCCTCTCTGCACTTTCGTTCCTTGAAGGATTTTTCAGCAATATTGCTACTGCAATATTACTCCCATCACCCACACGCTCCCGTACAGGCATACTGTACACAGATATGCACACAAACACACACACAGCATACCTATCGCTCCTCCTCTCTCTCTCTCTCTCTCTCTCTCTCTCTCTCTCACACACACACATACACACACAATTCAAACGCCTAAACAGATGAACCTTTGACCTGCTAAAAAATGAATGGGCTTCAGAGATGAGATGAGAAGCAATAGGAGATGGATATAAGAGGTGTGTCAGGGAGAAGGGGCTGAGAGCAAAGGTAGTGGCTAGAGAAATGGTTAGAGGGGAAGACAAAAGCTAGCTGCAAATTATAGTTTAAAAGAAAAAAGGGAGGGTGGGCGGGGAGCAAAGTTTATACTGCAGAGAAAATCATGTCAAGGGAATTAAAGAGGATAAGACCGAACCCAGAATGAGACGTGACATCCTAATGACTGTGAAGCAAAAATGCTTTCATCTTCTCTTCTCTCACCTGTCTTAGTTTATTTTTTGCTATTTCACATATATATATATATATATATTTTTTTTCTAGCACAAGCTCAACGATACATGTTTGATTACTATGATTTGGGTATTTGTGTGTATGATTTTGTTATGAGCGTGTCTTTCAGTTTCCGCCTGAGCTGGTGTTCCAGATGGTTCATCAAACATCCAGTAATTATCAAACACTCACTAATTGTACGTGAGTGTGTGTTTATGTGCTGGTGTGTCTCCAGGTGATTATCTGAAGCTGTGATCACTAATGACCACACAGACAAACATCTGTCCCCAGGTAATATACAGAATGAGAGCTTGGCCATCTGCTGTGCCTGTGAGCAGACACGTATGAGTCTACAGAATTCGTGTCTTTCCCACAACATGCGTATAATGCCGAAATCTGTGCTTTAAAGATGCTTGCTCATCCTGTGGCTATAAAATCAGCACGAGAGGCCCTCGCTATTCTTTTACCACAACTATTACCAAACGCTCAGCCACTCTTTGCCCTCTAGATATGCTCGCACACTCCCACACAAAGCCCTTGCAGGTTAAATCAGCCCTGCAGGCATCTTTGCCCTCGAAGCCATAGACATCGGACCCAAACTGGAGTTAATAAATTCTTCCAAATTATAAAGAGGTCAGGTAGAACTTTTAGTCCAAATGGAAGCTTGTAAATGTGTAAAAATACAAGCTCTCAGGGGTGAATCATCAAACGTTTTGTGATTGAAAAATACTTTTTTTGTGGAAGTTCAAATGGTCGCTGAATTCATTCAAGTCAAGGCTGTGTGTGCGTGTGTGTACATCTGTGTGCATGTCAGGAGGTAGCAAGTCAAAGATGCACAAATAAAGAATTGTCAGTAAAATAAATAAAGATCATCTCCATCTCCAATGAACAAGCGCCACAAAGCTCGCACGCACACAGGAGTAGAAGCACAAAGGCACCTACAGATAAGTAAAGGCTGAGGATGCTCAAACATCTTGCATCTCCTTCATTTCTCCATTCCTGAGGGCACGCTGCGCTGTTGTTAAGAGACTGGCAGGTTATGTCACCTCAGACGCTGGGTTCATTTACAAGCTACACAATGCATTCCAAACAAACAGGGAAGAAACTTGCAGGGTAGAAGAAAAAAAAGCTAAGGTGGATTAATAAAAAAAATAAAATGAAGAAAGCTGAGAATCAAACTGGAAGAGCCAGAAAATAGAGAAGCAGCAGAGTATAGGCAGCACTATTCCTCTGGGGAATCATCCTGGTTATCAAGTAGAGGTTATTATGCTATGAAGCACTAATGAATTCATTAGCTAAATGAAATGTCAATAAAGGCTTGAGAGAGTGTTAAAATCGATGCCAACTGTCTCTTTCTCCTGCTCGCCCTCCTCCTTCTTTTCATCCTATCTCACCCATCTGTCCCAATTATCCACCTTTCTCCCCAACACACACACACACACACACACACACACACACACACACACACACACACACACACACACACACACACACACTCTCTCTCTCCAGAGTGTTGAGCGTAAACTGTGATGGAGGACATTAGCGGTGATCAGTGGGAGCACTTTGCAGTGGTCAGCAGGAATGGTCCAGTCATACAGAACTTTCACATTCAGCAGCACTCACCTGCTCACTCTCAAACGGCTCTAATGCCACTTAATGGCTGACTTGGTGCGTGTGCACGTGTATGTGTGCAATAACATTAGACTTTGTGTGAGCGACTGCAGCAAAGAGAGCCTTGACTCCGCAGCTGTGACAACACAGCAAGTCAACAGCTGCTCTTGAGCTTTTCTCACAGACATTTCTTCATCTCAAGCTAACGTTTAACTCTTTTTCTTTCTGACATTTGCTGAACCGCAATTACCACCTTGATCCTCTCTTCTGAGTCCTTTTAACACTGAGGCTGGATCACTTACTATTATGATCATCATTTAAGGCCCCTGGGTTAGATTCTTGTGGAATGCATTAGCGTCCACGAGAAAACTAGCAAGCTAAATAGCCAACCGGCTGGCTCATCTCACCTCTGTCCCCTTATTATGGCTTAATATTTAAAGCTAACCACTTGGCTCGCTCTGAACACGGCACTGTTTTTGTGCAGCTAAACAGTTGTTTCAAGGTAATTGTTCGGGGCATATGTTTAAATGCCACCTCATTTACATAAACACTGTTCAGCTCCCTGTGGAATCAATGAAAACAGGAGGGAGCAAATGTGGAGTCACAAACACACACACACACACACACTGCCGCATTGGCACTCACTTTGACACCGTGCTGGATAGCCAGTGATCTGTTTCCTGCAACGGCAGTGAAATATACATCAAAGTGGTCTTCAGGGGATGAACAGTAAGTATGCACATACACACACATACACACAGTCCACCTCCACTTCTAGTAGAATATTATAGCCGTGAATGTGTGTGTGTGTGTGTGTGTGTGTGTAAAGGAAAGCGAGAGAAAGACAGTTTGGATCCATTGGAACTGAGAGAAGCATCATGCATGACTTTGTCCTCTTTGCACACACCTTTTCGCTCCTGCTGTCCTCCCTCAATGTTGACGGCGAAACCAAAAAAACCAAAAAACCTTTGAGGTGTTAACAAGAGATTTAGGAGTGACTCATCAGTGATGATTAAGCACTAATATACATGCAGGATCCAAAACTTAGAAACATCCAAGGAGCCTATCGCAGTGACTAATTGGTATAAAGTAGTAATAAATAAAATCCCAATCTAGATCTCCCATGCTACACTGTGTGGATGCTAACTAAGCAACAAAACAAAAGGATTTTAACAAACACAAGATTCTTTTTTTGTGGTAAAAAAGGGGGCAGTGTGTGCATTGATTGGCACCCAGTGTTTGCTTAATGCCGCCTTATCAAAGTGAAGACACAAGAAGTTACTCCTGACAAATCCCAGCTGTAAAATTCTTTGTAGTCAACTGATCTGAGCTAAATCAAAGAGCGTCTGCTGTTCTGCCTGGCGTGGCGTTCCCTACAACAGGATGGACGGGGGCAAAAGATGCTGCTCAGCATGTTTAACCACCTTGAAGAGATGTGTTCACTGGTTCCTGACTGAAGGGCTAACTTTCACCTAACGCAGGCAGTCACATTTGAACTCCTTGACCACGACCGCAGATTCTGTATCATGCTGACAGGCTCGAGCCTTGTCTAAACTAATATGGATAAATCTGAAAGCGAGGTTTTTTTTTTTGACCTTCTAAACATGCTTGGCCAGCGTTTTGCTGAACTTTCCACATGTAGATTTATGTTCATTAGTTTGGACATGGCCTTGGAGGTAAATGATGTCCTTCGTACCATGAATAACACCTGAAAAACAGAGCTTGTAGTCTGCAAAATGTATTCAGTAAAATTCAAACTTCTATTTTTACTTGTCTCTGTCTGTTCACATGGAGGTCAGCTACAGTTAAGCCTGTAAGCTGCTATGGATTCAATGTTTTTTCTTTCTTTCTTCTTTTTTTTTGTCAGGAACGCTTGAATCTACTGTATACTAAGGGTGAAAGGGAATCTTCAGAGCAGCTGCTGCTCATGTTTTTTGCTTGAATGGTTTTCTTTGATGGGATTTCTTCTTTTTGATGATATTTGAAGGGTTACAGATTTGAAATGTGGCCTGTAGAGATTCCTAATTTTCAGTGTCAGATCTGATTTGATGGTTCACTGTAACAGTTCAACTATTTATAATCATGGGGCTTTTATGCTGAAGCCATGATGCCGTATCACATCAGGTAAATCCCAGGTGTGAATAATAAAATGATGATGGCAGTTTTGCTGTTTTCATATTGTTTCTGATTTTATCATATGGTATAAATCAAGTAGCATTTTGCCAGGATTGCACCTGTGTGTTTCTATTTTAATGTGAATTTTCAAAAGGGTGAAAAATCCCAATATCATAATGGCTTAGGTTTGTTGTATATACACATATAAACCTACAGCTTATTAGCATTTTATTGAAAAGAGAATCAAATGGGTTATTGTTTATTACTTATTGATTTTGTGATGTGATATCTGTTTCTTAAATGTGGAAATGTATCCAATCTCAGCTTGAGTGCTGCTCTCTCAAAGCACTTTTTAATGATATTTTACTTCCACTTTTTTTATCTTATTAACCACCTCGTGACGAATCTGTTTCCAATATTGTTCTGCAGTCGCTTGGGGAGAGAGGCGCACCTCTTTGTCTTTATCGCTGAGTGACTGGGCACCCAGACAGAGCCTCTGTGCCTGGGTGCAGGTAAAAGTTTCACTCTGAGTCTTACTTTATAATATAGCAGAGATCTCAGCACAGCCCATGTGTCTATCAATTCATATAAAACTGATTAGTTAGCAACTTTGAACACATCCTTGCCACCATCTGATATGTCTCAGCTTTAAACCTTTATCATAATAACCCCAATGAAGCCTGGGAGCTGATATGCATCAGTCACGCAGTAAAGTTGTTCTATATACTACGTAACCACTGTAGGAGCTTTGACCTCTTTAGAGTTTTTCCTCGCCTCCATACAACTTGGAAAAAGGTAAAACTGCACCAGAACTGTTCCAGAAACCTCTAAATTACTCTGATATTACACAACATATATCTGGATACAATATATCCTTTATACTTAGGCCAATTGCACCCAATGTATAATCTGGTATTAAACAGCTTCAAACGTACTTTCTCAATGCTAAGGATGAGGATACTAACGGATTTTGGTGTGCGGGAAACAACTGTAAGCTCATCCTATGTGTGTCATGAAAGTTTGACAAATCTTAAAAAGACATGCTACACTCTAACGGATTACTTATCCCAAACAAGTGACAAGTAGTTCAACGATTCTTCATAACATGCCGAATTTGGAAAAGAATGGCTGCTCGGGAGCCTATGCATTCATTAGCCTAAAAATATAGACATGCCTAAAATAGTCATTAAGCTTCAAATGAATTCAAGTAAGAGTCCCTTTGAGAATTTAGAGTGATTTCTGGGAGGAGGTTAAACTTGTTGCAGGAGCAATAAAGACTGAGTGTTTAATGATCTTACAAGAAGATAAGAGGGTTCTGAGAAATGATCAAATATAACAGAAGCCCTAATTTGTAGAAATGGAAACATGTGCTGCGCATGCTGAATCTAAACTGTGTGGCAGACGCACAGAAATCATTTCCGTGTGTTTAAAAGTTTGCAAGAATACTCCTTGCACCATCTCTGCCAGTCTGACTGTGTCTGCTCAACACTGTTCGCTCATTCCCATCACACAGTGAACGCGGGCCGAACATGACAGACTGGTAATGACTTCAGTATGAACACACACATACACACACACACTCACGCACTTATACACACATACCAGCTGCTCCTTTCCTCCTTTCTCATCAAACTTGTCATCAGCTCCGCCAGTTTGTCTCGTCTCACATTAAGAGCTCATGAATAATGTGTGATTACCAGAGACCCTTGGAGCAGCTCCTGGATGTACAACACACAAAACGCAAAACGTAGGCTACAAACGCCGAGAGATATGGAGATGCAGAGACCACCCTAATTCACACGGTCTAAAATATCACATACATATTTACATTTGCTGCCATTTCTTTTGCTTCTCTCTATGCCTTGTTTTCATTGCTCTCTTACTCTTTTTTTTTTTTTTTTTTTAAAAACCTTTCTACTACAGATATTCCTTTATCTATACAGGTGTGCACACAAACATGCACAGACCCTCAAATACACTGAAAGACAGTTTACAACTGAATGCCAGTTTCTTGGCTCAAAGGAATCATGAGCAGCGTGGAAAGGTCAGGAAACTATACTCTACAAGCCTAGACTGGTTTTTCTCTCTTTCTTTCTTACACACACACACACACACACACACACACACACACACACACACACACACACACACATACACACATACACAGAGAGAAAAAACAAACACGTACAAATACTCCCCAGGTAATTAGGCCTATTTTTGTCAGGGCAACTCATTTCCTCCTCAAAGAACTAATGTAATTTGATTCGTTTAATTCCCATAGCCATGAGAGGGAGAAGGGGGCAAGGAGGGACAATGGCTTCATGGTTGGATACACCAATTTTTTCCCCTAAGCTTAAAATATTCACATCTCCTGCACCCCCCCCCCCCCCCCCACACACACAATCAAAAAATCTCCTTAAGGCTCAGGAAATTATCATCCTCTGCAGAAATATTCACCTATTCAGTACCGTATGACAGCACGACTGGGTCTGCTGGGCACTTGAGTGTTTCTCCCACAGTTTACACACACAAACACACACACACACATTTACCTCCCTATACTTGGACTTCCTATGACATCACTTAACTTTACATACGTTATAAATCCCATATCTCCTAAAATAGAGAAAAAAAAACACTTCACTTGAACTCTTTCAAACTTGATTGCTCAAACCCACACACATCTAGAGAAATCTGTCAGAGCCTGTATGCTGTCCTACCGGTGAGTCACTGTTTGCGGATGGACACAGAGGTCCTCTGAAGACTCCCTTGACGCGCCTGAAGTGTCCATTACTCAGGTGTGTGGAGCTGATAACCAGGTAGTAGCACGCGCTGCACGCCATCCCGGGGGCCTCGCGAGGTTTGGGGCCCATAAATGTTTTTTTTCCCACGTTGGTCTTGGGTGTCGGCGGTGTCCGATGAGCGCCAAGTCAAGTCCTGCTGGGAGGCTGTGCAGGTAGGAATGTTGTCGGAGCGGTGCGAGAAGAGGAGGGGGGTCTCACTCCTGCTGTCCTCTGTTGGAAAGTCTCTGTCTGCGCGAGAAAAAGACAAGAGAGGAGAATTGCTGTTTATTAAGACTGTACCTGCTTCTTAGATGCGCGCGTTCGTGTAAATGCGTGAACGCAGAAGAGACAAAAAGACTAAAAAGAATGAGAGACAGTTTCAAAGATGAGGATGCTAGAGCCTACTGACCGAGCTCTGATGCTGGAGTCTGCGTTTGGCATGCTGTCGTCGGCCAGGCTTAAATAAATGAATGAGCGCCTGTGGAGTGCCAGAGGAAGAGAGGGATCCATCCAGTCTCTGTTTCACACACACCCCCTCTCTCGCTCACCCCTCCTCTCGCTCTCTCTTCCCCGTCTTTCCCCCCCCCGTCCACTGGTCGAGTCTGTAAAGTGCAGGCAGCCACAGCCAAACAGCAACAGCGGCACCCCAATTTGAGTTCTCAGTAAAGAAGAGAGCAGCAGACACTCTCGCAGGTGCGCCTTCTCTTCACGCACCTCCAACAGAAAAGAAAGGGAAAACATCTGACCTCTCTGTCTCCCCCCCCCACACACACACACCTCCCCTCCCTCCCTTCTGCTCTATATTTATTGGCAGAGTGGTTTACAGTCACCTGTCTTGTGAATGAAATTCTGCGGTGCTTGGAGGGAGGGACGGTAAATCCATCCAGAGCAGAGCTAGTTGTTATTATCGTTCTCCAGCGCAGGCAGGTGGAAGTGGCTCAGATTCTTTCTCAGAAACACACACACACTCTCTCTTCTTCTCCCCCTCCCCTCCTCACCCCCGCGATCTGTATGTGCGTGCGTGTGCGCCTGCTTTCTCTCCTAGGGGGCTGCACCGGACCGGATTTCTGTCTGCTGTAGACTATAATATGCAGTCCGTGTCCGCGTGGGTCTGGGATGGACGGGGATCACTTCAGTGCATGTTTTGCTTGAGTAACTCCGAACTGAAGCCCCCCCACACTTTCTCTTTTTTCCAGCTTTTCTTCCCTTGTCTTTAATTCTTGTTGTGCGCATCAACAAGGAAATGGGAGAATCTATTTTGAACTGTATATCCTTGCATGTGATTTAAACCCACCGATGGCAACCCGTGTTTACGTCCATCTCTCCCTCTCATGCCCCCCCCCCCACACACACACACACAAGGCACGAAAGTTAAAGCGTCATGGTTTTATAAGATCCTGGCATCGTCTGGTGGGGGAGAGGAAATCTCTCTCACTTGCAATCTCGGGGCTGATGATTTGATTACAGATAAAAGCGTATTTCCCCGGCTCGGCCTGTCAAACTGCGCCGGTTGCCGTCAAAGAGCAGCTCTGGAACAAGCAGCAGCTGAGGCTCACGGTGTGTCTCAGCGGCGTATGGCGCTGTTCCTTAACGCGGTGCTGAAATTAAACCGCGAACACCCACAGCAGTGCACGGCGCGTCATGCATATTCAGCCTGGGATTAGGGTGCCTTTTGTGCTCAACGTCAACCCTGAGCGCTGCAGACAGCTCTGGATTTTAGAGGTAAACACTAAAGAGGACACCAAAGGACGCGTTTAAAAAAAGTGAAGTCCACTTTGCTCGCTTTTCGTGTTTTCTGTGTGGGTGGATGGTAATATACACCCACGACGAAGTTTAAGCAACTTCTACTTTGCAATAAATGATAAAACCGACAGATTCAGATACTCATCGTGTAACTTTTGACAGTCTTTATATTGTTGCCGTTGCTGCTGTTATTAACGCAGGGATAAGTAAAGCTTTAAGGACGACAAATATGTAATGACGAAATCCTTTAAACTTTCAGTTTAAAAGCAGCAGCAAAATCTACTCTTCGTGAGACATCTGGGCTTCCACATATTTGTAGCACACAACTGTGGTTGATCCTTGTGCTCTTGGAGCTTTTGCAAACATTATGTCCGCAGCAGCCTCTTACTCTTTGTCAAACTGTTGCGGCTCTGCACTCGACTCATTTTCCTCTTTAATAAGTTTCTTTCTAGTCCTAGAGGCCAGTTTTCTAGCACTTCTCAGCCCTCCCGAACATGTGTGAGCATTATTACATGAACTGGTCTCAGATGCACTTGGGTTTTGGTTTAAGTTCATTATAGTCCGAGAGAGTGTGATGCTGCTCTTTGGTCCTCTGGAACTCCATAATGGTCAATTGAGTGCTTGCGGCATGGCTGGCTGATAGATCGGTAATTACATTTACCCACCCAGTGCAAGCCTGTATCACAGGCAGAGATTTGCTTCTGTGGGTGTCTGTTTGTGTTATTAAGTAACAGCAGACAAGCAAACAATCTATTTTGGTTCATCTTTGGTTACAACAGCCCACCTTTGTTTTTAATCTGATGCATGCATCAACATAATAAGCAATGGGAGGCCATACATTCTGTGATACAGACCTAACCTTGGGACTTCTTTATGGCACAACTTTTATTCAAAAATCTTTCCAAAGCAAAACTTAAATTAAACCTTATTGATTCTCTCTGAGGCACATGCTGGTCTCCAGATTAAGCACTAACCATGGAAGATGTTTTAGATTTTACTTACAGGCTGCTTGCACATACCGCATCTAAGTTATGTCAAGGTTTTCAATCATTAAATTCACATTTTTCCATCTCTTTATGAACGACATCTATCAGAAATCGTGTTTCAGTTTGTGTAATACTTCGTATAAAGTCTTGTGCACGTCTGTTCTTATAAACTTGGTGATTCACAGTGACAGTAAAATAATTATATGATATAAATCATGTCTGTGTCTGCCTATGCTTTTTCCTTTTTTAAAGGAGTATGTACTTGGGCTCATGTAGGCAATATTTCTGAAGTGTTGGCTAATCATGAATTTTTCCCACCAGTGTTCAAGTTTGCATGCACATTCCTTATCGCAGCAGTGTTTCCTCTGCTCATTCAAATGAATCTCATTTCCTGCTGTGAGGCTAACCCTGTGAACAATTTATTTTCTGAACATCCTGGGGTCAACAGTAAGTGTTTGAACATGTATGTAAGTATGTGGCTGCAAAATAACCCTTTGAGAATACCTGTTCCCTAACTCCTCTGCAGTCTAAATTCAAACATCATGCTGCTGTCGCAATTTTCTCCTGCAGCTGCCTCTGCTCATAATACTAACACAACCCCCTAATGACAATAAAACTGACTGGGCGCCAGGAACACATACAGTCATGTGAAAAATAAAGTTTTTGCAGAAGTCTGTGCAGCCCTGTGAAAAACTATATGCATCCCATGATTCAGCAGCTTGTAGAGTCCCCTTCGGCAGCATTAATGATGTATGATTTTATCAGTTTCTCACATCACTGTGAGGTATTTTGGCCTGTTCTTTTTTTTTTAACAATGTTGCTCCAGTTCAGTTGTGGTTTGTGGGCATTTGTTTAAGCACAGCTCTCTTAAGGTCCCATTTCAATCAGGTTGAGGTGCGGACTTTGACTGGGCCATTTCAACACTTTAATTCTTTTCTTTTTTCCAGCCATTCGTTCCATCAGCACTTGAAGTTTTTTAATTGACCGATGCATTTCAGCATGTAGCTGGGTCTTCAAGAACAATACTGCAATCAGCACAGGAAAAAAATCAGAACGGCAAAACGTGTCCAGTATACCTATCTACCAATCCACTCAGTTGTGTGATTGCACAGAAAAACAAAGTAAAATATATTTGTGATATGAGGCTTTTATTTTTAAGTGTCCTTCATAGTGGATGTTTGTAACATTGGATAAGGAAAAACATAAAACACCCCCCAAATTTATATGCTTCCTGGTTTGGTACCAAACATATCTAAGTTTGACATTAATCAGTCCTAAACTGGCCTTTTATCACACTGACAGCATATCAGCACAAGCACCTCATACCAACTGTCAGGGGTCCAGGACACTGTTCTTGTGTTTTCCTTCAGATGCAACTTTGCAAACCTAAGCTGTGCTGCCATGTTCTCTTTAGAGAGAAGATGCTTTCTTTTTGAAACCCTTCCAAACAACCCATATTTGTTCAGTCTTCTTGTCACAAACTTTAACATTCAACACGCTAACTGAAGCCTGTAGAGACGTAGATTTTGGATTTTTTTTTTTTAAAGATTCTCTGAGCATTGCACAGTCTGACCTTGGGATGAATCTGCTAAGACATCCACTCCTGGGATGATTGTGAGCTTATGTCCAGACCAGCAAACTGCCAAATCTTCTGCTTTTATAGAGATGGATACACTTGCTAATTATCAGCTGATGGTTATCAGCACCTGGAACAACTTACCCCCTTAGTTCCTTTGGATGTCCTTCGTTTTTTCCTCAGTCATGTGAAAATTTTTCTTTTTCACATGACCATAAATGCCAGCAGATATTCGCACTTGGTTCATTCACATGTGTCTAATGCCAATCTGAATGAACCAGAGTGTGTGATCTTTCTAGAGTTGGGAAGTAACAATGTAAATTTACCCAATTATGTTTCTCTAGTACAGTTTTGAGGTACTTGTGCTTTTTATTTATACTCTTTTTTTGCTACTTCTTCCTTCTACTAAGAGAAATCTGCATGTCTTTTATTAGTCTGTTTTAGTCCCTATAGACATTTTTACATAATAGATGCTATAATAACTTTTAAAAATACAAAACAACACATGGTTAAACTCAGTTTCCCACCTTTTTGGCTTCTGACATTGTACAAAGAAGCAGTGTGTAGTTAGTGAAAGCCACATTTCAGATGTCTGTGAGTTGGTTCACCAAATGCTGCTTTGTTTTGCCCTTTCAGCTTTTTGCATGGTTTTGTTTCAATAAAAGGTCGAATGGTCAGATATCTAATTAAAATATCAAGGACTGGACATAAAGTCCATAAAATGAAAACAAATTTTGTGCCTCTGCTCTCCTCTCTCATTAGTCCTCCCAACTTCTTAGATTTATCTGGTATTCAAATAAATAAATAAATAAACAAATAAATAAATCTGTTTATAAAGCAGCTCAAACTAATTTTATCTCCAGCAGCTAGAAATGAAACAGGCTGCTTACACACTAATGCTTCCTCCAATAATAATCCAATGATGTCATTTCAGTAAAATAATGTACCAATCACAGGCACCAGAATAGTTCTTTTGCTTTAATATTTTAACTACATTTTGCTTTCACTTATTTTCTTTCACTCGAGTAGTGTTTTTTTTCTTTTGCCATGCAGGACTTTTATTTGTAATCAGATATTTTCAATAAAGATCTATACTTTAACTTAAGTAAAGGATTTGATTACTAAACCCGGTGTTTTTCTTTCTTTGTTTTTTTTAAACCACTTTACCGCCTGGGAATACTTTTTCCTTGACACACGAAAAAAGAAACCAATTTCACACAGGAAATTACCTTCATGCTGTCTTCTAGCAAAAGGTTTAGTTAATGTCTTACACACTTAAGCACTGCTAAGTAATGCATTTTCTACGTCTTATAGTGCCAGTGAAAGCAAAACAGTGTAACCTAAACAATAATGTAGTGCAACACAGTGATACAAACCCTTAAAAATGGTGTCTGATAAACAAGCTTCTTTGCGGTTATTAATAATGTTAACAGTAATGCTGGGGATCAGACGGTGCACAGTATGCAGAGGTGTTGTGCACTGATTCACTACCTGCTGGTAATACTGGGCATATGTGCAGGAAGGGGGGGACTATTTGCACTGATCACCCACAAGAGGAAAGCCAATGTGTATATTTTAAACACTCTAATTCCCTGAAGTACCTCCCCTCTCCCCTGCTCTCTCCCTGCTCCTGGTGCACTCATTACTGTTGGAAATGATGCAGTAATACTGAGAGGAGGGAGGCGGGTGGGGGAGTTGGAGCAAGTAGCAGACAGTGAGGGAGACAGAAACAGAGAGAGAGAGAGAAGCAGAGGGAGAAGGCAAATTCGTGGTGGTATCTATTTCCCCCTGTTGCTGCCTCTGGGTCTTTTTTCCCCCTCCTCGCTTTCTTCTCTCCTTATAAACCTTTGAAATATTACAGTTAGCTTTTGGGCGCATATTGCTGTCTTTTATGCACAGCGGATGAGATTGCTTCTGAATGCATTATGATCCAGTGTTGGTTAAGTGTGCGCCTGTGTGCCCGTGGTATGTCTGTGTGTGTGGGACACCAGAAGTGGGTTTCCTCTAAACAGCCACCGTGGCATCAGTGTGAAAATACTGAGCAAAAAATTTGTGTACGTGTGGAGGCAGATAAATATTCTGACAGAAGCATTTCTGTACCACTCGTATAAACAAGACCAGAGTTCCATAGAGGGGGTGGTTAAGGGTGATTTCTTTTAACAGCTAAATATTGCACAGTTCAAGGCAAGCCGAAGCTCTTTTCCAATGCCGCACTCAGTTTATGAACACGACATACCTGAGCTATTATCTGAGACACACCATCATCTGTGAGTCGCTCTGACCGCACTGTATGTTGTTGGTAATCGCTTGCAGCACCCAGAAGAAATTCAGATAAACACAAAGACATCTTAATAGAAGATGTTCTCCATGCTCTTAATAGACCGATACTTTCTGATCTAAATTGCAGACAGACCGCTAAATGAAGCTGTAGGCATTTCATGCAATTGTGGAGAGGGTTTAAATTAATATATAAATGTTCATATGGAAGAAACAGTATTAACCAAAATAGAGTTAGGGGCATCTCAATAATGATGTACTGATGCAATATTACCGGTGATAATGTCCTGAATACTTTCTGAATTTGCTTTGTTTACTTATTTTTTTTTCTAGGCTTTTGTGCAGCTGTCACTCTCAAGCAAAGACCCTTTCAATTCACCTTAAAAGTGAGCATGGAGGCTATGGAGATAATAACCTAACCTCCAAAATCCAGGGACAGGCCATCCTCTGGCACAGATATATGACCATCAAAAACCTTTGGATTAACAAAGACTGGACAAAGAAAAGGAGAAGCACCTTTTCTTGAAGCAAAACTTTTAAGAATTTCATCAATAAGACTGAAACACATTGAACTTTACAACAAAAAAGTGGCCATATTTAAAAATATCTTTGAGCTGCCTCTCTCTGGGCCCCAATTTCCTTTGCTACAGACAGAGAGAGATGTTGATTTTCAGTACTTGCTCTCCTTTTATTATTCTAAATTGAATAATTTGGAAATGGTTAAATATGAGCCCGTGATGTTTGGTTTCATAGGAATCAAAATGGTAATAGTAGTAGTAATAGTAGTAATAAGAGCCCAAAATGTCCCCAGTATAACTATTAATCTAAGGTCCGGTTTCTTTTATAGTTTCATTAGAAGTAACCCCAAAAGCCACATTTGTACGAATCACCTTTGACTCTTTATTGGGCAGGAAAGAAGAAGTCAACACTGCCACCTGTGTAGAAAGATCAGTATGATTGTCAGATGCTTTTTTTTTGCATTCAGTCCTGTGAAAAACAAGACTTTCACAGGAGTGCACAGAGTCCACATAAGTATGCCTCATGATTTAATAACGTTCAGAACCACCTTTAGCAGCAATAAACTGAAGCAATATGGACCAATTTTTAGCTGTCAGACAGAGGTTTGCACATTTGACTTTAAATAGTTTGAAATACAGAAGAGTTCATGGCTGCAAAACAAGCAGAAATCATCAGCTTCCACCATTGTGCTCGACAGTAGGTAAGAGTTGTTTGTGCTGATGTGCTCTGCTTGGTTTTCATCAAAGATTTCATTTTGGTCAAAGAGCTCCACTTTCTCGTTTGTCCAGAGGACATTATTGCAGAGGTCTTGTAGTTTGTTAAGCTACATTGTTGCAAACATGTACATTTGCACCAGGGATGATTGTGAGACCGTGTCAACACACAGCTGAACATTCAACACCAGCAAACTGTCAAAAATATCTTCTTTTAAGGTTGTACAAAACTTTTTTAAAGGGCTGCATGAACATTTTCTGTTTCACAGAAACTGAGTATGAAAACTCCTTCATTCTGGATGCAACTTTTGCTCATCACCCTTCAGCTTGATGCTGATCCACAGATGATTCTGCCTCACCATGGCTCAGCATCACACGTGCAGTAACCAAACCTTCTTCTCCGTTAACTTGGTATTCTGAATTCACAGTTGTCTTGTTTTGTTTTTCCGAAACACTAATCTAAATTCATGACCACATTTATTGACTGTTAAGGTGATGTCAAGGTTAAGATCACATGTCATTCACATTTGATTCACATCGATCATTTGTTATTAGTGTAATTGGCATCTTTGTTGCTTGCTTGCTTACTTGATAAATGATAAAAAGAAACTCTAAACTCTATTATTAAGCTGAATTTGTCTCTGAGGCTGTCACACGATAGTAAATTATAGATAATACAATATTGCCCCATTATCAATCAAATTTCCCTACAGTGCATTCAAATTGACATATATTAGTATGAAATTAGGATACAAATATTTATACAATTATCTGTGTGGGAATTTTTTCTTTACTGCTGAATGTATTTATTATTATCTGTGAGCATGAGCGTGTGTGTTGCCACTTACAGTACCTAAATGTGTGCGCATAAACTATGCACTTGCACAGTTTGAGTGCAAGCATTTGTACTCTCACCCAACGTCGGTTTCCAAGAGTTTGCATCAGTGAGAATATAAAACGCCATGAACAGTTGCGTCTGCATATGGGCAAAGTCATGCACACATTGGTCTTTCACTGCAGATTGATGGGAATGAAATATTCTTTAATCTAAATGTAAATGGAAGTGAAATTTACCGGTGGGTTCTATGTAATTACCACTGCCACAATTTATTATACTTGTGTTTGTGTAAGGTGGAGAGCAAGAAAAGGAGAATATGAGAGACAGAAAAAGGGAATTGGAGTGGTGGAGAAAATAAAGAGAAGAAATTCGAAGGCCTGTGGAAGGCCTATCAGAATGACAGAAAAAGAAAGGGGAATGATTTATATTTAGGTATGGTTTCATGCTTGAGCAAAGTAGGTGTAGACTCATGCTTAAGCGAGAGAGAATAGGAAATAAGAAGCTAGTCAAATCTCTTCAAAAGCGCCCACTGAGACAGAACCCCGGAAAAAGGAGGGGAGGGTAAAATATGGGACAAGGGCCAGACTTTGGTTTGGCTGAGCTGACAACCTGACTTAGATGTGGACCTGATATCATGGGCGGTGGTCAATTAGTCACTCTCTGGTAAAGGATGATATGTGTGATATATGGTCAGAGTATGAGTAGTGTTCTGTCCTGACTTGAACCCTGCTGGCCCCGCAGTCGATGTGAAATCATGTCAGAGGCAGATGCACTAAGAAAGATAGGCATCATTAAGGTGTGCTGCTGTTCCAACGCTATTAATGAGACCACAACTCTCACTCATACATATTTGTAGAAAGTGTGTACGTTTATTTGCGCATATTTTTCATTTAGTTTCTCACTGCGCGTTTGCATCTGTATTTGCATACGTTCGCTCAAGCTCCTTCTGCCATGTTCCGGTGGGTAAAAGTTTGAAGATGTAGTTTTTAATGCACTTCACCAGAAATTCATTTCACATATCTCACAAAATCCCCCCAGCACCTCCACTTTCCTCTTTTGCCCCCTACTCCCCCTCTGCAGCCCTCTCACCTCCCCTGGCTTACTCCCTGGAAGCTAATTAGCATATATTCTCCTGCAGATGAAAGTAATGGCCTTAGAGTTAGCACTGATATAGACATACACAAAACCAAATCCAGAATGGGTCGTTATCTGTCCTGAGTGTGTGTCTGTTTGGACACACATCTATTGGCTTCCCGGCCCGTTTTGTAAATTTCTCTCCTTTTGTTATTTGTGTTTGCAAGTCACTGCATGTGTGCCATGAACTTTTACTGCATCGATCAACCCCATACCTGTTCGGCATCGTGGAGCCCTATTCAAAATGCTATTCACTACATCAAAAGATGCTGCTGTGTCTGGCTGCCTGAAAGCACATGAATATGTTTCTCTTGTTTGCGACAGTAGAGAGTTGTTTAGAATGGCACTTGGGTTATTTATTGGAATATCAGTGGTACTGTGTAAATAATACATAAGGTCTTGTGATGGGTCGTTGCTTCGTCCCAGAGGACAGTGTGAAACACACGGAGGAAGCACACACGGCCAATTTCAGTCAAACAGGGGAGCACACTCAAGAGTCCTCTCATCTACAGTTATTGTACTTCAAAGCAATGACAGTTAAGATTAAATGCGATGTTAGGGAGCGCAGAGGCTGCGCCACCCCACATCAGTAATTGTATAGGTGGAGAGGAGAAAAGGGGGGTTAGAACAGAGTGGCGTGAGTAAGGAGGACAGCTATCATAGCGGTCCAAGCTGATTTGGAGAAGCCCTTATCAGGCCTGGCTTGGTGCCCCTCTGCGCTTGGCTGCAAGCCACGCCAAAGAATGCCTAGTAGGGTCAGAGGAAGTGAGGTCATGTGAATCACGGACACACTTAAAGATCCACTTGGCAGCAAATGGCGAATTCATCACTGAAGGTCAGACATCCACCACCTAAGAGAGAAAGACTGGCGTTTTGCTGCACTAGAAAGCGATAGAAAGGGGCTATAAGGGAAGACAGGGAGTACAGAAGGAACGAGAGAAACAATTTCCATCTTTCTTTCTGTTGTTCTTTCGAAACAGAGAAGTGCAGCTGGTGCAGAGAGCAGTATGTTGCAGTAACATATAGCCCACCAAGGGAGCTTTATAGTGTTGTTCTTATGCTTGTGCTTGAAAGCAGAGATGCCATGCAGATAAACAGCAGCTGCTCCTCTATTCATTTTGTCCTTTCTTCCATCCAGATGCACGCCCAAACACATTTTAATCTCAACAAAAGAATTGTATTTCTCAGAGAATTAAGCGCAAGCTTGTATCTGTGTATCTTAGCTCTGGAGTGTGTCATCCCAGTGGTGAGAGCTTTTGGAGCCAGAGGACCAGTACAGTGACCCGACTCAGCCTGCTTTAATCTAATCAGTCTCTTCAACTTCCTAATAGGCTGGTTTCCCAACAGTCTGCTCCACTGGGACAGATGCTGCTTTTATCTGTTGTACGGCTGTTTACTGATCAGGGGTCAGGAAGCTGCCTCACTTTCTGTACAAGAAACCAAAGCTCCATCACAGCACATTACATCCAGGCTTACAGTGATTAATGTGCTAGGGTTTCCACTTCTGTGTTTACTCTATGCACAAGCGTGTGTGTGTGTATGTTTGTGCGTGGCCTTTAATGTGCATGGCTGGGTCTATCAACTGGACTTTAATCTAATCTGGTAGCAACCCTGCCACGGTGACCTGTAATGATTTAGAGCTGACCCCATCTCTCTAACTCAATACACTCGTTTCCACTCAGCTGCAGCGTGCATTTGTGTGTATGTGTATAAGTGTAAGATCAAGCTTGCTTATTTGTCAACGGCCTTGTGTCATAATGCCCCCTTAATCTCACCCCTCACATGCTCAGTCATCGATCTTCTCATTCATACACTTGAGTTCAAAAGCAGCTCACACATAGCCACTGTTATTCTCTGTCTTTCTCTTCCGTTTACTTCTTGACCTTCAGTTTGAGTTTATGGGAATAACCTCCAATCCTGTAAACAGGCCACAGCCACCCCCCCCCCCCCTCCCACACACACACACACACACACACACACACACACACACACACACACACACACACACACACACACAAACGTACATGGGTACACACAGATAATGGTTATTGGATTCATAACTGGGGAGACTCCTATCCTCATGCTCTCTGTGCAAGATGAGAGGCGGTGAAATGAAATTCTCCCACAGCAAAGCTCTGCTCTTACCTGGGATTTAGAAAAGCTCTTGTAGGGCTCTCTCTCTTTCTCTCTCTCTCTCTCTCTCTCTCTCTCTCTCACACACACACACCTCAAGGCTAGAAGAGGAAGTACATCCAAAGACTGAGAAAAAGAGTGGAAAATAAGCAGAGAGAGCAAATGAGAGTCAGGGAGACATCGAGGGATTACAATGAGGCAAACTGGGAATGGTAGCGTTATGACAGGGAGGGGAAAAGAATCTAGGAAGATACTCAAAAAAACATGAAGTGAACTGAGTGTCAGACAAAATTGATCTGTCTATCTAAGAGGCTGAAAAGAGCCACCCTAGGTGACCAAGAATGGTTCAGGGACTTAGAGGAAGAAAGAAAAAAATAGCACCAGGGAACTTAGTCTGTGGCCACTCTTTCACCCTCCAAAAAACCCACAAAATAGTCAAATCTTTTAAGATTTTTCCTCAAAACGATGTTAAAAACGCCCCTTGTGAGTTTGCTGTTGTCATACCTAGAAAATAAAACAGATTATTTCACACTGTAAAATAACCTACATCCTCAGAAAAAAAAAAAACAGGAAAAGAAAAACGCCCTGCAAAAAGAGCTGCTGTAGAAACCCTGCAGCAACCCAGTTCATTTTATACCTAAAAGATAAGTGAAGACATTTTTTGGTTTTCGGCAGAGACGGACAGGATGATGCAGTGTAGGGAGTAAAGTAGCAAATCTCATTTGCCAAAATGATTAGGCACACTATGAGCTACGATATGCAGTTCAACCGTACTTACAAAAGATCAATCTTCTGAGGTAACATGCAAACATGAATAGTGACAAAACACAATTGGGGGTGGTAAGAAGTAAAAGCAGTACAGTGCAGAACGAAAAGGAAACGGGTTCGGCGTAGAATTCAGACAGTGATTAAATTGAGACCAACCGGCCAAGACATATCCTCTCAATAACCTGCCCAAAGCAATTAAATGGCTGCCATGACTGTGTCCATAAAATACTGTGTTTCTTTTCACAGATCATCTTTTCTGTGTTGTTAAGCGGAGTTATTAAATCGGAGAAATGATTTGTGTTGATGGAGTAAGTGTGGCTGGAAGAATCCTGTGCAGGATTTCATGAAGTTACTATTTTAATTATGTCAGAGCAGGGAGAACAGAGATGAGGTCTCAGCGGCCCTCTTGCTCTTCTGTGCAATCGGTCTATCTTTTAATTATCCACCACTCCTGTATGGAAAGCAGAGGGTTGCTGTGGAAAGGCGGAGATAGGAGGGGGCTTCTATTCTCTCATCAACTGCCTGATAGAGTAGTGTGATGACTTAACGATTGATTCCCCTTTCTCCCTCCCTCTCTCTCTCTCTCTCTCGCATGCACACACACACACACACACACACACACACACACACCACATATCTATCTTTCATGTGTCTTTTATTGCAGTGGCAGAATAATCTTTGTCATTTTAAAAACATCTCTCCCAAATATTCACAGTATAAAATCACTTTTGCATACTTTATACTTATGGGGGGATCCTGAAGTTGAAAGCAGAAGAAAATAACATGACCTAAAACTTCAGGGACAAAGTGTTGGTATAGTATGGGGGAAAAAAAAAAGGAAAATACCGACGTGATAGGGCAAAGACCCGAGGGGCAAGCACGAGGGGCACATGAAGAATGTTGAACGCACCTTCAAAGAACAATCTCCAAACAGCTAAATCTCTGTTACAAGGATACAGTGAAGGAAAGCATTATGAAATCTGTCACCAAACCATGACTCACTCTCAGCAACCTGATATTTAACTTGACCCACGAGTCACTGCAGCTTATTCACCGCTCTCCCTATAAAAGAAGGCCCGCCTTTTAACGGCTGCCAAAGCAGATGATCTTAAAGGACAACACCACTGTTTTTTTTTAAATTAAATATTTTATATTTACATTAAAGTAAATAACATTTTGCAAATGTTGCTGTTGTTGTTTGGGGGGTGAGAGTGTCATAGTTCTTTTCATTTTTTAATAATATGATAATTAATAAACAGACACCTGAAATGTATCAAGTTTTCTAATCCATCACCTTGAACATCACGTTGACACAATTTTTTCTCTTTGTCATTGACTGGTATTTTCATTTACATGCAAATCAGAGGAGAAGAGCCTGTGATGCATTATCACGCTATTGTAGGTTCTGCAAAAATAGTGCTGAATTAGTGCTTACAGTGATGGATTACACAATTCAAGAGACTGTACTAAGTAATCGTCATCCCTAACTGCTTTGAATAGGGCGTGGTAAGCAACCCAAATGATGATGATAATGATTATTATCATTATCTGTTTCAGAGCACTCCTTCCCATTTAGAATTTCAATACATTTTAATTTTAGTTGATTGCTCCATCATACATATTCATTCACTGATTCAAAATAAGTTTGCGTTTTTAATGATCGTGGACTAATTGTGACGCAATCATGCCACTATGTTGAAGTTACAATTTAGCCAGTTGAGAGTTTAGATTTTTCAGCCAACAACTATTCAATGTCCAAATATTTTCTGGGTTTGATGGCTGGCAGATTTCCACAGTCACCTTTAGTTTGATGACTTGTCTGCAAATACTCGCCAATTAATTGCAGAACCCTAGTGAAACTATAGAAAGTGTGAAACAAAGTTTTTTGCTGTGGCGCTAAGGCAAAACGTAATTTTTTTCCTACACTTTCAAGTTTTAAAAGCACTTGGCTAGTAGTTAGACACTGTTTGCAGGATTGCAATACAAACTATGTGTCAGGGTTCCTGGGTCGGTGACCCAGTGTTTTCAGTTCACATTCACTGTTTATCTACTGCCTGTTCCACTTCCTGTTTTATTGTGTTAGCCTTGGTCTGTGTGTATTATGTTCAGTCCTCTTCCCATTATCATTAGTTCATTATGTTCAGCTGTGTACTCACCGGTCTCTCATTATCATCATTATCACCAGTCTGTGTATTTAAGCCCTCGGTTCTACCCATTCAGTGTCGGGTCATTGATGATGTCATTCAGTTCAGTCAAGTCAGCCAGCCATTGTCTACCTCTGTTCTGTTCATCCACTCCTTATAATAAACCTGCACCAGTCTTCACCTACCTGCGAGTCCTGCGTTTGGGTTCCTTCCTCCTCGCCTCCACACAACGCCTGACACTATGGGTCACTGCAGCAATCTGCCAGTGTCGAAAGTAACACTGAAGGTGCAGCAGTCTCTTTGTGAACATCTCCCTTCATCTCCTCAAGAAACCACTTGTCACCTGGTCAAGGAATACACATTTTTCCCTAGCCACCGATAGCTACAACTCTTGGACAATGCGTGTTATGACATCACGAGAAACCGCTTCATACAGGAGAAAAAAATGTCAACAGAAGGACAAAGCTTGTAGCAGCAAAATCACTTTCATTCTTTTACTGCACTGCTGTCAAACTCATGCTTCTTAATTTACAACAACCTGCAGCCCTTTGTGATCTCAAATGGGCAGTTTCAGTTTTACAACAGGGCAATAGCCCTAATCAAAGCTAGCAGCTTACCTGATTGGCTACCTCCCTCGACTTTCTGATGGGGGCAATAACAATAACAACAAAGACAACAACAACAACAATAATAGTAATAATGTGCAGTAAACATACACTCATTCTTTTTATTTATTAAGTTAAGTTACTGTGTTGTGTTGTGTTGTGCGCAATGCCAACGTGGGAGAGTACTAGGTATGACTGTGCAATGACAATAAAAACTTATCTTCAGAGAAACTACTAAGAAAAACCCCAAACTGATTATAAAAAAACTTCTAAATTTGACTGTTTCTTTTAGAGTAAAGTAGCACATTTTAATGAACCATCCATTTATAAAAACAGATGGTCCCCCTACCCCATGTTCCTCCTTCCACGTTAGGGGGATCTATCTGGTCTGGCAGCTGCTGACAATCCTCATTAATACTAGCACCAAACTAATGACTCAGGCCTAAGTTGTTGCTCACCTTCTATTCTTCATTCTCTATCATTAAACACTGTCTAGTTGTTTTTGACATTGTGGTCCTTACCTAGTGAAGTGCAGTTTGCATTTGGTTAATCTATTACAATCACAAAGCTACTGTTGTAACTCAGAGAAACTTGTTGGCATCGCCTCTTTGCTGAAGTGTCTTACTCTGGGGCAGGGCAGGCCATAGGTCATGTCTTTGTCAGTAGGAAGCCATAAAGCTGACAATGATCAGACCTCTGGCTCAGATTAAAATAATAGTGCAGACATGACGTGATCTATTCTTTACGACATGCAGCACAGTGCAAAGTATAGTGAAAAGTCCAAAAATGATGCTGTTATTCTCTGTAATTTTCACACTGGGACGGTGGGTCGATTCGGCAGTGTCAGACATGCAGTGAAATTCCTCTAAGTATAAATTGTAAATATCTTGTCTTAACATCTCCAATTTTTCAAATAAAAACTAAATTCAACCTTGATAATAATGCTTCACATAGACATGTATGGTCTAATTCAGAGAGAGTTTATTTTATATTTATATATCACTAGCACTGCTCAATTCTAAAGTAGGGTCTGAATTTATAGGGCTCGTACTATAAAGTGCTGTCCAGTTCAAAGTTTTGCTTTAAGTATGTTTTTTTTATGCCAAAACCTTTTTATATTTTTGATACTGTGAGTAATACTTTCTGGGAAAAGTATCTTTTCCTCTTTTTTTATAAGTCAGTTGTTTTTTGAATTTTTTGAAGTTGTTGAATTTTATTACCTCCTACTTTATTATATTAGCATTTCAGCTGTTTTGTAAAGTTCAAAATGAACTTACTGCTGTGCTTTGTATTCAAATCTATTTAGAAATTTAGGACGTATTGTGATGTAGATGTAAAATACGAGTATGTTTGTGCGTGGGAATTTATTGTGTGCATGTATACGCTTGCTTTTTTACTATAATTTGTAATCTATAATTAATCATTGGCTCTCTTCCTGATTCTGGGCTTTTTTGCTAGCTTTTGTGAAAAGCTACTCTATCATTTCTCTCTCTTTTTCTTCCTATTTTTCCCAAGGGAAGTGTCTATTTTAGGAACCTGATGTTCTCTGACAGCTCTCACACATTCCTCCGTGGCATTAATGCCAAAAGAGGCGCACAGACACGATAACACATATACACGCACACATTAAAAGAGAAAGCGTGTACAGCTACACACAGGACTACTGGGTCTTGCTAACATCAACATTTACAGAAGTCCTTGGGTCATGTCAGCTGCAGGACTAAATTGGTTGCAGGACAAAGAAAAATCCTACACAATAGAAAACAATTTTTCCAAACATGCACAGAGCATTACCAAATACAGTATGAAAAATTACCATACAATGCAACACGGTGTGGCATAGCAGCACTCTGCTCAAAGCACAACGTCACCGTACAGGACAATAAAATTTGCTGCAGTTTCCCTCATCCGTTTAGTATCGAGTGCAGTCCTGCTGTCTGTGTTTGGGGTCTGCCAGCCACAGTGATATGATATCTTGTCATAGTTTCTGTCATAACCTGTCAAGTAAGATTATGACCAGCTTCAGACATGCTATAGAAAGGGTGAATCACATTCTGAGGCTTTTTTTTTACTGTGAGTGTTTGTGTCTGTACACATGAAAATAGGGCAGAACAATACAAGTCATATATATGATCATTAACTCTGTTCTTTTTTTCATTTTCTTTTTTTGTGGTGAAACACACACCAAAAAAGGATGATACTTAAATGTCATTGTATAGCTCAGGAAGTCTAATTATACTCGTCTGCTGACACAAAGACGTTCCACTGGCTCCTTCTTTGAATCTCCATGGGTACCTGACACGATACGTGACCTGGACAAAGCTGGAGGGATTAATGGCTTTAGGACCGTGCGGACACACACCCAGACACATTAGCAAAAACACAATAAAACACGTGCTCTTTTAACACAAAGGTACTCCTTTCACAAATAAATTCTTTGACATGTTGGGAAATATTTGTTCACCATATTCACTTCTGTAGAGATTAAGCTAATTATGAGGACTCTGTCCCACACATATGTGATTGTTAGCATTATAGTTTTCGCCAGTGTGAGACAGAGGGCAACCTACAGCACTGAAAATAAATCTAAAGCAGCAGTAATTTAAAACAAACCGAAAAACATCCTTACAGCTTACAGCCTGGTATAAAAGAGTTTTGTGATTAAAAAAAAAAAAAAAATCATCCATCTAGAAACTGGCATTAAGGTTGTGGCAGCACTGATTGATAGGTGTTCTGACACAGTCAGCTGGACGGTCCAAACCAGTGAGTGGGTCAAGGTGGTTATGTCTAAATCTTTACAGTGTCCAGTGGCAAGGTTATAATCTATCCAGAAAAGGTGAAAAAGTAATTAGAATTTAGCAGGAAACTAATGTCTGTCATGTTACTCTATTTCAGAAATAATGGGGCTGTGGCCCTGTCAACATTGTGAGTGCCTGTGCCTCGCTTATATATGTGTTCTGAAGTGTTTTCTGCTGATTATGAAGGCTATCAGCGAGGCTTTTCTGAGTAATTATAGATTTTTTTCTCTGTAAGCCAATCAGAAAGGACTATGCCTGACTCCAAGCATGTCAAAGTTCACTGCTCTCAGCATGGTCACACAGCAATTAACCTGCACTTGCTGTACAAACTGTCACTCCCCTTAACTCTCTGTCTCTTTTTCGCTCTTTCACAAATACACACTCATATGATTATACTGCAGGTATTACAAATTTGAATTGCATGATTCTGCACCACTCCTGAATAGATTTCATTTTAAAGCAAAATAGTCTCTACAGCATGTTTTCCTCATCAAATACACACACAGTCGATTCCCTGCATCAACATACTCTGTCTTTCCATTCTCTCAAACATACACACGGGTTCCTACTACAAGACCTACTCTAACACTAATCATGACTTGCCTAAACCTAATTTTAACCAAAACCTAACCTCACTCTAACCTTCATCCAGAATTGAATGATTTATGTCATGAGGAGGCAGGTTCCCTCAATGTCAGTAATACAAAATAACAGGCGCACGCACACAATGCATCATCCAGTGTGTGATTTTCAGCCTGCCGACACCTGCCATTTCAGGTTTGCATGCTCTGCAATTTTCCCACAGCTTTGCAGCAAGGACGCTACCTCAGGACACACAAACCCACACACCTATCCACACATACACACTTCATTCATGATTCATGCCTGAATTCCCTAATATTTGATTGCCACAAGTCATTAATTATTTGTGCTTCTCTCAAAATATATCTTCCTGCATGACAAGGACATGCACCATCTTTCTGTCCATCACAGACTTTCATGCTACACATGCTCAGAGTTTGAAAAAGGCCATAGGCTTATTTGCATGAATTATAATTCTTAACAACTTTTTTGTAATTTGCACTTCAGTACTAAGCAAGCTTCATAAAATAACAAGTGCGGATAACAAGTATGTCTTACATTTAATGTTATCTATGCATCCGCAGCAAGTTAAATTCTTTGGAATGATAGACACTCAGGCCTCTTTGTACACACATGCACACGGAAATAAGTGAAGAAATGTTGTTTTTGTTATGGCAGTTTGGCAGTATATGAATATTAGATATTACTCCCCAATCATCATCCTTATTTATTCATTACCTGCTAAATGCGTGTTTCTTATCGCTGCCAGCAAGCCATCTGCTATTTGGAAACACAATAGAACATCACAGAAACATACGCAATGGCAATCAGAAGTACAGTTTTGTAGAAATAACAGATTTGTTGAGAAGACAATGAATAATTCTCCTTTTCTATTAAAAACCTACATGGGACTGCAGAATGCACAAGAATCTGGTGTTTCTTATCAGCGCTGACAGTTTGTACAGTTGTATTTTCTCCAGGGTCGCTAGAAACATGGAAAGGCTGAATAGTTGTTAATTACTGGGAATAACATAATAACACACGCACATATGCACACACACACACTCTCTCACACAGACATATATATATAAATTTGACAGACAGAGATGGGGTAATTTAAGGGCAGCACATCCATGTGTATGTTTCTGACCAAATTGTCAGAAGAAACCTTTAACAGGACCTGTGCTCACAGCCTAGCACCTTGCAGCTTGACTGACATTCACCAAGGATTGGCCTCCCCAGACCATCACTGATCCACCACCGAACCAGTTATGCTGGATGATGTTGAAGGCCGCATTATTTTTGCAGCGGTGTCTTCAGTCTCTTTCATGTCTGTCACATGTACTCAGTGTGAGTCTGCTCTCATCTTTGAAGAGAACAGGACACTAGTGGACTTTCCAGCTCTGGTGTTCTCTGCCACCCACATTTTTTTTGTAGCGATGGAGAAATTGAAGTACAAAGAAAGCTTTTGCTTTGAGCATCCACTAGAAACTCAGAGCTAGATGGATGCCCAGGACTCATAACACTAGAAAAAAGATAACCAAGAAGCACAGAGGGCCTCAAAAACAAACAGACATACATAAAATAGATGTAAACACTCAACAAGCATATAAACAAAGGCAGTTCCAGATTATCTCAAGGGATTTAGAGAGATTTTTAAGCATTTTCTTGCTCTGTTAGTTTGGGTTGTGTGCACTATCTACACCATAAACAGGAACTGCAGACTGTCAGCATATTTCGAGATAACTTTGTTGTAGTGTGGTTTGGACTTACAACAAAACGCTGCTAACAGGGTGTGACAAAATATCAGCTGATACGCTTACTCAAATAAAACACAGTATAAACTGATGAGTACATTCATGTTTCATAGTAAGTGTGCACACTTACAAAGAAGGGAAAGTCTCTTATTTTTATGGTAGCTTAATTTTAATGAAGTGAGACAAAAAAATAAATCTAAAACGTAAATTCCAAATTCAACTCAATTCAATCAAATCAAATTGAATTCTATTTATATAGGGCCAAATCTCAGCAGCCTCAAGCAATCTCATATTGTAAGGTAAAGAGCATAATATAGAGAACATCGATATAGTCAAAGAAGCCCCTTTGAGCAAGCAGTTGGCAAGAGTGGGAAGGGAAAACTCCCTTTTAACAGGAAGAACCCTCTGGCAAAACCAGGATTGGTAAGACCATATGACTCGACCAGCCGGAGGTAAAGAAAGGAAGAAAAACACACTTTATAAACTAATGTTCAAACATGAATCTAAACATCCGTTTATACTGTGGTTTGCTTTATTTGAGTCAGTGTATCTGAGATTCTCTCACACCCTTAAGCTACATATTGTGGTGGTTCCACAGAACAATAAAGTTACCTTGAAATACACTGAGAGCCTGTGTTTCCTGCTTATGGTGTGGATACTGATACAAATCAAACTAAAAGAATAAAGGATGCTTAACAACTCCCCTTAAAAAAATCTGAAAATGACTTTGTTTATCTGTTTGCTGTGTGTTTACATCTATTTTATGTATTTCTGTTTGTTTTTGAAGCCCTCTGTCCTTCTTGGTTTTCTGTTTTCTAGTCTAATGAGTGCTGGGCATCCATCTAGCTCTGAGTTTCTAGTGGGTGCTCAAAGCAAGAACTTTCTTTGTACTTAAATGTCTTCATCATTGAAAAATGTGGGTGGCATGAATGCTGGCCAGAGAACACCAGAACTGACAAGTCTGTATTAATTCAAGAATTTTTATATTTTAAAAGACAATTCCAGGCAGTCATTCCTGGCTACAGCTCAAATATCACCTGGAAATTGTCTATCATCTCCACATACTGGAGAAAGCAGAGATTTAACCTTCTTTGAAAGAGACCTTATTAATTAAAAGGATACACAAACAAATGCCACAGCTTTGTGTTGCTTTTCACGATAATAAAACCATGAATACAAACAACAACAGATGAGACGCTCGTTTTCCTTTTGTTTTGCTTTGTTCATTTGTCTCTTTTAATTCTATTTTGTTGTACTTTTTCAACATGTTCAAAATAAAGAATCAATCAATCAATCAATCAATAAATACAAACAACAACAGATGAGACACTCGGGAAAAAAAGTCACTAATCCGATATAACTCTACATGGAAAAAAGGATAGATATCTAGCTATGATCTTGACTGCCAGTCAGGGCCATACACAAACATGGTTACCATGCTGCTGATCTAAGAGGACTGTTGGCTCATAATTATTTTTTGCACCAATCATCAGTAACCTCATTTAGGCATTGCGACCCAGAGGGTAGTTTGAAAGGAAATTAGAACAAATGCCATCGTTGGCTGTCAGGAACGTTCTTGTCGCCTTGTTAACTATAGCTTTGCTGTGAAACTGTACCTAGCAACAACAGTTTGCCTCATCACCATTCACAACCATATTGCCTGTGAACCTGAGCATACTGCATGCTTCCTGACTCTCTGTCGTTTTCCCTCAGCACACCACCTGCGTTAAAAAATACAGAGTAGGGAACCTGCACCTCTGATGACTATGAGGTTTTCATCATTACAGAATTAGACTTCCGTGTCAGCTTTTTCCTACCTTGTCAGCTCTTTCACTTGACTGGAGGTATGGCTGAGGAGATGAGGCGAAAAATTCTTTAGGCCTATCTCAGCCTCATAATGGGCTGTCGATTTCCCTCCAGCCACAAAGGAGGAACAGTGGGGATGCATGCTATTTGCAGACCACAGCTGTTTGTGGAGATATGACTATGTAGAATGACACAGATACATTGGAGATCTTAATCTCAACCTTTTCAGCATGTAAACCGAAAAAGACTGTTCAATTTCTTCTATCTTGGATCACACAAAGAACGGCGCAGGGTGGAGGGGAGGAAAAGAAGTTAAATGAGGCAAAAAGATTATCAAAGCTTGCTATCCAAGGAGAGGATAAGACAATCCCATGCAAGCATTGTCTTTGTGGAGATATTTTCAAAGTGTCCCAGTCCCCTCTGTTCTTAAAAAGCCTGAGTTCTGAAATAACCAAGGCCATATAATTCAGCAGCGATGTGTGCCGGACGAAAGAGGAAAATCTCTAAATCTGCAGTTTCATGCAGCTCCTCCCAGCCTCTGATTTCTGACGCTTGGCTTGCCAGATAAGATTCTGAACATCAAACATACAGTCAGGGCTCATCCTGTTAAAGCAGAGATAGGGGATGAGGCTCTCCGAGTTGAGATGCTTCTATAATGCATGTAGGCCTGTTGTAGACATGATAAAAATGGAATATTGACTATAAATTTACACACATGAACATTTCTTTACACCAGTGAACATGTTGAGCTGGACAGACAAACATAACCAGTAACAGAACACCCACACCATGCTATACAAAAGGACACGCACTATTCATTTATCTCAACAGCCCTAAAGCAGCAACTTCATCAAAGACAAACATCTAAAAAAAAATAGGGTGCACTTTCATTCAAAGTGTTTCTTATTCTCCTTAAACCTACTCTAAGTGTTTCATAATGAACATCCCAAGTGTTTCTGTCTGGAAAGCTGGTAATGGAATATTTATAGAATATTTCTGGGAATACTTATGGGAAACTGGTTGTAACAAGCATCTTTGTTCTACTGAAACACAATTTTTTTCAATTTTTTCTTCTTGGTGTCTTTCTTTCTCTGCCTGAGTCTCTCTGCTATGCTCCCTATGTTTCTGTCTTTGTGTCTCATCGTATAGCCAGTGTGTGTCTGTCTTCCTACCACTTTTTTTCCACTGCTTTTTCAACAACCTCAAAACCTGAGCTCAGTCAGAGCCTCAATATGAATCTCATATGTAATGCATTGCCATAACAGAAATCTCTTAGAACTCATCTATCTTACAGGCTGTTCTCTGCTCATTGTAACACCATGGCACTATGTATAATAGGCGCACTCTCACTGAAAACTGTCTTTAACAACTGCCCCTCATTGTGCGTGCCTCATGACGCCTGGAAACAGCTGTAATCTCAAGTAATTCCCACCACAGCCATTCACTCTTGCTTGCAAATGTGAATTCTTTATTTTTGTCCATTAAGCTGGCAAAACAAATGTTCAACGCTCACTATTATACGCATGTTTTTAATGCACTGCAGAGTGACAGATAACACTGAAAGAATCTGAGTGTGCTTTCTCACGTGTGCTGTAATTTGCAACTCCACCCTGACATTTATAAATTGAAGGCTCAGCATATGCTCGATGTAAACATGTCCCAGAGCGCATTACGGTTAAATGTTGCAAGATGTTTTTGAAAAAGCACAAAATACTCACATGGTTAGCAAATCTGTCTGCAGCAGAAAGACTGTCCTTAAAAATGCAATTAAAAGTTTACGTGTGCTTGCTTTGTCATACAACAGAGACAACACAACAGTTTAGTTTAACTGCTTCCAATGGATGTCTGAGACATTTCATCATATCAGTGAGACTCAGCAGCAATGTGAGTTTGTATGGTTTAGGTTTTGAATTTTGGAGTTCTAATCCAGATGTCCATGGCTAATGTGCGATGGATGAGTGAGTAATATGAGTATCCACTGTAGTTCCAAACTAAGGAACAGTGTTTATTGTAACTGTCATAAACAGGATGTGGCAAGTTTTAATAATAACAACTGCACTGCATTAAAACATCCACAGCAGTTGGGAAATCCAATCTTTAAGTGATGACGTATGAACCCTGCTTCCGGGTCCAAACTACTCTGCGTTTATTAAGGCTGTTGTGTTTTTAACCTGTTTAATGCTTTGAATTTATTTGAAAAAGTCAGTGACCACTGTCGACTTCTCTCGGTTGTTATCATCAGTTTTCATTTTAAAGCTCAGTTTTTAAAACCTTACAATGTACCTATGGCCCAGCCCATGCAGCAGTGTATTAATGACTAACCTTGTATTGCAGTTGTTCTCCTGACTGAAGTTTGGTCCGTTTACAGCATCCTGCCATGCAATTACATTTGTCCCTAATCATCGGGAACTCTCAGGTTAACTTTTATTGAGTGAAAAAACCTTAGCGTTCATCCTCAAGCTTCACTGTGTTTATGTTGTGCTAACCATAGCTGTGTAGCTAGCACATCATTATATACCAGCTAGCCCAACTTCAGTTTTCTGTCTTCATTTATGTCGAAAGTGATTACAGAGCTGCACGTTTTAATTTTTGCTGTGGCAGTTAAGCTGCTGGATTTTTGGCTTCATGACCCTCCTTCGTGGTTCGTGCACATTGAAGCTCAGTTTGCTCCCCGTGGCGTTTCAGCTGACGACATGAAATACCAACACGTGGTGGCCTTGCTGGATCCGCTGTCCAACCGTCCTGTGATAACCGTTTTCCGGCATCCCCCCACCCAAGGGAAATACATCGCTCTTAAGGTGCTGCTGTTGCTGCGGCGCTACTCTCTCTCCGATGCAGAGCGGGCCGAGAAACTCCTCTCTCTCGTACCACTCTCGAGCTCACGGAGAGCATGCTGTCCTTCCTAGGATGACAGCGAATTCCTCTTCAGTCACGTCTTCTAACTGCAGATGCCGGTGCGAGCTGGCTTCGCCAACTCCCCGCTGCTGGCTGCGAAGACCCACATTATGCAATTCATTTGCACAAATGTGTTTGATCTGCTGCTTAGAGTTGATGGTCACTCTCAAAGTAAGAGAACTCATTGAGAATCTATAAGAAAATCAATAAGTAATCAAACTGATAACTGATATCAATAATACAATTGGAATTGCTTAATTCTTTCATTTCCCTTCCTTAGACACGACTGTGACAAAACTAGCTTAGTGCCCACACTGTGCGGCAATTATGGCATACTGTGCGTGGTTGAATGTAGCTGGAATTGTTTACATGTTGATCTGATCTGCGGTTGATTTAGCAGGGTCTGAGTATAAATTCATTGTTTCATGTAACTTATGTGTGGTTATTTATAGATATTCGTGTAATTTTCATGCAAATTAGGTCTACCCAACAAGTGGACCATAAATTCACCCTGTGGCAAGACTTCAAAAGTAGCCCAGTTCTGTGGGAAATTACGGACTTGGCAACACTGCCACTAACTGTCTTTGCTTAGTCACTTCAAAAGAGTATAAAGTGATGAATTCTTTCAGCTCTGTTTCTCTTCTATTCCAGGGACATATTTGCTGCCCCATGTGAATGACACGTGAGAATTTCACACTTTCCTGGAATCTATAAAACATGAATAGGCAAATCAACCACATATATAGACAAACATATCAAGAGCTATTTACAGTCACTAATGATGAAATACTTACTTGAAAGAGTTGTGGGAAAAACTTAAACTGATAATGTTAGGTGGGAAGAACTATTCTTGAAGGTTACCTAACTTTCTTGGATAGACAGTCATGGCCTTGGACAGCATAATTAAAGCCAACGTAGGTTTAATTTACTCGGTGGGTTCAATAATTATTAAGTTAGAGAAAGCTCGGCTAAGAGGTGGGAGAGCACTAGGAACTGAGTGCACAGAAAGAACGCAGGCTTTGGAGGAGAGGGCTAAGTGGCGATGCAAAGAGAAAAAGAAAGAAAGAAGAGGACGTGAAAAGAGAGTTGTCCTGGAGGCAGAGCTAGTAAATGAGTCATTGAAGTGAATCTGCTATCAGGTCTATTCTAACAGTGCTACAAGTGAATGGATGCCTTAAAGGTTAGGCATAAAATGATTTCTCATTTTGCTGCGATATACCCCCTGGTAGACATTAACGCTTTGGTTATGGACTTGAGTGTAAAAGCTCCTGAGGTAACAGGCTGCTTGTCTGCCATAAATATTTCTGGCTATATGTATGTATATTGTTATTTGAATGAGGCTGCTTTTATGGAGACGAGTATATTTTTGTGCAAATAGTTAAAGTTGATGTGATGCTGTGTGTCATTTCTATAGCCAGGTAGTCATTCTGTCTACACAAAGCCAACTCCCCTGGTACCTCACATCACAGCTGGGACTCTGTTCAGCTCCGATCCTCCTGACCCATTTCAGTGCACAGATACACACACACACACACACACACGCTCGACCACACACACATATATACACCAACTGACAGTTGCGAACAGACCCATGCATTCATACAAAGCAAAGCAGCCACACGCAAAACACTTACATATGTGCCAAGCTTCATTTCTGCTCTACTGAGTTTGTTCGTGTCACAACTTTGCAGATGTTTAAGCCATGGGGACATGAACACTAAATTTGCAGAAATTCTCTTCCCGGTTGTTTGGTTGGAACAGCGGGTTTTGAAATGATAATGAATCCGTGGGCCAGGATTTCCCACATGGCATCATGTCTAGAGTGGAAACAGAAGAAATAGAATAAGGCAGCACTGGAAAGCAGCAGCAAAAGATTTTTTTTATTATTACCAAATGTAAAAGTCAAATTCTGGCTGAACTAGGTAGATAAAGCAGTCGGCGTTTCTAAGAATAATAAAATGTTAAAAAAGTGCGAATCTGAGGTTAATGTTACTGCTGCAGAGTGCAGATGGCTCCCCATACAGTTAATTTAGAGTTCAAAGTCTTGCTCTATCAGCCAATAGCTGGTGAGCACAAGCAATATAAAAACAAACTAAATATACATCCAAAAGAAATCATGGATAAAATGCTGACTCACATTGCGAAAAAAACAAAACACAGATATGAGTTGTATTGCATTCCAACACATGCGATTTCAGATGTTGATTGCAGATGTAATAAACAGCTATAATAACTTCATTACACACACTTATGTCACACAGAGGTTAAAGAGGTTAAAAGAAGAATCACGCACAAAGTGGGAGAGGCAGTGTATAGGTCAGATTCCAAAACATTATAAATACACAGCTAAAACTGACCATCCAATCTCAGTGTGTGATCATAAGTGTGGAAAAAGAAATATCAGAGAACATGAAGACAGAAGGTGCGATGCTGCATCCGCTGGCATCGGGAGATGGCCCTGAGCCTGAGCTGATGTGTATCTTTGGGACTGGGGACTTAGGACGCTCTCTGGGCCTGCGTCTGCTCCAGTCCGGCTACAGGGTGGTGTATGGCAGCCGCAGACCTCACAGCTGTGGCCCCTTGCCTGAGGGAGCTCAGGTATGCCTTATAGCATTATATTGACCTGAATAGAGTTTTTAAATTTAGAAACATTACTGTACGTATCTCAAACATGTTCTGTCCTTTGTTTTGCGCAGGTGATGACCCATGAAGAATCAGCCCGGTCTGCCAAGATGATCTTCGTTTGTGTTCACAGAGAACACTATGAATTTCTGGAGAAGATGGCACCTCAACTTGAAAGAAAGGTTAGTTGAGTCCAAAGTTAAAATTGGAATCAAAAAGATACACCTTTAAATCTTTAAACACCTTTAAACTCTTTCTTTTTTTTTCTCTTTCTGTGAATCCACATTTCTACATTTTTATTTGCCAGCTGGCCTGGAAACAATATTTAACATATTGTGTACACATAGGTTATTGCATTTGTTCCCACAGTGGAAACATGATAGCAAGAGTTTAAAAATGACATTTTCATGGAATTATCATGGCGATTTGTCAGCAATAATTCATGTTGTTTGAGAGAACATATAAATATTAACTGCTGTGTCATTCATATATCAAGGAAATAATTTTTAGACACATGTTATCTAAATCATGGGTCTGACAATCAATGACTGATTAATTTGTAACTCATTTTGATAACAGCATTACCTAATGCAAGTTCATTATGTTAAAGGTCTAACTGGTGTTAGCACAGCTGATTAAAGAAGCGATACATTGGTCAATCTGAGCCTGCGTAGCTTCAATTACAGTCTCAAAATACTTTAAACACATTCACACTGGATAAAGCAAAGTGCCGCCGTAAGACAGGAGAGAGGACGTCTGAAAATGGGCTTTTGTATGCGTATGTAGGTAATCCCTGACAGTGATTTGTGAAATTTTTTTTTATAAATAAAATAATCTCAAGATCTCGGAAGTTTATTACTTCACTTGAACATCTTCTGACATCTTCTGCATCCAGTTGGATTGTGGAACAGTTTGTCCTCAAGACATTAACCACAACAATTTCCTCAGTAAATGTTCTGAATTGTTAAGAAAACATTAAATATTAGCATTACTTTAGTTCTGTTACAGATCAAAAGACATGAAAAAAACAATTACTTTTAGGTTTGCATTGTTTTATCAATTAAATCCTGCTAAGATGATTATGCTACTTTGTAACTTTATTTGCAGCATGAATTAAGGATTAAATCTTAACAACAACTAATGCCATGCAACAGCACAGTATAATACTACTACCACTATTACTAATAATAATGATAACTATTTTCATTTTAAAAGAATGGCCAAGTTACATGTGGGAATATTACATTTTAGCCCATGATAAACAAAAATAACTCAGGAAATTAAAAACACAAGCAGATCAAAATGGCCCATTATTAAGAAATATTTGAAGTGGAACCAAAAAATTTCAAGGAAAGCAAATCAGAGACAAAACTATTAGTAATTTATTTGTGTGTTGTTGTGATGTTATCTCAGGGCAGTTTAGTTGGTTCTAGACCTTACAGTATTACAGAAAGACACTGAACAAATCCCTCTTGAGGAAGAACCTCTGACTGAACCAAATTCAGGCTGAGGGGCTGTCTGTCTGAAACGGTCGGGGGTGACAGGAGAGTGGAGAGAGAAAAAAAAATGAGCAGTTGAAAAATAACAAACAGTGAGCAGGTTTGCAGGGACAGTAACCACAGGTCAAAACCAAGCAGCTATGGATCGAGACACATCTCCAGAAAGGTACGGAGAGAGGAGAAAGCATAAAATACAGGAGAAAGAACCAGAGGCTACTGACATGTAATCATGGGAAATGAATACACAGAGTGAGGAGGGTGGACAAGAGGTGCTACACAAAAACACAACGTTATCCAGTCACACCTTATGTGTGTGTAATGTCAGTGTTTTCTGATGTTCACATCTTAACAGAATCATTCACATGATTTTTGTAAAAGGATGTGCATGAAATAAATGACAAATATTCTAACTACTTTATTTTTTCTCTCTACTTAATCAATGCTGATGGATTTATTTCAAGGTGCTGGTGGACCTCAGTAACAACTTGAAGAAAGACATCTACATGGAAGCAAATGCCGTCTACTTGCAGAGGTAACATACGCCCTCAAAAGTATGGAAAAGAAAAAGAGTCTCTCATTCGTGAATACACTGTGCATGCAAGTCATTCCTTCTGTTCACCAAGGGAGCCTAACCTTTTTTTGTTCAATCTTTATTTGTTGTCAAAGATATCTTTTTCTTTCATTGCAACTGTGCTTATTACAAATCTATGTGAGAATGACATTGTTGTGGAAAAATGCTCCTAAAGACCTCTTGGAAAATGAGAGATCAAAACTCTCCACTGAATCCTAAAGAAGTGAAACAAATCAAGTGGTTGCAGCTCCCTTGACAGGTGAGCCTGCTGTGTATCCATTCGGTTGAAGTGGAAACATTGATTCTCATCGTTTTGAGACTTTTTCTTTCCCCTGGGCGTCTTTGTAAAGGAAACAATAGCAACTAAAGTCCTTTCTGTGTGTTCTCTAGGCTGGTCCCTAAAGCAGCCGTTGTTAAAGGCCTTAACACCCTGTCCACCTGGGCCCTGCAGAATGGACTTCTAGCAGGAAGACAGGTAAGACAAGAGTAGAAGTAAGGGATCTGTTAAAAAGATGTCAGCTGGCTTAAGACAAAACAAAGTCAGGAAGCTTCTGAGCCTTAAGGAAGACTATGGCTGACAAGAATAAAGATACAAACAAAGCAGTAACAGAAAGAGGAGATTACTAAATTGATCTGATCACCATGAGAAATTTTTGACTTCAAACTACAAAATAACATCTGCTTTCAGCATTTTCTGTTTTGCGATGGGAAAAAATGTCTCTTGAACTGCTTAATAACAGGAGATTGCTTCAACATACGCCATGCAAAATTTAGGGAAGCAATTGATTTCAGTTTTGTTGCTGCTGATTATTGATTTTGCTGTCTTACCATAACAATGCGAGAGAAAATGAGGGCAGCGCTTGTAAAAATACACAAACAAGCACACTTCATGATCTTACAAAGTTGAAAGACCAGTGTTTATTGCAGCTTCCGTTTCACGGCTACAAAGAGAAACACAAACATCCTCGAACCTCTGGAGACCAAACCTGAATCTGCCTCAAATCCTCTTCAACACAAACAAGCCCCCATACGTGTGCACGTAAACACAAACACGCTCGCACGTACACACACACACACACACACACACACACACACACACACACACACACACACACACACACACAGAAACCACTGCAGTGTTCTATTTCTTTGAAAACAGGTAGCTGTGAGAGAAAAGAGGGTGTGTGTGTTTGAATGTGTGTTTCTTTATCAGCGCATATGTAGTTACAGTATATATCCACACACACTCATGCTTTTAAGTGTGTGCTATTCCCCAGCCAGCAATTTGATTAGATCCACAGCGGGGCTGTGGCTCTGTCACATTTACATTCAGATGGAGATTTAGTCTGTCGGCTGTCCCCTGCTGTTACTGGTGCAGTAATGTAGGGAGACATGGCTGGCTGCCCGGTCCACTTACACACACACACCTGGGGAAAACTGCTCAATCCCACTGACTCTCCTATATGCCTGTCAAACTGCTCTCTCTCTGTCACACACTCTCTAGCTCTCGTTAGTTCTCGCCTTTTACAAACAAGTTAATCGTCTTATCACAGAGCTGTGAGTGCAGTAATAAGCTTCACCATGCTGTGATCTAGAATGGGATTACATATTGAGCAGCATATGTATATAAAGTAGGCACGTGTGCTTACCTAGTAATACATTTTCAGGGGCTACTTCCCAAAATACTGAAGGAGCGGTGGGTGACAGATAAAACAGGGGTAATTCTGTGGACACACACTGTAGGTGTAGCTGTGCAGTCATTCACTAGATATTCGAATCAGGTGAGTCATCTATTAGTAATAGAAACACAGATCATAAGAAATGTGTTGAGAGAAAATTTTTAATAAATGTTAATATTCATATTATTATTTTAGAATATGCTTTCATCAATTTACCAACTAATACAGTTTGTAACTGCAAAGAAAAGATAATATTAGTGACACGATGAAACTTCACAGACAGCTAAAACCGCATCATCTTCCATTTTGGTCAAAAACGACTAAGAACAGATTAATGGTCCGCGCTGTTGCACTGGTAAAAATTCTCCTGCCTGCAGACATGAATGCAGAAGGTGTAGGTTTTTGAATCAGTCGCACATATGCTGTCCTGCTGCCTTAATACTCATTAGAGAACCAGACTGCCGGCTGAAAAGCCCCCAACAAAAGCATCATTTATTCCTGTTTCAGGAGTCTTTGATAAAACCTGCAGTGCAAAGCTTAGTGAGAATTTTTCAAACCTTTAAAAAATTGTAATTTTATATTTGTGACAAGCTCTATGCCTTTGGAGAAATACACATTTATAGACTATTTCTATTTATGCCCTTGGTGTACCTGTGTGGGAACAATGGAGAAGCAAAACGGGATGTGGCAGAGATGGCCACCAAACTAGGCCTCACTGTTGTGGACAAAGGGTCCCTGTCAGCTGCTAAAGAGGTGGAGGACTTTCCTCTGCAGCTGTTCCCAGAGTGGAGGATGCCTTTGTACATGGCTTTCGGCCTCTCTGCCTTCTTTTTCTTGTATTTGGTCATTAGAGATATCATTTATGCATATGTGGAAAATGATGAAGATATCTCCTACCGCATAATGATATCCCTGGCCAACAAGGTAAAGATATGCTCCTCTTTGTTTAGTTGCTCGTAAAACGGTATTTTACATTTCTCATTGTGTTTTTATTTTCCATGTGTCTGATCACTCCAGTTGTGTCCCTCATTATGCTGTCGCTCTGCTACCTCCCTGGAGCTATAGCTGGGTTCCTTCAGCTCTACAGAGGGACCAAATACAGGTCAGGCATCAAACATAAACATTTTCATTCCTGGTACAATGTAAAAAAAAAGGGCATGATTTTTGCAGCGTAAAGTGCCTAGCTCGTTTTCCTATGTTCCAGGCGTTTCCCCAATTGGCTAGATCGCTGGATGCTGTGCAGGAAACAGTTGGGTCTTCTTGCACTAAGCTCTGCATTGCTCCATGCTATCTACACATTAATCATTCCTGCCCGCTACTCTGACAGACAAAGAGTCATCTCCAATGTGTTGAATGAGGTAAAGTGCAGCAGGCTGGTGCAAACTGATTGGAGTGTTTCTGCAATCCTGCACAAAGAAAAATATTAAATAAAGCTTATATGTACATGTAGAACATTCACTGCAATAACAGTCCCTCCACTTTTCTCTCTTCCTTGTAGGTGAAGAAAAATACTACCACTCCACTTTACTTTGACAATACCAGCGCATGGCACACTGACTCATTATATGCACTGGGAATCCTGGGCTTCTTTCTTTTTGTCCTGCTGGGGCTAACATCCTTGCCCTCTGTTGGAGGCACTCTCAGCTGGAGAAAGTTCAGCTTTGTTCAGGTCAGTGCAGATAAAAATGCACAGTCCTTCACATGTATGTGTTGTGTGTGAATGTGCATTTTCTCATGCACACCTTTAAATTCTCACGCTTTATCAGTCATGTGTTTCATATCAGTAAAGTCATATTTTAGAGCCTTCTAGATAATCTACATTTAGAACTTCTTAGATTTTTATCAGTTATTAAAGTGTTGTAAAAGCAATATAGCAATATGTCACTGGCACTCGTCTCCCCAGAGCCTAGTTAACTAGCTGCCTAACACAGGCACACAGAGAGACTTTAGCCAAGGATTTTAAATGTTAAGTTATTCATTAAATAGAATTATGATACCTGGTATAATCCTCCAGTGAGAAGATTTTTAATACAGGTCACAGGCCCATTTGTGTAAAGGTCAGGTCCATAGATAGACCTCAGACAGCGAATGGTACTCAGAGATGGAGGTGAAAGTCAAACTAATTCTTATGATCTAGTGAGGAGAGTTATGAAATAAGACATGAAATAACAATAATATGCTTACATAAGCTTACTTTTTGCTTCTAGTTGTGATCACTGTTGTCAACATGGGAATATAAAGCCCTGAATACAAGCAAATATCCAAAAATGCTAGGACACTGTGTAATATGATATTTGCTCTCCACTGGTTTAATAAGGTGCAAGTAGGTGCAAGATCCCTTATCGTCATCACACAGGGGCACAGTTTATTACTGCGCCATAGCAATAGCACTGTTTGCTTTCTCTGCTGTTTGCCCTTATTGCAAATGCTAAAACATGGAAATGGAGGCACATTATGCACTAGGTTGTTTGTTATTATGTCTGCGTCTGTGCATGTCAGTCTTAAATTCAGCATAAAGCATTTCCAAGGATAGTTTGGTAATTCGGGAGATAGCTCATTCTCATTCTCTTTCATCCACAGAGTTAGATGAGACAGTTGATACCATTAGTTTGTCTGTGTGGTAAATTTGCTCGTACCAGCCTAGAGTTGACTTATCTTAGCTTAGAGTAGCATGACAAAAGGAGAAAGCAAATACTGTCACAACAAAACTGAGCGCCTCTAAACCTCACCAGTTAATTTGCTTTTTTAAAAAAACCTTCTACCTTTGGACAAAGGTTCCACACATTTTCAGTATTTTTGCTAAGCTAAGCTGAACCCATATTTTTTACTTGTGTTTGATTAACTTTTGCTTTTATGCTCTGTAAGTTTATTTTAAAGCACTTTGTGATGTTGATGACAAAATGCTTGAAATAAAATTTTTATTACCTACTTAATAAACTCAACACTAGCTTCATGTTTACTTAACAGATAACAGAAAGCTTATCGTCTTCTTGTTTAACTCTTTTGTATTTAATCTTTAATTTTTACCATTGTGTGTGTGTGTGTTTCTTTTTCCCCACAGTTGACGCTGGGCTACCTGACTCTTTTTCTCTCCACTGCACATTGCTACATTTATGCCTGGGATAAATTCCTTCGCAAATCTACGTATAAATGGTACACTCCTCCGGACTCCATGCTCTGTCTAATTGTTCCTTCGGTAACACTGGTGCTCAAGCTGGTCCTCGTCCTCCCCTGCGTGAACCGTCCGCTCATGCGCATTCGCCAAGGCTGGGAACGCAACCGGTTAAAGGATGAGATGGGTGAACTCAAAGCCACTAACATGTGATCCAGGGTTGCTGAATGTTTCAATGACATGTTATATTATTTTTCATTTGTAGACAATCATAAAGTAGGGAAAATGAAATAGCATAACAATCGTTTTGATTTTGCACAAAGTAAAGAAAAAGAAAGACCAGTGGTTCCAGTGGTGAGTTATTGTCTGATCCTGCCTGTTCCTAACTTTGCAATACTCAGAGAAAAGTTAGGTTTATGCCAAATTGACATGCTTCTGTTGATATAAATATTTTTAATGTGTATTTTCTTTTTGAGTGAAACCCCCCCACACATTTCAGATGTTTGTGTTGTATCTTTTTCACCAAATGTGCTGAAAAATAGATTGCTATCCCCTGTTGAAATCCACTGTTTTGATAAACATAGGCAATAGTTTCTGTATTCCACTCTCCTTTCCCTTCAAGTGGAGCAATTGTATCCCTGAGGTTGCTCTCTTTTCAGGATGTTATTGATCTCCCTGCTTTCTGACACAAATATCTCACTACCCGTACCTGCCTCCGTCTCAAGAGCACACCAGAGTGCACACTAAGACACACATGCTTATGATGCACATACACAGCATGAAGGTGAGTAAGTTAATTGGATTTCTGCATGCAGATTATATGAAAAAACAAAATAAAAACACGAAGCACTTAACTTGGGGGCGGAACAACAGATTTTGTAGTCAAAAGCAGATTCACAAACACCTTTACTACCATAGGTCTAGTGCAGTGTTACAGTCACCAGCAAATTTACCCGGCTGAAGCAGGTAGGTAGTAATAAAACATGCAGGCTGCCCTCAAAATACCCACTACTACCGAGGAATTGCTGAGAAAGCAGATCCAGTTAGATTTGAACAGATGATGAGCAGAAATGGGAAACTCAATAGTGATGGCTGATGAACAGGTGCAGGATGGTTAGAAGAGGTTGGTATGCACATCCCTAATGATACAGAGACAGAAAAAGGAAAGAAGAAGATGGAGTAGCTGTCGCCATGACAGATTCTGGTGCTATATAAAGAAAACGCAGTGCCTCTCGCCTAAAGCAGAACATTTAGGCAGAGACATCCTGTTATCTAGCATCTAACAGCATTATCTGCATACACAATCTGTAATCCCTTACATCCTCTCCTATTGTATTAGCCTCCTGTTACCAGTGAACCGATTTTACCAAACTGCCTGCTGTTCGTGTGCATTGGTGTGTGCGTGTGTTGGTGTGTGAGTTATTCCATTATTCCAGTATTGCCTCTGGAAAGAATTAAGATGTAGCAACATGCAGAGCAGAATAGCTGTGAAACAAGCTAACTTACATAATTCATTTCCTCTCATCTTTAATTTTACACACCTAGACAGCCATGAAACCTATAATAACTTTATTTGTGTCTAGCCTTGAAGGCTTAAACCTGTGTGAGTGTAAATAAGCTGCAGAAATTGTGGGTTAATACAGAGATCACTGACATTCAAGCTCCACCTGTGAAATGTACAACTAGATATTAAATGAAAGGTGTATAACAAAATAGCATGGGAACTTCAGAAATGTAAATTATGTATCCCAGAATTGTGACAGAATAAAATGCATTTAATTAAGAAATTATGGTTTATTTATGAGAGCTTTTCTGCAAAGGATTTTGTTTTTATTATTCATTAGGTCCTTTTTTCTTCATTAAAAACACTTCGGAAAATGACAAATTCTGCAAAATCGGACATCCACAGACATTCAGCCGTCATTATATTTTAGTTACTATTCACATACAGAAATTAGATATTTGAAATTGTGCGCACAGGAGTGTGCAATACCAACACTTTTAAATTTAACTCACAGAAGACGATAATTTGACTGAGCCGATACTTACAGATAAATTATGAGGTTTGCCTTTGAATTGTACTGCCACAGTTCCAAAAACGTTGGGACTGTAAAATGAGATCAAACAACGTAATGATCTCATTGACCCATATTTTATTCACAATGGAACAACAGGTCAGTAAATTAAAAGAGCATCTTAGAGAGGGAGAGTTAGTAAAGTAAGTAACATTTATTTATATAGCGCTTTTTGAAACTGGAAGTTTTTTCAAAGTGCTTCACATGGGAATAAAAGAACATCAAACGAAACAATAAAAATGGTATAAAACAGGTATAAAAGCATATCAATCGATACAATAAAACACTATAAATAGGGTATAGTAGTACATCCAATAAAACAGCTTCCTACACATGAATATTACCTAAATGCCTGTCTAAACTGATGTGTTTTGAGCTGTTTAATAAAAGTAGCTACAGAGTTGATGGTGCGTAGTGGGCGAGGTAAACTGTTCCATAATATTGGAGTCAAGGCTTGAAAAGCACGATCCCCCTTCGTTTTCAAACGGGTCCGTGGAATGGCTAGAAGACCACTATCAGTTCATCTAAGGATCCGGTTTGGAGAGTAGGGTTGGAGAAGCTCTGATATAATTGGGGGCCTCACCTTGTAGGGACATGAATGTAAAAGTGAGGATTTTAAACTGATATCTATACTCAACCGGAAGCGAGTGCAAGTATTTTAACACAGGGGTGATATGGGCGAATTTATGTCTGTGGGATAAAAGCCTTGCTGTCGCATTTTGGACCACTTGGAGGCGATTTAGGGAAGCCTTAGACAGACAAGAAAAGAGTGCGTTACAGTAATCTAAATGAGAAGAGATGAAAGCATGGACAAGCATCTCCTATTCGCCTTTGGATATAATAGTCTTGAGTTTGGCAATGTTTCTTAGATGAAAAAAACAGGAGCGGGTCACAGACTTGATATGAGCGTCAAAAGACAGAGATTGATCAAAAATGATCCCAAGATTCCGAGCGGTAGCTTTAATTGAGGATGAGAAAGGACCCAGATGTTGACTAATTTGGGACTTGATGCTCTCTGGGGCAAAAATCAAACACTCTTGGTGGGGCCTGGTGCCTGCTGCTCGGTCAGGCCTCTTCCGGGGCAAAGGGGGCCCTCGGGCCTCCGGCCTCTGGGCCTGCGGCTCAGTTCACTCTGGCACAGCTGGCTGCCGGCAGAGCCGGCGTGCACACCACTGCAGCCCCCTCTGGCTTCTGCTCCGTGGTTACTGGGTGACCCCTCATCTGGGGCTCTCCTCAGCTCTTTCCAGGAGGGTGGCACGGATGCCCCTCCGGTGGTCCTCCTTGGGCTCTCGCACTCTGGGGCCTCTGGATGTCTGGAGCCTGGATGATGAGCCGTGATGATCCATTTGGCAAAGTAAATCCATTGGGTATCCTTGTTGGTTTTCAGACAACAATTCTGACGGCTAAAGAACCAAATGGGACAGGCAAAAAAAATTTTAAAAAAAAAAAAAATCAAACACTCAGTCTTTACTGCATTCATCTGCAAGAAATTGTTTGTCATCCAACCATTAATCTCTTTAAGACAGTCATTAGAGTGGATAATTTGTCGAATTCCCAGGGTTTAAAGGAGATGTATAATTGGATATCATCTGCATACAGATGGTAGGAAATAATTTTGAAGCTGCTAATATAGGATATAGGATATAGGATATGACCTAAAGGAAGGATATATAATGACAACAATAGGGGGCTCACAACCGAACCTTGCGGGACTCCTCATGGCAATTTAGCAACAGCTGACCGAAAGTTTCCTACCGAAACTAAGATTGTTCTTTCTGTCAGAAATGAGGTGAGCCATTTCAGAACAGATCCAGATATCCCTACCATGTGATTTAAGCGGTGGATTAAGATCTGATGATCAACGGTATCGAAGGCCGAGCTAAGGTCCAATAGGACAAGGACTGAGCAATCACCTCTGTTCGCGGCCATCAAAAGGTCATTTGTGACTTTGAGGAGAGCAGTTTCTGTGTAGTGTGATTTTCTAAATCATGACTGAAGGTTATCAAGAATGTTATGTTTCTCCAGTGCCTTTTTTACTTGGGACCAAACAACTTTTTCTAATATTTTAGAAATGAAAGGACGTTTTGAGATGGGTCTGTAGCTGGACTATGTATGGTATGACGAACGCGGCCGTGACTCTGGCAGACGAGCTGAACACTTTCTATGCTCGCTTCGAGGCTGCAGCTAAGGACTCCAACGATGCTAGTGTTAGCGGCGCTAACGGCTGCAGACAGGAAGATACTGCCAGCACCGGAAACGTGCTCGTCATCTCCGAGCATGAAGTAAGGAGAGCCTTCAAGAGAGTGAACACCAGGAAAGCAGCAGGACCAGACGGCATCCCAGGTCGTATCCTAAGAGACTGCGCATACCAGCTAGCTCCTGTGTTCACTGAGATATTCAACATCTCTCTATCTCAGTCGGTGATCCCCACATGCTTCAAAGAGTCCATCATTGTTCCTGTCCCGAAGAAACCCCACCCTGCTTCTCTCAATGACTATCGCCCTGTAGCCCTCACCTCAGTAGTGATGAAGTGCTTTGAACGCCTGGTCAGAGACTTCATCATTTCTTCACTACCAGACACACTGGACCCACTACAGTTCGCTTACCGTCCAAATCGTTCCACAGACGATGCCATCTCTCATCTCCTCCACACATCACTCACTCACTTGGACACTAGAAGGGGGAATTATGTTAAAATGCTCTTCATAGACTACAGCTCTGCATTTAACACCATAATTCCCTCCACACTCACCACCAAGCTGGAGCATCTGGGACTCAGCTCATCTATGTGTCAGTGGATCTCCAACTTCCTAACTGGCAGACCACAGGCAGTAAGGATGGGCGGACATGTCTCAGCCTCCACCACTCTCAGCACTGGAGCCCCCCAGGGGTGTGTTCTGAGCCCCCTGCTGTACTCTTTGTACACATATGACTGTGTGGCCACTACCAGCTCCACCACCATCATCAAGTTTGCTGACGACACCGTCGTGGTGGGCCTGATCTCTGATAACAACGAGACGGCCTACCTGAAGGAGATTAGGAATCTGGAGAACTGGTGCCAGAGGAACAACCTCCTTCTAAACGTCAGTAAGACAAAGGAGCTGATAGTGGACTTCAGCACTAAGCAGGAGAGGAACTACCAGACCCCCGTCATCAACGAGTGCCCAGTGGAGAGAGTGGACAGCTTCAAATACCTCGGAGTTCACATCACGCAGGACCTGTCATGGTCCTGTCACATCAACACCGTGGTGAAAAAGGCCCGACAGCGTCTCTACCACCTCAGACGCTTGAGAGACTTCCAACTGCCCTCCAAGGTGCTCAGGAACTTTTACTCGTGCACCATAGAGAGCATCCTGGCGGGAAACATCTTAACCTGGTTCGGGAACAGCACCATGCAGGACAGACGAGCTCTACAGAGGGTTGTGCGGTCAGCTGAGCGCACCATCCGCTCCGAGCTCCCTGACCTGCACTCAATCTACAGCAGGCGGTGCTGGACCAAGGCCAGGAAGATCGTGAAGGACCTCAGCCATCCCAACAACGGACTGTTCTCTCTGTTGAGGTCAGGAAAGCGATTCCGCTCCCTGAAGACCAACACAGAGAGACTGAGGAGGAGCTTCTTCCCGCAGGCGATACGGTCTCTCAATCACACCACCACACAGTACTGACCCACACATACAGTTCTTACACACACACTGGACTTTCTGGACATTGTTTTTGCACAACACTGGTCACTATATTCTTCATTTCCGGTTAATACTTGTACAGCTGCTGTTATTGTGTATATATTATTTATATTTAGATTTCTTCATACATTCTTATATAGTTCTATATTGTGTATTTTGTTGTACAGTTATTTTATTTTCAACTTTAATTTATATATTTTATCTTATTCTTCCCAGTTAAATTTACCCTTCATTCTAATTTGTGTTGTACAGTTATTTCATTTTTAACCTTAATTTATATTTTATTCCTTCCTAGTTAAATTTACCCTTTTTAATTTTTCATATTTATTTCCTATCTTATTCATAGCCTTTCCTTTTTTTTGTTTTCTTTAGGTCACGAGCAGTTGTCCAAGCATTTCACTACATATCGTACTGTGTATGACTGTGTACGTGACAAATAAAATTTGAATTTGAATTTGAATTTGGACTGAAGAGTCAACTCCAGGTTCGGCTTTTTCAGCAGAGGTTGAATAACACCCTGTTTAAAGCACCTGGGGCAGAGCCAGACAGCAGGAAACAGTTTATCAGTGTGACCACAGAGGGCTCAATGGTGTCAAAAACTTTGCAAAATAACGAAGTAGGTAGGACATCAACTGGACTCATTGAGGGTTTCATTTGGGTCACTATTTCTGATAGGTCTTCTACAGAAACTGGGTGAAAGGATTCCATAATTACAGGGTGTGGAAGATCATGGTTGAAAGGACTATCTGAGGGAGCTATGTTTCCTCTTAGGTTACTGATTTCACCTTGGAAAAATCTTAGAAAGTCATTGCAGCCCTTATCTGAAAAGGCAGGTATACACGGAGTTGGGGGGACACTATGTTATTTACTATGTTGTTTCTTTTCCCTGCTGCGAGTAGTTTAGAGAAATAAGTGGCTCTCGCATCTTTCACCATGTTGTTGAAGGTAGATAATACTTCTTTTAAGTGGAGCTTATGAACCTCAAGTTTTGTGGCTTTCCACAGGCATTCAGTTTTACGGCAAATTCGCTAAAAGCTGTGAATAGCTTCTGTGTATAGCTTCAGAGGTTCACTTGTCTACAAAAAAACTGCATCTACAAATTTTGGAACATTTTCAGAATGTTCCTTTCATTATAAGATTCAGGGAATCTGGGGGAATCTGTCAGAGCAAGAGATAAGCCTGAAATTCAGTACTGGTTGCCTGTGATGATCAGGGAACACTGCATTAAAAACAGCTATGATTCTGTCATGGAAATCACTGCATGGGCTCAGGAACATTTCCAGAAATCATTTACTGTGAACACAGTTCACTGTGCCATCCACAAATGCAGGTCAAAGATCTGTCATCCGAAGAAGAAGCCATATGTGAACATGATCAAGAAATGCCATTGTCTTCACTAAGCTAAAGCTAATTTAAAATGGATTCAAGCAAAGCGGAAAAGTGTTCTGTGGTCAGATGGCTCTGATGGCTTGAGGGTGCATTAGTGCCTGTGGAACTGGCAGCTTGCACATCTGGAAAGGTCCCAACGGTGTTAAAAAGTATATACAGGTTTGAGAGAAACATCTGCTCTCATCCACATTATGTCTTTTTCAGGCAAGCGCTTGCATATTTTAGCAAGACAATGATAAATTGCGTACTGCTACTATTATAACAGCATGGCTTTGTAGTAAAAGAATCTGATGCTGGACTGGTCTGCCTGCAAAATACAACAAAAAAGAACTGCTGAACAGCTAGGATCATATATCAGACAAGAACGGGACAACTTTCTCCCAAAAGTTCAGCAACTGGTCTCCTCAGCCCTCAGACGTTTACGGCCTGCCGTTAAAAGAGGAGAGGATGCCAAATCGTGGTATAGAAAAACCTCTGGGCCCTGTCCCAAATCTTTTGAAATGCACTGCTGCCATCAAATTCAAAATGAGCAAATATGCTTTTCTTAAAATTGTACATTTTCACAGTTGAAAGATTTGATGTTTTCTGTGTTTGCTTGTGAATAAAATATGGGCTTATGACATTTCCAAATCATTGCATTCTGTTATTATTTACATTTTACACAGTGTCCCATTTTTTTATTCTTTATTTTTGGGAATTGGATTTGTAAGATTTCAAATTCAAATTCAAATTTTATTTGTCACATACACAGTCTTACACAATACGATATGCAGTGAAATGCTTAGACAACTGCTCGTGACCTAAAGAAAAAAAAACGAAAGGGCTATGAATAAGATAGGAAATAAATATGAAAATTAAAAAGGGTAAATTTAACTAGGAAGGAATAAAATAAAATATAAAAATTAAAGTTAAAAATGAAATAACTGTACAACACAAATTAGAATGAAGGGTAAATTTAACGGGGAAGGAATAAAATAAAATATAAAAATTAAAGTTGAAAATAAAATAACTGTACAACAAAATACACAATACACAGTATAGAAATATATAAGAATGTATGAAGAGATATAAATATATATATATACACAATAACAGCAGCTGTACAAGTATTAACTGGAAATGAAGAATATAGTGTACAGTGTTGTGCAATCCACATTATGTCTTCTGCAGTGCAAATATGCTTAAAGTGATTTAAGTGATGAAGTGAAAACAATGTCCAGAATGTCCAGTGTGTGTGTAAGAACTATATGTGTGGGTCAGTACTGTGTGGTGGTGTGATTGAGAGACCGTATCGCCTGCGGGAAGAAGCTCCTCCTCAGTCTCTCTGTGTTGGTCTTCAGGGAGCGGAATCGCTTTCCTGACCTCAACAGAGAGAACAGTCTGTTGTTGGGATGGCTGAGGTCCTTCACGATCTTCCTGGCCTTGGTCCAGCACCGCCTGCTGTAGATTGAGTGCAGGTCAGGGAGCTCGGAGCGGATGGTGCGCTCAGCTGATCGCACAACCCTCTGTAGAGCTCGTCTGTCCTGCATGGTGCTGTTCCCGAACCAGGTTAAGATGTTTCCCGTCAGGATGCTCTCTATGGTGCACGAGTAAAAGTTCCTGAGCACCTTGGAGGGCAGTTGGAAGTCTCTCAGCGTCTGAGGTGGTAGAGACGCTGACGGGCCTTTTTCACCACGGTGTTGATGTGACAGGACCATGACAGGTCCTGCGTGATGTGAACTCCGCGGTATTTGAAGCTGTCCACTCTCTCCACTGGGCACTCGTTGATGACGGGGGTCTGGTAGTTCCTCTCCTGCTTAGCGCTGAAGTCCACTATCAGCTCCTTTGTCTTACTGACGTTTAGAAGGAGGTTGTTCCTCTGGCACCAGTTCTCCAGATTCCTAATCTCCTTCAGGTAGGCCGTCTTGTTGTTATCAGAGATCAGGCCCACCACGACGGTGTCGTCAGCAAACTTGATGATGGTGGTGGAGCTGGTAGTGGCCACACAGTCATATGTGTACAAAGAGTACAGCAGGGGGCTCAGAACACACCCCTGGGGGGCTCCAGTGCTGAGAGTGGTGGAGGCTGAGACATGTCCGCCCATCCTTACTGCCTGTGGTCTGCCAGTTAGGAAGTTGGAGATCCACTGACACATAGATGAGCTGAGTCCCAGATGCTCCAGCTTGGTGGTGAGTGTGGAGGGAATTATGGTATTAAATGCAGAGCTGTAGTCTATGAAGAGCATTTTAACATAATTCCCCCTTCTAGTGTCCAAGTGAGTGAGTGATGTGTGGAGGAGATGAGAGATGGCATCGTCTGTGGAACGATTTGGACGGTAAGCAAACTGTAGTGGGTCCAGTGTGTCTGGTAGTGAAGAAATGATGAAGTCTCTGACCAGGCGTTCAAAGCATTTAATCACTACTGAGGTGAGGGCTACAGGGCGATAGTCATTGAGAGAAGCAGGGTGGGGTTTCTTCGGGACAGGAACAATGATGGACTCTTTGAAGCATGTGGGGATCACCGACTGAGATAGAGAGATGTTGAATATCTCAGTGAACACAGGAGCTAGCTGGTATGCGCAGTCTCTGAGGATACGACCTGGGATGCCGTCTGGTCCTGCTGCTTTCCTGGTGTTCACTCTCTTGAAGGCTCTCCTTACTTCATGCTCGGAGATGACGAGCACGTTTCCGGTGCTGGCAGTATCTTCCTGTCTGCAGCCGTTAGCGCCGCTAGCACTAGTATCGTTGGAGTCCTTAGCTGCAGCCTCGAAGTGAGCATAGAAAGAGTTCAGCTCATCTGCCAGAGTCACGGCCGCGTTCATCATACCGGTTGTTGGTGCTTTATAGTCCGTTATTGTCCTTAGTCCCCGCCACAGGCTCCTAGAGTCACTCTGTTGGAGTTGTGACTCTAGTTTCCTCCCGTAGCGCTGCTTCGCCTCTTTCACCGCCTTCCGCACGTTATATGACGCGGCTTTGTACGGGTCCATGTCCCCCGTCGTGAGTCCCGTGTTGTAGGCAGCGGTGCGGGATCTCAGAGCGTCGCGGATGGTTTTATCCACCCACGGCTTCTGGTTGGGAAACGTTGTGATAGTCTTTGTCTCCACGGTATCATCCGCTAGTTTCCGATGAATCCCACAACCGCTTCCGTAAACACATTGACATCATCATCGGAGCTGTTTCTGAACATGTCCCAGTCTGCGTCATCGAGTGCGTCCTGTAACGCGGCCACCGATTGATCCGTCCAGCGCGCGACCTTCCTCTGAACCAGAACTTCCTGTTTCAGCCTTTGTTTGTATTTTGGCATGAGGAAGATGGCGGCGTGATCGGATTTGCCAAACGGAGGGCGGGATTGTGCCTTGTAGCCGTCCTTGACCGTAGTGTAGCAGTGGTCCAGTGTCCTTTCACCCCTGGTGGGGCAGGTGATATGTTGATGAAAGTTCGGTGCTGCGCGTTTGAGGTTGGCACTATTAAAGTCCCCCGTCACAATAAGCGCAGCGTCCCGGTGTTGTGTCTGGTGCTGTGTGAGTGCCTCATGCAGCTCGCATAAGGCGGTGACCATGTCCGCTTGTGGTGGAATATAAACGGCACTTACAGTGGGGCAAAAAAGTATTTAGTCAGCCACCGATTGTGCAAGTTCCCCCACTTAAAATGATGACAGAGGTCAGTAATTTGCACCAGAGGTACACTTCAACTGTGAGAGACAGAATGTGGAAAAAAAATCCATGAATTCACATGGTAGGATTTGTAAAGAATTTATTCGTAAATTAGGGTGGAAAATAAGTATTTGGTCACCTCAAACAAGGAAAATCTCTGGCTCTCACAGACCTGTAACGTCTTCTGTAAGAAGCTTTTCTGTCCCCCACTCGTTACCTGTATGAATGGCACCTGTTTGAACTCATCATCTGTATAAAAGACACCTGTCCACAGCCTCAAACAGTCAGACTCCAAACTCCGCCATGGCTAAGACCAAAGAGCTTTCGAAAGACACCAGGAAAAGTATTGTAGACCTGCACCAGACTGGGAAGAGTGAATCTACAATAGGCAAGCAGCTTGGTGTGAAAAAATCAACTGTGGGAGCAATCATCAGAAAATGGAAGACATACAAGACCACTGATAATCTCCCTCGATCTGGGGCTCCACGCAAGATCTCATCCCGTGGGGTCAAAATGATCATGAGAACGGTGAGCAAAGATCCCAGAACCACACGGGGGGACCTGGTGAATGACCTGCAGAGAGCTGGGACCAAAGTAACAAAGGTCACCATCAGTAACACACTACAACGGCAGGGAATCAAATCCCGCAGTGCCAGACGTGTTCCGCTGCTGAAGCCAGTGCATGTCCAGGCCCGTCTGAAGTTTGCCAGAGAGCACATGGATGATACAGCAGAGGACTGGGAGAATGTCATGTGGTCAGATGAAACCAAAGTAGAACTTTTTGGTATAAACTCAACTCGTCGTGTTTGGAGGAAGACGAATACTGAGTAGCATCCCAAGAACACCATACCTACTGTGAAGCATGGGGGTGGAAACATCATGCTATGGGGCTGTTTTTCTGCCAAGGGGACAGGACGACTGATCCGTGTTAAGGACAGAATGAATGGGGCCATGTATCGTGAGATTTTGAGCCAAAACCTCCTTCCATCAGTGAGAACTTTGAAGATGAAACGAGGCTGGGTCTTCCAACATGACAATGATCCAAAACACACCACCTGGGCAACAAAGGAGTGGCTCCATAAGAAGCATTTGAAAGTCCTGGAGTGGCCTAGCCAGTCTCCAGACCTCAACCCCATAGAAAATCTGTGGCGGGAGTTGAAAGTCCGTGTTGCTCGGCGACAGCCCCAAAACATCACTGCTCTCGAGAAGATCTGCATGGAGGAATGGGCCAAAATACCAGCTACTGTGTGTGCAAACCTGGTAAAGACCTATAGTAAACGTTTGACCTCTGTTATTGCCAACAAAGGTTATGTTACAAAGTATTGAGTTGTATTTTTGTTATTGACCAAATACTTATTTTCCACCCTAATTTACGAATAAATTCTTTACAAATCCTACCATGTGGATTCATGGATTTTTTTTTCACATTCTGTCTCTCACAGTTGAAGTGTACCTATGGTGCAAATTACTGACCTCTGTCATCATTTTAAGTGGGGGAACTTGCACAATCGGTGGCTGACTAAATACTTTTTTGCCCCACTGTATAATGACCGATGTAAATTCTCGAGGTAGATAAAAAGGACGACACATGAAGGACAGTAGTTCCAGATTTGGTGTGCAGGAGCGTGTGAGAGGAACAACGTTCGCACTGTTGCACCAATTGTTGTTCACCATTAAACACACGCCGCCTCCCCTTGACTTCCCCGAGTCCCGTGTCCTATCCATGCGGTGAACCGAGAAGAACTCGGCCGGCTGGATGGCGTGGTCCGGCACCGCTGGGTTCAGCCATGTCTCGGTGAAGCAGAGGAGATTGCAGTCCCGAATGTCTCTCTGGAACTTTATCCTGGCCGTGAGGTCATCAAGCTTGTTCTCCAGTGACTGGACGTTGGCGAGCAGGATGCTAGGCAGAGGTGTGCGGTGTGCACGAGCTCTCAGCCTGTTCCTGACGCCGGCTCGTTTCCCTCGAGGCTGCCGCTTCGCATCGCGTCCTTTGTTCTCCCTCAAGATCTCACTCGGCCAGCTCGGATCCGGAGTTAAAAACTTCAAATTGTGAGTACATTGTATACCAATAGAAACAAGAGTGTCACTGTCATACCTAATGTACCCAATGGTGATGATTTTGCCGATGTAGAAATGCTGAAAACTAACGTAAAAAACAAAGACAAAGAAAAGGTGGTCGGAGCAGTCGTGACGGCAGCCGACCTCACCGGCGCCATCTCAAACCTTTTTTGAGATTGTACCGTACTAATGTCCCTCTAATGCTAAAATATTTTGCAAAAGAAAAAAAAAATTTTGGTAAAGGTTTGGTAAGGTTCAGTTATATCTGCACACTGGGCATTCAAAAAAAAAATTCAAACAAAAAGACTTTTTTTTTTGTTTTGCTGTTTTTCCTGTGGACTTGTGCTGCAATCTGCTGATTTCAGTGGAAATATAGACATGACTTTTATTTTTATTGCACAAAAGGACAAGAGCACAATGGTAAAATACAAACTGTGTCCAGGACAGAAACAACTGCATTAAGCTGCTAACAGAACGTTGGATCTTTGGATGTCTTTGCACAGACAGCATGCTAACATAAAGCTATCCATGAACCCAGAGTGAGGTTAAAGCGTATGTTGACTTCTGCCCAGCAGTCAGAACCTGAACTTCAACGGGTAATAAACGCAGTGATGAGCACTCAGGCTTGTAGCTATCTGTGTTTTTGCATTTCAATCTGCACTTTGAAGACTCTTGGGGTTGCTCAGCTTTCATAAAAAACTAAAAGAAAGACATTTATCCTCAGGGATTTATGTCACTGTGGAATAGTAGCCTTTTTTATGTTGGTAACAGGAAATAATGAGACAATGTGTTTCAGGTAATTTATAGAGTAAAGCAACATGTACTGTAACTAATGACTTTCACTGGCAAGTAAGTGAAGTACTGCAATACTTTTATGAGTACTGTGTGATATATTACTTTTTTGAGTAACATTCCCAACACTGGGTAAGGCCTCATAGTATCACATCTGTTGTGTAAAAGTGCTTTTGAAATCACAGACTACACAGACAAATGTCTTTATTTTTGTAAAGTTAAAAATATTCTAAACTAAGATTCATGTGAAATATGCCTCTGCATACTTAGCCTGATTATTAATTTATATTTAATTTAGATTTGAGTGTTGAGCCTTGAATGCTTTTCTGCATTTTTATGAAGAATAGATGGTAAAAACTGTGTTGTTCTTTCTTTGTTTTGTCCTGTTTCACATGGTTTCTCTCAGAGAAATCCAAGGCTTTGCAGACATTCAACATTCAGAAAAGGGTCTTAAGAAGTATTCACTGAACTCTTATTAAAACCCAAATAAACACAGTGCTCAAAGAAGGATCTACTTAAGTTTTTTTTCCACTTCACAGTTTCAATATTTCTGCTTTCCCTGAACTATTAAATTTTAAGGTCTTCAGGTTCAATAAAAAGAAAAAAAAAATAAATATATATATATATTTTTTTAAAAAGCAGTGTTGTTTAAAATAAATTTTGCCATATGCTATCTTCACATTTATTTGTTTTTCATGCAAGCAAACTGTGTAAGCTTCAGGATTGCATTAAAGACTTACATTTTCAGCGCAGCATGAGGTGCACTCACTGTGGCCGAGCACATCAGTGGAGCAAATGGTACTTCAAGCAAAAAGTGTTTCCCATTGTCTGGAGGATTGGACCTTTAGAAATTCTCATCTCCCTCACTCTGTTGAGGTAAAAGTTGCCCTCCATTACATCAGGAAGCAGCTAGCCTATCACAAGGGGCTTTTCTGAGTTTTCACACAGCACATATGCTTAATTGATTCAGCACAAATGTCAAAAGTGAAGTGTTTAAAGTGAGCAGGGTTACTGCTGCAGCTCCAGTCTTGCAGCCTAATTTATTGTGGAAGCCCCTGGAGGTTTGCAAGTAGGCTACAGCATCACCAGTGCCATGGTTTGAGGAAATGTTGCAATTCCTTCAGAAAAAGAGCTCAACCTGGGCAAAACAATGTGATGATGAATAACTCGATGTTTTGGTTAATTCCAAGCGCATGTTGAAGGTGGTACAAACTTGCAAGCTTCTGTGTTCAGCTCAGTACTGTCTTAAAGAGAGTACACAACAGTACTGATAAGAAGACCCACCCATAAAGCAAGAATGAGTGAGACTAATCAGGGTGTCTGTAACTGGGTGAATCCTCTTTAAAAATATTACAAGAATGCGTTTTGCAACAATAACCACTCTAGGAGATTTATTGTGATTTAAAGTGGATATTTCCACTTTACCTGCTATCTTTTCTTGGTAAGCTCTGCCAAGTAGTTACTCAAAGACAGAAATCACTAAAGTTTTTGGTCTTCTATAAAGTAATACCAAGCATTCATATCTAAAAAAAGGCTTAAAAATACGGTCATTAAAGTTGAATTAAGAAGCCATAAAAAGAGGAGAAATATAGAATAATTACAAGCTGCTCAGTTTAATGTCCAGGCATTGAACTAAGTAACACTAGTTCTGATATGAACCATTAAATCATAGAGCATTAGATGGATTAATGGTTGTAAAAATGTAGGTGGAAAATTGAATGTAGTTTTGTGACTGTCTATGTGACATATAGGAAATTCTTTTAAAGCACTGATATTCTGCCTTTCCTCGGGTTTTGTCCTAATTTGATCCTAATGTGAGCTGTGCAGTTTTACAGTGAATAAATCAACATGACTTCACGGGCACACTCGTGCAGGAGCCCAAGTATTCCTCCTATCCTGCCTTCAAGGGCTACAATCATAAAGATAATATAAAGCAGAATTTACTCACATTTAGATGAATGTGTAGAGATGAGCTCCACAAGGAGAGCCAAGAGCTGACTCAGTCTTCATAAACATGGATGATAACACATAAAGGGGAACTGAATTATGTTCAGAGGTCAAAAAGTCCAGGGAACCCTTGCTTTATACTACAGTGTTATAAATGGTTTGTCAGTATAGTCATAAAGGACACTGGACACAAGACTGCAGTTCAAAATTATTGTTTTTAATGAACTATGAAGAAGAACATTAGAGAAATAAAATGACACATGATCACACATAGTAATGCTTCGCTGCACCAAGACAATCTGGCAGAAAACACAGGGAAGAGTATTTATACTGAGGAAACTATTTAGATTATTGATGACAGGAGCTGGTGTAAAAGAGAAACCCCAAACTATTATACACATACAAAGCAATTAATTAACATGTTTTTCTTTAAATTGATTATTCTGATTAAGCATGAGATTGTTTTTTTCATAGAAATGAAACTGATTAATGACATTACCCTACCCAAAGACCAGCTGCAGATGTTTTCAAGCTTCTTCTGAATGACTTGATTTATTTATAGTGTAACTTTATTCACAAGTCAGCTTATTTTCTACTAGCACTCTGCCTGTGGCCTCGAACTCTAGCGCCCTCCAGTTTATCACATTCCCAGGAGTGAAGTTCAGATCTTCTAAGCTGGATCTCACAAGGGGAAAGGACATAGTTCCACATGCGGACATCAGACATCATCCCAACAAAACACTGATTGATGTGAAATCCCCCGCCATGGGAATCCTGCTCCTGTATAAATTGCAGAGAGTTAGGATGAGTTCTCACAGAAATATATTCATACAATAAATAAATTCTCCAGAATACCCAGAAAGTATGAATTTACCTATCCTATGATAACAACTGGATCAGTGATGACCAATCCCCCAATGAATTTCTTTATTGAGGGCTTTCCGTTAAGCCACAGCTGCACCAGTTCAGATTCGGAATCCCAAGTGGTGCAAATAGACTGCCACGATTCAGCATGTAATCCTGGCCTGTAACTGTTACTCTGTTGTTTCTGACATAGATGTCAATCACATTACTTCCTGCTTCCTTGAATACCAGGAAGCCATTGTTGAAAGAAAACTTGTATAGAGAGAGAAAAGGTTGTGGTTCCTGCTGAGGTCTGTAATGCACCTGCAGGAATAATGGTAAGATAAAATGATCATACAGGACATGTTGCTTTTGTAATCATATCAATCGTTGGTTCCATTTAGCAGTTATCATTGTTTCAAAACTACCTGAAACAGGCCGTCACAGCTGCGAGGCTCTGCATGGATGTATTCTGTCTCACATTAGCTTTGTTAGTTTGTTGTGGAAAGATGAACATTTTGCCAGAGAGATCTACAAAAAAAGGGGTGTTGGACAGACCAAGTTATGACTGAAAAAATCCAAATCTAATGCCATATTGTACATCTCAATACTGTGCACAGTTTATCCATTACATAACTGATGACAGAAACAAAAAGTTGGATGAACCTGACTGAAGATGGTTAATAACACTTTAAATGTTCTATTCACCTTTTTTATACATGAAGGTATAAGACATCAGTGATAAAAGTGTTTTAAGACTGTTTTTAAGATATAACATCAACGTAAAAACGCCCTTTTGATTTTCTCTTAGAAATAAGAATACATATGTATTATCTTGAGGCAGTGCAGCACATGCTGTCAGCATTACCAGGAGAATCAGAAGTGCCATCTGATAAAAAGTCAAACCAGACAATTCAGTCCAATAAATTCAGTGCTGCCGCACAGCTTTTCCTGACCTCATACAATAGGCAGTGGAAAATAGAAGGGAAGGTGCTGCCACCTTAATCCTTATTCATGTCGTAGTCTTACCTTTAAGTCTGTGCCAAGACGATGTGACGAGAACAAACTGGAATTGTGTGTTTTATACCTGCTTCCTCATTCTTGTTACTGTGCACTTCAACACTGGAAATCTACTGTTTTTTTAAAATATCCATTTAATAATAACAAATATGAAAGGTTAGTGCCATATTTGTGTTAAAATGTTGTTTTTTAGTCTTTCAATCGTGGCTCAAGAGTTGGCAGCTCGTCTTGTAATCGGAAGGTTGCCGATTTGAGCCCCGACTCGGACAGTCTCGGTTGTTGTGTCCTTGTCATGATCTGGCTGTGGGGCAGGCAGGAAATAGGACCCAAACGCAAACTCACGGGAAAACAGGACTGAACTCAAAATACAGCTTTATTGCTGACAAAAGATGACAAAAGATAACAGCGATACAAAATAACATGAAACTAAACTGGGAAGTACTAAGGAACGGACTTACGAGGAAACACACGGAGGGGCACACAGTCATGAGGGAGAAGGCGACACAGAACTGAGGGAGACGCAGACATAAATACACAGAGGGTTAACGAGGGAAGTGGGAGCACACGGGGAACACAGGTGACACTGATAATCATAACAAGACACAGCAGGAGTGAACGCAACACTGACGGGAGACGGGCAAAGTAAAACAGGAAGTACACAGAGGTTCAGACAGGAGGAGAGAGAGCATGGGGAGAACACAGACATAACAGGCTGGGGAAAACACGGAATAAAACACAAGGAGAGATGAGGGCTCACAAATACACAGAGGGGCACACAGGGGGCAAGGGTCACAAGGGGAAAACACATAAGGAACAACGTAACAGGGCAACCCAAGGAAGCATGGCCTAAATAAGGAACAAAATACAAAAATACATGAAAACTAAGAATACAGGGCCAACATGGCCCAGGATCATGACAGTCCTTGGGCAAGACACTTCACCTACTGCCTACTGGTGTTGGCCAGAGGGGCCGATGGCGCGATATGGCACCCTCGCTTCTGTCAGTCTGCCCCAGGGCAGCTGTGGCTACAACTGTAGCTTGCCTCCACCAGTGTGTGAAAGTGAGAGTGAATGAATAGTGGAATTGTAAAGCGCTTTGAGGGTCCCGAAAAGCGCTATATAAATGCAATCCATTATTATTTTCATGGCCCCATTAGCCATTCAGTATATAAATTGAACTATTATTTACTACAAGATTTAATGATGTACAGCATGTGCAAAACTCTTGATCCACCCTTTTATTTTTTGCTAGGAAAACATGACCAGCAATTTGCTGAAGCATGCGAGGGCAAAAACACAGTTTATACAACCAGATGATCATACCAAACTACACTTAATATGACCACACAGCCTGAACTCCCTGAGACAAGCTTTCTTTTCTAAGTAGCTTTAGTAGTAGTTGCTCTTCTTATTCTGGGTGGGTCTTTTTAAAAGTCAACCATGTTATTAAATAACCTAATTATTAAAGTGTGTCTGTGAAGGTTCTCAGTCATCCAGGTCATCGTAGTCTAAGGAGCTTGGAAAGAAAAGCGTCTGGACTTCTATGAGTTGCTTGAAGACGTTTCACCTCTCATCCGAGAAGCTTCTTCAGTTCTAAGGTCAAATGGTGGAGAGTCCCAGATTTAAACCCAGTGGGAGTTTCCCCCCAAAGAGGGACAAAGGACCCCCTGATGATCCTCTACCTAATCACATGAGCCAAGGTGTGAAAGTGGGTGTGGGTCACAATCAGCCAGGGTTTCGGGTGAGCTCATTGTGAAACCTGGCCCCACCCTATCATGTGATTTCCTGAGGTCAGATGGCCCAGGATGTGAGTGGACGTTAAGGTGTCTGGGAAGGGATCTCAAAACTGGATTATAGATGGCAGACAGTTGGTGTCTTAAGCCACCGACTCTGTTCAAAGATGGTCGCTCACAGTGGACATAGATGGCTTCTTTCACTCCTCTTTCAAACCATCTGTCCTCTCTGTCCAAAATGTGAACATTGGCATCCTCGAAAGAGTGACCTTTGTCCTTTAGATGCAGATGGACAGCTGAGTCTTGTCCCGTGGAGGTGGCTCTTCTATGTTGTGCCATGCGCTTGTGAAGTGGCTGTTTGGTCTCTCCGATGTGGAGGTCTGGGCATTCCTCGCTGCACTGTACACCATATACCATGTTGTTAAGTTTGTGTTTAGGGGTTTTTTGTCTTTCGGGTGAACCAGTTTCTGTCTGAGTGTGTTGCTGGGTCTGAAGTACACTGGGATGTCGTGCTTGGAGAGGACCCTCCTGAGTTTTTCTGATACACCAGCTACATAGGGGATGACAATGTTGTTGCGTCTGACTTTCTTATCCTCCCTAGCTGGTGTCTGATCTTCTTTTCTGTGCATCTTTGCTGACTTTATAAACGCCCAATTAGGATAACCGCATGTTTTAAGTGCTTCCTTTACATGTGTGTTCCTTCTTTTTCCCTTCAGGCTTAGAGGGAACATGTTCCCTCTAACCTTCCTATATATGCATATCCTATATATACATATATAAATATATATATAAATATATATATATACATATATATTTATATATGTATAAGGGGTGCAACAATACACAAAATTCGATACTTTGGTGTCACGGTTCGATATTTTTTCGATACAAAAAATGTTCATGCCTTTTTAATTTGTCATTTATTAAAATTATAAATATATATTTTAACTCAAAAGTACAGTTTTTAAATTTAATGTTGCTGAAACAACAAAATAATAAAACATAAATAAATCTATCTGATTGAGGAATCACTCATCTTTGGAAAAGAGAGTTTATTACAGAGAAATGGCTCTTTCCAAAATAAAAGCTTCTTCTGGGCTATATTCTCAGCAGCATATTAAACATATCAGGTCCCCATAAGGAGAATCATGTGCTAACGGCTGTCTAAATGACTCGGGTAAAATTTGTAGCATGCGTGCTTGTTGTTTTTGTCTGCTTCCACTTGTCTTTGCACTAGGATGATGTCGGCGTAAATCTGGTCATATTCGTTGTGTTCCCACTAGTGCTGTCAGCGTTAATCTCGTTAAAATGACATTAACGCCATAACGTGGCAAATCTCCGTTAACGAGTGTTACGACCCGTCTAGGGCCAGGCCATAACATGAGTGAGGCACTCGCTTCCCCCCCCCCAAGACCCAAGCAGCCACAAGAAACAAATCCGTTAGATACAAGGTGATTTATTTACAATGTGAAAACAAAGGAACCAAAACGGGAGTGTCAACACTTCAGGGTGAGCCAAGGCCAAAACAATAAACAAAACAAATCTACACAAATCCCGCATCCCTGACCTTTACCAAAACAAAGTCGAAAATAAAGACAGAGTCTGACCTCCTTAACTAACTCAAAACAGGAGAAAACGGGTGATCAAAAGAAACGGCAGCTCACCCCTACCCACTCCACTTCCACAACTATCAAGCGCACTGCAGCCAGCGGCTGCCACAGGATTACTGCTGGGTCATGAGGAGAAACGCGAGGACCTCTCCCCCTGTAGCACTCCAGCCTCCTTTTAATGGGCGGGTCCTCCAGCTGGAACCAGTCACATCGGGGCGGTGTATCCACGCACCAATCGGAGCAGGGCCCTGGCACAGCTAAATTAACATAAAAAGACACAACACCTGCACAAAACAAACACATGGACATGCGAGTTCGTAACACGAGTTACCGCGGATTGCCCCGTGTGTGGGGCTGGACACGGCGTCAACATGTTAACGAGCTAACGCACTAGTTCCCACCAATGTAATTGAGATTGCGTAGTACATCCAACATACTGTTTTACTTTTGTCCATGACGTGCTTACCATCAGGGTCATGCTTCACATGAAAACCAAGATAGTTCCAAACGCCAGATCTGAATGAGGGTGGTGGAGGTTCAATTTTGGGTAGCGTTGAGGCAGTTGCCATGTTGCAACGAGCTTAGCTTCTGTCTTGCTAGTTTGCGCTGCGCTCAGTGGATCTGCACTCGACAGTGGAGCCTAGGCAGAGTAGTCGAACGCAGATTCACTGAGCGCTCAACACAGACAGCATCGTCAGAAGAAAAGTTGATAAAAATAAATAAAAAAATGTGTATTGTTCGATACATATGCGTACCGAACCGAAAGCACTGTATCGAACGGTTCAATATCGATACGAGTATCGTTGCACCCCTATATATATATGTAGATATATATATATATATATATCTATATATATATATATAGATATATATATGTATATATACACACAATTCAGAAGGAAAAGAAAGTACAGCCACCTTAACACTCTGGCTCTTTTCATTAGACAATAAGCCTTTGTCAAGATCAACAATGAACTGTAATTTTGAGTTCATGCCTTCACAGCTTCCCCATTCTAGCTGGAATCGATGTGCAATTCAGTTGGAGCGTTCATGATTACACCATGTCCTGGTAAATAACAGTGTGCAACATGTTTTTCACTGGTTTACTGTAAATGTGACCATTTTAAGAAGAATGAACTTTAAAGGTCAGGACTGTGCTGGTGTTAAAAATATTGTCTCCTTATTTTAGAAAATGTTTTAATGGAGTTGCTGAGAGTGGATGAGAGGAATTAGGTTGATCAGTAATTCTAAGTTGCCCATAGGTGTAAATAGTTGCCTGTTTCTCTGTGTTAGCCCTGCAACAGACTGGCGACCTGTCCAGGGTGTACCCTGCCTCTCACCCAGTGGTAGCTGGGATTGGCTCCAGCCCCTCCTGGTGACCCTGATGAGGATAAGGAGAAGACAATGGATGAATGGACAGTGTGAGAGAAAGTTAAAATAAAAATTCAAATGATAAAAATTCAATAATGTGGGTTATAAAACTCATAATAATAAAACAAGGAAATAAATCAGCGTATATGCAATTTAAAAAAGATAAACACACCCTTGCATCATTAACTTGAGGCAATAAGGACTACAAGCAGACCCACTAAAAGGTAATTTGGCTGAAGTCCTAGTCATATGGGACGTCAAAATAAAACAGACTACAGCAGCTTACAAAGTGTTTCTTTTTAAAATCCATGCGCAAACCAAGAAACTGGGAAAGCAACATGTAACTGTCAGTGGTGTTAGATGCCTCAATCTGCTAAAGGATGCAATATATTAGAGATGGAAGAGATAGAGAAGAAATAGGGGAGGCATGATTAGATAACTATCACCAGCTGCGCCGGCCAGCCTCCCCTGGCATTACTCATGAACCCACTGCACCTCTCCTGCAGCTGATCCACAGACCACACCCCACCATCATAATATGGTACTTTAATTTAATGCCACCTTTTCAACAAATGCAACCAAAGTTTAGGATCGTGCTCCAGTCCTCTGGTTTTTCATGCTGCAGTTATCTGATCTTTTCGTTAGTCAGAAGTCCAGAATTTCTTTATTTAACTAGCATTGATGAGAGTGAGAAGCTCTTTTGTGAGCATCCTTTTTTGTAAACGTGTGCATTTTGATATGCGAGACAGTATTTCCTGATTTCTTTCTTTTTTCCTTTACGGTCTTTTTGCTTACCCTTTTCCCATCAGACTTAAATTAAATAAAGGTTGATTACTTGTGATAAGCAGCTGCCGGTTGTCTGATAAAGTCATTGCTTTATCAGAAATAGCTGAAATGGCTTGTCTAAGCACAACATCAAGGGCCTATTTGTACTGTCACATCCAAATATTACACCATGTCTTCAGAGGACATCTGTGATGTGTCTGTCATGGAGAACAGAATCATGAACTGGAGGGATGAACCCTGGAGAGGGATCAGACTGAAACGACTAGGCAGAGCACACTGAACTCAGCAGGGAAAGACTCCCCAAGTTTCACCTCCAGACAGGATGAGACGTAGTTGGCAGGCAAGAAATGGAGAAAAACTTTTGAATCAGTTTGAGGAACATTTTAATGGTTTTTACACTCAGGTATGAAGCTGGTTTTAGATATAATCATGAATATAAAATGCTGTACTATTTTAATATTGTGTTACTACTGAAAGGAAATGAGTACTATTATTCTTTGTTACCCTTCTTAACAAGAGAGTGCAGAACAACAGGTGTAACTGGTCCTCAGGTATTCATACATTGAAGCATCTTTGTATATATCTGTGCCCAAGACATTGCTATTGTTTAGAATATGCAATATATCAAACTACTACAATACTACTCTTTCATAATTTATAACTTCATAAAAAGTTGCATATTTTTCTAAAGCAATTGGAGTCTGCATCAAATTTTAATGGCTTCATCTATTGCTCATGCTCTACCTCCATCAAGTTTCAGGAAATTTAGCTAAGCATTTCCCCCCCAATCTTATCTTGCTGAAAGACAAAGAGAAAGATCAACATACAAAAACAGAAGAAAATGACTTTTCTGTGACGGTTCTGGGAATCGACTCTGTATTTGTAAAACATTTGTTATTAACAAGATTTAAATGCAAAACGGATGTTCTTATCAGTTTCTCAACACAAGAGGGAATGTTTCATTCTCACAAATGTTATCACAAAGTAAAAAAAGACTCTAATACTACAGAGGTAGCAGTAGGAGGTGTGGTATTTTATCAACAAGAACCACACTATCATAATGAAAATAATAGATAAATAATAATAACTAGCTAAGCCAAAGGCTGCATTTTGAAGTAGGCCTCAGTGAGGCCTGGCATCTGTGAGAGAGGATGACAAATAAAGAATGAGGAAGGGAAGAGCAAGAACGAACATATATGCCAGCATTTGTACATGCCTATGATGGGAAGAGGAGTGTTTCAAGTGTGAACCTGCTTCTCAACTTCATATGAAACAATGTGAATAAACAACTGTCAACAATACAGTGTGACATAACAGACATAAAGAGGAAATGGCACGAGATGCAAGTTATTCTCTGAGAAGTTTGTTAAAACAGCATTTGTATGGTGCAGCAGAGGACAACACTAAGCAGTGACCTGCATAAAGAGCCTTAGGCAACTGTCAGAGTGTCAGAGTTTACCTTGTAACCACTGAGCTGCTGTGCAGAAATTTGGCAATGAAAAACATAAAATGTAACAGCCTGTCAGTAAAACCACAAGCCATGATAGTGATGAAACGGTGAACAAAATATTAATTATACCTATTATCTTGATGGTAATGTTCCTTCATATAAGGGAATCATGATTTCACTACACACAATAGTTTTATTTTCCCTCTGTGCGTGCAGAAGTCTGGTGAATTACATTTATGTCTAGGAAACATTTTTAAGTAAAACTGGGGAATGACAAAAATCCTAAAAACCTTTTTGTGCCATGTAAAATAAATCCGTTTGCATGACTGGTTCGTCTTGCATGTGGGATGTTTTACAGGGTGAAAAAAGTTAAAACTACTACTACTGAAATGAAAACCACAAGCACACATACACATGCAGGGCTACATCAGGGTTTTTAAAAACAGTAATGTCCTTGACACAGAGCTATTAAGTAAAAAAAAAATCAAATGATTAGAATAGTAATAATTAAAGGTAAGAAAAAATAATGAGTCTGTAGTATAAAAATGTTGCCATTTCCAAAAACATAAGGATATGCGTATGCTGAGCAAGTGAGGGATGAAATCACCATCTGACCAGTCAGTTCTTTGGATATAGTGCCACAATTCCTGTATTATCCCTCAGACCTCTTAACGTCCCTCTTAGACCTCTATATGCAGAAATCTATTTACCAGATTAGTGCAAATGCAAATGCTAGGGATGCAAGTGGTGCACTGGTACTTACACCCTCACTCAACATGAAATAAGCACACTAAAGTGAATTAAGGGTGCCCTGGTTGTATTAAGTGTCATATTTTAGTTCTATATCAAATTAAAAAAAATAAAGAAAAACATATAGGTGTGGATATTTAGTGCAAATGCACATAAAGTATGTGTGCAAAATGATCAAAAAAGTTTGTAATTCAATCCATAAAATGCACAATACCTTTTTTAAATTTGGCTGATTTCTGTTTCAAGTTAATCTCTCTGTGGACCTCTACAGCACTACCACCACACCTGCTTTATTCGGATCCCTGGAAACATTTTCTTTTTTTCTTATGACTAGTTTCACAAACACTTTTGCAATTTCAGCCATCATGTTAAGGATCATCACTGATGTCGAGAGCTTGGTCACCATGTGTGGGCCAGAGGGCAAATAACAGTCTTCTGTGGAAGAGCCCAAAGGCAACATCAGGTAAGCAGGATTCTTGTTATTTTCTGTAACATTCACAGGGCTATACAACATGTGTGTGTGTGTGAGAGAGGAAACTTAGCGCAAACAACCTGAATTGTGACATGAGACCTCATGTCTTTGTAGCTCACCACGCACTGAAAAGACAGGAGGTTTTTTTGCTATTTTTCTCTGTAAAACACAAGGAGAACCTCATATGCACGAAGACCAAAATCTGCACGCAAATGATTGAGTGCAGAGAAGATGAGAGAGAGAGGAGTCTGGTGTTACACGACAATACATGCAGCACCTTTTTTGCCCAAAGCTCAACATTTAGCCACCGAGATCGCATTATCTAGCATCTAACAATATTACCTGCACACACAATTTACAATCCCTTTGCACCAACTTGGATTGAATTATTCTTCTATTATTCATTTCAGCCTATTTCCTGGGTGCACTATTGTGTTTGTGGGTGTTTTCAGGCAAACATAAAAACAAACATCTTAGAAAATCGAAGTTTTTTCTTTTCAAAGTTCTTAAAAATGAGACAGACCTGAGTTTTTATTTCCCTATTGTAGATATATAAATTTACATTACATTATGACCTCAGCCTTTATGACCCTAAACTTCAATAAGCAGTAAAGGCAGAATGATTTGCAGCATTTTAGCTTTCACTTCTAGCTTTACATGTTTCTACAGTAATATCACCTTGGTGATTGTGTTTATTTTGTGTTCACATGTAAAAACTAAAACAAAGAACAAAGATTGATGTGGGTCCTCAGGGATTTGTGTTGGTGTATTGAACTGTAGGTTTATATTGTTAACTGGTAATTGCGTGACAATTTATTTCAGGTCATTTTACAAAGTAATGTGAAAGTAATGATTAGTGTAATGAATTACTTTTTAATTACTATAATTTTAATATTATTTTTATTTAATTTTTATTATAATTTCCACTGAGCTCACTGCATGATGTTTGGTATTGTTAGATTATCTCCGGCAAGTTTGGACTTAATCTTCTCATCCTTTCACAGTACGATACAGGTAAAAAATTGAAGGATTTTGTGCACATATTTAATTTAATTCGCAGTTCATTTAAAATCTTTTTTTGAATGCAGTGTCAGCACCTTATACACAGCAGTGCAGGGTGGTGCTTTTTATACTGTGGCTGCTGGTATAAATGGTTCATTTTTCATTGCATTCACTGTCTCTTATTAACCCCGATTCTTTTGTCCCCGTGATAGAACAGAGAAAACCGACTCATAGTGTGTTAAAACATTTATATTTCTTTTTATTCAATCATCTTTGGGAAGAGAGAGACCCCTTCACAGCCCAAATGCCAGTTGCAGGATCTCTAACATTAGAATCATAAACTGTGCCTCATATAGGTTTTATTTTGGTACTTTACACGTCACACAGTTTCAAACATTGCTTATATGGCAAAGTTCCTCTTTTCTGTGTCTTATCTATTAATATGCCTGTGCACTAAAACTTCCTGTTTTTTAGTCTGGCTGAGCACTTTGTGAGTCAAAAGTGGCCTTGCTCTACAAGCCTTCATTATTAAAGTACATAAAACAATATAATAGGAAAATAAGGATACTAAGGATATTGATTTCATGACACTCTTCAACAATGAGACCTGTGGCCATGGTCCACTAATATGGTGTTTATAACACCACACAGTTCTCCTGCTTTTTTTGCGATTGTCCAGTAAAAGTGTTGAATTATCATACTATTACAAAAGACATACATATGAAATTAATGCATATTGAATATAATTTAAATGTTATTATAAAAAGTAAAACTTCTTGCTTTGATCATGCCTCCAGTACACAATTAGTAAAAAAAAAACATACATAGATAATTGAAATGGAAAACAGTAACACAATTTGTTATATGTATAAAAAGATAACATATTTGTCAAAAATTATTTCAACACTGAGCATGTTCAAAAATATGCTGTAAAATTTTACGTCAGTAATGCAGCACTCACTATACAACAAAAAGATCAAAGAAACAGTGCAGTTACGCCAAAAAATTATCAGACAAATATAAAAAACAAAGAAATAGTGTCGAAAAGTAAAAATTCTTAAAAAAAAAGACTTGATTTTAGATATATACATTTACATTGCAACACATAGACAGTAAAGTTTTTGTACTTTTTCAGAAAATTAAAATTTAAACCTTTGACTTAAACATAAAATCCAACTTCAGATATTGATTTTAAAATCTTATAAGAATTCAGAATTCTTGCCTATTGACACAACTCTTGTTTGTTTTCTATCAGCACTCTTCCAACTGTCTGAAACTCAAACGCATACCAGTTCAGCACATTGCCTGCTGTGAAGCTCAGATTATTCGAGTAGTCCTGGATCTCACAGGAGGAAAGGGTGTGGTCCCACATGTGGACATCGGACATCATGCCAACAAAGGACTGATTGATGTCAAATCCCCCACCATGGGTATCCTGTTCCTGAGAAATGGCAAAGCGTTTAATTAGAAGATGTATTGTTATATTTCGATATACCTAACTGTATGGTCTCAAGCAAAATCATCTACAGTTAGACATCAGTCAAGCCGTAGTCACTGGCTAAAAACAGTTTGGTGATATCACAGACACATCTTTAAATTGTATGATCTAATAAACTTTGAGTATTTCATTTATGTGTTTTAGTATTCAAATGTATAATTTCTTCTAGCCCCAGAGTATATTATACATATATTGGATGTAGCATGTAGCCCACAAAACATACTCTAAATATAAACGCTCTTATGCCGCAATGAACCACATGTCCATGAACATGAACAAATGGATCAAATTTTGAATTTGTATTATATTTGTCAGTGTCTGTTTGTTTGAAGATAAAGTAAAAGTTTTCTATGTGTGGTGCTTTGTAAAGGTACCTGTCCTAAGACAATGATAATGGGTCCATTGATGTTGGATCCAGAGCTGGTGAATTTTCTACTTGAGGGGACTCCATCGACCCACAGCTGCATGAGTCCAGAGGTAGCGTCCCAAGTGGAACAAATAGAATGCCATGTGTTCAGCTTGTAGGCAATCCCTTCAACTGTATTCGACTTGCCCCTGGCCCACAGTCCAAATAAGCCATTTGCAGCTTCCTTGAATATCAGGAAGTTATTGTCAGCGGAGGGTGTAGCCAGAGAGAACAAGGAATGGCCTCTATTGAGGTCAGTAAAGGACCTAAAAGCAGTGAAAAATTGATTTAATAGTCTGATATGCGGTAGTTACATGTTTCTTTATTTAATTCAGTTTGTTTAATTAAAAATACCTGAAACACACGGTTACAGCCTTCAGATCTTGTCTTGATGTAGTCACCCTCACATGAGCTGTATTGGTTTGTTGTGGGAAGGTGAATATTTTATTTGCCAGATCTTTAAAAAAATAGAGAAACATATGAATAATGCAAATAGAAAAGGAAGTAATAAGCAGCATACTATAATAAAAATGAATTAATAAAAGAATATTTGAGAAAATCTAAAATCAAAACAGAAGAATGATTTTTGTTGAAGCTGTTTGTCTTTACGGCAAAGTTTGCCCTCCACAGAGCAACAGCACTAGTGCAGCTAATGCTTCACAATACAACAACACTTCACATTCAAATTAAATATTAACTATTGGAATTCTGTTCCTGAGAAATGGCCGAGAGATGAATTAGCAGGTGTATTTCACTCTTATGTTTTTATGACAGATGACAAAAAGTCTCATAGAAGAATAATGAGCTTTTTTGGAAAACATATTGCAGACATGCAATGATTTATGCAAGATGATTTTTCATTTATGCAATATTTTATCATTACCAATGCGCATTCAAATGAAATGTATACAAATTTAACTGGTACTGAAAATGTTAAATGCAACCTTTAAAAGCTCGAATTTTCCCTCCATAATACCTGCCCATATCTGTGTGCCCTGAAACATTCTAGCTGGAAACTCAGATCACTGCATATTAATATTTGCCATTGTTTGATTATTTCTGACATATTTGGAATTAATCCCTGCCTCTAACACTAAGTATCAAATGTATTAAAAAAACAATTACAATAATAGGTATAGAATTTGAAAGGAAGGAAAATTGGTTTAGCCATAAGTTTTGCCAAGTGAACGTATGGTGTGGTGTTTAAACATATTCTGTCTCTTGTCATCATAAGCTGTGTAGCAGGCTATGGACCCAAATGCAGGACTGAGATGGAGTATTAAACCCGAAGGCGGCAGTTTTTATTCACTGGCAGAAAAGGAACTTAGAAACACTAGAAAATAAAACCAAAACTCAAACTAGGAAGGATGATCTAAACTGGGAGTTCATGACGAGACGAAGGGAAGCGAAACTAGAAACACTAACATGAGATAGGACCTTCAAAGTAAAACAGGAAGCACACGACAGGCACAGACTAGACACTGAGCTAAACCTACACTGAACACGAGGACACAGGAACAAAAATTTACAGAACATAGAAGAACTTGAGTGCTAGAAATACAAAACTAGAAGTCATAAGCCACCATGATGAAATCCAAGACCAAAAATAATAATACAAAAAACTGAAACACCAGGTCACCGACCCAGGACCGTGACATCTATTCCTGCTTTCCTTTTGAATAAGGATGAAGGAGTATATATCTAAAATGGTAAACATGGACACCTCTAATGTTAGTATTTATCAACACAGTAGGCTACACACTCTAAGTCTAATACACCTTCATTGTTATTAATTTTGGTTGCATATGTTAAATACTTAATAATTAAGATAAATTAAAAAAAATAGAAGGTACTTTGAGGGATTGCAGTGCACGATGTCAGCATCACCAGTAGAAGCACCAGCAGCATCTACAAAGACATGCAAACATACCAATTCACATTGTTTATTGGTACTGGTGATACAAACAAATCTGATGTCACTTTCATCATCCGCACCACAATACAGGTAAAAAACAGAAGGGTTTCTGCACATGCAATACATTTTGTTTCAATATGAAAATCATATCTTACCTTGGATACAGTGTCAGGATAGAGCCTTCTATACTCTGGGTCCTTTTGTGAATGGTTTGTTTTTTAACAGTGCAGAATGGTTCCTTTTATACCATGGCTGCTGCTGTAAATGGTTAATTTTTTATGGCAGTCATCGTTTCTGTAAATTTCCATGTTCCTACTTCCCGCACGTGTGTTTACAACTTACGGGATTAGATCCGAGGAATCTGAAAACTTCCCCTTCACGCCTATAGCGAAGTTTGAATCAACAGTCACTAACATTCATGTCTTTGGGTTATAGAAATAAGTTAGAGTATGCGGAGTAGAGTCTGTTTTGACAATCTTGTCAATTATAAGTGACACAAAAGTGTGCATTTCATTCTTACAAATGAAACAGAGAAGAAAAAGGGGTACGTATCAATACATTACACACAAAGCCCAGCTTTGAAAACTCCAAAATATGTAATAAAAAAATGCAATATACGCTTTAAAACCATTTTTATTGTGTAACATATTAATAGTATAGATTGGAAAAATTCTGGGCATAAAATTGGTATTAACAGTATTAACAGTAACGGTATTGCTTGTCTTCTATCAACACTCTTCCTGTTATCTGAAAATCCAGAGCATTCCAGTTCAGCACATTCCCCAGAGTGAATCTCAGCTCATCTGAGTATTTTTGGATCTCACAAGTAGACATGGTGTAGTCCCACATGTGGACATCAGATATCATGCCAATAAAAGACTGATTAATATCAAATCCTCCACCATAGGAATCCTGTTCCTGAGAAATGGCAAAGAGTTGAATTAACAGTTATATTGCACTGTTTCTGACTGACACAATGTCACAAATAAGGAGAATGAGAATATTTGGAAAACATAAATAAATAAATGCTGTGAAATTTCAAAACATTTTAATTATATAACATAATAATAGTATTGTTTGTCCAAGATACAGTGGCTTGGCTTGTAAACTTTTCCACATTTTGTCACATTGTCACTCTATTTAGTCATTAGCACTCATCAGGCAATGTCTATGGGCAACTGACTGCACTCAGACCAAAGGGGGCTGAATAATTACGTGACAAACACGTGTGAGCTGTGTTTGTCGTTTGGAATCATGTATGATTTTCGTTCCACTTCTCACGTGTACACCACTTTGTGTTGGTCTTTCACGTGGAATTCCAATAAAATTGATTCATGTTTGTGGCTGTAATGTGACAACATGTGGGAAAGTTCAAGGGGGCCGAATACTTTTGCAAGCCGCTGTAAGTAGTCTGAGTCACCTTAGCATAGTACATAAAATGGAAATGGGGAAATCTAAAGCAATGCTGATCCCAAAAATACTAAAACCAAACCAGGAAAAATGCTTCACTGGAAGTTTGGAGCTGCACTCCTTATGGATATCAGCACAGGTTCCAGACAAGTATTGTCAGGTCTTATACTCTTTTTGTTAAAAATAAAATTGTGGTTTTCACTTTAATTCTTGTCTTTAATATAAAGTGAACTTGAAGCACTAGTATGTTGGTTACAGATCCAGAGCTTCAGCCTGTTTCCCCATCGCTCTGTGCTAAGCTAACATAATTAACCTCTCAGACCAAATCACCGTACTTTATCTAATATAGCAACTGTACACCAGTCACAGTGAGTTTGAACTGTACCTGTCCTAAAACAATAGACATGGGTTCACTGATGTTGAATCCAGAGCTGACGAATTTCCTGCTGGAAGGCTTTCCATTTACCCACAGCTGAATTATTCCAGAGGTAGCATCCCAAGTGGAACAAATCGCATTCCACGTGTTCAGCTTGTAGTCTTGCAATGCAAATTCAGCATTTTTGTCCCTGGCCCACAGATCAAACAAATCACTTGCATCTAGTTTGAATATCAGAAAGTCATTGGAAGCAAGCGATGTTGCCAAAGAGAAAATAGGGTGGCCTCTTCTGAGGTCTGTAAAGGATCTGTAAGCAATGACAAGACACTGACGTACATGATGATGCTTATGATGATGATGATGATGATGATTATTATTACTATTTGATTTTGCATATTCAACATTACCTGAGACAGACAGTTACAGCACTTAAATCTTGTTTTGTTGTTAACAGCTTCGTGTGAGCTGTGTTTGTCGCTTCTGGGAAGGTGAACATTTTACTTTCCAGGTCTTAAAGGAATTAGAGAAATAAATTAATAAAATGATCAGTAACTTTCCGTGATGCTGATAACCAGACCAGATTTCTCACACCTACAGGGAGTGCAGAATTATTAGGCAAGTTGTATTTTTGAGGAATAATTTTATTATTGAACAACAACCATGTTCTCAATGAACCCAAAAAACTCATTAATATCAAAGCTGAATGTTTTTGGAAGTAGTTTTTAGTTTGTTTTTAGTTTTAGCCATTTTAGGGGGATATCTGTGTGTGCAGGTGACTATTACTGTGCATAATTATTAGGCAACTTAACAACAAACAAATATATACCCATTTCAATTATTTATTTTTACCAGTGAAACCAATATAACATCTCCACATTCACAAATATACATTTCTGACATTCAAAAACAAAACAAAAACAAATCAGTGACCAATATAGCCACCTTTCTTTGCAAGGACACTCAAAAGCCTGCCATCCATGGATTCGGTCAGTGTTTTGATCTGTTCACCATCAACATTGCGTGCAGCAGCAACCACAGCCTCCCAGACACTGTTCAGAGAGGTGTACTGTTGTCCCTCCTTGTAAATCTCACATTTGATGATGGACCACAGGTTCTCAATGGGGTTCAGATCAGGTGAACAAGGAGGCCATGTCATTAGTTTTTCTTCTTTTATACCCTTTCTTGCCAGCCACGCTGTGGAGTACTTGGACGCGTGTGATGGAGCATTGTCCTGCATGAAAATCAGTGTTTTTCTTGAAGGATGCAGACTTCTTCCTGTACCACTGCTTGAAGAAGGTGTCTTCCAGAAACTGGCAGTAGGACTGGGAGTTGAGCTTGACTCCATCCTCAACCCGAAAAGGCCCCACAAGCTCATCTTTGATGATACCAGCCCAAACCAGTACTCCACCTCCACCTTGCTGGCGTCTGAGTCGGACTGGAGCTCTCTGCCCTTTACCAATCCAGCCACGGGCCCATCCATCTGGCCCATCAAGACTCACTCTCATTTCATCAGTCCATAAAACCTTAGAAAAATCAGTCTTGAGATATTTCTTGGCCCAGTCTTGACGTTTCAGCTTGTGTGTCTTGTTCAGTGGTGGTCGTCTTTCAGCCTTTCTTACCTTGGCCATGTCTCTGAGTATTGCACACCTTGTGCTTTTGGGCACTCCAGTGATGTTGCAGCTCTGAAATATGGCCAAACTGGTAGCAAGTGGCATCTTGGCAGCTGCACGCTTGACTTTTCTCAGTTCATGGGCAGTTATTTGGCGCTTTGGTTTTTCCACACGCTTCTTGCGACCCTGTTGACTATTTTGAATGAAACACTTGATTGTTCGATGATCACGCTTCAGAAGCTTTGCAATTTTGAGACTGCTGCATCCCTCTGCAAGATATCTCACTATTTTTGACTTTTCTGAGCCTGTGAAGTCCTTCTTTTGACCCATTTTGCCAAAGGAAAGGAAGTTGCCTAATAATTATGCACACCTGATATAGGGTGTTGATGTCATTAGACCACACCCCTTCTCATTACAGAGATGCACATCACCTAATATGCTTAATTGGTAGTAGGCTTTCGAGCCTATACAGCTTGGAGTAAGACAACATGCATGGAGAGGATGATGTGGACAAAATACTCATTTGCCTAATAATTCTGCACTCCCTGTAGTGTTTAATGACTTAATACATAAATTTACTTTGAGGAGTGGCAGCACATGTTGTCAGCGTCACCAGTAAAAGCAGCAGCGCCATCTGATACAAAGAAAATACAATAATTCAAAACAAACATTTGCTCAAATGTTCACCTTTCAACTTCAGTATGGAAATAAGGTGTCTGTCACTTAAGGCAACCTGCTACAATATATAATGCAGGCAGAAAAATTTTAAAACTTTTGTGTGGAAAGCATTAATTTAATTTGCCATTTGTATCATGTCTTACCTTGAATTCAGTCTCAGGAGGTTGTGTTGCATGAGGCCAGCGAGGGAGTGAGTTTTATAGTGGCAGTGTTTGTTAGTGAAAATAGGTCTTCTTCATTGAGGTCATTGACTCTGGGTTTGTCCTACCCTTAGATCAAGAACAAAGCACATTTTGTAATATTACCTCTGTAAACAACCTCTGGATTTTAAATCAAACAATCAACATGACTGGAGTACAGACTTTGATACAAGGGTTTTTTCCAAAGTGTTGCATTAACTTTGTAGGAATTTTAACCATTCTGATTAATTGACCCCCAATTTCACCTACTTTATAATTGCTTCCTTTAAGGCCTCAAACTCTTACAGTGAATTACAAAAAGAGAAAGCGTCTCAGAAAGAGCTTTAGCACACTTAAGAAAACGTATAATTAATTCTAGTCAATTCTCTAAAATCCTATCAAACACTGGTTAAAAAAAGAATTAAGTATTGTACTTGTACTTGTTTTGTTACTACTGGGGAGGCCTGGGCAGGAGATCCCCGGACCAGCAGCCAAAACCAGTAATTTAATGTTCTCATTAGGCTGAAAGTCTCAAACTTTCTCAACCAATTTTAAATGAAAGAACAACTTGCTACCACAGAACAGCAGACCCGTAACACTTAATAGACATTTTGATATACCATGTCATTTACTCATTGAATACTATATAGTTTGCATTTTTGTGAAGGAAAAAAAAGGTGTTAAATGTAAAATCCATCAGTTTACTGCACTCGGTGACCTATTGCGCTCGACTGCACTAGGATTTATGAAAGCAATAGTAAAAATAATGTATTACGACGTCATTCTAACATCTGAAACATGTGGGTCACATTTTCAAGTCTCTGAAAGGATGCTTCACATGACATTGTGTATTTACTGCTCTAATTATAATGGCTGAGAAGAGGTCTCTTCTCCAATGAAAAGTGAATTCCATAGTCCTCTTTCTATGCTACCATAAAGCTTGGGAGTCTGAGTTAGTCAGATTAAATTGATATTTTCGAAAGTTCTTTTCCCTCCTTTGTATGACCATAGACAGTGAGTCCAGTAACACAGAAGCATTTTGTACAAAAGTGCACCATTGAAAGATCCTGTTATTTTGTCTAACTGAGATCTCTTTATGGCCACTATGGGCAAGAGGAAGCAGTTGTAGTAGCAATATTACTTTAAAACAATATTACTTTAAAACAATATTACTTTAGAGCATTGAAATGAGCATTATCTACCCTGTGAAACAAAAGTAGTTCAGTGTACTTTTGCTTTAGTGAGGACTTGGCCGTCATTTTTTCCCTCCTTTCTAGACACACAAATGAGTTGTGTTGTTGTCATATCTCAGTCTAAAACAGTCTATAGAAGTATATGATAGAAGCATCTTTAATAGTTAGATGCATGTCTTCTCTGAAACATTAAACATTTTAAAAGCTGCTCTACCAAAAATATGAACTTCGTCCTTGTGAGCTGCCAAAATTCCCGCTAATCCACTCTGAAATTTATGTTTTCCAAAGCTTCATTATCTCTGACATGCCTTTGGACATTGGACTTGTTTACTTAGCCTGGTGAACTCCTTGTTAGTGCACAACAAGTCAGTGAATTTATGGAGCAGCCAAAAGTCAAAATACAGTCTATAAGACAATAGATATACAATTATGCACAACCTGTATAATTTATCTATTGCTGTTGCTGTAGGAGGCATGGGTTTAAGATCTAGTAATGTTAGTTTCATCCTTAAATCAAACCACTAAGCGATAACAAGCATTAAAACTTAACACATCTAAATCCTGCACACAATTTTCATCAGCATGAATTTTCTTTGAGTTTCATTTTAATATTTATCTTCTGTACTTTTAGGACTGGCAGCAATGATGCCAGCATCAACAATAGAAGCCACAGTGCCATCTAATACAAAGACACTACTCATATTACAAATCAAACATTGCTTAGATTTTTAATATTTGACTTAGAAATAAGTTTTCTGTAGCTCAGGGCATCCTGCGACAATGTATAATACAATATTATATATTATATAAAATTGTATTATCTATATGAGTAGTTTCATGGCCAAATCAGATCTGTTTATTCAATATTTCATGTCAGATTTAGCAGATAAAAGATCTGGAGATAATTCAAAGTGTTAAACTTGTAATTTGGTAGCTTTTTCTTGCATCTTATGACCATCATCAGGGTGAAAAATAAAATAAACCTGCTGCACACTAAATGCCTAAAGGCCTGGAAGACCATTGTTAAGAAACTACAATCTCAATGAAGCAGATATATTATTTTTAAAGTCTGCAATCAAGCTAAACCTTCCTGAGCGTAAATGCAGAGAGTTTACAAAGTGCTAACAACTGGTTACACTTGAAACAAAAATGGCTGAATAGACTTTGCCAGAAAACATGTAAAAGAGCATGCACAGGAAACAAATCTTTGGACAGATTAAACCAAATTTAACTTGACTTAATTAGTTTTTCAGTTTCCAAAGACAAAACTGACAGCTGAAAAACCCAAAAACAAGCAGCAAGTGAATGTGGCTGCTATAAAGGCCTTGGAGAGCATCTAAAGCCAGGAAACACACATCGGATGATGTTCATGGGTTCTGGATTCCAGACAGTAAAGAATTTTCATCCTATTGTCATATTAAAACAATCCTTATATTAGTTTGATAAACTTCCTTTGAGCCTCTGAAAGTGGGAGACTGTAAATAAAGCTGTAAGTCCTACTTTGGTCACCAGTTGCATTACAGTTTGGTCCAAACTAAAATATCTTACGCACTTTATAGCATTATTGTGTCCTATTTAATTCCAGCCAGTGCTAAGTTACATGTAAGAAATGCAAATTTACTGTTGAGTTTATATTTTTTTTATTTTTTAGTGGAAATGCAGAAGGTCACTAACACTAAGAATCGGGCCTTCAAGAGGTTCTCTTTAGTTCCCAACAAAAATATCAAAAATAGAGGTGATTGGTGAGTTGTTTTTCTACCAGAGCTGATATTCTGCAGTCATTTACAGATCAAGTCTCTGTACTTTCACTTTGATCTTGGACGCATGAATGGCAGAAGTAGTTTTATTGACTTTTATTGACAGTTAGTATTTGTTTGGCTGAAGAACGACCTGTACGGCAATCAAAAGTCCACGTGAGTGCACGTTTTCCCCCATTTTATTAGCAAAGCACTTATTTGCTCCTGCATGTGCTCCTTGGACTTGTTTACTTACACTCATTGATCGTTTGAACATTTGAACTGAACATAGCAACACAATTTTCATGGCAATGCCATTTCTGTATTGTAAATACATGAAGATTTAATAGATGTGTGCGTTAAACAGCTCTATGGTAATCTAAAAACACTTTTATGTGTTTTGTCATGTTTGATCTAAACAAATAAAACAAACACAGCTTTCAGTGTTCTTACACAGTGTGTGTTCATCTGTGAGTTTCACAGATTGCACCACTGTGGGGCATCTGTCAAAAAGGAACTACTCACATAAACAATAAAAATCCCAGAGTCTTCTGTGTATATGGTATAGGTCCATTTAATCATAAAATTACACAAATAGTACTCGAACGATCTGATTATTTTTAAAAAAGCCAAAACAACGAAAAAAACTGCATTTATCAGTTTTGGCCAGTAGAGGGCGACATCTAAAACACCACCTTTTAGATTAAGTTGAAATACTTAAGTAGAGATGCAGAGTTTTCAGATTTAATGGAGAAGTTTGGACTTCTCTGTCGATTGCACTTTGTGACACAGTGCTGATGGTGATATTTTGGCAAAAAAAAGCTTCTTCTTCTTTTCTTTTTTTTTTTTTTTTTTACATTTTATTGTCATGCACTGACTAGAAAAACATTTAGAGCACAAGTTGATGAATTGTCAATTTATTGTTCACTTTACAATAAATTTACAATTAGAAATTCGTAAAATTATTTTTTATTTTTTATATTTATGCTCACCAGTTTTTGTTCTCAATGTTGTTCATGAATTAACCAACATGTAACGTAATCACAGCGACCAGTGTAACGCTTTCATATGATTATCGTAAAAGGGTTTAAAAAAAATCATCAAATATTCTTTATGATGGACATAAAAACAAAGTAGTTTTTTTGACCAGATTTTTGACTTTGTAATTTTCTGATTAACGACACGTCATGAGTTTATTTTCTATCAGTACTCTATCTATGATCTCAAATTCCACTGCGCTCCAGTTCAACACATTCCCTGGCGTGAAGTTTAGTTCATCCACATAGTTTTGAATTTCACAGGAGGAAAGGATGTGATCCCACAAGTGGACGTCAGACATCATGCCAATGAAAGACTGCTTAATGTCAAATCCGCCACCGTGGGAATCTTGCTCCTGTAAAGAATGCAGTGTTTGAGATACAATAGATTAAAACTACATTGTATATTATAGTACATATAGTACATTATTAGTATATACAGCGTCTGACTGAATCTAAATAAGTATTTATAATTTATCAATAAAACATGTACCTGTCCTAAAATTATTATAACAGGTCCTACGATGTTTGTTCCAGTGTTGACAAATTTCCTAATCGAAGGTAGCCCATTAAACCAAATCTGCACCAGTCCAGACTCAGAGTCCCACGTGGTGCAGATAGAGTGCCACATGTTTGGCTTGTAGTCTCGTCCTCCAAATTCAGCTTTCCTGTCCTTGATATGGGGCTCAATCTCTTTATTTGTACCATCCCAGAAGATCAGGAAGTTATTGGAATGAACAGGTGTAGCCAGAGAGAACAAAACGTGGTCTCTTTTAAGGTCTGTAAATGATCTGTAGGCATGGCAAAGGATGACTTATTTCACAATCAGAGATACAGTTGCTTCTTATAGGAAATGCATACATATTCATTGCTACCTGTGACAGAGTGTTAAAGAACTGAAATCCAATCTCGACGCATTCAGCCTCACATGAGCTCTGTTGGATTCCAGTGGGAAAGTGAACATTTTACCAGACAAATCTGAGAAGAGAGAAAGAGGAAGACACTTTTCAAGTGGTTTTCCTTTTTTTATGAAAAAGGAAAATGCAGGAAATTATGAACACAGAGAAGCATGTGCGCGGGGTCCCGCCAACACTCAGATTTAATAAGAAATGAATACGATTAATAAGAAAACTTAAAAGAAGGAAATACTATATTTTTCTCAAAGGTGTTCAATGAGTCAAATTCACATGAAGCCAGAAAGAAACAACATTAAAAATACAAATTTTAAATATATGTAAATCCTTTTTGTTTCTCAGTCTTGTTACAAAGATTGGCTAGAAATTTTAATAACGTTATTAAAAAACAAAGTATCATTAAAAGTGAATAACAAAATACATGAACATCGTAGAAATCTGCTGTTGTATTCACTTTGTTCAGAAAAAACCCAAAATACCTTGAGGTCTTGCAGCACATGCTGTCAGCATCACCAGTACAGGGAACAGCTTCATCTAATACAAGGCAAAAAATCACAGCACAAATTATACTTAATTATATAAATGGAACTTTTTCGAATTATTCTCAAGACTAGTGACACCAGTTTACTGCTTGCTTTGGATTCCTACAATAAACAACAGAGGCGTAAATTATCTACTTCACCTGTATTGCTCGTTGTAAAAACAAAATGAAAGAAAATGAAGTTTTGTATATAACAGAATGAAGGTTACGTTCTTACACATGCCAGTTTTAAATGTCTCAACTTACCTTGAAATCTGTGTCTGGTACTGTCTGTGCAGCAGTTGTGAATGTTGTGAAAGTTTGAGTTTTATATACTTCTTCCCCATTTCTGGCGGTTTGTCTGTGTCAGTGTGTTCACTTCCTTCATCCACTTCTTCTTTTTTCCTACTTTTTTCTTTTTTCCTGTAATCTGCAGTATGATGATAATTCTACAGTGGTGAAGGTCAGTTCAGTTGAAACTTCCTTGGTTTGTACTAATACTCAACTAAACCATGAACTGAGTATAAACGGGAGACTAATGAGCTTAAAACGTTTGACTAAGGGGAATAAAACAGTGAGATATGAAATTATTATGGAAAATTCTCAAAGTGATGCCTAAGAGTTGTAGCTCATGCTACATTGTATAGCTAACAACACAATAATGCCACATTTTGGTGGCATATATATTAAAAAAATCAAATGGTATCCAGGACCACAGCTATTACTTGCTTATATAAGCTACTTGTTCTTTCATCTTCCTCACTGTTTGATGGCGTGATCGTGGACAGAAGAGGGACGCCTGCTGTCGATCTCTGTCTTGCTGTTTTATAACATGTCCTTTGTTCGCATAGAGCTGTCATTGGTAAATTCAAAGTTAACGTTGTACATGATAATTAATGGTTATTCTGTATTACACTAAGGCATTCATAATGATAATAATAATGTAATGAACAATGGTACTGATAATAGTTCAGTTTTGAACATTCCAAAATATTAGACTAATGATCACGTAATTATTTCTGCTGTCATACAAAGAGTGAAAGTGACTTCTCTTGTGCATTTTAAAGTACCTTGCATTTGATAAGCTAATGTTGCGGTATAATTGCTAATGTTTAACTGCCTAAATTGATGTGTTTTAGTGGTTTTTAATTACATAGCAATAACAAATGTGGATGAGGCCAGTGCAGACACTAATGTTACCTGTCTGTAATCAGTAAAAGCAGGTCTGAGATGTGACGCTGCTCCTCAGAGCTCTTCAATGGCACGAGCAACTGATTGTGACAACAAGGAAAGGCGATGCAGGGGCCAGGGGGTGTACGGCATTGCAGAATTATAAAAACACAATTGTTGGGCATTACATGCTTTCAATTAGGAATTGATGCCATGGGACTACTTTGAAATTAAAATGTAAAATTATAAAATAGACACACGTGGGAGAAAAAACTTTCCTGCCCAAAGGGTCAGGTGCTTGAGCACCACCTGGGGTCTATCTGTGCATGTGCCTGTTCAGCACTCTTTCTAAAGTCTGTAACTCCAGTGCCCTCCAGCTGATGGTATTCCCAGGTATGTAGCTATTTTCTTGTGGATGTCACAATAAAACAAACAAAAACACACAATCCCTCACATGGACATCACACATCAGTGCCAACAAGCACTTGCTTTATTTCAAGCATCTTGCAAAACAGAAGGATAGTGTTTTGAGTATTTGCTTGGAAAGCATCAAATAAGTGTTAAGTCTTTATGTCATGGTCCTGAATTTTTGACCCAGCATTTTGATTTTTATTGTGCATTTTTACCTTAAGAAGATGATTTAAGTTTGAGCTTTGTGCGGTTTACTCTTGACTCTCTAGTCTTGTTTGACATTGTTAGGTTGCTTTTGGTGTTTTTTGTTTTGTCCTCATCGACTTCTGTGAAAGTCTGCCTCGTCTCCATGTTTACCTATGTTTCCCCATGTGTCCCTCTCTCCTTCTCTGTTCCTCAGCCCGGTCATATCCCACTGTCTAGTTCACATGTCTTAGTCTGGGTCTTACTGTGTGTTACTTCCTGTCTTATTTTGATAGTCTCTTGTCCTGCGTGTGTTATGTTTTGTTTTGCCTCCCCTGTGTATTTAAGTCCTCGGTTTCCTTCTGTTTCCTGTCATGTCGTCAGTCTTCATGTCAGTCTTGCCGCTGAGTTTTCTCTGTGCTGTGTGCTCTGTTTCATTTCTTGTGTCTAGCTTGAAGTTCTCTGTACGTGGTTCATGCCTTGCCACGTCAAGACTTTGTATTTTGTATTTTCATTTGTAACTCCCAGCAATAAAACTGCCTCTTAGTTTATATTTTGTCTCTGGAGTCCTTTAATTGCTTTATTAAGTGTTATCATTACCAGGAGATAGCATTCCTTGGACTGTCCTTATTAGATGGCGTTATAAGGGCACTCCTTCATATCCTAACTTGCTCAAGTAAGTTGTTATCATTTCACCCGTTTATGGATAGGGCAAAAAGTTCAACTTTGACTGACACCACCAGCAGTGGTATAGATCTTTAACTGATAAGGGCCATTTAAAAGGCAACTTCATGAGACCGGAAGGTTTTTATCTCAGTGTGATGGCTGCACTTACAGCCACACAGTGGTAATACCCACCATGTTAGTGTAGAGGCTTATAAGTAACATTGCACTCACATTTGTCTTTCTTTACATATGGGAATTAATTTACAGGACAATAAATAACTGGTTTTGGTTTAGAATTAATTCACATATCCACATAACACTGCATTCTAAAATAAGTGCGCACATTTTAGTTTACACTGTTATGTATGATTAATCTTTTGTTTTCTGAGTTACCTTAGTTGCAGCTGTTCCAGTCCCTTGATTAAGGAGCCAAGAGGTGGAAAAGGGGCGGAGCGAGCTTTAAAGGAAGACTACAAATTGGTTCATGCCATAACTCGGGACCATGGGGGGGAATTGGAGTTCATTATGTTTGGTTTAGTTAGGTTTTGTGTGTTTTACCCCTTCTCATGTTTTTTGTGGGCTGATCAGCCACTATTTAAGTTTCCCCTTTGTCTCGTTAAGTTAGGTCAGTTTGTTTGAGTTATCAGTAGTGTTGGCAACTTTGAGTAGAGTTCTGTTATTTTGACCTCTTTTATGGGCCCAAGATTTTGATTCTTTTTCAACGAGTTAACCAATTATGTTTTTTGGGTTAAATAAAAAATCTTTTTTTTGGACTTTAACCTGTGCCTAAGTTTCCTTCACTGCGCGTCCATCACACTCAGCAGGAGTCACAGGAATGGTGTATCCTTTATTTTGAATAGATTCTTTCACATCTACGCCTGTACTTGTCATGATTAGATTTCATTTACAGCTACTAATAAAATGACGTTTACGTGTTCTTACTCACTTCAGGAAATGACTTGATGCAGCGCAACATCACGGGGCTATCTGAACTGTGACAACCCAACAATAGATTCTTTCAACAGACGACGGTGATGGAGGAGTCTTAAATTCCTCTTTCCTAGTGATGAGATCCAGCGGTGACTGGGGAGAAGGCTGGTTTTCAGGCCAAATGTTTCTGAGAGAACGCTATCTGATCAGCCAGAGGGATGAACCCTGGAGAGGGATCAGATCGAGACGACTAAACGAGACACAGCCAACTCAGCAGGGAAATCTCCCAAAGTTTGAGCTTCTGGATAGAAAGAGATATAGAAAGAGAGACAAGACAAGACAATCTTGGTCTGTTACACTGCTGTTTATTTTAAAGAGTATTTACAGTGGTTACAATTAACATAATGGGTGTTTAACAAGAAAGAACAAAGGAAAAGCAGTGAGAACCAAATACGTAACTATAAATGCAATAAACATAACCCACTACACACTGCAAGTTCAGATTGATAGTATTTTTTCTTTTTTCTTTTTTTTTTATAAGGATGTCATAGAGGACACAACACAGAATCTCAGATTACATTATGTAACACTTCTGGAGGTACATGTGGAAATTATTGAGCTTCAATGGAGGCGAACACAAAGGCAAAGGAAAGCTGCTTTTACATGTACCACGTTTACAACACTGAACAGTTTTCTTGTAAACATATAATCCTGGCTCTATGACATCTATGCCTTTGCGTCTGTGTTTATAATTCATTTGTACAGTGCCATTGCCTTATGTTAGGAGTAATTTTTTGCGTTCTTGCTCGGGATCAGTTCTCTCCCAGCCCTGTCGAATCCGGGTGAGAGTGCTGTCCACGCAAGGCAGGAGGAGAAGCAGCTTGAGCACTAACACCACGGAAGGCACCACCAGACTAAGCATGTAGCCAGGGAGCATAAACCATTTGTAGGATGAAGGATGAAGAAACTTATCCCAGCCGTACAGGTAGGTGTGAAATGTACAGAAGAACAGTGTCAGGTAGCCCAGCTTAGACTGAAAGACAGTAAAACAATGAAACAGGTTCATTATGTTACATTTCATTCACCCATTTATTTTCAGAAAGCATTGATGTTATGATGTGCAGTCAGTTTTCTTTCTGACAGACTTGTTTGCATCTATACATAAGGAACATGTCGTCTGTGTGTGAATGCCTCAGCTACTCAGAGGAGAGAGGTGCTGAGGGATAAATGTGAATAAAATAAAAAAGAATAAAGATAAAAGACAAATTATTTTCTTTTATATGAAGTCAAAAACTGCAGTGACAAGCTGACCTTAATAGAGACATAGCTCCATATGTGCAACGCATACACTCTTTGACTTTGTGTACTCATATACATAAAGGTACACATACATACTTGTGCACATTTAAATACATTATATACACATGAACAAAGCCTTAGGACTGAGGCCCAGGATAATATATGCCCCCAAATTACATCTGATGCATAACTTAACATTTAAATCTCTGCTCTAATTTGGGCTGGAGTAAAGGGAGGGGTGGAATAAGAATATGAGCTTGACATGACCCAGATACATTTATGAATGAGTTTGTTCCCTGTAGTGTGTCCCATTTCATTTTTGATTGGTCAGAGTGGGAACAAAGGTAAACATTATTTGTGTCTGTTTAAGTAAAGACAGAGTTAGAAAGAGAAGGAGGGAAATATAACTAACAGATTTCTGACAGTTTGTTTCCAGTGGGAACTTTAACACAGCTGCCTGGCCCATGTGTGTGTTTTCCTATCCACATTTGTACTTGCCAGTCACAGTTTGTACCTTTGCAAATTAGACACAATGTGAAGAATTTACCAAACAATTTTTCTGCCAGAATCCTTCCTTGAAGGCGCAGTAGCCTCTCTGTCAATTTTCACACTAACTGCTCCTCAGCAGCCTCAAGTATAAATAAGTGCAATAGTGGAGTAGCAGTATGTGGAAAATTTCAGGGTGCACTTTAAAGCATCTCCAGCCAACATATTAGAAGTGAGTGCCAACGAGGGATATTTCATAAAAAGCATCCGTGTGTTAACTGAATCATCAATCTGGTTGTCATTTGCAGCTTTTCTTGGCCAAGTGAAGAGATGATCAGTTGAAACAAATTAAATTTACCAATGAGCTTTATTGTATTCATTTTATGAGAAATTGACAGATTAAATATCATAGAAATGCTCTTTCCTACCACTGTGTTTATTTGTTCTTTGTTTAAAAAAATATGTTTTGAAACTTCTGTTATTTTTGTTTATTTTTTTAAGCGTGATTGAGTAAACCAGAGACTAGCAAAAATACTCATTTACTGTAGATCCGGGATGTCAAACACATTTTATCTTTGTGACATCTTTAAATTATACAAATCTATAACTTAATTAGTTTGGCTTTGTATGGATAGCCACGGGGAATCTCTTTATCATCAGGAAAATCTGTAAAACTTTTGAAAACACAGATGTAAATGTCCAAATGTTCTGTTTCCAAAACCATCCAGTTGGTTGGTTTGGAGTCTTCACCGGGCTGATTCTGGCCCCCAGGCTTTATGTTTGACACCCCTGCTCTAGATGGAGAGCATGTTTTCCATTTTCTATTTGATATTAATTGATTCCAGTAATAAGCAAAGATGCCAACTTCTGTACAAGCACAAATCTGTTGGATGGATTGCTCGGAACATCAGTGGGCCAGCTCCAGGGAAAAATCCCACACACATTCCTCCACTTGTGACTTGAAGTTTTTCTTCTTATAAACAGGATTCACTCATCAGGCCAAGAGTTTTGTTTCGCTGATGTGCCAATATGAGTTTGCACTAACCACATACTATAAATCAAAGATGGAAAACCTACATTTGTTTTAGTGACCATCGGAGGACAGTTCCTCTGATTGTAAAAAGTGGTGTGATTATATAGATGTCTTTGATAAACGGACCCTGGCTCTTGAATCACAACTTAAGTTAACAGGGTACAGTATATAATTCTGGCCTCTTTTATTCAATAAGAACATTTTAAGTCAGCTATATTTTCTAAATAAGTGGATGAGCAGGTCAATTCTATCAACTTGTTAGGACAGGTTTACAAGGCAACGTTGGGTCTAAGCTTTCTCCAGTTAACGTTTTTATTACTTTCTTTTCTTTACTGTCTAGCAGGTCTTGCTAAAGTGCTCCATGCTTTCATCTCATGATGTTTGGGCTACTATAAATCCCTCCTCTTCTGCTTCCAGCTCATTGAAAACTTGGCTGCCAGACTTCTAACAAATTCAAAGATCAATCCCCTTCTGCTAGAGATACATCACTTTAGATACTACATTTTATATCCGTCTTACCTGTATAAAGCTGAACTCTCTCCAGCTGAGCACATTGCTGACAGAAGGGAGGGAGGTTATTCCCAAAAGGAGATACAGGCCAAATCCCAGAATCCCAATAACGTAGTACGAGTCAGTACGCCAGGCCATGGTGGTGTCAAACGGTGACGTTTTGTTCTCCTTGATCTTAAAATCACAGTAAACATTTTTACCAGCTGTTTACGGAGTGGTGGAACTAGGTATGATTAAAAATGTTTCCAAGTCTTACCTGTGAGATAGTATGTGCTGCCAGTCTGTATCTCACATAATATCTGAGGGCAAAAATGATTATTTAGAGAAAAATCATGTGGACAATTCAGATGGGCATAACTCTTTAAGATCTGAAATAAAACCTAGATGAAGACTTCACAAGAATTGCTGAATTAACATTATTCACAAGTTTATTAAAGCATGATTTAGGCTTATCATTATAGCTGTATATATGTGAAAGGGTTACCTAGGCAACCAGACCCTGACATGTCATCTATGGGTAGTCTAAAACTAGTGCTTAAAGTTGAATCCACACATGAAGCATTTGTCAACGATGTGGCGACCAGAGACCAAAAGAAAGTCAATGACATTTGGGACCATGTACATCTTCCCAAACAATGTTATTCTAGTGAGCAGTTATAAACAGTCCCAGATATGTTTAATGAAGAGGCATGAAGATGTGCAGCTCTTACGCACCTGATAGGGATGATAAGAGTGTAGAGCACATGCAGAGAAGCCAAAGCAAGAGCTACGAGTCCCAGCTGTTTCCTGCACAACATCCAACGATCCAACCAGTCGGGGAAACGCCTGAAACATGGGTTTGAGTAGTATGGCACAAAAATGATTAGAAAATTGCACACCTCTCTGCTGGGATTAAATATAATTGCATCCTATTTTGATTACTGACTTGTATTTAGTTCCTCTGTAGAGCTGAAGGAAGGCAGCTATGACTCCAGGCAAGTAACACAAAGACAGCATAATGAGCGACACGATGGGGAACACCTGAAAGACGGAGACAGTTACAGCGCAAGTTGTTTTGAGGATAAAAACCATGAGTTTTAAGTGAAAACTTATTATTTGTTTAGTCATTTTTTATGGGATACATTTGGCGGTGACTTTTCAAAGTGTACCATGTGCTAATTTGTAAGGTAATAAACAGGATTTACCTTGTTGGCCAAGGATGCCATGATTCTAAAGGAGATGTCTTTATCATTCACCACATATGAATAGATGACATCTCTGATGAGTAGATAGAAGAAGAAGGAGGCAGTGAGGCCAGTGGCCAATTGCAAGGGCAGCCTCCACTCTGGGAAGAGCTGCAGAGGGAAATCCTCCAGCTCTCTGGCTGCAGTCAGAGACCCCCTGTCCAGAACAGTGAAGCCTAATTTGGTAGCCACCTCTATTACTGCCTGCTTTGCCTCAAGACTGTTCCCACACACGTACACCTGGAGAGGAAAGAAAAACAATCTATATTTTTTAACGCTCAAGAAGCGCCCCATGTGAGAAGTGCAGGTTTTCATCATTCTACATTTACACATTTATGTTTATGAATCTCACACACATGATGATCAACCAACAGAGACACACTGACAGTCAATGTGGTCATAGGAATGCTCAACACCTATACAATGTTGCTGATGGTGCTCAAAATTAAACATAGTCCAGTGCATAAACATGCACTCCCCACAACACACGCGATCTCCTGTGGTTTTTATTTTTTATTTATTGTCCACTGGGACTCCGAAACTGGATCAAAATGAGCAGAAAAATACACACATGCTGCAGTGAGAGAGCAAAACACATGACGGGAAGCTTAGATCTAAGAGAGAGTGTGGAGTTAATTGATTCAAGGATACCACAGAGACAGCATTCTCAGGAAAGACATGAGGCTGACTCCTCTCCTCCTCTTTCGCTTGGCTTTGGTTTGATCAAAACTTCAAAATGAGTTAATAATATAATTTGGTTGGAAATATTTTCCTTTAGGAAAGAGATTATTATTTTTAACTTCTTGGTCAGCAGCTGCTGTGTGAACATATCATGTAGACTGTCAAATGCATGTGGTTCTGCATGGAAATACGTAATAGTTTTTACTATAAGGCCTTTTACATGACCCCTAGTATTCATGCAAGCAAGGAGATTGTAACACAACAAGCAGATGTAGCTTTTACCTGTCTGTTGGCATCTGAAGGTCCATTCTGAAGGGCCCATGCAGACAAAGTGTTAAATCCCTTCACCACCTGAGCTCCAGGGATTAGCCTGGTTATTAAACAACAATCATTTGCCTCATGTTCTTACATTTTTTTTAGGTGATTCAACCCACATGGTCCATGAGATATCCCAATATTTCATATTATTACATTACTGCCCTAGTTTCCTCTTACCTCTGCAGATATTCAGCATTGGCCTCGGGGTACATATTCTTCTTGAGGTTGTTGCTGACATCCACCAGAACCTTCCAATCAATTAAATAAATACAGTGGATGAAAAGTTAGAAATGATCCAAGTGCTTTGTCACACAAAGTCATCTCACTGTGCAACAAGGTACCTTCCCCTTGAGCTGAGGTGCAAGCGTCTCCAGGAAGTTGTAGTTTTCTCTGTGAATACAAACAAAAACCAGCCTGGCTGATTGGGCTGCAGCCACATGACTCATCGCCTGCACAAGACATAAACACAGGAGAACTGTCACGCACGGCCATGACACATAGTAACACGACCGCTGACAAATGGTTTCATTTATTTTGACATTCTAGTTCAGTCGGGACAAGAAACAAACCAATGCACAATGTAGAGCACAAACAAAAACAGCAACATCTGGAGAGATGCTTGCATGTCCACAAATTATCAGCAAACATGTTTAGCTAAACAAGGTCAAGCCTGATTAGAAGAGCTGCTTTTCTCACAGCATTAACTATGCACTTTGAACACGGGTATTTGTTTTGGTTAAGGACTATCCTTCAGTTCACATGTTGTGATATCAGCTGTCAAATAAGAACAAGAACAACAAAAACAACAGACATCATGCTCTGTACCTGAGTTCCCGGAGGCAATGGGCCACAGCTGTGGGGTCTGCGGCTGCCGTACACCACCTTGTAGCCAGTCTGGAGCAAACGTTGGCCCAGAGAGCGCCCTAAGTCCCCCGTCCCAAAGATACATAGCATCTCCTGCTCAGTGGCTGCTGCTGTGCTCAAAGGACACAGCGATACGCTCTCTGAATTCACCTCCTTTGACATGCTGCTCAGTCTGTCACACAACACGGCCACAATCTGACACAAAAAGGGAGAATACCTCCTGTGGTTCTGAAAGAACAAAACGCTCTACCAGGTCTTCTGCAAGCCCAGTGACAGCTGGGTAACGTGTCCAAGTTCAAGACAGTTGTAACTAAATTACTGTTACTTCAAATAAGGAAATCTTCTGGAAAAAGTGCCAGTGGACCATCTGACTGCCTCTCAAGTTCATGTGTCTGTTCTGTCATTTTCTAGACTGACAGATTTTTCAGTCCTGAGTCGGTTTTTGTATTGGTCTATCCCCTCCCATTTTAGGATTGGCTCAGACTGAAGTCTGTTTAATCTGGGAAACTCCATGGCAAAAGGTTGAAGGCAGGTTTCAGAGAGCCCTAGTTTTCTATCTGAGCCTCTCTGTCTCTCTGTGCTTTGCTTTGCCAGGAAAACTGTGGCAAAGTAAAGAATTATGGCAGGCTTCTGGGAAACCACACATATTATGCAACACTGGAAAACAAGACCTCAATGTACTGTAGCTGGAAAAAAATATTTTCCCCAATTTATCACATAAAGTCACAGCACAAGAAACCCAGATTATGCAGTAGATGAAAGTTGTTGATATGAGGACATGAAGGAAATGCGCAGTTAAGAATCAACGTGTGGAATGTTTCTGCTCAGACAAGCTCACCATAACAGGTTCATACATGTAGATGGAAACCGTGCCTCAAATTAAACACACACAAAAAACTTCATAGACAAAATCACAGTCACCTCATATTACATGTAAAATTCCCACGTCCTCTACCTACATAATTGTTTGGTCTTGAGTGCAAAACAAATAACACTTATTTTAATAGCATAAGGATAATTGTGGTTCACTGGGAGTCAAAGAATACAATCCTCATAATCAGTCAGGGATACAGTGGTTAGAAGAGGTGCACCCTGATTCATGGAGTTTGTAGGCAAACCCACCAATTACAGTCTAAGCTGCACTCATGTGTTGTCCCAGTGAGTAATTAATGTTCTTAGCCTCGTAACTTAAGCTGGCCTCTGAGTGCAGCCCTTCCTATTTTCCCAGAGGTCCAAAATAGCTCCACCGTTCAGGGCTGAGGTGAACCTCAGGCCTAGTGACCTGTCCTAATCTGTAATTACTCCCTCTGCTGTGCTGCATCACTAAGTGGTTGGCGTGTGGATGTATTGTGCACAAATATAACTATACTTTACTAATGCAAACAGACACACACACACACACACACACACACACACACACACACACACACACACACACACACACACACGAGTACATATGCATATATGCACAAAGAAACAAAAAAAGTAATGAAATTTGTTGCTGATCTGGGTTCTTGGCCCATAATTAGCCAGAGACCTTAACTGCAATTAATCTCCTACTTGGTAAACAATTACTCACTTGCTCTTCCTCCCACAAGATACCAAGGCCAAGGTCAGAGGAAAAGCAGTGTTCAAGAGAAAACATCTGGCTTGATCAGATCAGTAAATACAGTAAGAAGAAAAGTAAACAAATGAATGTCTGCTGGGTGAAAAAAATAGTTAAAGTTTATGTAAATCTAGCAGGTCAGTGTTATTTATATGATACAGTGTTTGTTTTTTCCCATATCAAGCGGTCAGTTATAACTAACCAGGAGTTCCTTAGCCTCTTAGACAAAAGTTCAGAGTTCAATCAGTAAAAGCCCAGGCACAAAAGCACAGAGCTAGACCTCAGTGAGCACAAGAGCTGCACTTAAGTACTTCTGAGCTCTATGCACCAAACAATCTAGCTTAAAACAGTGTGGGTGGATTTCTGATGATCAAAACAAAACTGAATGGAAGCGGCAATCACATATCAAATGTCAAGTCTGAAAAAAAGGCACTCTCAGGCTGATGATTGGGCCTTCCAGTATTCCCAGGCTAAAGCCATTACCATGATTGGCTTTACACTCTGCAATATATGAGTGTCTAAGCAAAAGCCAGACTGCATTACAGCCCCATAGTATGTCAATAGATTTTTCTGCATGAAATGAGGCTTATAGATAGAGTAACATCCAGCTTTCTTTGGTGTTATAGTGAAAAAGAGAGACTTTTAGTAACGCTGTTCAAGGTTTCGGTGCATACATACATGAAGAACGTTGATCGCAGAAGAACTTAGACCTTGATCACGTGTTACTGGATGAGATGGACACCAGGTTATAGATTATCTGAGTGTGATGGTCAGTTGTAGTGATAGTGACACACAGCAGAAAAATTTCCTGTAGATTGTGATTGGATGTCTAAAATCAAGGTCGATAATACAAAGAGGTGGTTGGTTTGTTAGAAGTCATTCTAGATAATGGTTCCACAATATTGTAGAGGTTTGACGGGTAGAGGTCATTGGATCTGAGGTGTGACCAAGCAAACAAGCTCCTGTGCCACTGGGCAAAAGAGAAGGGCAAAAAAACATCCTGGTCTGAGGCTAGAGTTTAGTACAGTGACTTTTCCCTCTTCTCGCTTCACCTCCTCTACATGACACATCTGCTGTTTGTGTTTACCTTAAGGCGCTGAATGTCCTCATGTGAACCTCCTTAGCTATCTTTTTGAAGTAATGTTTTGGGTTGCAGGCCATGACCCAACACAGCCAGAGGCCACATCTAAAAACACCCTAGGACCTGGCATCCACATATGTGGACATCACATTTTGGGTTATTTAGACCAAAATACTCAAGTTTGCTCTACACAAGGGCCTGATATCCACTTGAGGACATTATACTGCCACTGTTCTATTGAAATTTTAAACAAATATCCTCATATGTGGCTCTCGTTTTTCTTAGAAACAAAAATAAGGTTAAAAAAAAAATCTGGTAATTCTTTGTTTTTACATTCATCGGGTGCCAATATGCCCAAATATCAAAGAGGAATTAAAAAAGCATGCTTTGGAAGAGTTCGGGTCTTAGGAGGTTAAGGCAGAAATATGAGAGACCCAGAAGGAAAAATAATCCAGGGCTAGTTGCAAGAAAATGTTTTTGAACATTCACCAGGATTTGTGCATTGATTGTACATAAAATATGTACTTCTCTCCATCTGATTCAAAATTACAGACAAACAGAGTCTGAAAAAACTAATAAGACAAAGTTTGTGTTTGAAAAAATAATCACTGTGCTCTGTACTAATGACTTCATCAAAATGTTAAAAATAAGATTGGATTTGTGGGCTCCAGATCAGTACCGGCTTAAAAACAATATGGTATATTTAAGCTGATTAAGAACAAAATCAGCTCTCGTAAAAGGTTGGCTCACAGTGATAGTAATAGTATAGTAATAGGCTACAAAACCTTTATGAAATTTTGGGGGTTCACCAGTCCTCAATAAGGGAAACTTTCAATACATGGAGAAAATTGAGAATTGCTGCTGCAGCGGGCTCCCTACAAAAATTCCATCTGCAGCACAATGTGGAGTGCCGAAAATAGGTGAAAATAACCTGTGTGCAACAGAAAAACACCAGCAGCCAACACCTATCAAAGACCATCCAGAAACCATTTGTGGACAGATGGGACAAAAGTTGAAGTTTTTGGAAAAAAAAAAAAGAAAAGAAAAAAAGCACAATATGTGTGGAGGAAAAGGGCAACTCTGAAATATGATGAGGAATATGTCATTGGCTGAGGGATGTTTTTCTGCCTGACCCAGTATTTGTTTGTGAGAAAACCCAACTCAGAACCCAACCTTAACCCACCCATGACGATTTAGTATGAACTGCAGAGAACTGTTGATCAAGATGTCCTGGAAATGTTGAGAACCAGACACAGTTACATAAGTGTCCAAAATCCCTCCTCCTCTTCCTCCTCAACGTCCAAATCTCACAAACAAAAACATGTGAGGAATGTCGCTGCCGCAAAAAGCTGTTTTTTTAGACACAACCCAACACAGTTTGCAGTTACTTGATTAAATGTGCTCAATAAACAGACGAGAAGTACAACTGTTTGTGCATTACTAGTTTAGTCTGATTAGGTTTGCCTAATCCTCATAATTCAGGAGGCTTTATGAACTCTTTTATTTTTTTTGCCAAAGGTACTTTTTCACCATTTACACTGAAAATAGCAAAGCTGTCAAAATCTCCCTTTTGCAAATTGTTTACACGAGTAACAGAGGAAAATAAAGTCCAGCTGGCTGTTTTGGACGCAGATGACATCCATAGTGAAACTTATCTTGGCTTTGGACAGAGTCAGAAACATTGCTGCAAGCTGTGCTTGCTCGTTGCTCTGCTACTCTCCCTCTCTTTCTCCCTCCCTCCCTCTCGCTGTCCCTCAGCTCTCTGGTCTATCATTTTGATCGTTTTAGAGATTTACAGTGAAATCTCCCTCCTGACCCCTAGTGCTCTGGAGCTCAATGAGTGATCTGTAAAGTTAATGGGTCAGATCCAATCTTTCCTTGTAACACACTTCACTCCACACGCACATCCGCACACACACATGTGCTCCCTCGCCTCCGCTCATATATCTGTCTCTCTATCTCTTACAATGCAGAACAACATCAGGCTATGGTCTCAGCTTTATGAGCCCTAATCACAGTGGTTATAAAACCTGACTAAAAGATTGAACGGTTGTCTTGGTAACACTGATGTATGCAATACTGGAAGGGACCTGAGACTCTGAATATTGGGTCTACTTAGTGTGTGCTGTTGACACGGCCCATTCTGCCCCCTCAAAATAACACTAAAATTATGTGGAGGCGTTGGGCCCCTAAAGCTTCTACAAACACTCACAGGTATCTGCTTGCCTGATTAGACCTTTACTCGGGACTGCTTGTCCAAACTGGTTTGGGTTGGAGGCAGTGCAGTTCCTTCTGTTATCATTCATCATGTAGTATCCTGCATAAAACCACCAAAGTGAAGCTTACTATACCAAAAATCCAGAGTAATTGAAAACATGTTGGTGGGGAACATTTCCTCGTGGCCTGCCGTGAACAGTCAGCTTGATCAGTGATAACATAGCAAGCAAGAACGTGATGGACTGTCCCAGTGCAGTGTCTGCAAAACAAGGGTACATGTGCTTCAAACGTCTGCTGCTCTTCTACAGGTATTATGTAGATTAGTCATCCTATAATAAGGGAAAAGTGAAAGGTTTAAAAATAAAGGAATACAACTATAGAACCGCAGATGGAGCCACCACAGATGTAGCTACAACCTACTTTGGTGTAACCTCTGTTTTATTTCAATTAATGTGTGTGCAAAGTTATTTAATAACTTTAATATCCTTGAATACAAAGGTTAGAGAGCCAAAGTTAGAGAGACACAAATATGGGGAGCAGCAGAGAGCTCACACAATCAATGAAGTATTTATGCCCCAAATTCTGACATTAAGCAATTTGACAACTTGTAAAACCTTTACATATGATCTATTTACATATAAAATGATAACCTTAATGGAATCTGGTCATTCTGGAACATTCTGTTTAAACCAAGCTCATTTTCCTTCATGATTAATTATCTGAATAAATAAACCTTTGATTTTGTATGTTTCAGTTGCATTTTACTCAAAATTATTACTCCATGTTTACTGGAGTAAACTATTTTTTGAGTGTACACTACCAAGTACACTTTAGTGCACACCATTTGACCTAACTAAATCTATTTCTTTCTGTTTATGACTAATTGTATGTCTGTTGTGGTACTACACCTGTACGTTTGTATGTGCGGGGATTAGTGTATTACGTTTTTGCACTTTTGTAACTCAGTTTTCAGTCTTTTCCATCAGTTCCTTTTTGTGTGTTTTGTAATACGGAGTTTCCCGGCAGAAGAACACAGTGACCAAATTAATTTGTAATCTGGTACTTTCTATATCAACACATAGCCTACAGTATTATCTCTCTGGTGCTTTGCACAAATAGGTGGACTTGCATGGAATCGGATTTTGGGATTGATTTATTATTTTGGTCCAGACATGACAACACTAACCACATACTTAACTCACAAGTGAAAATGAAATATGAAATGTTTTAGCTTCTGTCTTTGCTCTTGTAAAGTAAATGACTTCTAAGGGGATTTATTTGTTTGTTTTTTGCCAACTCTCTTAGCTGGCTCCTTCATCGCTCTGCTCAAAGATATTTTAGGCATTGAATTTCTATTTTTTTTTTTTATGAGCAATGGAACCCAGTTAAGTGATCTGATGTTTCAAATGTTTATGTACAGAATCTGACAACAGCCACTGGGTTTTAGTCAGCTGGATTAAATCACATTTTGGAGTTAAGATCTTAATAAATAATGCCTGCATTTGAAAGCCTCATATGTGATAATAAATATTACAATAGCAAGGTTTTTAGGCATGCAGTTTGAATGATGCGGTGTATAAATCCGAGAGCAACATCAGAGGCAGACACGTCTGTCATATGTGCTGTATTATGCGGGACTTTTTCCGTCATCTTTGACTATTTTACGACCTCGAGCAACCATCTCCCAAGATAAACTTCTATCTTATGAGCCCTGTGTGTGGGTCAGGTACCAGTTGTTGATGAAATTTAGCAGCAGCAGAAGCAGCGGTAACCGTGGCAGCACGAGTTGCAAAGTGAGCCATAAAAGCAGCTACACTGGCAGAGCAGGAGTGTAACCGGGGCTTTTGACAGCTTAAATACACCACCTTATTACAAAGACTCAGTTGGATGTTGCAGCAAATACTGTGTCACATGAGAGTCTGGAAGTGCTGTGCAAATTGTCTGCCTGAACTAGCTTTGTAGGCTTTGCTCCATTTATGCCATTTAGGATTTATTCTTTGTGTAATCTGACAAACATGCTATAGGGAGCGAAAAGCAACCTATTCTAAAATTTTACTGCTATTGCAATAAGTTTTATGATTTGCCAAAAACACCTCTTTCCCAACACACTAAAAACAAGAAGTGAAACGGTATAAAGTGGAAGCAGAATGAACTGCTCATCGCTTTTGTATATATGTATGTATTATGCTTCAGTGAATTATCTCTAACTACAAATAACCAGAAGGACGTTTACTCAGTGTTTAAACTGCAAGTTTGTGAACAGCATATGTTAGAGTGAAAACAACAATAAAAAAAAAAACTGTGTAAGGCTCTAAGTCGCTTGTGCCTGGCATACATGTTTCATGCACCTAGAGTATTGCAGAGATCTGCGAGCTGTTGAGTAAAACTTCACTTCCTCCACATCTGACCTAATGTGGCCACCCTTCATGTCTTTTAATCACACCGCTCACTCAGTTTCTGTGTTTTTCCCCTCCATTTGACTCCAGAAGCCGTTCCTTCTCAGCACCTACAACATCAAATCCCACTCTGGAACGGAAGTCCTCACAGTAGTGAATATATAATTCATCCCCATGACCACACGCTGCTGAATATTTCACTCTGACAGTCATGTATAATTATGACTCTGTGTCAAGCTGTCACTCTACTGCCCCCTCTCTGGTAGTTTCTCCACACAGCCCTTCAGGCCTCAAAAAAAAAACCCCCAAAAAACTGTTTCCTTGGCAGTGTGGGCTGCCTTCTCGTCTTTGGGAGGAAGTGGATTGCTCAATTACTGTCAATCGCAGGCTTACAAACCACCATTCATACCTGGTCCTACCGCCAATGAAACACATAAGGAGTCGCAGTTACTTGCAAAAAGTATGTGGCACTGAGCAGAAATCCACAGAATGCATACTGTGGTGTTTAAGTAATGAGATAAAGGAAGCTGTAACGACCCTCACGAGGGAAGTAATGAGACTTAATGGGAGTTAATGGGGTTACACTGATCAGGAGAGCAGAGAGACCCCAGGTTAATACCGCTACTAACAGGACAGAGACTGAGTGAGGGGGGTATACACACACACACACACACACACACACATGCATACACAGACCCAATATAAAGGCCTATCTCAGCATTCGCACCTCAGCCTGAAATCATTAGATTGTTATAACACTTCTCAGTTTAAGAATTATACATGAGCCCTCTGGAAGGTTCCAGCTTTGATTTTCTTGTCCTATGCAACTGTTAAGGTTATACAAGCTGTGTGTGTGTGTGTCTGTGCACATGTATGTGTGTTTGTGTGCACGTGTGTGTGTTTGAAACAGTGTGCTCTTTCAAGTTTTGCGCGCTTAGCAGCAGTTAATGAGATCAGGGTGAGTGTTACCTGTGTGCAGGGCCTTTGATGAAATATGTTCAGAAAGAGAGAGAGAGAGAGAGGGGGTCTCAGAGAATGAGATGGGAAGAGAGAGCTACGAGGAGCAAGGAGGGAAGAAAGTGTCACTGTGTGTGTGCACGCATGTGTGCGCAGAGTGATATATAGAGATAGCTTGAAGAAAATAGAGAGGATATAGAGGGGATAATAGTGAAAAAGAGAGGGAGTGGGTGCAGAAGCAGGGAAAAGTGACAGAGAGCAGAAGGGGAGGCATTCATTTTTAATCGAGAAGAAAAGTCACCGGAAAAAAAAAGAAGAAAGGCAGACGGATGAGACCCATTCACTTATAGCCACTCACAAAGAGACACACTTTATCCACACACCTACAAACACTCAAACATTTTCATGCACACCCAGAGAAAACATGCACAAACCCGCTGACAGCTTTACTTAAAAGCAAATCATGTTTGGTCTGTTTAGCTCTGTTCACTTGAAAGGTGGTATTGCACTGAATTTTTTTTTCTTTTCAATAAGGGAGAGTTTGGATTATTTTTTCCTTCATCATAATCAGACTGAAATCCTCCTTTTTAACTCTAATACTTTAATTCTAATTACTAAACACACGCACAACGAGCTCTAGGCTGGGAGGGTCTTTATCCCTTGGGACAGAAAGAAGGAGAGACTGTAGGAAACAAAGCCAGACGGAGCCAGAAAATGAGAGCGAAAAAAGAAACAGACAGTTGAAAGTGAAAAAATGGGGAGAACTAAACAAGTGGGGATAAGAGTACTACTTTGCGCTCCACTATTTCATTGAAGGCTGGCTTAAAACCACTTCGATTTATAAATGGCAGGGCCAGCCCACAGCACTCCAACAACGACTTAAAGGTATATTTTATTTGATGAGGTAAATGGCAGCAAAAATACAAATGTGCCATTTAAGAACGAGTAGGTGAGCCCAAAGAAAGGTTCTGTAATATTGAAGAAGTTTTTAATCCGAACCTACCTGGAGACAGTATATATTCAAATGCATTAAAAAAATGATTTCTTGCTGATTTGCAAAGGAGCGCCTAAAGCCAGGTTTTGCCACTGCTTCTGCAGAATTTTTTCTCCTGCTTCACTGATAGTGTTTTTGGTGCGTATGTCCCCGAGAGGGCGTCGTTATAGCTGCCAAAGAGCACTTATTTAATAACACAAAAGTCAGTCATGGTCCAAAATGTGGCAGAAAGATGAGAAAAAGCTTCATTTTGGTCAATTGCCTGATTAAAAATTTACTCACCAGCAACTTTATTTAGACTCCCTTTTGCCTTCAATTGCCTCAATTCTTCACGTCATAGATTCAACAAGAAGCTGGAAACATTATCGTTCATGATAACATGACACATTGTTGCGGATTTCTCGGCAGTGCATCATTGATTTTATTTTCCTGTTCCACCACATCCCAAAGGTCCTCTATCAGATTGCAATCTGGTGACCATGGAGGCCATTTGATTACTGTCAATTCATTGTCATGGTCAAGAAACTAGTTTGAGATGATTTGACCTTTTTGACATGGCGTATTATCCTACTGGAAACAGCAATCAGAAGATGGATACGCTATACAGTGTGGTCATAAAGGTAGGCTGAAGTGTCTTACTCTCCTTACCCCCAGCTGGTCACAGCAGATGGCTGCCTCTCCCTAAGCCTGGTTCTCCCAGAGGTTTCTTCCTGTTAAAACTCAGTTTTTCTGTCCCACTTTTGCCAACAGATTGCTCATTCTGTCTGGTTATTGAAGTTTCCTCTGTATTATTGTAGGGTCTTTACCTTACAGTATAAAGTGGCTTGAGGCAAATGTTGGCATCTGTTTATTGCCATAATAAAGAAATTTGAATGGAATTGAATTGATTTGTAAATGCCTAAATGCATTGTATTTCTGCCATGTGATTGGCTGATTAGATATTTGTGTTAATGAGACGTTTAGACATTATATCTACCAAAATAGCCAGTGATTGGTGAATTTAAATGCTGTGCATAATTAAGTCACTGTTCTTTTGGCACTGTTAAAAAGGCAGCAGAAGGTTAAAGTGTTCTTATTTGCCAGGATAACCATTAGTAGGGATGGGTACCGGTGTCCGGCGCCATGATGGCACCGGTTCTGACATAAACGGTAGTAACCAGACCGAAAATTAGCGCACATTTCGGTGCTTTTTTTTCCTGAGCTGTGATACACTTTAGATTCTAGCCAATCATTTTACGTTTCCGAGGATAGTAGGCGGGTCCAGGTATAATACGTACGTTCTTTTAGAGCAGAGCTACAGATTAAAAATGCCCAAGGCGAAGCAGTCAAAAGTCTGGCTGTACTTCACAGCAAAAGATGCAAACTCAGCAGCAACGAGTGCTTTAAGCTGATACTGTCAAAGGAGGTAACACCTCAAATCTGATGAAACACCTGGCGACACATAGCGGGTTTTTTTTTTAAAAGCCGAGAAATGCGTCGTATTTGATAGCTTGCTGCGAGACCTCACACCGAGCACATCTACTGCGGGTGGGTTGCCAGTTATCGGACCCGGAGCAACATCCCCCAAAAACCCGAAGAGGAGAGTCCTGGCCCCTAGCCCTACCAGTGTAGCAGAAATGATGAGGATGATGATGGCAGCAGCAGCCGTTCTTCTCTGCGTGAGTAGCTTAATGTTGTTCGTGTGTAATTTACGTTGAGTAGGCTAACCACGTTATGACATGAATGCATGTAAGGTGAACTAGCAAACCTCATCATAGCTACATGCGGCTGCCTTCTTGTTTGATGGCAGATACTCCCTTCACCCTGGCCAAAAAGGCTAAAATGACCAAAGAAAAAGTGGAAAACAGCTAAACATGAGAGGTTTTTGGACACAAATTGTGTTTTTTCCATTGTTTAAGCACTGCTTCCAGCCAAGAGTGATACCATATATGCCCCATAGCTGCAGAAAAGGCTAACATTGTTATCTTTTTTACAAAAAAAAAGCTGAACATGAGAGGTTTTTGGACCAATTTTGTGTTCTCCATTCTTTAAGCATCGGTTTGAGCACCGTTTAAGCACCAGCACCGTTTCAAAAGTACCGGTTTGGCACCGGTATCGGATAAAACCTAAACGATACCCATCCCTAACCATTAGGATTGTTTTCTCGCTCTTTTCTAAATACAAATGCCTTTTGATTGACCCAAACCTGTCCCAGAATGCACTAAATACCTACCACATTTACAACTATGTCCTTTGTACCTTAAAGCAACAACATTTAAAGGATTACCTGCTGTATTGCCAATCCAAAAGACAGATTCTCTTTGGGATCTAATAACACTTTACTGACCACTGGCCCGATGGGATTTCCGTTCAAACCAGATCTGAACATAAAAACGAAACAGTAAGGATGTTTCATCTTCCCCCAGGGGGCCATCTCCCTCTTTTAGCTCATTCCCTACTGTTATCTCTCCTCACATTGGCTGCTTTCATCCTGTTTCCAGAACTGAGATGATACACAACACAGAGAGGGAATAACACACAGGGAGACACACAAAATTAAAAAAATAAATAAATATATAAAAAAACCATACACACAGCAAGAGGAGGAAGCATATAGAAAAGAGAGATGCTCACACACAAACATACACAGACACACACGGTCACTTATATACAGACACAGCGGGCCCTATTTCAGGATGCTGTCAGCAGGGGGACAGAGGCTAGAGGAAACACAGGATGAATTCTCCTTTGCCTCATTCCATCACACTGCCATGACACCCCTATTTACCTCTTCCATCTATCTCCACACTGGCTGTCTACTACCTTGGCTTGTTTGTGTGTGTGTGTGTGTGTGTGTGGGTGCTTGTTGTGTGGGTATAGCTGTACATGTGCCATCCTAAGCACATTCACAGTGATAGAGTGAGTGAGTTGAGTTGAGCTGGATACTGTATATTGTGCACTGCAGTGTTAAAACATGCTGTATGGCCCATCAGCGTTTGTTTCTCTGGCTGAAACACTGACGCTCGCTCTCGCAGGAAGTTTCCTTATCAGCGTTTGCATTGGTACAATTCTGGATGTTTCCCAAGCAATTTCTCCAAATGATGAGCTCTTAATTCTGCTGCAGTACTTTTTTTTTTCTTATCAAGTCTTCAAGACGCTTGGGAACCCGGTCGTGATCCAATGCCTTTGCTTCACACCTCATACGTCCTCCTGCGATATGAGAAAGCCCCTTTCATTGGAGGGGTGGAGGAGCGTTCTATCCAATTCCCCAATCTCATTTTTGCTCTGAGAGAAATGTTCCTTTTCTTGATGTCTCTCGCACATGCACACATACAGACACATCCTCACAAATGGTCTCTACCCTGCTGTCCTTCTATTCCCCAAGGCTACGGTCATGCATTTTCACTTCATATTAATTTTTTTGTTTGTACTTCCTGGCCTTCTGTGATTCATGACCACAAGAAGAGAGAATGAGCAGTGAGGGCAAACAAAATGAATATTAGCGGTACAGACATGCAGGATTGAGCTGTCCAGTGGCTTTATCGCTCACTGAAATATTTGCTTGCACTTCTCAAGGCAAACAAAAATGCTTTCTGGACTTTTGAGTTTGCTCCGTATCGACAGTGACTTACATTTATACTCACATATTTGCACTATAAGATTAGCCGATTTTGAGCGGTAGAAGTAGATTCTTGCACTTGTCACAAGAATTTTTGACTTCAGCATCCTTAGGCTAAATTAGTTTCCGAAGATGCATGTAGTTGAAGTTGACTATTTATTGGTAAATCCCACAGATACAGATTCCTGAGAAGAGGTATGCAAATAAATTAGAATTACACTAGCGAAAGCTGGACAGTGCTTGCAAAAGCTCCTGTTACAGGCTTCTTCTTCTTCTTTCAGCTGCTCCTTTTAGGGCACAGCCTCAGGTATCTCCATCTCACTCCATCTCTTGCATCCTTTGCTGTCACGCCAACTGTCTGCATGTCCTCCTTACATCCATGAATCTTTTCTGTGGCCTTCCTCTTTTCCTCCAGCTTTGGCAGCGCCATCTTCAACATCCGATTCGTAGTAAATCCACCATCTCAACCTTGCCTCTTTTATTTAGTCTCCAAATCGCTCAACCTGAGCAGTCACTGATGGGTTTGTCTGGCACAGACCCACCGCTGGAACGAGACAATTCTACTACAATGGCAAAAGCAAGACGCAAGTCACCAAAGTTCTTTGGTAATCACGTGCACGAGGGACAGAACTGTGACGAGTGCTGTTCCTGATGCTCGAACCCCCCCCCATAGCACTGTTCTTTATTGAGGTTACATGAATATGCATAGTCTCATTAAGATATGACATCTTACATAGGTGTACATGTGAACAAAGAGTACTGTCTGTGTGTATGTGTAGGTATGCGTGTGTGTGTGTGTGGGGGGGGGGGTGACCCCGTGAACGAGTCCCCTGCTAAACAAAAGGCACTTATACCTAAACGGACATAGATGTGATTCCAGAGCACTCTGGAATGCACACAGAGTCTTTGCAGACCACTAAGGATCACACATCCTATCACTACACAATCGATTATACACCTCTAAGAATATATGGTTATATATTTCTAAGCATAAATGACAATCCACAATATAAACCTAACAGTCACTCTAATGTACTCTTTTCTAATCACAAAGCAAGCCATACTATTTGTCAGATAATTGTTCAGGTTTAGTGAGTGGAATTAGCAGAGGTGAAGACCAGCATGTGTTACAAGTGTCAGTCCAGGCTGTCAGACTCTTAATTATACAGCCTTTAAGTAATATAATTTAAACATCTTATAAAAGCTGGGAAACTTGGACACATCATCTCTACCACATTATAACCATGTTTATTTCTGCTGTAAAGTTGCACATTTTAATATGGGAGTCTAATCAAATTCTCATTTGGAGCCAGCTTCAAGTGGCCACTCATGTTAGTGCGGTTTTTGCCACTTTGAGGCTGTTTTAATTTTCCAGACATGGAGGCTGTTGCTTGTACGCACTGCATCTCTATCGAACATGACCTTCGTAAAAGTTAATGAAATTAGACTGCAATGGGCTGGATGCATTAATTCCAATCATGACTTACAGCCATGTGTGACAGTCAGGAAGACTATGCTTGTATTTGTATTAGTATTTGAGAGGGGCACAATGGTGCCAAAGATCTTATTCTATGTGTAGTAATGCAACAATGCTCATTCACATTCTACTCTTCAGTGCAGTGAGGAGGCAATCAGTTCACAGCACTGGAGGAGCAGCAGATTGAAGCACAGATACAGTTCTGCATGTACTGATTAATATCATAATTTCCTATCAGCTAACACACTAAGAAAGTTCCTTAAATCTGCTCTAGAGCATGTTTGAAAATCTAGTCCGCTCAGGGGTTACTATTTTTATCATGAAATATTCATTAACATGTGATAGTCAAATACCCCAAGGACGTATGTATGAATATTTGAAGAGTGCTTACTTGCTGTAATGTGGTTTAAGATGTAATTCCTGCTGGGTTTGCAGCAGTTGGTTTGATTAAATTCCATGCACGAACTCAGTTCATAATACTCACACTCTGTTCATTGTGTCAGCTTAAACACAGCAGGGTGACAAATTGTTGCTCATATGAAAAGGCCTGCATATCCATATGCATAAGCAGTTCTTGGATATGCATGCCTACTGGTGGATGCAACAGACTGGAGGTGACCACTGGCAAAAAATATCCTTCCTATCGTTCAAGAGTTGATGGCTGAATATTATTCATGTCTCTCTCCCTCTCTCTCTTTCTTTCTATGTTTTTCTATGTGTGTGTGTGTGTGTGTGTGTGGGTGGGTGTGGTTGACAGTCTGCTGATGGACTAACACCTTTTTTCCCTCTCACTAGAGCTTTGGAGACCCATTCAGCATAATAAATGTCCCTCAGATCCATCTATCTCTATATTCACAAGCATGCAATTAAGTCTGTAAGTATTCGGACAATCCAAAAATTGTCCTAGTAGTTTTCGTCCTCCGTCCATCACAATGATCAACATGTGATTGAAGTGCAAATTTTCAGCTTAATTCAAGCGGTTTTAACAACATTTTGGGATTAACTGTTTGGGAATTACATACATTTTATACACAGGACCAAATTTTAAATATGAAGATAAATGATGAAAATCATTTTCCCTCGATGCCTGCATAGCCATGAGGCAGTGGACATCACTAAATGCCATGTCCCCTTTGCTGAAATGATTTGGTAGGCTTTTACTGCAGCCGCCTTAAGGTGTTATTTGTTTGTGGGTGTCTCATGCTTTTGTTTTGTCCTTCATAACTGAAAATCATTCTCTGTTGGGTTGACATAAGGTGACTGACTTTTTCATTAAAAATATGCCAATTCTTTGGTTTGACAAACTCTTTGGTTGCTTTTGTAGTATGCTTTGGGTCATTATCCACTTGTCAGTTTTTCAGCATTTGGCTGGATCTGAGCAGAGAGCATAGCCCTGTACGTTTCAGATCCTGCTACTTCCATCTCCACTCACATTATCAATAAAAGCTAGTGACCTGGTTCCACTGGCATCCATACATGCCCATGCGTAACACTGACAATCTTTCCTTCTTGTTCTTAAATGTAACCAGGGGTTTGCATCTTGTTGTAAACCAAAGATGTCAAACTCGTTTCACATCAGGGGGCACACACAGCCCTCTTTGATGGTAAGTGAGTCATTCCAGTGAAACTTTGCTTTCTACAAGTGTGAAGAAGTGTAATTACACATTTGATGTCTGTGATATTTAATATAAGAAGAAGAAAAACAAAGCACACAATTTCAACAGCAAATCTCAATTTTCTTTCAGTGTGATTAAAAAAAATGCTGTCAGTGTGACTCCTGGGGCTTAAAATGCAAGAAATAAAACATAAATGTGAAAAATTACAAAAAAGACTGTCCTTTAACTATAATGCAGGCTGTTAATTTTAATTCACAGGTATTATCATTAATTTTTATTATTATTTTAAATTGTGGGCTCATTGTAAAAACAAATGATATTTTTAGAGAAACGATGAAAAAATTTTAATTTCACTGTTTGTCTATTGCTTGTTTATTTTAGTGTAGCGTAATTGCTAATAGGGGAGGACTTTGTCAGCAGGAAAAGCTGTTAAAATGATCCAAATATAGCTCAAAGTCAACAAATTTTCCAACACTGTCCAGTGGACTAGATTGGAGTCTTTGTCGGGCCCCGGGGCCTCGTTTTTGACACCCCTGTTGTAAACGTTCTGTATTCCATTCAGCAAGAAATCACTTGACAAGCTCTAGACTTTGACGATAATACACTTACCTCCCCCAGACTTTGACAATGATACACTTACCTCCCCCAGACTTTGACAATAATACACCTACCTCCCCCAGACTTTGACAATGATACACTTACCTCCCCCAGACTTTGACAATAATACACCTACCTCCCCCAGACTTTGACAATAATACACCTACCTCCCCCAGACTTTGACAATGATACACTTACCTCCCCCAGACTTTGACAGTAATACACCTACCTCCCCCAGACTTTGACAATAATACACCTACCTCCCCCAGACTTTGACAGTAATACACCTACCTCCCCCAGACTTTGACAATGATAATACACCTACCTCCCCCAGACTTTGACAATAATACACCTACCTCCCCCAGAGTGTTCTTGAGTTGGCTAGACATTTAGAGGCTAGAACAGGGGTGGACAATCTCAGTCCACAAGGGCCGGTGTCCCTGCAGGTTTTAGATCTCACCTTGGGTCAACACACCTGAATCACATGATTAGTTCATTACCAGGCCTCTGGAGAACTTCAGGACATGTTGAGGAGCTAATTTAGCCATTTAAATCAGCTGTGTTGTTTCGAGGACACATCTAAAACCTGCAGAGACACCAGCCCTCGTGGACTGAGATTGCCCACCCCTGGGCTAGAAGATTTTCTTCTTCTTCACCAAGGAAAGAATTTCACGATCATCCACTTTAGTCATATTCTGTGGACCTTAAGGGTTTTTTTTTTTTGGTGTTGCTGACCTGGTAAGTGCATTCATTCTTTTTTAAAATGTACCGGATTTTCAATTTGGCCACTTCAAGTTTTTTGCTAGTTCTCTGATTGGTTCATACATGTATCCATTCTCTTTGACTTATTCTTATCAGGGATGGGGCATCTAGAGCCTGTCACAGCTACCATAGCGCAAGGGCAGGTTACACTGCGGTCAGGCCTTCATATTAAGAGTTCCAGTGACCAGCTACCAAATGGAAGTTTAATATGCATTTTTTTTATCTGCTTAATTTGTCATAAAATAGAGAAAAGGACTCATCTTTCTGCGAAACTGCTTGTCAGTCAATTGTCTAATTAACTTTGAGCTTCTGAAAATGAGGGGATATGTATGAAAATGATTTTAACTCCTAAACAGCTGAGGTGATGCTTTTGTTTACCCCTTGTATTAAAGCTGAAATTATGCACTGCGGTGCTGCACTGAGGCAAAACTACAACAATTGTGTCGCTGTGCAAATACGTGCAAACCTAATTGTGGCGTTTAAGGGAACTTTATTTAACGCTAACCTGAAGAAACACCTTAGCATTCCCAAAGCAAGGTCATGAAAAAGTACTTAATGATACAAGCACAGCCCAAAATAAACCAAAGAGGCACCATCTAGAAATACAAAATTAGCAAGCCGCCAAGCCCAGCCACAAAAGCTGTCCCAGATGCTGAGAAAAGCGCCTTCGGGAGCCCATGCAGAATGCTTAAGGCTGGGTTGTTATTTTCAGAGGCAATAATTAGGGTCTGTAGTGTCAAGAATTCTCCCTGGCTCTGCAAATATTATTTTGTATGACAACTATTAAATGGCATTAAATCAGCCCAAGAAGCGTATTAGCTATGTTACTTGGGCATAACTATTTAAACTTGAATATGCATAATGCCGGGTGAAAAGAAGCAGAGCAGAAGGAACGGGCAGCAGATCCAAATGCTAAAAAGAGTTAAAAAGCCTCTTTAAACACTAAGAGCTAGAAGGAAATTGAAATTATGTACAAACAGATGGACGAGTGGGAAAAAGTTGATTGAATTCACTTTCTTCCTTGATATCAATTAGTCATGACCCCCTTAGACTTAATACTAAATTATAAATACCTTTGCTGGAACCTGTCAATTATTACACACATCACTTTTAAATGGAACTAAAGGGCCCTTGAAATAAGTAATTACTGAAGATTATTATATGCTGTCGGAGACATCACCGACCCGTCGACTGACAATTGATGCGTGAGAGCCTGCAGTTTTCTGAGAGACTGGCAGTCTCCTTGTTTTAATCAAAACATGACACATCAATCAATGTCAAGGTCAAATAATACTTGTTAGTGCTGCTCCCATAGATCCACATCATAATCAGCCTGTTACTTTCTCCTCTTTTCACAGTTCAAGGTATCAGCTGACACACAGTTCTCCACACACTTCCTGTGAACATGCATAAATGAATGCACACTTGCTGAAGTGTGTGGTTTGAGTGCGTGCATGTGTGTCTGTATGAGAATGAGGATGTGAGGATAATTTAATTATGGTCCAGATAGAGTGGGTTACTGGGGTTAATATCCTGCATGCACTCTGTTCCTCTCCGGACACAGTAATTGCTTTAAGCACATTAGGAACTTTATTGACTGTGATGGCCTTTTAAGACATTACATTTCTGCTGCTTAGTGTCAGACAAGCGTCGTCCAGCTCTTACTGTCTCCCACTATCTCGTTTTCTTTCTTTCCCACTCCAAGCCTTCCCTCTCCTACCCCTGTCACTCTCTTCTTTATGCATGTGTCTCCTTGCCTGTATCGGCTTAATTGAGGCTCCATAAATATGATGAGATTTGTATAGCGCCTCATCCGTAGAGGCGGCTTGATGAGGTTTGACTGGCAGGTGATTAACTCCTCTTAACCCACAGAATCATTTGTCCTCCATGGAACAGTTGCACTAATGACACCATAAAAGACTTCTTCATGTGTCAAATTCTGGAGCGGAGCTCTGGAGAGAGAGAATCCAACAACTGCCTGGAAAAAAAAGTGCAGCCCCCTCACTTTCCTTTTTTTTCTCAGCCAAGATCAATCCTCTCAACACCCCCTCAGTAGATGTCTCCATTTTCACTCAACTAGACCCCTTAATGAGGATGGAGGTGAATGGAAGGAGTTATTAAAAAGTCCTCACCTTCCTCCTGGGACCGCTGAAGAGGAATTATATGAAACTAAGTGCACTTACAGCCCCAGTATGAGTTATTTCATATTTCTGTTCTCATAAATCCACATCCACTGCAGTCATGACAGGGGTGGAAAACCTGTTCTGTTCAAGAAAGAATTTGGTTTTCTCTTCTCTTTCGGACAAGACCTGCGGGAAGATTCCTCGGAGGTTTCAAGTGGAAAAAAAAAAAAGAAGAAAATTACAGGTTGACGGTGTGGTGGTCCGGGATACGAGACCTGGAGAAAGGGATAGGGATGGAGAGAGAAGTTAAGGAACGATGTCACAGCTGACAGGGAGGAGAGCCAAGCAATATCTACAGCAGATAAGGACAGTGTGCAGAGATAAATGATCTAATATCTGCATGGATCAATGTCTGTACTGTCCCTCTAAAAGGGGCTCTCCTTATAAATTGTGCTATCCCTGTTACCACATGCATACAAACACACACTTTCGCACTGCGTATACTCTTTGATATTACACACTCAACAACTATCTCAATTAGTACGAATTAAGATATATTGCTGTAAAGTTCCGGCGTGTCGAGAGCACTACGTAAATGTCTTCTTCCAGCTGTCCAGTCCCATCACTCTGCAGATGGTAGCAGGGAAGAAATCTATTTGTTAAGATAGCACTATCCAGCTAATGAGAAATCAAGTGGCTTGACTTTTCACATGAATCCCATCATGTCCACTCGTATTATGAAACCAGGATGCCATTAGTTGCACTTAGTGTGACTAATGGCCACACTGAGTACCTTTGCTAACAGACCCACCTTGTGGCAAATGAAATAATTACAATTCAAAGCATCACAGAGTTTGTCAGTAAAGTCTTATTTTCATTTATTAAAGATGAGTCGATGATTGCCTCAGTAGGATATATAACTAACTTTAGCTATGTCTCACACTCATTTAACCACCATTTCTGGATTTGTTCTTGAATTTTTGGCCCAGAGAACAGCACATACGTCATCTGACAAAACAAGGACCCATTTTCCCCACTTTTCCAAATTTCACATTTTTAAATGCTGAATCATTTAGTTTTCATTGCATCTCATTAGAGACCAACACCTGAAGCCTATACTGCAAATTAACATTCAGCTGACTCATTTACGAAGTTGTCTTTGGGATTACCATGTATTGTATTCACGGCATGAACTGCTGCATCAGTTGCCAGAACAGCAAAAATTACAAACCGTTGCAGAGAGCATAGCCTCAGTACAGAGCTACTTTCATCTACCCCCTTATTCACAAGGGGTCGCCTCTGCAGGTAGTTCAACATATTTGATTTAGCAGATTTTTACACCAGATGTCCTTCCTGACACAACCCCAAAGGGATTTGTATATCCATCTGGGATCAAAACAGGGATCTTTCACTTGTTAGGCAAGTGTGTAAACCGCTGCCCTACGTAGCCAAATATAAATCCTTTTAAGTCTGAGAGGTTTTACAGCGGTCCTCTAAACTACACGATAACACTAGCACAGCAGTAGGCTCACGAAATATACAACTGTTTATTCTGTTCACTTGTTGAGCATGTCAGCATTACTGCCAAATGCAAAATACAGCTGAAGACATGATTAGTTTTGTATTTATGTCATTATAAATAGACTGTCAAGATTTTATGGCGTGCATCCATCAGTCTTTAAAATATCTGCATATTTGCAAGACGTTTAAATATCTTGATCCTACGTGCATTCATATTCCGTGCTGCGTGTCCTCATTGGCCTTGATTTATTCAAGCCCAGCAAACTGTGGCTGAACAACTGGGAAATTAGCCAGTAAAGACTCTGCATCATCTGCTTTTAAACATTAAGCAGTTTCCTCAGAGCACTTTGGTGCTGACACAATGAAATCCTATTGATGGCAGTAAGAGAGCTGTAAGAGTGTTTTGTTTTCTAAAGTATTCTTTACACAAGCTGTAACATGAAGAAAATACTCCAGACACGATTTCCAAAGCAGAGTCAGACAGATGTGTGATAAAATATGAGGTAATTCTATGTGAGGTTTTGCTGCAAGCCAGCCCTGCTTTTATTATTTATTTTGAAATGACAAATATCTTTGGTAGAAGACATGGATAAAGTGTGGTGGGTAACATAGCAAAAGCTCTGCAGCTTTTCTGTAGCATGATGAATATTGAATCACTTTGTTTCAAGGGGAAATTTGTCAGTTACTAATTTCAATCCAGGGAGAGAATTAAGGAATCGCTCATTTTCATTTGGGTGCACTGGGAATAACAATGGAATATATTGATCCTCGGGGTATTAAACGAGTTCCCAGTAGTGAAAGTGAAAGACATTTATTGTCCTTAGTGCACACTGTTTAGCTTAATTCTTCATCATGAACATGTAGATTGTGAGAAAAGAAGTACAGGGCTACCAGGGGCAATGTTTTCCTGAATATAAGGAGTTCAGAGCCATATATGGGCATGTGTCTCACAGAGATGATGTCACCAGTGACTGCAGGGGCTCCCCTGCTTGGGTGTGTGCTTCTCTAGGCCAGAAAGGAAGAAGTAGGGCATGCAGATAGTATGGTGTGTGGCCAAAGGAGGGACAAATGAAAAAGAGGAATAGTTGAGCAATAATTGTTACATCCCGATAGACCTAAAGGGGAAGACTGCAATAGTTTATGTGAGTTCACGGTAGAATGAGACAGGAAAAACCAAGAAATAAATGCATTAGAAGCACTGTCAGAGTGCCAGCATTACTCTGCACTTAAGAAAGAGAAAGTAACAGTGAGAGAGTTGAGTCTGAAAACAGCACAGAGGAGAGGCTGCTTCTACTTTGCTCTAAGCTTGTTCCTGATCTTACTTGAAGGCTTCCTGTGTCAGCAACATGGGAAAATCAGGTAAGCAGATATTACACCCTGAAGGTTTTGATGTTTATTGTTGGCTGAACTTTGTCCCCATGTAGCTGTACAAGAGCCGGCATGTTTGTTTACTGTCTGCATTTGTGGGCAATGCTTTTTTAAAATTAGAACAGACCACATACAGAAGTCTAAATCTAATTTCTGTCCGATGTCCTTTTCCGTTATTAATTTACTGTCCTCTTTGATGGCACTAAATTGTAAGGTAAGATTAATAGTGGTGCTGCATGCTTTCTCTCAGCCTTGTTGTTTCTGCGGGGCTGTTTCAATGTGCCTATTGTGTGAGTGCTCAAGAGACTGTGAGATTCATGAAAAGCCCCATGAGTGATAGGCACCAGTGATGGTGGTGGTGGTATGGGGGAGGGGGCTGATCATCACCTGTCACCAAGTTGGTACTCGCTATCTGAGGTCACTCAGGCTGTAGGTTTCAGCTTGAGTTTGTATTCTACAACCTTCCCCAAGTCTTCATGTTGCATCATTACGTCTGTTTTGTCAGAGGCTGACTTAGTCTTTCTGTCTGTCCTGTTTGTCCACCAGCCTCAAAGCAGTTTGCTGAGGAGGTGCTGCGGTGCCACAACGACTACAGGATGAAGCACCAGGCTCCTCCACTAAAGTTGAGCAGCAAGTTGAGCAAAGAGGCTGCCCGGTGGGTTAATGCACACACAGATCAAATTAGAAACCTAATTAGCAAGGACTGCACATACTAGTCACTGTCAAACTGCTCCGGATAACAGTGACAGTTCCAGCGTAGCCTGTCAGATGCAATAACCACAAATTATAAAAAATATATCTTGGGTGTTTGGTTTGTTTTCATTGTGATTACAGGTTTTGTTGACAATTTGTTGTCACTAATTGCAGCTGCATTAGCATTTTATTCAAATGAAGTTTGAATAAAGCTTCATTTCCACTAGACTCTTAGAGAAGCTCCACAAGAGAGTTAAATCTCTCGAGTATGTCAGCTTGTCCACTGCTGTCAGGAAGGACCGAGGCAGCTGTCATAAAAGTCTTTCTCCATTTTCTTGAACATGTGTGATGGTGCAAAGCAACAATAACATGGAGCTAAAAACCTCTTCAGTTGTGTGATCCCTCACAGGAACATTTGAAGCACAATTAAAATGACAGTATTATTTTAAAAGCCATGTATGAACTTAACTGTAATATCTATCAGTCTTCCAATATCAGTATTGGAATTTTGAGATAATCTGATGCTTGCATGGAAAATTCAGTTCACTGGAACTCGGGGTCTGTCTCACTCTTTGTGTAAACTGACTGGGCACACAGCTCTTACACGCTGTGTGTCTTGGACATGATTTGTGTATGAAAAACATAAATAAACTATAAGTTTAAAGCACAGTTCAGCCAAAATGGATAACAGATCTTACTGCTTCCACAACATATGTTTTTCTTTTCATCCAAAAAACCCAAATGACCTCGACAAGGAAGAATTTAACATGCATTCTGGATCCACAGCACATTGTGTGGGTCAATCAGGCCACTGCACACCTACAGTGGGGCAAAAAAGTATTTAGTCAGCCACCGATTGTGCAAGTTCCCCCACTTAAAATGATGACAGAGGTCAGTAATTTGCACCAGAGGTACACTTCAACTGTGAGAGACAGAATGTGAAAAAAAAAATCCATGATTTCACATGGTAGGATTTGTAAAGAATTTATTCGTAAATTAGGGTGGAAAATAAGTATTTGGTCACCTCAAACAACGAAAATCTCTGGCTCTCACAGACCTGTAACGTCTTCTGTAAGAAGCTTTTCTGTCCCCCACTCGTTACCTGTATGAATGGCACCTGTTTGAACTCATCATCTGTATAAAAGACACCTGTCCACAGCCTCAAACAGTCAGACTCCAAACTCCGCCATGGCCAAGACCAAAGAGCTTTCAAAGGACACCAGGAAAAGTATTGTAGACCTGCACCAGACTGGGAAGAGTGAATCTACAATAGACAAGCAGCTTGGTGTGAAGAAATCAACTGTGGGAGCAATCATCAGAAAATGGAAGACATACAAGACCACTGATAATCTCCCTCGATCTGGGGCTCCACGCAAGATCTCATCCTGTGGGGTCAAAATGATCATGAGAACGGTGAGCAAAGATCCCAGAACCACACGGGGGGACCTGGTGAATGACCTGCAGAGAGCTGGGACCAAAGTAACAAAGGTCACCATCAGTAACACACTACAACGGCAGGGAATCAAATCCCGCAGTGCCAGACGTGTTCCGCTGCTGAAGCCAGTGCATGTCCAGGCCCGTCTGAAGTTTGCCAGAGAGCACATGGATGATACAGCAGAGGATTGGGAGAATGTCATGTGGTCAGATGAAACCAAAGTAGAACTTTTTGGTATAAACTCAACTCGTCGTGTTTGGAGGAAGACGAATACTGAGTTGCATCCCAAGAACACCATACCTACTGTGAAGCATGGGGGTGGAAACATCATGCTATGGGGCTGTTTTTCTGCCAAGGGGACAGGACGACTGATCCGTGTTAAGGACAGAATGAATGGGGCCATGTATCGTGAGATTTTGAGCCAAAACCTCCTTCCATCAGTGAGAACTTTGAAGATGAAACGAGGCTGGGTCTTCCAACATGACAATGATCCAAAACACACCGCCCGGGCAACAAAGGAGTGGCTCCGTAAGAAGCATTTGAAAGTCCTGGAGTGGCCTAGCCAGTCTCCAGACCTCAACCCCATAGAAAATCTGTGGCGGGAGTTGAAAGTCCGTGTTGCTCGGCGACAGCCCCAAAACATCACTGCTCTCGAGAAGATCTGCATGGAGGAATGGGCCAAAATACCAGCTACTGTGTGTGCAAACCTGGTAAAGACCTATAGTAAACGTTTGACCTCTGTTATTGCCAACAAAGGTTATGTTACAAAGTATTGAGTTGTATTTTTGTTATTGACCAAATACTTATTTTCCACCCTGATTTACGAATAAATTCTTTACAAATCCTACCATGTGGATTCATGGATTATTTTATTTTTTTCACATTCTGTCTCTCACAGTTGAAGTGTACCTCTGGTGCAAATTACTGACCTCTGTCATCATTTTAGGTGGGGGAACTTGCACAATCGGTGGCTGACTAAATACTTTTTTGCCCCACTGTATATGAACAGCTATGCTAACATGTGAAAACTGTAGAAACTACCTTGGAATTGATTATAAATTAGAATATCCTGGACACTGCTCCAGAATGATATCACTACAAAGTTCATAGGACAGCAGTTACTCCTATATGTTTGTAGTGAGTTAACTTTATGACTTTACAACGTTAAATTAGTCTATGAAAATTTATTTTGACCCCTTGAAATGATCCAAGGGTTGGGCTAACCCAGATTGTTTACAGAGGAAATGGTTTCTGTTTCTGCGCCACAGGTTTAAGGTTGTTGTTCTGTTTCTTGTAGACGTGGAGAACAGGATATTGCAGCAAGCTTTAAAAATGTGAAAGCTCTTGAAATTACTCTTGATGAAATATGTCTGTATAAGTTCCCAATCATCCAGGTAGTCCTATGAGCTTTTTAAAAAGAAAGCAACTGGACTTATTTAAGAAGAAAACATCTCGTCTAAGACCTTTCATCCAACAGGCTCCTTCAGTTTTTAAAGCAAAAGCTGGAGCATCGCAGATATTTTGAGTGGGGGGGTCGAAGCACCTGGGAAGAGACTGATAGTCTAGTCTTGAGATCCCTTACCAGGTGCTTCAACCCCCACTCACACCTTGCCTGACAACGGCCACCTCCAAAGTATCTGGAGACTGTTCACTGTTTGTTTTTAGAACTGAAAAAGTCTCTGACATGACAAGCGAAATTTCTTTCCTTTTTTCCTAGCTCTTCAATTTACTGATGAAGAGTTGGACTTTTGAAAGTGTGCATCCACACATGCATCACCCAAAGTATAAATGGGAATTAACTCAAGCAGTACACTGTACAATTTCCTTTGTCTCTCTTTACAGTTATGCTGAAAGTCTGGCCAGCACACGGATCCTAAAACACAGCGTGGAGTCCAGTAGAGGGAGCTGTGGCGAAAACCTGGCTTGGGCCTCGTATGACCAGACAGGTTATTTTCTGCATTTGAATTTGTCTAAACTTTACAGTAATTCAGATGTCCTGTACATGTAGGTTTCTGTGAGAATGTGGCAGGAAAATCTAATAAGACACCTTCTTCCACAGATGCATTATTTTAGCCTGTGAAGCCTAAATTAGATCCTCTGTGGTGTCTGCCAAACCCTGCAAGTGAACAGCTGGGATCCATTTCCCTTCCACTTCAGATACTATGACTCAGTGCAGAAATATGTCAGCACAGACCGGTGTATTTCACAAGATACACACACACAGTGAGGCACAGCGTGACAAAAAGTGCAGCACTGTAAGCAGGAGCTTAAGGAGGATTTGTAGAGTGCTTTCTGCTTACTGTGTGACACAAGGCTAATTTGATTTTCCTTTAAGTTCAAGCCAGCTGTTTGCATGTGCAGGTAAGGATGTGGCAGACCGCTGGTATGATGAAGTGAAACAGTACAACTTCAACCGTCCCGGTTTCTCCTCTGGCACCGGTGAGATTCATGCACATCTATCTCTAACTGTCTTTTTTCATCTTCTTTTTTTCCAGTTCGTTGTTTTCTCTGTTTCTTTGTCGTTTTTTTGTTTACTCGATGTCAGTTTCTCCCTCTCAGTGTCACATTTATTCAGGCATGGAGAAGGTTGTTGTTATTCTTGTGCTGATGTCACACCTCAGACAACGTGCGACTGCTTGACTGTGACCAGCCAAGGAGAAACTGAGGGGAAATTACAATCCTATGCATCACTTCTAACCCTGCATGTCACATCCACTGTGCCTTAATTCCTCCAGATGGTTTCCCATAGCCTCAGACACCAGTGTGCATGAGCTGGTGTAACTTAATCACACATGAAGCAGATCACTAGTAGGTCATCGCAGTGATTCACACTGAGTCATGCAAAGTTCCCTTAAGAAAGGACTAAAGCGGTCGAGGCAAGAGGAGAGATTTCGAAGCGATGAATGAGAGAGGAATTAAAATTCCTGTGTCTGCAAATATTTGGATAAACTGAAGAGCGTGTGAACTTAGCCTCAACTGTTCACTACAGTAAAAGCACGTTTCTCTCTCTCTCTTACGTGGTCCAGATTTTGCCTTTCTAATTTCTTTCTATTCATCATTTCTCCTTTTATATGTCGCCTAGGCCATTTCACAGCAATGGTGTGGAAGAGCACTAAACAGCTGGGTGTCGGTAAAGCCATTGCATCAGATGGTTCTTCCTTTGTGGTGGCCAGATACTACCCAGCAGGGAACATCACCAACCAGGGACACTTTGAGAATAATGTCCTCCCAGCCAAAAGCAGCTCTTAAAGAGATATTGATCTCTTGGCCTGACTCGGGCCAGAAAAGGCATTTATTCAGTTTTCCAGAAGAGAAGTTGCTGCTCGAACTGCTGTGGAGAACATTGACGTGATAACCACTTTTTGCTGTACTACAATTTTGGATGAATTTTGATGATACAAAGCACTCAGGCTTTAAGTCCTATGTTTATATTTTGGAAGGAACTGTGTGTGTTCATAATGAAAGATTTACCACTGTTTGATGTTTGCTAACAGTACATTTCCACTGACCATGGGGACTAATCTTATTTTATAGTTGTTGGGGTTTTCCTTTTAATATGATCACAGACTCAAACAGACATACTGCCCTTCACATCTGCTTTTGATGCTGCTTTTACATGTGGGAGTTAATTCAGTCAAAGGAACAGGCAATACTCATTAACAGTGGTCATTGCTTGTAATTTGATGATTCATCTGGATCAGTGTGCAGGCTTTTTTTTTTTTTTTTTTTTTTTTTTTTTTTTTTTTAAACAAAGCACCCAGTAAATGTCAAATGTAGGTAGATCACCCACACTAGCAAGTAGATATTTGTACCAAAAATGTTATGCAACAGAACACTGCACTTTAGTGTCAGTGACACATATGCATAGTATTATTTTCCCTTATTTTTTATAGTTGTGTTTAAGTTTAAATGATTAACCAGTGATCAGTCATTGTGCTCTTGCCTCTACTTGTCAAAACAGACCCAGCATTTCCACATCTATGCCTTATATTTTAACCACTTTTGTACAATTTAAAAAAAAAAATAAAAAAAAATCATTTGGCATCTCTCTGTGATTGTTGTTGTTTTTTTTTTTTTTCTTTTTTGTGACATTGTTATATGTAAGTTGTGAGGGTGAATTTTCAGTTTAGGTCACATACACTTAAGATTGCCTTCCAAAAACATTAAAACAATTACTTGTAATGTTTGTTTAAGATACAACCTGTGGCCAGTTAAATAAAGGTCATCGATATACAATATATTGTGCCAAGCATTTTTTTTTTTTTTTTATACAGTCTTCATTTATCTCACACAGTTAGGCCACAAGACAAAACAGTTTTTTGCAGTTTTGCCTTTGTACATGACCACAGCGCATTGGAAATTGACTGATCATAAATATGTATGCGTGCAGACTTTCAGCTGTAATTCAAGGGGTTTTAGAAAAAAACTGCATTAACTATTTTGGAATTACTGACATTTTTATCCATCCACCTCACTCATTTTCATAGGCTCAAATCAATTAACATTAACATGGTTTTTAATATTTGGATAAATATTGTTTGCGCTCAATGACTGCCTGATATCTAGACCAAATGAAAGTCAATAAATGCTCTGTTCTTCTGAGCCTTTACTGCAACCACCTTCAATCGCTGCTTCTTTGTGGGTCTTTCTGCATTAAGTTTTATCTTCAATAACTGAAAGGCTGCTCTGCTGAACTAAGATTAGGCAACTGACTTTTACCAGAACATCCCATTTGTTTGCTTCTTGGGCTGCCTTTGCTGTTTGCTTTTGCTTCTTACCTAATCGCTTTGTCTGGGTCAGTCAGAGTACAGCCCTGTACACTGCACAGTCCATCCTGCTGCTTCTATCAGCAGTCACATCATCAATAAACAGGCATTATATCCATATTTGACAGATGATGTGGTATGCTTTGGATCTTGAGCTGTTTCTTTCCTTCTTCATACTTATTTCTTCCATCATTTCTTCCACCATTCTAGTACTATATATTGGAGATAAAATATCTGAATTCCAGGAGCAGGACCACGACTCCAAACATGCCCCTTCTGGGTCTTATCTATATATGACACCCCCAGTTCTAAGGGCTGTTCTTTCCTATTTCCGTGCCCCACCCTCCTTGCCCTTTTTTCAATTCCTTCACTTCTTCACTTTTCATTAGTTCATGTGCCTTTATTCGCCTTTATCTACTAAATAACGCTGCAAAACCTAAACTGAGGATGTGGGCCCAGCTAATGAATCCTCTTTCATCTGTTTTCTGGAAAAGTCTAATTTGGATTTCTTGTTCTTGCTTGTAACTGGTCTTTTGCACCTTGTTGTAAAATGTCTGTATTCATATTTTCTGTATTTGTGACGGCATCTCTTGATTGTAGACTTTGGCAATAAACCTTTTCAATATAATTCTTGCCTTAGTTAAATTCTGTGAAGTGGTTTTTCTTAACCATGGAAATAATTCTGCGATCATTTACTTTACTTGTCGTCTGTGATCTGTCAGACTCTTTGCTGTTGCTTAGCTGGTCAGCACATTCTTTCTTTTTAATAATCTAACAAATTGTTGATTTAGTCACTTGGTGGATTTGGTTTTTCAGCCGACTGACGACCTTCCTCACTTGCACTGATATCGTTTAACTTTATATTTTTAAATTACAGTAAAATGCTATAAAACACTGCTTCATTCCTGCTTCATTTGTAATGAAATTACAAGAGACTGAGCCTCAGCTGGCTATGAAACTGTTTTCCACTCGATTTTTCTCATTATTTTTGAGCTTTTCAAACATGGGATTTAAAATTGTTTGATTTAAAATCCCCTGTGGTGGTGTACAGATGCAAAACTGCAAGAATGATGTTTTTGTCCAACAAATTAAGGACGTAACTCTAGCATGGAATTGAATAGCACAGATTTTGCTTCCGATAACCAATCAGAAACATTTCGCCTCTTCTTTCATTTAAATATTTTCAACTTCTCCTGAAATGAAAGTTGGCGTAAAGGATCAATATAGCATGTTTGATTTAATGAATGTGAAAGACTAATCTTTTCAGTAAGATCAGTTTCGGGGTCCAGTCAGAGCCCACGTTGGAACAGACTTTATTTAGCAGATATTGGGGATGCAACATATAGTAGCAGCGATATAGAAGAGTCAGGTGTTTAGGCTTTATAGGCTGGAATAAAGGAGTCAGGAGTTGAATCGTCTTCACCGCTCACATGGTCAGCTCCTGTGGAAATGCAGGGGAGAAAAGTGAAGGTGAGAAAGAGAAAAGGTGGAAAATTGAATTCAAGATAAATGAAAACAACAAAAATACTATCTTCACTTCTACCCAATGAAAAAGATGTGCCACTGTGGAACATATCTCTCTATGTATATAATTAAAAGGGATACTCATTATGTGAGGCTTCATTTCCCAGTTATCTTAATAGTATTTTATCCTGCATCAAGAAACAAAACATCTGCGTCACTTGAACAGCTCCAGTTCTTATGAGAGCACTTGCTGCCATCTAGTGGCCATGAGACTGTACTGATGACCTACAGAACAGTGGAGGTTATTCAGTTACTGGGGAGAAATTCTACTTGTCATTTGTCCTCTGCTCTTTCATCTCACCCCCTCCCTGCTCACTGGCTGTGACTCATTATTTTATTCACCATCTGCCCTCCCTCCACACTCTCTGTCTTCCCCTCTCTTTCCCGCCTTCAGCCTCATCGTTTCTCACCATGATAGCATTCACAATGTCATTCTTGTTGTGTTTCAGCGCACGGACGGCTTTGGCTCGTGACACATTAGCCTGAGCCATCACCAGCTCAATGTCTCTCTGCTCAAGGCCTCCCTCATCCACCTGATGTATAGAAAGAAAGAAAGAAGCAAGGATAAAGAGAGATTTCAGAACATATGTTTTAACGGTTGTTGAAATAGGTATTCAGAAACAATAGTTCAGAAAATACCTCTTCTTCTTCCTCTTCACTCTCCTCCTTGATGGTGAGGCTGGGTGGGACAGGTGGGGCTAAGGGAGATGAGGTCACAGGCACCTTGAATTTCTCTGCGGCTGCTTTGTGAGCCTGCTGAGACAGGTCCTCAATCTGAGGAGAGAAAAGGACCGAATAAGTAAGCTAAAACTGAAAGCTGAAACTTGAGTAACCAAATAGACAAACAGTACTCACCTTTGCCTCTCCGAACACAATATAAATGTCTGATACGGGGCTTTTGAATACATCTGGTCTGCTGATGACAAACAAGATGCTCTTGGACTTCCTAATAGTGATTCTGGTCACACCGTGGACTGGCTTCAAACCCAGCTTAGACATGGCCTAAATGCACAATAGAGAAAACAAGAATTAGGGATTGAAATGAAAGAAAAAGAATCGTATCACTTTTAATATTATATTTGACCACTTATTAAGTTTATGTAGTAGCATATAGTAGTCCAACCTTGCGGGCCTTCTTTTCACTGCGGCTCTGCTTTGGTCTGTTTAACCCTTCATCTGCAGAGGAGATAGACTAGAGAAAAAACAGTTAAGTTTATGAAATAATCCATTATGCTTTTAATATGCAAATTTTGCTAATATGTTTATGCTAATATACCTAAATATAACTCATGATGCTTCTGTTTTGTTTAGTTTTTTTGCTTTTTGCAATAGCAGCAACATTTTGATTAAAGTTTGCCTTAAAGAGTAGCTGGAAATCAGGGCTGCCACTGCTACTGGCTAAATAGCAAAAAGGCTAACATCTGATGAATATTAGATTTTATGAGTTTAAAATGCAATGCTAGTTGAACAACATGTTAAACAACATGCTTGGCCAGAAGTACATTGTGTAAAATATATACTATATATATATATATATGTATATATACTATATACTATATATATACATATATATGGAAAGATGGTCACCTTTAAAATCCCATAGACAAACTCACCTGTGGCTCTGATGGTCTCAGTGGCTCCAGTTCTTCCAGCTCAGGAACTGAACCCTCACTCTCAGACTCATTACATGAAGCCAGCACTGAACCTTCACAAAAACAAATTCAAAGCACACATATATAAAATAAGTCCATAGGAAAACTAGAGTAAAAAAAATGTGTCTATCTATCGAATGATCTTCCTAATTAGTACATAATTAGCCTATTTTAATGATAGATAGATTAATTATGTACCAATTATGTACATGAATAATGTATATCTGATATCTAATCATTACCAGAGACTTTAATTAGCTTATGTTGATTAAAAATATAATAAAAAATCACTATGTGATATTCACGTCTTTTGCAATGTGGCTTCACAATAGTATGTAACACAACGTAGCAGTGTGCTCAACTCCAGCCTGAATAAACATGAAAATGACAGAATGCTGGCACACATTGATAAGTGCACTTTCCTTGCTGGGTAATAACACTTCATCCATAATTTAGGTTACAAACTTTGGAACAGTTTAAAATATCCTCTCTGTCAGTAAACTTATATATGTAAGATGGAGAGAGCGTTATCACGTTGCATAACCTCAAAGAGAGAATCAAAGAGAAAGAGAAAGAGAAAGAGAGAAGGGTGGGTTGTATAACACATAGCTAAAGAAATTTTGGGGGATTTCAGTGCCCCAGAGGAGGTATGAAACCACTTACAATTGCTCTGGAATGATAGGTCAGTCTCTTCACAAATGTTGTGGCTGTGTTTCATAGGACAGCTGGGCCGCCTGCCTGTAAGTTGGTGGGTAGAGAAGGGCTGAATTTCCCTTTGATTGGCTGAACCAGAGTTTTTCTGTAGTGATCCATTTCTGCTTCCTTGAACTCCTTTGGGCTGGGATGTTTTACCTCCATCGCCCTCACTGTCTGTCTCTTCCTCAGCCAAACTAGGACCTTACAAAACACACAATGATTATCACAGCTTTTATGATAACAGTGTTAGGAAGTGTTTACCTTTTCTTTGACAAACTCGCTAACTCAAATGTTTGGATTAGAGAGGGAATGTTTGGTTTGAGGTAATCATGACTTTACTCACCTTTGCACCTGTCTTGTGTGCTCCATGTGTGACCTTGACTGACTTGTTTGTGAGACTGTACTCTTGCGTTAGCATGAGACTGGGAGTATGACTGAGACTGGGGATGGGAACTAGAGTCTGGAATACAGACTGCATCTAAATTCCCCAGCTCGGGTAAAGATGACTCCTGGGCAGACTGAAACAGACTTAATGGCATGGCAGTGGAGAATAAGGGTGAAGAGACAGTTGTGGCAGACACAGTTGATGTACTGAGGACATCAGTGATCTCTTGGAGGTTAGTGGTAGGAAGGAACTGGGAATCAGGGGTGTTCTGTGTTGTAGGGGAGGTTGACAAACGGACAGGGGTGGTGTGGCACGTGAACAGTGAAGGTTCTTGCCGTTGTTGGGCTGAGAGGTCAGGTTGGGATTCCTGCACTGGTGTGGAAAGATCATGCTCTGGGTCTGTTGAGGCACAAGGTAGAGAGCAGGAGGAAGAGGAAGAGGAAACAGGAGATGCTGAGTAGCAAAGTGGATTCAGAGAGTATGATATGGTATTGTGGGTAATATCTATGTTGTTATCATTAATGTCCACTGTAACTCCTCTCTGATTATCAGGTAGCGGTCTATTATCAAGAACTTCCTGCTGTACATCTTGGTTCATCGCCACAACAATATTTAGGTTGTCTGTTGTGTGTGTGGTAGAGACATCAGGAGTCGGATTGTTTTCTACCTGGAGCTGTGAACCAGATTCAACCTTGTCTGTCCCAGGCGTCTTCTGTTGACAATCCAGTGATGAAAACTGGTTGCTTGCATTATGTCCTGTCTTAGATTTGGATGTTTCTGCATTCCCCTTTGACCGTACCCCTGGTGTGTTATTTAAAGGAACAGCAGGTTTCTCTGGATCAACAACAGATTCGGGGCTAGAGGCACCTTGACTGTCTGTCAGAGGTGCCCTCTGTTTCTGCCTTCCTCTCCTTCCTTTCTTTGCATCAAATGATGTATCTGTGCAATGTCCCTCCTTGGGGCTGTCACAGGGAAAGTGCTCTGAGTCATTTTGTGCAGAACGGGATTTCCTTTCCTGTTTCTTCTTCTTATCTTTTTTTGCACCTCTCTCTTTTGCTTTCTCTTCCACTTTGTCTTCTTCATTGTCTTCCCCTGAGTTATAAACAACATGCTGTTGTTCTCTAAAGGCATCTTTAGTCTTTGGTTCATCGACAACTTTGTCCATGAGGGGACTGCCATCACATTTTCTTTGGCTTTCTGTCTGAGACTCCATTATCTCTGTTTCTGACAAAGAACCAGTATTGACCTTTTCTTGACAAGCTTTACTTGGTTTGGAATCATCGGATTTGCATTTAGGAGTGAATGATCCAAAGGAGCCCTGTACCAAAGAAAATGATGTGTCACTCTCTGGAGTGATTGTCTGACACTCTGGGCCTGTATGACTTCTTAAGTTGGTTTCATTTTTTAAATCAAAGTGTTTGTTTGTTGCAGCTGCATCTGAGTGAGTTTCAGTTAATGGCACAGAGATGCTGGAGCCACCTTTCTCGGGGAATGGTGTCTGTGTTGTTTCTGGTGTCTGGTTTATCAAACTATCTGTTGATTTCCTGTCTCCATCAGGAATCATGTCCGAAACCTGAGGTGGCATCTCCTCAAGTGGAATATTAGAGACAGAGTCTCTAACACTGACACTCACACTCTGGTGTCTGACTTCCTCTGACAGAGCATTGAGACTCCCATGCGCAGAGCCAAATGCAGACTCACTGTTATTGTTACAATTCTTCCAAGTGTTTTGTATTTGTGTTTCTGTGTTATCGCCGTCATTGTGTGGATTTAGATTACTGATATCATCCTCCAGGAAGCTGGCGTTCCCGTCTTCTCCCCCTCCTTCTACTGAAATCTCCTCAGTGGACTTACAGCGTGCCAAGTTGGACTCAGAAACTCCCTCTCCAACCAGTTCTTCGGTATCTGTTTGGCGCTTCTCTCCATGCAAACTGTTGTTATCGTCTTCATCTAGCATAGACCCGAGAACATTATCATAATTTTTGCATTCTTCACTGCTCATGTTAGAAACCATGGCCGTCTGCTTGCTTTGGCCTTCTGCATCACACATGAGCAAACTTTCTGCCTCTAACTCATACCTCTTCCCCAGAGACAATGATAGAGATTCCCCTGCTCCCCAGACACCAAACTCAGCCTCTGCTCCTAATCCAAGACTGAACCCCATTCCCACCCTGGTGTCACACCATGCCCCTGCTACAGAACCCATCTCTCTGCTTGTGTCCGTTTCTGAATTTTCCCTTTTCGGAGAGATGGCAAAAGGTGAGTGTGGGGAACCAACAGCTCCCAGTACTCCCTCCTCGGTACTGAGGGTGTTTTCCCTTAGGTTCTCCTGGGAAGAGTCACCAGGGCAGTGTTCAGGTGTTAGGGCCAGATTGTCAGCTAGTTCTGAGATGACTTCTGGAGAGGCCGAAACAGGGATATTACTGGGATTGGGACTAGGGTCTTTAGGACAAGATAGAAGAGGAACACCTTTATTCAAGTCATTAGTAGCAATGACATTGTTCAGAGACGGACCAGAATCACTGATTCTACACTCCACACTCACTGACTCTGCTGAAGCATTCCCATTCTTCTGGTCAAGGTCAATATCAGACTCACTGTGAATACTAGTTCTGCACATGGCCTCTGCCCCTACAGGCACATCATATTTACTGCAGAAAGACTTTGACAACACACGTCTACTTGCTCCCACAGTCCTTTGGCTTTCAGAGTGATAGTGGCGAGGCTTGATGAGCAATTTGAAAGAATCTCTTTCTGGCCCATTTATGGGCTCAGTTACTGAGTTATCACTGTGCAATTTCAAAGAGTCTCTTTCTGGTTCTTTTTCCACTGTGCCACTATTACTGGGCAATTTGAAATCAACATCTTTGCCCTGGTGATCTTCTTCTGGAAAAACTGAAATGTTCTGGTCTGTTGTTTCCTGCACAGAAGTAGCAGAGGGAGGAATGTGGGACATGTGGGACTCTGTTGCAAAAGAAGGTGACACATGGCTGGTATCAGGAGTGGAGGAAGGGTTAAAAAAGGGACTGGGCTTAGGCCCCTCAAGAGGATTGGAGAAAAAATCAAGATAAGTCATTTCACTCTCATTTGTACTCTTATTCGGGTCGTCGGAGGAGTCTGACAGAGAAGAATTCGCTTCTGCAGGACAGGATAGTTTCTGGTGATCCAGTGGTTTGTCTGTGCTTGCTTGTACAGGGAAATGTTTTGCCTGACCTGTTTCGCTGGTAGATTCTAGTTCAGGGTCTGATTGGGTCTCAGGGATTTTACATGCATCCACAGGACTGGGATCTACATTGTTTCCTTTAGGGTGGGCAGTGGCTTCAGACAGACAGGTGGCTTTGCAGCGATCCACTAGTTCATCCACGCTCTGCTGTGAGGGCAAAGGTTCATTTTGTACTGTGTCACTGATAGTTGCCCGTTCAGGTTCTGATTGTATTTGACCTGGATCAGGTCCATCTGCTGATGTGGGTTCTAATGATTGTGCATGCCTCTCAGTGCTGTACAGACGTTCGTCTTCCTCCCCGTTGTAGGAGGCAGAATCTGATGACTCCTCTGTATCGTCTTGGAAACAAAAAGACTCATCCAACCCCTCATTAAGAGAAGTTTCTGAAAGCGAATGAAGGAAGGATGCTGAGCTATCCTCATCTGTGGGATCCTCCACTGCTCTGCTATGACATTCATCATCGTCGTCCTCATCTTCTTCTTCTTCCTCCTCCTCCTCTTCGTCCTCTTCTACCACTTTCACTTCCACCTTAGCTTCCTCGCCTGACTCTTTACGGTCATCACTGCCATCATCTTTATTAGTTTTCTCATATTCATCACAGCTGACAGCACCATTAGCATTACCATCAAAATCATCATCATAATCATAATCGTCATCCTCTTCGTCTTCATCGTCATCTTCTACATCTGCCTCCTCTTCTCCCGCTGCATAGGCATCAACGTCCTTTTCTTCGTTTCTGTCATTAACTTCTATTTCATTCTCTTCTTCAGTGGGGAAGAGGGTGATTTCCATTGAATCAGCCTTAAAGATAAGGCTGGTGTGAAGGGGAAAGGAGATGAGGGAGGCAGGGATCATCCTCTCCTCCTCTGGTATATCATCAGCACAGGCTGCCTGGGATAGTATGAAGGAACTGGGACCAAGCCTATCAAACGCTCCAGGAAAGAAGGCATCCAGGGAGAGGACAGGTGAGTCAGGGCTAAGGCTTGATGAGGCCATGGTCATGTTCTCTGTGTCAGGAGTCAAGGCGGTTGAAGGAGGCTCTTGGTGGACATCCATCTGTCCATAATGTTCCTCTGATACGCATGCCTCAAGTTGCAGTCTCAGTCCCGACTGGATAGGTCTAGACGACTCAGCTCTTTCTATACTGTCCTCATCTAGAGGGCAGAGTGAACTTTCATAACCCCCTCCATCCTCCTGGGAGTCACTACTGCTACTGCTCCTCAAAGGGGATGTGTCCTCAGTTACCCAGCAGGGGCGACAGCTTTCTCTAGAAACACTGACCTCGTCCCCTTTTAAAATTTCTTCCTCCTCAACTATGACTGTGTCTGTTATACCTATTGGGGAATTCATAACAAAATCCCCCTCATGGTACAGACAGAAGTCCCCTGCCCTTTCTTCCTCGCGTTCTGGAACTATTCTTCCCTTTTCCTCCCCAACTTCATCTCCAATTTCAGACAAGGACCCCACAAAACAAGCAGGAGCCTCCTGTGTTTCTTCTGTGAGGAGTGGATTTGGAGATGTGGAGGGGGAGGTGGAAGATGTGTAAGAGGAGGTCCAGCTGCCTCCCTCTGCTGTGATGTAAGAGCCAGAAGGAGAAGTGAGAGGGGAACAGAGGTCCTCACTGTCAGAGGGAGAACCAGGGGACAGTGGAGAGACAGGGGAGCCAGGATATGAATGATGTTTCAGGTGTGAAGAGCGAGATGCCATTTTAATTGGGGTAGAAGGAGCAGTGTAGTAAAGGTCAGGGTCAAGACATGAGGGGACACCCACTCGTAGTGGGTCAACAGCACAGACTGGCTCAGAAAAGGACAAAGCAACTGGACAGGAAGGCTCAGAAAAAGAGTGGGAAGGCACTTCATCTTGAGAGAGGCTTTGACACTCTTCTTTTTTCTCCGTCAAGCTGTCATCTGTCGTGAGTGACCCTGGGGAGGTAGAGGGAGGGAGCAGGGGGTTGTGAAAAGGCATAGGGAGAGTCGCTGAGGGGTCTGCACGGTCTTTTTGCTGAGCCTCCTGTTTTGGGGATTGATTTTCCTCTTTTCTTGTTTCCAACTGAGTCTCTTTTGCCTGTGCCTGAGGATCTGAAAAGCTTTGAATATCTGGTAAAGGTACAGCCTGATCACTTGGGGCAGTAAAGGGATTCCCTTTCTTGATCTCTGTTGTTTTCAGCAGTGTTTCTTCACCCATCACCACCCTTGTATCAATAGTTTGTGGCTCCTGGTAGTCACTCTCCACCTCAGAACCAGTTAGAACCTGGGAATAAAACATTGTACATACACAATTACAAATGTTCATAATGGTATCCTAAGTGCTATGAAGCTACAACATGATCAAACACACATACATGCACGCACACACAAGACACACACCTTGATTCGCTCCATCTTAACAGGGACATGGCGGCCACATGGTCCATGGCCACCTAATTTTCCAGACAGTCTGGGTGTGCTGTTGTTGCGATGATCGGAGCCTTCAGGTTGAGGTCTTGGGGTACCAGAAGAGCTAGGGGACACATGAAATAGTCGTGGTCCAAATGGAGAAGTGCATGCTGGGAGCAGCTTTTGTGGAGTACTGGGAGAGGGACTAGAACCACTGTCACTCGGGGATGAACCACTGTCACTTGGTGTGGAGTCAGTAGATGGGTGTCTGGTCATGTCTGAAAAAGAGAAATGAAAATAAAACTTCATAAGTAAAAGAAAAAAAGATCAAAACAAATATTAACCTCCTATGACCCGAACTCTTCCACGACATGCATTTTTGATTTCTCTTTGATATTTGGGCTGACTGGGGCCAGATGAATGTAAAAACAAAGAATTACCAGATTTTTTTTTACCTGATTTTTGTTTCTAAAAAAAATGAGAGCCGCATATAAGGATATTTGTTTAAAATTTCAATAGCACAGTAGCAGTATAATGTCCTCATAAGTGGATATCAGACCCTTGTTGAGCAAAATTGAATATTTTGGTCTAAATAACCCAAAATGTGATGTCCACATATGTGGACGACAGGTCCTAGGAGGTTAAGAGTTCGGATATTAATACATTTGAACTCTGAGGAATTAACAAAAATATCATATAAGCAAGCTGACTAAATCACCTTAGTACCACGGCACTAGACGTGATGTGGAAAGTCATGCCTCTTTTATTGTATAATATTAGACTTTAGATTTCTGTGTTTGAGTTTCACTTATCTTAGCCCACACATTAGTTCAGAAAGAGCAAAAGAAAATTACACCAAAATGCCAGTCAGTAAACAAATACCCCTCAGCTCTCATGACACAGCAAATGGCTTTAAGTAGAAAAAAAAGAGTACTGGGACTTAAAACGAGACTGTTTCAATGTATTTATTATTATTATTTTTGTAATGCGTGCGGCAATCCTCCAAAAGCTTGGTCTCTATAGATGGAAGTCAGAAACAATGTTTCTTCACATACACAAGAATCTTTACCTCTGCACGTCTCTTTCACAATTAGCACAATTAGCCAGAGGCAAAATAAGCTGTTATTCTATTACAGCGTTCTCTGTCCTCTTGTCCTTCTGGACCTTGCTATCATCTTGTGTCCTCACCTGTCATTGGGAATGGAGAAATCACTGAGATGAAATGTCAGGCTGAATGAAGGAAATGAATCAAGAGGGAGTAGAGGAAGTCTTGGGTATGAGTAAGAAAGTAAAAAGCAAGAAGATAAAAAAAATTTAAAATTCTATTTGTCATCTTAAATCAGTTCTTTGATGCTCTTTGATTACTACAATGCAAAATTGTACTTTTTTCAAAATATCCCTCAGAAGATATGCTCTAAGCTCTTTGTCATCCACACACCGAGAACAGAACCCTCATTTAACTGGGCCATTTGTAGGGTGACCTCAATTCACATGCTGATTGGTCATTACAACACACAAGTGGCTCAGCTCAGTGCCAGCCACATATACACCCTCACTGACACATGCACGTGTTTTGTTCTCCATGGAGCATAGATATCACATTCACTTACTGTTATGTAGCTCATTCTTTCTATCGCTCCCTTATATTACCCCTTAGCCTTTTCCTAGCTGATCCTCGCTTTGGCTCTGCTTTGTACGCAGATGTATCTAGCAGGGCGTAGTAGTAACTAAGCACATGCTCTTTGCTTCTCCTCCCTCGCTACTGTCCTGCCCTCCCTGGGGAGGTGGCAGATGCAAGCATCAGCACTTAGAAGCTCTTCCCGATCACTGCTCCAATATTAAGATGAAGGTGTGTTTGTGTGTGTGCTGAGTCACGCCACATAGGCTAAAAGCTGCTGTTAGGTCAGAGAGATGCACAATACATAATGCACAAAAGACAACTCCTCTGCTACAGCACAGCCTAGTCTCAACGGAACATAAACAGGCTGATTCTGATTGTCTTCTCCTGCAGGAGCTCAACAAAACCTCGCTATGCTGCGGTGACAAAGGCTAATATAGCACTGGTTTTCAGCAGTTCAAGAAAATCAAGCAATATATACCTTGAAAACACATTTAGAAATGCTCTATCGTGCTTTAGTGACAATCATAGGAAGTACATAAAAACTGTTTGGCTAGGCTGCTAAATAAGTCAGTGACATAATACGACTGCCTGGCCTTGGAGCCTGGTCTCAGGGAATGCAGTTAATCTGAGCACCTAGCTTGCTGTATGAAGAACAGGCCGCAGTTGAGCAGACTAAAGCTGCGTCACAGTGGATGCAGCGCTGGATTTGCCACCCCCAAGAGCGAGTCTGTGTCTATCTATCTATCTATCTATGCTTTCAGCTATACTCTAATAAGATCAAGTCATTTATAATTATAATATATAACAATATAATATATAATATAATACAATAGAATGATTATAAAGTTTAAGGTAAAACTTTCACTATAACCTCTTCTTGTTATCAATTACATATTTAATGATCTTATATAGTAAACAATAAACAACAAAAATAATGAAAGCTCTTGTACCTGTGAGGTTGTGTTTTTGTGTTAAACTGTGCTCTGCCATGCTGCTGTGTCATGTTCCTGTTGAAGCTGGGGGTAGGGAGGAGCTACGCCACACTGCTCTGCACTTACAGCTTGCATAAAACTGATGTAGAGATGGGGATGCGGATGTGGCATGAACATGGGGCAGTGGGAGGAGTGATAGAGACTACGGGGGCCAGATTTAGGGTGGGGGTAAGAGCACTGGGAATCCGATGAGGACTGAGGCTGGATGCTGGGGGGGGGGGGCAGTTACACAATGAAATTAGTCGGTACATACAATACTCTGGTAGCTGAAAGGAACAGATTGCTAATTTGGATTCTGTAATGGGGAGTAAAAGGAGACGAGGTAAGAGTTGATGTCTAGGGGTGGAATCTCTTGGGAGGCTGCTAATAGCTGCAAGGGGGAAGGAGAGGCAACATGCAGTTTACAGAGGAAGCAAACATGCAACTGAATCACAGCTTACTCAGCCTGCACATGTCAGACACACAGAAATCACCCAGGTCTAAAGTGAGATCTCCCAGGTACTTTTGAGCAGTTAGTGCTTGTCAAATAATCCTTTACCTTTGCTTTTCTTCCTGCTAATTCTTCCATCCTTCCTATCCTATCTGTTAAATACTAATTGCTCAACACAGTCTTGAGCCTTTCTTCTCGATTACGCCCTGGTCTCTGTCTCAATTAGTATCAATGGAAACCCTCTCCTTTCCCAGTGCTCAAGCCCAGTGGTCCTACCTGGTCCAGGGAGCCCTGTTTCCTCAGGTTCCTGCCCTGGATGCTTGTCGCTGGGCACGGATCTGTGAGTGCTCTCCCCCGGCATGCTTCTCGCTGGCTGTCTTTGACTCTGACGCAACGATAAACCATACAGCCAGAACAGACAAGGTGAACGAGGAGAGAGAGTGAGAGTGAGAAAGAAGAAGAAGGGGAGGGGGATATGAATGCTCAGCGACCCAACACTCAGATCTTCCCTGCAGCACGTGTCTGCCTCTATGTGTGTGTGTGTGTGTTTGTGTGTGAAAGAGAATGAGGCAAACAGAGACTGAAAGAGGGAGAGTCAGAGATGGGAGTATAGGCTGGTCTCTCTCTGTGGTGCAGCACAGTGATGCTGCTGTTGTGGGCGTGTGCTTCAGAGCCTCATGATCCAGTTCATCGGTGTGTGCGTGTGGTGTGTGTGTGTGTGTAGAATCTGAGAGGGAGCTGCAGTATTCTCTCTTGATGCCCAGTTCCTGCTTTCCTCCCTCCTCCTCCTCCTCTTCCTCGCATCTTCCATCCTCCGTGTATCTCTCTCCCTCCTCTCCTCCCTGGTCCCCCACCCTTCCCTTCACGCCCATCCAAGCTATGACTGGATCTTTGGAGATGATGTCAGCACATTTCTGCTGATCTCTCAGTGCTGCCCCCAACCTTAAAGGAAAGAAGCGGTACTGCAAAAACAAGAGTGAAATGGATAAACCAAATGGAAAACAAAACAGACAGTGGAAAGAGAAACCTGGAACACAGAGAATCAAATGCGCAGAAACGAATCCTGAAAGTATACTGCTGATTACACCCTTTGCCTCCTGCTCTGATTTGATCCAACAGGAATCAGGAAGGAGATATTTGCCCCAAGGGCCACTAAAACATCTGTTTCTGCCCTCCATCTTCAACTCTCATTAAGACAGCATCATTTAAAAAGCCAATTCAAAGTGCCTTACAAAGACTAAGTGGGTAATAGATGGTGTTAATCTTTGAGCAAAGGATTTTGGGACCTCATGCTATGCTTATAGCGGCTCACTCTGATAGTTAGATGAGGAACATGCACATGAGTATTCTGTTGGGGTCATTTTGTAGGGCTCTAGGAGCACTCCTCCTGTTCCTCCTCCTACAAAGGAGCAGATACAAGTCCTGCTGCCAGGCTGATTCCCTCCTAAGGCCCTATCCTTGTGTAACAGCCATTCTCCTGGTATCGCTCTTCAGACTCTGCTGGGAGATACAGAAAACCTTCTTGCAAGGAGTTGGTTTAGCTGTAACCTGAATGGGCTGCAGGTACAATATCATATGACATGCAGTGGACACTTGCAACGAGCAAAACTGGAGTAAAATCAGTCAGGGGGGATAAGGAGATAGCAATGACCCGTAGCCACCACCTGCAAAACCATCAATTTTCAGGAGGGTTGTCTTGTTCACCTGGCTTACAGTGGTTTATGCCTCCATTCTGGATGGACTGATATTGCTTAAGTTGAGGTGACTTTGTGTTATACTGTGATGATCAAGTATCACACTCTTTGAGCTTTTGTACTTTATAATGCTCAAGTAATCTAGTTCTAAGATACCTGATAGACCAAAGTCTGTTGTTGATATGGTTGATGGGCTAATTCTTTTGTATATTTAAGTGATATGCCAAATATTTCTCATCTAAAGGGGAAAAATAAAATAACGGCAGGCCAGAAACAGAGTGGCAATACTGTTTCAGTGAAGCTATAATTGATAATAACAGCCTCAAATTGTAACAAGAAACAAAGTAACAGTAGAACAAAGAAACTCATCAATCAAAACCACAGAAGAAGAATAAAGATTTTCATTGGGACTGAAGCTGCTATAATTAGATCAGATGTGAATAATCATGAAGGTGATTTCATGTGTGTGCAGTTAAAAAAGCTTCTGTTTGTTTGCTTCAGACTCCATAATGACCTAAGAGCTCTCGATACTAGGTTTATTCTTCATGAGAAATGTGTTTAGAGCCAAGACTGCTTAAATGGTAAATGGACTGATTCTTATATAGCGCTTTTCTACTCTCCCAGAGTACTCAAAGCACTGTATACAACATGCCTCATTCACTCCCAGTTCTAAACACAAGTGCAAACTAATCTACATTCACACTCTGATGAACACATCAGAGGGCAACTTGGGGTTAGTATCTCGCTCAAGGATACTTGACATGCAGACTGGGGAAGCAAAGGATCGAACCACCAACCTTCCAATCAGTAGCTGATCTACCACCTGAGCCACAGCCACCCCTGCTTATTAACATTACATTAATATACAGCAGCACTTTAGCATAAGCTAATGCTGTGTTACACTCTTGGGGTATTAAAGTATTAAAATAGTTACTCCTGAAAATGAAACCACGAATGAGCTCCTCTTGGCAGGATACGTGACCTTTAATGTCTTTCTTCGAGATAATAGAGCTTGAGCGTGTCATGCAAAGCTGTGATTAAAATTATTCTCAGATAAGATTTTTACCAATGAAAGCATTAAAACCTGGCAAACTCCAAAATGTTGTAGTAGTCTGCTTAGATTTCAGGACTGTGAAAGATAATATCTGCCAGTTTTCCAGTCTGCCCAGAAGTTTTTCTCACTTAAATGGTAGTGATTACCCATCCCCAGCTCCATGGTCATTTTATCTCCCTTTACCCTGCCTTTAGGCCAACTTTGTTACTTGATTGGCTGCTCCTTACAAACAGCAGGACCGAAAAGAAGATAAGTTTATGGCTAGAACCTCTCACATATGCATCTGCACTTTCCTCATTTCATTCAACATGAATATGATCCAATGGTATGCGCAAAGACGATATTAGGACCAAGCAGTAAAAGATGTTTTATGTCAATATGTTTTTTTAAACAGCTAAACAGCATTCTCAGTGTCATTTTCAATCACTCTGGCTGAAATGTGACCAAAAGGGCATTTGCATTTCTTGAGGCAAGTTATTCAAAATAGCTTTCTCAACATGTTTTCCTTTAAGAGGATTTAATAATGGGTCTGTATTAAATTAATAATTCAAGAAACAATGGCGTCAAGGTCAGAACAGCAGGTGGATGAATTAAAATGCTCCATTATGTCCTCCAGAGTTTCGACTTTGTTGGCTGTACAATGTAGCCAGTTCATTTTCTGCACACCTAGAGCAGGAACCCTTGTTCCATTGTTCAACATGGAGCAATTTATGGCCACTGTCATGTTTTCAATTAAAAAATGGTGCAAACTCATTACATTTACTGAGAGATAAGAAGTCAAGGGTAACTGTGTTGGGGATTAGTCAGAGCCCAAGCAGTGATAAACAATAATTTATTCCTGCTGACCGTGTCAAAAAAACTCTTGTTTTTCATCATTTATGTCAAACTAATGTCTTCTTGTGTCATACTCAATCTGAATGCGTTTTCCTCTTCAGTGGAGCTGCTTCCTGATTTTCAAAAATGTTCTTTTACCTTTTCTCATAAAATTGCAAGAGTAAAAATTTGGTGTCTCCTTGATGTAAATGCCACAGAAAGAACTCTAGCATAACCATTATAACAGCAGAAAACAGCAAACTACTGAAAACACTGAAGCTGTCAGAAAGGCGTTAACAACATTGCTTAAAATATCTTCTTTTTTCCCCAAAAAGAAAACCACCCTGTGGCCTTGAGTGCATGTGTGGGTTCCAACAGCTCAGCTTACCTCAGAAGTCCTCAGCAGTTTTCTCTTTATTGTTGTGAATAAATAAATAAATAAATAAATAAATAAATAAATAAAAATCTGAGACAAAAGATGAAAGCCTCTCAGTGATTTTTGTCAATCATTTGTCTCAGATTATGACTCTTTAAATAATCAACTGCCTATCAATCACTGGGTTTTTTCCCTCCTCTTTTATAGACAACTAGCGAAGGAAATCTAGCTAGAAATAGAAAGCACGAGAGGGGGTGGCAGCAGTGAGCAAAATAAACAGCAGTGGTAGTTTCCATGGCAACCCAAAACTTCCCATGATGGAGTGCCAGCTCAGCACAAGTAATTAATGCTTCACTGGTCCGATAAAGTCTGATAGACTCTGTACAAAACAGTTTACCTCAACCTTCAAAGCTTAAAAAGCTGAAAGAAAAATGTATTTCTGGGTTTTCAGCTCCCAGATTGTCCTCTCAGATTGTGAGTTTCATGTGAAAGTGCTGCTGTGCCCATTAAATCTGCACCTGAAGCCATGTGCTAGGAGCAAAGGGGATTTAAAAAACAAAAGCAAAAAACTACAGATTTATTTAGGCTTCAGTTTAGCTTCAGTTTAGCTTCTTTAACTGACAGATGAATGCTGAGCTGGACGTCTGGCTCAGGCATGTGGTGTAACGCATATATAACAAATAATATGGCTTGCTTTGTGGTTCAATACACTAACAGCTGGAGCGGGAGAAGCTGACAACAGACAGAATATTTTGGATGAATTTTTCACCAAGCATGTAACGGTTTTTCTTGTCTCTGTGCTGTGCCCGATATCATACTATATAATACTAAATTAATGACTTCTCTTAATCTGCATTTGGACATTGCATCATATATTATGACGTGCTTTGGGGGATGGTGGAAACTCAGCTTTCCCTCATCAGTGACGCGAGGCCAACAGATCTAATCTCATTTTACGTCAGTGCTTGTGTGAAGCTCTGTTAACTTCCTGGTCTTGATGGAGGTTAAAGAGTGGAGCTGAGCAAAATAGAAATGTAGCAGATTTCCAGAGTACATGCTGTCAGCATAGCCGTCACCAGTGTTACCATTACACTTCTTCTGTTCTGTTATTACTCCTGGATTCAGGTACAGAGCTTGAAAATGCCTGCAGTCCTGCCCAAGTCACTGATTGACCATCAGAGAAAGTGTTCTTTAATATCAAGATGCCACACTTTTCCTTATTTGATTTCACTTACTTTAACATCAGCAATCCCACTAAGCAGCCACAGGAAGGTGTTATCAGCTAATTTAGTCAAATCTGCCAATATTTGTGATTAATAACATGCAGAAAGTGGGAGTCAAAAGCGTGGACCATAAACACACATTTAATTTTGTGTATTGTCACAGTGCCACCATAGATTGTTCCTGTGAGACACGCAACACAAAAAGTTACACATTTCATGTTTTTGTTTTTTACCAGAAATACTGTTCAGGTAATAATTTAACTTTAACCCTATCTTACCTTTATCCTGAAATTTTGCTTAACACCATTAAGCTGCAACTTTTAAACAGCAGGAAACAAAGGAGAGAAGAAGCAGCAATCTCAAATCGATTTCTTTGGAAAGTCCATTCGAGTTAAGTAATATTTTCTTTCTTGCTGCCTCATTCTTGGCTCTGGTTTTATCCACGCAGTGCTTTAACCATCGTTAAGTTCTCTCCTCTGCCCTGGTTTGCAGTTGTCAGTCTTCCTTTATACGCCACAACTGAGAGCTGCTGCAGCTGTCCATGATGATGTGTAAGCAGTTTCAAGTGAGCAACGTGTTTTATCAGTGAAGTTTACCCTAGCATGTTTCATCGTGGCAGTACTGCTGGGCTTCAGTAAACATGCACATTAATGCAAATGCATATGAAGTTTGGAAAAATTAATCCAAATGCGGTGGAGTTATTTAAGAGATAACGCATTCACAAAATTCATGCTGCCGCTCAATACAGAAAATCTGGGCATCAAATGACTCGTCATTTTATCTGACACAGCAGTGAGAAGATTCATCCACACACACACACACACGCACGCACGCACGCACACACACACACACACACACACACACACACACACACACACAGGTGAGTGATGTGCAAACCAGCTGCGAAACACAGAATTGAGCATCTTGTATCTGAGTGCCACTCAAAGCAAACGAATGCAACAGCATTAAAACACAAAGGGAGGTAAAAGAAAATTAAATAAAACAATTTATTCCATCACAAGATGACACACAATCAGAGATAAGTTATTTCAGTATATTCACGCCCTGACGCTGAGCACATTAGGAACAAATTGAAACACAGCCGTGCTGCTTCGGTTTTGCCTTGTCACCACTGATGACTTAGTCCTCGATCATAAAATTTCTGCAGAAGCCTTGTGTTCATTTCAGCCTCTCTCTGGCTCCAAAACTCTTTATCACTGTCACCATGGAAACAGGGAAAGCCCCACACGTTTCCAAGGGAACCAGATGGAAAATATGCTTTTTTTTCCCTTTTCTTTTTTTCGTGGCAGTATATGAGAGCTTCTCTGCAATGCTGCTCTGTTCTGAGTGTGTGAACGTGGGTGTGTGTATTCCCGGTGGTCCCACATTTGATTGGGAAAGCTCCGATTTAGCTGAGCCTGCAAATGTTGCCCAGTTCACTTGGCCATGTCCTCGGCCACAGCCTTCCCCATTTTATCTCTGAGGTAGGCTAATTTCTGCCACTCTGTCTTGAGCTCCAGCCACTCGTAATACGGCACCTGAAAGAAAATAAAACAGACAAAGCATGTGTTTACAGAGCTGATGACCATCTGTCACCATTAAAGATGTATATTTAAAATAAAATGTTGGTTTTCACTCTTAGATTCATATAGTTGGTCAGTTAATACAGTCTGAAACACTGCAACCCGACAAGCAAGTGAGTCCACTGTTGGCTAAGGAGATTGTCCTAGATGAGAGAAGAGACAGAGCTTGGATTGGCCTAGATGAGGCAGAGCTGCGGCTGGAGCTCTATTTATACCACAGACTGCAGCGGGGCCCACCTGACTCTCAGCTCTACAAGTATTAGCTCCATTGTTTGCACACAATCAGCCTGACAGAAACAGCAGCAGCGGCGGTGCTGGTTCTCTGCTTCTTTTCTTTGAAATATTGCTCACGAGCAGAGAAAAAAAACAGAAGATCTCTATTTCAGTTGGCTTTAGTGTGTGTCTGAGTTTGGGCAATAAAAAAAACTAATCTAAAGAACAAACAGAGCTGTTCAGCCTATATAGAGAAAATTATTCAGTCACTGTGGGGGGAAAAACACCACCATCTCAGGCACTGCTACAACGCTGGCTTCTACTCACCTCTACTGTGATGAAGCCAGCCAACTGAAGATGTCGCTTCATCATGACAAAACGTCCCAGAAGGTCTTTACTCTTTGAGCCAAAGTTGGGAAATTCCCAAGATAGGAAAGCTACCCTAAAAAAAAAAAAAAACATATGTGGGGAAAAAGGAGGACAAATATATTTAGATTCCTGGAGCAAAAGATGCTGCAACATTAAAAAGCTCAAAATAAATCTTTAAGTACCCAAACCCACATGACTCTTCCCTATGACTCACCGTCGTGCTCCTGTGGGTAAAGCCTGATCTCCTCCTCCGCTTGGTAGATGAGGGGCTTTTATTGTTACCATGTCAACTGGTTTGTTGTCAGCATCCACGACCAGCTCACCATCTGAGAACATAAAAAACAAAACCGCTCTAGTAGTGATGATGCATGTAATCTCATATTATATCTCCAGGCTTATTATATCTCCTTACCAATAGTCCATCCATACACTGTGTCAACACCAATGCGAAGAGCCTCTGACCTCCCGCCCACAAACTTCAGTAATGTTTCTCTCAGGGTTCTCTGCAGAGGGGACAGGGGGGAGCTGCTGGCCAGGAAAGACGGGACACTCTGAGAGGACAGAGTATCCAAAGAACCAGGATGCTCCAAGCTGAGAGTAGCAGCGATATGCAAGAGCTTCAGTTTGTAGTTCTCTGCTCGAGCTGGACTTCCTTCTATAGTGAGGGAAAAAAAACACAAAGGAAAGAGAATGAGTGACGACAGCTCACTGGCAACAGGGCTTCCAAAACCCTTACAAGAAGGTTTGAGGAAACAAAGCAATTTTTTGTCTCTACAGGAAAATGGGACTGATGATCAATCTTGTCCTGTCAGAAGTATAGTGGTGTGGTACTGCCATCTGCTGAGCAGGAATGGTATTTAGGTAGTTAACCATAAATGCCCAGAAAGACACTACAACACAACGTTAAAAAAAGAGAAAAACAGATGGGAATCAGAGAAATCTGAGGTCATATATATATATATATATATATATATATATATATATAAACACCCAGCACGCCCCTGCGGGCGGTTTATCCTTCAAGCTCGGGTCCTCTACCAGAGGCCTGGGAGCTTGAGGGTCCTGCGCAGTATCTTAGCTGTTCCCAGGACTGCGCTCTTCTGGACAGAGATCTCCGATGTTATTCCCGGGATCTGCTGGAGCCACTCGCCTAGCTTGGGAGTCACCGCACCTAGTGCTCCGATTACCACGGGGACCACCATTACCTTCACCCTCCACATCCTCTCGAGCTCTTCTCTGAGCCCTTGGTATTTCTCCAGCTTCTCGTGTTCCTTCTTCCTGATATTGCTGTCATTCGGAACCGCTACATCGATCACTACGGCCGTCTTCTTCTGTTTGTCTACCACCACTATGTCCGGTTGGTTAGCCACCACCATTTTGTCCGTCTGTATCTGGAAGTCCCACAGGATCTTAGCTCGGTCATTCTCCACCACCCTTGGGGGCATCTCCCATTTTGACCTCGGGACTTCCAGGTTATACTCGGCACAGATGTTTCTGTACACTATGCCAGCCACTTGGTTATGGCGTTCCATGTATGCCTTGCCTGCTAGCATCTTGCACCCTGCTGTTATGTGCTGGATTGTCTCTGGGGCATCTTTACACAGCCTGCACCTGGGGTCTTGCCTGGTGTGATAGACCCCAGCCTCTATGGATCTTGTACTCAGAGCTTGTTCTTGTGCTGCCATGATTAGTGCCTCTGTGCTGTCTTTCAGTCCAGCTTTGTCCAGCCACTGGTAGGATTTCTGGATATCAGCCACCTCCTCTATCTGCCGGTGGTACATACCGTGCAGGGGCCTGTCCTTCCATGATGGTTCCTCGTCTCCCTCCTCTTTCTTGGGTTTCTGCTGCCTGAGGTATTCACTGAGCACTCGGTCAGTTGGGGCCATCTTCCCAATGTATTCTTGGATGTTCGTTGTCTCATCCTGGACTGTGGTGCTGACACTCACCAGTCCCCGGCCCCCTTCCTTCCGCTTAGCGTACAGCCTCAGGGTGCTGGACTTGGGGTGAAACCCTCCATGCATGGTAAGGAGCTTTCTTGTCTTTATGTCAGTGGCTTCTATCTCCTCCTTTGGCCAGCCTATTACCCCAGCAGGGTACCTGATCACGGGCAGGGCGTACGTGTTGATGGCCCGGATCTTGTTCTTACCATTCAGCTGACTCCTCAGGACTTGCCTGACCCTCTGCAGGTACTTGGTGGTTGCAGCCTTTCTAGCGGCCTCTTCATGGTTCCCATTTGCCTGCGGGATCCCCAGGTACTTGTAACTGTCCTCTATGTCTGCAATGTTGCCTTCTGGTAGTTCAATCCCCTCAGTTCTGACTACCTTCCCTCTCTTTGTTACCATCCGACTACACTTCTCCAGTCCGAAAGACATTCCAATGTCATTGCTGTATAGCCTGGTAGTGTGGATCAGTGAATCGATGTCTCGTTCACTCTTGGCATACAGCTTGATGTCATCCATGTACAGGAGGTGGCTGACAACTGCTCCGTTCCGTAGTCGGTATCCGTAGCCAGTCTTGTTAATGATCTCACTGAGGGGGTTCAGGCCTATGCAGAACAGCAGTGGGGACAGAGCATCTCCTTGGTATATATATATATATATATATATATATATATATATTTTTTTTTTTTTTTTTTTTTTCCCTTAAAAATTTCCTTCCTGTCTTGCCTATATAGCCCAGACAGTTTCGTGGTTAGCATCCCTGCATTGCAGTTACATTGATTCAGTCACTCAGCTCTACTTCACCAGCTACTGTGAGTGGTAAGAGGTCTATACAATTGTCTTTATTTGTGCACACCAACCACAGTTAGGGTTAAAACCTGTGATTAAGAAAACTACGGGGCCAATTCATTTTCATTTATCTATTCCCTTTATTTAACAAGGAAGTGCCACTGAGATCAAATCTGGTTTTACACAGGAGACCTTGCAAAGGTAGCAACCGAACAAACTCAAAATCTCTCAAAAACTGAACAAACACAACATAAAATGCAAGAGACACTCGGAGAACGCAGACCACCACCAAGGCAGCTCAGTATTTATTTTAAAGGGAACAGTATCATATTTTGTATCTAAATTCCATTTTCTTTTAAATATACTTTAAGAAGTTTGCACTAAAGGTAAAACAAGCATTAGATTATTGTAATGCACATAAAGTCAGAATAAAATGAATCAACTGCACTAAAAAAGTATCCCATGCCAACATGTTCCTGTCAGCTCTTTATTCTGGTATGACTATTTAGTTTACAATCTTTGAGCTGCTTTATGTATCGGTCTCCATGACAGCTGTGGTGAACATTTCCTCCATGTTCAGCTTGTAAAACTTTCAGCCTGTGGTATCACATAGGTGCTGTGTGGGGATTCGGCTCTGAATTGTGGGAGGGATGTTTTTTAAGTCTTTTATTTTATTTGGCAAAACAATCTTTGTGCTGGTTTTCTGGGTCTGATTGGATGTCCTGCTGTTATCATCTGGTGTTTCTGCCTCAACACATACCAGGAATTTTGGTAATGTGATAGGGGCTTCCTTATCAGTTACCTGAAGCACATTCACCAACCTCTCCTACTTTAAAGGAGCAGGCTGTGTATTTCACCCTGAACGTCTGACAATTTAGAGGCAACCTGATTTACTTGTGTGAGCCTGCTGTGTCACATAAAGCGCATATCTGCAGAACTGAGAATTGAGGATAAACGCACACACAGTACCGAGTCTTACCTGAAAGTTTGGAAACGTGATTTTGCTGTATGAGGGGAATGAGATAGTGGGGTTTGGCCTGCTGTAGCACACACAGAGACCAAACCACATCCGTTTTCAGAAAGGGTTCCAGGCCTGAGAGAGCCTTCTCCAACACAGAGTGCACCTTTAAGCAAAACAGCACAGAGAGCAATCGTTTCAGTTAGGAAGCAGAACGAAATGTGCACAATCAACAAAAAGCCTTTAATGACATTAGCACCTTGTTAAAGAACTCTTCTCCTTTGCTGGGCTGAAAGCCCAGTCTGGCAAAAGTCATGAGCAGATTACACAGCTGAGAAGTAGTATACTTGTCGCTGTTTGCTGTGTAGTGCTGATAAAACAAAATGTATAGAGAGAGAATTTGAAATCACAGATGCACAATGTTTTGAAAATGACTTTTATCAGGGGCTGATTACTCACCTCAGCAAAGGCTTCAAAGAGAGGCATATGGAGCCATTTGAGAAAACCAAGTGACTTAGCACAGCGTGTGATGTCAGCAGAACTGAGCTCAGGGACTCTGGGTAATAGCTCCGAGGCCATTCGCTGAAATACCTGAGAATGGTGGAAACTCAGCTTCCCTAAAAGCAATGATAAAGGTTCTGTTGTTAGCAGCGCAGAGTGTGTGAGCAGACAGTCATATACAAAACACATTCATCCCTCATTCATCATGTTTATCAAACCTAATATAAAGACTTGTGATGATAACACATACATTGCCTATTATTTATGGTGTTATTACCGTATGCAAAGGCCATGTCCATTATCAAAGGTGTGGTGAACTCTGCCGAGGGTTTCTGGAGAAGGTGGTAGGACAGAGCCCTGAGAAGTGGAACGCTTCTGCGACTCTGAGCTGCCAAAGATACACAGACTTTGCGAATATCTTCTCCTGAAAAGCCCTCTGCAAGCTCCAAAGCCTAAAAGTGGAGAAAGAGGATCCTTCATATGATTTCAATATATGTCAAGTCAAATCAGTGTATTCATATAGCACATTAAACACAACTGATCTTGCCCAGCTGCATAAGCAATTAAAATTAACAAAGAAACAACACAAGTAATTAAAGAAGAATAAAAACAATAATAATAATAATAATAATTAGGGAATGGAGTAATAATATAAAAATAATAATAGTAAGTTAGATGAAAACAGTAAAATAATACTAGAAGAAATGCACAGAGGAAAATGACAGTAAGCTGAGGCAACATATATTTACATATCCCACTCTTAGGTTATATTTATACTCCAAAAGAACTTAAATGAAAGAAGAAGATGACTGTATCATTGCCTTAAATACTAGGTAAAATCTCTGTACAGAGTTTTATTTATATGGACACAGTGTCTAACTCTAAGTTACTTTCACTGTGCTGCCACTACAGACACAATCATTTTTATCATTTCTAATCAACACATTAATATTTCAACTTTTTCTATAATATATATATAAAATTTCACACGTGCTTTCTCCATTTAGCAATCTCAAGGGATTGCATGCAAATGACTTTAACCCAGTGAGAAGGGCCAAACTTTTAAAACACAGAAATCTGCCTAAAACACTGACATTAAAACTTTAAACTTCAAAACTGGAACTTTAACCGTGTTTTAAAGGTGACCGTTGTTTGAAGTCTGATACCTTGTCCTCCAGTCTGTCCATCAAGCTTGGCGACATGCGTTCTCCTTTGGATATCAGCGCACTGACAGTTTTCGTATCATCAATCTCAGTCCAGCGCAGTTCAAGTTGTTTAAGCGTAGCGTTCACTAGTTCCACATCCTGCTGACCTTTCCTGCCTGCTCCCCAGTCTACCAAGTAGCCCAGCTGTCTGTACGTCAGCCTTCGAATTCTCCACAGGACTTCTGTCTGGACAGAACTGAGCACCGGATCACCGGGGGAAACGCCCATAATCCAGAGAGTTCGCAAGACAGACACTAGACTGCTGTTCCACACAGAGGCCACCTAGAATACACAAAGATAAATGAGATATTTATCTCAACAGACAAGCTTAAAATCCTTTTTTTGAACGTTGATAACTTTAATAGATGAGGGCAGAGCTAGTGCACTTCACTCATGTACCTGCCGAGATAAAGTATTCATCATATCCAGGAGCCTTGAATCCATCATCAGTTCTGGTTGTTGTTCCTTAAACTTTCCCTTGGTTTTTAGTACCAGCTGGGCCCACTTCATGAGGGTGGTGGCAGCTTGATTACCATTACCTCCATACTTTTCCCAAGCAGACAGGATGTCCTCTGGCACTGTTGCCTTGTCCACCGATTCATCCAGCTGTGTGCGAGTAGGGCTCACTGAATAGTGGTCTTCTTTGGTAACTGCTGTTCTTTCACACATTGACCTCTCTGTGAGCCATGGCCAGCCCTTGGCTCTTTGAAACTCTGCAGGCCCAGCAGCAGATAGAGGTAGGCGAGCAGCAGCAGCAGCTGAGGCCTGAGAGGAGGACCTGCAGAGCAGACGGGCACATCTGCCCAGGAGGCGGCCAGCCATGGAGTCTGAGAGACAGAGAGTGACTAAAGACAGGTAAGAAGGGCTTTCTCACGGCTCACCAGCTGGTGTCACCATCCCACTTTAAACCTGAGGGGGCAGTAAAGAATTCAACATTAAGTGTGGCTATATGAAAAGGGTCGCCTTTTAAATCTCACTACAAGTTAACACATTTTCAAGTCCGCCAAATGCTTTAGCCATGTTTCATCTTCTACTTGTGATACAGATTTCCTGAACAGCGTCGCTAATGGTGATAAAAGTGGTTGTGTAACCAGTGGTACGCAGTTTTTCTTCGTCAATAATGCATCTAAACCTAGCTCTGCAGTACATGCTACTGTAACGCTGATTAAAACCCATCTTCTTTACACGGAACCCGGCAGCAAGAGAGAACACGCTGGTCTTGTCATGTAACGTTGAATCCTGACCTTGTAGAGAGGAAGAGGCGCAGTGAAACGCCGGTCTGCCATCTACCTCCCCTCATAATACTCGTGTCTGTGCGTCGGAGAGCAGACTCACTGCACGGTTTCACCCGCTACCCAAATAACCAAAGGCTTACCTTTAATTTACGATCATTTTGGCGAAAGTTGTTCACATGGAAAGTGTCTAGGAGAGGTGGTCGCAGAAAATTGACGTCGTCGGACGCTGTCACGTGATCAGCGGATGTCGCTGTCATTGGCTGGAAATGTTTCGAGTCGCCCGACAAGAATCGAGAGTCCAGGTCGCGTTCAATAGTGTGTGTTTGAATCTATTTTATAATGTAATGCATTTCTATATAAACCAAATCCAAACGTTCACCAGTTCATGAATGAAATGAAGCTCACATTCAGGGCAAATCTGTCTTATTTGCAAGCTACTTAGTTTACCGTCACAGTTGGTGTGAACGCTCTCATCACACTTGACAGGAGAAAGCACTGTGCAAAACTCTTGAACCACCCATTGCATTACTTTGTTATATTTTGCTTACATTTTTTTTCTTCTTGAGAAATAGTTCTACAGATTTTCTGAGGGTCGGTCAATCTTTCGACATTGGCTGCTTTTTCATTCGTCAGCACTGTCCTTGTACCTGGCCATTTTCACAGGAATTGGGCTTTCTCTTTTTCTTCTTCTTCTTCTTTTTTGTTTTTGATCAGCCACTTAACATTGACCAAAGAATCATTAAAAAAGGGGTGAACCAGTGCTGTGTCTACACATAACAGACAACTTAGCAAAGAACTAATTTTAAATTCTATCTTTAGGCACAAAAACCCATCACTAGTTCCCATTTTATTTTCTATATTATTGTAGGTTACCATTTTGACAGGCAAAGTGATTTCCAAAGAGCTACAGCAAAAACAAAAACTTGGGGAAACCAGAGCGGTGGAGGCAGGGCTGGACTGTCTGAATGTGGCATACCTGGATTTAATGGGCCAATGGAAAGTCTAATGAAAGTGGTGAAAAGGTGGAGCTGAAAAGCTGAGAGAGAGAGAAAAACAAACAAACAAACACACACACACACACACCAGTACTTTTATGGTGACTTTCTCACAGTCACAGGAGGCTGCTGTTGTTAGCATTAGTCATGGAGAAGTGCAGGAGGCGGGACAGCAGCCCCAACAACAGAGTGAGGAAGAGACAAAGGAGGGGTTAAATGAACTCGGTAAGAAAATAGATGGAGGGACATAATAAGGAAGGGAGAAGTTCAAGGGTTCAGGCAAAATGAATGGCTACTTGACCAGTGAATGGCCACTGCTTATAGTACCAACTGACTAAAACTTGTGTCAGTTTCAATAATAAATATATACTGAATAATCATGGTGAGCCACCTCGACTAAGAGTTCAGCCCTGGATGGAGGACAAAAGAATAAGTAGCAGCCCAAAACACTATTTACAACAGATGAATAGTATCTGAAAGTCATGTTCTCATGAAATTGGAAACAATTAAGCAAAGTCCTGATACAGAACATGAGATATGCATCTGGACCTTTATTCTACCCATCTACTGTTTGCTAGAGCCTCATCAGAAATGGTCTCTGTGCAAGGTTGGCTGTAATGAAGACATGCTTAAGGAAGAGAAACAGGGAGAAAAGGCTGATATATGTCAAATTACATAAACTGAACAAAAATCAGTGGCGAGAGGTCTGATGGAGCAATATTTAAAAACTTGAAATTTTGCGTTCAAGCCATTGTCAGTATGTATAAATGAGGAAGGGAGGGTGGTACAACAATGAGTGTCTGCAGACATCTGTAAAAACACGGCAGAGGCTCTGTCATGTTTGGGCCCTGCAGACGACAATCTGAGCAGAGAGTTTCCCCTCACCTATCCACCCTCCAGCACTGCGTTCTTAGAGCTGATAAAAGTACTTTGATTATCTAACCACTGTACAGACTATTATACAGTGTGGTATAATATTGACTCCCTTAAACACAGCTTATCGTACCTGCTATTTATCTTTTTATTTACACAGCATGCAAAGAGTTCTACGTAGGAACAGGTAAGGGACAGTATGACCTTAACTCCGTTTGGTACATAACCACAGGCTATTATAGTTAAAGTATATGTTGATACATAAATCAACTCTGAACTGTCCATTCATTATTTTTAAATGTATTTCTAAAAATTACATATTTTTTCTTCTTTGCGTCTTTCCAATCTAATATCTGATAAGCAAAGTCCAAACTGAGTCAAAACTACTAAACGTTTTGTCCCTCAACACGACGGTCTCTATACAAGCTAAATCTTTTTTTGTACTTATTAACCACATAGCCTATTCATCATTACAGTTTTTTGATTTGGATTAAATCAATTGATTTGCAATTGCTAATGTTTAAAAATCAAATAGCCAGTAAAGGTGGAGATTCAGAATAAGGTAGAAGGAACTGGTAAAATTAATATGCATCATCTCATTGACATTAATATAGCAGATAATAGACCCAGATACTCACATTATATCACATGCATATTTGAATGGGTTCTTTAGCTATTTGGTAAAGCACATATATGTGATCTATTGCTCATGTTTTTGTTTTGTTTTTTTGCTTTACTTTTTATTTTTAATGCTGTGATGCAGCTGTAGGAATCACAAACGAACATACATGGCAACCACATTCCACACCTGTGGATAGACAGGAGTGCATTAATAGCATGTGGTGGTAGTTTGGGGTTAATGCTGTTAACGGAGGAGGATATGGGCTTAGACCGAACGAGCATGAGCTGTCACAGTGCCAGTCTCTGCGACACTCAGCTTGCAGCGGGAGGCAAGCGACATCAGTGAACACGCTGACACCATTAACCTTCCTCTGTGGTCGAGGTAACCTGCTCCAGCACCGCGGATAAGCTGAGATTGGCAGCAGGTGTGACATCTGATTAACACAAGCTGCAGGAAATTTCCCCTCTGATGTTTTTGTTTGTATTTTGCTTTGTGGAGCTGCAGGCCGTCATTGGCTGTCTGGTCCTGTGGCACAGCTGTTAGGCTGTGAATTTTAGTTATGTCTGTTTTTTCACATCTTTTCCATCAGAACTACATTTTATTATATACTTATATAATTAGTAATAATCAGTGAATTATTTTCAATAATTCAGTCAATTAGATGTCTGAATTTATCAGAATCTATCAATGTAAAGTGGATTGTTGTTCAATATTGGGAGGTAGTGGGTGCACTGCAATGTTAGGATTATGTGGTTGGAATGACATTGGTCTCTATTAACCTTCACTGTTCCTTGATTTAATTTCATTCAGTTTATCAGGAAAAACATGCTAAGGTTAGATAAGAGATACACAATACAGTTTCACTCGTATCATAAGCTTGTGTGTGTGTGTGTGTGTGTGTGTGTGTGTTCCGTGTAACCTGACTAGAGGTGACATTTTACGCAGGCTGCTTGATAAACACGAGTCTGTTTCCAGCAGTGTGAGTGCGCATGTGCAAATTAAAAGGACTTTTTGAGGTATAAAAACCTTTCCCAGAAAATTTGTTGTGTCTCAGACCATTGTGTGTGTGTGTGTAAGATTGCGTGTGTGTGAGAGAGAGAGTGAGAAACAGGGCGCGTGTTCGGGACTGTACCTTAAGTGACAAAATTTCGGGGGCAAAGAAGGACAGAGTGGTGTGGACCTCCATTGATTTGGGAGAACCTTCCCGTGTCACACCTGCAACCATGAAAGTAGGTGACACAGAATATTATGAATTAAGTGTGAAAAAGAGCAGCAGGTCGATCTAATATAAGAATAAAATGGACCTGTTTTGTAGTTTCTGGTATATGTGGGAATGGGTTCAAAAAAGCGTATATGTTTATAGATGTCTATAAATAACTGTGCAGTATACAGAAATGCCTCAGTTGAAATTAGCAATACATAATTTCAGATATATACATAAATACATACGTATTATTTATCTAACTGTACAGTTCATCTGTGGGTTTTGTAATGAAGTGGTAAAAAAATAATTTAACAAAAAACTCATTTAAGAAGCATTTAATGTTAGCAATACAAAGGTCACATTGAAGGGTACTGTGTATACCAAATGTATGAAATTATTTTTGTTTTGGTCTCTTCACCATCAAAAATATATGGACTTAAGTATTGTTTCCATATCTACCTGCATTCAGGACTCATACGACATGTTCGAAATGAATGGCGACATGGACAAGAAGAAGAAGAAAAAGATGAAGAAGAAGGAAAAGCTGGAGGGCATGAAAAAAGAAATGGATATAGTGAGTGATTTTAAGAAAGCTCTGTTCTTTTATCACCTTTAATCATGTAGAAAGGATTGGGCGTTAGTTGAATAAAGGCTCTATCACTTTCCACGTTACTTTTATGACTTATTCCAGCTGCTGTTGAGATCTGACCAAATGCATCAATTTAGATATGAGTACATAACCTTAGCTCACTCCCCTTTGGAAGATTTCTGAATCTGTAATTTTGTCTGTCTCCTTCTGCAGGATGACCATGAAATAACAACTGAAGAGCTTGAAATGAGGTACACCACCAGTGTCGATAAAGTAAGACATTTCTCATCTTTTATTTCAGTCTTGTTTATTTATTATTTATTATGCAACATTAAACAAGACAAAGGCAGTGCCTCTGTCCTTTTTTAAAGTTCACTTTTTTTCATGTGTCTTGCTCTGTACTCCATCCACAGGGCTTGACCTCCTCATTCGCCCGAGAGGTCTTGGAGAGAGATGGTCTTAATGAGCTGAAGCCTCCTAAAGGAACTCCTGAGTATGTGAAGTTTGCCAGGCAGCTGGCTGGAGGCCTCCAGTGTCTCATGTGGGTTGCCGCTGTTATCTGCTTCATCGCCTTTGGAATTGAACTTGGAAGAGGGAACCTCACAAGCTTTGATGATGTGAGTCGGCACTCTTCCCTTTCTCTTGCTTCTCCTTTAGTGTACAACTGAACCGAATGCATTATGGCTCATGTAAATTGATTTGAGCAGGAAGTATCGGAGAGAACTGGGAGGTAAATGAAGAGAGACTGTGGGAAGGAGGGCAACGACGTCCTATTTTAACATCCTCTGTCTCTCTCTCTCTCTCACTCCAGCTGTACTTGGCCATTGTCCTTATTGCTGTTGTCGTGGTAACCGGTTGTTTTGGTTACTACCAAGAATTCAAGAGTACTAACATCATTGCCAGCTTCAAAAACCTAGTTCCACAAGTAAGTTGCACAAATGCAGGTGTCAAAATGTTACCAAATGTTGGCCTATATTATTAATGACGTCTGTTATATCTCTCTGGCCTTCATGTTTTAATCCTCTTTCATCTTGTCTAATCTGGCAACCCACTCTCCAACATTAGCAAGCCCTAGTAATCCGTGATGGTCAGAAGAACCAGATCAATGCTAACGAACTAGTGGTGGGGGATCTGGTGGAGATCAAAGGAGGAGACAGAGTCCCTGCTGATATTCGCATCATCACTAGTCAGGGCTGCAAGGTAAAATACACACATACTGCAGTGCACTGTGGACAGGATACTGTCCTATAGCATTGGATGCTTTATTAGAAATGTTATAATGCTATGTTATAATGCAGGCCTATGGTCAAAGTTTAAAAAGTAAAATTTCTTTAAATAACACGAGTTGATGATTTGAATAATGGAGGGACACTAAAAGGTTCACATTTACTTGGCTAATGGAATTAAAAACATGAAAGAGCTCGGTCCATTATCGCACACCTCTGTTTCTTATCTCGATTTCAACATGCAGATATGTAGGAAATCTTTTGTAAATATACTTTGTGTGCCAGGTTGACAACTCGTCCTTGACTGGGGAGTCTGAACCACAAACCAGGAGCCCCGAATGTACTCACGAGAATCCCCTGGAGACCAGGAACATTGCTTTCTTCTCCACAACCTGTCTGGAAGGTACATTAGATAATAGGGTTGGCTTTTGTACTCTTTAACACATTATCTTTGCCTAAAATAGGCCTATGATGGCTTCTGCTAATATTTTTCAGTTTGTTGTGAAGCAGAAGCAGTAACTAAACACGGTAAACAAACATACAGTATCTCCTCTCCTCTCCAGGTGTGGCCACTGGCGTGATCATTAACACAGGCGATCGTACCATCATCGGTCGGATTGCCAGCTTAGCAAGTGGTGTCGGAAACGAGAAGACGCCTATCGCTATCGAGATTGAGCATTTTGTGGACATCATTGCTGGTCTTGCGATCTTTTTTGGGTTTACCTTCTTTGTGGTTGCCATGTTTATTGGATATGCCTTCCTGGAAGCCATGATCTTCTTCATGGCTATTGTGGTGGCTTATGTGCCAGAAGGGCTACTTGCTACAGTAACCGTAAGTTTCACATCTACTGTAACATCTGTGTGTGTCAAATACCTGTCTGTCTTATAATAAGAGAACCCAGCTTTACAAGTGCTCATTTTGAAGAATCACGTGTTGTGTATTAGTACACAGTTACTCGTTTTCTCTGTGGTTCTTCTTTGTAGTAACACACCAGCCCATAACAAACTGTTTCTTTTGGACAGGTTTGTCTGTCTCTCACTGCTAAGCGACTTGCCAGGAAGAACTGTGTTGTGAAGAACCTGGAGGCCGTGGAGACATTAGGTCAGCATATCAGACTGTTACTCAGCGGAGACAGCTTATTATAAAATCACTTCATGATGAAAGGGATCATTTTATTTATAATTAGATTATTTAAAGTCTCACTGAGTTCAATTGTGGTGATAAAATCATTGCAAGTTTGGCAATATTTAGATATTAGTTAATAATAATGTGCTGAGTGCTTTTCCACAGGCTTGACAGTTTATATCTGTCTGTGTGTTAAATTGTTTTGGGGGTTTTTTTGGCTGTTTTATTGTCTCAAGTTATAATAAACCTACATTTTTTATGTTTTCTCTTTCATATGAAGCTTATGTAATGAAATGTCTTATGAATAAAAACTGTCATTGCCATTCATCAAAAAGTTTATCACGTATGCAATTCATAACATCGTAAAAATATCCTCATGAAATCCAGTCTCTTGTACATTTAGAAGACGCGTGTGTAACCTTTGACCCTTGTGTGCTTAGGCTCCACTTCAGTGATCTGTTCGGATAAGACGGGCACACTGACCCAGAACAGGATGACTGTAGCTCACCTTTGGTTTGACAACCACGTTCACGCTGCTGATACCACAGAAGATCAGTCTGGTAAATAAGCACATTTAAAGCAGTGCCTTTTGAAATCACCCAGTTGTATTGCTGTAAACAGTTCTATAACAATAATCAAATATGCATAGGTCAAAGTTTCGATCAGTCATCAGAGACATGGCGTTCCCTGGCGAGAGTTGCAGCCCTCTGCAACAGAGCTATATTCAAACCGGACCAGGAAGGAATACCCATTCCTAAGGTACAGGATGATCTCTGGTGTTACTGTCTCATATGTACGTAATTACGTGAACTCTGTGCTATTTAATTAAACTTGGTTTGACTTGATTTGGAGTCAGCTTGCATATAGTGCAACTCTGGCCCTGCAAAATGTTGCATTTAGTCTTGCTTTATTATAAACATTATATAAAGTTATAGTAGCTCGGTGGCCCATTATCTAACTCTTTCATGAAAAGATTTGTTCTCATCACATTGCTTTTACCGCCTCTCATAGCGGATTGTGGTTGGAGATGCATCTGAGACTGCTCTGCTCAAGTTCACTGAGCTCACTGTAGGAAACACCATGGACTACCGAAACCGCTTTAAGAAAATTGTGGAAGTGCCTTTCAACTCTACCAACAAGTTTCAGGTAGCAACAGAGATATTTTGTCATGCTTGATGAATCCCTGCATTCTTAATGATAAAAAAAAGATCATTTTGTGGTCACCTGGAGCTTTACATTACTTAATTGTCTTGTCTGATCCTTAGCTGTCTATCCATGAACTAGAGGATCCGCTGGACCTGCGTTATCTGCTGGTGATGAAGGGAGCACCAGAACGTATTTTGGAACGCTGCTCCACCATTTTGGTAAAAGGCCAGGAGCTGCCGCTGGACGAGCAGTGGAGCGAATCCTTTCAGACGGCTTACATGGACCTGGGAGGGCTGGGAGAAAGAGTACTGGGTTAGAGTGCTTCTCATTAAAATGTTGCTAGAGTTGTTTGTTTTTCCCGCCACACACTGTTGGAGGTTTGAGCAAATCTTTCAAAACATTTTCACTGTAATCAGCTTTGTTTTATGGCCCGTAATAATTGATAGTACATAATTAATTTTGGTGGTGCTTTGGGTTTTGTATTTTTAACCATCCTTCCCTGTGCTCCCAGGTTTCTGTCACCTTTATCTAAATGAGAAAGAGTTTCCTCGTGGCTATCACTTTGAAACGGATGACATGAATTTCCCCACATCTGGATTGTGCTTTGCTGGCCTCATCTCAATGATTGACCCACCAAGAGCCACTGTACCCGATGCAGTGATGAAATGCCGTACTGCTGGTATCAGGGTGCGTTACTATGGCCACACTTAAACGGCTTGTTTTTTAGATGGTTTGAGTTCTAAAAAAATAGTTTTTACTCACGTAATGCAATTTTTTTTTCTCATAACTTTAGGTTATCATGGTAACTGGAGACCATCCAATTACTGCAAAGGCAATAGCAGCTAATGTTGGCATCATCTCAGAAGGCAGTGAAACAGTTGAGGATATTGCCCAGAGGAAGCGCATACCTGTGGAACAAGTCAACAAGAGGTGACTGCATCGCTTCAGTCCACAGTTTAAACAATTCCCATTTCAGTGGCTTATACATTTGACTGTCTGTACATTTGAGTCTAATGTTTATTTCTCACAATCATTCAGCATATGTTGTGACAAATAAATAAACGATGTATATGTATGTGTCTGCACAGTGAAGCTCGTGCTTGTGTGATCAGCGGTGGCCAGCTGAAAGACATGAGCAGCGACGAATTGGACGAGGCGCTGCGCAACCATCCTGAGATGGTGTTTGCAAGAACATCCCCTCAGCAGAAACTGATTATTGTGGAGAGCTGTCAGCGTTTGGTAAATACAAATACACTGTGACCTCTCACTACCCTGCCTCCACCTCATAACTCGCGGCCTGACTTTTAAACTTGTTGTGCACATGTTTCATAAAAGCATATGCTAATATCTTACGGTCCCCTTACAGTAAGATATTAGATATTAGACCTTACTATGGCCCCCCTGTGAGGACAGTGAATGAAGAAGCAGCAGGGGAAGAGATTGGTTTGCTCATATCATTTTACCCAGTGTGTTCAGGTTAATGACTGTTTTCATCTTTCACCACCCCAGGGCTCCATTGTGGCTGTGACAGGTGATGGCGTGAACGACTCTCCCGCTCTTAAGAAGGCCGATATTGGCGTCGCCATGGGGATCGCTGGCTCAGATGCCGCGAAGAACGCAGCAGACATGATCTTACTGGACGACAACTTTGCTTCTATTGTCACCGGAGTGGAGCAGGGTGAGACTTGAGAAGAAACTCTGCTGTGTATTAAAAGTGGTCGTATGTAGAATGAATTTATATTTTCCTACTTAAAGTACTATTGATTTTGAGGTAAAACCTGTGGTAATTATAAAGATCCTGCAGTTGCTTGTACTAAGCAATGAACAGTTAAAGCTAAAGCACATTGAGTCCTTTTGTTGTCACACCTGTGTATGTGTGTCTGTAGGCCGTCTTATCTTTGACAACCTGAAGAAGTCTATTGCCTACACGCTAACAAAGAACATTCCTGAGCTGACTCCATATCTGGTCTACATCACCGTCAGCGTGCCTCTTCCTCTCGGCTGCATCACCATCCTGTTCATTGAACTGGCCACTGACATTGTGAGTAATTATGTCATTAGTACCAGTTCCTTAAGGAAGAAAATTGCTTAATTACAGTCATTACGCTGATAATTTGGTTTAACTGGTGATGATTGCTGTTATCCTATATTTGCTTGCACCACTCACACACAGTTTAGCCCTTAACAGTGGGTGATTTAGTGATATTAATATATTCTTCACTCTCATATGTGCTTTGGACTGATATCTCGTATGTTTATTTCTCTCTCTGGTGTAGTTCCCCTCGGTTTCTCTGGCATACGAGAAAGCAGAGAGTGACATCATGCACCTTAAACCTAGGAACCCCCGGCGTGATCGCCTAGTGAACGAAGCCCTGGCTGTGTATTCGTACTTCCAGATAGGTGCGACTATAAGTGTTTGTGACATTAAAATATACATGCAGTACAGTTTTACTATTGGAATTGCTTATCCCAGTTACCCTTAACTGAATGACAAACACAAAACTATCTCAGTCCATCCTGTAAAGTGCAGCAGATGAGATGGTACTGCTAATACTTAGAATATCTATTTTTGTCTCTCTGCATCTACATACTGTTTAGAAACTTCTGACCCTTTTTATTCTATGTATGTTTTAGGAGCCATTCAGTCTTACGCAGGTTTTACTGATTATTTCACCGCCATGGCTCAGGAGGGTTGGTTTCCACTCTTATGCGTTGGCCTGCGGGGTCAGTGGGAAGACGTCAAACTTCAAGACTTACAAGACAGCTATGGACAAGAATGGGTTAGCTTAGACCTTCTGTTTTACTTTCAGTGTTACTATAAGTGTTTTTGGTAATAGGGATATTTGTAATTTTTTTATGGAAGGACTTACTCTCTCATTTCCTCTTCTCTGTGTGCAGACCTACAGCCAGAGGCTGTATCAAGAATATACGTGCTACACCGTGTTTTTCGTCAGTATAGAGATTTGCCAGATCGCAGATGTGCTCATCAGGAAAACACGACGTCTCTCTGCATTCCAGCAAGGCTTCTTCAGGTCAGCAAAGACCCGTCTATACCATGACTTGCTACTAGCTAAATGTGAAGTGGGAACATTTCTAGTTTGTCAATAACTGTGAAACCAGGATAAAGTAGAAAACCAGCATAATTCCTGTCTGAGTGTTTAACTGTTATCCAAGATAGCTAACCCTGCTGATTGTCTTGAAGTTAAGCAAAAAGAGCTTAAAGTGCAACACATGAAACTAGAGTCAGGAAAGTGGCAACATTAGACGCTTGTATAGACACTTTTCTTAAGAGCTACAGCTGACTACAGAGTCTTTGTTAAACACTAATTTTGCAATTCCTAAACACAAAACACAAGTTTGCTACATTTATCTGGGAAATTTCCTATGTGTTTTGCCATAAAGGTAACTTTGGTCTAATAAGTGACTGTAACAAGATCCGACTGGGAGATTTTATGTTTTTGTGTGCAGGAACCGAGTCCTGGTGTCCGCCATAGTCTTCCAGCTCTGCCTGGGTAATCTGCTTTGCTACTGCCCTGGAATGCCCAATATCTTCAACTTTATGCCCATCAGGTAAAAACACAGGTCCTCATTTACATGGTCACCATCTTAAAATCATAGTTCAGACTGGATTGGAAAACAAATTGTCAGTAATCTACAGAACACATCTTTTATTAAAACATAATATTGAAACAATAGGTAGAATAGGTAGAACTTACACAATCATTTTTGCTTGTTAATAACCAAAAGGTTCTTTAAATGTTAACACGTTGGGTTATTTTCTCTTCAGGGTTCAGTGGTGGTTTGTTCCAGTTCCATTTGGTATTTTAATCTTTGTCTATGATGAGATCAGGAAGTTGGGAGTGAGAAGACACCCAGGAAGTAAGTTTAAAAATCTTCTTCTTCTTCAATCATCATTAAATTAAGCATTCTCATTCCATGACGATGAATCTATCTCTTGCTATTTCACAGGTTGGTGGGATCAGGAATTATACTACTGAGATCATAGAAGAAATTTCAGCCTTTCATCCAGTGACATGCATGAAAGCAGCCTTTATTCACAGAACATGACAAACCAGGAGAATGTCACCCAATTCAACACTTATCTGCATTTCACTGAGATTTATGTATTTAATTTAATTTCAGAAATTTATGAATTTTCAAAACTTCCTAAATGCTTTTGACAAAATAAAAAAGGGTTAATCACTATTTCAAAACTTCACAGATGTGTTTTTGCAAATCTTTGACTGATTGCATTGTATTTATATTAATAAGGAATTTTATGTCTGTCAAATCAATTACAAAATTCATAGTTTTTAATAAAATATGCTTCATGTGTGCTGACCTTTTCCAACCTACTATGTGTTTCACAGATGTTAACACTGCACATGTGATTCAGATGTTGGGTTATCAGTTTTAATGGTTAAGGATAACCTTTTTAAATTAATTTGGCAGAGGTCTTTATAGCTAATATGCAGTGCAACCATCATAAATACAAGCACACACAGATATTTTAGAAATTTGTCAAAAAATAATTTAAACTAAAATTATATCGTTTATTAAGCAAATAATAAACAATTTGGATTTTTACACCCAAATTTGAGCTGGCACATTGGACTTCTATTCAAATTAAAACAATTCTTTGATTTAGGATCTTAATCAAAAATCAAAATTAATGATTTTTTGCAAAACAGTACATTTGCAAATTTTTGACTAACAACGATATTTTGGCATTACAAATATAACTTTGATTAAAGACCTTGCACACATTGGTGTATTGACGATTAAAAACATAAAAAATGATTTTGATAACTACGAATAATGTTAATTTGCAGCAGTTGTGACATAAACCTTACACTGGGAGGTGGTCTAATACATTTGTTAAGCACTGTGTGCAAAAGAATTTCTCCAAGAGAAATTTGATTTCAGTTGTTTTTGAAAAACACCAATAAACTGACAACAATTCCATGTAGAACTGATATTTAAAGGATGGGGAGCATATGAATTAAAGTTTAAAATCACACAATCATGTGGCAGATTGAATCTTTTTACATGTTGTGAATATGCAAAAATGCCATGTTTAAGGGCTTTTTGAGATTAGGGGTTTTTTGTTCTTAGATATCATTTACATTTGAAATATTGGTACAAATGTTTTCCCCTTTTTTAGTCTTCAGCCTTTTCAACTTTGTTGTATTACTATCACAAATGATCTGTGTACAGTAACAGATAATGTGTCTTCAAACATGAGATATGAATTCATTTCCTGTGATATTTTGCTGTTTCATTAAAAAAGAAAAGTGTTGCAGCTCTTTTGAGGACTCCTTTTAGGAGTTTCCACTTTTTCCTTTCACAGAGGTAAACTTTGCATTAAAGTCTATTTTGCCATTATTTAGTGAACGTCACGCTTAAATACGACTTGAGTAACGACTTAAACCATAAATATTTTAGACAAGTGTTTACTGATGGTGTGAATAAATGAGAGGTAGGGTCATTTTTCTTCCACACATTCTTTTTTCAGCCAGATGAGTTGCACCCTGCTTTTTCTTTTTCTTTTTCTTTTTTTTTTACAAAAACAAATGTAATAATAATGCTGGTTTAAGACATGCATTGGCTTTCAGACTAACAAAACTGTTCAAAAATAGTAATTCTAGTAGTTCTTTTTTCTCTTCTTCTTCCATCTCTTTGGATCCTTCTTCTTTTTCGGACTCTATTCGACCTTCCAGATGGCGATCTTGCCGTCACGACACGCAGAGCCACTGAGGACATATCGATCCTCGGCAGAGCAGAGCGTCTGAACGCTGTCTGAATGGGCCTGCAGCTCCTTTGCTACCGTGTGGCTCTCTATGTCCACTACCAACACTTGGCTACTCAGCTGACCATTACACTGACCCCCAGCATCACTCCTTCCAACCCAGATCTAAGAATACAAAAGGACATCAATGAAAGGTTTCATTGGATAAATGAAAATTTTTGAATGATTAAAATAACTGAATGGTTGACATGTTTGTGTAAACCTCACAAGACATGCTGACAACAATAGTAAAAATATCAAATACAAAGCGGCAAATACAAGATCATTTCGTGACCTGACATGCTAATCACAGCTCACCTGGTCTTTGACACGAATCATACATGTGACCCCTGAACTTCCAGGCAGGGAGATTATTTTAAATGGATGCCTGTGATTGTTTGTGTGCCAGAGACACAACTCTACTGAGTCTGCACAGCCTGTCCACAGCTGTCCCCACTGAAACAAACACACAAAACACATGAACAATCCTGTAACTGAATTTCAGTGGCACATTGTTGCATCTACACTGTGACTGCATGCCACCTACTGACTGAGACATGGATTGACAGAATGAATCACCACTACCGTTCTTAATTTACAGACATATAAGCAAGGATTGTAAAGTCACCTCTGGTATATAAATGAAGCTGCTGAAACTACTGGGCATGCTCTGTAGGTCCTTATGAAGTGTTATCTTTCTTTGTGGTGTCCCGCTCTTTTTCACTTCCACAATGCCGTCACCACAACCTGCACGAACACACATCCTCAAATCATTATCCAAACACATTTGGCTTAAGGTGGCTTAATGTGTAGACATAATTGATCTACTTAGACCACCAAGAAAAAATGTTAGGCATTGTCCCAGATACCTCTGGGCAATGTATGTAAGCAATGAGAACAAGTGGACTGTCATGCTCCTGGGCCTCCAGCCCAGTGTTTTGTTTTGTTTTTTCTGCACTTAATATAAACTTCCTTGGATTTAAGAAATATGCAAATTCAAGCTCTGTATTACTGAGTCTGGAGTTCAGTATTCCCTAGTACCGCTGCACTTTTGTTATTTATGTAGTTAATTCTTGGTTCTTGTTTATGTTAGTTCCCTTTTGTGTCCACTCCGTCCTAGTCTCGTCTCCGTGTCTTGTCTCTGTGTTTTGTTACCCTTTTTTCTCCCCAGTCTGGTCTCCCTGTGTCCTGTCTCCGTGGCTGTATGGTTTCCCTGTCTTGCCAAGTTGTTACATCTTAAGCCCTGATCCCCGTGTTTGTCCCATCCTGTCCCTGTAGTCATCTCTCTGTGTTTCATCCTGTGTTCATCCTTTTTGTGTCCCCTTAAAGTCTGTTAAGTCTCTGTTTTTATAAGCCTTTCGTCTTGATCAAGCAGGTGTGTCTTAGTCTCTGCCTCAGTGTTTATGCTTCCTGTTTTATTTTGACACTCCGTCGTCTCTTGTGCAATATGTTTGGTTTAACTTGCCATGTCTTTGATTGGCAGCTGTGCTCCCACCTGTTTCCTCTTCACCTGTATGTATTGTCAGCATCTCCCTCATTGTGTGTAAGCTTTTCTCAGTCTGCTTTTGCGTTTGTAAATTACCATCAACTCTGCTCTGTTATTGCCTGTCTCACGCCCGCTCTGTGACATGAAGCTCTTGAGAGAGAACTCATTACTCCGATACACATAATCAGAAACATTGATTAAATGAGGGAGAAAGAGGAGAGAGCGTGTACTCACAGCACCACAGAGCACTGTTGTGGATCTGTATGGAGGAGAGATAATCACAGCTGAGTAAAAACTGCCGCTTCACTTTAAGACTGGATGAGTCCCATTGCAGGATCATCCCATCGCGGCTGCAGGAGTATGTCAGCAGGCTGGGAAAGAAGGCTCATTTAATACAGCATCACAACATGTTCATTAACACATTGAGACTCACTGTAATAAGACTGCTCTCATTTTTGTACGTGTGTCGGTTTTTGTGTTTTGTACGAACTACAGATTAACACGTCTCTACCTGTTGGGTTGGTTGCTGGAGTCCACTGTGAGGCCAGTCACTTCATGTCTGTGTTCGGTCAGCTGTTTGTTGCTGGACATGCTGTGAGTGTCGATAATGTAGATTACAGAGTCCTGAGAACCAATCCACACCTGCTCCTGGACCAGTCCTATCATACAGTTCTACACAGAGGATATGATAAGATGTATTTTATTCATCACAAAGCTGCCAAATTTCTATTTTTTACAACAGTTAAGCAGAACAAACATATAACAAATAGTTGAAATAAGAAGATGAGTATGTAGCTCAATCAAATACACTACATATGTCTAAAGGTAAAAACTAATAAGAAATTAGAGAAGAAACAAATGTTCAAATTAAGTATGAATTTAAATTAGAATCTTAAATAATAATAGATAAAAGTAAAAATGTGATGGGAAACTTGATGTATGTAGCTTAATGTAGCTTAATGAAAATCACTACTATCTTAGAACACAAAGGCAATACAATGTTGAAATATTGGTATCTGTTTTACTTCTATTACTATAAACCTGCTCTTTTTGAATAATATTAAATACAGAGAACAACAATACTGAAAACAACTGAATGTTGCACGAAAGCCCTCGACCAAAACAAATGTGTCCATCGATCACGCTTCCTGCGTCCCTTCACATCCTCTGCATGGTGTGGTGAACATAGACTGTGGATAAACAATTGGATGTAGCCCCTGGGTCTGAAAAGTGAAGCTAATGTGGAAATGTCCCAGACCCCCTCTCAGCAGAAGGGACAGACATGACCCAGCTTTACACTTGCCATGTATTTGTAACTCAGCATGATATTTCTGGCTACACCTGTGGTCTAAAAACTGGCAGCTTGTGTGATAATATTGCAAGATGGTCTAAAGTTTGAATCACTGAGTACTGTAACAATCTAGCAATGCAAAAACTTATTGCATTTTCAGTATACGAATAACTAAGTCAAACAGCCATGACACTTTATACACATGTTGTTTGAGATCTATAAGCATGTTTCATTTTCATGGACAAAATCAGTGGAGAGATACATTAAATAGCTCATAGCTCAAATAGTAAAAGCACGCTTCCTCTCACCAGCTGCGACTGTCCAAGCTGGATACAGTCCTGCAGCATTGTCCAACTCGCCGCATCAAATACAACCACCTTACCCCCACTGAGAGCCACCCACAGCTTTGGGTTCATATCACCCACTTTGCCAGTACCAGTCAGCTGACCTGAAATGAGAAAGAAACATGCAAAAAATAAGAAAAAGTGTTCTAAATACATAAAAAAAGGATAACAGCAGTCAGTTAACACTAATTTTAAATTTATTAATTAAAGCTTATTTCACATTTTCCATACACAGTTTTTTACATAACTATATCACGTGGTAATAGCTGTTTTATATAGTTGTACAAATATCAGATCCTCTTCAAAATAGTGTGTATGGATAACCAATGTTGATATTGACAAAATATAAATAGGTTTAGTGATATTCTGTTGTAAAGGTAAGTAGCCTCCCCCTCATTTCAATGATACCTGGAGTGTAAAGCAGCACATGTACGGTCTGTGGCTCAGCCAGGTCCAATGATGGGTTGATCTTGTGTTTGAGAGTCTCTGAGGTAGTTTTAGGCACTATCATAGGCACTGGCCAGAGACAAGAAGACGATAAACAAATATAAACAGCATATACTGAACATACTCTTCTATATATATTTTTTTTTCTTTTATCAAAATTACACGATTTGACAGAAACAGTCAAAAACAAAACAAAACAACAAACTCTGAGCCCAGACCTTCTTGTCTGATTTTATCAAAGTAAGCCAGCTTTGAAGCAGCAGTGATGGATCTCTGATTCTGCAGGCAGCCTGTGACAGCATCTATTAGCAGAACGTTGGTCAGAGCCTGAGTCATGTACTGAGGGTCCTAGAGACACAAAGTGAGATTAAAAACCTAAAATAATAACAAAAGGATTAAAAGAAGGGGTAAGGCAGGTTGTACTTAAGAACAGAAAAGTTATGGCAAACCAACAGAGTAGCTAAATCAGTAACACTGCAGCAAAAGCTATAAAAATACTGGCGACCAGTGGTACCCATCAGCCTCCTAGTAGATACACCTATGGTATCAATTTTAAAATGTTAGGTGATTTATTTCTTGAGTTGTTACAAGATTTTTAGAAAAGTTTGAGGTCAGCGTCACTGAGATTCAAACTCATGAGAGATTTTTAGTAGATACAGGTGTGGAATCAAATTCAAAGTCCTACCCCACTTTGTTCTTGAGTCATCAAACTAACAAACTTGGGTGTCCACATCGCCTGCCCACTCGCCGGGCACGGTGATGACAATACCCCATCAGACTTTTATGGCTGACAGGTAAAAAGTATAATTTAGACGCAGCATGCAAGCAGCAGCCAAACGTCTACGGCTGACAACTTGAAGGACAGTAAATCCTCGATCCTCAGCATTACATAGATGTGGACTGGGAAGGTACGTCTAATAAAATCACATCTGTTAAACTGTTTTAAGATCATTTGAGTTTTCTGCACCTTGTGTTGATCTGCCATCTTGCGTCCAGCCCACATCTCTTTGATCACGAGGTTCCAAAGCTCAGTCTCTGTTTTTAGGTTGGCCTCAAACACTTCAGGCCTGCGGGATGTCTGGATACGAAGGGATGGAATACGAACGAGCAGAAAGGGAACTGAGGTAATTTTTACCTCCTGTAAGAGATTATTTATTTATTAACAGACGAGAATGAGAACACACAAGGCACAATTATCAAAAATAGTCTTAAAGATGCTACTTGACCTGTATATCTCTGAACTTTGTGATTTCCAAGAAACCGGGCCGTCCTTCAGTGAGCAAAAACAGGCGTTTCTGCGTCATGGCGATTTTACCAACGCCGTGGGAAGTCTTGACACAGGAGGACAACTTGTAGACACACTCATTATTGTCAAGTCGGTCAATGACATCAGAGGGCAGGTTGACATCTTGTGCTTCAGCTTCCATCTCTTTCCAGAATGTGTAGAAGACTCTGAAAAGTTCAGGGTCCACCTGCTTTGGCTGACCTCGGACAGAGGGGTGTGCATACGCAACTAGATGCAAACAGACAGAGATATAGAAGACAAAGACACCCAATCTTACAATCTTAAAGTGATCCAAACCAAAATGTCAGTGGTTTTTCCTTTGTCCATTTATCCACAGCTTTACCAAGAGCTGTGGATAAATGAGGCAGACCAAAAACATACCCATGCTAAGGTCCACTGCTTTGGTGCACAGCTGAAAACAGCTGTTCTAAAGACGACCGGCATAATACTACACCATGAGCAATAAATTTTCACACTCAGCACTGAAACAGTTAGCATTTGGAGTCATGTTCTTCCACCACAGAGTGAATTAAAGGCCAATATTTACTGCCCTTTTAGCTATTTTGTTGTTTTTGTTGTTGTTGTTTGCTAGCCCCCTGGGTTTTGCTAGCATTGCTTCTTGCCCAGCATCCAGCTGCCCACAACCCTGAAATCACTAAGCAGTTAAAAAACTGATAAATGGGAAGCTTTGGTTTGTTCACAGAGTTTCTTTTTATATGCATTAGCGTACAGTTTTTAATTTCAGCAGTTGATAAGAGTAAAGAGAATGATCTTAAACTATTAGTCTTGGTTGTACAAACCCAAACTATGGCCTGAAAGACTCAATCTGAGACAGATATGCAAATCAGAAATTATAATTTCTTCGTTAAGCTGTAATCTATAGATAAAGGATTATACTAGATCATCTGATAGCTGCTTAAGTTAATCATAATGGCAACTCTGGAGCGTTAATGGAGAAAATAATTAGTGTAAGTAACTTCTGTGTCCATCTTATCAGGTCATCTAATAAAATGACTTGAAAAATGTCTTGGACATTCACAAGCCAATTGTGCACCGCAGCATTTTAGTGAGTTCCCTTGGCTTGCACTCCTGATTACAAATACACACGTAACAGTTTTAATTCTGAGGGATCTTGAGGTTACACACAGCTCATAAGAGAAAGTTTCAAAAAGCAGAAGACAGCTTTTCTGTTTGACTTACTGTCAGTGAGAGCATCAAATAAACGCTGTATGGTCGCCACATCTCTAACAATCCTACACTCTTGAACGCATCGCATAAACTCCTCCTGATACAGAGGCTTACAGGGAAGCTGAAACTTCTTTACATGGTCATCAGGCTCCACCAGCGGCTTCTCATTGTCTGTCTTGACCTAAGGCAGAAAAAAAAGACAACATCACTGCTTCATCACCAGCAGGTGCAGAACTTCAACCACGATGAAAATGTGCGTGAAACGACCTTGAGGATGAGTCTCTTGAGTTCAGGCCGCCTTTGAGCTTGTTGTCTCTCATCTCTTTGCAGAGAGTCTACGAGCCATGTGACCAAGCTAGTGGGAAAAATTGCAGTGTCGGTCTTATTGAGGTTTTGGAAGTCGCTCAGTGCATCCAGTCGCCGTGAACACAGTGTGTTGATTAAACCACGCAAGTAGTAGTATCTGCAGGAGAAAACTTATTTTATTCATGTCTCAGGTCACTGGTGTCAGCAACAGCACTGAAAAACTTTATAAAAGAATACGCAGCTTTATAAAAGAATAAAGCGCAGGGACAGCTGATTCTAAGCAGCGGGAAGCACATAAATATAGATATAGGTGTATATAATATAATATATAGGTGCGTATAAAGAATAACAAGAGAATACCTGGCCAGCATGGCAGGGTTCTCACTTTGGACAGAGAAAATGGCTTTTCCGAGCTGCTGGATGAGCTCAATGTAATAACTTTGGACAGAGTGGAAGGACAGAGATACTGGGAAGTCTGGAAGCTTGAACACCTTTATAGGTTTTGGAGTTGTGCTTGGTGCTGGTAGAGACAAAAAACACAAAGGGGAGGAAGGCAGATTAGACAGATTTTCTTTGTCTTGACAGTGTTTCCTTCATTAAATCAGTCAATCAAGTATTATATCTAACTGGGTATTAACCCCTGGGGTCTCACCGGGGTCAGATAGGAGGATCTTGGAGAGCGGTGTGTTTCTTTGGAAGCCGATAATCTTATCTTCTCTCAAGTTAGGGAGACTCATGCCCAGTCTCTTACTCAGCCTCATCTCTGTGATGGAGCCCTTTCTCCTGGCTTGAATCTGCTGCATGGTGGGTCTGTGTGGGGCTTCAACCATGGCCTTCATCCTAAAGGATGGAGGATAGAGACAAAAGAGTGCTGCAGAAAAAGTGTTCACCTGAACATTTACCAGCAGTGTAGTTGTCATATACCAACATAATCAGTTATATATTTGTAATAAGCATATCCATCATAACTTTATAGCTGAATATATTTTTACTTTCCGGTTTAACAGGTACATGTAAGTAAAGCTGATACAGCCAAACGCGACATCCCTGTAACAGATCCTAACTTGATGAAGGTTGTGGTGCTTCTGAGTTTTTCCAAGAGCGGTTTGACCACCAGATTTGTGCCTCTTTTAATATTATCAGTTACCTCGAGCTCATTAGGTTAAAAAAATGGACATACTTTTGCATCTCAGAACGAGTGCTGAGCTCCATTCGTGCAAAGCTATCCATTTTCCTGTTGAGACGATCCTTGAGAAATGAATGGAAGATATGCGTCTCCAGCACCTGCAACACAGTCCTGTCAGTTCTTTTAATTATGCGTAACCTCTCCAGCATCAGTGTCTGTTGAAAGATGCTGGCTGATCTGTCGCCCTTCTAAGCAAAGCCGCACCGAGTCAGCCTTTACCTTCTTATAAAAAAGTTGCTCAGCTGGCTCTCTGGTTTTCAGGAACTCTTCACTGTGAAACACTCGATGTTCATAATTCAGATGACTGCTCACATCCCTGTTACACACACACACACACACACACACACACACATCAGCAAAATATTAACACATATTTAAAGGAAGCCTCCCACCAATAGTGGACTGATCAGTAAATTCAGAACCTGAAAATGTTGACAATTAATTCCAGTGCAATCCTCTGGATGTCGTTGTTAAGGCTGCGTTGCCAGGTTCGCCTCTGTGCCCGCTGTTCACTGATGTCAGTGCAACTTGCATGGTGGCACTGATCCAAGTCAAAATGTATTCGTAATAACTTACACCTGCAAAATAAATTCAAGTTAAGTGAAAGTACGCCCTCAAACCCTCATCAGGTTCTTATCAAGGTCTACACCATGCTGCTACTTATTTACCTAATCCAGAATGCAGAAGCAGTGTGTGAAAAACTAAGTACACCCTTACTTCTTAAGTAGCAGCCAGTTGCTGCTAATCTAATGCACTTCCAAGATCATCAACAAATATGAGCATCTCTATAAAAGCACATGTTTTGGCAGTTTGCAGGTCTGGAGTACTCAGCTGTATGTTATTAAAATGCTAAAGGAAAGGCTACAGCAATGATCTTAAAGAAGCGCCTGCTACTACCCATCAGTCACAGAAGGGTTTAAAGCAATTTCCAAACAATTTAAAGTCCATCATCCTACAGGAAGAAAGATTATTTATAAGTGAAAAACTTTCAAGACAGTTGCCAATCTTCTCAGGAGTTGACATCCCAGCAAATTCACCCCATTGTCACATTGTGCAGTGCTGAAAGAAAGTGCCAATAACTCAAGCGTTGCATCTCAAACTCAGGTTAGATGTTAAAGTTCATGACAGCAAAATTAGAAAAAGACTGAAAAGATGTTTCAATATAAAGACTCTTTTTCTATTTAGAAAAATAAGGCAGCACAGTCTCCACAAGGTTTCTGGCACAGTGTCCTTTGGACAAATTACCAAAGAGGAAATGTTTGACCATAATGCAGATTAATATTTGATGAAAACCAAATTGAGCATATTAGCACAAACACCCTAAAACAACGATCAAGCACGGTGGTGGAGGGGTGATGCTTTGGGCTTATTTTGCACCCACAGGAACTGAGCATCTTGCAGTCACTGAGCTGAACTGCTCTGTATACCGAAGCATTCTAGCGTCAAATGTGAGGCCAACCTTTAGCTGCCCAATAGCTAAAGATGGTTCTACAAGTTTTTGAATCATAAGGTGTACTTAGCTTTTACTCACTGCTTCTGGATCTTGGCTTAGTTTGTAATAAACGATGACACAGTGTAATATCTTCTTGTTCATCTGAGGTTGTAACTAAATAACTGTAAGACCTTAGGATGAGATGATTTGTTTTTTAATGATGTATTTAAATTTAAAGTCTTACAATAAAAAGAGGGTGTACTTTGGTTTTCACATGACTGTAAGACTCTGACTTTTTAATCATTACCTGGTATTACAGCATAGTATTTACTTTAACAGTTCTTGGCAGTAAAATAAAGTACCTCTGTGTGAAGCAGTGTGCAGCAACTGGAGGAATGTCCGGCAGGTTAACAGTATCAAAAGTAGAAGTGCTGAGACTTCCATTATCAATGTTAATTAAGATCAGATCATCTGTTTCCTGTAGAACACAGTAACATGAACCAGGTTCAAACAATTATAGAACTACTAACTTATATTTGAGCTTGGGGGGTAACTCCATTTCTTAACCTTATCCTTTACAAGAGGTGGGCGAATTAATGGGAAATTTAAAGTAGAAGATTATGTACTTACAGCTGATACGTCTGCAAAATGACTGAGATGGCAGCCCATAAGAAAGGCTGTAGGAGCCATTAGAAAGTCCAGCATGCCTTTAGCCAGGACAGGAACATATGGGTGCTGCCACAGCAGAGGCTGGAAGAGTTATTAGACAGGCAAGGAAGAAATGAATGGACCAAAGATTAAGGAGCGGATGGCTTTATTATGGACTGAGGGGGTCCATGGTAGTGTTGGCACTTTTTAGACATAATAATTTAGGTTTTCTATACAGAAGCTCTAAAGTTTAATATATGTGACTTTTTTAATGCTTAAAGGGAAATTAATAATTGAGTTATCCATTTTTATATCCCTTACTGTAATTTGGTGTAACATTAATACCAATTAACATCCATCATCCAGACACACTCATTTAGGAATTTCATTTTGGCAAATTTTATGAAATACCCATATTCCCAAGGTTTCCAGCTGCACCCTTCCTTTTAACTGTGGCACTGACCCTTTAAGACTTGTAACTCTCAATACTTTTTTTTTTTTTAAAGGATGGAATTAATAAGTATTGCATGCTTATACTAACTCTAGACCCTTGAAGATATGCTGTGGATTTTGATCTAACCTGCAGAAACAACAACAAGCTCTCTGCCATCAGCGTGAGTCTTGCCCAGTCAGCAGAAAATAACACCACCCGCTGCTCCTGCAAGAGACAAGACAGCACCTACAGGGCGGGAGACAGAAGAACAGAAACAGAGGGAGGGAAGTGGAAATGAATGTGAGTCTCCACTCGTTCGATTAACACAAACACAAAACAATGTGTGTGGTACCTGCAGCAGCTGCTGTGGCCTGAAGCAAAGGAAGGGCAGGTGGAGGTCTAAATCTATAACCGGGTGGTCCTTGTCTTCTCTGGAGGGCAGTATGATGGTCAGAGGACGTATTGTAAACATCTGTAAAACATGTGGATATGAATGCAGTGCACTGTGCTGGATACACTGGCCTACTCTGAGCTCCAGATTTTGAAGTCTCTTAAAGACTAATTTCAAAGTCTTTATTTAAGCTGATTACAAACACACACAAACCAAGTGCAGCTGTCCAGGAGGTGGAATTGGCACAAGTGTCAGTTTGGCCGCAAACTCCTTCACTCTCTCTTCCATGTCTGACAATCGACAGGTTCTTAGCTGGATTAAAAGACTAGCAAATCAACAGAAAGAGTCAGACGAGAAGAAGGTTCTCTAACCTGCCATAACCACACTTCTGAAAGTCAGATTTCTTACAGCTATTTTTAAACTCAAGAGTCAAAAATGTCACAAAAACCCCTTTTTGATCTTAGCAATTTAATTTGCTGAGTAATTAGGTTCAGTTCTCAGGTTTCTTACCATGAAAGACAGTCTTTGAGTGCAGTGAAGTAAGGATGCTTGGATATGACACAGATGCTGTAGGCACAGAAGAGTTTAGGACACTTTGAAGACCCTCTACCATTTCGATAGAGAGACATCCCTTCCTGTGGAAACACAGTTAATCCAACAGGGACTTATTTTCTTTTAAGGGCTTTGTTAGTTTCATGAAACATTACAGTACACTGCACACATGCTGACTGCTTATATTATTATTATACTATCATATGCAGTATTATGTGTAAATAATATGTACCAGTATTGGACGGTAGCACTGCATTACTACTCCATGGGTCTTGTTGCCAAGGATGTCTGTGAAAACCAGGAAGTGGAATTGTTCCTCTTTCTGTTCACTGGTTACTTGGAGGCCACCTGGTTAAAAAATGGAAATGTACATGTGCATTGTGTTTTATGAACACAATGTGTCATTATAGTACTGCTACAGCACACACAGCCAGAAGGCACATGTACAAAATCTCTGAAAAACTCTATAATTAAAATATATTTAAGAGAAGACTGTTGGTGTTTTTTGATGGTATTTAGGTGCAGTATATACAGTACAGTGCAAAAGTCTTGAGCCACCCATATTTCTTCATTCCTTATATTTTGCTAGAAAAACAGGGAACAGGTGCAGAAATGTATTGAAACATGCGAACATGAATGGACATACAGTATATAAGGCAAAAACAGAGTTTGTACTATTCTAATGATCTGGTGTTGCATGGTGGATCAAAATAACATGCAGTTAGAAACAACGAAAGCACCTCCACCATTTTTACCGATGCCTGTAGACACTCACTGTTGTACTTCTCTCCTGTTCTCCTCCGTAGATTCACTCTATCAGAGCGGTTGCCACTGATTTTCGCTCCAGTTCTTGAGTAATTTGACATACCTGAGGCTTTTCTCCCTGTTTCCTTTCCTGAAGAAAGGCTTCATAACAGCCACCCTTCCACAGAGACCATTTCTGATGAGGCTTCAGTGAACAGTAGATGGACCAGCTGAAAGGTCAGATGCATCTCTGAGTCTGTGTGTCAGGTCTTTGGTGGATTTTTTCTTATTTCATAAGGATGTGACTTTCATATGCTGTAGACTGTTTTTAGGTCTACCGCTTCTTTTGTACTTCACTTGTCCATCCATCCATCCATTCATTCACTTCCACTTATCCTTTTCAGGGTCGCGGGGGGCACTGGAGCCTATCCCAGCTGTCGTAGGGCGAGAGGCAGGGTACACCCTGGGTAAGTTCGGTGAGATAGAGACCACGGTGGCCTTGTCAGAGGGGTAGGCAAACCCAGAGTTTGCTCCCCCAAAGTCAACGGGGCCCCGTCCGGCAAACACGGTTTCTCAAACCCTCACCACGGTCCATATTTGCGTCCAGAAAGCCTCACCCTGGTCAACAGGACTCAGTAGCCCCGAGCGAGCGCTCTCGCACGCACGCAGCGGTACCGCCGCCGCCCGAGGGGCTACCTGGTTGATCCTGCCAGTAGCATATGCTCAACACCATATACAAATGTTTGTTGTAAGTGTGCCAATGTCCGCCATCTGAATGTTTCATCCCCATTAAAAGAACCATTACCATGTTCCAGTGGACGTCAGTAACATGAGCTTTCATCGTGCATTGTGCATGTGTACATGTACTATACGTGTGAGTGAGTTGTCTTAGTGTGTCTTTGTGTGTGACGTTGTGTGTGCTATGGAAAACCTTTTACCGGGGAAGCAGAGCTGAGGTAAAGCCATGAGATCGATGTTTTTAGGTACACTGACATCTTCTATTCCTCCTCTTCGACCTGCCTCATCTCCACCTGCAAAAAGGCAGCTGGTTGGAGAGACATAAAAACTCCAAGACACAAAAAATCTATGGTAAGATAGGTAAAATGAAGAAATACGATATTAAAGATCAATAACTGTTTTGTATTTAATAATAAAGTGTTTTTTTCTCATGTTCCAACTGGTGTATTTATGGGTCAAATGTACCAGACCTTGACTGGGTGTTGGTGCAGCTGAAGGAGGCAGTTCTCTTTTTTTCCTGATAAAAGAGCGCCGCAGCTTCCCATGTGATCTCAGCATTTCACTTTCAGCCTGTGTTCTGCTAACAAAAGGTGGCGCCAAGACTGAAAGAACCTCCGGCTCCAACGGGAGGTGTTCGAGAGTTTCATCATCGTTAACGGTCTGAGTGGGGCAGAAGATGGGAAAGATTTAAGAGGGTGGGAAGGGGGAGGAGAGTCCTTTCTCATACTGTACCTAAACTGGAACTTTGCTGATATAACCAGTAAAGGTTTCTGTTTATCATTACCATCACCCTTTTATCAGTTTATAGTAAATTACTTATGTCAAACATTTGTGTATCGGAGTGTATTTTAAGGCAAAAACCTGGCAGATTTCCTGGAGTTTGTCACTGGATGCTCCAACCACCACGCAGGCTTCCAGCAGAGCAGGCAGCAAAGAGTCTGCCATCTCTGAAACCAATCCACGACCTGGGTGAATACACCTGACCAAGGGTCTACTCAGATGTGCTGGATCTAAAGAAATAGAGAGGCAGGCTAGAGTAAAATGAGCCAGAAATTAGATACACATGAGGAGGTAAAGATAGAAGACAAAAAATACACTTACACTTGTTTGTGTAGTAATAAATCAGACAGTTGTCTAAGCTCTCTTATCGTCATCCTTCTCTTTAAAAACAACACTTCTCAGCTAAATAAAGCTATAACACATGACCGAGCGGCTGTTCCAGCTCATTATTAGAGTCGCTGTTTTTGTTAGCATCATAAGAAAAATGGCTCAGATGAAAACTTCTCAGAAACCAGTGAGACAACACCATGTCATTGCATAAAACATGCTGAATGATTCTGTTGTGCACTTGTTTTTGCACTTCCCTCCATAGTCGGTTGAAATTAATTCAAAGAGAAAAGTATCGATACAGAGTAAAGCATCTCTTGTTACTCTTGTTAAATGCACAGGGCTTTAACTTCATATAAAATTATATCACAACATTTCTCCCTTTCATACTTTAACATGTGAAACCATCACTGTCTGACTGATTTTACAGATTGATACCACGAAAGAATGGTAGGATTTGCCAAATAAAAGCATAATTTTTCCATTTTCGTGACAAAAAACAAAACTCCTGAGACATGGTGTTGACATCATAAGTTTAAAGCTGCTGACTGAGTGCTCAAAGAGCTCTGTGAGAATATAAAATGAACCTCGCCATGATGACTAACAGCCCTCTGGTTGTCACAGCACCGTACATCACTTTGTACGTGCGTTATAAACACAGTTGGTGTGGACAGTCCAAATTTTTCACTACAATTTATTCATCAGCTAAACCTTTAATGTTTGTTGTTTAACTCTCAGACTTGTTAATGTAACAAAGCATATTAATATGTTGTGGCCTGTAAAATGAACAACAATAAATGGCCAATAATATTTAATCTGAAGGCAACCAAAAAGCAAAGTATATGTCATTGCACCGCATATATTTCCTGTAGCACAGTTTCCACAATTCTGTCTACGTTGTATTATTATCTTTGGCTGTACAGAGCATTATTATTAGTAGTAGTATTAGTAGTAGTAGTATCAGTATTGTAAATCCTATCAATAGGCATCCTGTTCCCTTTATCATCTGCTTCTTTTTCCTTAAAGCTTAATCACCACATCACATTTCCCTGATGGTCCAGACAGTCTAGTCTTTTCCTGGAAAATTGGGATCATGTGTGCAGAGGAAGATGGAGACATGCACAGAAAGCAGAGATTACTTAGAAGTAGGCCACAAGTTCTACATGAGGGCTACATGAGTTGATATACTACCAGCTGGCTTTGATATAGTTAAAAGACTAAAAGGACTTTCTTAGAATCTGAACGGCACGAAAGTACTTTAAATGCTCTCACAGGGACATGAGCACTTCAATCAGCTCATTCTAACAATATCTTAACCTTGACCAAGTAACCATGGGAACAGGGTGAGACTATCCCCTTGTTTAGTCTAAATTAACAGCTACTGGACAACACCAAGAATGTTAAGAATAAATAAAGTATTATTGCAAAAGCATGCTGCATACACATGCAGACGGCTTCTTTCAGTGATGTGATTATCATTTTATGCAGTACAGTCATATGACCCCTGGAGAAAAAAGGGTAAATTCCACACAAAACCACCACAGCACATATCAAGGCAAGTGTAACATGTTCTGATACCGCCACAACACAATCGTTTACATGAACACTTGTATCTTTGATACAAGTGCTTGATAGCAGCCAGACGTAAACATGATTTAAAAAGGAACATTGTGATTTTTACTATCAGTTTAGTGGAAAATGCCCTGAAGTTGCCTGATGCCTAAAATATGATGTCTCCTTTGATCTGCTCCCATACTAATTGTGAAAAGTGCATCAAACAGGGTTCAGCTTGAACAGTGGCACTGTTACCAACAATCGAGATGAGGTTAAAGTGCAGTCAAAACGGCTCACTGAGATCTAACAATGATTCTTTTTACTGTTTTAATTTTTACTGTTCTTTTTATTGTTTTACTGCTGGGGCCATCCTAAGCTGCCTTAAAACTATGCAGCCCCTGAAACATAATGTCCAAGTCAGATCATTGCCACTGTTATGATGGAAGGTAGCATATGCTTTTTTCTGTATAAAGGTCACAATGTATAGTTGTATATCGGCACTTGCATTCCTAGAGAACATTAAAGTGCCACACTTTAAGTTTAGCAATAACTGTTGTATAGATGTTGTGACATGTGATTCCGAGTCACACGCTAAACGGGTGAGATGCTTCTGTTTGCACAGCACACACACACACACACACACACACACACACACACACACACACACACACACACAAATGTGTTTTAAAATTTCTTTGACTTGTCACTAACCTCCTCACTCACAGGCTTCGCAGCTCCTTCTTATTTTTCCGCTCTCACATTAATAACGCCGATGCGGAGCTGAGCAGTGCGCAGCACGGACTGCGCAGCCATCTCCAGAGCTGCTGAATGAAACAAACTCATCCCAGATAGTTCCCTTTAACGCGGCCTGCTTCCTGTTTCGCTATTGTAGCGGTTCAAACATGCGCACTGAATATTTGAGGAAGCGCAAAAAGCTTTTATGGACTTCAACACACGTTAGGTTTAAAGAGTGCATAAAGCGTAACTGGGCTCTGTATGAATGACTGGAACAATCTTTAACAATTAACGAAACACGTGTTTATTCTAATGTATTATATTTACAAAACGCTCATATTAAACACAAATACAATCTTGGGACTTACTGTGGTGATTTTTTATTACATGAATTCAATGTAAAAGGTTACACCCATTACAAAGAGCCCTATCTGAGTGGATTAACCGCTCAGGAGATATCTCTAATTTATGATTTTCGATAAATAGTAAGTTTCTTTTTTTCAGCATCCTGTCCGCATCTGTCAACGGAATGAGTCGCCCCCCCCCCCCCCCCCCTCTCGCAAAGATTAAAAAAAAATCTGTTCTGCGGAGCTTTCTTACACAAACAAAAGCACCTCCTCAATGTTTAGGCATTACAGAGCCAAACATGAAAATGAAGAGACAAACACACCGAGAATGAACACAGGTAGGCTTATATAGACATTGAGCAGCTTTATCATATTTTTTTTAATTAATATGTGTTTTATTATTTTGAAATCAAGCATCTAGGAAGACTGTTCTGGGCCAGGCAGTCCTGAATTTTATTATAAAGGCCTGCCAACCCCTTAGTATTGTGGAGAGTGAGGGGTTCAGGGGGCTGGTTCAGGTGATCCATCATACGTTTTGCCAACCAGAAAGGTTTGTATAGACAACGTCTCATCAGGTAGCTGATGTTAAGTACTGCATACTGATTTAATTTTGTTTCATCTTCAGATCATCAAGGAATTGATAGCCAAAAAACATGCGGAGGAACTCGAACGAGTGAAAATGGAAGTAAAGCAAGCTGTGGCAGTGAGTATAACAGCTGACATGTGCACCTCTTTGAACATGGAGGCTTACTTGGCTCTTACCTGTCACTACATTAATGAGAATATGCAGTTGTGTACATCTGTGTTGGGTGTGAAACATTTTCCACAAAGTCACACTGCAGACAATTTGGCCCAATTCAAAACAGGCATGATGGATGACTGGGCCATCACAAATAAGGTAAGGTGTCCACTGACCGACAGCACCAAACATGATTGCAGCAACAAGAACTCTCCAAAGTCGACATTCAGTTTGCATTGCACACAAAATAAATTTATTAGTCAAGAAATCATGTGATCAAATCCCTGAACTTTCATCCATAAGAGACAAATCTAGACAAATCGTATCATTCTTCAGATCCAGCACTACAGCCAAAGAAAAGCTTGCCAAAGTGCAGCAGTAGATGGGACGGCCCATCTTGAAACTTATCAACGAGGTACCAACACACTGGAACAGCACATATCAGATGCTGTCACGGCTGTCATGAGAAAGAACCAGTCTGGGTATCTGTTGCTTCTCTTCAACAGATTTAACTCCACTTACGGCTGATGAGTGTAACATCATAAGGGAAGCACTTCTTGTGCTGGCCCCTTTCCATCAGGCCACAGTGGAGTTGTCTGAGGAGAGTTTCAGGATCAAAGATCATCCCGATGATGAAAATGCTTTATTGTGCACTTGACCGGAACTCTTTACATCTACACACACAAACAGCCACCCATCTCCATGACCAACTTAGGTGTCATGTCACAGACACTGCTTCTAACCTGGAGTCATTAAGTGTGTTGACCCTATCAACCCTTTTAGACCCCAGATTTAAAACACTCGGATTTTGTAGTTCCTCCAAGTGTAGTGAGGCAGTCAGTCGCCTGAAAATGGAGTGTGCTGCACTCCATAAAATGTACTTTAAAGTTCTGATGCTGGCCTATAAAGCTCTGAATGGTTTAGGACCAAAATACATCAATGACCTCCTGACCCAGTATGAACCATCCAGATCCCTCAGGTCATCTGGATCCGGTCTTTTATCAGTCCCCAGAGTCAGAACCAGACACGGAGAAGCTGCATTCAGCTTTTATGCTCCTTATATCTGGAACAAACTCCCAGAAAGCCTCAGATCAGCTGAAACACTCAGTTTATTTAAATCCAGGTTGAAGACTCACCTGTTCTCAGCTGCATTTGAATAAAGCACCAAATCCACACTTTAAGCTTAAATTTCAAAACTTACATTTAACTACTGATTTTATCTACTGTTCTGATTTTATCTGTTTTGATTTTATATACTGTTGTTTGTTTGTTTGTTTGTGTTTGTTAATTAGTTAGTTAGTTTATTTGCTTGTTTTAATCAATTTTAAATCATGCTTTTTATTTGTTCTTGTTTCTAATGTCTCTGTAAAGCACTTTGAATCACCTTGTTGTTGAATTGTGCTATACAAATAAACTTGCCTTGCCTTGCCTTGCTGCAGTCCCGCACAGCATCTGAGCCACAGCCTGGACCTTCATCAGAACAGTCACCTGTTCCAGACAAGTTCAGTTTTATCAGCTTATTCTTACATTTATTTTGATGCTAATGTGTACTAATTTGGGGTAGATGACAAAAACTAAAATGGCCATGCATTTTTTATTATTTCAGAAAACCTGCAGCTCGATGAAGAAGTTGGCAGACAAACCAACAATGCAACAGCGGACTCCATCACTGAGGTCCAGCTACTTGGCAGAGAGAAACATTCCAAGATCAGAGGATCCTTTAACGTACTGGGGGAATAGGAAGACGTCTTATCCGAACCTTTTCCACCTGGCTTTACAGTTTTTGTGTACCCCAGTTTCATCTGTGCCCCGTGAGCGTGTGTTTTCCAAAGTTGGGGAAATGGTGTCAAAAAAACGCAATAGACTGAATGCAAAAACATTGGATAAACGTATTTTTCTGAATAGAAATTTATAATAAACTCTGAGTCAGTTACATTTAAATGGGTAATATTACATTCACAATACTTTCATTTTAATTTTCACTTAATGTCATTCACAATATATTTTAAAGATGCCTACAATATTTGAAATGTAAAAGATATAAAATGATTCCATGGAAAGTACAATACCTTACAGAGTATACAAGTTTGAGTAGGTCATTGAATCAGTGTCTGTTTTGAGTCTCAAGTAAGTTGCCTGCAATGATATTTAAGGTCCAGCAGGTGTCAGTATGGAGCAAAACAACAACACTGTGTCGACATAGTATCGATACAGTTTGGGGAATGTGCTGAAACGCTTCACGAGGCCTCGTCTACCCATCACTAGTAGGATGTTCTCAGATGAGGAGTTTATCAAAGAGTATTTGGTGGACTCTGCCCAGCTAATTAGCCCTGAGATAAAATAAGTATTTGAAAATATGCAAATAGTAACAAGACAGATCAAGGACACTGTGAAAAATGTGAGGCTTTAGCCAGACAATTTTAACTTTTCACTTCAGTTCTGGATGAGCGCTGTTAGGTCCGCAACACAGCCCAGTTTCTCATCTTTGTACGTGGGATAACAAAAGAGTGTGAGATTACAAAGGAGCTGGCAGAAATGCACTCTATGAAAGGGACTGTGACAGGGAGTTACTTGTTCACGGAGGTAACTGCATGAATTGATAAGCTGGGGGCTAAATTGGGACAAACTGGCAGGTGTTAAAAGCGATGGCTGTCCAAATCTGAAAGGAAAAAACATCTGACTTTTGAATCAGATACAGTATAAAGTGAGAGAAATGAACCTAGAACTGAAATTGGCATTTTTGCACTATTAAATACACCAGAAGGTGTTGTGTAAGTCACTGCTAAAAATTAACTATGCTGTTGATGTTTCGGCTAAAATAGCTAACTTCATCAGGGTAAGAGCGCTGACTCAAGTTCAAAACAGCCTAGATTTCGTTTGCAGAATTGAAAAACTGAGGATAAAATCTCAATGGTGCGACTAAAAAAAAATCCTTTCGTTCAAGTAAACACAAAAAAGTCTCCACAACTCTGAAAGTCTCTGTGTGGTCAACAACAGACACACATTATGCATTATGGAACCTCTCAGATGCCCAAAGAGAATTCCAATTATCTGCCAGAGACAATACTGACAACAACAGTTTTCACAAATGCAACAAACCTTATGCACACATGACAAAATACTGAGTGAGCTAAAGTGACCTATGTCTAAATGACAGAATCCCATTGCATTAAAGCCAGCAACATTAATATCTGGCATCAAAAAGAGCTTAAACAAAAATATAATCTCAAGGCACTTCAGCAAGAAATTGGAAAATGTTTTCTGCATCTGTATTTAGCCTGCAGGTAATGCAGGAATACACATAATTTTTACAGCATCATGATTGTCTATTAAGCAGTTATAGAACAGCTTCTATGATGTAAAGTGTCAGACATTACTTTACTCTGCAGCATCAGCATTCAGAAGAGAGACAGAAAGTGCCCTGTGTGCTTCTTAATTCCATTTTCCAATAAAGTTTGTTTCAGTAGTACCATCTAATTTACTTTCAACAGTCACAACAGATAGCTGTCATTTGTCTTTTGGTATTCTAATGGCTTCTTTATATCTAAGCAGCTGGAAATTTATTTGCATTAGAGCTGAGGTAGTACGACAAATGAAACATATCAAAACTGAAATACTTATTTCTGTTAGTACACAAAGCAAATAATTGTTCCAGCTCAGCTCCACCTTGATATCTTAATATGGACCTAACTTTCCGCCATGTCTTTTTTTTTCTTTTCTGATCTTTCCTTCAGAAAGGTCCAGAATGTAAAATCTGTAAATCAGGTAGATGCATTTGGTAAAAACCTCACATCCTGTGATTTCTGCTTGATGAGCATAATCCTAAGCAAGTCTTTGTATGGTCATCCTCAGGTAGAAGAGTGGTTTTCCATCTTATTCAAACTCTCCGTTTCTGTATCTGTGTTTGTGAGTTTCAGCAGAGCCTGTGTCTGCTCACTGGTATTTTCTGCATTCTGGTCTTCTACTCCAGGAAAACCCACCGAATCCTCGTCCTGCTCTGAGCTGCTGGGCTCCAAATCAGGATAAATGAGAAGGAAACAAGCTGCAAGAAAGCCAAGGAAAGAACCCCCAGAGGCCACAATGGGAATGACACGCACACTGCCAACTGCCTCTACCACAGATCCAAGTGCTGATGCAACCAAAATCTGGCTGATGTAAACCTGAAAGAGGAAATACTGTAACCAGACTATTTACAAAAACCTAAACATGCCGTTTCACTTTTGAACGTTTCTCATTTTGCTCAGTGTAACCTGAATTTATGCATCAGGGTCAGCTTAATTTGGTACAGTACTTACCTGGCAGGTTAAAATAGCGCAATCAATCCCAAAACCTCTTCGAGTGTTTTCTGGGCTGTGGTTAATGTACTGAGAAAAGAAGCATGACAGGAAAGACTGTAACTTTACTGAAACGACTGATGTTTCTAATTGAATAAATGGGGAAGAGGCTCAAAACAAATAGTAATTAATTAAAGTGGTTTAATAAAATTATTGCATTAACTGTTTAGAAACTATAAAAACTGGAGCCATTTATAGACACATCAATCATTTTCAAAAGTAATTGGGAATATTAACATAATTTTAAATATAAGGATTGTTTTTAATTTTTGTGATTTGACACTATATAAATAAAACTGAATTGAACTGAATTACAGCACATTTGGTCAAACAACCTCAGACTTGACCATAATGGTTTTAGTATGCACCAGGAACATAAGTGTGATCATATGTCTGTGAAGGTTCTCAGTCATCCAGGTCATCGTAGTCAAAGGAGCTTGCAAAGAAAAGCGTCTGGACTTCTTTGAGTTGCTTGAAGACGACACCAACTCTCTGCCATCTATAATCCAGTTTTGAGATCCCTTCCCAGACGCCTTAACGCCCACTCACATCCTGGGCCATCTGACCTCAGGAATTCGCATGATAAGGTGGGGCCAGGTTTCACGATGAACACACCCGAAACTCTGGCTGATTTGGACCCACGCCCAGTTTCACACCTTGGCTCAGGCGACTAGAGGATCATCAGGGGGTCCTTTTGTCCCCTCTGTGGGGGGTTACTCCCACTAGGTTTATATCTGGGACTCTCCACCATTTGACCTTAGAACTGAAGAAGCTTCTCGGATGAGAGGTGAAACGTCTTCAAGCAACTTAAAGAAGTCCAGACGCTTTTCTTTGCAAGCTCCTTTGACAAGTGTGATCATACCTCTTTGATTTCATGGTACTGGCCAAGTAATGCATAGGGACAGTACGAGATACTCATGGAGATGATGCCCATGGTACTGATCATCACCATCGCAACATAAACATTAGGGATGATTGCCATGACTGCAGTACCTAAGATGAGAGGGAATCCAATCTGTAAGTTACTTTACAGAGGCTAACAACATTTATACTCATATTTCAACTATTCTAATAAGTCAGCTCACCTACTGAGAATCCCAGAGTCCCAAGAATGTAGATGACCCTAATGCTGAGATCAAAATGATCCAGATACTTCTGAAGGATGGCTGGGTGGAGAAAAAATGTCATTCACTGAGTAGTTAGCTGAATAGTTCTATAAAAAAATGAAGCTGTTTGAGTTTTACCAGAGCAGACAGCAGCAGTAGCAGCATAAACCACCAGTCCCCAGCAGCCCATCTGTACTCCTTTGTGATAATTTTGTAGCTCTGTGGAATTGGCTGGTGCCTTAAAGAAAAAAGAAAAAAAGTAGAAACACTGACGATTTGACTTCCACTGACATTTTAGTGCCTTATACTCATAAATTGTAAAATGTGGTAAGCCACTGCACTACTGTGTGGTTTCCAAGGAATACAAAATACCAAATGATGTCAGGTAGTGCTTCAACAACAATACAGATGGGATTTGGAAGGTATCTGTATGTGTGTGCTTGTGTGTATACCTTGGGGTCTCCTTGGAAAATAACCTGCCCCATGAAATCTGTATAAAACACAGCTTCAGCTATAATGGAGAACCATGTGAGCAGGTGACACACACATAATCTCCAGAGCTGACTGGGCATCTAGAGTGAAAGTAATACAGGCAGTATTTATTACTGGAACATCAGTCATCTCTGTTGACATAACCCAGTGCTGTAGTAGGAGAATGAAGAAGAAATTCACCTTCAACATGGACAACCACAGCAGCCTTACACTCCCACCCTTGTCTGTTCCTCCCTCACTGCTGGAGCCCTCAGATGACACACTGCTGGCTGAAAGCTGCAACAGTCGTCTGTCTGTATGCCGCTGGATGATGCTTAAATCATTCAAACTTTGGGACGTGGTGATTGGCCGAGGGTTGAAATGTCCTGTGTGTCGCATTCGATGCCGTTGTGCTCCAACTCGACCATAATATGAAAAAGTAAATGAGGGCTGAAGAGAAAAAACCCACCAAAATCAGTTTTTATACATCTGCAAAATAACCTATGTTGTCAATTAAAGATTAAACAATAAATTAAACCATACTTGTCTGTAGTAGGTGGGTCTGCCTGGCCGTGTACTGGATGCATGGTTTCCCGGCTTGGTGCCATGGGTTTTCATAACACTGAGGAATTCAGAACCGTTGGCAGGTTTGGCCTGCTAGGACAGAAGAGAGAGGCAGTGTGGTAGAAATTACTGAAGGAACACTGTTTGTCTCAAAGTTACCATAAACTAAAAAACAAACAAAAACCATATTTGATCACAGCAGCCATTTTACCTGTTTCAACTGGGAATCCTCTGAGCCCCAGTTGGTCTGCTGGAAGGACGGGTAACCATTTGCTGAATCTTTAAGTTCAGATAAAACTGAACTTATAGGCGTCACGTCGGCCATCCCATCAGGAGGGGGTTGTGGTCTGACAGAAGGTGGGGCTTCAGCACTGGAATCTGATAGTTTGAAAACATCTTCAAGGACTTCTTGCATTTCAGGTTGAAAGTATGTTTCTGGCAAGAAATTTTGTGTGTCTGGGTCAAGGTCTGCATCTAACTCAATTGTAGCATCTGGCATGGCTAAGACTGAATCACTTTTACTCCTTACTCGCTCCACAGCAAGAAAGTCAATTTCCACTTCCTTAGGATCTGATTCAGGGTCGTCTCTGGATCGAGCTCGAGCAGAAGCATCCTCTTCTGTAATTACATCCAGTGTGCGGCCAGCTGGCTTCAAAGATACCTGGCCAGTAGAATCCCCATTTTCTGTGTCTTTAACCTGGTTTGATGGACTGAAGGGCTGCTCAGGGATACTGAACATGTGCAGTGTGACAGAAATAATAAAGACGATGGCTGCAAACATGAAGAGAACCTGCTCCTGTGATTGAAATGCTTGGCCCAGAGCTGTGCCAGTCCAGTCTAGACCTCCAAGCATGTATCCTACTGCTCCACCAAGCCCTAAAGAGACAGGTATAAGGGGATTAGTGTAGCATTATTATTTGTAAATATGTATGGAGGGTTGTGCAACTGTAATCCTAACATTATGCATGTATTCAGATTTGATAATGTTCAGAACATTCGCTTTCTGCATCCATGTAAACATTCAAATTACACGGTCCATGTCTTTCCTCCACTGTGTCAAAGAGGTGAGCCTTCAACTTAAATTTCATTCTGGGAAAGAGGACGAAGTAGCTGTAGTATGCGTGGTGAACTGTGTGTTGGTGTCCAGATATCTAAGAATGTTGACAGTCTGATCCCCGCTGAATGAATTCCTGGTTCACAGTCTTGTGAATGTTGAGAACGAAACCTCCAAAAATCTACATAGACTTACCAGCAGAGAATGCATGAATGTTCAGCGCAATATCTTGCTCATCTGTGTCTGCAACATCCAGCAGATAAGCTCTGATTGGTCCCTCTGAGGCATCAGCGCAGAAGTCCAGCACCACCACGCCCAGCACAGTAAGAATGATGCCGATAGTATGCTTATTGGGAGTGTCGCCGACGGAAAGGCCTGAAGAGAATACCACAAAATATACACAGACCGGATTTGCTGAACTGCATTTTTTATGATTTGTTAGCAGATTATCTCCCTTGAAGCCTTCCACTCACCTATTAATGAACCATTTAAAAACAGTGCCACTCCCAGCAGTACACCTACACAAAGACCCAGAATGAACGGTCTTCTCCTGCCCCATCGCAGGCTACAGCGGTCACTGGCTGTGCCAATCAGAGGTGTGAAGAGGAGACCCAGGATAGGACTGAGAAACCAGGTTAAACTGTAATACTTTTCAGGAAGACCTGGAAAATAAACACAATTGATTCATTCAAGTATTTTCAATTACACTAAAACTAATATAAGAATTAAAAAACAACCACAGCATAGTGAAGTGTATATATATATATATATATATGTATATATACACACACACACACTAACACACATACACACACACACACACACTAACACACACACACGCATACATCATCAAATAACATAAAAAAACAAAATAAATGAGACGGAATGAGACGTGTGTTTCCAAGTGATCTAAAAGCCTGTGAAAATAGGTAGGTCTTCAAGTTGAGTTGAAGATTTCCAATGAGAAGGAGAACCATATAAAAGAGGGAAGACTTGCAGAGTCTTGGAGCAGCAACAGAGAAAGCCCTGTCACCTTTAGATTTTAAATGGGAGCATGGGACCCACGTAAGTATTTGACTGGAGGACGCAGAGTTGGAGTGGTTAGGTGCAGGCTAAGGAGATCTGAAATGTAACCTGGAGCAAAGCCACAGAGAGCTTTAAAGACAAATTACAAAACAGCAATCTAATCTGATCTGATCTAAGAGCAAGTGTTTTTGTTTTCTGACAGGCCACAAAACTTAATACTTAATGTATTACAACCAAATGTAAGTAAATGTCTCATATTTGTCATTTTATTTAGGCGGTGGTGGGAATAAAACATACTCTGCAGAATTGAATACCTTTATCTGTTATTTTTATTTTGATGCAAGGCAATATTCGTACATTGTCTATTCTTTTAAATACTGAGATCTATCAGGCTTTGGCATTAGATATTTGTATTTTGACTCTTTTGCAAACCAGTTTTTAGCTTTCACTAAAACAAAATAAAAATGCTGACAAAAAGCTGATGATTGTTTTGTAATAAGTTACTTATCTACCAGGCTCTGTTTTGAATAAGTTAAGTCAAAGTTAAGCCAAATTTAGATGCCTGTCATGCAGGAACAGGCACAGAACGTTTTCATTATGATTTCAATACACAAAGGGCAAGTTTTCCCATGTTTTAATAATATCACATGACTTGCATTCCACAGCTGAAGAACCACTAGTGCTTTTCCATTATCAGTGGTTTTTAACTTAGCAGAAGCATTTTTGGTAATATGGCGGCCAGTTACATCAACACAGTCAAAAATATGCTACAAACAGGAAAGTGGTGAAACCTGTAGTTGTGCATGTCGAAGACAAAACTATGTTACAGCATGTCTGCAAATCTCAAAACACTACTCTTCAGTTGTTTTTACCCATTTCCAAACCGGAGAGGCATTTCCATTTTTAGTGTACATCAACTCTAAAAGAAGTGGACTTTTAGGTTTAAAATCTGATGAATTATGTCAGCAGGCTGACTGAGCTGGATAATTCTCATGGGAACATTATGCTCTGTTCCTGCCTTCCTTCTCCCTTAAGTCAACAAAAGCGAATATAACTTTCTCACAGCATGAAAAATATCTCTCTCTCCATCTGTCTTTTCCATTACTGCTTATTTCCTCTTCAACAGACTTATGCAGCAAAGCTCAGAGATGCTTTATACACTTTTCACTAATGAAGTAGTTATACATGAGTGTGTCTCTGTGTGTCCAATAGAAGTACATGGGGAAGAAAACTCTAAATGTTTGTCTGAGCTAAAAAATACACATACGGTAAGTAAAAGCATGATAAACCCATGAGACAAGAAAAATCGTGTCTATACTTCACTTGAGTTTTAGGTTACAAACATACCTTGTGCACTGTGAACAAAGAAACATGAACAAAGTTGTGTATCTGCAACAAGTTAATAAAACACATTTACTGTGCTTAAAGGCAATGTCAAACAGTTTTCTAAACACATGTTCAGTCAAGAACCCTGGGATTTCAACAAGCTATGGATGCATTTACTTGGCAATAATCAAAGGTAAGTTCAAAATTACAACCTGTCCCAGCATGAAATGAACTGCACTGCACTTGCTGAATGTTTGTTTTAAAGGTGTTGGCTATGGCAAAGTAAGCAAGAGTATGAGTGGTAAGACAAAACAAATCCTGATGTTTTACCAGCTCAGCAGTGTCTTTCAGTCTTAACACAATCGTTTGCAAGTCCTGAAGCTTTAAAAAGCAAAGAAAAAGCATAAAGATTTCTCCTTTTCTAATGTAATTAGCTTAAAACGTATCCATTCCAAAAAATAAGTGAGGCTGATTCAGTTCAATAACTTTAAAAAAAAATCCTATGTCAATAGTCCGTTGTCATCTATAACCAATATTACTTGGTAGATCATTTACATTCAACAGGTTTAGCAATAAACTCCATTGGCATATGAAAAAATAACTACCCAATCAGACACGTTAATTAGAATCAGTCAGTCTTATCATGTTGTTAATGGAGCAGAAAAGTGAAATGTGCTGTGTTAAACATTCTTCTCATACCTAACCAGTAAAAAATGCTTTTGTTCCAGGTCTGTTATGGTTGCTAAGTTGACATCAAACCACAAAGCTCCCCGCTTGAGTAGAGATACGGGCTACATGATACAGAAGAGCAGCCCTGAAACCAATGAATTGTGACAACAATCAAATTCCACAAAGTCACCACTGTTACCTGACTACTACCACAACCACAGACTGATGTGCATCTGGTTTGGATAACAGTGGTTAGCTTCCCTGCAAATCAAATCCAGCTATTGTTATATAGATAGTGAACCAAACACAGCATAATCGCTGCTACACTGCAACCAATCTTCAAGTTTTTTGACAGTGATTAGGAGAATGCTGCCACAAATGTGTCACTAAGATAACTAACTAGTGGATAAGGAAAAAACTGTGTTGTGTCTCCTACCTATTTGCAGCAGAACTGGTGTTACCAGAGCAGTTTCCATGGCATAGCAAAACTCACGTCCAAACATCACTGTCCCGTGCATTACCCAGCGATGCAGAGGGATTCGTACTCCTCTGCCTTCCTCGTCCATGTCTGTCTCACTCTCACTGTCATATGCTTCTTCTTCTTTGGGTCTTCTGATCTCTGGAAGACGAGAAGCATCTCCACCCTCAGCTGCCATCTCCATTTCAGTCTGGTTTGACTTCAGGGGAACCATTTGCTTGTGGCTGTTATAGATCAGTATATATGTCTTTGTGCCACAGTTTTTCCTATAAATGCAAGCACAATCTTACCATCTTATCACTGTCAAAAAGAATATGTAATAGGCATAGTTTTCACCTTGATTTTTTATAGCTCATGAGAAGATAAAGCTATTTCATAAGACTAACAAGTCACTACTAAGGTCAAAGCAAAAGAAACACAGAGGCGAGAACAATCACAGTTTTAGCACATCTCCAAAAGTATTTAATGGTGATGGGTAGGGAAGAGTGTAAGAGAGGCGAGGTGGGGTAATAAGTGTTTTATGGTCTCCAGCAGATGTTTGTGGTGGTGACCTGCAGTGAACTCCTGAATAGAAGTGGCTGTGTGCATGAAGTTTGGGCAAGTCCAACTAAGAAAGTTTGTGCTAGTCAGGCAAGTCCGGGTTAAAATATCTTGAGATTTCTTGGTAAACTCCTACTAATAATGTTACAAATTAACCTGCAAAAACCTGCATTTTCCAGAAAATCTGTTCAGTCTCCAAATGCTGATACAGAAGTCTTATTATTATTAAGTAGATTTTTTAATGAACTGTTATTTCTGCAAGTAAATTCTAGTGTGAATGAAAAAAAAAAAAAAAAATACACCACTGTCCTAAAAGGGTGCTGTAGCAACATCTTCCCCCAGAATTGCTTTATTCCCTCCTTATAAGATAAGATAAGATAACCTTTATTAGTCCCACACGTGGGAAATTTGTTTTGTCACAGCAGGAAGTGGACAAAACAAAAGTTATGTAGCAAAAATTAGAATACAATACATTATATTAATAGTATAACTCCCAGAGCCACTACTCAAAGAGATAATACCTCCCTTAATGATAAGATGATGTTGATGGAGAGAGTGGTCAAACAGATCAACCCATACCAATGCACAGGTATCCAGTTTGGTTCAGATCTGGTGACAGTGAAGGTCATAGACTCCTAGCACTCTCATATCTATCATCATCCTGGAAGAGATCAGTGCCCTTAGGATTTAATTTTCTTATCTTACAACTCTCTTTTCAAGGGGAATAAGTGGAACCAGACATTGCCAACAAAAGGCCTAAGAGTTCGAACAGAGACACCTGATTCCCTTAGTCTAGGGTTTGAGAGGTTCACCCCATAATGGGTTTGTATAAATTACGCCGTAAGACATAACAAATAATTTACAATAAGTATAAGCATCATAGACTCAAATAAAGGGCCAAACGATCAAAAAACTTAGACTGAATTAAACCAAGATTGCTCTGTTAAATCCAGTGACATCGCCACTATCTAGAACCTTTAAGTCATAATAGCAAAATCAGACTCATAGACAAGAGCCACATTAAAAAATAAACCATTATTACACCACTATTGCTGTTGCGTAAGTGGAGCAGAAAGCAAGCAGATCCTATTGACACATACCTTACAAGAGAGCATGGCAAAGACCATTCTTCTATTCTTTACTTATTCATTTTCTGCCTGGCTCTTCTGAGTTGAGCAATATGAAAAAAAAGCTTAGATCATGTATAAGTTGATGTTTAATGAGAGCCTTGTGCAGTTTTCTGTCATTTTCACAAAGAGACAGATCAAAGTGTTTTTGTGTTTAGTTAGTAATCCGAACAAATTAATGTAGAAAGGTAACTTTTTTTAAAACTTCATCGAGGTGTGTGAGCTGAATTCTCACAGGACTGTGTGTACACGTGAAGGTCCGGGGGGCTCGTTGGACCAGTTATGACATGTTTTGCCTCACCTGAACTACCTGCCAGTCTATAAATAATAAATGAATATATTAAAAATTATTTGCCGTTTTATGCGAATAAGGCGCACAGCGATAAAAGTGTATTCTCGCCTGGACTGAGAGGAAAAACACCAGACTTCAGGCGCATTACCGTTAACCTGACTTTGACTGACGCAAAAAGTTACCTTAGCAAGCTAGGCTTGGCTGATATTAAGCAGCTTACGTTAGCGAGTTAATAGCGGAGAAACCCACTTTCATGACAGACAGGAACGTGTAACGTACCTGAGATTTTACAGCGCTGTGGTAAAGCTCAGCCAGTTCCGCATTGTGGAAAACTTCTATGACGTGTTAGCACAAAAAAATAATAATAAGAAGAAAAAAAACCTCTCACTTCTTTAGGTTTGCAAAACCTTTGCAAGCTAACTGGGTGACCATAGGGTTTACTACACTCACCAATTTCAATGGTTTCCACATTAACACAGCGGGGCGTGGCCATCAGAAAACCTTCGTGACGTCAGCGAACGCCTCACCTATGGACGCCGGTGAAAGGGCAACTAGCTAGCATGATATAAGTGGAACCAACTGCATGGAAAATTGATGGATTGATAACATAAAGAAATGAAAATATGTCAACAATAATGGACCTCAAGAACTGGGAAAAAAAAAGACAATTCACAAAGTCATAATGGAGGATATTTATTTATTTATTCATAATTCATTAATTCATTTACTCTTTTGTTTATTAGCTAGCACGCTTTCGACTCTTCCTAGAACTTGGTCCTATAGCTCTATATATGTTCCTATATGTTGTTCCTAAATCATTGACTTTGACTAACTTGACCATTAATTCGGTTAATTTCCTCCCTGCTCCAATATACATTTATTGTGATCTAGAGCTTCAAAAACAGGCTGTGAAGATTGATTAATTAGAAGCCATCAGTTCTTCAGGCTATTTAAAAATCGCATAATATTATACTCTGTTGTAAAAAATAAATAAATACATAAATAAACAAACAAACAACCCTGTGCTTACATTCAAAGAATCATTCGTCCAAGCGGTTTCCAGTGCGCTGAAGTTTCCTTCGGGCTCGTTCTCCATTGGTTTTTTCAAAGAATAGGCAATGCTGCTCCCTGGTGTACATCAGTAGTTATTATTCTCTAATATGTTCTGATTATATTACTTGTTTGGGGATTGAGGAGGAAAATGCCCTCACTATTAAAGAAAGACAAGAAGAAAAAACGTATTTAATATACTTTTTAAATTCACATCTCAGTTTCTGAGCTGGTTAAAGATTGCATGGGATTAGAAATTAGTATATATCAGAGGAACAGCACAAGTTGAGCTGTTTGGGGACAAAGTTAGAGAGGCAAGGCTGAGATGATTTGGACACATGGCGGGCAGAAATGATGGATATACTGGACAAACAATGCTGAAAATGGAGCTGCCAGCAGGAGGAAAAGAGGAAGACATCAGAAGAGGTTCGTGGATGTAGTGAAGGAGGAAATGCAGACAGAAGAGGATGTTAGATATAGGGTGAGATGGAGGCAGATGATCCACTTTGTCAACCCATAAAGTGAACAGTCAAGAGAACAAGTGTTTAAAATGAGCTCCACCTTAAATATCAGGAGCAGCAATACTGATCCATATATCACTGATGGGGAATATTTTGGTGCAGGATGAGTACTTTTACTTTTGACACACCTAATGTACAGTTTTCCATTGATACAGTTTAATGGGCAGTCAGGTATTTTCTAAGTGTTTTATTGCTTCATTTGCTAAACTAATAGTTCTATAAATGGTAACGACACTGCTCAAAAGTTTGCCTGTACTGATGTGGACGGGGTAATGTGTTAGGAAAGAAAGGATCCCACATCGTTTGACAGAAATGAAAACGATCAACCAACAGAGAACTGAATTTAAAGACGCCCTGAAAACCAAATTGAAAAAATGATGTAGCAGCCTAGTCCGTTTTTCAGAAATTTCATTGCAACAATTCCAAATGTTACTCAGTATGTTGTATGGCTTTATGTATGGCCTGTTTGCATGCATGCCTAACAAGGATGAGGAAACTTATGGTGCCTTGGAGGATCTCCTCCTAGATCTGGACGAAGGCATCACTGAGCTACTCGACAGGACAACTTGGATGGACGTAATATCCCAGAGGCGTTCCATTGAATTTAAGTCAGGTGAGCGTAAGATTTCATTTTGATACCAAATATCAGTTAGGGTGGGTAACCTAGCCTGTAGAGGTCTGTGCATCCCTCCATAAGCCTTTTCATGCCTGACCCATCCCCAAACCAGTCGTGCTGAACAATGTTAAAGCCAGTATAACGTTCTCCATGGCTTTTCGAGAACCTTTCATGCCTTAGGGTTAATCCTCAGGGTGACCCTGCAAGAAAAGTTCAGGGCCGCAGTGGCAAATTTTGATATTATACAGCAAACGTCAGTTAGGCTCCAATGTCCTGACAGTAAGCACAGGGCCCACTGAGTAAAGCTACCCTCATTAAGTTTGTCTGTGAATGATTGGTCAGAGACATTCATACTGGTCGCCCGCTAGTGGTCATTTTGTAGGGCTCTGGCAGTCTTCTTCCTGATATCTGCTTTTTGCACAAAGGAGCAGATACCAGTTCTGCTGATGGGTTAAATACTTTTTAAAACACTTTCCAGCTCTTCTAATGTAACTGTTTGTCTCCTAGAATCTACTCCATGCTCTTGAGTCTGTGCTGGAAGACACAGCAAACCTTCTGGCATCCTGGAGGATTGGACTACCCGTGCAACCTCTGTAGGGTCCAGGTATTGTCGTATGCTACCAGCAATGACACTGAGTCTAGTCACATGCAAAACTGATGAAAAAAAAAAAACAGCCAGAAAAGATAAGGAAGGAAAAATGTCAGAGGCCAAACACATTTTGTTTAGCAGTGTATTTAAATGAAAACTATAGAAAGAATAACATTTTACAATTTTTCAGCCAGGAAGAGTCCAGCAAGAGGCTGCGAGCACACGGTTTTAATCTGGTCCAGTTCGTCTTGTTAAAGAGTCTCACCTTTCTGTAAGAGTGACACCACGCCGCTGATTAATCTGCATCTTATTTCTGCATCTTATTTCTGCCAAATTGAATGGCAGAAATAAAAGGAAAACAGACAACACTGGAATATTTACCATTTTATTGAGACATTTTCTTGTGTAGTTTCTAATAATATCCATAGGGCAGTTGGCTAAATTGACCAAGTGTCTATAGACATTGACAAATGAAAAGTCAGTCCAGAGCGATGGCAATGTTTCTTGGTGTGAATATCATATACATGTGAATATCTGCATGTTATTGTGTTGGCGCTCATCATTGAAAAAAACAATGGCAGCACTGAGTGTCTGTGTTGAGTTCTGCTGGTCAGCAAGTTGCAGAACTCAGAACTTTAACTGTGCCATCCCTATAACTTATAGTTTTATGCACCCGTTGTAAAATAGTTTACAGTGTGCGGTCCTTTCCTGTGTTGCTGCTCTGCAGTGATCTGAGAATCTTGGTCATCAATATAACATTATTAGTCATGGCGTTGTCCGTCCCTGCTGAGGCTTTAGAGCTGTGCTGCATACTGACAATGTCACCACTGGTCTGCTTGGGCTCTGCGCGGCGGAAAAGATGTCTCATAGTGGCCTGGAGACAGCAGGAGAAGTAAATTATTTGGAGAATCAATGAGTAAAAAAATGATGATGGGCATATCACACCTGAAGGGACAGGTGGATGTGGAGAAAAGAAGAAAAATGTCAAGTTAGGTTAAAGAATGTGGAGGAAGAGAATAGGAAAAGTGCTTCAGTCTTACCTGGAAATTATTTGTAACAAAACAGTAGACAACAGGATCCATACAGCTATTCAAACTGCTGAGGGTGACAGTTAGATGGTACACTATCACATGGTGAGGCATGTCAGGGTAGAAGTATACCACCACCTGCAGCACAAACAGGCAATGCCAAATGTTCCCATAAAAGCAAATACATTTTTATCATTAGGTCAAACAAAAACGTTCATTTCATTAATATGTTTATTGTGTTTCACTGTTTACTGTTTTTATCTTTGTTGTATTTTATTAAAATTATAACTTTGAGATCCTTACTATTTTCCCTACTTTTGTGTTCAGCTTTTTTAAAATAACATTCTATTGTATTTTAGTTTAGTATTTTATGTTAACTTTGCAGTCAATGACTGCCTGAAGTCTAGAAGCCATTTATATCCAAATGCTCAGTTTTCTCCTCTGCCAGGACTTTACTGCAGTCATCTTCAGTGGCTGTCTGTTTGTGGATCTTTCTGAATTCAGTTTTGTCTTTGGTAACTGAAAAGCCTGCTCTACTGGGTTGACTGACTTGGGCATTGAACATTGTCCGATTTCTTTGTCTTGGGAAACGCTCTGGTTGCTTCTGCGGTAAGGTTTTTGTCACCATGAAGTGCCGTCTGGATCTGATCAGAGAGAACAGCCCTGCACACCTCACAGTTTTGTCCTGCTGCTTCTGTTAGCAGTTGCATCATCAATAAATACTAATGACCCTGTTATACTGGCAGCCATACATGCCCATGCGATATCACTGGCTCCAACCATGTTTGACATATAACGTGGTATGCTTTGGATCATGAGCTTTTTCTTTGCTTCTCCATACTTTTCTCTTCCCACAATTCAGGTACAAGTTAATCTTTGTGTCATCTGTCCAAATAATCTTTTCCTGCACTGCTCAGGCTCTTTTAGATGGTTTCTGACAAAGTCTAATCTGCCCTTCCTGTCCTTAAGTTTAACCAGTGGATTTGCACCTTGCTGTAAACCCTTTGTGTTTACATTCATGAAGGCGTCTCTTGATTGCAGACTCTGACAATGATACATGAACCTCCTGGAGAGTGTTAGTGAGGAAACAGGCTTCATCTGACCATAAAATTATTTATCAGGAAGTTGTCCAATTATATTTGAGCTGCTGAAAATGGAGGACTGTGTACTGTGTGTATATGTATGTGTATACATAAACTTTCTGTCTTTTTAATACATGTCAATATTGGTTTGAAATATTGTACATGTATTTTTGTCTATATATTTATGTTATATATATAGATTTTTTTTGTTGCTTTATCACCTGGTAATATTGTCTAATCAAAATTGTCCTGAACCTACCGGTGACCCACAATGCAGGGTCAAGGTTCACCCAAGCATGGACATAATTTATGAGCAGTTCAAGCAAAGGCTGGTTTTCTGCCTCACATTTGTTCATTTGTAATCCTTTTAGAGGATAAAGTTGAAAGCATCCACAGTTTCATAAGGGAGAATACAATCATTAATACTACTTGGCCTTTTACTTTATATATACTTGTTGCAAATACTTGTTGCTCACCTGTCTAACATGAAAGGGTGTGAAACAGACTGTGAAGATGATCAGCACAGTTGTCAACAGCTGGACAGCTTTCCTTCTCCTATCCCTGAGAAAATAAAGTTAAAGATACCATTATCTGCATATTTTTATGGGATACAAACTATCCTATGTGTCAGTGAGTCAAAGACAGACAGACGGCTCACATACACACATGGAACAAAGAGGCTCACATTCAAACCCAATTTCAGTTCAGAATCAACATTTAACAAAACCCCTGCACATCTTAGGACTGTACGGTGAAGCTGGAATAACTGGAGAGAATCCATGTAAACAGTTAATGCAGTGCATCCTAAAAGTATTCAGAGCGCTTCACTTGTTCCACATTTTGTCATGTTACAACCTTATTCCAAAATCGATTTATTTACATTTCACTCGAGATTCTGCACACAATACCCCATAACGACAATGTGAAAAAGGTTTGCTTGAAATTCTTGCAAATTTAAAACAAAAAACAAAAACATAACATGTATATAAGTATTCAGAGCCAGTGTGTGATTTCCTCTGAATATTTTGTGGATGCACTTTATTTTCTTCAATACAAGAAAAACAACTTTAGTTTTCTTTCCCGCCATCTGTCAGTGTAATATTAGTTCTACCTACCTGCTCTGTTGCATCAGACGACGGTCTGTTAAGGCCCACATAATGCGCAAAGTGAAGACCACAATGATGACAAGTGGTAGAAAGAACTCAGTGATGGTGAGAAAGAGGAGCTTTGAGAGACAGCAGCCTGTGTGCTGAAAAGCGGTGGAAAGAAAGGAGTAGGTAACCACAATGGCAAACAGCCATACAGAAATGCAAACACATTTGGCCACACTGGAGTTCCTCCAGCGACGAGAGGCTTCAGCCTACAAAGACAGAACAGAATGTGCAGCCTTGTAAGTGTCTAGCATTTTCAAAAGCACGACTGTGTAACCAAGCTACAGACGACACTCACCTGCACAATGGCAAGGTACCGGTCGACGCATATGCAGGTTAGAAACAGGATACTGCAGTACATGTTGACAAAGTAGCTGAAGATGTGCAGATATGAGCAGGTGATACAAGCTCCTCCACTGTAGTAGAGCAGGATGCGAGTCGGTAGAGAGAGATTCACCAAGAGGTCACTCACGGCCAGGTTGATGGTGTAGATGACTGAGGTGGTCTTTTGCTTGGTGCGGAAACAGAAAACATAAAGTGCAACTATGTTGAGCACCATGCCCACCTGAAAAACCAAAAGAGTTAAAAGATAGATGCGAGGAAAATTAGTAAGAGGTACTAAATTTCAACATAGAAATTATGTGCAACATTAAAAAGCCTTCGTCAAAACACCTTACCAGGAAAATAAGGGAGTTTATGACCACCAGTGCAATCCAAAGGCCATAGAAGTCATTGTAGAGCCCCTCGTCTAAATGTGCCAGTCTTTGAAGATATCTTTCCATACCACTTGTGTTTGCTGGACCCGATATTTGAGGTGTATTAAAGGAAGTGTTGATGAAAAGCCAGGACTCTGTACCATTAATGTTCATCATCATGATGATGTGCGATGAGGTGATAAGCCGCCTTAATGATGTTGATGAGGATTGTGAGGATGACACGGATGATAAAGTGGAAACTGTCAGAGAGAATAATACAAGTTTTATAGATAGAGATATATACACCACATTTACTGACAGATCCACGCATTCGTTGCATTAGTTTTCATGTTTAAACAGAAACCTGCAGTTTTACAGTTACATCATCTCTAAAGGCCTGCCTTGCTGTACTATGTTACTTCCTCTTTTCTATGTTTGACTTCAGCATCTACAGAGAAACACAGGGACACACACTGTCCTCCTTTTCTCTGATGCTCACTCTCTCTGTCTCTGACCTCATACTGGCTGTTGCTGTTGTCACAGATACACTGGCATGGCTATTTTAAACCAATAACTGGCTTGTTGAACCCATATATTTATAATGTAACTATATTTATTTATCACTACAGCAATACTCCCTGAGGGGCTAGGATTAATTCTCATTCCAGCTATTATTACAAATAAAAAATAAATACTTTTGCTCTTATTGGCCAAGATATAACCCTCTCACAAATTACAGAAACAACACGTCATTACTCTGGACATCTAGGGACCTTTTCATTTAATCATAATAAAAAAGAGATAGATCATTTGTTTTCTTTTCCATTTAAATAGCTCACAAAAGCTTAGATCTATAGTAAGAGAGTCATTTCATGGCTACATTAATTAGCCCCTGTTTGAGCTGGCGTGTGTATGTTTATTTACTTTAATTCTTTTACTTTAAGTGACTTTTACTAAAAGTGATCTGAGGATTTTACACCTAAAGCCAACAGGACAGCAGTAGCGTGTTGAGATGAAGACTGTGAAGGAGAAGAAAAAGGTTACAGAATCAATCTCATGGATAATCTACTGGCATTTAAAGCACTAAAAAAGGCCAAAGTCGCGTGATGTTTCGCATAAATGAGCTGGATTTCACTTCTGCATCCTTTGTCTTCCATGACAAATGCAGTTTAATTGCTCCTGTGAGTGCCACACTGGGAAGGTTTAAGAAGCCCAGTGTATGTGATGCCCGGAGTTTGTGTTTTGTGCTCCTTGCTTACAACAAATCCCTTAGCAAAATAATCATGATGAAAAATGTAGTCTATTCATGCTAATGGGAATAACATGCTCAACTGAGGGTGAGGCATGAATAATGTGATTCATCTGCATGAACCGGAGCAGTCTAGCCACACAACATTAACAGCACTGAAGGAAATAAATGAGTGTTTTCACAGTGACACCCTCTGATATTAGTCAGCTTATTTGACCTAGTTCATCATTATTAACAGTGCTTACAAGCGTTATAGTGAGGTACTCTGAGGAAAGTTTTTATTTAGGCACTTGCTTCTTTCTCTCTCTTTTATGATATATGCACAAATATGAGTGTTATTCATCCTAAGCAACCCATGAACTATGTGTAAGTTTCAGCAGAATGGCAAAAAAGTTAGCCCTGTTGTCATTTCTTCTTTATTTCTAATAACTTGTGCATTTAAAAATTACTTAAAAACTGTTCCCAAACATTCTTTGAGAATTTTTCTTTTCAGTTTGTTAAAGGTTTTCCACTTAGATTTCACTCTTAGAAATGTAGTCAGACATTTTCCTGTGACACCAGTAACTACAGCCAGTTGCATTTAGTTTGCCTTATTATTTGGCTTATTAACCCTTACACACTGTTCATAAACCGTGTCTTCACAGGATCCAAAATGAAATGCTTTAGACTTTATAAATAGCCTATGAGACAATATTAAATTAATGATTAATTATTAATGTTAAATAATATTTCACAGAGCATGAGAAAGTGTATATTTTTGGGTTTTGTAAAAAAACTCTACTATCACACAACATCATGCCCTGTTTAATCTAAATAATAAAAACATTGCAGCTATAATTGTTTAAATATATTTTATTGAAAGTAAAAATGGCGAGATCACTCTGGAACTGTTGGGATTTATTATACATTATAACCATTAAACATCATGTCTACTGCTTATTGTATAACTGCAAACTAGTCTGTCTATCCAAAACAGCAATAAGATACCACCTAGCACTGATCTACCCACTCCCTATTCCTCTTCTGAGTTCTATTGTAATCTAATTTAGCTGTCACCTAATTTAATCTCAGAAGTTCAGAATACAGGGATTCTACTTTCTTCATTTTTAGATTATTTAGTTACATTGTTGCTTCTTGCTCTTGCGGGTGCACATCTTGTGTCTGTATCAAGGCACCATCTGACCTCTGTATGACCTCTGTTCCTTATGTGCATCATACATATGATCACTTCTATGTTTTGTTTTGTTTTTTTACTATTTCCAGACCAGCAAGTGCCTACCTCTGTGGGAACCTGGGCAGCTGTGGTGGGAACACAGTGTCAAGGTCACCCTCGAACTCTGTCACCACTATCCCATAGAAAATACACACATAGTTTCAAGATTCCCTAAATCCACAATTTTCCGTGATTTGACTCACACGAGTGGCTCTAGAATGCATCTCAACAGACGTGGCTCAAAATGAACCTGAAACAGCCTCAATGTACAAAATCTAGTAGCACCTGCAATCGTATAAATTGACTGACCCTCTCAAGTCATCACTTTTCAGGCTAAACGAATGACATTTAGGATATTTTTACTGATGTCAAATGTCAATTAAAGCATGCAAGAGTTAATACATGTGATACAGCTATAACATGATTGGAATCCTTAGGCAACCCTAACAGCACGACGAGCTCATGTTTGTTCTTCTATTGCCATCATGGGCCATCAAGTAAAGATTTATGGTAGGAAAATTAAAATGCTATTAATTTAAAATAAAATTTACAGTAGGGCTCACACTCTCTATCTGCTATAAGCTAAAATACTGCCTAGTGTAACTGTACTGTAATACCGCAACATTAGGCAACCCAGATGTAATCTAATGCATCACTGTTTCCATTTTATTGTTGCTCTTCTTCTTCCGAAATCAAAGACAGTCATGATGCAATGACTGTAAAATGATACTGGGAGGAAAAGAGAGGGCTCAGAGGAAGATCCAAAATAACACTGTGCAAATAAATCCTAGCAGCGTGGGAGTCTGGCTTTATGTGTGTGTGTTTGTGTGTGCTACTGATCATCTAAAAGACAGCATTCAAGAAAACAAATAAGGCAAAATTATGGAGTGTGACAGTGATATATTATGTTTTTTCCTAGTTTTACTTAAACCCTTCAAGACAACTCTGATTTTAGAGACATATGTACTCGCGATTGGACTAAAAGCTTGCCGCTGGTGTTTCAGCACACCCTGATTAAGAAACAGTTCACAAAAATCTAACTTGGTGAAACACTTCATTAAGTTTTCAATTTTTTAATAAAATAGAAATTTTATATGACATACCTGCTGAGAAAAAGGAGATCAGTCAAATGAGTAACTCTGAAGTCAACTATGATGAAACTGGGGTGTCTTTAAATCCTAATCCAAAATTCCTTCATCGTTGTCCAAGGATACTTCAGCTTTCAGTGACCTTTGCAACTTTGTATCTTCATCCCCGTTTCTGGAAGTCGTCTTTCTGCGTTAAGCAGTTCATCATCAGGTAGAATTCCATTTCTGTTTTGTGCGTAAATCTGTGAACGAGATGTACTTGCCCATTCTGAATATCTCCAAATTTTTCAAACACCCTCCTGTCTATCGGCCTCTCCATCTGTGTTTGTAAATCTCACCTGTGTCAGTGTGTTCTTATTTTTCTCTTCTCCTATTTCTCCTTCTTTTTCCATCATTTTTAGTCTCTCTCTTCATTCAGCGGCTCGGGCTTAATACCTTCCTCCCTCACTCTCTAAAGCTCTCTTCAGTTTCATCCCCGGACAGGAAGTCTTAAAATGTGTTTACATTCCCGGGAACATGCATGTGCCCATATACACTATGCACACACACACCAGTGTAAAGCACAAGCATGCACACATAAAACATATTCTGTAACAAATGTTGTGCATTTTCTAGGGGTTTTTCTTTCTGATTTTGTGACTTTCTTTCATATAAACAGAGTGTGCAGTGATGGATTCTTATATCAAACATGGCCAAAGTTTCAAAAGCTTAGTCAGTGTTTGAAGTAATCCCTGTGAATCAAAAGCTCAGGCTTCAGACTTGGCTCTCCATGATGTCAAACAGAAGGAGTATCTTTAACATAGTCCTCTCAAGCACAAGAGTTACATACATCTGCTGTTCAAACCCTTTGTTTGAGCCGAGTGGCCAATCAGGAAAGGCAGATGTTTCAGACAAATGAACTGAGGGCGTGCAAAGAGACATAGTGTAAGATACATATAAATTTGGCTCATCTGCACTTTACTACAATCGAAATAAAAAATATTGGTGAACTTGTATGAAGGAAAATTAGAGGCTAAATATTGTTTGCTGTTTTTCTTCACTGGATTTTTTAAAAATGTGTGAAAATTTGTGTGGATATGCACACGCACATGTGTGTGTTAGACACATCTACTGTATTTTGTAGACATTTCTTAAATGTGTTGATAAATGTATAAAGACATGATTAGATTGCTTTAAATGTATTTACAAGCAACAATTACATTACAAACTTTGAAAAACTCATGTAATGTAATGTACTCAAATTGATGGATGCTTAATTATTGTCATCATGTCTCCTGTAATGTGCAGCATTTAGCATATCTTATATTTTTTATCCATAACCTAAATACAGGAAGTAAATACACTGGTCTGACTAAAAATCACATTCAAATGTAAGACTCGGGCTGTCTCTTGATAACTAGTCCTGGTTCAAGCATCCATCAGTCTTGCAGAATGGGACAGGTTTAGGTCTCCTGGTTTCCTGGCAGGAGAATCATCATCACTCATAACTTGTCAGGCTAGCTAGAAAAGATCCGGAATAACGGATGCCAAGAGAAGCGCCATGGATCAATCTGTTAGAACGAGCAGGGTAAGAACAGAATGGAAAGAAGTGCATGGAGCAAGGGCACGGGAACATGTTAGAGAAATACTCAGAGAAAAACATGGAGTAAATATATATATGTCTGCACATGTGGGTAAACAGAAGACAGACCGTTACAGTATATAATGTCTTTGTGAATGTAGGCTGTTATAGAGATGGTGCATCAATCTGTGGGTAAGAGGATCTGGAAGGTGTGGTTTATATCATTCTGAACACCGATGATTCGTAACAGATGTTGACATTTTTTGCATTTCTTACATTGGTGCAGCCATCTGCAGCAAAAAAGTAAAGTCTCCTGCCTTCCTTGTTTAACAGGAATGAGGAGATTTTTTAAATTATTCTGTAAACAACTACATGTATCCCTCATGACAACAAGCACAAGAGGAAAACGTGAACTTACTTGTAGAGTCTCTACAGAAACAATAATATCCTTAAAGACAGGAACCAAACTAGCCTTATACAATTTCCTACCAAGTCCTTAAAGAAAAAATTATACCTGTTTATTTTTGTTTTGAAGGGATTGCCTCACATATCCAAAGTCCCCTGTCTTATCTACAGTCTAATCGCCCGTGATGATTGTTTAACCAAATGTCACACTTGAGAAACTTTATGATTTGTCCCAGACTTCATGTTTAACTCTCTGTCAACCTGACAAAATGCAGGTTCACAGCCCTGTCCTCACACCTATGGATGACTAATCTACTAGCACATGGAGAGAAAGTGAGAATGTGATCTGGTTTTGTGCCCTTGGATAAAATAAAAAACTAAAATAAACTGTCACTGTCTTACACTGAATATTTAGCCAGGTAGGCAGTGAGCTTGATCATCATGACTATCAGTCCTTAAACCCTGGTTTGGTAAATGTCTGTGACTAAAGATTGAAGTGTATGAGTATTAATGACTGTGTCTGGATGTATTATTATATCTTTGCAATTTCTGCTTTTACCTTGCTATCATCCAAACACACATTAAATAGTAACCATTAACAATAAACTGGTAAAAGAAATAGGAGAGTAAGATTTGAGGTTATTTTGGAAAATACATGATGTATATGACTCTCACTGTAATTTGGGATGCAGGTGAAGTGAAGCATTAACCCAACATCCAAGGATGGAAGTAAATTTGCTTTTCTGAATGCATCACACGATCGTTCTAATCTTGATAAAGGAGCTGAAAGAAGAGCTAAGTGGTGAGTGTCACAGACATCATCATCATCGTCTTGATTACAGATTTATACCACTGCCTGGAGGTATTAATATTTGATTACTTCAGAGCCTCAGACAACAGGGTCTTGAATTTAATGACAGGAGCCACTGGCGGTACATACAGGTGTAAAATTACTATGCACTGCTGTACATCGAACACTGTTAAGGGGTGAAAGGATCGCTTAGGAGTAAGCTGGAAGGAAACTGCAGTAGTTGTCTTTTTCCTCAGTTTTCTTTGAGGTATGATTCTCTGAATGGTGAAGTCTCAGTAGGGTGGTAGTTTGAGAAAAAAGTAATCCTTTAATAGAGTAACTTTTATCAGCAGTGTGATCTTATACAGTGGCAATTATGGTAACTGGCCTGTATTTGTATAGCGCTTTACTAGTCCCTAAGGACCCCAAAGCGCTTTACACATCCAGTCATCCACCCATCCACACACTGGTGATGGCAAGCTACATTGTAGCCACAGCCTGGGGCTACAATGCACTGACAGAGGCGAGGCTGCCGGACACTGGCGCCACCGGGCCCTCTGACCACCACCAGTAGGCAACGGGTGAAGTGTCTCGCCCAAGGACACAATGACCAAGACTGTCCAAGCCGGGGCTCGAACTGGCAACCTTCTGATTACAAGACGACCTCCCAACTCGTGAGCCATGTGAGCCATTAGATATGCCTTCTAATTTGGTAAATGTTAAATTACTGTCTCCTAATCTAATTATTACAAACCTTCAAATTGTACACTAACAGGTGAAAGAGAAATTAGTCACCAACTCGGAGATTGTCTTTTCTCATAGACTTAAATATCTGCCTAGTCTACAGAAATCTAAGGCGATAAGGCAATACAGTTCCACAGTAAATTAGTACAGCTCTGAAACATCGTCTTCCAAAAGCTGCTTCAAGTTCAGATATTTGCAAAAATTTCCACCATTGTGGAAAGTTTAACAGCGAGAAGCTGAGTGAAAGTTATAATTTATCTTAAATGATCTACTTTAAGTTGGGCCTCTAAAATATACACTCACTTTGTTACATACAACCATTCAACTGAAGATGAATGCAAGTATGTATGAGTCAACACACAGCAGCACATTTAGGCTTGACATAGTTAAAACAACCTTAACAAAACTGAAAGCAGATGGGCTACAGCAGCAGCAGATCACACTAGGTATCACTCCAGTCAGCTAAAAATAGGAAACTGAGGCTGTAATTCAAGTCTGGATTTCTGATTTCCATGTGGATGGCAGTCAGAATTTGGGCTTTAACAATATGAAAGCATGGATCCCTCATATTTTGTATTAAAGGTTCAGGCTGCTGGTGGTGTAATGGCATGGGATAAATTTTCTCTGCACACTTTGGACGCCTTAGTACAAGGCAAGCACCATTTAAATACCACAGCCTACCTAAGCATTGTTGACTATACAACCAAATTATGAGAACAGTGCACACAGATACCGAAGGCTGCTTTTAGCAGGTAACGCACCCTTGACACAAAGCTCCTGTCACCTCAGACTGTTTTTTAAAAATTACAATCAGTTCACTCATTTGGCCTCCAGTTACCAACAGAGCACCTCTGGATTGTGGAGGAACAGGAGATTCACATCATTGATGTGCAGCTGACAAATCTGTGTCAAAAATCTCTGAGCACCTTGTTGAGTATTTGCCACAAAGAATGAAAGCAGCTCTGAGTGCAAAAAGGAGTCCAAACCAATGCTATCAAGGCTTTTCGAGTGTAAACAGGATGTGCAAAAGAAATTTTTTACAAAATTAAAATCTCAACTTCCCTTTCTAGCAATATATTTACATATGGCCGCACGGAGGAAAGAAAATACATGAAGGCTATGAGAACGCTGCACTTGTCTTCTTGTTTTCTGCATGTTTCACTTTCAATACCAAAAATTGTCTATTTACTTTTAATCTTTTTTTTACTTTTAAACTAAAATGAGAAAGACCATGTTCATGCCAAAATGGGAAAAAAATCTAAATAACACACACTTCATAAGACTTAAATCAAAACTTTATTTTCAGACACAAACTGTAGTTTGAATTATCATTAGACGTTACTTGGCACTAGTCTGGTGTTTAATACAGCACATTCTGTAATTGGTTTTACCACATTATTCGTTTTTGTTGTCATACAAAATTTTAAAAAAGTCAGTACAAAAAAAAAGTGGTGCCGCAATTGATACATGGCAGCTTCTCAGTTAAAAAACAAACAAAAAACACCCCAAACATACACACACAGACTTTATAACCTATAACCACAATTTGAAAGAGAAAGTTACATTAATAAAATCCTAGAAGTATACATTCTTCTTATGATCCTCCCCTCCCAGTAAAACCAGACAGTTTAAGGCCCCTTTGGTCACAAAGTGAAAAATGATTGGATCATAGATCTCTTTCCTAACCAACAGCAACCCTTTGAGTCATGGTGTCATATTAGCATTTCATAGTGTTCAAGCACAGTGTCTCCACTGTGATTCACATGCTAAAGATAAGTAGACCCTTTATGGAAATAGAGTAAAGAAGACCCTGTGTCTGCTGTTCTCACAGTACCAATAACGACAAACTCACCATAAATATGAATCCCCAAACTAACCATCAGGTTTTTACAAGGCACTGAAATAAAAAAAATCCCCTGAGTATGATGCTGTATGCTACATCACCTTTCTCCTTATGTTACAGTAGTGTTTCAAGATGGACATTTAACAATTTCTGCTTTTTTCCCCACTGTATTCTCAGCTTTTCCAGCAGGAAGACACAAAAGTCAGTGTGTCTAATGTAAACACACTACAACCACAACACAGTCGATGTGACCCACTCATCCTGACATGTAGGACTAGCGGACAATATGTGTTACCTGTGCTTTAGTCTAGTGGTATTTACACTTAAGTAAGAAAGATGTGTTGCAAGTTGTGTGAATATACATGTGTATTAGTCTCCCTCCTGTCTGTAGTGAATGACATAGTAGTCGTGGACGTACATGAGGACAGCAAACGGCTGACCGATAATGATGGAAATCCAAACTGCAGCGTTGCCGTAGTTACCACGCAGGAAACAGCCAACGAACCAGGCTAACGGAAGCTGGTGAGCGAATAAAACATCATTAAAAAAAGCCCACAAGGAGTAATCATGACATATCACTAATGACAGCCCTAATTAACCTAACTTTAATTTATTTAACTTCTTATTTCTTTTTGTTTGTAAATATTAAACCCAGAGAGACAGCCCATGATAGCTGATTATCATTGGTACATCAAACATCCCCCGCTATATTAATAAGGTTATTTATTAAGTTAATTATTTCGGGGTCAAACACTGACAACACCGCAAGATGTCCATCAACAGTTCAAAGAAATATCATAAAAACGTCTGTATTTTGACCCTCTGTATGACTTAGTTATATACAATGATGACATCTGGTCTCCATATAGCTTTGTTTTTCTTTTAGCATTTTTAAACACTGAGCAGGAATTCGCACCCATGTTACATTAAAAATTTCAGTACACGGCAGTTAGTGTCAACTGTAGCCGTATATTTATCGTCTTACCTGTGCCATCATGCCCATAAAAGCCCATAACCTGAACATCCTGAGGGGAACACTCACTAAGTACTGGCAGATAGGGAAACACACAGGGAAAGAAATCAGATCAGAATCATCAATATTCAGCTATAATTTCTAGAAATATGCTTGACAACTTGCACCACACTGATAAAGAGGTACAACACTGTGTACATTGTATTTTGTCCAGGTCAACGTGCGGCCATGTAAGAAAGAATGTTTTTCACAGCACTGTATGCAATCCTGTGAAAAACAAAACACACCCGATGATTCATAACTTGAAGCAGATAATTTCTGCATGACTTTATCAGTCATGGAGGCATTTTGAGCCACACTTATTTACAACATCGTTTCAGTTCATTGAGGTCTGGACTTTGACACCTTCATTCATTTCTTTTTCAGCCATTCTGTTGTAGATTTGCTGCTGTGCTTGGGACCATTGTCCTGTTGCATGACCCAGACACTGGTCACGGTCAGGTCACTGAATGCAAGCGCTCATGTCCTGTGGCTGCAAAACAAGCCCAAATCATCACCCCTTCACCACTGTGCTTTACATTTAGTATGAAGAGTTTGTGCTGATATGCTGTGTTCTTGTTCTGGTCACTTTGGTCTCATCTGTCTAAACAACATTGTTCCAAAAGTTTTGTGGTCTGAACCACAAAACTTCTGTAATGTCCTGAACATCAGTAAATACTCCGGATGAGCGAAGAGGAAACATTTCTGCTTTCATAGAGGTGCTAACACTTCTTTACTAGTTAACCAATCAGTGCATTTGATTAGCAGCACCTGGTTGCTACTGTTTTCCCTTTTTGAATGACAGTGAAAGCTCAGCAGAAAAAGCAGTTCTGGTCTCTATTCTTACCTCATGGAAAAAGGCTGACAAGAAGAAGACAGCTGATTGGCTGAACATTTTGCTGAATCCTCTCCTCAGAAGCGGCTTGTAAAAGTGGCTGCAAGACACAGAAGAACAGATATAAAAATGTGTGAATACCTACATTCAAATCAGAGAGATTATTCTGAGAACAAATTATATTTTTTCAGTAAACTAGAATTTGTTTACCGTGTGTACTACAGTAGACCTGCTGTAATTCTGTCTCTCTAAGAGAAAATACACTTTAGAAAGCACCGCGTTCACTTCATCTTGTTTAATAGAAATGTATTTGCTCCTGTTGCTGTATTTACCACCGCTGCTTATTCAATCACAGCCAGATGAATCCACTTCCTAAATACATCAGTGTGCCTTGTTAAGCGCATCCCGCTGCATCAAATTCACCGCCGTCTCCTGTGCCGACTCCTATAATTTAATTCCTCCCTTCTAATGTCCTACTGTGTGAATAATTCACTTTACCGTAGACACCACTTGTGCACTGGGATGTTCCAGTTCTGCCAGAAATATGTCACCGACTCCGAATTCCTATAAAAAAAATAAAATAATAAAAAGCCATCAAACAGTGTGCTGGATTACAGCCTCTAAATAATGAATTTAAAGCAGCTTGATTAATATTGATAGACATAAGGAAATCTGTTTTCATGAGAAAGGAGGAAATAAAAGCAATTATTCCACAGTCCACTGACTGACACCTATTTACAAATATTAGAAATACACAAACTGATTCATAAGTTTACTGCTTTGATTATACAAATGGCATTGATATAAACCAAATACATTCATGAGAATGCACATAAATCCGCTCTCTTATGCACACATGCAGTTATTAGCGCATGGAGCTACTCTGAAAAAGTGTTTGAGCACAGTCCACCACACCTCATAAAAATCACAAACAACACAGACAAAAACTTACCACCAGTCTTTGTAAAACTGTCTGTCACCAAAGCGCAGCAGCTCAGCTGTGAAGTTCAAAGATGAGTGGAAGAACCAATAGAAAAACATCAGCCAAAGCAAGTGATTAGGAACCTGGAAAGACAAGTTCAAGTCTCGTGAACAAGAACAACACATGACCCTCACCCAACATGCTGCTGCATGCTCAGTATACGCAGTAACTGTTTACAGCTTAAATATAAATTGGCATATGCGTGCACACTACATGCATGTATTTGCTTTAATGATGACTGAGAAGTTGCACTACAGTTGTAGCATGATCTCTGGTTATAAATAAACTGTAGCTTTACACTGCAAGTCCAAAACACTGACAAGTACAAGAACTGGAAATTAACAGTTCTGATCTCTTGCTTCACATTTTTATCAAAACTGGAGCTCTGTTTTGATGTCACGGTGCTTAATGTTATAGTGTTTACTCACAGCCAGTCGCAGGAGTCTCTCAGTCATCCTGGACAGATCCATGTCCTACAGGAGAGAAAACATGAGGCGTGAATTGACAAACACACAGTAAAGGTCGTTACACACCAAGCACAATCCTAAAAAGTGAGAAGAAATTCATGCATTTTTAAATCCGAACTTGTTGCATAACTTCAATTTCATGCAATTATCACGAGAATGCAGCAGCAAGGAGAATTTCCTCCACTGAGCCGACTGATCTGGAACGTTGTCTGAGGTAAAAATAATAATATATTATAGTTTACTATTTACATGTTTTTGTAAATTCAACACTTGTGGGAGCTTTGAGCCAAGAGCGCACTTGTTGCCAAATGCAGTGGTCTGATTGGTCAGATCTGAGCGGAAAATTGAGCTTGGTTGCAAATAAGGTTGAAAATTTGCAAAATTATGCAGCTGGTGTGAACGTTACAAAATTTATTTTTAAGGCACAAAATACTTGAAGAACAGATTTTACACATCTGGTTTAAAACCACTTCACACTTGTAGCGTCTGTCTCATTTTGCCTGACTTACCTCTAGTGGTTTCATTGAGCTCTGAATGATGGGAATCATCCACTGACAGAAAGAGAAAAAAATACTCAAGCTACTTTAAGACATGAGCTGCAATGTACACATTTTAAACGGTGATGTTTAGGTTTATCCGACTGTACCTGCTGAGTGAGTCCAACTAACAGCTGGGTGAAAAAAAGCTGAGGAGAAAGGCACAAATTGATAGAGTGACATTATTTCAGTGATATAAATGGCCTTTTTTCAGTTCCACTCTTAAAGGATGCACCTGTTTGTGTGACATGTTGGGATTGTGCCCTGTGTTGTTGATCAAACTTGTACATACACTGCATCGTGTCCGTAACCCAATATTTCTGCAGAAAAATGCCACCTTTATACTGTGATCTAGCACTGAAGCACTTTTAGGTGATACTTCTAATCGTCTGAGTGTGTGTCTGTGCTTACTTTGAACACACAGCTACACTAAAGGTGTTTAATGGGTGATGCTGACATGAGATATTTCCTCACCATCTCAAAGAGTCTCCTTAGCAGAAAGCTCATGCGAATGTTTGGAGAGCGGGGGAAGTTGAGCTCATAGCACAGAGTTGGCGCAAAGATGAAGTAGTACATGTCTAAAGAGGTGGAGAGAAAGTCAGTGTGTTAACCAGAACATGTGACACAGTAAAACAGAAACAGTGGTGCATCACAGAAACACGATCAACTCACATCCCAGCAAACAGTAATGATAATAAAAGCTCTGAGTACCTCGGAGGGTGAGGTTGCCAGGATAGCACACTTTGCGTTCACCTTCATAGAAATGCTGTTCTGACGGGCCTGAACCAGACATAAATAAAATTTACACACAGCAATGTCACCATTCATGTAAGTTTCATCAGAAAGCTGTGATGTCAACAATCTGCCAGTAGATGTCACCATACAAGCACGAGCAATATACCGAAACCTCTTTCTGGGTAGAAACTAAATCACATTAAAAGCCATTTCGAGTATAAAAACAAAATGATAATGTATATTGCTTACTTTCTCATGATGTCAGTGAGTGTAAAATATAAATCTAAATAAGCATGCGTATGTGTGACTTACAAGACAGTGACCTGGACAGTTTCTTTGCCTTCATAGTGCTCAGCTCTCTGCACCACAAGTTGACATCCTTATAGGAGTACAGTTTAAGTAAGATAATGGTGTAAGTACCAAGTACGAATAAACCACCAACTGTCATGGGGAGAGGGAGAAAAAGAGGTAAGGATTAGCACTGTGGATAAACTAATGCAGAAACATGTAATTAGCTCATATGTGATCTAAGAAGACAATGAGGAGGAAGATATGAGGGGATGCTAACAGACAGGAAAAAATAGCGAAGAATGGATGAGGACATAAAAACTAAGAGAACAAAGCGAGGAAAAAAAATTATGGGATATAAGTTAGAAGCAGAGCCAGGGACAGGATGGAAAACAGAGCAGAGAGGTAGGAGAGTGAAAAAGGAAAGGAGACAGACAATGAGAGGCTGTCATTTGATCTGGAACAAACAGCAAAACAAGCTCAGCTGAATAAATCATCTCAACACAAAGTATAAAAGCAGTCTAACTATGCCAAGGACATTATTACATAGTCACCATGTTGTTGTTGTTTTTATGAGAGAATGTGCACTCAGAAACCCGTGCCAAAGTTTGTGCTAATTGGCCAATGAGGAAAAGCTGATTTGAAAGGAGATCAATAAACATATTTAGTAAATTGCAAGCGCACGCTTACACCAGCTTGCCTACCAGGGCTTTATCAATAGTCACCATATGCTTGATAGAAAGGGATCAAGCCGGACAGAGAACAAACACGCACACGTATATGTGCACAAACACTCAGAAACGCACAAACAAAAACTGCCTGTTGTGCCAGCAGGGTGAGGAGGAGGTCAGCACACCTGGCAGCAAACCATACCAGATCTTATCCATTAACCATCTGTCTCTCTGGCTCAGTGTGGCTCCTAAACTGCTAGATTTTCTTCAAGACAGTGACTCAAGAGATAGGAATCGTAAAAAAAATAAAAAATAAGCACACAGAGGCGAGCCTGAGTGGGGAAAAACATGCCAAAACCAGCCCCCTCTCAGATGTGGTGTCGCCTAACGCTGTACTACACTATGCAAAGAAAGCTTTGACAGCTTTATGCACGCAGTTTCTGAGTCGTCGTTTGATAAGCTGAGTAAGAGCGTGCTTTAGAATATTAGAGGGTGGTTTACACCTGCTTATAAAAATACACAATGTATGTGGCACTGCACTTTACACCATCTATGTGGACGTCTGAATATCTGTGTGATTTTTATTTTTCAGTTTTTCAAATTCGCACTGTTATCAGAAACACTGCTGTAAGGACACTCAAACCCAGGTGCACACACTTAAAGCCATGATGCATTAAAGGACCAATCTAAAGCTTTGGAAATAATGAAATGATGTCAGCAGATAACAGTAAAGTTTAGTAGTATGTTACCAAATTTGATTGAATATCTATAAATGTGTTCTTTTTCTCCGTCTGTCACACAGACACACAAAATTAGCTGTGTTTTGTAACAGGACGTTGCATTTACATGATAATTGACAATGTGACTATGAAATCATCCCTAATATATGCCCCCAAAACCTGATATCAGTACGCACACATATTTCTATATACACACACCTGCCCTCTGTCAATTGTCCTTCCTGTGCGAACAGCAGTGCAGAGAAAACAGACAGACAGATGGACCGACTCCTTTACTTCTACACCTCCCAGTGAGAGAACAGATGAGATGAGGGAGGAGAAGAGGAGAGAAAAAATAACCCAAAAGGGGAAACAATGACTTTCTGGGATAAAATAAACCAGCCTTACATAGGAAACTCCCAACATGGATGTCCTTTGATTGATTTAAAGTCAGAGGTGTGCTTACTAAAGCTTGAAGAGTAAAGGACTGGTGCTGTGCCAAAACAACTGAACTAAATACATTTATCAAGTCCATGACATAAAACACTCCTACCGTGGAACATTTGTGGATTAAGTGACAAATGTGACCTTGTCGGTGAAATATTTGTCAATTGTCAAGTTCGTTACGTGTTCCAGCTAAAACTCTACACCCTGGTACAGGCTAAGATTTTACCGTAGTATAAGCCAGTCAGTCGGCGGAAAGAGTGAAATTTGGATAACCACCACCATCAAGAAATTTGCGATGACACAGCAAATTATTGTCATCAAGCAATAACATTTCAGTAGATGCAATAATCTATTGTTTTTATACAGAGTAATGCACATTAATGTGATTGTTTCATGGTTAAAAAAAAAAAAAAAAAAAAGGTGCTTAAAGAGTATTTCTCATTAAATTTATGAGGACTTCTGTGTACTTGTCTTTCCTGTAAAAATACAGCGTGCTGTATTCCCAGTTCATCATGGGTCAATCATGTTGCGTGTATGATGAAGACAGAAGGTAGTGAACCTTGAATAACCCTGCACAGCAAGCCACACCCCTTTCCATTCCTTTCCTATCCTTTCTTCTCCTTTCCTCCCCTCTCCTCTCCTCAGAGCCAGCTGGAAACAATCCAGTCATGACCAACTGGTCCATTACCACTAACCGACTCCAATTATGACTCTGTATCAGAGATGCCTTTTACTGCACTGCCGAACTGGCTGCGTGTTTCTGTGAAGGGCAAGGAAGTGGATGTTCTCTTAATCTTTATTACCTTTAAATTATTTTCTACATTGTAAACTACGAGTGAACGGATAATGTTTTGGCTGCATAAGAGATGAGACTATTTTAGTAAATTATTTGTCGCAGTAATGTACAGTTGTTAGGAACAAGATTGCAGGGAGGACAGTTGAATAATAGGGAAACACATTTTACCTGAGGTCATGGAGGGAACCAATAGGACCACTGCTGCAGGGAACGTTAGCAGAACGGCCATGTTAATGAAATGGACCAGAAATCCCACAAGTTCACTGAATGAACCCTGTGTCCAAAAAACAAACAAACATAGGAACAGCAGGAGTTTTTTATCTTAACAGTGTATCCATTTCTACAAAACTGCCTCCGTTTTGGTCGCATGCTTTTAGCCTTGGGTATTTACTGGTGACCTAATTCTAAAACACTGCCAATTATTACAGAAACTAAATGTTTTAACCATTTTTTACTTCTCACCCCACCACAGATCGCATTTTAAGTTATTCTGGCCTAGTTAAGTTAAAAAACAACAAAAAACTGTTCCAATTCGTGCCAAACAGGCAGAGCATAACTGAATGTGCCCCAAATGTAGATGGTGAAACTAATTTCTCATTTTACCATTTCACATTTGCAGATGCAACTGGGGAGGGTCAGCTCCACAGTCAGCTTTAGAGAACAGTTTTAGGAAAATAATCCCACCCGAGACTTGGGAAAGTGCTCTGAATTCAGCAGTCTGGTTAAAATTCACACTGCTCTCACGTTTTAGTGCAAGCAGGGTTTCTCTCCTCACCTTCGACAGCTGCCTTTCGGTATAGAGAGCCACCAGAATGAACACATTGGACACTGTCGGACAAAATGAACCATGTCAGTGCTGATGCTCAGTGATCATTTTTTCAGCCTGTATTTACACTAGGGAGCTCATGAACTGAAGACATTTTGGCTCCGAAAACACTGGTATTCAGCAGAACTCCATCATTTTAGTCAGTGACTTCCACGTTTTAAAAGCAGTGCTGAGAAAATATACCAATTTCATGTTTTGACTGAAAATTTCCTGAAGCCTGAGCAACATGGTGTCTCTCACACACAGACACACACAGACTTTCACATGATTAAATAGCAACACCTGATGAAAGAAATGAAGCGGCAATAATAGAGCATATGTGTTTCACAGCACATACCAACTGCTAGACAGCTGAGTGACTAGACCAGTCGATGTGTGTGTAAAAGCTCTCTCTCACACACACACACACACAAAGAATCACATCATTTTTTTATTCTTTATCTTTTGGTTTCCTGCACAGTATATCCATCTCCATATTCAGTGTCTGCTGCTCTTTTGACAACTTGTATGATGTGGAGGTTATCAAATAAATGAGTGTACTTTAAACTGTTTACTTGAATATGTAAGATCAAAAAGGCCATGGAGCAAATGACTGTGACAGAAAAATCCCAAGTGAATCAATCAAGTAACATAATCAAGAAGATTCTTTAGTGAAGCTTTAGAAAATAAAATAAAACAGACGATATTCTACAGTATGATTTCATATCAACACTTCAGAAAGACAGGTATAATTTTGGGATGTATGGTACTGTGCAAAAGTCTTGAGCAACTCCTCATTTCTTTTTTTACTTTGCTTCCAAGGAACTAGACTTCTTGTAATTTTTAAAGTGGTGTTGAGCAATAGTTCTCAAGGCTTTCTGAGAGTCTTTGAAAGTTTTTCTTTGGATACTGTCTGCTTTTTCACTCCTTTTCAGTCCATCAGAGGAAGGTCATTCTTTTTTTGTTTATACCGTAAAAAAGCACCTAACTCAAGGGCTAAACCAGTGTTGTTTCAACATAGAAAAATTAGAAAAATTATATCTTTGGGCCTTTTATTACTTGCAGCCTCTCACAAAAATCACACCATTTGTTCCAATTTTATTAGGTGAAACTATGCAAAATTACAAGGATAACATGGTTTAACAGGAATAACATGATATTTTTGCAGCAACGAGGTGATTCCCAAAGAGCTACCAACCAAAACCTTGGATGATATACAGTGTTTCATATCACTTACATCAGATGAAAATCTACTTCTGTCTCTGCATCTACCTGTATCAATATCTGTTTCAGTATCTAAAAGTTATGTTAAGAAATGGGGAAAAAAAAAACATCCAGCAAAGACTTGACAGAGGACCTGCGAGGTACACCTGGGCCTTCAGATAATCCATCTGTTTGTTGAAGCCTCAGAAATGGTTTCAGTGGTTTCCAGGGTGACCATCAAGAAGACATTTTTAGGGAGGGAAACGGGGAGAAATGGCTGAGGTATGACAAATTACACAAGAACTGGACTGAAAATCTGTGACAATGGGGTTTATGGAGCGATGAGTCCAAATGTAAATTTTCTGGTTCAAATTGTTGTCAGTATGTACAGATCAGGACCAAGGTACATCATTGACTGTCTATAGCAGGGGTAGGCAACTCCAGGCCTCGAGTGCCGGTGTCCTGCAGGTTTTAGATCGCACCCTGGGTTAACACACCTGAATCAAATGATTAGTTCATTACCAGGCCTCTGGAGAACTTCAAGAAATGCTGAGGAGTCATTTAGCCCTTTAAATCAGCTGTGATGGATCATGGACACATCTAAAACGTCCAGGACACCGGCACTCGAGGCCTGGAGTTGCCTACCCCTGGTCTATAGTCATAATACAGAGGAGGCTCTGTCATGGTTTGGGGCTGCATTTCAGCCAGTGGTGGAGACAATGATCCAAAACACAAAATGAAACAATATCAATCATAGACTGGCCTCCTCAGAGCTCAGACCTCAACATTACTGAAGCAGTGTGGGATCATCTTGACAGAAAACTGAATAAAGGGCAGCCAACATCCACAGACGAGCTCTGAATGGACTTCAACAAATCTGGAGAACTATTCCTGAAGACTACTTAAAGAAATGACAAGAAATCTTGTCTAAGAGAGTTCAGGCAGCGATGAAGATCACGTTGGTCATGCTAAAATATTGACTTTCAAGCTTGTTAGAATTGTATAAACTCTGTTTTTGGGGGGGTTCGTCATGTGATCATCAACAGTGTCACCCTTGATAACTGCCATTACGAATCAATTTCTTTCGTCATTCAGTCACATGGTTGTTTTCGAGTTCGTGGTATACACGGCACATCAAAGACAGGAAGGAGGAAATGTGCTGCAGGCACAGCAGAGTCTATACAGTAAGATTACTGTGCACAAACGAAAGCAATTAATCAGCCTGTAGGCATCACTTCATCAGACCTCACAATACACTCCCATTATACTCATCTTTAAATGCACCTATAGAAAGGAAAAAGAAAAGTATGGAGTCAGGAAACCTGTCTTCTAACTAGGCTGCGTTTAACATGAGGACAACTCACGCTTTCAGCAAATATGCGAAGGAGAATGTCGCAAAGGATAACACAGCAAATTTTACAAAGTACTGTGAGTGTATCAAGATCATTGGTGCTAAATTATAAAAAAGTTAAACAATTTAATACATTTATATAAGGATCTTTATTGCTAGGACAGTTTTCTTTGACAATTTTATTATTGCCATCATTATCGTTGTATAATAATAAGAACAATTCACAGAATAAGAGACTTTTAAATGCAAAGAAGAGAAACCAAACAAAAGAACATCTGAGAAGAGCCCAAATCTTATTCCCTACTGCTTTTTCTTTTGCAAAGCATCTGTTGAGCCTCTTTGCCAAATACCAACTATTGTATTGTGCCCAAACTGCATGAAACTGGAACAAACAACTCAATTTAGCACCTGTTAGACACACAAACCTTTTATCTGGTGCCTTCAGGTATATATTGTAGAAGCAATGCACTTACTACAGCAAAGTAAAATAACATTTATCACTCACAATAGAGTTTTCTTAATGTCTAACTTTCTTTCCAAAGTTTGCCCATTTTGCTGGTAGGCTTCATGAAGTGCAGACTGTGTTTGTGTGTGTGGGAGTGTGCGTAAGTTACTGCAGTGACTCTCTGAATGCCCTCGGGGGATAGGCTGCTTTACAGTCCATGCCACTGTAAACAGACTCCCATCCTCACCTGCCTCTTACCTATTGTCTGTGCAGTCATTTGCCTTAACTCCATCCATTTCTCTCCTCCTCCCTCCCTTTCCCTTCTCTGGTCCCGAGTTGATGCAGCACTTTACTCCACCACTCTCCTGCTCTTTCTACCCCGTCTCTCTCTGCCTGTTCTTTTCCTGTTTTCCAACCATCTATACAAATTTACTTACTTAACTTGGCTTCCATTAAATCCTTCCTCCTTACTTCTCTTCTTCATCCCTCTCTCTTACTCCCTCCTCCTCTCTGCAGGAGAACACCAGTATGCAGTATATAGGGCAGGTGAGTGTCCCTCTAGAGACACTGAAAGCTGCACCACTGCAGACCTTCACTGCAATATACTATAAAAGTAAGTACTCGGAAAACAAAAAAACTGCATGTGTTCGTCTTATAGCAGCGTAGGCCTTAAAGGAAGTGGATCTATAATCAGTTTTAAATGTTTTTTCCACCTAGTTTTCTGAAACGTTCTTGCTAGGTTGGTCCGCAAATCGCAACGAATTACTGAAACATAAAAGAAAATACAGTACATAAGGCAAAAACAGAGTCTGTATAATTCTAACAAGCTTGAAAGTCAATATTTTGTTTATTCTTTATCATTTTTATTCCTCTCTTAAACAAGAATCCTTTTAATTTCTTTAAGCAGTCATTCAGGAATAGTTCTCCAGGCTTCTTGAGGACATTCAAAGCTCTTGAACGTTAGCTGCCTTTTGTTTTAAAATTGTTCCGTTGTGTGTTTTACTGCTCTGGCAGTGTGTTTGGAATCATTCTCATGGTGAAAAAAATGAAGCTGCTGCCAATCAGACACTTTCACGATGGTACTGCATGGTGGATGATAATCTGGTGGTACGGTACTCTTCTGTATACAGAAATCCATCAAGATCCCCAACACCACTGACTGAATTCAGCCCCAAACAATCACAGAGCCTCTACTGTGTTTTACAGATGGCTGCAGACACTCGCTGTTGTACCTCTCTCCTTACCTTCTCCACACATAGTGATAATAATTTAAGCCAATCCATTAGTTCGCTGCCACTGATTTTCTATCCAGTTCTTGTGCAATGTGGCGTGCCACAGCCTTGTCTCCCAGTTTCTCCTCCTTATGACTGACTTCTTGGCAGACACCCTTCCCGTGAGACCTTTTCTAATAAGCAGTAGATCAATAAACTTAAGGTCCAGATGGATCTATCAGTTTCTGTTTTTGTCCTATAGCTTAAGGGCAAGACTTTCAAACATTGTTCATTTACTGTAGGTAACTTTTTTTTGCATGACCTGACATTTACACTTACATATCACACTTTTGTCCCCCACTTGTTTTGGTGATAGGATGTTAGTAAGTTTCTAAGGATTTTATTTTAAAACTGGTTCTTTGCTAAATTAAAACTTTCCCCAGAACATGTTCAGGTACAATGAGTGGACTGAAAATGAGTGAAAAAAAGTCACCAACTTTCATACAACCTGGAATACTACTGCTTAAGATCACTTAAAATTGGTCATCCTGGTCTTGGTTATACAAGCTTTTCGTGCACGTTTTGTAGCTAAGATTTTTATGTTTTTTTAAACCCAGAAATAATATAATCAGTGTAAAATAATATTGAATCATTTCCATTATTTTGAAGTGCTACACAGAAAATATACCTACCAATCACTAGGCAAGCTGCTGGCCAGCTGTAGGGATCATTCAGAAACAAGGAAACCACCTGAACAGGATCGACCAAAACACCGTACCTAAAAAAACAAAACAAAGAACAATGGCCAAAAGAAAAGCCAGGATCCAAATTAAGACAGGTGTGTTTTTACAGATCTGAGCTTCAATGTAAGTAACGTTGCGTCAGTTGTAATATTTTACAACTGACGCAGCGCTGGCTCAGTTTTCTGCTTCATATATAATATTTTCCACAGCGGTTATTTTAACTTCTGAGAGGAAAAACCCCCCACAAGTGTAACAAATGACATTATGACGAGATGAGTTACATGAACCTCGTGTCACGTTTAAAACACCACCCTCATTAATGTTAAGAATGGCACATTGGGTAAAAGTAGTCCATGAAGCCTTTTGAAATAATAGCTAATAAAACATTCTCACCGTAAGAGGTTTTCTAAGAAGAGGCGAGCGTTGCTCAGTACCTGTAACAAAAAGAAACAGACAATGATAAATATTGCACAACAATCCTGCTTACACTTTTCTCCACATGTACATTTATTTCATGGTTCTCATTTTAAAGCCTTCAGCTTTAATTGAATTGCCTCATCGTTCTGTATCACTCTCTCCTCCATGGTCATCTCCTTCTCTTGCTCCCCTCTTTTGCACTCCTTGCTGTATCCTGTCCGTTTGCTCTCCTCAGCTAAATGGATTGTAATATCTTATTACCAAACACAAAATCTCTGGGTCTGTCAGAATGAAGGAAAAACCTCCTATAATGAACACAATGATTTGTTGGATTAGCGGGGTTCACCACCTGAATCTCCTCGTTTCCTGCTATAATTGGCCCATTCTCCCAAGCACGGGCGAGAGAGAACTGCAAAATGTGCTAAGCTTGACACTAACAGGTCAGTTATTTTACGGTGGATGTACACTATTCGACATCTCCAGAAAATACACATTAGCTAGTTAGCTCATCTGTTCACACTTCATCACAATGCAGTTAGCGTTGCAACGCAAAATAACAAATGTGACCTTCATCTTGTGAACAGTTTCAATGAAGAACTGTTTGAGGTTTTCACTAAAAATCTGACCAATACTCTTGGAGAAGTAGCCATTCTTGTGAATGGGGAATAGATGAAGAACAGATTCTTGACTATGGCTAGAGCTCATAGGGTTTTTTTTTTCTTGATGAGTGAAAAATTATCTACCTGAACTATTTAACTTGAACAAAATACTTTAGAGTCTTGTGTGTCTGTGTGTGTGTCTGTGGTAAAGCTGCTGAGCCCCGCCTGAGAGGAAACTCTGCACAAAGAGGAAATGAGTGGGCAGAAGCAGCACAACAGTAATGACAGCAAAACGTGACTCTGCATATTTTTTTCCTCTTCACTTGGATGAAATGCAGTGAAAACTCTGCATTTCATCAGGATGAACGTTGGCTGAAACGCTGGTGACATTTTTATACAATCACCATTAGTACAAACAAGGGTCAGCAGAAGTGTCGGAGGTCATGCCCATATATCAGAAGATAAGTTAATCAGGGTCTTAATCCGGACAATCGTTTTGTTTACTATTTAATGCAATATTGAATTATCTCAGTGTATTAGTCTATGACAGTGGATGGTCTGTATCACAAAAGTCCATTACTATCTATACTAATTGCTAAACTGATATTAAGTCATATGCAATAAAATAAGACTTATCTTACTGAAAAAAATCAATAACCAAAAAGTCTAATTACAGGAAGTGTGGTTAGACAGATTGTTCTACTAATAGCTTGGAGGTGTCCACCTGACAGGCCTGTACTGCGAAGCAGGATATCATTATATACAGGTCAGTTGGGGGCTAACACTGGGTTTTTGTATTATGAAGGTGGTTCCCATCTTACTGGGGTACATCACCGTGGTAACTTATGCTGCAACCCTAACACCATCGGGGCTGCAGCTGAAAGAAAGCTGATAACCAGTTTTCTTTTGACTGCTTATCCTGACTTCCATTTACTTCCATGTATATTGTAATCATAAAAATCATAATTTCATACAATACATCTGTCAAAAACACAAAAACTGACAATTACACCCACACTAAAAGCTGCTGGAATTAAAATTAAAGAAAAAACATGAGTGGGAAATAGAGATGGGAAAGACGCTTGGCTTTATGTCACTGGATACATGTTGGCCATGTTTGGAAATTCATTGAAAATCAACAAAAATATCATCTTATGTGCTCAAACAACAAAACAAGATTGTCAAATGCTTTTTTTAGGATTTTCGTGGGAACACACATGTTTCTTTTTGTCTGTGTCTTACCAGCATTACCACACACCAGTTGAGGACTCCTCTGTAGTTTTTATAACCACTGGCTGAACTCAGCAGGGACTCCTGTGTCTTGTGACAGTTACTGAAATAAATCAGATGGATACAGTAAATGAGTGAGACAATTAAAAATGAATGTATTTATGTTGCATTGATTTTCATTCGAACTCTAGCTGCAATAATAGGACAAAGTTAAATACACAGTGAGATGTGCTAGGAGCTCTGTGAAGGTTTTTATAGTCCTGCAACAAACATGTCCTGTGTAAAACTAAGTAAAACCCAATCAACAGCTTGTAGAACCACCTTTAGAAACAACAGCTTTAAGTAATCACGTCCTGTCTGTTTTTATTATTATCTCACATCACTGTGGGGAAATTTTGTCCCACTCTTCTTTACAGCACTGCTTCAATTGCTTGAGGTTTGTAGACATTCATATGTGCACAGATCTCTTTTACAGATGGCTGTAGACACTCACTGTTGTGCATCTCTCCTGACCTCCTCTGTACATACTGGTGATAATTTGAATTTCAAATTTGGATTCATCACTTAATTGGAACTGTTGCCACTGATTTTCAATGGAGTTCTTGTGTAGTTTGGCATTCCTCAGACTTTTATCCTCCCTGTTTCACTACATTAAAAACTGCCTTTTGACTACACCCTTCCATTTCTGATGAGGCTTCAGCAATCAGCAATATAAACGAATATGCGAAACTTTTGCAAACCAAACAGTGTTATATCGGCTGTTTGTGTTACATAACTGGTCTGAGAAGATTAAGTTAATTCACGCCTATTCATAGGGTTCCCCTTTACACAGCCTCCCACGAAACAACCCGCATTGTGCATTTTATTTATTAGAGACACATATACCCGATCTTAAAGTTCCTGGAACTCGGCCCAGCAGCACTAAAGTAGAGCGGGAGTGTAAGTATGAATGAATGAGTGACAACTGTGGAAAAAATAAACAGGCTCTGGTCCAGATCGCCCCCCCCACGACCCTGAACCAAGTCGTTACCGACAATGAATAACAAGGACACGTATCTAGCATTAAGAAACGCTAGATACAACATTAGCCGTTAGCTACGGGCAGCATGTTGTCATATCTTTCCTGAAGGAAAAACAAAAAACTCTTCCCACTTTCCTCAAACTGGGCAACACTTCAGTAAGTTTATCCAGCTCACCTTAACATGTCACTTATATCATTCCTGCGTTTCTTCTTATCGTTCTTCGTTTTATTCCGGCTTATTTCCAGTGAATGGTCATGTTTGTTATGTTCATTTTCAAAGCTAATGTCTGCGGCCACCAAGCTCTGACGATCCCCTTCAAACCTCCTGTTCATCGGCTGGAGAGTCGCAGCTCTCGCCACTGCGAGAGTCGCTCTTCTCCTGTGGGTTAATGCTTCGGCTGGCTTGTAGTCACCCATGATGACAGAGAGACAGCGATGGTATAGAAAAACCAAGTAATAACTCACAGAAGTCCACTCCAACCGTTCACTGCGGATAATAGCATGCTTGTAGCAACGGTGACACCCAGGCGTAGTAGTACAGAGAAGGGGAAGTAAAAGGGTTGCAAAACAATCCGCCCAAAGCTCAGATTTCAGTACAGTTCACACACACACAGAGATAGGAGTGTATTCATAACGCTGATGGTGAAAACACTGTAACTTGTTTGACTGTTGCACACTGTGTGGCAGGTGAGTCAGAGTCTACTCTGAGGGCTTAGGCGGTTCATGGAAGCGGCGTAATGAGCTATTATCCGGGTCCCAAACAGCATGTAAGCATGTTAGAGACAACACAGCGCAGAAATGCGGGGTTTGAGCAATAATAAAGACATGTGATGCATACTAAACGCCAGCAAGACGGAAGACCAGCAGAATAACAAGTTGACAAAATAGTCCATCAGTTCATTCCCATTCACCACTCTCGAGGCTTTATTATTAGAAGATGTTAATTAGAGGATCAGTGTAATTTTCTTGTAGTTCATGTTGGGCAATTAAAAGTTGAGTTCCAAAATAATTAAGTATCAGCTGAAGATGTAAATGAACTTTTATTGCAAGTTTAAGTGCCAAACAGGCGGCTGAGGTTGATTAATATCAAGCCAGGGGTGTCATGTTTTGATGGGCATTTGGATTAAGAGTAGACTAAGCAAGTGTCTAGAAATTCATTTTGAGAAGGGGATGGAGAGGTGGGATGATAGCATCCACATTATATATATATATATATATATATTAGTTATTTAGTCTTCTGTTTATTATGGTGATTTTTTGCTTTCTGCTAGCTATGTCTTGTTTGATCCCATTCTATCCCCATGTTGGTCTGTGCCCTCTTTTAAGTGTATTCAGTTTCTTGCCAGATGTTTCCACTTTGCCCTATTCCCTTTTGTTTAGACAACCGTTTGATTGTCTGTATTCCTTGTTGCGTTGTCCCCTCATACCCGTTGTGTATGTGGTAGCTCTGACCTGGCTCTGTGTTTATTTTTGTGTCTTTGTAAATTAGCAGTAATAAAAGTCAAATGCTTTCATGTCCTGTCTCCTGCATCCTGTACTATGAGTCCAAATGCTTCCTTCAGCACAGCGGTACATGCTAAGAGTTAGAATGTATGATGAACAGAAAAATGAGAATCAGCACTGGTTCTGGTAAATGGACTGGTTCTTATATGCGCTTTTCTACTCTACTTGAGCACTCACTTTATACAACATGCCTCATAAACCGATCCATATGAGTACTTTTTTCTACACCTGAGTGCTTTCTAACTAACATTTACACACATTCATACTCCAAAGTTGTGCCTGTATGGTGTCCATCTGTGTGATGAACTAAACTACTTCTGCCAAGGACAGACCCATGTGAAGGCTGAATGCTGAGTTTACCGCTAAAATCATCAACGTCAATGGGGAACTACAACAGTAAAATTAAACAATACTTCAGCGCAGTTGTTTCTGTGGTAAACTAGGATTGAGTAACTTCAAAGAAACACAGCTTGCAACATGTACAAGCTCAGCTGTGAAACCAGAGTGCACAAGACCCCTAATGCAACTTGTAAGAACCAGAGAAAGAGCGAGTGAAAATCAAAGGCATTAACTAATTTAATTGGACTGTGGAGAACAGTTCATTTAACCATGTCTGTGCCATATGGGTGAAAAAAGTGCTGTGATTGACTATAAAATGAAGAAGCACTGAATAAGTGCAACCATGCTTTCTTTTATTAAATACAGTGGCTAGATGATTCCTTTGGGTGTCCAAGGCCTATCCATAGGCATGCCATTGTTTCAAGCTGTAGTTGTTAAAGTGATGAATATCTCTTTTCAGTGATGTGGCACTGATGCCTAATCTAGAACCAGTTTCACGCATTCCCACTGGGAAAAAAATGCCAAAAGGCTGCAACTTGCCACCGACACCACAAAATAGCTGGGCCAGAAGTTGTAGCCACTTATATCAGGGTGCAAGTGATCAAGTGCTTCTGTCCACACTGATTTTTTTATGTCATGGAAACTGCACCAACTTTTCTTGTACCCTGTAAGTTACTGTACTCTTGGTGTAAAAGACTGTTTGAAAGCTTTTTTTTTTAATGAGAATGCCCTTTCTGTCTGTTCTAGTTCGGTGTGTTTATCCATACTAAGGTGAGAGCTGATCAGTGGCATTGATTCGGCTTTATCAGTCCTTAAGGTTGTCTTTTAGAGTAATGAGCCCGCCTGCAGTTGTCAGGATAAGAGACCTTGGGGAAAGATCAATAAGAAACTTATGACTAATTGTTTTAACTCTCAAACTCCTGGATGAATTTGTCATAGACCTTTTTTTTTTCCCTTGGAGTGACTGTAAAAATATCAAAAGCTGCCCTGTTTGTGGATTATAAGCACAAATCCCCATTGCTTCCACTGAGTGTCTTTCCTAATGACTTGTAATAATCTTCCACAGGGAATGCTCTTTCTAAGGGGACATCTCAACAGTCTTAGAAAGTCCACAGCCTTTTCTATCAGCCTGTCATATAAACCAGTAGAGGGAGTCCAAGGCTTTAATCCCGTCTCTGTACTGTGGTGAGTCAGAAGCTTATTTGAGGGTTCCAGTTTAAGGCTGAGATTTGTGAAAACGTACATGTTAAACTCAGCACTAAAATATCAATTTTATGCTGTGTTAGTGAGTCAAACAGTATTTGTTTATTCAAAATGCATGAATGATTATAAGAGAGATGATGTTTTTCCCCTTCTTGAAACATCACAAGGAGGGCTTTGTAAGCATGGTGAAAAATATGTAACTTGTTTAGCTTGGACCCAATGCCCTCTCTTTCCTGTAGTGCACTGAAGCCACTCTGTTGCGTGCAAGTTGACTAATGCTACACAGATCAAGTTATTTTTGATAACAGCCAGCCATTTAAAATTTAGAGAATAAGAGGTTTTAGCCATGAATTATTCATGGTTTCTGTAGGGCCCTGAAAAACTCAGAGCTGAGAGAGGCAGGTAGAAACACAACAAATTTCTCCTCTCAATGACTCTCTTCTTGTTCTTGTCTTGCTATAGAAGCATGATTATTTTTAATCTCTTATCTATCTGAATATGAAAATTAAACCCATGTGCAACATTTTGGACTCCAAAAAACAAGGGCTTTAATGTGCTTCTGGGAGTTGGGGCTCTTTGCAGGTTTTTCGTCAACATGAACTTCACTCCTTCCTGGGCATTGCACAGGGGAATTATACTGAATCAGAAAAAAGCATTTTCCAAATTGTTGCAAGCAAGTTGGAGGCACACTATAATCTAAAGTGTTGTTTGTTGCTGCTTCAACGTTTCCTTAACTGGACAAGGTAGAATGAGCCTTTCCAAGACCATTAAAGTGCCCCAAAGTAGAAATAGCAGGAAAATGGAGTCCACATGCTCTTGGTTATATCTACCTAGACATGCTCTCTCTTGCATCACATCCATCAAATGTTTACATCAAGCTCTTTAACCATTCTGGTGCTTGCTTAAAGGTACATGGAAAAGGAAGAGTGAAACACTGTGTGACTTGGAGGGGGAAAAAGAAACGGTATAAGGTGATAGGTATGGAGATAGATGATAAATTTAGAGACAAGGGAACAAGAGAGAAAGGAGATGGGTGGATATAAAGAGAGAGAGAGGAATTTCACTTACTACATACTGTATCTCTCGTTCTCTCTCTCCCTTCATCTGGAGAGGCAGAGGGAGCAAAAGATAGTGTTTGCCCTTGCAGGTTGTAATGAAGCTGTGGAAGGATAGATGACTCACTTTAACACAGGCAGAAGAGAAATACACAGTCCAACATCACTCAGCTGACCTGAGAGTGTTTGTGTGTGGGTGCATTTAATATGAGATCCTGTGTATTTGTGGTGGTGATGGTAGGAGTGTGGCCAGATTGTGTGCGTGTGTGTGTGACAATAGAGACTAATGCTGATTGCATGGGAGACTGAATGGAGTGATAAAGGTGTCATTAGATAGACAGACAAAGATAGAGAGTGGATGTGTTCCACGGTTGGAGTGTGCACATAGCCCTTGTGTGTGTGAGTTGTTGTTTTTTTTACCATGCAGTATAACTCTGTGTGCCAATACAACACGGGCATTTTTCTGCGTGTAAGTTCAGTGTTTTTTGCAAGTGCCAGCATAAGCATGCACCTGCAAGTGTGTTTCTGTATGAACGCGCTTGTGTGTCTGTACGAGCGACTGCATCATAGAGAGACAGATAGAGGCGTCACCACGCAGTTAGAGGGCTTGGCGCCACGTCAGCACTTCTGCAGTTCAGCCAAGGACTCGTGCACACTTTGTCCATCCGTCTCCACAATTCTGATGGAGGCAAAGGGAGAGGGGGAGAGAGAGGAAGAGGGAAAAGATGAATGCGCTGTCTAATAGATGGCTGGAATCGGGAAGAGAATATGAAATGGGTGGATGAAGGAATGACTGATTCCAAACTTTGTTTGCTCAAATACCCTGCAATAGATCCGCTTGTACCACTGCCAAATAGGGGTGCAACGATACTCGTATCGATATTGAACCGTTCGATACAGTGCTTTCGGTTCGGGTACACATATGTATCGAACAATACAAAATTTGTAATTTATTTTATCAACTTTCTTTCTGACGATGCTGTCTGTGTTGAGCGCTCAGTGAATCTGCGTTCGACTACTCCGCCTAGGCTGCACTGTCGAGCGCAGATCCACTGAGCGCTCAACACAGACAGCATCGTCAGAAGGAAGAGCTCAGGGCAAGCTAGCGAGACAGAAGTTAAGCTCTCCTTGCAACATGGCAAATTGAACCTCCCCCACCCTCATTCAGATCTGGCGTTTGGAATTATTTTGGTTTTCATGTGATGTATGACCCTGAAGGTAAGCGCGTCATGGACTAAAGTAAAACAGTATGTTGGATGTGCCACGCAATGCTCAATTACATGGGTGGGAACTAGTGTGTTAGCACAGTTAGCTCGTTAACGTGTCTAGCCCCGCGCAGGGGTAGCTCGTTAATGGAGATTTGCCGTGTTGTGGCGTTAACGTCATTTCAACGAGATTAACGCTGACAGCACTAGTGGGAACACAACGAATACGACTGCACATTTACGCCGACATCATCCTAGTGCAAAGAATCAGAATCAGAATCAGAATCAGAAAGGGTTTATTGCCAGATGTTGAGGAGGTTTACAACATTAGGAAATTGCTGCGGTGCTTCAGTGCAACATACTGTCATAAAAATATAAAAATAAGAATAAGAATTAAAAGTGCTAAGTGGATAGATATATACATGATATATACATGAGTGCAGGTGGTGATCAGTGCCAAACATGGAATGATGCAGTGAACACAGCGTAGGGTCATGTGTTAGTGGTGGGAACAGTCATATGGTTATTGTTCATGTGTCCGACAGCAGAGGGGAAGAAACTGTTCTTATGGCGAGAGGTTCTGGTGCGAATGGACCGGAGCCTCCTGCCTGAGGGGAGCAGGTCAAACAGACTGTGTCCAGGGTGAGAAGGGTCAGCTGAGATCCGAGCTGCACGCCGCAGTGTCCTGGAGGTGTACAGGTCCTGCAGAGATGGGAGTCTGCAGCCAATCACCTTCTCAGCAGAGCGCACAACACGCTGCAGTCTCTGTTTGTCCCTGATAGTGGCTCCAGCGTACCACACAGTGATGGAGGAGGTGAGGATGGACTCGATGATTGCGGTGTAGAACTGCATCATCGTCCGTGTTGGCAGGTTGAATTTCTTCAGCTGCCTCAGGAAGTACATCCTCTGCTGGGCTTTTTTAATGACGGAAGTGATGGTGGGCTCCCACTTCAGGTCCTGGGTGATGGTGGTACCCAGGAAGCGGAACGAGTCCACAGAGGTGATGGGGGTGTCAGTCAGGATGATGGGGGGGAGTGGAGCTGTGTGCTTCCTGAAGTCCACAGTAATCTCCACTGTCTTCTGGGCATTCAGCACCAGGTTGTTGTGGCTGCACCAGGACACCAGACGTTCAACCTCCCTCCTGTAGGCAGACTCATCCCCGTCCGAGATGAGTCCAATAACGGTGGTGTCATCTGCAAACTTGATTAGCTTGACAGACTGGTGGGTGGAGGTGCAGCAGTTGGTGTACAGGGAGAAGAGCAGAGGAGAAAGAACACAGCCCTGAGGGGAGCCGGTGCTGATGGTCCGGGAGTCCGAGACATTCTTTCCCAGCCTCACATGCTGCTTCCTGTCCGTCAGGAAGTCAGTGATCCACCGGCAGATGGGATCAGACACATTCATCTGGGAAAGCTTGCCTTGGAGATGGTCTGGAAAGACAAGTGGAAGCAGATAAAAACAACAAGCATGCATGCTACAAACTTTACCCGAGTCATTTAGACAGCCGTTAGCACATGATTCTCCTTATGGGGACCTGATATGTTTAATATTGTGGCGAGCTCAGACAAGGAGGAGACGGAGGTATCGTTTGGTCTTGCTTCCCGTGAGCTAGCCAGGGAGCACAGCCGTTTATTGACATCTGCAGAAGAACACTGCCGCTAGCTAACTGCTCAGCGCGGCAACCGCACAGCAACAACAACACACAAGGCGCCCTCTGACCCCGGAAGGACACACCGTCGCAGCGAGAGGGCGTCACCCGTCACTATGGCAACATAAACAAAACATAACTACAAACAGAACCCCGAACAGCCCTGACCTGCTACAATATGCTGCTGAGAATATAGCCCAGAAGAAGCGTATAGTATAGCTTTTATTTTGGAAAGAGCCATTTCTCTGTAATAAACTCTCTTTTCCAAAGATGAGTGATTCCTCAATTAGATACAGGTGTTACCGCGCCAGATCCGCGGCCCCGAACCATAGTAAGGAAACCTCTGGCAGTTACTTGAAGGTTCCGTAACTGACTCGTAGCCGGCAACAGCTTACTATACAGGTCAACTCTGCTAGCAAAAAGATCGAAGGAGGCGTAGGAAACTGCTTCACCAAACTTTATTTCTTCTCTAAGGCACGAACACCGCGTACAGTGAGCTGAAACAGTTTACTCACAGCGAGCATCGCCGACACAACTCTGGCTGTCGAGGGAGTTATTATATTCCTTTTATTTATTTTCTTTTCGTCTCTTCTGTAGCTAACCGTTACTTTTTCCCCTTCTCCGCTCTCTCTCTTCACACACACACCAGGCAGTCCCGCTACACACATCCCGAATACATTTCCCATCAGGCTTCATCCTTAAAGGGCCATGCCTGTAACACAGGGCTTGCAAAATCGCTAGCCCGACGTCCCGGGGCTAGCGATTTTTCCAGTCGTACTACCAAAATCTATCTCTGCCCTGCCCGTCGGGCTATTGTAGGAAGGAAAAATATATGTCAATGCTTTTGCTTTCTTTCGGAAATGTAGCTGGGTAATTATGTCATTGGCATCGGTGAGCCACTGTCAATATGTGACATATTGAAATCGCGTTTGAATTTGCGCTTGTTTTTTGCTTTCACTTTGCAAATGTCCAGGTGCCTTCTTTTGGTGCACCGGCCGGTCACGACCGGCGGGGGAAAAGTCACTCGGGTCAGAACATGGGGTGCCACCATCATCCCACTTCTGACACCAATGTGGTGAGCTCAGACAACGAGGAGACGGAGGTGTCGTTTGGTCTTGCTTCCCGTGAGCTAGCCAGGGAGCACAGCCGTTTATTGACATCTGGGCGACCGTGGCTCAGGGGGTTGGGAAGCATATCTGTAACTGGAAGGTCGCCGGTTCGATCCCCGGGCTCTCTGTCCTGGTCGTTGTGTCCTTGGGCAAGACACTTTACCCTACTGGTGTTGGCCAGAAGGGCCGATGGCGCGATATGGCAGCCTCGCTTCTGTCAGTCTGCCCCAGGGCAGCTGTGGCTACAACCGTAGCTTACCTCCACCAGTGTGTGAATGCGAGAGTGAATGAATAGTGGTGTTGTAAAGCGCCTTTGGGTGCCTTGAAAAGCGCTATATAAATCCAATCCATTATTATTATTATTATTATTATCTGCAGAAGAACACTGCCGCTAGCTAACTGCTCAGCGCAGCAACCGCACAGCAACACACAGGGCGCCCTCTGACCCCGGAAGGACACACCGTCGCAGCGAGAGGGCGTCACCCGTCACTATGGCAACATAAACAAAACATAACTGTACAAACAGAACCCCGAACAGCCCTGACCCGCTACAATATGCTGCTGAGAATATAGCCAAGAAGAAGCGTATAGTATAGCTTTTATTTTGGAAAGAGCCATTTCTCTGTAATAAACTCTCTTTTCCAAAGATGAGTGATTCCTCAATCAGATAGATAGCCCTGTACAGGGCTTGCAAAATCGCTAGAATTTCTGTGGCTGCAATATGACGAGCTATATAACCGGGGCTGCACAGAAGTGGTCCGCAGGTGCGCATTCGCTGTCAAAAAAAAAAAAAAACCCGCACAAGATATGAAGTTGCAACGCGTGTTTGCATACATAAGATTTTCTGGAGGAGGACAGACATTTGTTTAAAACTCTTAAAGATGTCGAAGAAGCTCCTTTAAGCAATTACTTTGGTGTTCCTCCACCTCCAAAGAAATGTCAGAAGGAGTCCGAACCACAAAAGAAGCGCGTATTCTCGGAAAAGTGGTTGCAGGAGGTGAGCTGGCTTCAAACAAATGATGAACGCACAGAGATGTGGTGCGGAATGTGCCGTGAAAATCCCACTCTAGCGGACAAAAACAGTGCCTTTTATATGGACGCAAACACGCGTTGCAACTTCTTATCTGGTGCGTGTCTTTTATTTTGACAGCGAATGCGCACATGCGGACCACTTATGTGCACCCGTGTAAATAACATAATGTTCTGCCGGGTGTGTTGTTGGTTTTCTCTCGATTTCTGAGTCGACAAGCGCCTTTGTTACTGGGACCAGTCATTTTAAGAAAGGCCCCCATTAGAAGCCATGAGAAATGCAAGAAATGCATTATTGCTCAGTCTGCAATATCTTTCCCAGAACAAACACCAATTGCAAATAACATACTAAAAATAAACCTGAAAAATCTGTTTAGAACAGCGTACTATGTTGCAAAGGGTGAACTACCACTGGCAAAATTTAGCAGTCTTTGCAAACTTCAAAAAGCAAATGGCCTAGATCTTGGTTCCACTTGCCTCTTACCCGTGACTTCAGCAGAAATTTCAAATTCAGGATCTGACACAGACTGATTTATGTCCTACACAGTTCTTACAAGTTCATAGAAATTTCTGTTCAATTAGAACCAAGTATTTGAGTTGATGATTGTAATTTTTATACAATGTTGTAATTTGTTTTTCAACAATTTTTTGATTAATGTTTTGTTTCCTTTACAATATTATACTTTAATGTATAATTTTGTAAAGGAAACAAAACAGGAAACAAAACATCAATCAAAAAATTGCTTTCTTTTTTATTCGGGCTACTTACATTTATCTTGGGCTACCAAAAACTGAAGAGTCCCTACCTGAAGGGCTACCAGGGATTTTGAAATTTTGAGAGCCCTGAGATATATTTATTTTTTTAATTACTTTTGTTTCAGCAACATTAAATTTAAAAACTGTACTTTTGAGTTAAAATATATATTTATAATTTTAATAAATGACAAATTAAAAAAGCATGAACATTTTTTTGTATCGAAAAAATATCGAACCGTGACACCAAAGTATCGAACCGAACCGAACCGTGAATTTTGTGTATCGTTGCACCCCTACTGCCAAACAAGCCGCGCCCTTTTCTGACCCAATCATAGTCCAGCTTAATTTTTTTAGCCATTGAAGGATGCTGAGTTACTGAGTACTTAGTTCACCTTTTCCTGCAGAAAAATGAACCCTTCTTGCTGACAGAGTCTTTGCTTTTTGGGGTTTTCTATAGTTTCATAACCTTGCTATGATAGTCAGAACCACAGAGTAAGAGCTCTTGTTCTTTAAAGAAGCCTTCTTCATAGAGTCACAGCACACTAACAGTTGTTTCGTCTTTAGATAGCTACTGTATTTTATTCTTAGTACATACTAGCTTATGTTAATATTACTGCAGAAACATGAAATCTCCTACCTGAGAACTGTGACCCTGACTCTTTGGATGTTTATTCAGTTCACTTCAATTTCATTTAAATAGCGGCAAATCACAACAAGGGGCTTTATATTGTAAGATAAAGACCCTGCAATAATACATTTGTGTGAGTTATTGGTAGTGGATGAGATGCAATCCTGATCAGTCTTAGGTGTAACAGGGATTTAAACTGTGTGAAATATCATAACTAATCATAACTGCAAATCCCTCTGAAACGCTAGACAGTAACCTATGCCGTAACCTGATGTGTGCCTTCCTGGATGTAGGCCATATTGTGTAGTTACTCAACCTAGCTTTTTTGCATCTTTACTTTTTTACATCATTATTTAATATTCATTATATTGATGTCCACGATGGATTTTCTATTATTCAACTGTCCTTTGTTACTTATCCCCCCCTCCTTGCTAAAGATGTCCTTTTCCTGTGCACTTATTCCCACAGAGACAAGAGAAATATAGCAGAGCAATCAACAATATTTGAGGAGCAGATACATGAACATGGATTACATTTTTATTCCACAAAAAGCACACGAAAATGACAGTAAAGTGTAAACTGCACCCAGGCCACAAACAGCTACCATGCAGCGACTGCAGAGACAGCATGTGAGTACAAAGCTCGCAGTGAAGTACCCAGAGTGATGTTAAAGCTGAGTGTCTGCCAAGCCCAACCGAGCAGCCAAAGCTTGATTTTCAGCAGGTAACAAAAGCAGAGATGGGCAGTCAGCTAGTAGCTGTTTCTACAGTTAAGTGGTCTTTTGGCTTTCTATTAATGCTGAAGCTAAAATAAGAGTCTTGTGTTGATAGGAAATTGTATCAGTGTGCAGTACTGTAGCCTGAGGTTTATGTTGTTATCTGGTAATTAAGTAACAGTGCATCTTAGACCATAGTGCAGAGTAATGCAAAGGTAATGTGAGGAATTATTTTCTACAGGGAGCAAATAAGTAAAGTAACGCATTATGTTTAAAAAAAAAAAACGTTGCAAGCAATGTGTAATGCATTACTTTTCTCAAAATATATTTAATTTTTACCTTTTACCATAATCAGCAGTGCATTTTGATGTTTTGATGAGTACCTGTGTATTTTTGTCTGCAAACACATGCTTCATGTTGACATAGTTGTCACTTTTACTCTGAATCAAGGCCTGTCAGATGCCACGTTCATTCAGCCTTCTGTGTTATGGAAAAAGATTTCAAAATATTGAATCTAAACTCAAAGATAATTATATCATGTGGAAGGTTACCGTCAGAGCAGTTTTCTCCTGTTGTGATATGCATCAAAAACACAAGCAGCAGGAAGAGTTTAATGCCGCCTAACACGGTTTGACTTGCCTATTAAAGGGCACAAGTGGGAGTTAGATTGCGAGAAAAAGCTGAGAGGCACAAGACAGTTTGTTTTCATAAGCATCCATTTTATCTGTGCGTGTGAATGTGAAGCAGACCATGTTTAACAGTTGGCCCGGGGAAATGTCATTCACCACTTGCTACATGAGGTGATGTAAAAGGGAAGTTATTTTAGATGGGACTGATGGAACAGCATTTTATCTGTTTTCTTTGTAGCCTCAGTGTTTTCCCTACTGTGAAACAGGTAATTTTGTTGTTCTTGCCTTAAAAAATATCTTTAGATCAGAACTCATTGGAAGGGCATTAAAGCCTGTTGGGAGCAGCTGGGAGCAATCTTTGGTGAGTTGCAGTTATCAGCAAATTATTCATAGCCTATAATTCATTTACAGAAACACAATATCAAATGTTGGCACCAAAAAAACTGGCTTTTCTTGAATAGGTGCTACTTTTGAATGCCAGAAAAGGTTGGTTGTCCAGACACATGTTTACAATGGTGTTGCATCACATCTTTTAACAAAATTCTGTCAGCTTTTAAGAACTGAGGAGACCAATTACTGTAGGTTTTTTTTTTTCTCCTGCTGGATTTATCTCTACTAGCTATCAAAGTTTAGCTGCTCGATAGTTGAGAGTCTTGACATATTTTTCATTCAATAGTGTCTCAAATGTTTTCAGTAGGTGACAGGTCTGTTGTCATCTATTGTATTAATTTGGATTGGTGGAAGTGGCGTCAAGCTATGTTGAAACAGTCGTCAGAAATGTTACTGAGAGCTTTTTAGTGTCTCCTGCCACAGAATCGTGCCTGTTTTTATTGCAGTGCCACTCGAGGGCCCAAAGGTGCCCAGTGAGTGCACTGAATTTTTTTACAGTCGGGGACAGATTGCAAGTTGTTACAGAGACCCCTTTAGACCACTAGGTGATTGGTGGAAGGCAGACTGTCTCCAAACAGTTGTGACTGATTCTGGCTGACTGCAGTCACATTCAGATTGATTGGGAAAGGTTTGCAAATAACTGCTGTCTACTTTTTAAACGCAGGCAGAACGTCAACATGTTGCAATCAATCTGAGTCAGTCTGCAACGATGAACGCGACTCGTCTGCGATGCATCTCTTTGGAATAGGGGACTCAACTCAGCTGCTTTCCAACTGGCACTTTTCTGACTATATTGGTTATGTCAGTGTTTCCCAACCTTTTCGAGCCACAGCACATATTTCACATTTGAAAAATCGCACCACCAAACAGAAATGTCACAAAAAGCATATTGATAATTTGCTTCCCCATGCATCAGGCATAGCAGAATTGGCGCAGTTTGTCCCCAGTATACCTTTTTTGCATTTTTCCGATCACTACTCATGCTAGGGGCTTCATCCGCGTTGGCATTTTCTTCAGGACCCAGATCAGATTGACAACTTTTTCTTTTCAACAATTTATCTATTGCTATTACGCGCTGCGCCGTCTCACAGCTTGACTATTATGTAATTTTTTCTTCATCTTCTTTTGTTTTACTGACAGTTGGCAACCCATTTAATTAGAGCAGGTAGCTGTGCTGCCCTCTAATGGAAGAGAATGTAATTGAGAGTACTAATCAGGTGGAACCAGATAATCTTCCACGGCACACCTGATCATTTCTCATGGCACACCTATGTGCCGCGGCACATAGTGGTTGGGAAGCACTGGGTTATATATTAATACAAAAGCAAGGATACCGAGTGCCTATGTCATGTTGCAACTGCAAATTTCTCTTTTAGATTTATATGTTTTGGCCAGATCCTGAATGTATGTTAGTAGTTAATGCAAATTTCTGTGTATGTAGATTGCAACAGTGATTCATCACAAACAGTTTGCATGCAATTATCAGCTTGATGCCACTCATTCACAACTCATAGCAGACTGACTCCATCTTATTGCTGTTTTGTAGCCCATCTTGATGCAACAAAGTTGCCTTGACTCACAGTCTCTGTGTTCACAATTCACAAGATCACAATTTCATTTCTCACAGTGACAGTAACTTTGGTCATGCCGTGGTCTCTAACCACTGTTTTCCCCAGCACTGTGCATAGTAGGTGATGGATTTCACGTCTTCTTTTGAAGTTTGCTTAGTTGTGTTACTGAACTGTTGCCAGTTAACCTAATTAGCTGTAAGGTGTTCCAGGGTTTCACACAGCATCCCAACCTTTATCAAAAAGTTTTCTAATAAGGAAAATGCCATTTGCTTATCAGTAGGATAAGAGAGCTCCAACACTCCAGCCAGCTTGTATGTGCAGTCTTTGTTTCGTGTGGCCGTTAAAATATCCCTCCAGTTGGTCTGATTTTTTTTGTCACCCCTCTTGTTGCGTGTCAGCAGTAGCTGTTTTATGACTGGAAATGAATAATATTCATCTCACACATGCTACCCAGAAATATGTCAGCATGATGATTTGTTGGAGGTGACACTCTCTGCACTCATTAATTCTTACTCATGAATTTTCAATACAGCATGACATTATGGTATCATAATAAAGTAGGCACAAAAGTCTAAACAGCAAGCAACAGATTTGATTAATTTATGTCATTTTTTTCGATTTTACTTTTAACTGTAGAAGTTTTTAAACATGCACATCACAAAAGTGTGTTTTTTTTAATCTGTCGCTGTGATCAACACTCTTTTCTGGAAAAATATTCACCAAATTAGAGTTTGTATCCATGAATAAAAATACAGTAAGTAAGTATTCTGCAGGTAGACGCAAGCAAATTAATCGTTTTTAATGCAGCTAGACAGCTGGGAAAAAAAGTTTGAGGTGATGAAAACAGATTTGAATTCAAAATGTCAAGATACCCATTTGAGGTTTCAAGAATTTTCATTCAGGGTGGAAAACCAGCTTAAGTCTGTGTGCATATACTCCAGCTCACAGAGACATTTGAGGAATGTATGCACGAATATATTTAATGTGATTTGATAAATGCATGGAAAACTGTGTTAATTTTAGATGCCCCTTTTTAATAGTGTATGAACTTAATTTATATTAAAATGTAAGTTCAGCTTTGAGCTAGTTTAACATTTGCTTCAGAGCTTCTTAGAAACTATCAGGGAACAAACAACACTCCAACAAATTTGTCAACTTGAGATAATTGTCAATGGAAAAGTCATTAGCAACACCAAATTCCACACAACATATTAATTTGTTTGTTTATGAACGCAGCAGGAAAAATCCAAATAGCTTCAGCTTAAATAATTTCCCCGAATCTTCATGTTTAAATGTGCTCAGTGTAAAAAATGAGATGTTCATGCTAAATTGAGCCTCTGTAAAGGTATAGCAGTATAACATAGCACCCTTTAGCTCCAGAGCTCTCTCTGATCTCCTGTTACTTCTAAACAGGGCAGTAATACAACTGTTTTCTTACCTTAGAGGGTGCACAAGGGTAAACGGTTGAAATGGGAAAGATGGAGATTTAAAGGGTTACAAGAAGAGAGGCGAGGTGTCCTTTAGTCACGGGGTTATGAAGCATTTTATCACAGCTTTTTTCTGACTCTGCAGCTCCTCTGACATTATCAACTTCGCACTTTGTGACAGCAAAACTCTGTGAAAAAACAGCAACACTGCAGTCTTCAAACAAATGCCTCAAACATTAATACATCCCCAAGCATTTTGTAGGCAAATTATCTTTGTATGCAAATCTGGGATCAATTCTCTTTTGATGAGGGGAAAAGCACCAGTTCAGTCTGGCGGTCTGCTGTTGTTTACATTGTGTTCTAGTTTTTAACAGCTTCATAATCAAAGGCTTTTCTCTTCCTGCACCGTGTTGAACTCTGAGCTGTGATAGAGGAATAAATTGAAGTGCTGAGATTTCAGCATACAATTTTGTTTTATCTCCTGCTCATTATCTTACACACAGATCTACACATGCAGACACAGAGTATGGATGCAGAAGGACATAAAGAGCACAACACAAATGCTGTCTAGAAACACAGTTTTAAACATGTGCATCCTTTCCTTAAGACACTCTAAAGCATTTTGTTCAAGCAGTTCTGATACAATTTTCTCCAATGTGATGATTTCTCCACACTCAGCTCTTCTGTTATTACACACTTTTAACTGCAGACTCCAATTAATTAATCTAGATCTTCAGTTGTTGTCTGCCCTCTTGCCGGCTGGTGATAAATCACATAACCATCCAGTATTCTCCTCTGATGCAGTAAAGGAGGTGGATATTTTGTGACTCTTTCATTATCCATACAGTGAGTAAGCGGTCATGGAGTTAATAAATGGGTTTAGGGCAGCTTTATCTTCCAATAAAGAAGAGCGTAGTGGGTTGTTACTGTGGCTCTAACTGCATTTATTCATTATAGTAACAAACTCTACCTCAAAAAAAATGTCTGCCTACTAAAATTTAATGATTAGTTAATCCCCAGATTGTGTGGTTGTTTAATTTACCCTTAAATTTCTCAAATAACTGTACCAAATGTTTATTTAGTTGTTTTTCTTTTTTGCTGAATTGTTGGTATTTAGATTAGATGAAACTTTATTAATCCTGCAGGGTTCCTGCAGGATTAATAAAGTATGGGGATACTTAATAAAGTATGGGGATTTAGAGAGGAGTAAAAAGGGACATCTGTGACTGATCATCATTGAACAGAAGTCTGAAAATGACATGAAGATGAAGATGTTTCATCTGAGGACCACGTCTAGGGAGGCATCCACACTAGGACTTCAATATTTGGACTTTCTATCTGCTGTTTTAGAACTGAAGAAGTTTTTTGGATGAAATATCTTTATGAAACAAAAAGAAGTGCACTCAAGAAGTGCATAACACAAGCTATCAGCCCCACAACCAATCGGGGCAGATGGCCACCCCCGCCTGAGCCTGGTTCTGCTGCAGGTTTCTTCCTGTTAAAAGGGAGTTTTTCCTTTCCACTGTCACCAAAATGAGCTACATAAACAAAAGTCAACTGTATTAAAACTGAACATTGTCCAAACAGCTCCAATAAACACAAACTCTATTTATGTGTTGTGTTAATAGGGAAAATTCTCATTGCAATAAAAATCATTTAAACAGTCAAGCAATTATCAGACCAGACTTAAACTGCTTCAAAGTTATTATTAGCAATTTTTTCAATAGAATCATTCTAATAAAAAGGCAAAATAGTTCAAATCTTTTCACTGTTGCATATTTTATTTTAATTAATTGTATGTTTTTAAACTTGTTTACAGTTTTACTAAACCGATTCATATTCCACAAATTCAAATCAGCAAATGTCTGGCAACCACATTAAGCTAGCAGCCATATACTACTAACAAGTGAGACAGTGCAAAAAAAGTCAATGTGTACACACAGGAATCGTATATCATATTATATGATATAATACTAATTGTCTACACTATTAACAGCGTGCCATGTAGTTCCATACTTCTCCATATCAGGAACAACAAATGCATCCAGTTTAAGCATGTGATGATTCTGCTGTGTTTGTGTTAATGAAGGCAGAAGATGGTGTTTATTTGGAGCTGCTTAATTAGCAGCAACCGTAATGAAGCCACATGGGACACAGTGTTGGTATCTGGACAGCCAGGATATGATGATTATTTAGACTGGATTTGTCCAAGAAGCCGTTCTTTTGAGTCTCCATACAAGCAAATACACAATACAGAGAAGCACACGGCCTCACACACACACACACAGATACACAAGCTTTCTTCTGCTGCCAGAAAAGGTGCGTGCATGAAATCTTCTATGTGTGTTTTATGTGCGTGTTTGTTTATCCCTTTATATTCAAATGTGTGTCTGTATTGTGTATGTATTTATCTGCACTGTATGTGTGTGTGCACGTGTGCGTGCGTGTGTGTTTCAGCTATTTGAAGAAGAGCTACCAGGGACATTGCAGGGATTAGCCTGATTAAGACGGGTTAGTTGATTGTAGTGACAGTATAGCTAACTGTTTTATATCTGCAGGAATTGAATTTCTTTCTGACTTTCATTAGCTTGTGTGGCATTAAATATAACCAAGTTACAAAAGGAAATATAAACCGAACAAAGTAATTATGGTAATATACATTAGATTTTTTTTTTTTTTTAAATAATAGCCATTGAAAAATCTATGTAAGACCTCAGTCATTTAAATTTGTCCTGGGAGGTGCAGGAAATTAATATGTAAATGGAAGAATCACACTTTATGTCAATGTGGGTGTTCAGAATAATGAGGACTCAAACTGGCATAGGTGCATGTATTATTGCAGAAGAAAAGGAAAGGAGACGAGCAACAGTGAAAATGCAGCTGTATGTTTGCAAGCCCTGTTTTATAGAGAGAAAACATGGAGATTTTCAGTGTGCATTCATGGCTTTCTTTTCTTCTATGTGTGCTTTTGTGTCTGTAAGCCCAAATAGTTTTGTATATGTGTGCGTTGTCCCAGGGACAATGCTAGTTGTTTGTGTTTTAACGATGCTGGGCAGTAGTTGAGCAGAAACAGCAATAAGACTGACAAAAGTCATGTATTCCTCATCACTCCAGTCATTTCCTCTTTTACTCAGTTCTCTTCCCGTCTCCTCTTCATCCTCCCACTGTCCCCTTCCATTATTGCTTCTCATTTCTCTTATCTCTAACACCTCCCTTCTAAGCCTCACCTATAGAAGCGACAACAATGCTACATGCCCAGTTGTTAAAGATCTACATCGATGCCTTATTTATAGGTTTGAAAGCATTTTCTTACCTTTTCATTTGTCTCTGTGATTTTTTTTAACCTCCAAGTCATTTACGTTGCAACCACTAATATGTAAGTATATATTAAACCGACAGTTATCCTCTTTAAGGCTCCACTTTCTTTTTCACGTCTGTTTCATTATAGTCTTAAACTACCTGCAGGATAAAAACTGCATCGCATTCAAGCTCTATATTGAAAATAATAGCTTGAGTAACATGTTTTAAAGTTCCCTTCAAAGTGTTCAGGTGAACAACGGGGACTCATGAAAACAGCACCCCATCGCTATACATCTCTGTCTGCATAGGGATGATGATTCTCTGCCAGAGTTTATGAGGACAATTTCTTAAAGTGATTTACAGCCCTCTAAAGCACTGCTGTAAAAATCCACAAATCATCAGGGTTTGATTTTATTACAGTCAACGCAGTGCAAACAAAAGTTCACTTCATCACCTGAGGGTGGAGGTATTGAGCTCTACAATGCCTTCTCTCCATCTGTCTCTGCAACCTGAAGAAACTGCGCTACAAGGTTAACATCTGTAGGAGTCAGGAAGAGAGGGAAGGCGGCAGAGGAAAAGTGCAATGAGGAAAAGAGGATGGAGGATAAAAAAAAATTGGGGAGAATGTCAGAAAAGAGCAGAGAAATAGAAAAGAAGGCGAAGATACAATGATATCGGTAGAAAATATCAGGAAAAAAAGCTGAGTAAATGCTATTTATATAGAAGAAATAAAATACATAAAAAGTATACATATGCGTTTAAAAAATATGCTGACAATGAAATGGTTGGAAAGAGCTAGAGAGTGAAAAAAGGAAGGACCAGGAAGACTGATGACGGGGATAGAAAAGAGAGCCACAGAAATAAGAGATCAATACTTTACTGCTGGGTGCTGAAACGGTGGTGGCAACTGTCTCCCTGAGTTTCCTTCTTTGCTAGACACACACTCACACATACATTCACAGACACACACACACTGAGTTGTGTATCCATGAATTGAGAGTACCTTCCACTGGCTGACATCAGTTTCCTGGGGATTTATCCTCACCTTTACCATAACATCTTCTAATTGTAACCTTAACCTAACCTTGTAACACGTGTCTAATGATTTGCTTTCTCTCCCTGTAAGGAAGCCATCATCTCATAATGCGATTGTGTCCCCACAAAATGAGTAATACCTGGACCACACACACAGATGCAGACTCAGACTCAGCTCCCACAACCCATTCCCAATAGACGTATGCTGAAGCCAACATACGCAGGCACACAGAAGCTAACTTCAAGCCTGAGTGGCAGAGTGTCTCTAACAGTTAGAATGATAGAAATGCAGGGCGTCTCCTGAATTGTAAGGAATATCTGTTAAGAGTTCTGTTTTAACTGTAGTGAATGAGCATGAAACAGTGTCCTTTACGTGCAGCATATGCCAGGACCGGTCAAACATTATTATATTATACATATATAATATACATTATACATATATTTCTTGAAAAGTGAGCAAAGTCCATGTGGTGAGGTGAAATGAGATGGGAATTTTTTTTCATAAGATAGGCCTTAAAGGAGTAAGTATACATATATATGTAAGTATACATATTCCCTCTGAATGTTCTGATTGAGAATTCAATCCTCATCCTCATCACTTCTCTCCTCTGTCAGTCTCTTTACCAGGAAATATGCTGGTGGTAATGCCCTGGGCAAGAAATGTTTGCAATATTCTTCAAAAAGCACTTTTCTATATGTATTATCCATTTATAAGTGTTTGGGGAGAAACAGTCCAGTCTGAAACTCATAATACAATTTGTGTTGCCAAAGCTGCAAGGTCTCTACATACGATACTGTACTGTATGTCACATTTTCCTCACTGAATTCCTCCTGCATGGGCAGAGTGTCAGTGTAGAGCTTTGTGGCAGCTTATCACAGCAATCTCCACTTACCACCCACCCTTGCAGATTTTTCTTGACGTGACAGTGTTGAAGCGTTTCTCCACTTCTTTAGTTTTGGTTCCTACACACAACAATATACTGTTCTTGGATTTATCAGAGGGTCAGACTCCTGTGTACATATTTGAACCATGTCTGCTTTTTTTGACACTCGAGTACCAAAGATAACTGTTCTTAATAAGTGATGCGGTACCATCTTGCAGTTCTGTCCAAAGAGGAATGTCGATGTGTTGATCCACATCTGCTGTCATTGTAGGGACTAATACACTGATCCAATTTTAAAGGTCCTGGTAGGCCCTCTGTGCTGCTGACTCCTAGCTCATCAGCAATTAGGCGAGAGAGTGTTTAAGCTGAGGGAGAGTAGAGCTACTGTGCCAAAGTTGCCAATCTCTTGACAGCGTCTGAACTATGTATTTGTGGCCTCCTAGTTTTTAGGTAGAAGCATTTATTGCATTAACCTTTTGACTCACTCTTCTGTTTGTGACCAACTTTTTCTTTGAAGTTATAACAATGGCTTTTCTGTGTCTTTAAGCTTTTTGATAAAAAGAAAAAAAAAACTTCATTTCATTCCCAATTTTGCCTCCCAGTCTCCTTTTTCACACAGACACTTTTATTGTTACCTCCTCACATCCTCTGAACTTCCTTGGGAATGTAACACTAATCCTATCAAAAAGTCAATCCTACCAGTTAATTGCGTCCCTTCAGTGTGGCTTTGGCGGCGTTATTGATCTTAGACCAGTTTGGAGTTAATCAGAGCCCATTATAGTATCTTAGTTCATCCAATTATTATTTCTTATGAAAACTTTTTTGCTATGAAGAGGGGTTAAAAGAGAAATTAAAATTCATTCTTCAGCGTTTATAAGCACACGCTATTCTTGCTATTCCAGTGTGTGGAAAAAAAGCTCTTTAGCAAGAATTCCACAAATATTTTATATCATTAGTTTGTGGAATAACACAAGGCTGCAGTTGTTTTTCCAAGTTAGAGATGTATGGAGATGTCCACATCCTTTTCAAGTAAAAGGTGCTTAAAGCCAAGACGACACAAGAATCAAAACAACCGTATCACTGCACACTGAGAACTGAGTACCGTATTTTTCAGACCATTGTGCGCACTGAATTATTAGACGCACTGTCGATTAACTGGTCTGTTTTCATACAAAATGCACACCGGATTATAAGGCGCAATAAGGGAAACAAAACAGTCAGGTAAGTCAAATTTTACTCAACTCATTCTTCTTGCTTCCTCCACTTCCGTATCATTGATTCATTAATGTTGAATTCTCTTGCAGCTGCTTTATTCCCATGTTGTTGCAGCATATTAATGACTAACCTCGTATTGGGGATGGATTATTTCAGTTGTTCTTCTCACTGAAGTTTGGTCCATTTACAGCATCCTGCCATGCGATTGCATTTGTCCCCCACCATCGGGAACCCTCAAGTTAACTTTTATCGAGTGGAAACAAGTTAGCTTTCATCCTCCAGCTTCACTGTGTTTATGTTATGCTAACATAGCTGTGTCGCTAGCGACCGTGGCTCGCATCTGTAACCGGAAGGTCGCCGGTTCGATCCCTGGGCTCTCTGTCCTGGTCGTTGTGTCCCTGGGCAAGACACTTTACCCTACTTGCCTACTGGTGTTGGCCAGAGGGGCCGATGGCGCGATATGGCAGCCTCGCTTCTGTCAGTCTGCCCCAGGGCAGCTGTGGCTACAACTGTAGCTTGCCTCCACCAGTGTATGAATGTGAGAGTGAATGAATAGTGGTATTGTAAAGCGCTTTGGGTGCCTTGAAAAGCGCTATATAAATCCAATCCATTATTATTAAGTAGCACATCATTATATACCAGCTAGCCCAACTTCAGTAACTCTACAAAAGTCACTGCTGTTTAGTTTTCTGTCTTCATTTATGTTGGAAGTGATAGCAGAGCTGTACATTTTAATTTTTTCAGTCAGCCCATGGTATATGACAGGGGTCAGCAACCTTTAACACCCAAAGAGCCACTTGGACCCGGTTTCCACGCAAAAGAAAACACTGGGAGCCGCAAATACTTTTTGACATCTAAAATGAAGAAAACACTGTATATATTGTTTTTTTTTATCTTTATGCTTTGTGTGAACAACTAAAGTAAGTAAGTAGGTAAAGTTTATTTATTAAGCGCTTTTCACAGACAGGCAGTCACAAAGCGCAGTATACAAAGATTAAAATAAACAATACAATCAATAGACATTATACACAATGTAAAAGATCAGATGTAAATAATGTAAAGAATATAAAATACGTAGATCAACAAAAGGTTTGTTTGAACAGAAAAGTTTTTAACTGCTTTTTAAAAGAATCCACAGAGCAACTAAGGTGTGTTGCTTGTGAAATCCATGAAGTGCTACAGAGAAAATTGCATTTTATTTATGTAATTAACACATTTTGAACTCTTAAAGAAATATAACAAAAGGAAAGACACCCAGCTGAACTAAAATGATCCATGTAGCAAACAAAAACTGTTGTGAGCCGCCCTTATATCGCCTTTGGGCTTTTGGAGCCTTGACCTGACTTTTAAAAAATAATTGGAAAAAAAGCACTATGCTGCTAAAAAAAAAATATAGATATTTTGCAAAATTCTGCCTAAATATGTATTTTACCTGGTTAATGTGTGTGGCGGGGCGTGGTCTGTAGCGCCGCTGCATAATCACGCCTCGCCGCCTTAAAGTCTGTGCTCTCTCTACTGTTGTGTTGTCGGGCTGTGAGCTGAAAAGCTCAACAACCTTTAACTAACTAACAATTAGCTAACTGCAGCCATAACACTTGACAGGATTGAATAGTATCTCACTGCTGTATTTAGAGCTCATGTTATTTACTCATAATTACTACAGAAAACTGTGGCATCATGAGGTTTTTGTAGCTAAGCTAGCAAGCATTTTAATCGATAAGTGATTTGATTTGAGGAGTTTGGGTTGCTAAATGTCAGAGAAAATGTTTCTGAGTGCTTGAAGAGCCTAACAGAGTGTGTATTTATTACCAGTGCTGACATATGATAAAAACTATATTTCATGTTTTAAGTAAAAAAAAAAAAAAAAAAGACAAAATACTAGTTGGAGATGTTGCCAGTTAATTTGTATTAGAGCACTGTACTACTACCACTACTACTGCTTCTGCTACTACCCCTGCAGTGACAATGGCTTCTACTTTCCTGTGTCATGTAAATCATAACAGTGGGACTGCTTTAACAACATTAGGATCCCAAAACTGAAGATAAACACATTTCAGCTGTGACTGTATTGCTGTGATTGATTGTATTACTTATTATACCTGTGATTTCCCCACCGTGTTGTGTCAGAATGTTTGCTGTGAAAAACAACTTTGTGATTCTCTTTTTGGGGCTTTTATGTTTGCTGTTGCTTTACTACTGGCCTTCATTGAAAATGTCATTGCTTCATCTGACTTTACAAACCGTGTAGTCTTTCTTCTACTTACTATAAGATACACAAGAACATGAGTGGTCAAACCACTCTATTGATTTGCTGGCAAGGGGGGCCTTGAGAGTTCTTGCAGACTAGTTGATCATGGTCTCAACCAAACTGCCCCAAAGTTATGCAACACAACATGAAATGTCTAAGACATGAAGTTATGTTCAGACTCTCAGGGATAGCCCTCTCTGAATCACATATCTTGCAAACTTCAAAATTTTATTGCCTCTGAATTGGAGAAGGAGCCAGTGTTAATGGTTACAGCTGTTACAGGATTCATAACACAAAGTCTGGGAAGCACAAAACCAGTCTGTTTTGTTACAGGCTTGTACTGCTCCCCTTTGCATCCAAACCTTGATGGGCAAGGAGATATACAGCTGGTTGCTGCATACTGAAAATCAGTGATATAAAAGATTTTACCGAAGAAAAACATACAAGAAAGACACTAAGTGGTGCAAACAAGGCCTAAATGAATGCAGGATACAGTTTTATTTGTTCCCTTGATAGTTTCAAGTTAGAGTACATCACCATTTTGAGCGTTTGTCAGTTTAATCATAACAGTGAAGGAATGTAATCTGTCAAAGACAGTGTAAAAAATGTAAAAAAAAAAAAAAAGGAATTCCCATATCTGCAATATTATCTCTCACAGCTGTCATGATAAACTTTAATAAGATATACATCACCGCCTCCGGGCCAGTGCAAAAATGTTATGTTACATATCGCACTTGTAGTTTCTTGGGCTTGCTGAATGGTAAACCTTCACTGCTGTCTTCTTCTTAATACAGCCTTGTGTAATATCTGGTGTATCTCAGCTTATGTGAGCATCTAGGCTGAGAGCATCTGTGCATGGTTTTATATGAACTGGCATTGTTTTGGTGTTTTTGGTCAGGCAAAACAGGAAAATGAGCTGAAAAAGTAGCTTAAGGCAAAACGGGATGTTGATTCGGGGAGCCATCTGATTCAATGTTCATGTAAAAAATATTGCTTAATGTAGCTTTAATGATCTTGGCTGCAACAATAAGAGACTCCATTTTTCACTTATTTCCTGAACTGAACAAGCTGTTGAGCTCCTGCATTAATTTTCAGTATGTATTTGTTCCTCATCTCCCCACTGCACGTCTATTATTTTGCTCCCTTTTCTCTTTAAACATAACGACCCTTGAGAAAGGCTTGCTACCCTCCCCGAGACAACATTTTCTGCTGCAGCCTTATCAATTAAAAAAGACAAAATAACGTACACCACCCGCAGTTATTTGCTGTTTCGTAATTCCACGCCATTTATCAATACAAGCTTCTTGCGGGGTGCATTTACATAAACCTGTACAGCGCTGCTTTATCATTTAATTGGTCCCAAGTGAGAGAGACACCTTAACATGCAAATAATACCGAAACTGTGAATTAGAAGCAGGGAACACGGAGAAGCTATTGAATGCACAAGTGGCTGACAACTGTGGTACTCTTGCTTCAAGAGTTTTCAATTTTCTTCAAGTCAGCAGGAAGCCAGAAGTCTGCTATGTGAGAAAAGGTGTGTGTGTCTGTGTGTCCGTGTGTTTTTTTTCCTCGTGGTGTTGATGATTCCTGCCAAATTCGTACAAATGTTTCATCAGCTGGAGACAGCTTGACAACAAAGAGCAGAAACAACAGTCACGATGAAAAGGAGCAACATGCTGAAGTTAAATAAATACTTGGCTTTACTTTTAATTTGCAGTTAATTTGCAACTAGCTAAAACAGATAGCTCTTCTGATTGTTATAATATATATATATTTACAGTTACCTTCCCACCAGCCAGAGCTTCTGAATGTGATAGTGTGATGATGATACTAAAAAATAACCTCAAGTTTTCCAGAACTTGAACAGAAATAAGACACATATGCTGTCTAAAAACCTGTTGTTATATCACAGAAAGCAAACTTCACAACGTTTCATATACAGCCTAAGGTCATGATCACCTTTTGCTACATGCTTTCACTGCAGTGCGCCTAATGACTGTATTTCCGCTCTGTGCAACCTGTGACTTGCTATCCCTGAAATGACAGTGACTGGTAGGGTCTAGGTTGGATGACTTTGTTGTTTACTCTCGAGGGAAAAGTCCATTTATCATACTGAGAGTCGAAGCTGTGAGTGGGAGTAGTTTGATGACACGAGCTGCTGCACCGTAGAGAACTGCTGCTGTATGTGTGCTGCTGACAGGATGTGCAAGATATGTCTAAAATTAACGATTTTGCTGAAATAAATTTGTGGATTTATTTTTTAAGTTGGCGGTATGTGTCACATGAATGCCAGGATGTAAGGTCTCCCAGCATGATGATCAGTATTAAATGAATATTCCCTGTCCAGTTAGCTTGGTGTTTCTGGAAGTTGCTGGCTATTGCCAGGTGAAATCTGTCACCTTCAATTTGCATGAAAGTTGCACACTTTTCTGCGAACTCTTGCTAACTAGCAGTAGTGAACTTCAAAAAGTGCAATGGAGACTGTTAATGGTGGATGTTCACATTTGAAATAAAAGTTGTGCCACACCACTGCAACCAATACTTTTTTAAAAGGCACAACTGTTACTTATTTACTTGTTTGGTTGGCTTTCCTAATAGCACCCTCAAACCAAATGTTCAGGGAAGACATGTTTTTCACTAGCGACTAGTGGTCGGAATTGCATCACTAGCTGGTCACTAGGTCTGCATGACTGAGGCTTGCTGAGCAACCTCCAGCAACCACTCGAAACCTTGCCAGGGTATACGCATTTTTCCTAACAACCTGTGGTTACCAAGTGGCTTCAAGCCGGCCTCCAGTCCTGTGTGACTGTGGCCGGCTTTTCCTGTTGAAGTTTTATTCCTGCATTTTTGTTTCTCAAGCATTTTTCAGACATTTAGCATAGAAAACAAAATAAAAAGTGTCAGAGAGAGGAAACAACATTGTGCAACATTTTTCTTATTCTTCTTTGTCACATTTTGTTGCTCAGATTAGCTGTAGATATGTCAAATTGTATCCAGGAACATTTTGCGCTGTATCTCTTAATAATGCCCCTTGGAAATTGAAACTGAACGGGTAACACTGGTCTATTGATGCCTCTGTATTATTTAGCATATGTAGGATAAGGAAGGACTTTATTTATCCGAGAACTTTAGGGAAAGCCAGTTTCTGAGGTATAATGAAATACTTGTAGTTCAGGAATTAGTAATTATAGCTAATAGATTCTGCATTAGCTTTTTAGTCCAAACAAAACAAGTTAGAATACCTCAGCTGATGGCAGCTGCCTTGCAAACAGAGGCTAAACTAGGCAGCAACTTAGTTTTACAGAGTGAAAAACGCTGTGGGTTAAGAGCCTGTGAAGAGTGATTTACAATGGTAAGGGTTTAACAGTAACTCTGATTACATGTGTGGACAAGGACGTGCTGACTAAGTTCTTTGGTGCTCTGGCTGATTGGTCCCTTTGGACAAACGGATTCACTGAGTGGCCTACAGCATGCAGCGGGCAGCATGCAGGAAGTCCTCATAAAGAGAGCGGGTGTTCAATCTTCAAGCTCCCCAGACAACCGCATCCTGACTTCTGCTGAGCCTCATCTATTTCTACAGGCGTTGCTTTCTCTTCCTGTCTCTTTTTGTTCTTGTTTGTTTTACTGTTTAGGCTCACTCTTCTCTCTTTTCCACCCTCTGTCTTTCTCCTCTTAAATTGTCTTTTTGTATTTCTTTCTGCCTCCATAACATTCTCTCTTCTTCTCTCTAACGCTGTCTCGGACCTCACACTGTCTTATATCTTCTTTTCCTTATCTCCCTGCAGTCTCCGTCTGCACTGCTGTCCCTTCTCTTTTCCTCACTGCTCTCTTTCTTTTCCCTAAAGCAACTCTCACAAAATTGTCTTCTGTGTGAAATGAGACAGCAGAGATTGACTAGCTGTATTAGAGTGAGAGAGAGACCCTGGAACGAGGTTGTAAAAATTAGTCCTCCATGGGGAAATACCCACAGCTGTATTAAGATCTCCCTGTCTTTTAAACGGCTCCCATTCTCCAGCTAATTGTTTTGAAGCCAGGCCTGCAGATCCCCAGCGAGATCTGGCATTACTCATTGAATTAGCCTGGAGTTACAGAAATATCTCTTTTATCAATCTTGGAGAGAGAAATATGTCCCTCCTCCCCCCTTTTCTCCCTCAATCTGTTTGCAGCGCCTCTGAATTTCTCCCTTCTTTTCCTGTCTCATGAAAGCATTTCTGCTTAATTCATTTCACTGAGCAACAGGAAAAAAGGACAATGTGACAGTGATTGTGAGGATTCACATCATGTCACATTTCTTAATCCACTGAACATTATGGATTGCTCCTAATACTGCAGTATCAAAATATGCTTACTCAGAACATATTATATCAGGAGGTAAAGACCCTAAATGGCAGATACCTTCCCTCCTTTCAGACAGTTTGTTATCTGTACCTGACAATTTATTAACGGGGGTATAGCTTCCCACTGAGGCTGGGGTTTGAAGGAGACTTTGACTGAAGTTAAAACCCAAGCACTGCAAGCAATATACTGAAATGTGTCATTTGTAGCTGCTAATCTGAGGCCTGTACGATGCACTGCAGGTGGCAGATTTGAAGGGCCACCAGCTGCTGTATTTTAACACAACACCAGGTACCACCACAGAAAACTTTAAATAGACAGACTTTTGTAACCATTTTTGCATACTGATTTGACTGTTTTGACGTCAGTCATAAAATGTCTCGCAAACTACACATGTGATTTGTCCTTTTTCCAGTGTTCAAGGACATTTCCCTGCTTTTACTTAAGTTAAAACCGGGCCTCCTTGCTAGAATAGGTTGCAGCCTTTCTTGTGACGTGTGACTCATTGGGGATAGATGCAACCAGCTGTGGCCGGTATCATCCTTTGGAGAAAGTCATTTTTGAAATCATATTTTTCAAACACTAAGCTTTTTTCCTTGAGGACAGCACAGACTGGGGACAAAGCAGCCGTGCTAGCTTAGTTTGCAGCCATCAGTTAGCATGTGACCTAGCTCAAAGAGCTGTCCGTAGTGTGTAATATAGTTATAGTTTGCCAAATAAAAAGCTACTACATTGCTTTACAGACACAACAGATGTACTTACTTTATAAAAAAAAATGACAGGACACCTGCATGGATCCTTGTAATCACAGTCTGATGACAAAATTCACAGCAGTGGACCTGTCATACTTACAGACACATAAACTGTAACAGTCTTGTAAAAGTACATTTGAGATTAGAATAAGTGTTCGTACATGACACCAAAAGTTTTCTGTTTTTACAGGTTAACATTTACACAACAGTGGCTACATGTTTATGCTGACACAGCCTACATGGGACTGATTGTCATACAGCGCTTTAAACAACATGCCACAGTCAGCCATTCACACCACCACTTTCTTCTATGCTTTTAAGTACTTTCCAACTAACATTTACACAACTTGGTGTTAATATCTTGCCCAAGGATATTTGGCATGCAGACTGGGGGAGGCAGGGGTGGAACCACTACCTTCTGGTAGTGATCAGTAGATGACCTGCTCGACCTCCTGAGCTTCAGCCAACCAAAAAAAAAAAAACAACTGCTTCGAGCCAGCCAGGAGTCGAACCTAGAATCTTCTGATCCGTAGTCAGACGCATTATCCATTGCGCCACTGGCCCTGTGCCTCACATAGAAACAAACATTTGTCCAGCCAACCATTGCAGAATTATTTTTGTTTAGACAGCTATGATTTGTCATTTGGGGGAATACTTACTTAAATACCCCTGTGAATTTATAAGTTGGCTCACTTCACTTCCGAGAAATGAGCAGTCCAGTCTAGTACAGGTCTGTCTCACGTTTGCCACTGGACAATAGATAATACAGAGAGGGCTTGGGGAAAAGTGCTGAAACCAAAGATGAAACCAAAAACAAGCTCTTTTGCATCAACTCAACCTGACATGTTTAAAGGAATTGAAATGCTGATTATGACCCAAAGATCACCATCTCAGCACAGAGGTGGAAACATTATGCTTTGGGTTGCTCAATCCTGGAGGAAGCTTAACCTTCAAGTTTCCAAGCGGCAATGAAGAAACCTAAAAAATTTAAAGAGAGCATGTAATTCACTCAATGACATGCAGATCAGTTTATAACTTTTCTGTTCTTTTTCCCCCCTGAATCTCTCTCCATTAAGAAGCTACTATTAAAAAGTTCATTTCTTTGAAAGTGAGCAAACTTATTAATCCAGCAGTGGATCAAACTATTATTTACCCCATTGTACATTCCCTCCTGTCATAGGTAAAGAGAGGGTTGGCATTATTGACCAATGCTTAGCTTCCTGTTCCTTGAGTGGCTGCATAACATCTTAGAGCCAGTTGTTGTATTTTAATAAAATATGAACAATTACTCTAACTGGTATTTACTAGTCAGGGCAGCAATGTTTAATAATCGATTCAACTTACTGTGCAAGCCCCAAAGGTTTCCTAATTAAGTGGTTGCCATTCATTTGCTGCTGTAGGTGCATATTTATTTTATTCATTTAATTATTCAAATGTGTAATTTTGAGGAGTATCAAAAAATGGTTTGTGCTCCAGGACTGCGAATAATAACAGTTTGTGGTGCACCGCAAGGAAATAAACGACTGTAGTAACAAACATTTAAAATAGGAACATATATCACTGTATCTGAAGAAGTGGTAGCAACCAGCAGGCAGACTATTGGTTGAGCAAGTGTCCATGCTATGGTGCTACTGTTAGGCTACTGAATTGGCCAAAGTTCATCCTAACCCCACACTTTGGATTTCCTGCCTCATATATGTATATGATATAAGCTATGTAGTTTTCCTATAACCATAGTAACCAGCCATTAAAACCACGACTGTCCATGATTTTAGCTACTGTGGAGTTTTTATTTATTTTACCACATAACATCTATTACTTTGACTCTGATGTATTTTCTGTTCACTCTTTATGTGAAGGATCTTTAAAAACTTACAGCCTTTCACCACACTGTCGTACTCCAACCAGTCATTAACAGTTAATTAGCATGCACAACATGAGCACTAATCAAGATTTCATTATGTAGGTATATTACCAAAGGTATTTCTCAACTCCAACCTATTTACACATATGCTGTTTACACCAATACAATATGTGCTTCTAATTTAAAAAAGGCTTAACAGACACTCTCTTAATGGTAATGTATGAGATCACCCTGACACAGAGAACATGGATGTCTTGAAGGAAGTTTAAGTACGGATTTTAGTACCAATGCAACCATTTAATAACAATTTGCTCAAATAGGACTTTTCTCATCTATTTTGAAAACCATTAGCCCTGGGTTTTAATGCTGTGCATGTAAAACCAAAAACCTGAGGACAGAAGACTAGTCTCATTCAACCTCACTGTTAAATTAGAATTGGGGGCCTCGTTGAAGACCCTTGTTAAAACAACCACCAACAACCTTGAATACTGGTAGTGTATGGAGAAGTCAAACAAAGGTGAGTATTTACATCAGTAAGTGGCTCTGGTGCCAAGAAAACAGCAGAAATGAAGTAAATTGTTGCTTTCTGTACACAAGTCAATTTCAGCACGGCGCCAACAACCTTGACAAGTTGGTATATTTATATCGTAAGTCAAAGGCAGTGTTTACAATGTGACTCTAAGCCAAGGGGACTTTGGAGTAAAGTGTTGCCATCCGTTTATATGTAAGTCAAATTAAGCCAAGTTAGTTTGACTGATATGGATATTACTGGGCTGGATATTACCATAGAAGCAGGTTTTTCCATATTCATGCTGATTATTTTGGTCTCTTCACACAAAGCAAGATAAAATACTGCCTGCTGAACAGTTAGGAACCAATCATCAGCTTTGATGTGAAGCCTGGCAGACAGCGAGGGTGAGAGCAGCGAGAGAGGAGGAAGCACAGCGAGTTTAGGCAATAAAGAGTCGAGAGGAAAAAAGTGGTACACAGATGAAGGGAAATAGAAAGTCACAGAAACATGTGTGCATACTTGAGAGGGCTCCAGTCACAGAGTAAGACAGAGCATCCGTTTTGGTCAAGATGAGATGGTTGAATGTGTGTGGACAGCATCCAGGAAGTATCTGGAGTGAATTGGAAGAGCTTTCCATCCTTTGAGAGCGTCTCTTTTAATCATGGCCGTTGGGGCTGTGGGAACCGTCACCACCACAGAGAGGACACTGTTAATTAGACAGCATGTTACTGCACATCCCTGTAGAGTCAACACCCTACATGGCAAGATTATACTCGGTTTCTGTCTCACACACACAAACAAATCTAACAGCGGTGCTTGCGGTCTCCGACCTCTTTGTAGATGCATAAACATGCAAATGTACAAATTGGACAGAGCTGGTTTCGTGCACGCACACAAAGAGGGGGTTGGCTCATTTTCTCAACTGGTTTCAATGCAACAAATTTTTCCTGTTCAAGAATTTTTGGGGGTATTTTCTATTGCCACATTGCATAATATTTCATTTTGGCAAAACAAACCAGCATTTGAGACAACAGCTACGTGACCTTATTGTAATGTCTTTTCTTGCTGTTGAAAACACACCAGCCTCTACTACACCTGCTCACACAAATGTCTAATTAGTCAGTCACATAACAGCAGCTCACTGCACCAAGTCAAGAAATGTGCTAAAGATCAAGCCAATTGTTAGAATGGGAAAGAAAAGCAATTTACGTGACTTTGAGTGTGACATGGTTGATGGCTCCAGATAAGCGAGTCTATTTCAGAAACTGCTGATCTCCTGGGAGTTTGCAAGACAACCATCTCTAGGGTTTACAGGGAATGGAAATATTACACTAATGGCAGAGGTCAGAGGAGAATGACCAGACTGCTTTGAGCTGACAGGAAGGAAGCTGACAGTAACTAAAATAACCACTTGTTACAACCGAGGTATGAAGAATCGGATCTCTGAATGCAAAAAACGTGGAACATTGTCCCAGATCATCAGCAGAAGACCACTCCTACAGTGAGATCCCTGCACTCAAATTTCCTCCGAAGTCACCAGATCTCAATCCAATAGAGCACCTTTGACACATAGTGGTATTATTTTAAAAATCAAATCAAATTCCTAAATGCTTCTACTTGATTGGAAGCTATAGGGAATAAACTCATATTCAGCCTTATCTAGCTAGTATTTCACTTTATTACATTGGTAATAAAGTGAAATACTGAGGTTGGAACTCTACTCATACTATTTCTGCTTTGACTTTGTATTGACATCTGGAAACTCTTAAGGGTCATACAAAGTCTTTACCCAAGGAAGTTGAAATTTCTTTCTACTGTTACTGTGTTATTGTTTTTTGGATTATTATATATTGCTTAATTTGAGCAATCACAAAGTTGCAGGGTCTCAGCTCCCTGTCAGAGCACATACCCGCAGACATACATTTCTTGAAGTCCTTTGCTCACGTGTTATATGTTATACTCAATGGAGTAGCAACAATAGACAATAGTAACAGCTGTCAGTGACTGCTCCATTCAGCATCTCTCTCTGTCCACTCTGCAGTGTAGCTTTTTGCCATCTGTGTGTGAATTATGAGGCACTTTGAATTAAAAAAAGAAAATTCTAAGAAGAAATGATCTGTAAACAACAGGTGTCAAAAATTATGATCGTAGAAATGAAAAACATCTTTGCAGTTTGTTGAAGCTGACAAACATTATGACCTCTCCGTGGTGTTAACTGCAAAATGTGATTTATGTAAGGTGTTCATTTTCTTAAACACACAAAAAAACACATAAACGTCTGATTTTTCTTCCCCTCCTTGTTTCGTCTCTATTTCAGCAAGTTGATCTTTTCCATACTCTGCATCTGTTTTTCTCTCTCGCCTCCATCTTCTCGTGAGGTACACACATACTCCTCCTCTCTCAGCTGCTGTGATGAAGCCATCACTGTCTGTCTGCATCCTAAATCAGCTGTCTGAACACTGCTTAGCTAAGGCTCAGTGAATTACATTCATCTACTGCAGTAATTCACATCGTTACTTTTGTCTTTCTATCTCACCATCTTTCCATGTGTATGTGTGTGTGTGTTCTCTTCCATTACTTTGCCTCGAAACGTCTTTTGCAGCAGAACAGTTTATTTATAGGGCCAATTAAATCTGGAGGAGACTCAGTGGGCTTTGGTGGAAAACATCTAAAAAAGCAGAATAGTTTTACATGTCTTAATCTTGGAGGTCTGCAAGAGATATAAACTGCTTGTCATGTCGGGTAGATAGGTTGTATTTTTGATCTTGGAGAAATAAGAAAAAGAGAGAAAGAAAAATTGAAGAAGGCAAAGACAACCTGAGATGGTGATGGAGTGAATCTTTTCTTAATTTTGCAAAAGTCTGGAGTCCCTGGAGAGCAGACAGAAGGTAAATGACATCTGCTGGAAAGAAAAAAATGAGAGGAGGAGAGGGGTGAGATTATCCAGCGAAAAATAGAGAGAGACAGAAGAGAGGGCTTAAAGAAATACTAAGTACACAGCTCGACTGCTCTTACACAGCCAAAATCTCCTTTTATCTTAATGTGGCTTAAATCTTTGCAGCAGAGGACATGATGTCAGTTCAGGTTAGACGTTCAAGAAGCATCTTTTCTATCCTATGAATCTGAGAAGACTGACACCTGTTTGCCAAGCATACAGTACTAACGCACAAATCAAGATGATGAGCATCACAGGCAATAAAAGGAAGCTCAGGCTTTTCAGAGAATTATCACTGACTGCGCCTTTATGAACCTGAAACAGCTGTTCATGCTGTGCATTACCATAAAGGCCACATCAGCAAAAACAAGCTTTTCTCCTCTTAGATTAACCAACCACTCAAGTAACAAAGTATTGGACAAGAAAAACTGCAAAAAGTGCTTAAAACATTTTTAGTGAAAGGTAATAAATGTTCTCATTCAGCATCGTCTAAAAAAATCAAAATAACAACAGAAGATCCAGAAATGCCAACACTTCAGCCAGGTTTAATTTATGGTGCAGATTTTTGTGATGTGGTCAGTCAGGGTGCTTTTGTTATACCTGCAACCATGGCACCATGTACTGCTACACCTTTAAATCTTATAAGTCTATGTTAGCCAGGTGAAGCGCATCGTCATCACGATCCTTGTCATTAATAATTGAGAGGTTCTTCCAACAAATGCTCACACGTACGTCTCTGTTTTCAGAATGAAGGGCAATGATGGAAGCCTACTAAAAACATTATAGTAATTGCTTACTTTAGAGTAAACCACATAATAGTAGCTTTTTACGAATGTATTATGAAAAAGTTTTTCAATATTAATTCTATGGACAGATCTATATGATTATCTTTGGGGTGCTTAAGTCCACACAAGAAGTGGAACAAGTGAAATAATCCCTCACAAGGTAAAAGTGTGCTGGTCTAGACTTTTCTCAACTTCATGTGATTGAAGTTCTAGTAACAGTACAAGTTACTTGACATGGTAATTAATACATTAGAGGATTGCCTGGGCAACCTGACCAACCATCAGTGACAAAACGATGCGTTAGGACAGCCCTTCAGGTAGGCCTGATTTAGTTAACGTCTTTCTTTCAAAATTCTTTGCAAAATGTTTTAAATTGTAATTCTTTGTGTTGTCTACCAACCCAACTTGCTGCCACCATGTCCCTGACACATTAACTGCTAGTCTGTCAATGTGTACGTTTCATAAATAGTAAAGAAGTATCATGTTTTTTGGAGCCAATTATGAAATACCACCGATGGACAGCAAACTGTGGCGCAGTGCTACACATGCTACTGCTACACAGCATCATTTACTTATCTGCTGTTGTGAAGTTTTACAAAGTTTAGAGTATTTTGATTACATTGTCTTCGTAATTTCCTAGAATCTGTTTACAAAGACATTTATTACAAAGACACTTATCTCTAGTTTTATTTATGGTTTCTTAATTGTAATTTGCTAAAGTTAAGATGTGCATCCTATTGTTTGCAGAGTTCACACTTTACCAAAAGAAATAACAGCAACTTGTCTTATTAGACATTTTGTCCTGTTTTGCAGAATAATACAGATTTTTCCATTAGAACCCCTTTTTCTTTTAAAAAGGTGCGGTAGTCATCCTTAAACAGTTTAGCTTTTCTTGTATTGTCTTGATGCAGGTTTTTCTTGTAGTCTTTAGCCAGGGAATATTATTGTTGGAATAAATGTCCAATTTCTACTTCTATTCCCACCGTGCACAACCTGGAATAGTCTTTCAGGTTGTGCTTGCACAGCCTGAAATTCTGCTCTAAAATGTAGGAGTCATGCCCAATACTGCTAAATGCCATCAGTACATCAGTGTTGTTTAGGGACAGAGCTGAAGAGAAACTATTGCCCTCAAAGCCAACAGCAGCTCCAGAGCCAGACCCTGACAACATGACTGATGCTAGCTGGCAGCTGGCTACACACTCCTACTGTTAGAGAGACATGAAGATAGAGAGAGACAGCAGGAAGAGATGAATGATTTGGGTCAGTGTCAGAACAGGATTGATTTGGATCAGAACCAAAACCACTGATGGCTTATTGAGACAGAGAGATTGATGGAGCGACAGAGAAAGAATGAGTAATGGATTTTAGATACAGAATGTCAAGCTGCCAGTTGGCTTCTATTGGGTGAAGGAGGTCATTGGAGGGGGAGAGGGAATGTATAGCATGATACACATACACATCCTTCCTCCATCCTTGGATGCTAGTCATATTTAGACCTGATGCTATTTAAGCACCACAATATACTGCATAATTAATTCGCTTTTATTACTTGCCATGATTAGGATATTGCATTGTGTGCACAATAGAGAATGGCAGAAAGGTTTTGCGAGATGGTATGTAAGAACATATTATCAAGTGCACTCCAACTGCTGGTTCTACACATACATGGTAGGTGTCTCATCCCACTGGTCCACAGGGTATCCCTGCTATTGTTTGACTATTGTCTATTCTGCATTGTTCTCTGTAGTGGCCAAATGCCCAGGGCCACTGAACACAACACTGGACACAATGGACAGACACAGAGAGGAGCTGGGTCTTGGCAAAAAGGAGCTGCCCACAGTCTCACAAACACACACACATAAACACATGGTATGCAAATGCACATGTGCGCCTGCAAGTACTGTGCATGAGCACGCTTTCATGGGCACAAACACACACATACATACACACTCACAGATGCTCCAAGGCACAAAGCTGGCATAACAATGGCAAGGCAGAGAGGGCCAGACTCATATACAAGCCCCTATAGGGTTTGAGGGAATACACACACACACACACACACATCCCAGAGGCAGAGGGGGACAGTGCAGTCAGAGGATCACTATATAAAAGACAGACACAAGAGAGAGAATGACAAAAAAAAATGATTTTGATGTGGGAAAAAAGAGGAAGAATGATACCAGCTCCATTGAGAGCAAGCAGCGATGTCTGATGGGACAGTATTCTTCCAATATGTTGACTACTGTTGCTCAGAAAGTGTCAGGACAGAAAACACTGGTGTCAAGTGAATTAAGTCATGAAAGAAAGGAAAGTTGTACCCTCGTGGGACATGTCTGAGTGTCCTGTCTGATAGGAAGCTGTAAAAGAAGGCAAGCTGTACAAAAAACATTTCTTAGTGCTACCAGTTTTTGACACTGGAGGTGTGCCTGAATGCCCGCCTCCATTTTTTGCAGGAGAATCAACAGTGGCACCCACAGTTGTGTCCATTCAGGTGCTGTAAGAGCTTATTGCATATATCAAAGTCAAATTACATTTTAAAGATAAACAACTGCCCTCCCTCGCATAGATGAGCTAGACATGAATAACTGTGAAAGGCAGGTGAATGAGTAATACTGGCCAACAGCCTCAGCAGGTGATCTCACTATGTAAAATAACTTTTGTCACGACAGCTGGCGTATACAAACATGTCTGACACTGGTTGGTCTGTCGGTCTGGCATCATTCAAGGTGGCACCAACCCCCTTTTTAAAAACATTATTATAACAGGGAGAAAATGTAAAGAGACATGTATGCTACAGTGACAACTGGTGAGATCTTGTCTGTCCTTTGAGGCTTAAAAATGTGCAGAGATCAGCGTGTAGAGCTCTGTGACTGTGTCCCTACACATGTCTGATGAGTGGAAATACAAGAGATATCGCTTAATAAACCTCTTTTTTTGCGTTCTTAAAGAATACCATACGTCTCTGCTCACGTCCAAAATGAGTAATGAATAATTAAAGTAAATGCAAGGCTGAACTGAACAGTGTGACTGATGTGTAATTGCATGGCATCTGTAACACAAAGTGTGCGACTTGCGCTTGTTTTTGTGCGACAGAGGAAGTACTCACATGTGTAGTCAGGTGTGCACTCATCAAGGAAACTGGCAGTGCTAAGATAGATGCTCACACAAGGGAAACACAGAGAGATGCATTAAAGATGTGTTGTGGATATGCAACAAATGTGAAACACCAATTTTCACCAGGCTGGATCGCTGTTCCCCATCATCAATCATCAGAAAGGACACCGGGAAATTTATTAGCCGAGATACAGACTGAGGCATTAAAGTAAGAGTCTGAACAGAAAGCAAAGCTTTTGGCTTCATTTTATCATGTAGTTGTAACCGTATGATTTATTTCCTAAAACAAGGTGCCATTGAGGGTTTTACTTTATATTCTGTCATATGCTGTATACACTGTTTGTCGAATTATGATGTCAGGGAAACCCTGAGAGGCAAAAAGCTGAGACAACAGACAACTCTAAGTGCCAGGCCCAGATTTATTTTTTTTACCTTGGCTCTGTATGATATCTGATGATGCGAGAGTTGACATCATTTCTTATATATACCAAACATGGTTATGTCATAAGGTCCACCCACCTGCTGGTCCTTGTGTTTATTTGGGGCAGTCAGTCTAAAGGATGTTGGCTTAATGGGAGTCACAAGGACCTAAAACAGCTTTTTTCCAGTGTTACAAAGTACAAAGTAACCAAGTACTGTTATCACATTTTTTGTTGTTACAGTTATGTTATTATTTGTTTTACAAAGGTATCTCCACAAGGTCAGATAGAAAAAGTAGAGAAGAACCCAGTGAAGCTGAGTGTATGCTGACCCCAGCATAACAGCCAGACCCTGATCTTTTTCAACAAGCAGTGATGAGCAGTCAGGGTTGTGGCATTGTCGACTCCATTGCATGTTTCTACAGTAGAATCACTGCGGTGATCACTCTGAAGTCTCTTCCTGCTGGTTCTTTTTTCATGTGATGTTAGCTTTGTGTTTAAACTTTAACACTAAAAGAAAGTGTGTGTGTGTGTGTGTGTGTGTGTGTGTGTGTGTGTGTGTGTGTGTGTGTGTGTGTGTGTGTGTGTGTGTGTGTGTGTGTGTGTGTGTGTCCCTATTTAGGATAAGGATTCATGTTGGTATGTGGGACTGTAACCAGACAATTCATTTATATGACAGTTCGTTTCAGGCTTATGTAACAAGCATTGCAACGGTAATCTAAACAGTATTGTAATTAACTACTCTCTCCAGGAAGTAATTACGTACTATAATAAATCACTTAAAGAAAAGAAGAGCGTAATGTGTAATACATTACTTTTATTGAGTAACACTGCTTAGACCTAGGATGAACTGAAGGGCTGCACTAACACCAGTATAATATAAATAAGCGTTATTTTATGCTCAGGCAAAGGGACTCTGGTGAAGTCTAGAAATGGAAATATGAAGTTGTAAGTGGAAGAGGCTGCCTTTATACTATTGAGTAAGGTTTGCAGTGAAACCTTTTAATGGTTCACTGGATGAATGGTGATTGTGTTAAGGAGTGCCCAAGCTAAGTTCGTAAAGTTATTATTACATACCTGTCGGTCCATTTTCTTCCACTTATTTTTACGGTTTATGAAGAGCTTGGACCCAAAATGCAGACCCCGAGACCTGAACCATTATTCAGGTCAGGGAGCAAATCCAGGTAGCTGAAAAAACACAGGGCTCAAGAGTAATCCAAACCTGAAAACAAGTCGCAGGTGAACAGAATCGATTAACAAAGCAAAATTGAAGATAATGCACTTGAAATGAGAGACTATCAAAATAAAGCAGGAAGCCTAAATACTGAGATGGAGATTAAGACACACACTTGACAGACCAAAGTAAAGATAAGGAGACATGGGAGACCTAACAGAAACACAGACTAGCCATGAAGAATATAGGAGGAAAAGAAAATCAACAGGAGAATGAAAACTGCTGAAAACAGAAAATATCAAACTGAAGACTAAAAACACTGGGTACAAAACCCAGGATCATGACACGTATCCAATTCAGGGTTGTGGCTGTATTAAAGTAAATAGGCAATTTAACAGATCTCTGAAGCCTCAAATTCAGAGTAATGGTGAATGGACTGATTCTTATATAGCGCTTTTCTATTCTCCCGGAGCACTCAAAGCACTGTATACAACGTGCCTCATTCATACAAGCACTTCCTTCTATGCTTAAGTGCAATCTAAGCATTCACACACATTCACATTCTGATGGACGCATCGGAGAACAACTTGGGGTTAGTATCTTGCCCAAGGATACTTAGCATGCAGACTGGGGAAGCCAAGGATCGAACCACCAACCTTCCAGTCAGTAGCTGATCTGCTCTACCACCTGAGCCACAGCCACCCCGAAGTCAAATCTAATATTTAGGGGAGAGCTCTGTTCAAGTGTTATAATATTTATTTAATTATTTAGATACACATTTTGAGGAGCTTCAGAAAGTGGTTTGAGTTCCAGGGCTAAAAATGAATGTTTTCAGTAGCATAATTAACACTGTGCTACAGTACAGAGAATATCCCTCTTGATGTCGTCCTACAGTTTGCACACTCCCCTGCCTGACATTCATTATTACTATCTAATAACTGCGGGAACCAGCCATGCAAACGATAATGTGCCTACGAGGATAACCACTTCCTGTGGTTATTTATTTATATTTTTCCTGCTACGAAGCAAACTCTCAAAGCTGCCTCGACTATTTTCAGACTAACGTCTAGTCGACCCAATGCACTCTCGTATTTTTCCAAATAAGGATTAGAACGGCATCAAATATAAACCCAGGGATGTTGAATAGAGAAACTAAAGCGCAATTCACCTCCAACATTTGATGCTGGCCTTCACCAGACCACCGGCCATCTGTGTGCTTATGAACATTTCTTGCTCCCAGTCCATGATCTATCTGCTCAGAGAAGCTGAGAATTTGAGAGACTTTTCCCAAAGATGAAACTAACATACTGAAGGACAAGAAGCTTGAGGCCAGGGCTTCAAAAGACAGTGTCAGAGAAGAAATGTGTGTGCGAGTGTCAGTACCTTATGTATTTGTTTAAACCACCAAACAACACAGTAAAAAAGGACACAAGAAGACATACTTTCTGTCACTTAAAGGAAATGTGCATGCATTTGTGCAATTCCTTTTAGGGTAGCATCTCTCAGTGGAATAGTGAAACATCATTAGTATATTCTCATGTTTTATTATTCAGTTTTTTTCTTTGCATATGAAACACAAACTTGTCTGCATTTTTTCCAAAGAGTCCAGAGTGAACGTCTGCGTGATCTTCTTTTGTTGCGTCTTTTTCTACCTGTCTGCATTGCTGCTCGCTGGTCTTTCTGCCTCTGAATCTGTCCGTCTGTCTCTCTCCTCCTCTTTTTTCCTCTGCCTGTCTGCCTGTTAGCGACAGCAGCTGTGCAGGGATACATCTAGCAGGAAATTCTCTCTCTTGACTAGCTGTCTTCGTGCCTGACAGCAGAGAAGCTGAGAGCTGAAGAATCAGGAAGCAGCTTTTATCTTGTCTGTCTCCTGCCTTTTGCTCCCAACTCCCAACTCTGCTTCTGAGAGAAGAAGGGGGTGTGGGGGGTACAGAGCGATAAAAGCAGGACAGAGTGGGGAAATGATATTACACAGTGAGAAATGAAGGAAAGAGAAAGCAAGACAGAAAGCTGATGCTGGAGTCTCTCTAAGAAAATGCTCTTTCTTCCTCCCTCTGTCTTTCTCTCACTCTCTGTTTTTCTGGCTGTTTTGATGTATTCAGACAAACCCACAGTGCTTCGATGGTGAAACAGACGTGCAGACACAACACAACAGATGAAGAGTGTCAGCTGGTGGTTAGAGGCTCGCACATGCTGCTTGTGTCTTTCTTTCTTCTTTCTTCTTCTTATACTCTCCCTCCTTGCCGACTTCGCCATTGGAGCGAACAAGGATCAATCATCTCAGAAACACTTGATTGGCAATGGCAAATTAACACATGTGTACACTGGACTCTTTAACGCAGAGCATCTCCAGACCTTATTCAGGCTGTAAAGAAACCTCTTCTCAAGTGGTTTTACAACACTTGACTTATTATTTAATCATGCTGTAGTAGTGTGGCGCGGAAACACATTAAGTCGAGCTTCTGTTGTATTGCAAATGGTTGCACGAGTGCATTTATCCTATACAGTCATAGTTTATAGCGGGACATTACTTATTCAATGCATTTACAGTGGGCACGATGCTCGGGAGACCACATAAGCTGTTTTTCAAAACAGGATGTTTTGCCATTTTGAAAATTTGAATAATCACTCAATTCGACAGCGATTAACAGCTACAGTGTTGGCCAAAGATGACATTTGGTCATTTGCACAAGTCTCACAAAATGTCATTGCAGCTTGACTGAAAGCATGGATCCATGTAGCCCCATATTAGATTTAGGCAGTATTTGTAGTACGGTTCTAGTAGGCCTTATTCACTGAAAGGGAAATTCACTTCATGGATGTCTAGATAACAAATCTGCAGCGTCTGCTTGATGCTCGATTATGTCAGAATTGAAAATCTTTGAAAAATGTTTCCCACACTGGCAACATGCATCTAATAAAGTGGCCACTGAGTGTAGTTGAAGTGCATGCATCCATGATTTTCTATTGGAAAAAAAAAAAAACATTCTCCTCTGTCGCTCTCTGACTTTGTCAAATATTCTATATTTTTGCTTGTTTAAAACAAATCTAACCTACCGTCTTCTGTTTGGCATCAGATTTAAACAATTAACACTTTGTATGATTCTATTCACAAATGTTTACTGTGTACTACAAGATGCTGCTTGTTGTGGGTATTTGTTGCTACATTTATGGGCTGTTCAGAATGACATATACTGTAGTTATGTAGAGCAAAGTGGCTTCATAATGCCAAGCTCAGATTTAGAGCCTCTGTAATCTACAGTCAGCACCTCTGTCAGACACTTAATGGTTTTACTACACTCTGGTATAGCTGCAAATCGCTGCATTATTATATTCGCTACACACACACACACAGAGATATGCACGTATGCAAGAACACACTCACACATGCACAGACTCAGTGCAATAATGACCTTGACTAAGTAGCTCTCCAAATTCTAAGTGACTTTTAGAGCTCTTTGCTTCACTGCGTTTGCCTCTGCCACATTCTCTCTCCACACAATATCTCCCCGTACAATATCTTTCACAGTGGCTTGTGTGTGTTGTTTTATGCAAACACAAGTTTTATTCAAGCATTGCTTGGACAAAACAGAAAGCAGGTGAGATCTCATGGTGTATCCTCTAAAGAAGCTGCTCACAGGCAAAAATCTTTGACTCACTAACAATAAATTTGAAAATAGCAGATTTTTTTTAAATTTGCTTGATAACTGAAAGGCTGCTGGCTTCATTCTTCAATCCCCTATGGGGTCTGGGTTAGCCAGGGCTTCCAGCAGAAAACTGTGCTAAATCAAAGACGTGGAGCTAAACACTGTAGCAACCCCGTGCAACAAGGGATCAGCTGAAAATAGCTTTTATTTAATCATTAGAAATGAAAAGTTACTCATTAAGGTGCTGAGCCATGTAAAAAAAAAAAATAGAATACGCACAGTATGCATGCAGAAAGAGCTGGGCTATATAGACACTCCTGTAACACTGCTTCTAGTTTTAAGTGTTAAATCTGTGAGAGAGAAAAAACTGTGACCATGAGTCTGAAATATGTTTTTTGCCTCTATAATTTCCATCCTTTTGCTATACCCAGGTAACAAAAAATAGTATAAATATTTGCCAAGTAGCCCAGTGCTTAACTGCAAAAGAATAAACAATACACAATAAAATAAAAACAATTTATTGTTCTTATGTGATATGATTTTCTGAGCTCAACCTGTATTAAATTGCATTTGAAAATAGAACTTTGAAAATAGGTGTTTTTTTCAGCAACTTTTAGCATGTAAGGTATCAACAATGCAGATATATCTGACCTGTGATTGGTCAGGCTCTATTTTGTGGATTATGACATACACACCTTATGGACCAAAGAACAGGGACATCTACATAACACACCTATGACCTTAACCATGGAAAACCGTGCCATGAAGCTCCTGGCAGACAGTATTTGTGCTAAAGTGAATGAGGTTTGGAACTCTGCAGTTATGGAGTCAGTAGAGCGCTGGCGACGTTTATGCATACTTCAGGACTCGATGACCCTGATCAGTACCTTTTTTCCTAAGCACTTCCACTTTGCAGTTATTAATACCACTTAAGGTGATCATGGAACATCAAGGAAGGGGAGAAATGTCACAAACCAACTTGTGACATTGTATTAAATTGCAATGCTTGAATCTTTAGAATGACCCATTCTTTCACAAATGTTTCCAAAGACACACTGCATGATGAGGTGATCGATTTTTTTTAAACCTGTGGGACTGAAAGCACCCAAATTAAAAGATTAAGAGGCGTGGCTCAATTTTCTTGTCCATATAGTGTCTTTGCTACAAGAGTAAAAGCACAAAAGTGTAGGGTTGTGTTTTGAGGCAGGGGCACATGTGTCGGTGTGTCCATATGTGCATGTGCATGTGTGCATCAGCATGTACTCTTTGTGCATCTGTTCATTTACTGTGCCTCCCTATGTCATTGTATGGGTGTGTGATTATGTCTTTTGCATGTATGTATGTGTATGTGTGTGAGTGTGTGTGTAGGTGTGTGTGTACATGCGTGCCTACATCAGGGTCACCGGTAATTTGAAGTGTGAACGCTTGGGTTCTCCGCAGCTTGATGATTTCCTCTGTCAGCAAACTGTGAGCTGGAAAATAGACTCATATTATGATGAGATTAATTTTAACGGTCAAGGATTCCAGATCTTTCCAACAAAGTCACTGAAGATTAGGGGGTTCAATGCTGCTTTTCTCTGTTCTCTGCTGTGCTAAATTTCCTTGTCCTCGCTTCTCCTCATCTGTCCTCTCCTCAGATTAACTTCAGGAGACAAATAACCCCCCCTAAAAAAAGTGCAGGCCAGGTTTATTAAGTGTCAGCACCAGTTCAGAACCTTCTTTTGGCATTAGATGAAAGAGGGGTATTTAAATGAATTATACACACTGATTTATGAAGGTTTGTGGCAGGCAATTTACTGTAAATCATCATAAAATGTCAAAAAAAAAGAAGCATGTCTTATTTTGCACCTGATGTGGTTGTGATAGTTGTTGCTATTTTATTTGGCATGCCAGTGGGAGATGTTAGCAGAATGCATGTGTAATTACTGTGGGTAGATGGCTCATTGTGAGCACAGTGCCAGAGTGTTGGCTCTGTTCAGTAGCTTCTCACAGTAAATGTTTAGAGCTGAGGCCCATATATTTCTGGTTCTCAATCTACTATTTTAATGTAACTTAAAATTCTAGTAGAAATGAATGTGTAGTGCAAAAACAAGGGGATAATAGTTGCCCAATACCACAGCTGAATCTTACAATTTGTAATTTGTGTGTGTTGGACAGATGTTGGACTTGGTTTGGTTTGTTGTCAAGTATAAATAAAAACAGAATAAAAAGATTTGCAAATCTCATAAACCAACATTTTATTTACAGTACAATGCAGAAAACAGCTCCAATGTTTGACATTTTGCTGTTTCACGAAAAATGTTGCTTCATTTTGAATTTGATGACAGCATCACATCTCAAAACAGTTGGGATGGGAGCAACTAGGTTTCAAAGACTCGAAAAGTAAGTGGTGCTTGAAAGAAACAGCTGGAGGAACATTTTGCTACTTGATTGGATTGGAAACAGGTCAGTAACATGATTTAATATAAAAAGAGCATCTTAGAGAGGCAGAGTTTCTCAGAAGTAGAGATGAAAAGAGGTTCACCAATCTGCACAAGACTGCGTCTACAAATTGCAGATTTCAGAATAATGTTCCTCAATGTAAAACATCTACAGTACACACTATCATCAAAAGATTCAGAGAATCTGGAGAAACCTCTGTGCACAAGGGAAAAGGCCAAAATTCAATATTGCAATAATCAGTATTCTGGCCCTCAGGCTGCACCGCATTAAAACTGATTCTGTCCTCACAATCATTTCATGGGCTCAACACAGTTCACTGTGACCTCACCATGAGTTTACAATGAGTAGGTTAAAGCTATATCATGCTAAGAGGAAGCCATAAGTAAACATTTATTTATTTAGACAGGTTTTAGAGCAGCATATGCTTGTAGCCAAATAATATGTTTTTCAGGTAAACCGTATACTGCATCTATTACAACAACATGGCTTCATAGTAGAAGAGTCAGGGTGCTAAAACTGATCCGGCCAGCCCAGGGTTTTTTTTTACCAACTGAAAACATTCAGAGCATCATGAATAAAAAAATATGCCAAAGAAGAACCAGAACTGTTGAGCCGCTATCCTGTAACAGACAAGAACGGGACAGCATTCCTCACCGAAAAGACCAACAGCTGGTCTTCTCAGTTTCCAGATGTTTGCAGACTGCTGTTCAAAATGAGCTTATTGCTTCTCTTTAAACATGGGACATGTTTTCTATTTCTACTGCAAGTAAAATATGGCTTTATAAGATTTGCAAATCATTGCAATTTGTGAAATTTACAGTTTATAAATTATGCCAACTTTTTGGAATTGGACATGTACATAGACTCGAAGTTTATGGAAACAGAATGGACTGCCATTTAGATTGTGCTTTTCTAGTCTTGCTTACCACTCAAAGTGCTTTAGACTGCGGTCACATTTTATCATGCCTTCATATATGAATAAAACACTGTATACAGTGTTTTATACAGTGTATACCTTAAGCCCTTTATCTACCTTTATACAGTGGTAAAGCCACCTTAGCTATCAGATTTATCCAGAGAGCAGCTGCCCCTAACCTCCAAGACCCCCTCTCCATCAATTCTAATGGAAGACTGCACCCTAATATCAGAACATATTGATTTTCCTTGCCTGGTAAATCTGGTCCTAAACGTTTAATGTTTCATGCTGACAGAGTGGTGTATTCTAACTGGTACAAAGAAGGAATACATCCTTTCAGCTCTGCAACATTAACAAAGTAGCTCATGACTTTTGTGGTGTGTTTATCATCGTTTACAGTAAATTTCAATTATGTGTGAGAAAAAAGCTTTCTGACAGTTATTCCATAATAATCCAAAACTGCAACTGATTTTAACGATCTCTCTTTATGCTGGTCACCTGAGGGCTCAGAGAGCTGGTTCTTGATTTTGCAACGTCTAAGCCTAGAGGTGGGTCAGGTCCCGAGTGCTACCAGGAGCACGCTTTAATATTCAAAACATTGTGCGGCATGATTATTCCCTAATGTGGACTTTTATGAAGTTCCTGAGGCATCTGTAAGAGAGGATTCAGCAGAAATAACCTGAACTGTGGCACGTACTGGTGAGCCAGTGTGTGCTGGCACACAGTGCGCTGAAAATGCAGGAGTGTTTTTGGCCACACCTCCCTGAAAGTTCCTCCATGTGCTGCTTTTGTATTGAACCATGTCCACCAGAAGTGGACATATTGCACATGTGGGGGTTCCCAGCCAGAGCTGCATGGACCCCACACTGGTAAGACACACTACATGTAAATTCTAATTCTTATTATTTTTGGAAATGTATTTTTGTATGAATATGGGGTTGTTAACTGTGATTTCAATAAAGACAGATCACTAGAAGGAACCGAACGTGACTTATTAATGTACAGAATTTGATTTAAGGTATTTGGCAGTTCGACCTCGATGGCCCAGCACAGCAGAATGGAGTCCCAGTGGTGATAGGGACTGTGGCAGGACTCCCCTGGAGTCTACATGCTGGTGGTGGAGATAAAGATGGAGGCTTGAATGGAGCCTGAGTGATGAGAGGCAGCGATGGGGAGGAGGTGGGTTGTACGTTGCACGAAGGCAACTGCAAGGAAGAATGACAGATTCACAGTGAGATTTAGAGTATGGGGCATAAAGGTTGGTTGGCCTGAAGAAGGCTGGCAGAAAGCTGATTGGACTAGACCCGTGATGTCACAAATAGCTTGACAGCGTGGGAAAGTGGAAGTGATGTAAAGATTAGATTAGCCACCAACACCTGCGAAGCAGACAGATGAGTGACTACAGACTCGCTTGTTGAACTTGTACATAAGCTTCATTTATCTTAGTTGGGATTTAAATATTTAAAGTAATTATCAGATTCATTTGTTTTTTGTGTCTGCCTTTAATCATACTTGTTGTCTTTTTAACCTGCTTTTGAATTTGAAACGGTTGTTATAGGGAACCACACCAAAGCTTTGATCATTTTTATGTTTTTTACATTGTTGCATGGACCCCACACTGGGATGGGAAGAGAGGCCTACTGCCGCGCATCCACCGATTTTGCTCCTGCATTTTTGTCTTTTGGAAAATAAACCCATCTTTGCAATACCAACCAGTTGGTATCTAGAAGTGGTTTTAATATACTGAAATGGAGAAATTAATCCAGACTCTGATTGGTCATTAAATATAGTTTTAACTCTATAATCTAAAGGAGAAATACTTTGTTTTTAGCAATCTTAGTGATAGTAATTTGACCGCAATCTGTGTGGGACTGAGAAGTTTAGGTCATTCAACTCAAACACCTTTAATTGTGGAACCTAACATATCTGCTCGTACAACTAAAGCTCTGAAATTTTTTATCAGCTGCTCTAACAAACAGGATATATCCAAGTAACTTATTGGGATATGGATAGAGCTAGTATGTTCATCCTATTGTGAGAGAAGATTGGGGGGGGGGAGTATTTGTCTTCCCTTTACTGATATTTTGGATAAAGCAGATTAAAGACATCTCAGAAAATCTGAGAGAACAATCTGACAAGATTTAACAAAAAACACCATCGCCGAAAAGGAGAACTTCAAACAGAATCAAAACTGTAGACGGTGGTGGAGAGATGCAAACACACCACCCCAGGCTGTGCCTGTCTCTCTACCTGCTTGTCTCTCTCTCTCCCTCTCTCTCTGTCTTCTGACTGTCTGTCAATCTGTCCACCTTTCACTCTACCTGCTTTACAGGAGCATCCGCCCTGCATCACCAATGCTGCAGCAACTGCAGTCAGTTTTCATGTTGTTCATCCTGCAAATTGGAGATCAGCTGTCACACTGGCATTAAAAACTTGTTTCTCATTCAGATACTCCAACACAACAATTCCCATATCGCAGCAGCATGCAACACAAATAAAAATATCTTTAAACAGTTGTTTGACACTGGATCACATATAAGGTTTGATTATCATCAGTGTATCTGCTAAGTGTGTGTGTTTGTGTGTGTGCGTGCATATGTGTGTTTGTGTAACTGACAGTTAGCTGGCGGACAAGCTGTCACAGCTCTCTGCTCTGCCATTCCCTATGGACTGATTATTATAGAGCTGTTATGTCTCTCTCACTCTCACTCTGTGTCTCTCTCTCAAACACACACACACGCACATCATTGTGAATGTGATACTGAGTGCTGTGTAATACTGTACATCACACTCTGAGCTCTCATCACAGCCATTTTAATTAGAACTGTGGAGAAATGTGTGTTTGTGTGTGTGTTTATGTGGCCTACTCAAACTTGTACTAATCAAGTTTGTTGCTGACAATAGGGAAGACAACTTTTATATGGGCATCTGTTGGGGACATGCTTGTACAAAGTCTACATTTTGGCCTTATACTACATTTCTAACAAGTTTAGAGCAGAGCCCCGTTCTGGAGTATAAGGCCAGACACTTCGTAAACTATCCACAAACAGCAAAAAGCATTATTTTTTAACAGATGATAATGGTTCTATTGCTCACTCAGGGGACCCTTTTATAAGAACCTAATGACAAAGTATTGTTTTGTTTTTTTGTCACTGCCTATTGACACTTGACATCAAACATACCCATAATTAATTTTATGACCTGCAGCTATTGTTGCTATGCTGTGACACTGTTAAAACATTTTGTTGGAGGGAGTTGAGCGAGAATAGTAACTAAGCACTGAATCTTGATTGGTTGTATCCCCGGGCAGTTCACCTCTGAAATTTCAGCTTTTTAGAGGTGCCCACGGTGAGTAGCTGTGAATTAATGTGAATAGGCCTCCTGCAGTATATGCAAAGGATATAGTGCTAACAAGCTGCAGGAACAGAACCAGCCTGAGTTTTAGACTTGCTTTAAGTAAATGTTAAATGCGTTAAATAATTTACAGTCACCAAATGATGATGGCTGTAAAATTAAGATTAGCAAATGAAATATAGCTATAGGTAGCATAGCTAACGTCAAACTCTCACCGGCCTCTGATAAATGTCAAGTTTACTAGAACTGAGTTGGACCTGATTTTGCCTTGAGAACTGCATTAACTCTTCATGGCATAGGTTCAACAAGGTGCTGAAAACATTCCTCAGAGAGTTGGGTCCAGCTTGACATGATAGCTTCACACAGTTGCTGCAGATTTGTACAGATCTTTACACCCATCTTGCAAATCTGTTATTTCACAACATCCCAATTGTGCTCAATTGGACTGAGATCTGGAGGCTAGTTTGAGACTATTTTAATTTTGTGACATGGTGTGTTATTTTGTTGAAACGATCAGGCGATGGGTCATAAACATTTATGATTAGTATAGCTATAAGTATGAGTATGATTTAAATGATAGTTGGTGCTATCATGAAAGTGCCAAGAACATATCCCCTACACCGTTACACCAGCAGCAGCCTGACTGTTTAAACAAGGCAGGATGGATCCATGCTTTCATGTTGTTTACCCCAAATTCTGACTCTGCCATGTGAATGCCACATCAGAAACTGAGACCCATCAGACCAGGCAGCATTTTTCCAGTCTTCTCTCGTGCAATTTTGGTGAGCTCATATGAATTGTAGCATCAGTTTCCTGTTCTTAGCTGACAGGAGTGGCACCTGGTGTGATTTTCTGCTGCTGTTGCCCATCTGTTTTAAAGTTTAACATTCACAGTTTAGCATTCAGAAATACTTTCTTGAATACTGCAGTTGTAATAAGTGGTTATTTGAGTTACTGTCAGCTTCCTAGCAGCTCAAAGCAGTCTCACCGTTCTATTTGAGGCTCTATATAAATAAAACTGCATTGAAAAGGGAAAATAAATGGGCAGTCGGTGTGTTATACCATAAATGCCAACATATTCTTGTTCTTAAGAGAAATACTTAGAAGCACAAACTAGTTGGCCAAGTAAATTTTGGCTACCTAACTGCACTACACTCCCAGCAGTGACCAGTTAAAAAAGTTACTCCATTGAAACTGTACAGTTTGAGAATGTTGTCCAACACTTTGTCAGTGCAAAATGTTAAGTGTAGCAGAAATACATTGGAAGTAAAATCAGCTGTAGCTGTCTTTGATAGCAGGTAACAACAGGTGTTGTCCTCAGCAAATCGGCAAAAGTTGTCATTTTTAAAACATCCCAGGGTCCTCGGTTAACAGTAAAAATATGCAGATATGAAACATATTAATAGAATCCTGTTTCTTGGCTGCGTGTACTGGTTCTTTGCCCTATTAAGCTGCTTTGCGTAAGTTTTTGTTTAATCTTTGAATTTCTTAAATTCACTATTTATTTTTTGTTTAGTAGAGTATTTCTCGGATCCTCTATGAATGTTTGCCTTTCAACATTAACAACCAAAAAGCTAAGCAAATGAGGATTAGGAGAAATCAACCGAGCTATAACCTGAAGTTTTCTTACAGATCACTTGTACAAATAATTTTGTTTCACATAGTTTATGATAAAATAGTACCTTTTACCTTTTCTTTGCAAAACATCTCTTGGCAGGGGTAATGTTTGAAATGTAGTGTAACAGATTTCTATTTAGACACCTTACATCTTTCGCTGCCTCGTTCAGTCTCCAGCATCAGAAGCCAGAGCACAGCCTCGCATGTTGCGCTATGTGTCTGTAATTCCCACTGACAACTGTGTTAATGGATGACAATAGCAGAGAGCAGAGTGCCATATGTCTGAGCCTGGGGCAGCACGGAGAATGGCAGGGCATACAAAGACGAACAGGGGGGACCAAAAAAGAGGGGCTTAGATGGGAGCTAGAGGAGGATTGAGGGGTTCACAGGAGAAAAGGATGTGAAATGGGGAATCCCATGAAAAAGGGAAAAAGAGGAGAAAAAATGGAAGGAGGAAATGCAAAAATGGAAGGGAAGCAATCAGACAGGATGCATAGAAGAAGCGGCTCTAGGAAGTAAAGACAGAAGATTCAGATAAAGAACAACTGATGAGGAGGAATTTAAACAAAGAGAGAGGAAGAAATTACAGTACTTCAGGAACAGGAAGAATGGAAAAACTTACCCTGTCCTGTTTTCATGTGTTTCACATTCTTATCCTTACTATTTCCCCCGTGTCCTCTTAATCTGATTCTCAATATCAATGATCAAACTGGGAATTAGTTCAGTTCTGGCTGCAGGATTAAGACCTACCATAGAACCAAGTCCGCCAGAGTCATCCTTATATTTTTACATGCTGTAGTGCCATTTTTGAGAGAATTTCAAGTTGCTATACATCAATACAACCGTTATAGCCCAAATTCTAATAATATGTATGCATTAAGTCCATAATAACTGCATAAATTGCAATAAACTACAAAAAATTTACCTTGGGCACACTGACAGAGGCGAGGCTGCCAGACACTGGTGCCACCGGGCCCTCTGACCACCACCAGTAGGCAACGGGTGAAGTGTCTTGCCCAAGGACACAACGAGCGAGACTGTCCAAGCCGGGGCTCAAACCGGCAACCTTCCGATTACAAGGCGAACTCCCAACTCTTGAGCCACGATCGCCCCATAAATATTATAATGCAAATTTGCAAAAAAAACCAGCATGTGCATCAAAATAAACTATGTCCAGCAGTGCAATTTGAGTTCCAAGCATCCTAGAAACTATGCATGAAGTCAAACATGACTTCTAAAAACACCAGTATAGGCTTTCAAGGCCCCGAAGGTAAAAAAACTACATTTTCCGCAAAAATGATGCCACTTCCGGTTTCAGGCAGGTAATGGCGGACATGCGATAGTTTGCGCTGACGTCTATTCCAACTTAAGAAGTGTTATGAACAGCTGATCAGATCGGCAAAGCGTGTTTTTGTTGCTGCAAGTCCTTTTTATGCTGTTTCTGCAAAGCTATACGTGGAAGGAAACTGTGACCTAGGACAAGCTGATGGGATAAGATGTAAGTACAACTCCTCCGGTTTCATGTGCAAACAAAATTATTGTGCTAGCTTACGTGGTTCCGGTTCTACAGGGATTTAAAAATAATTGCAAAAGGGAGTGTGCCCGCTCAGACCGGTTTTAAAGGGTTAAGGAGTTGATTGTTGAAGCTAATACTACTATTGTATCATTGAAGCTTCCAGACTTGAGTGCTGTTGTAGTGTTGTCATTCATGGATTCCAGTGTGAAACATTGTTACTTGTGAACATGTCCCCTTTAGATGAACAAGTGTTTCATAATAGTTTGCAGAAGGTTTGTTGGACATTATAACTTTTGCGGTTTGTGTCATTTATTTAATAAAATAAAATGTCTTTCTCATTTTTATTCAGTTATACTTTAATGGACATTCCCTTTCAGTGGTTGCTTTCACTGTAACACATTTACCTATAAAATTATAACAACATGCTGGCAGATAATTTTCTAGAATACATTTGCAACAACAGGTTCGTACTGTGAAGCAGTTGTGCCACCATACTGCTCTTACAGTGTTCCTACTATATTCTCATTACTGTGATGTATTAAGTAGCATGTTTAAAATAACCATCACATCACATCACTCCTGCTGGTGCTGATCTGATTATAAACTAAACAACCTACTCAGTTTTCTAAAGAAATTTTAGACCAACTTTTTATACATTTTTTAATTTATGCAGTTTACATTTGTTTTTTATGTTGACTGCCTGCTAAATGATATAGTGGGATCTGATAAAATGTGATTTGACATAGATGAGTTACAGGTAGACAGAGCAATGCTTAAAGTTAAAGTTATTACATCTTAAATGGCAACAGTTTGCAATTTTTTTTACACAACAAATTATAGTATTTAAAGAGCGTCAAAGTACTTTATACATGACTGCATGTAATATTAAATCACGTGGTGGCATTACAAATTATAGTATCACACTAGTCTAAAATAGATTTAGATTTGAATATGTTCTTTTTCTGAATAACTGTGGATTGCAGTTTTAGTGGTGTCAGTTTGTGATGACTTCTGAGAAGAAGCTGAGTTGCCAGAGCTCCACTTGTAGTGTTCGTGAAATCTAAACTTTCTCTCTCCGTTCCATCCCTTTTCATGTCTCTCCTTTCATCTTCCCATCCTTTCCTCTTTCAACTTCCTGTGTTAGTTTAGTCCTGCAGCATCCAATTGCACACAAACTCACATATTCACATACACTTGTCTCTATCTCCTCACATACAGCTCCAAATTATGGAGTTAACCGATCCATTAACAGGAAGGAGAGAGAGAGCCAGCATGTCAAATATCAGACAGGACAGCTTGAGAGAAGTGGAGAGGACAAAAGAGGAGAGGAGGGGAGGAGAAGAGGAGAGGAGGGGACCTCTTATTGAAATGGAAATAGAACAGGCCAATTAAAGCATTTCACTGGGAGCTTGTTTGCATCTCCAGCTCAGCACTCACAGATTATATATACAGCACATTATGGAGTAATGAATATGAATAAATTGAACTCCTCAATTATCATGCCACCACTGGGTCTCAATTAATACAATGTACTTCTTAGTCATAATCTAAATAAATATATTTTTCACTCACCATATAAAAGCATTCACCTTTAAATCCCATCTCATTGAGACTAAAAACTGATACAGCACAGGCCTTGTTTATCCATTTAACCATATTTAAGTACACTATATAGGCCAGCTAATGATAATATATACTAAAAGACTTATTATTTAAAAGCCACAAATCCACGTGGAAGCAAAGATACATGGAATCCATAATATGAATTAATTCAAATGCATGAGGTTATTTATAATGTGCTCTATGTGAATATACCTTTGGAGTCATTACTTACTGGTAATGAGTCTTAATCCTCAGTTATTTTAGACATCGGAAGTTAAACTGCTGCTTAACCATTGCAAAAACTGGAAATACTTTTCTGGCTGAAGCAGAAAACCCAACCTTTTTTTTAAATACATCTTAAATCCATGTGGAATATTTGGACTCCACTATTCTCGCCGATCTATTCAGAGTTAAAAACCTCTCTGTTACTGTGGATCACTGTAACAGAGAGCTCTGTAGCAGGTATTTCAGGTTTTTGCTAGGACAAAACACAGAATCCAAGTGCCTTCTCCACTGCTAAACAATGATGCTCCACTTTCCTGTCCACACTCAAACATGAAGTTAAGATTATGATCCTCAGCTCTGCTACCTGAGCGCTTGCTGAGCAAGCCTGGTCCAGCCTTTAATTCACTGCAGCATACATCCACTGCTGGGATAGCAAATAGTGCCGTTGCCCTTTTCACCTCAGCCTTTATTTTAGACATTAAAGGTCAGGAAGTATCTGTAGACCTAATTTACAGTCAGAAAAAGTATCCGTCTTACTTACACTATCAAAAATAAATAAATAAATGCACATGGATAAATTTACACATGACATTTGTAAAGTTCTCAGCAAACAGTGTATCTCTTTCTCCTCTCCCTCAAATGCGCTCTGTGAGCCTGCCACTGCCCTTTGGAGTGATGAAACTATGAGTTTCATGACTGCAAACAAGCTTGAAACTTGTGCAAAAGCATCCAGAATCACTGAACTCTGCTGCCCAGTATAATCAGCCAGACGCTCAGCCTTTGAATCGGGTGGTTATATTGCCTTCGCTGCAACAAAAATAAAAGGAATCTTGGGACTTGTTGCATTGAAGGCACATTCCAGCACTTTGCTAATCAGAGTTTAAGACAGCCAGTGCTTTCTAGTTTGTTTTTGCAGACTGAGACAAATGAGCCAGACCTTGAAAACTATCTGGCAATGACCAGCGAGGGAAATTAACTTTGAGGGTTTTTACAGAAGATATTTCCACCGAATGAAGAAACTGCACCTTAAAAAAAAGCACTTTAAATATCTGCATTTTCAAGTGGCACAAGTTAAAACTGCTTGTATATGTGAGAGATGATGTGGTGGCTCAGTGCTTAACCGCTTAACAGAAATGTCTGGGCTCTTTCACCGAGGAAGTTTCAGCTTTTTCTCTGTGACACTTTGTTGTGATCCAGCTTTTACTTGGAGGATTTGCAATGTTACATTTACTATAGATTCAAGGGTGTCTGTTTGTGTACTATAATACTGTGATAAACTGGCAAGCAGTCCAGCGTGGACCAAGCTTTTTAATAGATCCAAGCCTCTGGAACCCAACAAATATGCTATGCTATGTAATAGATGCATGTATAGAAATGCTCCCTCAAACACATATTGCATATGGTTTCTTGCTTGGATAACTGTGCTTGTAGTTCATCTTTTTTTCAGTGATAAATTTCTGTGTCATGCTACCGCTGCTTTTTCAAATTTGCCCTAACGCAATAATATCTTAGAAAGGTTATGATCTTGTTTCAATAAATTCTTAATAGACTTGTAACTGAACAAACACGAAGAGAGCACATAGCAGGGTTTGTTTAGGTCCTGATGCTAACAAAGATCCCAACAAACACCAGTTTGAAATAGATAAACAAAGCTTTCTGGCACTTGTAGAAGTGATAATTGAAATTGTTAACATTCGTTATGACAACTCTTAATTGGGGCTCAAATGAACAGTGATAATGCGTGAAATGGCATATAAACTGAGCCGCTCTTACAGACTCTAATGCAGCCTTGAGTTTCTGTTAGTGCTGAGACCTCTGCTCTCTGTCTCCCACTTTGACAGCCTCTTAGATGAATGCTCCCTGCTTTGTGGAGCTGACTTTGTTGTTTTCCCAGGCAGCCATGTGCAACTAGGCTAATGAGTACATTTAGCTGGAAAATGCTGAGGTAACAATTTCATCAGTTGGTGTGTGTGCGTGAATGAGTGTGTGCACAAAGGAATGGATGTGCGTGCATGTGTGAGTGTGTGCGCGCGCGCGCATATCATCTGTTTATTAAGGTCACAGCGAGAGGCTGAAGTTTGATATGAAAAAACTAATTAGAGACTTATCCTGCTCTTTGCATCACACCTTTCCACTCACAACAACCTCGTCTTCCATGCATCCGTGTCTCTCTGACTCATTTTGTGCTATATGTCTGTATCTGTCTCACCTCCCCACTGTCACTTTGCAGCTCCCTCTCACCTTCTTAAACTGTCTAATGTAATCCCTCCTTAACATCCTTTCTTTCATGTCTCAGTTCATTTAACCGTTCATGTGAGATTTTATTTATCGTCTTCTTAACAGATATAGTGCAGTTCTGAAGGATAAAGGGGATCCAAAAAGATGCTAAATAAGTGGTCACTGAGTGTATAAAGATAAATAGATAATGTTGGATGCCTCAAATGATTTAAGGGGCTTATTTTGTTGTTGTTTATGCTGTTGTCTGACAATCCATCCACGATTCTCAGTAGTTTGAATTCAGCTTTTTGCAAACCAAAGTTCTGCAACTATTCTTGTTCCACAGCGAGAACAAAAAAAGTTTATTTGCAGCAGTGTTGAGTAGTTACACCCTGAAGATTTAATTCCCTCCCTGTATTAATACATTGCTTTCAAGTCTTATACAGATTATATTTTGGGGCATTTTGTATGCAGTAGCTTGAGTTAGGCAGCTCTTTTTTTTTTTTTTTAAAAATGACTAAACCTAAAGAAATAAAATGTAAGTATAGCAGTGACTTTGTCTCCCCAGTGAGCTTTTTTTGTCCTCCATAAGTCTCCTTAAATTTAAACCATAAATTAACGATTTTGAATAGAAGAAGTCTTTGCAGGCTAACTTGATGTCCAGATGTTAACTTATTTAACAGAAGAGTTTTGCTGTATATCGAGGCTGAGTATCATTAGGCATTTAACGGACCCTGCTGAGAGAGAGAGAAAAAACTTAATTGAAACGTTGCTGGTTTCTTTCATTAGACTCAAAGGGTAAAGGTAAATAGTTTAATGGTTTAATAGTAAATAGTTATAAATAGTTTGTTCTGATTGTTCTGTGAGTGTAGTAGTGGTAGACGGGAAAAATAGGAACTTAGATGACTTTTCTGTCATATTCTGCTTCAGAATTATGCTACTCCCTCTGTTTTTATATAAATAATGATAAATAATTGATGACAAAAATATGAATGAGGGTGAAATATATAAAAAATTAGAGTAGGAGTTTGGAGAACAACTATAAAAGAGGAAAAAATAGATTGTTATTTCTTGTTTAGCATAAATGAGACCAGTTCTGTACTTTTCCTCGTCCTAGTGAGTCTGCGTGTCTGTTCTGCTGATGCCTGTCCTCTGAGCATCTGTTCTGTACTGCAGTAATGTTGCTTCTCCATTTGTGCTACACTTTCACAAACTACAACTTTTCGCAGGGTCACTGAATGCAAGGATATAAGTTACACTACCAAGCACAGCTTTTTGTTTCTCATCATTTATAATTAGCATGTCCTGTAGTATGTGTTAAAACAATTTACTGTGCATATTAATATCATATTCCTGAGCGTCGGTAGTTTTAAACTTATCCACTATAATATTATTCCTAATACAAATGTAGATCAGTTGTTTTGCAAGTGGTAGCATCTTGTCTCACAAGGATTTGTGTAGGCAGTCGCCATCAACAGGGGTCACTGCATTTGATAGGAAGAAAGCTGAGCAATTACATGGCAGTTTGTGCTCAGCAAACCGTGAAAATGCCATATCATATCATGCAAACAGAAGGAACAGATGCTGTTTTACCCCAGAAGAACCACTTCTTTGAGACGTATGATTGAGTGTTACTTTGCATCACTGACCCCTTGTACACAATAAATGTTGTAACAATAGAAACAGAGGTTTAAGTGTGATTTTTCAGGTGATGGGACCCCAGCTTCTGATGTAGCTGTGCAAAGACTCCATTAGAAATAAATCAGACAGTATTTTTTGTTGTAAGCTCCAACAGATTCTCTTTAAAGATGGGCTGTGGTCAGCTGACCTGGTCTTTGTGGATTTACAGCTAACTTAAAGTTACACTTAAGCCCATAATGGCTGCTTTCTAACTTCCAGCCACTATAAAAGTGAAATTTAGCAAGTGTTACTCAAGAATACCATCAGCTGAAAATAACATTGATGACTTCAAGTACTTAGCTACCATATTGAAATTAATTTGAGCAGTTATGTGTTGTGAAGTTGGACATTGGAGGTGTATGGCACATATTGTACTCAGAAATAAATGAACACAAATAGACTCCAACTTTTTATCATCATCCATTGAAAACTGTTTCTAGTATTCAACTGAAGTATGTACATCAACCAACTAAACTAAAAGAACATGCTCCTGGATTGTTGTCTCGATGTGGCATTATTAATCAAAAGCTGCCAACAATAAAGGAACCAAAAGACTAAACACTGCATATACAATGGTTGTCATCACTGCTGATTCAGCAATAATTTGTATAATTTTTCAAACCCCTTGACGTGAATATTTTTATCTTTTCTGCCTGCGTTCACGTTCATTCTTGCTTTGTTCCGGTATGAGGCAGATTTGGGGTGAAAAGCTTGTTCGTCATTTATTTGGTCTAAAAATTAAAAGACAGCGTAGCTGCTGTATACGGTTTGAAAAGACATCAATCAGTTTAAATAAGGATTCTCACATCCACTGCAACCCACATCATTTTTGCGTTGTTAGTTTTGTCAGCCATTCCCCATCTCCAGTCTTTCCTTTCCATCTTGTCCCACCCTCTATTTTCTACACTATTCCTCTTTCCTCTCATTTCTACTGCTCTAATCGGATACTTGTATCTCTCTTGTGTGCATTTGAGGAGGAGGGAGGGCCAGCTATAGTAATAAGACCATTAATCATTGTGAATAATTCACAGAAAAATCAGCCAACCTTGTTGAATTTGACAACCGCTACATTGGCTCTATATGCTGGAACATAATATATGGTCAGATAAGAAGCTTTGCATGTGACCCATGAGGTATTTTTCCAGGATTCTGTTCATTTTTATTGGCCTTTGCCTGAATGTATTAGGTTTCTCATTCAAATATATGCATTTGTCACTGCTTTTTCCCACAAAGTGTTAATATTCTGTACACGCTGAATATTAATCAGAGCAACATGGCTCCTAGCTAGTTAGTTCCCTCCTTAGCAAACATATCATATGCAACCATAGGGTGGATGCAGCAATTTATGTAGGATCTCAGAAAGTGGGAACCTTTTTATATATATTTTTTTGTATTAAGGTCCCAGTCACATAGGCCTAGAAAAAAGTTGGCAACTGCTTAGTAACCACAGGTTGCAAGGGAAAAATGTGTATTCCCCAACTGGTTGGCAAGTGGTTGCCGGGGGTTTCTTGCTGTTACCAGGTGAAATTGGTCACAAAGAGTTATACTTTGCTATATTAGGAATACCCGTCTTTTTTGCCGAGGTTGGCTGTAATTTGTGTAAAAGATACCATCTTTCCTGCAAACATTCACTAATTACTCGCTAAGCAGTAGTGAGCAGGAGCAAAGCTGAAACAGAACCTTCAGTGTAAAAGTTGCAGAATTTGAAACATGTTACTTTCACAAATAATGGACAAATTTTAGTCTGAAGCTGAATTTTCTACATTTACACCATACATATTCAGTTTTTCAAATTTCACTTTCTTGAGTTAGCTAGTGATCGTTTGGAGACAAGTTAGTATCTCCCATGCAAACTATGAGAGACCTTAGCAATCTGCCAACAACCAAAGGAATCAAAAGGACATTACTGGTGCAGCACCCTCTTTGGGAGTGATTTTGCCTCAGGGTCAGGGAATAAACATTTTTCCCTAGCAACTGGAGGATGCCAGGCATTCCCAAAGGCCTAAGAAAATCCCTAAAAGAAACAAAACGCTGCTTGTGCTGTATAATTTCTTCAGTCTATAGCTCTTAAAGCTTAATGGCTAGTTTTGTGCTATGCTCTTCATCAAACATTCATAAAAGGCCACGTCCACCCTCTCCCAATATTTATCAGTCATTAACAAAGTGGCTGTGGGCCCTCCCCAGAGTTTGACAGCACTCTGTTAGACTAACAGGTAGTGATTAGAGATTAACAGAATAGTATCATTACCCCATACAATCATTAAGGTCATCATAAAGGCTGTTTTTCCTGGTTTTGATTTATAGAGGAGTGTAACTGCCCTCCGGATGACGGTCGGTATTGGCAAACTTGCTATTGATTTACATAATCATAGCAGAGCCCACCCACTGCAGCCCTCAGAGGCAGTTGAGCAGATGCTCCTCATCCACATTAAATGCGTTTAATGAAAGCAAATAATGTTTTTTAGACATCCAAACCGTGGTGTTGGTTTAAAACTTTGTGTGTGTGTGAGGAGAAATGAAACGCAAATGTAGAGACCATACTAACTTTTCTTCTGGTTTAAGCCATGAATGGAATCACAGATTGTTTCAGAGGGCTTTTTTTCTGGTCAGTACCCACATGAATGCAGTTTTAATGAGTTTGGCTTCTAGACAGAGATGTTTCAAACCCCCTGATGTAGGGGATTAATAACCTTAGAGAGAGGAGCTGCAATAATAAGAATAGAATATTTCTGGAAAGTAAGTGTGTGTGTGTGTGTGTGTGTGTGTGTGTGTGTGTGTGTGTGTGTGTGTGTGTGTGTGTGTGTGTGTGTGTGTGTGTGGCAGCAGGTTTAGGTACTAAGAGCATATAGCTGTTTATTGTTTTTTATGTGTGTTTGTGTGTGTGTCTGCTATGCACTTCTGATAATATTATTGTTGCTCGGGAAAGGGCAATGTCACGCATGTATACAGACACACACACACACACACACACAGCTCAGTAATGTTACACATGAAGGGTGTCAGTAATAGGATTCTGGTCAGGCCAGTGTGACCACGCTGTACTGAACTAAGGTCATTGATACCGTATCAGGAGCTGGGAGAGAGTGAATTTGGGCAGAGGAGGGGGCAAAACTGAAAGGGTGAGAGAGGAAAACAAAGGACCACACTGGCAGGAAAAGACTGAGATTGAAGAAAAGAAAGAAAGGCTGGCCGTTTTGATGAAACTGTCATTTAACTGTGAGCTTTTCCAGGGGACTCTATATTTTTTTTAACAGAAAAAACACTGCACCTCTCAGCTATCACCTATTACACACAATTTCTTTTGCCTCTTTTTTTATTCTCTCTTCTTTTTTCTATTCTGTCTTCTCAACTCCTCTTCTTTCGTCCCCATGCTCCCCCTACACTGTTTTCTCACACTGCTGCTTCTGTCTCTCCTCATCTTCCAACCTCTTCTCTTCTCTTCTCTTCTCTTCTCTTCTCTTCTCTTCTCTTCTCTTCTCTTCTCTTCTCTTCTCTTCTCTTCTCTTCTCTTCTCTTCTCACTCCTCTCCTCTCCCTCACACCTCCTTAGCCAGGTCTATTTTCTGCCTGTCAGGCAGTTTGCAGACAAGCACTGTTTTCTACCCTGGTGAGACTCTTTTCACCGTGTGTGCATGTGTCTGTGTACACATATTGTACAAGTGGCCTTTTGATTTATGTTTACATTTGTGTCCGACTGTGCATGTATGTGTTTGAGAGACGAAAACTGACCATATTTTGTGAGTGACCATTTGCTTCCTGTGCTGTATACCTACATTTGTGTGTCTGTATGTGTGTGTGTGTGTGTGTGTGTGTGTGTGTGTGTGTGTGTGTGTGTGTGTGTGTGTGTGTGTGCGTGTGTGTATATATGTGTGTGTTCTCCTGTTGTGACAGTGTTGAAATCCAAGCTGACATCCCCTTCTCCCTGCAATAGCATATGCCCCTCAGCAAGACCACTGGGAGACTACAGAGAGAGAGAAAGAGGGAGGGGGATAGAGAAGCAAGGGGTGAGAGTTAGGGAGGGCAAAAATAGAGAGAGCAGGGCAGATGATGGGTAATGAGTTGCAAGGAAGGGAGGAGGATGGATGGAAAATGAGATGGGATGGAAGGAAAGTGAAAGGGGAAATAGCCAAAGAGGAAGAGAGAGGAATAGGAAGAGAGCCACTGACTGAGACCAAGACAGAGGGAGAGAAAGCACCCCCACTGTGTTCCTTTTCAGTCCTGCTAGCGTTGGCATGTGTTAAATGTAAAGCTGCTGGCTGACTCACCATGCTACCAGCTGATATTCAGCACTCTCTACTGCTCTTGTCTGACAGAGAGACAGAGGGAGAGAGAAAGGCTAGCAGCTTAGATTCAACACTGTCTAGTTCGACAGCGGGGAACAAAACTGAGGCAGAGGCCACCAGCAAATTACCGAAACTATGTCCTTTGCTTAGCCATCTGAAAAGTTTGGGTTTTTAAAAAGATATTGTCCAGTTCATGAACACTGTTGAAATGCTGCAATCCTCTGAATTGAAAGGACTAAATTACTTGTGTCACTGACCAGATCAGTAGCTTTATGCCAGCAAGTCCTCTAAACTAAGAAGCTTTTATTACAGCCTTGGGAAGGATGGCTCCTCTTCTCAGAGCCATTGAAAGCTTTTTCAATAAGGAGAAATCATTTGAAAGATGCAACTGTGATTTTCTGAAATAAGGAATTTTAATTATACACTATCTGGCCATTAGACATGGATGAAACTATACATCAGAGGAGATTCTAACAGTGGTAGGAAGTAGGACAGGACCGCCCAGAGTCTAGACACTGGTGGTGCCAGAGAGGAAGCAGGTGGAGACTTGGATGAGGATCTTTATCTAGCCAGGATTAGGTGGAGATGGTGGGGAGGTGGGTCGCATGAATGGGAGTCCAAAAGGCAGAGTGACAAAAGAACACTGAGATTTAAAGAAAACAGAATAGAGGCTCACTGGTTTGTGGAGGGTGGGCAAAAAATGACTGGGCCAGACTGATGATGACAGAAATGAGTCTGACAGTGTGGGAAAGCGGAAGTGAGGTGCAGTATAGAATTACAGGCAGATGAATGAACACAGATCCTCCTTATTAAACTTACACGTAACTTTAGAATCACTTAATTTGAATTTTAAAAAAACTTAAACTAAGGGAAAATGTGTGTTTGGGGTGTGAAAAACCTTAAGGTAATATTATTAATATGTGTTTCTCCCAGATTCTTATTCTGTATTGGCTCCTTGCTAAATTTAACATTTAATTTAAAATCCTTTTCACATTTCTGAATGTTTATGACCCATCATAGTGTTAAATTATCCCAGCAGAGCACTTCACTCTCAGACTGCAGGCTTATTTGTGGGTGCTAGAGTACAATAGGAGGCAGAGACTTCAGCTATGAGGTTCCTCTCCTGTGGAACAAGCTAGAAGTTTGGATTTTGATTTCAAGCTTAGACTTAAAACTATAAACTGTTTGATAAAGCTGTTATTAAGCTTGGGTTAGGTGATCCTGAGTCATCACTTAGCTATGTTGCTAGCCTCAGGCTGATGCACTGAGCATTTCTTTTCTACTCCCCTTGTTTTCATTCCTCATGTTTTTATATAACACTGTTGCATATCATACATCAACCGTTGTCTCCACTCTCCTGTAGTTTGTGTTCTGTCATTTTGTCTGTGGTATCGTTACACTCCTCTTCTCTGTTGTATCTTTTGGTCATGTGTTTCAGGACTACATAACAGTGATCACGCTGTCCTTTAAATCTCAGCAGTAGGACACACTGTCAGCCTGCAGTGTGTCCTACATAATGGTGCTGTTGGGTTAGTTCAATAATATAAGATGTAGCATTTCAGATTAAAATGAGCTTTTGAGAGTGATTCCCCCTCTCACTGCAGAATTTTCTGTCTCTGGCTCTTCTTTCTGTTTTTTGTTTGTTTGTTTGTTTTATTAGATGAAATTTTATTATCATACAAATAAGCTCTGCCTTTGCTCAAAAGTCCAGTAAGTACATTCTGCTGAATTTTGTCTTTTTAACACAACATACATTATTGAATGAATGTTCAGCCAGTGGTCATTACACTTTATGTGTCCCATTATGTGGTTGTGTTAGGCCTCAGTAACACAGGCCTAGAGACCTGTCAGCACCTCCTGTGGGAACCTCTGGTTACCAGGTGAACAATTGTATTGCCCAATCACTGGAGAGCAGTTGATGGAGGTTTATGGATGGATGGTTAATAATGATAATAGCGCTTTTCTAGACACCCAAAGCGCTTTACAATTCCACTATTCATTCACACACTGGTGGAGGCAAACCACAGTTGTAGCCACAGCTTCCCTGGGGCAGACTGACAGAAGTGAAGCTTCCATATCGCACCATCAGCTCCTCTGGCCAACACCAGTAGGCGGTAGGGTAGGTGAAGTGTCTTGCCCAAGTACACAACGACCAAGACAGACAAAGCTGGGAATCGAACCAGCAACCTTCCGCTTACAAGATGAGCTTCCCAACCCCCAGAACCACGGTCGCCCCTAAATGAGCAGTTAATGAGTGGAACTGGTTGAAGACAATTCCTCTATTTTGGTGGCTAGCAGGCTGCTGTAGTCACTCATGGATAGCATGCTAACTAACCCCTGAGCAATAGTGAAACTTGAAAAAGTTGTGACTAACAACTTAAGTCAAAGCCTTTCAAAAGGTGCAACTCTTACACAACATCTCGGAGAGTGGTTGGCAAGTGTTTGCAGGAAATTCGGTGTATTCCAAACTACGGTTGACTGCGGCAAGTGACCAAAGCAATTGCTTTTCACTGCTGCACCATATACCTCTTTGAATGAATTTTGCCTGGTAACAGCAATCAATCCTCCAACCAATCAGAAAAACACATTTTCCCCAGCATCTGGTGCTCACTAGGGGGTCACTTACCAGTTTCTGGTATGCATGACTGGGGTGTTAGAAATTCATATAACAGTTACTACCAGCAATCTCTAGCAATCCTCGAGGTCAGGAAATATTTATTTTTCCAAAGTGACCAGTGGTTGCCAGCCACTTGCCAAACTGTCTCTAAGCCTGTGTGACTGGGACCTAAATATTCTGAAAGATCCATCCCACAATTGAAAATTGTATTTTATTTGATTGTGTACAAGTCTTTGACTGTCTTGTAGAGTAAAAAATCTAAAATGTCTCTTGGGCATGTTTGAAGGATCATAATAAAGCTGTGTGAAAGGAGAAAGGAAGAGAAAAAAAGGTATGTGCGTGGGGATGTGGGGGCTGGGTTTATAGTCACTTTGCATGAAACTCAGATTAATATCGTTGGTTCAGTTCCCACTGGAGACATCCTTGTGAAAGAAGAACAGGATGCTTTTCTGGTATGTTAAGGCTATTTTTATGAAAATCATTTACAATATACAGTACTACATCAGGAAAGGAGACTTATGGGGGAGATGAGTTACTTATCAATCACGTATCACAGTTTTTAAGACATCATATATCAGTGCTTTTCATATTTTTATATACAGCTGTGACTGAGTGTGTGTTTGCTTTTTCAGTCTCCACACTGATGTTGGCCTGACAGAAGCCAAGGGCTTTGTTTAAGGGCATCTCTACATTAGGTAATTTCGCTTTGGCCAATGATTTTTATTACAAGCTCATCATCTAGATAGTGCAAACCCCAAATTCATTTTTTTAGAAAATGTTTCTGCACCAAGAAAGCTTGCAGAATTTAAAATGTATTCTATTTCTTTATCCAGCAACAGTGGGATTTTTATATCAGCAATAGACAGAATTTAGAAATTTTAGAGGATCTTTTTTTTCTGCAGGCAAAACCATTTTAATAAAGTACAATTTAATGTTGCAGTGAAATGTCTTTGGTGGGGGTGAAGAAAAGGAGGTTTGAAGGAGAGAAAGATTCTGAGGGGGCTGGTTTACAGTGTACATAATTATATAGTGTGCATATGTGCATGAAGGTGATCCAGTCATGTTGTAATGTATTCTGTGGCCTTGGAGAGGTTACATGAATAGTACGGAAACTGAATTTGATTTTAATTGGATTAGAAACATCCCCCAATAATAATAACAACTGTAAGTGTATCAGCAACTTAAAAATCCAAAAATATGTGGTTCTTAAACCTCTGTCTTTCTCTCACCTCCTCCTCTCGTCCGCCTGTTCCGTTTTAGTTGTTTCAGCACATCAACACACTTTTCACTACAGTACCTGCTGATCGGGAGCCTTGATGACCGTACTGAAATCTAAAATGATTTCCTTTGCAATTTTTTCTCCAACATCAGTAAAATGCCATAATGATAGTGTATGCAGTTTTCTGGGGCTGATTGTGTAGGCAAGCTAACAAAATTACTCTACTGTGCCTATACCGTGATTGATGATGAAACGGTACAGCTGCAGAAAACAATATTAGAGTGATACCATGGGAACAGACATTAAAATGGTGATATTGTATCTTGAGAAGAATTTTTAAAGATGTAATTTTACTCAAATAATTTAAAAAAATAACAACTTCCCACTCAGATACTATTTGATACTAAAAATTTAAATCTGATTAAATACACATTTGCAATTGTATCAGTACCAATAATGTCGTCTTTGCATCCTCTGGATGAACTTCACACAGCACCACTGTAGGCAGCGAGCCAGAAAGCCCCTCCCTTCACTAGCAGCTGAACACATGAAGAGTAGCACAACGAACTTGGTGAAACATTTTAAAAGCTGACAGCCCATAAGTATTGAACATCTATCATAAATGTCATGGTTAGCTGTTTAACTATTAGCAGTTACTCACATTAGCTACTTGTTAATTTTACATTAAGATAGCAGCTGGCACTTATGGCTGCAAAAACACTGGATTTCCAATACTGAAACGGTAACACCGATGTAAGAGCTACACAGCAAAGGTTAACAGTCCCGCGTGTCTGTAACATTAACCAGCAGTCTTAATCTAACAGGATAACACACTTATTTGTGGCTAAAGAGCGTTGAGCTTCTCTTAACCTCCCAGACTGAAGCAGAGGACAAACAGAAACAGCAGCAGCCTATTTTGACAACTCTATGAAAATAAGTGAGTGACGATAAGTGACCAGAGGCTCAGGAAATAAACAGAGTACATATTTGCACAGACAATATTGTCCTAACCTTTACTTAGAAAACATTTATGTCTCCTAGTTTTTCTCAAAAGTAGTTTCACGCTTCATATTTTCCAGGGTATTGGTATTAAGTTTGAAAACCACAAACTTGGGATCGCCTTTGTCATGATTGTCATGACTGAATACTGGGCTTTCTCAAAGGATCGGCTGCTATTTATAGATTTATATATATATATATATATATATACATCTTTGCGGGATCACTTATAATTGCTTTGGCCAGACAGAAATCTGAAAACTTCAATGAAACTAAAAACTATTGTAAAACTATGGTTAGACAGCACAAATAGATCAGTGAGAGCAGCTGTGGCTCAGGAGGTCAAGGTGGCAGACGCCTAATTGGAAGTATATAGAATAAAGCACTGTAGGAACGTGTGTGAATATGGCTTCAAGTAAAAAGAGCTTTGAGTGGTCAGTCAGAAGAGAAAAGGACCAGATAAATATCAGTCTGCTTACCACACCTATGGGATCTTATGTGAAGCATGCAAACATAAACAGCATCGTCAGCTATTAGATTTAATGTGGCTGGACTGAACAGTTTTTGGACACACCATTTCTCCTTCCCCTCTCACTGTGCGACAAAGCTGCTCATGATCTTCAAACCCCCTTCAGCAAAGCTCTGTTCTCGTGAGGCCTGATCCCTCCTAACCTTCTGTCTGTCTCTCTCCTGTCTTTCTCTCTCTGTCCCCCATAAGCTCCTTCTCCAACACCTCTTCTTTTCCATCTTTTGGTGTCTTTTTTCTCTGTTGCTCTCTTTTTGCCCTCCCCTCAATCTTTGTTGCAGGGATCAAACGAGTATCTCTCTGGTCCGTGCCCCATCACCTGGGAGAACACACACACACCACCTCTCTCACTCATACACACACACACACACACACACTCATTCTGGCCTTTCTCCGGTTTGTAGTCATCTTAATGTTTCTGTTCGGGGTTTTAGAGTAGGACTCACCTATTGCTTTGCATCAAAGAAGAGAGAAATAGGTAGAGAAAGAAAAAGACCAAAGACACAAAGAGCAAAGAGTAACATGGTCGAACAGGACAGATTAAAAAAAAAAAAAAGTCTTTCTTTGAATTGAACTAAAATGACCATGATAAAGATCAGAGCCAACCCTAACTGGAAAAAAAATCAAAAATCAAGCTAATGTTAAAACCCAAGTGGGTTTTTTCCATAAGATGCAACTCTTCTAAAAAAAAACCCTTTCACTTCATTTTAAAGGAAAAGGACAGTAGTACAAAACAAAGCCAGTACTTTTCTTTTCTTGGAGAAGGTGAAGTGTGTGGTTTGTAGCTTGCTGTAACCAGGGTTCTTCTCAAATCTAATGCAAATCTTTTGCATTACATTTGGTTACGATGGGTTTCAAGAGGACAGCATGGCACAAAGAAGGGGTTCTTGAGCAATAGTCCTCCAGGTTTCTGAAAGTGTTTCGAAGGTTTTCTTTGTACATTGGCTGCTTTTTTACCCATTTTCATTCCAGTCCCATTATCTTGCCATTATCAGAGGATTTTTCTTTTATTATTTTCTTTTTCGTTAAGCCCCAACGCTGATAAAAATGACACCACCCAACTCTAGGAATGAACCAGTACTGTTTTACACTACACACTACATTTTCAGTAACACAAGTAAATTTAATCCAAAGCACAGTAAACACAAAAGGTAAATCCAAACAATATTTTGGGGGGTGTATCTGTGAATTTATAGCAGTATCAATTATCAATTCTCCCACATACACTAGTTCCTAGTTTTCAAGGTACTCATAGAATTTACTCCAGTCCTTCTTCAGATTCAGTGCGTCTCATTTTCTTCTGTCTCCTCAAGTTATCCCAGACTGACTCTGTGATATTGATATCAGAGCACTGCAGGGGTCAGAGCAGGGTTTTTTTTACAGAGCTCATCTTTCTTCTGGTGATTGAAGATGGTTCTCTGTGATGCTGACTGTATGTATAGGGATGTTGTCTTGTTGGAGAATGAATTTGGACACCTGGCTGATGGTATTGTAAGATAAGAATGTGTCCAATAAGCATATGGTGTTTTTAGTTGTTTGGTCGAGGTAGGAAAAAAACTAATTTTAAAATATTTTTTAGTGGTGGGTTGGGATTATTCAAAACTGGATTTCGATGCAAAAAGAAAGCCTTACTTACCGTTTTGTGTCAGAAAACCTCTTTATTTATTTTTTTCAAAAGCCGAGTTTGGTCACTAAAGGATAAACAGCATCTGGCTGTGTCCTATTCTGAATTCCCTTATTGTTAAATTCCAGTCTTTATCTTCCCAGTCTTTTTTAGACTGGCCCAGTTCAGTCCAGTCCTGTCCAGTTCGACTGAAAACTGAACAGGTGGTATGTGACAGCAGGTATGAGCTGACATCAAAGGATCCAAGGAGAGAAAGCATCAGAGAGGGAAGGAGAGAAAGGCGAGAAAGGCAGATCTGTAGATAAAAAGAAGGATAAAGAGAAGAAAACAATGAAAAGTATCGTGCACTAAACTGATGTGATGTGTGCTACGTGTAAAATAGCCGGTACTGTCTCCCTGCGGATACGTTTGGTGGTGTTAGGCAGGTGCGGATAACACGGGTCTGGATGTTTGTCTCTAGACCAACAGCTTGCGTGCTTAACTCTTGTGAATACCAATTGTTCTGCGGTGATAAAACTCGACTGCAAAATACCAAAAACAAGAAGAGAAAGTATCTCCATCTTTCCCTTTTCTTCATCTCTTGCTTACTTTCAGAAGTTTTGCTTGAAATCACCAACTTTTTATGTATGCGTTAAAACAAACTTTGCCCGTGCTTTCCTTGGATCTCTGCATGTACTTTCTTTTTTAAAAGTCAATGAATGCAAACTTACATTTGCTTTTAAATTCACAGCATACATATTTCGCTTTCACATACACACTGTCGCCCATATAGGAGGCACTCTGTGGTTGATGTCAGGTGAATGTGGACATTGTTTAACGAGCCCTGGGACACGGAGAGATCCAGGCAAGGGAGGGGACAATAGAGAGGAGGAGGGTGGAGGACAGCAGTAGCAGGGAAAGGAGTAGGAGGGAGGAAGGGAATGAAAGAGAGCAGGGGTGGGGGGGGCTCGAGAGAGGACATAATAAATGGAGAAAGGCAGAAAACCACAGGCTGGATGAGGAGAAAGGGAAGTGATGCAGGATGGAAATCTTTCACAGAGAAGAATAGCAAGATGGGGATAATGAAAAGACAAAAAGTGGAGAGGAAAGTGGAGGACGCCCGGTCATGGGAGGGAGGTGGAAGAGGGGGAGAAAGTCACAAGGGAAGGAATAGGAAGAGTATATAGAGGTGAAACATAGGGGGGATGTATGTGATACGTAGCCTGAGGAAAAGAGGAAGGGATGAAAAGAGAGGAGAGGAAGGATGAGTGAGTGAAGGAGACAAAGGAGAAAGAGTAGAAAAGACTAAACACTGAGTACATAAAAACCTTCAAACAAGGTGAGAATCCGATGTGCAGGAGGTGAAGGGTGGAGGATGTGATCCCTCCTCTCTCCGACCTCTTCTTCCACTCTTCTTCTCCCACTTTTCTGTTTTACAACCTCCCTCTCTTCCCCCTTCGCTGTGTAACATTAGACTACTGGAAGGGAAAAACACCAAAGTCAGCTCTTCTCGTGGCTTTTGCTGTTCTTTCTCTTTTTGCATTATGTCATGTTAGTCCTTATTCATTCTAATTAAACATACAGTCAGGTATAGGGTGTTTTTTAGACAAAGACTCAATTTGTATTGTTTTGCCTCTGTACACCAACACAGTGGTCAAACAATCAAGGTGTGACTGAATTTCAGACCTTTTTTTGGGAATTATAGCTCTGTAGTTCTTTCATTTTCAAATGCTTAAATGTTATTGGACAAATTAACATAATTTTAAATATAAGAATTGTTCTTAATATTTGGATGAAAATCCTTTTCAGTCAGTCACTGAACTTTAAAACCCACGGACATCACCAGATGCTGTGTTTCCTCTCTTGAGATGCTCTGCCAGGTCTTTAATGCTACCATCACCTGTTTATGCTTTTTTATGTTCTCTCTGTCTTTAGCTTTGCATTTAATAAATAAAAAGCGACTGTACTGGGTTTAGACTATATATAATAAAAATATCTTGTGAAATTCTTGGTTTTCATTTACAGTTTGCTTTGGGTCATTATCTGTTTGCAACGTGAGGACCTGCCCAAACAGTTTTGCAGCGTTTTGCTAAATCTGAGCCATGAGTACAGCTCTGTATACTTCAGAGTTCATCCTGCTACAGTCACATCATCAATAAACACTAGCAACACAGTTCCACATATTTCACAGATGATGTGGGACGTGTCAGATCATGAGTTGTTTATCATCTCCAGACTTTTCTCTTCCCATCATTCTTGTACAAGTTCATCTTGGTTTCATCTGCCCAAAGATTTTTTATCTGGAACCTTGTAGGCTCTTTTTGATATTCTATGTGTCAGAGTCTTATGTGGTCTACTTGTTATAAGCAATGGTTTGCACCTTGTTGCAAACGTTTTATATTTCTGGATTGTAAGTTGGTTTTCTTGATCATGGAAATAATTCTGTGCTCATGCAGTTGCCTTTTGTGGTGGATTGTTGATTTGGCGTCTCCTAAAGCGCTTGCTTTCTCTCTGATAGATTTATTTTTGTTTTTTCAGACTAATGATTGCCTCCTTCCCTTGCATCAGCATCTCTTCATGCTGAGAGTATAAAACTTTTATCTCATCTCTTTCATCTACTTAATTTGCCATGGAATAATAAGGAGAACCTCACATGTCTAGAAAAAAAGGGTTGCTAGTCAACTGTCCAATTACTTTTGAACCTCTAAAAATGGGTGACTGTGTATAAAAATGTCTGTCACTCCTAAACAGCTGATGCAACACTTTTGTTAAAACCCCTTGAAATGAAAAGCTGAAAGTCTGTACCGTAGTGACGTACAGAGGCAATCTGCTAGAGCAAATGTCTATTCTCTTCAAACTGTCTAAAACTAGTGCCATAATCACAGTCACTCTTTTTTTTTTCTCCTGCCCTGTTGATCCGCGCTCAGTGGTGATTTGTGAAACATTTGCATTTTTTTTTTTTTGCCTTTTCACATTTCAATTCAGGAAGGGTCTGACATCCAATTCTGTGAGAGAAAGGTCTTTTTAATACAATAGATCCAATTATCCACTGTTACAGTGTGGCTTTCAAGATGAATCCTCTGCAAAAGCTGTCGCAAATCTTCTACAGCGGTGAAGTCAAAAAGATGTGTGGGAGGACCACCGTATCTGCGTATCTATATCCTCCCTTTGTTCAGTTTCTCTGCATGCCTCTCTCAGCTACTCTGTCAGAAATGGTCATTGAGTCCAATATGTAGAGACAGTTGCATGGCAGGGACAACGGCCCCTGTGTGTGTGTGTGTAGGTGTGTGTGTAGTCTAATTTCGAAATCTATCCACGCTCGGTAATAGCGGCTCATATTCTTCTGCTTACGCTGCTCTCCTTTGCCTCAGAGCATCAGGTCTGTCCCCCTGTTCATTTAAGTCCTGAAAATAAACTGTCACTCAGTCCATCAGCCAGTCTATGACAGGCTCTGTTTCTGTCTGTATACATATATATGTTTATATGTGTGTGTGGGGGGGGGGGCATGTGTGTGTCTGAGTGGGCATTTGTGCGTATTTGCGTGAAGCTGTCAATTTGTCTTCTCCAGCTCCATCCAAAAAGACAGACAGCCCATTGAGGCGTATGCTGCAGAGAAAAATAACAACTCCAGCTGACAAACATACTTTAGTCAGCGTGCAAACACAGACCCTGAGACAGAAGGACGCGCTTTTGCATTTAAATCGAAACTATAGTCTACTCTTTACACTTACTGTAATGTGTGAAATTGTTACTTTATGTTTCTTTTCTATTGCTGTTAACTGAAAGTATTGATTACTGCTGCACTGGATGGGAAACAGACTCTCCCTGAGGGAGAGAGTGTGGTTGCACTAGCATGAGTGAATGTGGAGTGGACCACATTCAGCTGCAGAAGGCAGTATTTAGTACCCATAAATACTGCCTTGTCTGCTTATCACGCTGCTGTAAGGTGGGCTGGGGAGTCAATCGGAGAAGTTAAAGTCGTGCAAAGTCATGCAGTGTGACAGCATGTTGCTGCGTGTACGTGTGTGTGCATGTCAATATTTTAACAGAAGGGTAAAATCTATATTTAAGGAGGTCACTGTGCTCCTTCACCGTGGATAACGTACAATGACGTTCCTTGGTTATACGTTGGCTTAATTATTTAAGGAGTCTGATATGAGATTTTGTTTTTGTTGTTAATTCATCAAGTTCTCCTTAGTATCTATAGACCCTGACTATTTTCCCAAAGGTTTCACAAAACTAATTCTGAAAAAAAAAAATCCCACATAAATTACAATTGTAATATAGCCATACATAAAACTGACTTTTGACATTTTAATGCATGGCTAATCTTTTCCTTTAGTTGAATGTAAAACAGTCAAGGAGTGGAACGTGAAGGCCAAAGATCATTAAGTTACGATGCATTTCCTTCACAGCATCAAAGAAAGCATAGCCTAGAGTGGTGCGGTTTGTTCTGCAGTAGCAGCGTGGGAATGTTTCAAGAGCACAAAGATGACTGCATGTAGGCAATATCAAAGGCCTAATGCACAGCTGTATTATGTATGCGAAGTAGCACACTGCATATTGTGCTCTGAGAAAGGAAAAGTGAGAAATGTAACCTTAGGTCGTGGTCAATATGTGTTTCCAGTCAGCTGAAACATGAACATATTAAATCACATAATTTAGCGTAGTGCTACTGTGACTTCATTCATCTTTATTTATTGCTTTGGGCATTTCCTAGAAGCTAATACGTGCGTATATAATACTGTATTTTATGTTGCATGCATGCATTTTTTAAATTACCGCACTTCCTTGGAAAAATAGTCGCTACTACTATGAAAAAACGTTTTCTTTTTGTATGCATATGCGTGTCTTTGCCTATAATCTTAATCAACATCTTCCTTTTCTCACTTCTTTCAATTATTTTTTTTACATCACGTCGTCCCGCTCGCCCTCTCTGCTTTCTTTTCTCCCATTGCTACTCTTCACCTTATCTGCCGCAACAGGGAAAAAATAAAATAAGCTGCAAACATGAAATAAATTATGAATCATTTCTATAGGCAGCTACACCTGTAGTGAACTACACTGCAGAGAATGATGAAAACAAAAGCAATAAATCAAGGCAGATCCACAAGTCAGAGGCAATAGTCCTGCAGAAATATTCTATAGCCATCTCTCTAGAGAGCAGTGAAACAACCGTAATCCCTCATGTTTTTGATAGGTTTAACAATCTAATGTTAGCAGCTAGAAAGGATAATTTTGCATATATTGTTTGGAGGAAGCTAAATGCTGAAGACACTGTAGTTGCAGAACTCCCACTATTCGAATATTAAATGCAACACATTGTGAAATGTTCCACCTGCTTCTTCTTTTATTTCTTATAGAAGTTTGTGATGATGATTTTTTTTTTTTTTTGGGGGGGGGGGGGGGGGGTACAATCTATATGGCAAAAAAGGAAAGAAACGCAAATAAATGTGCAACCTGCACTTTTATTTGACTCCATTAAGGTCATTCTCCCCACCAGCAGTCTAAAAATATCTGAAGGTTTTCATTTCTTGTCTTAAAATTTTTATTTTACAAAATCAGTGTTGTCGACATTGATCAGACTCAGCATTTTTATTTCTACATCAATGATTTTTATATTATGTAAAATATATACGGGCACTCTGTGGCTTGAATTGGGTGTACTTAGTAAGTGTATGCTTCATGATGTTTTTATGTTGCGGGATATGAGTGGAGTTGTCATGCTGAATATATGCTTGATCATATCATTCTATTTTTATCTAGACCTTAGATATACTGCACTGTGCAAACGTTTTGAGCCATCCCTTGTTTATTTCTATTTATCTTCCAAAGAGCCGGGCATCCTTCTATTTTTAATTTTTAAAAGCCTTTTTAAGCAAGAATTCTTCAGGCTTTCTTAAGGTATTTCAATGTTTTTCTTTGGACATTGGCTGCTTTTTCAGGCGTTTTCAGTCCAGACCATGTACCTAACCATTTTAACATTTTTTGTTTTGTTAAACATCAAAACAACAGTCTAGGAAATGATTTAACCATAGAAAAAGCACCTAACCTCAAGAGATCGACCAGTGTTTCCTCCACATATAATAGATAATTTAGCAAAGAACCCATTTTAAATTGTATTATTATACACTTTGTAACTAGAAGGCCATTTTTTTTTTCAACACAGTCTGACAGACACTAACTAGTATTTAATGCACCTCAAGTTTGATGTTTTCAATTATATTATAGGGAGCAAACACAAAAATGACTTAGACTTGTGAAAACAGGATGTTGTGTTCCGCATCAGTTGATTCTGTTCATCTGGACGTAGCGAGTTCAGTGGGAGAAACGTTTCGTCACTCATTCAAGTGACTTCTTCACTGTCAGCTGACTGCAGGTTTCCCCGACCTTATAAACAATTTGCATCTTAATGATTTGTCATTATGCAAATGTACTGTTTATAAGGTCGTGGAAACCTGCAGCCAGCTGAGACTGGGATTTACTTACCTGGATGATTGAGCATGCATCAAGAGGATGTTGTGTTGCTCTTTTAAGTGTTAAAATTCTGTTTTTAAGCATTCTAAATGCATTTCTCTCCCTTGTGTCTGAGGTTTTTTTGGGAGAGCTCAGGTATAAATATTAAAATCATCAGAGGCTGGCTGTGTTTGTGGATTGTAAACACATCTGTCACTACTGTTTAATAGGTAAACAAGTCTGACCGCTTTCTGTTTGTTTGTAAACAACCATGTCCCTGTGTGATATGAAAGGTCATTAAAACAACCTGATTGCCACTTTCTACTCTAGCTGAACTGTCTGCACCTCTGTGTGCTGATTCGGGGGCACATTTCATTTACATTTAAATTACTGGGCCATAGATGATGGTCTACACATTGCAATTTGCAGTGAATCAAAACTTATTTTGTTAAATCATCAGCACTGTGAGCGCAAAGCTCAGTCAGTTGACCTCAGAAACAAGTGCTGAGGAAAAGGGATGGAAGTCGAGGGAGCGGAGGAGGACGGTATACGACATGCAGATGTGCTTCCACTTTAGTAAAACCTTTTCTGAATGCCTTTCAATTAACCCACACAAAAGGAGTCAACCTTCTGATTTTTAAGGTAATAAGACGGGTCTAAATATCAGTAATGTTTATTTTAGTCAGACTTTTTCTGCTGTTGTAGCTTTGCTAATATAATTTCAAAATCAGACATCAAGTTGTTTGGAGTGAGAAAAACCTATTAATCCAGGTCTCTTATAAAATAATTGCTCTTCTGACACATGGGAAGCCGAGCAGGAAATTTTAGTTTGTTATTGCAGGGCTCAGGCCAATTTAAAGCATACAGTTTTCATATGGGCATCCAAACTAAGACAATAATATAAAGACTAGTAAAAGTTTCCTGAAAGAAACATTTTTATGAAGCATTTATGAAGCAGTGAAATTTGTTTTATTCCTAGCAGTTGTCTTTAGTCTTGGAATACTTTTTGTATCCTTACAGTAAATATGCTCAACCTTGAACTGCTGTTATTTAAATCCAGTGTCAGTTATAATCCAGTTCAGTGGATGCAAAGAAGTACTTTAAATGTGTTTGTATTTGTGTTTGCATATCAATCCCCTGGGAAGACTCAATAATGAAGAACAGAATAGAAGCAGCACGGGACTCTGTCAACATTGAACCATTGTGTGTGTTTGAGTTTTACTGTGTGTGCACAGGCAAAATGGCAGCATATTTGATAAGCTGATGTATTGTCTCAGTGTGTGTGTGTGTGTGTGTGTGTCAGAGTGGCAGTGATCCATTGACCTGACAGCTCTTCCTGAGGGAGTGCACACATCCCTGTCATTACTGCAGTACCCACTGCTGATTGACTGCTTTCAGCACTGCTCAGGAGATGTCTGTCAGTCAGGCAGTCACACTGTTGATTTCAAACCAAAGTCAACACACTTGAGCGCCGCTGACAGAATAGACTGGTCATTGATGAATTTCAAAGTACATTTGATAAACAGTTTTATTTCTCAAAGTTGGTCAGCAAATGCACTGATTTAGCTGACGAAGAAGAACAGCACTGTTATCTTGGCATCGGTATTTTTTTGTAGAAAAAAACCCTATAACAGTTATCTAGAAACTGTGTGGCTTGTTGTATTGTAGTTGTTCTAGTAGTAAATGTGAAACTCGTTTATCAGCACAAGCAGATTCTTTTTTTTGCCATGTGGAGATGACACTGCACAGATGTAGTTTAATTAATAATAATAATAATAATAATAATAATAATAATAATGAATTACTAAAGTTATAACTTACTGGTCAACTTTGCTTATGTATTTGTTCATAAGCTATAAATAAAAGAGTGAAAAGTAACCAGTTAGAAATCACCCTACAGGAGTACTTTGTTAAAGTGTGTCTTTCTTGTACCACATGACATCATCAAATGTGTAGCTGTTATGTTTAGCAATATAGACAAAGCAGTGTGAAGGAAAGAACTTCATACACACATTTATATGTTTGTTTAGTTGTTTTGTGTTTGTCAACCCTCTATGAAAAAAAACCTCCAGGATTTTGTTTATTTCCAACTAATCATTTGTTATTATTGAATCAGAATCAGAATCAGAAAGGGTTTTATTGCCAAATGTTGAGCAGGTTTACAACATTAGGAAATTGCTGCGGTGCTTAGTGCAAACATACTGTCATAAATGCTTAAATAGATATAAAAATAAAAATAAGAATAAGAATTAAAAGTGCTAAGTAGATAGATATATACATGAGTGCAGGTGGTGATCAATGCCAAACATGGAATGATGCAGTGAACCCAGCGTAGGGTCATGTGTTAGTGGTGGGAACAGTCATACGGTTATTGTTCATGAGTCCAACAGCAGAGGGGAAGAAACTGTTCTTATGGCGAGAGGTTCTGGTGCGAATGGACCGGAGCCTCCTGCCTGAGGGGAGCAGGTCAAACAGACTGTGTCCAGGGTGTGAAGGGTCAGCTGAGATCCGAGCTGCACGCCGCAGTGTCCTGGAGGTGTACAGGTCCTGCAGAGATGGGAGTCTGCAGCCAATCACCTTCTCAGCAGAGCGCACAACACGCTGCAGTCTCTGTTTGTCCCTGATAGTGGCTCCAGCGTACCACACGGTGATGGAGGAGGTGAGGATGGACTCGATGATTGCAGTGTAGAATTGCATCATCGTCCGTGTTGGCAGGTTGAATTTCTTCAGCTGCCTCAGGAAGTACATCCTCTGCTGGGCTTTCTTAATGACGGAGGTGATGGTGGGCTCCCACTTCAGGTCCTGGGTGATGGTGGTACCCAGGAAGTGGAATGAGTCCACAGAGGTGATGGGGGTGTCAGTCAGGATGATGGGGGGGAGTGGGGCTGTGTGCTTCCTGAAGTCCACAATAATCTCCACTGTCTTCTGGGCATTCAGCACCAGGTTGTTGTGGCTGCACCAGGACACCAGACGTTCAACCTCCCTCCTGTAGGCAAACTCATCCCCGTCCGAGATGAGTCCAATAACGGTGGTGTCATCTGCAGACTTGATTAGCTTGACAGACTGGTGGGTGGAGGTGCAGCAGTTGGTGTACAGGGAGAAGAGCAGGAGAGAAAGAACACAGCCCTGAGGGGAGCCGGTGCTGATGGTCCGGGAGTCCGAGACATTCTTTCCCAGTCTCACATGCTGCTTCCTGTCCGTCAGGAAGTCAGTGATCCACCGGCAGATGGGATCAGGCACATTCATCTGGGAAAGCTTGCCTCGGAGATGGTCTGGAAGGATGGTGTTGAAGGCAGAGCTGAAGTCCACAAACAGGATCCTGGCGTAGGTTCCCGGGGAGTCCAGATGCTGCAGGATGAAGTGTAGGGCCATGTTGATGGCGTCATCTACAGACCTGTTGGCTCTGTATGCAAACTGCAGGGGGTCCAGGAGGGGGGCCGTGAGGGTCTTGAGGTAGGAGAGAACCAGGCGCTCAAATGACTTCATGACCACAGATGATTAAACAGTTAAACTTGTTAAAGGGATAGACTCGAGATTTTGTGTTTATTTTGTGTTTAAGGCCACACACATCTATCTATCTATCTATCTATCTATCTATCTATCTATCTATCTATCTATCTATCTATCTATCTATCTATCTATCTATCTATCTATCTAGACTGGCATCTTGATGGTTAGTATAGTAGGATGCTACAAAAAACAAATAGCTAGCATATCAGGCATGCTTTGGCATTCTGTTAGAGCATGCAAGGCGCAAGGCAGGCACTGCTTGCCCTATGAAACATAAAAATAGACATCATCAATTAAAACCTACCCAGGTGAAAACAAACTCTTTCCTTACATCTTAGACAATATTCAGTTGCTTAAAGGATCTCTTATTGCCATCCAGTAGATGATGTCATCTTGAGGCCACAAATGGCAATTGTCTCTGGAAGCTAGATTGACTCTACTTGCCACTGGAATCTATAAGATTTTCTCTTACTAACCACCTCGGCCAACATGTATTGCAGAAGAGTTAGTGTGGTAAGAAGAAACATCCAATAACTCCTTTTGCACATAAGCAAGGAAGCCCTAATAAACAAGAGGGGGCATCCAATCCTAGCATGTCCAGTTTATTAAAACAGGTGCAGGCTGTTTTATTGAACAGGTGGAGGCTCAGATTTACATCTGTGAGAAATCATTGATTGACTGAATGTACTAAGTTTAACCAGCTGTTTTGCTAATAAACCACCTTAATTTTTCATTAGCATTTTAAATCCCCCTGTAGATATTGTCAGTAAACATCATCATCATCTAACTAAACAACTAATAATACCATAAATTGCTTTAGACAGGAAGGAGCCCAGAAAAGGGAAAAGAGTCCAGAAAGACTGTAGCTATGTGGTCATCATCTCTGCTTGTAAAAGTCACTACATGTCACTCCAGATAAGCTCAATTTTTTTGTCTTTAGGACTTCAGCAGCTACCATTATATCATTTGAGGGCAACAAGGGCTGCCGTTCATCTGCTTTGCTTTGTTTTCTTTCTCAACAGTTTAGTAAAATAGGTAGAAAAGGCTGGCAATGAAACTATTTGATAAAGGATTTCTATTTTTCAGTATAACACATATATCTATGCTATCTCTATTCACCATGATCACCAGTATACTGTAAGCAGTGTTGGGACTAACGCGTTATTAAGTAACGCGTTACAGTAACTACGTTATTATTGTGGTAACGAGCACGGTAACTAGTTATTATGCCAAAACCAGGAACGCGTTACTCGTTACTGGGATTTAGATAGGCTCGTTATTCGTTACTTCGTGTGGTGGCTATCGCGGAGCTTCCACAGATTCAATAACATTAGCAAGTGGTGGATGCCAGCAGGTGGATGAAGGAAAAGGGAGGCAAGAGGAGAGACCCGAAGCGGCCGCTGGTCCGAGAGTGTCAGGTGAACTGAACTTCAGGTAAGAAGTTATGACCTGCAGTCCATCTGGGTCAGATATAAACCAAGTTTAGGTGGAGTTTATTTTCGTTATGTTGACTTTTTCGTACTGCGTGCTAGCTAGCATTACGGAGTTTCTATACAGCTGGGTGGTGCTATGAAGTTACTGATGTTGAACTTTATTTTGTTCATAAGGTTAATTATTAGAGTTGCCAACCGTCCCCTAAGAGAAAATATTACGCGTTTCGTATTGAGGTGAAAAGGAATGCAGTTTGTCTTCAGCTACAATGAAAAAGACACAAAGCTGGAGTTATTCTGTTTACGCTGCACAGCTGCCTCTTCTCCTCTCATTCTCTCCCCCTCCCTCTCCTGATTCTACTTCAATCATGAAACTGATCAATGATCAGCTGATCAGCTTTTCTCTCTTGTTTATCGCCTACTTTGCGCCAGAAAGAGGAAACCAGCGGATGTCGCGCTAAACAACAGCAGCACGTTTAAGCTTGATCAGCTGTTGTTAGAATTTATTTAATATTACTTTCTAGTATCAGCTGATGTTTGCTGGAGCCACAGCTGTAAAGCTGCTGGTCATGATGTCGGTTTGGATATGTGGTGAGAGGGAAACATGAAGATGAAACCAGGAGATGTCCTTACTGAATCATCAGAGCTGAACAGGTGATGGAGAAACAGGTTTACCTTTTAGGTGACATGAATGAGTTGAAGGGAAGTTATGAACTGTTTCTGAGAGACAAATAACACCAGGATCCTTTTTTTATGTAGCTGACAGCTGGTAACTGTGCAGGGGCGGGTCTAGCAAAGTGTTGCCAGGGGGCCATGTAGGGCATTAACGGGGAGAGGGGGGCACAAGGAAATACTTTTCTTTCTTATTCTCATTTAAAATGTCTAGCTTTTAAAAAAATAATTATCTGAGTCTTACAACAAACGATTGATAGATTAATGCATATATACCATCAGAACAGTGTACATCACTGTCACAACAGCGTTTGTTTTCATTCAAAGGCTTTATGATTTTTCCTATAATGGTGGGCCGGTCTCTAGTCATATTCCCCGGGACGATTTTTTTTTTTGTCCCAGTCCAGCCCTGTATGCAGCTCATCTGCAGTCTGGTGTTACCTACATCTTCCTATTCAGAAGGCAGAATTTCCAAGTTCTGAGTACAATCGAAAGCACCACGACTGCAGTTTTTGTGTTGGATGTAAAAAGCAGGCTAGAATCATGCGGCGGTCAACGACGGTCCAGGCGTGGGATTTCGCTCGTGGAAGTGTGCACATTATTTTTTTCCTTTCTATTGGTAGGTGGCACAGTGCACTTGTGGCAAGTAAGCAAGCTCGAAGACTGGCAGTCTGGCTGGGTATCCAGCTACGGAAGCAACACATTAACAAGAGAATTCTGAGTAAAACCAAAGTTACTTTCCCTAGTAACTAGTTACTCTGAAAGTAATGAGTAACTTGAAGTAACTGAGTTACTTTTGATAGAAGTAACTAGTAATGTAACTAAGTTACTAATTTAAAGTAACTTACCCAACACTGACTGTAAGTGAAGGAACATGGAGGTCACGGAAGGTTGCAGAAGGCAACTTTAAGCAGATGTAATTTAGCTTATGTATGTATGTAGCCCAAGTCTCAAAATACCACAAAGCTAAGGAAATAATGTTAACACAGATACAATGAGGAAAAATGAAAAATGAAAGCATGATATAGCCTTGAAACATACGAAGCACCCATGCAGTGTTTTGGCATATAAAACCTGTAAGTAATCTATAAACCTTTAAAGACCTGCTTCAAGTATTTTAATTCAAACTTAGTTGTTTGTTTTTGGGCTTTATTTGTTGTTGTTGTTGTTGTTGTTGTTGTTGTTGTTGTTGTTGTTGTTTTTTAATGAATGGATGTTGGTAGTCACTTATGTAGTGGTAGTCATTTAAATCATATGCATACTTTTGCCATGATTGCATGTATATATAAAATGTAGTTTAGCCTGAGGGGAGTGTAGGTTTATTCAACAAGGAAAAATTAAAACACACATATATATGCAAAGTACTTAATAAAACATTTTAACTGTTTTTTGTGGGTGTATGGAGTCTATATTTTTACATTATACACCAACATGGTGAATTAAATATGTGATTTCTTTCATCATACTAAAGGAAAATAAACAGGAACAAAACCAGAGAATGATAAGTCGAAAATAGTGCAGCTCCCATTTGACACACGCACAAAGAAAAAGAAAAAACAATTTAGCAGTTTCAATTTATTTCTTCAAAATGTTCTGATCAACAGCTTATGACACAGGTTATTAAGCACAGAAACTACACACACACACACACACACACACACACACACACACACACACACACACACACACACACACACACACAGTGTTTTTGAACTCCAGCCTTGTAAAGGATTGTTCTGCTCAGCACCTTCACATCTGATTAATTGACTTGTCAGCACAGTATTTTTATCCTGCTCCCCTGTGTAAGTGTGTGTGTGTGTGTGTGTGTGTGTGTGTGTGTGTGTGTGTGTGTGTGTGTGTGTGTGTGTGTGAGAGAGAGAGAGAGAGAGAGAGAGAGAGAGCGAATTGGTATGTGTGTCTGTGTCTGCAGTCCTTCCCAGTGTCCTCTGTACTGGTGTTACTCCCTAGGCACTATGGCAAACAAACCTATAGGAGAGTGTGTGTGTGTGTGTGTGTGTGTGTGTGTGTGTGTGTGTGTGTGTGTGTGTGTGTACAATTGTGCTGGGCAGGCCTGGGGGGTATTTTCCTGCTGTGTGCTGCCCTCTGATAGGCTGAAGCCTGTGGGCACTTCCTGGTCTCTTCCTGTCCCAAAGCTTTTTGTGTGTACTTGTATTTCAGATGTTGTGGGGACATAAATATGTTTACAAATTCAGGGTTTGTTTTTAATTTATTTATTTATTTTGGTGCTAAAAGTAAACCTCCACAATTAAATCTTATGTTGAAGTTGTAAAATGCAGTAAATGAATCTAGATGGAATGCTGATCTTAACCTGTTACTAAAGTTAATCTGGCTAAACGAATATGAGGCTTGAGAGCTCACAGAATTGAAAAAGGCTTCACAGACAGATAGACACAGAGGTTTAAAGAAAATGACAGTATATCAGAGGAAAAATTGCTGAACTTGAGAATATATTGTAAAATTGAAAATATTGTACATGCTGCAATGTTGCACCTGCGTATACAAAAAGATTGTATTTCTCTCATTTGCTGTGGTTCCTGTTGCTTTTTTCAAAAATTATTTAAAGGCAAAAATATATCACAATTTTAAGAATTATGTTCAGTATCATAGACGACCCCCGTTTGGGCAAGCATTTGGTGACAGGAAGAAACCTCCAGCAGAACCACGCTCAGCGACGGGAAAACAGTTGGACATGAGGGGAAGAAGACAGGGCAAAAGACACGCTGTGGAAGAGAGATTAATAATAATTAATGTTTAGATACAGAGTGGTGTATAATCACATAGTGAGTGAAAAAAGGTGAGTGAAGAAGAAACACTCGTCATGGGAAGTGCTCAACAACCTAGGCTTATTGCAGCGTAACAAAAGGAGGATTCAGAGGCACCCGATTCAGCTCTAACTAAAAGCCTCATCGAACTGGAAAGTTAAGAGGGTGTCTGTCTCCCAAATTCAAACTGGAAGCTAGTTTCACAGAAGAGTGATCTGAAAGCTGAAGGTTCTGCCTCTGATTCTACTTTTAAATATCTAGAAACAATAAGTAAACTAGCAGTTTGAGAGCAAAGTATTCTGTTGAGGTGGATATGGTACTGTGACTGTCCTTAGGATAAGATGGGTCCTGATTATTTAAGACCTTGTATGTGAGGAGAAAGGTCATAAATTCAGTTTGGGATTTTGTAGGGAACCAATGAAGAGAAGCCAATGTGGGAGAAATATGCTCTCTCTTTCTTGTCCCTTCAGTACTCTCGCTACAGCATTCTGGATCAACTGAAAGTAATGAATTACAATAGCCCAGCTTAAAAGTAATAAATGCAATGAACTAGTTTTTCATCGTCACTCTGAGACACAGCATATCAGCACAAACACCTCAAATCAACTGTCAAGCATGGTGATGGAGAGGTGATAATTATGCTTTTTCTTGCAACCACAGGAGTTGGGCACTTTGCAATCATTGACTCGATGATGAACTCCTCTGCATACAAAAAGTATTCTAGAGTCAAATGTGAGGACATCCATCTGACATCTAAAGCATGGACGAAATTAGGTCATACAACTCTAGGACAATGATTTGGGATCCAAATCCAACAAATGTATCATTTGTTGGATTTGGATCCCAAATCCAACAGCATCAAACACAACAGCAAATCTACAACAGAATGACTGAAAAAGAAACGGATCAAGCTGACTGACTGAAAAGCTGTGGTGGGACCTAAAGAGATTTGCATAAATGAATGCCCACAAACCTCAATGATCTGAAGCAATAAAGTATTCTTCCAGAAAACAAGTAATTCAACTTATTGTTGCTGAAGGAAGTTCTACAAGCTGTTTAATCCTGTGTACTTAGTTTTTCCACATATTTCTTCTGGAGTTTGGCTTAGCTTTTTTTAAAAAAAACAAAAAACTAATAGCTGTATCAATTTTTATAACACCCTGATGTGTAAAACATTGTAATCGACCAAAGGTGTACTTTCTTAGTTTGCCAAAGCCATGATGAATTTATTTCTTTTAATAACACGTATCGTTATTGACTAGCAGTTGCGGTTTACCCAATCTGAAACCTAATTATGAGAGTGATGACAACCGACAACAGCTATTTCATGAGGTGATAACGTTTGACAACACGTACAATAGATAGAAGAATTGACTCTTCTGTTGTGATTTATAATTGTATCTCCATCTGCCTGGTAGAAATTGTTTTGCTTTATTTGCAGCTCCAGTGTAGAGTTTAAATTACTTCCTCGCTAAGAAAAGAACTGTATTGTTAGTCCTTCAAACCTGCTGCCTATTTGCTTTGTTGGCCTTTTGTTTCTCATCCAGTTCTGTAATTATTTCTATGCTGTAGCTGTTGTTCCCACCTCAAAAGATTCACCTCAAATGTGTAATACTTAATTGAAAATCCTTTCTAAGGCAAAGTAGAGGCACACATCAATTTTCTAGTCATTTATTAGGTATTATCAGGATATATGGAGCATGGCTGTGCTGATCAGCACTAATCATTTCTGATTTGACTTATAAGTTTGTGGCATTTCAAGTTTCATATGTTGTAAGGATAATATAAACCAGGAAAAACTTTTTCTGTTGCCTCTTGCTAAACAATATCCTGCAGTTTAGGTGATTTAAATCAGTGAAATTTGCCATCTTGCACCACATGGATAAGGAGGAAAATGTGTTTGCCCTTCATCTTGTTTAGTTACTCTCACTGGGATCATTATGGATATCTGTGTCTTTGCCTTTATCCTCACAGTGGAATTCAAAAATTGGGAGCTGCTTCTTTCTTCAGGCTTTGGCTACAGACACCGTAGCTACTCAACACTGACAGAGATCACAGTCATTAATCTGTTAAAAACAATAAACATCTGGCTTTCTGTCTTCCACATATTGCACCAATATGGTGCAACATGAGCCAATTAAAAACTTTTATACACACAGACACAAGCTTTTGTTCAAACACTCTTGATTACACTCTGTAATTCAGAGGACTGCATACACACTTACTGGAATTGGCATGCGCATACACACACACACATGTTCACGCATTAAAAATAGACAAACATTAAAGAGTTTGAGGAAATTAAGAGAAACACATAAAGAACTTCAGAACTCCAATTCCCAACCTCCCACTGGGGCAATCCCAGTGCTTTTCTTGCCTTTAGAACCAATCGGGAAAGAGCTAAATGAGCCTCAGTCATCAGAGGACTGAGTGATTGGTTTGGGGCTTTGAGGACGAGATAGGGACTCTCAGAGAAACACGTTCATTCCAAAATCCCAAGCAAGACTTAGTCAGGCACCACATGTTGAAGACAAATTTGTTTACAGAGGCTGATTTTCACAGTGATGTGGCTAGATCTCAGATGAGTCACATGAGTGAATATTACAGATATTGTTAGAAAATGTGGGATTAAACCTAACAGTGCAGCCTCAGATTGTTATTTTTACAGCACTGACATTAGCTGTTGCAGTTTTTGTCCCTCAGGATGCTGCAACGTCGTCATAGGTTAGTTGGGTGTCACATGCTTCTTTTCTTGAGATCACAGCTTCATTTAAAGATTTCATTATGCTGTGCTGTAAAATGGCCTTCATAAATTGCCAAGTTAGTGCGATGAAGGGGTTTGTGTGATCCCAGGAGCTATGTTGTCCAGGGCAGTTTGCGCCTGGTAGGATCTCCACAGGAGGGAGATAGGCCTGTGATTGACAGACAGATTGGTGCTGAGCTGAGCAGGAAAGCAAAACTGTAAATATATCAGTCAGTCTACATTGTCACTGTCACCTACGGCCACAAGTTGTGGGAAGTGACCGAAAGAAAAAGGTTGTGAATACAAGCTGCAGAAATGAGCTTCCATAGAAATGGGGAGAAGAGCTTGGTCATTCAGAAGAAGGAGCTCAAAGAAGAGATGCTCTTCCTCCACACTGAAAGGAAAGAGTGGAGAAGGTCCAGGTTCTGACTAGGATGGCCTTTTAGGTGAGGTGTTTAAGGAATGTTTAACTGGTAGAGACCTCAGAGGTAGACCCAGGATGCACTGAATGGATTAGCTCTTGGCTGTTCTTCTTCCTGACCAAGAAGAACACAAAGGCTCATCTAACATTTGTCAGAAAACATCTTGATGATCCCTAAGACTTTGGAGGAAATATTCTGTGGACTGATGATACAAAAGCTGAACTTTTTGCAAGGTTTGAGTCCCGTTACATCTGCATAAAACTAATACAGCATTTTATAAACAGAACATGATACCAAGAGCCAAACATGGTGGTCTTTGGCTGCTTTGCTACCACAGGATCTGGTGAACTTGTTGTTATTAACTCAAACTTACTTGGTTTCTGCAGCAGGACCCAAAACACACCAGCAAGTGTGTTTAATGGCTCTGAAAGGCACAAGGAAATAAAATATAGGTTTTTGTGTGCCCTAGTCAAACTCCAGACTTAAATCCAATTAAGATAGTGGACCTTAACTGTTCATGCTTGAAACCCTCCAATGTGAATTAAATTCTGGAACAAAGTGTGGGCCACAATTCCTCCACAGCATTGTGAAAGACTCCAGTTACCTGTTATTGCAAACTCTTTACTGCATTTCTTGGTGCCAAGGGTGGCACAACAAGTTATTAGGTTTGGGGGCAATTACTTTTTTACACAGGTAGGTTTGGATAGCTTTCTTCACTTATTAAAGGAATTCATCTTTTAAAAACTGCTTTTGTATTTATTAGAGTTGTCTTTGTTTAGTCTTAGAAATTGTTCAGTGATCTGAAACATGTAAATGTTATACATGAAAAAACAAAATAACAAGAAGAAATCAAACAGGAGGCAAATACTTTTTCATAGCATTATAATATTAACAAATTTAATAAGAAGAAACTGATATAGATATCAACAAGGAAACAACCTAAAGCAAGCATACTGAACATGGAGACAATAAGACTCGCAGTAAACATAAAGATAGATACAAGGGAACATGTGAGGACAAAAACATGGACAGGATGAGAAAGATGAGCCAGAGGTCGGAGCAGATAAGAAAACACAGAAGAAACTTAAACTACTACTGATACAAATCAGAAGTCAAAGATGTCAGAGGAAATAAAGCTTCCAATATACTAGAATTAAAAACATCAAACCAAGAACCCAAAAATCTAACAAGCACAGGAATCAAAACTTCGAATACCTGGAATTTAAAAAATAAATAAATAAAAACATCATAAACAGAGAAAAATTCTCCCAAACTCCCAAATGGCAAAAACCCTTCTGATAATAACAACAGATGTTTAGTACATGGACTCCAAATAAAAGAGTGTTTTGTTTAGTGTGCGTACACTGAGCATTGGGCTAGTAGGGTTCTTACGCTGAGCTGTTAGCTAACAGAATCAGTGCATGGACTCCTGTCATATTATTACATTTGAGGCGTTAGCTGGCGAAGTTAGAATGGATATTTTCCCTCCCTGGGTGCTCCTGGGAGGATAAACAGGCCATCCATAATTAACAGCCGCTCCGCCTGCATTCTGATCCACTCTGCTTTTAAAAGAACAACTGTCACCATCAGTTAGAGAGAGGGAGAGGGGGATGAGTAGCGGTAGAGTGGGTGAAACACAGACACACACACAGAGATGGGGAGATCACGCTCAGGAAAAGATTTGCTTCCTGTATATTAAAAGCACCGTTACACATTCTCTCTCCTAGTTTGATGTGCTTTGCATTTCTTGGAAAAAGCTGATCCAGTCAACATCACTGCTGTTTGGTTTACAGCTGGAGAACCTAGGAAGAGTAGTGTGAGTTAAGTGTAGTTGTTTGGGTGATCTTCATACTGTGTTGTGAGTATGATATGTGTTGTGCTTAGCCTGCAGTGTGACTTTAATAACTGGATGATCGTAGGCTCTCTAAGGACAGTGTCTCCACAGCAGCTCACGAACTCCATCTCATTCTAAACTCAAACTGTAGGAAACTCAAACTGTAGGAAACCTGCCACAGCTTAGTGAGGTCGTGTTTTGGATGTTATCTTTAGTTAATATCTGCTGCCTCACTGTCACCGCAGTGGTTTTCTCACAGCTAATAACGGCTGCGTTTCCTCTTTGATTTACTAGTGGCTGGCTCTGTTACCATAGTTCCTTTCATTAGTACCTACTTGGATCGACTCGCCACGGCTCACCACAGCCTGACTCCAATCAACTGGTTTTCCTTTGGAATCGAGTACCACCTAATGTGCGTAGTTGTTGTTATAACAATGCATTCCAGCAATAAGTATGCGCCACAAACGCCACAACAAAGGTGGATGTCGAGGCGACGATATACCTGCTGCTCAGTCTGTGGCTTTTCATCAGACTCAGTGGAACATGGCGTTGTTTTTGTAGCCATTTCCCTCGTTGCCAGGTTTCAAAAATGGTAGTTTTGATTTTTGTGAACAAGACGCTCTCATGACTCATCAAGTGACACCTCTAACTAAAATGTGATGACATCACATTTTAGTACCTGCTCAGATTTTTTTTAATTAAAGCAACACACAGAGAGCAAATTGCACTAACTGCAAACTTCCATGGATCTGGATTACAGTCCAAGACTAACACTGAATCACTGCAGCTAAATTTTGGCAATAGGTGACTTGCAGTTCTTGATTTTTATATCCTTTTTGTTGTTGTTGTATTGTGATAACGGTGTTTCCTCTCATTTAACATGGCAAAACACCACCAAAGCCTCTGGCATAAATAAAGTTAAAGATGTGTTTGTCTTATATTATGACAGCATTAGTAGGCAACTAAAATCAGCTGTTTGCTCTAGTCATTATTTCTTGGATTGACGAACGACTTCAGCCACAAACCCATGCCAACTTTCCATACAGACATATTTTAAACAGATTAGAGATGATGTCACTGATCAAGTTCTTACAATGACTCACTGATGACGATGACTCCTCTGGGTCCTCAGAATGATGTCATCAGTTTAAATAACATGCCGGTGATAACCTACAGCGTTACTAATTTAAAAAAAGACACATGTTTAATTCAAAACATGCACACATCAGGCTCACATATGTGGGAAAGGTACACATAGTTCCATGTAAGTGCTTGCATATGACACACACATTCACACGCACGAGCCCAAACACAGGGAGAAACATGTATATTCTTACTCACCCAGAATATATGCCTCTGGCTCTCAAATGAACAATCTGTGACTTTATAATGTATTTAGTCAGACCATATTCAACATGAAAGCAGGAAGCTTCTACTGTGCTTCTCCGAATGAAAGGATGCAATTATCCAGAGCTTTTACAAAACAGAATATTTCCACCTGCTGAACCTGCCAGCTAATTCAAACCGTAAACAACAACAATGCAATATTTTATACCTCCACCAAGGCTGACAAGTTCCCTCAACACTATACATGGACTGAGTTTTAAGATCCAGAAGTATTTCTGAATCTGTATTAGTTTGTGATATTACCTTAAGAAGATCAAGACAATATATGCCAGTTTTGGATATTTCAATTTGACAAGCATATAAAGATATGATATGAAATCTACAATTTCAGTGTGAATTGCAATGTAAACTGAATCCTTCCAGTCCTTACTAGATCCAGATCTGAAGTCAGATTGATGTTCAAATAAGGCAAAGCCCCACCTTCGGTAAAGTTTTAATCCAAATCAGTGGTTAACACCAAATCGTGTTTGTAGTTAAGGTAAACCCCCCAAAAAATAGTAAAAAAAGAAAAAGGTACAGGCAAATCTAGATATTGTACTAAAGTAGTTGTACTTTTCATTTTGCATTTTTCATTTTGATTCATAATTACAAATAATATTTAACTTAAGTAATTGAAATAATAACCTCTTGTGAATCACCACTCTACCATGATGAATGGGTTTTTGTGTTCCAGTGATTCCAGGAGCTCTGAGTTGTTGTTGTTGTTGGGTTCAGTTTCCCCATCACCAAATTGCTCCTGGGTGAGGACTTGGAATAGAGCTGCTACTCCACATTGAAAGTGCCAGTTGAGGTGGTTTGGGTATCTGAATAAATGCCTCCTAGGTGAGGTTTTTTAGATATGTCCTACCAGGAGAAGAACAAGGCAGACCCAGGGTATGCTGACTATCCTTTCCAGCTCACTCTGAGCTCAAATGGATTGCCAGGAAGGTGGGTCGGTGGATGGATGGATGGATGGTTATTTACCTTATACTGGGCCTTGGTTCAGCACCTATGTTCAAGCACGAACCATTTTAGTACTCTCTCTGTCCATTTGAGCAAACTTTCTTCTGATTGTCCGAAAACATGTGAACAAAAGGTTTGGACTGCAGGACATTATTGGGAATGCTTGCTATCACTGGCACCATACAAAGCTGAGACAGAATAAACAAAAAGCACCAGTGTGGTATTTCTTAACTACTCTGCCTACTGTGTCCTGCATTTGAGTTGTTAACCTGTTGCTCTGTGTTTATATCGATAATGTTCTGGATTTTAAATGAATGAGCACATTTGCATACTTTTTTGGCAGTTTTACATATTATGTCTGATTTGCAGCTTATTTATAATAAATGTGTGTTATTGTGTAAGATGCTTGAATCAGAATCCAGGACAGTTGTCATGGGGACCAGACGGATGGTGAAACAACAGTTGATTGTACTGAATGTTACTGGCACGAAAAAGTAGCACTGTTCCTTTGTGTCTTCTCTCCTTTGTACCATCGCTCCTCCTTTGTCCCCCCTTCTTCTTCACTCTCCTCTCCTGTCTTCCCTTGAGTTTTCTCTCCTCTCTCTTCCTTTCTTTTTGCCCCTTGTCTCCCCCTATATTCTCCCCTCTCTCGCCTTACTTGTGCTCCCATTCTCTACAAATCTATATGCAATCATCCTACTGCAGCAGCCGAATTTAAATGTGGAACAAATGTTGTGACAGACTAAAGCTGGATAGAAGTCCTTATCCGCAGAGTGAGAACTGAATTATCCTGCTTGAGTGAGCTGCTGACACACACATATTGAGATGAACAGAGAGAGAGAGGGCAAGTCTCAACAGAATTAAAACAACCTTTCTGTCTGTCTACCAGTAACCCTGGAAGTCAGTAATTCCTTAATTCCACTGTGGAGACATTCAAACATTTTCTTTGACTTAAAGTTGTCAGGTTTTGCCTTTCCTCAGCGGTAGCCGTGAGCCACCAGGACACCTGTGGAAGGAAACTTAAATAGTTATTCCAGCAATGTAGCATTAGCCCTGGATAGAGTTGGGAGGCTTTAAATGAAAGGACTGCATTAGTCAGACCTTGTCTGAAACTCAATCAATGAAAATCCATATTGGAGGACTAAAATAATCTGAGATAACCTGAGATAACTAAAATAATCTGAGGTGTGGCTCTTTGATTTTTTTCTCTTTATTCTGCTAAACTTGTAAAAACAATAGAGTGTGCCTGGTGTCACAAACAACTTAAAATAAACCACAAAGGAAGTGATCAGGTAGTTTATCTTGGGTAAGTACAAAGTGACTACAAAGTTACTTAAGTTGGAGTTAAGCATCATCTCATGCTAGAGGTGCATTTTTTTCCCATGTTTTTTCTTATTCCCAATATGGAATCAAATATTATTAACACGTTAATGTGGATACAAATGCTGTGGGAAAAAGTTATGCTGCATAAGAATTTTAACTTTCTGTGGGTTGCAATTCATAACTTGCTGTACCAGGATGTCATCTGGGAAATACTGCAACATTTCACATACTTAGGTATTAGAAAGAAAAGATGAGGTTGCAGGACAGCTGGTTTAAATTCATTTTATTATAGTGCATGGAAGTAAAATCACTCGCTGATGATTAAATGAGAAAGAAACAGAAAGAAATACAACACAGCTTTCTTCTTGTTTTATTTCTTATTATCTTAACAGAGATTTATAAAGATATCTTAAGTAATCAGGTAATTCTTTGATCTTTTGCAGTTTTGTCTACATTTCCATTCAAATAATGCAAACTGGTTCCAACCCCCCAAAAAAGCTTCTAAAATTAATAACGTCCCAAAAAGATTATTTTGCACCAAAATGGGTCCCAGCAAAGCTTGCTCTAATTGTTCACTGCAGACAAAACAGTTGTTTATTAGAGACTTTGTGTTGTTGCAATCCAAAATGTTTTTATTTTGGGTCATTCAGCCTGGATGATCCAGATTGCTGCTGTTACAATAACATCACATCAATGTTTAATAGTCTGCAATGCAGAGATAACGCCTCTGATAGTCAGTGTGTGTGTGTGTGTGTGTGTGTGTGTGTGTGTGTGTGTGTGTGTGTGTGTGTGTGTGTGTGTGTGTGTGTAGGTGTGTGTGTGACAGAGGGAGAGAGGTTTTGCATGTCACTGACAAAAAAGAAAGAGAAACAAAAATGATGAGTGTGAGGGATAACACATAAATACATTCAAGTGTAACCATATAACTCAGTTTCCATTAACATTTTTTGAGTCTCACAATCATCCTCAAAGTTGAACTGTTATTTTTGGTCATCCCAGAACGGCGCGCCAATCCTGTTTCATAACAATTTGATTTATTCTGCCAACAGGGACAACGATAAGAAAGCTGATAGTGCTGCCAAGTCCTCAAAGAGCAGAGTACAGAAGACAAAACATGAAACATTCAGCAGAATTTGGCAGCTGCTTTTTGAGCGTAAATAAATCAATTAGATGTACAGAGCCTAGAATAAAACACATTTTCCATTGCTATGGGCCCATTTTCTGGTCCAGAGCTGCTGGTGTTCTTATGAAATGGAGCTCATTTAGTAGAAAAAAAAAAAAACCTCAAAAGAAACCAGGAGCAATAATAATCACAAATATTTTCACTGCACCACAGTAACTCAAGAATAGGCAGCTTACCATTTAATACACTGGGTTAACAAACATCTGAAAAATTATCTTGTATTTTGCTTTAAATACTTTTTCCCACTTGTCAGGAGAGCAAGCTGCGGAAGTCAGACGTCAGCCAGGGGTGAAGTGAAACTATAATTCAAGGCTCAAATTTGACCAGGTGCTAATTATAAGTGTGTTGATATAGTCAGGTTTTTTAAATGAGACTTTTTATATATAACTTGCCTGTGTGCACCACAACGTTAGATTTGAAATCAAAGTCCAGACGTCAGTGTCATTTCAAGAGGTTTGAATGAAATATTTAACTGTTCAGGAATTATAGCCACTTTTGTACACTGTTCCTCGTTTTCAGACCCACAAGAATAGCTGGGCAAACTAACATTAAAAAAGAACGGCTTGGTCATTGAAGAATATCTCAGTTCTTTGCCTCAGTTTTGCAGCATTTGGCTGAATCTGAGCACAAGGTGTAGCCGTGTACATCTAAATTTATCCTTCTACTTCTATCAGCAGGCACGTCATCAATAAACACTAGTGACCTGGTTCCACTGGCAGCCATACATGTCCATGCCATAACATTGCCTCCACCGTGTGTGACAGATGAGGAGGTATGTTTAGGATCATGAACTGTTTCTGTCCTTCTCCTTACTTTTCCCCTTCCTATCATTCTGTTCCAAGCACTTGTATCATCCTTTCTTGTCACACCAAACCACTGCAGGTCCTCCTTCAACACATCCACTAATCAAAAACACTTAAGATCTTATTTGGTGGCAAAATATATTTTGCTGACCATTATATACAGGCAGTTTTTATGTCCAAGTGATCATTGCAGTTAAAGTTTATTTTGTTAACGCTTTAAAATAACTGCTTACATAAGTGCCTGGAGGCATTGCAAGGTGGCAGCAGCAGGTCTCAGCGAGTCTGCATATGTGCACTTGAAAAGCAGATGTGTTGTTTTCAGACCTAAGTTATGTTTGCAAAATTATTCCAAAGTCTGTGACTGGTTTTGTTACTGTGTTTTCACCATTGTATGCCCGAAGGCACATACACGCAAACACGCACACAGGTGGCTGTTGCTTTATGCCACGTTGTGTTCCCCACGGCAACCATGCAGCGGTCTCACACGTACACGCACACACCATCCACTTCTTCTATACAGGCTTCTTCCCTCCTCACATAACCGGCTGACAGACAGCTTAGAGTATCTGTTATCTTCCTGTACATGAAGCACCACATACCCCAGTGGTTTTCAGCATTTTGGTGGCACATTTACAAAAAACAACATGATTCTCAAGCAAACTGGAATGACCCAAATTTGTTTAGCTTGGAGGAGGAAAAAAAACATAAGCTCATTAGATTTAATTTTAGACATGTGGTGTTGATGTGGACTACATTTCAAACAAAAATGTAAACTTCCTACATTAATGTGGCATCTTTTACTCTTTCTGGAAAATAGTACACTTGAAAGAAAAGTAGACTCGTAATTCAAGCTCGATTCCTGCTTGTTTCCATCGCTTGGTTTTTCCCACCTCTTGGGCCATTCATTATATTGTTGTCATCTCGGTTTTGCCAGTCACTTCATTTTTATTTTATCTTCTCTTATTTGTTTGTGTGCTTGTGTATGTGACCATGACTAACAGGTCACTGCTGTTCAGCACTGCAGCCAATCCCTTTAGGTCCTTGTTTCTGCTGCTTGTTTAGTGACCTTGACAGCTTTTTCCTGTCCCTCTGAGTCTCACTATTCCCACCCTTTGTTCCTGCTCTTTCCCTACATCTTTCTCACATATTTCTTGAAAATCCCATTCTCTTCTATTCCCTCTTTTCCTCTAATCCACCTCTTTTTTTTGCGCTTGTCCTGGTCTTTCTTCTCCTCTTTGCTCTATGTTTAGCTACCTTCTTAGGGTTTTCCATCCCTCTAGGTCAAATCTTTCCTAATCACTTTTAGTACCCTCATCTCTCTCTTTCCTTCTTTCTTTCTTTCCTTCTTTCTTTCTTTCTTTACATTTTTTCTTTTTGTTCCATCTTCTGCCATCATTTGCTTCTCCTCTATTCAGCCAGGGTGAAAAGTATCATTACAGCATAAACTCTAATGGATTCTGTCAGTATTAAGTGAATGTTGGTGGTTACATAGCGAGTGATGTCAAGCAAATACATATATTAAGACCTTTGGTCATGACAGCCTAGAGACTCTACCACCAAATAAATAATTATTTGCTAGGTTCGGCATTCAGTTCGGTTTTGGTTATGGTTTTGTCTTATAATAGTCCATCCATCCTTGCATCCTTTTCTTTCTACTTATCCATCTCATTCAGACTATCCCAGGTGTCATAGGGCAAGAGGATCACAGATAGAGGAAGTGGCTGATATTGAGAAATCCTACCAATGGCTGGACAAATCTGGACTGAAAGACAGTGCAGAAGCACTAATCATGGCAACACAAAGTACTGTCAACATCAAGTAGCCATGGCGTGGATTACCTCTGGGGTCATTTCCAAGGCTTCTGCAGTGGTTATTCATTGTCAAGGTTGCACAGATTGTTTTTGTCTTTTATGAGATGAACACAGACTGTTTTATCCATTGCACCTGCAGCTACACATCTCCTACAATGTAATGTGTTTGATTTTGTCATTATGAGAAAAGACAGTATTAAGGCTGCGGTGACTGAGTTTTATTTCTTGTGAGTGTTGTAACTCCCACTTGGAAATAAACTCTGAAATCACTTCAAACAGATCAGTTAAGATCAGCATGAGCCAGCAGACTCTTTGACTTGCCTCCTCCCATTCGTCTCTCTCCTCCCCCCCATGTCCTCTCCATCCCTCCTCTTTCCAACCTCCCCAACATCCTTTTTCTCTAATTTTCTCCTCTTTCTATTTGTACCTCTATTTTCCCCTTCTTCCTCCTTCTCTGTGTCTCCCGCCTTTCTTCTCACTTACCCGCTCTTCCTCTGCCTCTACCCTCCTCTTTCTCTCACTCCTCTCCTAATCCCTCCTCTCCACCCTAATTTAAACTCTTTGAAGCCTTCAATAAGGCTCCATAATAAGCTTCTCCCTCTCCAGGCAAGGCAAGGGAGCAGCCTCTCAGTTCCCTTCTGCCTCTCTGTGAGTGGAGGCATGTTTGTGTGTGTGTGTGTGTGTGTGTGCGTGTGTGTGTTCGCTGTTTATTAGCATTTCTGCTTGTGAGCTTTCATGCCTGTGTTTGTGGATGTAGCGTACAAGCATGTGTGTGTGCACACTTGTGTCTGTGACAGAGAGAGTAGTGTGAAGCTAAATGCTGAGCAGAGAGCCCTGAGGGGAACTGAGGAGCATATTGTGAGCAGATCAAAATACGACTCAGCTACAGATTAAACTGTATAAGTAGGTTATTGATGCAAAATGTTCTGCAAAAGCTGGAATTCACTTAGAAATTAATGAATTGAAATTAATTGAATTCAACTGAGTTTAAATTTTGAACACTTAATAAAACAAATAATCAAACAAGAGGCGCTTTCATCTTCTCTCAGTAACTACTACAAGTCACATAATGCAGGCTATCAAACAAAACACAGTCAGTATCAAAAAGATCTTTTTCATTTGAGCAGGTGCAGGTTTTCATAAAGGAAATCTCTGTACTTTCCTAAGTCCAACTCCCTTAACCCCCACCTGTCCACAACCCTCATAGCATGATTCTGCCACCACCGTGCTTCACCACTGGGATGGTATTTCGTAGGGAGAACCTGGTTTCCCCTATGCATGATCCAAGATTAAGGTCAAACAGTTGAATGTTCGTTTCATCAACCATAGAACCTGTAAATGGGCTTTTAAGTGGCTTTCACTAATACATAGGTGTGTCTGGCTATTTGGCCTTAAAGTCCAGATGGGTGTAGTGGCACCTATGGTTGTCCCTGTGGAAGTTTTTCCCTCAACCCCTGTGTCTGGCTCGTGTGTCAGTCTACATGTTCCCTGTTTTATTGAGACAGTCTCACATCCTGTGTTAGTGTGTTCGGTTTTGCTTCCTGTCTCATTTTGTTAGATTAGCTCCAGCTGTGTTCCCACCTGTTCCCCATCCTCTTGCTACCCCTCTGTGTATTTAAGACTTTTGTCTTCCTTTGTTTGTTGCTTCTGCATATCTCCCCTTGTGTTTCCCATGGTCCAGGTTTCTGGTTGCTATTTTCTGTGAGCTTATGTTTTAGTTTCTTCCCAGTTTAGGTTTTGTTAGTTTAGTCATTGTCTCTTTTCACATTTAGTTTGTGTTTTTGTGCCTGCCGCTAATAAAGGCTCACTTTCAGTTTAGGTCCGTTGTCAGTGTCTGCATTTGGGTCCACACTCTCTCTCATCTCCACGCCGTATGTCACAGCAGACGTGACAAGTACAGTTTTGTGAATAGCTTGCAAAATCTTCTGTAACATTTTCACTTTGTCATTATCTTGGATTTTTTTCAAACATGACAAAATGTGAAAAAAATAAAAGGCTCCAAATGCTCTCAAGCTTTCATTTTATCTTAAAATCTGATCATGATGTCTGGTCGACTTTTCGATGGGTCGAGCATTTTCACAGAGTTTCTGCAATCGCATTCTCCTTTCAAATGGATCTTGGCAGTTTTGAAGGAAGTTAAAACTCTTAGTCTTGGTCACCCATTTATTCAAGACTAAAAGCTGAAGAAGACGGAAGATGCTAACTGGCTATGTTCATGTGGCTGTGTGTGTATGTTCATTCTTGATAAATGAGTGCATTTACATAGTGATATTACAATTTAAAAACTGGCAACAAACAGAAAGCTGCTGTGCACATCCACACCAGAACAGCTTAGGATTTTAGTGATGCTGAAGGCTGCTGTGGAGATTTGATACCTCTGACTGCATCTAAGCAAAAAATATTCTGACATAATTTAGGCATTTATGTCTCCAGAGAGAACTCACTTCACTGGTGATGGACAACGTGTCAGTGTTTGGTTCATTATGGGAGTCCGTGGCAAGGATTTGGCTGGTTATCTTTGTCCACTGTACAGTACATCTCTTTGAGCTATGATAGATTAGGGAATGGTTTCAGCACACACACACATACAAACACAAACTTGCGCACATGCACATACACACACAAATCTCTTAGCACTTGTTTGACACACATATAAGTACAAAAATAAGCAAACACACAGTATACGCGCACATCCACACAAATATTCAGATGGCACACAAATACACATTGCCTATTGGCTAACTGTCCGCACACGCACACACACACACACACACTGCTCCATGGGTTTATCTTCATGATGATAGTAATCAGTATGAAGCCCACTGGCTACAGCAGCAGGCTGCTTGGTAGTCATTACCGTTAGCTTAACTGTTTACACTCGTTAATCAAATTAGCAAGTCACACACAAGCCCTGCACACACTCACACACAAAACTGCACACACACACAAACATGCTTTGCATACACTTTGCTGAAACACACTAGTAAACACACACGCAAACAGGAGATGTAAACATGAAGAAGGGCTCTGAGTTCCATGTGAGATTAATTATCTCTGTCCTAAAGCAGAGACAGTCAGAGACAGGGGGGTGGAAGGGAGGAGGAAAACAGATCTCCACACTTCTGCAGGTAGAGAGATAAAAATGAGATAAATACAGCGAGAGATGGTGAAGAAGAGAAACAGACACCGGGAGCCGGTGGGTGGTAGACAGATGGGAACAAAGATGTACACGGGAGCTGAGGTCACACCTCTACTTCTGATCTTAAAACTGAAATCTCAGAGTACTCTAAGTATCCAAAAAAACAAACAAACAAAAAAAAAACCAGGCAGAACAACAGTGACAACCAGAGCAGGGAGCCTGGAGGCTATAAGAGAGTTTTTAGTGTCTAGTGGTGTCTGCATGTTTTGTCTTGAGGCCAACTTGTTGAGGCAGTGGTGAAGTTTTGATTCCAATGAGGATGGTGAGCAGCAGTGAGGCAAGATATGATATAGCCACACTGAGGATCAGTGCATAGATAAAATAGGTATAATTGTAGGTTAAATAGTCAATGAACATTACCTTAAAATCTGACAATGTAGCTGCCGCTATCAACCCCTCTTTCAGCCATTATGTTAGAACATGTCTGTGAAACACCATACCCCATAAATTTGCTGTATGCAACACTCCCAAAGGCAGCAGTCATAATCAAATCATCAAGCTTGAGTATAGAAGGATTTTCTTCTTTTAAATTACAGTCTGAGCTCAGCATGAACAGCAGCCTTAAAGCGCTTGGTCATTATTGTCCAGTGACAGTTCTAATAAAGTTTATTTGACCTATCGCCTGACTGTTTACCAAATGACAACAGGCAAGGGGGTTATGAGCTTGATTTGTACAACATTTACAGGAAAAGAAAGAGGCTTGCTCTGGTTCTGAAGCACAACTTCCATTGTTGTGGGGAAGCAAGGAGGCTAATCGCTGGTAGAAAGGTTAGTTTCAGAAATAGAAAGTGGAGAAAGACACAAACTGACAGTTTTAGTGCAGTTAAATTACTGTGGGGGCTACCTGTAATAACCCAAAGATGTGTTAGACACAAAGGCATCAGCATAATGGGAGAAAGAAAAAATATGGAAACATTTGTCAGAGCTTTGTAGCACTCACTCACAGGGGAAAAAATAAACTTGGCAAGAAACTCAATCCAATAACAAAAACAGAAATGACTCTGTTTTTTTCCACAGCTTTCCATAAGCACTGAAATGAGAAATGGATTTTAATTGTTTTATGTTTTTTTTTGTTTGTTTTTTTGGGGGGGGGGGGGCAAAAAAAACAATCAGGCCAGTGACGTCACTGCCTCAGAGATTTGATGCATCAGTTTACACTGCATGTTGGAAAATGTTCAGCAGAGGACGATGGTGTCCCCTCGCTCAAGATGTTCTCAGTAAAGATTAATGGAGAATAGGACACACTGTGCATGTGTATGTGGTTGTATTTTTGTGCCTGGTAGCTGCCCTGTATTTGGTTTCTTTATAAAGACGCAGAAAAAGGATAAGACTAACTAAAGCAGCTAAAGCGCAGATTAGCAGGCAGCAAGCTACTTTGTGATCCCATCTTGCAACAGACACGCACCATTTTTATCATGGCCATACATTATATAAATGAACATTTTACCATTTGCACACACACACATGCACATACACACACAGATTAGCAGGCAACCATTTATTTGCAATATAATCTTTCAATCCAGGACTCGCTCAGTGAATTTTAGTGACGTTACCATAATGACTGCAAAATCAATTCCCATAGCAGTGCATTATGTGCACATTATACGGCAAGCATTCGTTTTACAAGTAAATGACTAACTCGGGTCCTGAGGAAAGGGATGCTTCAAAAAAGAGTTCATGTATTTACATACATATTTCACAATACAGTAGATCTTTTTATACATACAGTATACCGGTAAACTTCACTTGAACGATTTGTTTCTATGGTTATCAAGACGCTAATTGAACCTACTCTGCATATAAACAGTGCTTTCTTTTAAGCTCAATATAAAAATGGGAGTTTCTAAGGCACACTTCCGATTCTGTTCTTAAACACCTGATCCTTCTCTGGTATTTTACAAAGTTATATAGCAGGTGCTCGCTGCCCACTTTATTAGACTCTTTTACTTTAAGAGCTATCTTCATGGCACAGATTCAACAAGGTGCTGGAAACATTCCTCAGAGATTGTGGGTCCATATTGACATGATAACATCACATGATGCACATCCATGATATGAATCTCCTGTTGCGCCACATCCCAGTGATGCTCTACTCGATTTAAATCTGGTCACTGTGCAGGCCATCTGAGTACAGTGAACTCATTGTTTTTGAAACCAGTTTGAGATGATTTGAACTCTGTGACATGGCTCGTTATCCTGTTGGAAGCAATGGTCAGAAGATCGGTGCACTGTGGGATTAACATGGTCAGCAACAAAATCCACGTAGGCTGTGGTATTTTCATGACGCTCAGTTGTTCCGGAGCGTTACAGAGTAACAGTGACAGAGTTACTTTTGCCTTCCTATCAGCTTGAAGCAGCCTGGTGATTCACCTCTGACATCTGACGGCAACAAGGCATTTTCACCCAGAAAACTGCTGCTCACTGAATATTAAAGATAGAGAAAACTATCTTTTTCAGACTATTCTCTGTAAACCCTAGAGATGTTTGTGTGAGAAAATCCCAGTAGATCAGCAGTTCTTGAAATACTCAGAACAACCATAAACAACCTTGCCATATTACTACATGCCTAAATACATTGAGTTTCTGCCATGTGATTGGTTGATTACATATTTGCCTTAATGAGTAAATTTGTATCTAACAAAGAGGCAGGTGACTGCCTATGACCTCAATCATGCCATCACTTTCTAGATTGTAACCCAAACATCACTGACATCTCTGAAAAATATATATATTTAATATAGTTACACACCTCATAATTATGCCTGATTATCCGGATTTTTTCATTAATCCTCAAGTAATGAGGTTGATTTGCTGCGTCGCATTTTGCAGAGTTCCTTGTTATCCTTTTCAAAATCCAGCAATTAACTTCTATTCTGTGCAGCATTCTGGGTTTTTTCTTTTATTATTCCAATAAAAATGTATATTCTTTAATAAATGGTTTAATTTATACCATTTTCGGAAGCAAATACTTGCAGGATGTTTTTTTTTATATTGACGTACTATTTTATATTATCAGTGGCTGTGAAATGTGGGGCAAACATCCCCCTTTTCAGCATGTAGTGGGGTTGTTTATTGCATGTTTACAGCTATGACACATTCATATATGCATGAATGCACTCAAACATAAGCACACAGATGAGTGTAGACACAGAGACCATAAACTCACCCAGACACAGAAACACACGCAGACTGCAAAAAACATAGACGGAAACCCTGCCAGGCGCTGAGAAAACAGATAGTGAAAGAAAGGTAGCGAGGAGATAATGAAACGAGACAAGAAGAGCTGGATAAAACACAAGTGGAGGAAAGTGGAGGTTAAAAAAAAATGCACGCGCGCCCACACACACACACACACACACACACACACACACACACACACACACACACACACACACACACACACAGCAAGAGGAAGGTAATTCCAACGTAGAGAGAGAAGAGAGAAATGTTAAATAGGTGGAAAGAATAAGAAAGTTATACAATTAGAAGGTAAAACTTGAAGTAAATAAAAGAGATAAAAGGACATCGTCAACAGAGAGAAGATAGGTGTTGTAAGAACACTTAGTTCTTACAACGGTTTTATGCTTCCAATCTGAGGCTATTCATTTATTCATTTATTTATTTATATAAATGCATCCTTTTTAAATAGCTATCAGATTTATTGACCAAATAAATAAGTTAGAAATGGGTAATCTACCTGATGATGATACTTGATATTACAATCTGCTTTCTGTGAAACAGCAACACGCTATGCAGCCAACACTTGTTAAATTAATAATGCCACCTATTGACCCACAGTGGTTTAGACAAAAGCATGACAAACTTTTTATAGCATACTGTTTGTTTAAACTGTTTTTCTTTGATGCTATATTTTTCCTAACAAACACACACAAGTCGGATATTGTTAGTAATATGGCTACATTTAGTTTTTTCCTAAATTCCAATGTATTTTAAATACTAATGAAAAGGTGCAGTTCATGGCTAAATTGATCATGTTGTTTCTCAGGGCAATATGTTAGGAGTGGATAAAAAGCCTGACGGACTTTTTAGAGTGGAGCTCAAACATTGTATGTTTTCTTGCATGGATCCGTAACATGGTATATACAGCCTTAAAGTCTTAAGATATGCTTAATTTCTGTATATTTTGTTACAAAATTAGAGTTTATTGAAATGTGCAGACATACATGGATTACAGTATATATGATAAAGAGTTTGTATAATTCTACTGAGCTTGAAAGTCGAGATTTGGTGTGACTATCTTTAGTCTTCATCACAGCCTGAACTCTCATAGGCAAACTTTCTGGTAATTCCTTTAAGTAGTCTTCGGGAATAGTTCTCCAGGATTCATGAAGGACATTCAAATCTCTTTTTTGGATGTTGGCTGCCTTTTTGTTCCCTTCTCTGTCAAGATGTCAAAGTATGTTTTTTGCTGCATTGGCAGTCTGTTTGGGATCTTTGAAAAATGAAGGAGTTGCTTTAGATGAATATATTCCAGATGGTACAGCAAGATGGATCAAAATCTGAAGATACATTTCTGTGTTCACATTTCCATCAATTTTGACAAGCTCTCTAACACCACTGGCTGAAATCCAGCCCCAAACCATGACAGAGCCTCCACCGTCAAACCTGTTGCCACTAATTTTCAGTTCAGTTCTTGTGCAACAGCACACCTCAGCCTTTTCTCCCTGATTCCCTTCCTTAAGAACTGCTTCTTGACAGCCACCCTTCCACTGAGACCATTTCTGATGAGGCTTCAGTGAACAATAGATAGATCACCTGAAATGCCTTCAGGTCCTGTGTCAAGTCTTTGATGATTTTTTTTCCTGACGGGACAAGATACTGTTCATCTAATGTAGATAGTTTTGTTTAAGCGAGTCACTTTTTTTGTCCTCCACTTTTCCTGTTTGTCAAAAAATTGAGGAAACACTGCACACCATGCTAAGTTATGCCAAGCTTTCAACTAATACCTGTTATAAGAAATGAGGGGTAACAGTAAAATCAATTAATGAGGACAGGTTGTTTATTTTTAAACCCTTAAAGGTGACATTCCCTCCTTATCTTGTGGTAATAATGCAGGTCATAAATACAGTGTAACAAATTTGTCTGATTTCAGTCCATTTTAACATATGCAGTTTTGTTGAATTACAATTTTGGATGTATGTTTTCAAAGGAAATGGGGGTTTTTTTGCACAGGGAAAAAAGCCACAGTGATTAACAGTATTGGTTTTTCACTCAATTGCATATTACAACCAGAGTGAATAGTCAAAACGAGGCAGGTAGCGGCGGATCAGTAGGAAGCAGTCAGAAGAGACAGAGTTGTTGTGCTAATTGTAGTCTACCCCTGGTGTGGGTGGAAATGAGATCCTGAAATAACTACTTCCTGGTTCTATTTGCAGCTGAGGTCAGCAGCGGAGGAGTACATCATGCTGATAGGTGTGATGTGGCTCTGTCGGTTTGACCCTCACCTGCCGCGTATCCTTTACTCAAACCCTGGAGGGCGAGTGTGTCAGTGTGTGTAAGCAGACATGCATACATGCAACACATGTGTCCAAATACAAACAAGTAACTGTTACAATGTGTCCACGGTTCGAGTGGGCGACCTTGACTGAGAACAGAAGGAGACACAACCACACACACACACACAGACACACAGACATGCCTCACTAGAAATATATAGTTCTTTGTGTTTAGTTTTTGGGGAGTTTTTTTTTAAATGCAAACGCACAGAAATTCTCTCATACGTAGGATTTGGTAAACTTCCAAGACACACCAACATACGCTTGCACACACACCTCACCTATTACCAAATCATTATGTACAAATAGCTAAAAGAGTACAGAAATAACTTAACCTTGCAAGCTGACACACACAAACATATTCTGTCGCTTTCTCTCTCAATTTGCATCTGACACACACACACACACACACACACACACACAGTATAGGCTTTAGCGTGGCATTGAGTCATCAACCCTCTGCTGTTAGTCTTCCTCTTCCCTTCACTGCAGGATCTTTGGTGCTGTGAAGGTCATGCAGACTAATGAACCTACATGAACACGTGCACACCTACACAGTGCACATACAGTACTGTGCAAAAGACGCACAGATACCACCTGGAAGGCATCTGATTGGTTCAAAAATGCACTACAACAACCCTAAACATGCAGCCAATACCAGCTTCAGTGACAAGAAGAACAAAAAGTTCTGCAGCAGATGGTCCAACTTCTTCAGAGTCCAGATTGCAACATCATGACTTCAATCTGGGATTAGAGCAGCTTGAAGACCAGAATAACTGTGGCAGGTTCTCCAAGTACCTGGAAATACTGAGTGCATGTTCTCACCACTAAATTTTGGTTTTGTAAAAGTTTCACTTAAAGTCACTGAAATAATAAGTAAAACCTATTTATAACATTGTTTTTGAAATCCTCCTTGCTCTGCTTTTAGAGATCTGAACCTTTGCTCTCCACTCTGCCTGCCTACGTCACATGTGCCGCATGTACCTCATTCAGCTGTTAACATGTTGTGTGAGTTCAAATTTATATTTTCTTTATGTAATTATACAGACTGTGCAAAAGCCTTTAGCACTGAGATTAAAGTGAGCCTGCTTTAAGAAATAATTAGATTTTCTTGTTCCTGAAGGTACTGTGGCTCTTTGGCACTCTTGTATTATCGGGAGTCTTTATCAAAGTACTATACCTTTGTACTGCATTTGCACATGCTTTGCAATCATGTGCTGTGCATAACTGTAGCGGTGTGTGAATTAGATTTAAGTGAGGAATGAAAATAGCCGGTTATGGTTAGACACAGCTGTGAAGGTCAAGGTTAGGATAACTGGCTGGGGATTGCATTATGCCGGTAAATATCCCCACAAACATAGCCATACACACTTGTGTGTTTGTTAGGGGCCTGGTTTTCTCCTGCAGGCTGGTTTGAATCGATAGCATGGGAAAGTGCTGAAATAGCAGCCTGATGCATACACACACGCGCACACACACATATACAGATACAGAAGGGTGAGTCACTTGAGCAGAAAACATGAACAAGAATGCTGACTTCTGAAATAAGGCAAACATAGAAAGGAAGAAAGAAAGAGCCAAGCTTTTAATGGTGGGAGTATTTGCTGTGCACTTCTCATAATGTGCTGCTAATTCTTTTCCCTTTTTTCTTTTCTTTTTTTTTTTTTTGTTATTATTTATTTTATTTTATTTTCGGTTGTTACAGATGGGACAGACATGACTGGGAGAAAGAAAGATGAAGGAAAAGAAAAACAGAAGGGAAGAGGGACAGTGAGAAAGGGCACTTAAAAAGAGAAAGAAGAAAAAAAAATCTCCTGGATCACCTGTTGAAAGAAAAAGAAGAGAAAACAAGCAAAAAAAAAACAGAGCAACATACTAAACACAACACCATCATGTTAATCTAGCTAAGTGTAAACAGCAGTAAATACTAAATATTGAATGTTGTTGTGTAGCAAGCAGGGCCAACAGCGCACAATGTGCTTGGAACTAGCAGCCAATAGAGGTGTAGTTTATGTACAGTATGAACAGTGAACACCCGTGTGCCCACCTGTGTGGATCAGCGTGCTTGTATTCAAAAGGTTTCCCCATGTAATGGTCTGCTAGAGGATGTAGAGAGCCATAGCCCTGTCCCCCAGGGCATGAAGCAGGCATGGAGGAGATCCAGGCCCCAGACATCCAGAGGCCCCAGAGTGCGAGAGCCCAAGGAGGACCACCGGAGGGGCATCCGTGCCACCCTCCTGGGAAGAGCTGAGGAGAGCCCCAGATGAGGGGTCACCCAGTAGCCACGGAGCAGAAGCCAGAGGGGGCTGCAGTGGCGTGCCCGCTGGCTCTGTGAGGGCCCCCTTTGCCCCGGAAAAGGCCTGACCGAGCAACAGGAACCAGGCCCCGCCAAGTAGTCACCGGGAGTGAGCTGGTACATACCTGAGCGCCCAGCCCCGGACACCAAGAACCACCAACGCACCAACCCCTGAGGGCATCAGTTACCGGCAGGGAGTGTGGTGAGGGGAGATAGGCCTTTGGAGGGCCTGGGAGTTCCCAGAGAGGTGGAGTGTAAGACCCGACCTGACATATAGACACACACAGACACAAACATGCATTCCCATCCTCATGCACACATATACAAATACTCAGCACTCACTCAACGTAGGGATAGACATACATGGACACTGTACACACAATCACACTCCAGGTACCCTCGCCCCTGGAGGGGGGAAACGGCACCTAGACCCAGGAGATGTTACCCTTTCCCCCGGGTGGAGGCAAGCAGACCGCCCCAGGCTCCGCAGCAGCAGGGAGGCCCCGCATCCCAGATCCCAATTGGACGGCCAACACCTCCTTCCAGCCCCCCCGCCCCGATGGCCAGGAGAGAACAGGGGTGTGTGAAGACCCTAAACCACCCTCCTCTCACTCATGTGTAGTGTTGCTGCGTGTTGTTCTAAGGTGCATTTAAAACACGGGAGAGCATGGTGCTGCTGCCAGAGAGCAGCAGGTGTTAGCACAGCCCCTCCCGAGACACCCCCCCCCCCCCCCCCCTCCCAATGTCTACATGGATTTAAAATTGAGAGGTGGGCACCAGAGGTGGGGTTGAATACACAGACCGTCCACTGGATGCCGTTAACGTGCCCACTCTCAAGGCCCTATATGTATGTGTTATGAGAGTGTGAGTAATGTGGATGTCTAAGTTGTGGAATAAAATTGAGGCTCAGGTGGCCAGAAGGGGACGGGGGTGGGATGCCTCCCCTGCACCCTGGTGACACACCCACACCCCAAGGCCCTACTTATGTGGGTGGGTGTGTTGGAGTGGGAAGAGGGAGGCAGCCGGGGATGGGGAGGAAAAGAAGGGAGGAGCAAGATGCCCCTCTCTGGGGCCAGCTCCCCCGCTGACCCCAGTAGGCACCCCTGTCCTTCGGCACCCACCAAGGCAAGGGAACCCAGGCCCATCCAGACCGGGGCCTACGGCAGCAGGACCGCCCAGCCCCGCAGGACCCGGGGCAGCCCACCCGACCCCACCGCAGAGGAAACTGTACCCACCCTAACATTCAGTCATCTCCCAGACTGCACAAGACAGTAGACACCCAGGTTAAGTTTATTCTCCACCTCTCCTATGACTCTCCCCCACCTTCAGAGTGGACTCCTGCAAGGATGGAACAAACTCCCTGTCAGTTGAAGAGCCCCCTAGTTAGGAAGATGCGCCAGAGGACCCTGGCGCCAGGGCTGAGCCCCCGTGCATCCACCCGCCCACGACCTCGGCGACACACCAACAAGGACCGAAGCCAAAAAAAAAAAGCGAAAAAAAAAAAAAAAAAAAAAACAAGGACCGAAGCCCCCAAGGCCCTCTAAGAGCAATCAGAGCCACTAACCAAGTTATGACCACAACCCCTGGGTTAAGCCCTCCAGGGATAACGTCCCTAGGGATTCTCCAGACGCCCTAAGCCCGTCCCAACCTCCACATCAACCACAATGGCGAAGGCGGGACCAAACCACGACCCCCCACCCCCGCTAGGTGATGGAGCCAATCAGAGGAGCCCAGAGGGATTGATCTAATGTGGTGGCAGAGGCTGTCTTGAGACCAATGTGATCTATTAGATGGTTTCTATATTGGCTAGAATTAAGATTATTTTGTTTTTCCAGTTCATGAGAACCATTTTCTTGGCAATGCATAGGGCAGTAAAAACCATGTGGACTGTATTAGTTTCTGTAGTGACATCATCCAATTTGCCCAACAAGCACACTAAAGGGGAGGTTGGAATTTTACATTTGAGACACTTTGATAAGTCTTCACATATCTCGCGCCAAAACTTCTGCACTGGTGGACAGAACCAAAGAGCGTGGATGTAATTGTCCGGTGTATTGCCTTGACAGTGTGAGCAGTTGTTGAAAGATGTAAAGCCCATCTGGAACATCCGATGACCTGTATAGTGCACTCCATGTAGTATTTTGTATTGTATTAATTGCAGACTGGGATTTCTAATCAATTTAAAGGTTTTTAAGCATATCTGAGACCAGAAGTTTTGGTCTAAGCCGACTGACAAATCTGCTTCCCACTTTGCAATAGGAAGGGATATTGATTCATCTATTTTAGAAAGTGTTCTGTATATTTTAGACAATAATTTAGGGGATTTAAGAGTAAGAAAATGTACTGGTGGTGTTTGCAATTCAACTTGACTGAGGTTAAATTTCTTTTTTACTATAGATTTAATTTGTTGATATTCTAAAAAATCTTTTCTTGTTGATCCCATATTGTATAACTAGTCTGTCAAATGGAATAAAGTCTGTTCCTTCTAATATATGTTCTAAGTATTTAATTCCTTTACAACTCCATTCTGGAAAATTAATCATATTATTGTTTTGTAATATGTCAGGGTCATTCCAGATAGGTGTACGTTTGCATGGGATTAATGAAGACTCCGTTATTTTTAGAAACTCCCACCATGCTGTCAGAGAAGAGTTGATGTTGATGCTTTTAAAGCATTCATGTCTTTTGATGTTTGAGCTGATAAATGGTAGGTCTGAAATCTCTAGATTATTGCATAGTGCCTGTTCAACATCTAGCCAGGGCTCGTCTAAGAAGGTACGTTTTAACCATCCTGAGATGTACTGAAGCCTGTTGGCTAAGAAATATTGTTGAAAATTAGGCAGATCTAATCCTCCTTTATCCTTGGTTCTTTGAAGCATTTTTAAGCTGATATGGGGGGTTTATCTTTCCAAAGGAATTTAGAAATATACGAATCCAGAGATCTGAACCAATCTTGTGATGGTTTGTTCGGGATCATTAAAAGTAAGTAATTTATTTTTGGCAAGATCATCATTTTTATAGCGACCCTTCCCATGAGTGATATGGGATATTGGACGATAGCTTGAGGGAAATAAAGGGTCTTTGCCTGGTTTTAGCAGGAGACTAATGTTGGCAGAATTCATATTTGGAATTAAAAAAAAAAAAAAAGAAAGTACCAAAGAAATTACACAGTAATTCAATTACTTGTCTAGTACTTTAACAATACCACAAAAAAATCAACCAAAAAAACAAAACAAAACAAACAAACATGGTTACAGTATAATTTGCGTTTCCTTTCTTGCATAACATATGAATTTATGAAATAGGTGCTACTTACATTTAATTACAGTATAAGAATTTCTTTGTTTAAAAGAAAAAAGAAGAAGAAAAAAAAGAATTCATATTTGGTGGTAGTCTGCCATTTTCCTTGATTTCCTGCAACATTCTGTGGAATACTGGTGCCAAAATTGTCCAGAATTCTTTGTAGAATTCTGCAGGGTAGCCGACTGGACCTGGAGCCTTATTATTGGGCATACTTATCAGGGCTTCCTGGAGTTCACCTGGCGTCAGTGGCGAATCCAGTGCCATTGCTTTGACTGTCTAGTAATTTTGGAAGAGTTACGTTGTCAAGAATCTGATCAATTTCATTTTTAGACGGGTTTATTTGTGGTGAATATAGAGTTTCATAGAAATCCCTAAAAATGTTGTTTATTCTTCCAGGGTCATATATTGTGTTTCCAGATAAACCTTTAACAGCACATACAGGGAGTGCAGAATTATTAGGCAAATGAGTATTTTGTCCACATCATCCTCTTCATGCATGTTGTCTTACTCCAAGCTGTATAGGCTCGAAAGCCTACTACCAATTAAGCATATTAGGTGATGTGCATCTCTGTAATGAGAAGGGGTGTGGTCTAATGACATCAACACCCTATATCAGGTGTGCATAATTATTAGGCAACGTCCTTTCCTTTGGCAAAATGGGTCAAAAGAAGGACTTGACAGGCTCAGAAAAGTCAAAAATAGTGAGATATCTTGCAGAGGGATGCAGCAGTCTCAAAATTGCAAAGCTTCTGAAGCGTGATCATCGAACAATCAAGCGTTTCATTCAAAATAGTCAACAGGGTCGCAAGAAGCGTGTGGAAAAACCAAGGCGCAAAATAACTGCCCATGAACTGAGAAAAGTCAAGCGTGCAGCTGCCAAGATGCCACTTGCCACCAGTTTGGCCATATTTCAGAGCTGCAACATCACTGGAGTGATGGCCCGTGGCTGGATTGGTAAAGGGCAGAGAGCTCCAGTCCGACTCAGACGCCAGCAAGGTGGAGGTGGAGTACTGGTTTGGGCTGGTATCATCAAAGATGAGCTTGTGGGGCCTTTTCGGGTTGAGGATGGAGTCAAGCTCAACTCCCAGTCCTACTGCCAGTTTCTGGAAGACACCTTCTTCAAGCAGTGGTACAGGAAGAAGTCTGCATCCTTCAAGAAAAACATGATTTTCATGCAGGACAATGCTCCATCACACACGTCCAAGTACTCCACAGCGTGGCTGGCAAGAAAGGGTATAAAAGAAGAAAACTAATGACATGGCCACCTTGTTCACCTGATCTGAACCCCATTGAGAACCTGTGATCCATCATCAAATGTGAGATTTACAAGGAGGGAAAGCAGTACACCTCTCTGAACAGTGTCTGGGAGGCTGTGGTTGCTGCTGCACGCAATGTTGATGGTGAACAGATCAAAACACTGACAGAATCCATGGATGGCAGGCTTTTGAGTGTCCTTGCAAAGAAAGGTGGCTATATTGGTCGCTGATTTGTTTTTGTTTTGTTTTTGAATGTCAGAAATGTATATTTGTGAATGTGGAGATGTTATATTGGTTTCACTGGTAAAAATAAATAATTGAAATGGGTATATATTTGTTTTTTGTTAAGTTGCCTAATAATTATGCACAGTAATAGTCACCTGCACACACAGATATCCCCCTAAAATAGCTAAAACTAAGAACAAACTACAAACTACTTCCAAAAACATTCAGCTTTGATATTAATGAGTTTTTTGGGTTCATTGAGAACATGGTTGTTGTTCAATAATAAAATTATTCCTCAAAAATACAACTTGCCTAATAATTCTGCACTCCCTGTACTGTTTGATTATATTTGTGGACTGCCAATTGCGCTGAGTTCCTGTTGTGTTGAGCCTGTCCATTTCTTCATTTAGTCCAAGGTTGAGGTCGCCTCCAAGAATAAGTGTGCAATCAAGGTGTTCAGAGAGTGCACTAAAAAATCCGTGGAAGAATGAGGGTTCATCAACATTTGGACCATATATACTTACAATACATAGCTTTTTGTTAAATACTGATAAATTAATAATAAGGAATCTACTCTCTGGATCTATAACTGTATCGAGTACTGTAAAATTAATATTTTTATGTATTAAAATTGCTACTCCCCTTTGTCTAGAATTATAACAGGCTGCAAACACATTAGGAAACTCGGGTGTTTTAAGTTCGTTTAAACCTGTGACAGGTCTGTGAGTCTCTTGTAATAAAACAACATCTGCCTGTAGTTTTTTAAGCTGGTTAAATATCTTTAACCTTTTTTCTCTGGTGCCAGCTCCATTTACATTCCATGTGACAAACCTTAGTGTGCCCATAATTGTGTGTGTAGGTCTAATGATGTACGCTGGGTGTTTCGTTTAGACGGGTGAAGAGAATGTGGAAACATCACTTGTTTGTAAATAGAAAGAGAAAAAAAATGTGTGGTGAGAGGCTCCATAAGTCTGACTATGTGTGTGTATATTCACTAATATGAACAAGCGTGGCTTGCGTGTGTCCTATAAGTCTGTGTGTGCTGTGAGGCTGTTGTAAACGTGCTGCCATTGAGCGCATGTGTTTGCGTGATCGTGGTGTGTGAATATGCAGAAATAGAGGGTGTTGTTTGTAGGTAAGTGGAGAATTAGGTGATCACAGCAGTGAAAGAAAAGAGAAAGAAAAAAAACACGAGAACGGTGAGCGACAACAACAAAAAAGAAAAAAAATGGAAACATTCCAATTAAAGCAATGACGGAGGGTGACGGTGTTATATCTGCTATGACATCATACTGATATTACAAGGTTAAACCCATTTTAAAGGAGAGAGTGTGAATGAATAAGAAAAGAGTGTAGCGGGTTCTTATCTGGAGTGCAGTCAATATAACCACGGTGTGGTGCCGGGGTCGCGGTAGAGCTGTCCGTCCACGTAGATGACAGCGCGGGAGCCTCTCTGGATGAAGCTACGTCGAACTGGGAACAGGACCTTGCGTCATTCCAGGATCTCTTTGGGGAACTGGTCGTTCACGCTGAAGTCCATTCCTTTCAGCTCCCTGTGGCGACTCTTCACCTGTTCCTTCTGTTTGAATTGGCCGAATTTGGCCACAATTGGACGTGGTCTCCCAGTCGGCGACCTCGCGGCCCCCAAGCGATGCACTCTTTCGAAGGCGATGTTCTTTACGGTGTCCTCCGGCAGCTTCAGGTGGATTTTAATGAAGCTTTTCACTGTTGCTTCTGCGTCCTCTCCGGCAGATTCTGGAATACCAGAAAACACAAGGTTGTCTCGCATGCTACGGGCTTGTAGATGATAACGGATTCTTTTATTTTTTTATTTTCTATGTTTAACTGGGTCACGTTATCGGTGAGAGATTTGACCGACTCCCGTAGCGTGGCATTTTCAGCGGCAAGCGTTTCCACCTGCTGCTGGCTGAATTCCAGGGATTCTCTCAGAGATTTAAATTCCCGGTGTAAAATCTCCACCAGGGACAGCCTCGCATCGAAACTGGACAATCGCTTGTCGATTGACTCCAGGATGTCTGCAATGTCTTTGCTGGCAGGCGATGTTGTGCCGGGGGAGTCTGCCGAGCGACATCTCTTCGATGACGGTGTCTCAATTTTGGCCGGGGAAGATGCACTCTGAGCCTTCTTCATTACTAAATCTTGGAAGCACCGGTCGATGTAATCTTGGAGAGCGTCTAAACTCTCCCTGTTGTCCTCCAGGGTGTTAGAGATGATAGGACAGATGCTGTTAGTTATATGACAATTATTTAGTTTATTTGGCAATACTGAAGCTTAAAGAAACTTTGTTAAATTCTAGCTACCATTCGCTTTTTTTCCACCAAATCTCCGGCGTCTGACATCACCTACAACATGGGTCGCTTACCCTTTTCCCGTCACTTCCGTCACTTACCTCCCGTCTCCTGTCTGTGTACCCTTCTCCCTTTTTGTATTTATCATGCAGCGTTATTGCTCTCAGCTTTCACCTTCACTTGACATCCATTTTTTTTAATGACCGCTGTCGTTAGTGTGGCAGAAGACAGAGTAGGAGGTTCCACCCCACACAGGGTCCATTGAGGCTGTAGATGAATCACACTTGGCTAAAGAGTGACTACGTTGATGGTGTTAATAAAACCAAGTTAATGTGTTGAGCATGTAAGAGGGCGGGTTGAGGAATCTGAAAGATTACACTGTAAACCTGCTGTCTTACAGTAATGTTGTTTGCAGCTATAATGGGTGGTGGTGTGTGGTAACCATAATGTTAATGGTTGTCTGGTAACAGTTTAGTGTTGAGTGAGGTGCTTGTGGAGGAGTGGTGGCTTATTTTCTGTGGACTGCTACCATCCTTTTGTCTAATATTCCCCTTCATACTGTCACATCTTTTAGGGCATTTTGCAAGGTCATGAGGATTAGAAAGAAAGCAGAGAAAGCAGTTAAGAAGTTATGTCCTCTGTTTGGACTTCACGCCTCCGTTTGGCCTTCTTAGTGGCTAATTCAAAGCTTTTAAAGGTCAGTGCAGCACAAAGGTAAGCATCCCCTTAGTGTCTCAGATTATATTAAGACAGGTGTGGAGAGGCTGGGCATTTTGACATGTTTAAGTAGGAATAGCTGTAAATAATGACAATAATCAAAACTGGCTGACATTTATGTAGCTGCTTAAGTTTCAGGGTACTGGTAATGTGCATACTGGCTCACTGCCACACTTGGATAGGACAGATAAAGTATTTACCGAAAGTATTCACTCACGTATACAAATTATTAAATTCAGGTGTTGCAATCTCTCCCACGGTCACGTGTATAAAATCAAGCACCTAGGCATGCAGACTGCTTCTACAAATATTTGTGAAATAATGGGTTGCTCTCAAGAGCTCAGTGAATTCCAGCGTGGTACCGAGATAAGATGCCACCTGTGCAACAAGTCCAGGCATGAAATTTCCACACTACTAAACATTTCACAGTCAGCTGTTAGTGGTTTAATAACAAAGTGGAAGCAACTGGGAATGGCAGCAACTCAGGGTCAGTGGATGCTGAGGTGGAGAGACTACAAGCCAGTTACAAAACAAGGTCTGTAAATACATGAATGAGTTTGGTGTGGAAGAACTTGACTGGCCTGCACAGAGTCCTGATCCCAATCTGATAGCACACTTTGAGATGAGTTAGAGTGGAGACTGTGAGCCAGGCCTTCTAGTCCAACATCAGTCTCTGACGTCATAAATGTGCTTCTGGAATAATGGTCAAAAGTTCCCATAAACACACTTCTAAACCTCATGGAGGTTCACTGAAGAGATAAAGTTGTTATAGTTGCTAAGTTTGTATCTACATCATATCAAACCCTTTGGATCAAGAATAGGATGTTTCAAGTTCATATGCATGTGAGGGCTGATGAGTGAATACCTTTGGCATAAAGTGTACTTTGTTACTGTTATTTGTTATTTTCTAAGACTTTAGATAAAAATGTTCTGCTGTGTAACATGCTTGGTTAATACTGAATAATGTTTTGTAATAAACAACAATTCGAAAAGCTAGAGAAACTCTTACAACTTGATGAGTTATCAATATGATGTGTTAAGATACATGGCAAAAGCAAAACGCATGGCTGTTCTTGTGAAACTTTTGATGAATTGTTAAAATTTCCATGCTTCCTATTATATTGCATTAAAAAAGATTTCATTTAACCATGATGGGAAGTCAAGTAAAGGAATAATTGCTTATTACATACTAGAAACAGCTGTCGACTTGCGGTTTTAGCTCTGTGTTGGGTCCACATGGAACATGTGAACACACCAAATTTGGAAGGATAACTTCCCATCTCTGGAAATGCAACCGTCCAAGAAGCACACGCACAGATGGTATGTAGGACATTATGTTGCCGTGTTGGCGTCTTTCACTTTGACTCTATAGACTCACCCTATGTGTGCGTGTGTGTAACTCAATGTCATAGCAGAAAAAATACTTACAGCACAGGTACCCCATGACAAATAGCATCCTTACTGTTCTGTTCTTTTTCTGGGCAGCTAATAGAGTGCTGATAACAAAAAATAAATATGTAAATATCATAATGTTGCAAATGTTGGGTGGAAGATTTCCATGTTGAGTCTGATTCCTGTGCTCCTGCAGAACCAGATGTGGGCTCCGCTTACAGCCTTACCCACCAGTATCACCAGTAAATCCGGTGCATGGTAGGGGTTTTTGTTCTTTTCATTCCACATACTGTAAAGTGATTCAACAGGCACGAGCTTAACTCCAGCAACAAGAGTCCTAGTCAACAGTGTCTGTGTGTTTCTCTGTGTGTGGGGGTGGATGGATGTGTGCATGTGTATGTGTGTCAGCGTGCAAGTGGTTGGCGCTATTAAACATTCACCAGCTCACTCAGCTGCTGCTGTTGCTGCTGTTAGGTTCCCAATCTGGGTCAAGTCTCCCTCCTCTCCTCCCCGAGCTACCTCTACCCCTCCACCCCGCCTTCTTCCCTCTCTATCTCTCTCTTGCCCACTCACTCGGTCTCTTTCTCTCTCTCCCTCTCTCTTTCTGCTCAGCTCCCTAAGTGCTTTCTCTCTGTGTCTGTTTCATTTCCTCTTCTCCCTCTTTCTCCTCCCACCTTCTCTCTTTCTCCTTTGCCCATTTCTCTTGTCTCCTCTTGCTCTCTCTAAGGGAGTATTTGCTTAACTACACAGCTCAGAGGCAAGCCCATGCTCTCTTCCAGTGTCCAAGTCAAATAAAAGACTCTTATAAATTTTTGAGTGACACGATGAATAATTTGGTATTTTTTTATGTGGGGTTTTCAGCATCAGATTTTTTTGCACTTCTTTGCTAATGAGGCATTGTGTTCAGGCAGAGCACCTACATGGCATCAGCTGCTCCATTCATGCTTCACCACAAGTGGCTCCTTCATCAAGGGCTTTGCTATCACTTAACTAATAACAGAGCTTATTCTAGTGTCACAGACAGTTTCACAGCCACTCTTGCTGCTAAATGCAACAGAGATTATCATGTTTGAAGCTGATTTATGTGGCAACAAATATGACTTTTAAAAAAACATGTTTTTTGTTTGTTTTTTTTTTGTTTTTTCAAATAAACTGGACAGTGGAAAGACCAGGACAAGGTGGGCCTCGGGGTGGATTCATATCCAGTGAGCTAAACCAACACCCAAGATGATGATGGCTTTAGTAATTGCGGCTTTAGAAACAGCAGCATTATTGCTGTGCTGAGTTTCCTCACGACAACGAGGAGAAACAGCAAGTGTCCTTGTTCTTGCAGAGTCTCTAAATGTAGCATTAAATGGAGCAATAATAATCAACCTTAACATCCTTTATGTAATTTCAGAGAATAAACAATAAATGCTGTTGTCGCGCATGTACACGTGCATACAAAAACATACATTTCGGTAAATGAGTGAAGGACATTTCAGAGCAGGCCACTAAACAATAAATAAAACATATCGGCGTCTCCCGTCGCTGTAAGTGCAAGCACCGCTGCTGCTGACGCATCAGATGTGCTGCCTGCAGTGCACCACAGAAGTTGGGAATTAGGAGTTACAAATAACATATGTCATGATGATGTCTGGACTTTTAGTTGGACTTGAGCTTAGTTTTCCCTTCTGTCTTCATGACTGTCACCAGCTCGACACATTGTGCTTGGTAGTGAAACCATTTGATTGACACTGCTGTAGAAATAATACGGGCTTGCCTTTTCAGCTCACTTATTTTCTGGCCCCGCAGCTGTCCTTGGAGCAGTTTTGTCTTCTTGCTAAAACAATAAATCATCCACTGTAAGTGAACCACATCGCCTTTGGCCGAACAACGATGAACACACATGCACATGACTGCACAAAGAATTTAAACACAGACGTGCAGAGTGCTCGCAATGTCGCTGCAACCATCCGACTGAGTAAAGCTGTTGAACTCACATTTTAACATCCCTACTGTGTAACGTACGCAAGCTACAGGTAAGATACGTTGCACACTGTGTCTCCTGAATGCATCTTACATATTAAAGAGGTTCTTTAGCCATTAGGTTTCCTAGTTGCATCCATCCTGTTTCCTCCTGCAAATGTTTTAAATATGTTTTTCTTGCCTGAATATTGTTGTTTGGCGCGAAGAAGCATTAATAATAATGGCATAAATGTGTAAAGCTGCTATCACAGTATGTCAGCTGTCTAGAAATAAATAAAAATAATAATAAAATGTTATCTGTTTGCAGCAGCATGCATGAGAAAAAACTGCAAAAGAACAGAAGAAAGAGAAACAAGGAGAGGAATCATTCCCCAGCTATCTCACTACATCAGTATTGTCTGTTGTATATATTTATTTTTGCTAATGGCATAATCACTAAGTCATGACAGGAAACTCCTTTCTGCAGCTTTGCATTTCATTAACTGCTTGGTGATAAATTGAGAAATTTGAGCTCAACATCTCCCCTCTGCTCCTTCTACACCTCCACCTACCAGAGTTGTGAACAGCACTTTTTCTCAGCCTGTTGATGTTTCTGATGACAGCTGCCATTTCTACAAATAGCCTCGGATGTGGTGAGAACATTCACAACCCTGTCCTACACCGCTTTGCTCTTGACAACGTGCGCGAGTGGGTGGGGAAGCTGTAGCTACATGGATACAGATATTTTACTGTTCACTGTTTGCCTGCTGATAAAGCAGGATGCAAATCTAATCTGTGGAGTAGATGCACGTACTGTTTATTTATCCATATCCGCATGGGATTATATCGAAGTGGTGCAACATAGCCTCATTTATGATGGTAGCAGCTCTGGGAGGGTGTGTTTCATTAGGATCACTTGTAAAATTTCGAGCCTAAAACTCAATTACAAAGGCAGCGTTAAAGAAAAACTGCAAATCTTTATCAGATCAGATGAGGAACAGCAATGCTGCCTTCATCTTTTTGCCCATAGCAGTTATGAGTATACCTTCATTGTAAGAATAGCGCATATTTACATTTGCTTTATCACATTCAACAAAGTTAATTTGGACTTCAGTTAAGAAGTGCAGGGTAACACACTAAAGCAAAATGAAAAATACTGTTGAAGCTAAATTCTTCGGTCTGATCACATTTCAGCTTGTTCATCATTTAAGGCATTTTCTAAATTAATACGCGTTTTCCCTGCACAGCATGGCACTACTTAGTCCATAAAGCACATTACGATGCCTGTTTTAACAGATGACATCACAGAACCCAGAGGAAGCCGGACTTATCACTGCACAACCTGATATAACGAGATGGGAGGAAGTGAAATGAAATGATGAATAATGTGCTCGTTAAATTTGTACTTTTTCAACTTGCAAAACATTTCCCGCAGCTGATCACACAACAGACAAACCCGTGATATCACTGCTTCTCACATTATTAAATATCTCTGCTCCCTGATACCTGGTGTGACCTGCTCTGCAGGAGACAGCACGGAGGAATTAGATTCAGTCTAAATGTCCGGGTCAGGCCGAGAGTTTTTCTTTAACATGGACATTTGGCAAAATCCTTTGATCCAAGTTGGATCTTGCTGAACTAATCGCATAAGTCAGCAAAACTTCCAAAGCACAGTTTCCTTTACAGACAGGACACACTAGAAAGAAAAATAGGATGACAACCTCCGTGGGACTTAGAGAAATTGATGGTTATCCGGAGATCACAAAGATTTTTTTCACTTTCAGCGACCGACTCCAAGTTAACCAACTGAGCTGAGTTTGCAACCACTGGCTGACCACAGGTCGAGTAGTGGGAGGCAATCGGTCTCCAATCACTGCAATCACTCTCAGACAGATTGGTGAAGGTTCACAAAGTATTGACATGTAATTTATAAACACAAACAGATTCCAACAAATTTCTGTTAAGTGTGAATTTCTCTGTGTATGTCAACATATTTGCAATTTTCACTTATCACAAACAGATTGCATACAGTCTCCAACTTGATTCCACTCAATTGCAAACTGACACCAGACTGATTTGGTCCTATTGCCATTTCACTATAAGTTGGGTGCAAGAGGTGACAGACCCAGTACGTTTCTTCAAAACGAAAGTCAAAAAATGTGCACGCGTTCTGACTGGATATACTATTGTTAATTGACAGTGTCATCATTTTTAGTTACTTTTTGCATTAGAATTAACATAGCCTGCATCAAAAACATGGTGATCAAGTCAAATACTAATGACAAAGTGCATTTTGTGAGGATAGGAGTGTTGAAAGGTTCACAGAGTTAAACAATGTGGGAGAAAGACGGGTGGAGGTGGACAGCAGAAACGATGACATCAAAGAAAGTAAAAGAGTGTGGAAAAGAGGGCAGGTGTAGAGGTTTCTGCGCTGTTATCAAATGCCATCGAAATTAAAGTCAGCGTGAGGTTAAGTGAAGAGGTTAATGTCACTACTGGGGACCTTTAAACTTAACTACAGTTTTCACAGATCAGATGTGAACTATCTGAATATAACCTGTGGTATTTTGATTTTATTTTGCACCCTCAGCAGTCCTTCACTTCCTGTTACAAGTAGTGGTTGATACACACATGCACACACACACCAACACACACAGTGTTAATTTGACTTGCCAGGGAGGAAATAGTGTGATTCGCTTGAGTAGGTCCCTGGACATGAATCTAAAGACAGTAGGGAGCGTGCAGAGCAATCAAGTGATAAAGCTTATTATCTGAGAGGAGCTATATTCTAAGACTTATTATCTACCAGGAGTTAAATGACTTTCAGGTCCTCAAAGGCCTGGTGGCCTGGTTTGACTCGGCAGGAGAGAGAAAAGAGAGGTGGCAGGAGGAAGAGGGATGGTAGAGGACAAGTGAAAAGGGAAGGAAGAGAGATGTGTGAGAGAAGCAAACAGGTGATGCCGGCGAAGGGGAGGGAGATGAGAGGGGGGAGGAAAGGAAACCCAGATGTGAAGAAGGAGGAAGAGGAGGCACAGAGGTGGAAGAGAAAACCAAGAGGATCAGAGGGGAAGTTGAAAGGCAAGGTTGGGAGAGGAGAAGGTGATTCATAGGCGTGGGCAGTCACTTTTCTGTCTTCATACAACTGCTGAGAAACCAATCTTCTGTTTAGGGTTGGCAAATATACTCCACAAAGCTGCAGGGTTCTGCATTGTGTCTTTGTTGAAGCAGTTCAGGTAGTTTACCACTATAGATACTGTAGATAGTTTATTGCCTTGGATACCACAGGTGTTGGCATAGCAACAATAGATTTGGAGTGTCTGTGCTTACTAGGAGCAAACATCGGGGCTGAACTGTTACTTCACTTAAGGATGAGCTACCACATGATTGATACAGTGGAGCAGACTTACAGCTGCAGCTGTACTGTAGTGCATGCTTAATGTGTTGTCCATTATCAGAGAAACAGATGTAATATAAAGCAATCAGACTGGGTTTTTTGCATTTTTTCCAGCGTGAATGAAACAAGCTGAGGGGAGGAAGTGATGTGATTCATTCTGGCATAGCACGGCACATGAAAACAGCGTTGTCACATTTGCAGTTTACGTTGCAAAAGCTTTGAGTTAAAGTAGCACACATAGTACTTTTTAGGGATGAAAAGTGACTAGACTACTGTCTCAAACATTTAGGACTGTAGGTCTATAAATCCATGCTTTTTCTGTTCCCTCGGGGGTCTACTCTCTGGTTTGGAAATAATTTTGGATCACATGCTTCTGAGCATCAATCAGGGTTTGTTGGTTTTGTTATCTTTGACTTAGATTTATCCAATAAGGTTATTAACAAATCCCTTACTGAAAAAAAAAAGTCCAACATTCCCCTACTTAACAAGTGTTTAATGTCCTAATACAGAGTTATCACGGTGAACATATTTAACCATCAAGTCAGCTTTGAGTTTAATGTTAGCCCAGTGCCTGTCTAAACATACAATATTGACAAAGCTAATGCAAAGTATGGGCTGTTTAATCAGAGCAAGTGTTTTTCTATGCAAATGAACTGAGCACTCTTTTGACTTAAAAGGCAAACTCACTGCAACAGCATGAACTGAAGAAGAAGAAAAAGCTAACAGGAATAACTAAATCAATTAACACAGTGTCCATTACCTGCAGGTCAAATTACTTCCTGATTTCTATTATCTTGGATAGCAGGAAATACTTGTTTCTTAAGACATGACACAGACTACAACAAATTGCCTTGGTTCATTAAGATTATTCTTTATTATGAAGTGCCACAAAATGCTTTTGTGTTCATTGTGCTTACATTGTCTGAATACTGGCTCAAAAAAACCCAGGAGGTCCTCACTCTGCAACAGAGATCCAACCCTCCTGAGGTAAGGTGTGTCAGATATCACTATACAGCAGTAAAAATGTCTCAATCCAAAGGATTCTTTACAAACCCTCTTGCAATAAATGATTATTTAGGTTTATTACCATTCTTTAACTTGAAAATACAAAAAAGAAGAGAGGTCAAGCTAGTACAAGGTTTTTAATTCTTCTCTACCTGAATTCTAGTTAGTTTCATTGTGCTACTTTCTTTAGGGTGGAGATGACTAAAATGGAAGTGCTTAAAGAGGCCAGACCAGGAGCTTGGCCAGAGACAGACACACAGACAAACAGACTCAAAACGAATCCTTTCTCCTTTAAAAACCACTTAACAGCCACATGTCCACTTTAGCCCTAATACATTTAGACTACAGTGCAAAGTTTCAACCAGAGTTTACAATGATACAATTTGGGATAAGTAAACAGTTAGAGAAACTGCAGAGATGATACTTTCACCCTTTTTTGTCCTATTCTTACGTCTACTATCAGTGTCTGAGAAACGTGTGTAGAAAAATAAAGGTGATGCTTTTGTTCTCTTTGCGTAAAGGGAATCGCAATCATGCTTTTAACACTGTTTTTGCAGCTGTTTGCCTATTTTGTATTTATAACTGTTGTTGGGTATTTTGGCCAAAATCATACATAAAAAGGCAAAAGTGCTCGGCCATAACAGACTGGAGCGCTATGACTAATCATCTGATACAATTCAAGTAATTGCAGCTCAAATCTAGTTCATACATCAGGAAAGGAGATAAGACCTACAATTTGCTGACTCACACACTGATTCGCTCAGTCACAACAGAAGTGCTTCCTTTATATTGCCTTTAAAAAAAGTTTCTTTGTAAAATATAATTGTATTGTATTGTGTTATTGTGCGGCAAAGCATTTATCACAAACTGTAGACTTTTTGACTTTATAAAATTGTCAACCATGGCTGCCTTTGATCATTCATCTCTGAGATAAAAATTTGTTTAGCTAATGCATCCACATAACCGTGCTGTCCTTTTGTCCGTGTGCCCTTATAAACTGTGTTCAATACCAGCCAGTCCGGACTTACACTGAGTGTCTGAGGAAGCACTGCAATTACAAAAAGCTTTCTTTGTTAAAGATTCACATCTGAATATTAAACCTGTTCTATTTTTTTAATTGCTCAAGCTTCACTGTACACAAAAGTTTAGTCACCCCAAATGGCTCGTCAGCAGGCACCGTGTGCTCACATGTGAGGACGTGCACCCATGCATCTGTGCACCCGTGTTTATGTTTCTATGCGAGATTACGATGTCAACGTGCTGCATTTTATGATGAACACACAAACATTTTCCTGTGCAAATCTGTGTGTCCTCAGTCTGTCTCCTGGGAAGCTCCATGAATCTGTAGAAAAGGTTTCTGAGCTGCAGAGAACTGGGTTCAGCAACACTGGTATTGACCACCTAGGTTAAAGGTTAAATCTTCCATGGGGTCGGGGTTGATTAAAGTTAGCCTGTCCGTAGGTTTCTCGATCTTAGAGTTACCCTTCAGTTGGCCCAGTAGGGGTGAGTGGGGCCTACTGCAGAATAATCAGGACTCAGTCTGGTGTATCTACAACAGTTGTAGCTAAGCTGCAATCTGACCATCAAGCTAAAGTGCATGCTGTTCCTGTGGTTTAAGAAAGCACGCTTTATGGGTTGGAAACGAACCGGAAGAGCAGTTGAGTAATTGCATTTCGGCTGAAGTCGACTTTGGTTCAACTTCAACTAAACTTTGTTGTTAACAGATAGCAGCTGCATGTCATATATGCTAGCTGTCAATTAAGGGTGATGAATATCTTATTGCATATTTATCCAATCTGATTGCTATTTTAACCTTAACATAAAGATAAAATTGATGTTAAAACTTGGCCAACTGTGACAGGAAATACTGTTTAAACACATTTAAGTGTCATTTTGCCATCTCATAAACATCAGTAAACCACATGAATTTTGATGTATGGCCAATTATCCAATCTAAGTATAATGAAAAGGCCTGAGCCAAAGTAAGGCCTTGTTTGTTTTTGTTAACAATTAAATCACTAGAGCTATTGCAGAGCAGGGCAGTCAGGGTCATACAGTAGTTATCCTACAATAGGCCTCTCACCCAGCAGGCAGCTGATCCCAGCCTCTCTAGTCTACATCCTACATTAGTTCTACTCACTAAGAGGCAGGCAGTGCATAACAAGAGAGGAAAGACAGGACTTTTCTTTTTGATACTCTAACACTACATTGGCATGTTCCCTGATGTCTGTAATATTAGTATTTTTTCTGTTTATGACTATAGGTGAAGTAAAACATACCTGATTTTTAAACTGCTATACAGTAGTAGGTAATACTTCATAACTTCATCATAAAATACCATGCATTAAGTGATTATTGCTTTTAAAGAGTCCTATGGAGGCTCCAAGAGAAAAAAATAATAATATTGCCCTCGGGTTCTAGCTATAGGATTTTGGCAAAAATCATAAGCTTTTTATGATGTTGGCATAGGTTTTCATAATTTTTTTCTGTTTTGATTTTTTTTTTTTTTGCATGCAATAACGTTAATAAGAAAAAAGGTATTAACAACATAATAGGAAAAAATAGTACTCAAAAAAGTGACATATGCTTTGGCCTGTAGTGGTAAAAAGAGGTTGGCAAATATCCTACATACATATACAGAAATTAAAGTGCAACAAATAATGGCAACACTTTTCATTGTTATCAAATCAAGTATAAACACATAAAAAAGAAAAAAATGTCAAAACAAATAAATCAATAAATAAATAAATAGTATTTTGACCTCAGTAGTGGAGAGAATATGGTCACTTGGTGCAGCAGAGCATTATTATCATTATTATTACTATTATTATTACTATAATTCTTCCAAAAAAGAAACAAAATCAGAATGAAAAAACTTTCACTGCATTTGAGTGCAGGGAGGAAACTAGTAGCTATAGGCTTACTATTGTCTTTGTCGTCATCCTCATCGTCATCCCTTTTTCCAAAATATACGGAGTCATACTGTATCTAGAAGCCAGGAGGAAGTCAGTATTAATGTCTCCATCCTCAATGGACAGAGGAAGAGGACGTGAAGAGTTTTGTTTTTGTTTGTTTTTTTGAGGAAGTGCATGCGTCGATCAGTTAAATCCTTAAGTGGGCAAATCTCAAGGAGAAAAAATTGTGCTATCTTCATCATATTCATTATCACGAATAGGCTCCAAGGGAGGCGAGGTGGGGGAGGGGGCAGAGGGCCAGTGAGGAGGGGTGAGGAGGGAAAGCAAGGTCACATTCTGACCCAAAAATATATTGTTTGTGTCTGCAGTTAAGTCCGTAAGGGTAATTGTAATTCACGTCTGCAGTTTTGTCTCGTTTGATCTATATGGGGGGGTCATGCATCTAGGGGGCCGAGAGGAGAGAAGGGGCCTTTGAAGCAGGCAGACTCATAGTGCTTGTTCAGGTAACTCTTGAGCGCGAAGGTCTTGTTGCAGCGTTTGCACTTGAAGTGTTTGAAGGCCGAGTGGGTCTGCATGTGAGCGCGCAGGTTCGAGCGGTCTGCGAAAGCCTTCCCGCAGTGGGCGCACCCAAACGGTTTCTCCCCTGTGTGCGAGCGCATGTGGCCCTGTAAAAGCCAAGGTCGGCTGAACGCCTTTCCGCACACGTCGCACTTGTGCTTGAGGTCATGAGTGAGCAGGTGCATGGCCATGGCGGGCATGGACACGTACACCTTCCCGCAGGTCGGGCATTTCTTTGCCAGCTTGCTGTCCAGCGAGCGATGCGTTTGTTTGTGCCGGCTCAAGTTGGAAGACGTGGCGTAGGTTTTGCCGCACTCGTTACAGGTGTGCCTCTGGATGGTCCTGGGGCTGCTGAGAGCTTTCCTCTTCGAGCGGCCATCGGTGATGAAGAAGGCATCGACTGTGTAACCCTCGCTCACTGCAGCGTCTCCATTGATATAACCATCTGTGAGTTCTGAGCCAGGGCTGTCAGGAGACTCGGAGTCGGGAGCCCCATAGTCACTGTGGATACCGTCGTAGAGAGGATCAGGAGAGGGGACCTTGATGCCGCTGTCACTCTCACCATCGTACACAACAGGGCTGATGTAGTCACTGATGTAACCAGCTGTTAATGGAAAACAGACAACAGTATTAGCATTTTGAAAAGAGAGCTCATCTTAACATGGTATGGAAATTTAGTGGTGTACAGGACTTGACCAAAACATTAGTTACTGGTGCCCCTATTGACATAACTTGATAGGTAGTAAAGAAACTGCTATGTTAAGATTAAGGTGGCAGAACATTTTCTCTGATCACAGAGAGATCCATACCAACAGGAAATGTGAAGGGCATTAATTCCTGCACGCGGAGAAAACTGCAGGAAACACATGAATAAGTCCAGATTAGCATTAAACTGCTGTAGCCTGCTAGACAAGCTTATCTTTCAGTACAGATACAGTAATGACAGAGATTCAGTACGCTGACCAGAATTACACAATCTGAATTGGTGGAATTAAATAAGCGCTTACTCACTGATGCAAACTATTATAATATGCCATTTGGGATATACAGCTGGCTTTACACAGCTGTGTGATGTTTTCCCCTGAATCTTCTTCCTACTCGAGTGCATTTATGTTTATAATAAAGACATAGAGATGGGATAAATATTTCAAACAGCTGGTTCATCCCACCAGTAACTTGTTGCTGACATGTTACTGTAGAAACACAAGGAAGCCTCCACCAAGTGTTATGGGCAACAACGACAAAAAAACAGTGACATGACAGGTGTTACTGTATTATATTTGATGAAAAACCGATTTGAATTTCCTTTTAAATAAAACCACATATGGCACCAAAGTATGTGAAACATAAGGCAACAGTAAGATCTATTCCTCATCTCACTCTAAATGTAGAGATATAGATTTTAAGAGGCTTTTCAAGTGTGAGTGAGCACACCACCGTAACACTGCCACATCTGTGTCCAAGTCAGATCCCTGCATTTGTCTTGCAGATATGACAGTCTCTGTAATCAGCTCACAAACAGCAGATCAGCAGCAACAGGAGCTGCACGTAAAAAAATGTGAATAGACATTTTAAAATACTGAGCGTTAGTCATTTGCCTGCATAACTGTGGACCTTAGCGGTGCATTGAAAGGGTCTGCAGGGTTAGGGTTTGTTCAGGGATAATTCAGCAATACATTTCCCTTAGCCATCAAAGGCTGCAGTCAAGACACTTCTTCTGTAAATGGTAAATGCACACAAGCTGACCCTGAACTCGAGAGAGCTGATTTAGCGTGTGAAAATGAGCATCAGCACCACGGACAGATCCAGTGCAGTGCGTGTCAGGGGCACGATGACGGCAGGCCTGCAGTACCGGCTTGTGGTGTGGTGTTTCTTTTCTTTGTTTCACAAATCTGTGGAGTTGATGACTTGGAGGAAAAGCTTTAATTACAGGAATCCATTCAAAATCTGTACAGGGACACACAGCACAGTCAGCTTATGCTCCTGTTCCCTGATGATTGATGCATTTTTGGAGAAAAATAACGCTCATTCAAATGTTATGTGGAAAATACTACATATGTACTTCTTTAATGTGTACTAACCAGCATTATATATAAACAAATGGGTCATACATTTTTAGATTTAAGCGTAAATCAATACCTTTGTCAAAATGCACTTGTTGTACACTGTTGTTTATGTTTTTAATATGGATGGACAGGTTGGATAAGTTAATAGCTCCAATTCATCCTTAATTGTCCCTGAAGACAAGCTAATAGTGGCAATATTAGCTGAGCTTATATCAAGCTGCTCCAACAAAAACTATCAATAGAAACACATTAGGTTCATCACATAATAGAGTGTAAAAATGAACTGGAACAATAACCAACCTATAAGATAAGATCCAACTAATCAATGTTTTTGAGAGGCTGTTATTATGATGAAAGCACGAAATAATGACCACAGGTTTTGTGACACCTGCGTCGTAGATTCCTGTGCTCATTACTTATGTAGTCTCGGTAATGAACAAGCAACAAGCTCCATGTGACGCACATATTCTATCTCTCCACGTATGATCACAGCCATGTAACATCCACTACAACGTCCCGTCACATCATTCACTCACAGGACGCAGGGCGGGACATAAATTATTCCAAAGCTGGTTCGTTCAAGCAGAAGGTTGTTCCCAACACTGCGTTCTGCTGTGGGCTGACTCTGCTCCGAGCCATGTAGAAGCTGCATTAAGCTGTTAACATCGCATGTTAGGGATGGAGACAAAAGGTGGCCGGGACAGGCTGAACAGGCGGCTGATGGCGTGTGAGACCTAGCAGGGCTTGTTAACTTCGACGTCATAAATACATCGCTGACAGCTTTCTTGCTTTACGTGCTGAGAATCACAGACAGGTCCGCGCATGGGACGCACATGTTAGCCTGTATATGACACTGGGACGGGAGTCATGCGGTCTACACGGGCAGAGGCATCGCTCTCTTTCTTTTCTTCCCCCTGTAAAATGTGACGCACATAGTTGCAGGTTGTGCGGAAGTTTGCAGCTTTGGAGGAGCACAAAACAGCCACTCATTTTGAGTCTTTTCGGGATAATTACAAAAGTCACCCTCATATGGCTAAAGAAACGTCTGAAAATGGTATAAGAGAAGAAATGCATCCACATTCAACAGTTACAGCGTCATAGCCACGGTGCAGAAATCTGCCAACACTGCAAAACTGGGACAGGCACACCTGTACAGAGCACGAGGGGGAAGGGCCACGCACAACGTCGAAAGATGAGCCTGAGATGAGACTCGTTTTATATGCAAAGAAGAAAGCAATGTTTCAGGGAAACACTAAAAACCTGAGCGTTTTACAAGACAACGTTGCTATATAAAGGATGTTAAAACGATGTGTATGCTTCACCTGCAGGCGAAGGTGAAGACTTATGTCAGAAGACCATTATGCAGCTTTTACACACACACACACACACACACACACACACACACACACACACACACACACACACACACACACACACACACTTATCGGGAGATAACCACGGTGTTCCATCAGATTATTTTCTGCAAACTCAGAGCTACATGGGAGGCAGCTCTTGTGCATCTCAAACATCACCCCGAGCTTGCAGAAGCATAACCGCAAAGGGTTTCGACTAAAACCAAGTGAAAGTGAGCTCGATATGAATAACCACTGTCCCGTTTCTGTCTCCTTTAAGCTTACTTACACTGCGAAGGGAGAGAAAGACCCCGCTGGGTGTAAGCCAGAATCGATGAAACATGCGACGCGCTTGATTTAGTTGATTTCACAAGTGACCTTTTCGCTTCGGCGGCAGCTCAACTCCTAGAGTTGAGCCCAAACGCTTCGACCGAGGATAATGTAACTTATGTACCCCGGTAAATAAAGTCTTAGACTGTGCGGTGTGGTAACATCCAGTTATCAGAGTGCATAGTTTTATGAGATTGACAGGTCTTCTGTGTTTTACTGTCTGAGCTCTTTTGCAGAAGTGAAGCAGCATGCAATTCTTTCACAGTCTGTGCTATTGATAACGCTTTGCTCCACTTTGATATTTTTCAATGCGCTGATTAGTGGAGGGCTTTGAAGCTTTTATTACCCGTGAGAAAAGTAACAAGCGTGTGGTAACTCTATGCTGTCTGATGTTTTGTAATTATCTGCCTTGATTACACCCACATCACCCCACAGGTAGCCAGCCACTCTGCAATAAGTTTCAGAGGTTATTGATGTTAGATGATGCTATACGCAAGATAAAAGGTGAAGAAAAAACGAAATGCTGTGCTGATACACTCTGAGTTCACGTTTACATTTTATAGTTATTGGTTGGCAGGAATGTGCACCGGTGTATCAAGCCCCAGGGTCAATTTTTAACGACCAATCACAGGAGGGAATCCCTTTAAGGCACAACAGGTAAATCCTGTTGAAGTCTCAGTCTTATTTCGGAAACATGTTCCCACCTTCGCCAACCTCCTCCTCTGTGAAATCGATTTTCTTCCGAGACACCTGTTAGTGCGCGCTGTGTAGGCTGCATGACCTACCTTTGTCATGTAGCCGCAGGCTGAGGTCTGTCCTGTGCCGGTAGGCGTTCTCCAGATCCGCCCCGGTGGAGAAATCATCCAGTTTCACCTTTTTTACCAGGAAAGACCTTGGCATGGTGGTGAGACACCGACAAGCTGCGCACACACACGCACTCACAAACACAACGACCCACACTCGCAAACACAGCCGATCGCCGACAGGCAGGCCAGCGTGGTGATTCGCCCGTGACACACCAATCAGACCGGCGGGCCGGGGGAAGATTGTCTTCAGATTGGGGAGAAAGCGCGAGCCTTGAATTGATCCGGTGAAAGAGTTGACGATCAACAAGCGCTTGTGTGTTCTTCCTCTTCTGCTCCGGTCTCTCGCTGTCGTCTGTCCGCCCCGTTTAGTCCTCGCGCACAGGAGGAAAGAAATGCAACTTCAGCACCGGACAGCTCCCTCCGAGGCGCGGGGAGGGGGTACGGGGGAGGCGAAGGGGTTGCCTCGTGCTCTTTTGAGCTCGCGGGAAGGCTGCAGACCAGGGGACAGAGGGCTCGCGAGCAGTCAGGGGAGATAAATAAATAAATAAACGAAACAGGCGATGGAAGACACCCCGCAACGCGCTCGGGCCTCTTTAAAGAAGAGGAAGAGGAGATGGAGCAGGGAGAGGAGGAGGAGGAGGAGGAGGGAGGGAGGGATGCGAAGAAAACAAGAGGGAAAATTGAAGGATAATTTTTGGAAGCTTTTCAGTAAGAGAAAAAAAATCGGTCGGACACCTCGTCCTCCCCTCTTTGCCAGAGAAATTAGTCCTTTATTCCACCTGATGACGACCACTCAGGCCGGTAAGAAAAAAAAAGAAATCACAGTAAGACTCCCTGCGGACGGATACATCAACAGCATCCCTTCTTTCTCTCCTCTCTGTATCCCTCTCTCTCTCTCTCTCTCTCTCTCTCTCTCTCTCTCTTCCCCTCGTCTCTCTCTTTGCAGCTTCCGCGAGGTGTTCCCGTGAGTGTGCCGTCTCGCGATCAGCTGTTGGCATTTATACGGCGCAGTGAGAGAGAGAGAGAGAGAGAGAGAGAGAGAGAGAGAGATGGGGGGGGTGGATAGACGCACGAGTAGAAGGAGTGCTTAATTTAATCCATCCCACATCCCCGGGGAGCGACGACTGGCCCGGATGATTTATTGAAGCTGTTATCACCCCCCCTTCTTTCTCTGTCTTTCATTCTCCTTTCTCCCCTTCTCTTCGTTTGTGTGTGTGTGTGTGTGTGTGTGTGTGTGTGTGTGTGTGTGTGTGTGTGTGTGTGTGTGTGTGTGTGTCTTTGAAAGAGAGAGAGAGAGAGAGAGAGACGCCATGTTTTGAGGAGATAAGACTGAAAATTATTGTTATGGTTTTTTAAGCTCATCGATTTGATTGCGCTATCGCGGCGTGTAACACGAATTTTAAATATTGTCCCATTGTGCACGATTCTTAGCAGTCCATGTACTTTCGTTTTTTTGGGTCTCCCCCTACATTTGAGCATATTGTATCTTTTCTTTCTCTCTCTCTCTTTCCTTTCCCATCACATAGATTTTACGGCGGAATATTAACTAGCATGCTGAGAGCCTACTAATTATCATTAATGTCGCCCCGAAGGCAAATGGTTGCAGACCAAATGGAGTGTTTTACAGTGGCTGAAGGTAGAGTACTGTCAGCTCCAGGGTCACACCGGGTTCACTGAAAACTTTTCCTGCAAGATGTCGATATTATGTAATAACAACCGCGATCTTTTAAGATGAATGAATCACATGTATTCAGACTTTTCAAGTTCCATGAGTATGAGATTAATTCAGGTTATTTCACTGTGAAGTGGAAGAGGGGAAAGTCATCATTTCAATCAGTGTTTTAAATTTGAGTGTCATGCATGATCTAAAATGTGGCTTTGCATGGGCTGACACAATGATTACACACTGCTGTGTTGCTTTGGGCCTAAATGCAAGTGCAAATGTCTAAGATTAAAGGTAAAGTGTTGCTTTAAGTTTGTGAACAGCTGGGAAGTTGATAAACATCTGTTACAGGTTAGAGGGAGCTCAGTGGATAAGTCAGATCCAGAGAGAACACACTTAAAGATCACCAGTTTGTCCTTTTAATAACTGGTGTTAGAGGTTATTGGTGGTAATACGGTCTGCATAAACTTGGTTTCACCTAAACCAAAATCTGTGGGAAATTTGAGGGTAAAAACATTTAGCTTCAAAGGTATTAATTAAAATTTAAATAAACACATCACTTTCTTAATAAATGCTTTATTGTGTGTTCAATCATCTCTTTCTCATTCAGAGAAAAATATTGCATTATCGCATTGTCATTATTAGATTAATAGTACTGTTCTCCAGTACAGCTCCAAAACTATTTTTATTTGAGGAATATCAACATGTGAGGAAAAATTATTTGCCAGATAAATATTAAAGATTTAGACTATTTATGTCTAATGACAGAAACGTAACAAAAGGGATTTTTGTCGGATATTTATTTATTTTTTAGCTATGAGGATCATCCTTGACTAAGACTTTTTTTAATCTTCAATCTTTCTTTTGAAGTAAATTAACTCATAATCTCTGTCAGACAGACAGATAGAGAAGGACAGCACACGGATGTCAAGTTAGAGAGGCAGATTTGGAGAAGGAGGGGTTTATTTTCTTTGTTTGCAGTGATGATAAGAGCTTGTTTGAGCTCAGTGGATGGATATCTAAGGACCGGAGGAGTCATGTGAGCAAAAAAGTCATGTGAGCAAAAATAAGTGTGCAGAAGTTCAAGGTGGTTTGGTGTGACTTGTATGTATGTGCACCTTATATTGATTACAGCCCATGTGACCAGTGCAGTCTGTGTGTTCAGTATTTTTTGATGATAAATCATGACTGTGAAAGCATTCTGTGGATTGTGTGTGTGTGTGTGTGTGTGTGTGTGTGTGTGTGTGTGTGTGTGTGTGTGTGTGTGTGTGTGTGTCCATCTGTTGTCCTTAATCAGGGAAAGAGCAGATGAGTTCCGTCACCTGGAGACTGGCTCAGGGAGGTCCAATTAAACACACAAACTCACACACACACACACATACACACACAACTGGCCTCACACATGAACACACAACACACAACACCCTCTACAACAACTGTCAGTCGACTAAAATAACCCACAACATTAACAATGTGTTTCATCATCACTAGTGGATATGTGGGTACACACACATACACACGCTGACAAACACATATGGACTAATAAGACACACACACACACATCCGATGCACTGAAACAGGTCTTAGTACACACAGGCACACTTCAGACACATGCATAAAGGTTTAAAGTGCTTCCTGTGTTTAGATTAAGTATTAGTTGACATTCAGCATATTGAAAATTAGTTTTACTCTTAATTCAAATGCCAAAGCATGCTAGGCGTCACTCATTGTGTCTGTATCAGACCCAGGAAGTGAGAGTAATTTCTAAAGATATTTCACTGCAAAGTACATGAGTGTGAACTGTAGCCAAAAGTGGAAAGCTCTGGGTGTTCTCTGTCTGCTGTCATCCTCACACTTCGCTAACAGCGCCATACTTTATTTTTAGGGAGGTTTTTAATTTGTGAGGAATATATATATGTGTGTACTTACTGTTTGAAATGTTTGAATGGTGTCAAATGTGTACCTTTGTGTGTCTTATTTATTATTGCAGTAGAAATAGAAGTGATTACACTCCTCATAATTTAAGGGGAGCTCCCTTGCCTCCTTCCTGTGACTGCATTACTGTTTTAGTAAAGTTTAACCTTGTAGTTTCTGTCAAAGAGCACCCAAAGCATTTGTTTTAGGTATTTTTCTCCACCAGCACCCACAGAGGCTGACATTATGCAATGTCCTTCACACTGTCCGAGCTGTCACGGAGACTCTGACTTCCACTGATAATGGTTGTGCAAAGAGCTGGACTGTGCAGTAGTCCATGGACAGCCACTGGCACTATGGCTACTTGTATACCTCCTGATTGTTGCTGGAGCTGAGCACCACTGATTTTTGGGGAGGGGTTTTAGAGGCTCACTGATCTTCTTGTATCCTTTTTCCATTTTTGTGAAGTCTTGCGGTTGGATTTTTCAATTCCTCTGCTAATTCTCTTCGATGAAGTAGCACAGTGCAGAGATACAGACACCATCATCTCCTTTTTGTTTCACTGATGTTTTTTTAATCACAGGTGTAATTAGTTTCACTGCGTTGGGTTTCCACTTGTTTAACAATATAGTTTTCCTTAAGCATTTTTTAAAGAAAATGAAATATTTTTTACTTTAAAGGAAAACCGTGCTCTTCAATTTTGAAATTAGACAGGTATTTGGAGCCGATACGACTTTGAATCACGTAACATGTAACGAATATTGCTCAGGGGTGCACTCACTCCTGTTGTAATCATGTCATGATGTTTGTTTTACATTATAAGACTCATAATGATTCATAGTGCCAGAGAAAAGGACCTTCTATATATTTTTGTTTTAAACTAAAAATAGAAAATGAGGCAGTATTGTCGTTACGTAAAGAGTGATCCATCCACTGTTAAGGTAACATTTTCTTCCATTTTCCCCTGTTTTTCTGTGTGTGTGCACATTGTAAACCCTGTTAAAGCAAATTCTTTAATTTGAATCTTGAGCAAAGAAAAAAAAACTGGCTTAACGTGTGTGTGTGCATGTGTGTGTGCGTGTGTGTGTGTGTGCGTGTCAGGCCTGAGGTTAGTCGTGATAGATGTCCGGTGCATTTTAATTGCCGCGGTGCCACGTCAAAGGACGACACCTGTGTTGTACACCAAACACAGAGACGCTGCCCATCTGCTCTGTGTACATTTTGAGTGAGGATGTGTGTAGGTGGATGTAGGTGGGTGTACAGGCAGCCATGCGACAGGCAGGCAGCATGTGCAGGTCCACTTGTTTTCCATCATTGTATAAACAGACCTAATTTTTTCAGATGTATCTCTCATTATCATATCTCACCCCTGTGTGACTACACATCTGCAGTATTTAAGCATCTTTCAGTATCACTCAGTGTATCAGCATTACATTTAACTTATTATTTGTGTTATAATTTTATTGTTATCATGTGGTTTGGGTGGGGTTTTTTTTCCTCACTTAAAACAAAATATTTCAAGTGTCAAAAATCACATTTCTGCCTCTTTCCCACTCTCTGTCTCTTTTTGCCTCTTATTTCGTCTTTCCTGAAGGTGAGTCTCTGTTCCGTCCTAAAGCTGTTCTGTCGCAGTAACGCTAAATATTGCTGAGCAGTTCTTCTCATCAGGCACACACATACACACACACATACATACACACATGCACACTTGCAGACACGCAAAAGTGCTGGGCTAGGGGAGAAATGTGGCCTGTTTCTTTGCAGTTTTTGATGACTCCCACTGTACTGGTGAAACAGAATGCAGTGTACATTAGCACAGGATAGAGTGTCCCAAAACGGAGGAGAGGAGAGGAGACGAGAGGAGAGGAGAGACATTTTTTTATGGTTGAGATGATTTCATTTGATTTATGATTCATCTCAGCTTGAAAAGATAAAGAGATCATATCTGTGGGTTGTACAGGGTGGGTTAAATATCAGACAGTATCACTCTAATTCACTATACATAACTATGATCAGTTGATTCCAATAAAAAGGGATCATTCTATATTTATTAAACACTTTTCATGCCAAGAGTGACTCTGTCAGTGACTTCAAACAGGATAAAACAGTTATCCTTGCTCGTTGCAGAGTACTGACATCTGCCTTTCAGCAGCTTAGTAATGAAGAATTTATGTCCTGTTTGTGTCATTTGAATCCAAATAATAGTGTAAAAGCTACAAGCTGTAGCACAGGTTGCATGCAGGATTACCGCTTTAGTGGCTCCACTTGCCTGTGTCACTGTTAGGTTGCCAGATTTACCTCACATAGCCCCTGAAAAATCACAACCTATTACACTCTGGGTTTCTGAAGGAAACCAAATATAATATGTTCACTAATCATCTATAGAGGTGCTGGTAGGCAGATTTTATTACATTTCGACAGAGCTGTTTCCCCTTTAAGTCTATGTGTTAAATAATTCTAGCTGTCTGCTGGCTCTAAGTTAATACTGAACGTATGAACACATTAGGGGTATTGATTTTGCTATCTAACTCATGCCGAGAATTTGAGCGTACATGTTATCTCCATAAAATATCCCATTATTACTATACGAGAAAGAGGATCAATGCTATGGTTGAAAAATATAAACCAAATAGACAACAACAATAAATCAGTCATTTTATTTTGTGGTGCAGGACTTTGTCCATTAATATTCAGGGTTGGTAGTGAAATCATATGTCGAGGTGTTCTTAAGCAAAACACGTTACTCTCACTGTGTAGATTAATATACATTTACTGGCCACTTTGTTAGGTACACCTTTCTACCACTGTTGCTTTCTGAACTGTTTTAATTCTTCATGTCACAGATTCAACAAGGTGCTGGAAACATTCCTCAGAGGGTTTGGTCTATATTGACACGATAACATCACAAAGCTGATGCTTATTTGTCAGCTGCGCATCCTTGATATGAATCTGCTGTTCCACCACAACCCAAAGGTCGTATATCGGTTGAGATCTGGAGACTGTAACATACATGAAAATAATCTAATTTTGAAATAAAATATCTCCCTCTGTTACTGCAGCTTCTGCATGCGTGTCCTGTTCATGTTTTGGAGAGACAAAGCGTGAAATGGACACGCTATCGGTAACGGGTTGCATCAGCCTGTCAGTCACCAACAAATGTGCCACATTTAGATTAACCTTAATCACTTTTCTTCCCCATTCCGATGCTCAGTTTGACCTTCAGCAGGTCATCTGGACCATGCCTACAGTGCATAAATGCACTGACTTGCTGCCATGTCACTGGCTGATTGAAAATCTAACCCAGTGGCTGATGAGTGCATATGTGAGGAAACTAGAGAAATAGTGGAGCAATAAAGTAGAAAGCCATTATATATTCAGTCTATATAACATCATACCACTTTATTGATTTAAAAAGCAAAAGTGCATCGGCATCGACATTCAATCAGTTTTCATACAAATTAATATTTTTGTTCTTCTCATGACAGAAACTGTGATTGCGTCCAAATGTATAAATCAATTCTTCTTCAGTCTTTTGGTCTCGCCAGCTCTCCAAAGCTAACAAGAAGCTTCATTTCATAAATAAATCTGGAAAACTATATAGGATCAATGAGCTCTCGTAAAACTGTTTAATGCAGTTGGATTGTGTATGTAATGAAGTGATAACAGAAGATTTCACACTCAGCAGAGTGGAGATGAATGCTTCTGACATTTATTTCCGTTGTAGGAGACAAACAGTACACGTATTCTCCAAACAAACAACTCGTGTTCAGACACAGACTGCTTGCTCGGTTGAAAAAGCACTCGGGTAGCCTTTCTGTGTATTTCCCTAAACTCCTTCTGACCCACAATGCTACTGTGAGAGATATTTCTCTTCCTCTCTCTATCTTGGGGTAATTGTGTGAATCAGGAGAGATTGCATTTACCCAGACAGCTGAGTGGCGAGCTGGCAGGGTAATAAATGGCCTGATAACCAGCACTACTCTGATCCCTCTCAACGCAGAAATAAGAACAAAAAAAAAAAAATCATTACCTCCTTCAGACAGGCCTATTCTGCGATGTCGCCTGTGATAAAGAGATACATATTTCGGAAACACAAGGTGGCAGGAAGGAAAGGAAAAATGGGAGAAGGGATGAGAGACAGAGTGATATCTTAAGTAAAACAGTTATGACAACGTTCCAGGTAACAGTTTTATTTATTTTACAGATTGCCCCATTTCTTTGATGTTTTTGAAACAAGGAGCCTGAAACCAGATACAACAATGAAATGGAATAGTGTCAGTGCCAGGGTTTTGTGTTACATCCTTCCTCTGCAGCAAACGACTTCACGTGGGAGCTTTAACAAAAAAATCAGAGGATGTGTGACCTGTTTCACATTACCTTTAGTTTGTGTCCATCCTGACTGTGTGCACCTCTTAAGCAAGATCAAGCCAATCAAGGAAGTAATCAAAAAATTTGGAAGTGAAATGATACCAGTAGACCCACACACAGTCTCAGCAGTGTATGCAAATGCAAGCTCTGGCTTTGAAACTGGCATTACTTATTTAGCTTGCATTCATGTACAGTACAAAGGCAGTCGCTGCAGCATCAGGTTGATGTTTTTAGGTTTTTGTTTGTTCCAGGACTTGATCACATGACTACAAAGCTATGCAGACAACAATTTGTGTCACACTGAGGCAGATCTGTCCGTAGCTCCAAGAGTAACTGGGAATAAAGACGAGTTTCAAAGAAATACATTTTGATCTCTAAAGCCGCTATAATCAGTATTTAGATCACTACGTGTACATTTCAGGGCGATGAAGCTGCAGAGAATTATTACTTGACCTTTGCTGGGCGTTTAACCGTCCTTAAGCCCAGCATTGTTTTCAGCCAGAGCAGGCAATTCTTCTCAAATGAATAGAAAGCCCTAAAAAGACTGGTGTTTCCCCAGGAGAACAGAAGAGTTTAACTGGACTAAGTGAGCAAAAACACAGCTTCAGACTAATGTCCAATAAATAATAACTGCTTGGGAACAGCCCAAGCAGCACAGCGTTGGAAAGTGAGGACAATTCCAAATACCCTGGAATCCACATCCACATGAACCTGATACAAACCAGTCACGGAAATACTGTCGATTAAAAGGCCCGACAGCACCACTGAACCCTCAAGCCCTTCAGCCTAAGGCCTCAAATCCCAGTGGACCTCAAGTGAAACGCCACAGAGAACCTTCTGACAGGCTGCTTCACCACCTGGTGCCTCAACCACATCAGCAAGCACTTTAAATCTTGTAGAAAGCAGAGCATGTGGGACAGCACATAACTGGGTGCAAGCTCTGCAGCCTGCAAGAGCTGCACACCCAATGGTGGCTCAGGAAGTACCAGAGAGTCCCAGAGTCTCCCTAAAATCTCTGGAAAGTGATACAAGATTGACAAATTGTGCATCAGCAGATTGAAGAGGGTTTTTTTTTTTTTTCAATAACTCATAGGACCACACACACAGATTCAAAACACAAAAAATAGGAAAAAACTGCACGGTTATTCTTTTAATTATATTTTATTTGTCATAATGAAGCATCCCAGCTTGCATGATTGTCCACATGACCTCACAACTTTTTATAACCAAACAAGGAACAAACACTGACTGGAGTCAGCGTTTTCTGTTCTCGTGACATAAACCATCCTGCTGGTACAAGACTTGATTCTCAAACTTCAAATACACCTAAATGGTTCCAGATTTTGGTCTTCAAGTTTAACCACCCCACTGACAAACTTTGTTCTGTTTGTTAAAACGCTCTTTATAAAGTCTTCTAATCATGGCTCTGAAGAGTGCAGTATGAACAGCGCTCAGTGCTGGCGGTAACATGGAGCGAATATGTTTCTTATTTCAAAATCATCAAAAGGAGCCAGATAACCCCTCAGTGGCTACACAGGCTCACTGCTCTTGCTCCCTTCTGGTCTCCTCCTCCTCCACCTCTCAGAGTGTTTCCAATATTATCAGGGGTTTCATCCCTTTGTTCCATCTACACCACTATTGCTTCTGCTTTTTTTCCAACCCCATCTCACACACAAGCAATCTGTCTCAGAAGCAAACACTCGCTCACACACACGCATATGTGCTATCCTGATTACAAATACACATAACCACCCTGAAGGGCACGTGCACAGCACAAACCCCTGCTCATGCACACACTCGCACATGCCCTGCGTGAATGTTCGCCTGAGGCTGGAGCTTCAGTAGCCGCCTGATGTTCCATCAGCAGGACAGCACATAACTATTCCAGCAAACTACGACTCGAATCTTGCAATGTTTTGTCAATACCGCTAAATCAACTTTATTTGCCCCCAAAGGCCAAACGGTTTACAAACGCACTTCTATTATGAACAAATGAACTTTGAATGAACCCATTACATGATGTGTTTTTTTACTCACGTTGTTGTTGTTTTATTTATCTATTTATTTTACAAAAGTGCCCCTGCCTATTTTCTGTTACAGCAGACTAGCCCTCTGAGGTGCCACCAAACTCTGTGTCACCACATGTAACGTGACTGTGGATTTAATGCTTGTTTCACAACACAAAAGCATGATGTACAGTCAAATAAACCTCTGTAGGTGCAATGTCGGGAAGGTTGTGAACAGACGTGACAGCCGAGAAATGTGAAAGGAATTGCATTTACATAAATATAGCGGGGAAAGCTACGAGAAGGTGAACGATACAGGTGAGTGAAGACTTGACTGTTTCTAATTCTGGGACACAGGCGGTGAGGTCTGTCTCCAGGGTTTCTCCCAGTGTTTGCAGAGTGTCATGTGAAAATGTCGCCTCTGTAGTGCGTTTTGTGTAGCGGTGACCTTTTAAGGATCACAAGTATGCAGGAGCTCCACAACACAAAGAAGCCAGACTGTTGGAAGTAGATTATGTTTAGGTTTAAGGAGAAGGACTGAATAATACAAACTATCCGGGGGGGAAGTGTTCACTGAAAGGAGTCACAATGCCATCGCAGCTTTCATGCCTCAGTGACTTGAATTATTTACATTTTTTTCTTTTCAGTTTTATTTATATGGCATCACAACAACAGTCACCTCAAGGCGCTTTATATCGTAAGGTTAAGACTCTGCAATAATAGACCGAAAACTCCAACAATCACACGATCTGCTTTGAGCAAACACTGGCGACAGTGGGAAGGAAGAACTTGATAATATGAGTCAAGTTTCATATTATCATTATTCAATATTATTGCAACCTCAAAACATTTAAAACATTTTTCAATATACTGAGTTTTGCAATAATATATAATGTGACTGATCACCTGTTTCTGATGTCCCCCACAGGTAAATTTGTCAATATCTATTTTATACACGCGATAAAGTTATCAGTCTGTTCCTTTCACTTCCGCTGTTTTTATTCTTGGACGATCCTTGAGCGCAACGATTCTTGTGCATCCTGCCACACAGGTAATTTACATTACTTGTTTTTTTTTCTTTGCATTTTCCCTTCTTTGGTGAAGGGGACTCCTCAGATGACAAAACACAGGTGTGTTCCTTTATATATAATCTGAAGCTGCTGACTCAAATTAAAATTTACCTCCACAGCATGCAAATGCCTTCAGGTTCTCGTCTCAAACTATGTGTCCCACATGTGTAAAACATGATTAAATAGAACGGGAATGTCCATTGTATTCAGACACTGTATTTAAGATAGAGGGGCAACATGGCCCAAACCACAAACCGGCACCAGCTCCTACGTATTGTTAATGGATTACTTCTAAGTTTGTGAGAATGCATCAGATTGCTGAAAGATGTAATTACACACAAATCACTGTATATGTATGTATAAATTATTCTTTTCTTTTCTACTAAATAGATTTGTCAAAATTATTGACTGTACCTTTAAGAAAAGATGAACGTATTAGTATAAACAAAGGTGATTCATTTGTTAAATTTTGCTCTACTAACAGCTTCTTTTTAAGGCTAATTTAATCAATCACGTTTATGACTAAAAGGAAAATATTACGGCCATAAAGTATTAAAATTAATTATGTTATTTCCTTTTTGTCTCTGCCATTGTTTTGACTGTGATCCTAATAATAACCATAAATATGTCATATACAGTTAAAATATCATAGAAATGATAGGATAAATAATGGATTATTTTTCTTTTCACTGGTGTTTTCCTCACTTTGCACTTTAGAGACTTATAATAACTAGGAAAGTAAGTAAAATAAGTACTTAGTAAATTAAATGTTGCTTCACAGCAAGAGGGTCCTGGGCACCTATGGGGTTTTCTCTAAACCCCTTCCTGCTACTATCAAAAAACATGTTGGATTAATGCTGCATTTATTTGGCCCAGGACACTCATAATTAACACTGGAGCTCTCTAGATTAGGTTCTTATGTTTTTTTAGTTTAAACATGCCCTCAGCTATAGCTGGCAATGGAATATGTGCAATAAATTAAGAAGACCAGCATGGAAAAACTTATATACTGACGTTGATTAAGTAGATGTCAGAGCTGAACCTGCAAGGTTAGGCACACACAAATGAAAACTCAGATGTCTCCTGGTGGGTTGGACTTCTGTATTTGACACTGAATCTATTTGAGAACTCACTAAATAATAACCATGATTATCACTATGGCCAGATCCTGTACTGAAAGAGATTTCCTATTTAAATCCACTTCCTGCAATATGTATCAAGTGATTCAAAACACTCATTTTAAAAAGTTATTTGTGAATCAACCAGCACTTTCTCTTGTCTTGTTGTATGCAAGTCACTGCACTATTTTAAAATACTGCTAATTATAAAATGACCATATGATCTTCCATATGGCTCATTCTAATTGCATCTCTTCTCATCTGTCATTACACACTGATAATCAGCTACAGCTTTCTCTGTGTTTATACCTGTTCTTTTTCAGTCAGCTTTTTGTGCCTCTGCTCACGTATCTGCGTTAACCGAAGACTCAGAGACACAAATAAAAATATCACCTGGATTTGTTCCATCATCTTCTCTTTGTCTCACACAACTGTTTGCCAACTTCTCTATTTATTACCTTCTTGTCATATTTGGTTTGTGTTTACACATTTCTTTCTTTTTCTGTTGCATCTCTTTGAAGATGCACTGTCTCCTGCCAAGACATCCCTATCCTCCGTAACATTTCATGCATAAATGCCAGGAACCTGCAGAGACAAATTAAAACTCTATCATTTGCCAGTGGTCATTTGTGTCAAGACTAACTCAATGCAAACCAATTTTCTTGAAGTGTTTTAAAGGACTTTGACATTTTAGGAGGCTTATTCACATTCTTCCTGGGACTAAGATGAGGAGATCAGTGCCAATGATAGAAAGCATTACCTTAGCCTTACATTAGGACTGTGACCAATGGGAATCAGCTATCCTGGCTCTGTCTTCCATACACCCACCAGTTTTTAAATCTCACTAATTAACACTTTCTATTTCAATTGTTTGAGATATATTACCCAAAAAAAAGTACAGAGCAAAACATTGGTGAATTAATTTTAAATCAGTCTCTCTATTTCTTCATACAACAGCTTGGAGCAGTGACTTCCCAGCATCTTTTGCCAGATGTGTACAAACCACCCAAAAATGCCCAAATTCTATTTTTTACATGTCAGCTCTGGATCATTCTGGTGTGTGTTAATAGACTGCCATGAAGAAAAAACATCAACAATGATATTAAAGAAGCAATTGTTTTTATCCATCAATCTGGGAAGGGGTTTAAGTCCATTTCCAAACAACTTCAAGTTTGTCATTATATATGAAGAAAGGAAAACACTCAAAGAAGATGCCAAGTTATCTCAGGAGTGGACATCACAGCAAATTCCCTGCAAGGTCAGATAGTGCAATGCTCAGAGAAACTGCAGAAAACCCAAGCATTACATCTCAGATTATAAAGGCCTTATGACAAATGTTAAAAGTTCATGAGAGTGCAGTTAGAAAATGTCTAAAGGGTTACCAGGACAGTCTCTTCTCTTTAAAAGTATCATGGCAGCACAGCTTAGGTTTGCAAAGTTGCATCTGAACAAGCCACAAGGCTTTTGGAACAATGTCCTTTAGAGCTGATTGGTTACAATACACAGCAAACATAGTATATCAGCACAAACATCTCATACCAGCTGCCAGCACAGTGGTGGAGGGGTGAAGAATGGGGTTTGTTTTGCAGCCATAAGACCTGGGCACCTTGCACTCACTGAGTCAACCTTGGACCCCTGTGTGTACCAAAAAGTCACATGTGAGGCCATCTGTCTGACAGCTAAAGTTCTATAGGAATTGAATCACGCAACAGGAAAATGTTCCTGAGCACAGCATCAAATGAACAAAAGAATGGCTGAAAAGAAAAGAATGAAGGCGTTGCAGAGGTCCAGTCAGAGACCAGACCTCAACCTGACTGACATGCTGCGTTGGAAACTTAAAAGAGCTGTGCATAAACTCAATGAACCGAAGCAACACTGGAAAGAAGAGCGGGCCAACATTCCTCCACAACAGTGAGAGCTGATGACATCATACAGAAATACTTCAGGTTACTGCTGCTAAAAGTGGTTTTATAAGCTACTGAATGATGGGCTGTACTTAGTTTCTCGCATACTGCTTCTGCCTTTTAGCTGAGTTTTTGTTAAATAAATAATAAAACTGTGTCATGTCACATGTCGTCATTCCATCTCAGGTTGTCTTTACCTCATTTTAAGACCTGGTAAAAATGAGATCACTTTATTTTCCTGATATACAAAACCTTAGCAAAACCTTAGATGTGACAGAGAGTGAACTTTTTTCTTTTTTTCTTTCTTTAATATTCGCTGTTGTACCACAGATTCCACCAACTCTGTTTCATCTTAAAAATTTATTTTTTTAAAAGCCTTGCATGTTCCTTTTTCTTTTAGCACACTCTAATTACATTATTCTAATCACAGAAATGAAGTGCTAATAATGTGCATATTTTCTATAGCGCTTAATGAGCACTCCACGAAGTGCAGCTGCTGCTGCTGCTGCAGTCGAGCAAAACACGGGGAATTAATGGCAGTCTGTCTGGTCGGGTGGGCAATTTGTTTATACTACAATCTTTGTACTAATAGCGAAACAAAGACCTGGTGATAAAACCACTGTAGCTACCTGCTTGTTCAGGCAACAGCAAAGTGGTGTCCCATCAGCGATGTCAACCAGTTGAAAGCACCTGTGTGAGGAGGACACAAGAGGAGGTAATGGAGACTAAAGCGATAATATTTCTGCTCTGCATACTCTCATCCTCCCTTCCAGCCTCTTTCCATACACACTGACTTTGTCCCTCACTGTCTCAGTCTCCACGCTGTCATTCTCCTCTAACTCTCTCGGTACCTCTTTCAGTCCCCATTTGTCGCTCCCTCTTTCTTCCCTCCCTCCCTCTCTCGCTCTCCACTCAGTCGGTGAAGATGGATCACTCTGTGTCTGTCAGCAGTAGTATCACAGAATGAGAATGTATTGTCTGCTGTCTCAGATAATAAATGCTGCTATCTACGCTGCTGTTCCCAGTCATAATAGATGGCCCATATCTACACAGCTACTGTTTATGAGATTATCACAACCCTCTGCCGTCCCACAAGCCCCCAACAGGAGAGATGGAGAAATTACTTTATCGCTAGGGGGGCCCGAAAGTTATCATTTGTGAGGAATTCATCGAGTGGGAGCTTTGTGAATTGGCAGTTACTGCCAATTCTGCTGTGGCATCACACGCACTGAAAAGTGTGAGCACAGAAGCAGGAGAGGTTAAACTGTTCTGTGATTTCTCTTTTATGCAGCGGGAATCTATGATGTGTTATATGAGAAAGGCCACCTGAAGGAGGGAGAAAGAGATTAGCATCAAACAAGACTCTCTCTGCTGTCTGTAGGGGTACATCACTATTTATCTTTTTTTTTTTATCTTGTTCAGATTTCTCTAAGCATGTACTTAGTTCATATAAGTAATTGCATATACAGAACTATATATAGTAGGGACACTGCTGAGGGCAGTATTAAGATATCTGGAGCTCTTTCCAACTGGCTTTTATGGCTGCTAATTCAAATCAGTGCAAGTCATGTGATAAATGAAGGTCTGGACAGCAGAAAGAATCAGTCACAGTCACTGGTCACAAGGTTGGCGGTCATTACAGTATGCGTGTTTGTATGTGTGTGCTGGTCACTGAGGGAGTCTGCTGACATTTGACCCCAGTCTTGACCACCTGACCCTTGCTTGACCTCGCTGTCTGGCTCAGACTGCAGAGCAGAGGGTCTTGATGGCTCAAGCTGCTGACTGATGGTTCTCCTCTCTTCTTTTGGCTAAAAGCCTCGACCTGTGCCTGTCCGCAACAGGACTGAGCAGGGTGAGCCAACCGGGGCAGCTCAACATGACCATCATGTCCAAAATACTGGGCAACTGGATCATGTGGGGCCTGTGATGGAGCCTGTTTGCTTTTCTCATGTCTTCATGTTCAGGTAGTCACCATGTATGGTCTTATTCCACAGTACAATACAAACGCTATAATAATTAACTGAATAATGTTATTATTGTTCATATCAAGCGAAAAAAACATTAAAGATATTCTGTCGTTATCAACATCAAGACAGGTAGCATTAAGTCCTCTGACCGATATGCCGTGCATGTCCAGTAGTCTGACCAATAGCTCTAATTGGCCCAAGACCTGAACAAGGGCATTAATTGGCTACTGGCCCGGTCCGCATGAGCAGAAGGAGCCGCTGGCTCAAAGCTGTGCCGCCTGCTCTGCTGCACATGGCTATTAATCTGAACTTCAGTGGAATTTTCCTGAATTTTATCTTCACACTAATCTTAAAAGTCAAATTTTTTAAAAGAAATGTGCACGTTCTATTTCTGCAATTTTTGTGAAATACATATCAGATAACATTCCTCATAAACCCAAAGCAAACGCAGGTGCTGAGACCAAGACTAATGATGTATGTTGTTTTTTTAGAAATAAAAAAGTAAGCTACTGTACTCTGTGTCTAGAACTTTAAGTACTGCCAAAAGCTTGGAGTTGCATTGGAGATTAACTTATAAAGGTCATCTGTGCAGCATCTGGCTTCCAGCCTGTGTCTCTAAAAAGAAAGAGCCTTTATCTAGAGAAGATAGGAAAGATAGAGAGATAAACATCTTTCAGTCATGTTTAATGTTTTAATGAATTGGGTCTTGTTAAATTAAGCCAAATTCTACTCAGAAGGGAGGTATTTTTTGTATTTTGTCCAATTCAGCTAACTGGTTAACCAAAACTTTCCCACTGCAGGGCATCAAACATAACAATAATAATAATTTTTGTCAGAGGTATGTGGCTTTGATGGTATGATACACAGTATGTTTTAAGGAGTGAAAATATCTTAACACTTAGACAGTAGTGGTGTGTTTTTAGGTTTGTTTAAGATTGTTTCTACACACTGATAAGTCATTAGGCACCAAAACACTACTTGGTATCATATAAGAAAAGGAGGCTGGGGTTTTGCCTGCTAAGTGGTACTTTAACTTTTTTTTCAGTCACTGCTTGTTTGGGTTAAATATATACAACTATTTGGTTAGTCAAGGAAAAGTCATGTTTTGGGGTTAAAACTGACCCCGTTACTCACATGTTAGAAAGTTTTCAGCTTAAATCTAGTGACATTTGCTGTGTGCACAGTATATACATAACAGATGGACATGGGCACAGTGGCAAAGAAGTAAAGTCTTGTTGTGAAGTTTAAGCAGAGTGTTTTGATCATTGCCATGCTGCTATTTTGAAACCAGGCATTATGGGAGGCGTGGATCTGACTGTAAAACCAACTGATGCTGCATGCTTGCACATACTGTAGTAACCTACCAGTCACAAGCCAGACCCACTCTAAAACATACCCTTCTTTATCATCTATTGACTTAACCCTTTAAGACCTACCATAGAACCCGCCAGAGCTTATATTATATTTTTACATGCTGTAGTGCCATTTTTGGGAGCATTTCAAGTTGCTATACATCAATACAACCATTATAGCCCAAATTTTAATAATATGTATGCATTAAGTGCATAGTAATTACATAAATTGCAAGAAAGTGCAATAAACTACAAAAAAATTGAAAATAATTTTTGGTTTTTTAACATATATTGCTAGTTAGAGAAATTTAAGAGGCTTATCCCTCAAAACTGTAAATACAAAAAAGTTGCACAAAATAGTTTCCCACCACAGGAAATTTATTTTGAGTGTCTTCATAGTTTTATTTTTGAAATACACCAATTTTTATATACTGCAGGAAAAATGAAAATAAATATTCTAGTGCAAATTTGCAAAAAAGCAGCATATGCATCAAAATAAATTATTTCCAGCAGTGCAATATGAGTCCTAAGCATCCCAGAAACGACACAGAAAGTCATAAAGTCAAACATAACTTTTAAAAACACCAGTATAGGCTCATGAGGCCCTGATGGTAAAAAACTACATTTTCGCGAAAATGACGTCACTTTCAGTTTCGGGCAGGTAATGGAGGAAATGTGATAGTTCACGCTGACGTCCATTCTAACGTAGGAAGTGTTATGAACAGCTGATCGGATCGGCAAAGCGTGTTTCTGGAATATTATGTTTTTGTTGCTGCAAGCACTTTTTATACAGTTTTTGCAAAGCTATATGTGGAAGGAAACCGTGACCGAGGACAAGCGGATGGCATAAGATGTAAGTACAACTCCTCCGGTTTCATATGCAAAAAAAATTATTGCGCTAGCTTACGTGGTTGCAGTGCTACCGGGATTTAAAAATAGTTGCGCCAAACGGAGCGTGCCCGCTCTGACTGGTTTTAAAGGGTTAATGTGGGAAAATACAGCATCATGCTGAATTCAGTATGACTTGAAACACAGAGGGGGGAAACAGTTTATAGCATTTCCACATTGGCTTTTCAGAATTTGATGGTAAGTCCATCTTTTATATACAGTCTATGATTGTGATCATAGTCTTTATTGTACACTTCCTGAGTCACACTATGAAAAAACAGGCTTTACAAGTAAAAGTAAATTGAAATTCAAACTGAGGGGGAACAAAGTACAGAATGTTGATATGAATATGAGAGAAAATGACGTGATCTACCACAAACAGAATGACCTAATATTTATATTGTGAATAAGCAAACTGACATGAACAGGTCAACATCAGGGTACACATGTAATGAAGTGCCACACATAATAGAAAAAAAAGAATATATACTAGCTGCAGATGCAATTAGCAGCTATGGAGTTATTTGGATAGCAGCATATCTCGCTGTCTCCCATATCACTTCCTCCAGATGGAGACACCATATGTAGAGGAAGAAGTCCTTTAGGAGTGTGTGGAGATGGTCTTTTGGTAATTCTAATCTGCTGTACAGTCATCATGTTTTTCTGTATGTGAATTCAGTTGATTCATTCAGTTCGTTTATTCATTATCAGCTTGAGATACAGTGCTTAATTTACACCATAAACTGAATCATAGAATTTTACAGCTAATTGGCCAACTGTTCCCATCAATCAATGGACAAATAGTTCTCTCAAATAATTTCAGAGTCCAAAGATATCACTCATGTCTTTAGCCAGAAGAAATATTTGCACACTTTTTGTGGGGTGGATGCATAAAAAGATAAGTGTCCTATAATGTGCAGTAACTTTGTTACCATTCTGGGAACCCACTGGCTAGTTTGCAGACTAAGTCGGTGGGAACAACTTTCTGGGGCTTCCAGATAGTACACCTGAGTTTAACGACCTCAGTTTGGTATGGCTGTTGTTTCTGAATGCAGATTTTTTTTTTAAAAAAACTAAAAGAGAATAAATCAGACAGATTTTACCTAAATGCAACAAAAAATCTGCTGCAATGTTGCTCATAAACAGAGCTGGAATTATGAGCAGACTACAGACAGAAACCAGAAAATGCTTCTCTTGCTGGTAAGGTATACTGTCCAAAAGTCTTGAGCCACCCTCCATTTCTTCAGATTTGGTTTCCAAGTAGCCAGATTTCTAGGAATTGCTCTTGAGCAGCAGTTTTCCTGACTTTCTGAAAGGTTTTTTTGGTTTTTGGGGGGGTTTTGGACATATGCTGATTTTTCATTTATGTTTGTCTGTTTGTTAAAAACACAGATGAGGTCAAGAGAGAAAACAGCGAGTGCCTTCAGCCATTTGGAGACAAGTTGGAGATTCTGTCATGGTTTGGCTCTGCATTTCAGTCAGTGATGTTTTAATTTTGATCCACCCTTCAAAGCCATGGAACACTTATTGGTCATGGATTGGCCTCCCCAGAGCCTGGACCTCAACATTATAGAAACAGAGACAGTGAACAGAGCAAAAGACAGCCAACATCACATTTTCCTGGAAAAATATAAAGAAATTAGTGATGATTAAAAATGTTTTGCACAGCACTGTAACTCCACATTCATATACTGATATCTGTTTTGAAACTTTTGAACTTCGATGAAAGTTAGTAATTTAGACCATAAGTTTTGTGTCTGTTGGTTTCAGGATTTTGTTGTTTTATCACATTTGACATTTCTGCCTTTTAAGCTACGCTTTAAAATGAGAAAGGTCCATGCTTTCGCTGAAACAGTCCAGAAAAGGTCAAACTCTTCAGTTATTGGATTGAGTCAGGATTTCTCAAAGCCTTTAAGCTCATCGTCTGAAAAAGGGAACAGTGTGCTGATATGGTCCACAAAATATGCTTCCCCAGTTGCACATCCACTGTCTCCTATTAAAAAATGCTTCTGTCATCTAGATTGTAATGATTTGTAGACCTTGACAAATGTCAGAGGAGACCAGGTGCAAAGCAGACAATTCTATACTGTAGTGAACTGTAGTGTGGTTTTTTTTTCCTTCCTTTTTTTTGCATTTGAGAAAACACAACAATGAATCTGCACCACATGTTTGGACACATGTCACAATGATCATTCTGCTCCAGTCGGTCATTGTGTGTTCTGACTCCATGTGTAGTGATCAGCTGGTGTTTGAGGGGAACATCCATCTAACTGTCACACTGTACTCCATAGGGAGCAACACTAGGACTAAACACACACACAGACACACACATACACACACACACACACACCTTATCTCTGTCTGGCAGACCATTGGTTACTCATTAGATACAGGGGGTAGAGGGACAGACTGGAGACAAAGAGCAGCTATGCTAATGCTCTTTGATTTTTGTCTCCCCTCTCCTGTCTCAGCACTTGTGAAATCTATTCTTCTTTTTTATCTGTATTGCTTTTTTATACTCTGTGTGCTTGATATCATGGAACAGCAACATAATACGAAATTTATCTCACATGTAAAAACATGCATGTTTTTTATTCTCTTATTGGGCTAACTCTACACACAGACTAGACTGACAGGGACAATTTCATGTATCACTGCGTGTAAGTCACTTGAGTGTGTTTTTTGTTTTTCCAAGTGGAAACAATACTAAAAGAAGACATTAGAAGTATCTCAAGTTAAAATCTTGCCTGACTGGCCTACATCTTTATCACTGTAATTGGGCTCTTTTAGCTGATATTAGCCCTGTCTAATATACAGTAATTGGTTGACCTTTCCACTTCACCTGTCTTCATTAAAACACTAATTAAGAGTGTAATTAATATCTGCGAGGCTGCCAATTAGTAGATCTTTGAAATACAAAGATTGAGGTGTTCCCATTTGTATTTTATTGAGATGCTCACTCATTATGGGAGCCAAATGTCAGCTTAGTATAAAGAATTGGTAGGTTTTCTTTGAAAAAAAATCCAACACTGATTTAAAGTGTCATTACTTTAACTCTAGAAACATGAACACCGTAACTCATCAAAGCAATATACAGTTGGAAGGTCAGTGGCTGGGCAAGCTCCCCAAACTTCCCCAATGGATCACATCTGAGTGTCTGATAGAGAAAGCCTTCTATGAATGAGTGAATGTGGTTTGTAGTGCAAAGCGCTTTGAGTTTTTTGTCAAGCTATAAAAGTGTTATATAAATCCAGCCCATCCGTTTAATCCTAAAAGTGCTTCTTAAACTTACTTATATGCTTATGCTTTCTTTCTAGGTAGAGCCTACGACGCAGCCTATGTAAGTGACTGATGCAGTTGGCGGCATTTATAGTTGTGTGCTGCCAAAACACTAGTTGGCGGTGGGTTTTCTCTCTTCGAGTTGATCCATTGTCTTCCAATTGGACTGAAAATTTTTGAAGTGGTCAGAGATGCGTGGGAGGAAAAGACAGAACCGAAGGGCTGACGTGAAGTTTAGTGCACAAGTTTGAATTTATTTTAGGTTTTCTCTGATTGATACAGGCTCAAATGTATATACACATTTTTGACAGTTTCCGTACTTCTTGGTGATTAGATGGCATCTTTTCACATAAGATTGAGTCTTCTGTGCCTTGAGGCAACTGTTGTTGTAATTTTGTGCTAAATAAATACAACTGAATTCAATTTAACTGAATTCTGTGCAATCTACTGTCGGCCACGGCAACCAGCTAGCGGCCAAACCAATCACAAGGAAGCTTTCAGTCCAGCATCATATTTCTCTTTATGACCAGTTTCACACCAGTGATTACCAGCAAACTCCAGCAATCTTCAATTTTTCCAGTCGCAGAAAATACTCTTTTTTTCTAGCAACCGGTGAGTACCAGTCTCTAGGTTTGTGTGACTGGGTCTTTAGCAATCATTTCACAGTGACTGCCAGAAACCAATACACATTTTTCTCTTATAACTAGTGATTTCCAAATGGTCTGTAAGAATGACTCAGGCCTAAAGTGTCTAAGTGCTTTTACACTGACAAGCAGCTAACAGCTGTATGCCATGTGCTGCAAGTAGCAGGTAAAAAGGTGGAGTCTAAAATTCTGCTCTCATCCTCTTTGGTTGTAAACTCGGCTATGTAGCGAAAGAAGAGGCACCACCAGCAATTTTTTAACAAGAAGGAGGAATACATTGTCAGTGCAGATGGCAACGCTAAAACTAGCTCGCTAAAGGCTGAATGCTGCAGTTGTGCCTACCAAGTGTTTCAGTTTGAGAATTTTAACACTAATGGTGTAACGACTGCTGTCGTAATGTTTTCAAATACGCAAATCTCAGAGTGCAGGTGCCTCTCCATGATTGGTGGATCCAGAGGACGGACCATACGGATTGGCTAACTAGCTGGAGATGACACCTATATGATGACTGCTATTCATTCATCCCCGGCTCATCCCAACCAGCAGACCTTTTGCAACATGCCCAATGCTGTTCGCCTTATGCGTGAGCATGTAGGGGTGGACTGCCTTTTTGTTTGATTATAGTTTTCTCCTGTTTTTATATTGTTAGGGAGGCAAGTTGTTGTCATTTGGTTGAATTCTTTTGATTAACTAAGTTTGGTAAATCCTCAAGATAGGCTCCTTTTGTTTGTCGTTTTGTCATTAGGTCCACCCTGAAGATATAACCAGCTCCTTTTTATATTGTCAAATACCATATTGTAAATAAATTATTGTCACACTTTACCAATCGTGTGATGTGGCTGCTTGGGGTCTGACGAGGATGGATCACCCTTGTGTAATGGTCTGGCCATAAGAAATGGTAAAATTCATGACTACACAGGTCAGTACACAGTGTACAAAGTGTAAACGTGGAACCATACTGCCAGAAAAAGTGGGTAAATAATTATGTTTAAACTATTTGTGTGTGTGTGTGTGTGTGTGTGTGTGTGTGTGTGTGTGTGTGTGTGTGTGTGTGTGTGTGTAAGGCTCTTTTTTAATTTGGAGGTAAAACTGAAACTAAATCTAACATCATTACATTGTCACTTTGGTCATCAACTAATTTTTGTATCAAACATTGTAGACAATAAATAAAAAGCAAGTACTTGACAAACATTTTAGAGTTTTGGATGTTTTTCAGCTAATTTTACTACGTTACAGACATTTCTTCAAGCAAAGAACACGTTCTTTGAAACCTTCTCCAAATTATTAGAACATTTAAATAATAAAAGAAAAAAGAATAAAACACTAACAATGACAAGCCATGAACAATAAATGGCAGCCCTAGAGGGAACGCATTGTTACAGTAACTGAGAGTCTAATTATTATCTGGGATCTTGTAAATTATTAAGTTTCTGAAAAACAAAGACTGAGGTGTTGCTGTTTAAACTTTACCGAGCTGCTCATTCATTGTGGAAGGAAAACGTCAGAAAACTAGTAGATTTTCCTTGAAGTGCCATGACTTCAAACTTGGAAGCATGACCACTGCACATACTTAAGGCACAGAAAAGCCCTTTGGAAGGTCAGTGGTTCAATTTTCTAATTTGCAAAAGGACTTTTGAATTTCTTTAATTACTCATTATTATATGTATAGGTATGTTTATTTATTAAAAACACAAATACAACAATAACAAAAAGTACAAGTCAAAGATTTGTAGAATAATAAACTGAATGGGTGGTTTATTATTTGTCTAATGTGATTTTCATTTATTTTAAAATGAATACGTTGCTTGTGCAAAGCCTTTGATATAGCTGAGGGACCACAGGGGGTCAGACACAATGGTGAGACATGCATAGACCGTCTGCTCTTGACTACATGTGCACATTGTGGACACGCACCCACACACTTACCCCATGTGGAGCTATAAGAAGGGTTAGTGAATGGATTAACAAGTAAACAATAGTGTGAAAATCGCACACACAGTGACACATTAGCATATACATGCAAATGCACACAACGCAAAACCACTGCTCTGTGAGTGTGTGAGTGTGTGTGCATCTAATTTTCATGTAGGTGATGAAAGAGCCCCCTTCATAAGCAAACACAAGTACTGTGAGTATTCATATACTAAAAACATGGATTTGTACTGGACTGTCCTTCTGTGTGTCTCACATTCCCATCAGTCCTCTCACTTGTCATCATTTTGAAGCATCTTCAGACACATAGCGTACAGGCATCTGTTTGATACATCCCACCTGCAACTCATTCTTTGAAAACTGCTCCTGAAGAAGTCCCTGGATTATCGAAATTACTGAGTGTGCTCTCAAAGGGAAGGGAACCCCTGCCTCCAGGCTGTGACTGCAGCATCTCCTGGTGTTTCTCTGTATCTTCTGAAAGATGTTCTTTCAAATATAAATCACACTTCCAAGCAGTGATGAATTCTGAAGAGTTTCCGTGATCAAGGTTATTGTCCTGGAGTGTGTGTGCTGCCTCAGACTGCATCGTTCTATATGCTAAGCTCTCTGTTGCCTTGGGACTTCAGTAAATTAAAGGCATGCTGGCATCACTTTCAAGACTTTAGATCTGTGTGTGCACGGGTGTGTCTGTGCAACTCCTGTGAATGTGAATTTTTTACACGAACACAGATCAGCGTTGAGTGGTTGTAAATTCCTGACACAACGATAAAGTCGACCTGACCAAGGTGTGGCATGCTTTTTTAATGCTGACTGAATTATGTTAGATCCGTAAACACGGGAACATATCTTTTCTTAACTATTTATGTCATTTTAGCTTCCTAAACCATACATTAAAAGATGGACTATACGTCCATCTTTTAATATATGGTTCTGCTGTAGCTTGGGCATCTTTATCTTTTTGCATTCCTTTGTGCATGAAAAACTGGATCAGTATTGTTTATTTTTGTTTGTTTATTTGTGGCATGCCTGTCCTACTTTTTATGAGATTTGAAAATCAGGTGTGCAACTTGATTAACTTAAAGTATATTAAAGTTTATTAAAATGAAATATAATTAACAAAATCAGATCTGGATTAAAAATGGAACCTGCACATTATGAACTTGTATGATTTTTTAAACCAGGTATAGCAGAAGTTTCTCATCCTCATTATCTTAACTGTCTCTGTGAAGGCTCTTTGCTTGCTAAAGTGCCAAAGGAGTTAATACAAGCTGCTTGACCAAGGTGATTACACAAAGACAAATTATCTGCTGACATGATAGGCAGTGTAATATGCCAGCTTACTTGCTACTTCAAGCTCTGTTTTCACACACATATGTGCTTCTTTGCATTAATGCAGAGATCATAACTGATCTCAGAGCGATAAAAGCTAAGCTAGGGATATCTTGATACTGGTCTCCTGTCAGCTGCTTGCCAAAGAGCACAGGATTATCCACCGTGTGCTTACGCACACAGCTAAAACACATTTCTCAACTTCCAAAGCTCTGGCCCTTGTTAGTGGGACACAGAAACGAGCGAGTCAACAGCTGGTGGTCAAGCGAGCATCCAAAGACAACTGTGGCCTGAGGATTGCAATAATTTGCAGCTTTGATGCAGCAGGAGATATCAGATCCTTTAGGAACAGAGCACTATTTCACTTTAAGACATTTTTTATTGATGTCTAATTTTCATTTCACTGGTTTAGGCATTGCTTGTGATGACTGTACGCCCATGATGTAATCACTCGCAGTTTCAGATCTTAGGTCATAGCTATAACTCACTACCCACATTTCCTGTCTGTCCCTCACCTGTTATAAAACAAAGCAAATGTTGAGGATTGTTTTGAGCATTTCTGATGACATTTGTGGTTCATTCCTAAGCTGCACAATATACAGACAGAGCGACACAAATGCATGTACACACATAAAAACACCAGTGTGAGATGTAGGCTGTGATTACAATTATTAATGAACACACACACACAGACACACATACACCTGTTCATGTGTATGTGTGTGTGCCAGCACACACGCGTGCATGTGTGAGTTGCAGCTTGAGGCGGATGTTAGAAAGTGTCTCTGTGTTTTCAAAGGGCCCCTTCTGTGTTGCAACATGCTCCTGCACACACTTATACACTCCAGATGGTGCAATTGACTCACACACACACGCACACCGACACACTTTTTTTATACAGCTTCAAACTGCCAGACAGACATATAGTAAGTAGCAGAGATGTAACTGATTACAGATTGGTGACAGGATTTGATTAATTACTCCTGATACAGGGTGAGTGTGTGCTGATCAGAGATGAGCAGTAACGCGTTCCTTGTAACGCGTTACTGTAATCTGATTACTTTTTTCAAGTAACGAGTAAAGTAAGGGATTACTATTGCAAAAACGGTAATTAGATTACCGTTACTTTCCCGTAGGAACGCTGCGTTACTGCGTTACTAAAACCGTGATTTTTTTGCGAGAATGTCTCATGACAGTGACGTAAGCGAGTGCGCCGTTGGTGACAACAGCTGTGTGCAGATCAACAATGGATCACATATCGATTGTGGGAGAGAGTATGAGCGTGCAGCGTTTAAAGCGTGGAAGTACTGACCTTACTTTGAGTTTGATTCCATAAAAAGTGACAAAAACATTAGCGTCCATCGTGCGTGGGAAGAAACCTTCTTTTTACAGCGAAAAAAAACCCTAAACTTCCAAGCAAGCACCGAGTGCGCTATGACGTAATGGGAAACTCACAGAGAAACTCGTGGATTCTTCCACTGACCGCGGCACACCTGCACCAGGGTAAACCTCCGCCTACCGCTGTCCTGCTTTACAGGTGAAAATAGAGCAACAGGACCGCTGAGTCTTTGACTTTATTTATTTTCTGCTGTGTTTTACTTGCATCTATTTGAAAGAGTGAGTGTAAACACAAAAAATATTTTATTTTATGTGCTGGAATGTGTAGAAAATAGGTTTAAATGTTAAACTAATTTATTCAACTCAGAGAATGTTGCATATAATTAAATTTTTGCTTGATGCATAAAGTTAAAAGATTAAAACTGATAAAACAAGTTAAAAAAATGAGACTTTTCCATTTGATTACATTTTGTATAATGGATTATGTAGAAAAAGTAGAATTGGGCTGAAAGATTTATCGCTTTATCACCTCTTCAGGTTGTAAATCGTGTTTTTAAAAAGTAACTAAGTAACTAAGTAATTAATTACTTTTGAAAATAAGTAATCAGTAAAGTAACGGGATTACTTTTTTGGGGAAGTAATCAGTAATTAGTTACTGATTACTTTTTTCAAGTAACTTGACCAACACTGGTGCTGATGTTCTGCAAAATGCACAATGATCCACAGTATAGGAAAAGACCCACATAGTTGCGTGCTTATGCAAATATTAAGCACACAAACCTTCTCATAGAGGTGTAATAACGGTGTTTCTGTGCAGTGTGTGTGTGTGTGTGTGTGTGTGTGCTCAATAATGCCAGTTCATTATTTCTCCAGAAAAAAAAATAGAATAGTAAATCTAAACCTGGTAAGTCTCACTATCTCTGAATTTCTTGGTAAGAAAGGCTAACTTAAGAGAGCATTTTAAACAACTAGGCAAAAATAAATCTGAAACATGCTCAAGGGTTACATGAGAGATTTGATCCTTCCCTCATATCTGTGGGTTAAATAGGGAAATATTGTGAGGAATTAAAATAGTCAAGCAATTATCATAAAACCTGGAAGCAGCAGGAACCAACAAGCGGGGTTTCTTCCAAAGTTAGCGAGGTAACGAGATATCTCTCTTGGTAATTACAAGCTTACTAATTGCCATTTCTTGGAAAAATTAGAAAACAATTTTAGAAAATCAGTTCTTTACTATGCAGGCTACAGATTTTTGACCCTTTTCAGTGTGACTTTCAAAAGCAGGGCTCCATTTAGACTGCTCTTTTCATGGTCTATAATGATCCATTAATGACTTCTGATGCAGGAATTCTTGTGCAATCATTTTTACTTGATCTCTAACATTGGCCATAAAATCCTACTTAACAGACTTCCGGTTTTGGCTGACTCTGTGTTAGACTGGTTTTCGTACTAATCTGATTGGCCCTTCTTTGACAAACAAGTTCACTTCTAACATTCCCTTTTAAACTTGTGGGGTTCCACAAGGTTCAGTTTTGGGTCCATTATTATTTTCTTTCTACATGCTTCCATTAGCTGGCATTATTATCTATTAATGACCGTTCTTATCATTTCTATGCAGATGACATTCAGCTGTATATGTGTTTTAAGTCTCATCAGCTGGGGAGTCTGTCAATCCATTTTTTAAACTCAGGTTACAAATTGGCTCTCTAGCAATTACCTTAGTTTAAACGCCAACAAGACTGGCACCGTGATTATAGCTCCTCCTGAACTAAAATCAGTCAGGCTCTTGCTTCTTTTTAAATGCACACAGATGCCATCTCGTTTCATTCAGTCTGATAGTCTGCGCTGATGAGTCTAACTTGTCTGTAATGTGTGTCTGAAATAGGGAAACTGATTAAACTGATTGCAAACTGGTTGTGTTCTAGTTATATTCCTGTATATTCTCTGTCCTACATCACTATTTGTAAAGGAATTTCTGAATTTCTGTTTCAAATCTATGATGTTCTGGTTGGACCCTGAATGTAAATAGGAAATGTTTATGAAAATAGCAACAGATTTACCATTTCTGATGATTTATCAGTATTTATATTTATTCCTGTATTATCACAGATTGCATGCAGTTTCCAACTTGACTCCATTCAACATCAGATTGCTGGAAGAGTGATTCTGCTTATTGCTGTTTTATTAAACACCAAAAGTTATTTTTTGGACAACCAGAATGAAAATGCAGTTTTTATCCACAGGCCATCAGGCTGCTGAATCACTGACTGATTACTAACTGTGATTATCTCCTGTAAAGCTTTTCAGCTACATAGTGCTTTATTTGAGTCTTTTTGGTTTAGTTATTAAACCTAATTATTTAATTGCTCAGTGTAATCACTGTATTTTGCCTTGACTATAACAATCGACTTCTTGATCTTGATCTTTGCAACTGACCACACTGAAAAAAGAAAATAGTTGAACCAACTTAATTGAATTATTTCAATTGGTAACACCAAATTTAATTAAGTTCTTTGAAATTAAGTTAATACATTAAATTAACACAACTGATTTAAGTTACATGTACTTAATAAATTAATTGTTGTCAAATAAACATTTTGCATTAATCCAACTTAAAATTAAGACATTTCAACTTAAAGTTTTCAGTTTTTCCAACCCAATAATTTGCATAACCCAAAAGTAAAATATTGCTCTTTGCTAACCTAATAATGTGGTTTAGTGTAAATTACTTTTTGTAGTGACTCTAAAATGAAATTTTAGTTTGTATAATAAAGCTTAAATCAAAATGTTAAGTTGGCTGAAAATATTTTTCAAAAATTCAAAATCCAATTTTTTTTTTTCTTTTTTAAATGCTTTATTGTATAAATGTAATAAAGTATTACCTTTATGGCAACCAACACAGCTTTTGGTCAAATACATTACACATTTGTCCTTTTTGAAACACATATGCACAAAATGCAAGTAACGCTTAGTAGGACCACAAAGTTGTCAACAAAGTGTAAAGTGCAACACAGTATTACACAAATATCAATCTTAACACATACAGTGTCAACTATGAAAAAGTGCCCCAAGAGTATACAGAAACATTCTCTTCAGCTATAGCCAATGAATAAATATCTGAACAGTGTAGCTGACCAATGGGGATGAAAAAATATAAACACTCCTTTAGAGTTTTAGAATGTCACAACAGTTTGTTGTATAACTGAGCACATCAAACCTGAAATTCAACCTTTCCCTTGAAACGAAGGCAAATATGTCTGAAAAAAATAAAAAAATAAAAAAATAAAAATACCATACAAAGTATGTATAAAAGCACATTAAATTGGGGTTTGAGGTCTCTTGGAGCATAAAAAAGGCCCAACATCCAAAAGAGACTACATATTTTACATGCTATATGTCCAAACACAGTTGTTCCTTCGCATTATGGCACAAGGCCATTTGTTGGTCATTGTTCTGTGCCATTACTGGGAGCTTTGAAGTTTGATATACAGATTTTGGACTTTGGGGGACATCTTGTGCTGATCAAGCTGCATGAAGATTTTTTGGAGCACTTCAAAAGTGAAGCGAAAGGGTTTTGGATAAGCTAGGTTGAGTGCATAGATCAAACCTAGAAGCAGGGCACAAGCTGAGGCAACTGAAGTTAGTTCATGCAACACTTCCACACCCTCAATGACAATGCCAATGTCTTCAGGTGGCTCCTGCAGTCCCTCCCCCTCCTTCCGAATCACATACACTGCCATGGTGACCTCATCCAGGTCCCTCTGAACATCATCTGCTCCACAGTCCTACAGAGGGGTACAAGACACAAACACAAATCATCATTAGCCTCACTTCTTACTGTGATTAAGTGTTTGGGTGATGTACCAATATGTGTTATGTGCTGGGCTATTTCTTGGCTGGGTGTCATCACACACCAGAAACAGCAGAGAGAGGTGTATCAACCTGACTCTAATCAAATTGTAAGCAAGAAAGATAAGATTTCCCAACATGTCAAACTATTCCTTTGAACTTAAATAATCAAGTAAGCCCGTCTTACTTAAAACAAAGTCAATCCAATATGTAATGTGTTGTTGCTGGGAATTACATAATGTCCAATATGGTCATGATAATAAATACATGTCAGCAATCCAACTATGGTTCACGTGTTATGTTTGTTCTAACAGTTAACTTTTTTTGTGTCCCTTTGACAAGATGTGCTGACAAACTGTTGAAACTTACAAGGTATTCCTTGATCAGGCCATCTGCATCTTCTCCCAGGAAGATGGTGAGGGCTTTCAGCACACATTCCCTCCGATGATTAATGTCCACAGTCTAGAACAACAAATGTTGATTAATTTTAAACTCTAAATTTCATAAGACAGACATCCTTACTCTTATTGCTTAACTTACATGTACTTTATTTAAAAACAGTAATTCACAAGCCCAGAGATTCATTACAGAAAGAAAAGGGGATGAGTTCAGTGGTGTATTTTTTGAGTCGCTAAAAACATTCATGCATATGAAAGCCATGATTAGCATTGGCCTGCCCATATTGTCTTTATGAAGGATTCAGATATATATATATTTTTTTTGGATTCAGATATATTTTGACAGCCCTCTTAGTTACGAAGCATCTTGTTTGATGGTACAGATTTACCTGGTCCAATGTGTCCAAGATGTTCGCAATCTTTTGGCGTGTTGCTCCTCCTTTGGCACGTATGACTTTGATCAGCTGACTTGAGTGCATGTCTAACTGGGCCATGAACTTCCACTCAAGAGGAACAGCCATGAGCCTCTGGAACTCTGTATTTATCTAAAAACAAAACACAAATGACAGTAGATATTGTATTATGGAACAAAATGCTGAAACTGATTGTATGCCAAAATGTCTATATCCCAAAAAGTATAACATATATGGAAATTCAAAATGTAAATTCTTTCATTAAGTTCAGTGTTATAAAATCTCAACCAAATCAAGTTATGACCGATTCATGAAAGTTAACTGCAATAAATCCTGAAGCATACAGACTTCAATCACTTCAGTTCCATTCTTACCTCTTTCTGTGTGAAGAGTGCAGGCCATCTGTCCTTCAGTTCCTGAATGCTTGGTTCTTGGTTTACCACCTCATGTCGTCTGTAGGCAAACGTGTTAGCCATTTTGTCTGCGATGACCCTTTCATTGTCCCTTATCCCGATCTCTGTCAGAAGTTCTAGTCTCACTTTTTCCATGCTGTCCAGAGTCTCACCAGTAGGAAAGGATGGATAAAAGTTAGCTTCAGAACGTTTTGGCTTCTTCACTTTTTTAGCAGGGAAAGCATCTGTAGTAGCTTTAGATTTCAGTGAGTTTACACACAGCTCTGGACACCCCTGTAATTTGAGCTGGGTCCTGTAGTTTGCCATTTTGTACTTCAGTCGTTGTTTCCAACCGTAGCAGCCATTGAATGATCCAGGTTCTTTCAAACATGGGTGCTTTTTGATAAGGGCCTCTGCAGCTGCGCAGAAATGTGCATCCTCTGGATAGGCCTTGTAACGGTAAATTTCTTCTGCAACTCTTTTCAGGATATCAGACAGCATTCGGGCGCTTAAAGTCAACATTTTTTGGCTCACACGGTACTCAGTATTCCCCCTCTCTAGCTGTAGCTCTGTGTCATATGAAAATTGGGGAATTGCAAAGTCTTCTGGCCACTGTTGTGTTCGAGATGACATAGATTCAGGGGATGAGAGGATAATTGTGTCATTTGATGCCACCGAAATACCGTCATCAGACTCAAATGAAAGAGACAGAGATGAAGTGGACTGATCGGCACTGATCAAAGGTGGATTTGTTTGCTGGTGGATCACTTTGATTGTCCCCAAATTCCGAAGTTCGGTGGTAGAATTCAGATTAAAGAAGTCGTTGCCAAAGTCTTGGTCCATGTATTGCAGTCTGAAGTTACCTTTTAACCCAAAGGTAGTCTTTATCGTGCTGAGAAGGTCTTCAAGTGACTCTGGGATGCCATTTGGAAGAGTCAGCTTTTCAATGTTGTTCTCTCCTAAAATCACCTTCAGTCTTGCAGGTGTTGAACCAGCCATGGTGGTCTGAGAAAGCACAAGCACAGTTAGTGAGGATCAACATGTAAACCACTGACATTTCCAATTAGGAGAATTTAATGTCAAACTAGAGGAAAAGAGAGAAGGCAAAGAGAGGAGGAAAGGGGAGGAGAAAATGAAGAGGAGAGGTGGAGATCAGCTGAGGCAGCGAGGAGAGAAGGCAAACCGAAGAGGAGAAGGGAGGAGAAGAGAGATGGCGAGAATATGGGAGACATTGAAGAGAAGAGAGAAGGAGAGGAGGTGAGGAGAATATAGGAGACAACAAGGAGAGGAAAGAAGAAAAAGAGAAGAGAAGCAGAAGGGGGGAGAGCATAGGATTAGCATTCACTGACTGGAATCCAGCAACCTGCATTAAAAAAATGACATAACTGATGAATTGCCAATGACATCATCACACCACTTTGGCTTGCAGTATAAAATAAATATGTTCTGAGAACACATTAGTATTGTATGGGTCTGGGTTTTGTTTTCCCACTTAAGAAAATACTTTATCATATTTTGAGGCCTCACCATTTAAACATGGACATATCTTTTCAAGGTGACAAGACGCATCCCTCTAATTTTGTAGTCTGCCAGTGGGTAGGTATCATGCAGTTCTTGTGGCTCAACAAGTTCCACTTCTTTGCTTGGTGATGTTTTGAGATCATAAGCTCTGTAGTGTTCCATATACCATCCGCTAAGCTTTTTCAGAATGAAGATTAGTTTGTCCTGCAGTATCACCATTTGGATGATTTCACCAAACTCTGGCAGTCCTCCCAGTGAGCCGTGGATCAAGATCATCCCACACTTGTAGATTATTCCATTATATGCTACACTTTTAGCCAAGCACACATTGTCCATATCTGGAGACTTCTGTCTCAGTGCATTTGAGATGTCCTTGTTAAGAACATCAATGTGAACAGTGGAAACATCTGTTACTTCCAGTGGGGCTTTGGCAAAGCTAATTGCATGCAAATGATATGCAATCTGATACTGATGTCTCTGTGAAAGTGAAAGAAGTACATTTTTGAAGCATCTGATGTTCCTTGCAACTCTTTTAAAAAAACTATGCTTTGCTTCGAATCGCATAGTCCATAGTGCAACCAGTGGCCCAAACTTACGGATCAAGTATGGATAATGTTCCAAGTAGTGGTGCTTTGGTTTAAGATTAACATCTGGGAAAACCTCTTGAAACTTGATTCTGTGCTCGGAGATCTTAAAACCAAGATATGCAATGGAGTCCTCAGTATGAACAGGACTGACAACAAGATCAACAATGTCCTTCAAGTCTGTTAAGATGTGCCAAGCAGGCTCCTCACAGGGTACACTCTGCCCAACAAACAAAGGCAAAAATCTGATAAGACTCCAGTTCTCGTGTGCATTCCCTCCTACACTTTTTTTGGATGCAAAACTGAGAGCCACAGGATGAGGTCGATTTGTTTTGTCAGCCCACTTAAAGTTGAAAGATGATATTGCTTCATTCAATGTACATAATGTGAAATACTTTTTTTTGATTAACAAATTGAGGCAAAGCGCAAGTTCAAAAGGAACAATTCCCTCAAAAAGATCATGTACAACATCAGGTGGAAACCCAGTGGTAACATCAAAATGTGAGAGGTGCTTTGACAAAATACACTTTGATTTCACACCATAATAACTGGGCCATTTGTTTTCCTCAATAATTCGTAAATGATCTGCATGAATGTCTTTTGTTCTTAAAGTAAAGACTTCACTTCTGACTTCAATAGTCTGGAACTCTGATGTTTCTGCAGTGCAAAATCTACATACGTATGTCCCTGAGAAATTTTCAAAGAATCCAGCAATACTGTGTGCACCAAGGTTGTCGGCAACAACACACTGAACAGTGCCTTTTACTGTTCTGCCCAACTTTGACAGAAATATCCCACTCTTTTCCAATATTACAAGATCATTAATTACAGGTTTTAACACTTTCTCATACCCATAGCACTTCAGATCATTACTTTTGATTAAAGCAGCCAAATAGATTGAGGTTAAAGCAGAATTACAGCCTGGTGGCAAATTACCCAAAACCCAGTACAATCCACAAATTTTATGCTTCCTCCGTGATGTACCAAGGGGATTACATATTTCGAATTCATCAATGTATAATATCAATGAAATGCTTTCCTGCTTGGACAACAGTCCATTTTCATGGAAGAAGTCACCATCGAAGATAGTTTTGTAGTGCACAGAAGTTTTTTGAGGCTGATTATCTACAGTATTCAAATTAACAGCCTGATCCAAGATTGTCTGGCAGTCAAGAATATGCTGCAAAGACTTTAAAATTGAAATATATTGGAATGACTTGTTATTTTTTCGGTCAAGTATATATTCCACTGGTTCCACTACTTTAAAGTGGCTCTTATAGTATGCTTTTCGTCTCCAAGGACTGGAAAGTGGACCTTTATCTCCAATTGCTTTTTTTACAGGGTTTGTCTCACAGAGTACACTGGCTAGCTTTTCAACAACTGACTGGTCAAATTGGCATCCGTTGTCTTGTAATACTTGGCTAATAGTCTTTTGGGTAATCGCCACAGAAACAGAACCAATCAAATAGTTTAACTCCTGCAAAAGCTCATCTACAGCTGCATTAGACACAAGAAAGATGTGTTCCAACTTAAGGAGCACTGAAGCAATTTTAAGCTCAATATCCTTCTCTAAGTTTTCAGAATACCCATTGTCAAAAGCAGAATTTAAATTTACATCACTCTCTATAATTTCCACATCTGAAATATCACTGGCAACACTGGCACAAGATTCATCAACAGAACTTATTCCAGGCTTAAATGTGTTCACTGTACCAGAGTGTTTTCTGTATTTATGACTTTTGAAGTTCTCATCGACATTGGTTTTATATTCACAGTTTTGGAACACACGTTACAGTCTCCTTATTTTTAAGATGCTGATAGATATGTTGAAAATATTCTCTTTCTGTGGAGAGTTGATTATGGCCACAAATATGGCAAGTGAATGTGGACGCAGCTTTGGAGACTGCTTGTTGGGCAGGGTGATTTCTTGATAGATGGCTCAGTAGGGCGTTCCAAGTCTTGAACCTACATGCACAATTTAAATAAGTGCATGGATATGAGTGGCCTCGTCCGTAATGCCTATGAATCAGTTTGTAGTGTTTGAGCAATTCAGATCTTTTTGTTAATGTTGTCCCACAGTCCTTGCATCTCCACATGAAGCATAACACTGGAGAAACAAAGAGACACGCTTTACTGGGTGTATATAAATAATTTGAGAAAACACAGAGGGAGAGTTGGGCAATATTACAATATATCAATATGGAGACTAGATCTCATCTCAGCTTTTTGCCACATTGCCCAACACAAAGCGAATCATTTAAACACAAAATGTATTCATCAAATGTAGCCAGCCCTCTCTAATTAGATTTTAAAGGGATAAGTTCAAAACAAAAGTTTAAAAACAAAACCCAAATGCCCATAGGTACATTTTTTTTTTTTTTGCAATTGTTTTATATATAAAGCCGATTCCTGTTCAGTGTAAAACTGAATTAAGTTTAAATAAGCAGTGTTGGGAAGGTTACTTTTAAAATGTATTCCATTACAGATTACAGAATACATGCCCCAAAATGTATTTTGTAACGTATTCCGTTACGTTACTCAATGAGAGTAACGTATTCTGAATACTTCGGATTACTTAATATATTATCATGCTGTTTACAACTACATGAATGTGATTTATTACTATTATTGAAGGTCCGCGGCTCCGAACAGTAGTAAAGGAACCTCTGGCTAATACGTGGGTTCCGTGTCGGGCTCGTAGCCAAAAAATAGCTTTACTTTGTTGTCTAGGCCAACTTTGCTAGCGAGAGACAGAGAGAGGCGTTGAAAGGCTGCTCCAACGGAACTTATTGTTTCGGAGGAAAACACGAACACGGTGTACAGTCGAGTCTTAATAGCTTACTTACAACTGGGCTCGTCAGGCACTCTTCTTGGCTGCAGTGGTTATTATTATATTTACATGCTTCCAGCTCCCGTTTCTGCTTGATGATAACTCGTACTTTTCCACTCTCCTTTTTCTCCCTCCTCGCGCTCACAGACCCATAACGTGTATGGCAGTCCATTCTCCCTGCAGCACGGACTACACTGCCCATGAGGCTACATTCTTTAGGGCTATGTCTGTAACACTCTACCTTTTAGCTTAGCACAACAACAACAACAACAAAAAGGCGCTCTCTCACCCAGGAAACACAGTCGCAAAGAGAGCGCGTGTCACCCTGTAACCATGGTAACCATAACACTGCAGCCTGGAACAACAGAACGTAGCTGTCAAACAAAACCCAAACAGTCCTGACCCGCGACAATATGAAACAGGAAAGTACCGCAGTGTAATCCATTTATTTCAACAAAGTAACTGTACTCTAAATACCACCTTTTTAAACGGTAACTGTAACGGAATACAGTTACTCATATTTTGTATTTTAAATACGTAACGGCGGTACATGTATTCCGTTACTCCCCAACACTGTAAATGAGACATTACTATTTTGAACTTGCATACCTTTGTTGTTGATGAAGTGAAAGTACGCAAGTTCACAGGTAAAACGAGCTGCCTGGCACGCCTCCACACAGGAATGCCCCTCTTGAAGTAGTCACAGAGCTGAGAAGAAGTTAGGTCAGAAGGTGGCGATGGGGCATCACATTGGACACCAAGCCAAAGGTTGTGGCACTGTTCAGGGTTCCAACCAGAGGTGATGTAATCTTTCTGCCATCAGCAGACACCCCTCTGGAGAGGTTGACAGGAAGGAAAGGAAGCGCTACCCAAAGTCCTAAAGATTAAAGATATGTTCGAGTTAGTCTGTCGATCTTTCATCATGTTTACAGTGTTCATCTGCATCTATGTACTTATATATGTATTCAGACACAGACCAGAAGTGTGCTAGGTCTACAAGAAATCTGATGGCTGTATTTTCTGTGTTCAATAGCGTAATACTTTCTTCTATGATTTCTAATTTTGATTTTCTGCCGCACACCATCTCCCTCTCACACGGCTGATCCGTGCGTGTACGAGCGCTGCACGCACCCTTTCTCCTCGCCTTCTTAACGTCATGTACATTGAAAGCAATGCAAGCGGCAGTAAATGCATGCTTCCTGGAGCCACCACAGCTAAACTTTACCTCCTACATCACCCGTGGCCGTGACCGCATGAACTATTCGCGCCGACAGGCATACTGCGAACAACCACTCGTGTATAAATGCGCGCGCCCGAAGTAACGTAGTCTGAAGAGAACCGCGGTCCAGCTTGCCGCTATAATGTGCTAATGCTAATGAATAACTAACAGTAAGCCAACACTGACACACTGCATGAATACACAACTTTAAGCTAGCATTACGATATTAAAACAAGAGAGTACCGCCGGCAAACTACTAACTTAACCTACATGTCCAAGCACAAACTACCAACAGGTCTGACATTTCGCTAATGTTAGCAGGGCTGAATGATAGCGGTTTGGTCAGGTCAATTTACTAAACACTTAACAATACAGTTGGAATATTTTTATATCTAATATATTAAAATATGTGTTCTACATTTGACTTACCTTCAAGGACTATGGAAAAAGTAATATCTTCGTTACCTTATTGACCAAATTGTTCACGAGGTCCTGCCTGCAGCCAAGTGCCTCTCAAATTGTTGTTCTCAACCGCAGGTAGAAAATTCTGGAGAAGGCGGAGACGTCATGACATCAGACGCACTGCGTCACGAGAAACCTAATTGATGCAGGTTGACTCTAATGACAATAGCAGGTTACATGTGTACTGAGGGAACAACACGTAATAACAAGTTGATATACTCCACAAATTTAGACTGGCTCCACTAAAGCAGAAATCTTAATGAAACTGACTCTTAACTTTACGTAACTTCAACTACTGCTGAAATACACTTTTTAGAGTGCACAAGCAGTCGCAAATCTGGTCTCCCATCTTTGAGGCAACCATTTCAAAGGCAACAAGATTACAAGTGCATTGCACACGGTTGTAGTAAATTTGGTCAGGCCCACCATCTCTAACTATAAGCTCTCCACGCGCACATACATTTAATACAGCCTCTCATAAATCTATCTCACTTCTTGGATAGGTGTAATCAAAATTGTAATTTTTCTTCTAAAAGTCAAACACGTTTTATCAGGACGAGATGGGAGATTGCATCTCATCTCAAATGATTGGTTTTAACCTTCGGTAGTCCAAAGAGGTCACAAATCAGATTTTCCCTCAAATTGTAAAATGTGGAAAATCTGGGATAAACTGGTCTAGAATTCCTAAAGACTGAATACATCTTTAAAAAATGAATCTAGTAGCTATGATTTCCAAAAAACGAATTCATAAATGACTGAGTGAAAGAGCACAGAGAATTATTTCCTTTAAGAAAAGAGACTTCAACATGTTACTTTTATCAGCTTTCACTTGTTTGACCATGGTTATAGGTTTCTAAAAGTTTCAGCTGAGTAAGGCGATTGTGTCATACTCGAATGAACAATCAGTTTTCCTTTCTTTTCTTTTTAAATTAATAATCAGATCAAGTTATCTGGTGAGCTGTAAATGTGGAAACAAGTTCCACAGTGCACCCTGTGACTGATGGATTGAAAATGTGACAGTATCCATTTTAACAAGGTAGACGCAACCAAATTGTACATTTCAGACATTTGGGATTTTTGAGGATTATATAAAAGGTCTACTGTGCAAAGCAGGAACTCAAATCACATCTCTCCAAAAACTCAAACTACAACTCTCTACAATGCATTTCTCTTGAAATCCAGCAAATGTGCACAAATAAAGAATTCTGTGCCCTCTATTTGTTGGAGTGAGTGAGTAAATGGGTCCCTTAAGACCAAGCTATGTGACCATTGAGACAATGGGGTATTTTACAACTCCCTCCAGCCATTTAGACAGCTATTTCTGAAGCCGTTGCAGCCACTTTAGCCGGGGTCCCACATGGCGCTGTGGGCGGATATGGATAGACAGGGCAATTACGCTGGATTTTTCATTCACTCACATACACACACACATACTTTTGCGCACTTTTAATAGCCTGGTGATTCCAGGCACCTTTGGAGGTGACCGTGAGACACGCACACACAGCTGTAAGCCATCCTGTGTCATCTAGCGTGATAATCTATGGCATCATTAACAGCAGTAATTAACATATGCTATCCATGAACATCTGATACCAAAAATTAACCAATCACAAATCAGCCTCTTTCTGTGTCTCTCTTCTTCTCTGCTTGTTTCTCCTTTAATCGTTTAAGACTTTAGCATCAAGCCCACCTCTTCAACAGCAGCTCAACGCCTCCATAGCAAAATGCAGCTTAATCGCCAAGTTCATAAATCCGAAAATCTACTTCCCTGGGTCATTGGCAGAAAATCTCCAATTGAGTGGTACACCACTTAAAAAATTGCAGCTAAAGATAGTTCTGTAGCTGGTAGGACCTTTCTCAGTGTGTATCTGTGGGTGGTTTAGAAGCTTCTCTGAAACCCTGCTGTTATTCTGTAAAGAACCAAACAGCCTCCAGCCCGATAATGACTCTGCTGAATAGCTGCATGATTATACCTCTTTCTGTGAAATGTTTGTCTTTTCCCCTCCTCTGCATTTTGTCTGCATACCCCCTTATGGTCTATTCTCTGTTTCTTTTTTTTATTTCCTCCTTTTCTCTTCTTATCTTCCCTTTTCACAGTCTGTACTCCAACCTGTTCTCTAACCTATGAACGTCTTTAGGGTTAATTAACCAAAAGCTTCTTTAATTCTGTCTTATTTCTATTCACCTGTTTATGTAGATGCTTACTAATCACGAATGGTGAAGTTAAAAAAAAACAACACATTTTTATTTGTGAAAATCTGTGAAAATGATCACTTTCAGAAACAAAAATGTTTTGTGACTCTATGAAAGAGTTGTATTGATGGAGTATTCAGCAGAACTTTCAACCAACAATGATGTTTTTGTCACTTTTACACAAAAGTTGCAAACCATTTTTGATGCGCAAAGCAGTGATGCAAAGGATCCGCCTTGAGGAAAGCGGTTCAGTTTTTTGTTGTTTTTTTTGTGTTGTTTTTTTAATTCATTATTTTTAATTCATTCGTTTAATTCATTAGGCTACTATTTGTTTCATAACAAGCAAAAATCCATCAGATGGCTCTTTTGGGGCTGAAAATGATCTTTGTCAACTTTGGGGAGGAATGACGGAGGCAAAAATGTGGCCTTTGAAGGAATTCACAGATTTATGGAAGCCTGTTTCCACCACTGAATAGAAATAAGAAAAAATATGGTGACAAGAATGCTTTTTGCACAGACATGAAAGTTGATGATATGAGTCAGGTGCTAAATTTTTAAATATACCACTCTAGGGTTGCATTGTGAAGGGAAGTTTGCATTAGTAAACAAATTGACGTGACTTTGTGCCAGCTGACACTGTGCAAGTAAAAATATTTTAATTTCGCCAAAACTTGCTTCACCCTGCTTTGCGAAAACCCAAGAGTTGAGAGTCTCATGAAGCTATGAAGGAAAGGAGGCGAGTCTGGAGGAAAGTGGACAGAATCATAAGGCTGATAAGTTGCCATTCTAATCTAATGTTAATATGAAAATATGTTGTTGTAATTTGCTTCCAGCTTCCAACCATCCATTTTATTGGCCTATCCAGTTCCGGGTGTTGTACCACACTCATACATTATCATAATCCAAAATCAGTATTCAAACCGACCAGTTGTATCTGAGCATTCACTTAGCATTAGTCAAAAAGTTAGCTAATGCTATTAATAATTATCACTAGCGAAACAGCATGAGTAACCTAAATTTGGCTAACATAAAACCTAACAATAATATAGCTGTAATAAAGAAAAAACTTGAAATACTTGCCATTTGCTCCAGAAGAGAGTTTTATATAAACAAAGGCATTTTTTCCTCCACATTCCAAAGCTATGACATCACAACAATATGACTGATCAGTTGCAATTTTGATCCGGGAACAACACCAACACAGGGATATCAGATACACAATGCTGCAGTATCGTTATTTTTATTATTATTATTATTTGGGTTGCATTGTAATAATCAGACCTTATGCTCAGTATCTATTATCAGCATAAAATGGGACTTTAATTCAAGTTTTCAACACTGACAAGAAAATGATCCATTTAAATTATAGCTGAGAAAGTAGTAGTAGCGCAATTTCACAGGTGTGTGGAACAAATCAGGACTCCGGTACAGATTAAATAGATGCAAGGCCACCATTCGAGTGCACCAGTGTAACTGACTTTGCCTCAACTTTGTGTTATTTCACCTTTCCATGACATATGAGAAAATGACATATCCATTGTGAGGTGACCTTGTGTCTTCATGTGTGTGTGTGTGTGTGTGTGACTGCTGCATCGGTGTAACTAATGCATGCTGCTACACACTCTGTTAAACCCCTCTCCTGGTACAGCCTGCATCTTCCCTCAATCAGTGTCTTCCATAACCTTCTATTGTCTCTCCATACATTTTCCATCATCAGCTAATTCATACTCCTACACACAATGGCACATACTTCCACAAGGAGGCAGCTACACACCGACAGCACGCCCTGAACACACACACACACACACACACACACGAGCCTTATGCACGTTCCTGTTAACTCCACTTGCACACATCGAGCCCTCTAACACTCACGCACAGACACTCATAATGCATTCTATGGCATTATAATAACTAAATGCTAATCTTACAGCATCACATTATTAGCTCTTAATGTATTCTGGAACACTATTAGCTGCTAACACTAATGCTAGGGCACTATTAATGCCTAATGCTAATGCAGTAACAGTGAGAGTCCTGAGCCAGCCCGCCCATGCAGGATTATGTGGAGCTTTATAATCCCTTGTTAGCTAGCAGCGAAGGCATACATCACACCGCCAAGGTAATCTGAGTGCTGTATGACAGCTATACACCTCGCCCTGTCCTCATCTACTCCCATAATCTACTCCTGCTAGGATAGCTGCTCTATCAGCTACTTTTGGTGATGATGTGTACAGTTATACACCACACTTGTTGACAAGACATTCTCCATTCACTCAGAAGCAAACTGCAGAATTGCAGCACAAACTTTAAATTGTGTATGTTGAGTTTGGCCAGTTTCTACAGAGGGGAGCCACTAGAAGCACGGTACACATTTAATGATGATGTTGCATAGCATAGTGTCTAAATGCCTTTGGAAAATGATCGCTCAGAAGTCTTCTGACTCAGTGGATGATAGCTATTGCCTCCTTTAAGTCAGTTTTAGGCTTTCGACATTATGTAGGTCAAGGCCATTATTTCCCATAAAAACGGCGGTTGATCTCATTCTGCTGTGCAAGCTATAGCATGCATGAAGTACACTAATTTTCTCACATGCTTTTGTTGGCATTTATCACCGAATTGTTTATGTGGCGATAACACACATAAATGGGTTACTAGTAATAATGTTAAAAAAGTTATTTTACTATTAAAAAAATACACTGCAATTAGCTGCTTCCTGTGACTAAGGAAAGTTTGGGGTTTTTTTTATTAAAGGCTGTTGTCTCTGCAGAGCTCTTTTATTCAGTTCCAGTAAGATCCCAAAACTAGATGAAAGGGCTTCAGTATAATAAGACCTTCCATTAAAAGTTTGCTATCTAGCAAGCAATGTGGCAGCCATCAGTGCCCTATGGCCAGTCAAATAAAAACATCTTGCACCTCTGTTTACCTTAAAATAATTTATAAATGCAGACGGATTGCCTGCATTGTTAAACTGGTCTGAGTCACCAAATAGATGCATCTGCAACACATTGGTCCTATAATATATTTAATTATATTTGATCTTAACATTTTATACATGAATGAATATAAAGTTATAAATATCTAAAGATGCAGTTAACAGGTATAATCTAATATTGTGTGCCTTTCACCATTCTGCATTTAATCATCAGTTATTATCAGTCTTTGGCTCTCCTCCACAGTGTGTCTTTGCCCTGTCTTCCTCCGCTCACCTCTAAACAGCCATGGCAGATGGCTGCTCCTCCCTGAGCCTGGTTCTGCCGGAGGTTACTTCCTTTTAAAAGGGAATTTTTCCTTCCCACCATCACCAAGTACTTGCTCTTAGTGGGCTGTCTGAATGTTTTGGTTTCCCGTGTATTATTGTAGGATCTTTATCTTACGATATAAGCACCTTGAGGCGACTGTTGTTGATATTTGGTGCTATATAAATAAAATGAAGTCCAACCATCCATTCAAATAAGAGCTTGTTTTGTAGATACTATCCCAGTGCACACTGAGCAAGAGGCACCCCAAAAAGGTTGCCAGTCTTCTACAGTGGACACACCTTAGGTACCTGGAGATTTAGATAAAGCAGAAACTTCTCAGTCCAGTCAAGGCAAAGGAAAATTTAAGATAACTGTTTGCTTGTCTTGACTCTCGTTCTTGATCAAGCACTTTTATTTCCTGATCTCCTCTGATCTCACTCTCTGAGCTGCACTTGCTGTGTTGTGACTGCTTTATTAGCATTTCTGTCTCATTCAAGCAAACTTTTAGCAATGTATCTCAATAGCCAGATGTTCAGGTAAGCAACATAAATACTTAGTAATGACATTTTTCCTCTTCTTGTTATCGAACAGTGATAAGAAAAAAACGGTGGATGGAAAGCTGAAATGCATGATAGGAGGCGATAAAAAAGAAGGGAGAGGATGGAACCGAGAAGGGAAAGGAGAGTGTGGAGAGGCAGCGGAGAGAAGCGAGGTGAAAGAGGGGCGATAGGGATGAGAGGAGGAGCAGGAGGCAAAAAGACGGGATGGGGGGCAGGAGAGGAGTGGAGAGATAATGTACTGTAGGCTGATTAATGTCAAAGGCGCTGAGTCCTGAATACTTATGAAGCAGATGTCAATGGAGCTTTACCCTGCAAGGTTACACAGAGGGAGGGGTGGGATGGAAGGGGGGACTCAGAGGAGGGAGACGGGGATGAGGAAATTAAGGTGGGAATGAAAGAGAAGGAAAAAAGTGAATGAGAAAGAAAAGAGAAACAAACAAAGCAGGGATTGTGAGAAGCAAGGAGGTGATGGGGGCCATGCCCATAATTTGAAAACGTCACTCAAAGTTTTGCATCATTGCACTTTTAGATTTTTTTTCCTCTCTCCAAAGTTTGGCGGCAACAATGAAACAGGCTTTACTCAAAAGAGCAGGAACACTCTTCTTCCTTCGGGCATGTAAAGGCCACTTCAGCCGGCGACAGCGCACACAGTGGCTGAATGTAAGCAGCTTTTTGCAGTTTGTGAAGCTTTAGTTGTCGTTTACAGAAAGCCAAGCGCAAACTGTGCCTGAGAGCAGTTTTTCAAGTGTGGCCACACAAGACAATCAGATACCAGAGCTCAAACTACACTAATACATCAGCGTTTTTGAAAATCTCTGTGTCCCTGTCTACATAAAAACGCAAAAGCAGCTTATTCAGAATTATTTGCAATTTGCATTCGATAGATGGGATACAAAAGAACAGGATTACTCACTGAGGACACGGCGTGTGGGGAAGGTGGAGAAGTTGAGTGATCCACACTGCAGAGATGTGTATTTACTCACTTATATTCATGTGTTTGTGTGAGCTGTTGAGCGAAACGAGAAACCTGCGGTTTGAGTCAGTGAAGCATGTACGCGTGGCCTAAAAAGCTACCACATCTGACTGAACACCACAAGGTGAACATTCATCTTAAGCGAGTGTTTTCAGCACCAAAAGGGCAGCACATCGTGCAGATGAAGAGCATTATGTATATTCTGTCTTTAAAAACACAACAAGCAGAGCTACACTCCTGATCTCACTGTGTTGGGGCTTTCTATCACCACTTATAGAGAACAATAGACCTTACACCCTCTCTGTTATTGATGACAGAGTAGTGACCTTTCAACTGTAACCTCAAGGTGCAGCCTTGACCTCAGGATTGACCTCTTGGGATAGTGGTAATGATACTGGGATACGTCTAATGACCCCTGGGTGGGAGATAGGTCACTGATGAAAGGTCAAGAGCAGATGTCATGCGGCCACGGCAACCTCAGGAAGGGACCGCTTCTGCTGATTAACTGACCAGACAGTCAATTGAGAGAAGAGAAATAGCACAGGCAGGAAGCGCTGGGGGTCTCTTATCAAAGATTGCAAATTACAGCTATTCAGAGAGCTTTCAAAGGACTCATTCAGTTTGAAACATGAGTCAGGAATTAGAGAAGGAAAGGGAACAAAGAGCAGCAATGGTGGGACTTCTTTCATGGGATTTTATTTATTTATTTTTTGACAGTTTTTGACTTTATTAAAGTGGCAAAATTAAAAGGAGGCTGAATGGTAGACTGATACCTAAACAATGAATGCTCATTAATGCTGCGTCTCCTTTTCAGTAGAGCCGTAACAGAGTCAACAGCAAAAACAGGGACCCGCCTGCTGTTAGACTGCACATTGGGACCTGTCATGTCATCCTGTAAATATTCTTTTGATTGGCTAATTCATGATAAGTCCACTCCAAAATAACGCTGCTTTGCTCCCTGCAGCATGGTACATTAGCTGCTTTTAATCTGTGTCCACACTCTCATAATAATAATAAGGGAGTTAAAAGAAGGCTGAAAAAATGTAGAAGGCTCAGCTTCATTTTAAAATGTGCTACATAGTTTTGATGCTTACACAATTTTTATTTTCTCGAAAGAAATTAAAGAATTAATAAACAGGTATATGGTGTTTCGCGTCAGATATTTCATATTTAAGATACAGATTAGATTTGAGTCTATGTAAAAAAAAAAATTAAATAGCATTTGACTTACAAAGAAATTTGAGGAGAGGAACCCCACGTATCCACAAGAACTACTGCAGAAGGAAACAAAATACTAAACTTAAGATAAGAGAAACTAAATGTTATCAAGCTTTTCTGGTATTTTTTTAATGCATTTTGAGAGGGACACGTGAGTTTAGGTTGCTGCACAATTTGGAGAAAGGTGATTGTCCCACAGCTGTGGTTTGGACCTGTAGTGCAGTTAAGATCTACAGTAACAGAAATGGCGAGTTTATTGAACTGTCTGACAAACTAAAAGGAAATAAATAAATATCAGTTTACATAAATGAGTTTTAGTTTAGGTCATATTTGAAACATATTTCCCCTTTTGTGCACTTTATTGCTCAAGATGTATCCAAGGTTTTTTGGGGGGGGGGAGTAAAACACACTGATGATGTTGAGGTCAAAAACTCACGTTTCATGTATGATGCATTTAGCGTCACAGGGTTAATCTGCTGCCACAGGTGTGACGGAGGGGGGCGTCTCCTCGTGTTTGGTCAGATTCAGAGGTAAAGTGCGACTCTGCTGACATTGCTATTCCTCTCTCATCTCCTCCTTCCTCTTCTCTTCCATATCTCTCCTCTTGTGTCCTCTCCTCCGCTCCTCTAATCTCTCTCTCTCTCTCTATTAGTAGTCTATTTACAGCATATTCAGTCTGAAGTCTGCCAACACTTACTGCTCTCCAGAGCTTTATCAAGCCACTGATAAACTCCACACTCACTTTTAGATACAGACACATACACACATGTGATTTTATGGAGAGATTTGGCAAAGTGTGTGTGTGTTGCGTGTGTGTGTGTGTGTCTGAAGGCATGTTGGGAACATTCCTGTTTGTTCTGTAAGTAAATTTGTACAGGTACAGTATATAATGCATGAAGCCCGGGTTTGTCTGTAATGTGGGTATGGATATTTATGTACACGTGTGTTTATATGCATCCTTTGTCCGTGTGTCCGTGCTCATGTGTATATGTTATCAGCAGTGTCCCAGTGTGCTCGCCGAGGGCCAGTCTATTTAGTGTTCATAACAAAGCCTTTTACTGAGGCTCCAATCAGGATTAAACCCTTATCAGCACACACAGACCACAGGACACAGCCAGGCTGTGTGTGTGTGTGTGTGTGTGTGTGTGTGTGTGTGTGTGTGTGTGTGTGTGTGTGTGTGTGTGTGTGTGTGTGTGTGTGAGGCAGACACTGGGGTGGGGGGTAAAGGGGATTATTCACACGTGTGTGTTTTATATAGTGCATTAGTATTTTTGTGTATGTGTGTCTGTGTGTATAGATGTACATATATAGACTATACAAGCTTACACTGTTATTGTGCATGTGTGATTGTGACTTTCTGCATGTGCAGTATATGTGGTTTTGCACATGTGGTGTCGAAACTGATGTGAGTCAGTACACTCCAGTGTTGCTGCAAATATGAAACTCGGAGGCCACATGAAATCCAGTATCAAAGCCAGCAACTCCCCTGTGGGTTAGATGATTAACATCAGTGTGTGTGTGTGTGTGAGAGAGAGAGAGAGAAAGGTGGATAAAGATAGAGACAATATGTTCAGAAGAGAGAAGACAAAGAAAGAAAGAAAGTGTAACACCCACAAACAAGTGAAGGAACTGCTCAACTGCATCGTGTCACCCTTTAGTCTTTACCCCAGTAAAACAGCACGTCTTGGAGCTGTTACAGTGCAATATATGTATGTCGCATTCATACAGAGGAGCTCGGCTCAAATACAACTTTCTGTCCTGCATCTCTTAAACAATAAAGTTTTATGCCTCTCGTTGCCCACGGCTGCCAGTCCTATGAGGCATCTTAGTAATACAGTCATCTTTGTTCTTTTCTAGGTCAAAGCTCACAGATCTGATCAGAGGTCTAGGATCCTTTTAGAGATACACTATACTGTAGGCCTTTATTATTATGATAACGCTGCATCTAATTATGCAAATTCAGATCATTAATATTCATGAGCCTTGCTGCCGCCAGGGAGGAGCCTGGAACAGACACAACAATGAAACGGCAAAATAAACTGAATCTATGAATAAAAAAAAAAGGATTATTTACACCCATCTGTCTGCTTACTGTGCCTACTGTACAAGAAACGTATGTGACCCATTAAAAGAATCTCTGTTGCTCTCTTAGGTTTTTTGTTTGTTTGTTTTTATTTAGTTTTTTTAATTCTATGCAATTCAGAGACACACAGCCTGATTTTATGCTGTGATTTAATGGAGCTGTATTAATCTTATATTTTAAAATGTCCTTTGTGTGCCGTTTGCACGTTTACAGCGCTCCGCTGTTGCGCTGATGCACAGGAAAGCTTTAAAAGAATGAATTGCATTTTAAGATATTGTTCCACAAAGGATAATTTCACATCATCTTCCTTCTCATAAACTGCTGTATACTAACAGGGTGTTAACCTCTAATTAATTTTCGCAAGAAACGCCTGAAGAAGAAACCACTCAATTTAAAAATTCTTCCCAGGGCTGTTTCTTGAAATAGGAAGAAGTTTTTACTGAATGTGACTGATTAAATAAGCATTTAAAATGCAGAAATATCTAAAGAGAAAAGCACAATTGTAGCTTTTCTCTTTTTTCTCTCCTTTGTTCTGCATTTAAAAACACCTTCAAACGCAGCACACTTTAATGACTTGTTATATATTTAAGTCCCAGCAATTATTTATATAAATTTGTAAAAATGATCTGAAGGAAAATGACAGTCAGAGCTGGAAAGAAAATCAGAAGAAAAGCTGATTTTCTCAGTATGTCTAAAAAAAAAAAAAACTATGTTATTCATGTTTTTCTCCACATAAATACATCTGTACAATAAGAGCACGCAGCCGCTGCTGTTAAACGATGATGAAAATGCAATATGACACTTCCTGTCTGCTCACTGTCCCTGATATACAGTACAGGTGCATCTACACACAGTAAAAACTGGGTGAGCCATCACGGTGCATTTGGATATAGCACACAGAATTAAGCTGAAACGAATCCATGAATAAATATCGAAGTCCTCAGAGGATCATTAACACCTGTCTGCCTGCTCACAGCCACTACTGTATGCTAATATGTTGTACATTTATGACCTGCTAGTAGTGTTTAAAAGTGGAATAATGAAACTCGGGTGTATTGTGAAGCTGCAGAGACGGGATAAAAAAAAAGTCTGAAGATTATTTCTAGTTAAATCCAGTCAAAAACGGTGGCCAAAAGTCACCGTTACATTAAAAATTTATAGACTGAATCTATGAATAAATATATCCCCTCAGTAGATTGTAATGATCACGTTTTCCTGTATTTTTTAAGGAGAAGAGAAGAGAAGAGAAGAGAAGAGAAGAGAAGAGAAGAGAAAAAGGAAGGAAAACAGAGGAAAACAAAGACAAACAAACACAAACATATCCCGGGGCCATATTTAAATGACAGTTTAATCACAATCAAAACCAACAGTTTCATCAAGAGGTGTTTTGATGAAATGTGTGAATTAAAAGTATGAAAACCCAAATAAACAAAGCAGGCAAACAAACAACATTTGTCAGATTATTATCATTCTTCTGGGAGAAATAATTGGGTGTAGTGGGTGTCAAAGTCGCGGTTCAACCCCCCCGCACGCTGTCTGATATTGGCTGTAAATTTACATTAATGAGTAGAACATTCTCAGAAGAAACCAAGCCAAGCGCATCAAATCAGTTTACGCATATTCTTCAGAAACACAGAGCTGAAATAGCTGAAATCTTGACATTCATATTTTCTTATTTTCCAGGTTAAGTGAAAAGTATAAATCCTTAATGAGACAAGTTAATTTACCTCTGAACAAATTCTGAAGGAAGAAAGAAGGCCTTTCAAGTATGACGAAACTATCGAGTTAAACTATGTGAGAGAGTAAGTGTGTGCTTTGGTTGTTTTAATGAGCATCTGTCAACAGACATGATAACCACGGTGACACCCGGGGTGATTTTCAGCCCACATTCGCAGCCACCCTGAGGCTCTACAGAGGGGTCAACATCTGGACTGAAAGAAAACAGCCCTCACACCCTGCAACACTTCTATCACTGTCATCATTAAAAATTTCTGCCAGGGTGCTCTCATTTTGTCTGAAGCATTGGTCAGTTATGTTGGTATAGTTCATATTAAACGGTTTTGCCAAATGCTCTTTTGACCGTCCGGCTTATGTTTGTTTTGTCAGACTGAAAAGAGTGTACTGCTTTAGGGAGGGGATTTTGGTGAATGGTACATAGACCTAGACTAAGCAAACGTATTAGAGGGAAGGATTGTGGTACTAAACGGTCCCTCAACCAAGTGTAAGTTGCCTAAAGCTTCAATAATGCTTTAGAAGCTATCACAACAAAACAAAGACATTATGCACTTTATTAATTCTGCTGTGCTGCTCCTGGGTTCGACTCTCTTTTGCCTTCAGAAATGCTTCAAGTCTTCATAGCACAGACAAGGTGCTGAAAGCATTCGTCAGAGATTTTGCTTCATGTGATAGCATCACACAGTTGCTACAGATTTGTCAGCTGAACATCCATGATGAAAATCTCCTGTTCCGCGACATCTCAAAGATCTTCTATTGGAGCTATGGAGTCATTACAGTACACTGAAACCATTGTCATGTTCAAGAATCCAGTTCGACAGGATTTGAGGTTTGTGGTGTTAAATCCTGGAAGCAGTGATCTGGAGATATTGTGGTCATAAAGGGATAGACACGGTCAGCAACCACACTCTAGTCAGCCGTGGCATTTAAGCAGTGCTTAAACTTCAGCAGGTCTTCTAGACCGCGTGATTGGCTGATTAGATATTTGTATTAACAAGCAGTTAAACAGTGTACCTAATAAAGTGGCAGATGATTATATATGACTTGTATAAATTATCATTCATGTAGAGCATCACCCTGATTAGATTATGTAGGATATGTTCTACGATGCATCTGAAGTTGCAGGTTGCAGACAGGTTGTGCCTGATCTTGAAGCTCAGCTGTCACAGTTGAAAGCAGCAGATAGAATTCACCAAACCATCAGCCGGACCCAAAAGGGAGTGACAAAAAACACCCAGAGCATGTCTTTGGACTGTTGGAGGAAGCCAAAGTACCAGCTACATAAAGATCAGGGTTTGGGTTCTTTACCTACATTATTTACCCACAAGCCATTATAGCTGGATAACACTAGCACGGATATTGCTTTTAAAGTCCAAAAGGAATATGTTGTCAGTGAATAGCGAAGTCTCTGATGCACTTGGAACTCTCTCAACACGTTAATTAACAACATTTCCTCATTATGTTAAAAGGAAACAGAATCAAGTTTCAATATAATGACATGCTCTTCGGGGAAATACACTGAACACCATTTGTTGTAACTAGAAAGTCTGTGATGAGTAAGGACATTCTTTGAAGAGGCTGGCAAAACCATGGGAGCAGCACTTTAGCTATCAGTGCCTATAAGATGGTGTTTTTATATTTTTTTAGACCGTGTCACCTCTCAGCATTTCATGACTCCAAACTGTCACAAAAGCTGACTGAAGATGTTAGTTCAGAGACACCACTGACATCTCAGTTCTTCGGTGGCTGTTATATTTAATGTTATAATTAGTTAAGTTCCCCTTTTGATGACATGGTTATGTTTTGAGCTGTATGCGGATAAAAACTGAGTTATACCTGATAAACACATATGATGTGTCACTTGTGCTAATCTGTACTTTCTGACAAAGTCCCCCTTTTTGTGATGTTGTGTGCATGTGTGAACACTTCATATAAAACCTGTGTGTGTGTATCAGTGGATTTGTTGGAAAATGAGGGTTGTGTTTGTTTGGACACCTGTGTGGCCGGTTCTAGCTAAAGCCCCTGGAGATAGAAATGGATGCTATATGTCCCTCTGTGTGTATGTGCATGTGTGTGTCATGGGGGCAGGGTAATGTGCGGTGGTTCATGTGTGTAAATGCTGTAGTTTGTGTTTCCATTGGTCCATTAAAGTGAGCAACACAGGATGTCTGTCAGTTTGAAACATCGCAGGGGACGGTGTGTGTTATCCCAAAGGTATGTGTGCCTGCGTGGTGCACAGAAGCGTGACTGAGCCAGAGGCAAAGGAAGGTCACCTCACATGCACAGCTCTGTGAAACAGCGCCTGGCGACTGTGCACGAGAAGCCAAGCACCAGCAGTCTCCCAAGGACAACAAAGTGCTTATCCAGGAGAAAAAAAGAGGAAGGCTGTAGAGCTCTCAGATCACTCACACACACACACACACACACACACACACACACACACACACACACACACACACAGTCAAATAATTGTTGCAAAGGCCTTATAGTGTTTGCCTTGGGTAACTTTGGTGTAACATTTCACATTAAGCATGCAAGATGTTACCATGTATAAAATCAACATTAAATTGCTATTTCTACTTACACAAAATCATTTCAGATTTCTTGGTTTTCTTCAATTCTTTATCTAAGCAGGACGCTGAGCTATAAACAGTATAACTGAGTCCATTCAGTAAAATAGGACGGCCCTTTATTTCTTGTGTATAATGTCATCCACAGTGTGGCACCACATTTCAGGATGACTGGATGATATTTTTCATGGTGAGGTACCGTTTAGAGAGCATCAGGTGGTATTTTTCCTTTAGCCTTTTATTATGAAATACATTGTTTTTGTCCTTCGTATTAGACACAGAAAAATAACACCATAGCTTTCTTTTACTTTCTTTATCTTTCCTTTACCTAAAGGAAAAATTGGATTTGATTTACAGCAAAGAGGAAGTACACCAACAAGTACAGCTAGCTGGAAAAGTGGCTACGGTAGCCACTGGAGTTACAGCAGCTAAAACTGTTTTGTGTGTACAGATAATGAGCATTTTATTGAACATAATATCCACATAGCAGTTCATAATACATGGGAATTAATCTCAGTGCCTGTATTTTAGTTGTTCAATTAATTGATTCTAAAACATACAGAGAACACAAATCAAAAGCTAACTGTGGCTCAGCTAGTCTGAGATGTTCAATGGATTACTCTTAAAACTAGGACCAGACATTCATTTCAATTGAATTTTATTTATACAGCGCCAAATCACGACAGCAGTCGCCTTTATATTGTTAGATAAAGATGCTGCAATAATATCCCAACAATGAGATGACCTGCTATCAGACAGCACTTGGCAACAGTGGGGAAAAAAACTCATTTTAACAACACTTGAGCAACGTGCACATGATGTCACGAGAAACCAATGCGATGCTAAACCGGAATAACATAACAGGGTAACCATCTATCTATTCTATTAGTTATGCTGCATTTTGCAGTTTGATGTGTACATATATCTTCTTTCCTTGTTGATGTAGCAATTTCTCAGAGAAACCTTGGCTGAAGCAACAAAACATTCTGTGGACTCGGGTCGGGAAGCATGCCTACTCCATGGTCTAATAATCTTGGATCTTGATGTTGCAGACAAACAAACTCTTTCTATATCTGACACCCATCTGTCCAGCTGCATTTGATCTTCCTGAAACATTGTGGCCACCATCAGAGTGACAGCTCCTGCTTGTACTTCAGGCTTACAGAGCCTGTCATTCTCTATCTGCTTATTTTCTGCTTTTTTATTTAAAAGAAGGGCAGGAAGATTGAGGTCATGGAGTTAGCCTGTATATTTGAAAATGTGTTTGTGAATGAAACAAATGTTTGCAGAGTTATGCAACAAACTTCCAGTAAAGATTAAAAACAGCAGTTGGCTGTGGTTATTTTAATTTGAACCATAGTATTACAGAACAGAATGAATTAATTAATGCAAATCAGAACATGATGACATTTGACAGACACCACTTAGGCCTCTATTAGGGGAAGGAGGAACATATTAAAATCTCAGTCTATGTGACTTCACAGCTGTGGGGAAAATAAGTGTAAATAAATAACACAGCAATCTCTTACTTTAAGGTTGAAAGTTGTAGAAATATGACTTTTAAAGGGTTTTTATGAAATGATGCAGAGGGCAAGATTGAATTTAGTGTGTCACTGTCCACATAAATAAACAAAATACACCAGCTCTGCTCTTGTGTCTTCTTTCTGTAGATTAACTATCAAATTTAACACGGTGGTCTATTTGGTTGTATTCCTTGTTAAGGCACTGAACCACAGGGCAGGGCAAAATCTTGAAATGGTACTGAAATATAAGCAAGTACAAAATGTCCAAACTATCTGATAGAGGACAAGCAAATTCAAAAGTCACATTTTACGGGTTATTGGTGAAATATATTTATTTTAAATAAAATAAAATCTTTTTCTTTTTCTTTCAGCTTCTCCTCATAGGGGTCACCAAAGTGGATACTCTACCTCCATCTCATCCCATCCCTTGCATTCTCCTCCGTCACATCAACACTCTGCATATCCTCCTTCAACACATCCAGAAACCTTCAGTCTCTCTTCCTCCTGCCTTGCAGCTCCATATTCAACATCTTTTGCTCAAGATATACGATTTGCCTTCTCTGTACTTTTCAATCAAGACTTTCAAAGCAAACGTCACATCTGTAGCGTTCTCTCTCAACATGACAGCGTACTGCTGTTCACTGATTGTCACCTCTCTTCTTAACCTGACTTTAACAACTCTTTCCCAGGTCTTCATGGTATGTTTCATCAGCTTTATCCCTCTATAGTTATTTCATCACCTTTGTTCTTGAAAATCAGTGCCAGTATATGTTCCCTTTTCAATAGATAATTCCATACCTCCACAGGTTCATCATCTTTATCAACCATGTTTCCTCTTTTTGTCCTTTTCATACCTGACTGGCATTTTCTGATTCACTCTCTTTTCTCTCCCCTCTCTTTCATATTCATTTTGCCTTCACTCATTGGTACATTTCCATCCTTGGGTTAATCATTCTCGCCTGCTGCACATCCTTTCCAGCTTGATCCTAGTGTTCAGTTTCACATACAACTCACTATAAGCTGTGCCTTTTGGATGCATCAGCAGGGATGATGAGACAGAGTACCGGGCTGTGGTCGACTCCTTTGTCACGTGGTGTGAGCAGAATCATCTGCAGCTCAACGTGGCAAAGACCAAGGAACTGATCGTGGACTTCAGGAAGACCAGGAAACACTTGACCCCTGTTTCAATCCAGGGGGTCAGTGTTGACATTGTGGAGGACTATAAATACCTTGGAGTACACATTGACAATAAACTGGACTGGGCTAAAAACACCACAGCACTTTACAGGAAGGGCCAGAGTCGACTCTATTTTTTGAGGCGACTGAGGTCCTTCAACATCTGCCAGAAAATGCTGAGGATTTTCTATGAGTCTGTTGTGGCCAGTGCGATCCTCTATGCTGTTGCATGCTGGGGGAGCAGGCTGAGGGTCGCAGATGCCAACAGACTCAATAAACTAATCCGTAAGGCCAGTAATGTTGTGGGGATGGAGCTGGACTCCCTCAAGGTGGTGTCGGAGAGGCGGATGCTGTCCAAGATAAAGACAATGTTGGATAACACCTCCCACCCACTCCATGACATGCTGGTCAGTCACAGGGGCACGTTCAGTGAGAGACTGAGATTACCGAAAAGCACCACTGAACGACACAGGAAATCTTTCCTGCCTGTGGCCATCTCCCTGTACAACGCCTCCACTTAACACACTGGTTACTGCTACAACTACACATGTTTCTTTTCCAGCTATTTATTAATGAGTGACTTATGTATATATATATATATATATATGTATATATTGTACTATTCTTAGTTAGCGTATTGTCTGTCTTGTTAATGTTGGTTTATAATGGAGCACTGTAACAAAAAAATAATTTCCCCCAGGGATCAATAAAGTATTCTGATTCTGATTCTGATTCTTTGCCACCTCTTTCTTTGTCCTTCAAGTGCTCCTGTTTCCTTGCTAAGCTCTTCCTTTGAAAACTTTCCTCTACTTCCTCATTCCACCACCTTGTCCTCTTTCTTCTGTCCAGAGAATACACCAAACACCTCCTTGCCACTTTCCCTCAGGACTTCAGCTGTACATTCCTAACCATCCAGTAACTCTTACCTGAACTCTGTGCAACATTCTGCTGTTTGTTAATGCATTCGTGTATTTATTTATTCATTTATTCATTATTAGCTTTTTTATATGGGGTGGAAATCTTTCAAAACATTAATAATATTAGAAGACATACAAAATAAGAGAAACTTCAGGTCACATGGGGACATGGGTTATTCTTAAGGTCATTTAGAACACTGTTCTTTCTTTACATTTATCTAATTCTTAAGGCCAATAAATGTCAGTGTTTTGGGGAAGGAAAGCATCACCTAAGTAAAAGCCTATTAGGGTTCAATGCTAGAGCATTTCTCTGAGTCTCAAGTATTAATACAAATGCCAAAAGTCCAGCTCAACACTGGTGCACACAGCTGCTGTAAACATGTAAACATGTCATCCACACTTGCCTATTTTTAACAGATTTTTCTAAAGATTATACATGACTTTTATTTCTGCTTTTCACCTCTGGTAAAACCATGAATAAACAGTTGTCTCCCAAACTGTGCCTGCTCACAGTGATGTTATTGTAGTCAAGCACCTGTTGTTGTATATCTCTTAGGCTGTCTCATGTTATCACAGAGGTGTCTTACACATCATAGGTTCCACAGCCCTCTACACTTTCTAAACTTATGCTCTATCTTATATACCATTTGTAAGTTATGCTAAGTTGGGAGTAATACTTCTTTATTGTATTTATTTTATTTATTGTCTTTATTTCTCTGTATTTTATTTTGTTTGTTGTCCTGGTTGGTCAGGGGTAACATCAGTAATACCAACACTGAATTAGCACTGAACTCCTCCTGTGGTTTTCCTGCTGCTAAAAACCTAAAAACGAGAACAGCAACAAAAAAAATAGACTGTGAGAAAAAGCTGTTTCCTTCCATGCAGTGTTTACCTCTGTCAAATTCTCCTCTCCAGCACATTCGATTTTTTATTTATATTTATTAAAAATTAAAACATACCGGAAAAAGATACATTTCTTGCAACATTTTCTACTTTTGACTCGCTTCCATGCTCACAAGACTCAACAGATGAATAAATACTGTATAGTAAGCTATACAAGCCACAATTAAATAGATTATGGGTCAACAGTGAGCTTAGTCTTCGTGTGACCATGGCCAGAGTTGTAAAAACCTTTCAGTCAAACAAAGAGAATCACATCTTAAAAGTACTTAAATTAAACCTGATTTGAAATTAGCTGCTGTGCACTTCGAGGTTGTCGTTTTGTGAAGTGTAGCCCACTTGCAGGAATGTGACCACGAGCATGTTTATCTTTTTCTCTGTCTTTTTTAGGAGACAGTCTTTGCACTGTGACTTCAACCCCAACACCGAGTTTTCCTATAAAATCCACAGGGATCCGAGCGAGAACATTTGGTCCCATTGACCTGAACTGCGGTGTGTGCCATCATGCACCACTCACAGCACATTAAAAATTGAGTACGTGACCCTTTTCTGGCTGTTTTTGGGCTTCCAGTCAACACTGGTCTAACCGACCCTACACACTTCAAAATATTAGCCTTTACATCACTTTTGGATAGACGTTGCATCTTACTCCTTTGGAAATCTTCAAAGCCACCTTCAGTTTCTTTTTGGTTTAGAGATGTGATGTCATTTCTTAAATTGCAAAAGATAGGCCTCGTGGCGAAGGGCAAATACAGAGAATTTTATCATATCTGGGGCCCCTTCGTAGACTATTGCAAGTCATTAAACGCTCTACCAGCTGATTAATATCATACCCCCCCCCCCCCCTTTTTTTTTTTGTGTGTGTGTGTGTTTTGGGGTTTGTTGTTTGTTTTGGGTTTCTTATTAGGTTTTGTTTTGTTTGTTTGTTTGTTTTTTCAATTTTATTTAAGCGTGTGTGGGTGTGCCTGTATTATCGTATCTGTTCATGTAAGAAAAACTAAAAAAATATGTGAGGGGAACAGATTGTATTGTCATTGTAAACTAATGTACACTTGTCTCTCAATAAAAATATGAAAAAAAAAATTGAGTATGTTTTTTTTTATCAGACCAACACAAAGGTTGCTCACCAACAGTCATACCTGCCAAATTTGGTTCCCTGCAACTACACTGTTGGCCCCAAGTGCATTGCAAAAGCTCAGCAGTAAGCAATGCAGCCTCAGAGGGATATAACCATGAAGGGGACAGTGCTGTTAAAATCAGGTTTAGAATTCAATTCAGTTTTATTTATATAGCATCAAATCACCGAGAGAGTCACCTCAAGGTGCTTTATATTGTACAGTATCTACAAAACAAGTTTTTACTTGAATGGATGGTTGGACTTCAATTTAATTTTATTTATATAGCACCAAATATCAACAACAGTCAAGGTGCTTATATTGTAAGATAAAGACCCTACAATTATACACGGAAAACCACAACATTCAGATAACCCACTAAGAGCAGGCACTTGATGACAGTGGGAAGGAAAAACTCCCTGCAGAACCAGATTCAGGGAGGGGCAGCCGTTTGGAGGTGACGGGAGGAAGACAGGACAAAGTCACATAGTGGAGGAGAGATAAAGATTAATAATGATTACATGCAGAGTTGTGTATAAACACACTATTTTGTTTACACCTGTAAAGTGCTATTTTTTTTTTCTAAATGTCATCTTTCAGCTTTTTTCCACAAATAAAAACTGTGCGCAAAAGACCCCCAAACTCTATGTTTTCCAGTGTCCTTAATATCTACTTGTCCTTGATTAACTGAGACATCATCCAACCTATTCATAAGAGCCAAGACAAAACAGCACAATTCATCTCGAACTCCTGCATTACCCATCATTTGCAGACGGACATTTAGTCAGGGATGTATCAGACCTCTTCACTTACCATACTTTGTCAGCGAGTATATCATATAACAACTTTCTATTTCTGTGCAGAACCTTGTTTTGTACAGTAAGTGGAGCTGTCCGTTGCCCGCAACCCTCTTCACTCTCGTCTCTGCCATCGGTGGTTCAGCTGTTGTTTCTCATTATAAAAACCACCTTATTGTGTTTCCTATTATCCCAAGCTGCTCCGAGCAACCAGTATACTCTGTGCATCGAGGGTGTGAGTGTGTCTGTACAGTAGCTGCCAAATGGAGTCTTCATTTGCCTCCAACCTTCTCTCTCTCTCTCTCACTCTACTCAGGTGTTTGTCTCTTCTGTCCCCTCATTATAAAGCCACATCACCCCCATCTAACCCCTTTCTCCTTTACATCTCTCTTTCTCTCCTTTCTCCTTCGTCCTCTTCATTCCCTCTCCTTCCACTCATCTCTCCCCCTCCTTTTTCTCCCCCCCCCCCCCCCCCCCCCTTCTCTTTACCTTTCTCTGACTCATTATCCAACAGCTTGAAGCAACCAGTCAGCCATATGTGAGTGAAAACTGCCACCTCACACTGTTAGCTTGTATTATATCGAGCCTTCTCTCTGCCTTTAACTTTGCCCGAAACCTTTGGCTATTTCTGTTCTTTTTAACAGTCAAACTAATTAACCGAGCAGCTCGCAGCCAGTTTCCAGCCGTGTGAATCTATCTCACAATTCTAGCTGGTTTTAAACTCATGTTTGTGTGAAAATCCTTTCTCTATTATCCTTTTTTCTCCTTCTCAGTGTAGCCAATTAGTGAACAAAATCACCATCAATCTGGCTCACCGAAACCATTGGCCACAAATCATAGGTGCCATTTTAAATTCATATGTCTCAAAGTAGTAAATTAAAATGATTATCTATCATATAACAATGGAGCAAATGACTGCAGTGTGAAAGTTATTCGTTGTGGCACTCCCACAGAGAATTCTTTCCTTCTCTACCTTCGCAGCAGGTAGCAACTGGTGAGAGATCACAGTGAGACATTTAATGGTTTAAACATTTGGTATAAAGCAAAACCAGAGCCAAAAACAGTAAAAAATAAATAAATAAAAATCCTGGATTTGCATCTGTGAAGTCGTAAGAAAAAGTGCACAGAAAAAGTCTGCTTTAGCTGTTGGACAGATGTCCTCCCTTCTGACTCTAGAATACTTTGGTATGCAGAGGAGCTCATGGTCGACTCAATCACTGCAAGGTGACGTCCTGTGGATACAATGCAAGCTTTAATCATCAGCGCTCCGCCACCGTGCTTAACAGTTGGTATGAGGTGTTTGTGCTACATCTCTACTTTGTTCTCATCTGTCCAAAGAACATCATTGCATTATGTGGTTTGTTCAGACACAACTTTGCAAACCTAAGCTGTGCTGGCATGTTCTTTTTAGAGAGAAAAGCGGGTTGTTCTGGTTCACCTTCAGTTTGTTTTTAGTCTTTTTCTAACTGTACTGTCATTATCGCTACCTTTAACAAGTTAACTGAGGCCTGTATAGTCTGAGATGTTGCATTTGGGTTTTTTGCTGCTTCTCTGAGCATTGGGCATTTACATCTTCAGTTGTGCAGAAAATGTTACAGTTCAAACCAGAAAACCTGGATCACCAAGGATGTCCAGACCCTCCCTGTGAACAGTGCCTCTCCATTCAGGTTCAGAGACAGGACCTGGGACAGCTCTGACCTGAAAGTACACATCAGGAAGGCCTAAAAGGACTATAAGAGGATAACTGAAGACCACTTTGCTGACAATGCCCTCAGGTGGGCTTGGCAGGGTACACAGAACATCATTAACCACAAGGAAAGCATTCCCACAGTCACCAACGTTGACACCACACAGGCAGAGGTGCTGAACCGCTTCTTACACTTTGAGTTTAAAAGACCCAACTCAGACACTCCATCCACCCACTTACTGCACACCCATAATCATTAAGTACTTTGAGAGGCTGGTATCAAAGGACATCAAATCAGTCTTCCACTGACTCTTGATCCACAAGACCCACAAGATCCACAAAGGATGCCATCGCCACAGCTCTGCATTATCCCTTGAACTATCAGGAACATAGTATAAACTATGTGAGGTTGTTTTTATGTTGACTACAGCTCAGCATTTAACACAATCATCCCAGAGAGGTGATCAGGAAGCTGTCTGACATTGGCCTCTCCTCTTATACCTGCTGCTGGGCCAAAGACCTTCTCACCAACCAAGTTTGACTCCCATCTCTCTTCCACCCTCACTATCAGCACTGGCTCCCCAGAGGACTGTGACTGACTGCCCCTCAGTCCATCCCACTAATGCCATTATTTAGTTTGCTGACAACACCACACTGGTGAGATTCATATCAGGGGCATACAAGTCCTATACAAGGGCTAAGATCCAACAACTGGTCACATGGTGCTCACCAAACACTTTGCCAAGAAAACAAAGATTTCAAAAAGGGCAAAGCAGACCACCTCTTCCTGTTCATCCATGGAAATCAATTTTAAATTCCTTGGGACCCTCATGTTCAACAATCTCACCTGCTCAGAATCACAGCCGCAGTTATGAAGGTCCAGCAGAAACCTCACTTACTTAAGAAGAACTGTCTCGATGAGAAATGGACACCATGGACACTTGCTGTTTGACCTGTTGGCATCTTGTAGACGCTACAGGTCCATCCAAACAATGACAGACCATCCAAGTGCAATCACTGCTTTAAATCAAACACAGCACTTTTTTATTTAACTCTCAACTTCTTAATCATACTTATAAATATTTATTTCCCTCTGCTGAAAGGACTTGGTTTTACTCTGTGGATGGCTTGTTTTGATACTGTTTGTTATTTATTCTGAGGCACCAGCAGAATGAGCACCTAGGTGTCATTGTATTTATAATGCAATGACAATAAAGAAAGTCTAATTCTAAATTTGCTTCAGTTTCCCCTCCTGGGAAAACCGTGCCATTGTGTTAATGCACAGCTGAATAAACCAGACCAGCAAAACGCCAAAACCTCCACTTTTGCAGAGATGACTACACTTTCTGATGTACATTTGATTAGCAGCACCTGGGTGTATTAGCTTAGGTGTTTGTATTTTATTTTTTCACAATACTGCAAAGGATGTTAGATATCAAGCTATAAAGGCTTTTTTAGGGTCCCAGTTGGTTAATCAACATTTTATTTTTTTATTTTTTTATTTATTTGCTAATGCACTATAATTATTTATGTACTGGAAAAGACAGTTTAAACAGATCTTGATCCATAGTTGATGAGAAAACAGAAATGCATCAGTGATTGTTCTTTGACTCAGATATGAGAGATCTGTCCGCTGACAGAGTCACTCGAGTGAAACTGTCTTGCATCTCACTGCCACTCAGGTTAACAAGATGATTCTATTTCTTAAGCAAGCAAGTCAGCAGTCTTTGCAAAAGTCCTCTCCACAACGATGACAACGCTGTAATTCACTTCCTGTGTCCCAGAGGGTCAAGCGTGACTTGATCCAATCAGAAATCATGCCAATTAGACGCCTCAACTGGCACTTAATTACCACTCTGAAGAGGCTGATGGGCCATTAATTAGGAGGACATTAACAGGACTGATTGTTCATTAACAGCAGAGCATATTAGAGAAGATAAGACCCGATGTTGTAATGGACTCTGGTTGGGGAGGAGAGAAAGGCTGACGTTGCCTCCAATGGAATTAGGTGACCTGCTACGGTGGTCAACTCTGGGATAATAATGTTAGCGATGGCTATTTAAGGGAAATACCACTTAATTTTAATATTGGGACTATATCATTCATATTGCTGAGGTCTGTGTTAGTGCATATTCCCATCTCATAGATATAGGAGACACATTAACCCAACAAGTACTTGCAAGGCACTGGAGGTGGCTAATTACTTCAGGCTGTAAAGCTGTCACAAACACAACAGACCGGGAAAATATGAAGATGAATCAGAACAGTGGAGACATTAGATTTCTGTCAGAGCTGAGGAGGCATATTGTACACTGAAGATATGGGGAGTAGGGGTCCAAAGAAGGATGTTTGGGCCACAAAGTGAATCAGAAGATAAAGTGGGGCATATATTATTTTATACACAAAATAAGAGAAAATGGAAGAGGGGTTTATTCATCAAAGCTAATGATCAGTACCAGGCTAGATCAGTAACTTGCTGCTATTGTAAGTGTACATTATATATGACTAAAAGAATATAACCAAAATTAATTGTTTGTTCAGTTCTATTTACCCACAACTTGCTTTTTGTTTTCCCCCCATAAATCAAATAGGTAGTTAGCCTCTTCAATGCAAACCACAAGTGACTTTTGCAAACTTCTAGGGTTCAAAGCAATGACATAGATGTTTACTACTACCCATTTGTCCCTGCCCGTTGGTACCAGAGGTTGGCAGCAGGTCGCTCACCTGTGTCTCTGCCTCTGTGACGAAGACTTTAATCAACACATATATTTGATTTGATTTGCCATTAAAATATGAACTGGCTACCACACCTTCTGTGTTGGCTGAACATCAGTACTCCAGGACTAGGATGTTCCCTCTGATTTGTTAAAGGGCAAGAAACACAAAAAACTCATCGGCTCAAAGTGGCAAACATCAGTATGGCACAAGACTTTGTAATCTAGAGAAAGAAAATGAAAAATCAATCCTACATTCTGTTTAAGTTAAAGAAGAAGACGTAAAGTAACTCACAGATGTTCTTAACCACGCATATCATGCTCTACCCACCAGGGGGCGTATTGATGCAGTGACATTAACGGTTTGATTTCGTTTGTCCTGATCTATCTTGGCCCGGTCTGTGTCAGTCGGCTGTAGAGGTTCCCTGGGGAAGGAATGTTCTAACATTTCTGACTCTTCATTTCACGCTTCATTTACCACCACAGTCTCCTAAAACACTAACTGTGGTGCATCTGTGTGTGCGTGTGTGTGTGTGTGTGTACTTGAGCTTGTTCTTTCTCTCCTTTTAAATACTCTTTGTCTTTCTCTTACTGTACATATGCAAACACACACACACACCCATACGTACACACCATACATAAATATATATGGATGGACACACACTTTAAAGGGTAAATTTTAATTAGTGAATGAGAAACCAGCTTAGAGGAGCTGGAGTCAATAGGTACTGTGTTGTTCTCCAAGGGCAAGCAGAGCATAAGACAGAATGGGCCAGAGTTCTCTTTAATGCGCACTGATATTGATGGTTGAGAGGTTTAAACACACATTACACACAAATGCACACCCACTAACTCTGTAACTGTTGTTTTACTTCTAAAGTGAATGCAATTATCTCTTTCCTCTCTCTGCGGTGTATCCAGTGTGTATGGCTATGGCTCGGAGACATGCAATAAAAGTGTGTCTCAGAATGTGTGTGTGTGTGTGTGCGAGAGAGAGAGAAGGGAGAGTTTTTATATTGGAGACACTGTATCTCATAAAGCCTCTGCAGTATCAATATCAGCTTCTTTCATACAGCCACAAAATAGAGAATTTTGCAGCTAAACGTTACTTTTTACTTTGAGTTAGTTTTTGCTACACGGAAACAATAACTGTGAGCGTACTGCTCCCATTTATGGATTCATTTGTATAGATCTGAGTGCATAATTGTGTGATAAAATCTTTGCACCCTTTGGAGAAACCGAATATTTCAGTACAGGCAAATCCTTCTGAGATTATTTTTCCAATTTGGCAGCAGAAATTTGCACAGTTTGGCTCAGACAGTGAACTGCCTTTTGGAGCTGAGCTGGTGGTAAAACATCAGATTTGGGACACAGGTTTGAAATTACACACACACACACACCTGAAAGCAGACAAATCTAGCCTTGATGTGTAATAGCTTTTAAGCACAGTGAGGCATTGAGTTGTGTCACCAGAAGCAGTGTGAATGGATGGACACTATCATTACAAGCAAACACACACACACACCACGCTTGGCTGGTATGAATAGATGGTCTGTCTCGGATTTGTGAGATTGGTTCCATCTGTTGTAGAGAAGGTTGTGGGGTCACACCCCGCCTATTACCTTTTTCTCTGTCCAATGACACTTTATTCGCCCGACTATAGGTTTGGCAGTGTTCGATGGATGGAGCTAATCTAAGAAGGAGAAAGATGGGGAGGAGGGCAAGTAAAAGTAGATACAATATATGGACAGATGGATGAAAGTTACACATACAAACAGGGCTCAGCCAGAGCCTTTCGATATAGGCAGTGCTTGCTAAGATTGAGAGAGAAAGAACAGCAGAAGGCATATCAATCAGAAACCCAAGAAGATTCGGCAGAGGAGAAAGAAGACGGGAAAGAAGTTGAGGAGAAATAGGAGCAGACAGGACACCAAAATGAAGAGGAGGAGAAGGACGGAGAGGAGACGGCGAATGTGGCCCACTGAAGGACAATCATTGTCTATCAGCATGAAGAATTGCCTTTCTTTCTGTCCCTTATGCCCACATGTGAGCGCACATACACACAGAGGGGAACAAGCTGACCTGTGAGGGAGCACTGATTGAATCTTCAGTGGGATTAACAGGGATTTAGCCCAGTGTAATGATATCTGAACGAGTTGATTAGCTATCTGATGACACTGTCGTTTGACCTCTGCAGCACAAGAACACCTGGTAACTCATTGCATTCACTGAGGCTGCATTCAAACAAGGGGGTGAAAAATTGCTACCGTGGGCCTCCTTGAGGCAGCCATCAGGGCTTCTTCTTAGCTAAATGAACCATGAAACTGTGTCACTGTGTGGGCAGCCACAGCATGATCAGCTATGGTTAAAAATCTGTTTTCCCATGGTCTGTCCCTCTTAGGACAGTGCCAAATCACACAAGCAGTGGCAAAGGGCAAAGGCTTCCCAAGAAGGCGAATAAAATCCCCCCAAAAAACAAAAGAAATTTTGGTAATGATAAAAGGAATGAGCTGATGAGTGCTGCTGCTGTCTGCCTAGCCTGTTCTTATTCTCAGGACATGAAATATTGCCGTTTTACTGACCACAGATATAAACAAGGTGTCCTTTGGTGTCAGTTCCATAACACACCAGGTTTATGGCAGCAGTGAGAAGGGTCTCATTCCCAGCTCATCCCATATGTCAACTTGAAAAGGACCCTTTGGCATCACATTTAAAAGCATTGTGTAAGCTTTCAATGTGGAGGTCTAAATTATGATATTCAAAGTCATTTTTGGTCCTAATAGCTAACCAGCAAGGAAAATCGAAAGACAGTCCTGACTGAGAAACTTGTGACTTATTGCACCGGCACACCTAGAAATGTCTACCGTAGATTTTATTGCACTTCGAAAGAGGACCATCATCTCTCTTTGTCCAATGCTGAGCAGCCAGTGCATCCAGGCACTGAATACTGTCTGTATATGTCTGCAACAGTAGTGGCATCTGACAGAACGGCAGAACTTAAGTTCACCAGTTAGCACATTATATCTGTTTATTCTTCCAAGACCAAATCAAAGATGAAAAAATGTTCGTTTGGTTCTGATTATTATATGTGTGCTTATAGACACTTAACACTGACCCATGAATCATTCGAGCATTAAAAAATGGACTTTTCTACTAGTACCTCATATGGTACTTTTCTATTCTACCTGAGCACTAAAAGGCTTGTGATACGACATGCTTAATTCACACAAGCACTTTTTCCCCCTGTGCTTAAGAACTTTCTAACATTCACACTCAGAACCAGGCATCAGAAAGCAACTAACCTAACCAAAGATATTTGAGCTACAGCCACTTCAAGGGATGCATCAGTGTTGTGTCTACACATAACAGAAAATTTAGCAAAGAACCAACTTTAATTCCTCGCTTTGTTGTTAGCAGACGGTCACAAAAACCTAATTTATTCCTATTTTTTACATTTAATGTGTGAAAAATTCTAATGATAATACTGTTTGTTATAAAATGTTATAAAATATTATATAAAACATCATTTTTGCACCAATAAGGTAATTTGCAAAGAGCTGTTAGCTGAAAACCTGGGATATCTCTGCATGGTGTCCAATATGGCCTTAAAGAAATTTGAGGAAATTGGACAAGTGGGGCAGATGAGCAGTATCAGAAAGCTATATTGCTGAGCAACAGGCGGGAAAATTCTCCATCATCATCCACAAGTTGTTATGTGAAAGACTAATAATCAGTTAATAACGCAGAATGTAAAAGATGTTTTAAAAGATGAGCACAGTAAATTACAAAATGAGAAGGATTTTGTAATCAGTAAGATGTGAAACTGGTGACTGAAACGATAACCTCATCATGAACGTTTTTTTATTGTCTCCCTGATTTCCAAATGTCTTTTTAGACCACAGTTCGTGCCTCCTAACCAGAAACAATGTAGTACATGTTAGCTTTATTTTTAGCTATGTCCATCTTTTTATACAATCTATACTTGAGACGTGGGCATTTAAGAGTTTCACTGCATTTCAGATTCATTCTTTTCACATTAAATCATCATCCCGAGGACAAAAAAGAGCTTCTATATATAATCTCAACAAGATCAAACAGAGCGACTTGTGAACTGGAAGCCGTCTTCTTAGTGAAGAAAATCCATAAACAGACAAGAGAAATTAAATATTGCATTTACAGGAATTGTCCACAGGCAGCACCACAGGCAGCTTCATTTTCTGGTGTGTGTTGAACGCCAGCTGTGATGGAAAAAGAGGCCGTCCGCAGAGAGTTTGTCTGTCATCACCAGTCAGATCTTTCCAATCTGTTGTTTAGAACTTGATTTGGATTCAGTGGCACTACTCACATCTCTAACAGTGTGGTTACATGAAGATTGAAACTAGAATTTAAGGACATTGGGAGCGTCGCCCTTTTTAAGATCTATCCACATGTGATCAGCGTGAGAGCTGATTTCTAGAAGATACAAAAAAAATCAAAGCTATATTTTTCTTTAGTTGTTTTATCTCTGTAATTTTTTAGTACTTCAGCTCTACTAAATTATTTTGTCTGGAGAGAAGCTGTGGAATCAAAATGAATTATTTTCATCTTGAAATTTTCCAATAACAGTTGATCACTGTTATCGGCATGATATTTACCTTCATGCTGAATCTACTGTGAAACTGATATCCAATATAAACATTGTGCTTCAACAATAATTCAGGTGTTGAAGTAGCATCAAACGGATACAGACTGTTAAGTCTTTGTTTACAGGGAGTAAAAAAGTTCACTCTGCTACTTTTGCTGTTCCAATAGGTCAGAAACATAAATATGAAAGTTTCCCTGCTGACTCGGCAGGAGCTGAAGTTTGTCTATTGATCAGCCTACCAGAGCTGCTAGTCCATTTTTCTGACCTGGCATTTGAGACTAGCTCTCTTGAATTTTTCTTACATACTTTAAGATTGCAGATGAATAATGTAACATGACCGCTATCATTAGAGTTTTCCCTGTCTGTTGTGAAGGGCTTGCCCATGTGTCCACATAGTTCTGAGGGCTCCTCTCTGAATGTGAGAGCACAGGTGAAGCCAGTGAAGCTGTGAATCTGATCTGGTAATTCTGCAATTCTAAAGTTCTGCAAACCTGGACACATGTGGTAACAACTATGTATCCGCTGAAGAGTTAAATGTCCCAAATGATGCTTTCCTTGCTTCATGTCCTGTTTACGTTCAATAGGCCCAATAATGTAGGTGAAAAGCTGCCCTGTAAAAAAAATTCCATGTGCTGGATGTGAAATAAATGAGTACAGCTCCACCACCACTAAAATGTGACACTGAAAAAAAACTGAGACAAACTGGATGAAAATAGACATAAAGATGATTTTAGATCATAGAGTGTGTCTCCACAGGGTATCAGAAACTTTCAGAAAACTGCAAAAGTTCAGCGAGGGAAGTACTAGAAAACAAAACCGACAGAGAAGTCACTCATTGACTTCAGCCGGTGTGTGTGTGTTCTCCAAAAACGCACATTTTATGCAGTGCAGCAGGTGCCAAATCCTCCATCAAAGCGAGATGAGCCTTTTTAGGCACATCACAATCAATTTCTTAATGACGGTTATTATATGATTGAGCTGTAGTCCTCGATTGCTTACATCCTTTGCCATGCCCATACTGAAATTAGTGATAATTATCATCAGCCTGTTTAAATCAGTGTGCTCGTGTTTATTAAAGTCTATTACATGCTTTAAGGTAATTATGGATTCTGTCTGCATGGCGGTCAGTGTAAGCTTTCACTCTGTTGTGTCTTTATTAGCCCAACTATAGCAGAAGTATTTCTAATTTTTCATTATACTCTTCTTAAACTTGAATTTATGACGACCTCTCAGATGGTAGTGTTTATCCTCCACCACCACAGTGGCTGAATAAGTTCTCCTGCCGCAGTTCGACTTAATGAAGCCAAGGTTTTGCTCAGAAATGGACACCCTGCTGTGACATCCATGACTCATCATGGGACACAGACTTGGCAGAAAGGGCAGAGCTCTGGCGCACCCAAGTGGAGATGAACTGTGACTGCAAAGACAAGTGCACCATAAAACCTGCTGGTTTCCATTTCTGTTGCGTGAGATACGCTCACTTATGCATGCATATGTCACAAATATTCATATATAAGTCATGCAAAAAAGCCTCACATAGCATGTTTGAGGCCTTCTATAAATCCTAACTCTAAGCACAACATAATACTGTGTAGCTTCTGGCATGTGAGCGCAGCAAAGAGGGCCCAAAATGTAAATGCACACACGCATGGAGACACTCTGCTGGGCTGTGTGCTTGGGTAGTAGAAAGCTCTGATGACGTTCATTAATCACGGTGTTGAGGTTTTGATGCCACAGCAGGAACGGCTCATGGATAAACTATACTGCCTTCATCAGCTTCACTCCAGCCCAGAGCTGGAAGAACACTCAGCCACGAGTAAGACGAGTCTTTTGCAGAAGGACTGAAGCATTGTGTTTGTTTTTCTGGAACATACCACCCAGTGTGATAGCGTTACTGGTGTTTTAGCTGCTGTTAAACAGCAATGGTGATCTTACGAGAAATAATATATGTTTTATATACAGGTTTTAGCTGAACAGGCAGTAGTGGGATCAGTTTATTTGTATAGAATAGATGTCAGCTTGTCCTTCATTGATAACACATGGCTTATTGTTTGTATTGGGCTTCAAGACTGAAGGGAGGATACAGGGTAAAGTGTAATTACACATCTTGAGCAAATTAAAAAAATTTAAAAAAAAAATTAAAAAATCAAGGAGGAACTGAAGGAAATTATTTAGATTGTTGCACCTGTTTCGCTGTCTCAACAGGTTGGACTCACAGCTTAGTGGTTCTTGTCGTATTCACGTATCCTTATTTGTGCCGTTTAGCCTGTATTTTTATTATTTGCATAATAGGAATCCCTCTCATGAGAAATACAACAGAATTTATTCTTTAATTTTTCATAAAGCACCGTGAAATATCTTATGAAAATGATTGTGGCTGCCTGCCAAGTGCGATTTCTAACTCAGGTAGAGGGGTAAATTGTACGTAAAACGCTGCTTGTGGAACCAACGCTATATTTTTGTAAATGATGCGTGAAATTAAGTTCATCTGATGATTTGCTGCTTATAAAAATATTGATTACACCTTTTTGGCTTCATCTCTCTTTGACTGTGTGACTATCCAAGATGTAAATGAAGATGTAAATTTACACAAATTTCATTTACGAGAGCGCGGGTGGAAAAGAGACTCAAACTTTAGTACCACATTCAAGCTAGTTTTAATAGGCACATTATGAAAAGTAACTGAGTCAATGAAAAAGATGGGGGGGAAAAAAACAGGTTAAACATTGCTCTCCTACTCTTCATTTCCACCAATGAAAGCACAGATCATTAGAACAAAGTGGGACACAGAAACTTGCGTGTAAACAGTTACTACAGCAGTGAGGAAGGAGGAAGAAGGGAGACGTAATGGGAACATAACATTTACATTTGAGGAGATTTTTTTTTTAACGAATAAGCAGAAGCACATCCTGTTGCTGACTTCTGAATGAACTTTTCCCACTGGCATATTTACAATGTAACATCCAGCTACTGACAGAAACATGCCTCATAAAAAGAATAAGCAATTGCCCAACACAATCTTTCTAGATGAAAGGAAAATCAATTTTGTTTAATTGATTTTGTCACATAGTAACAATTAAGATGTAGCTCACCCTGCTACTAACAACGGTGCAAACGGTTAGCTACAGTCAGCTTTTGATCTCCAGCAACTGTCTAGACTACCTGCTCTCCTCGCTGGCCTGACAGCTTCCTACGCTGACATGAGGTGAGTTCAGGTTTGAACCTGTTTTAGCTTTGAAGCCTTGCTCGACTGTCAGGGCACAATGCACGTTGCCTTTCGAAGAGCGAGATAGCCTGTAACAACATCAGTGGGCAGGAGACGGATGTAGGAGAACTCCTCAGAAGATGTGAAGCGCAGCTTTGTCTGTGGGTCTGTGTAGTTTGCCTGAGGAAAGACAAGAGAGATTACTCAGTGTGTTCTTTGTACAAGACTTGGCTAAAGTAATACTGTCCAACTTAAAACATTTTTTTTTTAGCAGAACGGTTACTCACAGGGAGTCCAGAGATGTCTGAGTATTTCTTGGCTGGTTTCAGGGATGGCGGAGCATCAATGTTGTAGTCTACAAACACAGAAGGGTCGTAAGATGAACTACAAATTTGAAATGTACTATTATCTGCACTATTTTCACAGAGAAGTGGCTTTTAAAGTCTCATCAGTCTCATTACTAATGCAGCAATTCTCAAACTACTGCATTAAAGATGAGAGTCGTTGCAGGTGGGATGCAGATGACTAGAGCAAAATAAAAAGCAAATCTTTGTTGGACAAAACAGATCTTTTTTTTTGGGGGGGGGGGGGGTGTTCTTTTTTTAAGTGGTAATTTGTGCTTTTGCTTTAAATTGGCAAATCATTCTCTTTTTATTTAAAATGTCAGCTTTGTTAGTGACATTTTAAATACAAAAAAATGTGTTTTGGTATTAATTCACCACCATTTAATAAAATGGAAATGGAGCTGGAATTGTTTATAGCTGACAAATGCAAAAATGACTCCAGTTAAAAGAAGAAACTCACAGTTGGGATCATTGAGCTTCCAGGGTAAGGTACGCTCCAATGCCAGAATCTGTTTGAGGTTCTTCCAGGTCCGGTTCTTTTTGCCTGCTGCTGCTCCGCCAATTCCCGAATGCTGCCAAGATTAGAAAAGCGGAGGGAAAAAAGAAGGAGAATAAAAATTTAAGGAGAAACAAAGGAACAGGATGAACTCAGATTCATGCAGACATATGCACCCACCATGAATGTGTGGTCTTTAAATGGTGGAGGCTTTACAGTGGACTCTGTGATGGTGCTGGTTGGACCGCTGTCCGCCGATCCCACGGCCTTCACCTCAGCCACCGTCTCTACTGTCGTCATCTGATAAGACACAACAGTTAGATATACAGCAAACATGTTTGACTTAATTCACATGTTCAACATGTTATGCATAAATGGCAAAAGTTGGCTAAACCCAGCTTAGACTGAAACCTCAGGCGCTTACAACAAGAAAAATAGTTTACAATCATACCTGAACAGGAGTAACAATGCAAAAGAGAATTTGTTTTTAAAAAAAGAAAATACAAAATACAAAATACAAACATAATCTATGACACAAAAAAAAAGCAAAGCACTATTCCACAATGCTACAAAGATATATTAAGTATAATGTGTATTTTTCTTCTAGTATAATATATCATCCTGTTTGGTCCTATTATCCTTATTTGTACTTTCTGAATGTTATGCATTGCTTTTCTGCTGTTCTTTTGTGTGTGTGGTCATTTGTCAGGTCAAGTCCAAGTATAACTTCTATGTATTGAAAACAGAATGTTCAACACATAGAAGTGAATAATTATCATATAGTTCAATATCTTAGAGGTTGGACAGATGGGAATTAGTAAGAAATACAGATACTACTGACAAAAGGACTCAGCAGCATCTGTTCTGTTTGTGAAAAATCAACTCATTTGAGGGAATTATATCAGGAATGTCTCAAAATCATTTTTACACAACTAAAACAAATGAATAAATCCAAAAATCTAAAAAACTTTAATTCACTGAGAGTTGTTAAACATCAAATTTACTAGAAATGCACTAGTTGATTGGCCAGGGCCCAGGACTGGACGATTTCCAGTGGTTAAGGCCCTTTTCGATGACTGATCAGCCTCCCACATGACCAGTTGTGAGCCATGCGTGCACACGCAGACACACACAAACTCTCTCAGCCACACATTGACATGTCGTTAGCGTGGAAGCTCCTCACTGTGATCGAGGACATGGAGATCACCAAAGTTAACCACAGGGGGACTAGTATGAAAATCCTCATAACAACAAACCTAATAACAGGTGTCAAAGCTCAGAGCCTTGGTATGTGCAAAAGACCAAATCAAGTATGAGGAAAATATAAAAAAAATGAGAGAGAGGAAAGAGAAAACGGATGATGTCCTATTGCCTGGTAAACATGCTGGAAAATAAGGAAAGTACATAACACTGGTTTGTCACATAAATCTGTTGCAGCCGCTTTCTTTGGTAAACTAAAATCTGTCAGGTAAAGCTTGGTCTGCAGCAGCTCATTTTCCTGTTAATCATCTGTACCCGTTTCCAGCAGCAAAGCACTTACTTTTCGTTGTGTGAGTGAGAGAAGATCCTGTAGCTTGCTGCCGTTTGGGGTAACTATAAACTTTAATCACTTCTCTTATTGTGAAAATAATATTTAGAAGAAAAGAAGACTTTAGTTTACATGTGCAGTCAATTATAGTTCTGAGAAGGAAAATCGGAGGTCACAATTTAAAAATTGGCAATCCGAGTCGGTGCATTTCTGCCTTTTAAGTTTGATCGTGCTGATTGTTGGTTTGTTTGTTTGTTTTTTTATGGACATATTTTTTATTATTACCTAACTCTTGGTGCGAGTTTTTGATAATGACAAAAAGACGTTGCAACACACCTGAGGTGTTTTACTGTGCCTCGGTTAGCTTTTACCTGTGCCTGGATTGTTGCTGTAGTAACCACTGGCTGCCCTTTCTTCTTCTTGCTGCTGTTCCCGGTGCTCTGCTGAGTGGCTGAAACCGCGGGACTGCCGGGACGTTTCTTCCCACGGAAAGCGGCGGTGCTGGCGGCTGGCGGGGGAGTCTTGACGGTTATAGGGATCTGAGTTGCCATAGGTGGTGATTCTGGAGCAAAGTACCTATAATATATAATTATAAACGTTGTTTTCTCCCTCGGCACTTAGCATGAGCCAACCACCATCCTGATTGTAAACAGCGTTTCACCCGGATGTGGAATCAATTCATTTCCGCCTACGTAAGCCGCTAAATAGTTGACATTAATATTTATTGATGATTATAAACTATACTGTCTTAACCACTAATTGTAAAAACATAACATATATATGTTATTAAAATTATATAAATAATATACAAATCAATATATATATTTATGTTAACTCCACCCTCCACATCTTCTTGAGCTCTTCTGTGAGCCCTTAGTACTTTTCCATCTTCTGGTGTTCCTTCTTCCTAAGGTTCCTCACGTCAAGTCAACTCAAAATTTATTTCTATAGCACATTTAAAAGACTAGTGTACATCAAAGTCCTTCGCAATAAAACTGCAATGTGGGCAGAACAAGGAACAAATAGTTAAAATTACATTACATGGTGTAGTGCAGGCTGAATGAAAGTCAAACTAATTTGCATCGAAAGTGAACAGGTGTGTTTTTAAGCGTGATTTGAATGATTGAATTGATTCTGATGTACGGATATCAACTGGGAGATTATTCCAGAGTCTAGGGGCAGCAATGGCAAAAGCACGGTCCCCTCTGGTTTTTAAACAAGAACTTGGCTGGAGGATCTAAGTGCTCTCTTTGGGTTGTACAGATCAAGGAGATCAGTTAGGTAGCTAGGGGCCAGGTTATTCAGAATTTTAAAAGTGAGCAGAAGGATTTTGAAATCAATGCGATTCCTGGTGGCATAGCTACGTTTATCACTACGACTGTCTTCTTCTGCTTGTCCACCACTACTATATCCGGTTGGTTAGCCATCACCATTTTGTCCGTCTGTATCTGGAACTCCCACAGGATCTTAGCTCGGTCTCAGCTATCTTAGCTAGAACTTAGAACTTAGACTTCAAACTTTTTTTAATTGTCATTGTGCAGTTTCTGGCACAGCGAAATTGGATAACAGGACCACAAAGGTGCGAAAGTAAAGAAAACAATATACAAAGAAGAAGAAGAAGCAATATATATATGTATATGGGAGTAAACTATATACATGGTGTATGTGTAGAAACATTGAAACAGAAACATTGTGGGACTGTATACAAGGGGTCTGTGGTCATTTAGGATGGGGATGGTAATTCCACTGAGAAGGGGTGTCTCCCATTTTTACCTCGACACAGATGTTCTTGTATACTATCCCGGCCACTTGGTTCTGGCGTTCCATGTATGCCGTGCCTGCTATTTCTTGCACCCTGCTATTATGTGCTGGATTGTCTCAGGGGCATTTTTACACAGCCTGCCTGGGTCTTGCCTGGTCTTGCCTGATCTTACTTAGGGCTTGTTCCTGTGCTGCCAAGATTAGCGCCTCTGTGCTGTCTTTCAGTCCAGCTGTGTTTAGCGACTGGTAGGATTTCTGGATGTCAGCCACTTCCTTCATCTGCTCGTGGTACATACCGTGCAGGGTCCTGTCCTTCCACGATGGTTCTTCTCCTTGCTCCTATTCTTTCTTGGGTTTCTGCTGATTGAGGTATCCACTAAGCACACGGCCTGTTGTGGCCGTCTTCCTGATGTACACATGGATGTTTGTTGGACAGTGGTTCTGACACGCACTAGTCCTCTATGCCCTTTCTTTCTCTTATCATACAATTTCAGGGTGCTGGATTTGGGGTGAAACCATGGCCAGAAGCTTCCTTGACTTGATGTCACTGGCTTCTATCTCCTCCTTTGGCCAGCTTATCATCCCAGAAGGGTACCTGATTATCGGCAGGACATAGGTGTTAATGCCTTAATCTTGTTCTTTCAATTCCAGAACTTGCCTGACCCACTGCACGTATTTGGTGGTTCCGGCTTTTCTAGCAGCGTCTTCATGGTTCCCATTTGCCTGTAAGTTTCGCAATCCCCTCAGTTCTGACTACCTTTCTTCTCTTTGTTACCATCCGACTGCACTTCTCAAACCCCAATGACATTCCAATGTTGCTGCTGTAAATCCTAGTGGTGTCGATGAGTGAATCAGTGTGTCGTTCATTCCTGGCAAACAGCTTGATGCCGTCCATGTAGGTGCCTGATAGTTGCTGCATTCCATAGTTTGTATCCTTAACCACTCGTGTCAATGATCTCACTGAGCTGGTTCAGAACAGAACAGAATATGCAGAACAGCAGAGGGGACGTGTCTTTGGTAGATCAATTGGCTTGAAGTTGGCCTCTAGTGTTGTTCGCCACATCCCCATTGAGTTCCTGATGAAGGCTGTTGGGGTTCTTTTGATCTTGTATAGTTCTTTTATATATTTTTTAATTGCAAAGCTGTCTAACTAATGTTTCCCCTTTTAAACATTGTAAGAGCCACTTTGCATTCAGTTGAGCAGCCACAGGTCCTGTATCTTTTTGCAGCGTCCTTGTTCTTTAATAATGTAGTTGTGCAAGATTTTGCATTTGTTTGTTCCCCTGAAAGCCTGTGTTCAAAAAATGTTTGCATTCTACAAGTACAACCACTGGATATAAGGTCACTGGTGACTCAGAGGCTCTTTCTGAAATGCATGGCCTCTGAAATAAGAACATGTATTACTTGAAAATATGTGAAGTTCCCATATAATCAACACTGACTTTTAGAGGATGGAAAAATGACAGTGTTCCCCTTGCTGTGGCCTACCTTCCATATATTCCACAGAAGGACTTTAAACGAATAATAAAACAAGCAGATTTTACTGTGACAACATCATAGAGCCACTGAAGCTGACGCTGAGAGGAGAGATTGATTCCACCAAGAACATTAAAAGCCTACAGATTTTATGGTCACGCTGCTAATCCTGAGGGGAAATATAGTGTGGCCGCACTTCTGTACATGGACATGAAAACGACACAACAAGAGAACTGGAGTCTCATAAACCACTCACCAGGTCCTTGCTGTGTGTAGTTACAGTGTTTATTGCTTCACCAGTGAGCTGCCCTTATGGATGACATCAAGCTTCAATCAGTATGAAGCTCCAGCATTTACTCCATTTAACCTGTGAGCCTCATCAAACTCTTTTATCATTTTGCATTGTAATAATTCAGTTCACATGTATTTTGAAATTATGTAGCAAGGATTCTGGAATCATGAAACAAAATTTCCCATTTACTCAGAAAGTGTAATAGTTTTTAAAAAGCTATGGAAATGACAGGGGAAAAAAACTGAGACTGTAAGGTTCTCTGAATTAAGAATTTCAATTTAATATTGTACTTTCTGTGTTAGCCCTGTCATAGGCTGGCAACCTATCCTCCTGCCCTGTCAAGCTGCAGGTTCTAGCACCCCTGTGATTCTGTACTGGGAGAACAGATAACATGGATGGATGGATGGATGCCTGCAAATTAGTAGAGACTCTGTTAGTCTCCGCTAAGTATAAGTATGAATCAGCCTATTTTATAAGATGGAAAAATGATAATGTGGCCCTTTTTGGGCCTTCTCTAAATTCAACTTAATTCCTTTGAAGGATTTTAAAATATTGCTCATTATTTTCAACCCTGTACTAAAACAAGCAGTAGTAAATTATTAATATTGAACATTTTAATGTTAAACATTACAACTATTATCACAAAGGGATGTCAGTACTGTTGTCAGTGTTCTTCTTGAATGTAAGTTAACATATCCGCTGTATCTGAAAGAAGCCAAGAAACAGAATGCGTTATTATTTGATTGTTAGACTTGACTCTCCTAAAACCAATACCACCTTCAATATAGCTGTCATTAAGCTTAGCAGTGACAGAAAAAATCCTGTCAGTGGAACATTGCTGCCACCGTGTGTTGTTCAGGAGGTACCACACAACTGGAGGCAAACCATAAAGAATCCCTATAAAAAGGGGTTATACTGAGTGAAAATACATACTGAAGGGCGGCCAGGTGCCCAGTATATGTGGGACTGTACAGCATCTTTAATCATTGTGCCCCTTTGCACTCATTGAAACAATGACCCTCATTTTTATTAGCTCTAACTTGCAAAAATACATTTATGAGTTGCATCCGAAACTCAACGGCTATTATCGCACAACAGTTGCTGAAATAACAGCTAATAGTTATTGAATTATTGAATTAGAACCAAGGAATACACAAATGCACAAAGACACATGTACATACTTGTACATGTGTACGTAAGACCTTTAATGCAAATTTTAGGCTTTCTTGAGTACTTGCTGTGGTTTCTTAGTGAAAGAGTTGGGAAAATTGCATTCAGATAAAATGCAGTACATTTGTTAAACCTTTAACTTGTATAATTTTGTTGTTTTGGGTTTTTTTAAGTTAGAGATTGGAGATTTTTCAGAATAGCTCTCAGCAATAGCAACATGTCCTATATTGCACCACATAAATAGTCTGTGGCCCACATTCAGTTTGTTGGTATCCGGTCACCCTATTTAAGGAAAGTTTCTTTTTTAGATTCTCAGTAGACTCAAATAATAATGCTGCAAAGGGTTACAGTGAGGTTTTTGTGACCTCGTTTCATTTTACTTTGGAGGCTTTGATTACACTATACAAACTCGTAATCTTTCCACACTCAGATGTTTTATTCTCTATTTGAGCTCCAGATATGTTCGTACAAATTTCCAAAGACAACAGTATTTCTTTCTTTCTTTTCTCTTTTTGGTAATAAGATTACATGAACTGTGGGACTAGACTTTCTCTTATTTCCTAAGAAATCCATAGTACTACTTGCTTAACTTTTTCCTTCCTGCAAAGATTTCTGCACCAGCTTACAGCCTCTTATCTTGAGTCATAAGGTTCTGTGCTGCTATCTGCTCTCATTCTACAAATTACATACAAACATATAGGCTGATGTCTGTAAAGATTATCAGGCATCTCAGTCATGATATGTCCACAAGAGCTAGGTCAACCACAACTGCTTTAGATCTCCAAGCAATCTAAGCCCATTTGCTCTTTATCATATAATGTGGTTTCCAGGCATTCTCCCTTGTGAAATGAAGCACTAACTGCTTGCAACCCCGTCACAGTATTCCACTGAAATTGCACAAGAAAGGAAATATATTTATGCAGCGGTTAAAGAAATCCAAAAATGTAATCGCCTTTACTTCCCATACATTTCATTGCCCCTCACATGAGCCTGAAGGTAAGCGCGTCATGGACTAAAGTAAAACAGTATGTTGGATGTGCCACGCAATGCTCAATTACATGGGTGGGAACTAGTGTGTTAGCGCAGTTAGCTCGTTAATGTGTTGGCAGTCTAGCCCCGCGTAGCTCGTTAACGGAGATTTGCCGTGTTGTGGCGTTAACGTCATTTCAACGAGATTAACGCTGACAGCACTAGTGGGAACACAACGAATATGACTGCACATTTACACTGACATCATCCTAGTGCAAAGACAAGTGGAAGCAGACAAAAACAACAAACATGCATGCTACAAACTTTACCCGAGTCATTTAGACAGCCGTTAGCACATGATTCTCCTTATGGGGACCTGATATGTTTAATATTGTGGCGAGCTCAGACAAGGAGGAGACAGAGGTATCATTTGGTCTTGCTTCCCGTGAGCTAGCCAGGGAGCACAGCCGTTTATTGACATCTGCAGAAGAACACTGCCGCTAGCTAACTGCTCAGCGCGGCAACCGCATAGCAACAACAACAACAACACACAGGGCGCCCTCTGACCCCGGAAGGACACACCGTCGCAGCGAGAGGGCGTCACCCGTCACTATGGCAACATAAACAAAACATAACTGTACAAACAGAACCCCGAACAACCCTGACCCGCTACATAGCCCCCACCTAAGGGGTCAGTCGTCCCCGACGACCCCATTGCCCCACACAAAGTCCTGCAAATGTCCAGGTGCCTTCTTTTGGCGCACCGGCCGGTCACGACCGGCGGGAGAAAAGTCACTCGGGTCAGAACATGGGGTGCCACCATCATCCCACTTCTGACACCAATGTGGCGAGCTCAGACAACGAGGAGACGGAGGTGTCGTTTGGTCTTGCTTCCCGTTAGCTAGCCAGGGAGCACAGCCGTTTATTGACATCTGCAGAAGAACACTGCCGCTAGCTAACTACTCAGCGCGGCAACCGCATAGCAACAACAACAACAACAACAACAACACACAGGGCGCCCTCTGACCCCGGAAGGACACACCGGCGCAGCGAGAGGGCGTAACCCGTCACTATGGCAACATAAACAAAACATAACTGTACAAACAGAACCCCAAACAGCCCTGACCCGCTACAATATGCTGCTGAGAATATAGCCCAGAAGAAGCGTATAGTATAGCTTTTATTTTGAAAAGAGCCATTTCTCTGTAATAAACTCTCTTTTCCAAAGATGAGTGATTCCTCAATCAGATACAGGTGTTACCGCGCCAGATCCGCGGCCCCGAACCGTAGTAAGGAAACCTCTGGCAGTTACTTGAAGGTTCCGTAACTGACTCGTAGCCGGCAACAGCTTACTATACAGGTCAACTCCGCTAGCAAAAAGATCGAAGGAGGCGTAGGAAACTGCTTCACCGAACTTTATTTCTTCTCTAAGGCACGAACACCGCGTACAGTGGGCTGAAATAGTTTACTCACAGCGAGCATCGCCGACACAACTCTGGCTGTCGAGGGAGTTATTATATTCCTTTTATTTATTTTCTTTTCGTCTCTTCTGTAGCTAACCGTTACTTTTTCCCCTTCTCCGCTCTCTCTCTTCACACACACACCAGGCAGTCCCGCTACACACATCCCGAATACATTTCCCATCAGGCTTCATCCTTAAAGGGCCATGCCTGTAACACAGGGCTTGCAAAATCGCCAGCCCGACGTCCCGGGGCTAGCGATTTTTCCAGTCGGGCTACCAAAATCTATCTCTGCCCTGCCCGTCGGGCTATTGTAGGAAGGAAAAATCTATGTCAATGCTTTTGCTTTCTTTCGGAAATGTAGCTGGGTAATTATGTCATTGGCATCGGTGAGCCACTGTCAATATGTGACATATTGAAATCAGGTTTGAATTTGCGCTTGTTTTTTGCTTTCACTTTGCAAATGTCCAGGTGCCTTCTTTTGGCACACCGGCCGGTCACGACAGGCGGGGGAAAAGTCACTCGGGTCAGAACATGGGGTGCCACCATCATCCCACTTCTGACACCAATGTGGCGAGCTCAGACAACGAGGAGACGGAGGTGTCGTTTGGTCTTGATTCCCGTGAGCTAGCCAGGGAGCACAGCCGTTTATTGACATCTGCAGAAGAACACTGCCGCTAGCTAACTGCTCAGCGCAGCAACCGCATAGCAACAACAACAACACACAGGGCGCCCTCTGACCCCGGAAGGACACACCGTCGCAGCGAGAGGGCGTCACCCGTCACTATGGCAACATAAACAAAACATAACTGTACAAACAGAACCCCGAACAGCCCTGACCCGCTACAATATGCTGCTGAGAATATAGCCCAGAAGAAGCATATAGTATAGCTTTTATTTTGGAAAGAGCCATTTCTCTGTAATAAACTCTCTTTTCCAAAGATGAGTGATTCCTCAATCAGATACAGGGCTTGCAAAATCGCTAGCCCGACGTCCTGGGGCTAGCGATTTTGCAACCCCAGTCGGGCTACCAAAATCTATCTCTGCCCTGCCCGTCGGGCTATTGTAGGAAGGAAAAATATATGTCAATGCTTTTGCATTCTTTCGGAAATGTAGCTGGGTAATTATCTCATTGGCATGGGTGAGCCACTGCCAATATGTGACATATTGAAATCGCGTTTGAATTTGCGCTTGTTTTTTGCTTTCACTTTGCAATCGTGCAAACTGTGTATAGAGAGCAACAGCACTGATTGGTGAGTGATGATAATTTGTGCACCAATTCCTCTGACATCGTCTTATCAATCGTTAGCTTACTATGCAAACATGACAAGTGAAATCTCCCGCAGCAAGCTTAAACATATGAGAGGTTGATCGCGCAGAGAATCGCTGACCGTTATGTGTGTGTGTGTAAAAGCAGCAGGATATATATTTTAGTTCTGCTGAGCCAAATAAGACAGGTCAGGGTGAAGAAGTGACAGCCAAAGAAAAGCTTACCACAAAATGCAAAAGTTATGACAAATCAGACTATAAGGCAAAAAGAAAGTGCAGCTTTATGGTTTCATGGACAAAAGAATTTCTGTGGCTGCAATATGACGAGCTATATAACAGGGGCTGCACAGAAGTGGTCCGCAGGTGCGCATTCGCTGTCAAAAAACAAAACACAAAAAAAACGCGCACAAGATATGAAGTTGCAACGCGTGTTTGCATACATAAGATTTTCTGGAGGAGGACAGACATTTGTTTAAAACTCTTAAAGATGTCGAAGAAGCTCCTTTAAGCAATTACTTTGGTGTTCCTCCACCTCCAAACAAATGTCAGATGGAGTCCGAACCACAAAAGAAGCACGTATTCTCGGAAAAGTGGTTGCAGGAGGTGAGCTGGCTTCAAACAAATGATGAACGCACAGAGATGTGGTGCGGAATGTGCCGTGAAAATCCCACTCTAGCGGACAAAAACAGTGCTTTTTATATGGACGCAAACGCACGCTGCAACTTCTTATCTGGTGCGCGTCTTTTATTTTGACAGCGAATGCGCACATGCGGACCACTTATGTGCACCCGTGTAAATAACATAATGTTCTGCCGGGTGTGTTGTTGATTTTCTCTCAATTTCTGAGTCGACAAGCGCCTTTGTTACTGGGACCAGTCATTTTAAGAAAGGCCCCCATTAGAAGCCATGAGAAATGCAAGAAATGCATTATTGCTCAGTCTGCAATATCTTTCCCAGAACAAACACCAATTGCAAATAACATACTAAAAATAAACCTGAAAAATCTGTTTAGAACAGCGTACTATGTTGCAAAGAGTGAACTACCACTGGCACAATTTAGCAGTCTTTGCAAACTTCAAAAAGCAAATGGCCTAGATCTTGGTTCCACTTGCCTCTTACCCGTGACTTCAGCGGAAATTTCAAATTCAGGATCTGACACAGACTGATTCATGTCCTACACAGTTCTTACAAGTTCATAGAAATTTCTGTTCAATTAGAACCAAGTATTTGAGTTGATGATTGTAATTTTTATACAATGTTGTAATTTGTTTTTCAACAATTTTTTGATTAATGTTTTGTTTCCTTTACAATATTATACTTTAATGTATAATATTGTAAAGGAACAAACAGAAACAAACATCAATCAAAAAATTGCTCTCTTTTTTATTCGGGCTACTTACATTTATTTTGGGCTACTAAAAACTGAAGAGTCCCTGCCCGAAGGGCTACCAGGGATTTTGAAATTTTGAGAGCCCTGAGATATATTTATTTTTTTAATTACTTTTGTTTCAGCAACATTAAATTTAAAAACTGTACTTTTGAGTTAAAATATATATTTATAATTTTAATAAATGACAAATTAAAAAGGCATGAACATTTTTTTTCTATTGAAAAAATATCGAACCGTGACACCAAAGTATCGAACCGAACCGAACCGTGAATTTTGTGTATCGTTGCACCCCTAATATATATATATATATATATATATATATATATATATATATATATATACACACACACACACACACACACACACACACACACACACACACACATTGGGTGAATGTGCAGTAGTAGCAGCAAGCAGGTGAATTCTGTACATTAATATGAATAGACATCTGACTATTTTACAGGATAGACAATATAAACATATTTAAAATTAAAGGAATTTGAAATGTACATTGTGCCTTGGTTTAGTGTCTGGAAGAGAGTCCTGTCTCAGTCAATTATAGATGATGTGAGAGGGCGGGTGTGTGTGTTTAGGGCACGGATGGCTTGGGGATAGAAGCTCCTCTTGAGTCTCTCTGTCCTTGCCCGGATGATGCGGAACCTTCTACCAGATTGCAGAAATTGGAACAGTTTGTTGCCAGGATGGGACGGGTCCTTCAGTATCTGCGCTGCTCTAGTCCGGCATCTCCTGGTGTAGGTGTCCTGAAGCGGGGGGAGAGCAATCCTGCAGCAGCGTTCTGCTGTACGGATCACTCTCTGGAGAGCTTTTTGGTCCTTCACACAGCTGTTCCCAAACCACGATGTCATGTTCTGTGTGAGGATGCTCTCCACAGCGCCTGTATAGAAAATCCTGAGGATCTTTGGAGAGACCCTGAACTTCCTCAGTTGTCGTAGGTGATACAGGCGCTGCCTAGCCTTTTTGGTCTGGACCTGAATGTGGGCAGCCCATGTCAGGTCTGAGGAGATGTGGACACCAAGATACTTGAAGGACTGCACCCTCTCCACTGGAGCTCCATTGATGATAATGGGCTTGTAGTCTCTGTGCTGACCCCTTCTGAAGTCCACCACCAGCTCCTTGGTCTTGCCAACGTTCAGCTGGAGGTGGTTGTCCTGGCACCATGATGCCAGATTCTTCACTTCATCCATGTAGGCCGCCTCATCGTTGTTGGAGATGGCACTCAACACCACTGTGTCGTCAGCAAACTTCACAATGGTGTTGGAGCCATGGGTGGCCACACAGTCTGAAGTGTTAGCCTAACTATCCAAGTGAGCATGGTAAAATAATAATAAATTTCTACTGAACAGTCAAGGGCACAATTTGACCCAACTCATTCAAGCATTTTCTTATGAAATTTTGTTTATCACTATATGCTTATCATTCAGGGAGAATACACTGGGACATTGGGAACACTACATCAATGTTATTCACTTCACCTGATGGTGCTTTTAATTATGTTGCTGTTCAGTGTGTGTCTGCAGCCTGAACTGGCCTACAGTAATCTACTTGTTGATCAGAGCATTATGCCATGCCTTGGGAAGTACATGCTTGTGCTCTTGTCATTCAGTCACTGTGTTTTACACAAACACCTTTGAGGGGGAAGTGCCTCCAGCAAATCCATCATTCTGTGCTGGCCCACCAGGGAAGAACCTGTCAGCATTTAGCCAGCTTACACAACAAAGATCTACCACATCCAAATTCAACTCGGTGCCCTCCGAGCTGCTGGGAAGACCTTGATGAACTCAAGCTGTGTGTATGTATTTTAGACACACACAGAGGAAGACTGCTGCTGCTCAGCTACTTTGCTTTCCCCGTCCTCACTGTGACTGGAGGACGAGGCTCACCAGGGAAATGCTGATTCAGAAGGTCTTTCCAAATGCCTCATTCATTTTTCAGTACTGAGACACTGCTGCTGCCAGCTACATCAATAAAGTATATCTAGAGACTCTACTTAAGCTCAATTGCAAACATATATGAATGTTTTATGGCTCAAGTTATGAGATGTAGCTGTGGGGCACTGGACCTGCACAAGCCACTTCTAATGAACACATCACCTGCTGTATTTGGTCAAACAGTCGTCTGGAGCAGCAGGGCAGAACCACCAACATCAAAGTAAAAGATTTGGCACCAGCTGTCAAGCGTACAGCCTAAACTCACCTGGGTGCCACACAGAGCTCTTCTTTTCAACAAGGAAAGCTGTTTTCTGTTGCTCTCAAGTATCCTGTTGCTAAAAAAAAAATGAGAAAAAACAATTAAAAGCTTTTATTGGGGATTTTCTGGTGGAAAAATGCACACATGCTGTGAGCAATTTTATAGAACGTTGTGTAAGCCAGTGCGGTAGCTCTCTGCTCTAATGGCTCTGTGTGGTATGGGAGGCAAACATGTAAGCCACAACCTGAAGCAAAACTTATTGATCTATGTAAGCAGGCCATTGACTGGTGCTGGGTGTGTGTCAGTGTCTCTATTGGGAATGGATAGCGTTTGTGTGTGTTTGAGCACAAGCAGGCCTGTACGCCTGCCTGGATCCTTCCTAGCTTATGTGCATTTGTATATATTTGATTATCACTTAGATATGAATGAGCGCACGTGTTGAAGCAAAGAAAATGTACAGTTGAAAAAAAGGCTGCTTTAACCATCATAAGATCCCCAAGATCACCGGCAACCTGTTGTAAAGGTAAAGGTAGGTTTTGTTTATGTTTACATCTATAGCTTTTAATGGATTTTTACCATTTGGCATACACAAATGGAAATGATATAAGAGAATAACTCTAAGAACCAAAATGCATGACTTAAGACTTAACTTAAAAGATAACATCTTCTACTTTGTGAAATGATGCTGGGTTAGGATACAATAATCAATGCATATGCAAAATCTCCAAAACTGGCCAATGTTGACTGTGCTATCAGTAGAAAGATGAATAAAACAAAACAAAACCACCCCCTTTCCCCCCTTAGTTATACTTTGTATTGCATAAACAAATGCTTGCATTGCATTTAGTGTCATTCTAAGAGGTGCATCAGTGATATTTTAGCAGATGACATTCTCCTTTCCTACTCCAAGGTTTGAGTTTAAAACAGCAGTCGTCGTCGTCCCCCCCCCCTCCATCCCACAGGCTTTAAGCTGGGGGTTTTTTTTGTTGGTTTATTTGCATCTCAAGCTGATTCAGGCTATTTATCTGTTTGTTTTGTTTTGTTTTTTTTGTTTTTGTTTTGGGGGGGGGGGGTTTGGGGGGGGGGTTGCACATGTGAGATTTAAATATAGAAAAGAAAAAATAACAAGATTGTAGGAACTTTTTGTAAATGCATAATGACTAACACAAGATGGCAAGCTTGTCCGGGGAAAATGCAAATAGGTTGAGCATGTGTGTGTGTATCACATATTTAATCATTCACTGTGCTCAATGCTGCTTTTTGAATACACCGTGCATGTCCTGACCTAGAAGTGCAGCTGTATTGCTATTCACATCTCATCAAGTCGAGGCAGAGTGTTTTCTGTCTGTGCAGGTAGAGCGATGACTCATAAAAATGAGACTCGGCTCCTCGCTGACTTCATTAAGTCCAACAGGAGTTTGGCACCCGTGCTGACACAAACCAATTTGCATGTGCAACCCTGAGAGAGTGGACCAACACCATATCTTGCACAACATATGTTGACCGCGGTGTATCTTTCAAAATTACACCCGTGTCTGCTTTGCCAATGTGAAACAGAATTTACCGTTGTAGGCAATGTGCGGGCAATAAATTGGTATGAGTTAAAGAAAATGAATTCACTGAGGCAGACAGCTAGCTCTGCCCAGCACTGGAAATGGTGTGAGCGCTCCCAACTGCTTCTCTTGTTCTGGTAATAAATTGTGACAAAAAAGGTTATGTTTTCAGTCAAGGCATCTAAACACTCTCTTGATGGAGCAGGTAATGGTGAGCAATACTGTTGACATCTTATTTATAGCTTCTTGTAACTGAGCGTGTCCCATTTCTCCCTTTTCCTTTTGCCAGAAAAGAAGCGCCCATTCACCTTTCTCTGCTTTTCCTTCTTTTTTCTGTGCAGCTTTTTATCCTCTCTATATAGCAATACATGAAAAGCCATTAGCTGGATCTGAGGTCTCACTGGATTGATGGTATGTGTGCAAGTAGTGGCCTATAAAAACAAGCTGAGGTAGCCCTCTTTTAAAATTACCTATTAGTGCTTCCCATCAGTTCATGACCAATTTGTTGTTTATTCCTATGTATTCATATAAAACTGTATATTTTATTAAAACTGTGACAGAAAGGATTAAAAATATGAGTAAATGGCCTGATAAAATATATTGCTTTCAGCAATATTTCCCAGTTGATGTTAAACTTCCCTGCATCCTCAAGACACTATTAACTAACGCCCTGATGGAAGCAGCTTCTATTATTAGGGATAGATACGTTAAGGATATATACTCACTGGTCATTTTCCTAATACCTATTTGGACCCTTTTTGCCTTCAGCGCTGCTTTAATTCTTTGTGGCATAGACTCAACAAGGAGCTGGAAACACTCCTGTGTGATAGCATCGCACAGCTGCTGGAGGTTTGTTGGCTGCACGTCCATGATGTTAATTTCCTGTTCCATCACATCCCAAAGGTGCTCTCCTGGATTGAGATCTGGTGACTGTGGAGCCCATTTGAGTACAGTGAACTCACCGCAGTGTTCAGGAAACCAGTGGGAGAGTTTGAGCTTTGTGACATGGCTCATTATCCTGCTGGAAGCAGCAATCAGAAGATTGGTACGCTGTGGTCATAAAGGGATGGAGGCAGTCAGCAGGGTATGGTGTTTAAGAAGTGCTCAGTTGGTGCTAAGGGGTCCAAAGTGTGCCAAGAAAATATCCTCCACAGCATTACCATCGCCATTCTTGTCTGACCTCTGGCATCAACAAAGGCATTTTCACCCAGAGAAAATGACTCACTGGATGTTTTCTCTTTCACACACCATTCTCTGTAAACCCTAGAGATGGTTGCAAAATCCCAGTAGATCAGCAGTTTCTGAAACAGTCAGACCAGCTCCTCTGGCACCAACAATCACACCACGTTCAAAGTCACTTAAATCAATTATTATTCCAAACTTTCTGCAAAGCTTTAGTTGAAAACGAAGGGCTTTCTGTATCTGCTTTAGGCTTTTGAATGTCTTGAATTTGGCTTACTAAATGTAAATGAACCCACCCAGTAAAAGATTAAAGAGCTTGTACTGATGAACTAAGGGCTATAACAGTAAGTAAGGCAGGTTTTTAACAATGCAAAGTTTCAGAATGTATTTTTTTCCCCTACTGATGAAACAGCAAAAAGGGTTTGCTTTTAAATTTTGCTCACCGACTGAAACCTAACTATGTAGATTTTGCATGTTCTCCCTGTGCCTGCATGGGTTGTCTTGCAGTCTGAAGTTGATTGCCTTTTCTCTGTTTTGGTCTTGTGACAGGTTGAGATAGGATCAATTGAGTTAAAAGAGCTGTTTTTTGAAGGAAACACAGTAGCTTTCCTGACAGGTGTGTTGCTTAAAGCTTCCTTCTTTGGTTAAAATAATAATGATAATAATAATAATTTAATTGAAATTTAAAAAAAAAAAAAGAAAAGTCCATGCCTTGCAGATTTACAATACTCAGTGCTTTCTGACTCCTGAGTTGGACATTAATTTCAAATGAGAAACAGACATTTACTTAGTTTTCTTCCTAAATATGAATATTTCCCACAAGGGAGCTGTAGGAAGGAGAGTGCCAGTTAATACCGTGTTACAAGTGTTGCAGTTCCAGAAGTTTTCACAGGAATCACCCCCTGCTCATTTATACCGCGTGGTTAATAATTATAGGCTCATTACAAGCACCATCTCACTGATCTGACTTTGGGCTTATTATTATAATTATTATTACTATAATTATGACCTCTATAATGTTTGTTTTATAACACATCACTCACGTCACACGAGCTCCAAATGCATCATTCACACTAACAAGTAGGTTTCAATCAATGAAAATATGCGTAAATAAATAGTGGTGATCAATGAACTGAAATTTTCTCTTTTTTGGACTGTGTAAAAATAAAAACAGGGATCAGTTACAGTATTTCTTCCGGGTTGTGATAGTCGAAGGAGGGATGAGCAGTGATGCTGCCTGTGTTTGCTCCGCACATCAGCAGCCCTGCTCCTCTCTCTCTCTCTCGCACAGACCCAGGCAGAGGTTGTACGTCCGCTCCGGGAGAGAGAGCTCACACCGCATAGCGCTACAGCCGCCTGACACCGACAGTCCTACCGCACGCTCTTTTCAAATGGATGTCTCCTCCGTTCACGCCTTTTGACACCGGAAGGTGCTCCTGTAGCTGCGTGAGAAACACCTCATCCCTTGCTTGTTTTCTTAGGTAACTGCCTTCTCTCGACGACACAGAGAGAGCCATACTCACCCCCCTTTTCCTTCCATCGTTAGCCCGCTAAGCTAGCTAGCCCGCTAACTTAGCGGTGATACTTTGTACCGAGTCGGTGTCAGTTTTCTGCCTGCGGACTCTTTGCGCCACGGCTGATTGAGGTGACCAGTCACTCTAGGTAAGGTGAAAATACTTGTTTTTTATAAAAAACCTAAACACCAATTGCAGTGATTGTTGTTTCCTCTCTTAGCCACATAGTCATTTTTGGAGGGTTGCTTCTGCCCAGTGACCCCCCTACGGTTATCTGGTAGCAGGCAAGCAGCCGCCGTTATGGCAAAGCGGGGCTTGTTGACAGAAGCAGCCGAGCAACAGGGATGCGATGCGACTCTCCGCTTAAGGCACAGATTGCCACTTTGCTTTCAGGTGAATTAACCGGTAGATGCTACTCCACAACCGCACCGAAACACGCCAAGTGAAGGGAAAGCTGCTTCCCTGATAACGGTGCTCATAAATACTTTTTTTCTATCCATCCCGCGTTAGCGTTCAACCGTGACTGTTGATTTGTAGCGCGAATGGGCCACTGCCGGGGTCAGTGCTATCGCACACTTGCCGCATTTGACTGCAGCGACTTATTTCCCCCTACTAACGGTCAATTCAAATGAGTGCTAGTTATCAAGTTTTCCTGACTGCTCTGTGATCTCACCCAGTGAGATGAAAAGAAAGCGTCTGTTTAAAGTAGAGCATAATGGTTACAGTGGAATGTGTATCTGCTCTTCCCTTTGCTCTTTTCCTCCTTTCTGAACATTTTAATGCTTCATTGTTGCATCACAACCCGAAAAAGATGATGTGTAAACCCGGAATTTAACCTCTGATTGGTCTGTTGTTGTGCACCTAATAGAGGTCAGATGACTTTAGCTGGGAAAAGAGGGGAAAACTAGCCAGTGCAAATTTGAAGAGGTTAGTCACTTTGAATGTAACGCAGTCACTAAAAAGACTTTGTAAAGGGTTACTTAAAGCATGTGGGGCCTGATGTGTGCGTGTATGTATGAGTGAAAGAAGAGAGAATGTGCGGGCATTAACAATGCTGTAATTATCTCAGAGATAAGAAAATGGATCCACTATCAATCCTGCAAGACTCGGCAGCTCTGCACAGCAGAGCTGATGAAGCTGTAGGATTGACAGGGAACCAATTAAATTAATCTGTCATGTTCCTTAAAGGGAGAGAAAAGAGGAAGCATGTATTATTTATCCTCTGTGTGTGTGTGTATGTGTGCGTGCACATGCGTGTGTGGCATTGCCTGTAAGAGTGCAGCAGGAGAATATGCTGTGTTGCTTAAGGGAAGCTGTGCTGTACCTTGTTCACTACCTGTAGCAGCGGTCCCATGGTGCAGGCGAGCTCAAGGCTTTGATCATTTTTAACAGGATTATCTGTGTGGTAGCGCTGACTACCAAATAGAAGAAGAAATAACCTGACCACATAGTGCTTGGCTTCCTTGAAATCTATATGGGAAGTTGAAGTTGTGGAATCATAACTGGGGTTTTGTGCCATGTTGAGGATCTTTGCCTCAGAGCTGGATATCTAAACTCAGGCTTGTGTTATAAGGCATGACTATCCAGCTCTGAAAGGAAATGAATCATGTTCCTCATTTCAAGGCCGTGGAGTCTGCATGATGTGTTTCCTGCCCTGTGTGTTCAGGCTGTAGCAGATTTGCATCCGTGTGTGTGTGCTTGTGTAACCATGTTTGTCATGGCTGACTTGAGAGTCTTTCAAACTGGGAACATTTTGGCCAATCTGTGGGACGTACAGCATTGGGAATATAACAAAATTAGTTTTTTAGTGAATGAGATTAATTGAGGAGGGGAAAAAGTGTGTGGGGAAAGTACGTCACTGTGGTTTTAAGTCATATAGTGAGTATGACTAAGTAATGAGTTGTGTGTGTTTTTGCTGCAGGTGGATATAGTCATTGCAAAAGCATGTTTTTACAAAACATCTAAATTATAAGGGACAGTTACAACCAAAGTGTCTTAACCTTTTCCCTATTTTTAATCACAGTGAGAAATTAGTAGCTCACGTTTTCATTGGCTTTGCTGCTGAGTAAATAATCTGGAAAGTGAAGGCGAAAATCACTGCCGTCCTGTTTGCGTGTTTGCTAGTGTTTGTCATCAAGCGTGGCTGTGGCGCATTTATTACTCCGAGCTGCTCTGGAACAATAGCTCTATTCTGATCTGTGTCTCCGGAGGGAAGCAGCAGCATTCGGGGACCCTGGCGATCTGTGTGCCAGTGAGGCTTGGTTTGGGATTGGGTTTCCACAGCCACCTGGAGCTCAGAGCACAGGAATGCCATTGTTCCTACTTCCAGACTAAGACCGGATCGCACACATGCACATAAAGAGATACATGCGAGAGGACTCATACCAGCCTGCCTGTTCCCCCCCCCCAAAACCTGGGTCACCCTGCTTTGTTACATTGGTATTACTCACATGCACAGCCACCATGACCTGGCAGTGGCTGCTGAGCGTGTGAGTGCTTTAAATATCAGTGAGCAAAATTTATTGCACTTCCACTCTTTGTGCGTTGTTCATCTTGCTTACTACCTAACATAGGCCTGCGAAGTAGGTGAGAAGTATTTAATAAAGTGTAACTAGAACTGAAGAAATTGTCCAGTTAATCATTTTGTTATTGCTTCTCACAAGTTGGCAGTCTTTTTGCCCGTCATTGCAAAATTCTGATAGCAGCTTCTCTAGTGTGCACAACTGGCAGCCAAATCTGTGTCGTCTTTGTATTTATTTATTTTAATTAACTTCTAAGATTTGCTGTGCTGCTTAGACAAAGACGAGACATCACCTCAAGGATGCCGTAATGAGCATTTTTCAGTGTTTTGTCATTTTCTGCTAAAACAATAAGTCATTTAAATATGCATAATGATGGTAACCGTTTATTTGCAAGAACAAGAAATAACTGGGACACTTTAATCATATGGATGCATATTGTCATAGACAAAAGCCACTGGCGGCGACAGATTTTGTGGTATCTGTTGTAGCTTGTCAAATGTCACTTTTGCTTTCTTTAATGGAATCTCGCTCTCACATGAAAAGGACTGCACAAACATCAGCTGTCAGTGCATGAGCTGATTACTGCCTGCTTACCAACCAGCTACTCCACTAAGATGGGTTTTGTTGTTAATAATGTTGTCTGATCACACTCACATCAGACAGAATTATCTCTACCCTCTGCAGCAGTTGGTTCTGGCATTGGCAGTGCAGCTGAAAGCTCATTTTCTTGTCACAGAGCAGAGTAGAGTTGCCATAAATTGGAATAACATCACCAACTTGGAGCTATTATGTATAATATATGTTTGTTTTTTGTGGTGAAACAAGTATGGGTTTTGTTTTTGTGCTGCCAAAAATCTAAAAAGTATTTTTGAAAAATAGACGAAGGTGGTTGAATTAAAGCCAGTTTGAGCATGCCACAAGATTATTTAGCCTGTATTATATCTATCCCAATATCAGAGAGAATTAGCAAAAGCCGACACATCAACTTGATTGAGGGGGTGGATCTAAACATCTGTTCTGCTCAAAAAAGGCAGCCAATATTAAGTGTGGCCCTGTAGCTAGTTTAGCTAGATCAGATAGCAGAGACCTAAATGGCTGATCTTCAGACAAGTAAGAGAAGCTGAAAACAGAGTGTAACGAGAAGGAGTTAGGGGGGATAGTGGCAGCATTTAGCAGATTTTTTCCCCCTGTTTCTCAGTCCTCTAGGGTTTAGGCAGACAAGTTTAGTTTTGTGCGCTTGTGTGTGTGAATGTGTGTGCTGGTGCTTGGCTATACGTGTGTGTCCTCTGGCTCTACAGTGGGTCACTTTAGGGATAGAGTTGCATAGAAGTGGGTCAGCCAGTGCCACCGGGGAGTCTTGCCAGCTCTCTGCTCCTATTCAGCATTGAACCGACTGAAGGCCAACACAAAAAGTGTGCGTCCACATATGTAAGGATTGTTTCTGAGAATTACATGTTGGTGTGAAAATCACACCCTTCACACTCAGCGATCTTTGCTGGATCAGCCATTTACCGAACATGTTCCTTCCTCGTTTGTTGCACTTTGACTCCTCATAAATATGCTTTGGTGGAAAAAAACTGTAATTGTCAAGGCAAAAGGAGCAGCACGCCTATATGTGGCGCAGTATGTTTAAACTGCATATAGGACCTCTACAGATGATTCAGAGCCTGTCACAGCCAGAGTGTCTCAGCTGGATGGACACAGTGTTTCTGCTGGCTTAATGATAAGGAAATAGGATTTAGCCCAGCATTCAGCAGAGGTTTATTTCAACTCCTAGCTGCAGTCTCTTGTTTTCTGCTCTGGCTCTCCTTTGACAAGGAATTAATGGTCTATTTCTGTTTTCATTTCAGTTGTGTATGTAAGTCTTCACAAGGTAGCACCAAAAAACCCAAATATTTGCATAGATGAAGACTTTGTCACGGTTTGTCGGGAGTCACCCGTGACTTTTATCAAATACAAATACAAAAGCTAGTACTACAGTAAACTCAGTGATGCTTAAAGTGTTGCAAAGTGCTTTTTTTCTGTTTTGTGTTCCCCACAAGATGCTACAAATATCCATCCAACATAGCGTCTCTGTGTAGAAGCTTTTGAACCATGTATTTATGCACAATGTGACAGTGTGCTGTGTAAATGTGTTAATGGGTGTGGTAAACTCACAAAATATGATCTGCCAACTCTGCAGTTTTTCTCTCTGCATGGTTTGTTACAGTTCATTGAGTCTGGTCTATAGTTCACAACTCTTTTTTTTTTTTTGTTGTTGCTGTTGCTGAGCAGTAGCGTTTAGTCAGTTAATTAATTAGTCAATAAAAAACAACTTAACTGACAATTACTTTTATTTATTCATAAGTGTATTTATTTTTCTGATGAGCATTCTAAACATTTACTGATTTCATTTTCTTAAATATTCAAATAAGCTTCAAATATATTTGAAGCTTCTATTTGTTCAAATAATAATCTGTACAGTTTGAAATGTTTGAAAAAGTTTTTTATTATTGCTATTATTACAGAAATGTAACACAAAATGGCAAACTGGAAAAAGGCTGGTCAACATGTGGACCATTGTACAGCTAAAAAGCCAAAGATTTCCCTCATGACTTGGTGGAGAACAAAAATCCCCTGAATGTTATAATTAATTTATCAGGTAGCCAGAAATACACCTTTCGCATGGTTACTAATGCAGTTTCATGTCCATTGCATGCACGACTGTTTGATTTTAAGTTTGCCATACACATCAACTTAAAAGATGATAATATGTCTATGTTGTGTTCCTCTTAAGTGGCGAAAAGAGGAAGCTGGAATACTGAGGCTGAAACAAGTTGGTTTTTGGTATGTGAGCGTTTATTGGTTTTAAGAAATTGTGGCAACTTAAACGCCTAATGACAAATGCCGGTAGCCTGCTACTGTTTGCTGCACGGACAAAGTACCTAGCTTTAAAAGTCACCTTGAAAGTCTCAGTAGAATGAACTAATACAGCATGCAGCAGCTCAGCATAGTCACATTGAGTAACAGTATATGCTGTTATCAGCTTTGCTCTGACAATTCCCCTCTTTGTAAAAGTGTCCTGTTCGTGTGTGTCCGTATCTCGCTCAAAGCATCTGTTTCACTCTGAGATACTACTCGACAGAGGTAGTTTCCATGGTGACAGTCGTGCTCCTTGCCCCCCCTCCCTCCCCCTCCCTCCCCCTCCTTGCTCGCCATAGGAAGAAGTGGTGTATGTTCAATTACTGCTGACTCATGGAGAAACAGTAGTGTGGTCCATAATTAGACAGACACGTCTCTTCTCTGTCTGGCTTGGAACCAGTTTGTGTCCCTTTTAATATTTTACACTCTGTTTGTTTTGCGTGTGTTTTGGCTTCTGTATTCGTCTTTCAGAGTTGTTTGTTTTGTTAGACTTTTCTGCTAAGGGAATTTTCTAGACAGTTTTCCTTGCTTGTTTTGACTGATTATGCTGTTAAAGTTAGAAAAAGATTTCTGTAAATTTGGTTTAAAAAAGTGGGACACACTGATGTAACATGATCTTCTAAAGCTGTCAGGAACTTAAGGAAGCTAGCAACAGGGGTTTTTTTTTTTTTCTGTTTATAGCGTGAATCTGATAAGTATGCACGTTTTTCCTGTAGGAACTTTACAAATTATAAACACCAGTTCTTCTTTCACAGTACACACGTTAGACAAACAGTGCTAGCTTTTAAGTCCTTTCATGCAAATTCTCTCAGCAGTTGGAAAGTAAGTTTAATTTGCTGGAGTCTTAGTGAAAAGTCCAGAGCAAGGGAGAACCAGTTGGAGAAATAGTTTTGCACATGTGCAAAGTCTAATTTGAGAGAAATACCAGTGCAAACCTGAAAGCTGTAACTCCCTTTAGGGCTATCTGGCCTCTTGTGAATAAGGGAGGACTTATTTAAGTAGCTCCTTCTTCTATCAGATTAGATACTCATTTGCGACAGTATTATGACAGCACGACACAACCCACCCAGTGCTTCTAGTGCTGGGTAGGTTTTGTCAGGAAGCATCTGCTTAGCCAAGCACACATACAGTTTATGTTATACACCTCAAGTCCACCACTTGGTGAGCATGTGTAGGTGGTGCACTGTAATGTAAGTTCTCAGCATGATCAAAAAACAGAAAAACTTGGACATCTGCATGGACGCTTGTGTTAAGTGGACTATAAAAAACTGTACTATAATCCCTGCTTAAGTCAAAGGTGTTAACACTGGATCCACTGAACTCGTGCATTTTCTCACTGAAATGGTTGAAAGTTCTGTCATCCAAAAACTAGCTCAGAGAATCTCTAAACATTTTTATACTTGCTGAAATTAACCAGGGAGAAAATCTGTCTTGCAGTCATGAAGCCCACAGCTGATGAGCTCAAAATGAAAATTGACTGAGAAAATCATTCTGACTGCTTCCAAGAGCCCGGCAGATGAGTGCGTGCGCATGACTGCTACTCAAGATATCATATTTCATGTTTTACTTACATCCGAGAAAAGGCTTCAGTCTTATCGTCCACTTCTAATCAGGGTACTACATTAGAGTCAGTCCAGTGAATCTCAAGAACAAAATAGGCCTCACAGAATAAGCGTTTTAAATACTCTTGAGCAGTCTAAGAGTATTTTGTGTGTGCACGGTAGCCTAGCTAAGTTGTGTATAATTGACCTCTGTGGGGATATTTGTTTTCAGCATTTAATCCAGCCTCACTGTCCTGGAGCAGCTGGCAGCTACAGTCCACTGTACAGAGTAACTCCATTTCTGTAGTCTCTGTAGTGCCTCATGGTCTGCAGTACTGGCTAAAGCAGGGCCTGTTTGTACTCGGATGACAGCTCTTAATGTGTCTTTGTTCACAGCGCTTTGAACAGTTAAACGAAAGATCTTGTTGTGGAAAAAGTCACCCTCCTTAAATGATAGTAATTAAAAGCTTTTAGTCACTCTTATTACCTGACAACAGCAACCAATGAAACAAATAACAGTTATCTCACACTGGATGTGGATAAAGAGGTTACAATTCAAACAAAAGTCAAACAAAATGTATAGAGATAACAGATGGATTGCCAGTGACTACAGTTGGAATACTGTAGTCACTGGCACTATTAGTTGACTGTAATTAATATTACTGTCAACTAATACTGCCAGTATTAGTATTAGTTGACTAATAACAGTATTAGTTCATACTTTAATTTCCTTCAGGGATGTAGATTACAAACGAATTGAAATTTGCTGCCAAATATGCTTGCTGTTTGAGTGTTATATAGTTAATTGCTGAGGAATCTTTTTAAAACCCTGGGGTTTTCTCTGTGTGCTTGTATGTCTTGTGTAATAATGGGTGGGGGATATAATGTTTGCTTCGTGACATATAAATATGGTTATATGAGACCTCAGGCAAGCTGTTTGGTGGCAATAAAAAATGCTCAAATGCTTTTGCTTTTTGAACATTTAGCTGCTAATTTTCATTGTGTTTGCCTGTAGGCTGATGTTTGTCTTGGCCAAATTATTCAAGGGCAGCACAGGTAGTAAAAAGATAAATAAACAAAGGCAGTCTGATACTGCTCTTCATATTCTTCATTTAAATGTTTTCAACTCCACTGGGAGTAAATTGTGCTTGTTCTTGGCTTAGTTTCCGCATGTTTCTACAGAAGGACACTACACTCTCAAAGGTGTGACCGCAGTGCCATTCTCAAGGTTGTATAAATAATTAATTGATGCAAATATAACTGAAGGCAACATTTGTATCCTATATGGAAATTTGTCTGTAAGTTATTGGTAAGAGAGAGAAGCAGAGGAGGGCAGAAAGGACTGACACTGCTGTGGAAGCTCTGTGCTCTGTCTTAGCCGTGTGACAGAGTGAGCTATCTGCCCGGGGCTCACCCTCACGAAGGCACAGCTCTCCCCTCTGCGCACACATACACACAACTGTCCATCTCTGCCTCTTATCTAGTGTGTGCATGTGTGTGGGTCTGTGTGGTTTTTTTGTGCTAGGTCTCTGAGTGAGCTTGTTGTAGACCAGGCACACTGATAGTCATATCAACAGTTAGTCTAGGCTGATGGACTGCAGAACTACTTGTCCATTGTCCTTTTTTTTTCTGTGTGTGTGTGTGTGTGTGTGTGTCTGCTAAGCTATCAGAAATTGCATTTCTACAAGCCACGAATGTCAGATGCACTGTGTTCATGTATCTTGGGAATGTGTGTGTTGCATGTGATGCAGTATAATCTGCCACAGGCTTGGATGTGGGTCACTGTGGCTGCAGCTCCACGGGTCAGAGAGAGACAGCAGCAGGGATGCTGCCTCTGTACTTGCTGCGCATGGGCTAGCCTGAAATATATTTCACAACAGTACAAAGTAAAAGAAGAACCAAGCTGCACTTGAGATCTGATTTGAGTTTTCTTTTTAACATAGCCTCAAGCAAAAATACCATGGTATTTTTAGTTGTTCAAGCCGTTTTCTGTATATTTACATGATTAAAAGTGTTACTTATGGGCACCTAAATTTCTGTGTGGTAGATTTTACAAGAATAGAGTCTACAGAGGCATACTGAGATATAAATAGAGATGAAAATTTACATGACTTCTTAATAAGGTTAGATATGAAAGAGGATGACCAGATTAGTCATGCCTGCCGCTCATAGTGGATTTCACCTGAAGTAATTAAGCCAAAGTTATTGCTGAACATTTAGAACCCACAGTGAAACTTATTGGAGGTTATGTAGTGTGACGAGGGGTGTTAGGAGTGAGTGTGTGTGTGTGTTTGTGTGTGGGTGAAGGGCTATTGACCTCATGATAGAGTTGGTTAAATGAAGTATTGATACTGCTAGCTTTGTTAGGGATGTGTGTGTGTGTGTGTATGCGAGTGTGTGTTTATGTGTGTGCGCATCTGCAGAGCTGTATGTGTGTATTCAGATATATTTACCCTGTGATGGATTGTGCATTTTGCAGATGCCAATAGGCAGTAGTGTGTCATAGATCAAACAACTTGAGTTGGCCCAGTGGTGTTAAATTTGTTTGAGGATTATGAGAACAAATCATGCAAACAGACAGGCAGGTTATGTGCCAATCATAGAGAACGATTAATAGAGAATGTCTTTATTTTCTTGTTTAAAAGTTGCTTTAGTGACATTTTCATTTTATTTTGTAAAAGGTTTGCTTTATGCTGCAGCCTGAGGCCATAGATACTGCAACCCACATCTTTACAACACAACATTGTTATCATTTTAGTGACTTTTTCACATCCTTTCAACACCCCCCCCCCCCCCCAAAAAAAAAAAAAAAAAAAAGCACGTAGTGATAGCGGATGTCTTGCCCTCCGGTTCTCTCTTCATCTTCTCTGTTCACCTAGTGACCGAAAGCAGAGAGCAGCAACACCTACACAGAGGCTGTGCACTGTCAGAGGAGGACATTAGAAGGGACAAAATGTCTTTGTTAACTTCCTTTCTGAGATGATTTCTTTCATGCATCTTAACCTCAGACTCTTTAGTTTATGTGTTTTCTAATTTTTGTCAGAAAGTGGTTATAAAAACATGAATGTTCGGATTTCAGTTATCGCTATTAGGGATGGGTACCGGTGTCCGGTGCCATGATGGCACCAGTTCTGACATAAACGGTAGTAACCAGACCGAAAAGCAGCGCACATTTCGGTGCTTTATTTCGGTGCTTTTTTTTCCTGAGCTGTGATACACTTCTAGCCAATCATTTTACGTTTCCGAGGATAGTAGGCGGGCCCAGGTACGTACGTTCGTTTAGAGCAGAGCTACAGATTAAAAATGCCCAAGGCGTAGCGGTCAAAAGTCTGGCTGTACTTCACAGCAAAATATGCAAACTCAGCAGCCTGCAACAAGTGCTTTAAGCTGATACTGTGATACTGTCAAAGGAGGTAACACCTCGAATCCGATGAAACACCAGGCGACGCATAGCGTTTTTTTTAAAAGCCCAGAAATGCGCCATAGCTTGCTGCGAGACCTCACACCGAGCACATCTACTGCGGGTGGGTTGCCTGTTATGCAACATCCCCCAAAAACGCGAAGAGTAGAGTCCTGGCCCCTAGCCCTGCCAGTGTAGCAGAAATGATGACGGATGATGATGCAGCAGCAGCCGTTCTTCTCTGCGTGAGTAGCTTAATGTTGTTCGTGTGTAATTTATGTTGAGTAGGCTAACCACGTTATTACATTAATGCATGTAAGGTGAACTAGCAAACATCATCATAGCTACATGCGGCTGTCTTCTTGTTTGATGGCAGATACTCCCTTCACCCTGGCCAAAAAGGCTAAAATGACCAAAGAAAAAGAGGGAAACAGTTAAACATGAGAGGTTTTTGGACAAAGTTTGTGTTTTTTCCATTGTTTAAGCACTGCTTCCAGCCAAGAGTGATACCATATATGCCCCATAGCTGCAGAAAAGGCTAACATTGTTTTCTTTTTACAAAAAACAGCTGAACATGAGAGGTTTTTGGACCAATTTTGTGTTCTCCATTCTTTAAGCACCGGTTTGAGCACCATTTGAGCACCGGCACCGTTTCAAAAGTACCGATTTGGCACCGGTATTGGATAAAACCTAAACGATACCCATCCCTAATCGCTATTCTGGATCCGATTGTATTCATAACAGCCTTACTTCTATGGACCAAACATGCTTTTCTATGCCACCTGTGCTGTTTATATGTATGTATTGTAGAGAAGGGATCTTTTTTATGCCTCCAGAACTGTTTAGTTTTCTGCTGTTTTTGTGCTGATTTGCACTTCCTTATGCTAAGAGTAAGTGAAGCCAACTGCTAAAAGATAAGAACATTTGTGAGTGCAGTTCAGTTGTTCTCAATGCCAAAAACACAGCTGCAAAAATACAGTCAAATTGGAAGTCTGCTGCTAACATTTCCAAAAATATTTTCATCCAGTAGAGTTGTTATAAATACGGCGTAAGGAATCAGTCAACAACATCACCAGTCCAACATCCCTGCTGTTGAATTATTTTCTACGGGGCTGCACTGTATTGTCAGGCAGAGCTTATTTTCAGAAAGAGAGAGAGAGCGAGAGAGTGGATAAATGAGAGGCAACTCTCTTAATGCTAGTCATATGGTGGTTGGAAACCAAAATTATTTTGACCGTGTGCAGTCCACTTTTGATCTTGATGCCTAGGTTGCTTCGAAATGGTTGCTTTGAAGACAGGAACCAGGTCTGCAACCACTTGCAGTCAGTTGCTGTCTTCAAAGCAACTTGTGTGACAGTGTTAAACTAACGTGGCAACAAGACAGAGTCAGTTTGCTGTCAGTTTGATATTGAATGGAACTAAGTTGGCAGTTATCTGCAATCTCTTGTGATAATACAGCAGTTGTAACTGATAGAATAGAATAGAATTCAACTTTATTGTCATTGCACATGCACAGGTACAGGGCAACGAAATGCAGTTTGCATCCATCCAGAAGTGCTTTAGTGATATAGATATATTACAATATATATTAGCAATAATATAGATATGTGAGTATATTACAGAAATGGGTCTATTATGGTATGTTATAATGTACACGGTATGAAGTAGGTTGTGAATATTCTATAACTATAAGTATGTACAGGCTGTAGTGAGTACAAGCTATGTACAGGATATGAACAGGATATAAATATGAAAAACTATACAGAATATGAAATAAATAACTTTACAGAATCTGAGATATACAGCTATACAGAAATGGGAACTATGCAAGTTGTAAACAGTTGTAGGATTAAAGATTATCGAATGTACAGAATGATTATTTACACAGAGCTATACAGTAGTGCAGTTAAGATAAGTGAGGGTGTAGATAGTTTCTACAGAGGCTATATAAAGTGCTAGTGGTTGTGAGTGGTGGTTCAGTCCATGTTATTATTGTGTGTTTGAGGGTACAGTTGTCCATTGTGGGTGTGTGTATGTTCAGTCCATGAGTTTAACGTGGGTCAGATGTCAGGAGGCAGAGTTCAGGAAATATTGGCAAAAATTGCATTTCAATTGGAAATTTCGTACATTCTGCCCAAACCAAAATGAAATGAGCGCTTACCAGTCTTGATTTTATATAGGAACAGAACCACAACACAACAAGTTGGCAACTAGTTGAGTCGAGTCTGTTTCAAAGAAATGTTTCTCAAAAACTGCACTTATCTAAACAGACTGCCTCACTCTTATTATGATGTGTTAGCAGTATGTTTGCATTTTTGAAGTAGACACCAAATATAGAGATTGACAGACCACGTGACTTTCGCGCATTGCATGCCGGGAACTCGTGGCAAAACAATCAAAGTACCTGCATCAAATGCAAGCATTTGCAGCACCGCAAAACGTTCATTCTTCGGTTCCAATAAATTCTTGCTTTTTCTTTGCCCCCCAAAAAGTTATGTACAAAACGAAGGAGAACAATGCCGGTCCGTACAAAGACAGACTTGATGAAAAGTCAAAGAAAAGATACGAGGAAAAAAAATCAAACCAGTGAAAGGGTTAGACCCTTACGAGCACACAGAGGGACAAAATACGTTAGCGTGCTGCCCAACTTTCACCACGCTCAGATTTATAATTATACGGTTCTTGGAGTGAGTGCATACACTCATGAAGTTTAGTAACTTCAGGTCACTGCAACAAGCCCAGGTACAGTTTACCGACGGATGGGTACAGGACCTTGAAATGCACCGTGTAGAACGAAAGACCATCGTACATATCATAAGTTTACCAGTCTCACAAATCGTCTTCATAAATACACATTCGTTAACCGTTTATTAATAGGACCTTTGAGCTCAATGGTAATTAATTAGTAGTGGAAATAATTTCTGGTACGCATCACAGAAATGTAGCAGTGACAATAATATTGTATGCTGTAATCGTACTGGGCAATTAGTGATACAAAACAACTGTTTTATCCTGTGAATAAAAGTATATGTTTTTGTCAATGTACCATGGTAATAACAGAAGCGAAACACAATATTCTGTCAGGACAATTCACTATTTATGCACAATAAACAAAGGAGCATAGCGCGACAACTTCTGTTCAGCGCCAGACTTGCTTGTAACCTATATCACCAATTATGTTAAGAAAAATGACGCATTAACTACAACAGCAGACTGACCTTTCTGGAAATGTTTGGAGCAGACTAACCTGTGAGCTGGAGTGTTCTGGGACGTTATATTTTGTCTTTGAATGGCTGCAATCCAGTCGCCTCTTTGTTACTTCGGAAACATGGCTCGAACAATTTCTCTTCAACGACATAATCCGATAACAACCGATCTCTTTACCCGTCGGCTTCCCGTGGCTGTCATGCGACCGGCTATTGTAGTTAATAATACAACAGCTTCTTGACATTTTTTGTTTCTTTTTATCGCTGTATAACTGATTTCAATTGAAAGCCTGCGTGCGCTAGTACCTCTTGCCACGAGTTCCCAGAATTCTTTGCGGTTTTACCCCTGAATGACGTCACATTTTCAATCTCTATTGGCAACCCATCGCCAGTCTGTCTTTCAATGATTGTGATCAGTGAGTGGGGCTGCAATTGGTTTCAGGCAGGTTGTCTCTTACTAGGTTACCTGTATGCTTGCATTGCTTGCACTCCAACAGAAAAAAAAGGCAACCACTGAGTCACTAGTCATAAGGAGTTTGCCATCCTATTTTTACTCTAGTGTGACTGAATCACAAGATAGAAATGTGTTCTAAATTTCATAATGTAATTATAAATACTTCTCATTTTTCTTTTCAAGTATTTCCAAAGATATTTTTCCAGAAATTACAATGTAGTTGCAGTAAGTGTGGCTAAAAGCCAGCTCATGTGATAGGAAACTGCATTAAATCCACACTTTGACTAAACCACAAAAGCAGTGCATTGCAGTGCCACGTGGAATTGCTAGGAAGTCTGTCTTAGATTGGTGAATGTTGCCGGGAGCATTTGTGCACACAGCTGGGGGTGTGCATGTGCTTAAGCTTGATCCTGTTAGCACGGCGGCTGGCTAGAACAAGGGCAGGAGGGAGATATAAACCAAGAACAAATCACAAGCATCCAGATGTTACCAAGATACACAGAGATGGATGGGGAAGTTGATGATAAATCTGGCCTGTCTAATCACTCAGGACACAGAAGAGGGAAGGTAGTGTGTATCTGTGCTGTGTGTATTGTCACTACTGTTAACAGTCTTGTGGCCTGGTGCTTTGTTTCCTGCAATCTCTGCCGTCAGTAAACAGGAAGCAGATCTCTGTCTTTCTGTTACTCGCTCTGTCCTTTTCTGTCTGTCCTTTGGTTCCTCTTTCTTCCTCTTCCTACACCCGCCTTCCTCTGCAAGTGCAAGCTGTATGTGTGGAAGGAATAGGCATGTAGGTCCCAATGCACGTCATTAGTAAGGTAAGCAAAAGAGGCAAAATGGTGAGCTGTGTCATCCAGGATAAGTATGACATGTTCAGGGATGTTGGGCCAGCTGCTTCTTACCTATTTTCTCCTCACGCTATTCTTGGCATTCCTGTTTTTCCCTCCTGGGCTTCCCCTGGAAAGATGTCAGAAATGGTGAGCTACGGCTGCAATCACTTGTGATAATGTTGTTGTCATCTTTTGTTGCCTTTCCTCTAGTCCCTATTTAGCATTGATTTGGTTTTTGTGTGTGTATGGTGTGCTTCAGGCCCTGTAAAGCCTTCCTTTCCCACACCACTTGAACCACGAGGTGATTGACAGAGCAAGAGGTCAAAGGGAATGCTGAAAGGATTTGGACGGAAGTTGTAGTTTGTTCAGGATTGGCACAGCACTGTTTGTTGTTGCTAAGACCAAAGATGCCATCTTTAAGCTCCCATTGTTACAGCATATGCTACAAACAGAGTCGCATATCGCACGCACGCACGCACGCACGCACGCACGCACGCACTCACACACACACACACACACACACACACACACACACACACACACACACACACACACACACACACATTCTTCATGCTCTTACTAAGCTATCACATAGTCTAAAAGAAGAGGCCATTCTTCCTGTCTATGAGTGTCTCCCCTCTACTCTGTGACTTTCTGTGGCAGTCTTTGGAGAGAGGGGAACAGTTAGGTCTAATGCTTAGACATGGCTGGTTGATCACAGTGTGCTCACACTGAGCTTTGGGGGATTGTGAAAGACTGATTTGACTGTCTGTTAGTTTTAGCTGTACCCACACTGCACTCTAAATTGTCCAGAACAAAGGTTGTTCCAGAGCTCCTCAACCTTGTTTGGCTGCAGCTGTCACACTTAAGCATGCCAGCTTTATCTTGCAAGGTGTCATGTTGGACCTTATGATATTCTCTTTCTGCAAAATGTCTTGCTTACAGAGAGAGAACCTTTTATGCTTGCGTGCAGAAATCTCTTCATTAGTCCGCACATGAGCACCTCCTCACCTCTGCATTTGTTAGTCCGCCTGAGTCACTGGTATTTTGGATTTACGACAGGAATTACGTCGGGTCAAGCTGAATGGAAAGAGGCCTAAGTGGGAGAAGAGACTGTTACACTGAATTAATAACAGAGGGTGTTCTGTAGGGACTGAGATAGAGGCAAGAGTAGGGTGGGATGAAGACACAGCCTTTTGGCTCCTATCCTGCATTCTCTGGTTTGGTTCACAGCTGGAACAAAGAAGAAGGGAGGTGTACAAAACAAAGGAATAGCAAAGACTGCAGAAAATTAGAAATGCACAAACCCTTTGCCTCCTGATACTGATTGTGGTGTCTGTAGTAGGAGATCTGCCTTCACAAAAGCCTACCTTTGGGAGAGGAATTTCTTTTGCCAAATTCACTCATTGACATCCTTCATATATTAGTACTAAAACACCAACTTTCAACTGTACTTTAAATTTTTATGTATTTTTTATGTACATTGTGCAATTTGTTCTTTCTTTCTTTCTTTTTCTTTTTTTTTTTTTTTAGCAGGAACTCCAGCAACACTTGAGGGAAGATCAACAACTTTAATAATTGACCAAGGCGTTTCGGCTTGTGGCCTTCATCAGGGTCATGATGACCCTATTTTCTCCTCGCGCTATTCTTGGCATTCCTGTTTTTCGGCGTTTCGGCTTGTGGCCTTCATCAGGGTCATGATGACCCTGATGTGGACACTCACGGCATAGACTTCTCTTTCTGCTCTCTGGATTAGGGTTCCTGTGTTGGCTTACATAATGTCAGATTTCACTGGCACAACTGTGTGTTTGCCAGTGTTTGGACGGGTCCATGCATGCTCACTTTCTCTGCCTCATACTTCTGTCCATATGTAAGCCAAAACAATGTGCCACTATATTTTATGCCTTGTGAACAGTGTGTTTGTGTGTGCTTCATTTCTGAAATGGGGCATGCCTTGGTAGCAGGAGTATCTATTACGAAATCATTTTGTGGTTGTAAAGGTACAAAGTCAAGTTTACATTTGTAAAAAACAGTCATTCAAAACTTCACGAACACTGAGGCTTTCTCTCATTTAGATTTTCACATTAGTTTATTATCACGAGCGTTACAAAGGGCACTACTGCCAGACACTTTTCTCACAATATTCATTCTCTCATCATCACTGCCGTCTGCTGTCTTGGGTTTTGTGGTTTTTGTCATCTTTTTTTCCACCCAGACATGTAGCGCTCATAAACTTGCAGAGAATGAGACAGGTAGAAAGCATTCTGACTTTAAAAAGAGCAAGAGGTTTGCACAGACAAAGACAGAGAGCGTTGCTATTTGCACTGCAGTGTTGTGTGGTCATGTGTGAGTGTGTGGTGGGTGTTCGGTAGTTTTATTTTGTCATTGTCAGGGGAATCTGATGAGTATTTTTAGAAGCTCTTGCTTGTCCTGCTTCCAATTTGCAGATGAATTACATTCCACTCAAACTTCGTGGAGGTTCATTTAAATCATGTAAAGAGTGAGAAAAGAAGGGCAGACAGAGAGACGGCTTACGACGTATATGAGAGATAAAGTAAGAGAGAGATGAGGATTGATGACTCACCCAGAAGGAGACAGGCAGACACCTTTGGTGGCCACGGCTCTTCTCATACTGAGGCATACCTGCACTGCAGCACAGCCTCCTCACACTCACTAATGCAGAAGTGTGTGGGCTGGCAGGAAGAGATTTATGGTATGGCTGCTTTTGTAATACAATTCCTCAATATACACATATATACACTGGCTGGCAATATGAGGCCCCAGTGGACCAGAATGATGACTTGGCTTTAAAGTAGGCCAAGGGCCGGATTGAAGGACACGCAGACCCGCATACACACAGGCCCACTCTGAGTCATATTCGCTCTCATCTCTGCTCTCTGTGGACTTTTCAAAAATAGCAGATTAATCCAGTGAAATGAGCAGTTCTGAGAATTCGTCAGTTGCCTATCCCTGCTTCCCTCCACTCCATCATCCCCATCATCCCTCTGTTTCCCCGCTTGCTTTTTTTTATCCTGCTGCAAAGCTGGCGGCGTCTTTGGTCATGTTTGACCTTTAGATTTCTGCTGGAAAGAGGAACGATGATTGGTTTATGACATAATAAAAAGAGATGCGGACCTTGGATGCCAGTTTTTAATTGACTGAGAACTTTCCAAAGTCCACTATACTGGCACGTTTGACTGAATCTTGGCTCATTTGCATAATTTGCTGAGTGGGAGCTTGCCTTGTGAGATTGTGTCGCTAACTTTGTAATCTTGCAGGAAAGAATAGCACCGTTATTGTACATGCAAAGAAAAGAAGTGTGTTTTTGGCTTCCTGTGTTTTTTTCATAGATCAGAAAATGTCTCCTTTCCCAGGCATTTGAAAAAATACTCTCCCTATGTACGATGCATGAATTTTGAAAACAATAAATAAATGAAGAGCTGTTTTAAAGCATTTCCTTATTCTAGTTTCAAGATTGCATAAGAGTTTCCTCTAGCCAGCATGTTTGGTGTCTTTTAACATCCTTAGCACAATAAATATTTATTCTAAATTTATTTCTCTTTTCTCTTCAAGGAGCATGTATGAGTGACGAGCAAAAGAGGAAGTGGGATCTCTGAAGCTCCGCCCCCTCTACTGGTGGAGCACCCTGCACATCTGACCAGAGACCCCTTAACTCACTTTGAAAGGTACGAATTAAGGAATGGCTACACAAAGTGATGCAACAAAGAACAGTTAACACAACCGTTTTTGTAGATAGGGTTGTTCATATTGAAACCTAAAGGGCTGAGATTTTTTTTTATTGTACTGTGCATTGAACTGGATATATTAAACATATTTACCGGTTCATGCATATGCAACTTTTTCTTTTTTTTTTTCTTTTACTGACTTCTGCTCCCCTATGGTGACCCTTTCTTTGTTTTAATAAGCCAGTCTATCTTCTGGTTGAAAAATCCAATTTCTTTAACAAGAGAAGTTCAGTGGATAAAATTCAGTCTAAATATAACCTCCTTTTAACATTGCACCCCATATGATCCTGATGTATACTACAAACTAGATTTATTCACCTACGGGCAAAATCAAAATGTGTGCTTAAATTATTTTTGAGAAATCACATGTTACATTGTCAAACATAAACCTCAGCACCCCATTAACAGCAACGTGCCTCTTTTGATTTTGAGTGCTGACCCTTTTGATTGCAGATTAGGCACATTTGCATTCACTTTGACTCAATTCTGATGCTCATGTTGCATTTCTGCTGCCTTTGTCAAAGAGGTTAGCTAAGTGAAAGGCTTTCCATTGGAGAGGTGGGTCTGCCTTGTTGTTGCCTGAGTGAAGCGGGCAGCGGGAGCGGTGCATGCAATTCTTTGTAAGCTGCATGGTGGGGTCCCCATTTATTAGCCTCATTCAGCTGTGCAATCATGTAGAAAGCCCGAGTTACTGCAGCTATATTTAATGAAGAATATACATATCTACACAGATAGATACTTTATTGATCTCACAAGGGAAGCTACATTGTTACCATAGCAGGATAAAAAAAAAAGTATAGTTTGAAATAAATAAACAAAATAGTTAAAGTGCCACAGGCTCATTGTGAGAGCAAAGTCTTTATATATACAACAGTGATTAAAAAAACCAAAAAAATAAAAATGAGGTCAAGTTAAAGAAGAGTAAAAAGAAAGAATGAGAAATGAAGATATAACAAGAATAATAGCTAGAGTATTATTACAACTGTAAAATGCATGTAGGAGAGCACTGCTTCATCCGATCTCATATCACTTATTTCTCTCATTTTTTACTATCAGTAACTCATTAATGCGTCATAGAAACAGCTTGTAACAGTTATGTAACTGTCTCGTATTGTCTTCATATTTCAGAATTTGCTATGATCTATTGTTTATGCTCTGTGTGTTGAACCCTTGAACAAATTTATGCCATTGTCACACATTATTATACTAGCACATTATTTGTATACACAAGTTTAAGTATTCTAATTAAAGTGTTGTTAAACAATTGTTGAAAAACAAAAATTAAGGGTCATAGGTACATAAGTAAGGATTGAAATCACTGATTAGTTTGTAAATTGCTCCTGTTATCAATTGTTAAGGTTCACATAATTGAGGAAGGAGAGTACAAACAACCAGGTCCAGAAGATCTTGGTCAAACAATTGATTTTAATGAATACACGCGTGGGAAGACCATTCTGTATGCAGACAGGAATTAATCTTCGACTTAACCAAAGCATACACAGATTTTTATAGCATCAGGGTTTGAATTAACGACGCCCCTTCATACGTCACAGACAGAATATATACATACGTGCCTATAAATGTGTCAAAACTAAAAGAAAGAAAGTCCCCAAAATAGTGACGCGTGTCTTTGCAGCACGTTGCTCTCTTTATGACTATTTACTGTCTGGTGGCTATGTGTGAAAAAGGGTAACGTGCTAAATACAGAGATGAGTAAAATCTGAAAATCCAAAGGCAAAATGTGTCATATTGTGTCAGTGTGGGAAGTTAATGTTAGCAGAAGATTCATTTGCAACACTACATTAGTGTTATTGGCTTCTGTGGTTCCCCGTTTCCCCCTGTTGCTGACATCCAGCAATGCCCTTCTCTAAAATTTACAAAGCTTTATTATATCTGATTTGTTACCATATTTGAAAAATCCAAACTACCTTTGGCACATAACTCTGTTGGGATGTTTCTTTGATCTTATCAGCTGCTGTAACAGCAACTATAAATCAACTTTTATCAAGCTTTTTCTGTTCCAGGAAATTCAGTTAATGTGAAGATTGCATTAGAGTTTTCTTAAGGAATTTTAAACGACACTTAAAGCGCTGCTGTGTTTGGTTCTAAAATGAGAGTGAGAAAGTCAGAACACTGATTATCAATAATGCTAAAAATCGTAACAATGGCATAACGATGAAAAGAGGGTTGCAAAAGAACCATCAATGCAACATAATGCAAAGAATGCAATGCAACAATACAAAGTATTTTTCCTGATTCCTTGTTGTTGTTGTTTACTCTTGTATGTCTGTGTGCTTTATAATACAGATTAGAAATGGTGTAACACAATAGATACTTTAATGCAGTGAGGAATCAGAGCCTAGTTAACCTTTGATTTTTTGTTATTGTGTGTTACCTGGGGGGCAGCTAAACATATGTCTGCACATTGGTTTTTACACTGTGTATGTATGAAAATTGACCAGTAGCTCCACAAAAGTCCAAAGAATATGACAAATATATCGCATATTATGTGCTGGGGAAATAGACATGCTGACATGGTACAATCTATTAAGAAGTCATGCTTAATAGACAGCAATGCAGTTCTCTTCCAAGTAGCTTCAGATATAAACTTTAAAGACATTTTCTTTCCTTTTTTTTTTGCCTAAGGTACTGTAAGACGTTTTACAGATGAAAGCAGCCACAAAATTGCAAGGTTGCACTGTAACATAGTCTTAGAAATATTAAAATTTTTCATATTTTTAGATAAAAAAAAAAAATAAATCAAAGCATATTGTTAAAGTGGTTAGTAGGCAGAGAAATCCAGCTGTGCTGTCAGAGACTCGTTAATCCCTCCTGCTTGGCATGAGTTATAGTAGGAATAGCAGCAGCTGTAATAGTAGAAAAGAGCCGCAAACATACAGGGGAGACCAGACACACAAACCCACTGGGCCTAATGGTTCAGACTTTAAGTATTACAGGGTGATTAGGGAGTTTCTGTGTGAGTACGTGTTAACACCAATTAACACACAGCCTGCGATGATGTTTTAATTGTGTAAACTGTTGTATTATTTGTGCCAGTCAGTGTGATCAAAGCCTCCACTGTGTGTACTTTTGCATTTTTGCGAGGCAAGTGCAAAAAAGTTAATAGTTGTTAAAAGATCATTTACAGCATACTAACATCAAACGGACCACCAGGATGATGCAGTCATTTATGTGTTCTTAGGTGTGTTGTGATCAATTTATTTTAATACGTGTACAAAAAAAGCTCCACTCTCTTTCCAACCATCAGGGGAACACCCCTCGTGACAGTAATGCATATTGATTTTGGCCAAAAAGGCCCCAGTGATTGGAGATTGAAGTATTTAATTCCACTTTGCTTGTGAGCCAAGTTTTGCATTGGTAATCAATTTTAGCTGGGACTTTTACGCTGCCATGGGCAGTTCTCTCTGTACTCCTCTTTGTATTTTAAACTGATTTTTAGAACTTTTAACAATGTTTTATGTAAGTAGTAGGGATAAATCCTCTGCGATAATATGGGGAATACATTTTTATGGGATATAAAAAGCATCTATGTTTCTTAGTGAGCACAACAACTTGACAAGAACAGGCATGTCTGACATAGAGAGCTGGATGTCAACCTCTGATTTTGTAAAAAGGAAGCTATTTCAACAAACTCCAACAAAAAAATTCTTTGCAAAATATACGAGAAAACTGTTCCTGATAAACGTGGAAACTAACTTGTTATATCACTTGGGGCAAAAAGACACCACCATGTAAAACCATGGTATGAACGTACAGGAGGAGGAGATACTATCAGGTGGTGATGTGCAGGTTGTGTTATACTTTCACTTAGAATTACAGGGAAAACTCCACCACCAGTATTTGACTTATGCTGTGTCACTATGTATAATGCTGTGTCACTACTATTACGCTCTAATGCTGCTTCTGCTTTCACCTTGTGGCGAAAGATTCACACTTTGAATAAGGTAGTTTGTCTTCAATAGCTCATTGGAAAAGAAGGATGGAAAACGTTTTATCAGCATTTTATTTGTCCTATATTGTCAGAATGATCATTATTGTAAAATTTCTTTAAATATTGTAATGTGGAGGTAAGCATCAATGACACAGAGCTCTCAGTTCTCACTCCTTCTTTATTCGTCTCCAACATCAACTGAGCATATCGCGCCACAAAACACAGGAACACACTTCCTATACACTGGGTGTGAGTGGAGCCCTCTAGTGGTCCACCACACATGCCCCCCCCCCGAACACCCAGCAGAACTAGTCCAGGACCCGGGGCAAACGGCCGGAACGGCTGAACTGGGGGGGTGGGGAACTGACAGAGGGCAACCCAGCCCGGGAGCGAGGCTGGCACTGGCAGAAAAAGCTGCAGACGACTCGGACTCCGTTGATTTTGGGTCGCTCCTGGGGGGAAAAAACAGAATCCATCAGCCCGGTGGCAGGTGGGCGGGCGCGGCGAGGGGCCTGGGCCGGGACCACCTGATCCTCTTGCATAACATGTGTGCAGGCTTAAGTCTGTCAACAGAAACAACCTCCTGCCGACCGCCAAAGTCCAAAATGAAATGTTTGTTGCCTGGTTTAAGAACCCTGTATGGCCCGTCATATGGTGGACGCAGCAGAGTCCTATGGGCATCGTGCCTGACGAAAACGAAATGAGCAGAGTCCAACAAACTCGAAACAAAAGTGTCAGGCAGGCAGTGGTGCACAGGACCAGGAACAGGAAATGAGTCTCTTGGGGGGCGAAAAGGCAACAAAGAGGTATCGAAACATGGGGGAGGGCTCTCAGTTCTCACTCCTTCTTTATTCGTCTCCAACATCAACTGCGCATATAGCGCCACAATACACAGGAACACACTTCCTATACACTGGGTGTGAGTGGAGCCCTCTAGTGGTCCACCACAGTAATATGATTTTTGAGGCTGTATCACAAACCCCAATAGATAGTTTAGATAGATGCTGCAGGTCCCTCAACTAACAGAATCAGCTGTTTTTCACTGTCATCCACCTATGTGAAGATTCACAAACCAAATTTGGCTCTGATATTATTTGTTATATTTTAAGAAGAACTGTTCTGCGGTGCCTCTTCCTCGGTTCATAGGCCAGCTTTCTTGTGTCACTGGTTCTCTGTGGCTAGACTGTGTCCGCTTATTCTGTATTTCATCAGGAACTGTTTATGTTTTGCATTTCAGACAGTTTATGTTACTCTACCAATTTATATTCATGCTTTAGGGACAATTACCAATTGCATTTGATTTACCTATTGTTCTAGATACACATTTTTTTTTATCACTTTAATAATTTAGTTTACTTTGATTTGTTTTTGGAGGAGATACAAACCCAGCCTCAGGGGGTCACAAGCTAATGCACTCCTAGTGCTGGTCCCAAGCCCAGATAAATGGGAGGGTTGCTCCAGGAAATCTTTGCCAAGTCAAACATGCAGATCCATCCACTGTGACAAACCCATGGGAAATAAGGGAGCATCCAAAAATACTTTCTTTGGTTATTGGAAGGCCGTGTTGGTCTGAGGTTGAACAGTGTTGAGGTTTATTTCAGTAATGGTACGTTCTGACTAATACACTTCTGGGGGCTCCCCAAGGTTTAACGACTCACAGGTGTGGTCCCCTGAGAACTACATTTCTTTAGAGTGTTTTCTGCTTGCATTCCCAATGCCAGTAGGAATCCCAACATGATTAAATAGCCAGTTGGGAGTTGGCAGTTGGCATGGCTACAGCTAGGCTACAACCACAATAACAAGCCGGGGAGTACCATGATTGGAGGTGTGTCTTTGTTGTGTTTCATGGTTTAAAGTTAACAGTTGAGTTGGAAATGAGACATGCAACTGAAACCAGTATAACTCAGCATTAAAAATTACTTCTTTCTTTGTGTGTTAAGTTTACAGGTAGCTGTTAACTGTAGACAGAGGCTTCCTCCCTGTACTACTTACAAAAGCCAGTTAATAGATTTTTGTGCCTGCAGCTTATGTTGATCCGTGACCAAGGATTGTGTCCAAAAAATTATGCCAGATTTAATTTGCTTTGATTTTCATGTTGATGCCCCACGTAGTTTGGAGGAAGTGCTAAAGGTCTTTATGTCTTTAGAATTGTAAAAAAGGTTCCTTTGGTCCTTGTGCATTGTGACTTCAGGCGTTCTTTTTTCAGTGTTGCTAATCAGTGGGTATTACCTGGGATGTTTATTATGGACCTGCAGATTTTTGCATGCGGGACTCTGATGGGTAGCTGACATCTAGTGATCTCTTAACAGCTGATGGTCCGTCCAAGACAGGTTTGACTTAACTTGGGAGATAGCTGGAGTTTCTGATTTTCTCCTAAATGCCAAAAATGCTTTTTGTTTCAGTGCATTCACTGCCAGATGATAGTTTACCAAAGCAGTGTTTTTTAACGCCAGGTACTGACTGCATTGGGTATTTCCTAATTTGAATTTCTATTTGTTTTCCTGAGATTTGGGCTTTTTTTCTAAGCTCATGATTTTAAATTCATTGTAGTTGACTGTCAATACTGCTGCCGGAGGCTGAAGTGCTGTTTTTGTCCCTGCTTTTTTTTTTTTCTTCTTTCATTTTTTCCCCTTCATTAGCCTCTTCCAATTTTTATTCTGCTTTTATTACTGATATGAGCCCTGTTTGCTCAGGATCGGTATTACCAGCATAACTTGTCCGATTTAGAAATTACCCTTGCACATCTGTGTGGGAGGGACACCTCGCTCAGGAAAAGCAAGGTCTGTGTTTAGCTTGAAATAACTAACATGCCCAAAGGGGAATTCACACGCTACCCAGCAGTATGTGAAATGGTTCAAGTCAGCCCCACCTTTACCTGCAGGAACATTAACATGAACCTGTTCATGCATCAATAACTAAAATCTAGTTGTCATCCAAAAACAAAGTAAACATTAGAGTGAAATGGGTTATTCTTCACAGCAATTGCTTTTATTTCTGGTGCTTTAAAACATTAATAATACCTAAACTTGTGAATCTAATTTTATATTTTGAATGCAGGCCTTTGACATTAAGCTTGAATAATGATATGAGTCCTCAGGCTTATATGTGGGCTATTTTTTGACAAATATTGATTGAAATCTGTCTGGCCCCTCGGTGAAGACTGAACTATTTATAGGTTGCCACATAAAACTGTTGAAACTGTTGAAAGATACTATCATATATATCAGCCATTCCATCCTACTTGAGAGGTTTCATCTTGACCTTTATGTGAATGACTTTCCATGCTGTGTTTAAGCAGAAAAGAAGTCTTGATAAAATACCAAACACACACAGAAAAGATTTTCTTTAACATTAGAAATTATGGATTAGGATTATTGACAACCTCTGCATTCCTCATGTACTGATGGTCATTCGAATAAGACTTTACGTCGACTTAATTGTTTTCAAACGTCTACCTGCTGTGCTTATTTAGAGAATGTTTTAATTTAAACCCTCTAGCAAAATGGAATCGAAAGCCTTTCTAAAAATCAATAAAGCATGCGAAGATTTTACCATTGTTTTGTGGTGCATGTGCTGATTAATTAGAGTGTGTAGAGTGTAAATGTGGCCAGTAATACCGTGATTTGGTAAAAAGCCAATATGGGTTTGCTCAGGGGAATGTTTTCAATAAATAAGGCCAGGAACCAGGCATTGATAATACTGGGGGGTTGACTCTGCTTACACAAGTGGCTTAGTAGTACGTGCGGTCTGATATTTCTCAGCTCTGTAGTGGGGATAAAAAAGCCCCAGGCTCCACATCTCAGGAAAACAACCAGACTATAGAACTGACGGGAAAATGAAACTAAACAACTGAAGTTTCAGCTGAGCGCTGCTGTGTTTAAGCACGTCTGTTGGCTTGATTTAGTTGTTGTTGTTGTGAGTGTTGTGAAATTGGAAATGTTGTGTCTGAGATGACGACAGTTAATCTTGACATCAGCTGATGTTGGGCACTCCTTTTCTGTGCTCAGGTTAATCTTAATTATTAGATGGTCTGTGGAAATCATGAAATGTTCTCTAAGTGGCACCTTTTTCTTTTAGTGAGGTGACTTTCATGCTGAAATGCCGCGACGCTCACAACCATCACTGCAAAGAGAATAGCACCATTTTGATTTTGGTGTATTGATTTCTTTTAGATCGTTACTAATATCAGTATTTAGGCCAAAGCAAGGCCATTATCAATATTGCTGTTCAACCATACGTTATTTATCATCTGTGACATCAACAAGGCATTTTCACCCAGAGAACTGCTGCTCACTCAATCTTTTCTCTTTTTCAGACCATTCTTTGTAAACCCCACATGGTTTAGTGGGAAAATCCCAATAGATTACTGTTAAAGCAGGTATACCTAATGAAATGGCCGGTGAGTGTATATAAATAATAATAATAATTATTATTTTAAGCCCCTTTCAAAACAAAGATCACACACGAGTAAAAATAAATAAATAAATAACAAAACAATGAGCAATAATGTCCACCAAGTTGAAATCATTAAGGATTCATGTGACATGTGGAAGACAATCAGAGTGAGTAAGCCAGTTTGCGGAGCTGCTTTAAAAAACGGATTGAATAAAATAATATAAGAGTTTTTCTAAATAAACACCTAACACTGATCATTGAGACACATTCAAATTTAAAATATATTAGTCTGAATGAAAAAAAAACTGAGAAAAAATGTAGAACATAAATCGGTAATCAATCCCAGAGCCTCGCTCATAACCTATTAATAACGCAGTCCTGTCCACCTGCAGAGCAGCTGCCCGACTCCTGACATGCTACATTAATAGAAAGTTGAACCTGTTTTAGTGCCTTAGAGTTTGTAGCTCTTAGTTCAGAAACTAGTTTAGCTAACTTTGCATGTATTTTCCGCTGGAGCAGAGAGCATCTACGCAGCAAACAGGGTTGAGTTGACCTCCGCTGCCCTTTTCTGACACTGTTTCCATCTCCCTTATCTATTTCCACTGATGCAGCTAAGAGCATGTCGTGATTCGACGGGGAAAATGATATCTTGACTCATGGGGGATTTTTAAGTGGTGATTGAATTCTTCGAGCTCTACAGGCTCGCACTAATATTAACTAAAACACTGTCACCAATGAATCTTGTGGTTAATTAATTATAGATTGCAGCCTAAACAAATTCTTTGTGTGTGTGTGTTCTGGGTTGTTCATTAAAGTGTCTTGGATTTTGCATTAGTCTGAATCATACAATGTAGCCTGTAACTCATGGTGAAGAGAGCAACATGCCAAAGAGGTACAGTGCTCGGTATGTTTTTTAAGTCCACTGTCAGATGGGCAGGGCGTGTATTTTCTCTCCCTTTCTTTTGTTAACTGATGGCAGGTCTCTTTCACTCTCTCTCAGTCGTGTCCCAGTCCTTGGGTTTTTTATTTCCTCGACGGGACCAGTCTATATTCTGCAGTCAAGGTTATGATCTGGATATTAAGCGAACCCAGCTGATTTGCCTCAGGCGACTGTGTACTCCTTAGAGAAGCATGAAGACGGGGCTTCAGGCCACCGTGTTCTGTTTCTATTTCCCTCCCCTAATGTTAGCCTGAGCCTTGTTCTGCTCCAATTGAGATGCATTACGACTGTTCAGAAAATCAGCGCTCCCATCAGCGTTGTCTTGGAAACTGTTGAGCTTATCAAGCCTATATGACCCAAGGACAACTCGTACACCTGAATAGCACCGTCTCTGGTTTTCTTCTTAAGGAAGCTTCAAACAGGCAGCATGTTTTTAGACACTTTTAGAAACAAAATACACCTGGTTGTATATTATGATTTTTAAAAAACAAAACAAAACAAAACTGCTATACAGAGGGCCCACATTTGTCGTTTAACATATTTAGCAGGACAAACTTTGTGTTTATTAGTAACACTCATCATCTCTTTCATTTGCCCTCAGTCACGTACAGTATTATCTCCCTGCCTTCCTCTGAATATTCTTTTATACATATAAACATGAAATCCCTAGAAGGGAGGATCCTCGCTCGCAGTCATAAATTCTAAAGCGAGTGAAGCGCTGGATCCTCTTGCTGAGTTTTTCCAAATGGTTGTGAGAAATAGTGGTTGTGCAATCTCTAAAGGGGGATTAAGCCTGTGGAGAAAAGGAGAGGAGGGGAAGATGAAGAGAGACACAGAGAAGGATGTGAAGGAGGAAATTGTGTTTTTGTAGGGAAGTAGTGATGGCAACCGCTATTGAAAGGAGAAAACATCACTAAGAGAGAAACGGGAGGGAGTGGGGGTGGGGCGGCTGGGAACGAGAATGCATGATGACCAGGATGGAGGTTTAAAAGAAAGATGGAGGAAGTGCAGTATGCTAATGGCTTAATAAGAACAATGGAGAGTTGTGGGTCTGTTTAACGTCATATGAAACCAGGCTGTTTAAAAGAGACTTCAAAGAGACTAGCACCCAACATAAACTAAACTGACAGACACTCACACAGAGAGGCAGAGCCCAGAGCACCAGGGAGACCGGAGGTGTCCTCTGCCATGCCTGATTAGAAATACAGTGAGTGGAGCGGCATGGCTGAGAGACGGCAGTAAGCAGGAGTGTGTGCGTGCGCGTGCTTTTATTTAATGTATCTGTTGCTTGAAGCACTGCGGTCTACATTCGCTGTGATCAAATGGCATCTCCGGAAAGAAGCTGACATCCATCCGACAGCATTTTTGACATGATGCTGTGAACAGGAATATGTAAGTTTTTCTGTGATGGAAGGCTCCGATGCTGGTGTCTGTATTCATATAAGAGCTCTGCTATGTATGTGTTGCGCCAGAAACGGTGAAGAGAGAAGTATATCCAAGATTCTGCTACATTGTGTGGTTTTGTGTTGTTGTTTCATAAAGGTCAAGCAAGGCCGACGCAGTCTAGCAGCTGTCAGTGAAACAGAAAGGACGGAGATTGCAGAGCGAGTACTGAAATTCAGCCTTCCTGCTAGTCCTGGAATTTGAAAAATTTTGAGAGGATGGAAAAAAGTGAGATAAACAGTCTGGTAAATTCCTTCAGGATATCCGGGGGAATCTGAATTTTCCAAATCGTTATTTTCCAGGAATCTACTAGGAACGATTTTATAACTGGCATGTTTCCTTTTATGATGGTTTTCAGTCCAAATTGTGACAAAAGACCAAGCTGGGTTTGAGTTTAAAGTGCATTACAGATGTGGTCAGGTCCTGCACTGTGGCTTACAGGAAAAAACAACAGAAGATAACATCAATGCTAAAGCAAATGTGAGAGCTATAAAGAGATACAATAACACATCCTATAGCATGGTGATTTTGTAAGTGCACTCAGCTTTTTCACCAATATCGCTGCACAAACCTCTAGCACCTCTGCTGTGAACCATAACTAATGTTAGTAATGTGAACATACTGCACAGTTCAACACTCAGTACGGTAGCAGCTTTACAGAACGCAGCAACCCCTGTAGCTCTCCTTCAGTCACGCATGAGTGCAGACTGCCAGATGCCACAATGATCACCTATTAAACATTAGTTTCTTGTATAACTGTATATAAAGATGTTGGGGACAATAGCAAGACTGTATATAAAAGATAGACCTGGAGATGATTTTGAAGCCTTGGGTTTGGCATTTTGCCCGTTGTGTCTTTGGCTTTTTGGAGTCAGTTAAAAGAGAATGTAATTAATGATTATGTTATTATGGTAACTAATGCTAGAAAGGTTTTTTGCGTGCACACTCACATATGTGTGCTAATTAGTTTTAACATCTTACTATAATACAAAAAAATCAAACAAATTTGCCACACAGATGCATTGTAGGCCCCTTGACGAGCTTTATCCATATCAGACATCATGGTGTCATTATGTGTCCTAGCAACCACTAGGCTAAAGTGGCCCATTTTTAGCATGCAGACCTTATCTAAGCAACCATCTAAAGTATATCAGTCTGCAGAGAGCATGAACAGGTCAAACTGTACAGTAGTGTGAGTAAAACAAAACTAAAAGATTCCCGCTGTCAGAGAAGTGCGGTAAATTTTCTTTAACACCACAAACATGATCTAGAAGTCTAGTTCTATTACTTGATTAGCTGCAGTCGATTAGCCCGTCAGTAGCCACCAGTAACTAAAGGCAGCCACTGCATTAATTATGACTTAATTAGACCCTAATGGAACGTAATTTGTTGGTTATGTAAAGATTCGCTTCCTGTACACATGCTGCCTTTTCAAAGAAAAGTAATGGAGACCAAACATTTTCTTTGTACCAGATTGTAAAGATGTTTATTTCTGGTATAGCTCTGGAGGTTTTAACATCCAAAGAGCTTCACTTCCTGGTTTGAGTATTTTTTTTTTTTCATCGTCAGGAAGTTTCCATTTGATGACAATTAAACAGTTTTTATTTGTTATATTACCGGTAATATTTTTCTATCATTCATACAGAAATATGACATTTACATTTTTATTCACATTCACATTTTTTCTGCTGTTTAGTGGCAATATTTAAAACACAGTTATTTTTCTACGTCTTAAAGTAGTCCTTCACAAATATGATAGATTAAATAGTAATGATATACACAAAACGTATTTGTCTGAAGTGTGTTTTATGTATAAATATCTATGATTTACACATCTATGTTAAGCTCTATGTTACTAGCTTACAATATCCCACTTACTATATCCTCACAAGAGAGTTTCCCTGAACTTGCTTTTCTCCTACAGATATTAAAAACAGATGTTTAATGTTTATTTTAAAACGTTTTTATTTCTTATTTAAAAAAATCTTGTAATTAATATTTCTTTTATGTGTCTGATGTTATCTAACGGAGCTGCAGAAGTGATGGTCAGGAAATGTTTCTAAAGGCTGATATGAGGTGGTTTGCAATAAGTGCTTTGTTTTCTTTTATACCTTACTCAAACTGAAACTGGTCGAGTGGCTAAGTGGGAACGTATAAACTGATGTAACATGTTACATTTTAACCTTGTCAAAAGTTGGTGGTGGTGCAGCAGTTCAATAGATTTCATTGGATGTTTTTTTCTCTCCCCAGGGGGTGAGAGATCACAGTTAAGCGTGTATGTGCTGGTGGATGGATGCCCTGCACCAATTTTTTTTTTCTTTCGCGTGTGAACCTGAGAGATAAAATCTTGCAAAGTTACAAAACGCTGTGAAGTAGAAGACAAGCTGACAAGACCTTTTTAAATTTACGCCTCCAGTTGAGTCAGCTTTTAATCCGAGAACAGTAATTTGCCCAACTCTGCTGGAGAGTACATTAGTGATGATTATTGATAAGAGTTCATCAATACCAGTGTCATTATTGATTCTGCTAATAGGCCTTATTCTTTATCTATTTGCTTATCTATTCTTGATCAATTTTCTGTGTGAGGAAAAGGCCCACAGATGTTTTATTATTTGAAACAGGAGCAGGATAAAAACGGCTTTCATGCTCTGAGCACTGCTCTGAGTCTGATGCCATAATTTCTTACTCTGGAGCTGCATCTGATAGATTAGATATTCTAGTTCTCGAATCCCATCCCTGGACTACATATATGCACATCATGTACGGAGAGTACAGCTCTAACCTGAACACTAAAACTACTTGACTCACAGGAACAGAAGTCTGAAGAAAGACAAACAGTTAAATCTTCCCTCTTGTTTTCTGCTGTACACGGCACTTTGTGCTTCCAGAATCCTATCAGGTGGAATTTAGAAACGCTGCTCTGCAGTTCTCTTATTTCCCTGGCTGCTAAGCAAACCTAAACTAAGCTAAGCTAAGCTAGCTGTGCACAAACACTGTTTTTTTTTCCTCCCGGGGGCACGAGAGAAATCACCGTGGCCAAATTAATTTTCTCCCTTCTGCTTGTGCTGCTGCAACCTGAGGGATCATTGAGGCAGAGAATCAGCCAAAGAGAGGGGAGATGGTGCTGAAGGAGAGAAGGAAAGGGGAGCAGTGGAATTTTAATGTGGCTGTGTCTTGTCTCTTGCTGCCTGCCAACGAAAAGCAATTACTATCATAGCTCCCCTCTCTGCTGTGTGTGTGTGTGTGTGTGTGTGTGTCCGTGTGTGTGTGTTTGTGCTTACCTTTGAGTGGGTGTCTGACTGCACTTTAGAACACAGGGATTTGGTATGTTAAATGTACAAATGGTAGATTGGCTCATATCCTGCAGGGTATTTGGGAACACTGATATACTAGATGGTTGTTGTGTAGAACTGGACAGTGTTAGAGTGTTGTTTAGATATCGTAAAACATTGGTTTTTAAACTTTTTGTGCCCAAAGGGCAAGACAGATTTTCAAGTCACACCTGTATAACAGCCTCTGAGTGTCATCTGAGATGTCATCAGTTCTTCTTTTGATTGCATTTTTTTGCACCACCTGGACCTACCATACAACACCTGTAATATTCTAAAAGAATGTGTCACAAGGTCCTCTGGAATGCAACTTGCCTCCAACACCTTATCAGACACGTTCCCGCAATCCAACAAACAGTTTAGCTTCCTTTGGTTCAAATCCAGCTCTCTTTTTGAAGCGGGCCAAGCGACTCTCAAAAGGGATGTTTGGTTTCCAAGTGCCTCCTTAACTTGCTTGGCATGTCAACCTTAGCCAACTTCTTCTAACAGATGACGCACGCAGGCCAGAGGGCAGGGGGTTGACACAATGAAGCTATAAGATGGCCAGCTTACAGGGCACCATCTACATGCAGTTTTCATTTTTCCCTTTTGTTTAGCTGTGGGGTCCTTGGCATTGGTTAGTTGTGGCTAGCTTGCCATAAAAATGAATCCCCCCCCCTTGCTGTCAGTCCTGACTCAATCATAGGTTTTGATGTGTCAAATATTTGTAATATGCAGCATCTAGAAACTGTACAAACAGACTTTTCTGGGATTTTGTTTTTTAGTTTATTTTTTAGTGGATAGAATTTGTCAACACACAGGAAATTAAAAATTCATTTGTTTGTCTTTGTGCAGTTGTGTAATGCAATATTTATGTATGGTTGTCACAAAATCCCAAGGCACACTTGGACTTAGTACACTGATGTTCTTTGGCAGCCCCATTCTGGAACCACTGCCTTTAAAAAAAACAAAATCGACTCTATAAACAATTATAAACATTCATTGTTCTTAGTTAACCACCCTTATAGATTTATTGCTTTGTTTCTCCAGTAAGACAGGAGTCCGTCATTTTGAGAATCTCACTGAGTGTAGAGACGACCACTTAGAGGGGCTCTGATAAAAAGCTTGACAGATAGGAGACAGGAGTCAGGCAGACTGATGGACAGGTGGAAGTGTTTCCAGCACTCTGAGGCTCAGAGCTGCAGGAAGGCTAAACGTTGAGTGGACTGAGTAGAAAGGTGGGAAAGATATGAGAAGAGTTGCCTCCTCTACCATGCTTTCAAAGAAACCCTCTGATGGTAATTCCCCCCACTTCTCACTCTACATTTTCAGGATGCGGAGGTTCGCCTACTGTAAGGTGGTTTTGGCCACTTCTCTGGTCTGGGTGATGCTGGACATGTTCATTCTGCTCTACTTCAGCGAGTGCAACAAGTGTGATGACAAGAAGCCGAGAGGACTGCCCGGGAGAGACGGTGAGGGTGTATCACCACACAAACCCATACACAGACACATTTTTATGGCACTGTCAAGCATCAAGTTTGAAAAGCTGAATATGTATCCTCTGTAGACACCATGTCCAGACCGCGAGATGGGCCTGGTGAAGGAGGGAAACCTGTGGTGATCCCTAAAGAGCAGCAGGAGAAAATGAAGGAAATGTTTAAGATCAACCAGTTCAACCTCATGGCCTCGGAGATGATTGCTCTCAATCGTTCGCTGCCTGACGTCCGCCTAGAAGGGTGAGCTGCCTCTCCCAGCAACAAGTCCTGTGTTTTGTCATGATAATAACAATAATACATCTTTTATTAGTGTTATTGTTTTTAAATGGCATGACCTATACAGTATAGCAAAATTAGGTAAACTTTAGATAGGAGATTTAAAGAAATGTCTAGTAAAAATGTCATATCTTAAAATGGGATAACATACAAAAATAAAAAAATGTGGGTTAGAAGCACCTCTGAGTATTCGTTAGGAAGTTATTAAACTTTGATACTCGGAGAGCAGAGAGGGTGTGGTGCCCTCAAAGATCTCAAGGGAATTTGAACTTCCTGAAAAACAGTCAGGAGTTCCTAATTCGGTATTCATATTGTATGAAGCAGGGCCTAAATATCCTCTTTGTGTTATGTTGTGTAGTAAGTATAAACATAAATCATTATATGTTAATATTAATAACAGGAAATTATACATGTCAAATCTATCCAGTGCCACCTAAACATCGCACAGACAGCAGAATGTTTTCCAAAGATGTATGATGTTTGTGTTTTGTTTGGGTTTTTTTGTGGTGTTCACAAAGCTTCCCACAATTCATATTATTATGTTTTTTTCCAGTTTCAACCAGCTTCTGTTTTTCCTTTTTGCAAATCATTTGAAAATGGTTTTCATGGAAAAAAACATTTAAAAGACAAATGTTTTTGGAGAGCTTTCACACTGTGTTAAAACAAACTCTGCTGAGCACCATTTGTGTTGGTTTTAAAACTGCCAGTTGAGCTCTGGTGAGAATCAGTGTGCAGGATTTCATGACAGTAGATACGGTCATGTGAAAAGGAAAGTTTACACACGGCTCTGTGATTAAATGGCTTATAGGACCACCTTTAGTTGTAGTAACTGGAAGTAATCAGTTTTTCTATGACTGTATAGGTTTCTCACATCAGTGTTTAAGAATTATTGCCCACAATGTTGCTTCAGTTCATTGATGTTTGTGAGGGTTTTTTCACAGCTGTCTTAAGGCCCCACCACTGCATTTCAGTCAGGTTGAGGTCTGGACTCTGACTTGATCATTTCAGCACCTTGATCCTTTTTTTTAATGCTGCTCTATTGTAGATTTGTTGCTGTTTTTGGATCATTGTCCTTTAGCCTGACCCAATTTGGGACAAGTTTTATCTATCACACAGATGTCCTCACATTTAACTCTAGGTTACTCAGTGACTGCAAGGTGCCCAGGTCGGTTAAAGCAAAACAAGCCCAGCTGTGCTGATAGTTGCTGATGTGCTCTGTTTGGTTTTCAACAACATAACGTGACCATTATGGTCAAACATCTCTTCATTTGGTTTGCCTGTTGAAAAGATATTGTTCCAAAACAATTGTGTGGGGGTTTTTCTCTCAGATGCAACTTTGCAAAATTAAGCCATGCTGCAATGTTCCCTTTAAAGAGAAGCAGCTTTCTCCTGGGAATTTCGCCCAAAAAGCCATACTTATTTAGTCTTTTAGTAATTGTGCTGTCATGAACTTTAACATTCAGTATGCTAACTGAGGCCTGGAGAGTCTGAGATGAAACTCTTGGGTTTTTGCCAGTTTCTCTGAGCACTGGCACAGTTTGACCTTGGGGTGAATTGGCTGGGACATCCAGTCCTGGGAACATTGTACACACCTGAATGCTCCAGACCAACAACTCGAGTTGCTCACACTTGCTGATGATCAGTTAATCAAGTGCACCTATCTGCTATTTACAGTCTTAATTCCTGTGGAAGCAGTGAGGGTGGACCTAGTTCTTCACAGGATTGCATGTGAATACCTGTGAAAATGTTCTTTTTGGGACTGCATGTGGTTTTAGAGCAATTCATTCATTCAAGGCTGCTGTTAAATCCAGCTGATGATAAAGTGCTACCAGAACAGTTTTCATTAGCACATCACACAGGGATGTTTTGTCTGATTGCTCACGGTCACAAAGAAGTAAAGCAGAGCCGTGCTTGTGTTTATTATATGTGTTGTAAAACTGCTTGACGTAGCCAACCCAACAGTAATTGTGTCTTAATATTGCAATCAGTGAATGAAAGCACCATTCTGAGCACCTTTATTCTGCAAGGTTTCTGTAAAGTCATGAATGAACATGTGGTGACTGTGGGCAGTCATATTTACACAATTGCTGCCCATAAATAAATCCTAAACCCTGTCACAACAGCTAAAGCATCATTTTAGTGATGTAATGTTTTTTTCAACAACACTTTTATAATATAAGTTATGTGTGTAATTCATATATCATGTGAGCAGAATTTCAATGTTGACTGTGTCTGTGTGTGAGTGCAAGTGGTTTTAGGTTGAAGGTTGTTCAGTCTTCAGACAGGCAGACGATGTGCATCCAGCCAACAGCTGAAAAGATATGTCAAGGTTAGCTCAGGGAGGTGGAAAGCGGCCCCCCCCACCCGTCTTTTTTTTTTTGGGCTTCAGTAGAGGAACATGCATCAGAAATGAAGGTTTTTGGAGCGATGGAGAGGAAGACTGACTGAGAGGCGCAACAGTGACAGGAAGGGGCACATGCACAGTAGACAGGCAGGAGAGTAAGAGGACCTTGATCCGTGAAATGGGTTTTAGTCTTTGAGCGAGAGTTGATTACTAGGTGTGTTTTCACTCAGCCTTCCCCCCGTCTATCTGCTTTTCCAATTAGTAGATAAGACGGAGTCAATATCGTGCAAGGGAACGTGTGGCTGCGTGTGTGTAGGAGTGCATGCATTTGTGTCTATTTCACTGCGTATTTGTGTGTGGATCAGCAAGTTTAGGGAAACTGGCTGAATTCATCACAAATGAGGTTGTCATTAGCTGATACTTTAAAGGGGGGAAAAACTCACTTATGGTTTTTTAAGGCCCGAGCACTGACAGTGCGAAGGCCATATTGTAATTAATTTGTTGCATTATTATGTTTCTGTCAAATTAATCTGGGGATTTTACTTTAATAAACTCCTCATAGTTTAATGTAATAATCTTCATATTTGATCAGTCTTGAACTAAAGACTTTGGTCATGCTAAATTGCGAAGCTTTTGACTTTCTTTTGATTGCCGTGTCCGTGATGCAGTGGCGAGTTTTAGTCATTCAGCATTAAATTTTAATGTGTAATTCACACATAAATTGTCCAACTAGCCCCAAGCTTGACGTGATTTATAAGAGTTCATATATGACAGTATTTAACATGTTTTACACTCTGATCGAGGCAGGATCAGCGCATTAAATTTTGACCAGATAACCCTCAAAGAGTTGATGTTACGTTATTATGAGGGCTGTGAGTTTTTATTAAAGGGTGGATCCGCTGGTGGCATTCCAGACTTTGATGTGCTGCCACGAGGAGCCAAAATAGTATAACTGAAATAGCTTTTGTTCAGTCTGTTCCAAACTTGACACTTAATAAGATTCAGACATCTATATCCCAATAGTCAATGATATTTTGAGCACCAGCTAGTGGGAACAGGAAATGTCAATTTTACTTTGATGAACTCCTCGCAGGTTCACCATATTCACCTGAAAGGTTCTGCGAGTAAACTTCAAGCCTTCAGTTCAGCTCAGCTTTATTTCCATCGCACCAAATCACAACAGTTACATCAGGGCGCTTAAAGCCTTGATTATGCTTTAGTGTGAAGATTATGGCAGTCCACCCTAGGGCCATGGAAATTCTCCATGAATCACCTTTCGTGCAGTTTATATTTAATGGCTTTTGCACGTCAGTGTGGCAAAATGGCTGTTTTGTGCCACCTACAATATTTCAGTGAAGCCACCCCAGCACCATATTTAATCTGCATTTATGTTGTTTTGTCTTGAGATAAACAAAAAGCCTGGAGTTTTGAGCCATACCTTAGGCCCAACAGGAAGTCAGGCATTTTCAATGTAACATGCAGTCTTGGCAGAGTTTTGACCATTTTCTTGTCTTGGACTTTAACAAACTTGTGCAAGAGATTTAATTTGATGAGCTTTATATTTTGTCAGGTCACTCTAAAGGGCACCATGTAGTCGGCCAAGGAAATGATCTGGATCTTTTTTGTGCATCCACACGCCCCGGATCGCTACTTTCTGACGTTACGGTCACGCCTGTGTGTGTGTAATTCTATATGTGTCTGGGAGGATTTACAGTATGTGAAAATACTTTCCATGACCACACCTTTCAGAAAAGCTTTTCTTTTTTGGTGATGACTACATTGTTGTTTTTGTTGTTTTTTGAGAATGCAGACTTTTATTGGTGTGTGTGTGTAATGTTGCAACAATAATGCTGTTTAATTAAAGCCAGTGTGCACGCCCATGTTTAAATATCCCCACAATTCCCTGCTTGAAGACGCAGCCTGTAACTCATTAGCTTGCTTTGCCGTTGCCAAATGTTGCTCCGCCACCCTGACTGTTCGAGTGCACAGGGCTCCCTACAATTGCTCTTTAAAAAAAAATGCTAATACAAATAAACATGTTTGCGACTGGCTGTGTATAGACACACGGTCTTCTTTTTCCTCTGCTACACACCAAAGATCATGCCTTAACTCATGTTTTTTTCATGTGAGCGAGAAATAATGAGCCGCCTTAGAAAAACATTAAAAGACTCAAAGGCTGTCTCTGTTTTTACAGTGAATCATCTTGTGTGCTCATCGACCTCCCTATTTTCGAGCATACGAACATGCACACCCCAAACACTGAAAATTACTTCGTGTTTTTAACGTGCAGCTGCAGGAAAGAATACACTCTTGACCTCCTCTCCTCTGTCGCTCTTGCATTCCTTGAGTCAGAATCAACCGCAGAGAGAGCGAGGAAGCATTCCGGTGCTCAGGATGATCACAAGCAGGAGGGGGAGTTATAAAGATGGAGGAAATCAGATCCTATTCCATTTGGCTCTTGTAAGAGCTGAATTTGTTAGAGGAAGGATGTCGGGCTGCTTTCAGTTTCGTCCTCCAACACTTAGAAAACACTTAGAGTGTGAGACAGTTTTATATCGGGCTTGCACGCAGGTGTCATGGCAGGCTACGATTTTTGCTTGACCTACAGATGTGTGCACAGATGATTCGGTCTGCTCTAACTCTAACCAGGTGACCCACAAACCCATACTTAATATATGTTATTCACAGGGATTTTCGTGGAACATGTTGCTTAATTTTGGTAAACATAAACCTGTAAAGAAATTACTTAAAAAAAGAATATTGTATGTAGTATGAATAGGTAGTCCTCTATGCAGCATTTACTGTAGTCTGTGTAACACTGAAGTAAAGCAGTCAAGGCCAGCAGTAAGGAGTTTTAATGTGACCCCTAAACTGATTTTGATGGTTTTTATAAACTCAAGGCAACCTAAAACATAGTGGAAGAATTTCTGGAAATTCATTTTAAACGTTTATTTGTAGGAGCGGGTATCTGTGCTGCTTTACAGCTAGTGCAATAAAACGTTATGAGCAAATAAAGGCAGCTACAGTGAAAAGACAGTGTTGGAGTAGCTACATCAAGCAAGAAGGCTGACAAGAAGACATCGGAAGGCTGATTTTCATACTGAACTGAAATCAACCTTGAAATTGTCAGATTTATTTAAACGGTGCAAACTTCGTGCCTAAATCCTAAAGCGTCAGACATACAGGCCAGAACTCGGCCGACAAAAGGTCCAATCCAGGGGACTGGATTGCTTTGCGAACTGGAAATTGCAGATAAGAAGAGAATAACTTTTTATTGTTTTGCACCAGGAAGTATTTTGTCATAAATCATTAGAAATGGATCAAGTCTTGAGGGAGATTGTCTGAACTGTTAATTTAATTGGAGCCAGAGGTCTGAATCATCATCAGTTTTACAGCCTGACAAAGACATTACCTATGGCCTGCCATGCCGCACTGAAGCGGGATGCTTCAGCCAAGGAGCCGTGCCCACACATTATTTTGATTTACGACAGGAGCGTTTCTTTGTAATGACAGCGGACTGACTGAACGTGAATCATCTGTTTTATAGCTGGATGGTTCATTAAGTGTGAGCCTTTTCAAAATATGTTTGGACTTTTTTGCACTAAAAGAAAGGGGCAAATCTGGAGGTGTTATTTTTAAAATATATAATTGGGTATTATGCAATGTTTTTACTGAGATCAATGATCAAACTGCGTATGTGTGAGGCCCAGCCATGAACAGAAATAAGCTTGACACCTCGCCTAAGGAGTGTATACCTGACAATTTGACCATTTAAAATGAAGTGTTTCTCTGGAAATACTGTGGAGAGATATTTAAAAAGATGTGACTGTCTTCACTGTGCTAATATTTGTCGTCTTGTGCCTGTTGTCCTGTGTTAGATAACTGCATCCTTCACTGTCTCTCAATAAGAGAGTTTGATGTGTGCACTCAACACTGCAACGAAAATGACTCACACTCTAATTAATATCACTAATCAAGTGTGATCATGCTGACCCACTAATTCTGTCTTTCTCGGTCTAAATCTGGGGATTTACGCTCGGATACTCGTTTATTATTCAACCTCAGTTTTCTTTGAAGTTGATTACGATGATTTTTCACAAGAAGCAAAATGATGATCTGAGTGATTTTAGGACTGTCTAATGTGGTTTAGTTGATTTTTTTTTTTTTTTAACTCTTATATAAAGTCGATGTAGCTGCAGCTCTCACAGTCGCACAGAGCCCGGATTGTTATGTGTCTCCTAGGATTTTTCTTTTTCCTTTCTTTGTTCGGTCTCTGCAAGTTCATGTTTGTCTGTTTAAAATCAAGTTTGCGTTTTCAGTTACTGCCTGTATTGTTGCCTTTTTTGAAGCCTTGTCTGCTTTTAGTTTTTGATGCATCTCGCACACCTTTTCTTTTTGCTCCTTTGTATTTTTTGTTGTTTCTGCTTCATGTTGTGTGTTCAGCTGTTTCATCATTTGTGCTGTGCAGTTATGCACTCTTGAATGAGCTTGCCTCGTGCTACGCAACTTTGTATCATTCTACACACAAAGCATTTGGTGACATTGAAGATTTTTGAAATTTAGAACTAATTAAAATAAGCAGACTGTAGATTAATAACTAATTTAAAATATAATTCAATCTCTGAAATAATGCCAAGTCTGTTTTATAGATACAAATTGTTATACAACCTTTTTCTAACCAGTTCCAAACTTTTTGGCCCAAAGTCTTTTAGAATACTGTAAATAAATGATGTACAAGCTACTCTGACATCGTTCATTAGTTTTGCTTACTTCTGTTTTGGGTTGAGCGTTCTACTCTGAGAACCTCCCGAACAGACACCAGACACCATTTGAGCTCGTTTCTGCCTCTTCTATCTGGAGTCTCATTCTCTCAGTCACTACCCACTGCCTGTGGTCTTAGGTAACAGTAGGAGCGTAGATCCCTAAATGGGCCAGACAAATATAAAATAACATCATGCTTGTTTGACCATCACTTTAAACATTTGGCTTAGACCATTAACTCATGAGGAACATGTTTAATGAAGTATTAAACAACGTGAGACAATCTATTTTCTACTCTCTAATAGACTTCTTTTTGGAACCGCCCCCTGTTGTCCATTAGGTTTATTTAACTTCTGCATTTCTGACTTCACTTTTCAGACCAAGAGTCTACATCTAAAAAAAATTTAAGGAGTTTCTTTTTGAATCATATCTGTTGTTCCAGAAGTAGATGAAAGGTTCAGGTTGATATCATATATTCTGTGTACAAGATTCTGGCTTTAATATCATGTCAGTTCTACTGTATGTCTTCTGGACCAGTTCTGTTGTGGCATCTCTTTGAGAGATGCAGTTAGTTAATAGCATGTCTCTGGGCCTTCTAAGTTTTTCTTTCTGCTTTAATTCATATGGGTAGCAGACCAAACTTGCAACCAAAGATTTATATATGTAGAAATATGCTTGTAAATATTCTTGTATTCTTGCAGCATGGAGTTGACCCTTTTGATTATTTTTTCCATGTTTTTGATTACTCGCTTTAGGTGCAAGAACAAGTTATACCCCGATAATCTTCCTCGCACCAGCGTTGTGATTGTATTTCACAACGAGGCGTGGACCACGCTGCTGCGAACCGTCCACTCCGTGATTGACCGCTCTCCACACACACTGCTGGAGGAGATTGTTCTGGTGGATGATGCCAGCGAGAGAGGTAAACTCACACACACACACACGTACAGTAACACTCACTGCAGATAATTCCTTCAGTCTCTCTCTAGTTTGAGGCTTAGCCTATTTTTTAGAGCTATGATTTTTGCTGGATTCTGCGTAGGTAGATGTTTTTGCACATGTGTGTATGTGCCTGTGCTGGTGCCCAAGAGAGAGTCAGTGCATGTATGAGGGCTGTGTGTGCCACTCCACCCTGTGCAATACTGTTAATCCCTGTTTGGGGGAGATTAGGTCTTTAATTTGCCAGACGCAGGGATTACACTCTGTTATTACCCTCAATCCCCCACCCCCCCACCCCAACCAACTACCACCAGCAGAAGCAACCTTACGAGACCTCAGGTTAGATGGTGCAGGTCACGGATTGTGTGTTTATGTTTGCACTTGTGTTCAAGCTGATGGAGAAGCTCCTAGCAGGTACAAGAGGTATCGTATGAGAAGGCCACATACATGAAAGAAAGCACGCAAGCACACTGTTATCTCTGATCCCTGCTGCTACAAATGGAGTGGGTTGGAGGAACAGCTTGTAATCCAGCTTTTGTTTTGTAGGCGCCTGTTTTGCATTCTTATCTGTTTATATATGCATTTATTAGATTTCCTCAAACAGCAGTTGGAGAGGTATGTGAGAAAATTGGAAGTCCCCGTCAGAGTCGTGAGGATGGAGCAGCGGTCCGGGCTCATCCGCGCACGCCTCAAGGGAGCGTCTATCTCCACTGGCCAGGTGTGTGCGCATGTCCACATACATGACATCCACAGCAACTGCTCTCCATATTGTGTTTGCACTGTAGATTTGTCTTATGTTTTCCCTCCATGTTCTCAGGTCATAACCTTTCTGGATGCTCACTGTGAATGCACAATAGGATGGCTGGAGCCTCTGCTTGCCCGCATCAAACAAGACAGGTAAGGCACACAAACACGAAAGATACGCAGACCATTGGCAAGCCTGGAAAAGAAAATCAATAAAGTATTGTTGAGCCTGCAGGGGGCTTGCCCTTGTGTTTATCTTACGCTTAATTACTCATTCTCTGTTTACTGCTACCCGTAAGCAGGTATACACACACACTCACACCAGCACATGGAGAAAACGCACAGGGTTTACAAAGGTGTAATGAGAGATGAGTGACAGCTGGTGAGAAGTTGGTTCTGGAGGTGACACATCTTGCAGATGAGCTTTTAGCCTTGGTTGATGTCCACCCAGGGTTATGAACAGCAGGTTGATGTACTGTGTTTGTGTGCTGATGTCTTTCTGTTTACTGTAGGAAAACAGTGGTGTGCCCCATTATCGACGTTATCAGCGATGATACCTTTGAGTACATGGCAGGCTCTGACATGACATACGGAGGATTCAACTGGAAGCTCAACTTCCGCTGGTACCCTGTACCTCAAAGGGAGATGGACCGACGCAAAGGAGACCGCACGCTGCCTGTCAGGTGGGTGGTACACACAGCAAGATGAGTCTTTAAATTTCATTGCTATTATCCTTTTCATACTTATAAAACAGACTGACAGCAGTTTCTATGCTTCAAGTTAAGTCTTTTCATTTTACCAAAGGACATCTATGACCCTGGGCTAGTCCTGACCTAACTAAATTCTGCAGAGAGGCCCTTAAATCTTACCCTTTGATCCATGTAAACTATTACTTTTGCCATACAGTCACAGCTGATACCACAGTCCTCCTACTGCAACCCTCCATCCTTTGAAACAGTTTGCTCCATCTTTCAACCTGAAAATGAGTCCTACACTCAAAAGCCACTAAATTTGGTACACCCCATCAGAATAGGGAGAAAGGGTGATTTAAGTGACTTTGAAGGAGTATCTCCTAAACCACCATCTGGTTTACACAATATAGTGCAAAACGGTGAGTTGAAATTATCTGGGGAAAGTGCCTTGTTGTTGCCAGAGGTCAGAGGAAAATAGACAGAGACTGCTTTGAGCTGATAGGAAGGCAACAGTAACTCAAATGACTAAGGTATTTTGGAAGATATGCAGAAGAGCATCTCTGAATGAAGCAGATGAGCTGCATCAGCAGAAGACAACACCGGGTGCAACTCCTGTCAGCTAGGAACAGGAAACTGAGGTTACAGTTTGCTTGTGTTCACCAAAACAAGATTGGAAGATTGGAAAAATGTTGCCTGGTCTAATGAGTCTCACTGCCTGCTATGACATTCAGTTGATGATAGGATCAGAATTTGGTCTGAACAACATGAAAGCATGGATCTATCCTGTCTTATATCAGCATTTCAGGCTGCAGGTGGTGATGTAATAGTGTGGCAGATGTTTTCTTGGCAAACTGTTTTCCCTTTAGTACCATCTAATAATCATCAAAAACCAAAGCCTACATGAGTATTGTTGCTGACCATGTCCGTCCCTTTATGACCACAGTCTACCCATGCTCTCATCACTGCTTCCAGCAGTTCACGATAGTATATTGCGGCATTAAAGCCAAAAGTTTATTTTGTGCAATTGCATATGGACACGTTTACACACAGGAAGCAGTTATCTTTTCCAAGTTGCAGTTGATGAACACAGGTTACCGTTTCAGGATACTAGTTTATTTCTGTATTTCACACTCGCTTTTGTCAGGCACAAAGACACAGAAACAGCACAGCGGTTGAAAGCAAACAGCAAAGTTTTTTTGTTTTTTTGTTTTTTATCTTTCTTATCATGACTCAAAGGATAGTTAAGCCTCATCCCGTTCATAGATGTTTTAAACACTGACACCTGCTTTTACGTAGAGAAGGAGCCACCCAGGACCTCTGCTCACACTGAGCTCCTGGCTGCCCAGTTCTGCATAAAACTCACTGATTGTGATATGTCGCCTAAAGGCCTTTACATTCTTTAATCAGAAACACTTAGGCACTGCGCCTAAGCCTTCCTATAGCAGGCAAAAATCCTGAACTCTTTATCTTTTTCAATCCCTGTTTATTCTGTGGCTGCTACAACAGTGTATATGTTACCATTCAGTTTGCTGCTGCAGTTCATCATAAGAGGTTCTCAAGGCAGGAATACTGAAAGAATAGAGTGAACTTTCCACTTCTGTTCAATGCAAGATGTTTATGTAAGATTGTGTTTTTTGTTTTGAGGGGCTTTTTTTGTTGTTTGTAGACCTTGGAACTAAAATCAAGAGCTTATTTCTGCCTGTCTATCATCTCTTTTTCCTGCTCTTGTTTCTAAGCATGCTTGATGCCAATATTCAAGGTCACACACACACACACACACACATAATGTAGCTTATGTAACACCCCGCGCCCCCGATTTCGGTTGTTTTTCTCAGTTCTGCTTGACAAAATTTTCCTTAGGGTGTCTTTTAAGTGGCCTAAAAAACAAAACTGGGTTGTTGTGTCAGGGCAGAAAATTAATTTCCACTAATGACACGATTTACATAAAAACCCTGTTCTGCCACAGAGCGCTTTCACATTATTGCACGTATGGAGTTTGCAGAATGAAAAAAACTGTAACGAATAATGCTGATGTGGTTTCAAGCTTCCACGCATGCATTTGCTGGGGGAATTTCTCTTCATTAGACGATGCAAACTGCAGGTCTTTTGCTGTCACTCTCTGAGGAGCTGCATATGTTGACAGCAGAGGAGGAAATCAGCAGCTAAGCTAGTTATTATGGGCTCATCTACCTTGTAATTTACGGCAATGTGCAGAAGTCTCTACTCACTTGGGAAGGTTGTATTTGCCACTGTTGGACTTTAAACAAAATACAACAAACAGAAAAGATCTGAAGAAATTCTCTGAACTTGCTAAATGTGTCATTTTGATATTGTATGCTTCAAACACAAAGCTGAGTATTACCCGCCTTTTGATGCTTTATACAGTGGCAGTGTTTGTTAATTTCAGTCTTGTGATATGTTGAGATGATGAACCACGCTTTTATGTACGTAAGGGCCGGTCCCTGTTTAGATAAATGACTTTAATTAGAATCCAGGATTTGCTGTAAATTAGTGGGGTTTTCTTTGTTTTACTGCGACGTGTTTGAGTGTTGTAGAAAAAAGTGATTTATTGTAAGCTGGGGCATTTAGAAAGCTTTGATATCTCTTCAGGAAAAAAGGAAAGGATACATAGATCTGTTGTGTTGGCCTCGTCGTTATTGTCTTTTGTTATAAAGCCACATTTTACGAACTGTTTGACGAACTGTTTTTCCATTTCTGGGTTGCTTATTATTTCCCGCTCTTAGCCAACTGCTGGACATGCACCATCAATCTGTGCACGTTCAGGATATGTTTGTCTGTTTGTGTTTTTGTAAGAGATTTTAAGCAAAAGCGAAAACAGGCAGTGGAGAAGAATAAGCTCTAAAGAGGAGGAAGCCGTTCTGTAAGCGGGAGGGAAAATGGAAAGAGGCCTCGAGGCCGTTTAACTCTGACATGACTGTCACTGCAACAGCGAAGAGAGGAGAAAAAACAGGAAATCAGCAAATAACAGGGAGTGAGAGGAGTGAAATATAAAACCCTGATGGAATGTGTACATACTGGATGACCTTTAAAAAGCCGGCCGTCAGTGATTTAAGTGGCACTAACCTGCCTTTCTCCTAATTTACCTTTTCTCTGATGTCTCTGTTCAGGACTCCCACCATGGCAGGCGGCTTGTTCTCCATAGACAGAGATTATTTCCAGGAGATTGGCACATATGACGCAGGCATGGACATCTGGGGAGGAGAGAACCTGGAAATCTCTTTCAGAGTGAGTGAACACACCCACTGACAACTGACATGACTCTATTCTTCCATTCAGAAGTGTCAGCTAGGGTTCAAAAACACACACAGATGTTACACCTCTAGATTGACTTCCTTGAATAAATTGTTGACCTGACTAAGACTTCGTCAGACGTCATCCCGGCTGGCGTTGAGTCAAATTTATTCAGACTGGCACAGCACAGCCGGGACCAGTCTGCGTCATCCATCTCCCAGCTGAATTCACTGGTCTGTCTTAGCTCGTTCAGCGCCCAGGACTTACAGTGTGTCTACTCTGGAATTTATTCTCTAAATTAGTGTTGACAAGGCTTGTTTCTCATAGATTTGGCAGTGTGGCGGGACGCTAGAGATTGTCACGTGCTCTCACGTGGGTCACGTCTTCAGAAAGGCGACGCCCTATACGTTTCCCGGAGGAACGGGACAGATCATCAACAAAAACAACCGGCGTCTGGCAGAAGTTTGGATGGATGAATTTAAAAACTTCTTCTACATCATCTCTCCTGGTGAGTTTTGCCACATTTTGTGTGTTTGTGTGTGCGCATGTTTGCGTTCCTGTATGTGCTCGCGTGTGGAGGTTAATCTCTGTGACAGGTGTGATCTATCCATTAACCCGCTGACTGCGTGATATTGCAGTGGTGACCCAACAGTGCAGGATGGGGGGAGGCGGGGAGTAATTTCACGCTACAAAGCATGCGTTAACTTGCATGAACACACACACACACACACACAAGCTTGCAGCAGAAAAGCAACCAAAAGAGAAGCAGAGCTACTGAAATGAAGAATATTTTTAGATGCGAAGCACCTCGTGGAACACATTTATACCTCTCTCACTTTTGTTGACAGGGGGCGCTCTTCTGTCTTTCTTACGCTTGTTTCAATAACCTGACCAGTTGTATAATAGAGGTCTTGCAGAGCTGGAAGAAAGCATCAGCCCTAATTAGATCAGTTCCCGGGCATAACAATGAGATCATAATTCAGTTCTGTTTTATTGAGTTTTATTTATATAGCACCAAATCACAGCAACAGTGGCCTCAAGGCGCTTTATATTGTAACACTACAGTAATAGAGAGAAAACCCCAACAATCAGACGGCCCCTATGAGCAAGCACTTGACAATAGTAGGAAAGGAAAACTCTGTTTAACAGGAAGAAACCTGCAGCAGAACCAGGCTCAGGGTGAGGCAGCCATCTGTTACGAGTTGGGGTTAGGCAAGGAAGACAGGACAGAAGAGAGACACAGATTAATAATAACTAACGATTAAATGCAGAGTGGTGTATAAAGAAATAGAGTGGAAAAAAGTGATTAAAGTTAAGAAGAAACACTCCAGCCCTAACTATATGCTTGATCAAAAAAGAAAGTTTTAAGCCTAATCTTAAAAGCAGAGAGACTGTCTGTCTCCTGAATCCAAATTTGATGAGCTTTTAACCTGAATGGATACATGAAAGCACGGATATAAGGTTATAGTTGTAATAGTGGCCCAAAGTTAAAAGACAAAGCTAATAATTGAAGTAATTGAGTGCATGATTTCATGGTCCCGTCCTGCTGACTGAGTATGTAAAGGTACTGTACTGAAAAAACAAGAAGTGGACTGTCTTGCTAGACGGGCCAGACTTCACTGAATTCGAGCCAAAGGGCCGCACCGTTTCTAAACACAATTCAATCATAACTCAACAAAATGATATGAGTAGCATCTCAGCGTTACAGGGTTTTTGTTTTTTTATTTGTAAGCATAAAAAACACAAGTGGAAACTGGACCTCCACAGTGTGCTAGCTCCATTTTCGATGTAGTTACTGTCTGCAGCGTGCAGTGTTTTGTTTGACCTTTTTGTGTGTGTGTGTGTGTGTGTGTCTGCGTGTCCAGGTGTGACCAAAGTAGACTACGGTGACATCACGTCTCGCACTGCTCTGAGGCAAAAGCTTCAGTGTAAACCCTTCAGTTGGTACCTGGAGAACATCTACCCTGACTCCCAGATCCCTCGGCATTATTACTCCCTGGGAGAGGTACACTCGCTCACACAAGCAACACTTGAATCTGTATGGATCAAACGGTGTGGGTGTATATTCAAGCAATGAACCTGCTTCCTGTGTGTTTGGCTCAGATCCGTAATGTGGAGACTAACCAGTGTCTGGACAACATGGCCCGCAAGGAGAACGAGAAGGTCGGCATTTTCAACTGTCACGGGATGGGAGGCAACCAGGTAACAGAGAAATAACAAAACGCTGTAACTACACATGAATTAACGTGTAAATGTTGAACACTGTTGACATCAGAGTTATTCTCGGCACAAAAAGAGAGAAAGTCTGTGGGTGATGTGTGCAGGTTTTCTCCTATACGGCCAACAAGGAGATCAGGACAGATGACTTGTGTCTAGACGTGTCCAAGCTAAACGGACCCGTCATGATGCTCAAGTGCCATCACCTCAAAGGCAACCAGCTCTGGGAGTACGACCCTCTGGTAAGTGGAAGACATAATAAAAAAAGCATTTTCTCAAAGTGATGCTGAAAAGCTGGTTAATATGTTCATCACCTGGACTGTTATAAGTCATTATTGTCATCTTATTATAAAAGCAGCCTGAAAAGCCTTCAGTTAAACCAGAACACTACAGTTAAAGAAAGAGAGACCATATTTCTCCCATATTAGCTTCTCTTCAAAGTTTAAAATCTTCCTGCTCATGTATAAAACCTTGAACCATCAAGGTTTTGCCTACTAGGGGTAATCCTTATTTCTCTTTTCTGAACTGAGGGGTTTCTGTCAGATTTCATAACTATGCCTGCTTCCAAAATAAAACAACAGCCAATGAGGGTGATCTCTGCCTGTACAGCTTACCTGGGCTACCAGTGGAAAAAAACATTTCTAATGGTCGACAGAGCATTTCTGTAGGTTTAAAACTCTACATTAAGGGTACAGGGGAGGTCATCAGATGTTGTCTTTTTGGTAAAACTGGAAGCTGGTGTCAGGTGACGCTGAAGACTTCCTTAATTATGCAGCAACAGGCCTAGGATGCTGGGGGCTTCCCATGATGCACTGTGTCTTCTTCACCACTGCTGTATTTAATCATTAGTAATTATTAAACTCTGGTTCTCTCCCATAGTGTGTCCTTCGTCCTGCCTCTCTCTTTCCTTCTCCCTGACTGTTGGGGTTTTCTCCTGAATGCTGCAGGGTCGTACCATTATACTGTAGGTTTATAGCTTACAGTATAAACACACTGAGGTTATTGTTATTGGGAGTTGGTGCTATATAAATAAAACTGAATTAAATTGAATACTGTGAGCTCTCACAAAGGTCTTGACAGGCACAGAAAATAGTTCATTTACAGCAGGAAAACCTAGGACGTTAAATTCCCTTCCAACTTTATTTTTAAGGCACTTTAAAACAACAACGGCTGACACAGTGCTGTATATTAGAAATAAATAGAATAGAAAGACAATAAAATAAAATGGGCACAGTGGTTAGCACTGTTGCTTCACAGCAAGAAGACACTGATTTGAATGGTTTGTCTGTCTCTCTGGGTTAGCTCTGCGACACACTGTCGACCTGTCCATGGTGTACTCTGCCTCTCACCCTTTGGTAGCTGGGATAGGCTACAGCCCACCCAGCACGATGAACAAGGATGGATGATGGACAGTAAAATGGAACTAAAGGGTGCAAAACGACACAAGTACAAATGACCATCATACAATAAAAAGCAAATAAGAGCAATGTGTCACACTGGGTCAAAGCCCAAAGGGTATAGACAGTATATTGTTGGGCAGTGTAGCTTCCTGTGAGGGTCCCGGGTCTGAAACCTAGTGAGTTTTATGGACTTTGTAGTTTTATGTTTCTTGGGGGGTTTTTTTTGAGTTTACATTCATGCAATTTTTCCATTGTTCTGTTCTTAGTGTAGTTAGTCTCTAGTTTTGTATATTTTCTCTTTTGTGTCAAGTCTTCATCACCCCTCTTGTTAGGTTTGTTTAGTGTTCAGTTTTACTTCCCCCAGTCTCAGTTCCCTCCCTGTGAGTTTCAGTTGTGTTCCCCACGTGTTTCCTCTCTGCCCCAATCACCCTTCTCTGTATTTATAGTTGCAGTCTTCCTCTTTGTCGTTGTCTGATCGTCTGTTTATCCCTGGTTTTGCTCTGTGTTCCTGTTCCTTTCCCTCATTAGCCTGTATTTCCCAGTGTAGACTGATTTTAGTTCCTGGTTTTCCAGTGTTCCCCTCTTGACTTTTTGTTTACCTTTTGCATTCAATACCAGCTCACTCTAAGTTCACCTGTGCCTGCGTCCTGCCTCTTCACAACATGTAGTCTCACAGAGCCTATTTAAATTGCAAAGACAATTTAGTCCATTACCAAGGAGCCGCAATAGAAAATGCTCTGAAAGTTATAAAAGCTCATTCTGATTCTTTCAGAATGAGCTTTTTCCAAAGCTGGAAGATGCAATATAAACAAACAAATATTCACATTGTTAAAAATGCAAATTAATGTTCAGGTAAATTCACATAAACACGCTGCTTTGCAGCAGTTTACAGTAAACTGTGAGCAAATCTATCAAAATGGAATCTAAGTTAAAATATAAATAATGAATCTTTTCTAATCCCAGTGCACGTAATTCAACCTAGCATCATTTCTTGCCACAGTTTGGAGATATATCATCGTTGACTCGTTACCCAACCCAACCACAGCATTTACACCACAGAGAGCTAAAACTGAGCCTCATAGACTCGCACAGCAGAATTTGATATTCAAAGTATAACAAAGTCCATGTGCTGTTTTAACCAAAAAGACATTTATATGTTCCTTTAAATGAACCTTTCTAAAGACTGATTTGTGTTTTTGTGCTGTGCAGAAGCTGACCCTGATCCACGTCAACAGTAACCAGTGTCTGGACAAGGCCAGCGAGGAGGACAGCCAGGTGCCCAGCGTCAGAGACTGCACGCACACACGCTCCCAACAGTGGCTGCTCCGCAATGTCACACTACCAGAGGTCTTCTGACCACACTCCTCACACTTCCAAATGCGCACATTCACACACACAGCGGCCCAGAATAAGAAATAAAGGGGAACGGATGTGATTTTTTTTTTTTTTCCAGCACCAGGAATGAAAAAGACTTCCCTACACTGGGATTTGGGAAGGAAGGAGGACAGATTGGACGGTACTACCTCTGCCGGACGTCAGAGGGAGGAGTGCGTACAAGCCTCCTTAAAGCGAGAAGAGAGAAAAGCCTCCCTCTGAGAGAGACGATGGCTGTTGTTTTACATTCATTTTGTTTTGGGTTTTTTTAAAGAAAAAAGAGATTTTAACCGCGGAGAGTTGACTCGCTCACATGCGCGAATACGAGGAACTAACTGGTGGAGTCATCACAGCTTCCCCCGGACAAAGCAGTCCACCGCTCAACTCATCACTTAACGTTTACTGACTGCCTCTTACGAGAGTGTGTGCACTTATTTGTGTGTGTGTGTGTGTGTGTGTGTGCGCGTGTACTGAGATGAATGTATGCTTTGAGAAGGGGACTGAATTCCTTGTTGATTTTCTTTCTTTTTTCATGTTTGTTTTATTTAATTTTTTATGGATTTTGAAAATGTACTCCTGTGAAGAAGGTTGTGCACGTGTGCATGTGTGAGAAGCTGTGATGTGTGTGTGTGTGTGCGCGTCAGAGCCAGTCCTATGGTCTTGCAGCAGTGTGTGTCTCCCTCTGGTGTTACAGTTTAGCATTTCATCTTACAGGCTGACGCCTCCGTGCAGAGGGACAACGCATACACACAAAAAAACAAACAAAACAAGAAAGCGATCACGAGGACCCGACGTCTGCCGTCAGCAGAAATCTAGAGATAGAGAATTATGATGTTTGTGATATCTTAAGATTTCTATGTCCAGTTTTTACATGGCTTGTCTGTTTCTACTGTTTCAGTAACCCTAGTTTGTCTGTACGTCTCTGTTGTCTTTAAAGATATTTAACATAGAGCTAACACACACACACACACACACTCAGAGGATACATGAGTCTGTTACTGATGTTCACTGCCTATTGTAGTGTTCAACCACGTGGATCTCCCCAGTAAGGCACTACATTGCCACACATAAACACACAGACAGACACACATGCTGTATACATATAGGAAAAAGGCTGCCTAAGCCTGATACTTCAGTCCATTTTTGTCATATCGTCTTCTCAATGACCTCTTAAAGAAAAACAAAAACACTCCAAGGGCTTCTTTCCTCCAGCGGAGTGTGTGGATGTTTGCATTTGTGTGGGTGTGAGCGTGTGTTTCTTCAGTACTAATCCCAGTCCATTAGCTCCCTGTTTACTAGAACAAACGGCGCTCCGATTCCTCGCTATTGGACGAGCAAGCACCCGTAGCGTAGACTGGCAGCAGATTAGCATACCCCTGCTTCCTCCGCCGTACTAAAAGAGCAAAACGCTGTTATTTTTTACACAGAGCCGGGTTCCCTGCACTCCCCCTGCGGACATATCTACAGCAGGAACGTGGCACCGCTATGAGAATTAATCAGGGACAGAATAAAAGCTGTAGAGAGCCAAAAGGAGTGAAAGGGTTGAACTGTGTGATTACAGAGAGCACAGCAGATGACATATCTTAATCCATTACTACATTTCTCTCACTTGGCAAGCGCACCTGCAGCATTTCACTATTCATATCTCAGTCAGAGGTAGACAGCGTGTCTTTTTCATTTCCACTATCACGCCTTCTTTATTCTTATTCTTTGTTTTTTTTGTTGTTGTTTTTTTTAATCGCTTCTGCCGCTGCGAGTCAGGGCACCAGAGGTGATTTCAAAAAAGGATTTTTAAACATTTCAGCTTCCTCCAATGGAGGAAGGGTTTACACAAAGGACACGACATCAGTTCATCTTCGCCATGGACATGGCAGTGAGTGGAGGCCATCAACAGGTTGTTTTTTTTGGGGTTTTTTTCATGTCTGATCGAGTGACTGTGGTGAAGACGTGAGAGTTTTTTTGATTGTGGGACAGACGGGGGAGCGTATCGATTGTTCTAAATTCGGGAGTCGGGTTAGGGGGTGGGTTTGAAATGAACTGACATGTCCAGGCTTCCACACTGAGCTGATCCAAATGTAGAAAATAAAAGTGAAAACGTTTACAGAATACTTTGAGGTGCCTGGTGATTTCTGCCTCCTTCTGTCTCCACAGACGCACCACAAACCCTGACCCTTAATTACGTAGCCCAACCAATACTGAACTTTTACAATGATGTTTATAACCGAGAGTTTAAAAACATCTAGCACTTAATTAAAAAGTAAGTGTGCAGACGCTCAGTAATGTCATAATTACATATACAAAAATGGAGGTTCGTTGTCTGTGTCTTGAAATTTGTGTCTACGGTTGGTCTCCCCTGCCAAAACACATTTTTATTTACTTTAATATATTTCTTTTTTACTTATAAAAAAGTGGCTTTTTTTTTTTATTGCTTTGAATTGTGTATTGCAGTTTATTCTTATGATGCTTTTCCTGATCACTGGAATAGTCCATTGCTCGCCATGTGCACCGTACAAATAACTCACTTGTGTGAAAAGGCAGGTAATAACTTGTGGGATCTTAAGCGCCAGCTGCTTTTTAAATTCCCCACGTTCCCCAAGCTAAAATGGCACAGGAGTTCAAACTTTGGACACATTGCACAGTACTGTATTTTGCACAAACTGCTGTCCACAACGATGAGTTCACTGTACTTCTTACTGTTAAACTGAGGAAATCTCGGGTCCTGTCGTGTGCTCTGGAAAAGTTAATGATCCAGAGTTCCTGGATCCAAATCTGCTCCAGTGTCCGTGAGCGTGATAGATGTGGAAACGGCTAGGTCCACCTCACAAAGGCCCAGTGCCCTTATTCTGATGGGTAATAACTAATTCACTGACACTAGTGGGACCCACACAATATTACAGATAGCGGAGAGTGGTTTTAGTGCAGCTGCCCAGTATAGATTAGCTCAAAAGCTCTAGAACAGGGACGTCAAACTCATTTGACATTGGGGAGCCACATGCAGCCACTTGACCACTAAAAGTCCTGTTTGTATCAACGTAAAGAAGCTTAACTACAAACTTAATCCCTGAGATATTTTAGTATTAGAAAGAAAAGCGCAATGGCAACAGTACGTCTCAGTTTTTCTGCATAACAAAGAAACGCTGCTGCAAACAAATGAAATCTCACTACGACTCTTTTGGGCTTAAATAAATAAATGTGTTTTTATTAATGACAGAAAATCTCCTACTTTTAAATTTACTACAGATCCTATCCTACTATGGATTTAAACATTGAAAGTTTTTAAAACTGAACATTTTTAGTAATATAATAACAAAAGTTTTTGATTTCCTTCAAGAACACTTTTTTATAGTATCTGAAATATTTGCTGATTCTAGTTATTGCTATCATAGTTTTTACTACATATTGATTATGTTATATAAGAAATCCTGAATTAACAGTCTGTTGCCAAACCCCTTGAAGAACTGAGTGGTTAAAAGATGGAAGCGTATTCACGGACTCCACTGTTCACTGGGTCTGAGCTGAGATCGGCGCTGCTGGAGACACTGGTGGGTGTTGAAAAGATACATTTCTGCTCTGCTAGAAGTGCTGCAGGAGCGGTGAGTCTGGACCGAAACATCAAGATAAACCCTGTGGGGAAGAGGCTGTCCTCGGTCCTGTTCATAAACACCGCAGGGTGGTGTGAATGTAGCCGAGTCGGGCTGCAGAGTGTTTTGTGGAGAGTGGATTATTTAAATTCCTCCACTTGATCTGCTGAATTATTCATTTGTCAGGATTAGGCCCGCTGAGAGCCACCAGGAAGACATATTAGACAACAGCGCTTTGCATACTCATCTTTGATAAACGCGGCGATGGAATTTGTTTCCTGAAAGCATCTCTGTGGTAAATAAAGCACCGGGGCGAATTCATAATAGCGCAGCTTCTCTGTCTTCAAGAAGCAGAAAAAAACAATCAGCATCTCAAAGTTTTGTGGTTTTGACAAAAGTGAGATTATGAATCTCTCAGCTGGTCAGAGAAGCAGAGGCTCAGGAGCAAATCTCTCTCTGCTCACGTCAGGTCCAGCCTGAAAGGAGACACCTGTGCTGTGGTTCTGAAGTGATTGTGCCGTTCAGGAGATTTCGAGCTCGCAGAGACTTTGCTCCAGTTTATGTGCAGCGTTGTGAGTTCATGGGAGCTACGGGAGGAGTCTTTGATCTGAAGAAGTGAAGCTGAATTGAAGCCCAGAGGGAAACCGAGAGAAAAAACAGAATATTGAAGTGCGCTTTGAGCAGCAGAGTGAATTTATTATCTTAGAAGTCTGCTCATCAAATGTGTTTGTTTAAGGCTTTTGTTGATTTTTATCTATGGAGTCGTTTTTTTCTGTTTTCTGTTTTGTTTTTTAACCAACACGCTACATTTTTGGATTTTAAATCCCATAATTATGCAGAGGGAGATGTTGCAGATGTTATTGAAGTGCTGACTTTCAGCTTTAATTCAAGGGGTTCAACAAAAGAAGAATTGCATTAACGGTTTGGGAATTACAGCTCTGTTTATACACAGTCCCTCATTTTTATAAGAAATGGAAAAATTACCATAATTATAAGAACTGTTTTTAGTCTTGGACTCACAGACATCACCGGGTGCTGCGTTACATCTCTGCCAGGCCTTTACTACAGTTTCTGCTTGTCTCTGGGTCTCTCGGTCTTCAGTTGTGTATTTAGTAAATGAAAAGCATGCTCTACTACAACTCTTCAGTTACGATTCATGCACACGCCATTACAATTCCTCCACCATGTTTGACAGATGATGTGTTATGGTCTAAGGGTCTTGGACAAAAAAGTGTCTGGACTCCTTTAAGTTTCTTGAAGACACTTCTTACAGAAGTCCTGATGCTTTTCTTTCCAAGCTCCTTGGACTACGATGACCTGGATGACTGAGAACCTTCACAGACATGATGTGTTATGCTTCACATCATGAGCTGTTTCTCTCCTGCATTCACACTGATGACACTGTCTCTTGATTGGAGACCCCCTCAAGAGTGCTGCTGACTCAGTTAGATGTTGTGAAGTTGCTTTTCTTAACCAGAATTCTGTTATTGTGCACTTCAGTTGTTTTCTGTGGTCTTCCAGACCTTTTGGAGTTTGTCGGTGCATTCATTCTTTGTAAGGATGCGCTAGATTGTTGTTTTGGCCTCGTTTAAAGTTTCTGATAGAATTCGTTTTTGTTTGTCAGCCTAATGATGGTCTCTTTTACTTGCACTCGACATGTATTTGGACCTGATATTGAGATTTCCAATAAAAAGACAGAAAAAAAACCACAAGTTTAACACTTAACCAAGTGTTTAACACTTAAACCAAGGTAAGAAAAAGAAAATCTGTTTTCTCAGTTTGGCCCAGGACTGAATGAATTCTGTTTGTTTTTTAACAGATAAACAGTGTAAACCCTGGAAGCCTGTGGTTTCAGTAAAGATCAGCAGTCTGGTGGGGGGATTATATCTGCTGTCATTTCAGATGTCACTCTGTACCTTTTGCCACAGCACATCAAATGCTGTGCGGTCTGCGTGTGTTTAACACCGACACTCTAGAAACCAAACACACCTTTATCAAGTGGAATTAAATTACATATTTTCATTTTATGAAGAGCTTCTTTTCTTTCCAGTAACAAACAGGAAAAAAACAGTGTTACGATTTCACTATGATTTAAGAGCGTGACGACAGGGATTTAATCAGTGTGTTTAAATAGACCGACTGTTGGCTTCAGCAACAGCCGGAAAAGTGTGGATTTGATATTTATTCTGTCCATCTGTCCTGAGCTTTGCTGACACATTGACAATCTGTAAAGCCTTCACAGAACAGATGACACGATCTGACTCAACTCACACAAACACAGAGGGAGGATTTCATGTCTGTTTATTCAGGAACTTTATTCTTTCAGCTACTTGGCTACTTCATTTCCACACAAATCCCCCCATCTTACTTTTTAGACAGGTACTCATATGTTACCAGTAATTCACTGCTTGTGATTGACTCTTTCTCAAATGTGTCTCAGAACAAAAACAAGTTCAGAAAAAAGAAAAATTCCACATATTTTAACATTGATTTTCGAGACTAATATCAGACGAGCCACTGTTTGCTCATTGATCTTTTTCTGCCCTCTCATTCAGCAATCACGCAGCAATCACGTTTGCTTGGACTCTGTGATTTTTGCACACGCAGTAGGAACAAAGGGCAAAGCAAATATTTTCTTTAAAGAACAGATCTGACTTCATTTGAGGGCTTAAAACTTAAATGATTCATCACTTATTTACACTGATACCATCACTGTGCTCAAAAGGCCTCCACAGTCCACAGTGAGTCCCATCAATCTCAGAGGAATGTTTCCAACTGCTTTTTGAATCTGTGCCATGAAGAATAAAAGCAGTTCTCTATCATATCAAGAACAGAGTGGAGAGTCTCTCACTCAGAGAACCAAGGTTACAATGTAACAGTACGATCTGAAGGCTAAAGGAATCCCAACCCAGTACTGCCAAGATGTACCCAATGAAGCCCCCGGTGAGAGTAATTACATATTATTAAGCTTTTAAAATGAGTGTGATAACCAGTGTTGGGTAAGTTACTTTAAATTAGTAACTGAGTTACATTACTAGTTACTTCTATCAAAAGTAACTCAGTTACTTCAAGTTACTCGTTACTTTCAAAGTAACTAGTTACTAGGGAAAGTAACTTTGGTTTTACTCTGAATTCTCTTGTTAATGTGTTGCTTCCGTAGCTGGATACCCAGCAAGATTACCAGTCTTCGAGCTTGCTTACTTGCCACAAGTGCACTGTGCCACCTACCAATAGAAAGGAAAAAATAATGTGCACATTTCCACGAGAGAAATCCCACGCCTTGACCGTCGTTGACCGCCGCCATGATTCTAGCCTGCTTTTTACATCCAACACAAAAACTGCAGTTGTGGTCCTTTGATTGTACTCAGAACTCGGAAATTCTGCCTTCTGAATAGGAAGATGTAGGTAACACCAGACTGCAGATAAGCTGCATACAGGGCTGGACTGGGACAAAAAAAAAATCGGCCCGGGCATTTTGACTAGAGACCGGCCCACCATTATAGGAAAAATCATAAAGCCTTTGAATGAAAACAAACACTGTTGTGACAGTGATGTACACTGTCTTGATGGTTTATATGTATCAATCTATCAATCGTTTGTTGTAAGACTCAGATAATTATTTTTTTAAAGCTAGATATTTTAAATGAGAATAAGAAAAAAAAAGTACTTCTTTGTGTTGTCTCCCTGTTAATGCCCTACATGGCCCCCTGGCAAAACTTTGCTAGACCCGCCCCTGCACAGTTACCAGCTGTCAGCTACATAAAAAAAAAGGATCCTGGTGTTATTGGTCTCTCAGAAACAGTTCATAGTTGGTGATATTAAAGTCCTGTTTGTGGCACATTAGTATATGTGAGGGGGCAAACTCCTCAAGATGGGTGGTGACCATGGTGGCCATTTAGAAGTCGGCCAACTTGGATGCAACTTTTGTTTTTTCAATAGGAAGAGGGCCATGTGACACATCAAACTTATTGGTAATGTCACAAGAAAAACAATGGTGTGCTTGGTTTCAACGTAACTTTAACGGTGTAAATGGCCCACCCTGTACTTTAGAGATCTTTAACAATGCAGACAGTAAAAAAAAAAAAAAAACTTTAAAAAACCCCAAAACACTCATAACAATTATTCCTTTCCTAAAAGCATGTAATGCTTTAATCAGACGACATAAATAAAAGAATCATTTGTGGTTTCAATTTAATCTAAAAAGGACAATACAAGACAGTCAAAGTCACTGCAGTTTAGATCAGTGCAAATCCAGTATTAATAAAAAAACAAAACCACAGCATCAGTACAAAAGGAAAACTACAGTATTGGGTTGAAACTCATAGCACATCACACTGTCCCACTCTCAGACAGCTAACATGGTAGCCATGTCTGATCAGTCACATTGCATACGAGTCATCTGCTTCTTTATTAAAGCTTCAAGTGACCGCAACCTGCTTTACACTCTCCTCTCAGACAAGTGCTCTGACTCGAGTTACAGTGTGGCGCACGAAGTGCAAGAGCAAAAGAGGTTAAAATAGGATTTGAGGTGTGTGAAGTCTAAACTGTCAATGAAATCTTGTGACCGGGACAACAGTCGCAGTCCTAAAAAAAAAACTTAAAAGGAAACAAAAAAAACTTGAAAGTGCTTCACAAAATCACTCAATCAAGATTTTCTGAGTGCAAAGGTGAGAGATCAGCAGAGAATGTAAGGAATTAAAAGCTTGGTTTCACACATATGTGTACAAAACAATCTTAATCTTTAAATACATTCAAAATAAAATAAAATAAAAAACATCCTCTGATAATGGAACCAGACTAAAATCTGATTGTAAGATGTGTAATCTGATCCATTAGAAGTAGTCATCATCATCAGTCTAAACCTGTAGCCAATAAAAATAGATTATTTTTATTATTAATAACAACTGAATCGTACAAACAAAAAAAGACAAACAGTGGTAACAAAGCTTGGTTCAGTAAAGCAGGAGTGAACACCGTTGTCAAAGCTGAGAATGTCACAGCTACGATCACTGAATCGTGAATGACACAGTAACTAAAGAGTAAAAATAAAAACGGTTAAATGGGACCTATCCTTATTTTCTATCGTTCGTGTATCATAGTGTTTATACTACTATCCAATTACAGTGATCATATTAAATGTGCATCAAAAAATGAGGTAAATGTATATAAAACTAATCTTTATGAGAGGCAATCATTTTGCCAACTCCTGACATCAGCTTGGCACAGATTTCCTTGTATGGTGATTAGGAGGCGGGGTTTATGAGCACTGGCTTCTGTGTGGAAGCCAGGCGAGGGGAAGCCAATCAGAAGAAAGAGGGCTTCTTCAAACAGCAGGTGAACTTAGCAGCTGTGTCAGGGTCCATTTATGTTCCTCGCCCTCGTGAACAACGCCGAGCTTTGATGTCGTTTTGGCCAGTGCTACACCGCTTAACTTATGTAACCTTGTGCAGCAGCTGCCACAGATTACACAGAGGGAGATGTTACAACAGGTTGAAAGGGAGAAAAAAAAATCTTCTGATTTCTTTGGTTCTGGTTTTGACTTCTTACCAGCACTAACATGGACTTTTTGTCTGAGTAGCGACACCTATCGTTCAGGAGAATACTGTAGCGAGTCCTTGCACCCTCAGCGCTGGTGTAACTGGTACAGAGCTGTGGCGATGTCACTGCACATACAATGACCAATGCTTCGAGAGTGTGATGTCAGTTTTAACGAAATACTCATTTATAGTCTCACAATACGAATATGTAGCTAGAAATAAGCATAATAACAGGTCCCTGTCTAATTACTCAGTTACTTGAGTCACATGAGACAACAACTGTGGCAAGAAGTTTTTTTTTTTTTTTAGAAAACCTGCTATTACTACAAACTCTACTTGAGCCTCCATTAGGAGAGAGGTAGGGAGTACAAATACTGCACAACCACGTACGGTAGCACAGATACAGCCAAGGAGTGCAGGCTGGAAATCAGGGGTCTTGTAGATAAAATATATCATCTTACAGTTCACCACAAACGACACAGTAATTTTTAGGCATTTCTCAATATCACAAAATAAATTAGGCACTGAGTTCTGAGCGATGATGCGATTAGCATCGATGGCTCCGCCATACACAATCGTAAACCCAATGTGATGTCATTGGTCCAAGTTTGGGATTAGGGTGCATGCTTACAGGAGTTTTTGTGTGCTGCTGAATGAAAGGAGCTGGTGCCATATCGCTCTGAGAAACCGTTCAGCGAAGCACATAGCATCATGGGTGACCAGCTGCTATGCCTCTTTTTCAGTCAGGGCGTCCCTATGGAGTCAGGCCACACAGGGAGGAGCTTCAAGGAGGGGAGCAATTCCCCTGAGGAATCAGCCTATAGGAAGCTGGATGTCGTTTCCTCATGTGCTCATTCACAGGTCTTCTTCAGGACAGAGGGAGTGGCGTCCGTAAAGGTCCTACTAATCACAGACAAGAAGACAACTGACTGGTTGGTTTGCATTTTTTTAAAGACATCTAATCTGCTGTTTGTTCTTCATGCGTCTTACCTCATAGGGTGGGGAGGCCAGTTTGGCTGCACTGGTGTGGGCACTGCAGAGCTGGGGCTCATCAGCATAGCGCTGTAGATGTTGGCTGCCACCACCAGGATGCAGAGGAGGATAGGCCCGATAATAGCCCCCTCCAGACCCAGATAGTACGCACCACCTGCCACCGCCAGGCCTGTCAAATATGGGTGTCCACCTCTGAGACAAAGACAAAAGAAATGGTTTAAAACACAGTGGAAAGGCTGGCAGGCAGCTACTGTATCAGTGCACACATGTGATGCAGCTGAAGGCTAAAACAGGCTAAAAAGTTAGCTTTCCCCAAACCGCAGCTGTGGTCAGAAGTTTATATATACCCATCAAGGGTAGTTTGAGCTTTTATCCATTCCACAACCAGTTTTGATGTGTGTTTGAGGGTCACTGTCCTGTTGAAACAAACCACTGTGTCCAACGATTGAGTTGAGGTGAAGAATTTAGAGATCCTCCTTCATTATTCCAGCCACTTTGTGCAATGTACTAGTACCACTAGCAGCAGAGCAGCCCTGGAGCATGACAGCTGGTACAGCCTTCTTAGGTTTGTAAGCCTCGCTTTCACTCACAACAAACATACCTCTTGTCATTGTGGACAAAAACTCACTCTTTGATACGTCTCACCATCAAACTTTTCTCTAGAAGATTTGGCGTGTCCATGTGAGCAGCTGAAAATTTCAGTTCAACTTGAAGACGTCAATTTTTGAGCACTTCTTTCTTGGTCGTCATCCTCTCAGTTCATGGTAAAACTGGCTTCTCTGTGGACAGTGACGCTGGTGTTCCTCCAGTTTCCTACAGGCTTCAAACTTGATAGGTCCTGAATTGTTCTCGAACATCCTAACCATTTTCCTCTCATCTGAGGGTGGCAGCTCGGGACTTCCTCCAGACCCTGGCAAACTGGTGACACATCTGAATAACTTGTACTTAGCTAGAACTACTTAAACTGATGATCTTAGAATCTGCAGGTGTTCAGAAATAGCTCCAAGAGACCTTCACAACTAGTGTAAATGAATTCCTGGGATGTTCCCATTGTTCCCATTTGGTCAATCCAATGAGTGCTGTCAGTCAAATCCTTTTTAAGCTGGTAAAGAGAAACTGCCAGATGTACTCAATCATAATAACTAACGAGAAATTAATAGGCCTTGGCCTTATCAAGTTACAAGACATTGTAGAATCTTCAGCACTGCTTATTAAAAGATTTGAGTTGATGTATGCATTTGAGTGTGTATGTAAACTGTATGTAAAGATAGTAGGGCTTGAAGCTCCAAGACAGGAGCATTATCTGTCCACAACGGGGAGTTTATGAAACAGAGGCAAACAGAGATGCTGTTTATAGACTCGTACAACTGTACAGTTTTCTTTCAAACCCACATTAGGCCAGCAAGCGGACTTGTATGTATTATGTTAACAGTCACAGGTGGTTTGGTGTGATTTGTTTGTCAGATGTCCCAGTGCCATAAAGAGAAGCTCAAATAAGCTGGTCACGCATACATACCCTGATATATCAGAGTAGATGGCTGTATCCACAAAATATGTTGGGAGCAGGTGGCAGATGAGCAGCAGCAGGGCCTTGACACCTTCACCCTGCGCCAACCACAGGTCACACACTGCCGGCACAGCTGCCCAATAGGTCCCCAGGAACGGCACGGCACCCAGGATGGCAGCCAGAGCTTCAGGCCAGGAAAGAGGGATTCAGAGAGTGACAAAACACTGAGTGTGGCTTGGCAGGTGCGAACATAACGACAGCACAATCTGCTGCGGACACGCTGACTCACCAGAAGGAATGAAGACGATGTTGATGCCAAAGATAGTGTGAGTGAGCCAAGTGTAGAGGCCGTAGAATCCGGCCATTTTCAGAGAGGCGTCAAACACTCCTCTTCAAAACAAACACAAATATGGTCAAAAATAATCTCGCCAAGGTACAAATTTAGATTCTGTAGCTTTTACGCATGCGACTACCTGATGGCCTCTTCAACAGACTGGCCGATGATGTTACTGGAGGGTCCCGGCTGAGAGAGAGGAGTTAAGCTGATCACCCATTTAACCGGTTTGTAGTATTCTCCACTGGAGCTCAGCAGGTAGAAGAGAGTAGTCAGGAAAATCACCTACAGGAAGGAGTAAAAATGGCAGCTGTGCTAAATATAAGACTATCTGATTAGCTTTTTAAATCTTTAAGAGTAAATGTGGCAGGTCTACTTTATTAAAATAAGACAGAAAGAGCAACACCATTAAATATACACAGTTAACAATGCTCAGTAAAGTCCTGTATTGTGGCTGAGGAACAGATGACATGTCCAAGCCCCACCTCGGTCACTGTGGAGTTGACACGCTTCCAGGATGCGTGTTTGGCTCTAATGTCAGCTCACTATTTTAGTCCAGTGAATGTTTCCTGGCCTCAGTCTCCTCTAACTTTAAGGTGATTTTGATCTTTGTAAAGGTCCATGGCCATTCCAGACTACTGCTCATTTGTGCTGGCATTATTTATTGAGGAGAAAAAACTCAAGGCCAGTGTCATCAATTTAAACTGATCTCAGGTTATGGATCATGTTTGTTTTTTTTACACGACCTGGCAAAATACTTATTTAAGAAGATGTTTTAGTGGAATGAATGCCTTGTTAAGTTAGCTAATGATAGCGCCTCCTTGAGGTGCCCAGGGCGGGTCATCTACTAAAAGGAAGGTCGGCGATTTGATCCCAGGCTCCTCAAGTATGCATTTCAAAATGACTCTGGACAAGATACTAAATACCAGATTGCCCCTAGTGCATCCATCAGAGTGTGAGTGTGTGCTTAATATGAAGGAGTTTAAATGTACCACAACAGTTTAAACAATGCTTAAAAGAAGCACTGCCTTCATTGCAGAAAGCACAGCAAATAAGCACACACCACTGACACGTTAATGTTAGTAAGCATTATTTAGAAATCAATGCTTACTAAGCACACAGTTGGGAATGATCTTTAGCTAAACATAAGTCTGAGAACATTTTTATGGACGAGTCTGCAGGACATTATTCGGCCTCAGATTTCTATAAATCTATTAGAATATTTTTGAGAAACACTTGCAGTTAAGCTGAACACTTTCTGCTTACTTTTGTGCATTACAAAAGAATAATGATAATCAATTTTGCAAACAGTTGCACTTTATAAAGTAAAGAAAACGACGTGGCTGTGATCAGCGTTTCATACCAAACTCAGTGCAAAGTTGAGGAGCGCCGTGCCGCTGTGGAACAAGACGGTGAGGAGAGTGGTCGTGGTGGAGATGAGGAGGCCAACGTTCCTGCTCATTACAACCCACAAAGACTCCAGGATCTGCAAAATGACGAGGCAACAATAAACACACCATCCACAGGAAACTGTACTTCTATCTAAGACGCACACAGTTGTAAATTTGCGAATGCTGCTAGTGGGGCATTGCTGGCATGGTGCTCTCATGGCTGATGTCCTGATCTAAGAAAACAAAATGGTCTTGGACTGCAGAGGTGGGATCTTATCACGGTATCATGCTGGAATTCAGAGCTCCTGAGAGCGACCCATCCTTTCACAGATGTTTGTAGAAGCGGTCTGCATGCATTGGTGCTTGATTTTATGCACCTGTGGCCATGGAAGTGATTGAAACACTTGGCATTATAGTGTACGTTACATACGTTCATACTTACAGACAGTAGTGTCTCGATATTTTCCTGCAGAAAGGAAGCAATGTCCTTCCAGTCCAGGATGTCCCCCAGCCAGCTGTTCTGTCTGTGAGTCATCTTATTCCCACGATGCCGTCCAGAGTGGGTTACATTCTGAAAAATGTGACCATAGTATTTTATGTAAAACTGAACAATACTGAAGAACAGACTTTGGGAGACAGTAAACACAAAACTCTGACACTACCTTCACAAACCAGGAGTGATACAGTCGGTCCCAAAGTTCTAAAACTTGCTTCTCAATCACTGCAGTTTGGTTCACCTTATCTCCTAAAATCTTATGAAGCTGCACACACAAAGGAAACAGATTGGTCACATTCCTCGCTATCTGGCTGTATTCCATTATTATCATCAGTGAAAATTACTGTCCTGACCTTTTGTGTTATCCATTCTCTCCCATGCTGGTAGACATTAGTAGCAGCTGAATTTAGAGCTTTCTGGACCACGCGGGCTTCTGGAAGGAGGCTAACAGAGGACAAAGTAAGGTTGTTTTAGCAAATGAGAGGAAAGTCTAAAAATAAACACAGAAAAACAGAGTGGACTGTCCTACTTGGCCCATTCTGGATGGTTAGATACGGTCTCATTGATGAGGTTACTGGTTACGTCGATGATGTGAGCACTTTCGTGATGAACCTACAAAAATTAATGTTGATTTTTTTTTTATCCATCATCAGTGCAAATGCTGTGAAGTCAGGTTAAAAAACCCAAAAACCTACCATAGCAGTGAGCAGCAGAGCCATGAGCAGGGTCCCTGTGACCAAGAGGAAGATGATGAAGATACTGATGATTTTATCCAGAGATCGCTCCAGCCACACAACCATCTGGGTGCACAGATAAAAAGGAGAGGAGGGCAAAGACAGGGAGAAGGGGGGGATAATAGGAAGATGGCAAAATAGACTCATCAGTACAACTTTAAAGGAGGTAAAAACATGCACATGGAGAAACCTGTGTCCTTATCACTTGTGAAAAGTCATTTTAGATGTAAAAAGTCCTCACAGAGGACAATAACAGCATATATGTACTCATACAATGCATGCACCCATTCTTGCACTGAAGCATTAAATCATGCAAGTGGCTTTTTGGGTTGTTGGTTTAACGACAAACAGACATGACATCACTTTCAAAGTGAGCTCTCTGTTCTCGACTCAGGTTTCTCAATGCGCCAAAACTGCATTAAAATCAAAGCTCTGTTAGCAGAACTCTCTCTTTTTGCACTAAGGCCATGGCGTAATGGTTTATTATATTGATGGTGACATGACATGGCATTTTCTGCAAAGAGTCTGTGTAAGACCTTAGGTGAGTGAATCTACAGCGAGTCTTATACCTTCCTCTTTAACATCTAGCTTACCTGAAAGAAGAACAGCAAACAGTTGTTTAACAAAAAAATGGAAACACCACTTCAAAAAGATTTTAATACTGAAAGAAGTAATTAAATTAAAGAAGTTGGGTAATATTGAGCAGCGAGAGGTTTAGAAGAGGTTTCAGTCACTATCACAACAGGGAGCATGAGACCTCTAAAAAGTTATACACAGGCCGCACAGCGACAAACACTACATTTCCAATGCAGCACATCGGCACTGTATTAAAAATATAAACTACATCATTAGAAATGACTGAACTGAATCAACACCTGTGATAATTCTAAATAAAAGACACTCTAGTTCATAAATAACAGCCAGAATCAGAGTATAAAGTGCCTTGAGGCAACTTGTGTGATTTGGCGCTATATAAATAGAACCGAACTGAATTGAATAGATTGTAAACACTTTAAATTTGTACTGAGGTCAAGACAGAAAGTAAGTCTTTTTCCAACCATAGTTATTGTGACCTGGTGGCCTTCAGATGCAAAATGCAGGCTTGTAGGTACATTGAGGTCAACGGGAGCTACAGCCATTCTGTATATAGTTCAAATTGAGAACTACAGAGAGAGTTTGTGGTCTCATCAATAGTTTCAAGCCTTATTAAAATACAAACAAAAAAAAAAAAAAAAGCAGAATGTTGTATGTTGTACAATATGGTCAAATGTAAGAGTAAAACAGATGACAAAAAAGGGTTTGAAATTTGGTCCCGGCTGCTGACTGAGCATGTAGTTTACACAAAAATCTCAATTTGAGCCAAGCCTCTTTTTCGATGTCTTACTTTAAAACTAAAAGAACAACAACAACAAAGACCAAACAATGAGTGACAGCCCAGTGCTAATCTCCATCTTTTATATACAGTCTATGGTAATAACCAGCTCCACAAAGCCAAATGGTTCAAAGGTGGCCAATATATTCACTAAGTTTAGTTCCTCACATTGAATAACCGTGTTTCCATTGTTTTGTCCAGTCCCTTAGCCACACCTAAAAAATAAAAAAATTAAAATTTCTGGGGAAAAAAAAAGGAACCCCCCCCCCCCATTTAACACTACTCTTTGAGGCAGCTCACACACATACACACTCAAGACAAACTCAGGTCAAAGCAGAGAAGATACAGTCGGGGCTGAGGGATTATTGAGTGCAACACCCCGGCTGTAGCTCACTGTCAAAATAAAAGCAGGAAAGAAGCAAGAGGACAGATGTTTAGACAGGATGGCAGAGGTGATGACAGTGGATGGGTAAAATGCCAGTCCAAGCCGCTACAAGGTGTGCTCACGCTGTCACACACACCCGCACATAAATACAAGTTATTTATTTATTTGCCCTTGTTTTCTCAATGTCTCTCACACACAAGCCCACTTTCTCTCAGTCTCGCTCTCTCAGCACTCTGCTCCTCCAAATCATTACCTGCTTGTTAAGCCAATGCCAGAGCTTGGGGAGGAGACAAAGAGACATTGGGAAAATTATTATTGGAAAGAGTTGTGCAGCAGTCATCACATGTACCCGTGCAACAAGAATACAAGCTCTGTGTGGGTACAGGCTCTGAGGGGTCAGAGCGGTGTACTACAAAGTGGAATTCATGTGTTAGCAAGGTATGTTGAGACTATAGCCAGAGGTTTCAGAAGGGCAGCTCTCTTTTCAAGCCTATTTTCAGAGGTTTTTGTCTAACATCATCTCCAAGTGATACGGTTTCACTTCTTTTCCAAACAAGTTGCCCTAAGAGTGATATAGATTATCAGCTGACATGCAATCTGTTAAGCTGTACATAACAGCACTGAACAAAGTCTAGCAGTTAAGTTACAGCAGTGCAAACGGTACAGCTGTGGTCAGTTTACATATAATCACAAGTCATTTGGGGCTTTTAATGATTTCTTTGAACTCAGTTGTTTGTATTTATTTTGGCTCTTCTCTAATCCACTAAGGGTCAAAATATATACATAAATCTCCACTATTATTTTGTTTAAATGTCTCTTAGCAAGTCAACCAAATGCTTCCGGTAGCCATCGACAAGCTTTAGGCATAATTCCTGGAGCAGACCCAGCCTTTCAGCATAGTCCACGAATATTCAAAGGGTTGAGGTCGGGGCTTTGGGAAGGCCATTCAAGAAGCTCAATGCTAGCCTACTTTATCTATTCCAACACCAGTTTCGATATGTGTTTGGGATCATTGTCCTGTTGGAGCTACCAACTGTGTTCATGTTTCAACCTTCTATCTGTTCATTTAAGATCAAGTTTAAGAATCTTCTCTGTAATGTACCTTATGCCACTGGCAGCAAAACAGGCCCAGAGCATGATGCTACCACTACTATGCTTGACACTCAGTACAGTGTTCCTCATGTTTACACTTCTAGTCATTGTGGCCCAAAAGTTCAATCTTTATCTTGCCATAAACTTTTCTCCAGAGGGCATTTGGCTTATCTGTTTGAGCAGCTGCAAACTTCAGAGGAGCTTGAAGGTGTTGATTTTAAAGCAGGGGTTTCTTTCTTGGTCAACACCCTCTCAATCCACTGCGATGTAAAATTCACTTCACTGTGGACAGTGATGTTGGTGTTCCAACAGTTTCCAGTTCTTGAGCCTCGGTGGTTCTCGGGTTGGGCTCCTTTGAGTTTCCGTCTGAGGTCAATCAAATGAGTCCTGCCAAGCAAATCCTTTTTGTGCTGGCAAAGAGAAACTACCAGCTGTAGTCAATAATTAATGAGGAGTTAATAGGCCTTGGCCCTGTCAGATTAAAAGGCACTGTAGAACCTTTGGGACCACTTGAGTATGTGTATACATTTGGGCGTGTATGTATATGTTCCAGACTATTTGGATGAGAGAAAATCTAAAATAAGTTCAAACTCATGCTCCCATTTCTTTTTTTCCTTAAAGTCATTAAACATATATGGTCTATAATAATACAAGTCTGGAAAAAGAACAGCTCAAAAAAATCGTTAAAAGTCCAAATTTACTATGATGTTTATGCCTGTGATGAATGTAAACTGACAACAACTGTACATGTTGTGTTTTCACAGGAATTCCCAGGCACTGAACTTGTGTAAATGCTACGTTTTACACTGCTGCGATAGCAGTCTACTGGAATTTATTACAGAGGTTATTCAATTAAGAAAATTTATTTAATTCAATTTGGTCAATAACAAAAGTTATCTAATTACAGTGTCAAACCTGAATGCGCTTCATGATGAAACGCATCATGATTCTAATTTGTAGATCTCTACATTAAATAGCAGCACCAGGAGTGGACTGAGTGGTAAAATAAATATAGTAATTTATTAATTTATGCGATTAATATTTTTCTGCTGAATTGTTCCATCTTGAGTTATTGGCAGCACCAGTATAGCTGCTGCAGTCCATTTTGTGCAGGAGTCAAATGATGAACCCACCACCAACTCCCACTTTTATGTAAGCGAGGACAGAGCCTGTCACAGAAACCATGGGTTAACATTAAAATTGGAAATACCCGTCAGGTTTGAATGAGGTTTTAGGTTTCATGGGACCAACTAATGCATGAAAACAAAAAAGTCAAACTCTGCGGAAGCTGCTTCGTAGTACACCCCTCTGGAAGTGGCAGGCAAGATACACTAACTACAGTGAGTGTGGACTGGCAATACAAGTGGGATGCAAATCAATGTGATTACAAAGACAGAACACAAATACATCCCAAAACTGTGAGGGCAAGGCAGAAAAGTGTATAAGATTACAGCAATGACATCATTATTTATAAAACCTGAGAAATGTAAACCATGTAGCACTAATCCTGTCACTCACTCTAATATGTCGGCAAAAAATTCTGCTCTGCATTGCTTTGTTTTTTGAGATTTTTAGTCTATATTGAGAGATTTGGAGATATTTTGCCTCTAAATTTTGATTGGAAACAAAACAACTGCATACTTACACATCCAGCAGATATGGAGCAACAACATCACTGATGCATGAGTATTTTCTTGCCCACCTGATGATGCGGGCATCAGGCTAATATTCACTCTCCTTTTAGCTCTGTTTTTTAATGAACTGATTTTAAAGTGTTCCTCAGCTAAGTGCTAATTTTGTCTGTCTACCATTTGGTGCTGGGCAGTTTAGCGCACACTTGGTTTAATACAGCTTTTTGCTAAAAATAGCTTCCAGCTGTTGCTGTAAACGACACTGATGAGATTGTTGCAACTGGGTCAAAACTAAAAGGCTGAAAAACAAAAACAGCAGCTAAAATCCTCTGTTAAAAGTAAAGGAAACTAAAAAGCCCCCGTTTTTGGCAATTTAATATGAATTTACCAATTTCATTTTAATAAATTTAGGACCTGGCAGATCTTTACACTGGATAAATTTAGACATTAAAAATGAAACTAACATATGTAATATGACTGATAACAACAGAGCATGTTGAGACTTTCAGTTTTCCTGAGATATTTTGATAAGTAATTTGTTATCAAGCAGTTGCAGATAAAGTGTGTCTGGATGGGGAAGTATAAAGCCAAAGGCAGAGGAAATAAGGACATCAGCTTCACAGGCAGCTCTTACATTACCTTAGTGTCGATACGTAGGAGGAACTGAGCCAGGCCTTTGATTGGTCCAGGGAGCAGTGCCTCTTCACGCTCACGTCCAAACTTCTCTAGCACCGTCCACCACGAGGTAAGAGTCCTCTCTGCAAAGCTCTTCATACCAAACCGGACCACCAGCTTCTTCAGAACCCACACTAGATCAGTGAGACAACATGCACATGAGTAAAATCCGACTGATGAGGAGTAACTGAAAGTGTGCACATATCTGTTTATATGTCTGTGTGTGTGTGTTACCGGCCACAGGAATAGGGAGCAGTTGTAGTATCCACAGGTTGAGCCAGACCTGCACCAAGACAATAGCCCAGACCAGCAGAATAAAGTAAATATCACTGGCTCTGTGGGAGCTTTTCTCTCTCTGGAAGAGGCCGGGCAATGTACGAGAGCTCCCAGTGAACCCGGGAAACCCAGGAGTGGAAGGCACGGGACCCACAGACTGCACACCATCTATGAGCGGATGAGGGAAAGCAGACAGAGGAAGCACAGAAGAGGAAGAGAAAGAAAGAACAAAGCAGTTGAGTTTCAGCCGGCTGTGGCTAAATTGGTAAAGCCAAAGCAGCTACAGTAAAAAAAAGAAATAAAGAATGTAAAACTGAAATTGCATATCTTGGGTTTTAAAACTTGACATTTTTCTGACCAATTAGCAATGCTCTGAACATTTATCGAACAGTATGTTCGGAGCTCTGATTCCCTCTATTCAATCTGCCAGTTCTCTCATTTCATAAACCTTATAGCCCAGATATCTGGGACATCTGTATGATCTTCTTTAATAGACTGAATACAATGCAGCTAACTTACCTGTGGAGGAGCTTCCACTGAGTTCGGTTTTGGGTTGAAGGTTGCTACAGGAGATTGCCATGTAAATAGTGTTAGCAGCAAATGACAGCACCTGCCCTGAAAGCTCACCTGGGGAGATCAAGAGAGACTGAATATAGCGAAACACAAAGGCAGGCAGGCAGAGCGGAGGATGCACAGTAGGAAAGATCAAAGCTGGTCTGATGAGCGTAGCCCAACCAGTCACCTCAAGTCACTTATATTTCACGTAAAGCTAGGCTTAGGCAAATGTGGCTAAATGCAACTTAATCTAAGCACATCATAGACTTGTGCTCATTTGACCATATTTATTACCAAGTTAATGGTGAGTAAAGGTATCTCATTGTGGTAAATGTCAATGTATGTCAGTGTATAGGTGTGATAGTATATTTTCACCTGTGCCAGGGACAGGTGGTTTCTCTTGGTAGCCCACGATGAGAAGCCCAACCACAACCACAAATATGGGGACTCTCCATGAGCCAGTCAGAGACACTAAAACAGATAGAGGAATTGGATAAGTGGAAGAAGATGGATGAGTTACGGATGGATACATTTAACTAGATTGAGAGAAAGCTGTTGTAGTTAAACTGCAGGCAGTGTGGACGACATTACTGGCTTAACAGGTATATTCCTTGTCAAGCATGACTCTGCTAGTCTTGCCTGATGAGCTGAACCATATTCATAAACAAATATGACATACAATGTTGACTGTTGCTATGAAAGCACTTTTAAAAACTTCAAAGCAGAAAACATTTTCTCACATGTGCTCAAAAACCTCCTTTTAAGGCAGAACTTCTTCTTAACCAGCTTTCAGTCACTTTTTAAAACTTCACGCCTGAAGCTCAGAGCAAGTGTTAAGTGTGCTAAAAATACTTTCAACATCCTCATCTTACCGCGCAACTCTGCATGCCCTCTGTTTCAAAGACAAGTCGATTTGTACAGGCAGCAACTTATTGACCACATTTAGAAGAAATCTCCTGCAGTCCAAAGAGGCAGCTTGTATGGCTGGCTGTGGGCGCTGTCCACACTCACCGATGTAGAAGAGCAGGACGGCCCAGACAGGAAGTGCCAGAGTCCTCAGGTACCGCTCAGTTTGAGGACTCCACTTAAAACAAACCGCCAGCAAGTATCCAAACACGACAGTCCCCACCTGTGACGGAATAAAACAAAGATGCACAATAATGAAACAGAGGGTATTTTAATTAAATATACTGAGACTTCTATTCTCTTCCATTGCATCATAATCATCATTTGATGCTGAACCTTTAAACTTCATGAGTCTTAAAAAGTATAACTGAGCAGTTTTTGTGATAATCACTCATAAAGATCTCAGCTTGTGTCGCTCCTCACAAAGACATGCCTTGATGTAATTTAATATAGTGTCCTCCATCCTATTTATAAACACAGGCCCTCTGTCAGCTGAACTCCGCATTCAGAGAAAGAAGAACATTTAATGCAATTTGGATGAGGCGGACGGGTTCTGGCCCCTGGAGCTGTTTGGGAATAAGGTACCGATTGATCAGATGCTGGAACTGCAGGAAATTAGATCAACTTGCATAAAAGTTTGCACACATATTCCAAGAAACACATTTTCTGTTTAAGTTAATCGAATAAGTCTTTATTAGAGACACACTGCAGCAGCCAGTCAACTTTAATCCCCCAATTATTCTTTATCAACTATTGCCTATTGCTAAATGGCGTTTATGACAACATGATAATAACATTTATACATTTGTACAGTCAACATTTTAATTCTGAGTTCATTTTAATCAGACACACAAAATGGGATTAAGTAGGAATGAAATTCACAATTACTGTTATTACTCCCTCTGTAGATAATTTTCTGTGCAAATAACGTGATGTGAGCTTTTCATATTTGATTTTTTTTTTACCCAACCAACAATTAAAAGACTACTAGTTTGTTATCGTAAGATTACTAGTTTACTATAGTAAGACCCACACAATCAGGCGAGTAATAAAATCACTGACGTTTAAACTAAGTATAACTTTTAACATTCTGTCCCAGATAATATTTAAAATATGTGCCACAGTTTACACAGAGCGGACCTAACAGCACCCACTCTGACGGACAGAGGGGCCCTTTGTCATTCTGTCAGAGAGGATTGTCACTCTACTGTCACTCACCCACATAAAGTGGAAATAGTCCAGCGCGTTCCCGATGACCCCACAGACGTGCCCGAGGATCACCTGCATACCGATGACACTCCAGAAAAGGTAGAGGAAGTAAACCAGCGGTGCCCCCGCCCCGATAACCAGAAGTATCGTGAGCTTCTCCAGAACTAGCCTACCCATCGCCTCCACCCCGTAGTTGAGACACCACACCGGGACCAGCAGCGTCCCCACCACTATGGGCGTCCCGCTGTCCTGCAGGCCGCTGAGCCATGAGCGGCCGAGACGAGCCAGGGAGTATTTGAAGGGGTGGAGGAAGGTGCCGCAGAGCACAGCCCAGAGCAGCGGGCGGAGGAAGGCCTCGAGGATGAAATAGACCAGGACAGCTGCCCCGCAGCAGATAGCCACAAATATCATCGCCCCGGTGTTGTAGAAGGCCTGTTTTATGTTCTTGTCGAACTTCAGGGAGGAGGGCTGGGTTAGCAGTTGGCTCATCATCCCGACAGCCGGCTGGAAGCTCTCCGAGAAAGAAACAAAGTGAGGCTGCCCAGCGTGAGGGCTCTCTGGGGGAGAGACAGCGGCGGGATCCGGCGCCGAATCCTCCTCGTCTGCCATGTTCCCAGTTTCAGCTCCGCCAGCCCGTCCAACTGATCCACCGCGTGAGGGAGGAAAACAATGACGTAGCAACATCGAATGCCCAAAGGCCTCATGGGCAATGAAGTCTCCGTGATGTCGCGCGTTCCTTCCTGTTTTCTTTTTCTTTTTTTTTAACTTACCACTTTTCTTCCGGTTTATTTTTTTTTATTGTTTTATTAATGTTACAAGGTGGTGTTATAAAGTGCTTAATTCAAGCAGCAATACACATCATAGCTATTTAAAATATATAAATAAAAATAATTACATTACATTGAAGATCACTGGCTGCTCTCTGCCCAGCTTGGAGGTCATTGCAAACTCTCGGTACCTCAGCAGAGCTGGCAATATCATCAAGGACCACTCTCACCCCAGCAATCAACTGTTTGAACTATTACCGTCAGGCCGACGGTACAGGTCACATAAAACCAGGACAAACAGATTCAGGGATAGCTTCTTTCCCAGAGCTATCACCGTAGTAAATAAGCACAAAAACAATTGAACCTGCTTAGCTATACCATACCGTCACTGCCATTATATTATGCTGCTATTCATACTGTCATTATATTAATGCTGCTATCCTGTATATATCTTACATTTATATTTATTATTGAATCTTGCACCAAGGGAGTGGCACTCCAATTTCGTTGTACTCTGTACAATGACAATAAAGGCTATTCTATTCTAAACAAAGTGTCTTTAAGACAATTAGAGTCATGATGATCAGGTTTTCTGAAATTCCGAGATCCTTTTTTAAACATTTGTTTTTTAAATGGGACGGTAAGTTGACTTCAAGTTGACACCACACTAGCTTACACTTCCACTGGGTTTGAATCTCATGGCTGTGTGGGGTCTTTCTGTTCAAAAGCTGCATATTCTCCCTGTGCTCTACAGCTTCTTCCCATGGTAGGCATGCATGTTAGGTTAACTGGTAAGAAAAACAAAACAAAACAGCCACGCATAAATATACAATGGTTTTTATATGAATACCATTGCATTTGTACATTCATTTACTTTTTTATGAAAATTTCCACAACCCCCTTATTTTTCCCACTGCCCATTTCATCTGCTTGAAAAGCAGGTGGTGTGTAAAAGTGGTGTGTTTTTTGTTGGTTTGTTATTTTCTGTGCTTTCTTGTGTATTTTATCTTCTGCCCAGCCTCTCACGAGTGTGAATGTATGAGTAATTTGTACATTTTATCAGGCTGCACATCATACTACACGTAGCCACTGCTCAAAATCTAATTATGTTACATTCTATTAAAGTCATGCCCTTTGGCTTTATACTTCCAGAGTGAGAAGGCAGTCTCTGCATTCACTACAGCGTCTGTATTTTGTATAGACTGTGTTCTTAGCAATAAGCACAGCAGCGACAGATGTTTCAGTGGGAGACATCTTAACATATTCAACCATTTTTAATACACTTCAAAAGCTACAATAGCAACCCAGGGGAGAAAAAATATTAGTTCATATAAGAGCAAAATGTTTCTGTTAACCGTGTTATTGCTTGAACAGGCAATAGTAGTAACTCTTCTCATCAGTCTTGCTGTGAGTCACAGTGTCACAGTACTGATAAACAAAGCAGTTACTGTGGTTCAGGAAGTGAGATGATGAAATCAGACAAGGATGTAAAAAAAAAAAAAGTATACGAAAATCTTTTACATAGTAGATGCACCGGGTTCTTCCTGAAACCCTGCACTCCATATTTCTAACACCAGCAAACAACATTTTTATTTTATTTTTTTAAGGCTGAGATCCACAGAAACGTAGCAGGGTGAGGAGACGGGAAGCATTTGTGAGAGCTGTTTTATTTTCCTTTCATCCTCAGAAACCCGTTGTTTTGGCAAAGTTCGACATTAGTCACCAGTGCACGGTGGGTGTCTGAAACCATTCCCAGATTTTCCAGTGCATGCAGGGTTTCAAAGTCTTGTGAGATGTATTTGTTGGAATGGAGTCCTCATATTTTTATATAACTGGAAGCTATCGTTAACACTGAAAATGACTGGCCTATTTTAAACTACTACTACTACTCTGCCCTCTTGTCTAATACTCAGATCAGCACATGTCACCTCTAGAGTGTTGCTTTAATACTTCAAGATGCTGTGTGAGTTATGAATATATAGTCTTTCATGTTCAATATATCTAACACAGTCTGTGCAAAGAGGGCACTTGTATGTGGCATCAGATTTAAACTTTTTTTTATTGCTGCTTCATCTTCTCTCTGCTGTGCTGTGCTGTGCTTCATTATGGCGTCCCCATCAGCAGGTAGAAGGTGAGAGCTACTATGAGCAGTAAGCAGAGGGGAGAATTAAATGTCTGATAAGCTGTGGAGGGCATGAAGATGTCCACGTACTTATAGATGCTGATCATGTGCTCGCTGACTGGAGGACTGTCAATGTCGTGCCTCGTGATGGAACCTGTTGGACGGGTAAGATGAAGGAGATGTCACGGGCAAGGGCTAAAAAAAATGGGCAGTGTAATCTGACGCTAAAGACTCATCGCTCACCTTGAATAGCAGGTCCCCATGCAAACAGGTAGTACCACGAGAGGTGTAAGTCCACAAGCGTTTCCTCTCGTGGGACGTATAACGGTCGCTTGAAACGGCAGGTGACGCGGTTGTTCTCAAATATGCCCTCTTCGTCTCGAGCCGGATTCCTCTTGATCTCCTTGGCCCACTGGCCGACGTTGTAGAAGTGATGTATCCGCACGCGCCCGTTATCATCGTGCACACAGGCCATAACATCGTCTCCTCCCTAAGGAGACAAAGAGTGTAATTTCCAAAATGTGCATAAATTTAGTTCTTGAAAAAACTGACCATTATGATACAGTCAAGGTAAAATATACACTTCCAGGCCAGTTCATTAAAAAAAAAAATACCCATGAGCCAGTCACATGGCTCAGTGCATTTAAGCATTTAAACATTTAAGATATTAAGATGACCTTCTGAAGTCCAAAATGAGCATCAGAATTGGGAAGAAAAGTGATTTAAGTGACTTTGAACTTGGTTGCTGGTGCCAGACAGACTAATCTGAGTATTTCAGAAACTGCTGATCGGCTGGGATTTTTCCCATGTAAACATCTCTATGTTTTCCAAAGAATTCCTTGTAAAAGAAAATATCCAGTGAGCAGCCATTCTTGAGATTGTTGCTGAATATATTCATCCCTTTATTGGCACACTGTACCTATCCTCTGATGGCTGCCTCCAGCAAGATAACACAACATGTCTTAAAGCTCAAATTGTGTCAAACTGGGTTCTTGAACATGACAACGAGTTCACTGTACTTAAAGGGCCTCCATAGTCACCAGATCTCAATCTAATGGAGCTCCTTTGGGATATGGTGAATTGGAGATTTCCATCACAGATGTTCATCTGAGAAATCTGCAGCAACTGTGATGCATGCATGCATGATATTGCATGTGATGCAATATCATGCTTTTAGTCTTCGCAAAAAGTTACATAAATGTTGCTCCAGGACTGTGGTTGCAACGTATCAGTCGCACTGTTGTGATGTCAATGTTTTGACCTGGGGGAAAAAACAGCACAAGCTTTGCCTCATTGGATTAAATTGTGAAATGGTTTACTTTAACCCAAACAATGTTTTTATTGAACAAACTGGCTAATAAATGAATATATGTTTTTTTAAGTTTTAAAACATTGAAACCGAGAGTTTATTGTGGAGACCTGCTGAGTCACTGAATTTCATATTTAATTGGTTCAATCTCTTACAGTCAAAAAAATTCTTATCCGTGAGTTTGACGTGCACTGCTAATTTTTCTGTACCCTGAAGCGATAAAACAAAAAAATCATAATTATATGCAGCCCAAAAGATACAAACACATGGTTTGCTGTCCCAAATAAGACACAAGACCTGTGTAACTTTTAGCAGTCAGAGATGTTGCAGAGCTGCTCACCATTTTCTTATCAGATGAGAAACCTACAGCCACCCAGCCATCCGTATCTGCGCTCAGCTCAAACTCCACATCTGTCCCGATGCGACGATAACTCAGAAAGTAGTCACACGTCTCTGCATCGCACCCCGGCTTCCCATACCTGAGTGCAGATAAATAAATGCAAATGCTCACAGTCATTCGCTAGAGATAAGATCTCAGCTGGGCAGACAGAGCTCATCTAAACAAATGAGGACACTTTTTAAAAGAAACTGAATCCAGGTTACAAAGAAGAAAGATTAGCTTGCTGAGTGTTCCCATGTTTAGCTCTGGCTCTCTGACGTCAGGAGCATCTGGGATGAAGGACCCCCAGGGATTACAGTAACACTCGAGCTCTGTTTTGAGAACGACAGAGGTGGATCTCTAACCTTATGCAGCCCTTTGTTACTCCACAGTCGCTGACTTTGATCTTGGCAAAGGGGTCGACTGGGGGTGCTGTGGGGAATGGGTAACCTGCAAAACACAGCAAATAAGTAAATAAATAACATGAATTTTGTTGATTTCACACTAAACAGCTGATACATGTATTCAGTGATGAAGGCCAACTGAGGAGAGGCCATCTGCACTCTGTGTGTGGGTGAGGAGAAGGAAGGGGTGGGCAGCTACCATCGGGGAGCTGGCCTGGGTGCTGAAAGGCCTCATATTGAGGTGACAGGTTGGATGCAAGACAACACTGGCACATATTAACCTTTGTCCTGCCCATGCTAGGCCCCGTGTGCTTGTGTGTGGAAAAAAAAGCATGCAAACAAAACCACTAGCTGCTCATCTTTAGTGGACTGAGTGACATCCTCACCATCATCGGACAGATATCTGGACTCCAGAAACTCGGACGCGAAGGTGCTGTAGGAGTCCTTGTGAGGCTCTTGGTGTCCAGGCTCTCCGTGCTCTCCGTGGCCAGTCCGGAGTGCTCCCTCATCGGTGGGGCTCGGCGCGACCCCCCACCATCCAGCGTGGATCAGCAGCACCGAAAGCTGCACAAGCCTCCGCAGAAAAATCATGACCAACAAAAAAGGGAACGCTGGTAAAACAATAAGTACAAAAAACAAAAACGGTTAAACCGATCTGGAAGAAAACTGGATGTCCATCACTGTTTGAATTTCTGCATCTTCGCAGGTTTCCTTGCAGCGTCACAAAACCGTCTCCTCATCCTGTTTATTCGCAGGGATGCGAGGGGACACCGCGTCTGATTAGGAGGCTAATCCAGCTCTAAATTACCCAGATTCGTAATCTTATCATCGAATTCAGCTACACGCCCATAATCCTCTTTGAAATCGCAGTCCTGATGGCTTCTAGAGCTCATTAATCTTTTCATAGGCTATTTTTCGGTGTTGGGCCGGATGAATGGTATCGCCCAGCCGCCCTCTCCTCTCGTCTCCTCAGTCAATCACAGTAACGTCCAATGAGCAGACGCTACGTGCTGCTGTTTCTATCGATCAATTGGAGATTGAACAGCGTTTCCACAACAGCTGACACAGTATTTCACATGTTTGGAGTATAAGATGATGCAATGTAAAATAATTAGCCTGTAGAGTAAGATTTTATTGCCTCGGCTGCAATCGGAATTTTAGTCCTAGTCACTGACACCAAATATACCACAGAGCTTCTATTGTTCTGACGAGCTATGCGTTAAATTGTGTTTATTCATCCAAAATTTGGAAGTAATCTAATCTAACCTAAAAATGACCAATCATGTTTGCACTCCTCTCTCCGAAAATTATTTACTGAAGACACGAATTTAAGCTGTTCCTTTTACACTGTTTTTCCTCTTGTTTTTAATCTGTATCACTCTGCTTGTTATATCTGTGCATATATGCGATTTTTAAAAGGTCCAGATTCTGTTCCATAAAAAATGGTTGCACGTCCACTATGTTCACATGCACTCTCTGGGTGTATTATATACGTCATTTCTAAATGTGGTGCTTAATGTCACTACGTGTCAGTCCAGGTAGCTACATATAAATGAGCATTCAAAGTGAGCAGGGACTTTTTAGCAGGGCATGATCGTGGACATACTTTGAGTAGATATGTGACCTTACATTAATTTATCATAACAAGTACTTTTGCATCCACACATCCATTTTCTGCCAGGTATCTGAGTCCTGGGTCTACTCCGTGTAATCTTCCTGACACTTCCCCTTGGAGAGGCGACCAGATGGTATCTTATGTCGCAGCTGACTATAGTCAGATCCTACAGTCGGGTACCTCGGCCCACCGAAAAAGAAAAAGAGGCTCTGTCCCGTTTTCTCTGAGTGCACAAAGTCACAGTCCTGCCACTTGATGGCGACATAAATCCACGGTTTGCTCTTTTTTTGAACTTTTATTTAGTTTCATCATAGAATCATACAGAGCATCTTACACTTTTCTTTGCTGTACTTTATCAACAAATCTGTAAAGAAGAGCCAGATGAAAAAATTCTGGTAAGTCCCAAATTTAATGTCAAGTCGCTGACGTACAAGACAAAGAAGAAAAAATAAATAAACCAGGAGGATCTGCAGCAGATGGGAATTATAAATGCCCGTAAATCATTCCAAGTGCCCCTAACGCAGAAGGGTGACAGCAAAATTTTATGTCCATACATAAACACTTATCAAAAGTATCTGCAAATCTAAAGTTTATTTTAGAAAAACTAAATGCATAGTATTATTTTACATTTTTATTAAAAATAAATCAGCAAGTGTGTGGTTGATAAAATTACCTAAATGTAAACACAAGGAAAGACCAAAAAGAGAAAGTCACTTGAATTTAATACTTCAGTGTTTTTGTTAAAAACAAAGCAAGGTGAAATCCATCAGAGTTTAAGATTTTTGGCAGCAACAGCAGGTAAGGATTTCACCAGTAATGCTGTGAATCTTTGCTGTTCATGTCTGTGTCCTGTGGGTGATGCTGATGTATCACTGTGTAAAACTGACTAAAAGTGTATCTAGACTGCAGCGACTGTCAGAGATGTCTGAGTGACATCCACGGTCGCACAGCCTGACAGAGTAAAAACATTTTTCTAAATAAATCAGAACTCCCAAAGTCAGACTGATATTTACTCAAATTTTGTTTCATAGTATGAACCTTCTGTGGGACTATGAACCTTTTAAAAGGTTGCTTTTGCAGCCTGATCTTTCATGCATGTCACAGTATGTCTTCGTGCATGTATGCATGTATGTATCTGTAAGCTTATGTCAGGTCTGGGTCTATAGAGCACCACTCATGCATGTAAAGCATGTGCGTGTCATACGTGTGCATACATACTAGAGTGTGTGACCTTTAACCTCTCTGCTCTTCACATCATCTCTCTCTTTGCAGACACAAATCAGCCTGATCAAATGCTTCTCTTGGTCTCAATCCGCCCAATTATCCCTTGTTTATCCTCCTATTATTTCCACCTCCACCTCAGCCCTCTCTCTCTCTCTCTCCCCTTCCCAATTACCATTCCATGTAGGGGGCATTGCTTGCTGGGTAATGAGGGATTCTGGGCATACCAATCTTAGCTTAATAGCCTTAAAGGGCCACTCATTAACACAAACACTTACTCTGACTCTCTCTCTCTCTCTCTCTCTCTCTCACACACACACACATACACACATACGTGTCCACACTGATCCATCCCCGTACATCATCCCATAGATAGAGATGGAGTGACAGAAGCAGAGAATGAGCGAGGGACTCAATGGAAGCGGTAGGAGAGAGAGAAAGGGAGAATGAGAGAGGAGAGGAAGGATATGTGGGGAAGGGGGAGTGGTGTGGGTCTGGTAAATGTCAGTGGTGTGTCTCCTGGGCCTGAGAGATGAGTTAGTGACAGCAGAACAATGGCAGCGGATCCATTCAGAAACGCAGCTGCTCTGAGTGCATGCCTGGATCTTTCTTCTGCTTAGCTGTCAACCAGCACTTGTAAAGGCACAGCTTTAAATAAACTCAACAACAAGGTGATTCAAAGTGCTTTACAGAGACATTAGAAACAAAAACAAATAAAAAGCATGATTTAAAATTGATTAAAACAAGCAAACAAACAAACTAACTAAACACACACATTTCACACCTGTTCGCGCGATCTGAACCCTTATCGTAAGGGGAGCTACCAGTCCTTCTGTGGACGAGCTACTTTCTATTTTAAATTCCCTGAATTTAAAATACTCTCTAGACCCAGTCTAGACCCAGCTGGGGAGCTACCCAGAGCTCTAAACCCACTTAACAAACAAACAAACAAACAAACAAACAAACAAAACAGTATATAAAATCAAAACAGATAAAATCAGAAATAGATAAGATCAGTAGTTAGTGTAAGTTTTGAAATTTAAGCTTAAAAGTGTGGATTTGGTGTTTTATTCAAATGCAGCTGAGAACAGGTGAGTCTTCAACCTGGATTTAAATAAACTGAGTGTTTCAGCTGATCTGAGGCTTTCTGGGAGTTTGTTCCAGATATAAGGAGCATAAAAGCTGAATGCAGCTTCTCCGTGTCTGGTTCTGACTCTGGGAACTGATAAAAGACCGGATCCAGATGACCTGAGGGATCTGGAAGGTTCATACTGGGTTAGGAGGTCACTGATGTATTTTGGTCCTAAACCATTCAGAGCTTTATAGGCCAGCATCAGAACTTTAAAGTCTATCCTCTGACGGACAGGCAGCCAGTGTAAAGACCTCAGAGCTGGACTGATGTGGTCCACTTTTTTGGTCTTAGTGAGGACTCGAGCAGCAGAGTTCTGAATGAGCTGTAGTTGTCTGACTGATTTTTTAGGTAGACCTGTAAAGATGCTGTTACAGTAATCAAGCCTACTAAAAATGAATGCATGGACTAGTTTTTCCAGGTCCTGTTGAGACATCAGATCTTTTATCCTTGAAATATTCTTGAGGTGATAGTAAGCTGATTTTGTTATTGTCTTAATGTGTTTTTCTAAGTTTAGGTCTGCATCCATCACTACACCCAAATTTCTCGCCTGGTTTGTGGTTTTTAGATGTATAGATTGAAGTTCTCTGGTGACCTGTAATCGTTTTTCTTTGGCGCCAAAGACTATTACTTCAGTTTTGTTTTTGTTTAGTTGGAGAAAATTGTGGCACAACCAGTCATTAATTTCCTCAATGCATTTACCAAGAGCCTGTACAGGGCCTCGGTCTCCTGGTGAAATTGTGATATATATTTGTGTGTCATCTGCATAGCTGTGGTAGTTTATTTTGTTGTTGTTTATAATCTGTGCCAGTGGGAGCATGTAAATGTTAAACAGAGGGGGTCCCAAGATGGAACCTTGGGGAACTCCACATGTGATACTTGTCTGCTCAGATGTGAAGTTACCTATTGATACAAAGTATTTCCTGTTTTCTAAGTATGTTTTGAACCAGTTTAGTACAGTTCCTGAAAGACCTGCCCAGTTCTCCAGTCGTTTGAGTAATATGTTGTGGTCAACTGTATCAAATGCTGCACTGAGATCCAGTAAAACTAAGACTGACATTTTTCCACTGTCTGTATTCAGACATATGTCATTAAACACTTTTGTCAGAGCGGTTTCAGTGCTGTGGTTCTGTCTAAAACCTGACTGGAAGGCATCGTAGCAGTTATTCTGTTTTAAGAAGTAATTGAGCTGTTGAGAAACTGCTTTTTCAATGATCTTACTTAAAAATGGGAGATTTGAGATCGGCCTGTAGTTTTTCATTTGTGTCTTGTCAAGATTGTCCTTTTTCAGTATAGGTTTGATTACAGCAGTTTTTAGTGATTCTGGAAACACACCTGACATTAAGGAAAAGTTGACGATCTGTAACAGGTCTGACTCTAAAGTCTTTGAGACCTTTTTGAAAAAACTTGTTGGCAGGACATCTAAACAGCAAGAGGAGGAGTTCAGTTGACCTAAGATGTCCTCCAGGTCTTTGCTGTTAATCGGGTGAAACTGTTTGATGGTGTTTAAACAGTTTTTCGGTGGACACAGTACATATCCTGGATCTGCTGTTGATGTACCAACTGCTTGTCTAATCTTTTGGATTTTGTCTGTGAAGAATTTGGCAAAGTCATTGCAGGCCATGGTTGAATGAAGTTCAGCTGCTACTGGCACAGGAGGGTTTGTTAGCCTGTCAACTGTAGAAAATAAGACCCGAGCATTATGGCTGTTTTTAGTGATGATGTCAGAGAAGTAGGACCTCCTTGCACTCCTCAGTTGTAAATTATAATTGTGAAGTTTCTCTTTATAGATGTCATAATGAACCTGGAGGTTTGTTTTTCTCCATCTGCGCTCAGCTTTCCTACACTCTCTTTTTTCATTTTTCACTAGTGTGGAGTTTCTCCATGGAGACTTGAAATGAACCCTGTGGGACACCAGTAGTTATCTCAAGAAAATCAGATTTATGGCACTCTGCATATACAGACTGATTTTGATTTATAAGATTTCAGAATTTCTTCATAGCCTTAGGACCAAAACCAGCATTATTAAGTTTTTTAATCAACACTTCATTATCCACAAATAAGGCAACACAATGTACTGTCCAGGACACCTATGAGATCATTTGTCACAGCTCTAGCAGCAGTAATGGTATGTGCCCTATCCTGAAACCAAAAATCAATTATGATAATACCAGACTACTACCACATACTCGTACTGTAAACTGTAAAGCTGCTATGTTGGTCATCTAAACCACTTCAAAGCCACTTTAAATCATGATTGTAAATTGTACATTTTAGAATGTTATTGACCCCTTTACCTCAAAGTGTATATACTCCCCTTACCCCAGTCTTTATATTTATTCTTATTCTTACTCTTACTATATTTATTGTTGTTCTTTTACACTGAAGGGAACTGGAGCTTCGTTGTCTCATCTCTCTATCTACTGTACTGTATATAGCAGAGATGACAGTAAAGTTTACTTTGACTTTGACTTTGAGATAAAAACTGTTTTAACTGCAAAATTACCTCAGATTCAAGGATTTTTGTTAATATTGAAAGCTTGGAGATGGGATGGAAGTTGCTCAATATTGCTGAATCCCCACCTGTGATGTGAAGTCCTAAATGAGGAAATGATTTAAAAAAAAATTGTGTGAGAGAGAAAATAAAGTAACCAGGTACCCTTTCATTGAAGTCTGCCTCATATTTGCCTTTTAACTATATCTCACCTCTGCGGCTATTAGCTTTATAGGAAAAGTAAAATAATAGTGTCATCCTTTTATTCCCACATGCAGCAGCAGTAAACCTGCAACCTGAGTTGTTGTTTTTTTACCTATTTTGGGGTCTGAATTGAATATCATTCTCTCATTCTCCACCCAGCAGGAGCTAGATCACTTATCGACTCGAGTCTGTTTATAACACCAAGCTATTACTTCTGTCTCTACCTTTCCCTCTCACACACACAAACAGTCATAAAGCGGGGCTGTGATCTAGCTGCAGGGATTAATTTAGGAGTTGTCAGAAATCACTTTACTCACAGAGGACAGTAAGCACTATTGGCATGCCTGTTCTGCAGGCTGACTGCACTCCAACCTCCTTCACACCTTCAAAGATGCTAAAAAGATATAAATTGTTACCAGTGGTGTGTTTATTGCACTTACTGGGTAATTGTCTGTAACAGAGTGTAAGAACAAAAGCTTGACTGTCTGGCTTATTTGCATACGTTGTTTGGTTTGTGCTGTTTGTCTGTTGGGTTCTCTGTGTGTACCAGAGGCTGAACAGTTCCATTGTCCTGATGAAATGTTTGCATTAGCGCTAAGGAGGCGCAGATGAGACATCGATCAGTGCTCATTAAACACCTCCAACTGTGGTGACACACACAAACCCGGTGGTGCATATTTATATTCACATACTGAGCCTCTTGCATAGATACAGCTAACAAACAGAAAAAAGTATTTGAGCTCATTCAAGCCTCATACATTGGTCCCTTCTCCTGCGATTGACTCTCAAAGCTTCTATTGACCGTTGACTTAAAATGCTTGTTGTCCGTAGACTTATCCATTAAGCTGTAACACTGCTCTCTCTCCATATAGACATGACGACTGGCTGGGGCCTTAAGCAGTGATTATGGTGTTGGCAGTGGGAGCTGGGGGCTGTACTGTCATTAGTCTGGTTAATCAGAGCCTTGCTCCAGGTTAAGCTCCGCAGCCTCAAGAGACAGGCTGATGAGCTGAGAGCCGTGCCCAGCCTACAGTTCTTGGTTCTGGGCTCCAGCGGCTCCCCTGGCCCCTGCCTGCTCCAGCCAGTAATCTATAACTCTCCCCTGGAGCAATGGATGGAAGCTCAGCCTTCTGGACAACACTGACACACCATGCATGGTAATGAGACACACAGGATGACACACTGTCACACACACACACCTGTTCGCACACACCCACACTTACCACTGATGCAGTGTTAAGGATCATCACTGAGTTTCTATGAGTTTGTTCTGCTTGGCCTCTAAGAGCAAGATTACAGACTCAATAACACTCGGGGAAAAAAACAAGCGGGTCCTCGTGACCTTGACTCAACGATTTGATATGACTTCTAAATGCTTTACTACCGATGTCTATGGGGACCAGTAGTAACCAGCTCAGCAGAATGAGTGTATAATGACCACAGGGACTGCTGATTTTCAAACAGCAACTACCCAGATGCACACACACAAATACTCAAATAAATTCCCATGAGGTGAAATGGGTTTCAGCTAAGCTGAGACCCTCCAGGGAGTGATGTATCTGAACCAGGCTTGCCATTGGCCCGCCTCCTCTATCCCAGCATCCCCTGTGAGCTCATTAGCCCCAATCATAACCACTTCCCTGTGTTACTTTGCACACTCCATCCATCGCCCTCTTGCCACACACAAATTGCGCTTTCCATCAGAAATGGACGGAGAGTGTGAGTTTGTAACAGCAGGAGTACACGTGTGTGTGTGTGTGTGTGTGTGTGTGTGTGTGTGTATGCATGTGTGCGCTAAAAGGACAAGGAAGGTCGGAGAGCCCCAAGAGCCTTCAACATCTCCCAGTGGAGTTTGCACACCCTATGCAGAGCAGAGAGAAGTAGGCGGGAAAAGAGACAACCAGGTAGAAGGAGGTTAAGAAGTGTGTTTTCAGGTGATAAAGTGGATGACCAGGTTTCACATCAGGGACCCCTTTCTGCTCTTTTTTGCTGTGTGACCCAGATGGGTGGTGAGGGAGACAAAGAGGAAGGAAGGGGAGGCAGGGAGAGATAAAGAAAGAGGATATTCATTTAAAAAATGAGCATGCAATACAGACACAGGAGGGACCCAAGAGAACCACAGAATGGGATGAGACAACAAAGAGGCCCATCATCAGTTTAGTGAATAGATGTGTCTGTATATCTATCCCTTTTATGTCTCTCTGCTTTCTTTTTCTTTTTTTTTTACCATCTCATCTGCTCTTAATCAGCTTCTCATTGTGCTATTAGCCGAACCTGTAGTCTTAATCAGAGGCTTGGCACAGACACCATCACTATCCGCTGCCCTTCTCACACGCGCACAAGCACTAAATAAACAGATTTTAATGTGACACCAATCATGTCATCTACTCAATGAGCCCTCCTCCCTTTCCCTTTTGTGGCCCACACCCCAAACATAACACATGGGAAGCTCAGGTGCCCGATCCATCAGTCAGCCAACACACTCCCACTATAAAAATGTGTGTGTGTGTGTGTGTGTGTGTGTGTGTGTGTGTGTGTGTGTGTGTGTGTGTGTGTGTGTGTGTGTGTGTGTGTCTTTTGATGCTGCAGTATCCCAAAGAGAGGGAGGATGATTTTAACTGGGTAACCCGAATCACCTCCTATCCCAAATCCCTTGTGCATGAATACTGTACACAGACACACACACACACGTCTGCATACTTTGTCTCTTATGCATGTCAGTGAGTGTGTATTGATAATGTCCATTAGCATATTTATGATCATTGCCAGCCTCTTATTGTTTGCTCGCTCCATTAATCTTCATCTGCTGCCTGCCGACTGACAGCTCAATCTCACAGGCCATCGCTGGGCAGACATACACACACACTAATGCAGACACACATGCTCAAAATCCACAGTTGTACATAAGGCATACTTGCATCAACAACTGAGTGGTTTGTCTCACACATACATACACACATTATGGCAGCCAGCATGATTGACATTCACCCCTGCGAGTGTAATCACCGGAGGTTATCCTCCCCAGCTGCGCGGGGGTCTGCTCAGTTTCTCGCGCGCAGTGCCGAGGCATCATACCTGCACGCTGACAGTTCCTTTTGGGGCATATGTGAGTGATGGCGCCCTTTGATGAGAAGTCCACCAACCCCACCTCTATCAATACACCCCCCACACACTTTAAAAAAATACCCTTTGTCCTTTCCAGCTCTCCATCACTCGTGATCATCAAAGACCTGCGCGAAACTGAGACTATAAAGAAAAAAAAACACACTCTCCGAGTGAAATTCACAAAAACGCATGCGGGTTAAGAGTTAGTAAACTGTGCTCCGGTAGTGCGTGTATGCGTCTTTAATGCAGTGACAGTCTGTGCTTGCGTGCATGCAAGCAGCCATCGCTGTATTGCGCACTCAAATGTTAATGTGTTTGTTTAGAGCCGGTATGACTGACTGACTCACAGCTGATTACTGGGTGAATGAGTGCTGGAAGTGAGCCAAGTTCAATGGGAGGTCTGTTCTCCTGTTGCCTCTTCCTTTTTCTTCTCTCCGCTCTCCCCCACTCCCCCTTTCTCCTCCTCCTGCATCACCCTGCTGCTCCAGGAAGACCAACCTGGGAGCCAGGATGTGTGTGTGTGTGTATTTGTGTGTGTTAAGGCATATACTTACCTTGGGTATAAATTTAACATCAAAGATGTTAAAGCAGGAAGTTCATGATATAAGTAAAGCTGTTTGTGCAAGAGCTTCTTGATCGATCGCTGCTCAGGGAGCATTTAGCAGGTTAAAGGAATAGTTCAACAATTATTTTTGAGAGTTTGATGAAACACTTGATCTAAATTTCATATTTTTGCATTGACTATGAATCTGGACTCAAAAGACAACTGGATTTAGTGTAATGCTGTGTTAAGGTAGGGATGCTGTTTTGTTTTGTTTTGTTTTGTTTTGTATCCGTCCTGCCAAAGTCATTTTGAGTCTGCGAGGAAGCTCCTACAACCTTTCTGCCAAAGATGCACACAACAGCCAGTTGCTAAATGAAATCTCCACTAAATCCTGATGAGAACTGGTAAACCTCTTGTTTTTCTAATACTTTAGTAAAAGTCAATGGAAACAGAATTCAGTGGACAGACACCGACTTTCCTTTTAAAATTAGGCTTAGACTTTCCTTTTTGATAAAGCTTAGAGAAAGAACTGGATCAGGTGACTTTGAAGCCATCCTGTAGGTCCAGGCTGCTGGGGGAGCGCCCAAAACACCTTCACCTATTTTACCCCACTCCTGGTGGGCTACAAAGACTGTAAACTGGTGATATCAGGTATCCTGGCTCTGTCTGAAGTGAAAAGATATCTGGTTTTATCAAAGTGGATTCTTTATTTAGTCCCTACACAAACACAAATAAGAGCAATAATGACTGTGATGGTTCATAGTATGTGGGCAATCTGTGCCTTTTAAGCGATGAGATGTGGGGCAGTGTCACTTCCAGCAAAACTTTAATATACAGACAGCACACGACCAGTCTTGAAATCTCAGATTACTATTAAATATTATCATTAACTTACACTGTGTGGTTTTCTTCCTTACTGTGTTATTAGCTTTTTTTTTTCTAACTAAACTTTTACTCATAACTTTACATCTGAAACAAGACTCCCAAGATTTTAGTGATAACCCACCCCTGAACTGGGAAATCGTTCATGTTGGACTCGTTTGTCTTTAAGCAATAAGATGTTTCAAACCACAATATACAGGATAGAACAAGTTATAGCGCTTTTTCCCCCCCCTGTAGCCATAAAGCTATTTTTATAGAGCCTATCTATAATATTTCACTAGCAGAGATTATATAAGTTTTATTGTGAGCTCCGACAGAAAGAAGAGTTTTATGGAGCGTCAATAAATCATTTCCTTCATTTGTGATATCAGCTTCTAAGACTGTTTGCCAGTGTGTGAGTGTACGAGTTGCACAGTGTTAACATTTACGGTGTGTAAGCTAATATATTTGAGTACTTTATGGAAGTAGTAAAGTATGAAATACATAATTTGTTAACATGTACCATGTAAAACAGCTCTTAAAGATGAGCTGTGAATACAAATGCTGCTTTTCTTTTGTTAAGGCACATTCTATCATTTATGATCTAGGAAGCTTTTTTTTTCTGCTTGCAGTAAAACTCCTGCGCCTGGAGCAAAATGCAAAAATATTTAGAGTTACAAGAAAGGCTGAGCTATATTAAATGTTTGTGTCTACGTGCATCAGAGAAAGCTGAATGAAATATCCTGTTGTGCTTTTGCTTTGATTATGGATTCTCTTTCTGCAGATGCTTGATTTAAAAAAAAAAAAAAGCCAGACTGAACCCAATAAACCTTTTTTTCATCACGCCACCTCTTTTTTTCCTTTTTTAAAAACTAATATTACATTTTCTAACAAATCTATTGAATGTGTAGCAGTACTCTACAAACATCAATTACAAATTCTTATTACATATTTCAGTGTGGTATTTGTAGTGTTTTCACTGAATGCAGTTTTTCAGTTTTTTCCTGTCTTCACATGCGATTCTGTGACCCTCACATTCTGTGTGAGCTCACCTCTTTCAGCTGCCTTTCTTAACTATTTCTGTTCTATTAATCGGGGCCGCTCAAAACTTTTCCGAGGACACAGTTGTAACACATAAAAGCATCTTCTTATCATTTGTGGTCTGTTATGCTGATGGTGGTATAGTATGTATTCTAAATGTTTTTAAAGTCTCAGAGGTATGCTCATCAGCAACTTTATTAGGTGCACCTGTTCAACTGTTCAAAAATGAAAATATGTAATCACTCGAACACATGGCAGCGACTTGATGCGCTTAAGACGTGCTCGAGAGAGTTCAAACCGAGCATCAGAATAGGGAAGAAAGGTGAAGTTAGTAAGTAATGTGACATGGCTATTGGTGTTAGACCGGCTGGTCTTTGCCATCTCCAGGATAGGATCCCAAGTTGTTGCTGTTTTTTGTTGTTGTTGTTGTTGTTTGGAGAATGCTCTCATAAAAAAAGATGAGTGGCAGTTCTTTGGGCAAAAAAGTCTTGCTGTTGGCAGAGATCAGAGGAGAAGCAGATAGGAAGACAAACAGCATCCCAAATAATCACTTGTTATAATCAAAGTATGCAGAAGAGCATCTCTGAATGCACAACATGCTGAACCTTGAAGCAGATGGGCTACAGCAGCATAAGACTACAGGCAGGCTCACCAGAAAATTGGAAAAACTGATGAGTTTACATTTCTGCTGTGATTTTGTATGGGTCAGAATTTGGCATAAGTAACATGAAAGCATGGATCCATCCTGGCTTATATCAGCGGTTCAGGCTGCTGGTGGTTTGGCAGATATTTTCACTTAGTACCAACTAAGCCTCATTTAAACAACACAAACTAGCTGAGTATTGCGGCTGACCATGTCCATGCCTTTACGACCACATTTCGTACCAGTCATCTTCTGATGGCTGCTACCAGCAGGATGACACACCATGTCACAAAACTCAAATAATCTCAAACTGGTTCTTGAACGATGAGTTCATTGTGCTCAAATGTCCTCCGTAGTCACCAGGTCTCAATCCCATAGAACATCTTTGGGATGTGGTGGAACGGAAGATTCACATCACAGATGTGCAGCTGATGAATCTGCAGCAACTGTGTGATGCAATCATGTCAAGATGGACCAAAATCTCTATGTTTTCAACACCTTTTTGAATCCGTGCCATGAACAAATAATGCAGTTCTGAATAAAAAAGGGGTATTATTGGCAGGGTGTATCTAATAAAATTTTTACTGATGTAAAGTTAACGTTGGGGTTAAAAGAAACCAAACATCCCAGTTTTCAGTCTGGGATTTTGATGGACTTCTCTTTTTTGTAATAAATACCATCACATCTCACTTGGACATAAGTCTCACTCACAGAGGTTTTAATTATAATTCATTTTACCTCACTATTAGCAGAATACAGCAACTTTTCATACATCTAAGAAAGAAAAAAAACCACCCAAGAGTCCCCACAAAAGAAACTCCCACTGAAATGTTAAATAACATTAAAATGTTTGATTGTAATGTCATGGACGTTTTACCATCATTTATACTTTTCTGGCTAAACTTTAAGCACATGGTAAATTAAAATGTTTTGGCAAAACTGTTTTTATTTAATGGTCTTAATATAGAGTTTATTTTGAAAGTCTTTTTCATATCCTTGCTCTCTGATTTCTTTGGAATTTGGTTTGATATTACTTAATTGGATCCTTAACCTACACCACACACATCTGAGCACCATCCAGTAATTGCATTATGTTTATATCTCATGCCCATGACCTGGTTATTGTGCAGGAGGAAGAGTTCAGATTGATGTATTACTGTAACGCTAACTGTGTTTCTTTCATCATCAGCTTCATTTGGCCTGTGATTAACTCCCAATCAAGAGGCTTGATTAAAAGTGGGAGTAAAAATATTCCATACATATTTTAATACCCCACTAACAAGGAAGCCAGCTCCCAAACTGCCAACAAAATAGATATACACCCATAACACGCACGCACTCGCACATACATCTCCCCTTTTCTCGCCTGAAAACACACACCTAAACATTTCACGGCTATCTCCCCCACACCCCCGATGCCGGCTATGTGGAATTAGAAAACCAACCCCGCGGTCTCATTAATTAATTAAACACCGTGTGCCACTGGCACCTGGGTACCGGTTATCACTGCCACTCAGACACACCATGATCTCAATAACCACCCCACCACAGGGCAGAGAGAGAGACGGGGAAGTGAAGGGACTGCTGATTCTTCTTTCCCAACTTTGAGGTAAAGACCTTTAAGGAGCGAGGAAACCAGACAGCAGCAGAGGGGAGACCGCGGACTCCGTGTTTCTGTGTAGGCGAGAACGTGGAACTCTTAATGGAGCCCGATCAGTGTTTACTGCTGCATGCTTTTGTTTGTGTGTCTTTTCGCTCGCTTACGGACTCCGCGGGACCGTTTTATCATCCACCCTAGCAGGGCCCCTAAATCACTGCAGCAACACGCTCCTCATCATTTGCTCTTAATGCTTCTGGATGTGGAAACAAAGCATGAACACACACATAAATACACACACGCTTTTTTGATTCCTAGCCAATGAATGGTTTGCATTCTTCTTCTTCTTTATTTTTTCTTTATAGAAAAACATATTTTGCAAATAAAAACCACAATTGTAATTTAATTGTAAGCAAAGAAATTTTTAGATGTTGTTCATGTTGATCTTAAAACAACAAAATTCTTTAATTTCATAAAGGAAACCTTACAGTGGACACCTTTGAGTAAAATCACGCTACAAACACTCATAAAATGTCTCACAGAAACCCTTTTTTACTGTTACCTAATATCTGTTAGAAGTTCAGAAAGCAAAAGACTGATTACTTCCTGAAAAATGACTCATTAAATAAGTTTTTTTTTTTTTATATTGTCCATCTATCCAACTGATTATCAACTTCCAATCAAGCACCAGCAGATCAAACAGTGGACAACAGATCAAATGTCAGGTGTGTAAAGCAGGGATTTCTCAGGCTAAACCATTCCTGAATATTAAACCGGAGTATGTATTTTACCCTATTTGCAAAAGTCAAACGTATCAGGTTCACATACATAAATTGACGCGAGGAGCATCGCTGCAATATTCCACACCTTGCTATCTATTTTAAATTAAATCATGGCCACCAGCACTAATTGGACCTATAGGGACAAATAATTTGAAGTTCTGAAAAATAAGTGGTATCGCTGTTGGTTTTGTTGCCTTTCAGCTTTTGAAATTGACTCAAAATGTCTGAATCAATATGAGATGAGGGATTTGAAAACTCAGTGCAGGCGAACCGCGCGACTTAATCAAACTAAGAGAAACATTTCTGAATATGGAATATGACTGAGATCCCCGGTGTCCTGCACAAAAGTGGAAAAATATAGAAGATACTAAATTAATATGGAACATGTAAGGCTCCCTATTATCATGAACTACTTAGAGTCAAGTCTATCTGGAAAAAATTAAGAGGTTTGACATATTGCACAACCCGTTTACAGAGCCTTATATATGGAAGGTGCCCTTTTGTCCATCAGTTGGCTTCAACTCACAGCAGCAATGGACGTCATGGGAATGTGCAACTATAATTCTTCCAAACTGACATGGAGACAGGTGAGCATTTATAATATATGCAGAAAATTTACAACAGTTTAGGTTTGTTGTTCATGCTTTCCAGTGCGACTGGATGTATAAAACCTAGTTATTAGCTAAGTTTTTGTTTGTTTTTCAGCCAAATTTCATGGTTTTATTGAATTTCTGTGCACCAGCTCTGCTCTTTGTTTCTGCAGATCGATCAGAGTGTGTCCACAACAGAGGTGGGACACTTGATTGAGTTTGCAAACCCATGGTTGGGTTGTCTCTTTGGAGTGTTTATATGGGAGAAGGCCAAGTTTTTCATTTTGGGTGTGGAGGTAAGAAATGTTTTCCCTGCTACACGCTGCAGTTGAGCTGGCTGTTGTGTCAGCTCAAAATGCAGTATGTTTATTTAAACTCCTCTTCTTTTTTTTCTCCCCTTCAAGATGAAAATGTGACACAGAAAGCATGCCGCAGCTTCCTCCAGATGATGATTCCAAAGTCGAGCAACGACAGCATTGTGAAGAAGACCAGAATTCGCACGTGGCCCATTACTGAGATCAAAGTGCCTCAAGAAACCCAAATCAGGGTCGTCAACAACAACAAACACCGAGACAATAAGCTGTCACTGTCAGAGTTTCCTGCACCAGGAGTTGAAATATGACCTGGTGAATTTCAACAGTGAGCATTTCGCCACTTTTGTTCAATACAGCTACGCTGTGTTCAACTAGGTGGGTGAGAGAGATACAGTAGAGTGGCATTAAATCAGTTGGTTTGGGTTGTTGATAAGCAGCGATTAGTTGACTTATTTTATACTCAAAGATGAAGTAATGAAGTGGCTCCATGATGTAGTGGTTTACACAATCATCTAACAAGTGAGAGATCGCCCATTACTGACCTGTTGCACCCATCGGCATGTGTGGCAACATAGTGCAGTTTTCATTCGTGCAAAAAGATTTGGGGTAAAATAATGCACTGTTTATTTGCAGTTTATGCACCAGAATCTGTGCGATAAACTACATTTTTCTGACATATTTTGGAGAGATTTTTGCAGTGAAGTTCAGATGACAAGTATCAGAAATATTGAAAAGTCTTCATAGCGTCATTGTTTAGCTGTTTTTTGCTGAGTTGGGATTCTCGGTGTCTGGCTGATTTTTCACCATGTTCTTGGTTTCTGAATCACTATCTGGTTTTAAAACACCAAGATGGTGAAAAGTCTCAGCTTGAGGTTTCAGAACAGATGTTCATTAATCAAAGGGTGATGTCACAGTAGCTATATCCATTTCTAAAGTTCAGAAGTATTTTCTAGAAAATTGATATTTTGCCAGTTTTGGATAAGAGAATACATTTCATATGTGGTAATTTTACCTTGTGTTCTAAATTATAGTGGACTGCATTTTATTTTCGAGGAATATTACTGGTCAAATGATCTGGAAAATAACCTTTAGTTGTACACCTGATTTACTGATCAAATGGGCTAGTCTTTTCAGATCTCATTTAAGAAGAAGAATCAAGCCCACCAGGATACAACTCAGATTCTGGAAATGATAATGCAGCAACGGGTGCATTATCATTTCTTTTCCTAATGAGCAAAATGAAACTCCTCTGCTGCTACTTTGTCTGAGAATGCTTTATTTAATAACTTGAGGCACAATCAGATTTATCCATGGCTTTAAGAATGCTTCTGTGCCTCCATGCTCACCCACAAAATCCTTAGTGAACTCTGTTAAAGGCCAAAAACTTACCAACAAAGCAAGCTCCATAAGACTCAGCAAACTATGTGTCCTCTTGTTTATTAAGACTTCAGGAATGTCAATAAGAGCATTTCTATACAGTAGGAAGGCTGTAGAGGGCAGCGCACAGACACAATGACCTCCCGCTATTCTCCTCGTTGATAATGACCCAGACACAGGCACAGGCACACTGCCCATCAGCCAGACCTCTAATAAAGCCAAACACTCTCTATCATCTACTAATAACCTCCATGCAGCAGTAAGAGTCATGGACAGGCCGGCGTCTTCTGAATACACGCCGGGGAACAAAGCTCCGAGCGGAAGTAGTGGAACGCATCCTGCTTATCGATCGGCGACTGTGCGCTGCCTGATGGCACACGGTGATAACGACATTCTTGTTCTTCATCCCCAAAACACACAAAGACAAAGAGTGCTGTAGAAAAGAAAACAACAGACAGACACACACTCAGACACAGTGCAAAACATTTCACTCTAACAATCAATCCTTTGGGTAGACTCATTTGGAGGCTCTTGGTTGCCACGCTGCTTCACATCCTCAACTTCACACACAAGAACACACTTGCAAGGTTGGTATTTTTGTAAAGATAGGATTGGAAAACTCGTTAGTCTTTTCTTAATTGGTATAGAAATTCCGTCCTTTTTTCCCCCTCGCAGCAACCTCTCCAGGGGAATGCTGATTAATAGTCCTCCAAGTCCTCATGATACTTCCCTCACCTCCTTGCACATATACACATACATCCTCGCTCCTACTCTCTGTAGTGCCGAGCCATCCATACTCAGCTTCACTGTTCAGCAGACGATCATTTCTTCACAAGTTTTCTCCTGTCTCTCCTCCAGCTTTCACATCACTGGCTCAGCCTGACAATGTATCCATACAGCTGGTCTGAGAAGGCTTGAAGAGAAAACTTATCTTCTACCCTCCTCCTCCCAGCTTGTCCCATGTCCCTGCGGAGGTGTGGCTCCCTGACGAGCCTCTCCATGGCCTTAGAGAAGGCCTCGGCCGTGGGCTCGCACAGGAAGCCCGTCTCCCCGTCTGCCACGCTCTCCAGGGGGCCCCCAGAGTTCACAGCGATAACGGGGCAGCAACAGTACATGGCCTCCACAGGAACTATCCCAAAATGCTCTCTGCTAGGGGTGTAGAGGACGGCGGTGCTGCCCTGCAGCAGCGCCACCTTCAGCGAATCTGAGGGGGAGCGGAGGAAAGTAACACAGTCCTCCAAGTGGAGCTGCGCTGCTAGCTCTTTCAGTTCAGTGTAGTGCTGAACATTCTCAGTGACGCGATCATCGTAGCCTCCTGCCACCACCAGGTGAATGCCTGGTCTCTGGCCAGGAGGAAGGCTGCTCCTCAGGGTTGCCAAAGCCGCCAGAGCCAGGCCTAAATTCTTCTTCCTTTCGTATCGGTTCAGAGAGAGAAACAGACAGGTAGTTCCCTCGGGGAGCAGTCCTTCCAGGCTCTGTGCTTCAGTGGTTGCCTCGTCAAAGGTACGCGTGTTGAGGGAGGGATAGAGGACATCTGTCTGGACTCCGCTCAGACTGCGGAAAGTCTCCCTGAAGATGCCTGCGGTGAACTGGCTGTTTACCAGAATCTAAAAGAAAGCATAAAGAGATTTGGTCACAAAGATCTGACATAAATCAGAGGTATTTTAATTCCCTATAACATGAACAGCAGCATAAGGCCTCTGATCACCAAAAAGTCTAAAGTACAATCAAAATGTCATCATATTTCTCTCAGGGCCCTGAGCTCTGACACCAGCTTACATGTGGAGATCAAATCCTTTCGCACCGGTGAATAGCTAAAGAGCTAAAGCAGTTGCGAGGAGAGAGAATTTACTTCTCTCAAACTTCTTTAGGCTGAAAAGCTAGGTGAGCTCTCACACTAGGTAATCTGTTCTGTACCCGAGCAAATTGTATCTGCAAAGTCCAGTTTCCTGGCCCATGAAAAGATAAGCTCATTGTAGTTGGGCTACACAATAAGTATTTAGTATAATTGCTAATTACACACAGGCACAGAGCGTCTTCAGGAACAGCTGATTGTGAACGTCGGCGGAGTTAGTTATTGAAAAAAAAACAACAATAAGGCAAGTGAGAGGATAGTGTTTCTGGACTTCCAAAAATCACCCCAAACAATCCACGAAAGCCATAAAATCATTCACTTAGTGCTCTGCAGGAATGCTTTTCAAGGTTGTACATCTACATGACAAAGTGTGAGAGAGAGAATCAAATTCAAAATGAGAGATTAATTTTCCACAGTGATTTAGCAAAACTCTTTTGACATAAAATGGTCAATCCCTTTATTCCATTAGTCTACAAATTAATTTTATTATTTTAATCATTTGTAATCAGATGTGCACCGGATCAGCCTTTGGTAGGCCCACAGACTCTGATTGAAAAGTGTGCTGGGGTTTTTTGAACTTGTTTAATTGGTTCACTGATTGGTTAACATTCCTTACTATTTTTATTATACAAATGAAATAAAACAGTCAGTCCTGTCCTGTAATCTGACCATGTTGCTGTGTGTGATGTTACGCACCATATCAGCCATGCCTGTGGTTCGTTCCTCCAGCCAGTCGATGGGAGTACGGTAAAGCTTCTTCAGGGCCGACTTCCTCTGAGTCAGCAGCTGGTCTGGGAAGTGACAGTAGAACAGAACCTTCTTCCTGCGGCGACCCAGTCGTAACACTGGGATACACACCGACACCTGGGGTCAAAGGGAACAACGATAAGATCAAAATACAGAAAATGTGACATGTGCCCATTTAACAGAAGTGCAAGTCATAAAACGGCTGATTGTTTTTAAAATGGTATTGTAGTGTTTAAAACACTGCACAAGGATCAATCAATATAAAATTCACCAAATCTGGAAAACAAATCCCACTGGACCCACTTGGAACCAGCAGGTTTTTAATTCCAACTGTAGCTTATTTAATGAAGCCATGTGTTTTATCAAGACAGAGCTTAAATATATTCTGCCAGCCCTGAAACTTTCCACCCCATTTTAACAGTAAAATGTGCGGATTCATAAATATGCTAAAGCTAATGTACCAAATGTTTAAAAATAAATAAATAAATCTGCTCCTTCTTCTTGAGATGCTCAACTGGGAAGCGCCCACTCACTGTTTTTCATTGAAAAAACAGCTAAGTCACAGAGAAGTTACAGTAAGTTATGAGACACAGTTTTCTCAGAAGAACTGAAAAAATATATGACAGTCATTCATGCTGCCTTTGCCTCCAAACGGGGTTTTAAAAAGCCTTTTTATATCCTCTCTCTTAAAATGTCTCTGGCACTTATTGTTCAATACAATTCACCTGATCACAGAAGATGACATCATATTCCACACCGCTAAGGAAGACCAGGTAGAGGGCCACATAGATCATCCTCAGGTAGGCACACAGGGCATGCAGGTAGCCAAACACACTGGTGGGTAGCCAGTCACCCACACACACCTATTAGAACAATAATAACAGGAGCAGTGACAAATGTGTTTACCAGTGACATAATTTTCTTTAGTAGCATAGTGCACTCTAACACACCACAGGAAGTTCCTCATCGAGGGTCTCAGAGAAGCAATGTGTTGGGTCATAATGGGCCGTCCAGATCTGAACGCTACATCCCTGAGACTTCAGAGCAACGGCAGCATCGACCACCAGCCGCTCCGCTCCCCCAATACCAAGGTCAGGATGGAGGAAAACTACCCGTGCCATCCTATAGACAAGAAGGAATACAGTTAAAACTGAGATGAATAAGGGCAAATAGCTAATTTTCCCAAATCAGAAGTACAAAGTTTAGATTAGCAGCTTTAAGGTTAAAAAGAAGTCAGTGTTAACCTCGAGCACAGATTAAAGACAGGTTAAAGAAAAAATACATTTTCTGTGGCATTCAAACAATCCAAAACTTGATGCTGATGAAAACAACAAACAGTTTTCTCCAGCAAAAGGTACCCAGGATTCATGCATCTAATCTTTGAAAGATTTCAGGGCTGCATTGTTGCCAACTTGAAGAATCTGTCCTTGTGGTTTTGTACCATCACTTAATTTATAACTTTTATCCCTGAAGGTACTTCAGAACTGTTGACAGCAAGGAAATACACCCACAGCTTCTGGCAACCACCCTGTCTGACTGTCACAGCCTCCGTCACCTATTTGAGGACAAACAGCTAGTTCACAATATAGTAGAGAGAAAAAGTCGAGCTAATAACAGGTTATTCCTGATTCAGATACCTTTTTTGCTTTAGATGACAGTTAGTACGATTATAAGCCCGTTTTAGACGTTTGTTCAGTTATTATTATAATGTGTTATCCGTCAACCGCGGAATTTGTAACGAAACACAACCACATCTTTAGGTAAAGTAATTTAGGCTCGGTTCTCTGCACTAACCTGTCCAAATGTACCAACCTGTGATTATGCCTGTTCAGCTGTCTGTAATACCGATCAACCGTCCGACAAAGTTACCGTTTAGACGCCATCTTGGCTCAAATCAAACGTTACGACTAGACTCACCCCGCTTCATGCTTGAGCCACAATGGCTAGCGTTTCCTCCGACGTGACAGACACGTCTCTTTCAGAACCGAGGGTAATCAATTATTTGCCTTTGATTTAATGTACATATTTATAAACAAATTCAAAACATTAGAAATAAATATTTTTATAATTATTATTTAATAACTCAAAAATGCATAAACACTTGAAATGATTTTCTGTTGAGTGTGTTTTTTTGTACTAAATGCGGTCAGTTACTCAGGCTTCTATTTGGTCGCCTACTTTGGTCTTGTGTTTTGCAGTCGTGTCCTTTTTAGACGAGCGTCAGCTTTGTGGGCTCTCTTCTCAAGTTTTTCACACACTGACTGTGTGCCGCTCCTCCGACGTGGACATCAGCTTGAAGAGCTCCAAAGCGTTTTAGCTCGCATCTGGACAAATAAAACAAAATGGTAAGCTCCTCAGATCTGACTGGAACGGCTACTACTGGTCACGCTAGCCTTGTCCACCGCATTCATTCAGCACTCAGCTGTTAGCTAGTATGCTAACGTTAGCTCATCAATTGTAGACGTGGCTCTTTTAACTACGAATTAAAGGGTCTCAAGACAAAGTTTCAGGCTATTGTAGTACTTAATTAAATAAATGTTAAATATATGTGACTGCTTTAGAAGGAGATTTGGTACTTGATGCTTGATAGTAACTGTATAAGTACCCAGCCAGAGTCTTTGTAATCTGTTATAGACGTAATATACACTTTAAAGCCAAATATAACTTATTTATACACGAAGCATTTATTGAATCTCATGACAGAGTGCTGTAGGTTAGTTTTAGGTGTGAAAATGTAACAGATATGAGGGTTTGTGGTTGAATGCGCTGTAACATTGTCGTATATTTTAAACGTGCTGTTTATTTTCTAGCCTGGACCAGCAGCAAGTGCCACCAATGTTGGAGCCTCTAGCAGATCCCCCAGCAAGACAGTGGCTCCCCGTGCAGCAGGCTCCACAGTCAGACAGAGGTATGCATACACACACTTTATGCCATCAGCATTTTAAGCTAATGACAAAAGGGCACAGAGGGTGTCCTGAGGAATTGATAGATAATGCAGCCTTCATTGTCTCTACACCCAGTTTAACACCAGATTTTCTTCCACCATCCAGGGAGAGAATATCTTTTGTAAGAAAGATAACTGTGCTGCACAAACACCTTACAAAGCTTGCAATTACCCCCCTCTCTCTCATACACACAAACTCACTCACTCAGTAGTGACCCATCTATTAATGTCGTCATCCTGTGAATAGGTGTTGATAATTTGTGTGTGTGTGTGTGTGTGTGTCCACGTGTGTGTCCACGTGTGTGTGCACGTGCGTGCTCCTTCCCATAGATTAGAGCAGATAGATGTTATGCTGTTGGCTTAATCAGTGTGTAATCAGAGACTCACTGCTTCCTCTCAGTCTCATTATTACCCATTACTACCACCATCTTCATTACCTCATTAACCTCTGTTTAATCTCATCCAAAGAATGAAGCAGCAATGACTCAGAGTGCTCTTTCATCAACAGCTGCTGTAGCTGAAATTAAATTCATAATAAGCCGTAGTGTATAATAGATCGCACTGTTGTTGTTGATTTTTTTCCCCTCTTCTGGTGATTTATATATGGCAGCCTAAAAGAAGGTTTTGATTTGGTTTATACAGTTGAATAAAGTTAAAGTCTGATAAACTTTGCCAACAGTATGATTGACAGAAATTGTGTTGTGCTTGTTTTTTAAAATCCGGTTTCTTTTCCATTCTGGAAAAGTGTTGTAATGTGATGACATTTTTAAATTTTTTTAAGAAATAGCTGATTGTTGGTAGAATAAAAGATCGTTTTGCATCTGTGTTGTACAGGAAAGCTACCAGCAGTGGTACACGCAGCGGTGGCAGGACCACGGGATCTGCTGGCACAGGCGGCATGTGGCGCTTCTACACTGAAGACTCACCGGGACTCAAAGTGTAAGTATAGTTTATAAAAGTTTTATAGCCACAAACCAATCCAGCGTTTGACATTTTGACTTTCGTACACTCGCAACTCCAAAACTAATCCTCAGGATTTCCGACACTCGCCATGTTTAATGGTGGGAAATTGGCCAGACGTGACTCGGCAGTAAAGCAGTTGATGTATTCAGCCTAATAAGAGTGTGAGTGTATATACACACGTAATTATGTGAGGAAAGTACACATTTAGAAAACTCTCAAACTTATATTCTGCTCCATCCTTAACGCCCAACCCCCTCCAACAGCAGAGGAGGCGTCCTGCCTCCTGGCCATAGCCAGTCATTGGTTGATCAATGGTGCCGTGGTGGTTATTGAGTGCGTCTCTCCAGCGGTCGAAGGAGGGCACGCTCGCCGTATACAGTGCTGTATATCGAGTGCATGTTTGTTCCTGTGTTAGACACCGGCCTCAAAGCTTCATTAAAGGATCCACTCTGAAAGGTCAACTCAATTACAGCCTTCTGACAGAGGGGGGAGGAAAGGGAGGGCCGCGGAGGAGAGGGTTGGCATGGCAATGCTTCTACTTAGCCATGCGCTCCTCCACCCCCCCCCCCCCCCCACTCAGAGCCTCCTTCAGAGATGAGAGCCCCTTCCTTGTTTCTAAAACTCATCAATAAAATCAGCCTCTCCGCTAAGACTCGCACTCTGGTTAGGGTTACAGCAAAGTGTGTGTGTGTGTGTGTGTGTGTGTGTGTGTGTGTGTGTGTGTGTGTGTGTGGTTATTAATCATCGTCTCATTGTTGTGTGACAGCGGTCCGGTGCCCGTGCTGGTGATGAGCCTGCTTTTCATCGCGTCAGTCTTCATGCTTCACATCTGGGGGAAGTACACCCGCTCTTAAGCAACCCTGGCCTGATGACCTTTGACCCTGCGCCTCAGTTTCTTAACTCTTTGGACCTGGACCAAACAACAAATGAACCACCATACCCTCCCCACGTCCTTTTCTCTGCTGTCACTACAAACACACAAATTGGATTTTTCTGTACACGATCTTCATCTGCGTCTGACTCTGGTGACCACCTTGTTGCTCCTTCCCATCACTGTGTGCATGTGTCACACATGATGGGGTGAATGGAGAGAAGCGGTGTCGCTGTCCCTTTCAAGCAGCAGGAGTAGCCTGTGTTCACTCCAATGCTGCATGAATTAAGTGCAGTGCCCAAGGACATAGTTGTTTTCAGGCCCCCCACCAACATTTCTCCCCGTAGCCTGAATTCCAATTTAATTTTTTTTTTTGTTAACAGCATTTGTACAAAATGTGATTGTATTATTGTACAATAAAAAAAGTAAAAATTAATGTGTGTGTTTTTTAAATTTAACCTTACTTTGTTTGACTAAAAAAAAAAATCTTTTGTTTTTCAAGTCATTTGAAGTTGAACGAGGCTTTTTGTACACTGAATGAGGGGACAAATATTCTCTGCCGCGTTGTTAGTGACAAGTGAAGTTTTCTCACTTTTAACCTTCTGTATCCATTACCAGACTACTGAAAGCCGTGCGTTTTCACAAAAGGCATTTACTAGTGTTTGTTTCGACTAAAATTAAAGCCTTGATGGTGCTTTTAGATGGATAAAAACAAGGATATTAAAACAGAAATTGAAATGTTAAGTGTTAAGTTTCACTGTGATTGGCAGTCCACTAAACACTTAAACAAATTCCAGCTACTTGTAATTTATCCGACTGAGGCTTTGGCTGTAATTCAATAATCCTATTTCATGTTCTTTTTGCTAAAAATTACATTTAAGCTCATCCTTTACTCAGTTTTAATTGCGTATGCTTGCTGTACATTTAGCAACTGCTTCAAAATTAAGTTTGAGTCGATGAAAGTTGGCTTTTTAAGTTTGGGTCTTACACCCGACTGCCAAAAGGTTGTTTTTGGTTTTATTTGTACTGGCGGCATTAAATGTGTCATTCTGCAGACTATAAAATCTATAAATACAGGCAGTTACTGTGTAAACAGTGGCAGAAAGGCCACAAGGCAAACCTTTGAAATCATTTCAGAAATTAAATATGTTAGCATTCCTTCTTTCTGCCCGAATGTCTCTTTACATTTCGGGGCAATTGTCTTTGTGAATAAAGCTCATATAGAAACCAGAGAAAATTTAATTACAAAAAGCACAGCTTGCAATAACTTTTAATGTTGACCAAACCACTAATACGAATATGTACATCTACATGATCACTAGATCCAAAATCTATCCTAATTGCCACTCCTGTGAATTTTGCCCAGGTGTGTTATTTTCTTCTCCTGAAGGGGGCGCTGCAGACTACTTTCTGAGCGCCACTGGCTCAGTAGGTACGAACTCATAAAGCTGTTCTCTCTCAGGGACAAGCATGAACACATGTTACGCCTAAGTAGTGATTTATTTAGCCCGGGTGAAACATTTTTAATGATATATATTTCTGTATGTTCTTCTACAGCTACAGCTATACTTTATCATGTTGAGTAGATTTATATTGAAAGAAGTAGATGAGATAAATAGCTGGAGACATCAGTTTAAACCAGGTGGATCATTAAAAAGTGTATTTTCTCTGGTTTCACTGATGCTGAGAGACCATTACTGACAGCTGCAGGCTGGATGTTTTTGTACTGTAGAAGAAGTTTTGGTCCTACGTGCATCAGGAGGTTTATCTGCGTTGAATATGTAACCACCAGCTGGCATGGCCTTGTGTGTGTGTGTGTGTGTGTGTGAGTCTGTGTGTGTGTGTGTGTGTTAAACCTAGCATTCGTGTCCTTTTCATTAATTCATTCTGTTGCTATGGCTTTACTTTCCATAAGGCTTCCAGTTCTCGTGGCAAACTCAGGCACTATTGCCACATCACTCTCCCTGTCCTACACACACACAAACACACACACGCACACTGAAAAATACACTCACAGACTCCACGGCCCAATTCACGGTGGCACAACACGGCAGTGAGCCAGAATAATTCAACATAATAATTAAATATGGAGGAGCCATGGTAAAGCTGTCCCTCAGGGTTCAGGAGTCAAACGGGCCCGAGCAGCAGTGTGTGTGAGCGCTGTGACCTGTAGTTTCAAACTCCTCCTGACACCATCCAAACACGTCAGCTCAGCATTTCACTCAGGGAGGAGAAGGAGGTAGCTTTTATCTGCTCATTGCTACTGCTAGAAAGGTCACTGCATGGTTCACATAGATCTGTAACCTTTGTATGTAAGGGACTAGTTTGTATACTGACAAATGAAACTGAATCTGTATTATAAGTCAAAGAAACGCCATTAAAAAAAAGGCACATGAGCATCCAAGTGCATCATAGGTCTCAAATTACCCCCAAAGAGTCCTGAAGGGACATTTATTAAACTGTAGCCTATTTCCGATTTATGTATTCCCACTGCATATCAGATTATCTGATACAAGATGTATGGTTCACATTCATTTCCACTACATCAAAGTTGTAATTACGTGCATCTGCATGCTTGTTAAGTTACAGTCAAAGCCTTTATTTCCTGAACATGCACATGTGAAACGTGGTCTGTCTTGTGGAAAGAGGAGAAGGAAAGAAACGAAAAGAAGCTTTCTTCAGAGTGCTTCCTCCCTGTCTCTTTTTCACCAAAAACCCATTTCCTGTGAGAAAAAAAAAAAAAAACCCACACACATGCGTTCACAGGGGATGGTCCCTTACACTGAGAGAGGTGAGAGAGGTGAGCACATGTAGATACGCACACTTGAGGAAACCTGTAAATAGGTCACATGTGTTTTCTGTTCTACATGACACATGCAGCTCGGGGCTTTGGCATGGAGGTGAAAGAAACAGTCTCTGAGCCCGTGTCGCTCTCCCGCTCGTCCATCGCACACATGCTCGTGCTCAGAGGTGTCCCACTGCGCAGGCAAACACAGATTTGGGGATTTCAGGTGCAGCTAAAGGCTTGTGATTGAAATTTGTCCTTCCTCTATAAGACTAAAAAAATATTCTTTACACGAGAGTAAAACTTTCGGCACATTTACATTTTTCCAGATTTTATTGAAAATCATGCAGGGTAATTGTATAGTCAGGGCAAATAAAATTAAAACATCACAGAATTGCTTTGTTTAGCAAAAATGTAAGAAACCGCCCTTTTCAGGCACAACAGCTCACAAGTTCTTCTACTTGACGTTTACTTTGCTTCCAGCCTTCAGTCCAGTCTACACTGAGGTAGCTGCATGGAGTGGAGTTCTTGCTTCTGTTTTTTGGGGGGTCTTCGTCTTGCAGTATAATGAACGCCTGGTTAATTAGGTTGTGTCACTGAAAAATACTGGAGAAGATCTGTCGAGAGTGAAGTGAAGGCCGCCGGAATGACGTGGACCCAGCTGAAGAGAACGGCCCAGAACACAGTCCATTGGCGTGATGTTGTTGCGGCCCTATGCTCCACCAGGAGTCTACAGGAAAATTGAATTGACTGAAAAATACAATGTTAGGCCTTTGGGTTTGCCGTTTGCTTTACACAAGTTTAGATACCATCAAGCTTCTGTGTTTAACAGTTGGTGTCACAACAGAAGAAGGACCATTTTTAACCTCTTCAATAGTATTTATTAGTCTAGAAGACTTTCTTCCAGTCTCCATTAACACACTATTTGGTGCCCAGGCAACCATATTTTGTTTGTTTTTTAACACTTTTTTTTATTGACACAAAAATTGCAAAACTTGCAGCACAAAGTCTTTTGTTCACAGCTGAAAAAGAGTGAAACCAAGATTTGCTTGCTTTGAAAACTGCTGAGTTTGAAGCTGTCGTCCTGACAGCCACCTATCACGTGATCGACTGTCTCTTGAAACTTGTCTTCTAATTCTGTTGTGGTTTCGGATTGACTGGAAAGCCTTCAGTCGAAGTTTCCTCCAATTCCTTTTCGATTGTAGTCACCTGGCTTTCTTTTTATTTGATTCTAAAGGAAAATGCTTAACTTTCAGTGGTTCTAACGATCTGACCATATGCATTTCTCTGCAAAAATCAAGACTCATTTGAGCTTGCATCGTTTTTTAAATCTTCTGTCGTCCCATTTTGGTGAGCTCGTGTGAATTCTGTTTGTAGTTGATGCTTCAAGATTCAACGTGTTGTGCGTTAAGAGATGATCTTCTACACAGCTTGGTTGTAATTAGTGGTTATTTGAGTTACTGTTACCTTCCCGTCAACTCCAACCAGTCTGACCTCTGACATCAACAAGGCGCTGAGAACTGACGCTTATTGGAATTTTCTCTTTTTCGGACCATTCTCTGCAACAGGGTCAGAGATGGCTGTGTGAGAAAGTAGATCCAGAAGATAAGCAGTTTCTGAAATACAGTTTGAACTTAAGCAGGTCATCTCGGCTATGTCTACATGCCTAAATGCTTAGTTTTGCCACCATGTGATTGGCTGATTAGATTTTTGCATTCACAAGGGGTTGAACAGTTGTATCTAAAAAGTGGCTGGTGAGTGTACTCATGCTACAGACAGAATCACTTAAAATGCTAGGATATAAGGATATAAGTTACAGCCTATTCTAACAGTGCTTTGACAGACAGTCTGAAGAAATCAATAACGTTCGGGACACATGTATTAGCTTCCAGATTGTAATTTTTGTCCACTGTTTATTAATATAACTCAGAAATCTGCATTGTTCTTTAGCTTTTGGTGATCTAAACTCTGTTTATAACCTCTTGAACCACTTCGGGTCATTCACTTCACTTTAACTGTTGAAATTTCAATAAAACTGGGGGTGTTCGGAAACTTTTGACCAGCCGTGCATGTCAGGTATGAGCATGTGTGTGCATGTGCGTACTTTTTGAGCAGATCACATGGTTGATAAAGCGTGCAATGGCTGGACGGGCGGATAGAATCGATCCAGACTTTTTGACCAAGTGAATCCTGAAGGATGTCCCAAAAAACTGAGGACTGGAAGAGGTTATACTGGGACACCTGTGACAGGTAATGGCAAATGTCTGAAAACTGCTCACAAGCCAGTGGGCAAGCTCACTTTTAGGTGTATTGTTTTAAGTAAAGGTGATATCCCATTTTGCCCTGTATTACCGTTATTATTTCTATTTGTACGTTTTACTGACTTTCCATACTGTTTCTGAATTTTAAAAAACAGAATAAAGGAATAATAAAAATAATATAAGATAGTACAGGAATGAGAAAAACCTGTCATTTTATATAATCTGCATTTTTATGAATGAGATTGCATCATAATATTAACTATTCATACATACTATAACTTGTGACCTTTAGAGTTTGTGCCAGTTTAATATCTTATTGACTTCATCATTAATTTCACTTATGCTCTTTACCATTATGTGCGCTACTTTTATGATACTTTTTTTTGTTATTATCCACTTTAAAGCACACTTTGTAGACCTAAATCTTTACACCAGTGCCTGGAAATTCTTCCAGAATAAAGCATTTTTACTCATAGCAAATGCGTGCAGCTGCTGTGATCATAAGACCGGTGACTAGTGTAGCAGTCAATTGGACAAACAGTTTGTTAATGGCCAGTGATCAGTAGCACAGTCTGATCTGCTGAAAGGTGAAAACTTGTTCGCTGTAAAATAATCTGACTCCATATTCTACCATCCACGGCTCAGGGCTGATGTCACGCGTGCTGTATATGGGTCGGGTAGGTGGGTGGGGGGATTGAAGCTGAGAAACTGAGAATTTGTGAATGTGTATATGTGAGCCAGCTGGACCCTCCCTGATCCTTCTGGACTTAGATCTACCTTTAGAGAAATAGGAGCGTCAGGGTGAAAGCCAACACTTAGTCAGCATCAGTCAGTACCTCATCTCTCACTCTCTCTAACCCTCGTGACACACACTCACCTCGTGCTCAATGCATGAAATGTGAAAGACATAATAACTCATATCAGATTTGATTAAAACTTACTTAACCAGTGCTGTATGTGTAGGAATAAAAGCAATATGTATATATAACTATTTAAAGTCAGAAGTGATTTTTATTTGGTTCTAATTATTGTGATAATTTTTGATGATTTGCATAGAGGAGTAAGACATCTCACTGCATTCTGCAACATTAAATAAACGATATTCGATACTGTTCGATATTAGTCACGAATCTGCTTCTAAAGCACTTCTTTCCCCCTCAATTTAGAAATAGCTATGTTTTAAGATTAAAAGAAACGGTCTACTCAACTTGCTCTTCAGCACAGATAATATGAGACAAAAGTATATGTACGTTAAAAAAAACTTTACTTCTGTTCATTAAAAGCAAAATCGCAAAAACAAGATTTACCCACAACGATCTATTCAGAGAAAATGTCCTGTTGCATGCTGGCCATTAAAAGTGGCATGATAAGGAATTGTGATGTATCAAATATATATGATCCAGGACAGAGAGGGCAACATCTGTGTAAAAGAAAGAAAATGTTAGCAAAAGGAGAAATATGAAATACGAGACAAGAACTTGTCTAAAAATAGAAACACAAGTCAAATAGAAAAAGGAAATTGAGATCTTCAACGATAAAACTCCAACCGTTGAGTTAAAAGCACAAGGGAAAGAAGACAAATATACCTGGAGTTAAAAGAAATAGAAGTAGAGCAGAAAGAAGCTGTGAAACAAAAAGAGATGAAGGAGCACAGGGTGCTGAAGAGAGATATGAATAACTACAGGAAGATGGAAACAAGTGGAGACAGTCGATGGTGGGAGAAAACCAAAAGAAATTTAACAGGTCTGTTGCGATTTAACAGGATGGAACAATGTGGAGGCTCAACTACACATATCAAGATCAGAGCTGAATAAAACTTTAAAGGAGCAGCAGGAAACCAAGCGCTGCTTTCTGATGAGAAGGCAGCAAGTGCAGGGCGAGGGATCAGCTGCCATACAGACAAAAAAATGAAGCACAGGCAGACAGTGATTAATAAAACACCACTGCTCAGCACGCTGTACCGACATTTTATTATAGTCCTAGTGTTTTGCTTGTTTATGATTGCTGTAGCAGGCATTTGCGGGGGGGGGGGGGGGGGGGGGGGTGAGACGACAGGGTATCCCGACACAGAGGAATTTTGGTCTCAGTGACCTTTTCACACACATCCCCATCAGCAGGATACGTCAGGCCAGATGATGCCCCGCGTGATTGCCACAAGCACGGAGAGCCAACTGGGCTGTGATGTCATAAACATGTGTAACCCTCCCCGACCCGAAAGCCCCCACCTCATCTCACCTCATTCACTTAACACCCAGCAGTGGAGCAGATCAGACTGGACTCTAAGGGACACGGTGGATGAGGCTGGGCTAATTTAGGGAGGAGGGTGGGGTGACTGGGGGTGAAACCGTTGTGCTGAGTGTCTCAGATGTCAGCCGTGTGCTTTATAATATTAAAGACACTTGGGCCGTGTGTGAAAGGGTGTGTGTAGCCATGTGTTTTGTAACTGTGTTGTTTATGTGCAGTGTATTTTTAGGTGACTGTATTTTCCACTCCTTGTGCAGCGCTCCAGAGCAGGGGAGAGGTGAGGAGGAGGGAGGGGAGGGGAAGCAAGGGGGACTGTACAGTAAATGAGGGGATCACCTGGTTCTTATATAACAATGTTCTTCAATAAAATATTTTAGGCCACACATAATTTAATTTATAGTTCATTTGTACTTCTGTGTCTTGATAATATGTATTTATTAGTATTTACTGAATGTCTAACATGTTTGTGGATAAATTTGGGAATAAAGCTTCTATCTCTCTCTCTCTCTATATATATATATATATATATATAGAGAGAGAGAGATACATATAGATACATGTATAGATATAGATATATATCATCCTAAGCATACCTTGTAGATAATTTTGCCACCTTCCCTTCTTTTATTGAGTCAAATATTACTGTGTGTTTTCATTTAAGCCCACAGTTGTGGCAAAAACTATTTACATACTTTTGTATATAGGAATATATATGTGGATCCAAGTCTGTGGCAATTTGTTAATTATTCATGACAGCATTCAGGATATCAGTTTCTTTCTTTCGCTGTCTGTCCCAAAACCATCAAGCTTGCAGACTGCAACCGTGTTGGTTTTGTGGTCTGTGATTTCATAAGCTTTCCACATGACGAGCACGAGAGCTGCTGCACTGATGAATGAAGAAAGCAGTCGCATACAATGAGAGCAGGCTTCAGTCACATCCGCTGGACAAACACTGAACATGACACTCGCACATAAGTAATGAATAACTTCACTCGCTGCCGACTCCAGCTATAAATTAGAGATGATTAAACATCATCTATCTCGGCCGCTGTGCTTACCATTCATCTAAATGCTTTCCTAAAGGGCTGTTTTAAAACACTGTCCGGTAGGTTTCTCTTAAATTAAACCTGCTATTAGAGAGGAAGCCGGCTGTAAACACAACACTGACATATCAGGCTACCGTATAAGGCTGTTACAAAACGGTCACCAGTTTACACATTCAGCAGATATGGAGCAGTGTTTGTGTTTACCACACAGTGGCCTCCAGGCCTGAAAAATGACGTGAAAGGGCTAAAAACTGCACTTCTGCTAATGACCACTTAAAGGCTTGTTTCCCAAATTAAATTACACACCATCAGGCAAAAATAATCACACCAATGGTCTGGTGCTAATAATTATCTTGGTCTCTATAATTATGTACAGGTATAATTCTAACTTCCCCCTTCATAAAAACTGCACATGGTTACATATTTTATTCATCCCCTTCTTAGATTAATGTTTGAAGTTAGGATTAAGATGGGTGCGCTGAATAAGCACAGTGAATTTTAGCCGCTAGTTTTTTGATAACTGCAGTCACTCAACTAAATATACTGACTGTGTCTGTATGGCTTGTGCTTACTGAAGCATTTCTAATTCTGCTGATTTTTTTTGCAAATAACATGGCTCCTTTAAATTAGTTAATATAGGTTAGTGCACCTTTAAGGGTAAATTCAAAGTCATTAATTCTTTACCAACCATAAACACAAATTTTCTGGCATGCAAACATCATTGTGTAGCCCCTTTATGTTTGAATCTCAGAATGAGTAATTTGCATTTTGTAGCTGTCACATTCATTCAGCTATGTACATCAGACAGGTTACTGCATGCTATCTGTGTATGCATGCAGCAGGTGAGGTGAACATTGGGCCATCCCAAGTTTTCAGAGAGCGGAAGTCCTTATGGAACAGAGACGTAGTGTGCATCACGTTCTCATACACGGCATACCCCCAGAGTCAAATATAAACCAACATATGACCAACACTGATGCTTTGTTTGTGGATGGATCTCATGATTTTATGGCCACCGTGCTCGGATGATTTTATATAACAGACTTTTACGAGTATTTCTTGCATTTCACTTTTGGCCTGTAGTCAGATTTGTCCACGTGGATGCGAGGAATGCTTGCTGAACTCATTTACAAACTGCAATGTTATTCATAATTCTCCAGCACAGACAACACTCAGCTAACCTCTCAGTAAGTATCTCGCTGTGAGCCAGCAAGCAGCAGCTGCATTTTTGACACACTACCCTGACTTATATGAATGAGTTAAATGAGCTTGTCCCCTCTTATTGAGTGAAACTGTCATTATTATCCAACCTACACATCTCTTTCCCCATCAAGCTGCTGTACACTTGAGTAGAGAGTTCATGTTTAACATTCAACTGTAAATCAGGAGTAGTATTTCAGAGAGGGGGTCTTACAGGCATGAGCATGTGTAGACACATCAGAGCCCGGCAAGCAAAAGGCAAGCCAAGTCCACCATATCTAATGTCTTGTAGTTTACATGTTAGGTAAGGAGTGGGTTTGTCAGGGTGGTTTGGGAGGAAAGAAAAGGGGAAACTTCCAGTGTATGACGGTACTTGCATACTTCATACTTGCATAGTGTATAAATTTTGGCAAGGTCATGTTGTAAATCATGTCGATCACATCAGACATATGTGCTTGATACATTTTTGAATTATTACTCAAGTTCTGTTCATTCATAAATGCACAAGTCGGTTTTTATATAGTTTAATTACTTTGTAACAGCTTAACAGACTGATAAAGAGGCCCAGCTCTGACAGTACCCTAGACTCCATAGAGGAGGTGAGTGAGAGGAGGATGTTAGCTATGCTGATGTACTTTATAGGCAACACCTCTCACCCCCTGCACGAGACTGTGGAGGCCCTGACCAGCAATAGACTTTGTAGGACACACAGGTCGAAGTGTGTAGACAGAGGAAACATGCAATAGTTACCGGCAAGAAAAAATAACAATAAAACTTGGTCACACTTTCTATTACAGCTCGGTAATAAAGTGGTAATAGTAGGGTAATAAGGCCAAAGCAAGAACATAATAATGTGGTAATTTCTAAGTTATTACCACTCAATGACCAAAGCAATAGTCAGTTATTATCATGGTGGCAACATGGTTAAATTGAGTAAATTACTGTATTTAGCAACAGTAAATAGTAGAAATTGATTTATTTGTATTTATTTATAAACATTTGTTTTTACTTTTACATTTTTGTAATATAGCCTTAATTTCCCAAGGGTGAGATTAATAAAGTCTATGTCTATGTCTACAGTTGAGTTCAGCGTTTCACACTTTCATTAGCATAGAAAAGCTAAAGTTCTGCTAAACCAGTTGAACATTTGAAATAAAATCTTTGTTTAATGAAATATTTTCCAGCATCACAGGGTTTTAAGTGAAACTATGAGAGAATTTTAAAAGTGAAAATGTTTCTTTGGGGAACAATTCACACGCTGTGCTTCATATATTTATACTCACACTTGCTTTCAAATGCTTTCATACATGTCAGAAACTGAGCGTGGAACCCAGTACACCGAGTACACCAGGATATTTGATAAATGCTCAAATGAAATGCCTCTAAGTTGTACATATTTGCAGCAGTTACTCTTCACAACTTCCTCATCCTCGTCCTTACACCTCACTGCTCTGGGCTCCCGCTCGGCCCCGCTGCTCGCCAGTTGCTCGCATGAATAAATGGATGAAAAGCAGGGCAGGTAAAACAAACCCACAGTTACAATCTGCTGGGGCAGAAAAAAATGCAGACTTGCAGATTCTTCTCACAGACTTTTGTCACGGTGAATGACTGATGACAGTAAGCACGATACACATGGCAGTTGAGGCATATGTGTGTGTTAGCCACGAGCTCAGGACTTGAGCCGTTTCTCTATATATTATTAAGAGGCTGAGAAATACACGAAAACACTGAAGCTCGTCTTGTTTAGCAGACAACTCGTTATTCTTTGATGAGAGTGTTTCATATTGATGACTGTGTTGTGAGTCAGTGATTTGAAGCCAAAGAGGAATAACTTTTATTCCACTTCTTGTTTCGGGAACTTAACAATGACCTTTCGCATGTGCTCACATATATGGTTTAACAGTTAGACTGGATTAGTCACAGATTTAAGAGGTTAAAGACAGAAGTCCTGGCTCCAAGTTATAGTTGGATGTCACATCTAATATCATCACATGGACAGTGAAGCTCTATTATTCATGAGATCAATGCTGAGATTCAACCAGGCCTGATATATGGCAACCTGCCCCCCTCCACCCCTCCGGCTCTTCCCTCAATCCCTCCATTGTACCTCGTCAATATGTTTCAGAAGATTATTTTTTCTCTTTTCTGCTGATTTCTGCTCATTATGAACATGATAACTGAGGGTGTTCACCTCCAGAGAAGAGTGGAAACCAGTGCCTGGCTTGAGTGTGCAAGGAATGTGGAGGAGAATGAGGCGGCAGGGCACAGGGTAACAGTGCTGGGTGAATGGAAGACATCAGAAGCATTACCAGGGAAGAATAAACTTGCTGAATGCTACTCACTTTGTAGATAAAGATCAAGTTCCTTTGTTTGAAAAGACAGGTTTGTTTTATAGATGCATAACTCCAAACTTTTTCTTTTTTTCTTTGAATTTCATTACAAATTAAGGGATTTCACAACTTTGGGAAAATATAAAGATATGTTATCTGTCTATCTTACAATGTTCTACATTTATATTACATTAAATAAATCAACAACTCTGTAAAAGTCAGAGTTACTCAGATATTAAAAGAACAATATTATAATTCCTTTCCACGAATACTCCCACGCTCAGCGTTCCACCTACACACAAATATTTGTATCTTTCCATGTGGAAAACACATGTGCCGGGAGCCAGACTGACAGGAAATATGCCTGCATGCTACAATATGCCTCCAAAGCGTCAATGAATATGCCGACCTTTCAGTACAATAACCTCACACCATGTGAAAATATCATCTGGGAAGGCCTGCTGTATCAAATACTATAGAAAATGGCATTAATGCCACACTTGAGTTTTGGCGCTGATAATGGAAACAGCGATGGGATCACACTAGAGGCAACACTCACTGACATGTTGGCCTTTAAGGCCGTGACTACGCAGTAGTCATCAGTTGTACTCAGTGCTCAGTCTGCACCCATCTACATTTCTGACTCTTTGGTGTCGTACACAGTTCTTACTTCACTGATAAGAGCTGTCTAAAGATATGGAAACAGCTGTCAAAGTATTTGAAACCACCTTTGTAGTACAGTAAGTGTCACATTTTGTCGTGATAAGACAACATGAAGCAGGGTTCCTCAGCTGGTAATTAACATGTGCTTCATTTAATCAAGCATTTCACCTGAACTATCAGTGAGTCTCAGTTGTCACTATGCAATGTATGCATTTTACCTGATAATCAAAACAAGTATTGAGGTTAAATATTTAAGGATCAAATTTGTTCTTCTGGATTTCTTAGTTTTTTGCATATTAGTCACACTAACATGTTTCGGATCATCAAACAATTTTAAAATGAGATAAGGATAAGGTGAGCAAATGGAAAAATGCCGTTTTGAAAACTTTCATTTAGTGAAGGAAAAAGGGAAATCCAGGCATAATTACTGCAGACCTGATCTCAAAAAGCAACGCATTTTGCCACCATCTAAAGTAACTCAAAAACAGATGAGAAGCAAAGTCCTTGACATCTATCGATCTGGAAAGCGCTACAGACATTTCTACGGCTTTTGGACTCCAGTGAACCATAGTGAGAGTCATAATCCACAAATGGAGAAAACGTGGAACAGTGGTGAAGCTTCCCAGGAGTGGCCGACCTACCAAAATTACTCCAAGAGTGCATGGATGACTCAACCAGAAGGTCACAAACGAACACAGAACAACATCTAAAGAACTGCAGGCCTGACTTGTCTCAGTTAAGGTCAAAGTTTATGATTCAACAATAAGAAAGAAACTGAGCAAAAATGGCATCCACAGGAGAGAGTTCCAAAGCAAAAACCACTGCTGACCAAAAAGATCACACAGGCTCACATTTGCTAAAAAATATTCTGTGGATGGATGAGACAGAGGTTGAACTTTTTGGAAAGTCTGAGTCCCGTCACATCTAGTGCACATCTTTCACAGAATTTTATAAAAAGGGCATCAAACCAGTGGTGCAGTCGAGTTATCCACGAGGACAATGATCCAAAAACTCAAGCAAATCCACCTCTGAAGGATTCAAAAAGCAAAATGAAATGGCGTAGTCAATGTTTGGACTTAATCCAGATTGAAATGTCGTGACTTTAAACAGACAGTTCTTACGCTCAAAAACCCCAAAGTTGCATTAGTTGCATTATCTTTAATTATCTGAAACATTTAAGTGCGATAAATGTGCAAAAAACTTTGAAATCTAATATGAAAGAAATTAAAAAGAAGGAGAGAGTTGTACACACATTTTTGCAGACTATTCCTGTGTAAACTGCCTTAATAATCAAGTGTTAACTGGGTTTTATATCAGTATCTTATACCCATGTTGCCCTTACCCTGAGAACTACAACCCAGAGTTGTAGGCCCTGGGAACTACAACATCAGCATGCCTGTGTGTCAGCGGCCTTGGCTGTGACGCCTCTGAAAGAGTGCGTATGTGGTGGTCTGAGCTTCCTGTGCTTGGACGCACGGGCAGTGATGTCAGCGCACAGGCTGCAGCCGTGGTCAGTGAAGTCGGGCGGAGGTTTGGGACTGTGTGGAGCTGCAGCAGCTGGAACAGACTCCCGAGGGAGAGCTGAGAAAGTGGCCACAAACCTCCCCCCAAAGGACTCAGCCAGAGCCGGAGAGAGGGGATGACCCTGAGTGCAGCATGTTATTAGTGGATGTATTGTGATGCTACTCTCTCTTTGTGCGCCGCGTTGTTCTACGTAGTCGCTAAAATCATCTTGTCTCTGTTTGACCGTGTGTGTGCAGCATTGCGCACAGGAAGCAGTGGTGACGCTGTCACACCGCCCACCATAGATATTACAATGGAAGGCACGAGAAACTCAGCAACCCTACACACCTTCTGCCCTCCAACACACACATGGAAAACTACCATAGAGCTGTGCTGTGGTTGCACTGGCCAGCTGGTGGGTATATTCACTAACGTGGCTCAATAAAGACTGAGTCAGGACGCGTTCATCTTTGTATGTGTGTGTGTCTGTGCGTTTGTGTTTGAGGACAGTGAAGGGATGATGGCAAAGCAAAGTGGTGCACACACTCGGATGCGTCTCTCTTGACACATGTGAGGATAAACATTAATTTACTTGACTGACGTTAACACCCTGTTGAGTAAACAGACACCCTAACACACACAACTGCGACAACGTACGACAACCCCTGCACCTCAGGTCCATCTGAAGCCATCTGGTGAGCGAGAGGCCCAACAAACAGCACCAGCTCAGGGTTCAGAGCAGTCTTGCTACATCTCTCCCAAACATACAAAACATACCAGTATTGTAGTTTAAAGGCCCCTAAATTGTCAACAATGCTCGTTGTCATGCTCCACGGGGAAAGAAACGGAAAGACACAGGTCAGATAAAAAATGTTAGCACACTGTCACCCTCAAGGCCAAAGACTGAAATCCACTGTTGCCAAACTTGTGGCTACATAAAACTGTTTGCTTGCCAAAATGTACATCCTGGTCAGAAATGAGGGCGGTACATTCTCTCCGTCCTGTGCCAGATAAAGTCCAAATGGGGAAGCAGTGACTCGGTACAAAGTCCTTCAACTCCTTTGACACAATATTAGAACACAGTAAAGATGAGGAGAAGAAAAGCCATAAATTCTAAATCATAAGTCCACAGTAGTTGGTCGTAATAAACTGCATACAAAAACTCTAGTAACTGTAAAGAGATCTGCTGCATGACACCTGGCTCCAGGTTCTTGTGCTTAGTTCCAAAGTCATGACATATTAAAACAGTGTTTTAGATTAAACATAACATTATTTTAGATAAAGTACAGGAAAGAGTAAAACATTTACCATCAAGGATGAAGAAGATTAAGTAATACTGCATGACCAACTCAATAATATCTTGAGCTGAAAAGTGAAGCCATTGCAGATGTGCCAAAAAATTGCAGTTTGTCTGGTGGCCACTTGAGACTTGCCCCAAAAGCACATGGATCCCCTTTAACTTCCATCATGAAATGCTCAATTTTACAGCATTAAAAAGCAGATTTACAGCCTGGTACAAAAAATGTTTGGGCTTCTATTGATAGTTTCCCCTTTTCATGATAACTATGTAGGGGGCTGACACCTCTCACTGTCAGCAGATACAGTCATGTGAAAAGTTCCATAGGACTTTATACAGTCCTGTGATAAACTAAGTATACCCTTCAAGTTCATGCACAGTTAGGAGACAACTGAATAAGTATGCCCTATCAGGAAGTGTTGCCAGGATACAATTTTGTTTTCTGTCATATATTCACTGTTACAGAGTTGAATCTTCATATTTAATTTTGCCAAAGCAATCCCTGTGAGCCAAAAAAAACAGTATTTAGACTTTCTTGTCAAGGAGAGGGGAAATCCTTTGTATTTTATCTTGGTACACAACACAGAAGAACCACCCACCACCGGCTGTTTAAATGTTTAGTTTGTGAGGGGCAGCTGATCAGAAGAAAACTGGCTCAAAGTAGCTGTGAAATGGTTTGTTTTGGACAGTGGATGAACTGATAGGCTGCACTAAGGCCCAGGTAAGGATAAGGATTACTTATGATTATTTAAGTAAATTACACAAATGAAAAAAAATGGAGGGTAAAATGAGCATAACAGGTTCCTTTAATCAAAACAGGATTGATGTGGTGTATACTTTCTGTTCCTGTTTACCAATTGAAATGTTGTTGTGGTTATTGCTGCACTAATCAGTCATGATTTCATCTCCACACTTTATATACTAGTTTCAACTGCACACAACGAACTGAACCAGCGTCTCAATAAAAACAGTGAGTTGCAGTGAGCCGCAGGCAGGGGGATTACAAAAGCCTATTGAGGCAAAAAAAAATACTCTGAGGGGAAAAAATGTTAAAAACTCTCACATGAATGGCCCAGTGGGATTTTGTAATAGTGTGAAGCAAGCATAAGCATTTAGTATCTTCCCCACCTCCTAGGCAAAAGCTGATCAAAACACTAAGTTTTGGACGTCATGATTACATGAGAGAATGTGTGTCAGCACACTGTGTGCAGCTCTTGCGTGTGTTCCAAAAACTCTAAGAATTTTGTTTTTACTCCTCATAAATTCCTGAACAAATGTGATTGGATGCGTAAATCGGTTAGTGAGGGCTTGTGATGTGTACACTGACAGACAGTGAAACAGTGCAGAGTGGGCAGTGGTAATATTATGCATCAGAAACCCGACTGGCAAACCCCAGTCGCATTATTTGTCCTTCTTCTCATCTACGGCAAACTCATCACACAAACTACGATCATTGTGCTTTCTAGATTTGTACTTCTCTTAAATTTAAATGTCTAATTTATAATCAAACAATTAAGTTAACTGATCATCAATACATGTGACCACCTCTGCAAATGGAGAGGTTTTGGCAGTTTGCAGGTTTGGAGCATTCAGGTATGTTAACACAATGCCACTTCATGAAAGGTTCATGACAGATAAAAGGGGAGGTCCCGTGGTTGTCCGTTGCAACCACGGGACCTGGTCGTCTTGCAGTCACTGAGTCGACCATGAACTCCTCTGTATCACAAAGTATTGTTGAGTCACATGTGACGCCATGTGTCATGCAACAGAACAATGATCCCAAGCACAGCAGCAAATGAGAAAGAAAAGAATCAAGATGTTGCAGTGGCCCGGTCAGTCTAACGGCTATCATCCAATCAACTTTATTCAAATGCTCCAGCTCAGCCAATTAAATGTTATTAAATGTTATGCAAATATCCCGAGAGTTCATCATCCAGATGCAAGAGATGTTGATCATTGAGGTGAATAATCAACCTGGTGTGTACAAACAAAGTCACCACTGCCAATCAAAACTAGCTAGCTTACTTCGTAATGATTGGTTACTGTTGCTACGGCAACTGCGCAAGTAAAGATATCTCCCAAACGTTAGGAAAGCTCACCATCAGACTCTGAAGCATCACATCTGTTGCTTCCTTGTGAATCCTGCTAGGAGTATCAGAGCGCCTCAAACAAAGGATTTCCAACTACATTTATACTCTTAAAACCAGCAGTTACTCTGGTCTTAATGGGGACTTTGACGCCTCATGTTCTTGGACCTAAATATTTTTGTAATGTGCTGTGGCTTCACTGTATTTGTCTATTTTATTACTTTCTTGTGTCCACACTACACTGCATTAGACAAGTGTTTTTAAGAGTCTGTCATTGGGCTTTCTAATTCCTGACTGATGCCCTTAAAGGCAGAAATGCTGTACTCACCTCTGCAGAAAATGGGGCATGTACTTGTAGTGTTGTGGGCCTGTGAGTAGTGAAGCTGTAATTGCTCTGTTGGTATTTTTGTACCTCTACTAGATGACTTTTTTTTTATGTTTCTTTACATTTCTTATTTCCACTGTTGTTTTCCATGAGTACCGGTGGGTTCGGTTTGAGGGATACCAGCAGAGCCCCAGTTGTTTCCTTTTTTCTAAACTTGAAATTTTGTTGAAAAGTATCAGCGGTACAGCTGAAAACCTGATGTGATCAAAACTAAGCAATAAAAAAGTTTGCCTGGAAAACAGCTGGATCACTGCAGTTGCCACTCTGCCACTGAGAATGACAAAGATCCTCAGTGAAGAACAGGTTTCACATCTCTCTGTAAATTTGAAGTGCAACTTATCAGAAATACATATTTCAGTCCAACTTTAACACCATCTTAGCATCACTGGATGATGACAAAAAGGTTTTGTGCATTGATTTCATTTTTAAATGAGGTGTTTTACAATGATATGCAGACACAGATGCACATTTTGCTACCTTTTACAAAGGCTTTTTCTTCCATCCGTGGCCAGGAAGCTCAAAAATACTCGGGGGGGGGGGGGGCTTCCTTTAATGAGTGTAGATTTTCAGGTCTGACACTTCTTTTGTCCAATTTCTTTAGATTTCTTTTAAAGACATACAGCATGCCATGTCGACATATGGCAAGCTTTCAACTAGTGCTCTCTGGGAATAACCTCGAAATACAATGTTATGCCTGTCAAATTGTTATTATAAAACTGGTCCTTTGATAGGTTTTTGTTATGTATAGATACAACACTGAATGATTCATACGTACCTGCTGGAAAAAGAAAGAAAGAAAAAGAAACAGGTAGAAGGACTGGCTTAAAATGAAAAAGCAACCAATGTAAAAAGGAAAACTCTGGACTTTCAGAAATCCTGGAGAACTGTTGCTCAAGACCACTTTTGACAAGAAATTACAAGAAGGTCCAGCTACTCTGAAGCAAAATCTGAAGAAATGACCTTTGTGCAATACTCCGTGATAACATGTTCATGGGGACCAACCATACTTTTTCTTTAGTGACATTTTTCTTTTGATAAGCTGCTTTCATAACATACAATATTGCAAGTGTTTTTAGCTAGGTGTGTAAGTTTGTGTGTAATCCCTGATCACATTTAAATCCCTCCACTTATCTCACCAGTTTTTCCTGTCCTCTGTCCTGTTTAAATCCCTCTTCTCTTCTTTCATCTTAACAGCAGACAGATCTCTGAAAGAGGAGGTCTCCCCTTCTCTTTCAGAAAAAGAGCGAATGCAGTCAGAGCACAGAGGAGGGAATGTCCTGAAAGTGCCAGTGTGAAGGGTGGAGGGTGGTTGGAGCGTGATGAGGCTGAGTTTACACAGGAACATGCTAGAGGATAAGGCGTGTTCCCTTTGGCAGCACAGTGCAATCCACCGGTGCCATCTGATGCCTGCACTTGTGACGGTGCAACAGTGTGCAGCAGACACTGAGAAAAGATCCGGCAGCTATAAATAGGCTGTGTGCTAAAGAGGCTCGTTGTAAATATAGTGCCCTGGTGTGGTTTCACTTTACACCCCTCCGCCGCCCCACACCCTCTTGGTCTCAGCCCCAGCTTCTACTGGACTTCTCTTAACAGTTTCATTATGCCAGAGTGCGTCATCAGCGCTGGAAAAAAAGTCTTGAAAACACAGGAAGAAAGGGAGGAAGAAAGAAAAGAAAGACAGGAGCTGGCAGTGATGTTGTTGTGGGACAGATTACGCTCTGTGTGCATGTGTGTGTGTGTGTGATGTAATGTAACTGAGGCCAGGCTTCCCCAAGTCCTCTGGTGTCTGCAGGTTTGGGAAGCTTCTCAAAAGTACAATAGAACAAGTGTTAAGAGGAATTTGATCCTCTTCTTTAGTCTCTTCTTTTTTCCTCTCTCCTCTCCTCCCTTCTATTCTTCTTGCCCCAGTGATTCTCTTCATCCTTTTGATTCCCCCTTTCTTTTTCTGCTACCTCCCCCCATCTTTCTTCCCATTCTTCTTCTCTCCTCTTTTCTCATGCCTACACCTTTCTTTTTTCCATTCCCTCCCTCTCTCCTCCAGCCTCCTCCGTTGTCAACCACACACTCTCCCTCATCTCCTTTTCCTGTCTTTTACTTTAATCTATAATTTCATCTCTGCTGTCCTCATTTTCAGTTTGTTCTCTTCTACAAACCTGTTGAGAGAGCGCTTTGCTGGGTGTGGTGTGGTTTGTGTGTAGGCAAACTCTACTCACTGTATCCACTGTTTGTGTTTGCGTGTGTGCATGTGTGCGTGTAGGTGACTTGCTCCTATCGCATATAAAATCCTTCCTATGACATCACACAGTGACGTCTCTTGACATTCAAATGTCCGCTAAGCCAGCCTGTAAGCAAACAGTGTTGGTGTGTGTCTGCAGTTAAGCCCTTGCACATCTGGCAAGGATTTTCATGAGTTTTTTCCTCTTTGTTCCTTTTTCAGCCTGAACAAGTGACTTCTTTACAAGAGAAAAGTCAGAAACACTCTGTCTCTCAAGCGCATACACACAAATGCACACATACACACTATGTGACGCAACAGCCACTGGTCATTTTCCCAAGGTCCTGTTCTCAGAGCGGACTGACTGGAGGCCTTTGTCTGAGCTCACTTTAAAAATAAAACTGGAGCAGGATTACCACGCATACACACATACACAGAGAGACTCACACACACCAACCCTCACTCACTCTTTGTGCTTGAACTAAGCCTGACCCGAGGTGGAAAAGGAGCCACTGCCAGCTCATGATGCTGTTTAAGTGAAGTTTGTGTGTGTGCTGCCATACTGTATTCATATGCACATTATTCCACTCAGCCTCCTCCTGACAGTGTAATTACGGGCTTGTCCATGTGCACATGAGCACAAACACACACATGTGGCCTCAAACATGATCACACCACCTGTCATTTTGCTGCTGTGCTCAGAAATATGATCTCTAACAAATTATAGGAGCCAGATTAAAACGGCTGAGGAGGCTTGCCGGTTTCTGGTCTGATGTTATTTATTGATCTGAAGTAACATCATGAATTTCCTGTCACTTTACATGCTTGCATGCCAGCACTGTCAGCTGAATCACAACATCATCCTGGGATGACCTGATACGTGAGTGCTGAGGGTGCATACCCTGTGGCCACAGATACCTTCAAGCAGCGAGTGCCCAGTTCTATAACTGTTTAACACACAACCTGACTGCATGAGACCGCTTGCTCCCATTCCCCACTTTCTGGTCTCTCTCAGCTAAACAAATCTATTAAATGCTAACATGCAAAACAAGTAATGATTACAGTCAGGGAAAAAGAAACTCAGTTCAAATGTTTTATGGTTTAGGATATACTTAAACAAAGTCAGCCTTCCCAAGACATTAAATATCTATCACACTCTGTTATTCCAGTGTAGAATCCATCAGAAAACCAAGTGCAAGCTTAATGCTTCCGTGGGGATTAAGAGGATAAGAGCAGCCACTTGCTGCTAATCGAATGCACTCGATTAACTGAACATCAGTCAGTGTGAGCACCTCTGTAAAAGCAAATTATTCAGGTATCTGTTAACACAATGCAAGGAGAAAAGACATAAGCAATGATATAAGAGAAGCAACTGCAAGGAAAATTATTCATAAGTGGAAAACATTCAAGACAGCTGCCAATCTTCCTAGAACTGGCTGTCCCAGCAAATTCACTCCAAGGTCAGACTGTGCAACACTCAGAGAAACTGCAGAAAACCCAAGAGTTACATCTCTACATACAGGCCTCAGTTAGCATGTTAAATGTAAAAGTTAGTGAGAGTAGAAAGACCGAACAAGTATAGAAGGAGAAAGCTTTTTCTCTCTAAAAGAAACATCAGAGCACGGCTTGGCTGTCCTTAGCTTACTTAAAAAACTTGAGGCTATCATGAAGAAAGGTAAGATACTCACTAACAAGGCCAAGAATTTTCTGTTTCTCTGCCTTCAGTTGTCAAAAGTAATATATTTTTAAATTCCACAACAAAAGATGCTTTTTTAATTTGTGATTTTAGAGATAAATACCACAGGTGTGTCCTGTGTCGTTATCCGCAAATTATCTTTAAAGTACCAGCACTTACACTTCTATCTTTGATGCACTCACTGGGATTTAAACCCTTCACTGTAGCTTGTTCTGCAAATTGAGAAAGACTGTACTAATAACTCAAGACGCACTTCATTAATTCACTTTGTCTGCTAACTCAGAAATCCCTTTACTTCTCCATTAACTTCACTTCTGCAAACACCGCAGCCACAGCTGAATCCTTGCCTTCTGAAGATCTTCAAGAGTGCACCCGAAGCTTTGCCACAACAAAAGATAAGAGATAGGAACAGTCCATAGATCATTTGAATTTTGTCTGCAATTTTTCGTTTTGGTATCTTTTATTTACTCATATCATACTCATATCATATATCTTTTATGTAAGTGATCATTCTTTCTTTAGATTATTGTTCATATTCATCTCTTTCTTTAACTCTTAAATTCTGATTTTCCGCTAACTGAAATAACAGAAAAAATATTAGTGAACAAAACGCTTCACAAGCATTTTCACTTCTTTTTAGTTCCTCTGGACCGTGCCCCTTACCCTATTTACTTCTTCCCTGGATTCACATTTTATGTGCTCCTTGGCAGGTAGGCTGTTCAGCCAAATCACAAGGCAAACCCTCCTCAGGACACTTTTCTAGGAGGCAGAGAACATCGAGGACATTCGAGGGAGACACCTGCTGAATCAGGCGCTTCTACGCCACAGAGTGTGATGGAAAATGATCCACTAATATCAGCAGCACAGCTATTAGTGTCCTGTACAAACTTACTACCTCCTATTAATACTGTAACCCGGCACACACATGCTGCTCTATAAATGCACCCTCACGCAGTGGCTGTCACACATACCTGATCTGGTTTCAGAAGCACAAACCTTCCCAGCAACATATTATACAAGCAAGCACACTGACCCACACATGCAGGCACACACACACACAAACACACTAGCTGGCCATGCCTCTCAGTAGTGTCCCGTTCAGCAGACACTTGAAAGGACACCCTAGAGAGGAGTCCTTTTCACAGTAATAGTGCCGGGCAGCACTTAGCGCGAACCCGGTGGCTCTCTCCCACTGTAGTGAAGGGGATGAGGGTTCTCAATTCCACAGCAGCCCACTCTTCTCTTCCCACTGAGTGGGAGAAGAAGAGTCTTTCATGGGCACAGTACTCCACCGGCTGTACACTCCAAAGCACTCACTCACCTGTCGTCCACTATGGAGTGCGAGATCTCAAATTTGAGTGAACAAGCAAGTGGGAATTGCTGATGAGTGTGAAATATTTCTGATTATATTCAGATGGTTCACACTCAAAATGCTGGAAACTCAGCTGCCACAGCAGAATGAAAACATTAAAAAAGGCTCTCCACACACAGATGAGTGATAAAGTAAAGTAAATATACAAAATAGGGTTTAAGCGCATGGATAACATCAGTGTTTCTTGGAATAAACGCTACAAGTTTGCAAAACACTTCTTAAGGCATGAACAATCCCTTCAAGAAGATATTTTTTTGTCTGGTGTTTTGGGACTTGAGCGCTATCTCAAGTCCCATCCATACACAAATCAGTTCGCTCATCGTCCATCCTTTTGTAGCCGATATTAATGCGCACCCTGATGTTTATTTTTCGACAAAAACTGCTGCAATACTGTGCAACGAACTTTCAAATTGTTTCTTCAAAGATGGGGACCACATCTACAACCATTCGTGGTAACAGGCAGGTCAAGGCATCATTTGCGACCTACCCAAGGGAGCAAGAAAACAGAGTTAAGATTTGTGCAAATGTTTAATGTGTTAAAAATATTTTTTGGATTCACCCATTCTTAATGCAGCCGTTCACGCCAACCACATAATTTCGCCGGATAAATTTGCGGCATTTATTTTTCTTAAATCAGACTCGATTTTTCGAATCCAAATACACAGATCTGACGAATCAGATCGCTACATTTGTCAAGAAGTGCACTCATACCTCAAAATTGCTCTGGTTCTGAATACACAATGTTATAGAAATAGTAAAATAATTCTATTTTTTTTACCTCAGACACACAGTTAAATGTTGCTGCAGGTCAATTGGCTCATTGAAATGATTCATCTGCCTCCTCAGACGTGGTCCCAACTCTGCTAACACAAGCTCAAACTGCCACACTGACATCCTGAAGTAAGTATCAAGCCGGTTGTCTAAGCAGCTTGGAAAGAAAAGCGTCTGGACTTCTTTAAGTTGCTTGAAGACGTTTCACCTCTCATCTGAGAAGCTTCTTCATCCCTCTTGGGGAGACACTGCCACAGAGCTTAAATCTGGGACTCTCCACCATTTGACCCTAGAACTGAAGAAGCTTCTCGGATGAGAGGTGAAACATCTTCAAGCAACTTAAAGAATTATATAATACTTATATTCAGGTTTCAGAGAACCTCATAGATTTGAAAGAGGAATTCAAAAATTCCTGCACAAATAGTGACGTAGTTGCTGCAGGAAAGCAATTCAGCTGAAACCTTACTGTTATGTGGGAATACAACCAACATACAGCTCAGCCACTTGTGCCGCATCCCAAAGAAACACAGATAGGTAAGTACTGCCCAGCAAGTGAAATTTTATATACTAGGAATTTTAAGCTTGCATGCAATGTGATGTTGACGCTGCAACAGGCTGGTGACCTGTCCAGGGTGCACCCCACTCACCGTGTGACAGCTGCGATAGGCTCCTCCGCTGGGGGTTGTCCCAGCTGTACTGTTTAAAGTTTTGGGGGTCAGAAATCAGATCTTTGTGGCTCAATTCACAGAGAACAGTGAATACTGAAAGAGCAGCACAGGTCAGCCGATCCCCGCCTGGACACAAAGAAAAATCCACCAAAGCTCACAAAACAAATATTTTTGACTTGTTGCCCTTAGTCATTTGTTTCTCCACACTGCACTGCTATACCCAATTTTAGGGGTCCCCAACTTGCCAAACACTACTTTAACCCCTGCAGGCATTTACATTAAAAGTTCTCCAGAACGCAACACCCCACCAATGGTCAACACTCCAGACTGGAGTTAGTGGAGGCGAAACCCTTAGGCTAACAGCTACCAGCTCCCTGTGAATTAAAGTGCCCATATCCCTAAGTTTCAGGCTTTATAACATTTTAAAAGATTCATTAGAATTGTAAAAGCCCCAGAAGGAACAAGAGTTTGAAATTAGCAGTAGCCAAAAACTCAAATAGATTAAAAACAAAAACATTTGTTTCCTGTAGATTTGTTATGAAGGGAAAATCAGCTAAAGACACCAAACCTGTTTTTGTAGCAGCCTGTAATCATGGTTTCATACTGACCTTAAGGAGGTTTTTATAGGGATTGAGCTGCTTTTGGGGACAGCCTCAAATGCTCATTTTGCTTTTTTTAATCTCCCATTTGTCAAGTTTTTGCACAGAAATGCCTTTAGGACGAACAGCGACCACAGTAATCGAGGCAGAATATTGCTGCTTATAATAATACAGTGAGATGGTTAACAATCAAATATGGCTGTCCACATACTTTTGTAAATACGCCGTGCCTTCAACCCCTATCAGAGTAAATCCTGTTGTCTCTTCACCAGCTTACTCAGTGTTGTCTAAACACAGTAGAGTGTCGACCCTCACTTTACCCTCACAGTGGAAAAATTACCCTGACAGCCTGTGGATCTGAAATGAACAGGCAGTGTGAGGGTGAGAGGAGCTGTGGTGAACGCCCACCTGTCATCTGTAAAGCACTTATTTGAGGTAGATGAGATACAGTCTTTTATTAGCTTATTTTTCCCCCTCTCCGTCTTTCTCTCTCTCTCAATCCTGCCAAACACACTGTGGATATTCTGTGGTATTCCCGTGAGAGTTTGCCAGCTAAGCATCACCAGTGGAATTCATCACTCATGATTTGGCACAGCCAGGATCACAGAATTCCCTGTTGCTCAGTCACAACGTAATTTCAGCTCATCCGAGTGGATATTTGGGATATCTGAGAACGTCGGGCTGTGTGTACACGAGTGTGTTCCTTGGCCAAAGATCTAGACAGGATGAGCCTAATACTAAGCTTTTAGGAATTAGGAAGACCGTTTCTGAGATGCCTAGGATTCCTTCCGGAAACTTTGCTGTCTGAAATAGAAGGTGAATTTGGGTCCAATGTGTGTGTGTATGCATTTGTAGCCAAGTGAGCGAAATTTACAGCAACAAACTCCCCCTTTCTCTCTTCCTTTTGAGGCCAGAGCCGGCTGTATCCACTCACGAGACTAGAATTATGGGACAGTTATTTGGAAAAGCCTATTATGGTATGAGGACACATCCACTCCTACACACACAAACACACTCAGAGACAGAGACGGTTACAACATCGCAGGTGATAGGAATCAGGCTGTTCCAGTGTTATCAGACCAGAATGTGATGATGCTGTGGATTCCTAAGATACCTAAGTGGTCAGGTTTATTCCCCACTATAGACGGATGTTGCAGACAATTACCTAAGAGCAGCCCAGAGTGCAATAAAACCAAATCTATGCTTCACTAGTTTCCTCTGCATGAAGTCATACAAGGGAAAAAAGAAACAGGTTCACAGATGAAAGGAATTCAGAGGAAAAATGAAGAGAGGCAGAGGATAAACCAGAATCTATCAGGGTAGTGACACACAAACCAGCTCACAGGCTTTCTTTGTCCCCATTACTACCACAGCTATTAGTTCAGAACCCATTTACGGGGTTGACATCACGAGTGTTTATTTAGTTATTTCAGGGCAAACTACCAAACGATGCCTTAAAGCATGACTCCAGCTGATTGGAACTTCTTATTGTCATCTTATTTTTGTAGCTGTGGTTATCCTAATGAACAAAACAAATAGTATTTTACATTCAGTGTTTTCTGAACATGATATCGTTTTAAAAAATTAAAGTTTGCTGGAACTTTAATTTTTGAGATAATACAACATTTTACCACAATTTTGCATGAACTAAATGTTTATGCAAAATTATAAATGTAACCACATCACCGAAAAAATCTTGAGTTGGCCGGTGGTGGAGAGCTGAGTTAGCAGCTAAGGTAAGCTATCTAATTAGTCTAATGTAATTAAACAAATTAACATAGGAGCAATGTTAGTTAACTAAAAACCAACCAGGATAATTATTTGTCAGATAATTATATTTAACCTCCTAGGACCTGCGTCCACATATGTGGGCATCACATTTTGGGACGTCTAGACCAAAATACTTAACTTTTCTCTACAAGGGCCTGATATACACTTATGAGGACATTATACTGCCGCTGTACTATCAAAATTTGAAACAAATGTCCTCATATGTGGATCTCATTTTTCTCAAAAACAAAAATTAGGTAAAAAAAAAAATCTGGTAATTCTTTGTTTTTACATTCTTTAGGTCCCAATCAACCCAAATAGCAAAGAAAAAGTAAAAATGCATGCCATGAAAGATCCCATTAAATGATTCAAAATAGCTGAAGGGAAGCCTTGACAGCTAACATCATCCACATTCACAGCAGCTAAGCTCCTGATAATGTTTAACATGAAGCCTTAATGGTATAAAAATGGGTGATATTAGAAATTAGATACATTTTCACAATCATTTTGTTCTGACCTGTAAATGTGTTTGTTTATACTCACCTGCTACTTCATTGTGTGCACCTTGCTAGCACTGACTCCATTTTAGTAAATGGCCTGTATTTGTATAGCGCTTTACTTAGTCCCTATGGACCCCAAAGCGCTTTACACTACATACAGTCATCCACCCATTCACACACACATTCACACACTGGTGATGGAAGCTACATTGTAGCCACAGCTGCCCTGGGGCGCACTGACAGAGGCGAGGCTGCCGGACACTGGGTCCGACAGCCTCGCCTCTGTCAGTGCCACCGGGCCCTCCAGAACTATTCTTCACAAAATTATCAGAGGGATTCTTGACGCAGATTCAACAAGGTGCTGGAAACACTCCTCAGAGATTTTGCCCCATAATGGAATGATAGCGTCACATATTTGCTGCAGATTTCTCAGCTACACATCCATGAAGTGAATCTCCCGATCAACGAGATCCCGAAGGTGTTCTGTTGGATTGAGATCTGGTGAATGGGGAAGCCATTTGAGGACAGTGTCATGTTTACGAAACCTACCGAAGATGGTAAGGGAAAGTGTGCCACGAAACCACCACCAGCAGCAGCCTTAACCACTGATAGGATGGATCTATGCTTTTTTATTTTTTCCATCATGTTGTGACCCTACCATCTAATGTCACAGCATAAATTGAAAATCACCAGGCCAAGCAATGTTTTTCCAATCTTCTGTCTTCCAGTTTTGGTGAGCTGTATCCTAGTTTCTTGTTTTTAGCTCCTGGTGTGGTCTTCTGCTGCAGTATCCCGTCTATTTTGTGTTCAGAGATGCTCTTCTTCATATTATGGCTGTAACAAGTGGTCATTTGAGTTACTGTTGACAGCTGGAATCATTCTCCTCTGACCTCTGACCTCTGACGTCACCCACAGAACTGCTGCTCACTGGATATTTTCACCTTTTCAGACCTTCAGACCACAGAGGCACAGCTTGTGGGACAATAATGAGGTTTAGATGCGCCGTTATGTTCACCAGGACACACTCCATCACTTGTGCGCACATACCAAACACACCACAGTTATTTTACATGTTTGTTTGTTTTCACATGTCCATTTGTCAAATTCCGACAAAGGGGCAAAATTAAAATATGCCTCATATTCACAGACCGTCACGTCCTTGACTCTGTCATTTTTAACGTCAAAGTATTTTTTTTTTCCTGTTCTTTTTTTTCTTTTTAATATTAAAAAACCCCCACAAACATACATTTTCAGATCCAGAATGAACTGGAAAGAATTTCCCAGTCAGCAGTTCCCACAGCTCACCTACAGCAGCCAATGAAGAACAATAGGCACATTTAGATATGAATAGCTGGCAGCCTACTGAAAGCATTTGAACAGGATGAAGAGATGGCCACAATTTTATTCGATTTACAGTCACAATGAGAACCTTCAGTCATTTCTGCGCTTTCTCCACTGCCGACTATCTAATATCTGTGATAATACCACCTCAAATTGTCTCTCGACTGCATTACAAAATTCATGGCTTCCTCCTTGAGATTTGAACAAGTGTACAGTGAAGTAAACAAACTAACCGACAGAACTGCACCAATATTGAGGTCATTTCCTTTTTCCTTAATAAATGGGCAGTGGCTTGTGATGAATGCTTGGATCTCAAAATGACCTAGTGATCATCTACTGTGTGTATTTGTGTGTGTGATATCTGTCACTTGGAGGCTCCAAGCACTATTATAACGAGCATACGGTTGGCGTCACATGCATAGCTCATATTAACCCTTCAGCTCTTTTCTGGATCTTCTGTGTGGACGTATAAGACTGTGTGTTTCTGCCTGTTTTTTGTTTTTTTGTAATGTGTATTTACAGCCATGTCCGTGTATGCATGTGAGGGTGCTCATCCATGTTAAAGCAACAGTAAGTGTTTTACTCATGTTTTAATGTCTGATTATGTGCAGTGACTCAAGGAAAGAATGAGGCAAAGTCTCTGGCTCAGAGCTACGACTTGAGCGCCATCTCGTTTATCCTCATCTAGCCTCATCATCCGTCTTTATCAAGCCCGCACCCTCCGGTCGCTGTCCTAAACTTTCTGCAGTCAGTGCCCTGAGACAACTCAACCAAGCACCCAGAAAACTCCCTCAAACTCCCACAGCCGCTCAATAAGGACCATTCATAGCCCACGCTATAGGAAGGAACAGAACAGAACATTGTGCTGACACACATTTACGCCAATGTAAGGGTGAGCCAGAGGTGAGCAAGAAACCCCCAAGAAGTCCAAATCTAATTTCACACAGAACACACTAACGGGGCGAGGGAAAGAAAAATGACACAGTGAGAAGCTTCAAATGTAGCTTTCACCTCTGAAGAACTGCAGCCAAACATCCTGACAATCCCACACTCCTCCTCCTCCTCCTCGCTCGATCCCCTTTCTCCTGCGAGAACAAGATCCATGAGTGGCTCCAGCAGATATCTAACCTGGCAAGCATATGTACGCCTGTGTGTCACTGTGTGTGTGTGTGTGTGTGTGCGCACGCGCATGTTCCTCGGGCCGTCCCACGGGGGATACATGCGTCTCGTCTGTGAGTCACAGGCAGGGTCTGTGTCTGTGTGCGAGTCCGTCAGAAGACATCAGCATCAACATCCTTAGTTCACCTCAGGCAGACACACACACACACACACACACACACACACATGCATTGTACATCGTCAAACCTCCCCAGGGCTATGTGCTATCCCCCCCCACCCCACATCCCCTCCAGCTGAAACCTCAGTCTCTCCGTTTGCTGTCGATGTCAAACTGGCCGTTCGCTCACACTGGACAAAGACGTAGCATATGCCTGCCTGCCTGGAAAACACTGGATGAGATACTCAACACAAACAGACATACATTTTTCACCACAGGATGACTGCCTTTTTCTTTTTTTAGCTTTATCCCTAAATAAGTGCAATTATTACATTTCTTAGTTATTTATTTTGTTTATCTTCCCCCAAAAGTTGTTTTGTTGCTGCAAGAAAATGAAAGAAACTCTTAAACATAACCCAAAATGTGCCTTAAAAATGTCTTACTTTCAAATTGTTGTATAGGTTTGTCTTAGATTAGATTTGTTTCTTTTTAAGGATGTGTAACGCAATAGCACTCGTATACATTTTTTTTTTCATTTGCTCAACTTTAAATGTAACGATTCCCCATTTTCAAAAGAGAGACAACATAGATATAAAAGAAAAAGAAGGAACGAGATAAGCGGGTCAACACTGAGACCAAAACCAAAGAAATAGACAGAAAGAGGCGCAGAGAGACAAACAGGCAGACAGGTAGGATTTGGAAAGCGCTGAAACAGACACAGACAGACAAACGAAAAACAGAAAAAGGGACCGAGAGACAGACGCAGACTGAGAGGCTGACAGTGGAGTGGACGGCCGGGCTTCACTCTGCACGAGTGCTCCAGGGAGGCTCTCGGCGCTGAGAGTCATTATCGTTCTATGACACAGATGAATAGTGCATTAGCATAAGGGAGGGCCTGACATGACACATGACAGACACAACTCCCTTTCGCTCCGTCACCTTTTCATTTCCTCCCACCGAAAGGAAGAGTTTTCTTTTTTTGGCTCGTTTACATATAATATAAATATGAGTGCATGATTTTAACTACCACAGCAAAGGTTCACTGTGTTAAAATGCCATTCTACCTAATAATACCGCATGAGACAGTTGCTGATAAAATGTGTGTGTGTGTGTTTGCCCTGACAAATAAAAGAGAATATAACAACTCTGCAGTGCCTCACTACACAGCGAGTGTTTGGTAAGAGCCTCTGAATAGACTCGTGGCCTTGTTTGGAGTGTGCCTCATTCTGGTGTGTTGTTTAATGAAGAGCCTCTCAGAAAATATACATACACACACACACACACACACACACACACACACACACACACACACACACACACACACACACACACACACTACAAATGGTATCAATGGTTTTGCAGCACATGGAAAAATGAGTGCATGTTTGGTAGGTGAGAGCAGCATCCCAAGGTCTTCCATCCGTTCATTGTTCTCCGTTCTTGTTAATAATTTCCAGTGTTTATATGTCCGTGACTATTCCTGGCATGTAATCAGGAGTTTTGTGGAGACAGGCCTGTGCGTAGGGGAAAGTCTCTTACTCTGGCTAAGCTTTTCAGCTCCCTCTCTGTAACTCTGCTGACTGAGTGGAAGTTGCTTCTTGGCTTCTTCCTCATCTTTGTTGACTCACCGGGTAGGCAGCGTGTATGTCCACAAAAATAGCAGGGGGATCCTTTATGCGTATGAGGTGTCCTCCTAATGTGATGGCACAGTGCCATTTAAGCACCTTACCGTTGGTAAACACAGGGATTGCCTGGCCTATCCATCCGGTAATAAGTGGATCAACGTGTGTCCAAGAGCCCAGGCTGCCACTAACTACTGTCCTAATTGGATTAGTGAGTGTGACTCTGTGTGTGTGTGTGTGAGAGAGAGAGAGAGAGAGAGAGGGTTTCCCCAGCTTACCGTGTCCCAGGTGTGTATAGTAAAGCTGATGGAGTTAGACGCGCGTGTGACGTCATTCTCTAAGACAGCCATCCGGTCACCACTGTGACCCAGTGGCAGGTTTTGTTCCTTATCACCTGGAAACGTCAGGCAGGAGATTCCATCAGCAACACGTGACGTCATTGAGCGCTGAGGTGGAAACACAGGGGAGGAAAAGACGGGCATTACCTGACAATATCCAACTGAGCAGGGCTCGTAATAAGTCTTTACTCTATACTGCTTAATCAGTGCGATCAGGACAGCCACAAGAAACAACTGTTAATGCACCCGATAACAGCATCTAATTTGGGAATGTAAAATTTTTCAGACAAAGTGTAAGAATTTTAAATTTGAACAATTTTAGAACCAGTGACCTAAGCGCTCTGTTCAAAGTCATGTTTGGTCGACTGGTGCCTCCCAGTTGCCACAGTTTTCACAGGTCTCTATGCAGTTCTGTGAACATGAGCACATCAGATGATTCAGCAGCTTGTAGAACCGCTTTTAGCTGTTAAATACTTGAACTAATCATTTTCTAAATGATTTTATTCAGCTCTCATATTGTTGGGAACAAATTTTTCCCCACTCTTCTTTACAGTGTTGCTTTCTGGACAGCTTTCTAACATCCCACCGCAGCGTTTCAATCAGGTTGAGGCCATTGCACCTTGATTATTTTTGTTTTCCAGCCATTCTGTTGTAGATTTGCAGCTGTGCTTGCAATCATTGTCCTGTTGCATGGCCCAGTTTGGCTTCAGCTCGCAGACAACTTCAACTTTGACTCTAAAATACTTTGGTATACAGAGGAGCTCATGTTTAATGGCTGCAAAGTGACTAGGTCCTGTGGCTGCATGACAAGTTAAAATCATCACACCTTCACTGCTGTGTTTGAAAGCTGGTATGAGGTGATTGTGCTGGTGTTTCCGTTATTGCCAAACGTCTCAACTTTGGTCTCATCTGTGCCAGAAGTCTCAGAAGTTTCATGAACTTTAACATTTAACAAGCTAACTGAGGCCTACAAATCTACTTACCCTCCTAATTCCTATGGAAGCAATAAGGGCGTGCATTGCATGTGTAGTTTTTCACCTGACTGCAGACTTCTATGGAAAATTTCACTTTCAGATATCTGTGTATATGACCAAAAATGTCTATATTGGGGTTTTTTGGGGTTTTTTTAATTATGTATTTATTTGATTTGATTTTTGGTTGTTACAGATGGGACAGACATGACTGGGGTATAGGACAGGGAGAAAGATCGAAAGAAAGAGAGGGAGAGAAAAAAAATAAAGGGGAGAAGAGATGGTGAGTAGGGGGGGAAGAAAAAAAAGATAAACAAACAAAACACCTTGATCACCTGTATGGAGATAAGAAAAACAGAAGAGAAAACAAAATAAAAAGAGCAACATAACAAATACAACACCATCTCAATAAACTAGCTAACAGTAGATAACGGTAGATACTAAATATTACATGTTATTGTGCAGCAAACAAGATCGACAGCGCACAATGTGTATTCCAAAGGTTTCTCCATGTAACGATCTGCTAGGGAGTGTGGGGAGCCATAGCCCTGTCCCTCAGGGCATGAAGCAGGTATGGAGGAGATCCAGGCCCCAGACATCCAGAAGCCCCAGAGTACGAGGACCCACGGAGGACCACCACAGAGGCAACGGTGCCACCCTCCTGGGAAGAGCTGAGGAGAGCCCCAAACGAGAGGTCACCCAGCAGCCACGGAGCAGAGGCCAGAGGGGGTTGCAGTGACGTGCCCGCGGGCTTAGCCGGCAGCCAGCTGTGCCAGAGAGGACCGAACCTCAGGCCCAGAGGCCAGAGGGCACCCCACCCATCAGAAGGGGCCCAGCCGGGCCACAGGCGTCAGGCACAGCTTCCTTCACTTTCTCATTTATGCCGTATATGAACCATTTATTTGGATCTGTGATGTTTAAACAACAACACAAAATAGTCTGTCTATCCTACTAGCAATTATTACAATGTAATGTTTAGAAAAGAAGCTATCAGTAACTGCAAGCCTACCTACCACTGAGTGGGAAACACTCCAAAACCTCATCCTGGTATAAAATACAAAGCAGTTCATCTGCATCTGCAAGATCTCAAAATTGTGCATACTTAAGTCAAAACACAATATGATTTGACTATTGTCAGTTTTTACAGTTTTACAGTTTACACAGATTGAACTCAAAAAGTCCCCTTTCTGTCACATGACCAGTGAAACAAAGTCTAAACCTAGTTTGTTATTTTGCATGTGTGGGCGAGTGAGCGGGGGTAGGGATGCTGAATGTGCCAATCCATAAGCCCCATCGACAGAAAAACTACCGTTCCTCAACCGGAAAGAGCACTGGAGGAGAAACACTCCAACTGGATGTCCTTAGAGCAGTTCAAACACAATATTCAGACTCTTACAAACACAAAAATCAGGCTGGCAAAGTTGTCGATAGTGTATTTTGGCAAATAAAACGAAAATGAATGGACTGAGTGGGACACAGACTGGAGAACTAGCTTGGGAACAGCTTGTTATTTTTATTCATATTAAGCTATTTATACCCAACAAAGCATTTAAACACTTATTTCATGTATTTAGCAGGTATGAGAGTACATATTGTGCTTAAAAAAGTCAACACATCAGCAGCCAGTTATGAAGGTTAGCAGGCAAGAGATACAAGAGTGAGTCTTGCTACAAAAATGTTCCTATTAATTATCTGCATGGTTGCTACACTACACTACACTACTTGCCTTTGTGTGTTTGTAACAAAAATAGTGATTTACACCAGGTTGGGTCAAATTTAAGTCCATGACTTCATATGATCGCATCGTGTGGATATATTATATTATAAGAGATAGATACCAGATTCAGACGTGGCATTTATTTAAACAGAAATTGCACAATTGCCTAGCTTTTCTAGGCATTTTAAAAATGTTACGGTGGAAATATGGAAGGAAATATTTTTATTGCTGTACAGCAGTTGTTTCCTATTGCAAATGAACAGCAAAGCTAAATGAATGCAATCCTTATACTGAAATCCAAGCAATATAAGCAAACCAAGCAATAATTGCCATACATGCAATCAAGATGTGACTGAAGTGCAGATTTCCAGCTTTGATTGAAGGGGCTGTAAGGCTGAAGAGATATTGTGTTAAACTGAAGGAATTACGGACAGTTCCCCCATTTTTAGATGCTTAAAAGAAAAGAGATAATTGACTGTCAAGAACCCTTTTCCTCATATTTTGTGACAAATTGAGCAGGACAAAATATCTGGAGCTGATTCGGTTCAACCACATCTTGATTGTTTGCTTTAAAATCAATCATGACAGTGTAAAGGGGCAAAATGACAAACTTTTTATCACAATCCAAATGCTTATGAAGCTTATTATAACTATTAAAACAAACCAACTTTGTGATCCTGCCTCCTGGGCACTTTAGGTGACTGGTATTTCTGTTATGTTAAGACTTATTATGCCAGTGAGTGTATGCCTGCTGTCAGTCAGTCAACACTATTATACCAGGTGGTTAGCTAGCTGGTGAAATGGTTAAATCTTCAGTTGATGGTGTCAAGTGACAGAGAGGGGTAAACTGTAATAAACGCTAAATTGAGCTTCTTTTTATTGAGAACAGCAGTAGATGACTACAATGTGTGGTCTGCTTCTGGTGAACACCAAGACGGGAGCCAAGCTAAAGCACTTGTAAACAATGCAAAACCACCATATAAGTGCAATTTCTAATTGGCTAGAAGAACAATGCGTGATGAACTACTTGAGATTTAAAAATCTGAATATTTTTATGTACATAAAAGAAATACAGGAGACTCGAAATACTGTTTCTCTCTCACTTTGATATAAAAGAAGACGTGAGAAAATGAAAATAAGATCAAAGGACACTCAAGGCATAAAAAATCAAACCTATGTACAACAGTGGCAGTACTGCAAATACAGTAACAGAGATGTACGTGGACAGAGCAGCTTGTGAGACGTAAATGGACATTAGTGCAAATGGCCAACAGCAGCAAGTGTGACAGTAGTGCAGATGGTTGCAGTAAAGTGCCAAAGACAGTAAGCATCACTAAAAGAATCAAATGCATTGATATCATGTGTAAGTGAGTGTCAGTGTGTTATAGTTCAGGGATAGAGGGCAGAGTAGGGAGGTAGTGAAGTTTATCCTCCTGACATCCTGCTTTAACATGTTTATGATAAAAATGAGGCAGGGCTGGAAGAACCGTATCCCCACACGTTTTGATGGATGGACACCCTGAATGCTCCACCCCTAAGTGCATGGCACTGCTCCAGCTGCGCCATCATCAACATCTTAATATTCTTCATGGATACACTGGACCAAAATCCTCAGTCCACCTTCTCTGCACATGTCCAAGACATATTAGCCTTGTCATTTCTAATTTTCCCTATTCTGGTCACTCCCAGTGAAAGCCGTAACATTTTTAACTCTGCCACCTTCAGCTCGGCCTCCTGACTTTTTGCCACCATCAACAAACCATACATCGCAGCAGGTCTCAGTACCATGTTGTAAACCCTCCCTTTCACTCATGCTGCTATCCTGTCACAAATCATCATCAACATTTTAATAACTTACAGTGTTTGTTGTTGTATATTGGGGCAACTCTGCAACTGGTATGACAATAATTAATAGGAGCTCTTTTTGGGGGGGGTTTCTGTGTTTAAAAGAAGCAGAAATCTCAGACACAAGCATAAAATAATCCACATGTATATGCTTGTGTAGTTTCAGTGAACCTACCATTTGAAATGTCATCCCACAGCATAATTAGTTATATTGTCTAACAAGAGTGTTGACACAGCAATACAGTAATCTGTCTCTAATCTGTCAGGTCACACACAGAAAGAGTGTTTGCTCACAACAGAACATACTGTGATTAAATGACTCACAGAACAGCGTGCAGAAGAGGGCAGCGGTTAGAATACTGAGAGATTTACACACGTCTGTGCTCATGAGAGTGTTTATGATTTTTAGAGATTTATGTGGCTTGTTACCACTGATCCTTTGCGGAATGCTAATTAAACAATCATCTTTCATCAGCACAGCCCACAAAAAGGCACAGTGCAGCGACGTATTCAAACCTGTGGGAAAGCCTTTCTTGGCATTGCATTTCAGCAAAGTCACTCTAAAAGCGGAGCAATTCGAGGTCAGTGTGACACTTGCAGCCTCTCACACCGCTGCAAGCCCGGCTTATTCACACATCAAAAACCTTCTCCCACCTAGACCACACACACAAGCACAGCACTCACACATACATGTGTGAATTTAGAGTACATGGGTAACGAGAGACAGGACAGCACTTGGTTTTATTAGTTAACAATATGACTGCAAATACTCATAGGTCAGTGTTAACGGGTTTAACAAACAGAGGTTCCCCATGTAGTGGGGATGTCTGTACTCTACACTGAACTCTGAGAAAGTAACAACAGATGAGGTTTGTCTTCCCAACTGTAAATTTAAAATGTCAATTTTCATTGCTTTGCTTTAAAATTGTAAAAAAAAAAAATAACAAATAAAAATCCAGTCCAGTGTTTCTATACTTCACAGGCTGACCCTTCTTGAGTTATTTGAACTGTTTGAATTTATTTTGGATTTTCCCTAATCCACACAGGGTCAAAATTACACATATAGGCCCAAATATATACATACACTTCCTTAAATCTCAGGACTTGTGCACCCATTTCTTGTTTTGAGACATATGCTGTATAGTCATTTCACCCCGGAAAACAACCAGTTCAAAGAAATCAGTGAAAGCCCAAATTTACCACGACATTCATGCCCATGATGAGAGTGTGCAAACTTCTGACCACAACTCCACCTTCCATTTCACTGCATGTCAGTGCCCACATACATGAGTGTGTGCGTTCTGCCCTTTCAGAAAGTCGCAAAACCTGGAAAGAAATATAAAAATTCTTGACAAAGATGAGGGTTGGTGTGTGAAGCAAGGAAACAGCAGATTGTGACAATGAACTGAGCTCTTGGTTGGTTTTTATTGTTTACAGACATTGGCTGCTTTTTCACTCATTTTCGTTGCAGTCCTTGTACCTGACCGTTAGTGGGGGAGTTTTAATGTTTTTAAGCAATTTAACGTTGACCTATGAATCATTCAAGCATGAAAAAGGCACCTGACTCAGACAACGTCAGGCAACTTAAGAAAGAATCAGTTTTTAAATAGTATCTTATGAAATTCTGGAAAGTTCTTGAAGAATCCTGGAGAACTATTGAAGAAAGTGAGCTCAGGTTGTATTGAAGAATAAAGTTGATCATACCAAATACTGACTTTCAAGCTCATTAGGAGTTGAAAAAACATTTTTTGCCTTTTTACACTGTATTAAGATGTATGTTTCCACGTTTAAGTAAATCATTGCACCCATTATCCCAGGAAAATATAAAGAAGCAAGAAATAAAGGGTGACTTAAATGACTACATTTAGGTCAATCTACATTTTCATTAAAAAAAAAATAAAATAAAAAAACGGATTTTTCACAGAGACGTCTAATTGACAAGTAAGGATAGTAAAGGGGAAAAGCAATGAATCAACAGCATCTTAATCTTTGTATATGTTATTTATTTTTGCAAAAAATGTTCTTGACAGAAGGGCTACAGTCACACTTTTAAATATAAATTTGTTCTTTTTAGCGTGGGCTGCACTGACATCATTTGGAAAAAAATTACTCTCTCTCTGTCTCTCTGTTGGAAACAGGATGTTTTTATCAATTATCACTGAAAAGAAGCCTACAAAGACCCCTCAACACTCTGGCCCACGTGCATATACGCATGCACAAACTGTACTCCTACAAAAAAAGCACACATTCACTGCTACCTCAAATCCGTTGCCATTGAGAGGGGAACCTTAGCCAATCAGAGAAAAGAAGGCAACAGAACAGGAAGTGTGGTCACAGTTTGTGTTCATCATCGGCACAAAAATAGCTCTCAGAGAGTAAACAACGCATCCCATTCATAAAAAAAAGCCGGCAAACGCCTACTCCCCTGCAGCGCAACAAGAGGGGAACGAAGAGATAAAGACAGGGAGAGAAACAGACAAGTGGCAGAAAGAGACAGATACAGTACAGAGACAGACACAAAGAGATGGAAATATACGGCACAGACAAAAAGAAAATGACAAAAGAGTAGCGTGAGATGGGAGGCCGCGGCTCGAGTAAGAAAGAAAGCCTGACTGTGACATCACATCCTCGTCACTGCTGGTTCCACTTCCTTGGTTTGGAAAACACCAGAAACCTACGTCACGTTGTGAGACACTGCTTTCCAGCTCTCACTTTTTCACTTGCAATGTGACACACGCACAAATACACACATGCACCAATACAATATGCGCTATAAGTTACAAACATCCACCGTAAACCCTCGTAACATGAGCGCCCAGCGCATCCATGAGCCTCAACTGAAGTCGCCAGCTGTTTCCCAGCCCACACGTTGTGCCATTAGACCATCCGCTTTCCACTTACACACATAAAACACACCCGCAACATGCTTACCACGTAATACCAGATAAGGAAATTGTTTGGTTACTTGTGTGTGTATGTGTGTGTGACGTGTCAGACAGAGGAAGTGAAGATCTATTTTTAGAAGAGCGGAAGTGTCCACTTCTCTTTCCAGGATTAGCACATAGACATATAGAGGCATGCACAAAGACACACACACAGAGAGAGACACACACGTACGCACAAAGACAAATGAGAAAAACCAGTGAAAGTGCACACTTCCTTGCCACAAACACCCACACTGTGCACGCTGGTGAGTCTGATGAAATGTGTGAGTTTTAATTTAAAATTACGCAATCGCCTCTTGCAGGTAAAGTTCTTCCAACGTGGAGACATGCAACCGAAAAAACAAAGCTACGCTCTACTCTACAACAGAGGTGTGAAGACAGAACATAGTAGAAAGTCCACAGCTCACACGCAACAGCCAAATGTAAAATGACTTATATTTCAACTACACCATATACACGACTGCACCCACAGACTGGTTTAACTGCCATCACTTGCTGATCAAACAGCACCTTTCAAGTTTCTGTGATATCCCACAGGATACTCAGGTGATAATAAAGCTGTGTCATTGTAGTACTGATGTCATATGACTGTCATGGCACTAAGAAAAGAGGTGGGTGTTTTCACTTCCATTTACATCACATGGTAAGAGGATGAAACTAGCAAGTGAGACATGAGTGGGTGATATTGTCGTTACCTTGATCACTGGACCACAAACCTATCTGCTGTATGACCAGAGACAAAAAAGGGGAAAAAATGGTCCTAGATTGACTGTACGACTCCAGAAACAACCCGTGCTCGCGGGGAAATTAGGCTCGTTCTCATGCAGCATCACTAATGAAAAATACTGTAGGCGTCACCCAGTCTGTTTTCATTTTTCACAGAAAATTGTGAAATATTAACAGAGCCCTTCTGCCAGTTAAAGGACCACACTGTGCCTTAGTAGCTTGTGAGGAATACCAGTGGTTTTGTAGATCAATTTCCTGGAGACATTTCATTTATTTTTAAGTAGGAGGGAAAACTACCCTCTCACACTTTCTGTAAAACTAGATGCTATAAATGATCTTTTGTCTTTTCAAAGGAAAGTGTGTGGCAACAAAAGAATAGAATTTATGAAAGGAACATGGGTCAAAATAAATGCAATCAGAGGAGTCAAGAAACAATACGGAAATATCTACATCACGTAACTGTGATACTGTAGTTATTTGTACTAAAATGGCTGTTGTTTGGCATCCGAGACTGGAGTTCCCCGACAAGTCCTTGAACGCATAAACAAACAAGGAGTTTTCCCAAATTCTTCCATTTCGTAGCTGCATCGCTACATGATGAAGCAACGCTGACTCAAGGATTAAGGTGACTGAATGTTTTCTTCGGTAGGCCGGCTGTCTCACTGAATGCAATGTTACTACAGTGTGATTTATGTAGCGTAATTGAATACATGGAAACTGCCTGAATGTCTGCAGACAGGCTGGAAATCAATCCAAAAGGGGGTTTCCATCGATTTATCTTGCCAAAGTCACACAACATGGGGAGAATCATTTGGCCTGTGAAAACAGCTTTGAAATATCTTCATTGGCTCTCGGGGAGTTTTGACAAGTCTGATAAATTATCACATGAGTATCTCAGCTTGAGCTTTACAAACCAAGAGTTGCAAAGGCTGCGACTGCTAAGTACGGGTACAAGTACCATGTAGGAGTTACCTCTGCAGTAGCCAGAAGGTAACAACAACAATTAGCTCATGTAATGAAACAAAGAGTACAATTGTTTTAAACTGAGAGGACCTAAACTTGTCTGAGCAGTAAAGGTAACAGATAAATTAACAGAGAGGCAACAGGAAAAAACATAAAAAGCAATTATTGCTAAAATACATAAATAACGAATAAAAATGAATAGCTGTTTGCTAAAAGTAAATTAGACAGTTGGAAGGAGGTTGACCCATTTTTATTATGGAAAAACATGTATTCCACAAGCAATTGGAGAGTGGTTGCTGGAAACTGCTGGCAGCCACGAAGAGGTACTGTGTGCTGCACAGAAAGCCTCCTTGTGATTGCATTGGTCAGATTTAGCAGTTTGCATGTAGAATACAGACTTGAGTCCAAACAGTCGCTAAGAGGTAGTGAAATGTGAAAAAGTGCAGCCCAAACCAAAAACGGAGAACACCTTCAACGTAAAGGTTGTGCCTTACCGTTGCAATCAACACGTTTTAAATAGTCAGTCTCCAGGCCTGTGTCACCGAGGCGTAAACGAACCGGATGACCAAATAAACAGTCAACTAAAATTCTCAATAAAATGTTTAGGTGTGGTATATTTCAGCATAGTTGAAATAGGTTGAGCTGAATGTATTTGATGGTTTCAGATTATCTGAATGGACAGGTGGACCCAAAGTGGTCAGGGATAAAATTAAGACCACCTGCCTAATATTGTGTTGGTCCCTCTTTTGCTACCTTCAGTAAAAGCTTCAGTTGCTCATCTGTCTTTGCTCCCCACATGTATCAGTGAGCCTTGGCTGCTCATGACAGTGTCCTGGTTCACCTTTGATACATACTGATCGCTGCAGACCGGGAACACCCCACAAGAGCTGCCGTTTTCGGAGATCCTCTGACCCCGTTGTCATAATCTGGCCCTCGTCAAACTCACTCTTACACTTGCCACCAAGCACATAGCAGAAGAATGACACAAATTGTGTAACGTAAAAGCACACTGGAAACGTCTAATTCTTGCAAAGAATTTGTCCTCTAAAACCACACTGTGGAAAAAAAGGAAGTCGGCATCAAGCAATGATGAGCTGCTCCTGATGTTTCTAAACAAGAAAAGGAAGATACAGATTCTGGGTCCATGATGAAGAGATAATCAGTGTTATTCACTTCACCTGTCAGTGGTCATAATGTTATGCCTGATCAGCGTATGTACTGAGAGGGCAACTCATATTAAAATAGCCAAAGTTTTAAGCAATGTGGTCAGCGTAACAAAGCGTAGCGGGTTTTTGTGAGCTTTGACAGTTTTATTTCTTCTCTTGACTGTCTCTAATGTTTCATGGAAGTGAAACAACCTCACTGTAGTTTCCCTTTAATGGTGCAAAACATAAATAACCTCAGAATATAGACACCACGGTGTAGCCGAGGTAAAGAGGAAGCAAAGTCGGAGAGTTTTCTAATGTCTTGGGCACAAGACACAAAAGGAGCGAGAGAGAGGCAGACGATGTTTTCCGCACTGAAATGCTTTTTTTCAGATATCTAAAGTTCTTCTAACACACTCATATGCACACACGAACACTTAGCATGAGTACAAGGGCCAATCCCCTAGCCCCCCCAGAGGTGTACCTCTGGGCTGGTTAATGGACGCACTCACTCATCCTGATACTTTCCTCCCCCCTTAAGCTCATCTTCTACTGCTCCTACTTCTCCCACTCCCCTTTTTTTCCCCACTCCAGTAACATTTTCCACCCCACTGGAAATGAGAATGGGTGGGTGGCTGGGCGAATGGCAAGGCTCCTCACCAAAGCCGTTACAGTCTACACAGAAAAATGGGTCAGGGGGTGGGTGGGTCCTATATTTCAACCTTCCAGGAGTCCATGTGCTATGGATAGGTGAATGAGGTGAGCTTAAGATAACAACCCCAAGGGTGGCATCATCTCCAGGCACAAGCTCCTAGTACTGCTCTGATGTTCTGATCCATTATATTCATGTCCAAAAATACTTTTTTTTTTCTTTGTGCAGCTTTCCTCTTCAAAAAGAACCGACTATGTGACGGAAAAATAAGCACGCTTCAAGCCCTCTCATCTCTTGCATCAGTTGGAGCAGGATAAACAGTGCACCAATTTTATCTCACAAACAAGTAACTCTATTCTGACACTGTTTTAAATCTGTGATATACGTCGTTGTGCATGTGGGCGTCTTTGTTGTGTACGTGTGTCAGCGCGCGTGCGTGTGTGTGTGCAAACGTGCGCATGAGCGTATGTGTGAATGGTGTTGATGCGTAGGAGACAGTTACGTGTTTTGGCTTATAACATGGCTGTTGATGGCTTGAGTTGTCATGACGATTTTTAGTAGGACTTCACCATGGTGACCATGACTGGACACACACACACATACAAGTGCAAACACAAATACAATTTTAATCCAGAGCAGCGGAATATTTCCTAAATAAGTCAATGACACACTTTTGTCTTCTCTTCTTTTTTTTTAGCTTTACACAAATGCAGCTCTTAAGGCTTACTGTTAAATTAGCTCCTGCTGCCACACTAAACAATTTTAAGATACACATTTAGAAATGAATAATGGATACCTGACCCTGCACCACAGTTGGACAGGTCCAAAATAATCAAGTCCTCTTGTTTTACCTCAGATCTCAGGGTAATGTGTCAATACATTTGGTCCCTGAGTGGATCCAAGATGACTCGCTTTGATTACATGGTGCATTATAATTGTTCTTTCCAGGTTTACAGGCGGTGATGACGTGACAAATCCTACTTCCAGGCCTCAAGTATTCTGCGTTTCATATGGCTTTTGTGTTGTTAACATGTTTAATGTTATGTATTTTCTTCTATTTAATCTCAAAAAGCTCCTAAAACAGTCAGTGATCACTGTTGACCTCCCTCGGCTTTTATTACCACTAATCATTTATTTAAGCTCAGTTTTTAAAACCTTAGGATGTAACTACAGCCCAGCCCATGCAGCAGTATATGAATGACTAACCTCGTATTGTGGATGGATTATCTCAGTTGTCCTCCTGGCTGAAGTTTGGTCCTTTTACAGCATCCTGGCATGCGATTACATTTGTTCCTGACCACCGAGAACACTCACGTTAACTTTTATCGAGTGGAAAAAAAGTTAGCTTGTTTATATTATGCTAACATAGCTGTGTCGCTAGCGGTCACGTAGCACATCATTATATACCAGCTAGCCAAACTTCAGTTTACTACAGTTAAACTACAGTTTTTCAACTCTCAGTAATGCCATAGTGATCGTCTGATATATAGACCTGCAGCAGAGTTTAGGCCCAGACACGGTTAGTGACGTCAGACTTAACGACCAGATTGAGAAACTGTGAAAAGGTGGTAAAAATTAAATGGATTTTTTTTTTTTTTTATAAACTGCTTTAATGTTTTTACTATTCACCAGAGTGCCACTCACTGGAGTATGATTTTGTATGGGTGCACCACATGTTAGCTAGGCTCCAATTATCGTCATATGTACTTAAACTGTCCCTTTTATATTGTTATTCTTAAGGGTCTTTTAATGTCTCATTGCTGTCACTCCCTTTTTTTTAAATGCATGCTGGGCTTTAGTAGACTGGTCCATTATACTATTACCCAGCATAATGTAATGCTCCTATCCATAATAATGAATTGGAATGTCACCAGAATTAATACCTATGGTACATTTCAGTATCAAAATTATTTAAAATGGAACAGTTCTTATGTTATTTATTTATATTTATTTATTTTCTATTTGACCAAATGGAGTCAGAAAATTTGATACTCGAGTACTAATCAGTACTAAAAATTAGATACTCATTTGTAACAGTATTGATACAAACAGTTCCATCTTCGCCTCTACCTGACAAACAACTTCACACAGCCCATCTCCACACTAGCAGCTGAACACATTAACAGTAGCGCAACAAACTTAGCAACGTAGCATCTTGACACCTGGGTCTTTATGAAGAATTTCTTAAGGTCAGTAAAGCTCCTGTTTCAACAACACTGAAGCATTCAACAGTTATCATAAATATTAACCTAACAGATGCACACAATAACTTCACTTGTTTAACTATTAGCAATTACCCACATTAGCAGTTTGTCAAGTTATCATTAGTGTAGCAGCTGGCTGCTATGGCTAATAATAAAACTATAATACTACAGCATTATAGACAGCAAACATTTATCAGTCCTGCCTGTCTGTAACATTAATAGAAAGTGTTAATTTAACAGTTTAACACAATTCGTTGTTTAAAAAGTGATTTCTCTTAAGGTTTCTGATTGAAGCACATTAGTTTACCAGTAGGGGTGGGTTTTGATAATCGATTTATCGATTAAACTCGATTCTCGCTTGGATAACGTGATATCATTCATTAAAATCCTGAATCGATTTTTTAATATAAATTTATTTCATTTAACAGCTAAAACAGTAAATGAGAGCAGGTACACAGATTCTGCACAAAGACGTAAACACAAAGCACGGACCCGCCGTCGGATCAGAATCAGTTTCTCACGCGACGGCACAGCTGAAAGCCGACAGCTCACTGATTCTGATGTTTCGCCCTTTTTGCGGTAGATTCTGAAGCTGTAGGTTTTATCTCTCTCCAAACAATATTGACTCAACCAGCAGCAACAGAAGATCCAAACTACGCTTCACATTTCGCTTCACATAAACATCGTCATGAGTTCCCTCTTAGGTTTGCTGTTTTGCTTCCACCACGATAAAATCACACTTCATGCACAGCTCTCTCTCTCTCAGTATACTTCAAGAACAGTTTCCCGTCTAAAAATCTGTTTTCTGCATTATTCGCTTGCTTGTTACGCACAAGTCTACCGTTGTTTACAGCGCTGTCGGCCGCTGTTTTTTTCCTTTTACTTACTTCCGAAAAGAAAACCTAATTTCTGCTGTTCAATAGGCTACTGAACAAAATCGAATAAAACCTCTGTAACTTTGCTCTGCTTCACTTCAGCAGCATCAGGTAATGTTCATATGTTGATTAATGGTTTTCTTTCGTTTTTGATCAACTGCAGAATATTTTTATAAAATCCCAGGCCAGGAAAATCACCTTCACGTTTTTCTGTGTTTTATCCTCAGCTACTTTGACACAAAGACATCTGCTGTGATGCTCACACCTTTGATAAAGTCTCGCAAGTGTCAGCTTTCCTTTTATAGATATAAAAATATGGAAATGTACTGATGCATGATCTGAATTATAATATTTCTGACTGTCTGAGGCAAAATTTCCCCAAATCGAATCAAATCGAATCGAATCGATTCAGGACCTTGTGAATCGGAATCGAATCGATTCTAGAAATCAGTGACGATACCCAGCCCTATTTACCAGCAATTAGTCCAAAATAGTGACAGCCTATCCTACCAACTCAACTGTTAGCAGCAACAGAATGGCTAATAAATGGTTCTGTAATTGAATACAGTTGCTTGAATACAGGATCTTTATTTTTATTAAGGTGTAAAGTTCAGAAGTAAATTCAAATTTTATTTGACTTACAGTGATGTGTTTATGTGTTTCCAAAGCTAACTATATGCTGATACATTTAAATTTGGTGTTTACATATTTTGGTATTTACATGTTTACATGTTAGAATATTTACATGGGTACCTTTCAAAGTAATAAAGTAATCAAAGTAATAATAGCAGTAATAAACAGTTGAATTTACTGCAGAGGTTTTCCCTCATTTTTCTAAGCGGAGGACTTTCTGGACTTATCTGACTAGTAGATAGATAGTCACGGGGGTTCGAACAAGGAAGTGTTGGGTTGAAGTGTTTCAAGACTGAATGTGCTGCTGAGAAAGATATCTATCTCCATCTTGCTGTTCTCTGATCTGAGAGAAAATTAGTACCATATAATAAACCCTGATACAGTTATGTGTCTCTTGTCTGTTGCCAATCAAGGCCATGTGTCTAAAAATGAACTATTATAGAAAAGTTCATCTAAATGACCTCTGTCAGCATTAAGTGATGTAATAGCCAAGGGATTTAAGTATCTGTTTGTTCTACACTGGGGTACAAGGTAACGGAGACCTGGGAGCAATTTTCTGAACTCAGAAAACAAAACATGGTCAGGGTGGTTAATAATGTTTTTTGCCGCCTTTATCACCTGTTTTCCCAGAACAAACACAAATCTCTCTGCCTGACCCCCAAGACTTTGGAGCCGGTGTGATATATAAAACACGACACCAGGAAGGCTGTCTTTTGACATCAAAGCTATAATGAACGATGAAGATGATGAAATGTAGTTCTGCAGTATCATTTTTAATCCCATGTGGTGGAGTCTTAACTCTAAAAGAAAGGGTTGCTTGTCATAGCATTTGATTTTGTTTTAGCCATCTGACCAAGCAACCAAATCTCTGCAACTGCTGCTGTGATGACCTGACAAAATAAAAGGCAGCAAAATTATCAACATTAGCTTAAAGGTGTTGAAAACTTAACAAAACTTAACTTTCACTTTTTATGCTCTGATTATCTAGTGAAGCTACAGATGGCACAGAATAAAAGTTAAAAACATCCTCCTTTTATTTTCTTCCACAAAACCTAAAAAAAACATGGTTTCAACGGAGCATGAATATGCACATGAATGGTTGTTAAACTCTTTGTGTTAGCCCTGTGATGGTGTGGTGACCTCTCTCGGTTGTACCCTGCCTTTCTTCCAATGCCAGCCGAGGTGGGTTCCAGTAAGGGGTGACCTTAAAGCACTGGTGGCCAGTTGATGGATGAAAGCCTACATGAGTTTGGGGTCACTAACTTCTTTGTCACTCACCACCATGACACACTCTGTGGTAACAAATATACGCAAGACTTCTGCTGTCGGGTAAGACGGCACACATCAGTTAACGTTAGCGTCCATGACCATAACTCTGCGGCACAGAGCGCAACAGGCTCCTGCATATTATCTCCCACATATGAAAGACGCAAGCAGACGTCAACCAATCACACACAACAAAGCTCTGACATCAGGGCTGACATGACAGCTAAGCAGGAACAGCTGTGTAGTCCTTACAGGGCACACCACAGCAGAGTGACGCAACAGTGCGCAGTGTGTAAGCGTGCGTGTGCGCGCTTCTGCGAGTGGGACTGCATGCATGTGTGTGTTCCTAGGAGAGTCTAGGTCAGAGTTGCGTCTGTATAGGACAGGCAGCACTGGTGTGGTCGGCGTGGGAGAGATGAATCACATGGTATAACTGAAGCTACATTCCAGTGAAGGGGAAAAAAGAGGAAGAGAGAAGAAAATTCAGAGAAAGTGAGAGGAAAGAACTCAAAAGTCAGATAGAGAAGGGGAAAGGCTGACCTGAGAGAGGTAGTTATTTTAGTGATGTGGTAACACATCCTCTGTTGGACGTAGGAGCAAAGATCACACAAACTGCGCAGAGATAGTGGACATGTGTTTCCATGCTTCTCTGTACTACGTGTTCCTGCTGCGTACGGATAGTTGTGTCTGAATGGGTCTGCTCCACTGGGGAAAAGAGGGAATCCTGCCCAGACATTCCATGGCACAGATTCCCAAAGAGTTTCCACTACAAATAAGACTCTCTCACACACACACACACACACATGCACACACACACACACGCACACACACACACTTCCTCACAGGATGAATTCTTGTCAGATGTTTGATGGGAAACAAAGAATTTAACTATAACACAATGACTGAAGGGAGGCACAGACACTCTGATAGCTATTGGTGTATTAGTGTCATAAAGAGAAGCAGATAACCAGTAAACTAGGCAGACTGTTACAGAGAACTAACACATGTTACCGCAGGCTGCACCCAGCATGCAAATCCCTAACAGGACAGAGCTCCAGATGGGGCTTCCCATAATGCAAAGTAAGGGCAGTCCCTCCAATACAAAAGAAAAGTAAATATATTTCTGTACACTACACTGAAAAAAATACATAATTTATACATACACACCTATGCTGTAAGCGTCATGCTTCACAAAACAGAAGAATAAAAGTAGTCCAACACTTAAATATCTGTGGGGCAAGTACATATGATTTGTCACAAGATCCAAAGCACGCATTGTACTTTGCATTGTAGAAAGTCACTGAGGTGTGAACACAAATTTCAAATATAAAAGAAAAAAAACATGAAGGAAAGAACCCAACTGTCCCTTGAAACTGTGCATAAAGACTGACGCTAGTGGTCTGTGAAATTATACTTAGATACAACAGTGTTTCCACTCAGTATGCTCATATGCCCAGCAGGGATCATCTTTGCAGAAGTCACCTTGAGAGGATTGCATGTCAGCAAAAAAAAAGAAAAAAGAAACAGGTTCCATGTTCGGTTCACTCAAAGCCACAAATTTCAACCCATTGGAGATACCAGACAGAAAGTCGGTGCATCATCCACCTTCTATTTAAAAGGGTTTTTTTCCTTCCCACTGTCACCAAGTGCTTACTCATAGGGGGTCATCTGATTGTTGGGGTTTTTTGCTCTATTACTGTAGAGCAGGGGATGTCAAAATCATTTTACATTGTCAGTCACTTTGCCCTTAAGTGGGCCGGACAGTGAAGCTATATGATAAATGTGTAAAATGACAGAATCAGTGCTGCTCGTCAAAAGTATAAAGTTTTTGTTCATTCATAGAAAATGCTGTTTTTTTCTTTTTATTATGGACTGTAAAAAGCAGACATTTCTATACTAGATCATCAAAAAATAGGACTTTTCTGTGATTTAATTGTTTATCTATTACTTAATTACTTTGGTGTAGTATCAAAGGCAATGGGGGGGTCTGTTTATGAATAGAAAAAACTGTTAAACTTATGAAAATACAGTTAAAAGTTCAAAATCTAGGCACTCCTTCACATTTTCCACAGCTATATAGTGGGCCGGAGTAGAATCTTTGCCAGGGCCAAAATTGCCCTGGCAAAGATTTGGCCTTATGTTTGACACCTCTGCTGTAGGGTCTTTACCTAACAATATACAGCACCTTGAGATGACTGTTGTGATTTTGTGCTGTATGAATTAAATTGAATTGAACTAACTTTTTGACGGAGAACCGTGAAGATCAAATACAGTGTCAGTCTGTCAGGTAGATGAGGATATTTTACAGGATAAACTTGACCTGCTGGGATGACAGAGAAAAAGGAAAATAATGCAACATGACACAAAAGAAAGTTTTCATGTGAACTCTGGAGAGTTTAGTCAATGTCCAAAATTGTCTTTTCTTACATATTCAGATGCGTTTTTGTTGCTGGAGTGCTCCAGTTTTTTTCGCTTGAGTGTCGCCTGTGTTAGTCTCACAGTGGTGCAATCTGACATCACATGGACTTTGTACTACGGAGATGGGAGGACTGTGTACAGCATTTGCATTCTTACATGCATCTCCGCTGGGTGATGTCAAGAAAAGGTCACTGGTTCAGTGCATGTGTGGAAACAGATTAAACAGTTTAACAGTGGCCTGGGAGGAAATGAATCTATCAGAAACCATTTTTCTCAGGCTGGACCAAAGAAATGGGCATATTAACTGCAAAAAACACAAAAAAAAACACACAACAAAGCAAAAAGGAAAATAAATAAAATGAACTTTGACAGTCAACTGACATAAGCCAGTTGCATCGAGTTAAATCTTAAAGCTAACAAAGACGGTTTGGTTTACATAAGACCGAAGCAGGCACAACTTTTCCTCTCTCGTTTTCCCCGTCTTTCTGTCAGTGCCACCGTTCAACAGTTCTTCCTCTCCACCCAACCATCAGAGCTCCCACACCCCAACTACTCACCCATTCATCCAACCGCTTCTCCGCTGCAGTCTCCACTGTGTGGAGTGGGGCAGTGGAGCATTTCCACAGCTGTGGCCAGCAGAGCTTCCAAGGCATCTCACACACATACAGATTTCCAGATGCACACACTGAACCATAAAGCGCCAAGAATTAGGTAAGTCCTAAGCGTACCTTATATAAAGACCAGATATATTCATGAGGAAAAAGAAAATTTTGAGTATGGAAAAGCCATCCTTCACAATCACACACACACACAGACACACACACAGAAACAGACACAATAAAGGCTACTGGTCATGATCATTGTTGAGGTAATGGTGCTGCTTACGCCACTGTGGTTACCTCATGTGCTCTGTTTCTATTCCTGTCTGCTTTGAATATGATGATTCTTCCTGTGTTTTCTGAGTGTGTGTGTGAGAGAAAGCTCCTACCTACGTTTCTTGTCTGTCCATTAATGATAAGTGGCCAATTATAGCAGCTGTCTTTCAGGAGCACATCAAAAAATAACACGCACAGAGTGACAGATATAGACCTCTGCTTTGCATGCGGCAGTCATTTCAAATGTTGAGCTGATGTAAAACTCTGTCATTTGCATGGGAGTGCCGCTAACTTCAGGCGCTTCGGAACTATTTATATTAACAAGAAGACAAATATGCAACTAGGGAATGCACAAATTAAAGCGATATGCAGTGCTCTGCAAATTTTTTACATGCATTTGCACATGCAATAGATGTTCAAGGTGCTGCGAAGAAAAGTCAGCATCATCACTTGAAAACAGCATGTCTAATTTATCACTTTTGGTTACTTAGTAGCACCAATTAATGTGATGCACGTTGAATTATGTGATTTAAAAACAGTGCCATGACTCGGACTCTTCGTGTCACTGTGGAAAGCTCGTTATGGCCCTGACTGTGCATGTGGGTTCATGGCCGCGCAGCAGAAAGAATTTAGGAGCTGTCAAATGCCTCTCTGGTGGTATTGCAGGCTGGATAATAATCTAAACATCGAAGCTCAGCTCTCCCTCCCCCACCCACTCTAGTTGGTGTGGAAAGCAGCCACGGAGCACTGTAATGTAGCCGTGTTTCCACTGTGGAAGCTTGTTCCTGGATAGAGGCTGCAGTGGAAGTTCCTCCTCATGGACTGAAGGAACACAAGGAGGGAAACAGAGAGCAAGGGAAGGAGTGAGCGATGAGTTTAAAGAAAGGGCAACAGAGAGAAAGGAGACTTTAGAAGAGAGCAAGACAAGGACAAAGAGTAGGCGGAGAGGAGAGTGGAACAGAGACCGTTGATGGGGCGAGGGTTACTGACAATGGCTAAGTTGGTTAGTCTACTCTAGGTCATGACCTGCCATTGACCCGAGTCTGGTCTGGCAACTGTCTGAAAGATTAAAAGAGCAGCCTCTCTGCTTCAGCACACAGAAGAAAGCAGAAGCAGAGAAGCTAAAGGTACTCTGGAGTGTCTGACCACTGGAACACTTACTTGGTTAGCAGGTTCCCATACACATCGATTTCAGATAGCAAAAGAAGTTATCAGACACATTAGCAAAAAGTAGGAGTCGTAGCGTTCTGTAGCGGGAAAAAAGGATTTGTAAAAACGCCAACACGCTCAAAAACATTTCCTTATCTTGGCATCACCCTTTCTTTAAACGCACCAGTTACGCCTTCTGTTTCTTCATTTCCACCTTGTGTTACCACAAGTCTCACGAATACACAGAGTGTGCTCTGTGGAGGAGTTTATTAATAAACAATGAAAAAAAAAAAAGATCAAGAGATAATCAGTGATACTACCTGAAAATACTGACAGAGTGCATAGCTACATGATTTGTCTACATTATCTAGTTAACGCAAAGGTCAGTAGGCCTGTACTTTAGTCATATTGTGGAGGATTAAATAAAAACTTCGAGAAAGTTTTTTGTTTTGTTTTTTTGAGTGCTCCTTCAACATGTAGCATTTATTGAGTTCTACAGTTGGCCAGTTTGGGTTAAAACACACACTGTCCAAATTATCAGAATCGTTTATTCACTGAAATCAAAAAATCAAGAAAGAAAATTTAACTAAGCTATGGGTACGAGCGTTTAACTTTATAATTACCGCAGTGACCAATGACAGGTTATTGAACTAATTGATCCAATGAGTAGTTTCTTATTCCTTAAAACAGCAGAGGCAGAAGACATATCCTGTGGTCGTGAAAAAGATGTTAATCTGTTTCAGAAGGGTCACATTATTGGCCCGTGTCAAGCAAAGAAAACGAAAAAATTGCCGAATCTACTAACTGAATCTCCCTGGGTCCACTGCATTATTAAAGCCTGGACAGTGAAACTGTGTAGCCTTAATAACTTATCAGAGTTGCTAATCTCATAAAGATTTGACTTTGGAGAAATGTAAAAGGGTCATGTGATCTGATGACTGCATATTTACCCTCTTCCAGAGTAGCGAGTGCATCAGGATGAGGGGAGAGCGGGTGAACTGATGCACACGTCATTGCCAAGTGCCTAGTTCATAAGGCTGTGGGGGCAGTGTTATGATCTGGAGTTGCTTCAGTCGGTCAGGTTAAGTTAAGCAGCATTGTAGTTGACCTGACTGACCAGGTTTTTCCATCAGTGGATTTTTTTCTTTCCTAATGCTAAGGACATATTCAAATCAGATAATGGCAGGGCTCATCGGGCTCAAACTGAAAGAGTGGTTCAGGGAGTGTAGGATATCCTTTTCAAACTTGGATTAGACACCACCGAGTCCAAATTTAACCCCACTGAGAATATTTGGGATGTGCTGGTACCTTAAGGAAAAACTAATCCAACTCTGGATGGAAATAATAAGCTTATCCAAACAATGCCAGAGTGAATGCATGGCATTATCAAAGCTGGAGCTGGTCCAACAAATATAAATGTGACTCTTTTTTCTCCTTGATGCCAGGTAGTGTAAAATTCTCCAGGTAAAAGCTCATATAGATCAAAAAAATCTCCTTTTCAAGGGTGACGCAAATTTTTGTAGCCTTTTATTCTAAAAAAGTTTTTGTTTTGTTTTTTTGTTTTTTTATCTTTGTTATTTGAAGCCACAGCCACAAGTTCAGTGAGGATTTCAGAGCGGCAGATGATCCAGCCAGGCCGAGGCTAGAATGAAGTTATTTATCTCACAGGCACACAACTTTCCAAACATTACACAACTTACTGACCAAACATTTAGACAACAGAGCGCTCTCTCTGCATTAGAGTTAGTTAGGTGAATCACATCCGGTGAGTAAGCAGATTATTCAACACTGAGGGAGGGGAGGAGTGCTATCTCCATCATCTCAGTGACAGAGCTAAAGCTGCTCTAATTTTCACTCCTACTATCACCAAAGGATCAATAGCATACAGTCATAATCAGAGATAATTCACACAGACACACCGGTAACTGCGAGGAACAGCTCACTGCAGCATTATTAACCTTTAAGGAAACAACATCCTTGTTCAGCGTTAAGAAAACTCAGCACTACATGTGTGCATGTCTTTAACAAATATGGAAAATATGCTTTTAAAGGAGCAACAGTTATTTAACCTGTGAAAACAGTTTCAAATCGTTCCTGAAGCTGTCAAAAGTTTGAAAGAAAAAGAGCACAGAAGATGCACACAGGTCAGCCTACTGGGTTTAATTATAAGAAAATCAAAGATTTAGCATTTTTGGAGCTTGACCCAAACTAAAAACCGAGAATGTTTTGGCCTCAGCTGCTTCAATGTGTTTCTTTTTTCCTGGCTTTTATTACGACATACTAATAATTAAACGGTGGGCGCTTTGAACAAAAAAATGTGAGTAGTGCAAGGCTTGAGTTTGCGTAAAACTTAAGCATACGCAGATGTACTTTTAGTATTAGTATTTTAAACGAATGTGTTCCAAAATGTTTTTTTCTTTTTGGCTCCATCTCACCTTATTCCCATCAGCATCCTCCTCTGTCACACCAACCCTCTGCATGTCCTCCTCCACTACATCCATGAACTTCCTCTGAGGTCTTCCTCTTTTCCTCCTGCCTGGAAGCTCCATCTTAAACACCCTTTGTCCAGAATATATACTATCCCTCCTATGCACACGTCCAAACCACGTGTGACACTTTTCTCCACCCACTCCACCCTAGCTGCACTGTCTTTCACTCTCTTCTTCACCTCTCTGTTGCTTTGGATGGTTGACCTCCAGATAAGACTTGTTCCATGACATGGCTGGATTAAAAAACAAATGTTAACATTTTATTCTATCAGCTCTATGCAAATAAGTAGAACTAATGCAGCTTTCTTGTCCAGATTCCCAGTTTTTGTTTCAGACTTGGCAGGACACTGATGCTCAAAAACCTCCAGTTTGGTCGTAGCTCTATTATGTGGTCATCTGTGTGTGTCTGTGGGAGGCCGCTTAGAGTGCAAGTGGAAAAATTAGAGACTTCAAATGATGCAAACGGTGTTCTTTTAACACAGGCAAGTGGGTGTACTTACAATAAAACAGATTTTTGACTTCCAATATTCCTGAAAATTATCCACACTCCTGGAACTCCTTCTGAGCATCTTGCATCAGCATACAATTATGTAAGCATTTGTTCGAGTATCATACTCCCACACAGCATGTCAGCACTTCCAGCACTTCCAGCACGCCACTCCCCACTGAAGTGGGGAGTGGCGTGCGTAAAGACGCTTCAGGTATGCAGCTGGCTTAATATCAAAAGGGATGTCCTCATGCTCCTTTTCCACTACAAGAAAGCCTCGGTATGGAAATTTCTGGGAGTGCCTCTTTCGGTGCATGGAGGGCTTCTGGGAAGATCACAATGGCACCTGTGGGGGCGTAGCTGCTTTTACAGGATGATGCCCCCGCAGTGGCTATTATTTATCATAATGGATATGTTATATTCTCAGGTAGTTGTTAAACACCATGTTTCAATCATGAGAAAGAGGTGAAATTTAAATGTCAAAATTGGCAAACAGTGAATCATAAAACGTAATGTTTTTAAAAGGTCAAAGTTAGGAAGAAGGCAAAAAGAAAATCAAATGATCTCATGCAGATTTTATCCAGACTGGAGACCACTTATGGTTTCAGCAAAACCAACAACTAAGAGTGAAAAAGGCAACAAAGATAAAAGAGAAGAAATAAAATTCCTGTGAGATTTTTATGTTAACGGCGACAACGCGGGTAAAAAGTTCTAACGGTCTAGCCTGCTGTGTATGATTTATGTTATTGTATATGTGCATTCATTTCTGTATGTCCACAATTAGCAGAAGAATAATCTGAAAATTTCCAGCTGTTAGCCCTCAAGCTCCTATTACTACAAAGCAACTGGAAAAAGCAAGTGTTCTGACCTTTATTTCATTTTTTTAATGCAATATCTACACATTTTTCTCTTTAACCTCCTAGGACCAGGCGTCCACATATGTGGACATCACATTTTGGGTTATTTAGACCAAAATACTCAATTTTTCTCTTCAACGGCCTGATATCCATTTACAAGGACATTATAGTGTTACTGTTCTATCAAAATTTTAAACGAATATCCTCATATGTGGCTCTGATTTTCCATAAAAACAAAAATAAGGTAAAAAAAAAAAATCTGGTTTTTCTTTGTTTATACATTTATCGGGCCCCAATATGCCCAAATATCAAAGAGAAGTTAAAAATGCATGCAGTGGAAGAGTTCGGGTCTTAGGAGGTTAAGGTAACCAGAAATTTTAAATATTACTCTTAAAACCTTTACAGTTGAACACTGCACAAAATATGACTTAAATAATAAGTGAAACTACAGTTTTGTTTCTGGCTTTGAGTTATGATAGTGTCTTTCACAATGTTAGATAATAACACATACCTATAAAGTCATGCTGTAGAATAGCTGCAAAGCAGATCATCACTTTATTACTTTTTTATTATTATCTTTTGGGGATGTTTCTGGCGTTCTGAGGACATATTGCGATTAATTACTGAAACTCAAAAAAAGTTAACTTTTCTCGAAGTGATTCTTTCTGGTTTCTTCTTTTTCCACCCACTGCAGCTTCATTTAGTGAAAGTGACATTTCACCTTTAACTTCACAGGATTCGACATACGTCAACTAGAAAGCATACAAAAAATCCCTAGAGATTACCAAAAAAGATTAAAATACTGTTTTGAACTTACAAGTTTCATTTTAAATTATTTACTTAGCAGCAAAAAAAAGAAACAAAAAGTGATAAATGTAGAATATCCGCAGATCAAAGTAAGTTAGTTCTGCAAACGTACCTCAGTTGAATGTTTATTAAGGCCAATGTCTTAAAGGGTAAAACTATGACACTGCACTGAAAAACGAAGTTAAGCTTGTCCTCCCACACGCAATAAAATATCAAAGGTTAGTGGCATTTTAACAAATAAATACACATCCTGAGTCAACTTGCAAAGTAAATGATAAACTCCGGTAATACACGTAGAAGCAGGCACTCAATTCACACTTGTCTGACAGCCAAAGGCAAAAACATGATCAGACAAGTTCGTCCCAAAAAGTTGACATTTGCCGTTCCTTCTCTCGAGGCTAAACCACACATACCTGATATTTTCAGCGCCTAGACTTATCATGCTTCATTACCAATTGATGCTCCTCACTCCTTCTCAGTTCATTCATACAGTCTGGGGAGGAGTGGAAGGAAGCCCGGCTGTTTTCAGCTCCACATTATTAAAGAATTCAAAATATCTTGATGAAAGTATTTAAATTGCTGCTTTGGTAACACCAGAGTTGCTAACTTTAGTGGCACCCAAATACTCATAACATCATGCGATTGCACACTTTCAGACTTGGAAAATCCATTACAAAAACAGTCTGATGTGTCGCCCACTAAGCGACAAGCCCTCGCTGAAAGCGGGGGTGAGAGCAGACAATGCAGTCAAAGTATTAAAGTCACGGAAACATCAAAATTTCTAAACCCAAGGTGATTTTTCAGTGAAATTTCTAGTTTTATAAACAAAAATCACAGACTGTAAATACGAGCAAAAAAAGCTTTTCAGAAATAGTAGTAGGGGTACTGGATGTAAATCTGTTAGCATTTAACTCAGCTGATAAATTTAACATTAGCTCTTTCAGCCTCAGGCCCCAGGTACCCGCCATCACCTTCAATATCACGTAACTTACCAAGCTCATGACTCACTTGATCATACATGACTGACTGTTAGTGGAGTTAGTAATAATTGCAATTTTCCTTCCATTACATGAAATACGTCGACTGTGGAGGAAAAAAAAAGATTACAGAATTCGCCGAAACGTGCATGTTACAACACCGCACAGCACAGAGTCATGCAAATTTCGACATACTATTGAATGACTTGTCAGCCATACTACTATCGTACAACCATCCTACATTCAAAATCACTCCAGCCAGCTTTCCTCCTCATCATGATGCTCAGTTTGAACTTCAGTAGGTGGTCTAGACCAGCGGTCCCCAACCTTTTTTGCGCCACGGACAGATTTATGCCCGACAATATTTTCACAGATTGGCCTTTAAGGTGATAAATACAACAAAATAAAACTAGTACCGGTACCGAAAAAAGGAGATTTATTCATAACACACGTGAAAAGACCCAGGAAAACCGAGTTAACGATAAAAACGATAACAAAATAACGCTAAAAACTATACATTTCACACCTGAGCCTCAACTCTCGCAGCCCGGTACCAAACGACTCACGGAAGTGAGGCCCGGGGGTTGGGGACCGCTGGCCTAGACCACGTCTACATGCCCAACACAATAAGCAGCTGCCTGTGAATGCCTGATTAGATATTTGCATTAACAGCCAGTAGAACACCTGTACCTAATGAAGTGGCCAGTGACTTTATATACTATTCTAAAGAGTTACAGGAGTAGCAGCAATGAAAATAGTATATGTAGCAAATAACTATATCTCTGTGCTTTTCTTTCAGGCAGCAGACAGATCAAAAGCTTAAAGAGTTAAGAGGGATATCTTTATCCCTTGTAGGTGAACCGTCCACTATCACTTGACTTGGGACTAGAAACACATCAGATACTTAATGGAAGTATCAAAAGTGTCAGCAGGGGGGAATAGCCCAAACAAGGAAACTTTCCACCTCTGCCCACGACTGTGACTCATGCAGAAATGCAACCACTTGTTTATCTCTGTTCTGTGCGAGTGTGTTTGCAAGCGGGACTGTGTTTGCGCGTGTGCATGCCCATGTGGTCACTGTCTGACCCAGAATAACATTACTCTGAGCTATACGGCAAGGTGTCAAACACAGATTAACAACAAGCACTAAAGTTTTAAAAAAAAATCGCAGTAAGCACACATGCGTGCACGCAGACACATTCGGCTCGTGTGCTGAATATTTGAAGGGCAACGAAGACACTGACTCAGCTACCAAAATGTCATCACTCCTTTATGTGAAGCCAGGCTGAACTACAACTACAATTTGTCAAGCACATACCTAAGCTTAAGCTGTGGGAGTGGAATGAGCGGAGGTGAAACTAAAGGAGGTGTGCAGGGCATCCAGCCAAAGGGCACAAGTGTCTCCCCAAAACAAGGCCCAGATGTGACTGTGTGTGGCCTAAAGGTCAACAGTTTCTCACACCGTCCATGAATACAAGCAACTGCAGGCTTGCACAACTTTAAAAATTGCATTCACTGCATGATTCACCATCCTACTTCTTGTTAAATTCAACTCCATGCCAACATTTGTTTCTCCCTCTATCACTTGCAACACCGCCTGTTATCTAAGTGGAGATTCTGCCTGATAGTATTTCTGATATCGCAATTTGAACACTCAGAGAGGGGAAATCCTGCAGCGCCTCAAGTCAAATGACAAAACCACATCACACACTGACGGACAGACTTAGAGTGCGTGTATTAAATTCACGTCCCTGTTTGTTACATCTCCTAGAAAATGGCCTTTAAACAACTGCCTACACGAAGGTGACTCATACACCCACTGCTCACATATTTCCACACTGTCTTATAAATGACACCCTCACACACTTAAATTCACCACTGGTAGTCAAGTTGTAAACTTAAGAGCAACAGCGCTGACACAGATTGTTGTTTCCTTAGAGGTCAGCAGCTCGGCTTCAGAGTGGTAGGTGTACAGGTTTTAATCCAAGGGATATGTTTGGGGGTTTTCTTTATTTTTGTTTGTTTTTCAATGCCAGGTGCCAACTTGTTTGGGTTTTTTTAATTTCTTGACACCAAGATTGCCTGATGTTAAACAAAAATTCCACTAAATTCAATGTCTTCCTTTTTTGCAGTGTGGCTACCAGGTGCAAAAAAAATGTTTATTGCTTAGGGACTATCAGCTTTTATGTCGCACATATGATGTGCATCTAAAGCTAATATTTAAAGCTGCCATATTACACCCTTTTCTAGCATGTGGATCTGAGTCACACATAAGTCTCCCAGAGTGCTTCTTGTTAAGTTTCAGCTAAAAATAACTCACTGATCATTCCTTCTACCCGGACCGTATACCCCTGGTTCCTAGTTCTGCTTCAAATACTTTGTTTCAGTGTCTCGTAGCTTTAGAGGTATCAGGAAAATGTGTTTTTATAATGTTGTAAGATTTTTCTTCAGTATAAGATGTGAAACTACAACCAGTATTAAAGATCACAACCAATTTTTGCAAGACAGTTGAATTTTCTCCATGTGCAACATAGAAAATAGCCAACCAATCCACATTGAGCTAAAGTCCCTCCCATTCATAGCCCCGCCCCCTCACCGCTCACCGCTCCAAACCTCGATGCAAGTGAAGCGAGAATACCTATATGACTGTTAACAAAAAAACAAACATTATCCTCCATGATTAATCCAGAACCTGACCAAGACATTTCAGAATGAGCAAAGCTATCGTGAGCGAAGAAAAAAATAAATAAAATAAAAGGCTGCAAAGCAGCTGCTAGTTTGGAAATCAAGAGCGCTGTTGCCATTTATCTGGGGGTGCCTAGCCTAGCCTAGCAAATCAAAATATCTCTTACAGACACACTCTTCCTTTTCTATGAAGAAATAGTAGGGTCATGTAGCTATATTTGGAAACTGTGAAAAATTTTGCATGTGACATTCCCTTTAAGGTGATTTAAGGTGATACTTTTCCCCTTCTGTAGTTCAGCACAGATCAAACACTCCAGTAACATCAGACTTCAACGAGAATGTCAAACATCTGAGAAGAGGACAATAAGATGAGAACATTTCAAGAGGAGGGGGATTTTCAGTTCATGGCGTATCTTTTGTAGATCTACTCTGTGAGTAATAACATGATTAAAAAATAAAAATTCACTTTTGTGTTTATGCTATATAGTAATATATAGAAGCTGCGCAGCATTAAACCTGGTTTATGCTTGCCACCGTTAAACGGCTGTTCGACAAAAAAAAACCCAAAGACTGTGAAAGTGGCATCACAGCTCCTGGTACAAGCCGCACTTTGGTGTCCTTTTGACTTGTCGTGCACATCTTGATTTTTGTAATGTGGCGTACATTCTCTGAGCCGCCACGTGTTGGTTTTTAAACGCCATTTTAGTGATACGATATCAGAACTGGAGTTCAGAGGTTATACTGACAATGCAGAAAGGGAAACTTGAAAATATGACACTTTCTGCAGAAAACTTGAGGCTGCCTCAAGAACCAGTCACATGACTGCTAACCAGGTGATTTGACTTTGTTTGCAATTTTTAATGCTTGTCAATGAAGGCTTAAGGAAATAATGCCCTAGTTATACAAGCTAGAGACTGGCAACTACCAGTTCCTAGGGATAATCTGTATTCCCTGACCAGTTGGATGAAACATCCTTGTGATTGCTTAGGTCGCCAACATTCACCTGTAATATGGAATGGCATGGAACATCCCGACTGCAATCACTTGCAGCTACTCTTTGAGCTGCAGGGAGACTGTGAAAAGTGTGACACAAATCGGAAACAGAGACCGAGCATGAAGACAAGACGCAGACAAGTCGGCATCTTCCATCAAAACTACAAGTGACTGTGGCGATCTGCTTGAAAGCAAAGCAAAAACATGGAGGTTTTTGGTGATTTCACCCAGAGACAGCCAGCACCCACTCACTTACTACAGTGAGTGAGGAAATACTCATTTTTCCCCTCACTGTGCACATGACATCACACAAGAAACTTCTATAGACATTGACAGCGGTGGCGCTTCGTGAAATTATTCCGAGGCAAAAAAATCCATCCCAAACAATTACAAGAATACAATGTAAATAAGAACAGTTTGCTTATACAGCATGTGTGGTTGGCTGAACGAGCCCACCGAATCCATGTTGTGGTCAAACTTCATTAGATGAAGCGTAAGTTCTTGTAAGATTTAAGTTCTAAAAGTTCTCAAATTAATTTCGTAAATTCTAAAATTATACATTGAATTGTCGTGATGCACACCCAATCGTCCAGGTAAGGAAATCCCAAAAAGTTGATTTTGTTCATGTGGGCGTAGCGTTTTCAGTGGGAGAAACATTTCGTCACTCATCCAAGTGACTTCTTCAGTCTCAGCTGACTGCAGGTTTTCCCGACCTTATAAACACTATATTTGCACAATGACTCAAACTAGCACCACTAACGAACAATGGGCTGTGGGGGCAGTTTCTTTAAAAGATTTAAAAAGTTGATGTATATCATAAACCAACGCATACAGATCAATATTTAAGGTTTGACTCTCATCATCCACTGGAGCACAAGCTGGGTGTCATTAGGACACTACAACACAGAGCGAACACCATCCCCACAGATAGAGACCAGGGCATGACTGTGGCGTGCAATACAACCAGTGCAATAATTATAAACCAGCCGTGGCTATAACATCTCCTACATGGGATTGTTTTTTTGTTGTTCAGTGCCAGATAAATCAGAATCTAAAGAATCGGTGTGACCGATATAACTGAGAAGCTTATCATTTAAAAATGCAAACTGCTGCAGTGTCTCATTAAACAAATGCAAAAGCAACCATTTCCATTTTATCTGAGTTCTGGCTCTGCGTGCCTTTTGCAACCAACAAATGATATGCCCCAAGACAAAAGAGCAGACCTGCTAATCATGACAGTATCTGCCCTGTTTCGCAGGATAGACAGGCTTTGAGGGTGTAGAGACAGTTTTCACAGTTCACAATAACAGTTATTATATGAGAGACAAACCTGTTTCGCTGATCACCAAAAGCAACTAGAAACCTGATAAGTTGGTAGATTAGAGAGTTTCTTTCTCACTTCTTTTTTATTTCTCCTGGCACGCTGTAATGGAGTTAAACATATTCTAATTTCTGTTAAATTTTTGTGTATTTTTCTATATCTGTGGCTTAAGGCCAAATACAGAACTCATCAGCAAAAAGAGCAACCATTTAAGGTTGAAACGTGATACGCTGTCATGTGTTGTAGCATGCTGAATCCTGCCTGACGCACACCTGCTGCTCGAAACCGTACATCTGTGTGTTTACGTGAAGATTGTGTGTATGGTTCCTTTCACATGGTGCTTAAAGAAGCTTGTGTATAAGTGCTTCAGGAAAGATTCCTGAACTGAGATCAAGAGATGATCCAGTCACACGACACAAGAAGTCTACACCCACTGAGATCCTACCACTGTCAGAACAAGCCTTGACCTCACAAGATAATATGGACTTGACAATGATAGGCTTAAGTGAACCTTTGCACACAATCCCCTCAAATTGAAATTTTAGAGTAAGGAACAATGTGCAGATGAATAGTGGAGGATTTGTAAAAGTGACACTTTTGCATAAATACGCTTAAATACATATAAACACTGTTAAAGCACACAGATAAAGAGGCCCAGAAGCTAAGAAACAAACACAAGGCAGTGTTGTATTCACACTGATACCCCAGAATCCTTTAGTGATATACAGTACACCTCCTGTTTTGGGTTAATGGTAACACTTTTCTACACTCCTCTCTCCTGTCTTTGGGCACTGGTGTGATAAGGCAGTGATGGGTTGTATTTCTTGGGCGCTCCTGGGGGGAATCCCCTGGTATAGCAGTGTGTATGTGTGTTTGTGCGCGTCCCCACAGAAAGGGAAGAATGCCACCATTGAGCGCCTGCCATTGCGCCAGCAAGCATCTCCCCCGCACCCTCACCCCCTCCCGTCCTCGCTTGCACTCTGACGTACAGTTGGAGCAGATTTGGTGACATGAAGATAAAAGCTTTCCACTGTTTCGCTCTTTCCTCTTTCTCCAGTGTCACCAGAACGCTGAGTGCCGGTGCCTTGGCCGCGGACATAGAGAGCTCATTCAAAGTGCCACAATCACTTTTTGCTTCTGTTTTGTGATAAGACAGAGTTCAGCGTGTCTTGTTGCAATATGCCCACCAGCAGCTCGGTACATGTGGAGTAAAGACGCTAGACCGCCGTATTATGCAACGGCAGTGACAAGCTGTAGTTTTTTATACAAATGAACTAACTTCCTGTGTGAGTAATCACACTATGTAGACAAGTTCTGAAGAAAAGCAGCAGTAACTCAATCTGTCAGAGTAATATTTTCCTTGTGGACATGAGTAAGTGACGACAGAGCAAAGGGAACTGATCAGATAAATAAGATCTTGTAGTATTTCACTTACTGCTAAGATGTGTTGGTACTGCATTAACATAATGGCCCATGACAGTATAATTTCCCAAATTAAATGGAATTTTAATGTACTTTATCGGAATCTGAAGTGAATAATATTTATCTACATAATATTTAATAATGGGGTAACAATTAACGTTTTTACAGGAAAAAAGAATTAAGTAATTTTAAGTGCCGTGTACGGAATTTTAAGTAGTCTGTAGCTTAAGGTTTTTTACATGAAATGACACAAATAATGATGTTGTCGTGATCCTGGATCTGCCACACTGCATTTTGAGTTGTGCATTCTGGGTTTGTTTATTATTATGTTTTCTGACTAGCTCGTTCTAGTCATTTTGATGTTTCTAGCTTTCAATTCGTTTTATTTTCCATGATCTTATTCTCTGGTTTGCTTAGTTGTAGTTTCCAGTTGTTTCTGTTTGCAGTGATTGTTTATATTTGATTCCAGGAGTTTCAGTTTATCTTTTCTACCCTTGTTTTCCCCATTGTTAAGGCTCCGTCTCTGTGTTTGGTGTTCTCATGTTTTGATCCTTTCCTGTTTTACTTTGCTAGTTAGCCGTCTCCTGTGTTTGGTATTTAGTTTTACTTCCCCTGTCTTGTTTTCATTTGATTCGTTTTGCCTGTTACTAATTTTGTCCCAGCTGTTGTTTTCCCCAGATTAGTTCCCAGTACATTCAAAGCCTTAGTTTGCACATGTTTGTTGTTGTTTTTTCCTCTATGTCTGCCTCTAAGTATAATAAGTATTCCCCCATCTGGATTTATTGACACTATAAATTTTTTTTTACACTATCAAATTTGCTCTTGTGTTCTGTTGTGTTCTTTTTTTCATACTTTTTTTTTAATTGTAGAATTTCTAAGCACAGTCATTTTATCCCTATGGCTAATTAAAAGTAGCGAACCACTTTAAACGCACATCCCAAAAGTGATAGAATGGCACCCTCACATACAGGATGATTACAATGTTGCTGGATACCTGATCAAATTTGCTCATTAGGCCTCATTGACACAGGCCTAGAGGTGGGTGGGTGTTCCCTCGAAAGCTTCCGGTCGATGAAAACTGCGCATTCTCCCCGACTGGTTGGCGAGTGATTGCTGGCAGTTCTGATGTAAAATACTGTGTTGCACTGAAAATCTCAATGTGATTTAATTTGGATGATAGCAAATCAACAATAATTTGCATGGAAGATACTGATATGTCTGCGAACACTTGCCAAATACTCGCTGAGCTCAAGAAAATCATGATGTTTAATAAATTTTACATCGAGTTATAAAGGTCATACAGTTATGAGAGACTTTGAACATGTTTTTAAAAACTGTTTAAAGACAGAAAACAATAGAAATTATGTTTAAAAATGGGTTAAAAGCTAAAGTCATTCAGCGATTCATTGTTTATTTCATTCTTTGTTAAAGTGGTATTATGAGCGATCTGCACAGTGGTCTGAATCTGGTAGCGTGAGATTAATTGCTTTTATCTTCTCCTCCCACTTACCTCTTAGAAATCTATACATTTCTATCATCTAGACAGAGCCCTGACTAGCGAATAAGGGAAATTCTGCGTTTTCCACATTTCATGAAGCCATATGCAAATTGCACTAAATAGTATATGTTTAAATTATTTGATTCAACGAAGAGTCCTCAATGAGGAAACACTACTTTGTCCCTCTGGTGAACATTTCTCCCCTTTTTAGTGGCTTAGCATTACATGTGTGATTCAAAGCAGAACTGGAGATTGTTATGCTTTTGTTTCAGAAGGCAGAGCTTTTTCTTGGAGAGAAACCTCCATTTCTGGATTGCACTACAGCTCATGCAAACTACTGGTGACCACAGCAATCTGCTAGCATCAAACATTTATTGTAGATTTTGTTATGTTCAATTTGGGGTTTGCACTGACACAAAAACCAAAGAAAAAAAATCAACTATGAGTTTGCTCCATTGTTATAAGATCACATGGCTCTACACCCTGTGACGTTTGTTCATTTTTTTTTTTCTTGTATGTAATAAAGAGAGAACAGTCCTTATCATGTTTTATATGTAATATAAAAGGGCATTTGATTACCAATTATGTTCCCAAAAATATAATTACATTCAGATTCTGATAAAATACAATGAATTTCAATTTAATTGTAGGGAAATTACACCCTTAGTTGTGGGCTGTGTTATAAAGATTGTGGCAGAAGATTTTTGCTATTTATGAAAATTGATCACTTCGTTTGCTTTTTAGCTGGAGCTCAGTCTGGATTCATTTTTTGCTTCCCAAAAACTGCAAATTTCCAAGAAAATACTTGCTTTTGCTTTTTTTTGTCTGAAGAAAAAAAACCCAGAATAATCAACTACAGCATGAGATGCAGTGAGAGAACGCCAGGACATGTGACAGCGGGCAAGAAGAGGTCCATTTAAAAAAAAAAAAAAAGACTTGAGGTATAGTAGTATTGGTAACTGCACATCCTTTTTTCTGTTCCACCTGTCTTTTCAGCCACAGCCAAGTGTTAAATTAGGACTTTCTATTTCTGGTGTAACCATAGCATGGGGCAGCAATGAGGTCACAAAGGTGCCAAAGGAAAAAATATATATATCTTTAGGGATGTAGGATGTTTCCTTTTTTGTATGGTTTACTCACTTCACTATCTAGCTGGCTGATGAGGGATCTTGTGTTTCAGGTGAAACACAACTACAGGCTTGAGTTCACTTCAGTTCAAACAGTCACATTGTGCGGATAATTTAGCAACAGAACGTGAACCCTAATACGTAAACAATTCAATTTTAGGTTTGTAACTTTGGCTCTGGTTACAGTTAAGCCTGGTGTTAAACGCGTATTAGCTGTTTTGAGTACAGTGAGTCTTTGGGGAATGAATGCAAATCAATGCAATGTCCTCCTAAGTGACAAAATAAGTGGCTGTGCGAGTGTGACTGAGTGTGAGTGAGTCACCTGATGCCCGACGCTGGCGGACGCAGTTGATTACCCACACATCCAATTCTATTAAAAGGACACGGTCATAATCTCTAATCTCTTCCAAGTCTGGCGGAATAAGAGAGCAGGTTAATCTGGATTACACGTCAGGACCGTGAGCTCACAGCCCAGGCAGCTGATGTGCCAACGAGCCAGGAACAGGAGAAAAATAATGAACACTAACATAAAATGAGTTTACGCTATATGATTCATACCTGAAGATAAAGACAGTAGAAATGACCAGTAAATTAATTTGCATATGGCGGCACTAGTGCAAAACTTCATCCCCCACCCCCCAAAAGTAGAGGGAATTTATTAGAGGGAATCCCAGCTGAGATAAGACAAAGAACAACACAAGACATGCAGAAGAAGAACAACTTGTGATCTATGCCTATAGGATATGTATGTAGGATATCATCTAGTAATAAGCTTATGATTTACAGAAGATTTGAATACGAGAAACACACAAAAAACATGTGCATTCTTCAGGGTGCATTAAGACACCTGCACTGTCCAGGCACTCATCTGAACCAGAGCAAACCTCCCACCCACCCGCCCGCCCAATTAAATGGAAGAACATAAGTTTAAACAAGCATGAATTGAGTGGAAATGTGAATTAAAGGGGAAGTTTACGCATAAATCACAACTCTAATGAGCCTCTGGATGGCTGTGGTCTGGTGGCATGTGATCTGTATACCCTGCAGCTGTGATCGTGGCACAAAGGGACTGCCAAAGACTTTCAAAAGTAAAAGTATTAATCACCAGTCACAGTTGAGCAGGCTACAAGCAAAAACTTGGCAACTGGCAGGAATGTCGGATGTCCTGCACATTTCACTGCATAACCTACATACCTTCGAGAGGAATTGGAAGGGAGGGAGTGAGTTTGGGACCGACGATTTGGTGGACAAGCAAGGCTTTTCTTTACATGCACACATGGTTTCCAAGCAAGTGTTTTGCGCGCCCCCCGCAATTTCATGACTTTTATGAAAAACATCCTCTAGTTGACAACTTTTCATCCTCACCACTCAAAAGTGGTTAAAGCTCCCCTGCAACAGCAGCAGCAGCAGCAGCGGTTTAGCCTCAGCTGATACGCCTCGTGTGAGGAGAAGCAGCAGCAGCGGTGCTGTGCGAAGCTGCAAAGCCATCACATATACAAACCTGTTGACTGTGTCTGTCTGACGACCTGACGGCTATTTATCTTCACATCTACGGTCTTTTCCACCCTGTTTCCCCCGCAGTGAGTGAGAGTGACAGAGAGAGAGCCTGTGCTGTACTGGAACTTTCTCTCTGGGTATGCCTGCTCTACTCTATCAGCTGACTGAAAAACTATCCGGCTAAAATAACAGGTTAACACTGAGTGTGCTGTTTTTGGGGAGCCGAAACTCATTTTCAAACTGCATCCCGAGGCTTCTTTAGCCGAATAAAAACGGGGTCACGCTTTACGGCTAAAAATACCTGTCTATAGCTATATTTGGCTTGGCTGGATCACAATCACAACGCTAAAATAGTCGGGCCCGCCCGACAATGAATAGGATGTCGGCTATCTCACTGTCTCCGTCGGCCAAGAGCTAAAATTAGCAACAAGGCTTGCGTCAATCACGAGCCTCAGTGCGTCAAGGCATTCCCCGCCCCCAGGGGCTGATCATTGGTCGGAATTAGCACGTTGACTGAAAAATACGCGCCTTGTGATTGGCGGTTGAGAAATATTATTCCCGGCGTCTCCGGAGGCGTTTTTTAATTTTGAGGTTTGAGAGCGCGCAGAAGCGAAACTGATAGCTGCTTCTCACATCCCGTTCAGTGTCTGCTGCCTTCGCTGGCTGCTTACAGTATTTCCCTACTCAAGACCACATTAGCCTCTCCACAGTTTTAAATGTGTGTTTCAAAATTAGAGAGAGAGGGATTTAAGTCCATTCCAATGCCATCCTGGCTGAGCTTTTTATGTTTTATTGCTATACAGACATTAATAAATTATATATTTGAATTCCAGTTTCATAAATCAGGTCATTTCACCAGTCTTCAAAACTGTAATCAACAAATTTTTGCACATATATTTATTTTAAAACATATTTAAAAAAAAAAAAAAAAACAGCCTTAGCTCATCCAGCTCAACCCACTTAAAATATCCATGTATCAGGGCTTTTCTTGATGTTGTTATCTTTTACCAAAATAAGGCTGTGGGATATTACCCTTTTTAAAAACATATTTATCTGCATTTCTCTTAGAAAAATAACCCAGTTATAGTCTGAGCTTTAGGTGGTGATTTTTCATTTAATGCCTTTGCCTGAAAATTGTTTTCAGACTATGGGCATGAAGCCTGGTGAGACATGCAGACACTAAAGAAATACAGAGTGAACCAAAGTCAAAATAATATGATTTTATTTGCAGCCAGAATAAACACAATTTTGCTAAAGGCTCTCCCTTTTGTGTTAATCGTTAATTCAAAAAACATAAAAGTATGGTTGTGTGGGTTGGCTCCTTCCCTGTTTCTGAGGGGTGTGCCAGGAAAAGTTTGAAAACCACTACCTTAAACAAATGCTTGGAAATGAACCTTAGAGAAGCTGATTTATACTAACGGTGATGCTTGATGGTCAGTGCCCTGACCAGAAAACATATCACACATAGTATTATGGTCTTTTTCTGTGAGTTGTGTTTGCAATTGGGTTCTTGGAGACCTGGATTACAAATGATCACTCCTGTAAAGCACTTTGGGTCAACTGTTGTTTTGATCTGTTGTTTTAAAATCTGCTCTGTACAACAAATAAATAAACAAATGACTTTACTTAAGATAAAAAAAAAGTCCTTTCTGAGGCCCTTCATTTACAGGTTCTTATGTATCTGCAATTTCAGGTAAAAATCTGTTCGGAGCACGTTAAAAAGGCACCAAAATTATGCAAGTGTGCTTTTATGGTGGTTTATAATATATTATAATCTTCATACAATCCCTTCTGGAAACACACCTTAAAAGAGCTCCATTACAGGGAGAAATGCTGCTTTTGAAATGTTTGATTAAAGTTTACTTGTGGATAGATGTGTACAATGGGTTAAAACATGATTCTGAAAAGTAATGGAGCACAAGTATCACCAGGAAATATTTAGATACATCCCAGCATGTGTTCTGTATGGGAAAACATGCTCATGACTAATATTATTGTTACCTTTATTAATATGCTGTGTTTGCAGAAAGAGAAATAAGATATTTTGATGATGAACCTAAATTTAAAATCTATTTTATTAATATTTGTTTGCATTTTTTAAGGTTTTGTGTTTACTTTATACTTTGTTGATTAAGTAATCTAGAAGAACAGCCTCTTTACAGTTCCTGCTAGTGGTGCAGGCTCGCCCGCCGGATCCCCCTCGGCTTCCTCTCCTGCAACCATCAAACCAACCGCCTCGCTCTCTGGCTCTCTCAGATTCTCTCTCCACCCCTCTCGCTCTCTCTTTCCTTGGCACGGCACACAGGGCTTATGTGTCTTGTACTGTACGGAGAGAGAGAGAGGGAGCTCTACACTGGGTGACGTCACCTCTCCCATGGCGTCACATTGACGTAGCGCATACCAAGAGCTCTGTGTGGAGGCAGAGCCCACATAAATGCACTATTTGACTTTCTCCCCTCAGACGGCGCACATAAACAAACGCGCGTTACAAGAGCACACTTTGCAAAGCACCCATCAGCACTGACACACTCAGCAGCACGGGGACGGACGCAGACTCGCTCCTTAGAGCCACTCGGGAGTTTGATGCTTTCTTTTTTATTTCATTTTCTACTTTTTATACTTTAGAAAAAGTAAGTGGAAGGAACGGAACTTTTTTTCCTTTCCCTTTTCTTTTTCTAATGCCGACGAATCCAGCGCCTCTCCGACATCACTAAGAGTGCTTTTATTATTATTTTTCTTTCCTGTCATTATTTTTACCTCTTTGCGGTTGTTCTGGATGGAAAACGGATACTTCACGCGAAGTTATTAGCCCACTACATGTAAAGACGGAACCGCTACAGCAAACAAGTAAGTAAACTGAATGAATGAATGAATCTGTAAAGCTCTGCCTCACATCTTGGCGGAAACACGCCGAAAGAAGATAACCCTCAGCTTTACGTATTCATTTTTTCCCCACCTAAATCAAAAGCCATGATGGATTTACTACTCTAACATCATCTGTGCGCGTGCTGCCCAACTTTGTGCGCCTAACCTGTTGCTGCTCACGTCAGCCACCGGCACACGCGTGTTGCCGGTCATGTTTGTTGGTCTGTGCCTATGTGTGGGTTCTCCTACGGCGAATGAGGCTGAACTCTGAATTTAATTTGCGCTGGAGAAGGTATCGTATCCTTTCCGGTTGTCATGGAAATGAGATGCCTCTCACTCTCACAATGAATAGTGGAGTCGGACGCACAAATGGTCTGAGTGGAGAGCGGTGTAACCTACATTCAGGCAGGAGCTCGGAGAGGAGACTTAATGCTCTTTGAGTTCAAGTCATGGTGTGTTTGGGTTTTTTGTGTGTGTGTGTGGGGGGTGTCTTATCGGAGTTTTTTTTTTCTTTTTTTAATTTTTAATTTTTTGAGGGGGTGATGTTTTTTTTATAAAATGTATTTATATACATAGATGTGTGTAAGTGCGTGTTTGTGAGGTTGTGGGTGTGTTTGAGTTTAGATATCGCTCGGCTGATAGTCTGTGCCGGACTGCGCTATGATTTAACCTCCAGTAACATGGAGTGAGCGTACAGTTACCATTAACCCGTATATAATAAAACTGGCCCAAGATACACTGGTACTCAAATTGCCTCCGAATTTCATGAGCCATGTATCGCAGGAAAAACACCCTCAACCATAAAGCCACAACAACATTTCTGAAGCCCACCGTGAAGCATGCTCCAGCAGCTATCGTGCCTCTTGGCCAGTCACATAGTTTATAATAATAAGCTGACAACACCGGGTTGAGGTACTTAAGTAAGTTGCTGGTTTTACCTTCTTTTCCCCCCTCAGTTCCCTCACACACACTCAGGTTTACGCATACACGCACGAACGCGCGCACTCAGGCTCCAGTGACAGGCTCCCACTCAGGGCTGATTTACAGTAGGCTAGGCTACTCGCATATTTCTCTGCTCTCTCCTTTATGTCCTTTCTTTTCTCTGTTTCTGTTTGCTGGAAGCCTCGCGCTGTCCGGGGTTATTGGTGCGAGGGGGCTACCGGGGGCTACCGGCGCTCCGGGGCGCGTGCTTTACAGCTCTTTTGTCGTTCTCTTGGTTACCGGTGCGCGCAGGGCCAGAGCCCCACCGGCCGGCTCGGTCTGAGAATAAAGTAGGGGGAGACCGCGGGTTCATTAAAAAAAAAAGTTAGAAAAAGGCAGAATGTCTCACTTTGTACAAAAATAAGTTTGTTTGAAGTAAAAACACTTTATCTTCATCTCTTTAACTCCCCTCGGAGGCTCTGATTAGAGCGTATTTACGCAGTTACGGGTTTAGCTTCACAACTTTATGTAAGAATGAGATGACTTCAGCTTATTTCAAATTGACTCCCATTTGTGCTGTTACTGTAACAAAATCATATTTCAGGCCTAAAGAGGTCTCTTTTTTCTCTCAGTGCTCAAATGGCTCCATACACAATTGAATAATGGCTTAACTGTTCCAAATCAGCCCTAATCAAATAAATGTTATACAGCTTGACTTGTCTGTTTACTCTGGTTTGTGCTTTTTTGTTTATTCCAACCTATTTGGGGGCTGTTGGGAGAGATTACATCTATATAAAAGCCATATTCCGACAAAAGAACCACCGACAGGGGGTTCGTGGGTGTCCAGTAAATCCTTTGAGAAGTGGTTTAAAGTTTGGTGAAAAGTGGCTACTGACATGAAGCTGCAGGTGCTCCTAGTCTTGATCCGTATGAAGGTTGTGGGTTGTCACCAAGCTGTTTTGCGATACACACAGGGAGACTGCGTGGTCTTCTCAACTTGACCGTCTCATAGAGGGAGTCTATGTGTGGCGGAGAGAGAGCCACAGTGAGAGAGAGACAGAGTATATAGGAGTGTGTTACAGAAAGGGGGCGCTCTGGGCCTTGAAATCCTCCGGCCACGGTGCACCCTGCTGCAGTGAGAGGGAGTCGGAGGCGCACGGCGCACAGGAGCCCGCTGGTCTGGTTTCAGGTCCGACTCACAGTTTTCTAGATTTCTCTCTCCCCTCTGGATGAACCCTGAGCAGGCGAATGCGGCGGTGATCAGAGGCAAGAAAAGCGATGGCCCGGAGGCACTGGCGCAAGCTGCTTTTATAAAAGTTGTCACTTTTGTAGGTCTGTATTATGATATATATTTTTTCATTATTATTATTTTGTTTCGGAAGTCGTGCATAGTTTGTTGACTGGTGGAATTTCTGTTTTACGGTGCAAAATATCTGTTAGGCAGTAATAATAATAATAATAATAATAACGGCGAAGACGTTAGTGCTAAAATGAAACCTGTCGCCCACGTAGGCAAAGTTTTGAAATGAACCCAAAGTCCTCAGTTGTGGTTCTCTTTGTAGGATGCACTCAGTGACATATTTATTGTCAGAATTGCCCTGTGTTGGATGTAAAAGTCTAAATCTTATCCCTAATTTGCCTTCCAGCGTGTGCACTGGTAGTTATTTGAATTTGCGCCGTCTCAGCGCAGTGCTTTACATCCCCTGTTATCTCTTTCTACTGCTTTTAAACCCGATAAACTGACTGAATCTCTCAGATGAGATTTTTGTGCCAATAACGATTTGCTTTTGAGATGAAACGAAAGCTTTGCTGGTTGTCTTTAAATTGTGCAAAAATGTTTCTCTGTCCGATTTTTTTCTAAAAGTGTGAGGAAATTTTGAACACCGAATTTGAATTTGCTGAAGTTTGTGGAAGCAATTTAAACAAAGGTCTCCATTCTTGAGGGAGAAAAAAAAGAAATAAATTTTCGCTTCTCTTTGAGTAATCTTTTTTTTTTTAAGTCTTTACGAGCGTTTGAGGCACTTACCTGATTATTCAGCCTGCCACTGGCTTTAACACAGCCATGTCTCACCCAGGCACAGGTTCGGAAGAGCGCGCCCAGCCGAGCTCGGAGCCCCGGCGGTCGGACACTTCCTTAGCGACGCCCGCCGAGCCCTCCCCGCTCCAGGAGCCCTGCCCCGGCCGCAGCCACGCCACCCCTAAATCCCGGACACCCAGCACCATTCAGCGCGAGGCTCTTTCACCAGGTACAGAAACAAGCGCTCAGTCTGTCTTCACTTTCATCTTACCCTTTTTTCTTTCTTTCTTTTTTAATCTCTTTCTCATCTGATGCTTTTGTAACGAGTGCAGCGGCTCTGACACTTTCATTTCGTGTTGCTGTTGTGGAGTGCTTGGTGATATGAGTCGGGTGATTGTTTTATTGTGGGGGAAAAAGAAAAAAACAACATTCCCAAAAATTGAAAAAATATATATATATACATATATATAATTTTTATTTAGTAGTTTAAAACACAGGGGTTAGATCTGAATATCAGCTGGTAGGCAGTCGTTTTATTTATGTGTTTATTTATGCTCTTTTACTCCTGTTAAAGGTCAAAATATGAGTTGAAGTTTCCTGAATGTTCTGGTGATCTTTTGTTTGTGCTGCAGTCGTGAGCCCATGTGTATGTGTGTGGGTTGATTTTGTCTGGCAAGTGAGCTGACATTTCAGTCATTAAGATAAGACAATTCTGAGGCCAGGCACACCTATATCCAAAACCTGGAGGCGAAATGTGAATCATATATATATATTTATATATAATACAATCACACACACACACAATTTTGTCCATTGTAATTCAATATAGAAACTACACTGTATACCCTGAAGTAACTGGTTGTGTAAGTGTGTCTCTGTGCTTTGTGTTTTGTTTTTTTGTTATTTTTGTGTGCACAGTGTAAAGGGAAAAAAGTAAAAATCACTCTACGCTGTGGGACGCTGACTCCCCGAAAATGTTTTATAGTTTATTGATATAAAGAAAATCTGTGTTTTTGTAATTTATGTCTGCACCTTCATGTTTTCATTTGTTAGATCTATGGCATTCTGACAATGAACAAGCGCACTCAGTTATTGGAACAGCTGCAGTTTGTCCAGTTGAAATGCACACCTCGAGGTTAGAGACTGTTTCCCTTTGCCTCACTATGCTGCACCACCTATGTCTGACTCTGCTTGGGTTGTCTGTCCTCTTGCTTGCACACACACGCGCACACACACACACACACACACACACAAACAGACACATATGCACACAACTGCTTCAGTGCAAGTGTCATAAAGGCGACCCGATGGTGGTATTGGACTTTTGAGAATCCCCTACACTGACTTGCTTTGGTGACATTAACAACTAAGAAGCTCCGGTGATGGATCTCTATTTGCACTTGTGGTGAGTGTGTAAAAGAGGATGCAAGTTTGTAAGCATGGGTGTGTGAGTGAAGGTTAGACACGCCAACAAAAGTCAAGTAACGAAGAAGGTGAGACACTCGCAGAGACAAGTGGTTTTACAGGTTTTCAGGATAAGGGTGTATGCTTTTTGGTAGAATGAACATATACAAGTCCATGTTGACATCTTGAACATTATAAGCAGATGAACACACGTGGTGGTGGTGTGTGTGTGTACCAGAAGGAATTTCTTTACTCACCCGACAGACAAACATCACACTACTTTGTAGCCTTCCTACCCTTTTCTCTCTCATTCTTTCATCTCTTCACAGAAAAACCAGAAATTTACCATATTTAAATATAAACATGTGCATGTGCCACGTGCAGTAAGTCTTGCACACATTTCTACACTGATGGCCCCTAATCTGAGGCTTGACCTACTGACACAACACAGAGAGCCGCAACCTTTACCACTGTACTCTCCTTTTTTCAGTTTGTTTTTTCTTTCTCTGGTTCTCTTCCTCCTCTGATGCCTAATCAGTTTTTTAAAAAAAGGTCTTTAGGTATAGCCCAGAAAGGCCCCGTGACGCCCTTAATGCTGCATGTGTGTTTTTCCACGTGGGTTGAAGAGCTGGTCACTCGCAGAAGAAGAAAAAAAATCTTGATGACGTCAAGCACACGTATGCCTACAGCTTGACTCATATCCTCAATTAAAATAAAAAGAAGGAAAGAAATGTAGCGGCTTAATGAGCCTGCTGATACACTATGCTTGTATATTTAATGGTTAATATAAAAATTAATAAGAATTATTTCAAAGAAAAAATATTTATAGCAAAGAATTTAAAAAAAAATTATTTATCTCAAAATATGTGTATATATATATATATATATATATATATATATATATATATATATATATATATATATATAATTTTATTTTTTTTATTTTATTTTTAAATCAGGACTATTTTCCTTTTTTTTTTTGCTTTATAAATAGATAAAACTTCAGGTGAGACCGCTTTGGCGGAGGTATTTGTGAACGCTTTAACAACTGCAGGACCGACATATCCCGTATTTGACTAGACAAACATGACGTACAGGGAAAGGGGGCGATTACGGCAGAGCGCGCGCATGCTGGGCGTCAATGGGAGCAGCGCAGTGTTGACAGTTCCCTGCTCGGGAGAGACGAGCAAACACCACAAAACCCTGCCTGCGCTGACACTCATGACTGATTATTATTATGCACACACACACGTGCAGACGCACGCAAACGCAGGTGTTGTATATTACGTAAGAGTTTTGATAAGACCATATAGTCCACACACAAACACACACACACAGAAACGATGAGCTGGTGGCCTGTTGCTGTAGCAGAATTAAATCAAGGGGGAAAAGTGAAGACATGTCGACTGGCGTCTGCAGCAGTTAGAGGAAATATCTGTGTCTGCGTGTCCGTCTTTATCTCAGTGTGCGTGTGCATGAGAGGGTGTGCGTGCACGCGTGTGTGTGAAGGGTCTGTGCAGCAAGCATCCAGCACCACCATGGGGTTCCATTATTATTTAATGTTATCTCATCTGCTTTTCCATCTGACTAACCAGAATACACACACATACAGATTCTTGTATTTGAGCTTCAGGATCATCAACTGCAGCTTCTCTAACTTGACTAACTAGGAAAATCAGCAATGTTCGAAGTTTTGTGTGTGTGTGTGTGTGTTTCAGTATTCAGGGTTTTTTTTCCCTTTTTTTGCTGTACTTACTCAGTGCAAGTGCAAGAAGTGTTAACAGCAGAAATGGGTGTAAATTGCATCAAATGGAAAGATTTGGTTAAAGCTTTTCACAGCCTCTTCATTGAAAGAAAAACTTTTATAACACTCTGCAAACTGCCTGTTCCAATAGAGCTGTGCAGATTGTTTTTGTTTCTTTTCTTTTTTTTTTTTTTAATTTTTTAATGGTTGACCCTGTTTAGTGTTACCACTGTGTGCATGTGCATCCAATAGAGTCTGCCTGTATCCTGCAGATTTACTGAACATGAAGCCCTGCTTCTCTGATTAAATCACTGTTTGTAAAATGTCATAAATTCTTCTTCTCTGCCCAGTGATTGTTGCTATATAGTTGTGCCCTACTAACATGGGAATGTGAAGCTTTTGGGATACATGTGGTCTGATGTGCCACGCAGCTCTAACCTGCGTGTGTGCTCTGTTTCCTCCGACAGATATGCCCTGTGTGCAGGCTCAGTACGGGCCGGCCCCTCCAGGCTCAGCCTACTCTGGCCAGTCCTTCAGCTACCAGAGTGAAAGCTACAGCTCTGACCTCATGACCCCCGACTACACCAAGCTGGACCTGGGTGGGGGTGAGATCTCTGCAGCTGCCACCACCTCTCTCCCAAGCTTCAATGTCTTTGTGGACGGGAGCTACGAGCCTAAGTCCTCGTGCCTCTACCAGATGCCCACGCACAGGCCCACCATCAAAAAGGAGGAGGAGAGCTACCCAACTGCCCCACCCCTGGAGGCCATGTCCTCCTCCACCATGTACTTTAAACAGTCTCCCCCTTCCACTCCGACCACCCCGTCTCTGCCACCCCAGCCGGGTACCTCCTTCCTGTGGGGGGAGGAGCACCCCCTGGCTCCTTCTCACCCTCACTCTCTACCTTCCAGCCTGGAGACCGGCCCCCTCAAGTCCCCCCGTTTTACGCACTTCTACCAGCATTCACCGCCCCACAGTGGAGGCAGCGTCGGCGGTTATGACAGCCTGGGAGGAGGGCTGGTTCGCACCTCTTCTTCCTCCTCTTCCTCCTCATCATCAGTTTCCCATCCTCACGTCCCACCCCTGGAGCAGCCTCTGTACCAGCTGCACCGCGGAGCAGGGAGCAGCAGCCTCGCCTTTCGCTCCCTGGCACTTGGACCTTGTGGCCCTCTACTAGCAGACAGCTTGCCCTCTCCACCCCCGCGTGGCCCACAGGGAGAGGGAACCTGTGCGGTGTGTGGAGACAACGCGGCTTGCCAGCACTACGGCGTACGCACATGTGAGGGCTGCAAAGGCTTCTTCAAGGTAAAAAAAAAACCAACAACCCACAGCTATTATTAAAGTCTTCCTCTAGTTTCAACCTTTCTGGTCTTTGGTTTTCTTTTGTTTTCTTGTACTTCTGGGTCTTGTGGTTTCTAATAAGACATCACGCACCTGTCCCTCATTTGTACCCCTCTGCATCTTTTGAAGTATTCCTTCTTGTTTCTAATCTCTCACATTCATAACAGACTTTCCATCTTTAAAATCTCAGCCAGAATCTGTGAACTGGCTGCAAGCTGACTGACGTATTTAAGTCGGAGCAGTTTGCTAGCATTTGCCTTGCTCCCACTCTACACCCTTCTCTGTACTCTCTAAATCGTCTTTAGAGTCATTGCGAAAGCACAACACACCCACAGGGGTCGTTTCTCCCAGCAACCAAGTGGGCAAAGTGTGCATAAGCACTGGCTCTGTGTATATGTGTGCGTGTGTGTTGGTGATTGCTTGCATGAGAACACAGGATGATAAAAACATATATTCTCTCCAAAATAACAGCTGTGTTCAGGAGCTCAGATACTCAGAAATAACGCGGTGTGCGAGCACGTAATGGTGAAGGAATCCTTCTTGAAATCAGTTTTCTGACGGCGTGTTTTTAGTCAATTGGCGGCCACGAATTTGACCACAATTCTCTTGCATAATGCTCAACCCGATATGAATCTGTTTGAAATTTGGTCCCTCAAGTGATTCAACCTAACACTTCTGAACCTGCTGTCTCACATCCCATGTTGCCGCACGTGCTAACGCGCGCTGACAACACAGTTTAACACAATCCAAGAGCCGGTTTTTAGTCAGACTCATTTTCCATTTTCCTCATGCTGCAAGTCATAAAATACAACAGACGTGACAAGCGAGATATTATATTGCTGTGCATGTGCGTGTATACATATATATTTGAGGCTTAGTGGCACATCACTTGGAATTACAGTGAACTCGCACTCGGTGACAGTGGAGTAATTCATTTGCACAGTTTTTGAATTAAAACATTTTCCGGCACACTTGTTAAGCATTCTATTGGCTGCACGAGACGAGAGTTAAAATTAAGAGACAGCAAGAAGGAGGGTGCACACACCGAGGTAATTGAATAATGCCTCTGGTAGGTGGAAATGAATTATCCTTCCTTTCAATTAGTTTCACAATTTGTTTTTATTTAGTAATTAATGAAAGCAGCGTCTGGTGGCAGCAGGCTGCGGGCTGTCTGCTCGCTGCAGTGTTCCCTCCGCAGCCACAAAGCCTGTCAAACCTCGCTATGTTTCCTTTACACTCCCTCTCTCACACACACACACACACACATACACACACATATGCAGATGCAGCGAGCCATCCCCGCCTCACGCAACATATGCAGGCAACCACACATATAGAAAAACATACTGTAACATGTGTTTTTTTCACACTGTTACCCCGTGAATCCAGGATGCAGCGGCAGCAGCAGAAACTAAATCGTGTGTCTCACACACACCTGCTCCTTGTTCACATATTCTCAGGCACATCACCTCCATTATCCTGATGGTTTTATTGTGCCCAAAAAATATTTTCCTGATTATATTTAATTATCCATGAATAGTTATTAGGCATTAAACCGTTGTAGAGGCTTGCTGTAAATTATTATTTCATTAGTGCAATTTGAAGCACATTTTCCCCGTGAATTAATTTTAGCTCTTAAACAAGTCAGGGTTGGGGGTTTTTTTTTTTTTTTTGGGCATGTTTATTATTTTGAATAATGTGTTCCATTCACGGGTTTCCATTAATTTAGTGAACCTATTCAGTATTTCAATTTTTAAAATAAAATAAAAAACTATTCCAACTGTTAGTATAATACATTATGTACTAACCAACCGGTGAGCTGTTTTAGACCTGCTACACACTGTTTTAGTTTTCCAGGGCTTGCTTGGTATGTTAGTCATAGAAATTATGGTAAGCATCCGTGTGCTGGTGAAGATAATTGGAAAAACAAGCTCGGAAACGTGTAAGCTGATCATATAAACCCAGTGTGTAGGATTTTAGAGTTATAAAAACAGTAAAGTCAGCTCACGGATACAGATGTCTACATGTGTTTTTGTACCTTTTTGACGGCAGAAACTGAGAATCAGCGGTCGGAAGCAACCAGAGGGGGGGTTGGGATTTAAGATGGGTTGGAGAGGGCAAAGTCCCTCAAGGCTTTTAATTTAAGCCGAGGCTATTAGTACATGTTACATGTCAAGAATCTGTCTCTGCACGCCTCCGTCTGGCCTCTACAACAGCCACAGTATCTGCACTCCTGTCAGAATACTTTCAATTGTGAATGTGCTTTCAGTGCACACCACTCATTCCTCAATTCTGACTCAACATCTAACTGAAACTTTTTCACTTTAATCAAGTTCCTGCCCACAGAAACAATATGGCCTGGTGCGAAGTAAATTTAAATTTGTTATTTTAATGAAATTTGGGGTAAACACGAGGAAAAATGACAGGGAAGATTAAATTAATTGAACTAGAACAAAGTGTACTACACACACACACATACACACACACACACACACACACACACACACACACACACATATGACACATCACATCAGAGACTAGTTATAGCTTTGAAGCTTTGATAGTGACTCCAGTCATCGTTTTTGCTGATTATTAGAAAGCAAAGTCACAAGAGCCCCAACCAACACACACACACAAACGCAGACACACACATGATAACAGACAGACAGAGAAGAGAAAGGGCCAGCGCTCGCTCATGAGAGCTTAATTTATCGAGCCCTTAATTGATGATTGCAAACTCAGGCTTTTCTTGGAAACAGACATCTAAATTAAGCCTGAGGTCACTGAAGAATTTCCTCCTTGAACAAACAGCAGGGTTAACTTAGCTTATAGACTACTCCACTTTCACCTTTATGCACACCGCCCAGCACACCGCCAGGGAAACCGGAGATTTTAAAGTTTCAGAGAGGAAAACACAAAAAAGAGTCACAGTTATCTTTAGAACACGCTCCGGGCGTGTTCGCGTGGGCTTTACTGTTGGTCAGTATCGGGAAAAATCGCGTAAATGACTCCGAACCTCTTTAAAAGTGTAAATAAAAGTTTGCGCACGGAAGCCTTGTGCGTCATTCAGCCTTCCTCATGTTTAGTCCGGACACCATCTAACTGGATGCATCCCCCACCCCCCTTTCTCGACCACATTAATGACCATAACTTACTTATCCTCGCGCGCACGGGTCGCCGACCATTGAAGGGATGAAAGGAGACATTCACAGCGATCTGCGGTGCCATGGCAACGACTCTCATCCGGCACTGGCGCCCATTACGCGTCGGTTCCGCACTCGCGCCGAAGCATATGGAATAATTGGTGTGTTATTGGTGTCCTGGGGGGGACGGGCATGTGCGGCGCGAGGGGTTCCTAATTGGATTTATTTGTTTTGATGTGTTTTAGAAGCGTTAAAGAAGCCGTGGCACTTCCGTTATGTGTAAATTACAGTTCAGTTATAGGCGCTGCCTGAGTGGAGTGCTGGAGTCACAGCGGGTAAACGCGGTGGTAAAGTGAGTATTTGTGGGGGTTTTACGGTGTTGTCATCGCAGGTTCACCCCCGAGTTTAATCTCCTGTCAGACACGGGCAGCGTGGAGCCTTCGGGCCTCATTGGAACTGATAATGTCGGTCTGCGGTCTGTTCGTGCTGCGAGTGAAGAACTTCGTGCTTTTACTGGGACGGTCCGTTCAAAGTATTGCCTTCAAACACGACTTCACGCGGTTACGAGCGCGCAGGATTGGCCCCATAGATGCGCGCGCACTACAATCTCACTTATTGTCCTCCCTGTATTCGCTGAGCCCCCCTCTCCACTCCCTCCCACGTGGCCCGTTTCTGATTTCATTTTAATAAGGTCAGTAATAATCGCGCGAGCCAGCGGAGGAGAAAACAGCTCCCGCGGGGCCCATTGAGAGAGGCGCGATGCGCGAGGCCCCGAAGGTGCCACGAGCTGACCCGCGAGCTTCACAAACAATCTGATCAGGCAGCTTTCGCGGCCGCTCGTCCCCCACCCCTCTCCACCTCACCCACCCAACTCTACCCCGTCTCACGGGACCCGCCTCCGCACGCCACGCGCTGGATCTCTATTGTCAGCTGCGGCGCTAATAAAATTGTCCCTCCTGCAGGCGAGGCTTGTTGGGAAATTAATTTTATCTAATTATACTGATGTCACCGCCGCCTTTCAGCGCGTAATTAAAATCTGACCTGCGAGCTTCGCTTTCATTCTTTGACGGGCAAGGAAAAAGAGAGAGAGAGAGAGAGAGAGAAATTGAATTAAACAAATCAAATATTAGGTGTTGATTGTGTTTGGAGGCTGATTATCGGCATGCCTGTTTCTTCTTTCTCCAGCGCACCGTGCAGAAAAACGCCAAGTATGTCTGTCTGGCCAGTAAGAACTGTCCTGTGGACAAGAGGAGACGCAACCGCTGCCAGTACTGCCGCTTTCAGAAGTGTCTGAGCGTGGGGATGGTGAAGGAAGGTAGGAGATCACACACCTGAATCACACACACACAAACAAGCACATATGCACACAACTGCTTCAATGCAAGTGTCATAAAGGTGACCCGATGGTGGTATTGGACTCTTGAGAGTTAATCCTAATAATGCACCTCTAATCAGACCTGCAGTCAGTGATCATAGCCCCCGTCTCTGCAGTCAGTGGTTAATAGGCCGGTAATGGCCCAGCCTGTGGTAGCATCACACAACTGTCTATGCAGAAACGCCTGTCTGTGGTTGGAAGAAAGTATGATACACATCATACCAATTAGTCCGTGACACCTTTAAAGCCCCTGAGTTCAGTGTTGTTTAGCAGAGCCTCAAAGCTGACCATCTTACTCAAAGATTCTCCCGTTATGTCATTGTGTTCACCACATCTGATGCGTTGACTGTTGCTGCATAGTGCACACACACAGACAGACACGTTTCGATGATGTGTAGAATCAGCGTGACACTCAAACTGCCCCCATTCCCATGAGGTTTGTCACCTGTCTCACACCCTGTAATACCCCCACCCACATATCCACATGCATAAACGCAAACAAACCCACACAAAATGCATACTGGATGTCTCTGTGTTGCATTAACACACGTCCGTCTGCAGCCTGCAGAACAGCTCCACTGCCATCTGCTGGCTCGTGGCCTCCTGTGTGTGGAGATCGTGGCAATGTTGGGAGCACTCCTGCAGAGAGCTCTCCCAACCTTTTAGTTGTTATTTCGCTGTGATGAAAAGCTGATATCAAGCCAGTCCGCTGGAGGGTAGAACTTGACTGTGCATGCAGAGTTTATATTTCCACGTCCAACTCAAAAACCTCTTGCCTTCTGTGTTTCTCTGTTTCAGTGGTGCGTACTGACAGCTTGAAGGGGCGCAGAGGTCGTCTGCCTTCCAAACCAAAGAGCCCCCTGCAGACGGAGGCATCTCCTCCTTCTCCACCCCTCAGCCTCCTCTCTGCTCTGCTCAGGGCTTATTCTCACTGCACACCTCGTGACCTTGACTACAGCCAGGTAACCCATGCCCTTAACAATTCATTTCAACTGGAGAAATGCATTAGTTTATTTTCGAATACAGATAGTTTACAAGTTATTTCAGTAATTTCTCTTCTTTTCTTGATCTGTAGTTCAGCGCTGCCGACCCGCCATCCTCCTCCTCGGACGTCGAACACATCCACCTCTTCTACAGGCTACTCACCATCTCGATGGAGACCACAAGGTGCTGGGCGGAGAGGCTGCCCGGCTTCTCCGAGCTTCAGCGTGACGATCAGAACCTGCTCATAGACTCCGCCTTCCTGGAGCTGTTTGTGCTGCGATTGGCTCACAGGTAAGTAGGCAGAAATGGAGCCTCTTTTAACACCTGTTTTAAACTTGGATCTCCACTCCTATGCACACCTCTCAAGCTTTTGAACCACACTGACTTACACTTGTACGGGAAACTTTGTTTTGCTTAGCGTCTCAGAAACAAGAGGCACTTAAACCCTTTCCGATTAAAGTACAGTGCATAACTGTGCTGGCAAAGCTGTGTGCTGCTGTGTTGGTGTATCTCCAGAGTGGGAGGAGTGGAGCTGAGTAATCGCCATATGAACCAAATTATGAATGGAGTCTGTAGCTATGACAGCAGCTACACCCACAGAGTTCCGCTCTGCTCGTCTGATATCTGACGCACAGAGAGATCTGTGTGTGTGTTCTGCGGGCTAAAACTGTGCTAACATTGTGAACTGTGAATTGACAAGATCAATTTCCATCTCAAAGTTAGTCAGCTGAGTAACTGAAAAGAGCCGCTGTTATGGAAGGAAATACATATTCAGTTCAGCTGACCGACATAAAAACACAATGGGCTTCATTTACCTCATGCGCCCCCTGATGTATGTATGTGTGTGTGTGTGTGTTTGAGCAAGAGAGCACGTGTGTGTCTCACTGATGGATACCTGTGGTGCCATTGTGACTGCCCCGGCCCATCTTTGCCTCAGAATTACCCTGGGTTACCAGTTTGCTCTTGCAAGGCATGCGGCTGGTTAAATTTATGGGTAGAAGATGGTGGCGGTGGTGGGGGGCTACAAGCTCATCTCTTTGTCTGCGCTGTCGTCTAGGGCAGAAGACCAACACAGTGAGACACGCACACTTACTCACACTCGCTGATGATGTAGAATCCCAACTTTCTGTCCTCCTCCCAGCGTAGGTCCAGGTGCAGGGTGGGTAGAGGATGGGCGGTGCCATCACAGTCCCAGCAGGAGGGGTGATCAGGCTGGGACTCTGACTCACTCTAAAGGGTGGACTCATAGGGGCCTCTTTCAAACACACGTACACACACAGACACACACTGCTCATCTTCTAATCGGCCAAACTCCCACGGCAGAGAGGAAAATGCACACAAACACAGCGCTATCTTATTTTCTCCGTCTTCCGTGGGAGCGATGGATGCAGCGCATCTCCTCGCTGACCCCGTGCTGAACCTAGATGCCCCGCAGACCCTCACTCAAGCGTGCGTCTGTGTCCTTGTGAGTGTGTGCTCAGAGTGCATAGAGTAAATTTGCTTCGTTCTTCTGGGCCGGCATTGCTGTAAGCACCCCGTTACCTAACAGTTTCTGTGGTTATTGGTCGATTACCGTGGTGACAGCGTAGTCAGGGGTGAGTGGAATGTGTGGCAGACATCCACCTGTGCTTGTGTGCGTGCGTGCATCTGCCTAGATACGCATCTACCAGCCTGTCTGTGTATTTTTGCTCCAGTGGCACTATCTCACACGGGTGAAATGGTCCTGTGAGATATTATTTGGTCAGCTCTGTGTTTACTTAATCACAGACATACAGCCGGTATGTTGTGGAAATAACAGGTACTAATATACATCACCAAACGTGCATCGACAAGGACTGTTCACGCTCATGTTCGCGAAATTCTCCAAAAATGACCCTGCTGACGCTAAACTTTTAATAAAGTTTTGAATTTTGACCGATCTCCCCTTCAAGAGGTGTTCTGGAGCAATGCTGTTGATTTTAGTCCCTCAAATCACATTGTGCTCCTGTGCCCCTGTGATACACGCTCGATCAAATCAGAAACACTTCAGCTTTAATTTTATTTCGGGGAAAAGTGAGCAATGACTGTGCTGGTCTGGTTGTCTGTGTTGAATATTCCTCCCTCAGATGCCTTCAGTGCATCACAGTCAAATCCTGCAAATTCACGAGGCACAACATGGGGAATGTGGAACGTAAATGACGATCATCCCTCCAGTCGTCTACTGCGGTACCTTTGGTCTTGAATGCTGCAGACCTTTCCACTAAAAACTGCTTTTTTGTTTTGTTTGACACAGAAGTTAAGTGGTCTGTGTGCAAGTCTGAGGCCCCGGGTGTAATCGCAGGCGCACAAGTGCAGGAGTTCAGAGCAGAACTTCCAGGGAGTGAAGCCAGCAAAATACATAAAAATATGTATTTTGCTGGCTTCAAAGGTGCTCAATGATATAACTTTGATCAGCCAAGTACAAGTTTTGAGTTTCATATGCGGAACATTAAGGTCGCACCTCGTGCAGCAATGAAAAATTAGGTGAATCTGTTCTGTGAGAGATGTTTGACAAGAAGTCAGGACTTCAACCTCAGCCTAGAGGAGATGATACGAGGGATCGAAATCAAAAACAAATTTGCTGTTCTTCCCCAGCAATAGGTGAGAATAGGTGAGGGGCATCGTTTCTCAACCTCTTCCTGTTATTCACTTTCTTCTCTGTGCTCTCTTCTTGTGATTTCCTGGAAGTACAAAGAATATTTTGGTCCCGATCGCTGGTGCTAATTGTTTTTGATGTTAGTTGTTAATGCTTTCTCATGTATGTGCATGTGTCTGGCCTAACGGCGTGTCTCTTTTGAACTGAGTCTAATTAGACACAAATAGCGTTGCAGTTTATCCTCATAACTGCCAAACCAAAGTTTGTGCAGGGTGCAATTTGAGGCTTTCCTCCCTTTCCACACTAATTCCCCTCTTTGCTCTCTCTCTCTTTAATATCATCTGTTTTCCAAGTACACACTTTCTCCCCTAGATCTTCCATCTCTCATAGTTTATCCTTCTTCAACTAAGCACAGTTGCAGCTCTCCAAAGAAGAGCGGGCTCCTATTTTAGAGACTAATAGAGACCAGTCATAGGTCTCCATCATCCTCTGCTTGCACTCTCTCTCTCTCTCCCTCTTTCTCTGCTTGATGTCAAAGAAGTGGGATGTTGTGTGTCGTGAGTAAGTGATGGTTAAATACATCTGAGAAGACTTTTCATTTCCTTATTAAAACCTTGTGTTTCCACTGCGCACCACAGCCTGGGCACATTAAAGCCATAACAGTTTATCTATCTGCAAATATACACGCACACACAGAGCAACCCTCTGCCCTAACCCTTCACCCCACCCTGCCGCAAGGAAACGCAGGAATGTTTTAAAATGCTGTAATTTGGAAACACAACCTTAATCAGCTGCATGCTTGTGTTTGATGTGTGTCCCGTTTCTGCGTGAGTGCGCACACTGCCAGGTTTCTCATTGTTTTTTATTGTAATTGTTTCCTTGCCCCAGCATCTCAAGCTATATTTACAATACATGAGGGAAAATACAGAGTTTTCTCTGGAAAACGGCGATCTAATCAGTCCACCATTTCCTTCTTTTTTTTCCCCCTTCCTCTTTCTCTCGGTTCCTCAGGTCGATGCTGTCGGAGGATAAACTAGTGTTCTGTAACGGCTTGGTGCTGCACAGGTTCCAGTGCCTTCGTGGGTTCGGAGAGTGGCTGGACTCCATCCAGGAATTCTCCGCTCACCTCCAGAACCTAAATCTGGATACCTCTGCCTTCGCCTGCCTGGCCGCCCTTGTGCTGCTCACAGGTAACCACAGATTTTCAATCACGAGCTTACTAGCAAGAGGAACAAGAATCAAGGGGTCCTAATTCTGTGGTTGCATATAGTCACCTGTGCTCAAAGTTATTAACATCGCCTCTCCACTCCTCATAAACACTGCGAATCATTTAAGCTGAACATGAATATACAGATAAAAGCTCGCTCACGCTCGCGCACACACACACACACACACACACACACACACACACACACACACACACACACACACACACACACACACACAGCATCTTCCTGTTGTCCGGAGCTTTGCCTCCTGGTGATTCAGTGTGACAGTGATCAGGTGGACACATCCTCTAACGTCAGACACACACTTAAAGACACACATGTGCATGCGTGTTCCCACACATCTCTGCCCCGAAACAAGAACCTGATACCCCGAAGCACCTGCTGCACCTGCCACACACCTGGCCCTCTAATCAGTGTTCATGTGTGAAAAATGAAAGGAGAATCGCAGCCTGCTCTGAGAGCACACACGCTGCAGGCGAGGCAGATTTCGTTTTTTAAGTAAAATGCAACAGGCGACAGAGACTAGTCTGCAGTTAAGTGTTTATATTCATCTTTTTAAAACAGTTTTAGGGTGTTGGATGCTGTAAAGTAATGTGCAGTAGCTAAAAAAAAAAAAAAGAATTAAATTAAATAAAAAAATCCCCCTCCCCCTGCTCTTAGCTTCCTTATTTCACCCTGCCCCCGCCGCCTCCTCTTCCTCAACCTCTTTCTGTCTGAGCCCTCCAACCCCATCCTCACCCTCTGGGGGAGCACTTAACTCTGTTCCTGATCGACCAGCCCACCGTGGAGCGCGGCTCTGGAATGGTGTCTGCGGTGTTCTCAGTGGCGCTCTGCCACCTCGGCAAAGCACACAGCGCAAAGCCACGACAGAGCCACCAGAGCCACCAGGCGATCGACCGCTTCAGAGTGGCCTGTGCAGAAAGGCAGTCATCGATCTCTCCCCGGGAGCTCATGCTCATAGAGAAAGAAGGGGTAGGGAGAGCGGGAAGAAAGACAGGGAAGCGGAATTGTGTGGCGAGAGGTCTGAAAGCCGCGCTGAAAGGAGGGCCGGAGTGACTCTGCAGCGGCAAACACAACAAACAAAAGAGTCACATAAACAAACAGTAAATAAGCTTCGGATAATGGATACCTCAAAGTGAGACGGGTCTTAGTGGCAGCCTCCCTGCAGCACAGCTCGTAGTGTGCCTGTATGTGTGTGTTTGTGTTTGGGGGGCTGGACACCCTGTTCTCTGCAGAATGAGTTAGTGTCACATTAAGCCTTGTACGAGTGCCACTGGAGTTGCTATGGGCAGCAGTGTGTGCATTTCTAATTTCATTTTGCTGCTCACAGGGCCACATAATCAGCTAACTGTTGAGCACTTCTGTTCTGCTCTTTGTCTTAATTTCTGAAATTGCACTGACTTTTTTTTCTGTGCAAATGTTTAAAAAAAGAAAATAAAAAATGTACTCATATAGCCGTGCATGTGGACGTACACCAGTGAGAAGGGGGCTTATTAGATTAGACTGAGTATTGATCTGTAGTGAATGAGCCAGGTTAAGGCCTGTTAAGAACATGAGCCATACGGGCTAATGAGGTGGAATTCAATATAAAAGAAGATGTAGCTAATGCTCTTTCAGCTGAATGAGCTCTGATGTATGTATATGTGTGTATATGTGTGTGTATTTTTTTCCCCCACTGACTTTATTTTGGCCATTTAATGGTTATTCTCCTAACATCTCTTTCTCTGTCTTTCTTTCTTGCGAATCTACAGAGCAAGTCCCCGGTCTGAAGGACTCAAAGCGGGTTGAGGAGTTGCAGAATAAAGTGATCTGCTGTCTCAGAGACCACCTGGGCTGCAGCCCTTCATCCTCCTCGTCCAAAGCCGCGCCTTCTCTGAGTCGTATTTTGGGTATAAGGGAAGAGCTTCGTTCCCAGAGGACCCAAGGCCTTCAGCGAATCTTCTACCTGAAGCTGGAGGATCTGGTAGCGCCTCCGCCACTGATTGACAGGTTCCTGGACACTCTGCCCTACTGACGACTCGGGCTAACCATGCAGCAAAATGAACCCACGTCACGTCCTGTCAAGGCCTTTCCCCAAAGGAGCATGCAAACACACCCAGAAGAGAGAGAAGACGCACTCTCTCTCAAGACTGATGCAGCGCACGGAGAGCCAATCAAATATTTTTGACTCGACGGGGACAACCAAACGAGAGCGCCTTTCACTCAAACGGACTACCAGCTAAATGCTTTTCACCTGTATAAAAGACAATTACTCAAACGCTTTACCACTTTTTATTTGGTCCTCCTGTTTCGCTCCACGCTGGGAGGAGGGGGGAGGATGATGAGGCTGAGATGGACAGGAGAAAAGTGACTTTTTTTTTCTTTTTTTTTGACTGTCCTCGCTCCATCTGGGTTGCAGCTTATTCGGCAAAAAAAAACAAAAAACAAAAAAAAACAAAGAAAGAACCGACGTTTATGAGTACTGTTTATCTGTGTTTCGGCCTGGCTCGTTCTGTCTGAGGACTTCCATTTAGAAAGGAGGGCTGGGAGAGGTGGCGATGTAAAAGAGAGAGTGCGGGGAGGGGGAGGTGATCGTTCCGAAATGTGCCGACATGTCAGAGGTGGAGCGGCGTAGGCGTAGGTGGGCCAAAATGTTACGACGCAGGACGCAGGTGTTTCATAAACACATGGAAGTGGCTGTTGAGGCAGGCTCTTAATTACAAGTGCAATTCCTTAAGTGCTATCGCGCCACAAGAGGAAGGGATAGAGGAGGAGGGGAAATCTAATTTCAAACTCTAAATTATTTTAATACAAAAACTTGTCCTGTACTGTCAGTAGCTAAAAAGAAAGACAGTCTCCCATCTTGCTTTAGACAGCAGAGGAGATACTGTGCACTAACGATCGATGACTGAGTCACCCAGACTTGAACTTTCTCTACTATGTGTTTTTTTTTGTTTTTTTTGTTTGTTTGTTTTATTAACTCAGTTTGAAATCATAGGTCGAGTAGAAGTGTGGAGGAATGAACATGGACAGAAATTGGCTTTGGAAGCACTTACACCCTGAGAGGGGCTAGAAGCACAGACACACACCCTACCTGCTCGCCTGGGGGACAGGGAGAGGAGGGTGCTCGACAGACAGCTGTACGTCCAGGGGTGAAACATTCCACGTTCATGCTCTTTTTCTTTATCGTTTTATATATCGCGGCGGCTGTGTGAGTGTGGAGGACATGATCGCCTACCGTCTTTGTGTGTGCGCTTAGACAAGCCAGGATCATATGCATGGTGTGTTATAAGCTGTCGAGAGCTGGCATAGCCTGTCAAAACAGCTCGACCTGTGTTTGTGTCTCAGACTGCAGCTCTATGGGAATCTCCCCAGGGCCTCCACCACCCACTCACACCCTCATGATGACGGCGGTTTTAAAATAAATAAAAAAAAATCAAATTCTATAGATATAAATATATATAAATATATATATATATATATATATACAAAACTAATATTTTGAAGTGTTTTTAGCTTTTTCAAATATTGTGGTACGAGTTGTGCATTGTTTTTTGAAGAGAAACAAAAAAAGAGAAAAAAAGTTGCTGTTTTTTCAATGTCCTTCTTTGGTTAGAGTTTCCTGTTCGATATGTTGTTGTTTTTTCTTTCTCTTTGGTTCACTGGATTTTCTGTTCAGCACTTTGAAATCATAAACTAGTTCTGATTATTCTGACCCCGGCTGTGTCTTGTGTTTTGATTCTTTATAATTCATTGACAAAAAAAGAAAAAGCACAAACAAAACATTATTTTCTATATAACAAAACATCAAATTTCAGCCACATTTTTACATGTTTTTTTTTAAGTGTGTGTGTGTGTGTGTGTGTGTGTGTGTGTGTGTGTGTGTGTGTGTGTGTGTGTGTGTGACTTGTCAGACACAAAAGCCTCTTGACAGGTAAAAGGCCTTGTCTCTCTCCTGGGGGACCCTTGGGCTCTCACAGAGAGTAGAGAGGGATTAGGAAAGTGAGGAGGGGGAGGAAGAGGGCGGGGAGAAGAGCTTCATGTTAGCATGAGGTCCAGATCAGCCTCCAGCCTCGTTAAACACCATCGATCGGCACGGTGACATTTCACAGCACATGCCGTCTATACTGTTACCGCCATCACTCACTTGCCGTCCTGCACAACAGCGTTACCGCTAACACAGACACACACTCTCTGTCTCCAACAGCCAGGTGATTGATAGCAACTGTTAGACAATTGTGAACAGCTCTACCTGTGCATGTGTGCGGGGGAAAAAGAAGAAGTGGGTAGAAGCAGAAGAAAGTGCACAAAAAAGTAAAGAGTGAGCACGCACCACCACCTCTTCTGTTTTATGATGTTTAAACTTTCCCCTTTGTGAATAAAATAATCATTTTAGAAACATGAAGCGCAATGGCTTTCAGTGACACATACTAACCTGGAAATGCCCATAAACATTATCAGTTTATTACTTATAATTCTGTGTGTTTGTGTGGCACATAACAACAAATATCTGTCCAACACTTCACCCTCCTTTGGTTTGGGGGAAGGTGCGTGGGGACTGTGATGTGTTTTTTAATGAGTATGCAGGAAAAAAAACATTCACACTTTTTTCTTCTTTTTTTTTTTTTTAAAGTGGTGTGATTGTGTACATGCTAAAGAAAATGAATGAAGTGTTAATATTCCTCCTACAACTGTGTTACATGTAAAATAACATGACATGAAGCAGAGAGCATGAAGAGCAAAATCTACGCACACACACACAGACACACTCACACGCTGAGCTGTCACTCTCCAAGCCGATCGATCAGTGCTGACAGATAGCAGATACCCAGAGTCTTAATTAGAGGTCCCATTAGAACATATAGACACACACACACACTCACAGATTCAAAGCATGTATTCTTCTGGTTCTCAATTCATAAGTTCTTCTCATAAAGCCATGTATAAACAACAGCAAGCATGTTTTCATGTACACATCAAGAGGGCAGGGAAATTAAAATCATGACTATGTTTATGTAGCGGCTTCAGGTTCATGTCTGCTTTTTGTGGAAGCAGTGTCCTGGCTTATTGGACCACCTGCCATAGTTAATGTTATTAGAAACGCCTGTGCTTTCCTACCATGACTTGTCACAAAGTCTACCATGACAAAAAAAAACAGGCCCATATCCACCGAGGCATCAGGATGTGCTAATCACACCTGCCACAACAAAAACCAGTAAAGATTCATGAGGTAAGACATGAACGGAGCTCCCTGCTTGCTTCCTCTCCTGCTGACAGACCTCCCGGATTAGACTGAAACAAATGGCACCTGAGTCCTCCTGGGACCCCAAACGACACATGTTTAAACACACATGGTGGTGTTTCATTCACGCCAAATCACTGATTCCGACTATTCACTTAAACCGGTGGTGTCAAACATAAGGCCCAGGGCCCAGAATTGGCCCATCAAAGACTCTAAACCGGCCCACTGGACAGCTTTGGAAAATGTGAAGAAGAAATTGTGTTTTACAATGGTTTAAAAAAAAAAGGAACAATTCTTTGTTTTATACCTAAATCACAGTCTGAGCAACAAGCTAGCAGAACATTTCCTGTAATTTTACAGATTTATTTCTTACAGTTTAAGCCCAAAGAGTCATGCTGACACATTTCTTTCATTTCCTACAGCAGCCGTTCTTTATCGTGTAGAAAAACTGGGAACTGCTGATGAAATTTCATGTAATGTTCGTATATTATAACTGACAGAAAGGGCAGTTTTACTGGTCCAGCCCACTTGATATAAATGAGTTTGACATCCCTGACATAAACATAACCTCACAGCAAGTCTTCACCTTAGACTTGAATGATTTACATAACGGGACATGCTTCTTCTTTGTAAGTACCCTTGATGTGGGCACATCAAGGGTACAACTTACACACGCTCAGACACCTCCTCCTCCTCCTCCTCCTTCTCTCTCTCTCTCTCTCTGTCTCCACAAACACAGAGACAGAAACATTTTGATGATGATTTGCTATTTAGGCTGTCAGCTCTATTCCCTCCTCCCCCTCAGTCTGCAAGTCTGGGAGTCCCCTGAAAGTGGACAGACACACTTGCATAAACACAAGCAAACACATATGAGCACAGACACGCGCGCGCACGCACACACACACACAAACACACACATTAACAACATGTGTACAGCACCAGGGGAAATCCCCTGTAGCTGGGGACTGTGTGCTGTGGCCCTTCGCATTGGAGCATCCGCTGAGGGAAGAGTGTGTGGGGGGTTGGCCTAAATGTCAAAGGTAAAAGGTGCTGAAGAATAGAAGTGGAAACATGCAATAGACCCACTCACGCTGGCTGATCTCACAGTAGAGGAGGGGGAACCCCAGTCTTTCTTCCAAACGCAACACAGACAAAAAATATCACATCTAATGTTTCCTTCCACAGGATTGTTGCTGTTTCACGCACGGTAAAAAGCGGTGTGGAAGACGCGCAAGTGTGAACAATCTAGCATTTCTAACTTGTATTTATTTATTTGTAGCACATGTTCATTTTAGTTTAAATGTCTGGCTGGCAAAAAAAAAGAAAGAAAAGAAAAAAGAAAGGGCCGTGACACATTTTTGAAATGTCATACATTTTCACTTTCACAGTGTATTTTAAAAAACAGTATGACCACATATCAGGGCTGAGGCCAGCAGCTTGGAAATGACTAAGCTGTGAAGTCCAAACGCCCGAACAAAACCCCAACCAGCTTAGAAATGTTAAGTAGCCACAAAAAGTTGATATCTGTGTTAATTTAACTGGTCAGTTTCGCTGTTATGTCATCGTTTATCTTTAACAAAGAACATCAAATATATTGTTTTAAATCTAATAACAATATTCAGATAAATAAGGCTTTTTCGAGGGCAGGGTGAAACTAGTGGCTACTGCATGCTAAATTTTTTAATGTAAGAAATTGAGTGTGCAAATCTTTTTTTTTTTTTTTTTTAGATGAAGAACAGATGGTAAACAGTCATTTTCCTGAAGCAATAAAATGTGACCGATGGGGGAAATAAACACTACCGTCAGCGGGAGTATTATTTTAGAAACATGTCACTGATTCGCTATCAGAACAGGTATCACGGGGTAGTGATGAGGAACATTATGTTCTGCGGCTGCTGATTGTGGTCGGAAACTATTCGCGGACGTACTGGGAGCTGTTTATAAACAACACCTCTGTCCGAAGAGGCAGCGAGTTGTTGTCTGAACGTTTAAGTTTTTCTTCACAATATGGAGGCTCGCAGTAGTCATTAGCGAGTGTAAATGACTTTGTCGAGTTGTCTTTTTACTGGTAAGTGTCGATGTGCGCCCTGTGAGTTTATGTTTTCAGCAGCGGGCTGATAGCTCCCTGTATCCGGGTGAAGTTACTGAATTAGCTAGTAACTCCGTCTGGGAAGTTTTCTGCCGTTCACAAAGCTCTTGACGTCCTCAGCAGTTAGCTAGTGACACTAATGGATTAATTTAGCGTTACCTGCTGGGCCAGTCTGCTGTCATTAGCCAAACTGAGTGATTTCACTTTCTGTTCAGGGACAGTTCGTGCGACGTGGCCTCGAAATGTGGACTGAAGGGAACAGTAGAAGGCGTCATCAAACCGTTTACGTCACTCCGAAGTTAATTGCCATTAACGCTGGAACAAACAAAACAACAAGTAAAATAACCTGGTGTTCTTGTTGTTGTTGTTGTTGTTGTTGTTGTTTTTTGTTTGTTTGTTTTGGTATGAACTGCTAATAAGAGTTATATTGCTGTGCAAAAGTTTTGAGCCACTTGTATGTGGGCCTCTGGGGAGAAAATCCAGGACTGACTGTTCCATTGTGCTTTTTCTATTCAGGTATGCTTTTAGAGAATCTGACAGTGTATTTGGGATTAATGTCATTGCTGAAAAATTAATTACCTATGGCTTTCTTAGTTTTTTTTTTTTTTTTAAGCTGTCCCAAGCCCCAAACCATGACAGAGCCTCCAGTGTGTTTTACAGATGAATGTAGACGCTCATGATTGTCTCCACTGAGACCATTTCTAATGAGGCTTCAGTGAACAGTTGGTGACTCAACTAAAGGACCAATTTCATTTATTTCTTTATCAGGATACACTGCTCACCATGCCGAAATATTCCAAGTTTTTACCTAATAGCTGTTGGGAATCACCATGTTGGTGCGAACACACTATTTTATGCCTGTCAAACTGTGTGAACTTTGAAAAAAAATTTTCATGGATTCGACTAGGGCTGTGCGATATGACCAAAATCTCATATCCTGATATAAGAATTCTATCGTCCCGATAACGATATGTAACATTTTCTGTAAATTCTGTGAATCTCGTGCAGCTTGACTTGCGGGAACTGTTTCCAGCTGCGCGTCATGTAGCTGGAGTCGAGTGTTTTAACAGATGCATGAAACGATACATTTTTAGACATAAGTTGTAACGGTCGCCGTTTTCTTTGTGAGTATTTATTACACGGCGTGCTGCGGGGAAAAGCCTGTTCTAACGTTTGAGTCTAAGGTTTATTTTTTAGCACCTGGCGGCTCTTTTTTACTTCTCATCTGTAAATAATCTGCTCTTTCACGTGATTCAGTTTATTTTGAAAATTCTCAACAGGCTCTTGAGCTTTATTGTGAAAGGTTTGTGTGGTACATAAACAAGCGGACACGCGATGGTGTTACCATCGTTGTTGCTAACCATAAAGCATAAAAACAGGCGCTTGTCCGTCTGTAGTTTGGTTATATTAAATATAAGAGAAAGAGAGAACTTTAAGAAATTAATATAGCCACTACAGTGACCATCAAAACGATGAAAAAAAATATTGCAGTAAACAGTTTATTTTGTGACACCACGAAATAAACAATAGCGTAAAATGAAACTATAGACGTTTCCTCATCCGATATATATCATTATATCGAACAGCCCTAGATTCGACTAAAACGAGAACAAATTGTGTATTTTTGGGACAGGCTTCCAGTAAAAATGTTTAACCAATTTTAAAATGTATAATTTAAAATTGGTTATTTGCTAAGTTGTCTGTTTTCTGAAGGCATGTCATTGGTTCGTCACTTGATTTAAGTGCCTTTTATATGCTTGAATTATACATATATCAGTTTTATTATAAACATCTACAGTACAGTGTGAATACAAAGCTGCAAGCTAGTTATCCTCACCAAAGCCCAAATACATGTCTTCAAATGATAGTTTAAACATTAAGATACACGAAAAACTGGAGTTTTATCTAGTAACTGTCACTGTTTTTTGTTTGCTTTGTTTCTATCTTCTTTTTTTTTTTTTTTTGCCTTTTTTTTTTTAATGACAGTATTTACTGTACTTAAAAACATTTTGATGGTGTAAACACTTCTGTTATGCAGTCCTGTGGAAAACTGAGTACACCATTTGATCCAGTAGCTTGTAGATCCAAGATTCCACCACAGAATTTCAATCAGGTTGAGGTCTTAACTTTGAGCTGTTGCCCCAGCTTGATTGTTGTCATTCTTAGCTGTTCTGTTGTGGATTTGCTGCTGTGCTTGGGGTCATTGTCTTGCTGCATGAACCAATTTGGGCCAGGCTTTATCTGTCAGACAGATGGCCTCACATTTGAATCTAGAATACTTTGATACACAGAGGGGAATGGCTTGTACATGTCTGTTTTCATAAACAAATGCAAAACGTTAATGACTTAAGCTTAACTATTTGGTGTACAACAGTTTGGCCTGTTTTTTTTGTTTTGTTTTTTTTTTTTTTGTTTTTTTTTTTAAAAGGATAGTTAAATATGATTTTCTGTTACACCCCAGTGTAAGTAATGGTCTGATCATCGCCACACTTGTGCAAACTGTCTGGTTATGCCGCCGGATGCTGGCCTTTTGAGGTGGCAGTTTTTTCAGACTTACATGTGCCGCTGAGTTTATTAATTTTGTATATTAAAATACTCTGCTGGTATTTACAGTATCTGTGGGCGCAGCGAGATAAAGCTGAGTAGGTGCCTTGTCAAAGTTACGCAGTAGTGTTGGCTGTGGGCAGTCAGCGGGACACATGGCAGAGGAAGGCAACAAGCTGACACTGAGGCGCCTGGAGGCACCGATCCACAAGTTCATTAAAGTGGCTCTGCCCACAGACCTGGAGAGACTGCAGAAACACCATAACAACATACTGAAGGTGACGGCTCAAATCTGGCTGCACACAGGATCACAACCTCACTTTCAAACTCTTACTTCCAGCCTTCAGATAAATAACTCCTAGTTTCTTTCACAGTACCAGCATACCCAGCAATGGGATCGCCTTCATCAGGAGCATATTAATGCCAGCAGAACTGTTCAGGTATGAAGTGATAACCTGTGAAGTAAATAGAAAAGCAGAGGCGTGTTTGTGTGTATGTGTTTGTTTAGTGAATGTGACAATTGTTTAGAGGATGACGTGACTCACCGCCTATTGAAATTCCTGAACAAGCATGACTCTGCGTATTATATTTTTTGTCTCCAAAATGTGCACCCCATGACCTCTTAAATATCGGATGTTGATGTTTCTGATCTGTGCCTGTCATGTTGTTCCAGTTTGAAGATCGAAGTAAAGACGGAGTAAAAGGGCAGCAACCGGTGTCTTTATCCAGTGTTTAAACAGGCAGCGTTTGTTGTGACGTCTGAATGAAGGAGAAATGTGTCAGTCATCGTTACCAAGCCTGTTTGAAATGATCTGTGACTCAAACAGATGCCTTTTGAAGCGTGCCAATATAATAAAATGAATACTGATTTGTGTGGAATAAGAGTCACTGAGCAACAGAAAAACAGCAGCTTCGCAGAGACAAGTACTCAACATAAGGTCCAGCTACTTTCAGGCACACCTTTTGCTCTTCCTCAGCAGATAGGGTTGATGGAGTATTGTTATAACTCTGCTGGGCGGGCTGGCAGGCAACACAGACACCCAAGTTTGTGAATGTGATAACTCGAGAGCGAAGCAATGTAGGACTTTTAAATTGATACCGTAGGTATCGATAAATCCCAGATGACTTTGAATCTCGGTGACCTTGATCTGAAGGTTGGAGGTGAGAGGTCAAGTTTTCTGAAAGTCTTGTGAATGCAATACCTTGAGAACGAGGGGACGTGGGGTTTTGGAATTCATACCTTCAGTGTACTAGGAGGCTGAGGGGTACCACTGGCCACCGCCAGTATTTTTTTATTTTTTATTTATTTATTTTTTTTATTTATTGTTTTACAGTTGTGATGGAGGTGGTTTGACAGTGAAGAAACCACTTTTGAGACTGAAGCTACAGTCTCCCTCTCTATGTCACCAGCTACCCTGCATGATGTTGATGACAAGAAAATTGCCTCCTGTTGAGCAAATCAATAGCAACGAAATCTGTTCAGCTGGAATTAACAGCATGTTTACATATACACAAACACGTACTTTTGGAAACGGCGTTATCTATATAAATTTACTAAATCAGGACAAGAAAAGAGCTGCTGCTAAACCTAGAATCCATCTTTCTTGTGTTGTGTCCGCGTGTGTGTGAACTTGTTCAAATAGTGAGTGTGAAATGCCTCAGGGGATGTTGTTGCCTAGAAGCCACCATGTCTCTGAAGGTGAAATAACTCCAAACAGGCACACATCTATCCTCTCACCATTACCCGGCGAACCCTCAGGGGTCCACACAGAGTGCTTTCCCATGTCTTCATGGTGTAAATCCAGAGTAGGAGTTTGTCTGCCCTGCTTTAGATGTTTGTCTGTGTGCTTAATGTTCAAACATAGGAAAATAGGTTGGTTTATGTCATTCAGAGTTCCTATTTTGATCATTGGCACTGCATGCTTATGTTGATTTATTTTATCTGTTTGGAAAAAAGCCTGTTTTCCCACCCATCACCATAACATACTCTCCAGCTAGCCTAGCACCAAGCTAACTCCCAAGAGAAGATTGCAGACAGACCTCAGTAGCCCCACTTTTGCCACACGATCTACTGCAAACACTTTAACACAGGAGAGCAGAGTCTGTACTGTTTTTATTTGCGGCATTTGTGTTTGAACTACATGCAGTCACAGTTAATTTGCAGGCTAAAAGGCACATGACCTTAGTGTGTGTGGTTTTTTTTTTTTTTGCTTCTGTGAACAAGGATATGCATATTCGTGTCATGTAATTAGCAGAATGTGTTATTGGCACATCTCTGACAAAACAACAAAAACCTGTGAACCCAGGTCATGCTGCTGCCTGGAGGGATGATCGCTGCGATGTTCCTCAGCCTCATATCTAAAGCTTGCACCACTCTTCTTTTATATTCTGCTAGGAAAAAAAAACAATATGGGTGCAACAATGTATTGAAATACATGAACGCGTACACAGAAATACAGAATCTGAGGCATATCAGAGTTTGTACAGTTCTAACAAGCTTGAACGTTAATACTTTGTATGACAACCTTTATTCTTCAACATAGCCTGAACTCTCTTAGCCAGATTTCTTCTCATTCAAAGCTCTTCTTTGGGTGTTGTCTGCCTTTTCTTCCATTCTCTGTCAAGGTGATCCCACACTGCTCCAATAAGGTTGAGGTGCGGGTTCTGGGGAGGCCAGTCTGTGACTGATAGTGATGTGATGTTTGCTTTTCTATCCAATTAAATTAACAGACAACTTAGTTAATTTATGTGTAAACACAACACTAGTTAATCTCTTGAGTTTGGGGCCTTGCTATGCTTGAATTACTCGGTGGTCAGTGCTAAGTGGTTTAAGAAACAAACATTTAATTCAGTTTTATTTATATAGCGCCAAATCAGTTGCCTCAAGGTGCTTTTTATTGCAAGGTAGACCCTACAATAATACATAAAGTGAAAAACCCAACAATCATATGACGTCCCTATGAGCAAGCACTTTGGTGACAGTGGGATGGAAAAACTCCCTTTTAACAGGAAGAAACCTCCAGCAGAACCAGGCTCAGGGAGGGGCGGCCATCTGCCGCGACTGGTTGGGATGAGGGAGGAAGACGGGATAAAGGACATGCTGTGGAAGAGAGACAGAGATTAATAACAAATATGATTCAATGCAGAGAGGTCTATTAACACACTGAGTGGTAATCAGTGATAATCGACAGGTACAAGAACACGACTGAAACGGAGTAAAATCAGTCCAAAGACAACCTTTGAATGATCTTCAGAAAGTCTGGTGAACTATTGTTCAAGATGACTTTAAAAAATAACAGGACAGTCTGATTGCTTGGAAGTAAAATATTGAAGGCTCAAAACCTTTGCATAATACTCTAGTTCACATCATTTTGGCAATACAACACACTGAATATGTGTGTGTTGTATTGCCAAAGAAGTTCATTTAGCCAATTGCTAAATGAACAAGAACTTGTGTTTTCTCTTGAATTCAACTGATGTTATGTGTAAAGTAAAAATCATTTTGTTTCCTATTGTGTGAACGGTTTATGTTTTTGGGCAGAATTGGTTTCAGTGATGGAATATATGATTGTTTTAGCTGTGAGTTGAATATAGTGAACTGCTCAAAGCACCAAAGGAAAAAAAAGTTTAAAAATCTCATAAGCATGTTTCTTCACAGAAATCATTGAATTCAATTCACTTTTAATTATATAATGTCAACTCACAACAACAGTTGCTTCAAGGCGCTTTATATTGTAAGGTAAATACCCTACGATAATACAGAGAACTAACATATGACCCCCTATGAGCAGGTGCTGTGGCGACAGAGAGATGGCTCAGGCAGGGGCGGCCAGCTGTTGCCACTGGTTCGGGATAAGGGGAGGGGGACAGGACAAAGTAACCATAGTGGTGTGTAAACGCATAATGAGTGAAAAATGTGCGTCAACAAGAAACATTCATCGTGGGAAGCCCCCATCAATGTAATTAAGAGAGGATTCAGGGTCACATGATCCAGCCCTAACTATATGCTGTATCATCTTAAAAGTAGAGAGTTTGTCTGTCTCCCAAATCCAAACTGGAAGCTGGTTTCACAGAAGGGGGGCCTGAAAACTGAAGGCTCTGCCCCCTCTCTTTTAAATATTCTGGGAACCACAAGTAAACCTGCAGTCAGAGCAAAGTGCTCTTTTTGGGTGATATAAATCATGACCTGGTTGCTCAGAAAACTTAACATTGTGAACAAGAACCATTTTAATTGTTACTGAACTACACCCTGCAGACGTATCACAGTGCATCTACTGATGATGACGTGCTTGTGCTCTTGACAGGGTGACAGGATTTAATGTAAACGTTAAGGACTCCCCATTGGCTGAGCTATAATGTCAGGTAGCTGTGAGCTTCCTTTAGCTGGCGGATGTAGACAGCAGAAAGAAAGTAGTTCCTACATGAAACAGGAGTGTGGGGTTTTTTTGTTTTGTTTTTTTAAATGTCACCCGATCATGTTTTGTGCTTTGAACACAGAGTGAATGCCATCTAGTTCCATTAGATGAGGGAAGAAAGAAATTTCACAACTCTCATCCAAACAGTATTTAGAACTGGAGTGTCTGCATGCCAGAGGGAAAATGTATGTTTGATATTGAGATGATTTGAGATGTTACTATTTCCATACAGATTGGAGATTTTGGATTTGTTATGCCATGTCTGCCTCGTCACATTTTCTATTTTTTTTTTTCTTGCATGTTTTTGTTTCGGCAGTGACGGCTGTATTTAACCACAGGTTTGCTTGTCCTTCTGGCCGTCCAAGTGTCCCTTCTCCCTCACATTCATACCCCTCACTGTCATTCAAACTGAAAAATGTTCTCTTCTTCTGCGCCTCTGCAGCAGCTGAGAGCCAACATGAGAGAGATGGAGAAGCTGTGCACTCGGGTCCGTGCTGAAGACGCCGACGCTCTGGAAGCGCTCATCAAGCCGGTCAGAGACAGGGCGTCAGCCGCCGCACAGGACTTCCTCCGTTTGCACTCTAACCCCGAGCCTCAGCCCGCTCCAGCGTCACCACCTGCCACTCATTCATCCAGCTGTGCATCCAGTAGCTGCCACACTGATGACAATACGGGCGACGTACCAGGATTTGGCAGGCAAAGCCAGGTCCAGCTTCCAGAAATCCCTCCTGATCAGAGAGCAGCTGAGTCCTGGGATAACCTGGAAGAGGTATGCACGTCTGGAACAAGCTTTAGTCTGCCAGTCATAGTCAGATATGTTCTAATTGTTAGGTAAGCTGTATGTATGTATGTATCTATTTATCATGTCCTTGGGAATATTCACAAATGTCGAGCTTTAAGCCTGTGTGTTGATTATTAATAAAAAATCATTTGTCCGTTATGGTGGGGTGTTATTATCCTACAAGTTTTGACTTATTTCTTTGCTGTGATCTCATAGCAAACAAAGAAGTCGATTTATTGTTTCAGGCATGCAATCTCCATCTCTCTCTCTTTTTTTTTTTTTCTTCTTTTTTTAGGCCTAATAGGATAATAGCAAATCAACAAAACTATGCCTTACATATGTTGCTGTATCCACAGTCGCTGCTATTGACTGGGTGGTGTTCTGTGGTCCTTTTTAGTGTGCTGATAGAGAAGCGTAGGGTGAGGGGTTTCTCGTATGCATGAACTCTCACCTGGAAAAAGACTTTAAAAGCAACACAGCGGGCGTTTTTTTTTCACAGGCGACATGTCATAGTTATCAGCATGGTACGAGAACCCTGAAACTCACACAGCTAAATTTAAATTCATGATTTATTTCACATGTATGCCATGATATCCGTTCCTGCAGACACATTTAGATCTATAGCACATCCTAATTAGTCACTCTCGTTAATGCAGTTATGAATCCCATTCACTGACAGTCTGGACACTTTGTAGCTGTAGATTTGTACGATAAGCACCTCAAACAAATCAATACAGCATTTTAATTTATTTTTTTCCCCCCTTTCAGGATCTGAAGGAGCTGAGCGGTTTGGTGACAGAGTTTTCTATCCTCGTCCATGTGAGTACAAACGCTCAGCTCTGCATTTCTTTGTCTACATGTGTGCACAGCCACCCCTGTGAACAAAAACAATGTGACAGAGTTCTGTGCACCTCCAGGAGGTGGGTGGTGTGTATTTGACCTGTGTGTGTCTGTGTGCGCGTGCTCGCTTGCGTTGCTTGGTAAGGCCCCACTGAGACAAGCTTACACAGAGCAGCTCCGGAGTAGTGCTGGGGCCCCAGAGGCCCTTCAGCGGAGGAGAGATTCAGAAGTAGATGAGTGAGAGTGAAGCAGGGAGAAAGGGGGGGGGGGGGGGCAGGTTTTCACAGGGGGGGGAGAGAGGAGGGGAAACAAGGGATACATCGGAGCAGGTGGAGAACAGACGGCTCAGATTATCACTCTTATCCTCAGGGATGGAGGGAGGCTGAGTGAAGGAGAGATTAACAGTGAAGAGGAGGGCGAGTAAAGATGTAGCTAGGCTGAAAAAACACAAAGAGGCACAGGGAGGGGGTGTGGCAGAAAGAGCATAGACATGTTGTGGTGTCTCAAGGGTGAAAAGAGCCGTTAGGGGAGTAATATTCCAGCACTCAGCCACAGTGGAAATACTGAGTGAGTGTGAGTGTGTGGTTGTGTCTGTACATGCGTCATGTTTGTGTCTGTTCCGATGTTGGGGCGCCTTCACGCTTATCTGTATGTTTCTGTGTCTGTACTGAGGCAGAAACACAGCATTAAATTAATTCTCATTACAGTATTATAATATTAGAGCTGTCTGATTGTTTTGGAGTTACTGGTGCTAAATGTTATAAACTAACAGCTACGAGGATCTTTTAAACATTCACCAAAACTCATGAACACAGTCAGAACATGGTTAACGTCAACTAACTGTTCTAGTCAAGATTCTTTCTTTTGTGAGTGCTGTATCTGGTTATATTAGGATATTTTTCTTTTAAAACAAAAGTGAACAGTGGGTCATGATCACTTTTAATGGGAGAGTTACATTAACAGTTTTGGGCTTTGGCACTTTTGGTGGAGCTAAAAAAGGAGCTAAAGCTTTTTTTCCCACTTTTTTTCTGACATTTTACTGGTTAAATTATTAGTAAAAGCCAAATCTGCAAATTTTTGATTAATCAGAGTAATTATAATAATTGGTTGTTGCCGCTCATTTTATCCCAATTCTCTGTGCCACTGCAGCTTTTAAGCTGGAAAGAAGAATGGTGCAGAAAATGAAAATGTGAAAAATCTAACACACGATCTCTAAGTCTAGGGTTACAGGTTTAAAATCTCCGAAAACCATCACAAAATAACAGGAAGCTTTCACGCGGGTATTCATAAGAGAAGCGGATTTTTTAGTTCGCGAGAAAGAAAGAAAGAAAGAAAGAAACTGTTTTGAGGAAGAAAAATGCTCCGGTTGTTATTTGGTCACTGTGTCCATCCAACCCTCACATGGAGAGAGACAGCTGCCACTCTGAATATTTCATGAGATCTACACAATGCCACACACACACACCATATGACCCCCACCCTCACTGAAATCTCCCTTGAATATACCTGCAGCCTCCAAACACACCCCTCTGTTGTTAACTTGTCCTGCGGAGCAGAATTTGGATGGGTAAAAAAAATATCTGCACAACAATTGTGCTTACACGTGTGTCTGTGTGCGCGTGTTTGTAAGTGAATCTGCTTGCTAGCATATGAGTGTGTGTTAATGCGTGTTGTGTGTGTCTAACCCCTGCGCATCAGTCCCAGCAGGAGAAGATTGACAGCATAGAGGACAACGTCAACACAGCCGCTGCCAACGTGGAGGAGGGGACCAAGAGCCTGGGGAAGGTGTGTATTAATGTGTGTGTGCTGATAATCTGATGTGTGTGCGTGTGTGTGGTGTTTGGGAGATGGGGAGATCGATGGCACTTTGCCTCCCAGCCATTCCACAGCGTTTGTCCCTATTGATCTGTTCGAATACGGAGGAAAGCTGCAATTAAGGAAATAGAGAGAGGAGAGGGATGGAGAGAGGCGGGGTAAGAGGGGCGACAAGAGACAAGAAGAGAAGTGTGTTTGTATGTTTGCACGTGTGTGTGTGTGTGTGTGTGTGTGTGTGTGTGTGTGTAGCATTGAGAAGAGGTTTAAATGATTGTTTAATAGTTTTCCAGGAGCAGCACTGCCTTTAGCTTAGCACGCCCTTACACTGCTCTGCGCTGAGTGTAAGTCAGCAGACGACTCAGTGCCCTTCACACGTATCACACACTTGAAATGTCGAAAGGTTTGTGTGTAATACCCAGAATGAATCACCTGTTTTTGTCAAATGGCACACACATGCACACGCACACAGCAGCGCACGATGAAAATGAACAATCGTGCTTTTCGGTACAGATTTTCCTGACTTTACATTTAATTTGAGAAATCTAAGAAGCCGTCCATGTTTGTCTTTGTTTTGAGCTCACTGTGGAGTAATTGGACTGTAATTACAAACACTCAGAGATGGTGATGACACACAGTCACACCTGTAAATGCTTACATAACTAAAAAAAACAGCCCTCTGTCATCTGCTTTCCTCTTTTGCTTCCTTTAGGACTATCTGCTTGCTTTTGAGTTTTCTGCCAGCACCAAAATACAGTCAGGGTAAATTTCTTTTGTTGAGATCATGACGTAGAAAAAATGTATTATATCAGCCTCTCTAGCACAGCTAACACTACTCAGTAATCTGCAGAGTAGTTGAGCTTAAATAAAGGGTCAGAACAATATTGACAGGCATCTTGTTTTCATAATTTTATCATTTTTCAGTTAGCTAATGAGTCTGTGTATGAAATGTTTTAAAAATGTATGAAAATTGTCATTAAATTACCCAGACCAGGCTGATTGTACTGTTTTAACAGTACAATCAGGGATATTCGATTAGCAGCAAAAGCATCTTTTGGAAGAAATCAGGCAAAATGTATTATTTTATTAAGATTTTCTACCTTAAAGTGGACTTTAAATTGTGAATCAACCAAGTAAAAAGGGTCTGTGCATACAGACTGATTAGACAAAAACCCTGTGCTGTTAACAGTCAGGACACACTGACCTTTAAACTTTTTTCAATAAAGCATTCTTTTTAAGCAGTTTCTTTAAAATTAAATTGACCCAAATAAACAAAACGAAAGCTGACCTCTCTGTAAGGTCACGGGTAGATGGAGTGGGCCGCACATTAGAGGAGGTTGTGGCGAGATAAGGCGGATGCGAAGGACGTCAGATGTTTTAACGCGTTTGAAAGCTTGTAATCTGTCATCAGGTCAAACGGCATTACACACAGACACAGACTCATAGTCACACACGACACCCACGCTTCCTCCACCCTCCACAACCTGCACCCAGAGTCCTTTTAACTCAGCTCAGATGAAATTAACATTCCCTCAACTGCCACAGGGGTGGGGACAAGCGATGCCAGCTTTTGAACTAGATTAATTTAATGGTGAAGTGTTAATCAAGTGAGTGTCCGCGTGTGTGTGTGTGTGTGAGGATGGTCAGGGAATCAGTCATTAATTGCCATCAGCAAAGAGCACCTTCCACTCTGATGATAACAGCTGTAATAACACACACAGCCCACATCTCTCTGATTTTTTTTTTTCCTAAATGGAGATAATGAAAACGCTTTGATGCAGCCGTGGAAGTGACGGTTTACATTTACACACGCAAGGCTGTTTGTGTATTTATTTTCTAATTTCTCCCTTCTTCTGTGAGTTGATGTGTGATCATGAAAGACTCATCCAAACTCTATCGCTGTCTTGAAGCCACAAAGTACTAATGCCACCAAAGGTGTGTGTGTGTGTGTGTCTGCAGCGGTGTTCAATTAAACTAGAACATATCTCTTTTTCCTGTCTCTCCAGGCAGTTGGCTACAAGTTGGCGGTGTTGCCGGTTGCCGGGGCGCTGCTGGGCGGTGTATTAGGAGGCCCACTTGGCCTGCTGGCTGGCTTTAAAGCTGCAGGGGTGGCTGCCGCCCTGGGAGGCGGCGCCCTGGGGTTTGCTGGTGGCAACCTGGTCCAGAAAAACCGCCGAGCCAAAGTGGATCTACAGATGAAACAGCTGACGGCGACGCCATCACCACCACCATCACCACCACCAACAGATGAACCAGAGGCGAGGAAGGACAAATGACCCATCAGCCCCTGGTGTTCCACTGACCTATCACTGACGGTCCTGTATTGACTGACCAATGAACACCTCTGGTGTTGTTGAGCTTCAGAGAGACTGAATGTCGGGTGCTCGCCTTAAACATCGCTGTTACCAAGCACTGTGTAAAACAATTATGTAATGACGGCCTTAATTAAGAGTCACACGCTGATGTTCCAGGGTGAATGGTGTTTCTGTGGGGATGTTCGTTTTATACACCACTGATTTTATGTTCTGAACACAGCACCAGTTATTTATACTTCAGGGTTTTGTTTTTTTGTGCTTTTTGACTATTGAGCACAACTCTCTACTAAAAACAATGTTCAGCACTCAAATCAAATTACTTTAAGACGGTTTTGTCAGACCCTACTAATAATGTGAGCAGTTAATCCATGTTGCTTAGGCTCATTTCCAGGGTGTTCAGGTTTACCGATGGCTATGCCTCAGTTGTTTGATGCAGATAGTAATGTGAACAGCTTTGTGTAAATTTAAGTGATACTTGGTTTTTATAAATTATATTGATGCACATAGTGCTACTGTCCATATCTTATCCTGCTGCTGCCAAATAAAACATTTCTTTTTAACACTGGCTCTTCATTGGATAAACAGAATGAACCGCAGAAATGACAAAGCTGTAGACAACATCCTGTAAAATGGTTTTTAATTTACTTTTTTTTTTTTTTAAACTCTTCTTCTCCTCTGAGATGACAGGTTAAGAAATGGCATCACACTCCCCCCTGTTGGTCTGTATGTGGGCTGATATGTCATTATGCAGGTATCTGTTGGCCTCTGTGGGAAGGGCAGGATGCGCAGTACAAACTTAGCAATGGGTCCCCGTATTCAAGAGCTCCAACTGTGGATTCTCAAGCATCTAGTACCAAAAACTTGTAGACGTATAAAGACACAAAAGCAATTTTAAGAGAACTCAATTTTAAGTGGCAGACTAAATTTCCACCGTTCATCGTGTGGGTTTTCCCCTCATGTTTTGGCCTTTTTACTTTAGCATTGGGAAAGTCTCTTCTCCCCCAGCACGATGACACATTTATCAGATGACAGCAAAAAACAACAACAACAATCATCATGTTAAAGTACAGTATTTCAAAAAAGTTTCTTCTTTACTTTTGACTCCCAGGAACAGAACTCCAAGGTGTCACTGCCACAACAATCCCAATGAAAAGTACCCAGCCTGCCCTTTGACCTTTAGATTTCACCATATGTCTGTGGATTTAAAAGATTTCTAACAAAAGGATCCTGGCTAGAAATGTTCTGACTGCAGGATGTTTCTCAGCATCTTCAGATGAGGGTGGAGTGGACAGATCTGCCAAGCATTCGTATCCTTCATGACTTCATTCTGATTCAGCAGCAGTTCCAGCTTCTTGCGGATTGCTGCCTCAGGTCTGGACACTACAGCTTCCCACATCTTTTTTTTTTTTTTTTTTTGATCAAATTACAAAAGAAAATGTCACGTTCCTGTTAATTTGCCTGTGTGTTGTTTTTTCTTCTTCCTCTAAAAGAAATAACATAGCTGAAGGGTTTTCTGTAAAGTATTTCTCTTTGCGGCATGCATTTGACGTTCTGTAAGATCACACGGCTGCTGCAGAGAGGGCCTCCATGCAGCATGATGCTGCCACCACCAGGCTTCATGAAGAGGGATGATGGTGCGTTTCTGGTGCCGATTTGTGCTACGTTTATACAAAACATTAAATCTGGTATGACATCCTTTTGATTGGTGGTAGAGGGAGGGAAAGAAAAACCTAACTACATCCACTGCGGCACAATACGGTAAGAAAAAATATAATGTAAGAAGACTCCAGGGATATTTTATAAGCACAGTAAGGGACATCATAATCAATAACCATGGTACCACTCGTACCAGGGAGAGGAGGGGTGCATCTCAATAGGCTGGAGTAGCTCAGTCTCTTTATCTTCAAGTCATGATTTAAAGTTATGCTACCCCTACCAAATATTCTTCTATTTCTTCTTGTGTGTGTGTGTGTGTGTGTGTGTGTGTGTGTGTGTGTGTGTGTGTGTGTGTGTGTGTGTGTGTGTGTGTGTGTGTGTGTGTAGAAGATATGGAGATAAAGCTACTTCAAACAGGCATACAGTTATAACTTGTGCTATACAAATGAGTGACACTTGAGTTGGTCATATTGAGATGCAGCCACGAGGTCAGTGAGACTAAACGAGTATCTCCTATCACACAGGCTGAACTGGACTACCCACAGATAAGAACCGCACAACCGGAGTGAGTGAGGGATCTGTTCTGTTTTTCTTTTCGTTTTTTCCCCTCAAAAAACAAACAAACAAAAAACCACAAAATAAAATAAAAATGCAGGGTGATGTAAAGGAATAAAATAAAGGAAAAAAAAAAAAACACTGCATTTAATTTAGACCAACATTGAGAGTCCAATGTAGCACAAACATATTTACAACCTCCAAAGAATAAAAGTAAAAACACTTCTATTGATGTCCCAATGCCCTTAGCCCCACCCCGCCCACACACACACACACACTGTTCCTCTTTAGCCCACCCACGTTTTTGATTCAAAATAAAAATTGTATGTGAAAGTGTTATGAAAATATAGGTTAGCCCAACATGGTTGTGTCATGGACTCCACTCTCCTCCTCCCGTTCTTCTTTCTCCTCGTCGTCTCTTTTTTTTTTTTTTTTTCTTCAGTAAGGGTGTTGGGTGTTGCTGTTCTGTCCCACTAGCCTGTCCCAACCCTAACCCCTCCCTGACCCCGGGGCGTGGCATTGAGTCACAGGAAGGCCGTTAAGGTCACAGCTCGTCGCGGTCTCGGCTGAGGATGGTGTAGCGTGTCTCGCTGGGTGCCAGCTTCTGGAACGAGCTCTCTGGAGGACTGCTGGCTGCTTCTCCGCCCGTCTCCTCCTGAGAGAAGAAATCGGATTTGAAACAAATGGTCAAATTTTGCCTGAACCCCCCCGAAAAAAAGCGACTCTACTGCCTCCGGTGACTAACCTGTCCAGGCGTACTGTCCGTGGGGTCGGGCCCGTGGTGGAACTCTCGGTGAAGCTTACCGGAGTGAAGGTCCAAAACAAACTGTTTCAGTTTGCCAGGGACACTGAAAAAACAGAAACACATGTTGGACATCAATCATCTTTTATCCAATTTGAGGTTTGAACGAGTTGTTCCTAAAAAAAACACAAACAAAAAAAATCCCTAATACAGCTGAAACAAACCTCACTTATTTAGGAGGCTTGTTACCATAACCTTCAAGGGTTACTCCTAAAGGACTTTCAGGGGGTAAAGAGCTAAAGAGTAAAAGGAAAAATTTAATACGGTGGATCATTTATGCATTCCAACACACAATGTCCGACAATGGAAAAAGAACTGCTTCAACTACAGCGCTGATCAGAATTAGACGTTAATATGAGACGCAGCAGCAGCAGACACCAGTCCCTGCGGACATGTCATCAAGCAGCATTAATCCATATCTACGCCGCCCTGTAAAGTCTCCCTGTTAACGACAGGTCATGAGCTGCTGTCATGTCACACAGGCAGCGCTGGTCCCGAGTCACCAGTAACCCAGTGTGCACACGCACATATATGTATGTGTGTGTTTTTATTTATTTATTTATATATATATATATATATATATATATATATATATATATATATATATATATATATATATATATATATATATATATATATATAAATAATAAATGTACACTGTGCTAATGCAATTACAAGCCATGTGCCACATGTAGTGGTGATGTGATGTAATTAGGCTGTGGAGGGCTAGTCAGTCCTCGGGGCTTCTGTCTATCTGATCAGACTCTGATTGGGGACGGAGTGGGGGTGCATAATGGTGGGGGCACAATAAATAAGATTAAATTAGATTAGACTGGATTAGTTTAGCACTTATTGCACGTGCCAAATCATGTCACATTAGCTCCAGTGTCCTGGCCCATTCATAAAGGACAGATTTGAGAAGGTGTGACATTTCTCTGGTGTCGAGCGGACAGAGGATTATGGTGTGTGTGTAACAAAATTTGTCTTATGAAGAGAAGGTCTCATTATGAAATTAACATTATAACAATACAGGTACATTTTATATAATTTAGCTGATCAGTATCCAACAGTAATTCCTCAAAACGTCCAAAAGAATGCTGGTTATGAAACTGATTGAACACGAGAATGATTCAATTGTAAATTACAAAGTAAAGTCCAGTCGTGGACAGGTTTCATTTGTAGCTGGCCCTTTGCTTTTTCTTTCTTTTTTTATTATTGTATGAAACAATAATGAGCCTATATTCCTGTTTGTTAAATGTTGGATATACTTGAACAAAGATGAGGTGATATCGCAAACCAAATTAATTTATTAAAATTAAGACAGTTTTCTTATTTATCAATTTAAAACAAGATTGCCTCATATGGGAAGAGTAACGTCGTACTTACTTGAGGTCTTTGAAGTCGGGGAAGACATACATGTGTCTGAATGAGTCTATGGCGATAACGGGACAGTCAGCTGGCGTTTTTTGGATATGGAGCAGAGGATGGCGGAACTTATCGCAGTCCGCATGAAGGAAGTTTATTGACCCTGAAGGAAGAAAAACCAATAATACCACTTATTGTGAAATATCTAGGAGGGAAGGAATTTACTGACTTGCTGCAATGAATGCACCCTGTTGCAGTACCACGCTCAAATTCAGCAAGCTCTTTAGAAAGAGCCTTTCTTTCACAAATGGCTTTATAAACCCGAGGCAATGGAACTGGCCCGATTCTTGTCAATACAGTATAAAAAGAAAAATGACTTCCCTGACAGATACAAAGTGCACACACTCACCTTTCTCACCAATGAGCTGGCGAGCCACTTCATGCTGGAACTTCTCTAAGCTCTCTGTGTCTTCTTTAAGATGGAACAAGATGAGGAAAGGGATTCCTTCTTCAGTCAGCTCCTGGAAAACACACACAGTCAAAAACAGATGGAGTCAGAACCTTTTAAGGCCTCAGCAGTTCCACACAGACTCCACAACAACCCTCCTGTTTTTTTAATGTAAATATATACACATACATCTAGAAGATAAAAACTAAGCAAAAGCAGGTAACAAACCTCTCCATTTTCAAAGGTGATCTCCCTAACCAGAGGCACACACTTGTCCTGGGCCCAGGCGTAGGTCAGGTCAAAGTTGGTGAGGGAGCCGAGGTAAACCATGTCAGGAATGCCCTCGCCCATAGGTTTGTAGACCACATTGTCTCCACTGAAGCGCTCGGACCTAGACACCTCACTACAACAGTCAATTTAAGGATATAAACATGTAAAGAAGAATAACGCTGAAACCGTGGACCATCGGTGGATCTAGTTGGTGTCTGTGTCTCACCCGAAAGCGGCCAAGAATGTGCAGTCATCTCGAAGGATGTTGGCAACTTTCTGAAATGTTCGATAGTTGTCAGAGTCCTTGTTTTCAAAGAAACCAACGATGTTTCTCTTGCTCCTCTGTTAACCCCCCCACACAAAAAAAAAGTGTTAAAAATGAATATCATTTAATTATACAAAAGGGGAAACTTGCACATTAACAGAAACTGCCACCTACATCCACAGAATTAATCTCCTCCACTGAGGGCAGCTCTTTCACTGGGTCGACCTTCTGCTGGCGGATGAAGTCAGCGATGGCCGTCACTGACCTCTGACCCCTGTACTCCCTCTTCATCATCATCCCATTGCGGAACAGCTTCAGTGTTGGATACTTGGTGATGCGGTAGCGCTGAGCTATGTCCGCTGCGCTCAGGCAGAGGGGGAGAGGAAGTTAAGCAAAGAAAGAAATCAATTGATGAAGAGTGAGAAGAAGAGTAAAAACACATGGGGATGGGTGGATGGGGAGCGGCGCGGCGACGGAGACAGCAGTTAAACCTCAGTCTGAAAACACTGCCTTCAGTCAGCTCTGAGCTCTGATCTCCCACATGAAAGCAGCCCCCCCACCAAGAGTAAATATTCTCTCTGCACACAGTGTGTGTGTGTGTGTGTGTGTGTGTGTGTGTGTGTGTGTGTGTGTGTGTGTGTGTGTGGCAGGTGTCAATCTCCCAGCAGGCGGTCTCTAAGCCTTCGGTCTTCACAGGAAGCAGCAGTTTTGTCATTAGCCTTCAAACAGTTTGCAGGTCATCAATAATTCCCTTTAATTTGCTTTATCTCAAAAGGCTGAGGCCGGTGGTTTATGTGGCTGTGCTTTGGTGTGTCGGGCATCTATGTGTACATATGTGCATCAAGTATAGTAAAAGTATAAGAGCACGCGTGCGAGTGTGTGCGCGCCTTTTTGTTTCCTGTATACAGAATGATGCCGTTAAGAGTTTGAGGTGTTAGATCACCAAAAACACGAACCAGTTGGCTCCATTTTCATAATACAGGTACAAACAAATCATCAGCAAATGTCAGTGTCAGAAAGGAAAATTATAAGTATTACTCACAATGCTGGTCACAGTCGACGCGAGCAAACACCACCTGCTTTGTATCAGGGAACTCCTCCCTCACTATGTTAGATGCCTCCTCAAAAATTGGATGGAGCATTTGACTGAATCTACACCTGTGGGATGATCAGGAAAGTGTTTTCTTTATTCCCACTTTAACTGTAGGAATTTCCTACATTACAACAGAAAGCAGTGCATAAAAACCCTTTACAAATGAATAAGGAAAATGTGGAACTTTAGCAAAACACTGGCATTATAATGAGGTGGTCCAATGACACAGAGAGAAACAACACACTTACCAGTCTGCGTAAAAATTCACTAATGCCACCCCAGCATTATCTGCAAGGAAACACAAACAGGGAAGAAATGTAAGCCTCTATGTATTACTTGCTCTAATGAAAGTATGTGCAGCTAGTAAAATTAATTAAGGAACCAAATTAAATGTGAACCCCGTTATTTTTCTGTGACTGATGGAAGAAAACAAAACAAAACAAGAAAGCAGTTAGAGAACAATTTAGCCACAGGAAAATGAAATGCTGCTTAATGAAAAGTGGATGAGCCGAGGAATATCAAACAACGCCCATAACAGTGGCGAGCTGCTTATTTCCAGGTCATCTGAGTATTGTAGCAAACACATCTAGAGATTTTGGGAAAGACGTGACTGTGCCACACTACAAAACGTGTTGACAGTAAGATGACACAAAAAACAAAACACAGATTTAAGATGCAAAACCAACAATCAAGATCTTCCTTTGCTACCAATTTAATAAATAAATATACTTATTTACTTTATTGTCGACACTTAAATGACTAGAGACTGTTTGAACTTGTGTAGATTTGAGGATGTTATCATCATTCTCTAAAATATTTTTCCCTTTTATATAATGTTTGCTTTAGGACAAACGTGAAGAATAAAGCGTGACGTCTTACTTAGGACGTCGTCAATGTTGTTCGAGTCCAGGCTGACGATTTCTGCCTGTCCGGGAGTAGAGAGGCCCATCACCTACAGACACACATGGAATGGACGGATTAGCAGTTACAACTTAAAACACACATGCCGAGTAAGACCGCTACATCTCCATCTGTGTTATGACTAGGGAAGGACATAGATTTTATTGATGTGATAGCTCAGTTTGCTTACTGATCAATTATCTGCATGGAAAATAAGCAGAAAAAAGGCTATGAAGTGACTTATGTGTGCAAGAGATCTGCAACCACATCAATACAGCTTATGATAAAATGTGATTTAAAACAAAAAAATAAAATTAAATAAAAACCACAATGATAATTTTGGAGCTGTTTTCTGTGATCTGGAAGCGCAACTGGAATTGCTTTTCGATTCTCATCCTTAATAAGGATGAGTTGAACACTCCTTCCTTAAAACGTAGCACACCACGGTGCTGCTTCACACAATTTTACACCTGAAATCGCCGACAACCAACAGGTTAAATTTAGGGCCACACAGAAAACGTGGATCGTTTTGGAGAGCGGTTGAGCCGAGCCAATCAGCTAAAATGTACTTTTGGCTCATGGCTGCCAAAGCAAATATGCGTGGCACCATGTTGTTAAGTTCCCAGATGACTAAGCGACAGTGTTTTTTTTATGACCCTGTAGTTGGAGAATTCACAGTAAGGTGTAACGTGTCCATTTGAAAATGAAGGGATGGTTGTGGATTTCAGAACTAAGACTAGAACCATCTCTCCTGTGGTGATAAATGATCAAGACTAATCAGCTTAAATATCTTCTTACAATAAAACACGAAAACAATACAGAGGGGAAGATCAGAGTCAGAATCAGTTTTATTGACCAATTATGTGTAGACACACAAGGAACTGAGCGCTGGTTACTTCTCTGCTCTCAATGTACGTAACACAATTGCAATAAAATTGCAGGTATGACCTTGAATGACTTTCCTATGATTACTGAAGAGGAACCAGCCAGTCCTTGATGACCATCCTCCGTCTATGATGTTCAAGGTGCTACCATCTGGCTCCAGATGCGATATGCCAACATGTGGGATAAAAATTAAAAACTCATCTCTCCCAGGTCTCTCTCTCGCCTAGTGTTGGATTTTTAAATCTTTGTGGCATTTTTATGTTGTGTTTATTGTTTATTAATAACTGTGCGTTTGGTGATTTCTGCTGACTGTACAACAAATTGTCTCCAGGTGGAAGTAAAGATAAAAGTAGAGCTTCATGATAGTGGATCCTTTACCAAAAACTTTCCCAGTGTGCCCCAAGAAAACTGAGAGTGAGTGTCATCTTTCCACTGTTTCTTGTTCCTGGGACTGCCCAGGATTCTTCCCTGCAATTCCTGGTACTGAGCTAAATATACAGTGCACACTCCTACTGTTGCCCTGCTTTGTTTGCAGAGCTCTCAAGATTTTTCCACATATGAAATCTGGAAAATGTCGGGTGAATTATGTGAGGATATCATCTGGAGTTGCCCATTCTCACAGGTAGCACATAATATGTACTTCATGTAATTCTCGTCCTTTTTACAGGAAATTTCTCTCCACTCAGTTTATGCTTGTGAGCTGCAGTAAAGCGCAGAAGACAGATTACGACCACTCGTTAGCTGTGAGTTACCTGGATTATCATTCTTGGCACAAATCAGCGCAACCAGACATCGCAGAGAGCATGCACTGGGGAGATCACATGCGTCGCTGTTGTGTAATGTCAAGGAAAATGGGAGGCATCAAGTGCAAGCTTCAAAGTGGCCTTGGATTTCTGAGTAAAATATTTATTTTCCCAGGATTTTTTGTTAATTCACTAAGGTTTACATGGAACACAGTATACAGGAAAAGCACTATTTTTCTTTTTTGTCCACACTGGATGCACTATAATGGTGGAATGTAGACGTAATAAAGATCTTTGAACATTGAACCATTACACTGAGATAGGTTTTTATTGTGTTTATTTATTTTATACGAGTCGCTTCTGAGATTAAGCCTCAAAACACTCAGCCTTTTTAGTTTTTTTTATTTATTTATTTATTTTATTTTTATGGTTCAAAGGTGTGAAAATAAGTGTCATAACTTTCTTTCTTTGCCTTGAGCCCTCAAAATATTAGCCAATTCTTAATGTTTTATTTATCACTCAAAGGTGTTCATTGCAAACAATTATTTTGTAAGTTTTTGTACAAACATCCTTTTGTCGTCAAATATTTGACAACGCTTTGAAGAAAACACGGGTTGGAACTACAGCATGTGCATAACCGGATTACAGCGACATTCCAGGTCTCACATTCTGCAGGGTGCAGAACAGGTGAGACCAGGTTTCTGAGATACAAGTACAATCGAGGTTTCCTATTCACACCCTGCGGGTTTCTAGATTACTTTGTGATAAATGTCAAAGCATTTAAAATGTACAGGAGCACTGACACATGGGGAATTTTACTTTTACTTTGTGGAAAATGGCGAGAGGAACTACAAACACACAGATGCAAATATAAAAGGAAACTGTAGCTAGAATAAACTGTTACTAAATGAGCCTATTTTTAATCATGCAAATGTCACGACAGAAGACAAAACTTTCCTCTTTTACCAACTTATTTCATCAAGGCTATCAGATATTACTCGTGGATCTCCATGCCAGAGCCACTGTAGTCAAAACGTAACATTACAACACACCATCTAGTTATCTGTTGTTATCTTTGCTGACTTAAGATCCTCTTTAAACAGGATACGTGAAGGTCGGCCAGTTCTGAGGAAGTCGACAAACTTGTAAAGAGTGACACAGCTCAAGTGGCCTTAACGTTTGCTCGCACACAAGCCGTCACTGTCTTTTACTTTAAATAAATAATGATTAAAGAAACAAAACAAAACAAACAAACAAACAAACGACTATCCTACAAAATTAGGGCCGCAAACAACCAATTTCTTCTATCATTAAATCACATGTTCATCAGGCCTAAATGAAAAAAAAAATGCTAACACAATAGTTTTAATTTGATCATTTTAAGTAAGGAAACAATTTCTCACATTTGAGAAGTTGTGACGTGCAATTTTTCAGTGTTTAACCTATTTTTGTTAATCGGCCCTTATTTATCACAGCAATTCCACACACAGAGGCAGGCAGATCAGGTGAGGTACCATCCCTTCACGGACACCATCCATCTTGCTTCATATGTGTTAATTAAATTGATTTTAAACTACTTTAAACAACATGTAAATGTGACACTGGTCTCACTTTTTGGGGGGGGATCGGCCTTGGATGTTTCAGCCATGTCTCAAATAATATTAAGCTAAATACACCTCATGGACAAAAGTGCTGGCCCATACCTCTTAATCAGTCCCATTGCCACAGGTTTATAAAAGCTCAGGTGCCTAGTCATGCACGCTTCCTTTAAACATTTGATAAGAGTGGGTTGTTCTAAAGAGATCACTGAAATTTCTTCCCTCCTGGAAATTCCAAGATCACTTGTAAATGGTATTATTTCAAAGTGAAAGTGCTTATGAACCAAAGAAACTCAGCTACAACATTGTGCCAAGCTCCAGAGCAATGTCACAGAGTGTGCAGAAGTCACCAGTGTTTTGCTGAATCACTAACTGCAGAGCTCCAGACATCTTCTGGCATCATCATCAGCACAGAAACTAAGCACCATGAGCTTCATGGTACAGGTTTCCATAGCCAAACAGCTCCTGTAGGCTTAATATGATGTAGCCCAGTACTTTTTGTATAAGTGACACAAGTGTTAATGATGTTGACATTTCCTCAACAGGGTCAATAAACTTTCTTCACACGGACTAAAGTAAGTTCCGCCATCCTCTGCTCAGTATCCAGAAAACTCCAGCTGACTGTCCTGTCATGGCCATAGACTCATTCAGACACATTTATGTCTTCCCTGACTTCAAAGACCTCACGCTTTCATTTAAGCTAACCTTGCTTTAAACTGATAAATGTCAAAACTGTGTCTTCATGTCAGTAATTTACTTTGTGACATCATTATGTCATCATCTTTCTTGAAATATATTCCAGATTTAAAAAAATAATAATAAAAAAAATACAGGTTCGTTTTTGACTTTCTTGTGTATGTAACTAGTTTTCCATTACCTATGGCCCACCTCCCTTCCGCCTCCCAAAAGAAATCACTCACTATTAACACCAGTTTCCTTATTTTGTATGGAGTTCTACTTAATTATGTTAATTTACCCAATATTTAGCTATATGTCTGGATCATACAACTCGGCACCTCATCCGTTTGGTCTCCATCTATCTATTGTTTATATGTAACTAAGCTTTCATGCTACCCAGCTGTTTTCCTTTTTAATTCAAATTGTAATGTTTTTATTTATTTGAAATTAGCACAATGAATCCTTTTGTTGACCGATTAAACTACAGCAGCACCAAAGTATCAGCTCACATCATCAAAAACGGTAACGACTTCCTCAAAGAAGGCACCGCACCAGATTGATATTCGATATCACGGTGGTCTGAAGCTCGCACACAAGTTTTAAGTTTTCACTTCAGGGCACACTGCTCTCTGGCTAGTTCCGGGTTGTCAGCCAATGAGAATGAGCCACAACAGAGGAATTCACCAACCGGCGAGCTTCATTCAGAGACACATACAGAAACACGAATAGTCCCACATTAACTTCAGCATCAATACAGGAGCAAATATTAAAGAAGGTCAAACGCAGCAAACCTTCATAAATCTCTTAAATTAACAATGCTAGCAGCTAGAAGTTATCTAACTGCTGTCAATGTGTGGTAGCGCCTAATGCTAGCTTGATGCACTCCTACACCTTAACAAAGTTACCTGCACTCAAACTCTAGCTTTTAACGATTATAGCTACTGCAACTCAAACACATACTGTAAATTACAGCTAGTTCTAACAGTGATGTTCAACACTACCGGCTACACTGCAGCCGGATAACTTGACTAGTTTTGAGGGTTGCAGGAGGAAACACAGCCAGAAGGCCTCCTCTGTGAACCTGCTAAACATCTGCAACACTAACAGCGTACATACTGGTCAACTCAGTCACTTCATAAGCCACGTCCCATGCCAGCAGAGGCTCGTCGCTTAGCTAGCAGCTAACTAACCAGCGGCAATTACTTAGCTAAGCTTAGCTATGGAAGCTACCAACAGCCTGCGGTTACAGTGCACAGTCCACGGCTTTCATATGAATACATACCAGCAGTACAGCCGTGACAAAGCGAACATCCACAGAGGGAGGTAGTGCTAACAGTTTCATTGTATGGTGCATTTATTGGAGGTGGTGGTGTTAAGTCTTCCCAGTATGTCTCGACGCCGCTCTTCTCACTGCAGCAGGAAGCCGACGGCGAACCAATCTCACGGTGACCACGGAAGCGTGAGCGACACTTCCTGGTAGTTGCTAGCCTTTGTGGATACTGTAGTTTTTCTGGTACCTTCAAGCGGCTCACTTGAATGAAGAGAAAACTCAAATTATGGCGAGTTGTTGTTTTACGATACTAACGGGAGTTGTAGTATTTTGTCAACACAGACAGTGGCGATTCAACGGGACGTCTTGGAAGAAAACTTTTCAAAGATTTTCATCCTCGCCGAAAGAAAACCAAACGGTAAATATGACGACGACGAGGAGGAGTGGAGGGAGCATTTTGTTAAAATGCTATGGCACGAGTGTTTTACTGAGCGGATCCATTGCCAAACACAGTTTTTTTTTCTCTGGACTTTTTCAGTGCGATTATGAATAACTGATTTCTCTGAACACGATGGAGTTGCATCATTATGCTTGAGTTTTTTGCAATACTCCTTTGTTCACCGTCTAGCTATGCGCTTTATGTTTTCCAGCTAAAACAAACTTGGTTGCACAAATCTTTTTTAAATATTTAGATACCTACTTTGATTCACAACTCTCCAAAACCTCTGCAAATGTTCTCCATAAAGAACAAGAAGGAGGAAAAAAGACCGTTTGTGGTTAATTGCTGGTTTTTAAATCACTGTTTAACAACTCAGAGCTATAACTATTATAAACAATCTGTTACTCTGAGACATGTCTCCCCTGCCTGTAATCAGTACAGTGTTATGCTGGCAGTTATTTGTTTGAACAGGTGGGCTGATCTCAGTATGTGAGCGAGCTTCTTTCTCTGCCCTGGCAGGAGTCAGGATCAGGACAGGTAGGGGACCTGGATGCACATTCACACCCACTGAGGATGCTCTGAACTGGGAAACATCTGCTGAAGTATCCCCCTTAACGCAGATATGGTAAGACTCCGGTGCACTGAGTGCAGTTAACCAGGTCTAATTTGATGTATAAATCCCTGAAGTTTATTTTTCTATTGGTAATGTCTTTAGTGTCTCAGCTGAACTCCTGATCTTTAAATCTCTCTCTAGAGTCAAGACCGTGTGTAACAAAGCTAATTGTGTGTGTGTGTGTGCGCGCGCATGCAGCAGCAACCTAATTGTTAAGGAGATTAAGCTGGAATGTTGAATTGAATCCCAGCATTAATATTTTATGGGCTAAAGCTGTCCATAGGGGGCTCACAGTGTGCGAGCAACTCACAGATGGAGTGGGGAGGATTTCTCAGTGATAAAGAGAGGGAGGAGCTCCATATCCTTTGGGTGTCAGTGCACATTTTATGTATATATATGTAGTTATGAGGTATGAAAAATCCTTTGATAAACTGTCTTTACTGTGTTTGCTCATAGATGATTAATAATGTGAATTAAAGTTGGATCAAAGTTTTGAAGAGCAAACAACTTTTACTGTTATTTTAATTTAGCAAGAATATTATATGTTATTTATATAAAATTACTCATTGAGAAGAGGTAATGATGTAAAAGTTGAATATTGGTCAATTAACTAAATACTACTGAACAGAAGACATAGGAAAAATGAATATATATAAATAATTTGGGTGTTGCAACTACTTATTTTTGTGAAAAACTTTGCTGTTGAACTTTAATTATGTTTTGCATACAGTCACAAAAAAGAAAGTATACCCTCTTTCATTTCTAGAGTTGTACATATCAGAACATAAAAAAATCATAATCAACACCAGATATGTTAAACTGTCATTATTTATTTAACAAAAACTAAGCCAAAAAGCAGAATCTGTGTGTGGAGAAGTAAGTACACAGTAAGTAAAGTATTGTTTCCATGGGAGTTAAGAGGTTGATTAGCATCCAGGTGCTGCTAATCAAATGCACTTGTTTTACTGATCATCAGTAATGGTGAGCATCTTTATAAAAGCAGATGTTTTGGCGGCTTGTTGGGAAGGCTTATAAAGCCATTTCCAAACATTTTCAAGTTCCTCATTCTACCATGAGGAAGATTATTCACAAGTGGAAAGCATTCAAGGTAGTTGCCAATCTTTCCAGGATTGGACGTCCCAGGAAATTCACCCAAGGTCAGACTGTGCAATGCTCAATGAAACTGCAAAAGACCCAAGAGGTGCATCTGAGAATCTCCAGGCCTCAGTTTGCATGTTAAATGTTAACGTTCACGACAGAAAGACTGAAGAAAAAACTGAGCTACTACACAGCTTAGGTTTACAAAGCTGCATCTGAACAGACCACGAGACTTCTGGAACAATGTGCTTGACATACAGCAAGACCAAAGTGGAGATATTTGACCATAATGTACAATGAAAACCAAATACAGCACATCAGCACAAACACCTCATACCAACTGTCAAGCTCGGTGGTGAAAAGGTGATGATTTGGTTTTGTTTTGCAGCCACAAGACCTGGGGACTTTGCATTCATTGAGTTGACCGTGAACTCCTCTGTATATAGGCCATTCTTTTGACAAAACTGGGTCATGCAACAGAAAATTAATCCCAATCACACCGAATCTACAACAGAATGACTGAAAAGAAAAAGAATGAGGTGTTGCAATAACCAAGTTTAAGTCCAGGCCTCAGCCTGATTCAAATGCTGTGATGAGATATTAAATGAGCTGTACATAAACAAATGCCTACGAACCTCAATGAACTGAAGCAACACTGTAAAGAAGAATAGGTCGAAATTCCTCGACAACGATGTGAAAGACTGATGAAGTCACACAGAAAATGACTGCTTCAGGTTGGTTTTAACGGGGGTTCAGTAAGCTATTGAATGACTGTGTGTGCTTCACACATTGCTTCTGTGTTTTGGCTTAGTTTTTGTTAAATAATGTCATGGTGTCATGTGCTGTTGTTCATCTCAGCATGTTGTGATGTTGTGAGGCATGGAAAATAAGGGTACGAGATGACTAATAACATACAGCGTGTCAGGGTGTTTCCAGGCTCAAAGTGGGGATGCTCCACATCGTCTTAACAGAAGTCTGCATTTCTTAAATATATATATATATGTATATATATAGCTTTGTAAATGATCTCACCGTTTTTTCCTCTTTTTTTTTTTTAAAAAAAAAAGGTTCAATCTTAAGTATTTTTATAACAGTTCTGGTGAATGTCCTTTGGTGGAAAGGCCTAACCCTCATTTTCTGGGTGCCAAAATTTTTTACATGCAGGGAAACCCCAGTGAACATGTTAACCCTTTTCAGCGTCCTCGTCTGACAATGTAATTTGTCGTCACACTAGCTGCAGAGTAATGCAGCACACTCTCACACCGATCTGATTTCATCTGTCCATCTGCTTTCTGTTTTGCCCTCGCCTCCCTTTTCTGCTTTCTCCATCTTTTTTCCATTTCGCATTGCTCCCATTGATTTTTTTGTTTGTTTTTCCAGCTGATTATGTCCCTCTACTCTGATTCGCCGGTGGGCACATTGCTCTCTGCACTTTAATTGGACATTTAATTAGATCACAGTTTTAGTCCAATTAGACTCAGAGGTGTGGGGAAAAGAGGATGGTAGGGAGAAGAGGAAAAAGTCCCCAAGCTGGTGTCTCTGCCCCCCCTACACTGCCTTCTCATTCTCTCCTCTGTCTTTTTTCTTCATCTCTCTATTTCTGTCTGCCTTGCTGTCTCTCTGCCCTCCCTCCTGAGGGTGGCTCATTAGTGATATAATGGGATGACACAAAACACACAGCTCCTCTAACTCGCAGAGTGTCTCAAGCAGTGGCTGAACTACACAGACAAGGTTATGGGGACTCTGCTGGTAGTGTTAGAGAACTTGTCTGTTGTTTTTTGTTGTTGTTATTGTTGTTGTTTCATCCCTTCTTCTTCTTCTCTTTGAAGCTAAAAAGAGGCTAAGTGAAAATGTTGACAGTCTGCCACTCAAGACAGAATTGATCAGCCCACAAATGTGCACACACACACACACACACACACACACACACACACACACACACACACACACACACACACACACACACACAACAAACCAATCACAAGCTGGGCAGAACCCTATCGACTCAGTGTGATATCACAACACCTAATGACACTAAGATAAGCTTCACTAGCAGCAGTCAAATTCAGGGCTGCACCAGTTCCCGCCCTCTTTCTCCCCCTTTTGTTGTCGTAGTCTTTGCACGGAGCATAACAACACTGTTTCCCAGTGGATGAAAACACATGGGCGAATGTAAACACGCACAAAAATACACCCTGATGTATGCAGATATGCACGCACTTAGGCTCAGGTGTAAGTTCTCAGAGGGCACAAGCCAATCTCTGTGTCCCTTAAGCAGTTGTGCGCACACACACACACACACATTCTGTGCTTTCTGAGTATCTCAGGAGGAAGATAGAGAGCCAGGCTCTAATGTGCCTCTGCCCACACACACGCCTTTCCATCCTACACTTCATATCTGCATCACTAATCTCTATACATATACCATGTGTGTGTGTGTGTGTGTGTGTATCGGTGGTGTGTGTCTGAGTGAACGGCAGTCAGGCAGGGGTGTTTTAGCCACAGGCGTCACTACCTGACCCCCGTGGCTGTGAGATTGACAGCTGTGGTCCCACCTAATTGCATTACTCTCCCAGGTGATTGGCTCACACCCTAGGGGCTCATTTGTCAGGATGCACTGTGGTAATGATGTAAATTAGCAGATCTATGTGTCACTCAGCCTGCTTCCCTCCTGCTGATTGGCCCCGCTGTGCCCAAGGGCTCGGCCCCCAGCTGAGGGAGCCAGCTCATTGGTCCTTAGGGAAACAGGAAGTCCCCGAGAAATAGGGCTTTACAGATTGGGGATCCTTAAGGGCTGATATTATCCTTCCTCCAACATCTATACCTGTCAGTCAAAAAAAATCGAGGAACCGACCCCTGAAGCTTCTATCTTCTATCAGATACATGCATGTAGGAACCCATAATAACCCCGTGATGGCTAAGAAGCTAAGGGCTCTCTGCTCTAACTGTATAAACGGTAATAAAAATGTTTGCGTGTGTGCGTGCGTGCTCTAGAAATGAAATAAAGGCCACAGGCTCAGGCTCTGTCCCCCATTGCTAACCCAGCATGCCCTAGTCATGTCGCCTATCAAAAGCAGACACCTTCACAGTGACAGACAAGTAGAGAAGCACACACACACACTTTTTTACCTGTTTGTCTCAATGGCATCAATTGAAGCTTTACTTTCAGTGAGTGTGTGTCTGTCAGGAGGCAGCAGCGCGTATGTTTGCAGCACTCCTGTCGTGTTTCTGAAAGGTTTCGTCGGAGTGTCTAGATTCTTTGTTAAAATCTCTGCAGTTATATGAGGCAGAATATGAATAAAGACTAAATAATGTCAGCATCAGCATGAATCAATACTCATACAGATGCACAATCACTTGGTCTGGACCTCAGTCCATGATCAATGGTTTACTCTGAGTTATTGTCTTCATATTAACAAGCGGAGTGCTCCCTGAGGAACGCGTATGAATGGCTAAATGAGACCACTCCAAACCTCTCAACAGGACCTTGTGTTGTGTTTACACCCTCCTTTGTCTAGTTTCAGACGCTGCATTGCAAAAGCCTTTTTAGCCAAATTTGGATGCACTGTAGGTGTTTCCAAAACACTCAGGTCCTCATAAAACTCTAATTGCCCACTCTTGGTGATATGAATGTCCCTCGCATAGATTCAGATATTGACTCGTGTCCCTCATGTTGGTGTTTGGCCAAATTATAACTTTTGTTTATTTATTTATTTATTTTCCTGCATCTAATATTATTCATAAATCAATTCATATTTTAGTCTGACTGCTGGGGGCTTTCAAATAGACTTGAGAAGTGTAGAAAGGGATAAAAATTAATGGACAGAAGGAAAGAAGTTTGGCTTGAGTGCACAACTTAAAGGAGGTCTTGTGATCATCTCTTTTTTTTTTTGTATAAAAGAAATCATAATAATAAAATTGTATTACTTGTTTGTGCAGCTCTGGAATATCTGCTGTTTGTGCGTGCATTAAGTTAAATATTTGCAGACTCTGTGAGTGTCTGAGTGAGCATTTCCATCTGCATTACTGACTGGGGTAATGACTTTAAATTAGAGACGTTTGTGGTTGATTTTGGTAAAGCTCGTGTAAAAACTCTCTCTCACGGAAAATCACTTCCCATGACATGGCACATGTGCCAAACACACACGCTGACACACTAACACACACCTTCAAGGTGCCGCTCCCCCACTACTACCACCACCACCCGCTTGATCTCACACATAGCCTTACCTCGCAGTAAATGTTGTAACGAACTTGTATTAAGTCTCTGCCACTACTTGGCAGTGCGTGAGAAAGCAGGAGCATGATGGGTAATTGCCGTGCTGCACGCAGTGTCTACAGGAGCTCTCTTTATGAGGTGACTAGGGGGAGGAAGAGGGGGATGAGAAACGATGGATGGAAGACACCGCAGTGTTCCCTCACCTCCCCGACCAAAAGTTTAGAAGTGTTTTTAAAGCTGCGAATGCTTAACACCTATCAGTAACTCCCCTCTGCTGTATCGGCATGAAGTCTCTTTGGATGGTCAGTTTTGTGTAGCATCAGATCTGGGAGTTAATGAAAACGTCTCGGAGAAAACTCTGATTGTGGCATCAGTTTGTGCCTCCAGCATTTATGTGTTTAAGGGCAATAATTGATTTCTGTGCTGCGCTCCGCAGGGCTTGTCCCACATCTCCAAACCGAACACACAAACTCACACATGCATGCGCGCTCACACACACACACACACAGATATAAACACGGCAAGGCATGCTGCAGTATTAATGAGACATGAATAAGACATGAAGAGAGACCCCCCTCTTACACGCTCACACAGGGTCTCCCCCTCCCCAGCTGCTTCCTGTCTGCACGTTACCCAGCTTTCACTGCGCTCTGGTTAAGTGGGGCCAGGAAGAGATTTAACCCCCTCAGCAGGAGCACACACACACACACACACACACACAAGCGCATACTTTCAATTGTGCACACTCGCAGTCCCTACTGCCAGCTCACATTAGCTCCCTGATTTTGTTATCGGCTGTACGCATTTTGCTGTATGATCGACTGCTTGTGGAGCTTCAGGTGTTTATTATCTGCCCGCAAGACGATCCGTGTGTAACATAGTAATAGCCTTCTGAATGGCTCAATCACTGTTTGCTTAGTATACAGAAAAACTGTGTCTATATTCTCTGATCTCGAGAAACACAGTTTTATTTAGAATATATTTATTTGTCACACAATATGATATTATACTGAACATGAAGCACTTAATTGTGAGTGTGTCCAGTAATGAGGGTGTGCTTTGAGTCAAGTGAATGCAAAGGAAACTGTCTGGACTCAGTTTAATGTCACTTTGTTAAACTGTGTGTGTATATGTGTTGCTGCAGCTCCAGTTGTGATCTTCCATCTGTTTGTGTTGCAGGCCTCAGCGACGTCCAGCCCGGGACCTGCCTCTCTGGGCTCGCAGGTTCATGCAGCAGCTGTCAACGGAGACAGAAGCGCTCTCCTCAAACTCATCACCGGTAAGCAGCACATCTTAGGTTCATGAAGTCACACGAGTCATGGCATGTGGCATAAATTAGAAATGTGTAGTAAAAGAATATAAGAGGGCAAATATGAGGATGCAGGTTATGAGTGCTAAAGTGCTTCCTCGTAACTCTTAGCAGCTCCAAATAAATAGATTTTTCTCTTTAAGTACAAGAACTTACAAGAATGAATTCTGTGGATTTTCACCAAAATCGTGGTCTCTATTGGGGTCTTAACCTCTGACTTAAACCTTCTGTTGTGCTTCGTGTGTGTCCACATGTAGCAGAGCCCTTGCTGAAGGACCGTGAGGACCAGTTCGGCCGGACCCCTTTGATGTACTGCGTGCTGGCTGACCGTCTGGACTGCGCAGAGATTCTGCTGAAAGCTGGAGCATCGGTCAACAAGACCGACCTCAGCCAGCGAACCGCTTTGCACCTCGCTGCACAGAAGGTACGGGCATTCGCAGATGTGCAGGTGAACACTGGAGCACACACATAAAGCACACTAATGTCATCAGTTACGTATGTCGGCCCTTTTTATGTCATTATCCTGACAAAATTCATTCACAAAGGCCATAATTGGATAGATTTATTAAAGTGAAATGAATATGAACCCAAGGTGTGATCTCATAGAAGTTAAATAACAGAGAAATTTTGACAGTCTGTCAGCTCCAATGGGAAGCCAGTGCCCCCTAGTGGCTGTAATTATGGCCTTAGGGCTTATTGAAGATAATATGACCTGATTTATGGGCCTCAGACACAAGCAGTGTAGCTATGAGCTTCCTTTGCACATGCTTGTACATGAAGAATTATTCTGCATGGAGTATTTCTGCTGTTTCACAGCATTTTAGACACACAAACATGTGAAAGAGGAGGGGCCTGATGTTCTTTTCAGTTCAATCTACACACTTAGGGACAATGAAGACAAAGAGTTAATGACAAAACCTCCAGAGTGATGAGAACAACGGGGATGTGGTGCTAATAATATCTCTTTACCTCTCTGTTATTTATTGGCAGCTTCTTTTATTAGAGTGTACTGATACAGGATCATCATATCACTGAAGGGAGAGGGAAGGTAATAGGTTACTAGGATCTGTCTCGTAGATGGGGAGTGTGTGTATGTTGGGGGATGCTAGTGATGGGAAGCCCTGTCTCTTTGACATCTGATCAATAAGTGGCTGAGACAGCGAGAGAGGCAAGGGATTACTGATCTAATTGGACTGAGAATAGGAGGACAGGAACACACACACACTCTCTTAGAGTCTAGATGCATGCTCACACACGAGATAGATCTGTCAGTCTGTGGCTTTGTGGTCACAGAACGATACTAAACACCCTCACACATGTTCACCCTCACACTGCTGCTGTGTGGCCACTGTTGCACCCAGTGGCCTGCTGGTGAAAGACCAAAAAAGTGAGTATAAAGATGATGACGATGATGAGGAGGGGATGGCAGGCAGAGTGCTGCTGTTTACTGTTTAACAGCTCATCACACACACTGAGGAGTGAGGCAGGAGGAGGGAACGAAGATGGATGACCTGTGGATTGAACCAGACGCGGCTAAAAGCCCGGGGAGTTCGTGTGTGTTTGTGGGAGTGTGTGTGTCATTGTTGCTGGTTCATGACTAATGTTGAGGAGAATTGGCGATTTCTGAGCTTCTTATCAGCACAGTTTGTCCCTCTTGTGTGCTGCAGGGGAACGTGCGTTTCCTGAAGCTGCTGCTGTCCAGGCGTGCTAACTGGCTGCAGAAAGATTTAGAGGAAATGACCCCACTCCACCTGGCCACCAGACACCCCTCACCTAAAGCGCTCGCCCTGCTCCTCAAACATATTGGACCTGGAGAGGTTGACACACAGGACAAGAATAAGGTAGTGGAGTAGAGTGCGTGAATATCCATCTGTCTTTATAACTGTTCTCAGTCACAAAACAGCCAGCCAGGGCATCAAGCCATTAACCTACAAACAGACTCACTCAAAGCCATTTGGTAGATGCAGCGGCGGTTTTAAGTCATACACACATTAGGTCATACATACATAAACACGTTCAGTGAAAAGCTTAACAAGCTGTAGCTTTGTCCTGTGTTCTTGCTGATAAAACCACAAATACACAGTGTTCTCTGTCTGCTCAACCTGATGTGTATCTGACATCAGTAGTTAGTTTTGTAATAATCTAATATGCATCATCGTGTCAGATGACAGTGGTTTCAGCAAATCTCAGAATAGCTCAGTCGTCGGCATTTAGGTTTAAATCTCAGCTCACTGGTGGATCTTCAATATGAGCTTTGTGTAGCACGTTCCCTCATATTTCCTGGCTGTATCGTAGTGTAGTGATTTTTTTTGAAGTGGAAACCTCAAACCCAGTCTTACGACTGCCCATTTTAATTTTAGCACCATTTAGAAATCTTTGTGTCATCTTTTATCGTCATTCTGTCGACAGCAAACTGCTCTTCACTGGTCGGCTTTTTATAACCGACCAGAACACGTTCGCCTTCTGATCAAGCACGACTCCAACATCGGCATCCCAGACAGTGAAGGCAAGATCCCCCTGCACTGGGCTGCACACAGTCAGGAGCCCAGTGCCACAGAAACTGTCCGCTGTATACTGGTACACGCCATATCCACACACACGCTCACAAATTCATCTGTCTTCATTTCCCATCCTCACACATCAACCTGCATGTTTGCATCTTTTCTTGTTGTTGTCTGTGTTTGTGTAAAGGAAGCAGCACCCACTGAGTCCCTGCTGAACTGGCAGGACTATGAGGGTCGGACGCCCCTTCACTTTGCCGTTGCTGATGGCAACGAGGCAGTAGTGGAGGTGCTGACGTCTTATGAGGGCTGTAATGTAACAGCTTATGATAACCTCTTCAGAACACCGCTGCACTGGGCTGCTTTGCTGGGTGAGTTGACACACATCTTATATGCAGTTTATTATTACAAGAACCTGCAAGAATTTCAGGCTTTTTAGAAATTATATCCTTTAAAGCTAAACTACCAGTCGAATTTAGAATCCACATTTTTTCCTTTCTAGCAGCTTAGGTTTCAGTCTCTCAGCCACTTTGGTGATGGGCAGGTTGGCAAATGAGGTTAGGCAGAAGTGTCCATTTACTCCATTTCAGTGTTTGCAGATGACACTGTAGTGAGAACAGGGAGCAGGTGAAAAATAGGTAAAAAGGTGGAGGTATGCTCTGGAGAGAAGAGGAATGAAAGATGCTCGAAGCGAGACAGAATACATGTGTGTGAATGAGAGGGAGACAGGTGGAAAGTTAAAGATACAGGAGTAGAGGTAGTGGAGATGGATGAGGTGAAATACCTGGGGTCAATCCAAATCCAAAGCAAAAGACAGTGCACAAGAGAGGTAAAGAAGAGTGTAGGGATAGGGTGGAGTGGGTGTTATGAGTATGAGGGGTGATTTTTGACAGAAGGACAGCAACAAGAGTGCAGATGGTAGTGAGACCTGCAATGATGTATGGTTTGGAGATGGTGGCACTGACACAAAGCCGAGCTGCAGGTGGCAGAATTTAAGATTTTCATTGGGAGTTGCAAGGATGGACAAGATTAGAAATGAGAACATCAGAGGGACAGCTGGGGTCACATGTTTAGGAGACAAAGTTAGAGAGGCAAGGCTAAGATGATTTGGACATATGCAGTGGAGGGATAGTCGGTATATTGGACAGAGGTTGTTGACGCTGGAGCTCACAGACAGGAGGAAGAGGAGGAAGTACTCATAGGAGGTCCATGGATGTAGTAAAGGAGGACATGTAGAGGGTTGGTGTGACAGAGACATGGTCAGATTTCATGACTACTAGCGAGAGCAGCCAAAAGAAGAAGAATGGATCAGATAAAATGGCATTAAAATGTGTGGTGTGAAGGCAACACCCTGACTTTTTCTCTGACTCTTCCAGCAGTTCTATTTATTTAGTCCTATTGTGTGAACACTTCCAGTTATCTTACACTTTCACTCAAAAGTTTGAAGTGCTTTTTAGATCAGAAATGTTATAAGTGACCATCAAAGATTAATGCTGTCATTAATCATAAGTCATTTTTAACTGAATGTCTGTGGAAGGAATACAGATGCACATTTCAGCAACCACAGTGTTCCAGTGAGACTTGAATCGATTAAGTTAACACAGCAGATAGCAAATGTGCTGTTTTTAAAAAAAGGAAAAAATGTGCCTATTTGGGTGTGTGGCAAATCATCCTAAATGGATTTGATCATAGTCACACAGAAAATAAAATAAAATTCCTTCAGAAACTTCACAATATACAAGTTCTGAGAAACTGAGTCTTGTACTTAAAAACCAGTTAAAGCAAACAAACAAATGATTTCATAGAAAAGTGGGAACTACTCAGTAGTCTCAAAAGTGTGCAAAATTGGCTTTAACCAGAACAGAAAGAGAAGTGGGAGGCCGAGGTGCAAAACCACGTCTGTGGTTTAAAATAAGACACCTCACAGGGGCACAACTGAAAACGTCATTAAACAGTAGTCATACAAGCAACTTTTTGCTGGTATGTGACGTATTTTCATATATTTGTCGCTCAGAATAGCCTTCATTTACAGCAAAAATGACTCCAAACTTCTGGGTGACAGCATGTGTGATAGCGACCTGTTTATTTCTTTAGTGTCACGTTAACTGTACAAACAAAAACACACGCTGCATCTGTAAGATGGTGTGGTTGAGCTGTCGTCCTGGCGCTTCACATCCTTGTTTCCCAGCATGTCCCTCTGATGAAAAACGTGTCTTTTTCAGGCCATGCGAAAATCGTCCACCTGCTGCTGGAGAGGAACACATCAGGCACTATTCCCTCAGACAGCCAAGGGGCAACACCTCTGCACTATGGGGCACAAAGCAACAATGCTGTGAGTCACTGACTCACATATTGTTACCTCCGCCAAGGAGGTTGTGTTTTGGTAGTGTTTTCCTGTCGTGCTGTCTGTAAACACGATGTCTCAAAAAGTTTTGAAATAATTCCAATAAAACTTTGTAGGGGTGTAGAGTGGGGTCATGTTAACAATCCATTGAAATCTGGCTTATATCCACCAAGGTCTTCAAGGTCACCTTAATCGAAAATTGACAAAAAGTCTTATAAATGAGAAACTATTTAACTTAGACTCTTACAAGTGTGGTGTGTTACTGATATTTGAAAGTCCTACACGAGACAGTTTAAATGCTTGATTATTCAAACGCCTGTTTTAAATTACAGCAGAATAATAAACCAGATCTTCATCTTGTTAGTTTGTTGTAATTATGTTTCAGTATCTTCACCTTGGTCCAAAAAACAACACAAATAACCTGCGTTTTTCTTTCTGTGTGCATGAAGGAGACAGTTGGCGTATTCCTGTCCCATCCGTCGGTGAAAGACGAGCCCGATCTAGAGGGGAGAACAGCGTTCATGTGGGCTGCTGGGAAGGGCAGTGACGATGTCATTCGCACCATGCTGGCCCTTACCCCAAACATTGACATCAACATGGCAGACAAGTACGGTGGCACTGGTGAGGACTTGACAAACCAGAGGAGGAACTAAAGCTCCTCCGAACTGCTTTGGCCCACTTCCCCTGTCCTCTGTGTGCTTCGAGGGAATGATGACATAATTTCCCTGGTCTTAATGCTCTATGTACACATACATACATACCTTTGTCCTCACTGGTTGCTTGTTTTAAAGTTGGGATGATGATGTCACAGGGGATTCCCCCAAAAGTGCAAAAGAGGCAGTGAGATCACAGGAGAGAGGGAAGTGATACTGTGAGCAAAATTAATGTGAGCTCGTCACAGACGCGCACTACTGCCAGCACTGCCCTTTGACAAACACACATACATGCAGGCGCACATGACTTCCCGCCACGCTTTGACCCCCCGGGGCTATTTGAACCTATAATCTCCATGGCGATAGCCCCTCTGCTCGACGGTCATTGTTTATGCATGAATTACATGCAACGGTTGAATCATGCTAATTAGACAGTGTGAAGGGCAGTGTAATTGACCGAATCACTTCCATGCACTTGACTCCAGTCTGTACTGTCTGGGGACTGGAGTGAGGGCAAGGTGGGATTTCCACAAGGAGGATTAAGTGCACCACTCCTCATTAAATGTCTCCCCCTGTTTAACCCTTCACTGACCAGGCTTTAGCCACAGCCCAAACAGGAGCATCAGTCAAAGGAGTGATGTGGAGAAAAAGAAGGGACAGACCTGAGGAGTGATTCAGGACATCATGTTTTATCATGTGCATGTGTGTGTGCGTGTGTTTAAACAGCGCTCCATGCGGCCTCCCTGTCAGGCCATGAGAGCACAGTGAAGCTGCTTTTGGAGAAGGGCGCAATGGTTGACTCTCTGGATGTCATGAAACACACACCACTGTTTCGTGCCTGTGAGATGGGACACAGAGATGTCATACTAACACTGATTAAAGGTGGGTGTTCATTAACATATGTTAGTTACACTTTCTCAGTAATTTCGGGAAAGTCTTATTTCCTTTTTCAGTTTTCCTGTGGTCTTTGTAGTCATGCGAATGTTTTGAATAAAGGTTCTGCACGTGTTGACCTGGTGGACGTAGATGGTCACACTGCTCTACACTGGGCAGCTCTAGGAGGGAACGCTGAAGTCTGTCAGATACTGATGGAGAATGGGATAAGTCCCAATGTACAGGTATGCATAAACATATTTCACTAAGGGAGTAGTTGTTTTTAATACTTGGATGAAAATCATTTGCAGGCAACGGGCGTCTAAAGTATAGAAGCCTAGCTAAGCTAAGCTGTCTTATTTATAAAGAGATTTGAAACAGCAAGTGCTGACTAAAGTGCTTAAGAACAGAATAAATATACAAAACCATTTATACAAAAACAATTAAAACAATGAAAATCACCTCTCACACTGTGGAAAGTGAAAAGAGGTAGGTTTTAAGAAGTGACTTAAAATGGGTAGTGCAGAAGCCTGTCTAATATGCAGTGGCAGCGAATTCCACAACTTAGGTGCTGCCACAGCAAAAGATCTGTTCCCTCTGAGCTTTTGCTGTGCCCTCGCATTATCTAGGAGCAGCTGATCAGCTGACCTGAGCAACCAGCATGGTGAGTGCACATGTAAGAGCTTAGTTAGGGTGGGGTAAGACTATTTAAAGGCTTGAAAACAAACAAAAGAAGCCATAGACATGTTGTGTTTCCTCTCCTATGATGATCCACCAGATGTGCTGCTTGTTTGTCAGTCTCTCCATTAAATAACTGGGTCATTATCCATTTGCAGTGTGAAGTGTGTCTGATCCGTTGACAGCATTTGGCTGAATCTAAGCAAAGAGTACACTCTACTGTTCATCCTGCAACTTCTATCAGCAGCCAGATCATCAATGAACACTAGTGACCCAGTTCCTCTGGATCATACATGCCCATACCATAACATTGCCTCTGCCATGTTTGACAGATGATATGGCATGCTTTAGATCATGAGTTGTTTCTCTCTTTTTCCAGGCTTTTCTCTTCACATCATTCTAGTACAAGTTCATCTTGCGTTCATCCATCCTAGAATTCTTCCAGACCTGTTTTGGCTCTTTTAGATAGTTTTCTTGCAAAGTGTAATTGGACCTTCTTGTTCGTGAGTGTAACCAATGGTTTGCACCTTGTTGTACACCCTCTGTCTTCATATTCATAAAGGGTGTCTTTCAATTGTGGACTTGGAATGTGATACTCCTACCTCGTCAAGTGTGTTCTTGACTCAGATAGGTGGTGTAAAGTTGTTTTTCTTAATCCTGGAAATAATCCCCATCACACACTCTAGTTATGGTTTTTAGTCCTTTTGGTGTTTCACAACATGGCAGCCATGCCAAAATGGGTATCTCTGCAAGTTTGATTTGGTAGAGTGGAACACCAGATGCCCTTCCTGACACAACCCCAAAAGAGATTTGTGTCTCCGACTGCAATCTAACCAGCGACCCTTCAGGTGTCTAATTTATATGTTAACCACTACACCATTCTTTTTAAGAATGTACCAGGTTTCTGATTTGGCTTCTACTAAAGTTTTTGCTATCTCTCTGATAGGTTCATTTTGTTTCAGCCTACTGATAGCCTCCTTCACACACTAGATAACTATAACTAATAAAGTAACCATTAGGATTAAATCATCCAAATTCAGTTTAAAATTACAGGTTAATAAAAGGTTACAGTGAACATACTAGAGCAGGAGAGGGGATGAAAGGATGTTTTTTTCTTTAATATGAAGCGTGACCACTCACCCTCTACCTCAGCCCTGCAGCAAAATGCAGTAAAGTTTAACCAAAGCCAACGTGCTGCTGCAGTAGTGTGTCATATTAAATTTTCATGGTCAATTGGAAACATTTAGTCATAAATTTTTGTTACAGTTACTTCTATTTCATTTAAACTGCTTTTATTTGGTAGTGTTTCACCTGTGTGTTCCGTTCTTTAGAGCAACAGGAACTATCTCTGGTTAATAATCATAAAACAACATTGTTATGGATAATCTAATACAGCACCGAGTGACTTCCTAGTTACATACTGAACATGAATTTTGGATTTTGTCCTCATTAATGACCAAAAACAGTTTGGATTCTCGTGTCCAGCTTAAAGCATATGGCTGATCATTGTGAACTTCAAAGCTGTCTATGTCGTAGCTCCAAAACTTCTGATCTGCTGTGTAAACTTTTTGCAGGATCATGCAGGAAGGACTCCACTGCAGTGCGCAGCTTACGGTGGTTACATCACCTGCATGGCTGTTCTCATGGAGAACCACGCTGATCCTAATATACAGGACAAGGAGGTAAGAAATTGCCTGTATTTGCTTGAATACGCTTTCATGTCTGACTTTTTTTTGTACGGTTTAAACATACAACGTTAATGCTGTTTTTTTCTTTATGGGGGTCCAGGGCCGGACCGCTCTCCACTGGTCATGTAACAATGGCTACCTTGACGCTGTGAAACTGTTGCTGGGCTACAATGCCTTTCCCAATCAAATGGAGCACAGTGAGGAGAGGTGAGGACTGAGACCACAATGAAAGCAGCCGAGGTGAAGCTTAAAAAGTAGGAAAATAGATGTATGAATCACACTGTTTATGCTGTGCAGGTACACCCCTCTGGACTATGCTCTGCTGGGGGGGGCACAGTGAGGTGACTCAGTTCATGCTGGAGCATGGTGCTCTGTCCATAGCAGCTATCCAGGACATCGCTGCCGCCTCAATCCAGGCGGTCTACAAGGGCTACACTGTCCGCAAGGCCTTCAGGGAGAGAAAGCAGCTCCTCATGCGACACGAGCAACTGCGCAAGGATGCAGCCAAGTGAGAGACACATATAGGGTCATGCCAGAGTTATAGGTATAATGGTAAAATGAAGGAATTGGCATAACTAGCTTTTATTAACCAGCGTTAACAGAGCCTAGCAGTGATCTCCTTATGGCATCTGACAGTGGACTCATGTCTGTGCTTGTTCTGCTAGGTTTCAGTGCAGCATTTGACACTGTTGACCACAATATTGTATACATGGGTTAGAATACACAGTATTAAAGAAATACACTGCAGGGGTTTCAATCATGTCTGTCTGATGGACTCAAATTTGTTCATGTAGATGGGGAGTCTTCTTCAAACGCAAAGGTTATTGAGGGAGTTCCACAGGGTCCTGTGCTGGGACCAATACTGTTTATATTATACATGCTTCCCTTAGAAAGCATTTTGAGAAAACATTACATATATTTTCATTGCTATGCAGATGATACCCAGCTATATTTGTCTATGAAGCCAGATGACACACAGCAACTAGTTAAACTACAAGCATGTCTTAAAGACATAAAGATCTGACCTCTTCACTGGATGGTATAATCTTGCCTTGCAATAACACTTTGAGGAATCTTGGAGTTATTTTTGACCAAGATATGTCCTTCGGTGCGCATATTAAACATACAGGCTTTACTATTGGAATGTATTATTATCGGGCTGTCCTAAAACACCCTGAAAGGATGATCCAGAATGCTGCAGTGAGTGTACTTACATATTTTTCCCATGTTAGCTTCTTGAATCTTTCTACTCATATAATCAATCTGAAATATCAAGCCCCATAGGTATATGTTAAGGATACATGGAGCATGCATCTGCATACCTCTGTTGCATTTCTGTGAAAAGCTGAGGGACACCCAAGTTTATGAATATGATAAATCGAGAATGAGGTGACATAAGATTTTCAAATTGACATCATAGGTGGATCTCCTAAAACTCTTGGATGAGTTCAAATCCGAGTGAGCTTCACCTCAAACTCAGAGGTCAAGTTTTCTGAAAATCTTGTGAATGTAATAACTGAAGAAGGAAGTCACCTTATACTAAAGCTACATCTCCTAGGAGGCTGAGGGGTAGCACTGGTGGCCATCAGTATTAAACTCTTTTGTCCTGTCTCCCTTTGAGCTCTTTGCCCTAACCCCAACCGATCACAGTAGATGGCTACTCCTCCCTGAGCCCGGGTTTGCCAGACGTTTTTTTTCCCGTCAAAAGGAAGTTTTTCCTCCCCTCCGTCGCCGAGTCCTTACTCATAGGGGCTCATCAGACCTCTCTCTCTAACATTGTAGTGTCTTTACCCTACAATATAAACAGGTGTCTGACTGAATTGAATTGAAAATATTATTATTTAGTGAACATTAACACATTTGGTTTGGTTAACATTTGGTTGCCCAGACAAACCCAGAACCACCACACACTTAAGCTGTAATCACTGATTACATGGCTTCATGGTGTTTATATTCATTAGAAGTTACTCACTGACATCCCTCTGTTTGTCTCACACTGTGTCTCGCAAATTACATTTACTTTGCCTTTGAAGCAGTCACACTCTCTCCATATCTATCTTTCTTTCTGTCAGCCCAGCACACACATACGTCTCCTCTCTGTCTGCCTCTTCCGACTCGTTCTTCTTCTGCCATTTGCTCACCAGTCTCATCTTTATTCTCTTAAACAACACTTTTGACAAGTAAATTTGTTTTCAGAGGGCACATTGACTTCAGGTTTTTATGGTAATCCAAGCAGGCAGTTTTATTTAGACATGCCTTTTAAGCAAAGCTTTTTTTCCACATATTACTATGATAAGCTAATATCCTTATCAGATTATATTCAAGCTGTATAGAAGACATCCAGGAATGTTCTTAAAAAAAGGTCCAGACCTAGAAAATAACCAGAAACCTACAATACTGCCTGTACCAAATGACGAGGTTTCTTTTGCATTTTTTGCCTGGTTTTCTTTGTGTTTAGAAAGCGAGAAGAGGAACAGCGGAAGAGAGAAGCCGTGCAGCAAGTTTCAGGGGCCACAGCAGAGAAACGGAGGGTTTCACCCGTGAAAGCAGAGCAAGAAAAGCTGTCCTTAGTGAGCATTATAGAGGACTTATCCTTGAATGATTCGTCTGTGGAAACAAAGAAATCATCCAAAGCTGAACGCACTAAGAGCAAAGAGGAGAGACACAGAGGTACAAAAATACAGAAATCCTCAAATTTAGTCTGAAGTGTAAGTGTTAATGCGCTTACAAGTGAGGACACGCCTGTGCAATATCGCTTTAATAACTAACCATAATCACATCCCTTGTCTTTATTTTACCCTGTTAAAAAAAAAGAAAAAAAGGTGTGAATGCGGGAGTGAATCCGAGTGCGAATGGTTGTCTCTGTCTATGTGTTAGCCCTGCGACAGATTGGCAACCTGTCCAGGGTGTACTCTGCCTCTCACCCTAGGACAACTGGGATAGGCTCCAGCGCCCCCCGCGACCCTAAAAAAGGATAAGCGGCAGTGGATGGATGGATGGATAGATAGATAAAAATATAAACCACACTGCAACAGAAGTCAGTAAAAGTGTTTTATCAGTACTTTGTAAGTCTGCCTTTGTTTTTGATGAGACACTGAATCCTCTTCAGAATGATGGATGTCACTGTTGCATACTTATTTGAGGAGATATTCTGCCATTCTCCTGGGACCGTTTTTTCAGCTGGTCTTTGCAGAAAGGATTGTGCTCCTCTGCTTTTCACCTTCATACCTCAAATGTGTTCTGTTAGATTCAAGCCATGCAACACATTTGGCCAGTTTTTACTTTACTTTACACCGATTCTGCCAGTGTGTTTTGGATCTTTGTGATGCAGGAATATTTGGCTCATTTATTTTGATAATTTTCTGTAATACTTGTTGCCATCATGGAGTCTGATATCATCAAACCACTGCCTTTGAGTTTCCCGCTCAGGTTTGCAGTGAACTTGCTGGACTCCATCGTAGACAGTTCTTTACACTGTCCGAGCTGTCAACAAAGCTTTGACTCCCTTGTGTCTGCATTACTTTCAAAGCTGTGCAGTAGCATGCTGTCTGTGGACAACCACTACACCACACTTCTGATTAGTGGTCTTGTGGCTCGTTCTGTTCTTTTCTGCAGCTGCAGCTCAGTCTTTGCTGATTTTTAGTGGCTCGCTTATCTTCCCGTGTCCTTTACCATCTTTTTGATGACAATCAGATTTTTTAATTCCTCTAAAAAAATTATTTTGTATAATCATGATGCAAATATACAGATATGCACAGCACATCAGATCCAAAATGAGAGAAGTTCCAGTCTTCAAAGCTAATTTCATAAACTCATTCATGCAATTAACTAACTAGAAATCAGAGGTGGACTCAATTTAGTTGGTCAGCAGCCTGTATAGTCAGTTTAGTCTGGAGTATTTAACTCTGTGAAATAATGCATTTTGAATCATTGACTTTAAACTGATATTGCACAGAGGTGTACTTTTAAACACTAATTTTAAACACTTTTTTAGGTGTTTAAAATGAACTTTTAATTGAGCAAATGCATTCATCTTGACTAAACAGTACAGACAGTGGTGTTTTATTCATTTACATGATCTTTATTTTTTCATTTCAACTCCACTCCAACCAGCTCACAAAAGCAGGTCCTCTAGAAGAGGTAAAGAAGCTGAACCGCATGATTGTCCTGAAGCTTTGGGCTGCAGTCATGTGAGCAGTGATGCTTCCCCCGATGCTCTGCAGACCACAAGGCTGACAGAACTTCTCTCCCCTTCCGGCTTCAGACCCACACCTCCCTCCATGCCCAAATTCAGGGAACGACTTTTGTCAAACTCACCCAGTCCTTCCACAGCGGTCTCCTCTGTGGACCAAACTGAGGCCGGTAGAAGAGACTGCACGCCTCTAAAAAAGAGTAATGCTCACATGAGCGTGCAGACTGCCCGGGCAATTACCGATGCCCACACCTCTCCACAAAAACACAGACGACATAAGGAGCGTACTTCAGAGAAGGCCACAACCAAAGACCAAACTCGCTCAGCCTCATTAAGAAGGAGTTCATCTGTAGATCACAAAAGCCCCCCAAAAAAGGCTCAATATGCCGCACACGCACCAATGTCAACACGTGCACACAGGGAGTACAACAAGGAGCATCGCAGGAGGAGGAACGAGGCTGCACGCATCATCCAGCGTGCCTGGAGAAGGCGAGTCTACATTTTTCTCCTTGATCGTGTTTGTGTTTGTACCAGGAGGGTTGTGGGAGATTGGCAGCGCAGTATGATATCATAAGGCACACTTTATTGTCCCCTTAGGGAAATTTTTTGTGGACTCAAGTGCCGTCACAGAAGCTGCCTTCACTAAGAGTCAGTAAACATTAAAAGAAAAGAGAAATTAATAAATAGATGTAAAAAAGGGGCCTATCACAACATTCAATACACACATTGCAGATAATCTTAAAAACTGTTATTTAAATGCTTGATCGATGCTGGGACAAATGAATTTTTTTGAAGCGATTCAGACCGCATTTAGCATTCAAAATTTTGGGGCAGTGCCATGTGGCACCCACATGTGCCCCCTTGCGAATACTTTCCCGCCCCCGTCTTTAGTCTGGATGCCATGAACAGTGGAGCAGTGGGGGGGAGAGCGTGGGAGAGGGTTGAGACAAGAAGACGTGGGACAGAAAGGCTGTAATCTAGAAGTTTCATAGTATTTTAACAAGAGGCTAAAAGTTCAGCCGGGCTGCTCTAATAGCTACCAGAAGCCTCTCGTTGCTTTTCTCTCCGTCTTGCACACACTGCGTTTCTCTTAGTGGATGCCAGTCCACTGCAGGAGGCCCTCTGTTTCTCCTCAGCTTCACAGTTATATTGTGTATATGTTGCCTATTAATTTCCTTGAGTAAACTGTTTACTTTGTTTACGCTTAGTGAGAATTAGTGCGAGGACTTGCCAGCTTTTAAAGCTTTGAACGCTGTTAGAGATGATTTTTATAGAACTGCGTGCATGTGTTTGTGTGGATGTGTGTTTGCAGGTTTTGTGCACGCAGACGGAGGGAGGTAAAAGCCCATGAAGAGGTGGAGTCCAGACATTCAAACTACACCCATAACAGGAAGAAGGTGGAAATCAGAGCTCAACCTGCTAAGCCAACACAGAGTAAGAGCTCTGTGCTACAAAGCATCTACGGTAAGATCACCAGCATACTGCCCCAAAACTGTTTTTAGTTTCCCGAATCATTCTATTGCTTTATTTACACTCACCAGACACTTCATTAGGCACACCTGCTCATTAATGTAAATATCTAATCAGGCAATCACACACCTGCGATTCAGTGTATTTCGGCTTGTAGATGTGGTCAAGATGACCTGGTTAAGATGAAACTGATCATCAAAATACGGCAGAAAAATTATTTTCTACACTTCACAGGCTGGTCAAACTGTAAGGGCAAAATGAATGAAAAGCCTACTTTTCTATGGATCAGAGAGTTTTAATATCATTGTCACTTGATCAAAACTGTAAGTCAGAGAGGAAACGGTCAGGTAATGAGTGAGAAACCGTGGTGTTATTAAAGATGTTTAAGGAATTGAGCATCTGCCCGTCTTAATTAAAAGTGGTATTAAAAGCAGATGAAGCTACAAATCAAGGTGTATAGAACAGACCGTAAGCAATATCTTATAAACGTTGAATGACAGAAAGGTCTTAGTGTTAAAGAAAATGTAGATCTTCTGGGATTTTCCCACACAATCATCTCTGAATGGACTGGAAAAGAAAAAGACATCCAGTGAGCAGCAGTTCTCTAGTTTGAAATCCCTTATTGATGCCAGAGGTCAGAGGAGTATGGAAGCCCGTTTCCGCCACTAAAAAAAAAAAAAAAGTATCCATAACTCTAAATTTCGAGTTATCTTTCTCGAAATTTTGACTTATTAATTTGAAATTTTGAGAAAAGTAGCTTGAAATGTTGACTTTTCTCAAAGGTTTGAGTTAATAATCAGTAATCTACATGAATGACGTAATTTCCTTGTTACCCGGAAGCAGAAGCCCTCAGCTACAAATGCTACAGTTAAGCTACCAGTATAACAGCCAGTCATGAATGCACAAATTGCTGATTATTTTCAGTGTAGCGCCACAAATGATGAAATGCTTGTGTTATGAGCTGAATCACATGGTGTTACTATCAGCAAACGTACTCTTGAAAGCGCCAGTTTGTTGCGATCCGGTTTTGAGTGTGCAGTCCACGTAGATTACTGATGGCAGAGATAACTCAAAATATCGAGTTACTTTTCTTAAAATTTCGAGTTAATAAGTCAAAATTTCAAGAAAATAAGTTGAAATTTTGAGTCAATAAGTCGATATTTCGAGTTATGGATACTTTTTTTTTTTAGTGGCGGAAACGGGCTTCCATAGAGGAGAATGCCCAGAGGCAACAGTAACTCAGTTAACTACTCATTATAGTCAATTTATGCAGAAGAGCACCTCTGAGCACACAACATGCCTGGTCCAGTGAATCTTGGTTTCTGCTGTGACATTCAGATGGTAGGATCAGAATTTGGCATAAACAGCATGGAAGCACAGGTCCACCCTACCTCATATCACTGGTTCAAGCTGCTCTTGTTTGTGATGTGGGTGATATTTTCTTGACACACTTTGGACCCCTTAGTATCAAGTGAGCATCATTTAAATGCTGCAGCTTACCTGAGTGTTGTTGCTGACTGTGTCCATCCCTTTATGACTTCTGATGGCTGCTTCCAGCAAGATAATCCACCGTGTCACAAAGACCAGACCATCTTAAACTGGTTTCTTGAACCAAATAGTAAGTTCACTGTACTCAGAAACCACTACAGTCACCACATCTCAATACAGTAGAGCACCTTTGGGATGTGGTGGGACAGGAGATTCACATCGTGGACACGTTTACAAGAACTGTGCCGTGCTGTCGTGTCAATATGGTCCAAAAATCTCTAAGAAATGTTTCCAGCACCTTGTTCAATCTTTGCCATAAAGAATTTCATAATATATTTCATATATATTTAATATATCTTTCTCTCACATCTATTTAAAAATGTGTGGTCGATCCTGTGACATTCCACTGAACTCTGAAAAAGGAGAAGCATGAAAACTGAGCAGAGCTATTTTAGACTAAACAACCTTTGAGAGCAATGCTGCACTTAATTGCTCTGGTAATGTAATATTGGATTAATCAGGATGATGGCTCACCGCTGAAATAATGACTTTTCAATTTCCAAACATTAAGTTTTAATGTTTCTAGTGGCTGAAATGCTCAACAAATGCAACACTGTGACCTGTGAGTCTGCCTGAGTGCACACCAAAACACAAAAAACACTTTTTTGGGGAGGAGTGTTGTCATGCGAGCAAAGAGATGATAGGAAATGAGGATGCTGGGAAAGCACTCTTAACAGAAGCAGGCACCTTGCAGTTTGTAAACAAGCAATAATGGCCAAAACACAGCCATGCTAATAAACATGTTATAGAAATTATCACCTGCAACTTTGCCACATTAGAAACAATGGATATCAAGTGTAGGAAAAGCAGCTTTAATTTTAACTCTAGTAGTTGTAGATGAACTCTTGGTGTGCACTGACCCTTTGCAGCTTTAAAGCAGCTCGTGCACGCTGCAACTCCTGAGTTAAATATGCTTATTAGGAATGTTTTAATTGGCTAAACCTTGAACTCGTGTTCGGTTAAGTTAGCAGAAAATAGTGGCTGAGAAATCAATGAGTAGGATGTGCAGCATGAATTAAAGCTTTAGCATTTGAAGATTTTGTAAGATTAAAAGAAGAAGAAGTTACAAATCCAGCTGTGTAAGAAACACTGTAAGCGACCCGTGGAAATGTCTGGCTGATGCTTCAATCCACACGCCGGGACGGTATCAGCCTGGTTTCCCGCGTGGAAGCTCTGGTAAGGTTTCGCCCTCACAGACAGGCCTGACCTTCTTAACACATCACCAGGTGATGATGGGAGGACAGACAGAAGCCTTGCTGCGCCAAAACACAGAAGCCCGCACAGCCTCTCTGCTCACGGTCCGACCCGGTCTTCTGACGTTGTTTTCCCCTCCCCCTTCTCGCCTCTCCTCCCTCTCTACCTGACAGTGCTGGCACTGTGAAAAGTTCAGAGCTGTCAGGGGGAATGTCAGACGACTGCGTAGAGCTATCTGCTGAACACACACATTAACAACACCCCCCCCCCCCACTCCCAAACACACACACACGAGAGTCATTTTATTACTCCGTCTCTCGTATCTTGAAGTAGACAGATGTATGAACTGTGGACGCTATCACCTGCACGCTTAATTATTATAAACCATTTTTAAAAATAGCTTTCCAACACTCTTATATCTAAAAAATCTGTGTCAGAACAAGATCTTGTTTTCATCACAGATAAAAAAAATGTATTACTTGTTTAATTTGCTAATATAAAAAACTTATGTGTTTAAATATTATTTTTAACGTCCCAGACAACAAGACTGGTAGTGGTTAATGTATTTCTCTCATACATGAAAGCTCCCCAGTTGAATTGTGTGAGTGGACACAAACCCCGCCACAGAGTCCTAGAGCTGGTCTCAACCCTTAGATCTTGTAAAGGAAATTTGTAAAAATCTGTCCTGGAGTCACCTTAGAATAAGTGGGCAAGTGAAACTGCAAACCCCACCCTCCCTAAAGAGTGCACATATGAAAAGTGGAGTAGTAAGCATACAACAAGTGGAGCTCAGTGAGAAAAAAAACTCGATTCTGTCCTGGGCCACTGTGCCACTCCCTGACCTGTCCTTTAAAACTATGACCTACAAGCCAAGAAAATGGGGTTCCAAAGTGATTAACCTGTATTTGGCTGACTTCCAGGTATTTCTTGGAAGGAGTCTACAACTTGCGATTAAAAAAATTGAAACTTTTATGTTAGCCTGCAATTAAATAGGTGGTGATGGCTTTATATTGGTAGATAGTGGTTAGGTCTACTGAGAGCACAAAGGAAACCAAATATGTGAAAGCCTATGTCAAAACAGCGCCTTTCCCACTGCATAGTAGGAGCAATTGCCCTGGCCTATATTAGCAGGGGTCTTCACATTTACTCAGTTTTATGGGCAAGATGTAACAGGACCAAACCTGGCACATTCTCCCCTGTGAAGTGCTATTGGGGACAGCTGTCTTCTTAACAGTCATGTCTGGCAATCTGGGAGTTAATATTTCTAAGCACAAAATACTAACTAAATCGCTATTTCTCTCATAGTGAAACACAAAATGAATGCTATGAAAGAGAGCTTCAGGTTATGTTTTTATCCCTGGTTCTCTGAGTAGCATGAGCGAGTGTCTCACCAAACCAACCTCTTTGCTAGGGAAGTGAGGAAGAGGTGGGCTTTTTTGAATTACATCTGACGCTATGTCAGCCTATTATATAGGGAGGCCTATATAACATGGGCATCATTTAGCTAACAGTAAAGGCTGTCGATCCAAATCGTGGCAAGCTGTGGCGAGTTGATCTGAGTAGGTTCTAATGGAAAAGGGGCTTATGTGTCCACCTAAAGGAGGACGGGGGGGTATGTACAGGACAAAAACATTTACTAGGCCCCAGCGAGATTTGAACTCGCGACCCCTGGTTTACAAGACCAGTGCTCTAACCACTGAGCTATAGGGCCTTTGCTGAAGTAACACCCATGGATACACTACATATAGACAATCAGACCATTGCACAAGCATGGGTGTGAACTGAACTTGATCAGCCAGTTAAAGGAGTGCTCTTACAAGGGTGTTTTGTAAAATGCACCTTGGCAGCAGTGGCCCTGCTCATGGAAAAGGCTTTCGGTTAGTCACATATTCGACGACAGGCTGGTGGCAGCCCCAACTACCAGGGGGTGGCTTGTCAGTGAAATGCTCTTATACACCACCCGGGGAATTTGGGCTTTCAGATAAACGTGGAAGAGAGTAGTCTAAGGAGCTTGGAAAGAAAACCGTCTGGACTTCTTTAAGTTGCTTGAAGATGTTTCACCTCTCATCCAAATGGTGGAGAGTCCCAGATTTAAACCCAGTGGGTCCCCCAAAGAGGGACAAAGGACCCCCTGATGATCCTCTACCTAGTAAAAGAGAGTACATTGAGACCATCTACTTTCATTGGGCTCAGGTCTAGACTTCTCCGGATGAGAGCATTTCTATCTTAAGGCCATACAGCCATCCCTAGCACAGTTTCACAGAGGCAACACAAGTTAGCCTCAAACAGTGCAAGAGGCTGCTAGGCCTGATAGCTTAGCAGCTGTAGCTTCCTCTGTAGTGACGATGCCACTGGACATGAGACTTCACAGGTGGGAGCTTCTTCCCTGTGATGTACTACTGGGGACAGTTGTCTTCTTAACAGGCATGTCTGGCAATCCGGGAATTAGTATTTGTCCCCCTAGTGTGACACAAAATGCAAAACATAACCCCGGTTCTAAAGTAGTACTCGTCAGGCTAGGACTCCGCAGTCTATTTACACCTACAGACCAGTGGACACTCTTTCAATGATGAGGATGTACACATCCTGGATAGGTAGGAATGCTGGTTTGAACGGAGAGTCAAGGAGGCCATTTACTAGGGGTGCAACGATACACAAAATTCACGGTTCGGTTTGATACTTTGGTGTCACGGTTCGATATTTTTTCGATACAAAAAAAAAATGTTCATGCCTTTTTAATTTGTCATTTATTAAATTTTCACGGCACATTCCGCACCACATCTCTGTGCGTTCATCATTTGTTTGAAGCCAGCTCACCTCCTGCAACTACTTTTCCGAGAATACGTGCTTCTTTTGTGGTTCGGACTCCTTTTGACATTTCTTTGGAGGTGGAGGAACATCACAGTAATTGCTTAAAGGAGCTTCTTCGACATCTTTAAGAGTTCTAAACAAATGTCTGTCCTCCTCCTGAAAATCTTATGTACGCAAACACGCGTTGCAACTTCTTATCTTGTGCGCATTTTTTATTTTGACAGCGAATGCGCACCTGCAGACCACTTATGTGCAGCCCTGGTTATTTAGCTTGTCATATTGCAGCCACAGAAATTCTTTGTCCATGAAACCATAAAGCTGCACTTTCTTTTTGCCTTATAGTCTGATTTGTCATAACTTTTCCGTTTTGTGGTGAGCTTTTCTTTGGCTGTCACTTCGTTGTGTCCTTGGGCAAGACACTTCACCCGTTGCCTACCGGTGGTGGTCAGAGGGCCCGGTGGCGCCAATGTCCGGCAGCCTCGCCTCTGTCAGTGCGACAGTGCCCGACGGGCAGGGCAGAGATAGATTTTGGTAGCCCGACTGGAAAAATCGCTAGCCCCGGGACGTTGGGCTAGCGATTTTGCGAGCCCTGTATCTGATTGAGGAATCACTCATCTTTGGAAAAGAGAGTTTATTACAGAGAAATGGCTCTTTCCAAAATAAAAGCTATACTATACGCTTCTTCTGGGCTATAGTCTCAGCAGCATATTAAACATATCAGGTCCCCATAAGGAGAATCATGTGCTAACGGCTGTCTAAATGACTCGGTTAAAGTTTGTAGCATGCGTGCTTGTTGTTTTTGTCTGCTTCCACTTGTCTTTGCACTAGGATGATGTCGGCGTAAATGTGCAGTCATATTCGTTGTGTTCCCACTAGTGCTGTCAGCGTAAATCTCGTTGAAATGACGTTAACGCCACAACACGGCAAATCTCCGTTAACGAGCTACCGCAGATCGCCCCGTGCGTGGGGCTGGACAGCCAACACGTTAACGAGCTAACTGCGCTAACACACTAGCTCCCACCCATGTAATTGAGCATTGCGTGGCACATCCAACATACTGTTTTACTTTAGTCCATGACGCGCTTACCTTCAGGGTCATACGTCACATGAAAACCAAAATAGTTCCAAACGCCAGATCTGAATGAGGGTGGGGGAGGTCCATGTTGCAAGGAGAGCTTAACTTCTGTCTCGCTAGCTTGCCCTGCGCTCAGTGAATCTGCATTCGACTCCTCCGCCTAGGCTGCACTGTCGAGCGCAGATCCACTGAGCGCTCAACACAGACAGCATCGTCAGAAGGAAAGTTGATAAAATAAATTAAAATTTTTGTATTGTTCGATACATAGGCGTACCGAACCGAAAGCACTGTATCGAACGGTTCAATATCGATACGAGTATCGTTGCACCCCTACCATTTACATGAAAAGGGAAAGACCATCTCTGAATCAAGGAGGGGACCTAATGGTACATCTTTTGCCATCTTACAATGCTGTGATTGCAGCCATTCCCCAACTCTCTGTGAATGGTACTCATGGCCATTGATCTGTGGTCTTTGATCAATGAATTGGCTTTGAACTGGTTGTTGATCAATGGGCATGACAATTTGCATATTATTGATCAAGGAACTGACCTCACAGCCCATTGTTCATTCAGTGGGCTGGTTTCAGTTATTGTGCAATCTACTGTTTATAAGGTTGGGGAAACCTGCAGTCTACTGAGACTGAAAAAATCACTTGGATGAGTGACGAAACATTTCTCCCTCTGAAAACGCTACGTCCAGATGAACAGAATCAACCTTTTGAGATTTAATTACCTGGATGATTAAGAATGCAGCAAGACTCTTTTTAAGGGAGTTTCTGTCCAGGCGATGTGTGCAGCTGCATCCTGGGCCTCACCTCACACATTTGCTAGATTTTACAGGCTAGATATAACAGCACCTAACCAGGCACATTCAGTCCTCAGTGCATGTTCTTCACAGCTGGGAGCTTCTTCCCTGTGAAGTACTACTGGGGACAGTTGTCTTCTAAACATGCATGTCTGGCAATCCGGGAGTTAGTATTTGTCCCCCTAGTGTGACACAAAATGAATGCTATGAAAGAGAACTTAAGGTTATGTCTATAACCCTGGTTCTATGAGTAGTATGAGCGAGTGTTTCACCAGACCACCCTCTTTGCTAGGGAAGTGAGGAAAAGGTGGGCTTGTTTTGAATTACATCTGATGCTATGTCAGCCTATTATATAGGGAGGCCCTAGCCTCTCCTGACATGGGCGTCACTTAGCCAGCCTGTAAGGGCTCACAGACCGAGCAGCAGGTATACAGTGACCTCGACGTCCACCTTTGCTGTAGCGTTTGTTACGCATACCAAATACGTCATGGGATGCTCAGCCGAGTTGCTATAATGACAACAACGCACTTCCTGTGGTACTTGATTGTAATGGAAAACCAGTCGTTCCGAGTTGATCTGAGTAGGTTCTAAGGGAAAAGGGGCTTATGTGTCCACCTAGAGGAGGACCAAAACATTTACTAGGCCCCAGCGAGATTTGAACTCGCGACCCCTGGTTTACAAGACCAGTGCTCTAACCACTGAGCTATAGGGCCTTTGCTGACATAACACCCATGGATACACTACATAAAGACAACCGTAGCATAGCTCAAGTGTGGGTGTGCACTCTGAACTTGATCAACCAGTTAAAGGAGTGCATAGGGCTTTAGTATCCAACACTAGCTGCCTTGTGTTCAGAGACCATTCACATTGCATTGCTGGAAACCTTAATTTCACCCACACTTTACTGTGGGACGTTTATTTCCACATCCTCATATATCCCCCCACACAGAAAGTATCTAAGATTTGCTTTCCAGGAGATAGCATATGAGTTTGTGGTCCTGCCTTTTGGCATCTCACAAGGGTGTTTGTAAAATGCACCGAGGCAGCAGTGGCCCTGCTCGGGGAAAAGGCTTTCGGGTAGCCACATACTTCAACGACTGACTGGTGGCAGCCCCCAACTGCCTCCAGTCAGTGTGGAAAAGAGCACGTTGAGACCAACTCAACGCACTACTTTCATAGGGCTCAGGTCTAGACGTCTCTGGGTGAGAGCATTTATGTCCTCAAAGAGAACATTGGTCATAGAGTCATCCCTAGCACTGTTTCGCAGAAGCAACACAAGTTATCCTCAAACAGTCCCAGAGGCTGCTAGCTTCCTTTGTAGTGATGATGCCACTAAACATGGGACTTTCAGAAGTGGGTAGGATCACAGGGACTAGACCCTGACTGTGACGGCCACCATCATGTGAGAGTCTCTCCAGACTGTTCATTTGTGCTCCACGAGTGTAAGAAACAAGATTTCCTGTCTCAGATTGTTACCGTGGGGATGGTTTCAGCCAAGAAGGTAACATTTCTGTGCTTGAAGACAGCTCTATTGATTATTTTAGCTTCAGCTACGTTTGTAGGAGAAATCCACACTCTTTCAGTGTAGAGGTTGTGAAATGAGTTCTCCCCAAATAGGTATGCCACAGTGGCTGCATACCTTGTTTCCACTCTGTGCTCTGCGTATCCATATGGACAGAAACCAGAGTTTTAGACAAAGTGACCAGCTGTTTGTATCTTGCGCTAAACCACATATAGAAAAGCCTGTGCCTAAAGAGCACCTTTCCCACTGGATAGTTGGAGCAATTTCCCTGGCCTATTCTAGTAGGGGTCTTAAGACTCCTGCTGGCCTGTGTGCACATTCCACTAAGGGTCTGGCAACCTTGGTCCTGTAAAAAATATTTATTTACAGGACCAAAACATTTGCTAGGCCCCAGTGAGATTTGAACTCACGACCCCTGGTTTACAAGACCAGTGCTCTAACCACTGAGCTATAGGGCCTTTGCTGAAGTAACACCCATGGATACACTACATAAAGACAACCAGACAACAGAACAAGCATGGGTGTGAGCCCTGGACTAGATCAACCAGTTAAAGGAGCGCCCCAGGCTTTGGTATCCAACATCAACTACCTGTGTTCAGAAACCATTCACATTATGTAGCTGGACAGCTTAATTTCATCAGCTCTTTACTTTACTGCCCTTTAGGCAACTCAAAGTCCAGACGAGGGCGTTCATTTCGGGACTCTCAGTCTCAGCTGCTCTTGGACATCCCTCAACGCACCCAGAGCCAGTGTAAGTGCCTGTGCACACAAACACACCTTTATTTATCAAGTACAAGTTTCTACAAAAGTTATTAAATGCTTGTCTTTTTTAGTGAGCGGTATAGACTGTGTGCCTTTGACTGACACCATGAATCAAGCCAAGCTCTACTCTTACCACCTGAGACCACATAGCGCAGGACAGGGGACACGAGGCCGGGGAAAACATTGAAAAAACACACACACACACACACACACTTCATGTTCTTTGATGTTTTCTCAGCTGGCTGGTAGTCTTGCCTCTATAGAATTACTCTACACATTGTTCACTCAATGTGCCAAGTTTTCTAAAATTAAGCCATATGACATCAGAGCCATGACCTCACAGGGTGGGGGTTAAGTCTACAGAAAATGGTGTGTGTAAAAGATAACCTTTCATCCATTGTGGAAGGAACACATACACACTCCATCTCCCTCCTTCTCCGTCGCTGTCGCACACACACTGAGATAACCTTTCCTCCCGTTGTGGAGAATGAGGCAGTCTATCAACAGCCAGTCATAGAGATAGCCCACCTGCAGCCACCGAGACACAAACACACACACACACCACACACACTCTAGTCTTAAAGTGCTTTCCCTCTCAAAAGTATTATTTGTGAACTATGCTGTTTTTGCTGTTCTTTTTTATTTGCACAGAACAATCTTTATTATGTACTTTTATAAATATATACTGGATGTTTTAAAAATGTGTTATTAAAAAGAAATGTGAAAAATAAAAACTAAAACAAAAGAAAGAGTCCTCTGATTTAACTTCATTTTGCCTTTATTCTGCTTACCCACCACTCCTTTTAATACAAAGTCACTTAAGTAGCCACTGGACGACCGTTCAGTATTAACACTCAAAAAAGAGAATACACAGTTACCAGGGCTGTGAATAAAACAGTAAAGAAGAAAGGACAAGAATGTGGAGTACTTTAAAACAAAAAACAAAAAAGTTCTCATTGTCTTCTGTATGAAAGTGTGATCATGTGTACTTGTCACTACTGAGCCCTGCGTGTTGTCATTGTGACTGTAACATGTTTGGGAGGCTAAACTGAGCAATACACCACGTACTGTCCGTTAGTATATGTCTCGAAGGCCCAGATTACCACGGTGAGCAGACGAGCCGTGAGCCACGGTGACGCTGTAACAGTAGAGCAGGTCTGTCAGCCACTGCTCCCTGGTTGCACCCCGGGAGAACCTCTGAAACACACGCACAAAGTAATCTGGTGATCAATCTCCAACCGTGTCATTCAAATACCTTCAATTGAATATGCCTGCATCTGTGTGGGCGCGTTTACCGTGAGGTGCTGGAGGATTTCTTGCAGCAGAGTGGTGTTGGCCAGCAGCTGGCTGTGGAGCGACGTGTGCTGCAGCAGCATGGAGAGAATCTGTCCGAGCTGCGGCAGCTCCTCCTCGTTCAGATTGGCAACGCGCAACGACTGCAGGACAACCCGCAGCAGGCGAGGAATGCTGCTCAGCGCTGTCACGCAAGCACCCCAAATTGCTTCCCTGCAAATGTCAAGCAAGGGTGTTAACACATTTGATCAAAATCAATCAGCACAGATCACTGAAAGAGCTTCAAGCACACCTTTTGTGGTTGGTTTCAGTAGGTGCCTCCTGCTGCAGGGTGAGGAGCAACGACAACAGGCTGAGGCAGCACTGTGACAAGAAGCGCAACACGGGCTCAAGGGGCAGGACTGAGAGATCCAGCAGTCTGGATACAGCTCTCAGCAGCCCGGCCGCCATGCTGTCGGAAACCACCCCTAACTTGGTCTGAGATACACACACACACACACACACACACACACACACACACACACACACACACACACACACACACACACACACCAAAAACACCAAAAGTATAAATAAAATAAAACAGCAATAAACAAACTTTATGTAAAAAAAAAAATCAGTGTGATTTACTGCATGCTTAATAACAACAGTCTCTTACCAGGTAGTTGCAAATGCCAGTTTGTAAGATGTCAAAGCACTGAGACTTTGAGCCCAGAGTTTCCAGACAGTGGCACACTTCCTATAAATCAAACAGTTATTTTGGTTATGACCATATTCATACATGTGTCTCACTGATGCAATGATTTCAAAGTCCGAATGTGTGACTGAGGAATCTGACTGCAGATATGTAACCACACGAGCTCTAAAACAGACATACACACTCCATCAACAGATTTTCTGCTCTTATTTTATCTTTAAAAAAAAAAAAAACACAACTTTTTATTTTGTTGCGTTCTTCACAAATACAGGTACAAAAACAAAACAAAAACAGGAAGAAGGAAACTAAGTATGTAACTGGATTACATACATCAGTTTCTCCCAGTTTATTGTAAATTGATCAGCCCATAATATTTGAATAAAAAGTAATTCCCTCAGTTTCTTGAATATTACTCACTATGGCAATCCACTTATTCTCAGCTGGGGGTTCAGATTTCAACATTTTACAGGTTACTGCTAAAATCCTTAATAAGTATTTATCTTTGACAGGTAAACTGCTCATAATTGTACAAAAAAGAAAAATTACTCTCTCTTCCAAATAACAGTGTGCACTGCCCTTGTTACCGCCTCCCAACTTATTTTTAAAAAAAGTATTTAAACTCCATGGTGGCCCATAAAAAAAAAGAAAGCACACAGAAAGAATGCAATATTGCCGATTGTCACTTGACTACCAAAGATGTGACATACAAATTACTTTTAGTTTCAGTTTCACTATTTTCACTTTCCAGATTGTCAGCAAGCGAGTGGTTTCAGGCCTAAACCACCAACATGCCACTAACTTTTTAAAAGTGAAAAATAAGGCTCAGCTTTCCGTCATTAACTTGAAATCCAAATCAAATTTCTCATTAACTTTTATCAAATTTAGGTGCGTGTGTGTGAGCCGGTGGGTGTCTGAACGGTGCACCTGTTGGCATTCTCGCCGTCATTAAAAACAATCCCATCTCATTAGCCGAACTGGAGTTGACACAGTCCGTCCTTAATGCCGCCCCCCCCTTCCTTCCATCCTCACCAAGCGTCCCCCTCCGCTCCCCCTTCCTTCCACTTCCCTGTGATTGACTCAGACAGGGAGATGAGAGAGGTAGGATCTGAGACCTTAATTGAGGAGCTGAATTAGTGATTATAAGCCCCCCACTTGCTCACACACTCACACACTCTTGCCCCAGGGCACAGTTACGTTAACGGTAATTTCTGTGCAGAAATGTCACTCTCCCATCATGCCATGGGCTCTCATTAGCATTTGTGCATATCCACTATGCCCGATAACCACGCATCTCCAACCTGCGCAACGCGATAAACGTTCCCCTCTCAGCCGGAGTGCAACGATAAAGCTTCCACCCTCTGAGCTCAATAGGAGAGACGGAGAGAGACCGGGGGGACCGACAGACCACAGCTGTGTCCAGAATATCAAAACAATGTCTTTTCTACCCCTTCCTTCACCTGCAAGTCTGGGTCTCCTCCAGATTTATTTCTAATGTTAAATGTAAGGGTTTAGGTGTGGGATTAAAAAGGTGAACAGTGAACACACCTCAACAATGTCCCAGTGGTGTGTGAACTGCTCCAGCGGGGTGGGGTAGAGGCCGAGAGGTGAAAGAGCGGCGGGAGGCAGGACACTGTCATCCTCTGCCTCCTGCAGGGAGGCGAGCTGTTCAGACGAGAAGCCTATGAGGGTGGAGAACAGGAAGCTGAAATAGTCCACGTGCTGCAATGCCGCTTCCTGGCTCCCAGCTGTCCAGCTGCTCAGAGGGGACCTGGAGAACATAATCAGTGATCATGTTACACAATCAAAAACCCTGAATTGTGATTTGAATCTCAGGCTTTGTAATTTTTGAAAGTTCTCACATTTCAAACACTTTAGGATTATTCATGATTTGATTTCAGTGTTCTTCTATTTTCAAGAATATTAAGAATAACAGCACACTGAAATATAATTATGAAAACTTCTTCCTTGCCCTGCGGGGGAATATAGATTTGTAACAGTGAGAAATGTGTGTGAATAACAGGGTGTTTCATAAAGCCCGGGAGACACATGCAGACCATCTTCTCAAAACTCCATGACGATCCTGCATTCCAGCCTCAAAAAGAGCTCTTTGTACAACACTCGAGACACACACACACACCCGTACGCACACTCCATCCCATATGAACTCAGTACTCCCACCACTCAAAATTTGTATAACACTGCCCCACTGACATAAGAATAAGGTCAAACATGGCAGCACACACATATCATCACAGAGAAAGGTTAACTGGGGATGATAATAGAACAAAATATTATAAAAAAAAGTGGTTTAATTGTCACAAGGAAGTTGAATATCAAAAATACAGAATATTCATCTCAGTTTATGTCAACAAGCAGGTAATAGATCATAAAAGCTGTCACTGATTTGTCTGTGAAAGAACAACACTGCCATCTGATGGTGATCAGGCAGAGCGTCGTTTGTGTGCCTGTGTGCCAGCAACCATCTGCTGTCAAACACAACTGTGTTCATGTGCTTTCCAAAGCGGGTCTGAAAGCTCACCTAAGATGTATGATACGAATCAGAGAGGCGGCGAGGCCGGCAGAGATTCGTCCAGCAGTGCAGCAGCTGCTCAGATTGGCCAGAAGAGGCTGGGACATCTTGGGGAGGAAGTAGAGCAGCTGCACCATTCGCTGCTGGGACTCTGATGGTAAGAGCACCACGACCCCATCCTGTGGATCTTCACAGACAAACAGAGATGCACAAGTCACGTGTAATTATGGAGAGACAGCAATGCCGTGCACCCTGTGGGGATTTAACGAGGAGCTCTATCTGGAAAATTAGGACCAATACTTGGAAAACCAGACTATGTTGGGACCAGTAAAAGAGACAGATGAAAGACATAACTACTACAGTATTGGCTCAGATAATGCGTCTGTGTGTGTGGTGTTCTGCCCGTCTCTGACGCACATGCTGATGTCAGAAGCTCTCAGACAAAAGGAGTCTTGTGATGGTGAATTGCTGGCTCTGCGGCAGTTTCTATCAGAAACAACCCCCCCTCCCCTTCCCAACCCCCTCTGTTACACACCAGCTATCTAACTATCTGACCATTCTCTGAGCTGTTCTTATGGACGGGTTTCCAGCAATGTACAAAGTTGCCTGGGGTGGCTAACACAGCATTATAGTGCCTCCTATGGGAACTACTCTAGTTAGAGAGTCACAGATTTTTGGAGGTCTGTATACCTTTGCTAGACCTATGCATGCAACATATGAATATAAGGAAAATGACAGAAAAAAAAAAAAGCTTCTACAATTCTTCTTTTAGGTTAATTTTGTGATTCCAACCTCTGATTGCAAATTAATGCATTTCTACACCTACAGTATGTTTCCCTGGTCGTGATGTGTCTGTAACCTCAGAGTGTTCTTCCCTCAGTTTGGTCTTTTACACACACAAAAGTTCAAGTGAACTAAAGTCGATCAAGAGCTGCAAGAATTTGTATTTTATAGAACAGGGTTAAACTGTAAAAATAAAAACTCCTTCGAGGATGCCAATGTTCACATTTTGGATAAAGACAGATGGTTTGAAAGAGGAGTGAAAGAAGCCATCTATGTCCACTGTGAACAACCATCCTTGAACATAGGTGGTGGCTTGAGACATGAACCGCTGCCACCTACAATCCAGTTTTGAGGCGCCTTAACGCCCACTCACATCTTGCATCAATTGATCTCAATAAGTCACATGATTGTTTCACCCAAAACCTGTGCTGATAATGACCCCACACCCTTTTCCACACCTTGGCTCATGTGATGAGACACATGCTCAACAGTGGGCCAACAGCCTTCTTAAGGGACAACTCCCACTAGGGCTTAAATACCGCTCCACCATGTGGTCTGAGGAACAAAAAAAAACAAACAAAAAAAAAAAAAACCACACATGGAGAAACTAACAACAGCTCAGTAATATGATTTGGTATAAAAAAAATTTAAAAAAAAGAGCCTCTCAGGGAGGCAGAGGTTCATCAACCTGGAAAAAAACAACAACCTATGTCTACAAACTGGAAAAGTTTCAGAAAAATGTTCCTCAACGTTAAATTACTACGTTTGTTTATATTGGAGGCCCGTGCTCTCAGGTGTGATTCCATCATGGAAATGATTGCACCGGCTCAGGAACACTTCCAGAAATCTTTGTCTAAGAACACAGTTCACCGTCCACAAGTGCAGGTTAAAGCTCTGTCATGCATATGTGCAGATGATCTACAAACACTGCAGTCTTTTAAGATGGACTGATCCAAAGAGGAAAAGAGTCCAGTGGTTAGATAAATCAAAATTCAAAATTCTTTTTGAAAGAAAAAAAAAAAAAAAATGGACACCATGTCCTTCAAAATAAAGAGGAGAGGGATAATCTGGCTTGTTGTCAGTCCTCAGTTTAAAAGCCAGCATCTCTGATGGTATGGCAGTTTGCACATGTGGAAAGGGACAATCAACACTGAAAGGTATATACAGGTTTTAGGGTAACATGTTCCCATCCAGATGATGGGGGGGGTGGGGGGGGGGGTGTGTGTCCCCAGGATAGGCTTTACATAAAGACACTCTTAAAAAAACAAAACCAAAAAAAAAAAAAACACAAAAAAAAGTCAAAAACTTTAGACTTTCGTGATCTGAAAAGATCTTCATGCGCAAGAGTGATATTATTTTTCAGAAAACTGATTCAGTAGACGGTTATTTCATACCTGCTGATCTCTAATTTGGAACATAGGCTACATCCACATGTACACGGGTATTTTTGAAAAAGGAGATTTTCTGTTTCCTTAAACAAAAAAAACAAAACAAAAAAATCCCGTCCAAATGTGCAGTTTTGAAAAAAATATCTCCGTCCACATGTAAACGCTAAAAACAAAATGTTGGCCAATCAGAAGCCTGGGAGGGAAAGACTAAACAGGGTTTTGTGCCCTCACAAAACCTTAAGCACTTCTGAAAAGTTTTTGTTTTTCTGGAACGGCAGATAATTTTGTGTTACTTTTCAAGTGCCTTCATCATTTCAAATGTTAATAATAAAGACAGTATTTTGGCTGTTGTGTAGACTCACAACTTAGGAATGAACAAAATGCATACAGCATAAATGAATTTAATTTTAAAAAAAAATTATTTATTCAAAACCGACATTGGGATTTGGGTTGTGAGAGCGTCTGTGTTGAATGCAGAGGCCACATCTGAAGTTCACTCTGATGCCTCTGTCTTTCTAAATGGAGGGACAATAACCCCGTGTATATGTAAGCGTGGAAAAACTGCAAATAGTAAGATTAACAGCAACACTATTTTGTCTATATAATTTATTTCATGTAAACAATAAGGTGTGCGTGAGTAAATCTCCGTTTCCACACCTAAACACAAAAACTGAGTTTTCGAAAATCTCCACCCTGCCAGGAGTTTTTTTTTTTTAAATGTCCATTTTCAGTGAACCAAAACGCCATTTACATGTGGACGAAAGGCCCAAACGCATAGAAAAATCTGCGTTTTCAAAAATATCCGTGTACGTCTGGACGTAGCCATAATCTGTGCTGGTTAGGTCTGCATCATGAGTAACCATGGCGATGTATCCTGGTAATAAGTGAACCACCTCCATAATACTGAAAACTCAGGACTAAACTTGAGGGAACCTTTAACAGTCCAAATCCTGCTTCGTTGTGCAGATCTCTGGTAGCAGGAGTCACATCATGACAGATTACACACTTCAGGGGTCTCAGTTCTCAAGTATGATTGCTGCATTTGCTCCCCGACCCCAAAAAACATTTCTCAAGCGGCCCCAAACATTATGATCACTGCATTTTCATGCTCACCATACAGCGTGCAGGCATGCGTCTGCAGACTGCTGATCAGGTCTTTGTTGCCTCGAGAAGCAGCGGCCTGGATGGAAAGGATGAGCTGCACAGACAGCATTGGGTTACGGTGGCCCAACTGGGACAACTGCACAGGAAGAGATGCCAACCAGCGAGACAGCACCTTGCTCCTTCAGAGAGAGACAAAAAGGGCATGTGAACCCAAGGCCACCACATCAAGGCCTGATGTTATTACACAACTGTTACAGTTCTTACGTCTGAGCACAAGTTAATGTGACCACAAAAGTGAGACAGATTTATTTTTACACTACATTTTGTTTACGAGCAAAAATAAAGCTATTCAGGGAAGCCACAGATGTGATAATGGTTAGTTTTGATTTTGTTCTTTGTAGTTTGGGACAGTTACGAAACAATTACATGAAAAAAAAGCATAATTTCATGTGGACTGTGCAACACATGATCATCATAAATCTTCTACAATCTTTTATTCAGAACAAGTTAAATGGATAGTCTGAAACTCAGAAACAACGCAGCTGTAGGAGAGGACTGTGGTATATGTGCAGTGCTTCACAGTTTAATAATTACTCCATGTTTTAGATGTGTTAAGAGGGATACATGAGTTTATTTTTGCTGTGGTAACGGTTACATGATTTGGCTGCACAGTCACGCCATATAAAAATAAAATCAATCAATTCCGACCTCCTCAGAATCAGCTAGAATATTTAATGAAGGCATGAAAAACTTTCTTATCACAATAAGACAATTTTTTTCCTATTTACGGGCCCTTAGAGTACACAGCATAGGGCTGAAATATGACTAGTTTTTATTCATGTTATTTTTTTCTAGTATTTTTGGAGCTCTTATAACTTATAGAGCGCAAAAGATATCCTAGTGGAATTTCCAGGGCTGAAAAATTATTTTAAACTCTCTTAAACTCTTTAAATCAACTCCATTTTACACGCACTTCAATGCCGCAATCTAAAGCCAGTTCTGGTTCTTGTTCAGTACAGTTTTTTTCTATGACCACCAGTGAGCATCAGTATCATGGGATATATCAAAGTTCAGCAGCAGAACTGATCCAATTTACTGGCTTTGATGTGGAGTAACAAGCATTTGTACTCTAGATCTTTTATCTGTTTGCTGATTTACTGGAGAAAACTTCAAAAAGACAATTTTGGGCAACAGCATATTAAAGCTCTACTTTTCACCTACAAGTTTTCTTCTTAATCAGAATAATCTGTAATATAATTAACATTATAACACTCTTATAACAGTTTTCCCTGCAATTTGAGCCTGGATCACAGAGGGTCAGGAGGATACTCTCCTTGCATTTGTTGCTTTACTGCCTATTCAGCTTGTGACTATTTTCTTTTGGCATGTCCCCTTTACTCACTTTACTAAGCTGCTGTCACCTCATAGTCCTGATCCGGGGACCCTCCAGAGCCTTCATCGTGAGAGGCTTTGATTGATTTTACATGGAATGACCCGTATACAAGAACTCTAAATCAGCAGCTAGCAAAATGTGAGCTGGGACAACTGCTTGGGCATAAAGTCACTGCAGGGGATGCCTGAATGATGAAGAAGAAACTACTTTCAGCTGCTTCCTTAATCATAAGTGGATGTTACAGCAGGTAGCTCTGTGTTTGCAATTTAAAATATATTTTTCCTTAAACCAGATTTTTGTCCTGTCACGGCAGAGAACCAGGGATCTTTTGCTTGTTTGGCCAAAGTGTAAACTACTAAATTATGTAGAAAAATACGACAAAAAACTCAAATGAATGATTATTTATGCTGATGCTATCATCCTGCCTTCTATATCTCCAACAATTATGCCATGTGGTGCATGAACTTTTGGAAAACAGCTGTTCAAAAATCCTACATGTTAAGAACAAGTTACCTGGTTAGGTGTGCATGCCCTTGCTCCTGCAGGTAAAGCTTGCTGTAGAACGATAGCAGCAGTGATCGTGTCTGCAGAGGGAGGTTTCTTTGCTTGTAGTAGATATACACTGCTGCCAACAGGTCCTCTGTCACTGCTGCACAAACATGGACATTATGACACAGTTTTAACATCTCTCTCTAATTAATATATATAAATATTAGGGGTGCAACGATATTCGTATCGATATTGAACCGTTCGATACAGTGCTTTCGGTTCGGTACACATATGTATCGAACAATACAACATTTGTAATTTATTTTATCAACTTTCCTTCTGACGATGCTGTCTGTGTTGAGCGCTCAGTGAATCTGCGTTCGACTACTCCGCCTAGGCTGCACTGTCGAGCGCAGATCCACTGAGCGCTCAACACAGACAGCATAGTCAGAAGGAAGAGCGCAGGGCAAGCTAGCAAGACAGAAGTTAAGCTCTCCTTGCAACATGGACCTCCCCCACCCTCATTCAGATCTGGCGTTTGGAATTATTTTGGTTTTCATGTGACGTATGACCCTGAAGGTAAGCGAGTCATGGACTAAAGTAAAACAGTATGTTGGATGTGCCATGCAATGCTCAATTACATGGGTGGGAACTAGTGTGTTAGCGCAGTTAGCTGCACGGGGCGATCGGCGGTAGCTCGTTAACGGAGATTTGCCGTGTTGTGGCGTTAAGGTCATTTCAACGAGATTAACCTGAAAGCACTAGTGGGAACACAACGAATATGACTGCACATTTACGCCGACATCATCCTAGTGCAAAGACAAAAACAACAAGCATGCTACTAACTTTAGCCGAGTCATTTAGACAGCTGTTAGCACATGATTCTCCTTATGCTGCTGAGAATATAGCCCAGAAGAAGCGGATAGTATAGCTTTTATTTTGGAAAGAGCCATTTCTCTGTAATAAACTCTCTTTTCCAAAGATGAGTGATTCCTCAATCAGATACAGGGCTTGCAATATCGCTAGCCCGACGTCCTGGGGCTAGCGATTTTTTCAGTCGGGCTACCAAATCTATCTCTTCCCTGCCCGTCGGGCTATTGTAGGAAGGAAAAATATATGTCAATGCTTTTGCATTCTTTCAGAAATGTAGCTGGGTAATTATGTCATTGGCATCGGTGAGCCACTGTCAATATGTGACATATTGAAATCGCGTTTGAATTTGCGCTTGTTTTTTTGCTTTCACTTTGCAATCGCGCGAACTGTGTATAGAGAGCGACAGCACTGATCTGTGAGTGATGATAATTTGTGCACCAATTCCTCTGACATCGTCTTATTAATCGTTAGCTTACTATGCAAACATGACAAGTGAAATCTCCCGCAGCAAGCTTAAACATGTGAAAGGTTGATCGCGCAGAGAATCGCTGAGCTTATGTGAGTGCGTGTGTAAAAGCAGCAGGATATATATTTTAGTTCTGCTGAGCCAAATAAGACAGGTCAGGGTGAAGAAGTGACAGCCAAAGAAAAGCTTACCACAAAACGGAGAAGTTATGACAAATCAGACTATAAGGCAAAAAGAAAGTGCAGCTTTATGGTTTCATGGACAAAATAATTTCTGTGGCTGCAATATGACGAGCTAAATAACCAAGGCTGCACATAAGTGGTCCGCAGGTGCGCATTCGCTGTCAAAATAAAAAACACGCACAAGGGTTAGGGTTAAATTTAAAAACTGTACTTTTGAGTTAAAATATATATTTATAATTTTAATAAATGACAAATTAAAAAGGCATGAACATTTTTTTTGTATCAAAAAAATATCGAACCGTGACACCAAAGTATCGAACCGAACCGAACCGTGAATTTTGTGTATCGTTGCACCCCTAATATATATATATAAATATATATTTACTTTTGCTTCTTTGTGTGAGCACCATCTTCCACACGGTACCCAGCAGCATTTGCAGCTGCCTGTAGCTCAGCTTCACTCCGCTACCCAGAGTGTCTCGGACAAACGTCCTCAGTGGTGTCAGCCAGTCTCCATCTGCCTCTTGGCCAACGCCCTGCTTCTGGCTAAGGGACACCATCACCTGGCAGAGTGTGATGTTGAGGGCAAGAGGATCCACAGTTGGACCAGGAAGGGCTGCTGTCTGTTTGCTCCTGAAGAGTGGAGAGTGAGATGAGGGCAATCTTAGCTAGTCTCAATTTCATACACAGTAAATAACCACCAGTAGAGGATCAGACTGTATTGGCTGCTTAAATCTTTTACAGTTTTTAAAACGAAGAACTCAAAACTTGCAGTTTAGAGCTATGCACAAACATATAGGTGAAAAAGAAAAAAAAACAACCAAAACTTTACAAAAAAAAAAAAATGTATGAATTTAAAATCAAAAAAAAGTTCTTAAATAGATGGCAATCAGCCTCCAACAAGTCAACATCTATTATCCATTCAAATATGGCAAAAAATACAAATTTGTATTAATACAAATGTAAATAAAAGAAGATGTGAATTTAAATATTTTGAGAAATGTAAACATTTTAAGCATATCATGTTTGTGTTCCTCATCAGTGCCTTTGATAGCAGATTGTTAAGCTTCCCTGCATCTTATCATAAGCTGTGAGTCAAGAGAAAAGTGTGAAACAGGCAGAGGAAAAGTGTAATGTAATGCATCCTTGGGCAATGAGGCATCTAACTTATTTATTAATGACATTAAATTTAATGTCATTAATAAATAAGAGGCAACATTGCGGCACAGTGGTTACAGCTGTCCCCACAGGTTAACAGAACTCACCTGCCTCACATAAAGTAGGTTCTGGGCTTAAACCCCTTTGTGGTTTCTTTGCTCTTTTCTACTCAGTTGATTACTCAAAGCACTTTCTTACTGCAAGTCTCACTCACCCAATCACACACATCTATGCCTAAGCACTTTCTCACGTTCACTCAAACTGACGCGAGGATACTTTATCATTTACAATTTGAACTGATTTTCTGATTGGTAGACAGCCGACTCTACCACCTAAGGCCTGATTTAGACTTCTGTGTTAGGGCTGTTCGATATAACGATATATATCGAATGACGATATAAAAATGTCTATCGTTTCATTTTACGCTATCGTTTGTTTTGTGGTGTCGCAAAATAAACTGTTTACGGCAATATTTTTTCACCGTTTTGATGGTCACTGTAGTGGCTATATTAATTTCTTAAAGTTCTCTCTTTCTCTTACATTTAATATAACCACACTACGGATGGACAAGCGCCTGTTTTTATGCGTTGTGGTTAGCAACAACGACGGTAACACAATCGCGTGTCCGCTTGTTTATGTACCACATAAACCTTTCACAATAAAGCTCAAGATCCTGTTGAGACTTTTCAAAATAAACTGAATCACGTGAAAGAGCAGATTATTTACAGATGAGAAGTAAAAAAGAGCCGCCAGGTGCTAAAAAATAAATAAGCAGTGTCAGCTGATAGAAAAAATAAATAAATAAATGTTGGGACTTTTTTCTCTCCTGGCCTGCTCTTTGTTGTGGTCAGATTTCTCTGGGCAAACAGATTTGTCCCTCTAGACTTTTTTGTACATTCTCACACGTCCATTCTGATAGTTTCCAGTAATTTTCTGATATTTGTGAGTCCTTACAGTGATGCTAGGGTTATTATTCCTAATAAACAGGCAATGATTGTTAAATTCAAAAACTGTAGCAAAAAAGGAGCCATAAATGCACAAAAGGAAATAACGGTACTAAACAGGCCAATCAAGGCAGCTGCAGGCTGCGTCAAACTGCCGTGTAGTTACATTTCCAGCAAGATGTACGTCAGGTTACGCCATAAGGTTTCAGATGGGTTTGCAGTTATGGCGTAAATTTCCAACTGAAGCATAAGCCACAGTCTCCCTGGGTACTCCAGCTTCCTTCCAGAGTCCACAGAAAATCGACTGTAATCGACTGTAGGCATAAATTTCAATAGTTGTCTGCCCTTCTGTGTCAGCCGATCAACAGGCTGCTGACCGGCCCAGGATGTACACTGGTTGTCTTTACACTGGTTGCCTGTCCCTTTTAAAATGATAGACCTTCTACACCTATACACTCCACAAAGGTCTCTCAGATAAACTGACAAGTCACTCCTTGCTGTCCCCATGTCGAGACTGAAACACTGGGGGGGACAGAGCTTTCACTGTTGTGGGCCCCAAATTATGGAATAAGCTGCCCCTCCATATTAGGCTGGCCCCAACACTTGAAATGTTCAAATCACTTTTAAAAATACACCTTTTTTCCAAGGCTTTTTAGGAGTAGTACCAGTGTCAGCTTTTAGTCAGTTTTAGGTCACTCTTAATCTTTTTATTTTGTTAATTTTATTCCTTGTATATTTTATTGTCCGTTTTACTCATGTTTTATATTTAATATATACTGATTTATTTTTATCTTCCTTTTTTCACTTATGTATTTATTTTATTGTTATTTATATATACACTTCTTTGTCTGCTTAATGTATGTTTTTTTTAACTGTTATCTCTGTTTTTTTTATTACTGGAAAGCACTTTGGTCAACTATGTTGTTTTTAAACTGCTCAATAAATAAAGTTAGATTGGACTGGATTGGATGTACCCCACTTCTCGCCCCATGACAGCTACGTATTAATAAAAACACCAAAGATAAAAAGAATGCCAAGAATGAACTTTCTTACCTTTTGAGATCAATTTTCTTTTTATGTCTGGGTGTATCCCGGCTCCCGTAGGGAAAGTTTTTAATGAAGTGCTGCTTAAAATCTCCCAGGTATTCTTTACGGAACCACGCATCCTAAAGAAAACAAAAATATCTGTGAGGTTGATCAAACATTTACATTAAAATAAAATGAAAAAAACAAAAGACATGCAAGTCACATCTCACCAGTGCATCCTGGTTCTCCCGCTGTGGGGCCAGTTTTCTCAGCAACTGCAGAATAGACAAGACCTGGAACATTACTGACATGGCATCTGGAGTGAGTAGGTGGGCCCCCTCTGTGTTATTCCACGGGCTGTCATTGGTGCTGGCCTCGACCCACACTTCCAGCAGGAGAGGCACAAGAGTAGCTGCAAACTTTTGAACAGTCTCAGCTGAGTCTAGACCCTCATTTACTGTAGCTCCTGGATCCTGCTCAGGTCTGCACAGTGAAAGAATTTTAAAAAACAAATGAAAAAACAAAACAAACAAAAAAAAAAAAGAAGCTTAAACTGAACTATTTCTGGACAGCTACTAAAGTCAGAGATTTCATACCTAAGTTTAAAGGTGGAGTGTGGAGTTGGTTTGGCCCCAGAATGTTCATAAATCTTAACTCCAACCTTGCTGTACGTTAGCTCTTCCCAGTTGAGATGAAGAGGTGTAAATCGGCCCTCTCCACTAGAACCAAAAACTCTTTCAGTTGGGACAGACATATCACTTTCCTCCGTTGGTCTTTCCTCAACAACTGCCTGGAGAAAGCGCCCGAGCCTGAGATACAAGTACAACAAACAGGAAGATTGGCATTCAGAGTTATTAACTTAGATTTTTCCTGATTGTGTTTACATGCAGCTTCCATACCTGAGAAGAACAGAGAGCCGCCACTGCTGGCTCGTCACAGCCCTGTTAGGGTTGATGGACAGCGACCAGGTCCAAGCCTTGGAGTCTGAAGCTTTTTTGGCTCCTCCGCTGTTCTGTCTGTGAGAGATCATCTCTAGGAAGTTAGTGAGGAGAACTGCAGGCCGTGCAGCTAGCAGAGCAGGGTAGTGCTCTAGGAACACGTCGAGGACATTTATGGCATCCTCCTGGATTCCTGTCTCGATATGCGTCATAGCACAAGACAAATGAGCACTGAGGAGGGGGAAAAACGGTGCCACGCGTTCTGCAGGCACACACTGTGCAATATACCTGTAAGCAAGTTAAAACAAGTTTGTTTACTTTAGACACATTTAAACAAAGAAACAAATGTGTTTGTTGTATTTTTGACATGCTTGTCTAACCTGAGCACACGTGCAGCTGCCACACGAACATTGTGATCCTTGTCTGTTAAAACAGCTGCCACTTCTGAAAGCAAGCGTGAAAGATGCTGCTCTAACAAAGAGGGACTGATGGACAGCAACTCTTTCAAACCTAACAAGGCACTGTGTTTCACATTCGCGTTGTAATGGTGCAGCTGAGACAGGAGGTCCTGTGGAAGGAGGGAATAAAATGAGATAAATTTGTTTCTGTTGTTCTTCTTCGTTTGGCTGCTCCCTTTAAGGGTCACCACAGTGGATCATATGCCTCCTCACAGTAAATGTCTCCATACCATAGATCACAGCACTCTTGCAGCTTTCCTTCAGTCAAAAATCACCCAAGACTCATCTCCGTCCACTGCATGCACTCTTTCTTCACATCTCATGTACACTGTCTGTTGCTTTGCATGTCTGACACCAGGTATTTAAACTCATCCACCTTCACAACCTCTAATCCTTGCATCTTCGCCTTTCCACCTGCTTCACTCTCATTCACACACATTTATTCTGTCTTGCTTCTACTGACTTTCATTCCTCTTCCGTCCGCAACATATTTCTACTTGCTCTCTACTCTCACTACGGAAGAAGACGAACTTGTTATATTAAATGAAACAAGCCTATAGTATGCTTTTTTTTTAACTTGCTAAAATCTGAAAAGATCTAAGATCTTACATTAATACCGAGCTGTTTGTGTGTTGTGGGTCCACTCGTGTCTCTCTTTAGCTGCTCAGACAGATAGATCCCCTTGGAACGAAAGTTGGTGTTGGTGGCGTTATCAGCTCTGGGCTTTTTCTTTCCCACTTTTAGCTTCACTTTCTGGAAGTCATCCTGCCTCTTCTTCTTTTTGGCCTTCATCTCTGCAGTCTAGACTGCTGTCAGTGTAATGACACATGAAGATAGTGGGAAGTGAATTAATGCACTCATTTTAATGACACATAAACCTATGGTAAATCGAACACGTATCAATAATAACATAATTTGTGTCAGGACCGTTAACATTGTTATTTTTACTCTCAATAGTACATTTCGATACTCAGCAGCACAGCTAGCTTGCTCTGCTAACTTACCTATCATTTCCCTGCAACAGTTTTTAGCGGTAGTAGTTAATTGTACTCACCACAATAAAAATGTCTGCAATCTAAAGTCGGAAATTTACACTACATAAAGCATCCATTAAAATGTGTCCACCCGGCTAACGACTAAACATACACACACATATACAAAGAAAATGATCTTTATTCGGTCTCGTGTGGCTACATTGGGTCCTTTGATTATGTGTGTGTACATGATCACAAAGACTGCGCGTTAGATGTGTGCACTTCAGCTGCTACTCCTGCGGGGCTTATAATAAATGAAACCACCAAACTGGGGAAAAGTGCGAGTTTATAGCTGCTCGAGCGTCATCATACGCGCAAACTTGAAATAAAATGAAAAACACAAGCCTTCTTTTCTTAGGTAATTCACTATTTCTCTTCAATTTTGCTCCTGGACGCTAATGCGGTGTATAAAATAAACGCACCAAAAAAAAGCTGCCCTCGAAGGTGCCTTGGAACAATTAACTTAATAGTTTATAATAAAATTCAAAGCACAAATAAATGATAATAATTGTCATTTTGTTTCCTCTAAGAGAATAGATTAGGTCTTTCTGTGAAGCGCGGACACAAAATAGCGCTACAACATGTTTTTGTTTTGGTTTTGTTTTTGTTTTTTTTTAAACCGGCGAGTTCATCAAACTACAATCTTCTCCCGAAGCTCGGTTTGCATTGTATTCTCCTTTCACCTTGAGCTAGAAGGAACTCGCGGTTTGCACTTAATTATCTCGTGTAAGTTTGATAATATAATACACTTGATTACGTTATGTGGATAGCTATCATATGTGGCGTTTGCGGTCGCTAAGATGTGTCTTACAGGCACATTTTCATTTCAAATAATTTATGTAAATTAAGGCTCTGCTTGTGGCCCTCCCACAGCTAACAGCGCTAACATTTGATGATTAAAGAAACGAGACGTCTTTAAATCTTTTTGTTTTTTAAATAAAACTACGACGCATTGAAGTTTGTTTGGGCGATACGGTAGAAAATTGTGTTTCTGGTGATAATATTTAACTAAAAGACAACACTTTTGAGACTCCCTGTTTCGTTGTTGTTCCTGCATTCAAATGATAATTATGAGCACAATAGATATGAATTACTTAAATACAAATATAAGATAATTAAGATGAGGATTTAACGACAGGTTTAAAACTGAGTTTTCAATATTACAAGATTTTTTTTTAAAGGTGGCCCTTTCTTCTTTTGTATTTGTATTACTTAGATTTATTTCCGCCTACGCTGCTACCTTTTCACCAGTACTGTTGCTGTTCTGTTTCGTTGTTAAAGTTATTAAAATACTGAAAAAAGAAATCTAAGATCGTTTAAAAAGTATTGTCTGTAGTAACAATACTGCCCTTTGTTTTGAATGGCTAGTCCTCGAAAGCACATGTAGATGGGGTGTAGCACGTTTCCCAAAACAAATTTAACAGCTACCTGGCTGGATCAGAAAGTCGCAACTTAGAGAAAATGTTATAAATTTATAAATTCTCCTTTTTGTTTTTTGCAATCAGATAAACATTATCAAACTCTAAAATATAGTATAGATTTGCATATTTTAAAAGACGTTATATATCTTACAACATATAGTGTGACCCGAGGACGAGTGATTAACACATCAAGATTTGAGTATTCACCCCTGTGAAGTCCCCGTGATCTTATCACAGTACTAATGCAGCCACTATATTATGTGGTGGCTGTAGCTCAGGAGGGTAGAGGAGATCATCTACTCAGGTTGATGGTTCAATCCTTGGCTGCTCCAATCTGCATGCCAGATGAGACGGTGAATCCCAAGTTGCTCTCAGATGCGTTCATTTGAGTTTGAATGTGTGTGTATGTTGGACAGAAAGCAGGCGTAGAAAAAAGTGCTGAATGGGTGAATGAGGCATGTTGTGTAAAAGAGCTTTGAGTGCTCGCGTAGAGTATTTATATTATTGTGATTGTCAGTATGTTTTATCCAACAAAATGAAGTTATCTCACTTCATTTAATTTTTACTGAGATTGTATAAACATACAACACCATCACTAAAGCCTGCTATAAGTATTGCTATTCATTTTGTCAATTATTACTGATTACATGCAATTTGTTTATAACACAGCAGTTAACTGTGGTAAATTGTTGGAAATCGTGAAAATCGTGTATCTGCCTAAACATGGGCACAAATTCACATTTAACTATTACATTTACACTCAGCAACCTTTTTTTTCAACAAGAGTATAAGCAGACTACAACTAGCTAGCAGTCAGTTATGTCGAGTCCCCTCGAATTGTGCTCATTGACAAAGACTCATTCAGAGTGATGGGCAACATGTTGTCAATCTGTCTGCATTTATAAATTAAATGGTAATTATTTGTAAAGCTTCAGCATAGGGCTGCACGATTTTGCATAAAATGAGAATCACGATTTTTTGGCTTAGAATTGAGATCACGATTCTCTCACGATTTTCTTTTCCAATATAAATATTTATTGCACTTATTAACTGCACATCAACTTCGTAACAGTTGAAACTGAACATAAAAACAATAAATAAACATAAAAACAACAAATGTCTCACGTTTTGTGGTTGCCGCAAAATGTTGTACTGTTTGAAATTCCGTCTCCACCGTTGCTCGACGCTGCGTGTACAGAGCAGGTAGTGCAACAATAGAAAAATAGTTGCGGGACGGCACTGTGTAGCGTTTGTCTAGGGTGTTGGTCATTTTCCTAAATCCCTCGTTTTGCACAGTGTTGATGGGAGCCATATCTGTGGTCAGGTGATAAGTGATAGCCTCTGTAATTTCTTTGTGCCTGCAGGAGTTCGACGTGTATAGGGAAGCGCTGTATAAGGTTCCCGTTATTGATGTTTGGGTGGTTGACCGGGACGGATTTTCTCCTGTCACTTTCTCGTCATCCCTGACGTGCTCTCCGTTGTTTTTTCCCTGCTAATTTTAGCATCACACGGCACAGCTTCTGTATCACGTGGTATAAGGCTCCGCCCTTGTCATTTGTTGAGCAGGAAGAGTGAGCGCTTGTTTTCATGCAGAGTACGTCCCGGATCAAAATGCCGTACAATCGTCGTCTTCTTTTTTTTTTTTTCTTTAAATCGTTGTCATTTGGAAATGAGATCGCACATAAGTATGAATCGAGATCGCGATTTTCTAACGATTAATCGTGCACCCCTACTTCAGCAGTTTCTCTGAGAGTAATTACCGTCAGTCCAAATAAGAGTGTGACTGTTTCCAGAAAGGTTTCCTTCTATCAGACCTGTGCAGTCACCTTGTGGTCAAAAGTAGTTGTGGGTGTGCAACTCTGGCATCTAGTCACCACAACTTGCAGAATGTGAAAATATTTAATACATCGACCATGCGGTGTTAAGGTTTTAGTTGTTTGGTTGTTTTTTAGTAGCTGCAATCAGGTTGCTCTATATTTTTACTCTTGACTGAGCCATTACCTTGATCTGAATTAGGAGGTACTACTCTTCAGTTATGGAAAACCTATACCATGAAGCCCCTTGGGCAATGTTTTCATGCTGATGTCAATGCCACAGGAGGTTTGGAGCTCTGCAGTTACTGAGTCAGCAGAGCACTGGTGGCTTTTGCACACTATCCATCTCAGCGATACTGCTCTGTAACTTTACATGGTCACCGATTGTGGAATATCTATTAGGGAAGAAATTTCACAAACTGACTTTTGCAGTGGTGTTATAGTATATTAGGAAATGTTTTTGTCCATATAGTGTATTTTGGACTGAGAAAAACATAATTGTTACAATTGCAGTTAGCTCACAATGCTGCTGATTCCATGTACCAGTTGATTCCCAAGAAATAGTTGGAAGAATTATCATATAACCTTTTAAATTGCTACATAGCATGTTGGTCCTCTTTAAAATATTGTTTCTCACATATAAGTGCTTGCATGGGCTTGCTCCAAGTTATTTATCAGATCTCTTACAATCCCATGTCCCATACCTCTTTGATCAGCAGCTTTTAGTAAATTAAAATTCCCAGTTCAGAGCTCTACTTTGCTCACCCTATCACTAAGGAAAAGCTCATCCACTTTTCAGAGAAAGCGCATTTCTGCCACTTGTATCTGGAGTCTCATTCTTTCATCTTTAAAAGAATTAACAATTATAGTGTTAACAAAAAAATCAGACCTAGAGTAACAGATTTGTGGCATTTTTCAACACCGATTGGGCATCACTTAAAAAATTTAATTTAGAACAATTAGATTAAACAACGAGTATGTTTAATGTTGACTAGTGACACAGCGACGATTAGTCAACTGGTTGCACGCATCCCTAGTTTTAACTGTGTAATTAGTTCTAGTATGTGTAATGATTTGATAACCAGCAATAAGACATCATTTGTGTTGTAGTGACAACGCTGAGGAAATGGAGGATGAGAATTCAGGAAACCAGCCTCCACCACAAAGTGGGCCCCCAAATCCAAAGAAGAATCCAAAGGTAAGTGTCAGTCCTTGGCTCTACTTCAGTGCCACATGAGCCCAAGTGTGCAGTATCAAAAACCTAAAGTAAAAATGTGGAATTTCCTATAATTTCCCCCCATCCTCCCCAAATTTTGCTGTTGTGGTACCTGATGGAGTGCTGGGTGGCAGCAGCCCTGAACTTGTGGGCTTCCTGCTTGCTCCTGTGCCTTCAGGCCTGCTTCATTTGCAGTCTTGTTACTGAAGACAATATTCACTGGCTCTGGCCTCACATCTGCGGCCTGTCAAACCTGTTGTGGTTTAAAGAATTGTTGTTTTGTTTGTTTGTTTTTAACACTGGTTTTATTCACGTTGGTGTTCCGAATATATTCTAAAGTGAGATAAACTGGCTTCTCTTAAACGGTACCACATGGCAGGCCACTCATTTTTTACTACTGAGCGCTGTCACATTCAAAAGTGGTAGTCACGGATCACTTGCTGATTCAAATCCTCGAGGACTTAAAGTCAATGGCGACATATCCAGTCCCGTTTTTCCCTAAGAGACGTTGTTACATCACTGCTCAATTAAACGGCAGGTAGTAGACACGTCACCGTTCTGTACAACCACTGTGCATGAGGTTAAAAACTCAAAAGTTCATTATTTGCTACAAAAATTATGATCTCCCACCAGTGAACAAAGCTCCACTGGTGAAGTCAGTACTTTACAGCAGAGTACCCTCAGTCCTGGATTTCTATCTCCAAACCACACTCTCCTGGTGTTTATCAGTAACATGCAGTTACTTAAAATGTAAATTAGCTGCAAAACAGTAAATCACTGCAGGAATTACAGTGATTATTTACATTTCTGCTTAGATATTTAACTTCAATAATCTAAACTCAGTGTCTTCAATTTTTGGCTGCTTATGTCTGTCTTATCTCCTTTTGCTTATCTTGAAGAAAGTTGTATGCTTGGAAATATGTTTTCTTTATTAGTAGGTATCCTCAAATGAAGTGGCGTCCACCTCAGCACCTGCCTCTAACGGGAACCACCTCCATATTTCACACAGCTGACATCACTCTTATCATTGAAGGGGGTGTATGTTTAGTTGTTTCCAAAGGGTTTCTGTTTGCTGTTGTCTGTCAAGCTCAAATTTGGGGCTTTCAAACACATCACACTGACCACAGTGCACGGTGGTAGAAGAGCATGTTCTCTTCTACCAGTTTCATTGTCAGATCGCTGAGGTCTTGACCTCAGCCTCCCTCAGTGCGGCCACTGCGGCAGGTGTAACAACCCAGTTTCTTCCCTGTAGTAACAAATTGTTGCTGGTCTACATTCTCACTTGGTGAGGATTTAGACACCATTTATAAACATTCCTGTGACTGTCACTGCTTAATGCAGGCGTCAAAGAGGATGAGAACGTAATGGTTGTGTGGCGGACCTGGACAAGGAGTTCAGTCCTCTGCTTAGTGTCATCCTGTCACTAATTTCCTGTGTGTCTCTCTCCTTCTCGTGGGTTTATTCCCTCTGCTGACAGAGAAGGCAGCTGCAGCATTCTGCTGATATAGGTAAGTCCTTTTACACACGGTGCCACTTCCAGTGTTGAGAGTTGAAGCTTGAGACCTTGGTTTCCATGCTTCATGTCACGTGTGGTGGCATGTTCACCACTCAGTGAGGCTCACAACCTCAGAGATTTGAGGATGGGGGTGGTGAGTCTTATGTGGTGCAGTCTACTGTTTTGGTCTTTGGAGATCACAGCAAAAGTATTCACGCAAAACATTTCCTGCTTAAAAGTTTCCTATTTAGAAGTCCAGTTTTCGGAATGGTTTTTGGAAGTTTTCTAAATAATTTTAATAACAACCCAACCCAGTCTTATTAAGATGTTGCTACACTGAAGAGCAGCACCATTATCCTTAAAAGCGCACGACACATGGCTTATGCTACCATGCATCTGCACTGGTTACTAATTAAGTTTTAATGCACTTGATTCTTTTTAATACTGCTGAATGCAATATCAATTTTTTACCAGTTGCCTGTGTTACACTGGCTTGACTTGCATTCAACTTTTTTTTCTTAGACATAAACTTTGCCTGCTTAGCAGAATTTTTTTGTTTTTAAATTATGTGTTAATTTTATCGTGCGTTTGCAAAAGGAATGCTTTGGTGAATGCAACACAGAAGTTACCGCTCTGCGGCTGCGCACGGTGAGAAGCAGTGCATCACAGGATGTGTTGTTCTGCAGCTCAGTTTGGGCCTAAATGGGGGTTAACTTAGAGCTCCTGTTATTTTTTGTTTGTTTGTTTTTTCTCCCAAGCTCACATGGGAAGTTTGGGTTGATCCATCCATGTAAAATCTGGAATAAATTCCAGTCCATTAAACATTGCAGGTTGTGAAACAGTACAGTATAATTGCAATTAGTTTTTTACTAGTTTTCAGGATATGTCTTGTTTTAGTTATAAATTCAGCCTCTACTTAATGCTGACCACTATTATGTTTTCCCAGTTTTCTCCAAAGGATCTTCTATCCATACTGTGCCCTCGCTCAACAAAATCTTGAAGGGTATCACAGACTGTGTGATTGGTAAGCAGCGTAGGGATTTTCCTCACATCTATCTACTTTACCTCCTCTCCTTCTTGCATAAAGAAGTGAATAATCAATAATCATTGTGTCTGCAGGCCTTCAGTATGTGTGGGAGTACCGCAGCCCCAGTAAATCTGTCCCTCCACACTACCAGTGCAAACTGTGCGCCATGGCCAGCTTGCAGCATGACATTGTTGACCATGTGAAAGGCTGGAAACACTGCTATAGATACATGGTGAGTGTTGTCTGTTTCAAAGTCTGCACTCGAGGTTGCAGAATCATTTGCATTGTTTTATTCTGATTTTCACACAGAAAAAGACCCACCCTGACAAGATTACGCATGAGGAGGAAGATGCCGTGAAAGACCCTGCTATCAGAAAATCCATTAAAGAAGCTGCGGCTGAATTTGAAAAGACGGAGGGGAGGGGACAAATCAAGGTGAGCGCTACACCTGTGATAGTTCAGTTTTTATGTTATATGTAATGTTGGTCTGCTGAATTGGTGTGTTTGCTCTGGGATTTTTACTTTTCTCTTACTAGACAAAAGTTCAAATTCAGTCTCCAAGGTACTGCCAGATAACTTCATCTTTGTTTGGTCCCCATAAAACTTTTATATTGCAGATGGGGCTAAAAGTCTCCCATGTTTACATTCGAGGGGTGGGTGCACTTAACAATATGTTGGATTTGATCATTTTCTGTTCCCGTTGTCACATTTAGGTGATCCTCAGGGAGCCCTTTGACATTCCTGCTTTTAAAGGACTACGTAAGTTATTCTGCTCTGTTTGCATCCAATGTTTTTAAGTTCTCAAAAACAAAGATCAGCTTCTCAGTTTAAAAAATAAATAACAACAAATTTTCCTACTTAGCTGGGGTCAAAGCTTAGCTTAGCATTCAACAACACTAAAGGATTTCCATTCTTTCGCATTAGTTGTTAATTTCACACATCCTTCCATCACAGGCTCTGCTATTCCTAAAGCCGGGCCTTCACCAGCTCCAGGAATGGGACAACTGGGGCCACCCTTTGGCGAGTTCTTTGTGATTGACATTAATTTTCTCAATGTGCATGAATATCTCTGTTCTATTAAAATAAAAATATGTGAACTGAAATGTAATAAACCTGAATCTCACAGGTCCCAGGTTCTCTGAATCAAGATTCCCAGGGGAGTTTCATCCTGATTATCCCGTAGATGAATTTGGGGAGTCCGGCTTTGGAGGCTACTCCTCCAGGGAAGACTTTTCTGACTCTGGTATGGATCGGGGAAATTTCATGGATAATATGGGTCGCGGTTCAGGTGGTGGAAGAGACACCTACAGAAGGAGTGGACTGCTGGATGAACGTCCAAACAAAATGTATTCAGGCGAGTACCAGGGCAACCGGATGGGTAGTAGCTTGATGGACAGACCAATGGACAGGCCGGGATTAATGGGGGCAGCTCCAGAATCTAGCAGCCTTCCCCATACTTTGCTCACATACCTGGTAGGTTTCTTACAATAGGTTTAAAGTCAGCATCTTTTTTCTTTTTTTTGTTTTATATTCATATTTATATTCAGAAAGTAATTTTACAAAATGTGTTTTTAGGATACTTTCAGGATAGAGAATGAGAGCGATGCCCAGCTGGTGCTGAAGGTGACGCAGAAACTAACAGATGTGCTGATGGAGTATCGACTCAGGAGTGTTTCAGGGGTAAGGTGTTTTGAGTTGTTGCTTCTTCTGTTTTTTTTAACAGTATCTATCCTAGAACTAATTTTGAAACCAAACACTAAAGATCAGCCTTCAAACCTTATTTGGCAAGCTGAGTACTAAAGTTCTAATTTAATTTTAACTGTTTCAGCTGTGTGCACTAGGTTTCCTTTGCTCTGAAAGGATGAGCAAAACCAGATTTACTTTTTCAGATGTTTCACTTGTCCCTCAGATTAAAACATTTATTTTGTGGCATCTGTTTCCTCCTCAGGGGCCCAACAGCTTATCATTGAGTTCCACAAACTTCTCTTCACCCCCTAGAATGCAAAGCAGTAGCAACCGATTCTCAGGTGGCCTCTCAGGTATACATGCACCTTCTCCCAGACTTTTTATGACAGATCCATGGCTCAAATATCAAGGACTGTTAAATGAAGGACTCCAAAGGAGTGTGTGAGGCATCATTCTTTGCTGTCCACTTATTAATAGTTTGCTTTTTTTTCAGGTCCATCCCGGTACAATGACGGTCCGCCCAGATATTACAAATAAGAGATGCAACAAGTCTGTCTTCTCATCTTTCTGTCCTACATGCACAGGGGTCATTGTCCAGATGTTGATTTCATGTACTTTTGAAAAAAATATATATTTTCATGCACTGGGTTTTCAGTCGTTTGCTGTCCTTGTTTTAATTATGTTTATTTCTTCATAATATGGCAAGATTTATAACTTGGAAGGATTTACATGTCTGCTGTTGTATCCAGCAACTTTACCTGATCATTTTAGTTTAAGTTTCACGGCGATTAAAAGCTATTAATGGACATAAAGATATGTTTGTGGTTGATTTCATGTCCCCATCAAAGTATTTCCAGGTGCTGACGGATCCTCTAGGTTAGGAAGTTGTATTTGAGACTCTCCTTGTGCAGTATCGGACACAAATAACTAGCTCGATTGGTTTCTTTTCATCTTGGGTGCAGGTTCTGAAAGTTCCATCTTCCATCCAACAGGGATTTTTCCATTGGCAGTTGTATTTGGTGAATAAATAAACCAACAAAGTATTTCAGGATTTATTTTAAACAGTACAAATGATTTATGAACAGGAAGGTATTAGAAATGCAGAATCATGTTTCATGCAAGAAATGTTGCCATAAACAGAACTGGTCAAAAACTTGAATGAATGAATGAATGAATGAATGAAGCTTTGAACAGTCTCGCACAGCTCTGTCCACATTAGAGCGCTGTCTAAAAAAAATTGTCAAACTTATTTTGCCAAGATGTCCTCCATCTGCTTCATGGTAATGCACGTCAGAAGCACCTTCGTCCCCAGAAAGTCTTTCCCGTGGAGCCTCTGAGCCAGCGCAGCAAGCTTCTTTGACTTAAACTGAATCACGGCCTCACCGATGCCACTTCCCTCACTGTTGCGCAGTAACGCAATGTTGTCCTTCTTTATTTTGTACTTGCTGAAAAGGCTTTTGATTTGATCTTTCTGCACATCTGCCGGCATGTTTCTTATAAACAGGCAAGTCTTAGCTTCCAGGCCCATGTCCGCACCCAGTGACCCCTCAGAGGCATCGACTAGGCCAGATTTCCTCTTTAGATTTGGTTTCGTTCTTGGGTCTTTGGGCTTTAGATGATGCTTGAGACTTTTAAGATGCATTTTGCTCATCTTTTCTCTCATTGCCTCCTTTGTGATTGATGAGACCGTAATAGTATTGGAGCCTACGTGGCAGCCAGTGAGATTCATTGCATAGTCAAAATCTTCAGTTCGATTAAAAAGGAGAAAAGCAGTGTCTGTTCTGTTGCCTTCTTTGTCGAGCAGATGCAGTACATTTTTGTGTGGAATGGTTGCACATCCAAACAACTCTTTTATTTCAGTCTTGGTCATTGTTTTGGGCAGATTGCTTACCATAACAATGTACTCCACAGCTGGAGTTCCTGACTCACTGTCAACTTTTAGCTTTTTTGGTCCATTAGTTAGCAGCTGGTTGATGGACTTCCTCTTGGGGCGCAGTACAGAAGCAGATTTTTGCCTGTGGTTTACACTTTCTTTAAGAGGGTACTGGTGGCGTTCTTGTATCGCCTCAACATCAACAGCATCTTCACATTCCTGCAGCGCGCTATTCCATATCTTCTCACACGCTCCACGAACATCCACGCAGAAGGGGCCCAGTGATTGCTGGTTAAAGTTAAGAGCAGCACTTGCATCCTGCATTGTAGCAAACTTCACAAGGCAGCCATGGTTTAATCCCAACCTCACATTTACTATGGCTTCCTGTACAGTCAGCCCTCTGAAAAAATGGCAGATATCATCTTTTGTGGTTGAGGGTGGCAGACCAAAGAGCCTGACGTAGCCTGGCTGTGAGTTTAGAGTTTGCTCTGGTGTCCTCTCCTCTTTCCCTACAGCAGCAGGACTGTCTGCGATGAGGACATCTCTTTGGTGGGTTGGCTGAAGACCTTGGAGAACAGTACAAATCCCAAGAAGAAAGGCTGCACTGGGATCAAGAGATTGTGCATCTGAAGTCTGTATATCTGCAGTACTGTGATGAACATTCTGTGCCTTCACAGATAGATTTGAACTAGCACGACTAACTGGGTATGTAGAAGAAGGTGAAAGACTTGCAGTATTATCGCGAGGCCTCGTATTTGAACTCATGCGATTTACAGCTGCACGTGGTCGCAGTCTAACAGCATGGTGGGAGGCTTTCTTCTTCTCCTTTAAAACTGTCTCTAATCTATGCTCCAGCTCTTCCATCTTGCTTATGTGCAGAGTCACCTTAGAGCCTTTGAGTACATTTCCAGTCAGCCGCATGGCCAGCTGAGCCTCTCTTTCTGTGTTGAATGCAATAAAGGCCTCTTGGAGCCTTCCTCCCACAATGCACACTCCACCATCAGGAATTCGCACAGAGCCAAAGAAAGCCCGAATATCTTCAATACCCGCCTTGGCATCCAGACCTTTCAGTCGCAGGATTATGGTCATTTTGCTGCTACCAGGTCACCAAGTTATGAGATACCTTTAAAAAAAAGTGAGAGAGAAGGAAAACGGCTGAAATGAGACAAAATATGGGCTGTGTGTTAGCATACGACCACGAAACGCACATTCAGTGAGAACACGTGTCCTGCTGTTGGAAAGCAAAAGAGAAGGCGCAGGAAAAATGAGGAAAAACACGTTTTCTTCTTTCCTTGAAATCCGAACAAATACTCACCACAGCCACTCACAACAGATACTCGTTAAAAGCTGGCATGGCGGCCGTTGTCACTGCTGTAAACCCGACTAAACTTTTAGTCGTGGACCCATGCTTAAAATCTCTTTTGTCCCGCCTCTCCCGCTTAACCCCTTACCCCGTTGATTTTTTATAGACTTACCGCCACCTGCTGGAGGGGAGCGTAACTCCTGGGAGAACTGGTACATCACTGTACATCAAAAATAATCTGCATGACATTGCCCTCAGCTCTCTTTTTTCCAGTGTCCTCGTTGATTCAACACAATCATGTCCTGTGAGCCTAAACATATCCCCGTTTCTATGTGTGTGTTGTTGTTGTTTTTTCCAAATAAAATAAGAGCAAAAATGGTTTCAGCAAATTACTAAAGTGCAAATTATTAAATAAAATTAGTAATTTATCCATAAAAAGCTAGAAAAAAAACATACCTTGAGTGTTGGTTTCCTAAACTAAGAATTGATCCGTCATGAATTTGAAAATGAGTAAGTTTCAGTTATTTACCTGAACTCTCTTTGTAAGGCTTGTGCATCTCCTATCTGCTCTCCTGTTTTAAAGCGTTTCACTTAAATCTTTAGATTTTTAAAATCTTACTTGATCACTAAGAGGTGCGGTCTCTCCTCCCCTGAGGTCTATGCCGATATATTAACATACGTACTTTGTGTAAGGAAGTGGAAATGCAAGATGCAGCTGCAGATTATGTTTCCTGTCAAAAGTCCCGTATGACTCACATGTTAAAACCCAAACAAAAACAAGTAATTACTACTTTGCAATAGGTGTATTTTCTAAAATCTTGCTCTTCTGAAAAGCTGGTTAGATCTTCAGCTTGTGTTTATCAGTACCTTAAGCAGTGAAGGTTTTCAGTGTGCCTATTTGCAGTGAAATCGGTGAAAACACCCTTATTTATTTTATTTTAAACTACCCGCTGTGGTGGCCCCTTGTGAATAAAGGAGCAGATCAAAGTAACTTTATATTATTTAGAACAATGTAGGAGGCAGGTGTAAAAATTAAAGCTGAGTTTAAATACTTTGGGTTAACCATCCAAAGCAACAGACCGTGCACAAGAGAGGTAAAGAAGGGCGTCCAGACAGGGTGAAGTGGAGCAGCAAGTGTGAAAGGGGAGGTGGCAAGGTTTAGAAGACTGCAGTCAGACCTGCTATGGTTTATTGTACTTACAAAGGACAGGAGACCAGAGCTAAAGGTATTAACGTTTTCACTGGGAGGGATCGGACTGGACAGAATTCGAAACATTTACATTTAAGTACACATTTAAATAAAGTTACAATCAAATTAAAATATAGTTACATCTCATATATGAAGAAAATCCATTTTATGAATTTCTAATGGAGCTAAACTAATGGTCACATTAATACTAATTGATTTCCCCTAAAATAAAATAAAATAAAAAGTATTTTATATAGAAATCTTTTAAATTAATTTAAATGTTTTATTTCAGGTATGTTGTTTTTTTTTTTTTACTCATTTGCGTCATCACGTCATCACGTCGCATAAAGCACTGTGGGTAAAAAAGGGAAGAACGTTGTTTACCATGGCGACGGAGACGCTACAGTTTGTCGTTAACAGACACAAAGTGCCTGTAACGTTGTTTATTTTAATGTACATCGACGTCCTGCGGTGCCAGCCGTTCACCATCCCCTTCAGGACTCCATCAGACTGCGGCGCGGAGGAGTTTTTCGATATTTCGAGTTTGTCGTGTGTGAGGTGCGGTCCAAATCAGCGGCGGAGCACAACAGGTCGGTTAACCTCACCATCATCACACCGCATCACCGGAATCGAGCAAACGACGCCACTTTGAAAATAAAAGTGTCTTACCGTTAATCAAATAAAGTTTAAGTCTAACCACAAAGAAGCCAAAGTAAGCTAGGGTGCTCGGTGCAAAAATAATGAGCTCAGGAGCTAGCACGCTGCTGAGATAAAGAGGTATGCACGGAGTCTGTTTGACGTTAAGTAAAGTTAGACAGCAGGTTTGAGCTGAAATGTAAGTAATGCCGAACAAAGCTGATCACATGCAAATAATATTATTTCAAACAAGAGCACAAAGCAGCCAGGTGCGTTTGGAGAGCACAGGAGGACACAAGCACTGCTTTCAGAGGAGTCCTGCTTGCTGTAAGCCTTCTGACTTGTGATAATCTGAGAGGAAGCTAAATAGATGGCTCTTTTATAATTTATAATTCTCAAACTAATGACGGCTTCTGACATGAGCACCGTTCATGTTAGAAGCCTCCGTTTTCCCACAGTTACCGTTTGCTGTGTATTCTCAACTACTGTGGATTACTTTGATCATAAAGAAATCTTATTGTCAATTCAACCTTATTTTGTAACATATAGGTCTTCATTTTAGTTGTACTTCTTTTTCCTTCTTTCTTTTAGCTGCTCCCCTTAGGGGGTCACCAAAGCAGATCATCTACCGCCATCTCACTGTGTTCCTGCATCCTCCTCTGTCACACCAATCCTCTGCATGTCCTCTCCCATCAATAACCTCTGTGGTCTTCTTCTTTTTCTCTTACCCTGCGGCTCCACATTTGGCATTCTTTGTCAATTGTACCCACTATCCACCCTCTGTCCAAACCATCTCAGCCTTGCCTCACTAACTTTGTCTCCAACATTTTAGGTTGTAATTAAACTGTCTTAAATAAAAGATCCTGTTGCACACTTGATCCTAGATCCCAGATGGGCACGCTTCAGAAAGTGCCTGTGCTCATCTAATGCTTTCCCCAAACTTTATGGGTGTATGATATATGTATATGTGGAAAAGGTGACCATCGTTGTTTTTTTGTTGTTGTTGTTTGTTTTTTGTTTTTGTTTTTTTTTCTATTGTCAAATGGGAAAAGATGTAGTGATTAATTTTCTCTAGCCATTGCAGGAAACTAGAGGAAGAACAGCCTTCCTAAGAGCCCTCTTTTATACTCATTTGTCAGGCACTTCACCTGCTCTCTCTCCTCCCATTTTTTCCCCTTCTTTCTCTCCCTTTACCAAGCATGGCTTGCTTGTTGAGGCCCATCCCATTGTTTCTCCCGTTCTCTCTGACCTCTCACCCACATAATTTAAGGCAAATTCAAGCTCACTTAATCACGATAGTTACATTTTCTTTTTTTCTATGTTGTACACAAACATGATTTCTCATTAGCTCAATTACATATGATATCATGACACTTCAACTGCTTTACTTCTTTTCAGCTCTGTCACATGTGAATATACCTTTTGTCTTCATGACTCTGTGTTTATCAATTGCAACTTACTCAATATAATTCTTTTATTCAAAATCATGCATGATGGACCAGAGACTCACATTTCTCTGTCTTTTACACGCTGCCCGCTTAGTGCTCTCACTCGCATAGAGAGAGACAAGGACACACCGTAGTTGTAACAATGTACCCAGAATCTAGGCAAAAGTCAGGCATTAAAACCATTTTATTACTCAAACCACATTTTCTCATTCATCATATTGATCAGGTTTACTCTTGATTATGTTCTAGAAAGAATTAAGTAGGATTCCCTATTAGCAAAATTACATATGGATAAACTCTGTTTTAGCACTATGTATCACTTTAACCATAAAAAGACTGGATGTTAAGTCCTTTTATTCCACTTTTGATGGTGTTTCTCAATCTTTCACAAAATAAAAATACTTCAGATAGGGCAAAAACAGAGTTTATTCAATTCTAACCAGCTTGAAGGCCAATATTTATTATGATCACCTTTATTCTTTATCACACCGTGAACTTTCTTAGACCAACGTTCTCGTAATGTCTTAAGTACTCTTCAGGAAACGTTCTCCAGGCTTCTTTGAGGACATTTAAAGCTCTTCTTTGGATGTTTGCTGCTTCATCTTTGTCAAGATGAAGCAATGAGAAATGTTGAATGTTTTATTCCCTCTTTTTCCAAATCAGACACTGAAACCATTGAACCGAAAGTGTGATTCTTTTCCCACAAAGTGCCAGCAGCAGCAGCAGAAGCATTATAGAGTCACCACATAAATCAAATGTAAGAAGGAAAAAAAGAGCATAACAGGTAGTGCTTTCACTTTATTACACGATTGCCCAACACTTTAGTTTAACAATAACAAAAGTAACTTAACCGTGTAACTCCGGGAGCTGTACAATGTTATCATATACTAAAATTTAAAAACTGAAGAAATATTTTCTACCTGGGATGTTGTATCCTGTGTCGAGTTTGTAACCAGCTGTGAATCAGTGATTTCCACCCGCCGTTTGCTCTTCCTGTCATATGAAGTGAAGCTACCGAGTGCTACAGCACTTGGTTGAGTAATTTGTTTACTCTGTGTCGCACATCTCCAGCTGCTCGTATCTCCTCCTCCTGTGCCGTCACACCCTCTATGTACTCATGCAGTGTTTTTTTTGTTGTTTTTTTTTGCTTCACTTGATGAAACAAGTTTGTCGTTTCCAGCTTTAGTGGGGACAGTTTTCTTGCCTGTTTTTGCAAAACATGGAGGTTTTTGTTAACTAAAAATCGTCATCGGTAGCTCACACGTGGCTCTCGCTTTCAGGCACGTCTGGGTTCGTCTCCCGTTATAGACACCACAGAAAATAAATTAATGACATTGCTGTACCTGATGGTACTTCTGTGTTCCGAATTCCTTCAATTTTCACAAGTTCTTTGACACCACTGACTGAAATACCATTTGGTGGGGGGTTTTATGATTGAATGATTCATATGTGAATCATCTTAAAATTGTTGGGTATAAGGCATGGCTATTCAACTAAGAAGTTAGTTGGGCCAGATTTTCAAACAGAGGAGTTTATCTGGGCCAGATATTTTTTTGCCGCCAGTAAGCAGCAGATCATGATCAATTTCAAACCCACACAACTGTATTGAAAAACAAGTAATTTTTTTTATTCCTTTCCCCCCTGTAAATCTGGTGACCTCTCAAAAATGCACACCGAAAGATTCATTTATTTAAAAAAAACCATGGTAGTACAATTCCAGTTGTAAGATTATTAAACTCGCAATTAAACTGTACTTGCTGTTGTCACATCATACATTACAATGATAGTTTAATATATTTACATTACGGTGCATTGTGGGTTAAATATTGCTAGGCTACTAGGAGTGTTGCATTCACAGTCTACACTGCGCTATAGGAATTTTTAATTTTTTAAAATTAATTAATTAATTTTTTGCGTTTTCTGTGTTTCTGCCAGGACCACAGGCAGGCCCACTCGCAGGTTGCTTCTGGGCCGCATGTGGCCTGCGGGCCGCCATTTGAATAGGCTTGGTATAAGGATTACACTGAGAAAAACTGAAGAACTATTGTTCAAGGCAGCTTTTAAAAAAAACATTACAAGAAGATCTGGTTCCTTGGAAGCAAAATATAAAGAAATGAGGGGTGCCTCAAGACTTTTGCACAGTACTTAAATTAAGAGAGAACTAAACCACAGCAGATTATCTAGACTATGAAAACTGTCTGCTTTTAAAGGAATCCAGCATCAAGGACTTAGTTCTAACTTCTGATTCATACAGTGAGTGACGGGGTGGTTAGGGTTAATCTTTTCACACTCGAGTGTGTTTGCCCCTCCTGAACATCAGTGCAGTTATGCCATCACTTTCAAAGCCAACAAACAGTGCAACAAATTTCTGATGTAGATTATCAGTTTGACACTCAGTAATAATAATGGATTGGATTTATATAGCGCTTTTATAGGCACCCAAAGCGCTTTACAATTCCACTATTCATTCACTCTCGCATTCACACGCTGGTGGAGGCAGCTACAGGTGTAGCCACAGCTGCCTGGGGCAGTCCATTTGCTATATTGCGCCATCGGCCCCTCTGGCCAACACCAGTAGGAGGTAGGGTAAAGTGTCTTGCCTAAGGACACAACGACCAGGACAGAGCCCAGGGATTGAACCGGTGACCTTCCGGTTACAGATACGCTTCCCAACCCCCTGAGCCACGGCCAGGGTTATGACAAAATATGACAATCTGCTGCTCTGAATTGCTTTCATTTACTTAGCCGGGGTAGTTTTTATGCTCCAAATGTCTGCTGGCACTTGTTTGCTGCTGATTGAAGAGCTATGCATGGATCAGTGTGGGTTTAGAAGGATGCAGGATCAGTCTACTTAGGAGTGCTGGCAGTGAAAGTTGGATTCTCATTTCGTTGTAGTTTGGCCTACAGATAGCATTAAGCTTAGAGGGGAAGATAAATGTCATCCCCTTTTTTTCATTAAAAAAAAAAAGAAAACTCAGTAGAGGATGTGTAGATCAAAGCTTGTGAAATCACATCCTGTATCCTGTGTATTTGCTCTTTTTTCTGTTTGCAGAAACTGCAGAAACAATTCCTTTAGAAAGAACAAAAAAAGACTGAAGAACATGAGATACATGCAACTAAACCTGCCAATCAAGAAGGATGTGTGCCTGTCATTGTTTTGTGGCACATTGTGGCAGGGCCACTTCCTCGCTTGGTCTTTACTTGTAAAAAATAAAATAAAATAAAATTCAGATCATTTTGCATGAACACAGTTCACCTTCAAGAGGAGACACGAGTATGTCCTCCATCCACCATTTAGTTTGCCTCTCTAACACCACTAAAGAGCAATGTGATGATGACTTTTTGTATGTAGCATTTTGCTGGTTATTCTTTTGTTGCACCCTCTCTTTACATCTAGTATTTTTATTACTACTAGCAAAGAATGAGAGCCTGAGGTTTCAGAATCAGAAAACTTTACTGTCCATTTCAAAGCAGTAGAAGTTTGCCTTAACCTCCTAAGACCCAAACTCTTCCACAGCATGCATTTTTAATTTCTCTTTGATATTTGGTCATATTGGGGCCCAATGAACGTAAAAACAAAGAATTACCAGATTTTTTTTTTAAACTTATTTTTGTTTTTATGAAAAATAAGAGCCACATATGAGGATATTCGTTTGAAATTTTGATAGAACAGTAGCAGCATAATGTCCTCGTAAGTGGATATCAGGCCCTTGTAGAGCAAAATTGAGTATTTTGGTCTAAATAACCCAAAATGTGATGTCCACATATGTGGACGCCTGGTCCTAGGAGGTTAAATGTGGCTCTCAGTGTATACGAGTAAAACAGCAAAAAACCAAAAACAAATACAGCATAAACACCACATAAAAACACTGTTAAAACATTGTTTAAAACATTTTGGAGGGGTTGTCATTGCATTAATATCTCTGAGCTGAAAGCTACGCGACATATCCAGCGTTCCCTCAAAGTTTAAATTGGGTTTCTTACTGTTTTCAGGACTGAGCTGTGTCTGCCAGAGTGGGTACAAAACTGTTACCACTGATAAAGCGTCCATTTCTTGTGAGAAATGTCTCCCAAACAAACCGGTACGTATAGTCTTTCACTTTTATTTTGTTTTGTTTTTTTTTTAAATTTCATGTAAGATAGTTTGTATCTTAGGTTATGTGAGCTCTTACAGTGTTCTCTGTTTTTATTTACAGGGCGTCACAAAAGATGGGTTTGGTTGTATTCGCTGTCCAGGCGGCCTCAGTAATGACGGAAAGTGCCAGTGCCCCCCTGGTGATGTCCTGGGTGAGTCACTGGTAATAGGAATGCAGTACACAGTGGTACAGTGGTTGGTACTGTCATAGAAGAAGGTACTGGGTTTGAATCTGCCGTCCAGCTGGGGACCTTTCTGTGTGGAGTTTGTGTGTTCTTACTTTGCTTATGCAAGCTCTCTGTAGCTTCATCGCACAGCCTGAAGACATGAAATGTGAATGTGCATGGTTGTCTGTGACCCTGTGTTGGCAACCTGTGCAGAGGGAATCTCCCTCTCAAACTAATAAGCTAATAAATTGAATGAAAAACCGTAATAATTGTGCATTTGCTGCATGAAAGGTTGTTTTTGTTTTTCAGTGGAAAGAGATCTCAATGGAACCCTCTTGGAAGAGGCCAGGTGTGAAACATGCGATGAAGACAGTCCTGCTTTGTCGGTACCAAACAGGAATGGAGACAGGTATTTTGTCTGAATAAAATCTGCATATTTAAAGAGATTAATTAAGTACAGTCTCATTTCGTTCAGAGACTGTACTTTGAACGAAACAGATGATTTCACTGTTCCACTGTGGCACAGAAAGGCAGCATTAGAGTTTTTAAAATGTCCAATATTGATCCCAAAAAGATGATTCTGTTTATCTGGACGTAGCGTTCTTTTTGTATGCACAGACATTTGTTTTTACTCCTGCTAGTTCTGTCTGAGTTGTAGTAAAGTCTGCCTTGACTGCAGATCTTGCTTGTATGGTATGTGAGAAATGGAGTAATACCTAAAATTGCCTTTTAGGTGTGAGAGATGTCTGGCTGCCTACGTTAATACCTCTTGTGCATGTAAATCTCCTAACGTCCCGGTGAGTCCAGACAATCTTGACCCTTTTGACATCTTAAACATCCCACATCATTAAATTAAGAGGCTATAGGATTGCATCTGTGATTGTTTTGTGATTTATTTTTTTCTCTCTCCCCAGGGAGGAGGTTTATGTTTCCCTCCTGGTATCATCTCCACCAATCTCAATCCCACTGTCACTTATTCTCAGTTGGTGAGTCTCCTTCTCTCTGATTTCTTGGTAAATTTTTTGATGTTTTTTTTTTTTGTTCTTTTTTTCTTTGTCTTTTTTTTTTTTTTTTTTATAAACTCTGATCTGCTTTTTGCCTTGCAGAAGTTCAGTGTCCAGTCAGCCTGGTTCCTGGAAAACCTCTACTCCTCTTCCTCAGCTTGCCTTGTAAATCCAAGACCTTATGTATTTTATAAGTAATTCTTCATCTAAAATCATGGGAAGCAAGTTTAAGTCACATTCCAATATTGTCATAAACAATGTCCCTACTATGTCACTTGTCACAAGTCATTAGATTTTTTTTTTAAAGCCAACCCCTGAGGTGGCTTTTAAAATATGTGTAATGTGCTTTGTTACGAGTGCTGTGTGCCGGTATTATTCTGATGTATTTAGCAGTGCTGTGTAAACAAGTCGTGTTCCTACAGGGCTTCTCCAACCTGACGGCGTGTCAGGCTCTTGGAAACATGTGTGTGATGAACATGCACTCTTTCAGCAGTGCATCTACAGATGCCTGTGCACTCTTCAACAACATCTTCAGATTCAGGGCTGCTTTGAGCTCAACCCAAGGCATTTCTTACTGGTAATCATGTATAAATTATGCGACCTTTCTGTAAACGTGAATGAATCCTGTTGTAGTTTACCCTGAGTGAATGCTCACAACTCTTCAGGAGAGCTAATCTGCCGTGGCTTTATTACGGGGATGAACCAGGACTTGCCAGTCGCGTGCTTCAGACTGATCCTGTTCCAATTGGGTTTAGCTTCAGAGGTAAAAACAAGGTAAGTACTTGACTTTAAGCCTCTTTACATTAAAACAGAATAGTAATGAAAATAACTGTGAGAGAAAATGATAGCAGTACATAAACATCTTTTACACCTTAAATTAAGGTGTAAAATTTAAAAAGCTAAATGTTCTTTTAATTGACATTTTTGTTGTGTGTGTTTTTTGTCAGAACACAGACTTTAGACTGCTTGCTGCTGTCTACAATGTCAGAGGAGAGTTCCTCAGATGGGAGCAAGTGGGAGGACAAAATCTGCAGGTAAAACCCTTTGAATACTACTCTACAGCAGCGGTCCCCAACCCCCGGGCCTCGGACCGGTACTGGTCCGTGAGTCGTTTGGTACCGGGCCGCGAGAGTTGAGGCTCAGGTGTGAAATGTATAGTTTTCAGGGTTTTTATCGGTTTTCAGCGTTATTTTGTTATCGTTTTTATCGTTTACTTGGTTTTCCTTGGTCTTTTCGCGTGTGTTATGAATAAAAAACAATTTTTTTCGGTACCAGTACTAGTTTTATTTTGTTGTATTTATCCACGACACCTTAAAGGCCGGTCCATGAAAATATTGTCGAGCATAAACCGGTCCGTGGCGCAAAAAAGGTTGGGGACCGCTGCTCTACAGCACAGCCCCTTAGAAAATTAGACTTATTTGCAGAAGCTGTTTAAGAGCCAAATGAGTACAGTGAACTCACTGTACTCAAATGGCCTCCACAATCACCAGATATCAATCCAGTAGAGCGCTTTTGGGATGTGGTGGAACCAGAGATTCACATCATGTATTATCAGCCAATAAATTTGCAGCAACTGTGCGATGCTGTCATGTCAATATGGACCAAAATCTCTGCGGGATGATTCCAGCACCTTGTCAAATCTGTGCCATGAAGAATTAAGACTGTTTAAAGTGTCCAGTGGATGTAAATTGTAATTGTAAATTGGGACATTTTGTGAGTTTATTACTAATGAGAAAACGAAACAGTGAATATTCCCCTTTTCCCCTTTTAATGTTAGTTTTTGTTTATCTGTAAAGATGTCTAATTGTATTGCAGATTATTGTCTTGCGATGTATCGAGTGTAACAGAATCACTGTGTCATGATGTCATCCTTTACGTGAAGTATTCCGATAGTTTTGTTGACTTATTCTGTGATTCTTGCCTAACTAAAAGAGTTGGAGTTTTTCCGTGTTAAGCATGTTGTCGTCTTCCTGTCCTCGCTCTTTTAGCTTTGTCCACAGCCAAAAACCAAACGGGCAGCAGCCTTCAGCTTTGGGACAGCTTACAAAGAAAGTGTGAGTTTCTTTTATTTCACTTGACTCAGAGAAAGAATACAAACTCTCTAAAATGCTGAGTGGTAATATAAGCTGTCTGTGTGTGCGCAGTGTGTTCTCTCAGTAGCACAGCTGTTTGCCACCCACCCCGAACCATTGTTCTATGACGTCTTCCTGGACCTCGGTGGAGGAGAAAACACAAAACTTCTACCCCTGCCCACACTGATCCAGAACCAGCAATACAATGGACGATTCATCAACCAAGGTTGGATTTATATAGACTGTTGTGAAAAAGCATTTGCCCCCCACAAACACTTACATGTTTCCAATAATCAAACAAAAAATAATCAAACAAAGGAAGACAGAGTAAGTACAAAATTAAGTTTTTAAATGATGTCAGAATTTTTTTTTGTTCTCTTCTTCTGATTAAAATTTGTTTGATGACCTCAAACACGTAAGTGTGACAAATATGCAGCCAAAAAATAAGGAGGGGGGTAAATACTTTTTCACAGCTATAAGTGTGTTTTTGCTTGCATTTCTTTGACAAATGATTTTGTTTTTATACAGAGAGCATGAACAACTGGTACTTGTCTCGACGAATGTTTCTCGTCGACACCCTGAGCGGAAGAGAAAAGAGCACAAGTTCTCAGCCTAAAGTCATCCGTGTAGCCAGCAGTGTTAAAATAAGGTAGGCTCCCGCTGTGGAAATAAGGAAACTCATGTTTTTTATGAGTTCTTACTGATGGTTTCTCGTTTGGCTCTCGGCGAAGGCGGTCGCACTTTTTCCCTCCTCCTCCTTCCCCTTATCTTCCCTGCTTAGCCTCTTGTGTCCTTGTCCTGTCTTGTGTGTATTACTTTCCCTCGAACAGTCTCTCACTGTCGTTCTCTAAGACCTAAAAGAGAATTATGGATTTGATCAACTGGTCTCTGAATGCTATTGACACCCTTTTCTCAACGAGAAGTCTGGGCTCGGGAGAGCCCGAGTGCCCTGGAGGGACTTTCCCTGCCGGATACACGATGGACAGGTGGCAGAAATGGAGGCTCATGTGCCTGGCGGAACTGTCGATCGAGGACGCTGAAGATATCTACCTATTCGGAACCATGATAACAGGGTTCTTGCTGATCGGAGCTGGCTTGGCCCTGGCTTATCGGAGAATTAAGAGAGCGGAACCGGCTGTTCAACCCCCCCCAAGGCTGCCCGCTGGGATTGAAACGATGGGACGAGGCGCGACTTCTCACAACGAAAGCAGCATGGTTAAGACCTTGGAGACGCTTACAGCTGCTGTGAAGACTCAAAATAACACCATTGAGCGTATATTGGGATACATCAAGGAGAGGCCTGCTCAAAATGACATCTTTGAGCGAAAGTTGGATCACATCGCAGAACGGCTCACTGCAGTTGTGGGGTCTCAGAATCAAAAGAATGACAACACCACGGAACGGAAGTTTGATACCATCATGGGGAGGCTCGCGGTTCTCCAACGGGAGATTGAGAGACCAGTGTCGGAGTGTCCAAGGCTGGAGCCAAACAAAAACTCCCAGATAATGACTGTGTGTTGACTATTCTTCCCATTCCATGCAAGGCCACCTGGGTTGGCTGGCAGACTGTTTACTTAGCCTGATAGGGCGGAGGACACTGTCTCAGCTGAACTCTGGACACGCACACACATACACTTACACTGATAAACACGCACTCATCCCCCTCCCTTTCCAAACGCCTTTGATGCTTGTTTCCTGCGGGGGAACACGGCGGGTCTGTGTGCGGCGCTGGAATGGTAGCGCTGTGCAGGGCGGCTGCTGTGTTCGCTTCGGATTACTCCTCACCCCCCCACCCAATCCTGTGGCTTGTAATGTCTTTCACAAGTTGTGCTGTGGACATTTATGTGCTTTTTGTGCAGAGGAGTTTTTTTGTTTCCTGTTCTCATGCTGTCCTACCATGGAAGCACAGCATCAGTAGAGGTCTCTTTTTGTCCACTTGTACTTTCCCATTGTTGTGTATATTTCAGTGTTTTTTCTGTAACGCTACCGATCTCTGACTTGTATCCCCATTTAATGTCTGTGTTGTGTGTGTAAGGTCGGGGGGGTCCCATTTCACTGCAGGGCAACCTGCATGTGGCGAATAAAGCATTGATTGATTGATTGATTGATTGGTTTTGCTGGTATTGATGAGACGTGTTTGGTAGGTTTCAGTTGGTTCCACGAACCCAGGAAGGGAAGGTGTTCCCCCCTCTAATGACTGTGACCTACACAGATGTTCTCATCACGGATCTCAACACTCAAACTGTGGCTGTGAGTGGGTCGCACACTCGCACATTGTTGAGGACCTCCGACATCATTATGCTTCAGTTTAAAGCTTAATTTTGACGATTACACCTAATCCCTTGATCTCAGTTGTTAAGTTTGACTAAATTAGTTGATTTGTTTATCTCAAAGCAAGTTTTTGAGTGTTTGCACTGAATTAATTTGTGTTCTTCTAGACAACCTTTGCTGTAGAGTATGAGATGGATCAGAGTGAGGCTCGCTTAAAGACAGATGTGAGTAAAAGTTTGAAAGAAATGTTGATGAAACACAGGGGAGGAGTTCTTGTATGCAGCTGCTGTTACAGCAAAAAGCGATGCAGGATCAACTCTGATTTTTTTTTTCTTGCTTAGATTGCTCTGGGTGTGTTGGGTGGGGTGGCCGTGCTCTATTCCCTGCTGAAGACCATCAGCTGGAAGAGGAGGATTGCATCTTCCTTCATTGATCTGGAGGTCCTGTGCCTTTATCCTTTAATGTACTTCAGAACTATCTGTCGCTGTAACCACATGAAGTAATGTTGGTTTCTCCTGTCTTTCTTCAGACGATGGTGAAGTTTCTGTTGTTTTATGCTGGTGACCTGGCCAATGTTTTCTTTGCTGTCACTGTGGGAACTGGACTCTACTGGCTTATCTTTTACAAAGTATGTCTCATTCCCTTAAACAGCAGGTCTTTCTTTTATAGGATTATTTCTATTCTTGTGAGCTCTTTAATATGAATGTCAATGTCTCCTTTCTCTAGTTTTTTTTCCACTTCAGTCTTTTTGCATGGCTTTTAACAGCTTTTGTTTTCTTCTCTCCACTCTGTAGACATTAAAGGCAAGTCTTTTTCCTCCTCTACCTTTCCTTATCAGCACTGTTAATATTTAGATGTAGTGATTGCTGCTTTCTGGTACTTATTTGTGTCTGTGTCTGCTTAGGCCCAACAGTTTGTGTCAGTCCTGTTACCACTGCCGGCTCAGGAGGAGCAGTTTGTGACATACATCGGCTGCGCCTTTGCTCTAAAGGTTAGACACCAGCTGAGCAGATATAACAATGAGCAGTATCCTTGCTGAAAGCTAGATGGTAGGCTTCAATCTGGAATACTGAAAATGTGTTATTTGGTGTGATTGTATCCAAGGCTGTCCAGTTTCTCCATAAGCTGGCCCTGCAGGTTACGGTTGATATATTTCTCATCGACTGGGAGAGGCCACGAACTAAAACTAATAGATCTGTGCCAGGTATCAACATGCTTACTTTTAGCTTCATAAGTGGTAAATGACTAGTTGCTTAAAATAATTATCCACATTGACTACTGTTTCAGTGAGTGGCGAATCAAAACATGACACCTCGCCAGTCAGCATCTGGAGGACTTACTTTGTGGCCAATGAATGGAATGAGATTCAGACAATCCGCAAGATCAGTCCGACTTTTCAGATCATGACTGTGCTTTTCTTCCTTGAGGTAAATCTCCCACAATTATGGCCCTTTTGTTCATTTTGCAGCTTTTGCTACATCTCAAATTCTTGTTGCTGACATGCCATCCTGTCTTATCTAGGTGCTGGGCTTCTCAAACCTGGCCTTGAGGGACCCCTGGTCAAATTTACAGCGATCTCCCGAAGAATACACCCCCTCATACAGCCTGACACTGCGCTATGGTGTGGCAGCCACGCTGTGGCTCTGCATTGGGCTTCTGCAGGTGCACAGCCTCCATTTGCTCACTTAACTTTTCTTTCCTTCACATCCATTCTCACCTCATTCTTTCCTAAGGTATCAGTGAAATGTACCCCTTTGAACCCCTTAAAAGATGTCCTTTAAACCCTACAGGTGATTTTCTTCACTGTGTTTTATGCACACTTTGTGGAGGACAAAATCCGTCAGTTTGTAGATCTCTGCTCAGTCAGTAATGTAAGTAGCGGGCATTGCATGAAGCCATTTTTCTGTTTTTATGGCCTGGATAAACATTTTTTTTGTGTTTGTTTCCGTGCAGATTTCTGTGTTTATCTTATCATATCGCTGCTTTGGATACTACATTCATGGCCGTTCGGTTCATGGACATGCAGATACAAACATGGAGGAAATGAACAACAATTTGAGAAGAGAAGCCGTATGTACCCCAACAGGCTTTTAGTCTACCTCTCACTAGTGTTTTCAGCTGACTTACATGCTTTTTTTAAATTTATTTTTTTTAAGGAGTCACTGTGTGCTCAGAGGGGTTTACTCCCCAACACAGAAGTCCAGACCTTTCAGGTGTCTCTTACCAGCCGTCTGGGGATGCAGTATAAAAAAATACAGGAATCAATCAGCAGGGTAAGTCCTGACCACAGTCATGTCTGCACCTCAGCTATGAATGTTCTGTTTAATGGTACTGTTAGTCTGCAGACTGATCAGTACAGCTGCCTATCCCTCTAATAAGAGAGTAAAAGTGTTTAAAGCAGTTGTCTGAACGGAACTTGTTAAACATATGTACTCTACCAGTAATGACAGACAGCCATGGAAAAGCTGCTCTGATGTTTACATTTATTTGGCTTCTTTTCTTTGCATCACAAATATCACTGCACAGTCTTGTAGTAGAAATTGGTATTACACAAATCATATAAAATGTGGTTCCCGGGGTTTAAAAGTGAAGCCAACACAGAAGTACTTTAAGCTTGCATTCTTTTGTAAGGCCACCAGGGGGTGACAGATGTGGTTGTAAAAAGTTTATGTAAAATAGACCCTCTGTTCAAATCTTCCTAAACACTTTCCTGTTCACTGTTAAGGTCTCAGTCACTGACTTCAGGTCATACTGACTAAAACATTCAGTCTGTTTTGTATCTTTGAGTCATTCTAAGTTTCAGGAAGGGTGTTTTAGCATTGACGGTGAGCTGGAAATGACAAGTCGTTAACCAATGAGCATCAGATTTAATGGTCAGACCCATCCCCACTCGCCACATCTGGTTTCAAAACACCAAGATGGCAACAGGACTCCCCAAACAAGTGGGCGACATCATGGTAGCTACACCCATGTTTTATACTGTCTGTGGTGTTGCACTAAACTATCACACGGACTAATTTTAGCTTCAGGTCTTGTCTTTGCAGTACAACTCATAAACATTTTGGATATGAAAATGTTTATGAGTGGGACGATCGTGGCTCAAGAGTTAGGAGTTCGCCTTGTAATCGGAAGGTTGCCGGTTCGAGCCCTGGCTCAGACAGTCTCGGTCGTTGTGTCCTTAGGCAAGACACTTCACCTGTTGCCTACTGGTGGTGGTCAGAGGGCCCGGTGGCGCCAGTGTCCGGCAGCCTCGCCTCTGTCAGTGCGCCCCAGGGTGGCTGTGGCTACAACGTAGCTTGCCATCACCAGTGTGTGAATGTGTGTGTGAATGGGTGGATGACTGGATATGTAAAGCGCTTTGAGGTCCTTAGGGACTATTAAAAGCGCTATATAAATACAGGCCATTTACCATATGAAGTCAAAGCAGTGGTTTTCTTGGGGGGGGGGTTCTCAGAGCTTTTATCAGTTTGGTAACTTTTATTCATAAGTGCCTTTAAAGGAGTTGATTGTGTCTTGTCCTCCAGAGGAACCAGCCATCACGACTAACAGACGCATCCACGCTCAGCTCGCTCGAGCCGCACTTCAAAGCTTACCAGGCCATGAACCACTTCCTGGGATGTGTTATTGACCATGTTAGTACAAACACTCAAGAATAAACTCACTCAGCAAACTAAAAGCAGCAGAGTTTGATCTGACCTGATTCTAGTAAAACAGTTTGCTTATTTCTGTCTTATGTCGTATCATTTGAAAAGGCCCACTCTGACATGGACTACATAGTGAAGGACAAGCTGATGTTTGAGAGTGTCATAGGGATGGAGTTTCTTGAACCCACTGAGAAGAGCATCTTTTACAATGGTGATGGTCTGGGCCAGAGTACATTTCAGTTTGTTTGTCTCCACCTACGTGTGTGTACATGATGTCTGTTTGCACTTCTCGTGGCAGATGAGGCGCACACTTTTAGTAACATGCTGTATTATGGAAACGAGGCCACACTGCTGATCTTTGACACCTTGTTCTTCTGTGTCGTCGACCTTGGATCCCAGAGCTTTGTGCTTGCAGCTGTGCTTACATACGTGCAGCAAGTGGTCAGTATTCGTTGTCCGTACTGCATGTTCTCAGCACCGCCTAAAAAGTACTCGCAGTAATCAACCTTCTCGTTCTTTACAGATATTTCGCTTTTTGCGTAACAGTTTGGGAAGGAGGAACCTCGCCAACAAGACTCTGGTGGATGAGAGGTTCCTAATTTAAAATTCGTTGCTAGATAGTTGATATCATCTTTGTTAATTACCTGCATTTCTTTCACAGATGTTTACTGTTTACAGATTCTGTCCTTTTTGCACTTATTTTAATAAGTGGTTCTGTAATAAGTGTTTTTTACTGCTGATTTTGATGTAAATATTCAAATTTTTTGACATATTTTTGATGTTTTTGTATTGATTAAATGTTTTTTATGATATGATAATCATCCTGTTCTGACATTTTTTTTAATTAAATTTTATTATATTTTTTAGGTAAAGAATAGTAGCGTATCCAGTAGCTCTATAAACAAAGGATGATGTACATGCTCATATTCTTATGAACCCAATATTATTTATAACACAATATATTTAACATCTCTGGGTATGTTGGTGGATTCTTGTTGACAGTAAGCAACGCTATTACATGTCACCACTGGATTTTAGATGAATCAAACATGCTCATAGATTTAAAAAAATCAGTCTCCTTATTTTATTCCATAAGAAATATGTGTTTGGGGGGGGGGGGTTTCTTTTGCTTATATATATGTAAATCCAAACAGAATTTTAATTGTATAAAGGAAGGTTCCTGACTGAAGCTAGAAAAACACTGGCCAGCATGAAAAAGTTATAATCTTTTATTTTTATTTCTCTCTGTCTTGGTTTTCTTTCTTGACTGTGTGCCTTTTAATGCAGATGCTTTACTGAAATACCTCTGGCTCTGTTACCTCAGGCATACTGGGGAATGTTCTCATTACTTTTTGCTGTTGCATATTCCAAATCCGGCACACTACCAGTGCACTGTTCATGCTACCATAGTATGGTATTGCATTAGTACACATGGTGTTACATCTGTGAAGACACCATCAATGATGAACGGTGTAACTCCTACAAAGAGGTTTGGTGCATTGAAAAAAAAATTTGGGAAATATTTCAGCAAGGTAATGCTTAACTGCACTGCATGATTTACAGTATGGTGGTTCCATAGATTAACTGACTAACCTGGCCTGCCTGGATTCCAGACTTGTGAAGACATTAGAACACCTCCAAGCTGCTGAACTCAAGAAAAAATATTAATAATTTTCTTTCAATAGTACAGAAACTGGGCTCATTAATACACAAAGTGTTCTTAAAAGAAGAAGCATTGCAGTGCGGTGCTAAATAGACCGAATCCTATTTTTTTTAAAACGTCTTGCTGACATCAAATTTAAATCCATCCATAGCCCAACCAAGGTAGCCCATCTGCTTCAAGTTTCAACATACCATAGATTATCATCTGTATACCTGCATAACGTGTGGTTATTTGAGTTACTGTTGTCTTCCTATCAGCTCAAACCGGACTGCCCAGTCTCCTGTGACATCAACAAGGCATTTTCACCTAGTGAACTGGATGTTTTCTGTTTTTCGGACCACTCTCTGTGAAACCCGGAGAAGTGTGGCACCAACCATTCTACTTTCAAAGTCACTTAAATCACTGTTCATCCCCACTCTGATGCTCCATTTGAACTTCAGCAGTTCGTTTTGATCATGTCTACATGCCTAGATGCATTGAGTTGCTGCCACTTGATTGCCTGAGTGGATATTTAGAAGGATAAGAGGAACAGATGTACTTAACAAATCTTTTTTTTTTTCTGGTTTATTTTAAGACTATTTTATTCTTCAAATGACAAATTGTAAATTCAGAAACAAAATAAAAAATTATAAATGTACAGATTATAAAATTGTTTATTAAATTTTAAAATTTACATATACTAAAAACTAAAAAGCGGATCGCTTTTCTTGGGTCACAGCAGTTCTGATCCTATCTAGAAGCGGGGCTTTAAAAAGCACATCCTGACTTTGTGCATGTGGTTATGCTTCTACGTCATCACGTCTGCTAGCCCTTAGCCAATCAGAGTTCACTCCACCGGGTGGCGCTCCCGAATGATACACAGAGGGGTCGGCGTTAAGCCATGAGCTCAAATAACTTCTTTACATCCGCTGGTTGAGGTAAGCCACAACTTTGCACCTCGTTTGAACTTTTCACTCTTGCAGGTTAAGATGCGTTGAAGTCCGGAGGATTTTTCCCGGGTGTAGTCGCGTCTTATGTAAGCAAACAGTATCCAGTTTGGTGGGTGTAACCTGGACACCACTAGCAGCCGTTAGCATGAATTTGGCTACTGTACCCATTTAACTAACCTCGTTTGACAGCTTTCCTGTTCCTATTTTATTGTCATGTTGTGGCTCTGAGACTACGCTTCCATGTTTTTAGTCGGGCTCCTCCAATACTGGCTGGTTGGTTTACAGACCTGCTTTGCAACTAGCAAGGAAAGGCTAGTGATGACAACAAACATGGCAACTTTGTTGCAGAGATCCGAGCTGGGACGGGCCCTCAGTGGTCTGTGTGCCTCACACATAGTTTGGGTTTTCTCCATATGGGGTCAGCCTGCAAGACGCCGTCACTGTAAGGAGTACGTTTTTACCCGAGCATCCATCACCTTTGTTGCTCCATCACTGTCCGCACACTTTAAGAGTTTTTCCACATTTTGATGGTCTGTAGATATAACAGGCGAAACATAGAGCGGAAACGTCTTTTTAGGAGCTGGTAATTTTATTTTTACAGTTCTGACACTATTTTACTTCCGTAATACAGGTCTTTTTTTCCCCCCTTTCTTTTCTTTTTTAGACTAGTGGAAAGAAAACGCTCAAAGTACACATTTGCTTGTTTATTCTATTAAGGTTTGACTGCTGGAAGTGTATGCACACTGCCTTATTTGCATGTCTGGATATGTAGCTTCTTACCATTTTAAATACATAAAGGTATCTGACTGTTTTCAGAATCAGCTGAGGAAGTTTCATATCTGTTGGTTTCTCTTTTCACCCTGTTCTCGTGACTCGTCTTAAATTATTAAATGAGGGCAGATTTTATGAACAGTTGCAGTGAGGATCCGGTTTACTGGGTCATCCTGACCAGTCATTTAGATTCAAGAACTAAATGTCAGGGGCGAGTTGCTGCCAGAGCTATTTTTAACAGTCAGTGTGCAGAGTTGCTGACCTATAGAGAAGAGTGCAGAGTACAACTCACGCCAGATGTCGTCTCCAGTGGCACTATCTCTAATCCAGGTTTTTCTCAATACTTCAGGACAGAAATGGTTAAACCTTGTCAAACTATATAAACGAAACTAAAACACTTTCTATTATTCCTGAAGGAGGCTCTACACTGCCCCTATCTGAGATTATGGGACATAATCACTGTAACAATATCTTTGAGGGTTGACATTTCTTCTCTAAATATTCAACACAGTGTTCATGCAAATTTAATTTATGAATAAGAGCAATTTTGTTGAGAGTACACGCTCACCAGAGCTACTTTATTAGGTACACATTGCTAGTGCTGGTTTGGACCTCCTTTTTGCCTTCAGAACTGTCTTAACTCTTTGTGGCACAGATTCAACAAGGTGCCTGAAACATTTGTCAGAGATTTTGGTCCATATTGACACAGTGGCATTAGACTATTACTGCAGATTGGTCAGCTGCACATCTATGATCTGAATCTCTGGTTTCACCACATCAAAAATTGCTCAATTTGATTGAGATCTGTTGACTGTGAAGGCTATTTGAGTGCAGTGAACGTGGTGTGTTATCCTGCTGGAGGCAGCCATCAGAAGATGGTACGCTGTGGTCATAAAGGGATGCATATGATCAGCAACAATACTCGAGTAGGTTGTGGCGCTTTATCAATGTTCATGTGGTACTAAAGGGTCCAAAGTGTGCAAAAAAAATAACAAAAAAAAACAACAACATCCCCCACACCACAAGGATTAATACAAGGCACCATGAGTCTGTGTGAATTTTTCAGTTTCCTGTTACTAGCTGACAGAAGGGACACTTGGTGTGGTCTTCTGTTGCTGTAGCCCATCTGCTTCAAGGTTTGATATATTTCGTGCATGCAGAGATGCTCTTCTGCATACCTTAGTTATTATTTGAGTTACTGTTGCCTTCCGATCAGCTTAAAGCAGTCTGGTGATTCTCTACTGACCTCTGGCATTGATGCCTTTTCACCCACTTACTTTTTCACCTACTTTTTTCAGACCTTTGGCTGTAAGCCCTAGATATGTCTGTTTGGTAGAATCCCAGTAGATCTGTAGTTTCTGAAATACTCAAAACCATCCCTTTGGCACCATCAACCATGCCACATATAAAGTCACTAAAATCACAGTTTTTCCCCATTCTTATGCTTGTGAGTTGCTGCCATGTGATTGTCTGATTGAATAGTTGTACCTAATAAAGTGACCAGCCTCATAAATGTTTTTACTTCAAATTGAGGCTTTGTGGTCCTGCACTACTGTGACACATTATGCAGCAAGGACCTTCTGTTTGTCTCTCTTTCTCTATTGTTTCAAACTAGGGCTGCCACAAACGATTATTTTGATAGTCGACTAGTCACAGATTATTTTTGCGATTAGTCGACTAATCAGATCATCATCCATTAGACGTACAGCTTATTGCACCAGCAGCATCTGCTCTTATATAACTATCATTAGCTTACAGCTTTAAGTGTTTAAGGTATGTGCTAACTAAAAATAAAGACAAGATGGTAGTTTATTAAATTTTAATGAAATTTGCAGATTGTTTCGGTGAAGTTTAATAAACTCCTTGCTATCTAAAATATAACGGGACGCCGGAGTATATTCTCGAGCATCTCACACTTCTGATAATCAGTTGTCTTCTTGACGTTTATTCAGCTGTGTAAAAACTATAACTTTAATGTCAGCCAAACCGATTTACTCAGGAACAAATAAAATACAAAAAAAAAGCCAAACAATAACATTTTAAGTTATCTAAGTGACTTATATTACATGTTTAACCTGAGTAGCGAAAGACCATGGTGGGTTTGAAACCGATTTGCCGGGAGTCCGGTGTTCTCACGGGCTTTAGTGAGCCTTGCCCCCGGCTAGCTATCAAGCTAGTGGGTAGCAGAGGTCTCGGAAAGCGTCGGAGCGCTTTTGAAAATATGTGGTGTCTTGATAAACTGAGCAGATATTTGAGGTTTACACAGCTACATTCTCGCCTAAAAATATGTTAAAAGTTTATTTTGTGACCCAGAAAGAATAATAAGAGTAATATTAAAACTAACTAGCTGCTGCCATTGTTGGAAACTGAGCTGGGCTGCGCTATGAATTCTGGGCAGTGCTGCCATCTTCTGTTTCAGTCCGTTATTACACTCTTAAATTCAGTCGTAGACTATTTTGATTGTCGACGTAATTGTGACTAGTCGACTAATCGTGGCAGCCCTATTTCAAACAATGAAGGACTTGTTCATCCAGTATGTAGTTGGTCAGCATGCTGTGTGTTTAAGCGCTAAAGAAATGGCGATACAGAGATCACAACTATTTAAAGATCCCCTCCTCAACACAAGTATTCCTGAGCACAGAAGTATTCATGTATTTTTTTACTGAATTTAACCATATATTGCTATTCCATCGCTGCCACTCATCTTTACATGGATCCCTTACTTTGACCTATTCTGTTTCACAGTAATGTTGGGCTCAATAAAGTTTCCAGTACAGCAAGCAGTCAATCAACAGCCCAACATTTAACCAGCGAACTGATTTAATCTGAATTGCCCACAGGCAAAATATGTGAATGGTCACTGCAGGAGTCAGGTTTAAAGGATTTGTCTGAACATTAACTTTCAAGTATCATGTCGGCAGTTACTGTGGAAAAACTGTTTTTACGTTATTCTGTCATAAAGCTTACGACCAGCTGCAAAATCTCGTCACATCATCCCAGTTTGTTTGCACATTGTTTGCTTAATGGTCTATGCCAGGGACACTCTGCCCCTCTGCTGATGAATGAAGCTTAAAAAAAAAAAGGACCTCCATCTGCCTCTCTCTGACTGCTGTACCTCTTCAATAGGTGTGGTTACATCAGCACTGCAGAGTGTGTGTGTGTGCGTGCGCGCCTGCCTGCCTGCAGGGTACCGTCAGCCATGCCTGTGACATCTCAGCTGCTCAGGGCTTTGCCTCGCTCCAAGGTCTTGGCCTCCAGTCTGTTACCATGCCAACAACACCAGTTCCAGTTTGGGCCTGTAGCTCACCTACCTGCCTCAAGAAAGTCGGCTCACATGTGGCAACGACGCCAGCCATCAAGAAGTTACCAGACATCCTCAGTTCTCCACAGCTACATCCTCACCCCTCCGCAGGTCAACTCCATTCTCAAAGCCAACGAGTACAGCTTTAAGGTTTGTTGGGTTGTAGATAAAATGCATTTTGCCATCCGTAGTAGCATTGCTGTAGTTTACTATTCATGCTGTAATCCCAGGTGCCAGAGTTTGATGGGAAAAATGTGTCTTCGGTGATGGGTTTCGAAAGTAATCAGCTGCCAGCCAACGCTCCCATCGAAGATCGCCGCAGCGCAGCCACGTGCCTGCAGACGCGAGGGATGCTGCTCGGCGTGTTCGACGGCCACGCTGGCTGCGCCTGTGCACAGGTAAACTGAGACACTTAGCCTGCGTGTCATTTTAACTGGTTATCTTACTTTTCTCCAGCAGCGTAGCTTGGACTCAAACTCAAACCTTACTACTTTTTCTTTCTTGTTTTTCTTGGCAGACCCTCATTTTCTTCATCAAACTTTATCCAGAAAGTTGATTATTTAGCTCGTATTGAATTTAATATTGAAAGAAAACGCTCAGACATGTCAGATTGAGTAAAAAACCTCATAATTGTCGATAATTTGTGGTCTATTTTTCCTCAGTGACATTTATTGTCACTAGCTCTGACACAGTTATCCTGCATAGCATTTTAACCGATTAGCTTTCTTTGCTCTAAAGGCGTAGCTTGCAAATCCAAACGATTGTGATTTAATTTTTTTGGTGCAAACTAACAATGTGTAAATATTTCATTTTGTGCAAATATTTGAAAGGTTGCACAGCTGTTGGGGCACGATGCACCTTTCTGTGTTATGTTTGCCACTGTGTGTCTTTATGCAATTGTACTGTTTCCTGTGCAACAAACTCTTCTCTGCAGGCGCTGAGTGAGAGGTTGTTTTACTACATAGCAGTGTCACTGCTGCCCCACAACACTCTATGTGAGCTTGAGGCAGCGGTGGAGGCCGGCAGGGCTCTCAGTCCCATCTTGCAGTGGCACAAACACCCCAACGACTACTTCAGTAGGGAGGCTCAGAGGCTCTACTTCAACAGCCTTCGAACCTACTGGCAGGAATTAATCGATCTAACCAGGTGAGGAATGTGAAAGTCAGCAGAGTACACACTTCTACGTCTAAAGGCCACTGTGTTTAAAAAAAAACAAAGAAACAAACAAAGAACCCCCCCACCCCGGGCGTTTTGTATTAAAATGAGAGCAATTAGTTTCTCAAACTTTCTCAAGCAGCCTCTGCTGGACTCAGCTCAGCGTTTGCCTCACAAATGTGTGTTCATTGCATGGGTTTTCACTGGGTACGTCTAATCAGATCATCACACAGCAGCAGCTAAGTGCATTTAGGCTTGTAGACATGGTCAAGACGACCGCCCAGTGGTGTCAGCTAGTAACAGAAAACTGAGGATGCAGTTTGCATGGGTTCACCAAAACTGGACAAAAGAAGCTTTCCTTGTCTGATGAGTCTCAAATTCTGCTGTGACATTTTGGATGACAGGGTCTGAATTTGGTGTAAACAACATGAAAGCACAGATCCATCCTGCTGTGTATCAGCGGTTCAGGCTGCTGGTGGTGTAATAGTATAGGGGAAATGTTCTTGGCACAGTTTGGCCCCCTTAGCATGAACATCATTTTGCAGCCTACCCTAGGAGTCGTAGTGGCCTGCATCTTCTGTTGTCTTCAAGGTGTACCTAATAAAATGTCCAGTTAATGTATGATGTTTACAAATGCATTCTTTGTCTTTTGGCCTTTCCAGTATGTCAAAAGCATTAGTAGACAGTCATCTGTTCTGATTCACAGAAGTGTAATTTTTCTCCCCAGTGTTTGGCCTTGGCAAACATTTCCTTCTTTCTCATTTTGTTTTCATCTTTACCTGGTAGCAGCACACCCACACCAACATAGGCCTGTGTGTTGTTTTCCAGTAGTGCTGTTTTTGGTCTCTGTTCTCGACCTGTGCCTCCTGCTTTATCCGATTCACTCAAGTGTTCTCCCTGTTTTCAGCCCTGGTGACGTTCCAGACACCCGCGAGGCGTTGCTGAATGCCTTCAAGAGGCTCGACAATGATATTTCACTGGAAGCTCAGGTATGAACTGTAAAAAATCCAAGGTGTGCCTTGTGAACATGCTAATACAGTTTGGTGTGACTAGTTTATGTTCCAAGTTTTACTTTAAGGAGGCAAACTTAGGAGCTCTGAATTAACTCCCAAGTGAGAGCCTGAGTGTCATCGACTCATTTTATCATTAGAGTAATTTCTGGCCTTTTATCATCTCCCTGATTTACTTTCCATGTCTGACATTATTGCAGCTTCATTATGAAACTTGCAGTGGTTATTATTGCAGTTGTAGCCCAGGGCAGTCCTCCTCATAGTGTGCCCGCATGCAGTGTAAGCTGATATCGGCTGAGCACAAATTCAGAATATCACAGACATGTTAGCCTGATTTAAATTGTGCCAAGACTTGAGTTCAGTTTGACACATTAAGCCACATATTGAATAACATTTCTCCACAGCAGCAATGCCAAAAAATGTGAGCATCCAAATTTAAACTTTTATGGCTCAAAGGGGAGCTTGTGTGTCAGTGCCTGCCTGTCTAGTAAGCACAGTCCTTTCCTGCTTTATTTTGCTCTGCAGGTTGGAGACCCAAATGCTTTTTTGCACTACTGGGTTCTGAGAGTGGCCTTTTCTGGAGCAACAGCCTGTGTGGCTCACATTGATGGACCAGACCTGTATGAACAATAAATGCATGGTTTAATGCATTATAGCAACATTAAAGGGATGAAATTGATTTTTTGTAACGTTGTCTCTTTGTTTCTGAAGCTTTATAGCCAATGCAGGAGACGCTCGGGCAGTTTTGGGTGTCCAAGAGGAGGATGGTTCATTCAGCGCTCACACATTCTCCAATGACCACAACGCCCAGAATGAGAGCGAGGTGGCTCGGATACGGAGCGAACACCCTCCATCAGAGAGAAAAACGGTCATCCGTCAGGTACTGCACTCGTTAATCTGCTCACTGTGATTGTTTTTACAACCTTTATTAAAACCTCGCCACCATATTTTTCTTCTTTGTCAGGAGCGGCTGCTCGGCTTGCTCATGCCTTTCCGTGCGTTCGGGGATGTGAAGTTCAAGTGGAGCATTGAGCTGCAGAAGCGCGTCTTGGAGTCCGGACCTGATCAGCTTCACGAAAATGAGCATACCAAGTTTATCCCCCCGAACTATCACACCCCTCCTTACTTGACCGCTGAGCCCGAGATCACGTATCACAAGCTGAGGCCACAGGATCGCTTCCTGGTAAGATGCAGCGGCGGTGCTGTCACCCATCCATCCATTCTCTTTTGCTTATCCAGTTCAGGAGCTGGAGCCTATGCCGGCTGTCACAGATGCAGGGTAAACCCTGGACAGGTTCCCGGCCTGTCAGTTAACCTAACCCCCGCTGCTGTGTCATACAAAATACATACAATGTGTTTTACATCAGGACATTTATTTCCTGGCAGTCTTATCGTTTTTCCACATCTGTCCCAAAAATATACTGCCCTTCGACATTTTGAAAACTTGTATGTCTACAGTCACGATGATCAATGCAACATCATCCCCATTCTTAATAAAGCTCTCATTCTTCACCGGTTAAAGGGCCCAGCATTAGTTGATTTAAAGCCCCGCATAAATTCGAGACGTAGGAACTGATCCAAAGAGCTGAACCTGGACATTTATTCTATTTATAAAATTAAACACATTATCAATCTGGGGTCTATTTTTTTTATGTCAATAGGCTGAATAATGTCAGATTTTATGAGTCACATCTAATTAACTCTGAGAACTGAATAATGTGCTCTGAATCCTGATGTTTGTACCATTGTTCTCCTCAAAATAGGCATCCATCCTCCAGATGTACCTTTTTTCATTGCATGTAAAAGGAGAGTGGGCTGTGCTACTTATTTAATTAAAAAGAAAATATCAGGGTTTCTAAGAAAGCTCTTCTTTTGAGGAATTATCTAGCTAATGCATGCTGTGTGACCTTTTCAAACAAAGACTGTATTTATGAAGAAATAATTAGGTTTAGATGACTTATTCCCAGTGCCAGTATTTTCCCAAACGAATGAATAATGTTAGCTACAGCTCCCATGCCGGCTTCAGTTACTACACTTGAATGTTTTCTGACTTAAAGTTGTGGTTTTAAGTGTAAATACATTCATCTTGGGCATGAATCTCATTGTGATTTTGGTCTTTTAATGATTTCTTTCGGTAGATTATATATACAATTATATGACTCTTCTCTCGGCAGGTGATTGGCTCTGATGGCCTTTGGGAGACCCTCCACAGGCAGGAAGTGATTCGTATCGTCGGGGAGTATTTGACTGGGGTCCACCAGCATCAGCCGCTCAAAGTCGGAGGATACAGGGTGACCTTGGGACAAATGCAGGGGCTGCTCGAGGAGCGAAAGGCTCGTGCGTCCTCAGCATTCGAAGATCAGAACGCCGCCACCCACCTAATGCGCCACGCGGTGGGAAACAACGAGTTTGGCACAGTGGACCACGAGAGGCTGTCAAAGATGCTGTCACTGCCAGAGGAGCTGGCTCGCATGTACCGCGATGACATCACCATCATCATCACGCAGTTTAACCCTCATGTGATTGGAGCACAGAGACAGGAAGGCCAGTCATGAGCTGCTCATTAGCCATGTAACACTGATCACACACACACACACACACACACACACACAGCAGATCTGTATCTAAGCACACCGAGGACAAACCGGCCATATTCAGTGTCTGTCCGCCGTCAAATATCATTGTTTTAACACTATATAAAGAGTGTATTTGTTTGTATGCAGTGCTGCGGTTTCTTATGAAGATGTCAGCTAAAAACTGGATGACGTTTCTTATAACGTGTTATTTATGCTGCCGCTCGTTGCCATTTTCGTGTACACTTCTCTTTGTAATAAGACACTGTTACAAACTGAAAATCTAGAAACTTCCAAAAAGGGTAAAGGATGTGGGAGTGGCTTAAAAAGCAAAGAGCCTTTTAGCAACAGGGCTGACTCCACCTGTTGTTCTATTATGGATTTTAAATAGGCTGTGCCCCGACTGCAGCGTGCTCTCGTTTTTGGCTACAAGCAGGATGCAGTCATTTCTCTTTGTAGTTTGTTTCTGAGGGACTGTTGTTACGACCTGGGCTGATTCATCGACTTGTTTTTACCCTGTGACATTGTATGAGATGTTCTTGGTGAATCTAAACACAGATGCTTTGTTCTGTGTTTACAGTGAGATCTACTCCACTGATTTCAGAGTGTTAAGGTGTTCACATTGATGTCCACGTCCAATGTGGAGGTAAATACTCTAGAATGTAGGCTACAAGCCAACTCTTAAACCTCATACGGCTCAAAATAAAGTTGAGGGCTCACAGTTTAAGTTAGAGAGAAGTCATTCTGTTACAAATAGAAACTAGGGAGGAAGGAGCTTGTAGTTTGAGTGCTCGCTGCTCTCATTAAAGGCTTAACTTGGGAAGAAGAGTTGTTTTTTCATCCTTAAGGTCACAAACTGGAAAGGTCAGGAACTGGTGACATAAGTGATCGTTTTCACTTTGAATCCAGTGTACTTTCACACAGAGCAATGACAAAAGCACCTCACTGAAGATCTGAGCTGTATGAGTACACTGATATTTACCTTATTCTCCGTATGTAATGCTGCTTTGTATCCTCTGATAATAGAGGATCAAAGTCAGACTTCCTGTTAATGAGCACCTTAATGCACACACTGACGTTTTTCTTTTTTTGACCTTGAGTTTCTTTTCCAAATATTGAAGGGTTTAAAAACCATATACATATGACAGGTCATTTATAGTGTAACAGGTTGTTACAGATTGGAAGTTTATCATTCATGTGATTAATAAGAATCAAAGCAGCAAACCAACCCCTCCTGTTACTTAGAAATCAGGGTTGTGGTTGTTGAATGAGCAGAATGTACATTTGAAAGAAGCTGTTTGAATAGTAAATATTATTTATTCAGCTTTTGGAGTATGTGACACATCATTTCTGTTGTATGTATAAATTTTAACTTATGTGGGTTGAGTTTTGTATATGGAATGCTTTAATAAAACGCCAAATACAGAAATCCTGGTACTGTTCGGTTTGTTTTGGGTTATACAAAGAAGGCCACCAGAATAGTGCTTCAGCCAGGAAGGTTCTGACCTTCAAACACCTGGAAGGTCAGTGTGCCTCAGGTGTGTCGTCACTATACACACAGGTAGGTTAAATGTTACATGTGGCGCAGTGCTCACGGGACAGTTGGAGCTTTACTTTGTTTGCTGCCACTAGGTGGTGCTGCTGCACCAAACAGGCCAAGTGTCAAAAAGAGGCCAGAGGAGGTTGAACTACAACACAAACCTGTCGCTACGCTGTCGTCGGACATTTGTGCTACAGCTGTGTCCTATAAGTTAACAGATACACTTGGGCCAGCTTCAGTAGAGACACCAGTTCAATTGCTCGTTAATGCAAATATTTAATCAGCTGATCATGAATCAGCAACTTCATTGCATTTAGGCATGTAGACACATCAGGGTGCTCTGCTGTAGTTGGAATGATAATGACCCCGCCTCCAGGGTACAACACGCTGTGTGACTGGGTCGTGAACATTGCAGCATGGCTTGTGTCATCGAACCCTGATGTACAATTGTCCAGGAGCAGCTGTTGCTCTCACCCCCAGCTTCTGCCAGAGAGGTTTCTTCCTGTTAAAAGGGAGTTTTTCCTTCCCACTGTCACCAAGTGCTTACTCGCATGGAGTCATCTGATTGTGTGTGTCTGATCTGTCTTTACCTTTCAATATAAAGGACTTTGAGGAGACTGTTGTTCTGAACGGGTGTTTCAACTGAACTGCTATGTCACAAAGAGTCAGTGAGAGATGAATGCCTTACTGTATAAGCATTTTATTTCATTGTTGCGCTCACACTCAGTGGGTGTCTGGAAGAACTCGTGCGCATAGGTGACATTAGCCACTTTACTGGAAATAAACACCTCTGCGCATTTTGGTCAGTCACACACGTTGCTTCCGCTGCTCCAAGGACGTTATTTCCAGATTAGTGTGTAAATGATGAGTGAGTGCCTTTGTTTTACAGAAATTATAATGCAAATCACCCTTCATAATAAAACTGACTCACCAGAGTGCAGTATTACAACAGAGCCAAGCAATTAAATCAATCCTATCCAGCACTAAGAGCGGCAACAGCTTCACTTATAATCTTTATGCATTTGTTGTCATGGAGCTAGATTAGAAATGAATGAAATGTTGAAGCAGGAAGCAGGTGAACTTCTGTTCGGGGCTTGTAAAGAAATAAAGGAGAAACTTGCACTTACATATGTATGTATGGAATACCCACACAGACATTTTTATTAACTTCTTTGGCAGCAGATATTCATACTTTGCGGTACTTTGAATGTTTTCATACACATATAGTTGATTTATTAGACAGCTGGCATCATACTAAAGTTGATTTTATGTTTGATTTAGGCTTATGGAATAAATGTGCAGAACAAATAAGCTGATTTAAGTGGGAACACATCAATATAATTCTATATTAGGGGAAAAAGGCTCCTCTTGTAGAGTAGGGACTTTAACATGTGTGTGTGGGTGGGTGTGTGCTGATGGTGAGGCTTGATATCCAGAGGTGGTCATCATCATTCACACCGTTAGGTCCAACTGTCTGCCCCTCCACCTCGTCTCCTCTGTACCTCAACATTTGAACTTCTCCCCCCAGCTCTGTATGAGTGTGTGTGTTTGTGTGTGAGCCATGTGTGTGTGTGTTGTGGAAAGTGTTGCTGGGATACCGACAAGGAGAGAGTGCAGACATAAACACTGAAAAGGGTCCACGCTAAGTTCATCCTCATCAGCATGAAAGATGAAGCTCAGCCCACTCCCCCGTTTGGATTTTGGTATCTGCAACAGGCTGTTCGATGACTCACACACACAAAAACATGGCACATGGATCGGAGGGATACAATATTCATGGCAGCACATGTGATCCCCACCTTCAGCTCTCACATGTAAGTATTGTGCTTGTTCGGACCACTTTGTGTTGCATAAAAGCTAAAAAAGAAATCATGCCATGCCCCTTTCAGCACCGTCAACAATCTGCGTCTCCCACTGACAAAGAGATGAGTCAGAGCATCGCTCTCTGAGGCAGCATCGTGGCCTTGACTGCTCAGCGGCAGATGAGCAGGAAGGAGGATGGGGGACGCAACAGTACAAGCAGAGCAATCCCAACCCCGGGCTTCCACAGGACAGAGATACTGTATAGCACACATACTGTACCTTACGTCACCCATCACCTGCTGCACCACATGTCTGCCCTGATGTGTAGGGGGAAAAAAACGATGGCGTGAAAACCAAAGTGGTCCCCAGTTTTTGTCGTTTATTGAGAAACAGAGCAGTAAACGAACTTTACAAAAAAAAAAAAAAAAAAGTTGTTCGTGACACAAGTGATCTGTTTGAGTTTGATGTTAAACAACGTTTAATGGTTAGCTGTTACAGTCAAGGTAGAGAAGAGAGTAACACACAAAGTGCCTGGGCCCAAAAAATATATATAATTAAATGGTGGGAGATGATGAAATAGCTAATGAACCGGCCAGAGTCTGGTAGTGAAATCATAATATATTTATTCAACAAATGAGTGATTAGCATGGGACCACCTAACAGATTAATTAAGGGATGCACAGCATTTGTTAATAATGTTCATGTTGTAAATATAATAAAATAAGCTAAAGTAGATGTGCGAGGACTCATTTGAGTTTCAGGCCTGGAGTATTTTACCACAGATATTTTATGGGTCAGTGTACCTGTCCTATCTTATTTAATAGGCAGGTGAGAATTTAAATCTAAATAATCCCAAGTTGTGTTTGTAGTCTAGTCTGGTTTTAAGAATCTAAGTTATAATTAAGATAAGGACCGAGCAGGAAGACTGGTTTAAGGCTCTGGTTGGAGAATTTTCCTCCTATCTCAAACATTGTACACACTGTTGATCTCTTGGAGGCTAATTTCTGATTTGTGTTACTGGCACATATAAATAAGAGACTCGGAAGCCATCTGCGTCGTGTCTACATCATGGCATTCCTCTCGTCCCCTTCGGCCTGGGCTTTTCTTTGGCTCTTTTTGTTGATGCGTTTGATCACTACAACGAACACGATAACTGCGAAAGGAGGAGACATAAAACAGAAGTCAGTCACTGGAACACAAAACTTCACACTGACACTGTTGGACAGTCTAACGGTTTGTGTGAAACTTGGTTTCATCAGATAACAGATTTATTTTGGGGCTTGTTAGAATTACCGCAGAATCCCAGAATGCCAGCCAGGATCCCAATGGTGGGTCCCATTCCATAACTGAGCGCCGCTCCTTCTGGTGCAATGTAGCAGTAGCCCAGCTCTGTGCAGTTACATACTTTCACTGTGAAGGAGACAAAATGTAAAGTAAAGTATGACGGGCCAGCTGATTACACTAAAATATCATCAACTTTTCCTTATTTTGTTCCTAACTTTTAGCTTTCTATCAGCAGCCTATGATGAACTGGGTGATTTACTGGATACAGCACTAAACTGGGCACTGATGCAGATAATCAGTTATGGTAAAAAGAAAAAACACCCAGATTAAACTCTAAATTAAGATTTTAGAAATCAGGAAATAATAAAAAAAAAGACTATACAGGTCTCATTTAGCATGTTAAATGTAAAAGTAAAAGAAGTGTGGCTTGTTTGGAAGGGCTTTCAGCAGAAAGCCTCTTCTTTCTACTAAGAACATGGCAGCACAGATCAGGCTTGCAAAGTTCCATCTGAACAAACCACAACTAATTTATTTCACGTTTCAGCGTTTACAGGGTTAAGAGAGCTGTGCTTGAACATATTCCTGCAAACCTTAATAAACTGAAGCAACTTTGTAAAGAAGAGTGGATGAAATCCTTCCACAATGACATGAAGTTATTGGTGCTAAAAACTCTTTTACAGCGTGTTAAATCAAAGGGTTAACTTAGTTTTTCACACACTCTTTCTGCATTTTGGTGTAGATTATGTGGAATAATTAATGAACATGTTGCGTGATTTTGGATTTTCCTGATTTTTTTTAAAACCTTATAAGAACTACATTTTTTTATGTCCTGGTGTGTAAAACCTTAGAAGGGATGCCTTTCTTGCCGTGACTGTAGAATATTGCCAGAAGTAAGGCTTACAAATGTGACTCACCCTCAAATGCCTGTGGGACTCCCACACCTGCTTTGTCTTTAACGGTAATGGGAAGTGAGAAGGTTTTATCTTGAGTTGGTGGTTTCTTCAGTTTCAGTTCAGCTGTTGTACCTGTGTGACACACAAAGAAAAACACATAAAATGTTCTAAGCTGAACACAGAAACGTGCGTCTTTACATCTTAGTTTGATGTTTTTCTTGTTACATTACAGATGTAAGCGTACCGTCAACTTGGTTCAGCTCCCAGTTGGGAGATTTCCCAGTTTTGGTGCCAAAGCTGAAAGTGAACGGCTGGGAGAAAGGGTCGCTGTCTGAGTCTTCGGCCTTTATGAGAACAGGTTTGGGATTCTTCATGCAGATGAAGGCCTGTGTCTCCATCAGTTTGGGGACGTTGTCGTTCACGTCCAACAGCCTTACATGCAGGTCATGCTCAGTGGCCTTCTCCGGGTTGGCTTCAGAGGGAATATCAGAGAGTATGAAAAATGTGGTCTCACCCACAACTAGTTTGTTTTATAAAGGCGAGCAGCGGTCAGTATTTAATGGTCAAAAGCCTTAAACACATGAAGATCTACAGGAGCTTCTGAAAGGTAATGAAAATGTTTGTATGCAGAAGTTTCTTATTCTGTTTCAAACTATTTTAGCCGATATGTCTCACACTGTGTGGCCTATAAAGGAAAAGCTGTAGAGCAGCGTCTTTTCTCACCCTTTTCGAAGGCAGTGACAGTGACTTTGAACGAGTCCACCTTCTCTCTGTCCAGTTTTTCTTTGGTCCTGATCTCTCCTGTGGCAGCATCCAACTCCAGCCAGCCTTGAGTGTCACCATCCAGCTTATATCTGCACACAAACACAATAATCGGTCTGGCACAGTCAATGATGAAGCGCACACTGAGCTGGTGGCCAGGGGAAACATCGGTAGTCAAAACGAATCAATGGTCTGTTTTCTGTACATGTGGTAGTCAGAGAAGAGGATAATTCAAACTAGCAGTCAGTGCTCAACAAGGCCAAAGCCATCAATGCGCTGCATGTGGTGTATCCAGCCACTTCATGCATCAGCTAAGAGGAAGATTAGGATCAGTTAAGGGAAAACATTTTTGAAAAGCAATGCATTGTGTGAAAGAAGTGAAACTTTGTTTTTTAGACCACGCTTTGTGGAGGAAGTTTATTAAAGTAAAGTCAGGAATTCTCTCAGCTGCTTCTGTTCTACAAAGTTTCACAAAACTGAAATATACACTATATTGCCAAAGGTATTCACTCATCCATCCAAATAATTGAATTCAGGTGTTCCGATCACTTCCGTGGCCACGGGTATAAAATCAAGCACTGACTGCATGCAAACTGTTTCTACAAACATTTTTTGAAAGAGTGGGTCGCTCTCAGGAGTTCAGTGAATTCCAGCGTGGTACCGTGCTAAGATCCCACTACCAAATTTTCCACAGTCAGCTGTTAGTGATATTAACGTTGGGAATAAGAGCAATGCAATTACAGAGCCAGGACAGACGATGTTGAGGTGCATAGTGCACATTGTTCACCAACTTTCTGCAGAGTTAGTTGCAGACCCCCAAACTTCATGTGGCCTTCAGATTATCTCAAGAACAGTGCAAAGAGAGCTTCGTGTAATGGATTTGGCAGTGCCCAAGAGAACAGTACTTGTCTGACTGCATTGGGCCAATGTGTGAGCTTTTTTTGCAGGAGTTGCGCTTTTAGTTCTAATGAAGGAACTTTTAATGCTTCAGCATACCAACACATTTTGAACAATTTCATGCTCCCAACTTTGTGGGAACAGTTTGGGGATGGCCCTGTCCTGTTCCAAAATGGTTGCACACCAGTACACAAAGCAAGGTCCATAAAGATGTGGATGAGTGAGGCTGGTGTGGAAGAACTTGACTGGCCTGCACAGTCCTGACTTCAACCTGATCCCAAGAACACCTTTGGGGTGAATTACAGTGGAAACTGTGAGGCAGGCCTTCTTATCCAAAATCAATGTCTGACCTCACAAATTCCCTGTAAACACTTGTTTCCCAGACAAGCTAAAGCTGTTACAGCTGCAAAGGGTGGGCTGACATCATATTAAACCCTATCAATTAAGAATGGGATGTCACTCAAGTTCATTTGAGTATGACGGCTGATGAGTGAATACTTTTGGGAATACAGTGTAATTGGGATAGATTTACTCCACCTTAAAGGCCAAAAAATTGCAACACAAGTTTTGACTTAAAATGTTACACATACCTTAACCCCTGGCATTAGGTAGAGGGGCATTACCCTTAGCTGTATCTTCCTGTACACTGTGTATATTTCCTGTATTATGTAGCAGCTTTCACTAAATCTTTAAACAGCTACAACTTTTTAAGTACTTAGGACCCAGACACTGAGCAGTCACTGGTGTGTTTACCCGATCTCTTTGCCCTCTGGGTCCTTTGCATGCACAGTGAGCAGCACGGATCCTTTGGTGATGTTTTCATATATGGTCACATCCAGGATGTCCATGCTGAACTTTGGAGCCTCGTCTACATCGATGACCGACACAGAGAAAAAGGCGGTGGACTCGCTGCCATACTTGAGACTTTCCATCAGCGGCTCTGGGTTACGAGCATCAATCTGGAGCCTGTAACTGGGAGAGGTCTCAAAGTCCAGAGGCTGTTAGGAAGGAGGAGAAAAAAAGGTTTTAGAGGAACCACAAAAGAAAAGAGAGGCAGAGATGATGATGAAAGTTTACAACAGAGTGTTGAAAAGCACTAAAATCCAAATGAGTTTATATGGACATGCAGGTTTAGGGGTAAACGAGGATCATTTACTATGGCCATAAAATCATATATGACCAAACTCTAATGTTGCTGTTACATGCATGATGACTACTAGCTTCAGCTCTTTCATTTTCAACAATTATAAGCAAAAATATAAAAAAGATACAAAGACAACAAAAAACTCCATCATGAGAATTTAATAATCTGAACTATTTAAAAGGGACCAGAAATGTTGGAGCAGCTACTTAAAGATCAAAGTTTGCAAGAAATGAAACAGAGAGAATGGAGATCACCACCTTAGCCAGAACCAGATAACCAACACCTTTGCCGTCGGTTTCCACGGCAAAGACGTCGTCGGTGTTTCCTTCAGAGATGATGAACTGGATCTCCGAGCTGCCGGTGTCTGGGTCGTCATTATCTGTCGCTTTGATGGTCAGAAGTGTGTGTCCCAGAGGAGTGTCCTCTGCCAGAGTCTCGTTGCCGTACTGCATACGGACACAGAAACAGACACAGTAACAATGCCAGCCAGTCAGAATGAGGAACAAGAGCCAGCGTTCGAAAGGTTCCCATACTTACATCATTCTTCTCAAACTTGGGCAGCTCATCATTGACGTCAATGACCTTGACGACAACCTTACAATTTGTGCTGAATTCTGTGAGAGAAAAGCCATAAAAACTTCATCCAAAGTTAAAAACGTTAACTAAACTCAGCCTACAGGTGTGCTTTCATACAGTATGTTACCTGTGTCACTGACTCGGACATTGAGGTTGTAGACCGCATTTTCCCTTCGCCGCAGCAAGTGCAGTGTACGAATTGTTCCAGAAGATTCGTCGATGGAGAAGGTTTTGGAGGCGGTGGGTGGATTTTGGGACAAGATGGTGTAAGTCAAAACAGAATTCAGTGTCCCTTCTTTATCGCTATCATGAGCCAGCAGCTCTCCTACGAGGCCACCTGGAATAAGGAGATGCAGTGAGAATCCCTCACGTCTGTCATGAAACTTCGAAAAAACTTTTTTACAAATTGGAAATATTCTTGAATTCAACAGGCTGCCTGTGGCTGAAGAAACCACCACCTATATGGATGCTGCGCACCTCGACGGAGGCATCCTTACCTACAGGCTCATTCTCCTGGAACTCAAACACAGTCTCCTCATCGCACACAGGTGCGTTGTCATTCACATCGTCCACCAACACGTAAATCTCCATGGGTGGATCCACTTCGTTGTCATTTTCATCCTTTGCGAGCACCACCAGGATGAACTGGAAACGGAACCAACTGAAGCTCAAGAAAAACTCCTAGAAGTGCGTCTTTATTTTTATATAACTTATTGAACAAATGTGTTATCTACCCTCTCTTTGCTTTCTCTGTCCAGCTTCTCTGTCACCATTATTTCTCCATTTTGTGTGATCTCAAAGGGGAATTTCAGCTCTCGCTCCTTCTGGACCAGTACGTATCTGGCATCAGGGTCATTAGACTGGACCTGGATGGAGAGAGAGAGACAGGCAGGGTCCCAGACTAGGATGGTCAGCTGATGGATAAAGATGAGATGCAGTTAGGAGTATGAATATATGAATCTCAGCACACCTTAGCAATGGTTAGTGGGTATGTTTCCTCTAAGTTTTCTCTAATGCGTATGGGTCCGGGATTCTTCCACAGGTTTTGCTGCACAGCAATCTGGACTCTGCTGTTTCCACTTAGTGCATTCTGCGAAGCTCCTTCCAGGTCCTGCACGCGCACAAACAGGGTGTAGTCTGGGTCTTCCAGGGGGTCCAAGTTTTGCCGTCTCATCTCTGACACCACAAGTGGAGAATAAATATTTCAATTTGAACCAAGGAGTTTTTCTTTGGGGTAAAACTCACTAAAACATTCCAGCAAATCTCTTATTCTGAAAAGCTGAGTCCGATGGACGCGACTAAACCTCTCTCCAACTGAACTCATCAACTCAGCACCCAGCGCTAATTGCTGACAGCAACTTCTTCATTACAGTCTGTTTATCTACATTAACACAATCCTTCAATCTGCACCATCATATGCTCCGACTTTAAAGTGCACCATCAAAGCCCAGATGTTGTTGTCTATGTTCTTATTATTCTTCGTCCTTCATCGTGAAATTTCTCCACTGTTGCAGCTGCAACTCAAGCTTATTTTCAATATTAATTGTTTGGATGAGTATTTGCTCCATTAAACTGTTCATCTTGACTATAAAACGTCTGAAAATTGTGTGAGATTATGCCCAGATCTTGTTAACTGACAGCGTTAACTGTTCAGCTTTACTGACGACTCCTTTGGAAACAAACCTGCTCTCTGCACACAGGTGAAGAAGGGGTTGTGTTCGTAGGGGACCTCCTGCACCGAACAGTAGTCATCGAACTTTCTCTTCAGAGTTTCAATGCTCCGATCTTCTCCCCTGGCATACTGGATGCCCTCCCTTGCCTTTAGCAGCTGCTGCCCTGTTAAAACAACACACACGCATCAAACACCAGCGAGCATGCTCACACACATCGCAGACGCGCTTCAGGTGATCTAGGAGGGGAAACAAACTCCTAATTGAACTCAAAGTAATCAGTGATGAGCATCACGCGACACATTTAGGCAACCTGCCTTCAATCAGCATTAATCTTGAGTACACAAGATGATCTGCCAGATTACAGGCAGAGACGGTGGCCACAGATTAAAGACTTTTCCACGGATGCCACACAGAGTTCTGTGCTTCAATGGCTGGCTTCAGGTCTCTGTGCTACCCAACGTTATTATTGTAATCTAAAACTAAACTAAAATTAGATGTGAAAAAACCCAAACATTTTATTTAACTGTGAAAAAAATTAAAAACCAACTGAAACGATTTTGTAAACTTGGAAAACTTACTAAAATATATATATTATGACCTAAAACCATTAAAATAGTGGTAAGTGAAGAAGTGTGCAGAGGTTATAATAAATATATATTTAAATCTCCCTGTATGAACCGGTCATATATACACATGTCAGGTGTGCAGAGGAAATGTCCTCACTTGTTAATTTGGTAAAATTTGTATCACAAACTGCCTGATGAGGATTCGATGGATGTTTTTATTGAGGTTTGGATGTTTACAACCCTGTGAGTTGACTGCTTTTAAAAATGCTCTTTATATTGTAATATCTAAGTTGATTTTCCAAAATCTTGCCTCTGGTATTTGCTATAAATAATAAAGTAATAAAGACGAAATTAACACTGAAACTAATAAAAATTAAACAAAAATGAAACATTTTAAAAAACAATAAAAAATAAGGTAAAATCATAAAACCCAATCTGGAAACCAAAAAGTCAAAATGAAATCAAAATAAATACTAGAAGCACAAATCCCCCCTGAAGCTGTTCTAAAACAATATGAAGACATCGCCTGGTTGTGGCTTCACTGTGATGTCGTAGTGCTTCTTACTGAAGAAATAAAAGGCGTGTTGTGCAGCTCTCTTCGTGCTCTTTCACATGATATATGACTCAATATTGTTTCTTGAATTTTCTTTCAAGCTTAACTTTGACCTTGGGTGCTAACAATGAAGGTCAAGGTCAAATGCTTAACCAACCCAGATACTGACCTAGTAAACTGTTGTTAAACTTGAAAAAAACAAAACAATGGGTAATGTAAGGATTTTCCTGATTTTCACATTTTGTGTGACCTTCACCTGATTTTCACTAAAATCAGATCAGCTCGAGCTGTTATTGGTATTTACCATCACACTGAATGATAATCGTAAAACTGTGGATGCTGCACTGCTAACACACAGACTGATTACATACTGCTTCCCTCTCCGGGGGGAGAACTGTGAGAACTTTGGTGCTACCTTGCTCTGTGGTGGAGATCTCTCCAGTGTCGGGGTTGATCTGAAACAGCTTTGTGTCTCGTATGCTGGGGATCTCGCTGACCAGGCTGTATCTCAGACGAGCGTTTGGAGTCTCCGGGTCATCCTGATCCGTCGCAAACACTCGGGTAAATGGGACAGCTAGAGCCACACAGAAAACTTACGTTAAAGTCATAGAGACAGGTATGGTGACTCACACTGTCTACTTAAAGAAATACTGCTTAACCCACATGCATAGAAGGAATCCTTTAAAGGGTTCTCTGAAAACAAATACAGTGGTGCACGCTTTATCCTTTGAGCTACACATTAGCTGCACTTTAATTTAACACCAAACATTTTACTATGTACTCAAATTAATGGTTGTAGGGTGGCTGGAGCCAGCTGCCATTAGCAGAGAGGCGGGGTACACTATTGGCAATATGTCACATGACCAATACAGAGAAACAGTTGCACCTATGGGCCAATTAACTTAACCAAACTAACTGCATTTCTTTGAACTGTGGAAGGAAGCCGGAGTACTTGGTGAGATCAAGCAAATCTACACAGAAAGGTCAGATGCAGGATTCAAACCCAGGACCTACTTGCTGTGAGGTGCTACCGCCACGCCACACTACTGTCCCAAAACTCTTTCATTTTTGACTTACGTTTAAAACTCAAATGTGTAGATCTAAACAAACTTGGTGTCACAGCTTGAGTTTAAGGTCCCAGGTTTGAGCAGAAAGCATTCAGTGGCAAAATGAAAAAGATCAAACATCCACTGTGATGAATGCCCGACTGCACTGAAGACCTCTGCAAGCTGATTTTCACAATCAAGTAAAATTAAAGCCTCAAAGGGGAGAAATGAAGCTCTAATTCTTTTATCTGCTTTGAAAAATCACTCTTATTAAAATGAATAGCACATGTAATTTGCAGGTTATGGACTAAAACATGCAAACTCCTTAAATCACGTGTACTCTTCAGCATAAAGGTTTACTTAAAAAAGATGAAAGTGTTGAAATCAACAGGGGGCACCTGTTATTACTGCCCGTGATGAACTAGACGTAAGGCCACCTGTTCTTTCATAAGTACTTTAAAAAAGATCGAGCGAGCAAGGATAAAAAATTAAAATATGCAAAGCAAAAATGTCACAACAGGTAGAAGTGTGCACAACCTGCTGGCGTATTCTCCCGAACCACAGCTGTGTAGACACTCTGGTTGAAGTACGGTGCTTTGTTGTTGACATCCAAAACATTTATGGTCACATAAATCGGACCCTCCACCACTTCTTCATCTGCCAGTGCCTCCACCTGTGCACAAACATGAGTTTTTATGCACGAGTGTGTGTCCCGTGTGCCTAATGCAATGTGAGCACGGTTTTCCATGTGTTTGAATAAAGATATCGTGTTACCATGATAATGTAGTGCTCCTCTCGCGACCAGTCCAGAGGTTGTTCCAGATAAAGCCACCCATCCTTTGAAATACTAATGTCTTGCCCACCTTCTCCACTCAGCCTGAAGTTATTAACATGTAGATCTGTCACCTGAAACTAAGGAGTGAAAGAAGCAGACGAGAAAAATCAGGACACTTTGACCACAAAAACCAGGTCTGTTCATCGCTTCTTGAGTTTCATTTGATCTCAGACAAAAAAGTGGTAACTTTTTTAGTGAACAAAAAGGGGAAAACACCATAACTTCCTTAAAAGATCACACACTTGACAGTTAATCTGAGTATGACTGCAAGTTTCTGATTGGCACGCATTAATGGAAGAAGTACTCTTCTGCATTTTAAGCCAGTATATAAATACAACATATTCAAATACAAACACAAGGATGTGCTGTAAAAACCCCACTGAAGTAAAAGTGCACAACAGTAAAAGTGATAAATGTTAAATGTTTATATTAATGTATCACCGCTAAGTAACATCCAGCTGCTGTTGCCATTGGTCCAGTGGTTTCCAGATCAGAGGCTACACTAAAAGAATGGGGTGTTTAGAAATATCTCTATTTTTAAAAGAAGTATGTATCTTTTTTCAAACTGAAATAACATTAAAATTAACCAAAAACTCACACAAAATGCCTAAAATGATAAAATGATTCATGGAAACATTAATCGTGAAGCATTACTGGGGTATCTGTAAAGGAGTACAGAGCCCCACTTTCAGCAGCCTTTACCATCAGCATGTTACTCAATGAAAATTCATTGCATTTGGGCACCGCTACAGCTCACCTGGCTGAACAGATGACTCATATGCCAAAAGGTTGCTGAGTTCTGGGTCTGATTCTGACCCAAACCGTTTCCTGTGAGTCAGACCCCCCACCTGCTCTCTAAAAAAGTCTAATCGATCTAAATCCCATCCGATTACATTAGTGCGTCTGAAGACAGCTGTAGCTAGTAAATGTAAAAATGATTTAACTTTGCCACGTCATTCTCTCTGTAAACATGATAGCTCGAAAAGTTTTTAATGAATTTGGATAAAACATCATAGGGATATAGATTTGGGTCATGTTAACGATCAGTTAAAATCTGGCTTACATCCACCAAGGTCTTCAAGGTCATCTTGAGATTTAATGATCAAAAATTGACAAAAAATATTATTTTCACAAGTGTGGTGTGTTGTGTCAACATATAGAAAGCACTGTATAAAGATTTCAAATATAATGACACATTTGACCTCTGACCTCTCCTTAAAGGTAAATGGACTGATCTGAAGGTCAAAGTGATAATAATGCAGAGCTGTTTATAACTATGTTTCTTACTGCCATTGTTTGTCTTGATGACAAGGTATACAGGGCACATAGAGAATGAAATATGGGCATTCTAAATATCAGATTAATGTGGACCTTTGACCTCTCATTTCACATCTGCCCTTCTTTAAGGTTCACTCCATAATGCGCTAAAGAAAGTGTTTGATGAGAAAGAGAAGAAGCTGCCTAGTTATCTAGAAATAAATTGTAGTGTAATATTGTATAACAAGCTCAGGTTATTCATGTCTAGTTATTTAAATCAATACCTATTATCCATAACCTACTGCTACATAATGTTTGTGTATTCAAAGTAAGCATCTGTGATACCACTTTTCTCTGATTTATACTGAACTATAAATTTCTTAAAGTACTTTAAAAAGAAGAAGAGAAAACATAATGAATATATACAAAATCCAATAAAGTTCCCATAAAAGTAAACACTGTCCAGAGAGTGAGCTGCCTTGGTGGAGGATTGCGCTTTCTGCTGCTTCTTGTTAAATTAATACATTTGATTGAGTGCTGAGCGTCAGGAACCGCAGGCTTTGTGGGTGTGATTATGCACTCAGAGCGGTTAAAGAAAAACTTCCCCCTGGAGCCAGTCAGAGTATTCTTGTTCTAGGAAGTAAAAATGTATTCCATGTGGACATTTACAAAAAAGGAGATGGATGTAGCACCTATTTTCACAGAACAGGTCAAACTGGTTCGGACTCTCTAGAGACTAAAATGGTACCTACAAAACCCACAGAGTCAACAGAAAGGAAAAAGGTGATGCCAGGATGCTGATCTTTTAGGGCCAGCTAAAAATAAAGAGTTACGTCTGAAACTGGCTACCCGGTGGAGCCAGTTATCTCCAACAACCGGACAATGGCCCCAAATACAGCTCCAAACTGTGTGACGACAATTCGAGAGGAAGCAGTCAGCTCATTATGAAGTGCCCAGCGTGGTCACCGGACCTCAAACCTATTAAGCTGTTGTGGGAATAGTTTGACTGCACGGTATGCAAGAAATGGCAATGAAACCAATGTCTGCAAAGCTACAGCTGCTGCAAATAGACGACCGATTGATTAAAATGGAAGTTTGATGGAGAGCGAGAGTTTATGGGAGATAAAGTATCGAAATTTCAGGAGCGGGACCACGCCTCCAAACACGCGCCTTCTGGTTCTTATCTATATATGTTCCCCCAGTTCTACAAGCTGTTCATTCTCACTTACGTGCCCCTCCCTCCCTCCCCTTTTTAAGTCTTTAATTTCTTCACTTGTATTTAGTACACTGGGATCTGCTAGGCCTAGGAGCTGCCACAAGTCCCCTTCGAGGCCTCAATTCACATCCAAGCCATTCACCTTTATCTACTAAAACACTGTCAAACCTAAAATGAGAACACGCTCCCAGCTAGTGAAATAACAATATGATGATGATGTTACCAAACTTTTACAGTAAACGTGAAGGCCTGTGAGATGGCCGACAGAGGAGCAATAACAAAAAAACAAAGAACTGCAACAATACTTTATATTCAGAGTTGTTTTTTTTTTACTATTTATTATTTTCCTATCTTGATTAAGATAAGATAACTTCTCAGGTGCAGGTTCTGGTTTAGTGACACTTATCTGACTGAGGTGTTTGATAAATGGAGCGCGTGGCACATGTGCAGCTCATCCACCTCAAAAATGGACAATATTACACCAGCTGCTGCCATGCTTATATTACCTGAAACAAAGGATAGGGCACTGGGGTCGCCTCTGGCACATCCAGCACTGTGTTCTCAAAGGGGCCCTTCTTCTCCTCCAGATCCTTCCCACCAGCCTATTACAGCGCAGAAATAAAGGTTAAAGGTCATCGAGTACAGAAAGGGGCAAGAAAAAACTGAAAACCTCTCACACTCATACCTAAATTTGCCATTTTAGCTTTAGCTCCGGTGAAATCAGTCAAGCATTGAGGGCAGTATTTACAGCCCAGTTATTTATTGAACCAAAATGACTTAACAGTGGAGGAACTTTTATATTCGACTACATGATGGGAGAGCAAAGTCTACAGACAAAGGGCCCACGCTCCGTTTAGCAACCCTTTCTGTGAGTGTTTTAAAATGAGTCACTGAGGGCTGTTTCACAGACTCTTTGTTAACCTTGCTGATAGTTGTAAGTGTTTTCTTTCATGCGCTCCCTGTGTAGCATTAATCGACGCTGACTATTTCACAGATCTTTTAACAGGTTCATGCATTTGAATATGTATTGAAGAACAGCAGCAGCAGTTGGCCGGCGCTCGTGTACTCACGATGCTGAGCAGCAGCGGGAGCAACAACAGATGCACCATGGGTGTCATTATCACAGCCTGAGAAGGAAGAGGAAGACGAGGAGGAGGGTTAGAAAAAAATGTTTAAGGAGGTTTCAGAGGTTGTGTCATTTTTGTGGAAAATATTCACTGTGCTCTGCTGTTGTGGAAACACTAAAAAACCCATGTAGTGGATTATTACCAAATTCCACAGAGGAATCTTTAAACCCTCTCAACCCTTTTCTCCGTTCAGTGCAGTGTGTCATTGATGTGCAATGTCCACAGTGTCACAAAGAAAGCGTGTCCTCTGTCCTTGAATCTGCACATGTGCACTGTATCTCTCTTTGTGCATACTTTGTGCTGAAGTGCTTACACATGGGACTCCACCTACACCTTCCAGGTTAACCACCCACCCGAGTGCACAGAAGAAAATGAAAGTCGATGCCTTTTAAAAGCAGCGTCAGGTGTTCGTGTCCGAGTCTTTCTCTTTCTGTAAAGTGGGTGTACACATATGTATATATGTATATGACACCAAACCAGTGCAATGACTTTAGGGCTGTCTCCTCAGACGCTTGAATAAACATAACTTCAATGAATCTGTAGATTTTCCTGCATTTTGCATTTAAAGCAACCGTTTCCCCCGAAAAAAATGTACTACACAGAATGCACTGAATGCAGAAGCATCCAAGTTATAAGGCCAGAGTAATGCTTGTTTACTAAAGAAATAATGTGACAGTCGCTACTGACAATTAAAGAAAAATCACACCTTTAATTCTTTTAAGTTGGTAAATAAGATATGTAGAGATTCTGGAGCTGTAAAGTTCAAGCGAAACAGAAGGGTAAAGTCAAAGGGTTGAGTGAAGGTGACATTGAGTCGAGCCAAATGACCTTTTTGTGCCAAAGGACACTTTTGAAGTCACCCCATTGTCTGAACACCTTATTTATCTGCAGGTTTTCTGCATTTTATAAGAATATCTGTCTCCATGTTGTTAACTAACATCTGCTGCGAAGCAGACCTTTAACTGGCAAGTCCCTCAGCAGTGTCACTAGTTTCTAAACGTCCACCTACAGCGACTTAACTGGTATCCAGAGGAGAAACTAACAGACGTTTGACACTTGATTAAATTGAAGCTGGGATAAATACACAAACATGGATCCAAAGCTACAGGCCCCTCTCGCTTTATCCTCTTAGATCAATGACTGGATGACCTTTGTCTGGCTATATTCAGCTGCTATGATACCAAATTTAAAGTCCCGTTCACTTACCTTCCTCCTATTCTAAAATGCTGAGAACAACCCAGGAAGAAGGAGAGCAGTAAGGCAGTAAAATATGCCAACACCTTATCTAAGGCCCTGCCAAAGTCAAGTCAAGATCATGGCCCTTCAGCGATAATCTGAGAACATTTTAAACCCGTCATCGCACAATCTATAAAAACCAACACAAGCAGTCCTGTTTGTTTCTGGCGACACACCCGAAAAATAATTCTCCAAATTCTCCTGAAACAAACCTGAAACTTGGGAGACAAGAGAGCGAGGTGGCTTACCTTAAAGGAGAGAGCAACTGAGACACTCGTCAGACTGATCTGAGCAGCTCCATCCTGTCCTGGTCAAACGTTAACCAGCCACTAACCAGCAATGTTTTATTGGATCTAATGATTGTCTAATCACCCTGCCCTTCTGCCAAGCTGGCCAATGGGAAAGAAGCAGACAAAAGCAACAAACACAGGAAGAAAAGAACAATTATAAATAAAGAATTCAATAAAACACCTGTCTATTAAAGTAAGATGGGGGTTTTATTGAAACACTCAACTGCTTGTGGATTTGTAGAGTACTGATTAGTGTTTGTAAAACAACAAACTCTTTAAAGGGAACGTCTCAGCAAAGCATTTGTGAATTTTAGCCGGCATGTGCGTGAATTCTGGACAAAAATAGAACAAGAAGCGGGGAAAACGAGGGGGGGAAATTTGTGTAATCGTTCTCATTTCTTCGCTGCTCATTGTTTAAGTTTCTGATTACCTCTTAGACTTTGACCTATGCACCATTGCTGTGCTTCCTGGCAGATTTTCCATCAGCAGCAGCGCCTGATAAGGAGCTATGCGTAGACAATAGGACCGACTCGCTGATTGCACTGACAATCCACTGCCTCATGGGAATGCAAAGCTTTGAGGTCAATTCAGGAGGTCAAGACGCACATGAAACTGTAAAAACAGGAAAAAAGAAGGTGTGTCTTAAAGGCTTCATCTTTATGACCCAACCTCACACGTATCAGCTGGAATTATCTGTTATATGACCTGATGCATAAAGTCATCCTGAGCTGAGAGGTTTACAAGCTGTGGAGAGCTGCTTGGACACAAACCACAAAACTGTGCGACTGTAGGAAAACAGGCTGCGAGTGAGTCACTGTTTCACAGGCCTCGCTATTTAACCAGAACCTATGACTGGAGAGTCGATGGTTCAGCGGATGAAGCTGGAAGTGACTCTGTTATGTAAAGCGTGGCTCTGTATGTGCATACAGCCCGGTATTGCGGCCAACACCATCTGCCCGACGCTCTCTGAACCAAACACACTTCCTCTGAATGTTACCTTGGCAACACATTTTTCTGCATTTGACCGTTTTCCCAACAACACCGAGCTTGAGAGCTTGTCCGGTGCCACACTGGGAGCCAAATCACTGTACCCAATCAGACGCGCAGGGGACTAATGTTGCTGAAGTAAGTTCAGGTTTAATGTCACCACCTGACTCATCCTGCATCAGCGCAGTGTTGCTGCGAGACCCTATTTGTCCAAGTGTGTCTCCTTTGTGTCAAAGCTGAGTCACCCATTATCATTTCTCATCAGTGATGTGGAGATGGCAGACAAAAGAGTGTCTCATTTTTTTCCCCTTCCAAATGCTGTTATGTCACTTTATTTCATCAAGCAACACTTAAAACAAAAAAAGATACATTATCAATGTGGTATTATGTACAACAAGTGCAAAATACGACACGTATAAATAAAGTAACTGTCAAAAGATCATCGTACACATAATCAAAGACATTAACTGCACAAAGTAGCTTACAAATCATAGCACTTTGGGATCAACAGTCAAAATTTGGCAAAAATCGGAGCAAACTGATCAGGAAAAAAGAGAAGAAAGGAGAGAAAAGGCTGTTAAAATGCGTTTGTTCGAAACACAAACACCAAAATAAATAAATAAATAACTTCCTTTTCTCAGTTTCCATCAGCTGGTCTCTAATCTTAGACATTTCTGTCACACAGACACGAGGCCTCTAACAAAGTTCATTTCAAAGGCAGACAATCTAAGCCGAGTCCTCTCAGTCTGTGCTGGATTGCAACGCGTTCCTAACACCGTCCCGGCTGTTTGGAGGGTGGATGTGAACACCGTGAAGGCTGCGTGTGAACCATCCAACTTTGTAGCCACCTCAGATGTAGGCTTATCCTCCACCTAGTAACTTGTTCTCCTGCTCAAAGGTGTGATGTAGATCTGGCTTCATCCATCAGGCTCCTACAGCACAGAGAGATCATGGCAGGACTTGGATTTCAGCCAGAACGCCATGCTGGGGTTGTTCTTTGCCACCACTTTGTCAAGGAAACGTTTGGCTTTCATAGGGATGCTCTCTCGGCGGGTAGTGCAGCTTCTGTGCCTGCGGCGTTTGTTGGCTTCTTTGGAGTCCCGTCGTAGACGTAGCTGTCGCACTATGCCGCGGAAAGCCTCCCAGACGTTGTGCTGCATGGCGGCCGAAGTCTCGATGAACTTGCAGTCGAACACAGCGGCACAAGCGCGACCCTCTGAAACAGGGAGGAGACAGTTTCAGGCACTTGATCATCTTATCAAAAGAAGAGAAGCATAAACAGACTGAGATTAGGCCTCCTTACCGCTCACTGACACCTCTCTGCGTCGCACCAGGTCACATTTGTTCCCCACAAGGATAATCGGTGTGTTCTGGGCAGGGCGGAAGCGACGCAGGGTTATCCGGAGCTCAGATGCTCTCAGGTATGAGGCCCGGTCAGTTATAGAGTACAGCAACAGGTAGGCATCCCCAGTCTGCATGTACCGCTCGTACACACATTCACTGTCAGTCTGCAAAGCACACACAGGGCTTAGTATGCTCACACACAGGCAGGTGAAGTCTCTTCTTTGATTCATTTTGTAAAAAAACTCACCTCTGAATCCCAGGTGTCAATCAGAGTTATAGAGGCAGGCTCTCCATCCACTTCAATTTCCTTTTCAGTCACTTCATCTGAATTTAAACAGGAATCAAACACTTAGATCTGAGTTAAATCAGCAAAACGTCAAACAGCATTATTATTAGAATAACTGCAGTGCTAAGGTTTTATTATAGAATAAGATTTATTAATCCCATAGCAGGGAAATTTACATTGTTATTGTAAATTTACATTGTTATAGCAGGGCAGCTAACCTAACCTACAATGCAAAAATAGAAGACAAATATGCACTATACAAAGTAGAATAAATACAATTTATTTCTTCTACTTTATGATTTCTATTACTATGTTATTTTATATATATTCATATAACAATATATACACGAGTATTACAGGAAGAATAGAAGTGTAACTTTCTCGGGCACTTTAATAAGGTCTTTCTCTCACCTCCACAGAGCTCGCAGTCGTCGCTGTCCATGCTGTCCGCTGCACCGGCGAAGATGCTGGCGAAAGCCGTCTTACCGACCCCGCTGGCCCCCAGCAGCACCACCCGATACGGTCTCCCGGGCTCCGCGGAGTGCTCCCCGGCGGAGTCGGTGGAGATGACTGAGTCCGAGGAGGACCAGCTCCCTCTGCTCCCGTCCGACTCCCCGGCGGAGCTGGCGCAGGATTTGGAGCGAGAGATGCAGGCGGGGACCCTCGCCAGGAGGCTGTCCGAGAGCGGGTGGCTGCCCGCGTCGCAGATGCTCCACCGGTGGAGCTCGTTCTGCAGGCGGAGGCTGTGACGGCGCACACTGGACAGCATGGTGCCGGCGGCAAAATCGGGATGGACTGGATTATACACAGCGATGGGATTAAACCTCTTCCAGCACAGAAACAAACAGCCTTCTTACTTCTTAAAAGACACTTCAGGAGCTTTTTATCCTTCTCAGGTGAACCAGAAGCGTCTCGTTTCTCTGGGATTAAAGGTGACTAAACTTAGTCTCAGATAATCAGAAGTTCCCCCCTGTTGGTGTCTACTGCATTAACTCAGGCCCACGACCTCAATATGCTGCTTAAACCTGTTTCTGCGGAACACCGATTTCAAAGTTTAATTCGTGCATTTCCAAAAATACAAATAAAACACACTTTCTGGATAAATCCCGGAGCGAAATTTACAGCTTCTGCCTTCTTGATGTGTCTGCAGCCTCATCCCTCGGTAATCTCCAGCTGAGTGAAGTCTCTTAATGCCCTGATGGGGGTTCCCTGCAGTTTATATAGACGGATGGGGGCGGGGGCAGGTCACACAAGTAGAGCATGGGAGAGTGGATGCAAAGCCGTGATGTGCTGGGTACTCACTGTTTTGGTTCATGCGCACGGTGTGCGGCAGCTCAGATGATATTAAAATGACTGTGCGGCAGTGACATACGGTTCAGCACCACCGCATTACACGTGTGCAGAGCCTGTAACACTGATATGCTCCTATAGAGACGCCTCACTGCTGAAATTTATTTTATAGGATTCAACCAAAGGTTTGTGACACGTTCCCAATTCGTATTAGAAAGTTTATAAATCCAGGATCAATCTGCTTCTGATTACTGTCACAGTTACACTCACTGGCCACTTTGTTAGGGACACCTATTGCACTGCACATAATGCAAATATCAGCCAGTCACATGACAGAAACTCAATACATTTAGGCGCAATACTGAGCATCAGAATGCGGAAGAAAGGTGTTTAAGTGACTTCAAATGTGGCATGGCTGTTAGTGCCACACAGGCTGGTCTGAGTATTTCAGAAACTGCTGATCTGCTATCTGTAAGGTGTCTCTAAGGTTTACAGAGAAGGATCTGAAAAAGAGGAAATATCTAATGAGCCACACTTCTCCAGGGGAAAATGCCTTGTTGATGTTAGAGGAGAATGGCCAGGCTGCTTTGAGCTTATAGGAAAGCAACGGTAACTCAAATAACCACTCGCTACCGCCAAGATTTACAGAAGAGCATCCCTGAACACATCAAACCTTTAAGCAGATGGACTACGGGAGCAGAAGACCACTCTGGGTTCCACTATGCTGAGCTAACAGTAAGAAACTAAGGCTTGGGATTGCCAAAACTGGACAAGAGAAGATTAGAAAAACTTAGGCTGGTCTGATGAGTCTCGATTTCTTCAGCAACATTCAGAAGGTAGGGTTAGAACTCGGTATATATCATGAAAGCATGGATCCATCGAGCCTGGTAACAAAGAGAGGAAAAGAGCAACCGCTTTCACTTTGCACCATTTCTTTGAAAATTTGGAAATTCAGAGTTTATAAAAAATAAAACCTTTTGTTCCTAGAGTTTCTGAATAAACTTGTTAGTATATTAGGATCCATATGTCTGTGAAGGTTCTCAGTCATCCAGGTCATCGTAGTCTAAGGAGCTTGGAAAGAAAAGCGTCTGGACTTCTTTAAGTTGCTTGAAGACGTTTCACCTCATCTGAGAAGCTTCTTCAGTTCTGAAGGATTCATAGGTTTAGATCAATATAGTAACTGAATTATTGAAAAATGTAAAACAATCAGTAGCGTATGTATGTTCCCAACTAAAATGGCTTTTTTTTTTTTCTAATTTAATACCATCACAAGCAGAATTAAAACCAGCTACAATAAAAACAACAATATCTAGACTTCAGTGGTAACATAAACATAAAACAATCAAAATGACTATTTGGATGCTCAAGTTTTATAATGTTGTGTCCATCATATGACCAAAAAAAGTGTCTGTGAAAAACATCTTTTATACAAATGCCTGGTGGTGAAATCACTTGTGACCATTCTCTCTTGTGAACCTCCAGCTTTTTCTTTTTGTGAAATCTGTAATTTGTGAGATGAAGGTCAGAAAAAAAAAGATTACATAAGTTTTAATCAATAGTTTTATTATCTTTAATGTTTGGAATCTAAACAATGTAAATTTATCTGCACTTCATTAAGAGAAACTGGTCAAGGCCTGCAGATGAAAACAAGCTTTTACCAATACATTTCAGAATATTGCCCATTTTTCTGTTCAAATAAATAAATAAATGCATGCAGTGCATTCAGGTGTAGTTTATATAAATATGGGAGCACTGTGTAAGCCCATGCATGCAGGTCACGGTTGTAAGCATAATAAAAACTCTCATGAATAGAGCGTATCCAAACTGCTTTGGTCTGATCGAACGTCCTTGAGGATAACAGATGGAGGGAGACAGCGCGATGAAGAGCTCGGTCCTTCATACTGTAAATATGCTGTTCAGTGCAGCTCGTTCAGACATTCTGTTTTGTTTTCTTACCCTGCAGACAGCATACTGTAAAGCCGACATGTTAACAGCAACCGGTTCACATAAAAGGTTTTTCTCTGTACACAATATTTGCCGCAATGTTCAGAAGCAAGTGGGAACAACCACTAGTATTGTTCTTTCCACCTACACTTTTACCATCTGAAAGCAACAGGCGTGTGTCAAGAACACAAAAAGCCTTCAGTACTATGGTACTATTATGCCAACAGAGCACGTCGCTCTCAGACTGCCAGCTTACTTGTGGTTCCTAGAGTATTTAAAAGTAGAACGGGAGGCAGAGGCTTGGGCCCAGTTTGGATTTGGGAGACAGACACCCTCTCTACTTTTAAGATTCCCTTTTGATAAAGCATATAGTTATGACTGGATCAGGTGACCCTGAATCCTCCATTAGTTATGCCTAGACTGCTGGGGGCTTCCCTTGATGCGCTGTTTCTTCTTCACTTTCTTTTTTAAAACTCACTGTGCTTATAGTGATTATTATTCATCTCTGGCTTTTGCCCGTGTGCCTTTGTCCCGTATTCCTCCCCTCACTCTCAACCGGTGGCGGCACATGGCCGCCCCTCCCTGAGCCTGGTTCAGTTATAGGTTTCTTCCTGTTAAAAGGGAGTTTTTCCTTTCCACTGTTGCCGAGTTGTTGCTCATAGGGGATCTTCTGACATGTGGGATATTCTTGAACTGAATTAAACTGAACCAGAGCTATTAGTGATTAATTGAATGAAATGTAAAATAATGATAAAAAAAATTATCTTTAGTGTTAACTTTTGCCACTTTCTTTTGTCCAACATGACTGTAAATAGAGATCCCCTTTTATAGAATACAGTAACAGGTTAACTGATAACAAAAACAACAGTCTTTAACTGTGAGTACAAAATGAAGGTGAATCTGCATTGTGTCTGCTCAACTCTGCTCTAAACTATAACAGATGCTGGCTTATTTTTTATATGGACAAGTCAGTAATTACCATTATTCATGTATCAGCGTTGAGAAAGTTCTTTGAGCATAAATGAGCCACACCTCTGCTGCTGCCTGGCCAACCTGGCAGATGATTAACAGACATATCATCATGGAACAAACAAAGGGAGCGCGATTTATTCCCAAATCCTAGTTTTTCCCCAATACAGACCTTTAACATGGCATAAAGCAGCTAATAAATATCAAACATTAAGAAGTAGCATTTAATGGGTTTATTTTAATTTACTAAACTTCCTGGTTAGGTTAATCACATATCAAAAGCTGTGCAATATTTCAAAAAATATTTAACTAATTATTAATTCACTACGTTTTATCAGCACATGCAAGACAAAAACAGAGATTTGTTCCATCTAATTAGCACTAATACTACAGTGAATGAGGCTGCACCAGACGCTGAACAAGCTTTGAAGGAAAAGGAGTGGCTGCACCTGATAACAGAGTTTTATATCACAGAATCAACACACCCTGGCTACATAGATTTATTAGCTGCAATTCAGCAGGCGCTGGGTTAAGAAACTGATAACTATCATGTCAAACACCCTCATTATCATCGTACGGTGATATTTTCTGTTTTCTGTCAGAGAATCCTCTTTCTGCCAGAAATGTCTAAAAGCTGCCCTGAGATCAGCTGGCAGCAGCATACTGCCAACGGATTGTAAAAAGTAGTATTTTATGAATGACCTCTCTAACAACATATGCAAATGTCCAGAGAGACTGCATTCAACTTGTAAACTGCATTCAACTCGCAAACATGAGATTCTCATTAGGAAAAGCACTTTTTGAGTGAGGGATTGAGCGACTGAGGGTTATTACAGTAATTGTCGGATTATGCAGCCCACCCCCGACTGTTGTTTTTCCAGACTTTCGGGACTGACGGGCTGCGCTCTCATCTGCGGGACCTGCTGCTCTGCATTATAGCTCTGATCTGCTTGACAGATGACTGGGAAACATTAAATCCTTGTTAAGTGCTGGAGCAGGCCCAGGGTCAGGAGGAGGGGATTGAGGGAAGGGTTACACTTTGGCTGGCTGCAGATTGGCAGGGTGATGTTGATGGCGAGAGAGTGAGAAGTGACCTATTTTTTTTTTTTCCTATCGCCTAATACAAAACAGATTTTGATGAAGGTGCTGCTCATACACGGAAGCTGCCCAGTTCAACCCCGGCTTAATCCCAGTCTGATCTGATGGTTCATTTTGGTGTAAAACGTGATGCAGCAGACAATTTAAAGACAAATACTATACTTGGGGAGAATGTCTCTTGGAGGAAGTATAGTAATGATAGTTGGTCATGTACCTGAAATTATAAGATGGACGTGCACCTTAAAATAAGGAGCAGCCTGGAAAACTGGGAGATTCAGTCAAAGTTGAAATGAAATGTAAATGCTGGTGGAGGCTGAGGAGAAACCAGTTGCGCATAAAAGACCAGGAAACAGTTTTAGCTTTAATATTTGCTTTTGGGAATTTACACTGAAGTTGAATTGAGTTTTTGTTGTTGTCTAGATGTGTCAACTGGTTTTAATCTGACAATATTATTAACCTGTACAAGTCAGGCGGCATGTACTGCATTTACTGTTTGTCAATCTGTGATGTTATGTGTGTGAAATCGTTCCTCGGCACAATAATTGTCATCAAAACACCCACGCCATCTCATTTGTACTGACTTCCAAATGATTACAGTGACTACTTTTATTATATATTATGTTCTATAATTGATGCAATTATGAGGTCTGAATTAGGAAGAAAAAATAAAAGCTTAACACCGTGACTCAAAAGCAGCTTGGGGCACCTGGGGAACAGGAGATAGAAGGGATGCATAAATGTGCCAAAATATCTGTTTCTTTTGCTTCTCCACTTCAGGCTCAAGGGGAGGATGAAGTCCATCCCAGCTGTAACAGGGCGAGAAGCGGGGAAGACTCTGGGACAGTTCGACGTTCAGTTGGAGGACTAATACACATAAACACAGACAATTCACGCTCACATTTATACCTGCAGTTAATTCACCAATTAATTAACCTTATCTGATTTATGTCTTTGTACTGTGAGGGGATGACAGAGTACCTGGAGAAAACCCACACAGGCCTGGAGAGAACATGCAAACTCTCCACACAAAAGACCCGCCTTGGATTCGAACCCAACCCCTTCCTGGAGCAACATCTCCCAAACCTCATGCTACCCACAAAAGTCTTGTGATATAGACAAAGAATATTATCTTCAGGTTTGAGGGATAATCACATCTGTGTGTAAGCTGTTAAGTAGCGAGATAAAGAGAAACCAGATGGAGGCGCACAATCTTAAATATGTGGATCTCAAGCTTTATGCATTTTATAAACCAATTTAACATTAACTGGCTTTTCTGCTTATGCAGTTGCTGCAAGAATACATATTTAAATTTTAAAAGGACTAACACAAAAAATTGTCTGTGATTTAAATTTAAAGACATTAGTTTAAAGATTTTAAACTAATATTTTATGCCTTTTATTTCTAATCCTGTAAAGTTATACAGAGAACAGTACAGGAACAATAACAAAAGAAGCACCACAGAAAATCAGAGAATAAGTAGGTTGATCAATATTGTCCATTGGATTGGATTCCAGCTAACTGATGGTGAACATTTGTTTCAGAAGGGCAGTCTGCTTTTCAACAATGTAAGCTGTTAATTCTTTGCTAGGTAGCAACCACATAAATCTGCTCAAGCTCAAGTGCGTCCACAGAGGAGCCACCAAGCATCGAGTTCACATCCTGAATCCTAAATAAGAAGCACAGATGGCATCTAGTGTCCATGCTGATGCACAAGCGTCTGAATATTTCTGAAACATTTATCCAGCTTTGACGTCAGAGACACCTTGACTATTAATGAATGAAATATGGGAAATGCAATCTCAGTGGGGGTTACATCAGAGGTTTGGCTATCCAGCTGTGACAGTGTAGTTAGATCTTCCACTCAGGTCCTGGGATCACAAGGACTAAGTGCCCAATCTGTCTTCATCAAAACCACCGTGTCCCTTTCTCCCCCTCCAGCGGCGGAAAGTCATTCACCCTTTAAATCGTCGAGCTGGAACTCGGCTTAAAAGGGGGATTGGAGGTTCAGCCAGCGGCAGCCAGTAAGAGCTTTACAGAGAGAGAGAGAGAGAGAGAGGAAGAGAGAGACAGACAAATTCCACCTCACGCACCCACCAGCACATGGCCTCAAAGACCTGATTAGGATCAATATCCTGTTTGGAAGAGTGACACTCTTCAGTCCGGCACGTGTCCGATAACAATAGCGAGGAGATGCGACGCAAAATACAATTACTCTGAAACAACAAACAGCATCTTACATCAGCAAAGCCAAGCTGCAGCAGGACCCGTAGTAAGTTGCTTGGTGACAGTTGCTAAGCCACCACTGGTTTCTGTCTAAGGTCTCTCTTTTTTTTTTTTTTAATGTCTGAACTCAGGGACTTTCAATTGTGGTGAAGATGCTGTCCTTACTTTACGAGGTTACCAAGTTTTCAGGCAGATTACCCTGAAATTTTGTTTAATGGTGCTTGAACTAAGTTGGGGAATATTACACACATCAGTAGAATTCTTTTTTAACTTGGTTCTATTATTCACCTACTAAAAGGACTAAAACTAATCAGAAGAGCAGAAGTAATCAGCCTCAAGGTGCTTTATGTTGTAAGGTAAAGACCTTACAATAATACAGAGGAAGCAGCAAACAATCAGATAGCTCACGGAAATCAGAAATCCAGTATTGTAAGTCAAGAGTGTTGCGTTTCATATTTTATTATAAATTACTATTTAAACAGTATAAATACTGTATGTAGGTATCCTTCAGCCTAATTCAGTACATGCAGCTACAATCATGTGGGAAAACTGCAGATTTGAGAACTGTCCAGATTAAGATCTAGACGGTTCTCCACCCAGAGGGTAAGTCGCACAAAGTCACTGTTCAGGATGCTGCAGCGAAGCCTGTTGTTGGAAAGTTCACTGGAAGGGGAAAAAGTGCAAAAAGCAACCTGGGTGATGGTGACCTTGAGAGGATTGTTAAGAAAAGTTCATTCAAGAACTTGGGAGAGGCTCACTAAGACTGACTGAGGCATTTGCTGGAGCACCATCAGCACAGATGTCTTCAGGAAAGGAGCTGTGGCCGTCATATTCCTAATATCCAACCACTCCTGAACCAGACACAGTTTTACGTCACTGTTGCTCAATGATCCAAGGTAAGTAAACTTTGCATTTCATTTTGAAATCAAGGTCTGGAAGAACTGTGGAGAGGGGCACAATCCAGTGCAGTTTGGTGATTCGGTGGGTCATCTGCTGATGTTTGCAGTGGTTGCTCCTCTGTGTTTTACCAAATCCAAAGTCAGTGAAGCATTTAACAAGGAAACTTTAGATTCAGAGAATTAATGCTTCCATCTGCTGACTGCTGATCTATGATGAAAAATATCCGACTCAGAAATACAGATGATCTGTAAACTGCTGTAAAAGCAGCCTGGGCTTCAGTGACGCCTCAGCAGTCCAACAAGCTGATCACCTCCATGTTACAACACACTGACACAGTAATTTGTGGTAAAGGAGCTCCAACCAAGAAGTAAGCTTATAAATAATTATACCTTTCAGAAGCTGGACATTCCTGTTAATCTCTTTTTAAAAAAAAAAAAAAAAAGGTCTCAGGAACTATTCAGTTCTCCGGTATTTCCTGTACACATAGAGCACTAACAATAAAAATAAATAAATCTTTGAATCTTTTTTAATGGGTGATTCAATTTTATTTATTTAGCCCCAAATCAAACCAGTCGCCTCAAGGTTCTGACAACATCCAATATGCCACCTCCTCCAGGAGGACAACAAGATGTTTCCAAGCTAGCCAGATGAGATAATCTCTCCAGCGACTGCCCCGTGTCGCGAGGTCCTGGTGGCTAGGCCTTAGCCCAAAAAAGTGATGTGGGTTCAGTGCTTAGTAGATCAGATGGCAGTCCCAGGTGAAAGTCCTGGCGCTCCGATCTCTGGCGTTCAAAACTGGCTATACTAACACTGAAATATTCACCTCACGTTTATTGAAAATAAAACATATGAAAGTTTCTGAGGAGCACTAGCATACTAAAACAATAATGTATAACACCACATATCTGTGTACATCTTGCCTCTGTATGTAGAAGCCAATTATCTATAAATTGTATTCCCAACACCAGTCAGTTATCGAGTACCTGCACATCTCAATTAGCATCCACACATTTACTTAGGCAGGCAGGCTCATTTTGCTGTTTTCTTTCATATACTTGCACTTCTCTTTGTGATTTCCACATCCTAAACTGATGAGCTTCCGGGGGGCCTACATTTGATAGCAAAATGACATATTTAATATATTGCACAACATGCAACATTCATATGAGGCCAAATCCTGGCACAGGAAGTGTTGTGTTTCAATTCCCATTGTGTCCACAGAATAATAGCAGGTGTGTGCGTAATCGTCCAACTGTCATATGCATACAAAAAAGTTATCATCCCAGAGACCCATTTATTATACAACAAAGTTGCTTAACAATCACGCACAGTGGTGATCCTCGAATAAATGATAATTGCACTGCATGGAAATGCATTGTATACTGGAGCACAGTCAATCTGACAGACCGAGACTCAAATCATATGTGAATTCTGGGTGTGCACACTCACACACACACGCAGAAACTACATGCTGTAACTCCCACGCGGCAGCTATGTGTTGTAGAGCATGAACAGACCAGTGTCATCCAAAATAATAGACTGAACAGACTGCAGTATGGCCCACATCGACAGCCCAGCAGATTTCCTCGCTCCACAGTAACGTGTGTGGTCATTGCATAACAAATTCTGACATTAAAGCACGACAGTGGAGGCCAGAGATGCTTTGCCCTTCCCATTGGGATGGGTAGGGGGGGTTGGGGGCTCATTCCCACTAAGCAAACTGCTGTAAACAAATTCTTTTGAATGTAAATACATTCTCTCCATTCACTGGGCACCCCACAGAAACATAAATCCTACCAATGACATAATAAATATTCCTTTGGATAGAAATGTCTGTTGAATGGCCGTACCCATGATATAAATCTGTATTTTATATGCGCCTCTTCCACCAGCAAGAACTTTTCAAACGCTGACAAATGTTAAACATTTCTTAATCATTTATGCTTATTTTATAGAATTTTACAGTGAATTATTTTGCATAAATAAACAAAAGGTGAATATTTTAGGGCAATACAGAATCTCATGAGCAAAGCGGTTTTAAAACTACTGGAAATAGCGTAACGTGCAGCAGTGGTGGAGCGTTATTCATACGTCAAATCGAGGCTGACAAAGTCCAGAGGACCTGAAGAGGTTTGTGCAGAAAGCTATGCGAGTGTGCGTCACGCGAGTTGGTTGTTTACTGGGTTGCGTGAGAGATGGTGGTCTGGAAGGCGAAAGTGATGTTGTTTCGCGCGTGATCGAGGTAGGGGTCAGAGAAGGAGTGTGTGTCACCGGAGAAATGTCTCCACTGCATGAGCTCGGACATGCTGAGATGCTTCTGTGTCGCCCCCTTACGGTCACCTTGACGACCGAGCTGGCAGGGCCGTTCGGAAACCAGCTCCTCCTCCTCTGTGATAGCTGAAAATGAAGACCGCAAAGATGTGAGGAGGCATGATTTTCAGTCTTTTCGTGCTCTGGTGTCAGCATGTGTGGCGTGTATGTGAGCCTACCGCTGAGTGTGCCATCCATGCCGCAGCCACAGTTCAGCAGGTCATGAGTCAGGCAGGGCGTCTCCGTCAGGCTGAAAAGATCTCGCAGGTCACTGGTGGAGAAACTCGTGTGCTCTGCCCCTTTCCCCATGTCAACCACGGTTCCAGAGAGTCCCTGTTTGGACACCTGTCGCTGAAATATACGCTCCTCAATGGTGCCTGAGAGAAAGAAACAAAACTTTAAAACACTGTTGATATGGTGCACTTTTTTTTTCTTTTTGTTTTGTTCGTAATTTGTATTTACGCGTTCTTGCCTGCAGTGAGAAGACGGTAGATGTGCACAGTCTTCTTCTGTCCATCTCTCCACACCCGAGCCATGGCCTGGACAGAGAAGAGGGGGGAGGATAACACACACGTATTCAGTGCCCTCTGCTGGATTTGCATGTACTCGTACACAAGGGCAGCTTCACACTTGTTCGATTCAATTCATCTGCCCTAAGCAACGACCACCGGGCCATAAATATTGGGCCAAAGTGTGTCAAAGGAAATCAGTTCTCACAGATTTCCATATTAGAAATGCCTATTTTTTTAATACCTATTTGATCTTTTTCTCCCTGATAACAACACTGATAATTTTCAGTTTCTTTTAAGTGTGTCTTAGTGAAATCCTTCACATGTTTTGGGTCCTGTCATTTCCATCGTGTTCTTTTTTTATTTTCATCGTGGGTTTTTCCCCCCACTTCTGTTGTTTTTTAATATTTCCATGTCATGGTTACCATGTCCATCTTTTACATACAGCTCACGATGGATACCAATAAAACCAAAGGCACTTTTAGACTTCAAACAACCCCAACATTTGAGGTTTTCTACCTTTTCAGACTATTACTGTTTGTATTTTACCTGAATGTCGTTGGCAGGGTTCCAGTCAATGTCGTATAGCACAAGGTGGGAAGCGCCAATGAGATTAAGCCCAACCCCACCTGCTTTAGAGCTCAGCAGAAACAGGAAGTTCTGAGAATAGGGACTGTTGAAACTGTCGACCAGTCGCTGCCTCTGGTTCGTGGGGGTATGTCCGTCCAGCCGACAGAAGGTGTAGCCCATGTGTACACACAGGTCCTGGAGCAAGTCTAGCGTCCGAGTGTAGTTTGACACTACGACCACCCTGCAGGAGCACACCTACTATCAAATGTGACGCTTGATAAATAAAGTAAAAAAAAAAATCCAGATGATCCAAACAATCAATAGCGTCTTAGCGTCACACAAAAACACACCTGTCTGAAGAGCTCAGCTGTCTAATGGCGGCAAGCAGGTCCGTAAGAACCAGCAGTTTTCCAGAGTCAGCCATGGTGAATCCTCCTGAAGAATAGGATTCTGGGAAGAGATCTGCCAGCCCCTCATATAATGAACTCTCCACAGAGCCAGCATCTGTCCTCTCCTACCAACAGAACAACCCATGTTCATGGTTAGGACTGGGATTCACGATTATATATTTACAGTTTCCACTATGATCACAGGTTTCTGTCCCCCCAGCCAGCTCATAAAAAAAAATTAACCTTAACAGTGACGTGGAGCAGTCCGGGGTGATTACAGAGCTTTTTCAGTGCGGTGATGCAAGCCAGATGTGTGTGGGTTTGAGTGGAGCCCTGAAGGCAGGCCCTGAAGACTCTGTGGCAGAGGAGGTGCTTGTACAGCTCTCGTTGCAGAGGGGACGGCTCGCAAAACAACGTCCAGTCGAGGCGAGGAGGCAGGTAGCGGTTGATGATTTCCTGCGTCCGCCTCAAGATGAACATGCCAGTCAGACGAGAGAGCTCGGTCGCTCGCTCCTCTCCCAAAACTCTCTCCTCCTGTTGGCAGTGGAAGATGTAAGATCAGGTTTAACACCAGATAACATTTTTATAACAACTGCACAGGAAAGAGAAAGGAGATGGGATTACCTCTGTGCATGAGGGCTGTCTGGAGCGCAGGATTGGTTCCTCGTATACTTTTCTATAAGCAGTCGATGAGCCCAGAATCCCAGGGTTCACAAACTCAATGATGGCGTAGAACTCCTGCAGGTCGTTTTGAACTGGAGTGCCTTCAAAAGCACAAAAAACAGTCTGTTATAAAACATCTGCAAGCAGTTGTAGCTGCCATTCAGAAACTCCCTTCAGAAACTCCCTTATCGCTTTCACCTGTAAGTATGACTCTGCGATTACACTTGAGGCTGCTGAGGGCTGATGATGTTTTGATGTTGCTATTCTTTAATCTGTGACCCTCATCACAGATTATAAGACCAAAATCAACTTTCTGGACCTGAAAACAGAAGGAAATTACAAGATAAGAGTACAAAGATCAAACAGCTTCGTTGGAAAAAGCACGCTATGAGACATCGGGAGAACATACCTGCTCCAGGCAGCGCAGCAGCATTTCATAGCTTATCACAAGAACGGTGTGCAGTGGGGACAAAATGAACTGCTCTATCCTGTGGTCCTAAATACATTTCAATGAAGAAAAAAAATGGAATTACTTAATAAACTCCAGATTAAAGTAGATGATTCATTCAGATACTTGTTCTCATTTTAATTATTTGCAAAAAAGATATTAAATCAAGAAAAGCCGGCAATAAAAATGGAGTAACATAATTAAGTCATCGAATAAAAGAGAAGAATTATTGCAATAGAATAAAATAGAAAGCTTATAATAAAATGGATGGATTTTTTTTAAACCACAGACATGTACCTAAGAGCATGTGGGTTCCTTCTGAGTTTTAAGCAGTGTGACTTGTTGCTGTATGCACTTTAATACAGAATGGATAACAGGATATATACATATGCACTAAAGCAGTGAGTTCACATTCACTTTCCAAATAAAATCATGTTGTTTCATGATTAACTGAACCAAGGACTTGTAATTATAAAACAGAATAACCTGATCCACAGTGAAAACACTGATCCTCTCACGGCCCAGCCACTTGTTGAATTCTGCGGCCCAGTTCTGTACCAGGCTGCCAGGTGTAACCACAAGCACACACTTAGCAACTGGCCTCCCACCATAAGGTCCCTGCTTCAGCAACGTCCAAGACAGCGCCACGCTCTGGAGAGTCTTTCCCAGACCCATTTCGTCGGCCAGGATCGCACCGTAGCAACCTGCAGCTCTGAAGCACAGACACATAAGCACAACATCAAACCAGTGGCTCCGTTTTGTTTTGTTTTTTGTGTGGCGCTACAACAGATTGATTAAGAGGTTTTTTGCACAGCATTTCATGATAGCCAAACAGCACTGTCACCTCATGCCCATGACACACTCGTAGAGGAAGAGCAGGCCATCCCTCTGGTGCGGTCGCAGGTGTGTGGTCAGGTGTGGGTCAACCACAACATCGACCATAGGAAGCCCTGACTTGTTATTTAACCACTGGTGGTTGGCGGAAGGGCGAGGCATCACCAGTGCACCTAAAACGATATGAAATAATATTATTAAAATACAATATAAATATATTTTTTGCCAATTTATGTAGGTAATAACTTAATGCATCATCAAACTCCAACTTTATCCACACACCTGGAGCGAGGGGGTCATGGCGAGGTCTGCGGGTTTGTTCCTCCTCTGGTTTTGTTTCTCTGTGGCCCGCTCCGCCCACCATTGTTGGAGGGCAAAAAGGTTTGAATGCCAAGCGGCAGGAGGGTGGTGGAGCAGACTTTGTGTTTAACTCCACTCGCTCTGTTTGGACCTCCTGAAAACAGCGCCCCTTGGCAAAGTCCTCAGCAGAAATGACTCCCATCACCTCCACCTCTTTCCCACCAATCATGAGAGTCTCTCCCTCGGAAAGCGAGGCCAGCTCCGACACCTTGTAGCCACTACCTACAGTTCAGATATGCACACTTGTCAGGATCACGTGTAGTAGGAGAAATCAACTAGTATTGACCTACTTAGCCCTTTAGCATATTTTAATGTTTAATGCAGTAAGCTTCAGTTAAGTGTAAAAAGTATGCTTGTAGAATTTTATTTAAGATTTGAGTATTTAATTATTTTCCAGTGTTTCATGATCCAAAAACAGGCCTCTGGGGCTGCCTATGCACAACTAAGGCATAGAGGCAATAATACCTTACTTGACAGAAGCCTGGGTATTTTCCTGTTATTTTTATATTTGATCTTGAGTAAATTAAATGTCAGGTAAATAATTTTAATTACAGTACTGATTACTTTGCTTTCATTGAGTCTTAAGTCAGTCTTAATTTCTTTATATTTTGCAAGGAAAATGTGAAATAAATAGGTTCAGCAATTTACTGAAATGTGTAAATGGAGTTTTTTGGTGCAAAAATCACATTTTATGCCTTTCACACTCTGTCACCTTTGATATTCTTGTTAGATTAGACAAAAGAAATGTAAAGAAATTATGTATTTTTCTGACAAGCTGCTAATGATAAAGTACTTGTCTTTGCCAAGTTGTTTGTTATGTAACACTGGCTCATCCTTCGAATTAGGTGCCTTTTTATTGCTTGAATGATTCATAGATCTGCATTTACCAGACTGCACTGAAAATGAGTGAAAAAGTAGCTGATGTTCAAAGAAAAACTTTGAAAGTCCTCGAGAAAGCCTGGAGAACTACAAGTCTAGCTCCTTGGAAGCCAAATATAAAGAAATGCAGGCTATCTCAAGGCTTTTTGTATATAGTATTATATTAAAATTGGGCAGTTGTCATTTTAAATACAAGCAACAACTATACAGGTGACGAATTAAAATTTGATGTTGGTGTCCGTCTTACCCTTTCCGATATCCTTCCCCTCCATATCTTTAAGAGTGACTGTGCGTCCTCTTGTCACCAGCACTGCGTCTCCCTCCCAGCGCTTATGTTTCTTCTTGCTGGCCTTACACCACACCACACTGAAGTAACGCGCCCCGTCCTGACTGCAGCCAGAGTCTGAGCCTGCAGGAGGCTGAGGGGTTTGGGGAGACCCAGGAGGGCCATCATTCACTCCTGTAACACAAAGACATAAAACAAAGTCAGATCCACCAGATGTACACAGGAAATTGACCAGCAGAGGTCACTGTCGCATCAAGATTTTCAGCATAAAGGCTTCTACACGCCATTGTTGGCTCCACCTATCATGGAAACAAAATACAACATGTACAAGGCTCAAACAGTTAGCACCGTGAAACAATGCAAATGTCAGCAGATGCGGTCACCTTATGATCTTTCATCAGCTTCTACAAGACGGATTAAAGATGATTTCCTATAAAAGTGGAACACGTGACTTGGAAATAAACAGAGGACCAGAGGAAAATGGATTTTCTTTTTAATACAAACACGTGAACGCATAGACAAACAGTAAGAGAAATGGGCAACACTTGTATAACAACAGTACAATACAATCAATGTTGAACTCACAATAAATAGCAGTAACACCAAAAACCATCAGGGCCCCTCCCTTCTTTTGTTCGCGCAGCCGGCCAACAGTTCAGCAACCAGCGAGAATTACTCACTCGAACATTTTTGTTATCCCAATAACAGATTAAGGCCTTCAAAAGTTTACCTTGTGCTTCAGTCCTGGTATCTCTAAAATTTGCTACTGGAGTGCTTTCTTGTGGCGACATGAATGGTTTTTGTACGAAGTCTACAGAATGAATAAAAGCGGCTATAAAAATTGTTTTGATAACCAAAACCTCTAGTGGAAAGTGGATTTCTACAGATGCCAGAATGGGTGGAAATGTTCTTTACACAGAGATAACAACACGTCGCTCACACTGACATCAAGTGCTTTAACTCTTACATTCATATTTTTCCAACAATCTTAGACAATAAAGATCATTAATGCCTTGTTGGCACTCCTGTAATAAGAGACTGGTGGTAGGTGTAGGCAGAAAGAGCACCACTGAGGTACATTATCAGTCAATACTACAAATATTCCCTTCCAAAATTTGGACTTTTATACATATTGGCCTGTCACAGTGTTACTGATGTGAGCTTTGTTTTATTACATAGATGTTTGTCCTCACTTTTGGTACTCATGGACACGATGATGCATTTTTAACACAGACAAGCACAAAGACGGATGGCAGCAGGCGTTATTATCCTAATTATCCTGCAGGACGTAAACAGGTTATCTGTGTGTATACGAGGCACTATGTTTCCAAAAGAAAGTCAAGTCCTGAAACTGATCTCACACAACCAAAATAAAACAAAATTGGTGACTGCTCCAAAGCACTTTTTTTCCTTTTTCTTTTTTTTTTAAAAACTGTACTACTCAGAGCCCCTCCCTTTCTCACAGTGACCACAGAAGTGCATGTTGATACTTGTTATAGAGAAATGGGCAGTCCGTGTCTCAGTCGGGTTGCCTTCAGTTTCTCCACTTTGATCTTGGCTCGCAGCAGTTCCTCCTCCAGTTCCTGCTTCCTCTTCAGCCCCTCTCTCTTCTCCTCCAGGTACAGGGCCACCTTCCTGTGATTGGCCAGCACCAGCTCGTGCTCCTCTTTGGCCAGTTGCAGAGGCCGAAACCTGTCCGGCTCGTGGTGAGGGTAGATGTCGTTGGGGTAGAGCTCATGGCGTAAGGGCAGCGGCGAGGTGGAGAGAGGGATGTTAACAGAGGAAGGAGCTGGAGATAACGACGCTTCATAATCATGGATGCTGCCCAAGTCCTGCTCTCCCTCTCGCTCCTGGCCTCCTTCCAGCCGTGGTCCTGTGTGCGCTGGGAGGATGGGAAGGTCTGGCGGTGGCTTTACATCCTGTTCAGCGTCCAGCTGGACCACCTCATGAGGGATACTTGGGACAGATGCAGAGTAATCCTGAAGTCCAGCCAGAGATGAGCTGCTGCCAGGATGTTCGATAGGAGAGTTGTGCTTGCTGTATATTAATCTACAAATGGGAAAAACAGGATTAAAAAAATAAATAAATAAGTGAGCCTGGAGTGCTTAAGCAGCATTTACTATATCTTGTTTATGTGAAGTGTGTTGAAACCTCTGCAGGTAGGTAAATCAGTCAAAGAATTAGGTGAATGATCAGGGAACATTAAAGGGAGTGAAAGGAAATTAAAGGATTTGGCAACAAGTCTTGGTGGTTACAACCTCACACGTGTGAAGCGTTTTTGATCCCACTCTTATTCATCACTAGGATTTCTAACTGTGATGACTGCCTTTTAATCTGAATTATTCAGTGTATTTTTCTCCTCTGCGTACTCTCTTAATCCAGCATGAGGATATTTAGCAGCGTCTTACTTTTTGTAGTGCTGAGAACACAAGATAAATAATTGTTTTGGAGCCAAGTTTCTGATAGAATTATCAATGTGAAAACCAGACCTATGTATTTTCCAAATGTACTGATGAGCCGCCAGTAAATGATGGCAGGTCATGCAGTATGTCCTCTTGAGCCTGACAGTGTTCAGTGAGTAATCTGATTGGGTTTGGGAGCATGAACGGCAGCCCCTCCTCTCCCTCGGTATGTCCAAAACTCTCATGTGACTTGTGTTATCCTTTATCTTTGTGTGTGTATGTGTTCTCATAAGTGCAACCGTACCTGCGCAGCGCCTGGTCCTTTTCGTGGATGGGCACGTGGTGAAACAGGTGAGGGATCATCTCCATAATTCTCCTGGTTGGCTCGGAGATGCTTGCTCTGTACTCTGGCTGGGCGTGTCTCCTCTGCATCACTTCCTGCTTGGCTGACTCCTTCAGTCTCTTGTAGAGGGTCCGGAGGCCCTGAGCTGTGCGATGGGGTCTGTCTCCTCCCAGGGCATTGTACTGTTCAGCAACAGTGTCCCAGCACTTGTTCTTGTCCACGATGACCGCGTGCTTGTTGGTGTGCTCCTCCAGGATTCGGATGTGAGGCCGGACCAGCTTCAACAGGTCCAGCTTCTCAGAGAGGGTGAAGTTGGAGGAGCGGGCTTTACCCACCATACTGGACAAAAACACAGAGCTGGATGCCATCTTCTAGCATACTGGGCTCACGCAGACCAAGTCTGGCCTATGGCTGTCACCCTTTAGTAACCACACTCAGTGGTGTGGTCTCCTCTCTCTTCCCACCTGTCTTTTTTTCAGTCCCCGCCGCTCTCTTCTCCTGGTCCACGGTGACACACCAACACTGGTCTAACTCAGAGACATGTCACATTTCCCCCCTTCGTCTTCTTCCTCTCCAAATCAAACATAGGCTATGTCTAACAAGTGCATGGATTCTCACACTACTCCTGGACTCCCTCTCAGCTACGTTGCACAACAAAAACAGGCTGTGCTGCACACAATAAGAATCAGGCTTAACTAGGCCAGCCTCGTTTAGGCCCCCGCCTACCGCGGAGGGCTTTGGATGAATTCCTCCCAGCTTAGGCTGACGTAGCTAAGCCGCTTAAGCCCAGCCCGACCTACTTACAGCTCGGTCTCTCTAAACCCCAAACCGAGCACAGCACAGAGCACAGCAGAGATACACCGGCTCTACAGTGTGACAAAGGGAGTGCTGCAGAGGGACACTGCCCTCTGCACATGTGCCACAACAGTTTGCAAACAGCACACTGTAAGGTGTTAAAGTGTCACATGTCTAACGTCCTAAAGTGAGTGATGCTTTGAATCAGCGCCGGCTTAACTAACTGAACCGGGGGGGGGGGGGGTCTGTGAGCGCGCTGCGCATGTCCGTGGAACCCGCGCTTCTGGCCGTGCTTCAGTGTAGAACGAATGCAGACGGGGAACGCCAGCTCTGCAGCGCACGCGGCGACTCCGTTGATTAAATACGTGTGTGGGGCGCGTGCAAAAACAGCTCCAGGAAAGCGTGCTCGCGCCGCGCGGTCTCAGGAAGTAAAACAGAAGCACTGGCTGCTCCGACAGGAGGAAGGGGAGGAGAAGGAGACGCTGATCCCGAGCACAGTCCGAATCTGGCCGCTAATTTGCATAATGCTGGACCTGCTGTCACTCAGCCTTCGCCCGCCCGGTTTAACATCTATCCTGTGTGCGTGTTATTATTAGACAGAGCGGAATGCTATTTATATAAACGTTATATCTCATTATAGTGTCTGCTTGCAGCCTCTGCGCGGGGTTTGCTCGAGTTAGACTTTGCAATATAACAGCGAATTTAAACAGCAGTGGTTGGTACGTGTAGGGCACATTATGAGGAATAATCGCTAATGTGGTGGTGATGACGATGATGATGATGTACATGTAATTTATAATACTGGCTCTGCAGTGTTATAAATTACATGGACAGGCCAGTAGCTGTAAACTCTCTTTTGGGGCCAGCTGTACCTTATTTTACACAGCAAACATGAAAAAGCTTCAGGTCCTGAATGATCCATTTAGGACCGACAACCTCAAGCCAAATATTTGTGATTAGTAACGTCCCTGCCTTTAATGCGGTGTATCGATTAACCGATTATACAAATGTAGCCCAAAACCCCCCCAAAATAGATTGCAGGACACATTTTTAAGGAATAAATTACAAAAAATAAAAAGCAAAATGCCCGATGTTGCAAATATGATACAAATTTAATCTCATATATCAAATTAATATTTTTTTTTGTCAGAAGGGTCATTGTACGCTACACTTTCAAAAAGTTGGAAAGTTATTTTATGGTTCAGGGTTTAAAGGATTTAGAAACACGATATATTATCTTGTATATTATTATAATTATGTTGTTTATAGAAATCCTGGAGGATTTTCCGGTTTGTGTTCTAGTCACTGCACATTTTTGTGTTGTTTATTTACTATTTAATATTTCTTCTTTTGTACTGATATGGACTGCAGGTGGCTGTGAATGCAAAGTAGATGGTGTGGCTCAAGTAAATATACAGCAGAGCTTTGTGTTCAAGGTGACAGTGTTTGTATCATCTCTGTCTTTCTTTTAAAAAGGCAACAGAATCAGTATTGTTCTGTATGTACACATTAATATACATGATGCTTTTTGCCTGAGGCAAAAAAAAAAAAAAATTGCCAGCAGTGTGACAACGGCTGTCCCCCTTCCTCATCTTTTGCATATTTGTCACATTTACATGTTTCAGATCATCAAACAAATTTAAATATTAGACAAAAATAACCTGAGTAAATTCAAAAAGTATTTTTTAAATTATAATGTATTAAGGGGGGAAAGTTATCCGAGCCTACATGAAAAATTAACTGCCACCTTTGTAAAATCATAAATTAATTGATTAACCACAATTTTTAGAAAGTTAAGTTCCGTTTCTCTGTCTACACCCGAGTCTGATTAATGCCAGACCTGCTGAGTTACTAAAACCAGTCTGACAAAGTGAAGTAGGTTCAAAGATAAAGCAACACATCATGCCACGATCTAAAGAAACAGCTGAGAAACAAAGTCACTGACTGTCACAACTGTCAGTCAGGCTTTGGCTTTGGGTCTCCAGTGAACCACACTGACAGCCACAAATGAAGAAAACTGAACCTTCCCAGGAATGACTGGTCTACCAAAATTACTCAAAGAGTGCATCGACGAGTCATCCAGCAGGTCACAAAAGAACCCAGAACAGCATCTAAAGAATTGCAGGCCTCACTCACCTCAGTTAAGGTCAGAGTTTATGATTCAACAATAACAAAGAGAAGGCATCCATAGGAGAGTTCAAGGAGAAAAGTACTGCTGACCAGAGAGATCACAAAGGCTCGTCTCACATTTGCCAAAGAAAAACATCTTGATGATCCTCGAGACTTTTGGGAAAATATTCTGTGGACTGACAACACAAAAGTTGAGCCTTCTGGAAGGTTTGAATCCCGTTACATCTGACGTAACACAGCATTACATAAAAAGAGCATCGTACGAACAGTCAAAAGTGGTCGTACAGTACTCTGATGGTCTGCGGCTACGTGGACGTGGACAATTTGCTGCAATTGAACCATGAATTCTGCTCTTTATCAGAAAATCCTGAAGGAGAATGTCCGGCCATCCTTTTGAGTCCTGAAGCTTAAGCTCAGGTTCTGCAGCAGGAAATTGATCCAAAACACACCAGCTCAAAATGGCTCAAAAAAGAAAAGAAAAAAGAAGAAGACGACGGTTTTGGAGTGTCCTAGTCAAAGTCTGGATTTAAATGTGTTTGAGAGGCTTTGACATGACCTTAAACAAGCCACTCATGCTGGAAAACCCTCCAATGTGGCTGAACTAAAGTAATTCTGCAAAGAAGAGTGGGCCAAAATTCCTCCATAGTGATGTTAAAGACTCATTGCTACTTATCGCAAACACTTGATCGCAGTTCTTGCTGCCAAGGATGGCACAAGCAGTTATTAAGTTCAAGGGCAATTACTTTTTTCACACAGCATCAGGTAGGTTTAGACAGCTTTTCCCCCTTAATGAATAAAATCATCATTTAAAAAAAACAAAACACTTCATTTTGTATTTGCTTGGGTTGTCTTTTTCTAATATTAAAATGTATTTGATGATGTCAAACATGTAAGTGTGACAAATATGCAAAAAAAAAAAAGATTAGCAGTAAAGCAAAATGAAATCTTGCATACATTTATTGCTCCAGACGCCTTGAGGCTAAAAACGATTGAAAACCATAATTAACGACATTTTAGAATATTTGTCATAAATAAAGTACAATTATCAAAAACAAAAATAGTCCCATTAAAAAATATTAATGTATAAAATATAACGGAGCCCACAGCTTGGTCACTTGAGAGCTAATGAAACAGAAACGGCTGTTTCAGTAGAATCTTCATGACTAAACTACCTAAACCTAATGAGGCATCAGGTATGCTGCATGCTGAGGCTTGCACTGTGTTTGTCATTGTAACACACAGGGTTAATTGGTTTAGCTTTTAATCTCACCTGCATTTAATTAAAAACTAATTGGAAGTCTTGTTTGGTTTAGGAGCTATCCATCTTAAATAACAGCTTGTAATGGAACCATGATTTTGTTTTCTGGTGGAAATCTTGAAGCTTTTCTCATTTTCAAACGTTGCATCTCCTTGTCTCCTCAAGGAGAGGGGAATGCTTGCTGGATTAACTTTAAGCAAAGACACGCAGGTATACTCTTCACGGTCAAGAAAAATGGTGGGAGGCACAGCTGGAATACTTAAATCATGGTACAAGAAGAATCCTATCTGAAACTCTACCTCTAAGTTGTAGCAATAACTCAGTGATCACACCATCGACCCTTCACTATTTGTGGGTGTGATTAAAAAAATAACTACGTTTAATTAAAAGAAATATAAAAGTCATCATGAGCAATGTTATGTCCATCTGATTCATCAGACTCCTTTCCCTCCTGGCCTTCCACTCTTTGTTGTGGTCTTTTTTTCCTCTCTCTCTCATATGAGGCAAACGTATTTGTCCCCATATTTTTCTTTGCACATTCCCTGACATACATTGCTGAAACTATGAGAATCTCCCTCCAGGAATCAACTGACATTTGTGAGTTTTCATATTGCTGCTATGATTATTCAATTGGGCATAAGAAGTGAGAAGATGGGGCAAGAAAAAGACAAGGCTTTACATGGCTGTTTGTTTTTTACCTGCTGGTTTAAAGTCTTCGGCAGAGGCTCCTAATCCAGGGTTCTGATGCTTTGTCTCAGCCTCATTTTCCTTACTCTCAGTTGCACTGAGAACACGAGCCAGAACCTTTGACAAGGCTGGGGCAGCTTCAGGCTGGACGTTAAACTCTGTCTTACTTGCACCTGGTGTTGCAAGGCTTCTCTGGATCTGCGAAATGAGGTACGGACAAAAGAGAATTCTTAATATAAGGAAGTGTGATAAAAAAAAATAATGGAAAATAATCAAATTAGAATGATAAATACTGAGGGTTTAATACTGTAGGAAAAATGTTGAGAAAAAAAACGTACTTTATCCAGTGCATTGCCTGAACCAAGTTTGGGGGTCAAAGGCTTGGACTGAGCCACAGAAAGTGAAGTACATGCACCAGGTGGCACAAATCGAGGCTTTTTCACTGCATTACCCAAGAGCTTGCTGGGAGCTCCAGAGCGCCGCATCTTTCTTTTTCCTAAAGACAAAAAGCAACCGATACAAAAGTCAGATTGTCTATTCTTATTTAATTCACTTAATGTACAGAATTCACCTGATTGCTGCATACATGCTACTACTGTACATTACCTAATGTATATATTATATATAATGTCCCCCCCCCCTTTGCACAAGTCGAGGAGCGTGTCAGGTTACATTTCACTGTGTGTTATACTTGTATAACTATACATGTGATGAATAAAGAACCTTGATCCTACAAGCAGATTAATAACTGCCATTATATTATTTTTCTTAGCACATTATTGCACTGGTTTAATCAGTGACTCAGAAAAAAGCACATTCTGAAATCAAAATTTTCAACCCTCTTGAGATTTGATTCAGTGTTGTGAAATGTATTTTTTGCACTGTGGGTTTCATTCTCCAGTAAGTCAGTGTTTCATCCAGTAATAAAACACTAATATAAAGCTAGAAGACGGGTAGCTACCTCCTGACTGCTTTTCTCTTCTTTTGTGTATATTTCTGATCAGTGATCAGTTTTACCTCCTCACAAAATATAAGAGGAATTTACGCACACTAATATAGTAAATTTAATGCATTACGTTTTATGCAAATACAGTAACATTTGGTTGACACAAAAGCCCAACAAACACCTGGACTTGCCTTAAGGCGTTACTGCATGATTACCGCTTATTACAGACGGTTTAATATCCTTTGAGTGGTTTAATATCAGGGGGGGAAAAGAAAAAAGAAAACAAAAATATCTTCCTCAAAGGTACTCACTTTAATAACTTCGTAGGAGGCATGTAGCAAAAACTATCTCGTCAGCTCAAAACAAATCCAACTCCAACACTATTCCTTTTAATGTCACAGTCCTTTAGCATTATATAAACACATCTAGCTAATGATTTGTCCCTATTAATAGCAAAAAATTGAAAACTTGGATTATTTGCATATGTAAATTCTGCACTGGGTAAACTGTGCATATCGAGACGAAAATAACTCATTCAATCCTTTTTTATCATACATAAATCCTTGGGGTCACTATCCCTCTGATGGCTTTCTAGCTTTTTCACGTCCTCAATTCCTGTTTATGCTGGAATAATCGGCATATCACGATAATTTCTAGATAGCAACATGAACCTGTTACACAGCCAGCTAGCTAACACTAGCATAAAGATGATAATAACGCGGTTGGAAGTCTAATTTAGGCTTTATTATCAAGTCAGATAATGTGTGACAACGTATTGTACATACCCCGACGAGCTAAAAGTTAGACGAAAACACCTGACATCGCAGCCTTTAACTCAATTGCAACAGAACTCGTCTTGTCTTTCCTCTTCAGTGACTCTAGCAGCGGTTCAGTTTCTCCCGCTGAACAGTTTGAAGAATCTGATTGGGCGAACCAATACAAATGGGCGTGGTTAAAACGAAAGGGTACGTTAGGTTCTTCTGTCCCTACAGTTTAGCCGTCGCATTCAATGGAGTTTATATCCCGCTTGAATTTCAGCAACCGGTCGATCGATAACTTGTGAATCGAGCTCACCTACTACTCACTTCATCCCTTCATTAAATCACAGTGAAAGCGTGAAAGGAAGAATATTTGGGAAATATAAATATTGGTATAACCGTTTAAGTAAGCTGCTATTCGTGATGTTTTGTTTCACTAGCACAGCTACCACAGTAAACTCGCCTCACATGTTTTTTGCAAGGCTAAGGCAAACGTGTCAACTTTTCAAACTTTTACTCAATTTGAGGGTACCTGAAAGTAATACTTATATAGTAGTTGTATTAAGTTATTTTCGCTAATACTTAATTATATTGATATTTAATAATATTAATTATTAATACTGATATTAAATTATAATACTGACAGGACCTTTATTAAGGGGGGGGAAAAAACCTATCCAAACCTCCAAACCTTTCTGCATAATTCAAGTGAGGTTGAGCTTCAGGGTAAGAACGGATGGCTGGACATTCTCCTTCAGGATTTTCTGGTAGACCGTAGAATTTATGGTTCCATCAATTACAGCAAATCGTCCAGGTCCAAAAGCAGCAAAGCAGCCCCAGACCATTACACTATCACCACCTCTTTTGACTGTTGATATGATGCTTTTTTAATGAAGTGTTAGTTTTATGCAGTTAGTTTTATGCAGAGGTAACCAGACTCAACCCTTCCAGAAAGTTAAACTTTTGTCTTGAGGATCATCAAGATTGATGTATAATGACTTTCACTGTGGTTCACTGGCATCCCGAAGATCTTTGTCTAACATTAAAATTAGTTTGATGATCTGAAAGATTTAAGTGTGAAAATATACAAAAAACTAAGAAACCAGGAAGGGGGAAATACTTTTTCAGAAGACTGTATGCATAAGAGAGCTTTACTTGGTACGGGGTCATTTTGAATTACTGTTTGTGTGATTGTAAGTCTTACTGAGAGGATATAAAGAGAACAGGATGATGAGTCCAGGCATTTGGTGTGCTCTTTGATTTTTGTGATCATGCGTTCTTGTGCCATCTGATATTGAGTCTGTAATCCAATCATGGAGGGAGAGAGTGTAATCCATCTTAATCCCACATTCAGAGAGAGAGAGAGAGAGGGAGAGAGGGAGAAACCTAGGATAGGGTGGGTCATTAAGAGAGAGAAAAACAGCTGAAGGACAGCAGTAATCTCTGAATGCTTCACAACAGCAACACAGGTTTTTAATAGCTAGACAACAACACTGCTGCAGAATTTGTCTGCTTCAGACTCAGTGTTCAGTGTTTTACTGTAATTCGGCCTGTCTCTCTCATCTGATCTGGTCCCGTCTGACAGCTGCCTTCCTGTGTCCTGAACCCTTGTTGTCAGGGTTACCTCTCCACGGAGACGCACTCTCAAAGGTAGGGGAGGGCTTCAAAGGAGAGGAGACCCTCACCTTTATGGTGTTAAGAGCAAGGATGTGGCAGAGATAGGACGGCAGGTTGCCCGTGGAGGAAAGAGTGGAGTCAAAACCTGCAGAAAGAAGGAAGTAGGAGTTGGTTGAAGTGAAAGTTGACATCTGAGGTAAGATAAAAAGAAAAGAAACAAATGAGGAAACAAGACTGCTTCCTGCTTTCCCCGTGTGTTGTTTAATCTGTTTAACTTCTTTTTTGTTTTTTTATTAGGATGGGCTATGATCTGGAGAGGTTTGTAGGTTACGTGAATGAGGGTCTACTGTGCTGTGTATGTCGAGACGTGCTGGAGCGCCCCCTCCAGGCACCCTGTGAACATGCTTACTGCAGCTCCTGCATCAGCACCTGGCTGGTCCATCACCACTCCTGTCCTGAGGACAGACTGCCACTGGATGTGGGTAGCCTCAAACCACTGTACAGGTCAGTCTCTGTCTCCTGCAGCTGTGCTGCTTCCTTCACTTCCTCATAATCATGCACTCTTAAGTTTTGCAGATAGGTTTTCATGCAAGTCAGTAGCGTTATAACAGTATCCTGCTTTTCTCACTCTAAGAGTTTCTGTCTGTGTTGGTTTGATTTGCAGGTACATGCGTAATGATCTGAACCGTCTGCAGATCCGCTGTGTGAATGCAGCACAGGGGTGTGAGGTGGTCTGCTCCCTGGAGAGCCTCCACTCACACGAGGACGAGTGTGAATTTGCCTTCATATCCTGCGCTAACACAGGTACATGACAACATCACACCGGACAAAACACTATTCATGCAGTGTGTTTTTATGAGTCTTTATGACAGTAAAAGTCAAACTGCTATCCTCATGGATGTGTATGTTACAACTGTAATGTGACACGTCTGTGGGGGTGAACAACAGGTGGGACCTGTTGTTGTCTTGGCTACCCCAGGAACAGGTGCACTTTTAGGACTGAAAGCTCCCACAAGCCTCACACAGAGAGCACTGTGTGAGAGTCGGCTTTCATTCATTCTTTAATGAGTGATTTTTAGGTCTGTTTGAGACATGTACATGCAAGTGTGCGCTTTTGTGCTCACCATGTGTCTGTGACCCGTGTTTGGCAGGTGGAGAGTACATATGTTACCACTGTGGTAGGTTGAATCACGTGCGGTGTGTGTGCATGCGGTGTGCAGTTTAAGTCACTAAAATCACCTGAAATTTCTGCTGTTGTGTGACTGCAGTGATCTGTGACTACACTGTAGATTTAATAACTCTACTTAAGATACACAAAGTGTTTACAAAGTACATTTTTGGTGGTGTTAGTAGATTATCTCCGCTTTGTACACACAGATGATTTTTATGGAAAAATTCGTGCCTGCAAATAAATTTCATCTTTGTGGAGATGCTTTAGAAGCCTGTCTTATACACTGATAACGTGGTGGCTCCATGCGAGGCCTTTGCACCCTTGTGACTTTTCCCTCTCAGGCTGTCCCGTGCAGGTTGAGAGGCGGGGCTTGGAGGCTCACCTGTCAGAATGTAGCTTTCGCAGCAGGGAGTGTCCTAATGGTTGCGGCCACACGCTGCTCTCCATTGACCAGTCACAACATAACTGTGTAGCGGAGCTGCGCACTGAGGTGGAGATGCTCAGGTAAGCTCTTCTGTGCTCTCTTCTAAGCCTGAACTCAGAGGTAACACCACCATCATGACTTGGTCTCATTAAATGTCAACTGTAGGGTGGAGATGCTGTGCAAGGTGGAAGAGGTGAGACGAGAGATGGAGTCTCGGCTGGACTCGCAGAGGAGGCACATGGTGCAGAAAGAGTCTCAGCTGAAGAACGAGGTGGAGGAGCTCAAGGTAAAATGTCCTGTTACCACATAAATGCAACAGAAGATTTACTATATGAGTAGTACTAAAGCACAGATTTGTGACCTTGGGATACATTTACTATGAAAGTACAATGCAGTGTTTTGCAAATCATTTTTAAAAATGCTGAAAGTTTAAAGGCAAAATGCTTTTAGAAGTCTGAACTGTGTGAATGTCAGCTTAGCATTTAGACATTTTTGCTCGGGTGCCATATTTTTTAAAAACAGTGAGAACTGTTTTTTTCACTGTCCTTTTGAAATAAGCAAGGCCTGAAAATTATGTCTGATTCCTCACACCACAGGACACCTTCTCAGGCCCAGAAATGGTGGCAGTTTACAGATCTTTTTTATGTCCATAAAATCACAGTAAAAAAAAAAGGAGGAGGAATTATTTACAAGATTATTTACAAGCAGAAAACACTCAAGACAGTTGCCAGTTTTCCCAGGAGTGGATATCCCAGTGTCAGACTGTACAGTGCTGAGAGAAACTGTAAAAAAAAAACCAACCAAACTACCTCCAGACTCTACATGCCGCAACTTATTAAAAGTTGAAGTTCATGACAGCACAATTAAGTATGGCATGTTTGGAAGGGTTGCAGGAGAAAGCATCTTCTCTTTAAAAAGAACATGGCAGCACAGCTTAAGTTTGAAAAGATGCATTTGAACAAAGAGTTCTGGGACGATGTTGTCTGGACAGATGAGATGAATATTTGGGAGTCAAACACAGCATATCAAAAACAAACACGTCACACCAACTGAGAAGCACGGTGGTGGTGGGGTGATGATTTGGGCTGGATTTGTATTCACTGGAATACACCTTGTAATCATTGAGTTAACCATGAACTCCTCTGTATACCAAAGTGTTCTAGAGTCAAATGCGAGGACATCTGTCCAGGAGCTAAAGCCTGGCTGAAATTGGCATCACACGTAAAACTACTCTATTGCTTCACGTCATATCCTGTCTGTGCAGGGTCAGCTATCCCGTGTGATGTGTGACATGCGTGCACTGCTAGGTGCAGAGCGTTTGAGGAGACAAGAGCTGGCAGAGGCAGAGCTGGAGAAGAGAGAACTGCTACAGCTCCTCAGAGACCTGCAGCCCACCAGGAGCCAGAATCCCACTGAACAGGCAGCCAGGGATCAGCATCAGGGAGAGGTGCAGACATCAGGCTGGGAACTCCACACCGAGCCAACCAGACATCAACAGAGAGAGGCTTCTTCACATGCCTCCAGTCTGTCACTGCATTCAGCCCAGTCTTCACATGCATCAGGCCCACCCCCATCACCACAGCTGGGTGAGGTAGGGCGCAAGGGTGGGACCCGGAGTCTGACCTTGGACTGCATCAAAAAGAAGAGCAGGGAGGTGACAGTGATCTGAAAAAGCTGCAATATATGAAATCTTTATTTTTGTATTATTTAGCAACAAAATTAGGGTTTGTGTAAAACGTGTTACAAAAGGAAGGTTTTGTTACGCTGTGTTTTAATGCTTGAAGAGCAGGTCTTTGTGTGTTGGATTTCCATCAGACCCCCAATAAAGATTATTATTATTTGACCATGAGATCAGACTAAACCATCATTTTAAGTGTATCGTCAGCGAGCTTCAAGAAGCTTCAAGAAGTTGGAATCCCCAAACATATATTTTTACAACTGAGGTTAACCACATAACGATTCAGCGTGGGTTTTTGTGAAACTGAAAATGCAAAAAATAGACAAGTTTAAAAAAAAAAATTATGTTGAATTCATTTTTTTTTTTCCAATGGGAGAGAATGTTCAATAAAAACTGAATTTTCAAAAAAATGTGAATTTTCTGACAATTATTTCATGGTTCTGACTTTTAAGGGTTAATGTTAGTCCCACATGACAACATATTTCAAGTTTCCATAATACCAACCGTGCCTGTATACCACTGGTTTTGTGCTCCTTTTCGAACGGTTTCAGGGTTTGCAGCTTTAAATGAGATCAGCCTTAGAAATAAATAAAAAAAACACCACCAACAAAAAACGGGAAAAACTGAATAATTCTGCAGCCGTTGCAAACACAGTGATAGACAGCACAAGAGGGATCGCATTTGAAGCATTTTATCTGAGAACCACAGATGATTTATTTATTTGACATTCCCTTAAAACACACACAAAGGCCTCATTTTGCTATCACTTTTATTTTCTGAATACAGCTAATAATAACAAAACTGAAAACATCAACACAGTCTGTACATTATTTGTGACAACATCATACCACCACGTTTCCATGGAGACAGCATATATAATATCCTGATTGGCCCTTTTGTTGCCGTGAGAGGCTGCAGTCATTGTCCAGGAGGATTTACCTGGTGAAGGAGCGAACATGTCTGCCCCTCCCACCTCCGCTCCCTCCTCCACCACTGAACTTGCTCCCCTGAGATCCTCTTCCCCCTCCACCGCCTCCACCGACGCCTCCCCCGGCACCACCGCCACCTCCTCCGCCGCTAATCCACGACAGTCCAGTACCTCCTCTGCCGCGTGGAGCTCGATCCCGAAGAGCCAGCCGATACGCACCTGAAGTGTGGAACGAGTGAATCAAACTTTTTTTTCCCCCTATAACACCTTTAATACAGGTCAAAGCGATAAAAAAGTAAAACAAATGCAATAAAACAGAACATAAAAGATTGAAAAAGAGAGCGGTATAAAATGTAAAACTGTGTGTGTGGTCCTTACTTGCAGGGGATTGGCGAGAAGGCAGTGGCCCTCGAGTGAAGTTGCTCTGTCCTCCGCGGGGTTCACTGTAGGTCCCTCTGTGAGTAACAGCTGGAACCTGACCGCTCCACGATGACCCTCGGCCTCCTTCTCTCCGAGTGTAGTTTCCTACAGAACGGGAAAAAAAGGGGGGGGATTTGTCACCGTCTGCTGGACAATTGATGTATTTTAGTTGCAGTTTGTGCAGGGCTAAACGAAACACAGTATTTCCCAGGATAATGACCAGGATTCCCTGCTGTGTGCTGCATGTAATGATGAGGCAACTATGACAATGTCCTGGCAACTATGAGACTCGTGCGTATCTGATAGTACATACCTGACAGCAGTACACCTTTAGGCTGTGGTGGAGTGAAAAAGCGAGTCTGGCTGTGGAAAGTAGCTCTGCCTCTGTTACCAGTGAACAGCCCTCTGGTGGGAGGTTTGGGGGCGCTTTTTGGAGGTCGTTTAGGAGGCAGAAGCCCTAGAGGGGTCGTAATGTCTTTAAACTCCGCTGCAACAAAGTCATCCACGTGCATGCTGGGAGGACGGGAAGTATTCTGTTTGCGCAGGCGGAAGATATCATGCGGTCGGGAGACATTCTGCCCAAACCCTCCTCGACCTCCTCGGCCACGAGGAGCAGCCATGATGTGAGCTCTCTTTGCAGGCTCGACGTAGTCAGACTTCCCGCTGCAGAGACAAACACAAGATGATACCAGTGAAACTGATCTTAAACTAGATTCTGTGCGAATAAAAATATATAGAAATCACAATGACGCTGTACCTAGACGTAATGAACGTCTCATGTTTGTGTTTGCCCAGCCGGAAGCCTTTCGTAGGTTTTGTGTGACCCGGAGAGGACGGCTCAGACAAGAAGGAGCGCTCCAGCTCCGCCTTCAGGTCCAGTTCTGGACAACACTCCTGAGCCAGACCCACCAGATCCACCTTCACCTGCCACACAGACAAAAAGGTAATCATACATATAATGTAGAAAACATAAACAGACCATGTAATGTTGTTGCTTGTGGTATTTCCAAATTCCTTACAAGCCAGAGAAGCAAAGAACCTCAACTTAAAAAAATCCTTTAAATCCCTTAAACATAGAGAAGCAAAGAACGTTTACTTAAAAAAGAAGAGGAAGAACATAGCACTGAACAGAAAGCACTTAAAATATGTGAGAGGACTCTAAGAAGTGGATAGTAGATAAATATAAATATCCAAAATATAGGACTCATCCTACTGAATCTTCCTGTCATAGTAGTCATTTTACATCCATCCCATCCTCTTCTGCTTATCTTGGGTCACGAACCCAGAGAAACTCAGACCTCGCTCTCCCCAGCCACTCCCTCCAGCTTATCGAGGAGTTCCCTCGCCAGACCAGGTAAGACATGCCCAGAACACCTCACCCAGAAGGCGCCCAGGAGGCATCCTAGTCAGATGCCCAAACCCCCTGGACTGGCTCCCTTAGATGTGGAGGAGTAGCAGCTCTAGTCGGAGCGCCTCTCAAACAACTGCACTCCCTATCACTCACCCCATCACTAAGGGAGGGGCCAGCCACAACAACTGCAATTTTGTAGTTACACCCATATGGTGCACAGTGAATCAAATACTTTTTTTACAGACCATGATGCTCCCACTAAGCTAACACGGTAACAGCAACAAATATTTCTTTTTGACTCGATATACCCGAGTTTCAGTAGCAGAATAGGATTCATAACTGCTGGTGATGTGAAAAAATTCTACATCAACAAAGATCAAGTAAAAAAAAAAAAAAAAAGCAATAATACAAAAACGCATAAAACAGTGAATAAAACAGAAGCTGTAATCAAATTTTCATCCAAAAATGATTAACCATAAATGTGCACGCCAAACATAAGCTCTAGAGATTCTTGGAAATGTACAGACACACACACACACACACACACACACACACACACACACACACACACACACACACACACACACACACACACACACTTACCATATCAAGGTCTGTTTCAATGTCATCAGTCTGGAACGGAGAGAACCACAGAGCCTTCAGCTGCTCATCCAGAGCTTCAGACAGAATGAAAACCGTCCTACAGACAATAAAGGCCCAGGGCAATGATCAGTTTACCGTTCCCATTAATTTTTCACATGGCTCATGTGTAAGTGGTTGTTGTTATGAATATCTGATTCAATCAATCTGTCACCGCAAACTGCGATCCTCCCTCGCTCCAGCTGTATAAGCTTCACAACTCGAAGTGATGAGGAGAAAATGATTCAGTATTAATACGTCACGCGGAGGACCAACCTGTGATTAAACTGGGCCCCGAGTGTTTCTGGTGCTGGCAGAGTGGGCTCGGTGTCAGCTGCAGGAGGCGTGTCTGTGGCCGCCTGCAACGTCTGCCTCAGAGCAATCACGTTCTCCAACATGGTCTCCAGGGAATCGTCATCTTTACATAGTTTCTAAAGACATAGACAAAAGCATTGAAAGTTTGATGTCAAGGCAGCCCGGACCTTTATTTTGATAAACGCAATGTACTTGTGTGCATCTTTCATACCGCTATCTGTTTTTCCAAAGCAGGTATTGGATGTGACTCCGACTCCTCCCACTGGAGCAGAGCTTTCATTTCAGAGCCCGACAGCAACCGTGGAGGAACAAAAGCAGGATCCTCGCTCGAGCCGTGACCCTCTTCAACACACTGGATTAAAACGAGGACAGGTACAGAATGAAGAGCAAATATGATTGGAGATAAGCTGGAAAAAGCTTGAGAAAAGAAGCAATTATCAGAAGGACAAGACAAAATATGCAATGAAAAAGCCTTTCCTTTATGCAGAGCCAGTCATTTCTGTGAGGTGATGCATTATTAATAGAGCTTTTTTAAGGCGGCTGCAGAAGGAAACTCTTAGAAAAGGAAAACTAAATTACTAGCATGAACACGTAAGGACAAGGAGGAATGCTTTCAAAGAAGCGACGTCCTTGCTGTAGTCTCTTTTGTAGTCTTTTGTCCAAATATTTTTCACAGAAGTAACACTTACTTAAAAAAAAAATGATGCTGCTTACACTTCTGATTAAACACCAACCGACTCTGATCGGCTCCTCTTTATGACTCCGTCTCTAAAGAGGATTGTTTGTTTGCTTTTATTGTTTAGGGCTCCTCCAGACTAATCATTTAGCTGTACGTATTCCTTCAATGCTTCATTTGTTTTTTTGAAAAACTGCTCTGTTCTCAAACAGATTACCTTTAATCTAATGCTGAGCCGTTTTTATTGTCAAATATACAGTTTTATTTATTATGTTGTGATTTGTGTTTGCTGTATTGCTTTGTTCTCTGTTAGTTTAAAGGGACAGATCCTGATTTTAATGATCATCTAAGCAGTACTTACCATTGGTTCTGTGTGGAGGATCTGCCTGAGAAAGTCGAGCAGAGATGAGAGCAGATCTGCTGAGTCTTTGTTGAAGGACAACACCAGCCTCTTCAGCAGCGAGCACAGCCCAGCGCCATGTTTCTTCAGAGCACTGAAACAGAGATAATCAGAGGTAATCAAGGTCTCCTTTAACTAAGACAAAGGCACAGTGTGCCGTAGCAACATGGCAGGGAAGCAGTTACGCCAAATAAACAAGAAAAGGTTCTTGTTTACACTTTGAGGTGGTAGAGTCCGTAGTCGTGCTCTGTGAGGAATGTCAAAGTCCTGATGCAGGTGAGGAGGAGGGGCACGCTGCTCTCTGCGTTCCCCAAAACCTCCAACAGAGAACTGCACACCGATGACATCATCTCTCGTCCCGGAAGTGCATTGGCCAGCTGCTCAGCCTCTGACACACAGCTTTCACCAGGTGGAGACACCACGAGAGAAATGTCCTGGTGAAGACAGTTTTACAGTTTTTAGTATTTTTCCATTAAAAGATTTTTTTTCTTTTTTAAATTTGTGTACTTCCAGCTTTACCTGGTCACACAGTGACTGTAATATTGTCCCCACTAGTACACTGCACTGCTGCTGATGTATGGAGTGATCCGTTGGAGGAACCAACAGAGACAACAACAAGGGGAACAGGTCGGCCAGCTGTTCATCTCCAGAAACTGACCCGGACAGCAGATGCAGTGTTGCACTCTTACAGGCTCTCTGAGACACCAGAGTATCCATCAAAGAAAGGAGCCGCAGGACCTGGGCCCAGGAGACGCTTTTTCCCTCTGCCCTGCAAGTAACAGGTTACAGACATTTGAAATATGATTTACAGGAAAAAACACAGACGCTATGTTGATGTGTGAGTTTGTGCATCCTTCACTCACGGCTGCAGCTCCTCCAGCAGGAGCTCCAGCAGGGTCTTCATGATGTGTGTTGCAGTGGGTGAAGACAGGTCTGCCAGCTGAACGCACACTCTCCTGAGTATGGCCAGGAGAGGAGGGCAGGTGGTGGTGCACACACATTTGAATGCCTCGGAAAACACTTTCCACTGTGCGCGAATGTGCATGCTCCACAGCTTCCTTGTGTTTAAGGCTACAGCCACATCTTGGACTGATGTCACCTGTGGAGCCAAAGGCCTTCTAATATTAATGTGTGTATGAAGACAAGAATATCAGAGCAGGTTAAAGCGCAGGATAGAGAGAGTTACCTGAGTGCTATGCATTGGCAGTGGAAGAGGCAGAAGCTCAGACAGCAGCGTCAGACCAGAGAAAAGGCCTTCAGAAGCTTTGAGAAGTGAGCTCAAAACCTCCTTTAGCATCAGAGACCATGTGTTGCTGGCCAGAGTCTCTTCTGTATGGGTCACCTGTAGCATGACACAAACATGGTGTCTCTTAAAAATCTCAACTGAAGCCCCATTTAGTATCAAAACTGTTATCTGATGCCACACACACCTCCTCATTAACACCCTGCGTAAAGGTGAGCAGGACGTCAACAATGAGCACTTGCACTCTGGTCTCCTCCCCATCGAGACGCCCAGAAGCAGGAATGGAGCACACTATCATGTGAAGCGTCACCAACACGCTGGCCACGCGAGTGTCCCTGAACTGGAAAGCTCCGCCGCGCAGCAGCTCGGTGAGCATGGTGCGAAGCAACCGCAGCGTGCTGATACATATACTGAGGATCATGCAGCGCTGCGGCGTCGGACCCATGTGCCCGTGCACGCGCCACGGCTGCAGTAACACGCTGCATAGCTTCTGCAGGACACGCACACACGTATCGAGACCCTCCCCAGAGAAAAGCTGGACTCCTGCAAGGCTCCACTTCAGATCCCTCTGCTGACCTGTGGAGTGGAGAAGGAGCTGCTGAAAAACCATCTAATCTAATCTCAACATAAAGTGAAAACTATGAAAAAGCAAAAGGAATAAAAACAAAGTCATATTTGGGGTCAAAGTTTGTTTGGGGTCCTTACCTTCTACAGCAGGAGGTGGGCAGGCGATGTGACAGAGGACCCTCAGAGCAGTGACCAGCCCGGTTCCCTCAGCAGTTAACACATTTTCTACATTCTGGAGTCAAAAGAAAACCATGTTCAAGATGACAAACCGCTTTGAAAAATACATCACAGAGCACTTCAGTGAAGAGTTGTTAACTTTTTTTATCCCCCTGGATTTTTCTGTGGATTTCAGAGATGTGAGTCACCTTACCAGCTGGTGTAGATGCTTATAAGCCAAAAAACATTTCATTTACTTTACCTTGCAGAGTGTTTAATGAGTGAGAGCTCTGTACCTGTTTGATATAGTCGATAAGGGTGGGAATGCTGCCAATCTCAAAGCGAAGCTTCTCCACTGGCTCCAACCATTTACTGAGCTCTAAAGAAACGCACACACAAAGACACTCAAACAATTAAAACTGTCTTATATAGAATGCAGAATGCAATGATTTGCAAAAGCAAATCTCATAAACGCACATTTTATTCTCCTCCCGAGGGCTTATGTGAGGGTAGAAACCAATGAGCTTGATTTCATTTTGGAGAAAATCGGATCAAGATCACAAAAAATGTAAACAATATACTAAGGCTTGGGGGACATCGTTGAGACATGTTTACTGTGTAACATCCCCTCTTTTAACAGCAGTCCATAATCTTGAAACTGATGAGCCCAGCCGTTGTCCGAGTCGTGTTTGACATAAGATTTTAGCAGCTCAACAGCCCCGAGTTTTCTGTGCGGCGTTTTAGGTTTCATGATGCTACAAATGTTCTCATTTGGTGAGAAGTCTGGACTGCAGAGAGGACCGTTCAGCACCAAGACTCTGCTCCTATGAAGCCATGCTGCTGTAACAGATGCAGCAAACAGTTTGGCATCGTCTTCCTGAAAAATGAAAGGCATTCCCTGAAAAAGAAATCATCTGGGTGGGAGCATGCATGCATGGTACCTTTCCTGATGTGTAAGCTGACATACCATAAGAGATGGAAGCGAGTACTGAGCACTGACAACAAGCTAGATGATCTCTTCGGTCTGGAGAACATGGTGTCCGTGTTTTCCACTTTACCTCTGTACATTTTAAACAAACTTTGGCCCAGAGGAGACAGCAATGTTTCTGGATCATGTTCACAAAGGGCTTCTTCACTGCATGACAGAGCTTTAACCTGCATGGTGAAATGTGTTTACATTTCTGGAAGCCTTCATGAGCCCATGAAGTGATTTCAATGACAGAATCGTGCCTGTTTTTAATGCAGTGCCACCTGAGATCAGCGGCAGCGATACTGATTTTCTTGCACTCAGATATTTCTCCAGATTCTTGGAATCATTTAAAGATGAGACAGTCAAATTCTTTACAATTTACATGTTTTTGCAGACCAATTCTTACTTCTAAGAAACTCAGCCTCTCTAAGATGCGTTTTTTATACCCACTCATGTTACTGACCTGTTGCCAGGTAACCTAATTAGCTGCAAAATGTTCCTACAGCTGTTTCTCTTACTTTTCCAGTCTTTTGTTTCCCTCTCCCATTTTTTTTAAACATGCAGCATCCCAAATATATTTGAGCTGGCGCTTAAATATAGTTGTGACATTGATGAGAATTACCCTGTAACTTGGCATTGGTGTCATCAGCCTTGGCTATAGAGAGCAGCGGAGCGGCATATTGTTCCATCATCCGCAGCTCATTAGAATTCTGCACCACCAGTAAGACCAGCATGCAGGCGTAGTTATATGTCACCGCTTTGCGAGCCTTCCCCTCACTAACAGAGGAAGAGAGACAAAAAAACATGAATTTATACTGAAGTCAAATCAGAGAACAAGAAAAAAGGTTGGGGAGAAGAAATGGTAGGGAATAACAAGTGTACCCCTGTCCGTCCTTGCTGTGGTGCTGGAGCAGCGTGACCAGACAGGAAAGGTTGTTATCCAGGCTGAAAACATGAGCTACGGCGCTGCGTCCAGTCTGTGTAAAGGTCATCAGGTAAAGCGCATGGAGCGTGCCCAGTATATCTGGATTGTCACCTTCATCTAGGCCTGCACCACCGTCTCCTCCTGTAGCCACATGGCTCATGAGTTCTGACACGCCTTGCAGAGCATGCAGGGCCTGTATCAGCCACACGCCAAAGCCCTCTTCACCGCACCCTGGCCCAATCAGACCCGCTTCTCCCCCAGTACACATGCTCTCCTCTGCCTCGGACTCTGCCATCGACGCCAGGAGGCGCAGCAGCAGGTTGGTGGGTGTGGGCTGGGCGAGAAGGAAGAGCAGACCCGACTGGGTGAGCGACAGGAAGCGCAGAAGCTCTCTGACGGCTTGAGTGACCCCAAGATGGCCGGCTGCAGCAGCTGCTGACAACACCACCGTTGTGCTCTCCAGAAAATGACATGCATGCATATACCTGAAAGAGGTCCAGGGCAGAAATACACATTTATTAATGTGTCTAAACTATATTTAAATTTATGCTACACTGTGATGCTTATGTCTGAGTATGTACCTATACAGTGATGGGTAGGGGTTGTCCCTCTCCTGTGGCCCTGTAATTCTAGCAGTAGTGGGGAAGGCTTTCCCAGGAGGTTGCACCATGCAATGAGGGGCTGTTTCTAGCAGGTGATGTAGCTCTTCCAAAGCACCTGCCAACCTATCGAGCTCTGCCTCACTCAGAGCGGTGGAGCTTAGCGAAGGCTCCTCTTCCATAGGGCTCTCTGCATCATCCATCTCCTCCTGAGGATGATGGCCAGGCAGGATTACCACAAAAACATTCTCAGCCACTGAAACATATATGAAAGTGTGGGTGTGAATGGGTGTTGTTACCTGTTGTGGTTCACTCAATGCAGCTGCTGCATGCTGTAGGTCAACCAGCACCTCATACATGTGGCTTTTCTGTAATATGGCATTTCCAGCTGTTATGACCCTCACCGTTTCCTCATGCAGGAACAGCTGGACCAGACGCTGTGAAGCAGGATAAAGTATAGATGGTCAGACCTGATCAGTCAGAGGAATTATTTCAGACACAATCATCTTAATTTAGATGTGCATAATTTAAAGCTGGTTTAATATTCAATTTATTCTCTAGAAACCAACAAGAACATCTGTATATGATGGAAATAAAGGTAGATGAATGATGATTGGATATTTCTTGCTAACCTGGTAGCCACTCTTCTCTGAATTTCCTGCATGTAGGAAGGCCTCCACCCCTGCAGGAGCGCTGATCAGAGCATCCAAAGCTCTTAGGATACTCAGCTTCAGTGTGGAGGAGACGTGGTCTGTATGGAGCAGCTCCAGCAGCACATTCAGAACCCCTTCATGCAGCAGCATCGTGAGACCCTGAGGACACTCTGCCAGGTATGAAGCTAGCTTAGCACCAGCCTTCAGCTGTCTGAGGTTAAGGGCAATGGGCTGTTTGAGAGCAACCTCCATACTGAGAGCTTGGAGAGTCCACTGGACTAAAACTCTAACAGAGTCCTCTATCTCTCCCTCTCCCCTTTTAACTAAATAAGCCAACCCTTTTGCCAGAAGTCCAGGAGCCTCTTCCAGAGCACTGACCCATCGTGCATCTCTGTCATCACCAATACTAGCTAAGAGTTCTTTCAGCTGAGCCACAGCCTCAGCTTCCTCTCCTCCTGCTGGTCCTTCTGCTCCACCTGCCTCCTTGGGCTCCTCCACAGTGGCCTTCTCAAACTGTATATCAAAGCGAGTTTTGTATGGAGGCGTGAAGTAGAGCAAGGGTCGGAGTTCTCGTTCATATGGGTCGTACTGGACCGGTGGAACAGATGCAAGATCCTCAGGAGTGTAGTCCATGTCAAAGTTCTGCAACTTGAAGCTGCCGTTATCCAGATCGTCCTCATCGCTGGAAATCTGTTCATAGCCATCATTATCTATAAGAAGGTGGAAAGGTTGTTTAGCAGGGAGTTTATTCACTGTAAAAGCATTATAAAAATGCATCATCTGTTTCATAATAATGTATATAAAACCGAGTGAGAATAAGGAGGCCAGCGGAAACTATATAGTCCCTTTCTCATACAGAGCTGCATACACTCACAAACCTGGCACCACCTGGCAGCATCACTCACAACATGCAGGGTTAGTTTTGCATGCATGACAGAAACTCAGCGACGGCTGTGAGGACGTGTCAGGAAGACATCCACATGTCGGCTTATGAAGTCTAACCATAAGCCTTCAGAGCTGCCCTCAGGGGTGTTCTGAGAGTTTGCACCACCCAGCAGTTCGAGATGGATGCAGCATGCCAGAGCACACACTCTCTCACTCTCAGTCCCAAATGGACCCTGCTCCCATGGACCCGAGATATCTGGCAACCACGAGCAGAGTTGATTTTCTAGAGGAGAAGCGTCCATTTGGGTTTGCAGACAATCCTACTCTTGCATAAGAACTCCCCTACCTTCCTCCATCTCCTCTTCCTCGTCCTCACCCTCATCCTCCTCCTCCTCTTCTTCATCCTCCTCCTCCGGCGCACTCCCCTCAGTCCGTGTATCTTCTTCCTCCTCCTGCTCCTCCTCTTCCTCCTCATCCTCGGCCTCTTCTTCTTGTTCAGCATCCGAGTACGTCTCGTCAGCGGGCAGCGATCTTTCAGGCGACACGTTCTCCAGGTAGTCGTCACGGCCCTCGGTCGGCTCTTCCTTGGCCACGCCCACTGTAGATTTTACAACAACACACACGGCACACAAACATACAGAGTACAACCCATTTAATAACAAGAACTCATTAATAAATGATACTGCATCATTCTTATTGAGAATGTGTTACATTTCTTCTGCACAGCTATCTCCCCACTCTTACACTAACCAACAAATCTTATCACCCCATTGTTAAAGAGTCTGCACTGGCTTCCGGTTAAACTTGGGTATAAGTTTAAAGTCTTGGTTCTTACTTTAACAGCCTTGTGAGGTGAGGCCCCCACTTGTACTGTCTATCCACCCCATTTTTCTAAGCAGGATCCTCAGGTCCGCAGATAGAGGTCTTCTAGTGATTCCACATACCTTTCTGAAAACTACGGGGGATTCATAACCTCAGTGTCAAAACTGGAACAGCTTACCAATCTCTCTCCGCACCCTTGACTCTCTGGCCTTCTTTAAAAAACAGGTTAAAACCTATCTACTAAGAAGTTTGGTTTTGACATTGTTTATTTATTTATTTATTTTTCACCTCTCTAAAACACTTTGGTTCTGGTCTTACAAGGAGCTATATAAATAATTTACCTACTTACAATTTATCTTAGCGGGAGGAAGAACTGAGCGTAACTCTAAACAGAATGAGTTTTATATGACCTTATGGTTTCATATTTTTACATCATTTTTTAGTATGTGGAGAATTTTTCTATATAAAGAAACACTTTATTATTATTACTAATTACTGTCTCAGCAGCTAAAGCAATAGCCAAATACCTTTTTTAAAAGCGGCCGAAATAGTGAGATATATTATAGTTCATACCCGTCATTTGAACCTGCTCCTCATCATCATCATCCGGGGGTGGAGGACCAGGTGGGGTGCGAGGCCCTCTGGGTGCCGGTCTTGGTGGGCTGCCATTGTACTGGTCATCTTTTTCCCACTCTTAAAAGCACAATTTAAAGTAGGAAAATGTGGGAGAAGAAGAGATTTACAGGTTTGCAATCACTGGGCAATCACTATTTTTTTCCTAGTCTTGGGGAGGTTTCTGCCCAATGAATGAATGTATTTCTTGTGACGGTCAGTTTTAAATCACCTTGTTTAAGGATCCTCTTGAGCCCGCTGGGCTGTTGAGGGGGTGGTGGTGGAGGGGGAGGAGGTGAGTCTTGGTCGTGTCCATGCGGCCGCTCCGCTGTCCCGTACACCGCAACAGTCAGAGTCGTGTACCAGCCACGCAACACTAGGCCATCTGTATTCACCTGCATGAACAAATCCATTTAATTATCCACAAATCAGAAGGGTGGGAAGAAGAATGAAAAAACCTACTCGTCCATGAATGACCATTTACCTTTCCGCTGGGTCTGAACACAATGGACTTGTTTTCATCATATTCCAAACTGAGGGCAGAAAGCAAGACGGAGCAGGTTAAAGTGAGAGTGCTGATATGAACCAGTGCTAAACTCACGTATGTTTGTTCTTCATGAGTCTCTGTGTTTATTTTCAGCACGTGAGTTTAAACTAGCACATAATTGCTGTGTAGCTATGTCTAAAACACACATACACCCTCATCGTGCTCTATATCGCACTCTGCCCTTACTTGCTTACTACTTCTAATAAAAGGCATTACCCCCCCGTTAAGGCTTTTTATGTGACAGGTCACATGACATGATGACCTCTTCTAAAATTATAATTATCTGGTTCAACTGGTCACAACATACTGACATATATGGTAGTTATTCCAAGCAGATACAGTAGTTTGAGGGTTTTACATGTCAAACAGGTCTTAATCAGGCTTCATGTTAGATTGATTTCTTATCTAAGAAATGTTGTTCATAAATATTACATTCACATCTATTAAAAATTTGTAAGATACTATGAAAGTAATCACACTGGTTTGACAAATCTCCTCCCAAACTTCCCAGTAGGGATAATAAGTCGGGTGTGTTATGTTTGCACAGTTTTTTTTTTTTTTTTTTTTAATAACGCTGACACAATGGCCACCTTTAAGTACAGGCTTACGCTCTGGTGCTACTGCATACACCTGTGTCATTATGAGGTTAGAACAAAAATACTTGACTCAAACATTCCACCAATCACCTATTTCACTGAGACCTTGACATTTTTTCTGCTGCAGTGTGGGCACGGTTTCTGGAGAGACCAGTTGACCAAGCATAAGAACAAAGACACCTGAATATGGGAGCGTGTGTGAGAACAGGTCTCAGATGCTACCGTGACTGGTTCTACAGGTGAGACAGACTTTTTGAGATTGAACCAGGAAATGGAGAGGTAGAGAACGAGAAACGGTTTAAAAAACAAAACAGGAGAGGGGAGAGTGAAAATAATTCTCACCTGCCCAGTCTGTGGAAGGTGGGGCTGTTGGGTTTGGTAACATTATTGAAGAACAGCTCCAACTGGAAGGCATGAGGAGAAGTCTCTCTGGAAACAAAAAAAAGAAAGGAAGAATCAGGACTCGAGTATCCAGAGGACCTTATAACTCTGAGTGACCCATCAACGATACGATGTGTGATTTGATATTAAACACTCAGTTGTAGCTACATTTGTAGGTACACAAATAGAATTTAATGCCTAAATTCTACCCTGAGGAATCTTATAAAGCCCAGTTTTTACTGACATCATTAAAAACGCTTATATAACTCAGGTCAAAGTTAAAGGTGTGGTTGCAAATATTAGAAAAGCCACCACCACCGTCAGCAATGATTCCAATATAAAAAATGAAACTGATTTCAACGTTTATTACAATCAACAAAAAACGGATCATAGTAGCTATGATAAAAGTAGCTTTTATGGCAGAACTTTGAACCAGATGTTACTTACACATCATGAGTTTCATGGATTTCCAGAAAATAAATGCACTTTATCATAATATCAATACTACCACAATGCATACCAATGCTAGAGGACTGTGCATTCTTGAGTCTGTTCATTCAGCTAAATTACATCACTCAGCAGGTTTGGGGGAAATTGAGACCTGTTCAACAATTGAGCTCAGGTGTCAAATGCACACACTTCTTTATTCACAGAAGCTTCTCCATTTCCCCCAGACACACACATTTATCTCAGGTATCCATAGCAAAAAAACCAAACAAAAAACATAGCGACCCCAAAACATCTCTAAAGGCAATATAGCAATAACAGCCAAGGTTTTTTGCAACTCAAAACCAATTCAACGTTCACTTTTCTTATATAATTCTGATTTCTAGTATTGGGACAAAGGTGACACCATTGAGTATTGCCTCTTTTCCACTAGCACCTACTTGACTTGACCCAGTTTTTAGGGGTTTCCATTAAGTGGTAGTACCAGGTGCATTTTAGTACTTGGCCAGGGTACCAAACGACTTGAGTCGAGCTAAAAATCTGACACTAACAGACTGCATGTCATTGATTGGCCAGAGAATGATATCACTGGATGAGTCAGACGCCTTCACAAGACTTAAACATGCCATTTTTAAAACTCAGCAACGATGGAAATGCAAACAAACCAACGCTGTGATCCAACAACGAGGTTCAGATATTTTTGTGCTAAAGGTAGCCAGAACACTGTTGTGTTTGTGGCAAGTACAAATGATATCAATCAACTTTCGGGCCACATTGCTATAACGGGCAATAAATGGCACTTTTCTATCCTAAACAGGAATTTATGCTTCAGCTGAAAACATACGCCATGACCTGACAATAACCTCTCTAGAAATGTAACTAAATGTTAGGTCAGCGCAACCCACAACAATTGTTACTGGCCTGTTCAGTACCACTGATCCCTCATCTGCATTTCTGGTTACCACAGTTTTTGAATTTATTGGCGACACAATAACAATCATCACTTCAGCATGAGAAAAAATAACCATAGATATAAAGACTCAAAAATGTCAGCAAATTCATGGAGGGAGATTACCAAAACTATCGGAATGGACTTAAGGGAAGGTATAAAGAAGTGGAACAACTACAGGGACAAAAGGCCCCACAAAAGGCTTTAAAAAAACAAAGTCACATCATTTCATTTGTTTCTCTCAGCTGGCAACACATATAAAACACCGGGACATCACTACAAGGTAATTAACATGTAATGCACCAGTGCAAGCTTCAATGTCAGCATTGACATCAGCCATTTATGTAGAGTGTTGTAAACTTTACAAAGATTCCTCATAGAAGTCTGAATCAGACTTGGCTCGTGACTCAAAGTGCTTTAGCCTATGGCTTTAAGCACTTTCTCACTATCATGCACAAATCAATGGATTCATCTGAGGCAATCTGTGTTCTGAAATGAAACCTTATCAGTTCTATGCAGAAGTTAAAGGTTTCTCTGCACAATTCTGAGGTAAAATGGTCCAATGAGTCATGTAAAGCTCAGGTTGTGGTTTTGCTTTAGTAGGAGACTACATTGAGGAGGACGGTAGCCACACTGAAATGGTGTTTGCTTTTTAAAGGTACAGTCTCAAAATTAGTAAAAAGACAACAGTGCGATATACATGCTGGCAACGCTATTAGAATTCATTTGGCCTGACTGGGTGTAGCCAGTAAGATGCATGAGTGTGTTTTCAAGCGGGGATGGTGAATCTTACCCAAACGCTCTGCTGTCAGGTAGGTTACTATGAGCTTTGATCCCTGGAGGAATGACCCGCACCTCTGTGATCAGCACCCCGCAAGGAAACCGCACCACGTCTATGTTGGTTAACTGAAACAAAAGAGACATGATTGCTGATACAAACAATGATGAAATGTTTCATTTATAACCTCCGCCTTCCGCAGAAGTCACGTTTACTCCCGCTTCGAGGTAAACATGCTCCCTGACACTTTAAAGTTAGCATTAGCCACCTGGCTAACCACCAATCAAACTGTGCAAAGACACAACAGACGGCAACTCTTTGAGCTACTAATGTATGAGGATTAAATTCACATCAAACAAACGCGTTATGTATAATCGGGCAGCTGTGCAGTAATCGCTGCTTAAAACCAGGATAATGACATCACATAGCTGCTAAGGTTAGCTAACGGCGTTAGCCTGGAAGTTAAGCATCCTTCCTCAAAACTCCTGAACGCGCTTGAAACTAACTTTTAATGCAGGTAGTCATGGAGTAAACATAAAAGCGCGTGTTTAAGTGTTAAAAAACACTACCTCTGCACTCTGATGCTTAAACGTATCCAGAAAAAGAAGCTCCGTTGAAGGGTCCCCCGCCATCGCTTCACTGCTATCGGCCGGGCCAGGGGTAAACTTCCGGATTAAAGTCAATACTTCCGGAGCGAGCACCCCCCCTACAAAAACAAAACAAAATAAATAAAATAAATAAATTATTATTATTATTATTAGTAGTAGTAATAGTTGTTGTTGGTATGAGAAATTTAGTTGGAAAATTCATATTTGCTTCGATTTAGATTTAGGAGAGAAAAAAGTTGAAAAGTGTTCTGAGGGATATTTCTTTCTTTTGTAAGACATTTTATTTTGTATTTAAAAAAGTTTAAATCAGTTAATCATATCAGAAAATCACAATTTAATAACTTTATGATTTAATGACATGATAGCTCCACTTGGTCTGTGGTAGTATTTTTTTTAACTGATTTCACGGATTTTTCTTTCTGTATTTCAGCAAAAAATTAGATTTTTTTCTCACACTCATTTTCTCTTCTTCTTCTTCTTCTTCTTCTTCTTCTTCTTCTTCTTATTATTATTATTATTATTATTATTATTATTATTATTATTGTCAATTCCCTTAAAAGACAAAATATTTTTTTATTTAAAAAAAGACTACAATTCGAATTATTGAATTGTTATAGAGACATTTACTATTTATGAAGTTATTTTAATAATTGACTACATAGTAACTAAAGTGTATATACTTCAAATTTGTTATTATTATTGTTATTATTATTATTTATTATTTATTTTTTCTCGTTGTTGTTTTATACTAATAACCATTTATTACCTTTTCTGTCCTGCGTGAGCTGCCACGTACTAAACTTTGAACCACCTGAAAGAGGGAGGGGCCAGGTAAAGGGGTCACGTGGTCGCACAGGTAGCTTCCCTACAAAAGCGGTGAGCGTTCAGCCATTGCTTCGCGATGGTGACTGCGGGAGGCTTCACATAAAAATCTCACAGGCGACAAAACTTTGGATTTACGGGCTCACCTTTGCGCTCAGGTGTCAGAGTAAAGGCGTTTCTACCTCCCGCGTCCCGCTCGCGTCTCACATCCCGCTGATCTTCAGTCCCTTTTAGTCTCGTTTAGTATTAGATTAGTTTTCTGTGTGTTTGCGGTTCTGTTTTTTTAACATTCAGATGACGGCGCAGGTAGACTACCTGGTGGTGGTTTTCACCGCCACATCTGGCGCGAGCGGAGATCTCCTGGGGTCTGACGAGAAGGAGCTCGTGCAGTTGGTTTGGCAGCTCGTGGATGTAAAGAACAAAAAGGTAAAAATTCACTTGTAGGCTGCTTGTTCTTACTTGCTAATCATCGTGACTCCAAAGCAGGAAATGTGGTGTTCAAAGGAGTGGACAGGTGGACTGCAAACAGCGATACATGATGTCAGACCAATATTAATAAGGAAAAAAAGTGTGCCAGGGGGATTTTTGTGGGATTCCTCCTTACGCGCACCTGTTCAGAAATCACTGTTCGCTTTAATTACAAAAAACCTTCTGCCTTATGTGTAAGACGTTTAAATTGCTCCTTTGCTGCTTTCCACTGTGATAATATCTATGTAGCAAACACACATATTTCACGCTGGTTTTATTATATTGTTCCAAAGCCTCTGACTTTCTAGCTAGGCTGGCTGTTTCAAGGCTGACTTGTTTTTTTCCTCTCTGAACCAGTTGGGCAAGGTGAATGAGCTCCTCATAAAGCCTGACCTCTCAGACTTGACAGAAGAAAAAGAGGAGGAGGATGTGGTGGAGGAGAGCGTGGAACAGGAGAATGGATCTGGAGCAGACTGTGTGTACAAAGCACCGAGCGTTGATAAAGCTTTAAACATGGTAATGTCTTCAAAGTAGCCAGAAAGCCATTAATAGGCCATTTATAGATTATTAATTACAGTTACAGCACTGGTTAAAGCAGCTGTATTAAAGTCCATACCTCTAAATGTTTTTACAGTTTCATCTGCAACTGACAAATGAGGTGAACAGCGCGGGCGCAGGCACGTCTGTGTGTTTGTGTACAGACGGGCAGCTCCACATCCGCCAAGTGATTCACCCCGAGGCCGCGAGCAAGGTGAGCGGGGCGGGGGAACACGCCTAGCAGCCAGGGCGGATGTTTCACTCACTCACTGCTGCGGGAGCCTTCGACGCTCTCAGAGGGCTGTGTTGTGTCAGCACCGCACTGCTCGCTGAACTTTAATGTTAACACTGAAAGTTGATCTACAGGAGAAGCCAATGCGGTGACACACGCCCATGCGCATACCGCACACTCGTGCACATAAAAGACAGGCACACATGATGCTCATGAAATTTCTCCCGAGTGCCTTCAAACTGTGTGTTAATGATACAAGAAGTAGGCAGTGCATGCTCTTGTGGCCTGTGCAAACATGAGTTTCACAGCAATAAAAACAGAAGCTGCTGATGGGCCTTTCACTCACACTGTATTCCTCTCCAGAACATCCTGGTCCCAGACTGTTTCTACTCTTTCTTTGACCTTCGGAAGGAGTTCAAGAAGCACTTTCCCGCTCCTGACCTCAAAGCTCTGAATGTCCACACCATGGCAGAGTGTATCCTTTTAACACGTCACCTGTTTACATTAACATTTCATGTCCTGTTGCCCGTTTACGCCGTCTAAGTCATGGAATTCCAGACATTTGTTTTTTTTGCTCGATTGATTTGATCCGATTGATTGGTTCTTTCTCATACTGTGCATTGCATTACCCTCAAAAATCCACAACACACGCATTAAGCTGTTGGCTGTAGGGATAAAGGTTTTGAAATGCAAATAAGGAAAGAGTGGCAGCACCTTATTAAGCCCTTAGTGAAAGAGTGTGTGTTTACCCAACAGGACCAACCCCATATACACACACACACACACGCACGCACGCACGCACGCACGCACGCACGCACACGCACGCACACACAGGTATAGGAAGAAAAACACGTGAGTGTATTGCTGTTCTGTTTTCACTTTTTTCATTTTTTCACACACCTGTCTATTCTGTCATGATTTGGGAAAAAACAGATCAGACCTAGTTTTAAAAAATGTATTAAACCAGCAACAGAAATTATTTGGGCGCAGGCGAATGACTCCGCTGATATACAACCGGATCTTCTTTTGAATAGGACAGAGGGATTTAGTGCTGGCGACTCTAAATGCAGATGAACCTCCTGGTTAAATGGAACTCAGTTACCAAAGAGGGCCTGGTTACGGCCATGATGATCAGTGTAGCGATCTTGCGGATATCCTGCCTTTTAATACTCCAGGTTGATTCAGAGAAGGTGTAGAAGAAAGCTGAGAGAGTGGGCTCCACCCAAAGCATACAACTCCAACTAAATTGAAAATGGACTTAGGAAATGAGAGAGAGGGGAAAAAAGAAGAAAACAAACGTCCAATCCTGCTGGACCACGATGCATTCATGATTAATAACACTGTCGCTCTCTTGCTTGTGCTCCTTAACCACCTCCTCCTCAGCTCTTAGTATACCTGTTGATGTGCCCACCATGTGGGACCCCTCTGCCACACCGGATCCATCGGTCCCTTTGCCTGCAGAAGTAGCCACACAGCAGCTTCAGGTTATGTCCAGCGTTGTCCTGGCACTGCTATCCGAGCCATTTTGTAAGTACCACGTACATTACCGAGTAATGTTAGCAAACACATCAGTAAATCGATTTACTACTAATGAGTTCCAAAACTGTGTTACTTTAAGTAAAACCCTGCTGTGAACTAAACTAGAAAATCAATTAGGACCTCTTTTGAGGATAACTGAAATTTCCTTTAATCATTTTCCCCCCCAAAAATGGATGATCCAAGATTCATAGTACTACTTTTGAGCTTGCCACTTAACAAACCGGTAATTAAGAAAGGAAAGAAATGTAAGGTCTTACCTGATTTAGACTTTAACCATTTGCTTTGCCTTTTAAAAACTGTCTCAGCTTGATTACTTTGTGTGTCATCATGGTGACTCTGTCACTTTGCTGTTGCAGGCCACACGTTTTTGAACCCCGAGAGAGTTAGTGAGAAGTTCGAGAGCGGCACTTGGTGAGTAACATTTATTAAAGATACACGTTGTTTTTGTTCCCTGATAATCCACTGTAATAATACCTCTGTGTGTGTGTGTGCAGCAGTAAAATGGAGAAAGTGTGCGACAACACGGTGATCCGAGCCAGAGGATTGCCGTGGCAGTCTTCTGACCAGGATATCGCTCGATTCTTCAGAGGCCTCAACATCGCCAAGTACGTTGCTGACATCTTTAAAGGCGCACATTTTTACACTGTTTATCATCTCTTTTTTTTAAATCACTGATGACACCCAGAAAGCTGCTGCTGACAGAGGTTTTCAGAGAGGCTTTATAACCCCCTTCATATGCTGTGCTCTTTAGAGGAGGGGTTGCGTTGTGCCTGAATGCTCAAGGGAGGAGGAACGGAGAAGCTCTGGTTCGCTTTGTGAGCGAGGAACACAGAGAGCTGGCGTTGCAGAGACACAAACACCACATGGGGAATAGATATATTGAGGTAAGGCGTCTGGACACAGTAGAATCAGCCACATCACCAAATTATTGTCCCATCACTAAACATCGTTCCCCTCTATCGGCAGGTTTATAAAGCGACAGGAGATGACTTCCTGAAGATAGCAGGAGGTGGGAAGTTCATATATCTGTTAGCTTAAGTGCAGCCATCTGGTTTATGTGTGTATATAGTGAAACTGAGTTGAAAAAGAGGACTTTTGAAGTCTTTGAGATCTTCTATGGTGCTATTTTATTAATACTTCAGCAACTTCTTATATGAGCTTGAATTCATGTATTTAGTAATAATGATTTTTAGGAGTTGAAAATGTTTCAGGACCTTTGTAAATGTCTCCAGGTCCATTGGGATTTTTCCTTCATGCCACTTGTAATCTTAAAAGAAAAATTATTATTAGCACAAAAAGCTGTTAGTTATGACTCAGTGATACCATTTAATGGCAACACAGCCTTTTATGAAGAGCAATAAGTTTGTCAACAAGGCACAGCTCATCACTGAGTCATTTGACCTGAATATTAATAATTTTACTCACATGATGAACACCTCCCAGAAACCAGAAGTGACCTCATTACATAAAGCTAAAGTTTATCGTCATACAGATGAGAGATTTAGACTATTACTCAAAATCACAGAGGCTTGAAAAGTCAGATTTAGCATCACTCTTATCAATTGCAGAAGAAGAAGGAGGCCAACTAACACTAGTTGAACGGGCTTGCCCGTGTCATTCTCTCTGTGTCAGGTACGTCTCATGAGGTAGCAATGTTCCTGTCCCGCGAGGACCAGATCATAGTGAGGATGCGAGGCCTCCCTTTCACCGCCACGCACGAGCAGGTGCTCGCCTTCTTCTCGCCAGAGGATGAACTTAAAGAGACGTGTCCCGTCAGCGGGGGAAAGGACGGCATCCTGTTTGTTCGCTACCCAGATGGACGTCCCACCGGCGACGCGTTTGTTTTGTTTGCCTGTGAAGAACATGCTCAGTGCGCCTTGAGGAAACACAAGGAAATCCTGGGGAAAAGATATATCGAGCTTTTTAAGAGTACGGCAGCAGAGGTGCAGCAGGTACGCCGGGGTGTTTCTTCGCTTTGTTTTACGGTGTGCTGTTGAGTGAAATGTGCTTGATTGTGTGCTCACTTGTAGGTTTTAGAGGAGAAAAACTGTTTGTTTATTTGGCCACAGCAGCAAAGAGTGACAACGTGAGGGTGTGTTTCTTATCTTCTCAGGCAGTTGTAGGCATTATAGGAGAGAAGCTCATGGGTGGGGACCAGTAAAACAAGGTGGATTGTGTGTGCATGTTTCCCTACAAACGGTTATTCTAGCTGCTCCTTTCTCTTTTGAACTTTCTTTCGCTCTTCGTGTGCTCCACTGCTCTTTGTGTCTCTTTGGCATTCATTTTCTTATCTTTCTGGACTGATAAGCAGACAGTCCACCTACATATCTATGCAGAGGCCTTTCGTGGTGTGTGTGTGAGACACTTGCGAGGTTTATTGGTCCTCTCCAGAAATGCAAACACGCTGGTGTCCTGTTGGCACCACGCCAGCTCCTGTCTGACGTTGCGTCATATTTAAACACAGCTTGGACTTGGCTTTGTTCTGCTTGAGATGTTTGCTTTTGAGTTATAGTTAGTGACTTTTACCTGTCAGTACTAGAGGAGAAAGGGTTTCCTAAAACTTCACTGCGTACTCGGTAGGTTTTTGCTTTAGGCAGGGTATGTAATTTGAAACTGTGTCTTAGGTGCTAAACAGGTACTCCTCAACCCCTCTGATCTCCGTGGCCCCTGCCCCTCTGATGCCTGTGCTGCCCACGGTGTCTCTTCTGCCCCCTCCTGGTGGAGTGAGAGACTGCCTGCGGCTGAGAGGGCTGCCGTACACAGCGAGCATAGAGGACATCCTCACCTTCCTGGGCGAGTTTACACAGGATATCAGACCGCATGGAGTGCACATGGTCCTCAACCAGCAGGTACATGCAGCACCCACACTGACACACCCATTGACTCACATGCTTTCTAGCACAAATTTACAGGTGTTGCGGAGTAATCTCTGATTCGTCTCCGCTTTCAGGGTCGTCCGTCAGGTGACTGCTTCATCCAGATGACATCAGCTGAGCGAGCGCTCCAAGCTTCGCAGCGGCTTCACAAGCATGTGATGTCCAGCCAGCGTGGGGCAAACAGCCGCTACGTGGAGGTGTTTCCCTGCAGCGCAGAGGAGATGGGCCTCGTGCTGATGGGAGGCTCGCTCTCGCACACGCATACACACACACACACCCGGAGCAGGAGTGGGACAGGGCTCAGCCCGCCGCCATGTAAGTCAAGACGTAAGTGCTGCTGGGAGCTGGGTTGCTTCGGGACTGCAGGGTAGGTGGGCTCCTGCCTTGGGCAGGGTTGCTGGGTTTTTCTCCAATCTCAAACTGTGGGAGGATGAGGAAATCTGGTCTAACCAGGAGGATCGAAAACTGTGTGTCTGAGAGTTTGTGTCGGTGTATGTGAGTGTGTCACCTCTTTGTAATTTAGTGTGATTAAATTACCCATCTGCATGACCTAATAAACCTAATGGGGTAACCATCCTTTTTTTTTCAGTTGTTGCCTGTGTTCACACATTTAGATGAAAATACTGTAGTTTGTTTTTAGTGGCATGTTTGTCGATCTCATAAATTCCACTCTCTTACACTGCTGAAGTATTTCATAAAAATCTGAAAGGGTTGGGAAAGTGTAAGCAAGACAGTTTGATTCCAGCTATCTTCATAAAACATCAAAAATGGCTTACATCTCTCTAATCTTATCAGATGAGTAGAGGTGGTTGTGGGATTAGGCCTCAATGGCCTGGCACACCTCTGGTGTGTGCATCTCCTGTGCTTGTCCAATCAGGAGCTGTGTAAAGGCTGTGGGCATATCTGAACGCTGGTGCGTAGATGGTGCATTGATCTCTGTGTGTGTAGTCCTTCAACTTAAATGTGGACTCTTAGTTTTCAAAAAGAGAGGATTATAACACGTCTAATGGTTATGAGCCGTTTCATATGAAATAGTTCACATGAGTGAAAGGGACACAACACAGGGATTCAAGGCTAGACGTGCGGGTTTTAAAAAGGTTCATGATGAGATGAAATTAAATGTTGAAAATGCACACACAGACTGCAGGAACAGCCAGAATCACCATGCAAGGAGGATAAAGTGCTCAGGCGGCACTGTCCCCTGCATTTAGACAGTGTCTCTGTTCTCTGACAGTGCTGTGGCTCTCGTTTTGCTAATATTCAATACTTGGAAGGCTTTATGCATGAATGCATATGAGAAAGTATAAACCAGTAGATGCTGCTAAACACTGACAACTGTCGAGTGAATTAAAAGCATCTTACCTGCTCCGAAATTACACAGAGGTGATAATAAAATACTGAAATAATGAAACATACAGGTTACAGGCCCATCGGTGGTCCAGCGTAGTGTACAATACGCTGACGCTTTCATTGTTTGCCACGTGCATACATTCAAAGTGTGTCAGGTGCTGAGTGATGTTGTGGAGGGTCATTGTTTGTAGATTTGCATGAGCACCTCTCCAAAAAACAAACAATGACCTTGCAGACTTCTCCACCATGTCTCTGTTCACGCGTGTCTCTGTTCGTCTGGTTAAAAATCTTTTACCTCTCCCTCTCCTCCTCGCCAGGTTTATCGCCACCATCTTATTCCTTCACACCTGCTCCACCTGTCCTGCCTCCAGAGGCTGCTGCTGCTGCTCTCTACCCTCCCATTGGGCAGGTGGTCCTGGCTCCTCGCCCCCTACCACCAGGACATGCCTACTACCCCGCCTCAGCTCAGCTATACATGAACTACGCAGCCTACTACCCCAGGTAAACAATGGTATTTACAGATGAAGGGATTTATTGAATCAGAGATTAAATGGCTCAGCTTGTGAAAATATTTTCAAAAATGTTTAAATATTAAATATTTGCATTGGTGAATAGGTGAGAGGTATGTTAGAGGAAGGTCCAAAGGGAAAACTCTCTTCATTGCTGAAATTATTTGATTTTATCTGTTTGAAAAGTTTTGATTTGTCTGATTAGTTCGCATAAAGGTCACAGAAAGTTATTGTTTTAACAGTGTGCAGGAATTCTCACAGTTTTTACCTCTCAGCCTTCAAAGCCTGAGGGGGTATTGTCGGCATCCTGCCAGGCGGGCGGGCAGCCTGGACACCTAAGTTTGTGAATGCTATAACTCGAGAACAAGGCGACGTAGGAGCTTCAAATTGTTACCATAGTAATATCTACTAAAAATCTCAGATGAGTTCAAATCTCAGTGACCTTGACAGAGGTCAAGCTTTCTGAAAATCTTGTGAACTCAAAAAGGAATTCACCTTGTTCCAGCTGAAAATCTGTAAATATGTACACATTTACCTGAAATATCCTTGATGCTTTGTGAGAGCTTACTGTTGTTTCTCCCATTAAGTAATCTTCCTTTCTCACATTAAATTAACCACTCCTGAATTTCTATTTACGAAGACATTTACGAGCCAACCGACGCTAAGCCGAGGCTGCCGGGTGGTGTTTACTTGTGGGTTGTTTACTGGTGGGTGAAGTTGCTCTCAGACAAACTCTCAGATCCAGGCAGAGCTTCCATTTCTCACATGTAGCACATAAGAGGTGGATTCCCCGGTCCTGGCATACCCCTGTGAATGGAAATAGTCCATTTGGTTTAGGGAGCTGCCCGTGTAGAGCTGCTGGACACTTATTTACTTGCTTTATTCATAAAGATATTCACACTTTGTACTGCAAGGCCAGCAGGTTAAAGACTGAGTGTTGGACTTGAGTGATTCATATAATTATATTTCTCTCATAAAGCCCTGCAAAAGTTCAGGATGTGCATAAGAAATGTGGAACTGCTATCCACGCTTGATCTTCTTCATTCTTAGTCATCATCTTCTTTGAACCGCCTGCATAGCATCAATCAAAATCAAAATAGTTTTACATTCACTGAAACATGTTGTGTATATTAGTGAGTGATTAAAAACACCTAAAACTTGCAATAACTATAAAGGTTTTTTTCCCATTTAAAAAAAAAAAAAAAAAGAAGAGGTGGAGCATTTTGTACTTGGTTGAATTATATACTGCCAAGGAGAAAGGCTGGGGCAAGGGTAGTTAATGACTGAAGTCTGCGTTATCAAAGTACTTGGTAAACAAGCATTGACCTCTGGTTCTCTTTGGTGAGCCATCAGAGACTGAGAGAGCAGCTCACTCAAAGACAACACCCAGAGTTACTCCCAGTCTTGTTTTTCCTGAATCCTGCTGCATACGTTGTGTTTTCTGAGAAGATACATGTTTATGCTGGTTTTGTACTTAGGATAACAGTCTCTCTCCTTTTTCCCTTCTTGTTGTTTTCTTTTTTTTTCTTTTCCAGTCCACCTGGCTCACCTAACACCTTAGGTTTCTTCCCCTCCCCCTCCTCCATTGCCTCGCCGGGAGGCCTGGTGCGTATGCCCGGTCTGACCTACAACAGCAACGGAGTCAAAGAGCTCATAAATGCAGTGCAGGGTTACCAGGTAAGAGGTGGCGTCCTTCAAATGCACCGTGCACTTAACATTTTATTAATGTAGTTCCTATAATGGAGATTTTCTGTGCCTTCAGAGCTCTCATACCTCACTGTAGGATTCAAAGTGTTGTATTCAAATCTCCTCGTATTATGGGTGTGTATTGTCAGGCATCCACTGTGTTTGCCCAGAGGCTATCAAACTAGTTTATCCTGTCTCCTCTCCCTGTTCTGTCACACACGGATTGCTGCTTGCTTCAACTTGAACTGGAGAATCTCGGATCTTATTTAAACCTGAAAGAGTGCGAAGAATCTGAAGATAAATTATGACATGATAAGGACTACTTTAAGCAATATATTGAGACAGACTGGGTTTTGTTTTCTGTATTTTAAAGGCCTTTAGATTAGTGTCTATGGCTACATGTGTCTCAGCCCCCATCTCTGTCATTCCTCCCCCTTCCTCATGCCACAGTATGCTCCCGAGGATGCTTTCATGCACGCCCACGGGCCCGTGCACACTCATGACCCGACCAGGACATTGCTTACGCAGCCCAAAGAATGGGTGTGTATTTAAGGTGTCTGAGGCAGGTGGCAGGTAAGGATTGGCTGAGGGATCAGTCAGGGGGATTTAATTTAGAGAAGGTGTTGTAGCTGTGGTTTTACTGGTCACCAGGGCTTACAGGGCACCATTTTCCACATAAATGGGGAATTTTCAGGTATTTCCTTTTGACTAGGTTAAATAATTGGAGGAAATCTCTTGGTTTTTAGGTATTTCATGGGTTTTCACATGCCGTCTGTTTAACCTTTTTTCTGTCCGCTCGTGAAGTCTTTAATGAAAACACTGAGCACCACATAGCCGACTGACCGTCCACTGAACCCTCTCCCCTCTGACTGTACAGGCATGGTCCTTTTTCTGCATGTCGAGAAAGCGTGAAAGTCAAATAACGGGCGCAAGAAACTCCTCAGTGGTGACATTTTCATCACAGAACAACATAAAAATATTGTGAAAGTGAAAGTAGCTGCTTTAAAGTTTGAATTGTTCTCTTACCCAGATAACCAGTAATAAATCCTCATTTTTAGGTGTTACATTGCAGTATTAAAGATACATTTTTTTAATGTTTCATACATCAATACAAGGATATTATGGGTACATAAAACTAAAAAAAACTAGGTATGAAAATGTATATAGTTAAACTAAATTAAAAAAAACAACAACCTACCTCCCCCCCCCTCAAAACTCCCCCTAAAACTAACTAAAATAGCATTTTGTACTTTATGCTCAATTTATTTTTGAATGCATTAATCCTGAGGAGGTAATGACACAGCTGTTTAGTGAGACTGCCATATCCACTTGACTGTGAGTCATGTGTTTTTATTGTAACGCGTGTTCTGAGCTTCTAGAATTTTCCACCTGACAAATGATAATTAGAAACACTAAAAAGAACACAGAAACTAATAAAAATGAAACGGTAAAGACCCTACAATAACAGAAGGGAACTGCAACAACACACCTAAGGGCAAGCGCTTGGCAACAGTGAGAAGGAGAAACTCCCTTTTTGCAGGAAGAATCTTCTGGCAGAACCAGGTTAACTGTAATCTTATAGATATATTTATTAACGTCCTTTCTCAGACATTTGTGATTACCTGCTGCTTCACGCCAAAATGTCTGCTGTGAAACTGGCCTGCTGAAGAGTAAAATTACTTTACAGAACAATTGCAACAATACCTAAGGGGGCGGGGCTTAGTCGACGGTCAGATGGCGCTGTCGCAATGTGGTAGTGTAATAGATGGGTAATAACAGCTTTAGCCTTTAGGTGATTGAGAAGGTGATGGGTAATGTCTGGTGCAGGTGCTCTTTTTTTGTTGTTGTTGGGGGCTAAAACTCTTTCCTCACCCTTGTTCTTCTTCTCTCCGCAGAATCCTGCAGAGTCTGTTTCCCTTCTGAGCAGCAGTCTGATTGGTCAGTGCAGCTCAAGTGAGGCTCCTCTTATGTCACTACCTGCTCTCATGACCAAGCCAGGGGGGCAGTATTTGGATTTGACCCTGCTCTAGGGTCACATGTGATAATTTGGTATATGTCAAAGACTTGTTAGATTTTTTTTTTTAAATAGCCTTTTAGATGTGTTATTTATATCTTTAGCAACAGAAATTAATGTATTTTATACCAAATTCTCTGTGGCCTTAGCCAACGATAGCATTCTCATCTTATATTGCACATTGTGTATTTTAAAAGCTTTATAGAGATTTTTTAACCTGTTCTATTGTAATCATTACGGTACATATTTGTTAGCCAAACTAGAGAAGAGTGACTTAGTAGCAATTGAGCTAAATGTTTAAGCTTTTCTGTGAAGAGTGAAAGTGTGTGAGTGTGAAAGAGATGAGAATGAGTATTACGCATGGCTGTGTTGAGATGTTTTATTACATAATCTGTTAATGCAGTACATTGTATGTGTTTATATACATTTGATACAGTACACAGTGATTGTATTGGAAGCTTTAGTGCATGAAGAAGTTAGTAGTGAAACTTTAAGATGTTTACATAATGCCAAATATCAATGCACTGCTAATCAATAAGACTACTAATGAAAATAATAGCAGTATGTTTGAATGATATCCTATATGTTACACTGTGAGTTTGTCTGATAGCCTGGACCTTGTTATGAGGCCTCAATTTACAAAAACTGTGACATCTCACACTTCATTAGCCCCCTCCTTTATGTGTCTGACAAGGGTATGTTTCCATGCTGCGCCACGCCAACGTTGCCTTGTTGTGCATTTGGATTCAGCTGAAAAGAAGACTGTCCCACTTCTCAGTAATTTAACTACAAATTTGCATTCTTCAAGAGGGCTCAGATCACAAGCTCTCAGCTTACTGTGCAAAGAGTAAAGCCAGAGCCGGTTTATGACCACTTCTGTGACATATTTTTAGCAGTCCATCACACTTTCCTTGTCTTCTTTCCACCGTCTACGCTGTTATTGGAGAACGTTATTGAACAAACAGGTTGCTCTAAGAAATCTAATCACCGTACTTCTTTCGAACCTGTAGATTTTTAGGAAAGGCGAAAAGGAAAGGAAATGAAGGACGTGTCGGATATGTTTCATGTGAATTTAAATGCCGTTTATGCTCAGCATAAAGTTGATGTTTGGGCTTCATGTTTCTGTACGCATGTGCCACAGCAGGATTTAATCCTCCTCAGGACGCCCTACTGCAGACATGCTGAAAAAAAAAAACCAAACAATAAACTTAACATGTCAAGTTTGTCATCCTCCAGCTGTTTGATTTCACTGTTTACCTTCTGATCATTTCACTTTGCCGTGTAGTATGCCTGTTTGTGTCTCATGAGGGTTTTTAAAGTGCAGGAGTGCAAATATGCAGGTGGAGCTTGTCTCGTGACACAACGTGGCTCAGGGCGAAACTGTGGGAACTCCCTCTCACTGTCCTCAGCGATTACCTCTGCGGTGCCCGCATACACATGCTATAGCAAAGAAGCTATTGTCATCTAGACACACTGAACACATTATGTGAGAGGATGGCCTCTCTTTTTACTGCGTGGAAAAGAGCAGAAAATAGATCAGGAAGTGGGAAGAGAGAAGGAAAGCAGACAAAACCATGTCAGACCCCCTCAGGGCAGAGTTACATTGTGTAATACAATCTTCTGCACCCCACCCAAATAATCTCTTTTAAAAACACTTAGTCTCCCACTCACAAAACACACACACTCACACACACACACTGTCCAAACCAGCAGGAAGAATTTTTTTTTTTTTTTTTTATCCATGTGACAAAGTTTTTCTCACCTTTTTGACGTCTGGAAAATAAATGTATTGTCTGTAAGATGTTGTGGAGAAATCCAGTGAAGTTACACTGGTATGAAAAAAGTGCAGATAAGTGCAGCGCATTTAGGGAATTTTTAATTTATTGATTGAACTGAGCACGTCTTAGATTTAAAGAATCAGAGTAGATTAAATCAAATCTTTTATTAAGAAAATAATCCAGGGTTTGTCAGGGACAGACAACTATCAGGAAAAGGGAAGGTTTTTTTTTTTTTTTAATAACAAGAGGATTATTTTAGTTATTTAACATTTAGCAGGAGATGATCTTTAATCTTTTTCATGTTCCACACTTATATCCTGTCCTTGCAACATTTACTTATGTGGATGAAGTCCTCACAAACCCAAAGAAACCCATGTCACTCAGTATGAAATGTTTTTGGAGCCATTTTCACGGAGCTAGTGAAAATAAAAGTGTTTCTTTAAAAGTGTACAATAGGTATAAACTACCTGTGCAGGGGCAGGTCTAGAAGGTAGCACTTAATATCATTCATGAGGTATTTTTGACATATGTTTTATAGATTATAGGCCAGTTTAAACACAGGCAATCATTTTTTCAGCAAATACCTGGAATCACTTATTGGCACAACACTGTCGTGTGATCTGGATGCTATCGCTATCTTTTTTTCAAATAGCAGAGACACAACTGGACATCTTCTTTCAGTGAAGTTGAAAAGTCAGGTTGATGAAGCAATGACACAAAGAAAAAAAAGAACTTATTATTATTATAATGGAGAGATTTTTACATTTTCAAAATGCTGATAGTTTAGACGCAGCATGACTGACAGAGAAGATTTGCAGTGGTCTGCAGAGTTACAGCCTGGAGTAAAACATGCAGTTGCTGCACACAGAAATACAGTGGCAAAATATGGATTCTCTACAATGCACATTGTCTGGTTGCAGTTGATACAGTTAAGCTCCTGAGGCAGCATGTTCTTTAACTCATTTGAGAAGCCATAGACTTTCATGTAAGGCTCATACATTCACAACGAATGGCTGGAAGTTCAGCAAAAAATGTATATAGGCCAGCCCAGAGAGTTTCAGAAGCTTGGTATCAGAAAATGAGCATGCAGTCACTTTGCATGGTGCAATATGATGGACAGTCTACCTGCAGTGCTCCAGGTCTATTAAGATATCGCTAACGAGGGAAGTAAAGAAGGTCTGTGGAGGTTTAGTATATAGAGTCATGGAGGGCAACGTATTCGACTGTCTACCCACTCTTTTAAGTACATTAAGTACATTAAGTGAGTCGGCTTTCTATTTTTGCCTGTCTTTATGTAACATCATGTATGTCATTTTCTGTCTTTGCAATGTGACCTGCAGCAAGGTTATTATAGTTAACTACAAAACATATAAAACATTTTAGTTTAGGAATTTTGAAAAATTAAAACTGAAAAGGATTTTGTGACCTTCGAAAACTAATTTAGAGGAAATATCCTTATTTTAGTGTTTGTTAGTTTGGTAAACATTTGAATCAAAACTTGCCTTATGAGGCTTTGATAGACAAATATCTATTGTGGATGTCCACGACACTGTGAGTCAGCTGCTTTTAGAAAGTTCTGTTTTTATTGTAAAACCTGTACCGACTTTCCAGAATCTTGCCTCTGACACACATACATGTACAACATAGTTAATGAAGATTAAAAATAACACAGAAACAAACTGAAGTGAATTAAAGAGTGAACAGCTTTTTGTATGTAGTGACAGTTAACTGTAACAAGCTGCCTAGTGTCTTTACTAAGGCATCTTCTTTTATTCCCCGATGCAGTCTAACAAAGGGTTTAATGACAGAACAAAAGCGTCTATGTGTTTTATATAGTTTCAGGTGTTTGTTTCTTAACCACATTGTCCTTGTGGTTAACAGGAGACCATTCAAACTCCACTTAATATTGGTTTTTAAAGGCGTGGCTGTCACTTTAGCTTACGTGATTGGCTTCCTTCAGCTGCTCAGCTGTTAAAAGGTTAGATTTGTCCTGTTCATGTGTAAAACTTCTTGTTTGTGAGGGAACCAAGCCCTGTAATCGAAGTAGGAGTATTTTATCATCTATAGATGTGCAAGAGGGCACACAGTTTTTAGAATGTAAAAAACGTTAATCATTGTTTTATTAATGCTTAAATGTTAATCAATCTTAAAAGACTGAGCCCATTAAAAAAAATGGTAGAAACACCTCTGTTCCTTTAACTGTTCCTGTGCCTGTTAATTTCTCAAATATCAATTCCCAGAAAAGCAGAAGATCCCATTTGTTGTGGTCACCATAACTGCGGTGTTTGCTCGCCCCTCCTCTGCTACTTTGCAGCTTTGTGAGAAAAACAAATTCCACAACGAATTTAAGCTTGTAATGCAGGTTGAGCTGAGAAATTATGAAGGACGATTTTGCAGTTGTTTCAAAACCAGTGGGAGGGCCAAATGCCGAAGTCTCCGCAGGCTTCCCCCATTTTTAAAAAACTGAATCATTTACAGCAGATTCACTTCGAAGCAGTTCTTCTCTCCCTCCCTCTTTCTGCCGTGCTGCATCTCACCTTGAAGATGAATTATCTAACACCGAGTTCTTTACAAAACAGAGGTACAATTAACAGGCTGACTCACCGCACTGGCAGATACCTCACTAAAGTCCCGCACAGCACACATCTTTTGTTCCGTCGCAGGGAGGGTGAGAGGCACATACCTAACAAACCGGCAGGCAGGGCGAGGCCGAGCCACATTCCCATGTCAGGAAGGAAGAAAAGAAACAAAGATGCTGCTGCAGAGTTGTCAAAACGATGATGTGGCCTTTATTGAGATCCAGTCCAAGGTAGGAAAACTCAATCAGCAACATACAGTACAGGTGCAGATCATGTGCCGCCTCGGATTGTGACAAAGAAGGGCTGAAGTGAAGTTTTTGTTTTTTGCGCAGTAATTAAATATTTCCAAGGGTCTGACCTCTGAGGTCAGATTTGGTTCTGAGCTGCATGTTAAAAACACAGCAAAGGGACGCAAGAGAGATTTTTCATGAACACCTGTAACACAAGATCAAGGCTGCTGCCACAGGAGCTTTGGCGCCTCCTGGTGGGCACACGGAGACTGAGGTGTCGATATCTTCAGTTTTCACTTTCAACTCACACTGTTCAGGATTTTCTTTAAAACCACAGACGCTGCTGATGTTTTTTTGCGTGTAAAAAAATGGATATCTGATATAGGAATTACAGTACTGAGGTAAGCATTTACAACGCCTGCTCTGTTCTCAGGATATCAATGAGTATTTACATTTTGAACAAACTGATTTGAAAGTGAAGTGACTTTCATTTCAGGGGTGCTTTTTACATGGAGATCAAAGCTTCAACAGTCGCTGTCTGAAACACAGTTTAGGCATCAGCACGGACACGGCGATGAAGATGATGAGGATGAACTCACACATAAACAGAAGTCCAAAGCAAAATCCGATAATCGTTTAGGGAAACATTAATCATGCAGGCAGCACCAGGAATACAGTCTGTAGCTCGTCTGTAATGCATGTGAGTGAATCCACTTGTTTCCATTTCACTTTTTTGTACAGGTTCAGTTCAGTTATTACAAAGAGCCTTCTCTCTAAAATAACAGTTAAGCAAATATAACAACTGCCTTTATGCAAATATAGAGTTATAACTGCTAAATGTGCAATGCAAGTATACAAATGCTGACTGACACCAGTGACTTTGGGACTTCTTAGCTTCCGTCTGAAGGGTCGAGGTCTCAGAGCTCTGTCATCAGGAGCGCTCTCAGGATCTTCTCTCTGTCCACCCTAATTTCTTCTCCGCTGCAGACACGAACATACGATTTAACAGCTCTAAACTTGAACTTTTGTTTCTGCAACAAGGTGAAATATAATTTTCATAACAGAAAATTTAAAAAAAACAAAACATTTTACAACAGTAACTATGACAGAAACAACACAAAGTCTGCGTTACAAAGACAAAGAACAGCAGCTACAGGGTAAGAAGTTGTCTGGCAATTTAAGCTGGTCATACACAGATCTTACACTCATCTGATGCTTTGTTAGGTACACCTTGCTAGCACCAGTTTTTACCTTCAGAGCTGCTTTAATTCTTCATGGCACAGAACAACAAGATGCTGGAAACATTCCTCAGAGATTTTTAGGCCCACGTGACATGATAGCATTGCACTATTTCTGCAGATTTGCCAGCTTTGCATCCATGACGTGATTATCCCGTTCCATCACATTAAAAAGCTGCTCTATTGAACTGAGATCTAGTGATTGTGGAGGTCATTCGAGTGCAGCAAACTCATCGTCATGTTTAAGAAACTGGTTTGAGATGATTTGAGCTGTGGTGTGCTATCGTGCTGGAAGCGGACAGGCACAGTAGCAACAATCTTCAGGCTGTGGTGTTTAAATGATGCACAGATACCATTGATATGAGCAGGATGGGTGGATGTTTTCATGCTGTTGTCAGAAATAGACCAGCAACATTTTTTCAATCTTCTATTTTCCAATTCTGGTGAGCCTGTGTGAACAGGAGCCTCACTTTCCTGTTCTTAGCTGAGTGGAACCTGGTGTGGTTTTCTGTCGCTGTAGCCCAACTACTTCAAAGTTCGAGGTGTTGCGTTTTCAGAGATGCTTGGTTGGAACATGTGGTTATTTGAGTAACTGTTTCCTTCCCACAGCTAAAAGCAGTCTGGCCATTCTCCTTTGACTTCTATCAGCAGGACGTTTTCAGAGAATTTCCTCTTTTTCAGATCTGTCTGTGAAGGTTCTCAGTCATCCAGGTCATTGTAGTCAAAGGAGCTTGCAAAGAAAAGCGTCTGGACTTCTTTAAGTTGCTTGAAGACGTTTCACCTCTCATCCGAGAAGCTTCTTCAGTTCTAAGGTCAAATGGTGGAGAGTCCCAGATTTATCTTTGTGATCTTTTTCAGATCACTCTTTAAATCATAGAGATGACTGTGTGGGAAACTCCCAGAAGATCTGCAGTTACTGGAACACTCAGACCAGCCTGTTACCAACAACCATGCCACCTTCTAAGTCACTTCTTCTCCATTTGGGGGCTCGGTTTGAACTTCAAGAGGTCATCTTTAACATGTCCAAATGCTGCTACGTGATTGGCTGATTAGATATTTTGTTAATGTGCAGAAGAAAAGGTGTACCCAACAAAGTGGCCAGTGGGTGTAAATCGTGTTAGATAACATGAACTTCATGTCATCTAAAGGCTGCAGGGAATGACTAATGAGCTAAATGTCTAATCAGCACGTTCATAAAAGGCTAACGTCGCCACAACAAGTCATGTGACTTTCAGTGAAGCCAGAGGCTGCGACTGCTTCTGATGGGACTTCTCATGATAGTTTATCAACTTTTTGTCTCCAGTGTAATTAGTTACTGCACTTCTAATTTAATTTTTCTAGGTTATATTAATTTGCGGTGCATATTAAGTTGTGCAATATTATTTAATGTCGTTGCGTAATTGAGTTTATTATGTGATTGATTATTTAATTAGCACTTTATAATTTTATGTGTAACTTTTAAGTTGATTATTGTATCACCCCGTGAAAGGCAATTATAGTTCCTACTTGCTTGAGTCCATGGTGGGACTGCTTAGAGCGTAACAAACCCTGAGTAACGTGGACTTTGGAGAAGAGTGTGATGCTGGCTGTCTCGCCATGTTGCTGTTTATTATGGAATTTGTATATATGGGCAAACAGATGAAGTCAGAAAATTAGACTTAAGTGAGTTTTTACTGAATGTGTAGCTCAGCCTTCAAGCTTCTCTGTCACGTCCTAAAGAAATGAGCAGCTATTTCCATCAAATCAAATCATCTTATTGGTTTTGGAATCGCTGATGTGATTTTATTACACTGCATTATGTTTTATAAAGTGGTCAAAGCAGCCCGGCTGCCAAATAAATGTAGAAGATTAAAGTAGCACGAAAGTGAACTGCCCCAAAAGTTAACTTAACCAGTGGAGGCTCGTTTTCAGTTCTAGGGTGCGCGTGTTTATTTTTTAAGCTGTACTGAAGGGGCCATCTCAAACTTCATTGACTGAAATGCAGATATTGTTCGTTACGCTCAGCTTCTGCTGCAGCTGTTAAAAAAAAATAAATCAGTGTCATTAGCTTATTATCGGTTTAAGGTTGCAATTTACACCCTGATAAATAAATATGTGGGTGATTTTGTGTGTGTGTGTTTGTCTTTTGTGATGTCACTGTAATTCGGGGCTTTTAATGATTTCTTAGAACTGTTTGTTTTCCAGGGTGCAATGATTGTACAGCATATTTGGGGAATTGGATGCACAAGTTTAAATTTGCTTTTGGATTTTCTTAATCTACACAGAGTCCACAGTATACATAGAGGCTCAAATGTACCCACTAATATTTGGTTAAATTTCCATTTAGCAAGTTGCATCTCGACCGGACATTTTTGGCAGCCACAACAAGCTCCTGGCATAATTCCGGCTCGATATTTAATCACTCTTCTTGGCAGAATTCATAGAGTTCATTTCCTGGAACAGATCTAGTCCGCGAATATTCAATCGGGTTGAGGTCAGGACTTTGGGAACGCCGTACCAGACGCTTAATGTTGGCCTGCTTTATCCATTCCAAACTAGTTTTGATGTGTGTTTGGGATCATTGTCCTGTTGGAACAAACAACCGTGTTCAAACTGTCTAGCTGTTGGTTTGAGGTAAAAGTTTTGGAGGTAGTCCACCTTCTTCATTATTCCATCCACTTTGCGATGGTACCACTGGCAGGGGAATAGCTACCGCTAACACCACTTATTCCAGACCTTTGCAAAGTGGAGACGCATCCGAATAACTTGTTCTTGTGTACAGCTGCTTGAACCGATGATCCTGAAATCTGCAGTTTTTTAGAAATGGCTCCAAGAGACCTTCACAACTTCTTTAAATCTACTATTCTTCTCCTCAGATTCTTACTGAGTTGTTCTGAGTATTAGTCAGTCTAATGAGTGCCATCCAACAAATCAATGAAACTACCAGTTGCAGTCAATCACGAGCAATAAGGACAAGTTAAAAGGTCTTGGCCTTGTGAAGTTGAAAGACATTGTAGAACCGTCGGCACCGCTTATTACAAGATTTAAGTAAGTGTGTGTGGATTAGAGAAAATAATAAATTCAAACTTGTGCTGTATGCCGTATGCTCATTCCACTTTGGAAAAACAACAGCTCAAAGAAATTAAAAGCCCCAAATTATCATGACATCCATTCTCGTGATGAGTGGATGTAAACTTCTGACGATAACTGTAACCATACTGTAGCAGGAAAAATAGTGAGATATTGTCTTGATATTTTCAAGATAATATCAAAAACTAGTCTGGATCCAGACATCCTTTTGGATCCAGGGGCTCAATTCATGCATGGTGTGGAGGGTCATTTCAGCACTGGTGGAGGTACGCAGTCTCGGACAGCTCTTGTTTACTGCTTTGACATGCTGGAAATAAGATTTTCAATATTAGCCAGTTTTCCCAAATCTCACTCTGAAAATCCTCCTGTCTGCGTCACACGGTTGTTCACTCTGGCCTCACAGTTTAGCATCAGCTACTAACTGAAACGGGGGATTGTTTTTCATGTGCAAGCGTCAAACAAGAGCCTGAGGCTTCAATACAGCACTTGAGCAAACCAGCGCTGTATAAAAGTGTCCAAGAGATAAGAGCGAGGAGGTGCGTTTACCTGTCGTTATGGGCAGCAAGGTAAGGAACCAGGTGAGGAATGGAGCTACGGTAGTAAGAAGGGGAGAGATGAGGGGAGGGCGAAGGAGAGGGACAGCATGGACTACCCAGCTCCAGTGCTGGCATATTATCCCCCTGCAACACACATCAGTGTAGACACACACACACACACACACCACACAGACAGACAGACACACAATTACAGATAATGCAGAGAGGTGTGGAAATAATCCCCCCATAAGTGGAGCATAGTGTACTACACCAAGACCCATTTTAAAGGGTTTTTAAAGTGTGTGTGTGCGCATGTGTGAAGATGTGTGTTACCTGTGGGTAGATAGACGGCTGTATCTGTTTGTCCAATGAGCTGCTAGAGCCCGACTTTGCTGTACTTTGGGAGGAGATGGCTGCGAGTGCTTCAGGGAGATTATCTTCATCTTCATGGTTACTGATAAGCAACAAATGGAGAGACTATAAGTGGCTTACACGACCTACAGATCGCTCTGAACAAGATGTCACTATCAAAGAGCAGAGATAGCACGGCTGCTGCTTCAAGCACTCTGTGGAGTGTTCATTTTCCACTCACAGCAGGCGATCTGTACTCACAAGCTGAACTGCCGGACCAGCCGTTTTCTGCGGTTGGTGCTCGGGTTGGCTTTGGGCTGGAGCCTCTCTGGCGTCAGGTTGTGATCTTGCCTGTGGGGTGTCTTTTCTGCTGTCAGACTGGATGCCGCCGAGTCTTGGGAGGAGCTCTGATACCTGGAAATGAGAGCAGTTACTCAGGAGGGTAAGTTGTGTTGTGTTTTCAGAAAGAGGTCTAAACATGTTAAAGAGCGGATGAGCTACTGGCCTCTCATTCAGGGTCTCAGTTGAGCTCTTCCCTCTGGGTGTTGTTGGGGCTTCTTTCTTTATTGTGGAGAAGAAATGGATAGATATGCTGTTAGTGACACCGCCAAGTGCGCAGGATGTAGGTCAAATAGCCAAAGGAGAGCGTTATTTGGTACTCACTCTGAAGGCTGCCTCCATCTGGGCCTTGAGGATGTTACATTTGAGGTGGTCGGGGAGCATGGCTGGGGAAGCAGGAGGGTGCAGAGACTTTTCAGACAGCTGCTTCTCCTCTCCCTGCCGGGAGAACAAGGAGAGGTGAGGAGACTAAATCTCAGTGAGTAAACATCGTGTGGGAAACGTGACTGACCTTGTTGTCGATGTTGATGTGCAGCGAAGGCCAGGGAGGAGAATCGCTTTCAGACTCCAAAGCCTTGAGCAGCGACTGAGAGATGTCAAACTCATCTGCAGGGAAGGGGGGCGCTTGACGTTCTGATTGAGACAAATTGTAATGAGAAAAAACAAACAACAAGTCACGTTTTTACTGTAAAGACACCACAGACGGTTTGATGGAAAATGACTATAATCTAAAAAGGTTTATAATTCAATTTACGCTGGCACAAGAGTTTGACTGTCCTTAATTTCACCAGAATTTGATGATATTATAAATGATTAACAGCAATTTTGGCTGGGTGGGGGCTTTTTGGTGTTTGAAAGTTGGCAGGTCAAAGCAAGTTTGAGAACCGTGAGATACTTTAAATCCATATTAATGTGTTTGCAGATGCTTCTCGACTTACAAACAATGGCCTTAAACAACTGCACTTAAATGAAGAGTGCAAACACAAGAAAAATTAGCAGTGTTTAACTACGTTTACTTTACTTGTATCCTAGCTCACTACAGCAAAAGGCAACTGAATTATGTTCTCAAAAGCAGAAACCCAATTTAAAACTGCATTAGACACATTTAAAAGCAACCAGAATCACCCCTCCTTCACCACTGAGGAGTAAGTTCAAAGTGTTTTCACCAAATATCTCCACTTTGGTCTCGTGTGTCCAAAGGACGTTATTCCAGGAGTCTTGTAGACTTGCTGTCATGAACTTAAATATTTAACATGCTAACTGAGGCCTGTAGAGTCTGAGATGTAGCTCTTTGGATTTTTTCGTACTTGTCTGAGCATTGGACCTTGGGGTAAATTTTTGCAGAAACATCCACTCCTGGGAAGATTATGGTGAATTAATACAGAGAAAAAAAACCCTGTGAGCAAGCACTTAGTGACAGTGGGACCATATTCTTTATTTCGGATCATCCAGCTTTGAAACAACACAGTCAGTATAAAGGTAAAGGTATATCAGTCATATCATGTGCATCTTTAAATCTGTTTTTACAAAGTTGAAATCAAACTACGTCACGTTGTAGTGGAAACATTACATCTCAAAGTCCTCAAAGTGAACCTCAAAAAACAAAAAGAGCTGACAAACAGGCGGCACCGAGCATGAAAAGAAGCATCAGCGTGGCGTCTAGACACACCACAGATTTGTGCAGCCCTGCCTCAGGCTGACAGTACTCACTGTTCTTGGTGTGCGTGTGGCAGAGCGTGTCCTGGCTGTGTGTGTGCCGACGGTGGCGGTGGTGGATCTTGCCAGAATATGAGTTCTCGTTCTCCTCGACGCTAAACTGATGATCTGAAGCGAGCCCACTCAGCGGGAAACTGAAGATGACACATGCAATCAAAACACAAACAACCCCCCCCCCCCAAACAAAATCCCACTTAAATATGACAAAAAGTGTAAGTACCGCAAATAAGTAATTATCGTGTAATAAATCCAAGCTCGTGATGTGAGTTTTTCACAGCAATGTAACCCTCCCTGTGTGGATGCTGAGCTGACTGAGTAACACAAAACCACAAGTGCAATTTCAACAGTGCATTTGCTTTTCTACATGGTAAAGAAACACTGCTTTGGACCTAAAATGTGTGTAAAATTACATGTAATTTCTGTTATTGAATCATTTGTGTTACTTCATTAATAAAGTACAAAGAACCATGTGGGGGTATTTATCAGTGGGAAAAGCTGTAAAGCTTATAAAAAATACAGTTAAAAGTCTAAAATTTACGCTCTTATTACATTTTCCAAAGCCATCCAGTGGGCCAGATTGAATTCGTTTGCGGGCCGATTCTGATCCCGGGCCTTATGTTTGACACCTCTGTTGTAAGACAATGAAGGAATGAGCTTTGCAATTTCTGCATTTCACTCATAAACCCTTTATTTCAGAAGCAATACGGCAACAGTCCTAAAGGCATAATGTGATTGGAGTAAACATCGAAAGTAAAAGGCGACACACTAGAACAGCAACACACCGGCCACATCTTCTGTAAACACTTGGTTAATTTAGCAAATCCATAATCTGATGTAACATTAATATAATGTTTATTCAAAAAACAAAAACAAACAAAAAAACAAATATTCACTCTGAAAGCACAACACCACAAATGCAAGATTCAGCTTCATGTTTCTAAGTTCACACTGAAAACCATAAATTATACACAAAGCAGCTTAATCCCTAACCCGGCATTCACTAAGTGCAGGACTGGACCCCTTCCACCTGTTCAGAATCACTTTATTCAGCACTCACAACACTTTATTTCAAAAGTGAGTTTAAATAATTTAGATGCCACACGATTTACTGCAAACGAACAAAGAAACAAACACAAAAGCACTCTTAAAGGCAGATTTGAGATTTGAGCAACCGTAATCACATAAAACATCCACAAGCAAAGCAAGGCACAAACGTGTCACACCCGGTCCTATCTTTGTATTTATCCTTAAATATGATGCTGAATGTTTGAATGGAAAGAACAGAGTGTTTAAGTATAAGAGCTACGTTGACTGGGCATTTAGAGCCATAATTAAATAATAACAATATTAAAGTGCAACAAAATTAAAATATATAATCTTATTTCAACAATTCTTAGCTTGTTTTTTGGCCTTTAGTTTATTTATATTTTAGCAAATTGCCACCTAATACAGCACCTAAAGTTACCTTCAAGAACTTCCTGTTTGAATGTCCCTGTGAGTGCACAGAAAACTAAGCACGTGATTATTTTCATATGAAAATAAACTAAATTTTCAGGCACAATCTTGATTTTTATAGAAGATGCTTTGAACATTATTTGAAAGTATCCTCAAAGAGACTTTAAAATGCACCACATTCTTGTTTTATCTTTACAGAGGAGCAATTATGCCCATTTCCAGCTTCATAATGTTATTCTTTGATTTTACTACTGTAGCTTTGCATCACTTAGAGTTGAAAATAACCCTTATGCATCTTATTCTGGACCTTGGTGCAGCTCCTCAGTTTATCCTGTTGGAATAAGGCTGTTTAGCTCATCTCTCTCTAATCTTATATTTTTCAAGCAATCAATTACAAAAGAATAATAATAATTTATTTATTTAAACATCAGTAAATTAGCATGAGCAAACTCTTTTCCTGCAAAAATCGTACTTATCCGTTTCACTCTGTATTATTTCCCCAATCATTTGTGCACAACCTGCAATGGCCCCCACCAATCGGGAGGTTTCAACAGCAGGCAGGAACATCCACTCTCAATGACATCACAGGGAAATAATACGGAAAAAAATCTGAGTGTTTTGAGTGGACTCTCATCCTGTGATTGCAGCTTTATTATTAAGATGAAGGCAACCTGTGTCTAAAAGGATGTGATGATACAAACTGAGCTATGACCCGCAGAATGAGTAAACTGTAACGATCAGAGGTGTCGAGGCTCTTTACCTCGATCGCCTTCGTGATCTGTGTCACCGCTGCGTAACCACAATAAATAACTTCAACATTCACCCACCCAGTCCCCTTACCCGATGTCTTTGCACAGCTCTCCCTCCACGTGACCCCCTTGAACATTATAAACCTCCATCCTGCTTGATAAAGTCCTTTGCACTTGATGGGGGTGTGTGTTTTTTTTGCTTTTTGTCTAGTATGCAGACACTGAAACACATGAGATGACGTGACAAATGGATGAAGACGTGGGACATTTCACGAGGATGAACGGAGACAGCTCCGTCACCGGAGCGTCTCTCTTTGGGGGTTGCCAGTCTGTGCCTGTGAGTTTTGAAATAGATTCCTGGGTTAAGAGGGAGGTCAAAGTTCGGTCATGACCTTATCCCTGTTAACCACAGCCACGGATCCTTTGGCGATGCTGCTCTTTCGCTCCGGGACGGGGGGAACGATGGACACCGGACTCTCAGCCTCAAAGGAAGGCCTGAATGGTTGATGAAGGAACGCACACACATGGATGGAGGCAGACGAGACACACAGGAAGACAAACAGACATATGAGGTGTAAGAGGGACATGAAATGTGATGAAAAACAGAGCATGTGGACACATCCTGAAGCTCTTTAACAATCCTGTCCTTTGTCTCTTACCTGTGAGGTGATGTATGACTGGAGGGCTGCAGGTAAACTGAGGAAGTGAGCGTGGGGTGGGGTGGGTGCCAGGGCTCGTGACCAATGGGAATGTTGTGTTGGTACTGGAGAGGATCGAAGAGATGCTCAAATTAAGCGTCGCTACTGGGACAAAGCACATCGCTCTCTGCTGCTTGTGTTACATTTTGAAAAGTGGGTTAACTGAGGTCGCTTACCTGATGCAGACTTGGATTGGGGCTGGCATGAGAGCTGTGGAGGAAAAAGCAGTGATATCAGATGTGTATCATAACTTATTTTTAAAGCAGGTGCATATATATTACTTTCGAGTGCACTGCACAAGTAAACCCTCTCAAAAGCAACAACTTCTCTTTTACAAAGGGCTGTTTCTGTGTTAAGATTAGCCAGGCCATTAGGTGGATTAAGGTCAAGGTTAGAGGAGGAGGAATGAATGCAATAATCTGAAAGTGCATGCGTGCATTATTTATGTCTGTTTCACCTGATGTGTGGAGGCTTGGCTGGAGAAATCGCAACTGACGGAGAGAGAGACACAAGGTCAATTAGAGCAGAAAAATACAGAAGTCAAAAGCAGCTCTGCAGTTTATCTGCGAGTCTGTGTGCACTTTTTCAAATGCCCTCTCTGGTCTAACTGTGCCGTTCAGTCCAGACTCTCTGCAGACATGTTATTACTCCAATGCTGAGCTATTACCAACACTCAACTCTCGGTTCATTCGTATTCCGGGGCTGCGTGACGAATCCAAATCCAATACATAAAAGGTGTTTGGACGTCAATACTGACAGTCTCAAGGTAAATACAGTTTGCAGTGTGCATTTGATCATTTATGTGGGATAGATTAAAGTGAGCTGCAGGCTGCTGGACCTTTGAAGCCTCTGCAGCTCACAGAAGGTGGGAATTATGGAGGAGTGAAGAGTACAGCAGGTGCCTTTGACAAAGTAAAAAAGGTGACGCTTAAATCTAACAACCTAGAGTTTCTGAGCACTTTCTTTAGAAAAGAAACCAGAGCTGCTTTTAAGCCTATTGAACTTGTCAAATTATCACTTAGCATTGGACATTTTTTTAAAAGAACAGCCCTTGGAAAAAAAAAGAAAAAGAAAAAGGGGCGGGGGGTCCACTTTTCCTTTCCTCTGAAAAATAAAACAATATGTTCAACAGTTACTCTCTGCAGCAATTTTTACATTTTAAAGCCGAAAACACGCTGAACTAAAACAGCGCAGAGGCTTCATAACAACGCTCGCAGCCACATAAAACACAAATCAGGCGCTGATACTCGGTCGTCTTTTGTATGAGCAGATAAAACTCACTTTTGCCCAGCGACTGTGTGCGGGATGGGTAGCGTCTGCTCTGCCTTCTCTCGAATGTGCTGGCCCTCCTCAGTCTGCCTCCGTGAGTGGCCTGGTACTCTGTTTTCCCACTGAGACAAACACACAGCAGATGCGGGTGAAGAGTGGAAATGATTATTACTAAAAGCATCGACGCTAATGTCAAAGTGCCACTGAGCTGCAGTCTGACCGAATTCATGGAGTTCATCAGAGGAGACTTAAATGGAGTTTCTAGATGATTATTCCTTTTGGTGTGAATTTTCCAAAAGTTTTCATCAATCGTTTAGAATTTAGAGTTGTTTTTATGCACAGTGCTGCGTTTACAGAGACTCGCTTGACTGCTTGTTCGTGGGACTTTCTGCTTCAGTTTTGTATTTAATAAATGAAAAGCGTGAACGACTTTGACTTTAGAAAGCCTTGGGTTGGTTTTGCAGTATGCCTAAAGTCTTTTAAACTGACATAAACTTTCTAACATACTTATCTTAAAACTTCACTAACAAAAACTCTGAATGAAGACAGAGTTTTCGTTAGAGAAGTTGGCACCAGTATGATTGTTATGTCAGACTGCAATACACACAGTTCCAGTGTTCCTGCTTTTACTTCCACCACCTGTTACACAAGTGTTTTTTTAATCCACAGAGTGCTTTTACAATGCTGTGATTTAGCTGCTCCGACAAATGACAGGAAGTGCCCTTCAAGTGAGAGAATTTGCTTCGACCATGTCTGATAATAGTTGCAAGAAAACAAACAATATAAAGGGAATATCTCAGTCACCATAGGAACAGATCCGTGTAACCATAGATACCCTGTAACCATAGATACAAAGGCTCTGTTTTATGTGACACATTATTCCACATATGCTGCTAACGAGTGCTGGCCACAACTACCTGCGAGTGCCAGCTTCTATTATCCCCCTTCAGCAAGTCAATTAGACGCTGCTCAGATGAGGCGAGACGCCGTCGCTGCTCTCTACCTGAATCTGAAGCGGGACCCGAGTCGCGTGAAGTCACTGTGGCCGGCCCTGCCCGCCGTTGGGTGGCGCAGGCGAAAGAAAGCGTGACTTTCCACGGCACACTTCCACAGGTGTTTGCAGCTCCTGGCGCTGGCCAGCTCGAACACGAAGGTGTGCTCCTGCTCCCGACCCTTCACAACAGAGAATAACCATAATAACCTGTTAGTCGCCTGAGAGATGACCGCGCGCGGGCACGGCATGCAACGTGAAGACACAAACCTGATCGTCGTCCTCCACCACCACCAACGTGAGTCGACTCCTTTTGAAGTCCAGCCGAGTGATTTTGGGCCTGTGCAACACACCGAGACGCACGGATGAATGACAAACACACAAAGAGACACAACAGTTTGAGTGGGACAGGTGACGAGAGCACGCAGTATGAAACATCGGCTCCTCGCAGAGTGATTTTGGATTTCTTTTCACTTCCCATACCTCGTCCTGCCCCTTGGCGAACAAATACTCAGCTCTCAGTAGCTCTCTTTTTTCCTGGCATGCCCTTCCTTCAAAGTTTGCACGGTCCACACCCTCCACCCAGGCTGAGCCTGTGCCCCACTTTATGTTTTATCACTTATGCCACATTTTGATTGGCTCTAGGTTGCAAATGTTGACACATGCCTCTCCAGAAACACGTGGTTCAAAAAAAAAAAAAAGAAACTCAAATTCAATTAGCAGAAGAATAGCAGCAGACAGAAGAAGTAACAGTTTAAACAGGTACTGCTTCTTTTTTTTTACCTGCCAGAAGAGATAAATAATTCATTTTGGTGAACAAACTCTTGTTTCTGTTTATTTTTCAGTTACATTCATTCAACATGTCGCTACATATTAAAACATCAGCTGTTTGTGAGATTCCCTTTTCCAGTTTCATTATTTTCATACAGTTCTGTGCAAAAGTCTTGAGTCAGCTCTTTTTTTTAATACTGTATATATACATTTTGCTTCCAAAGCAGTGGTGAGTAATAGTTCTCCAGGTCTTTCTGAAGGTCTTTCAGGGGTTTTCTTTGGACATTGGCCTCTTCTTCACTTATTTTCAGTCCAGTTCTTGTTCCTGACAATTTTCAGAGGAATGCTTTTCTGTTATTTGCTAATCCACTCAACACTGACCTATGAGTCATTCAAGCATAACAGCGGCACCTCACTCAAGGAATGAACCAGTGTTGTGTCTTAACATCAGAGTCAAAACACTGGTTTATTCTGAAGGACCAATTTTAAATGGTATCTTTAGGCATCTTTTGTCCCCCATCTCCCCCCATCGGTCATACCAAACACTGACGTTTCTATAATTCTGCAACAGAATTGTCCAGACTCTGTTTTTGCCTCGAAAACTGTACTTCCGATGATGTTTGCAAGTGTTTCAATAAACAGCAGCACATATTTCCCATTTTTCTATCCAAACGCAGAGAAATGAGGAGTGACTCAAGACTTGGGCACAGTACTGTGAGCAATTACTGGATTGTTTTTAGTTGTTAGGTATTTGCTCTCTGACAATGTGAAAAAACAAACAAATGGTCCTTCATGGATTTCCAGAGCCTAGGGTGACACCTCAAACCATCTTATTTCACTCAGGTGAGTTTAAACTACCAAATTCTCCTAATCTAAATTTACAATGACACAAGTGACACAAATAAGTGACACAAGAATTATTACTTATGACGACAGTTTTGTTTTTTCATTATTGTATCAGTAAGGTTAGGAATTTTGGAAATGTACGGTGTTCCTACATTCACATTCACTGCTTGTGTTTTCTTACATTTTTGTGTTAAAATCATTGACATAAGAAATGTAAATGAGCACGTTTCAGGAAACACAAGATGAGAGTTGTGCTCTTACCAAAAGAAAAGCCCGATTTTGCTGATGCCCTCATAAACCAAGATGCCAGTTGGAGTGAGACCCAGTGCATATTCTCCTCCATCTCTGCCCTGCGGATGAACGAGCACACATTTATTTCTAACACACCTGAACTTCAGTGTCACACAAAAAACAACACTGGTGATAATAAAACTCTCTCACGCACCTTGACAAAGTGCATATCTACTCCGTAAAGTTCCAGCCACTTGCATTTGTTGAGAAAAGAAATCTCTGCTTGAGAAGGGCTTTTTCCCCTGAGGAAATAAAAGCAGACAACACGGTGAGTTTTCACAACAAAAATACCGCTCGCTCCATCACCTGAAGCCCCGGCCACTATATTTGGCAGCTCAGTCGAAAAAAGTAGGAGAAAACCATCAAAATCGACGCTTGCCGCGTGACCTCTGCTGGAGATTGGTGTTAGTTCTGAGGGAGACGCTCAGTGAGTAACTGTCTGTCTGCATCCTGATTCAGTCTTTGTGTGTAGGCATGACTCAGTGAACTCGGTCTGTCCTTGCGTGGCTAAGTCGGCCCAGTGAAGCGCGGCGTACGCGTATGTAATCTAATCCGAGATGGGAGCAATCAGTGCACTGCTGGGTTAAATACTGCCCGGAATCAATCAAGACCCTCCGGGAATTAATCCCATAATCCTTCACGCAGACCAGCGATAGCCCGGCCGAGGAGGAGAGCACAGAGGGACGGTGAAATGAGACACCCGGTCAGTGAAAACATTGGTGCTGAAAGGCTGCAGCAGAATGACTTCCTTTGCTGCTCAGTGCTCAACTTTTTGCCCCACTTGTTCCATCCGACGAGGAGAGAAACCAGCTCAGGTCAACTGGACGCCCTCCAGTAAGCTGCTTTGACACAGCAGACGTATTGTGGTAACTGGTGCAAAAAAAATGTTTGTGTCCTGGGTTTTAGTTTTAGAAGATCCCAAATTTAAGATGACTAGAAACACAGCAGGCTCTTCACCTGAGAGTCAGCCACTGGTTGAAGATGTCTGCCTCCATCGCCGCGCTCTGTCTGGGAGTGAAACGAAACTCCGACACCAGCTCGGGAGAGTGCTCCAAGGGGTCGCAGTCTCCCAGCTCACCTGCATACAGATAATTCAAGTACACATGCACAGACGCACATCAGGTGAGCAGCATTCAGACCTTCGCTTACAAACAAAGCTTTATTTAATCAATAGAAAGCAACAACACAATAAATTGCTACAGACTCAGCTGGTCTGGTTTGGCCAGTAGCTTGTAGTGACTACTTCCAAGGTGATTATTGCACCTTGGAAGTAGGTGAAGTTGTGCCAGAAATTTTTGCAGTGACCATTTTTTAGTAAGCTTTATATAGACACTGGCTTTATTGCCATTACCAAGTAAATTAGAGGTGTGACTTTCACTTAATTGTATGACCATCTCAGTAAAAAACAACAACAATAACAAAAACAAAACCCCAAAACCCAAGAAAACCAAAAGTATTTACAAGAAAAAAAATCTCAGACACCTCAGAAACATTTGCGTGTTTTTTTTTGTCATGGAGCTAAGGACATCACGCCTCAGGCATGATGTGGTAAACAGGATGTGCCACACAAACACAACAGCCATCGCCTCCTCTGAGCAGTTCCAGTTCATTTATGATGATAATTTCCTTTAGTTTGATTTTCATTGAACACCCATAACACACTGCAGCTGTTTTTTTCCCCTCTTACAAAAATTTGGGACTTTAATTTTGGAGGTTCTGGATCATGAAATGCATATTTTTGTGTCCAAGTGCATCATTCCTGTTTAAAATCACTTAGTCTGATCATGACTTGCACAAGTTGATTCTATAAAGTATCATCTTTTAAATATAACTAATAAGAAATCTAATTTTAGAGCTTTAAATAAAATCAATCATTTAATTACGTGGCATTTCTTGCAGCTGCAGCACTCGACTTACTTTTGGAACCATTTTCAGTTTAAATAGGCTGTTGCTTGGACACCTATATTAACTTTTGCATTTGGAAGCAAAAGCACCATTTTTAAAAGAAATAAAGATTTATTCATTTATTTTTACATTGGTTGTGCCACCTGACTTGGAAAGTGCACCAGCCTGCATAAGAGATACGTTTCTTATCCAGTTTAAGAGAGAGCTACAAGCCTTTTCAGACAGCCACATAGAGTCCAAGGGGTCCTCTGTATAATTAAATATCACTTTCACTACTATTACTTCAAAATAAAATGTTTATGGTTGTGCCACCCTGGCATTTGTGAACATACAAACTGCTGGACAACATAGTTTTAATTATCTCAACAGCTTTTAAACTGTTAGTATTTATACATTTTGGTTATTTTATCAATAAAAAGTGTATATTGAGTATTTTATTTTGAAATTATTAGCATTTAAACACCATTTTTAATAGCCTTCTTAGTCTTTTCATTTTTAAACAGACGTATGTGCCGCCTGCCAGTTTGGAGTATTAGAAACCAAAATATAAAAGCATCTACATTGTGCCATAATATTATTAATTACCCTGCAAATTGATTCAAATTTAAAAAGTTTTTTGATTTATTTTACAAAGTAATGACGCACAGATGCAAACATATGAACATATGCAAATATTCTTACCTAAAATGACCCTGGTATGCCTGTGGTGCTGTTACACTGTGGATTACTCCATAAACATTACTCCACAGTTTGCTGATTAGTCTTTTTTGAGAGCGCTCATCAACACTAATATTAACTGACTTTACTTAATGGCTGGCTCCCATGAGGGTAAAATTAGGACGGTAACCTCATTGTGATGAGAGAAAAAAAAAAATAGTGGTTGCCTGGTAACCGCACTGATTTTTTTTTTTTTTGGCTTATCAGTAATCAATTGCATGAAGGTGTGGAGACCACTTTAGATTGCAGGGTGACTGCACAGGTGGGAGGCAATCTGTCTCCAAACAATTGCAGTCTGACTAAGACAGATTCCTAATTAAGTAACAGCCGTCTAATTTATAAAAAGCCAAATTACAAACACGCTGCAATCAATCTGAGTCACTCTGAGCTGATGAGCTCAGTTTCTTTTTAATAAAGGGTCGTCACTATTGGCAGAGGGACGCCTGTTTCACATCCTTGAGGTTCTCATTGGACTTAATGTGAATTTTTGTGGAACTAGACGACAACAGATTGCAGCAAATTGACTTTTGCCATTTTTGTTTCAATGCATTATCACAAAATGACTGTATGTAATCGAATATACTGAATTTAGCAGAGTGACTGCATCTTATTGCAGTTTAATTGTCCTCCAGACGCACCACAGTCGCTTTGAAGACAGCGACTGACTACGAGTGGTCATAGATTAAGCCCCGTCTTTGAAGCGACTGTTTGAAAAGCAATAAAATCACAAGTTTGTCGCACACAGTCGCAGTAATTTTGGTCAAACTGCTCCAACCACTCTTTGCCCTTGTGTAGGTGTAGCATGAAATATTTGAGGTTATTAGCTTCTGTAAAAAAGCTTTGGCATTTGAGATGAGAGGACAGGCATCTGGAGGGACTTATTTAATGTGAGAAGCCACAAAATCTCACATTGAACCATGGGGGCGACCATGGTTCAGGGGGTTTGGAAGCCGGTTCGATCACCAGCTCTGTCTGTCTTGGTTGTTGTGTCCTTGGGCAAGACACTTCACCTACCGCCTACTGGTGATGGCCAGAGGCGCCGATGGCGCGATATGGCAGCCTTGCCTCTGTCAGTCTGCCCCAGGGCAGCTGTGGCTACGACTGTAGCTTGCCTCCACCAGTGTGTGAATGTGAGAGTGAATGAATAGTGGAACTGTAAAGCGATTTGAGGGTCTTGAAAAGCGCTATATAAATGCAATCCATTATTATTATTATTAAAATCATTCGGAGCTTAGTGTAGTACTGTTCTCAGGGCTTCTGCTGATGCATATCATGTATGTCAAAGTAAACACAAGTGCATTATGCCACAAATTAATAGCAGTTTTCCTATCACAGTGAAATAAATGGATATTAATGGCTTTGCACTCAGTCCAAATCAATCTAACAGGTTACACCAGGGTTTGGAAAACTGTTAACACTATGAGGAATAACTTATGAGGTTCTTGGAGAACATAAATCTCTGCTTAAGAGTATAAATAAACACAGAGTGAGTTTCCAAAGTCTACTTACTTTGTAAACAAAATGCCGCAAGCTCTACAGCCACGTCATACGGACATTTCAACCTGGAGAGAGAGAGAGATGCTGATGGTGAGCGGTTTTTAGTGCGAGTGACACACTGCATGAAATCAAAACCACTGTCCTGCCCATGGTGCGATGTGTACTCGTTATCATGTGTCAGAGAGACATAAAAGTGGATGAATACCCTACGCTGTGTGTGTGTGTGTGAACATGTCAAGGAGGAGAGGCGCAACCCTTTTGCTAAAATAAGCAGCCCTCTGCTGTTCTTGATCTTGAGCTATATAATAGAGCTGGACTCCAGGGATCCATGGCCCAGTTAGAGGCAGGAGGAGGGAGATGGGGAACATACTGTCTGAAGTGTGTGTTTGTGCAGGCAGGTCTGTGTTTGTGACTCAGAAGCAGATGCCACTGTGCACAAACTCCAGTGTAGGTGACCTGTGTACGTTCCGCTACAGGTGAATGTGTTTACTCCAGTTTTAATGCTGCTGATGAGAGCCGGATGTCCTCATAAATGGAGAGGAAGTGCCTACAAATGACTTGTGACTTAACAATGAGCTGAGCTAACCGAAAAAGGAGTGGCAACAGTTTTTCTCACCACCTCTACAATAAATAAAAAATTCACAAAATATTCAGCTGTTCCTGTGTAAAGAAAACAATGCCTTAGTAGGTAAACCTGTTAAACTGCTTGCAAGTAATCACATGACAGCAACTCAGCGCACTTAGGGAAAGACCTGCTGAAGTTCAAACTGAGCATCAGAATGGGGAAGAAATGTGACTTCAGTGACTTTCAGAGCAGAGGAGAATGGTGAGACTAGTTTGAGCTGACTAGAAGGCAACAGTAACTCCAATAACTAAGAGGATATGCAGAAGAGCATCTCTGAATGCACAACACATCGAACCTTGAAGCAGATAGCCTACAGCAACAGAAGACTGCACCAGATGTGATTTCTGTCACTTAAGATCAGAAAACCGAGGTTATAATCCTCTTCAGGCTCCCACAAAAAGTGTGGCCTGGTCCGATGAGTCTGCTGCGAGGTTCGGACCGATGGTTGGGTCAGAATTTGGCGTGAACAACATGAAATTATGGATCCATCCTGCTTTGTATTAATGGTTCATTCTCATTGACCGTATCCATCATTTTTTGACGACACTGTACTCATCCTCTGGTTCCACCCAGTCACCAGATCTCAATCCAACAGAGCACCTTTGAGATGTGGTGGAACAGGAGCTTTATATCAAATCTGCAGAATGTGTGATGCCATCATGTCAATATGGAGCAAAAATCTCTGAGGTATGTTTCCAGGGCCTTGTTGAATCCGTGCCATGGGGATCCCAACCTGACACTAACGAGGTGTACTTAATATGTCATGCATGTGTGTGTGTGTGCGTCCTGGGTTTATTTGGAATTATTTGTGTGCATAAACTGTGATGATGAAACTTACTTGTCAGACAGAATGTCTTGTCGAAGCTGCAACACAAACAGATACCTGTTGGCGAACAAAACCGCAAAACAAACAAGTGAGACTCTCGCCTGAAGACAACATAAATCAACTGATGTATCAAAGGCGCTCCTCATGTCTGACACATAATTTGTTTTAACAAGTCTCTGTCCTTGATTTAAATCTGCCCATAGCAGCAAAGTAATTAGCCCCACGTCCCCTTTGGACCTTTACACCAGGCTCAAGAGAAAACCGTGTGTGTGTGTGTGTGTGTGTGTGTGTGTGTATTTTTACCTTGTAAATTCCTCACGCAGGTTGTTTGGCTCTGAAGAGTAAAACTTCACCCTGAAGAACAGTTTGTACGGCGGACCGTCTGAGAGAAAGATTAAAAGATATGTGAGTGTGACAGAAAGAGCCGAGGCCGGAGAATAATTCAATCAAATAACATTTCTCAGAATTTATTTCATACGTTTAGTCTCGTCGACTTTTCATCTGCTGCATCCATCACTGCCATGAGGTCCGAAATCTTTTCATCTCCCAATTTACTTTAACCTACTTTCATATTTCTTCCCTGCTTCCCTTCCACATTGATCAGAGTTACTTTCAGGCTACAGACCTACCACCCTGTGAATAAACGACCGGCCGACAGGTACAACATCCATCTCCCCACCTCCCGTGAACCATTCGGCCCCCTGTTACAAGCCAGTGAGCAAACAAGGCTACGGCTCCTAATGCACATAGTAATCACTGTGTCAACATTTGATAATGCTCCACCTGCTCCCCACTCACCTGCTACCACATGCGCATACAACGCACTGCACATTTTCCTACACACATGCAAATAGTCCTAATTAGAAAAACAGCCCGAGGCGACCTGAGCTTACCTCGGATCTGCTTCTTTATAAGCTTGGACATATCCAACCAGTGCTAAGAGAGAGAGCGACAGAAAGAATAGAGAGGTGAGAATGATTTTCATCAGCTTGCTTTCCACATTGATGGACGTGAGAGCTTGTTACTCACTGAAACTTGATCCGTGTCCATGAACTGCAATCCAAAGTAGTCTGTCTCAACCAAATCTATGTGATACATGATCTGGTCGAAAAGGTCCTGGCCTTTGGACTTGCTCTGGGAAAAGCAAAAGTAGAACACAGGAGGAGAAATTAGTTATTTCTTACACTATCTCTCCTGTCGTGGTGAGCGGATCTTCCACGGTGGATGGATTGAGCTTTTAAAATTGAGTTGGGGGCGTCAACCTGTTAGCACAGGCTTAAAAGTGAATTAGAAAGAGGCCTGGTGATCACATTGGGAGGAGAAATGACTTTTACTGGACGTGTAAGTGGGTGTGTGTGTGTGTGTCCAGGTCAAAATGAGAAGGACAAGCCCCACAGGGAAAGGCCCTTATTGAGGCCTTTCCTATAAACACACAACCAAGACAACGAGTCGGTGCACTTAAGCACAAACTGCAGCCGTTTGCCGTTAAATTTATCAGAGCATTTTACGAGCATCCCCTGATGAAGACCTAACCCTGGTCTGACCCACATAAAACACAGTGGGTGTGTAGGAAGATGACTGCCTTGTACTTTGGATCCTGATAACCAGCCTAAACTTCCTGGTGGGTGTATGAATGAGTGAGGAAATCAGTGGTATTAAAGGATTGGGGACAGAAAGAAATCGCTCCTGCCCATTCTCTCTGCAGCGTGCGTCGTTTACAGGGGCTGATTGTGACCTCCATCAAGAGGACGCGCAATCACGCGCCTCGCAGAGTCACGCGCAGCGAGGTGAACAGCTCGTTCTTCCTGTTGTCTCCGGGCCTACGCTCAGTTTCAGGTGACACACTGAAAGGCCTTATTAGTTGAATTTCAGCCCCGTTCAGTGCACTTGTAGGAACAACAAGAGCACATGAACAAACTTGTTCCAACACACCTGTGACTAAGCCGGCAGCTCGTCGAGCCATGTGTCATTTTCAACTGTAATGCCTTGGCAGAAGTGGCGGCTTTGTGTTGGAGCTGTAATCTCGCTGCAGGACGAGAGAAAGGCTCTCCACGCCACAATGCAATGGCCGAGCGTTTCGGAGGTGACGCACGCACGCAACAGCTTCGCTGACACACGCAACCTTGAAAATGAAAACATCTTATGAGAAGCCACTTACGCACACAAGGGCCCACACGCTCGCTCATCATCCCACCTACCCCCTCGCACAGCTCGTAGCACTCGTCCCTGACACAGAGTCCCCACAGTGGTAAATCAGATCAGGGAGTCGGGGAATAGAGAGAAAGGAGAAGAAGGTGATGGATGGAGAGAGACAGAAGGAGGTGGAGGATGCACAGGAGGGAAAGAACAGGAGAAGAGTGAGGAGGCAGAGTGTGAAAGAGTAAAATGATGAGCAAGGGAGCAGGCAGCAGAGGGAGTGTAAAAGGAGATTAGGAGGGAGAATGGCACAGGGGAGGGGAGGTGGGGGAAAGCGGAGATTGCTTGAGGAAGATCAGATACAAGCAAATAGAGAGAATAGAAAGTGAAAGGAAAACGTGCAAAAGAGCAAACAGGAGGGGGCAGCTTCAGGTCTGAGTTAGTTCCCAACAGTCAGAATGGGGAAGCAATGCGATGAATCGGATGATCATAACACCATCTGGAGCTGCAACCACTCACTGTATAAGAAGAGACGTGCTCACAGATACGCACACACACACTACAGGCACTGAAACTTTGGTAAAAGGGTTTGTGCCAAAATCCAAAGAAGTGCAGAGCGCACTGTTTTCAGTTTGAACAGAGGGCACAACTAACGACAATGTTATTCTGTGGTCATGTTTTTTGTATTGTGTAGTTAAAAGTGCCAAAAACAATGCCCCACATTCCAACATGAGGTCTCAGAGCTTCTCATTTCCTTGACCCCTGTGAAGTCTAAATCCAATAGAAGTCACCAGGAGCCAGAAAAGAAATTAAAGTGTCTTCACGTTTATTTGGGCAGTTAATTAAACTGAGGGGAGATATATATAAAAAAATCTTGCTCTCCCCCTCATGGATTAATCAGCAAGACTAATTGCCCGGGTCCTAATTTGTCCTGCATGCCTTTTAGACAAACAGAGTGGTAAAAGGCTGTAATAAGTACTCAGTTTTACACGTCCTCTAACTACTACTGTGCTCTGATCGTTTAAGAGGCTGGCGTTGGACCTGCAAACGGCTCTGACTCCAGGCTCGTTCATTTTCAGGACAGGAAAGCTGCCTCGCGTTTCTTATTTATTTATTTTTTTGCTTGGACCCCAAGGAAGATCCACAAAGACACGACAAAGGAGGTGGGGTGAATACACAACTGATGTGCCTTGCCACTTGAGCCACTCACGGCCAATTCCACATTGACATCCGAGCCGTCCAACAGCAGGACCCGACAGGTGATGGTGGTCTTCGCCGTCCCAGCGGCCGGGATGTGAACCGACGATCCCCCAGTGACCACGGCGGGAGCGTGGACGACCTGCTGCTGGTGGGCCAGGAGCAGGGGGTTCCCGGATACCCCTCCTGCTCCCCCTCCTCCTCCTTTACCGTCCCGCTCGTCCCGCTCATCCCTCTCCCTCTGCTGGAAGCGGCTCAGGGAGCGGCGGCTGAACGTCCGGCGCAGAAAGCCCATCATCTTCTTGATCCACGATGAGAGGAGGTCCGCGCCGCGTCCGTGAAAACTGCTCCGCACAACAGTCACTGCAGCCGGGGTCCTGTCACTGCTGCCTCCTTCACCACCTCCACCTCCTCCTCCTCCCCGGGGCGAGGAGTCACTCAGCAGGCACGGAGGAGACTTCAGGGCTGCCGATCAGTCCTCGGGCTGGATGTCGGCAGCAGGGGGGGACTCCAGCCGCATACTAATGAAACTACCACAGATCGACCACCGAGCAGCCAACCAGTTGATTTCCAATCATCCAGCCATATGTGAACGGCAGGAGTCGCGGAAATACAAGCAGCCCTCCTCCTCTTCCTCCTCCTGTCCTGTCCTCTCCCGTGCACCTGCCTCCTGCTTCGCTCGCTGTTGCGCACAGACTCTAAAATCCCGGAGAAATCCCGTCCGACGCTCCGCAGTGGGGACCCCTGAGTCACAAGGGGCCGAGAGGGGGGGTGGGGAGAGGAGGGAAGTCTCACCACCTCTGGACCGGACTTGACCCGGCGGCGGTCGCTGCTGATTATTCCCACCGGCGAAGCGAAACTAGTCTACCTCACAGGTAAAAGTCAACCAGCGAGAACTGGACAAACAGCGTGATCTGCGCCTGCGTAAAAACACAGCACATAACAAACTTCTGTTCCTCCCGACTGGCCGACCCATCAACACCGGCGAACCAGCGCCACCTGTCTGCCATGGACGCGCCAGGGCTGGGAATAAATCAGAGCAGATCATTACTCGGGTCCCAAGGTGGGGTCCGCGGTGCTCCAGGGGGGGCCTTCCCCAGCATAATGATGATGATTTATAACCCTCTGCTCTTCAGAGTCCTACCCACCGCTTTACAAGTAATTCAATCACAGTTTCAATCAAACTTTATTAGTGCAGCATCTGTCATGCAGTGTAATGCAACTCCAAAGTGCTTCACACACCCAACAAATGCAAATAAGTTACACATTATGAGACCGACGCACGCAAAAGGTACAAATAAGAGATCAGATCTGTAAAGAGCCAGTGGCATTACACACCCTCCATCACGCTTTTATTTAACCTGCTTTATTTTATTTATCTAATTAGACTAATAATTAGATGCAGGGTTTGTGAAACATCTGCACAGCTAAGATAAAAATCTGGAAAAGGAACAAAATGTAGCCAAAATCTGCTTAACTCTTTCTCATGTTCAGAGTTTATGAAATAAGTGCACATGCTCTACTTTTTCAAGTGTTTTTATTCCTGTTACACTTCCTAAAACATGACCTCGTTCTATACTTTCCCTCACTTTGTCACCCTGGAGCTTCCTCTGCTGTAAATATATTTCTTTACACAGCAGACTGAAAATATGAGCCCTGTGGACGCTCCAGACTCATTCCTCCTCTTCTGTGATGAGTTCTGTGAGTTGATCTGTTGGCTCTGAATGCATTTATGAATGAAACGATCCTCTGATTACACTATTCACAGATTCTGTGGCATTATGTTCATTAGTGGGGATTAAAACAGCATCGCACTGAATCCCCACGAAAAAAAAAAAAAAAAAAAAAAAAAAAAAAAAACAGCACGGTGAATGGCACATCCCATTAAAACATCATCATCATCATCACGAACCAGTAGAGATGCCGCAGTCCTCCCAGCAGTGATACAGTTTGCTAATATTTTGTCATAACCACACCATTTGGGCTGATTTGTGATGCTGAGATAGCTTCCCTGATGTGATGCCAGCTGAAGCTTAAATGAGAGCGCCGCCTTTTTACCTCGGCGAGCAAATTCATTCTGTGGGAAGATGTGCACAAGACATTTCTTCAGCTACAGTAAAGGACAAAAGCAGACACATCGGTATAAATCAGTGTTTATTGTGTGTCTTTAATAATTTAATAGTGATGGACGGTGCTCAACTTGGCGTGTTGCACCACCATGACTTTTTCTGCTGTAGTGATCTAAGGTCAGCCTTAATCTTCATCTCTGGACTCACGGACAGACTACAGATTACAATGATCCCAGTCAGCTTCTGCTCCCCTCCCCTCCGTTTGATCCACTGACTGAGAAGCATCAGTCTAAGGCACATGTAGCTTAATAGGCAGAGGCACCAAACCAGAGTGGCCTCTTCTTCAGAAATTAGCAGCAACTCACGTCAGTCTTACATCAGTCTCTATGGAGACCACAGCCTCTATAAACTTAATGCACTTTCAGCAGAAACTAAGGCCGGCTAAGGTGTAAGATTCATATTCTTGCACAGACAGGCAGATCACAAACAGCTGTGCAGCTAAGTTCACTCTCATTATCCATGTCTGTGCTCCTGTCCTATAAGAGTCTTATCTGTTTTTGTTTGTTTGTTTTTTTTCTAGCTCTGTAGATCTCTCTGTGGAAGTCGTCTGCTATGAAAAGAGGCAGAAAAGTGCGGTTGTCTGGTCCTGGTGCTGATTTGGGTTACGGTGCTGCAGCTCTCTCCTGTTTCTCTTTGTAGACTCGCAGAATGGCTTCACACACAAACTGGAACTGACACTGCAACAAATAAAAACACAAAATATTATTAGTTACTAGAAAACAAAGCAGTTTCTGATGTGATAATACTGGCAAAATAATAACTTTCAAAAAAAAAAAAACTCCACGTAGAGAGCGCATTAGCAAAAGACACAGTTCAATGAGTTTGCAGTTCTGATGATGATGGTACCAGGACGAAGAGTCAGAGGAAGGAGATATTAAACTCAAACCCACATGTGTGACATTAGAGGGAAATCAGAAGAGTAACAGAGAGAACAATGTCACTGTGAGTAAAATAACAGCGCTGCGGTGAGATTGATAAAAAGCTCTCAAACAGCTACTGAGACGCCTGATAGTGTAATTGATTTGTAAGAAATTCATCTCCGTCCTGTTTTCAAAGAACTGCATTACCAGTAAGAGTCTGTCTGGGTGGTTAAGAAGCCTCAAAGACCAGAAAGATGAGGATTTTCATGGGATTTTAAGACCCCCCCCCTACAAAAGCACAGAATAACAGCCACATTCTCTCCCAACATTAAAGGACGTCCTCTGAATGTTTCCATTACTGATACACAAACATATGGGGGAAACCTGAGGAAGTGCTCCATCAGCACAAAAACATCACAGAGATGAATCCTCAGGGAGTGGCTCTCCTTTCCAAAATAAGGGTGATAGTGGTAGCAGGCTCAGGAGTATGCTTGAAGCAACGAGTAACACCTTTCCTCTCCTTCGACAGCTACCACCGAGGTGCAACAGAGCACGGCTTCCAACCCCAGCTTGTGCTAGTGAAGCTTCTCATAAGCCCCCATCAGTATTATACAATGGCAGTCACAAGGTTCTTAATTAGAGTTACAGATGGCAGAACCAGCAGATGTCCACATCTTTGACAGTGGGCTTATATAAAAGGGCAATTCTGGAAACAGCAAGTCTTCTCTCTCTTTCTGAAATCTCCTGTGGAGTTGCACAAGGTGGTTTAAGAGAAAACTTTCAAGCATGCAACTAATTCTTTCAGGATTCGAAAAGGTTCTAATAAACCAAATCAGCTAGCTAAGCTCAATATTATTTTCCAGTTAATATCTACACGTTTAATGTGAACCCATCCTTTACCCTCACGCAGAAATGAGCTAAATGCCTCTAACTTGGAGCACAGCTGCTCCAGGTCCTTTTGAGCTGAAATGTGCCAACTGGAGTGTCTCGGATGATCCTGGCGATCACCTATCAGCTGCTTGCCAAGGAGTTACAGGTATGTAGCAACCAGAAAGAGACGCTGAATTAACCCCGGGCCCCTCTGGGGAGGAAATCAAGGTTTGGAACTTCCTCCCGGAAGTGTGATTTTTAATCTATGGCTCTCTCCCACAGCTTGTATTTGTCCCGTCTTCCTCTCTGACCACCAACTGGTTGCAGGAGATGACTGCAGGTCCCTGAGCCGGGTTCTACCAGAAGTTTGTCCCTGTTAAAAGGGAGTTTTTCCTTCCCACTATCGCCAAAGTGCTTGCTCATAGAGGGTCATATGATTGTTGAGTTTTTTCCCTTTTCTCTGTAACACTGTAGGGTCCTTACCTTACAGCTTTGTTTAGCTATCTGTATAATCAATAAGAGCTGGAATCAGAGGAGTACACAGGGCCTGAAGAAGGGATGGAGCACAGGTGTAAACACACGTGCAGCTAGGGCTGGGCCATACTGTTCACGGTAATACCGGTATAATGTTAGGCAACGATAAGAAAATGAAATATTGATATATCGAAAGCTGATCGTTGAATGTAACAGATAAACCAGAATTAGTTTGTAAAAATGGTGCCAACTTCAGTGGTGTGGAACTGGTTTGGTTTTTGTCCGTCAGATACCCACCAAAACACAATTTTTGGTAGAATATCCAAGCGGCCAAAAAACCTGGGGCTGCACGGCGTCAACGCAAGGGGTGATCCGCGTTAACTCACTAACGGAGATTTGGGGCGTTAACGCGGTTATGGCGTTAATGTCATTTTAACAAGATTAACACTGACAGCACTAGTTTTAATACGACTTTGGTAAGCTACGAAGCTGCACCGTTTGATCATTACGGCTACCATAGTCAGGAGCCTTGCGGAGTAATACGTACTGTGCTTCAACATAATATTACCGTATTGTGTGTGTAACCTCTTTTTAAGTTTTGTGGATATTATACATGGTTATGCTCAGGATATGTTGGCCCATTTCCACTGGAAATGCTTTTTGGTTAAACTGTGACAGCAAGGAATTTGCATTTGCACTGTTAAAATTTTATATAGCTTTCATGCACGTAAAAACAGCTGCTTGGTTAAGTGAAAATATATTGAATATATTGGGTTTATTGCACTAATAAAGTTGTGGAGTTGTAAAGTATTTTGTCTCGAGTCAATTATATTGTCAGTTATATCGTTATCGCAAATTTTTAAATATATATCATGATGAATATTTTTGGCCATATTGCCCTATGTGCAGCATACAGAAGCTACAGGACAACAGTATGTTCAACCTTCAGAAGCTCCTCCAGAATGAACTGAATGGAAATGTGACTAAAAGTATTGTGAACACCTTTTAGGCTGTCTACAGTCCAACAGCCAATGAAAAGACAGAAAAACAGAAAGCAGCTAGAAAATCTCTTCAGATACAAATTATCATAATAATAAAATCATAAAAGAAGGAGGTTAATGAGGCAGAGAACAATCACAGAGTACAAATCCTTGTTCTGTCTCTGTACCGTGGTCTGAACCATCATGGCTCGTTGATCTCTCAGTGTTTTGACAATGTCCAGTGGGGACACTGGCTGACCCTGGTCCAACTGACTCAGCGCCGTTTCCATGGTGATCAGAACACCTGTCCGCCCAATCCCAGCGCTGCAAATGTAATTCAAAACAAACACGGCATTAAGTTTAGAGGAGATGAAGGTGCAGGGCGTGCTGGCAGTTTAAGTATACCTTGTGTATGTGTGTGTGTGTATTTGTGTGTTACCTGCAGTGTACCATTAGTGGCTCTTCACCTTTCCTCCTCTCCCTGACTGAGCTGATGAACAGCAGGAAGTCTGAAGGGTCGTCCGGTACGCCGTGGTCCGGCCACGCGACATACTGCAGGTGTGTGACTGCACGTTCCTCTCCCAGCTAAACACACGAGTACAAAAAACAGAACACAGAAATGACAAACAGATAATGAGAGAAATGAAAATGAAAGCGTTGCATAATCAGTATTTAATATGATAAACATGGAGCCTTTTGGGAAATATGCCCACATTAGACGGCACGGGGCTGCAGGCTCAAATACTCTGACATTATTCAGTATGAGAGGAAACAAAACACCACAGAGAGAGCAGTGGAAAAAAAAAAAAAAAAAAAAAAAAAAGAGCGAAACAAGCATGTGGCCAGTAGGTGACACCGAGATTAGGAAGCGAGGGAGGGACGCAGAGAGATGAAAACAGGTGGAGAGTAGAGAGCACAGAAGACCAGAGCTAAAGGGAAAAAGTGAAGGCAGGGAAGAGAATGGCTGAGCTGAGAGTTTATAATGGGCATGTGGCCTGTGACTCCTGTGACTCCATGCAGGGATTAACTCGCTCCGCCAGAGGAACAGATGGGCCCACGCAGCAGTATCTGTGTACGCATGTGTGTGCATTCATACTTCATGCCTCCTTGAGCATTATCTGTTTATTTACCTGCTCGCCCAGAAAGGTGATGTGAAAGCCTTTAATCTGATAATCTGCCATATTACAATCAAGCAAACAAACTTCTCGCAAGGATCCTCACGTCAGCACAGCAGCCCACTCCCAATGACACACAAACGGGGCCATGTAATTTGTTTGTATTCGCTAATGCACATGCCCACCCACCCACGCACACATACAGACCAAACCACCCACATGGAAGGGACTTGTATGTTGGCTGCAGATAAGTTTGGCAGCTCCCTGTGGTGAGCTCCGTTATGTGGCATATGGCACGAGCATGATACATGCTACTGCAACATATAAAGAGAAAAGCCATGTGTTGGGTCACTGAGGTCATGCCTCTCCGTGCTCCACGTGCACACGAGAGCAGGTGGGAACTTTGCTGTGGATAAAATGCAGTTCCTTGAATAGCCACTCGAGGCTTCAACTAAAAGTGAGTTAATCTCTGTAAAAACCCATGTTAAAATGACCAACTTCAGCCTGCTACAAAAACAGTTTTAGTCTCTTTTGCTAATTTGTCCCTTTGTGATAACTGTATTGAGTTTTGAGTGGGAGCTGTCTTTTGGACATTTTTATTAGTCACCTAATGGAAGATGTGAGTGGGGGTCGAGGCGCCTGGGAAGGCATCTCAAAACTGTGTTGTAGACGGCTGACAGTTGGTGTCATAAGCCATCCCCTCGGTTCCATGGTGGTCGTTCACATTGGACATACATGGCCTCTTACTCTCCTTTCAAGGAGTCTCGTAGTGGTTTCACACGAAACCTCTTGTGGTACTGACCCATACCTCTATTTAAACCTTGGCTCATGTGATGAGGCACATCATTAATAGTAGGGACAACCCCCATTAGGGTTTAAATACCTGGGACTCTACCATTTGGTTTCAGAACTCTTAGATTTCACAAATCTGAAAGAAGTCATCCACCTTCTTTCCAAGCTCTGAGAACTGACTGAGAAACTATGCTGGCACTTTGCAAATCAATTTACTACTGATACTTGATCCTCTCAAAAGCAAAGAAAGGGACTGAGAATCCCAACTGTGCACAAAAAAAAAAAAAAAAACCAGCCATGCAATGACGCAATGAAGAACAAGCTGACCTTCGAATGTTTTCAGTGTTTGCCATCTTTAACTTCACTCTCTGCAAACATCACTCCGAACTATGTTACAAAACAGTTGTTTGTTAAACAGTTTTTGAAGCATAAACTTCAAATAAACAAGCTGAGATTTTCCCTCAAATCTTTGTCCAGCAAACCTTTCAGCTATGGGGGGAAAACCCCAGCCACACATGCCGTGAAGCTAAAACAGCAAAATTTTCCTCTTTAGTGATCTTGGTGACTTTTCCCTCATTAGCCTGTGGCAATAACACCAAGTGGCTACATGTAAATATTTATCTATCTACATCATTACTAAACCAGAATAATTGAGAGAATGGACACCGTTTCAAGTTAGACATTCATATAAAATACAGGACAGACATTCAATGTTAAGTGCACAACACTAATCCACAGGCTCAAAGGAAGTGGTGAGTTTTTGGCAAGAGATATCAGATTTCATTTTTTTTTTTTTTTTTTACTATCCCACATATCAGAACCAAATTTTCCAAGCTGTTAGAGCCATGTTGGAGGGAGTATTGAGACTTGGACGCCAATCACTCGCACATGTTTTGTCCCAAAATAAAGTTATTCTGGAGAAACATCTGTTTGCTGCTAAGTAAAATACTACAATATGGGTTCCACATTACTCTTGAGGTCTTCTCTTTCTGTCTTCTGTGGTTAAAAACACTGGTTTGTAAAATACTTTTAGTGGCCTGCAAATTTGTTTTGGTATAAATCCAAATCATCAAGCCTCAAACAATGACTGGACACTGATAACGATGGAACTAAGATCTAGAGCAGAAATATTTACTAGAAAACGATGTAAAAAACTGCTGTTTATCAATGAACTGAGGATGCCGCCGGCAAAGGAAGCCTTATGTACAATCTAGGGTCAAAATACGAGGGCAATCCCAAAAGTAAGGTCTCCTATTGTTTTAGAAATACGAACAGTATTGTTGACTTTCTGCCTGTTGGGACCACAATAAACACTGACAGGTGAAACAGTGGAAAAACTCAGAAGTGCATTTCAGAACTGGAGAAGAGGAATGCTGAGCAAGGGTGTCAGGATTCTCCACGACACGGCGCGTCCACACGTTGCCCGTCAAACTGTCGCTCTCCTGCAAAACTTTGGTTGGAACTTCATCACCCACCCACCCTACAGTCCGGACCCAGTGACTACCACCTGTTCCCAGAGTTGAAAGAACATTTGTCCGGAAGGCGAAACTGCAGCTATGACATGGGAATTGTAAAACTGCTACAGCGTCTACGAAAATGCGTCAACCGAAATGGCGATTATTTAGAAAAATAAATAAGTCTTCAAGCTTTAAAATGATGTCAATATTATGGAAAATAAATCGTTGTTTGTATTTCTAAAATAATAGGAGACCTTACTTTTGGGATTGCTCTCGTACATTGCAGTAGTGTTTTTTTAGCTTGTTCTGTTTTCCTGTCTGTGTAATAAAAACGTAATTAGGGAGTTAAAAATAGAAAACAAACACTTAGAATACATATAATGTGCTGTTTGCAACTTAATCTAGGTTTACATACATAGTGCCAAGACAATCGAGACAAGTTATACTCCAAAATAAAGAGCCCATAGGATGCTGAAGAAAACTCCAACAGCAAAGTAACCCTTCTACGAACAAGGGGTTGGTGAAAGTGGGAAGGAAAAACTCCCTTTTAACAGGAAGAACCCCCAAAAAGAAGCAGGTTCAGGGAGGGCCAGTCAGTTTGAGAGGACAGAGAAAAGAAAAACTAGTCGATTAACCGCTGCAGTTGCTTTTGCTACTGTACCTCTGTGTGTGTCAGGGTGAACTGCCGCGTCACATACGCCAGGTTGCACTCCTCCGAGTGGCACTTCACTCGCATGGGCCCATAATCCTTGGTTTCAGGCGGATGCGGCCAGTACTGGTGGCACTTGGTCTGCAAAGTGTATGACATCACCAACAAATTGCATTACTTCTGGCATGAGTCATGAATCAGGATAGAGTTTACTACTGCTACTACATCAGCTGCGGTCTGCTCTCAAGAAATCAAAGTCATATTAGCAGCATGCTATGTTCCACCTGGCAATCTGAGGAACAAAAGCAATTCATCAGGAGCAGGATGCAAACTGAGAGTCAATATGTGTGCGTGTGTGCGTCTGTGCAATCCTCAAGTAGAAAGCAACTCAGGAGACTTGATGAATATCAGGAAAATGATCAATTAATGAGAACATCTGGTTTCCAAGCAACAGGCAAGCTGAGACAGAGACATGTGCATTCAGCAAGACCTTGATATCTCGCTGCCTTGGCGTGGATGCGCCTTCACCCTCGAATTATTTATCTCATTGGCATCCCGCTCGCACTTTATATTTAGCTATTCTGTATACCGCGAAACACTGTAATTACTCACAACAGTGCAAAATAGATCATTTCTGTGTGCCAACATCAACGCGGAACCTTCCAATTACAGCAATCATGTGACAAATTAAACATGATACAGCATGTAATCACTATGTTAATGCACCGCTGATTGTGAGTTGTGTAATTTCAAGCGTTTCCCCTCTCTGTTCGCTCTTTACTCCTTTACAACGGTGGCTGTTACAGGATAAAAGCTCAAAAGCATAAAATGATGTATACCCGTCCCCTCTCTGTTAGAGTCGTAAGCATGATGATGGTGTGTGTCTGTTGCTCCCAAACAGTCTGCCAAAAGTGAGTGAAGGTCTGTGGTAGTGGACCCTGAGCTGCAATGTAACGTAAACATACACCAGACACCGGGGGCGCCACCTGAGAGAAATACAAGGAAACACACACATATACACACAGAGAGACACACAGAGTGGATGAGTTTACATTAAAACATCAAACAGATACAAGCCCAAGCAGCAACGTCTGTGGACGAATGAAAGAAGCTAAGGTGGAAGTGCCAAACAACCTGCAGTTCCTATAGTGGCCACTTGAGGCTTGCTCCAAGAGTGAGTCAGTCCACACAGACTTCCCCCTCCTTAAATGATCATGTTTACAGCATTAAAGTACTTTTGGTCTCTTTAGTCAGTTTAAGCTAAACTGTACAAGGCATGAATTTCATAACTTAGAGCTCCAACCATATGTCCCAATAGAGTTTCTTTATATTTCCGCCTCTGAGGAGCCTGACTGTTTTGTCATTTTTAAGGTGGTTTGAGGTTGAGCAATTGTTTTCCCGACTTTCTGAAAGTCATTCAAAGGTTTTGTTTGGACATGGGCTTCTTTTTCACTCATCTTTAGTCCAGTCCTGGACCACTTTGAGAGTAAAACTTTTTTTGTGAAGCCACTTAGCACTGATCTAAAAGACATAACCCAAAACATGAACCAGTATTTTGTCTACACATAACAGAAACAGAACCAATTTTAAATGATATATTTAGACCTTTGTTACTAGCAGCCTGTTGCAAAAACACATGATTTGTTCCCATTTAAAGTTAGCGCAGTTTGACAGACATAAAATAGCATAGAAGTGACAGGTCTAAAAAAATATTTTCAGTAAATGTACAGTATCTGAAAGTCATGTCTTTCAGAAACAGGAAAGAAACCACCAAGACCTGACACAGTGCCTGAGAGATGCATCTGGACCTTTAGCTGATCTATCTACTCTTCACTGAAGCCTCATCAGAAATGGTCTCATTGAAGGCTGGCTGTCAAGAACCTATTCTTAAGGGAGGGAAACAGGGAGAAAAGGCTGAGGTATGACAAAGTACAGAAGGACTGGACTGAAAGTTAGTGGCAACAGTTCTGATACAGTGATAAATCAGGAAGAGGTCAGGAGAGAAGTACAACAGTGTCTCCAGCCACTGTGAGAGCATAATGTGTCATGAACACTGCTGCATTTCAGCCAGCAGTGTTGGGAATCTTAATGAAAATAGGGTAGAACATACAGATTTTTATCCATCATTTGAAAAGTGAATGTCTTTCAAGAAGTCTGGAGAACTATTTCTGAACACTACTTAAAGAAATAGCAAGACATCTTTACTAAGAGAGGTCAGGATGTGTTGAAGAATAAAGGTGGTCATATCCAAATATTGACTTTTAAGCGTGACTGAACTGTTTTTGCCTTACATATTGTATTTTCATGTATGCTTCACATGTTTCAATAAATCACTGCACATATTTCCCATTTCCCTAGCAAAATCTAAAGAAATGAGGGGTTTGGCACAGTACTGTACGGTCGCTTCTGCATCCTTAAAATCAACAAGTGGAAGTGGCTATTTCAATTTTTTATATATAATCTATGAACAAGACACAGTTTCATATCAGTAATATTTACCGTGATGTGGCTGGCATTGATATAATCCTCCTTACCCTGCAGCACCACTCTGGTAGTGTCATCTGAAAGTAGAGGAGGACAGCAGTGTGAGAGGGTCACAACAGAGCTGTCAGTAGACCCCAGGCTCAGCCAATTAAATTTCATGAGGAGTCACAGGAGAAACTTCCAGATCAAGGTTAGAAAGGCAGCACGGAGGTGGGTGGTGGGAGGAATTGAGGGATGGGGAAGCACCCGGCTGTGATGAGACCAAAAGCAGGGCATAAACAAAGAAACAGGAGCACTTACAAGGCAAAATATCCCGATATCGATTCTTCTCCACGTTCTCAGGGAGCCGAGCACAGCTCAGTGTCAAACCGGGCTTCCTCCTGTATAAATTCTAGAAAATACAAGCACGTAAACACACCGAGAAACATACACAAACACAAACTACAAATTCCAGGCCAATCACGGTGTCTTGGCTTTAAATCTTTATGGATCAAATTCAAGTGAAGATTAGGGCCAGCATCTGTTCAAACACAAACACTTAAAAGCTTGTTATGATCCCTCACATAACCGAGAGGGACAAACTAAATCCTGCTTAAAATAATAAAATAATAACACAAATGTGCCCGCTTGTCATTCATTCACGTCTATGAACATAGTACACCTTAAAATAATAATCCAGTATTCAGCTCCAATTTGCATCTTAAATACCTCGAAATGGAAACAGAGTGAGCCTGTCTGTATCCCCCTCTCTAGTTGCCTCATGGATTCCTCCAGTGTGGGGGGGCGCTCTGACGGGCCAGGTGAGCGTGGCTTTTCTTCCTGTGGTTGGATGTTGAGCGTGAGGGTGGGCAGTGAATGCAGCAGGGGTGTACCCCGGCCAGGACCTGTTTTAGAAGGACAGTTCAAGGCTGTAATAAATATTCATTGAAACATGACGGACAGAGTGCACACTTGGATCACATGCTGTCTCAGCACTTTTCTCTGACAGCGACACACGCACACACAAACACACACAAACCTTTACGTCTGATGAGCAAGGTCAGCTGCCTGGTGTGCGACTCTCTGCTGGCTCGTATGAACATGACAACCTGGTCATGTGTGTGTTCAGAAATGTCTCGACCGTTGATTAGCACCACCAGGTCTCCTTCCATGAGTTTGGGGTCGCTTCGATCTGCCTACAAACAACAGAGAGTCGTGTAAGCAAACTTTGACTTATGAAGTGATTTAAAAACATTCTTACTATCATACATTTTGTCCACCAGAGATGCCTGCCATGGCAGCAACTCAGTGCATTTAGACATGTAGATATGGTCAAACTGAGCACCAGAAAGGTGGGAGAAAGATTCTTAAAGTGACTTTAAACGTGCCACGGTTGTTGGTGCCAGACAGGCTGGTGTGCTCATATCAGAAACTACTCATCTGAGCCAACCCAACCATCTCTAGTGTTTACAGCAAATATTCAAAAAAAAAAAAAAAAGAAAGAAAGAAATATAGAAAGAAATATATATACAGGGAGCAGCAGTTCTCTGTGCCATAATACCATCATCCCGGTGGGTGATGGGATCCGCCAGGGCTGCCCTTTGATTCTGTTCATAATTTTTATGGACAAAATTTCTAGTCGTAGCCAAGTAGTGGAAGACTTTCACTCGGGTGGTCTCAGAATCTCATCTCTGCTTTTTACGGATGCTGTGCTTCTGGTGGCTTCATCGGGTGATGGCCTCCAGCTCCCACTGGACGAGTTCCTGCCCCAAGTAAAGGAGTGCAAGTATCTCGGGAGAGCGGGAAATGCGGTTGCAGCACTAATCCATCAAGGCGAAGAGAGAAAGCTGAGTGTAAAAGTTTACAGGTCGATCTACGTCCCTAAGAATGAGATTGTGGATACAAGTGGCAGAAATGACCTTCCTCATTTGGGTGGCTGGCCTCTCCATTAGAGATAGGGTGAGAAGTTCAGCCATCCAGGAAGGGCTCAGAGTAGAGCCGCTGCTCCTCTACATCGAAAGGAGCCAGTTAAGGTTACGTGTTCCGGGCATGTCCCACTGGGAGGAGGTCTCGGGGTAGACCCAGGACATGCTGGAGAGATTATATCTCTCGGCTGACTTGGCCGATAGATATAAGCTCGGACATAGTCCCTAAAATATTACATTTTTATATTTTTCTGTCATATTTATACAGTTAGTGTCAAACATTCATATTAAACATGGCCAGCATTTCAAAGACCGTGGTCAGCGTGTTTAAAAGTAGCTGTATGAGATAAAAACACAGGAGTGAGATGACTCGTAACACTCGGTATCCAAAGTATTTCATGCTTGGCACAGATTTTGTCATATTGTCATCTTAAGAGGCAATATAACAAGGAAGAAGAACTTGTCAACTCCCAGGATAGAAACATGGAACTGGAAATGAACATAACAGGGTCCCTTATGTTTTCTGTTGGTTATGACAAAGACCATTAAAAATGTCACTTAATAACACATTTTTGAAGCTGGCACCAGAATATTCCCCATGTAGATTTCATCTGATGAATTAGCTCATCATTAGTGCTCTATTTCTTTACAAATACACAACCACAAGCCAAAGCTGATTTTTTATTACGCGTTTATGTCTCATTGTTTTTTCATGTAAATTTGTGGAGCAATCTGAGTGCATTCTTACCGGCGAGTCGGGTTTAACATGCGATATGGCTAGAGGCATCTTCTGATCAACGCCACCCTAACAGGAGGAGGCATCAGAAAATTAAACCGAGGAAGAGTGCAGCAGTAATAAACATAAAACTGAGTGTGTGTCGCGAATAACAAGCACGGACCTACCTTAACATTAAAGCCAAACTTGCCCTCCTTATCGGGGGCAATGCATATTAGCATCAAGTCACCGTCACCGGGAGCACCCTGCATAGATGGTAACTCATAATCAACACACATATACTGAATACACACACATGAATAAATACACCAAAACACACAGAGCTGATGGTAAGATAACAGACCTTATTGAACTGGGGTAAGCTATCCTCGTCTGTTATGCTGTCATCGGCTTGCAGTGAAATGTCATCTGTCGCTGGGTTATAATCGCCAGAAATGCTGAAAGACATTAAATAAACAGAATTTTTTTAACAGTTTGGATGAACCGAAAGCTTTGACACATTCCTACTGATGCAGGTCTGTTTTATTAGACAGCGTTTCTGTTATAAGAGATACTAACTGCTGAGGTGAACCCTGCCCCTCACTGGTCTTGGAGCTGCTCACAGACGCCCGGTATGTGTAGAAGACATCTTCCCCCTCTGACATGTCTTTCAGGTCAGTGGTCAGCTCCATCGAGGACGGGCGAGGTTTACGGATGCCGTGGCGAACTCGAGGACTTCGCCTGCCGCAGACAGGAGAGAGCGGTCACTTTTTTAAAATCACATTACAGGAAATGGCACAAGAGGAATGAAGAAAGGTTTAATATGAAGCGCAGCGGAAAACTTAGTGCTGGTGACTGTACCAGTTGGGGGTGCTCGGGGGCGATCTGGAGGGCAGACTCTTGGTCTCCAGGTGCTCCGATGACAGCGACCTCCTCAGGACTGGGTTCCACACCATCCCCCCGACCACTCGCTGGCAGACTGGCCCACTGCAGTCGAAGACAGAAATGGCAAATCAACTTAAAATTTCTTTGCCTTCCTGTGAATAAGTATTGCATGGATGTCCAAGGCCTCACCTTTCAGGTTTACTGTTGCCCAGGCCTAGGTGCTGTGTGATCAGCTTTCTGTAGGACTGAAGTGTGGTGTTTTTTAGCCTGGAGCTCCTGGGAGAGCGGTTAGAGGAAAAGAAGCAGTGATGGTCCACGCAGGATCGCCACAAGTTCTTACAGGTCTTGGGGCAGGGCAGAAGCAGAGACATCTCACAGTCCTGGGTTTCTCCCTGCAACATGCACAGTTTAGGCTCTAACTTGGTCTTTATACTGTAAACTGTAGCATTCAAGGTCACATCAACTTATGCTGCTCAGGTTGTAGTTTTAACTGGCAATAAAATCTTCTATCGCCATATTTTCTGAATGATTTATTAGCTGTCAAGCAGAGAAATACAGAAAAATGTGCCAAAATTATGGAAATTAAAATCAATGCCATATTTCTGTGCGTCTGTGCACACAACGGAGAATAAAAATAAATCATAAATCTCCATGTGCCACAGAGAAAACAGATATGCCAGCCAAGAGTGTAGTGTAATTAAGAGCAAGAGTTTGCTGAGGGCAGATTTCCAAACTATTAATAAGGAATACTGAAAGGGGAACTCACGTGCTTTTGTTTCAGATGTATATCAAAGCGTTTCCTCTTAAAAGAAATCTTGATGATGTTCCCCCTGCGTAGAAACAAAAGGACGGGATTGGTCGAAAGGTGATGAATCACGAGAAAAATCATAGAGAGAAAGACAGAAAGAGATGAGCTTTCATAGAAACATAAGACCCAAAAAGTGCCACATGACAAGATCAAAACAACACCAAACAGCAAACGTAACATATACACTTCTGTGCAAAAGTCTTGAGCCACCACACGTTTAAAAAAAAAAACAACAACTTTACTTCCAAGCAGCCAGACTTTGTCGTAATTTTCAAAGTGCTCTTGAGCAATAGTTCTCCAGGCTTTGTAAACATCTTTGGACATTGGCTGCTTTTTCACTTAGTTTCATTCGTGTTCTTGTACCTGACCATTTTTGGTACAATGTTTTTTTTTTATCTGTTAAGCCACTTAACAGTGAACTATGAATCATCTGTTATGTGATGATCATTTCATCATAACAGCCAAATTAACAAAGAACCAGTTTACGTGATATCTTTAGGCTCTTTGTTACTAGCAGGCTGTTGCAAAAACATGTGAATTGTTCCAATTTCTTTAGTTGGATCTATGAAAAATGAAAAAGATAAAGTTTGACAGGCATAAAATAGTATTTTTGCACCAAAAAATTGTTTCCCAAAGACATATTAGCTGAAAACTTGACATATCTTGGTGTAGTGTACATTGTGTGCCTAAAATTGTTGAGGAAACTGGACAGGTGGATTAGAAAAGAAGAAATAACAGGTCTGAAAAACTGCAGCAGATGAAAAGTATTTTCAAGTCATGTCCTTACAAAACAAGAAAAACATCCAGAGACATACATCTGACCCTTCATTTGATCAACTTATTGTTCACTGAAGCCTCATCAGAAATGGCCACAGTGGAAGGGTGGCAGACAATCCATTCGTAAGAAAGGGAAGCAGGAGGAAAAGGCTGAGGTACGACAAACTAGGGTGAAAATCAGTGGCAACAGGTCTTGTATTGTCATGAATCCAAGTAGGAAGATTTTGGTTCAAATCGTCATCAGTATATATGGAAGAGAGGTACATCAGTGGGTGTCTGCAGACATTTGTAAAGCTCTGTCATGGTTTGGGAATTTCAGCCAGTGTTGTTGAAGATCTTGTTGAAATTGAAGGAATTATGAACATAGAAAAATACCATCCAACTTTGTTCACCATGCAATATGATGTGGAAAGGGTCTGATTGGCCACAGCTTCATTTTTCAGCATGACAGTGAGCTGTGGATTGGCCTCCCCAGAACCAGGACCTTCAACATTATTGAAGCAGTGTGGGATCATGTTGACAGCGAACAGAACAAAAGGAAGTCAACATCCACAGAAGAGCTTTGAATGCCCTTCAAGAAGCCTGGAGAACTATTGCTGAAGACTACTAAGGAAGCTGCCCAACAGAGTTCAGGCTGTGATGAAGAATAAAGGTGGCTGTACCAAATACTGGCTTTTTTTTTTTTTTAGGTTTGAACATGTTTCACACGTTACATTTTCTTAGCAACATATAAAGAAACGAGGGTTGACTCAACAAATTTTGGGAATGCAAAAATACCTGGATTTACATAGCAAAACAACAAACAAACACAAGAACAAAATAAAAGCTGCAGCATTAGGTTGTAATAGTACTCCAAATTAAAAGCTTGATTAAAATAAGATCTGCAGGACCATCACTCACCACGGGAAGAAACTGGAGCAAATCATATTACAGAATATTGCAACACCACTTGAAGCCAAACCCACCATGAGAGGGGCATTGTTGGTGTCCTGGGAAAGAGAAGATGAGGAAAAAGACAAAAACAATCAAATCTAAAAAGAAGAAGTGGAGGTCAAACCATGACACAAGATGTTAAAAGTTTAGTCACAGTACCGTGGCAGCATGCAGCTCCACTCCGTACAACTCTAGCGTCCGTGCTGTGTTGAGAAAACAGAGCTCTGCATCGCTCTTCTTAAGCCCTCTGAGAACATGCAGTCACATATAACAACAGCAACTAACTGCACAACAAAGCAGCCATTTTTATTATTTCAGTGGTGGCTATATGTAGTGAACTGTCTTAATTACTTGTGTTGTGGATGCAGATCCTCCACTTTAGATAGGAAGTCTTCATCCTGTTCAGGGATGAAGTGCCATTTTGAGAGGTAACCAGGGAGCCAGGACGGACAATGATCTCCCATTTCCGCTGCAGATGGTGGAAAGAGACACTGAGCATCCATCCACACAGAACAACATAACCAGCAGCACACATCCGTGTATCCTGACATCTGGTGTACTGTAAGAGCTGCTAATTGAGAGGATCGAGAGCATCCTCACAGGAATAATTACTCACAAGGTTATTATTGAGCCATTAATCATTTGGGTTTTTTCTAGGAAGAGATCGTGAGACTTACACTGCACAGCATAAGAAGCCAGCACTACAGCTGCGCTCAGTGGGCACTGCAACCTGCAATCATATTCGATGATTACACTAAACATAAGCTGTGCACAAGGGAGAGGATACTTGAATTTGATTTTCTGTTACTAACCGTCCTTCTCTAATGTCACTCCTGATCTGGAGGAAGTACAGGTGCCTGGAGGAACAGGACAAGAGGAACTTTTAACAACCCACACCTTTGTTCTGTAGCCTACAGAAAACCCTTTGAAGCGGTTTGACCTATTGGTACTGCTAAATATGTCAGCAGGCTAGCCTTACTGGCTACGAGTCAGAAGGTCCAGTCACACTAAAATATTTCAACAAAGATTTTCTCACACACAAATACCCCCGACTGTTCCAGGTTTTTCGCTTACGCTGTAAAATCTCTCACTGAGGATCAAATGGGAATGGCAGCACACGTTTTACACAGAAAATAACCATCAAATATCTGTTATTTTGGATCATCTGGTGTTGCAGATTTTGTTTTGAATGTTTCAACAACTGCTGAGGCTACTGAAAATCTACTTTCAGACATTCGTGTTGCCTTCAGGATCAATCCTAACAATTTTTGATGAACTGGTCCCTTTTCTATCCAGCGCTTCACGCCGAACAGAGCACATAAGCGCCGTCAGCGATAACATTTAGTTCAAAGTTTCACAGAGCTGCTAGAATACCGCAAGACTCTTCGTCTCGTGCAGTCATCATTTGGAGGAGCCACTGCTTCACATGAAACTAGTTATTTGGCCTAGGAGTAGGCCTGCAAGATGCAAAGAAAATCTCTGTTATTCAGTAACACTGTATAATACTGTAATGACAATATAACACAAAAAAAGCAAATACTTAAGTGTGCATTTAAGATGTAACAGCTCAAACAAGGGTTTTTCCTTTAGTTTCTGAGAGGCTAAGGTACATTGTTGTAATGCTCAGACAGTGGGAGGTTTTCTCATTTTCCCACTCGCTATTATCCTGCTGAAACTACTTTCCCTTATTCACAAGGGGGTCGCCACAGCAGGTAGCTCAGCATGCTTGACTTGGCAGATTTTTTACACCGGATGCCCTTCCTGACGCAACCCCCAAAGGGATCTGCGTCTCTTCCCAGGACCAAACCAGGGAGCCACTGCTAGCTACCTATCCTGCGCTTGGTATAAATATAATGTTCTCTGTCTGGCAGGTTTTCTTAGCAACTACACTACATTCCTTATTTTGTGTTGTGTTTATCACATATCTTTGTATCCCAGTGATTATAAAAGTATTAACTAATCATCACAACTTAAGAGTAAGCCAAACTACTAAAACCCAGTCGAAAAAATGAGAAAGCCATCTATGATAAGCGTCACGTACTAACCTTGTCTGTTCATCCTGCAGAGAGTTGGGATCAGAGATGAAGAATCGTACTCTAAAGTTCAGATAAAAGGGGGACACGAGGCCTGCAGAGAAATAGCAGCTTGTCAAAAGTGGAACACATCCATGGGCACAAGTTCACCTCAATCTTAAACTGTTCCTCTTTTCTATTAGACTCTCTCTTTATCTAAGCATTTAAATTATATTTAAAATGGCTAGAAACATAATTCCAGCTGAAGGCAGTTAATTCTCTGCAGGCAAAACAACTGAGATACCTTTTATCTGCTTCTTCAAGGGCTTCTCGGGCTCCAACCATCTCTGTAAGAAAGGCATTCATTAAGTATAATGGCTAACTGGGGCTAAATAAAACCATTTATGTAAGCATGTCCCGTGGTTATCATCAACTAAACAGCAATCAGCATGTGCAGTACATTACAATCTCAGTTGCAATGTGCAGCAGAGGAACAGTGAGCTCACTGGAGAGTGTGTGTTGGCTGTGATAGAGGCGATGGCTGTGCTGGATTCTCTGATCTGCAGACTGAAGAGCTGCCTCTCCTGCAGGCGCAGGTGGTCGCATACTAGGTCCAACAGAACCACGCCTTCATCCTGCTTCTGAAAGATGGAAACAACAACAAACAGCATCACAACCAGCCAAACTTTCCGGTTGCTTATCTGTACACAAAAATACACCGATCAGGCATAACATTATGACGGCTGACAGGCGAAGAGAATAACACTGATTATCTCTTCATCACTGCACATGTTAGTGGGTGGGATTTATTTGTGAGCAGGTAAACACGCTGTTCATGTGTTAGAAGCAGAAATAATAGCCAAACGTTGGCATTTGAGCGAGTTTGACAAGGTCCAGATTGTGATGGCTGAACGACTGGTCAGAGCATCTCCAAAACTGCAGCTCTTGTTGGGTGCTCCCGGTCTGCAGTGAACCAAGGAAGGAACCAAGTGGTGAACCAGCGACGGGGGTGTTGGGTGCCAAGGCTCAGTGATGGGTGTGGGGATCGAAGGCTGGCCCGGGAGGTCTGATCCAACAGACGAGCTACTGTAGTTAAAATTACCAGAAACGTTCATGGTGGTTCTGATAGAAAGGTGTCAGAATACACATAGTAATGGTGTCCATGCTGACCCCCATCCATCACTGAAGGCACCAACAATGCAAGCATCATAACTGGACCATAGAACAACATGGAAGAAGGTGGTCTGGTCTCATTAATCGTATCTTATTTTATATCACGTGGTCCGGTGTATATGCGTCACTTACCTGGTGAACTCCTGGCACCCGGATGCACTATAGGAAGAAGGCAACACCGGGGAGACAGTGTGATGCTTTGGGCAATGTTATGTTATGTGGATGCTACTTTGACACATATTACCTACATAACCACTGCCACAGACCCATACACCCTTTCATGGAAACAGTATTCACTGATGCCTCTTTCAATAATAATAATAATGCGCCCTGCCACAAAGCAAAAATGGTTTAGGAATGGTTTGAGGAGCACAACAACGAGTTTGAGGTGATGACTTGGCCTCTAAATTCCCCAGATCTCAATCCAATCAAGCATCTGCGGGATGTGCTGGAAAAACAACTCGATCCATAGAGGCTCCACCTCACAGTTTACAGGACTTAAAGAATCTGTTGCTAACATCTTGGTGCTGGAAACCACAGCACACCTACAGGGAGCCGAGTGGAGTCCATGTCTCAACAGCTCAGGGCTCTTTGTACAGCAAAAAGTGGGGCTAACACAATATTAGGCATGCCATTGAGCTTATCAGGCAAAGGCACTATTAATCATCTCGATCTATTAAGTTTTGCTTTGCAGCAAGCTCCACAAGCTTATTTCTCACCATATTAGGCACTTCAACAAATTCTAACAATGGTTTTGGTTTAGATCCACCTTTCCTCAGAACACATCTTTGTTTTACAACACTCCCTTCTCGAGAAAATTACTCTGTCACCCCCGGTCCAGCTGAAGCCATAACCCAGAAAGCGCTGTCTTCTTGGCTCATACACAGCCCACATCTGACTTTTCTTTAGGCTACATTTCACACTGACGAACAGAATTGACTGAGGCATATGACTGCCACAGCTCAGCCACAGGTCTGCCACATATGGGCCAGATGTCAGGTGTCACACCCAGCACCTGTCATAGCCTGTGTCGCCACAGCTCATGACATTTTGAGCTCCGCAACCACAGCCCAAAATGTGTCTGCAGACTTTTTTTCTTTCTTTTTTATGATGCTTTCCTTTTTTTTTTACTGAACACCAACGTGACTTAGCACACCATGTGCAGACCCCTGCTGTGGAGTGTCTTGGCATGTATTAGTAAATCAGATAATGTTTATAATGTACACATCCAGGGACTTCAGAAAGCCCATCAGCAGCACAACATTCTGTACTTTGAGCTGTTCACTGATTTATGAATCCCTCTGAGGGACAACCCTACAGCTCATCTGCATTTCCTTCTCTCTTTTTCTTCCCGCTTTCTGTTACAGGAAGCATATTCACATCACCAGAGGACCTTGTTTACTAGAAACTGCGGCAAACAAGGTGTGTTATTCTTTTGTAGCAATGCACACTATCTGGACACAAAATCCAGGTGATGATCAGTTTAAACCGCCTCTGCCTCCCTTAGAAATGCTTCAGTGAAAGTCGGCGAACCTTATCCAAATAGAAGCAGCACAGGAGCCAAATAAAGACAGTAATGGAGAGTTGGAATTGGATGCTCTTTATGACCACAGCACTCTCACTGCTCTCCCATTGTTCACATAAAAATGCTGCACAGAGCCTGTCCTGGAAGGCAGTATCACGCCTGTCAGTGTGTATACTGCCATCAGAGGCCAATGTGATACGCCGACAGCGTTAAAGGCTTCAAGTGTGGCGATCACTAGAAGGAGATGAGCATGCCCTTCGAACCAACGTCGCATTGTTGAGTGAGAGATGTGGATCAATGGGAACAGGAAAGAATAGTCTGCCACTTCATCACGTGTGACGCAACAATCATTAATAGAGTGCACGGGCAGAGAGAAGTAACATGTAATCTGCTCAGAAAGGACATGTGTCTGTGTGTTTATGGGTGTGTTTGCGTGTGTGTGTGTGTGTCTTACGCACACTGACTCTGAAGGTCTCGATAGTGCCGTCCAGCAGCTGAACCAGGCAGAGCAGGTCCGGTTTTGGCATGTCTGTTACCAGGGTAACTCTGCCTCCCTCTCAAGACAAACGCCCTGCCCTCAGCCTGTCACCGAGAGGGGACCTGGAAACACACAATCACACACAACCACACAAAAGTGTCAGAGGTTTCCAGCCCGTTGTCTTGCACAGAAAGCACCTCCCTTCTGGATGACACTGTGTGGTGAGTAATATATGTGCCTGATGGAGCATCAGACTGCAGTGAGTAATGCACTGTGAATGTGAAGGAGTGACTGTAAGTGTATGTGTGCATGGTTTGTGTAATCCCTTATTATTTGGCCTGGGTCTGAACATGTCCCTTCCCTCTCCCTGCTGCTCTCTCTCTCTCTGCATCTCCCCGCCTTTCACAGGCAGCTGAATGATAAGAATGTTAAACATTTTCAGAGTTGAACACGCCCCATCGACAGTGCTACAACTGATCCCAGACCAACCAGAGAAGGAATGCATGAACACAAAAACATGCACTACAAATGCACACATGCATGCATCCATGTATTCATACATGTCTGTATGCACGCACGCTCAAAGGTAAAAACAACTCTGACACTGCGTTCCATGTGCAAGCATTGCATGTGTATGTACATACTCACATGTGTGCAGTCCTCAATTTCCAGGTGAACCGATTACTGGATCTGGCAGGCCTGTTTCTGAAAGAACACACAATGTCTGAGTTAATGTTTGAACACAGTGACACACTCTGAATATATTAGAGCAGAGCTGATGTCAATCTGATGACTGGTTTTCCATAACAACCCGCTCACAGGCAGACCTCTGATGAATTAACAAGTAAATGTTAGATTTAAAGGCAAATTCATCATCATGTGGCGACTGTGGCTTCACTGCGTCCTTTGCATCTTGTACCTATTACTCATATGTTGTGGCTCAATCGTACCAACGAGGGAACTGGGGACGAATTAGCCTATTTTATTGTGGTAATAAGGCATACTTATGCTATAACGTTACCAGCACACAAGTTACAAACGTGTACTGTGGATAAACTTAGACGATAAAGTTCAAACAACCCGGTTTGTGCTGCTTTACCTGATAAATCACTGAACAAACAGGGCCTGTCTCAGTGTATTAGGCCCGCATTTCTGAGCTCCGTCTGTCTCAGCCTGTCGATAATAAACTCTGTCGTGACCTCGCTGTACTTTGTACCACAGCGCGAACAAGGAACCTGTTGACAGCCTAAAGTTTCTCTGCTGCTACACCCAACAGGAGGAACGCACAGTACTGGCAAACTTTCCTCCAACCACCGCAGTCCTCGCTAAAGCCCGGCCAAGTTCGTGTTTTCTGGGAAGAGAAAGGTTTAAAGGACATTAAAAAAGACTTTACTACCTCAGTGGTGCCGCTTCAGAGACGGGTCATATCCCTCCGGAGTGTGCGCGGAGAAAACCTCGGAACGGGGCCTGTCGGAAGAGCCAGGTAAAGTAGGTAAATATCCGGGACAAGTTTCTCATCCCTGCCTGCGCTGACTCCGCGCGGCCCCGCCCCTTTCTGCGCGCCCACGCTGGGAGGCGCGCAGGCAAAGCAGAGGAAGTCTGGAGCATAGACTGTATATAAAGACAGCCTGTAAGAACAAGGCCCTGCATTAACAAGCTTGCAGTTTTATGTATGCTTGTGCTTCAGTAACAATAAAGCTTATCTTACTTTATCTTTTTAACCCCTCAAAGCCTGAATCATGAAACAATTGCCTTGAAAAATCTTTTAACAATTAAAATAAAATTAATTAGATATTAACTAAAAGCAGAACAACAAACGTTATCACAAAATTTTAAAGTGACATAAAAATAAAATACACAATGAAATGTTTTAACTTTGCACTTTACTCTACTCAAAGATTACATTTTTTACAATTTACCTTTTTTGTGATTATTAAAGGTGACTGTGTCTTATTTTTATAATGATAATAATAATAATAAGATAATAAGATATTCGTCTCATTAAGTCTGAGATCTCTCTTTCAAACCAGACACAAAAACTAAAAATATATACGCAAATTAAGACAGACAGCCACCTAATAAAATAACGCATTATACATAATCACATATTATATGTTTAGAAGTGTTATTCTTCCCATTTATTTATCCAGGACTCAATATTAGCTTTAATAGTTTTAATCTTTAATTTATTTCGTTTATGACAGGTGCACCACTGAGGGTAATTCAGAGTATGTGAAGTTTAAAATCATGTTGGCATGAAATATTCATGAAATATTCTGAGAATATTCTGTATTAAAGCTCAATGAAGTGCTCTAGTTTCAAAACAGGAGAAGCACTGCAGCAATGTGCAAACACATATATCGTTTTTTCTAACAGCAGACTGATGATTTCATAAAGCTGCTCGCTCAGGAAAAGGAAAAGGTGGTTTTTGTCCAACTTTAGGATTACAAAAACAAGAAAAGCCTCCAAGGTTCTTCATCAGACTTTATATGCTTCAAGAAATGTTCTGGCTTGATGTCACCATCTACAGGACACTTGAAGTACTGCGGCTCTCTCCTCCATGTCCTCTCATAGTAATACATAATAACAAAAATACACTTCCAATAGCTCATACTGACCAAATACGAGAGACATGTAAAAACGAAACTGTCTTTAACTGTCATAGTGTTTGATGGTAATGATATGCAAGTGTAAAATATTTGAAATTCCCACTTCAGACAGAGATTTAAAAAGTAATGATGGCACACAGTGTGAAAACCTGTCTTAAAATGTTCCAGCATAGTGATTTTAATTGTTCTTTGTACTGTATGTAAGCTGAAACAGGCAGAGAGGAGATGCGTGTCAGCCAGGTGCTTGTTCACCAGCAGTGAGTATTACACAAATCAAAGCAATAACACTGCTGACCACAAGTGGCATGCTGTTTCAGTAACACCCTCTGATGTTAACTGACAGCCCTTTGCTACTAGATGACTCATAGTTGGATGAGGCAGCCTTGTCAACAAAACTAATGAATTAAATATGTTTGATACATGTTTCATCACCTCTTTTATTACACTTCATGACTTAAACACCACAACACTCATTGACTTCTACCTAAACTCAAGTTATTATTACTATATACTGGCACAACTAAGCTTGCCATATTATTGTATACCATATGTTCTTTCTCAGGGCAGACTTCCACCAATAGCGCCTCATACAATATTCAGTATCAGTGTGATTATACAGTATATATATATATATGTTTACAGTATCTGTAGATTACTAATGTAGAGCAGAGCTTAATAAGTCAACATTAACGAACTTGTGCAGGTGGTCTCACGCATGGGCATGAATGTTATTTGTTTGTTTTCCAGGGTGGAATGATTGTATGGTATCTTTAATTATGTTAAAAATAAAAATGTTTCAGTTAATTTCGAATTTTCTGTAATCCGCACATGTCAAAAGATATATACACAGGCTTTAATACATACACAGACTCAAATCTTTTTATAAGCGGTGCTGAAGGTTCTACAATATCTTTTAAGCTGATGAGCCCATGACCTATTAACTTCTCATTAGTTATTGACATGATTGACTACAACAGTTAGTTTGTATTTGACAACATAAAAAAGGATTTGTTTGACAGCCATCGCTAGAATACTCTGAACAATGTGAAACTTCAAGGATCTCGGCAAAGATCTAAGAAGGAGAATTATGGATTTACACAAGTTGTGAAGGTCTCTTGGAGCCATTTCTAAACATCTACACATTCCAGGATCATCAGTGTAACTACAGGCGTCCAACAAAGAATGGCCACGCATCATACTGATGTCTTCATAAGTTTATTTCTCTCTCTGTTATTCTCTTCAGCCACCGTGAAAACGTGTGCGCCTCTTGGACCACATGCAGAATAACATTAATGTTGTGGCTGTAGCCGCATCTGTAGCTCTGTATCCATGCTAGTTCTGACCCACAATGCCATGGTTGTGCTCTCAGCCAAACCCTGGCCATGTGATCATTACAAACACCTCCTCATACAAACTTTACAGCACTTTACATCTTTAACAAACCCTTATTTTGTAACCTCATATTATAGACAAGTAATTTAATAAATGCTACACTTTTATTATCTTATTCAATAAATTTTAACCCTTTCCAACAAAAAAATGAATTAAATTAAACATGAATCTATTACAGAAACATATAAAACTAACACCTTTATTGTAACTGTCTCAGGGACAGTTACAATCAGTTCAAATAATTGTTATTTTGATGTGTCAAGCATCACTGCCCAAAGTGAAGAGAGTTTTACACCACCATGGACTGAGAGGATGTCAACCAAAATACAAGCCAAATTCCAAGCTCCAAATTTTAAACCTTCAAGCTTGACTGAAATGTTCAGCTTCCTGCATAGACCATCCATCCAAATGCCTTCTGAAGGAAAGTATAACGGTCAGACCAGATAAAGCTTGAGCTGTCTGATCATAATACCTTGAGGCATGTTTGGAGAGGTAAAGGTGAGGCTTTCAAACCTATGAATGCTGTACCAGCTGTCAAGCATGGTGGTGGTAGCACCATGATCAGGGGCTGTTTTGCTGTCAGTGATACTGGTGCACTGCACAAAGCGGTTGGAATAATAAAGAAGGAGCATTGCCTTCAAATTATTCAGCTTCACCTTAAATCAGTAGATAGATTGTTGAAACTTGGACAGTTAAAGGACAATGATCCCAAACACACATCAATACTGGTTTTGGAATCGATAAAACGGGCTAACTTTAAGCTTTTGAAATGGCCTTCCCAAAGTCCCGACTTCAACCTTATTGAAAATTTGTGGACCGTTTAAAAGCTGGGTTTGTGCCAGGAAATGAACTCAATGAACCAATTCTGCCAAGAAGAGTGGTCAAACAATGGGGGTATATGTATATATCTGACCCTGTGTGAATAATTTGAACCTTTGTGAATTTGGGAAAATCCAAAATAAATCCAGACTTGTGGGCCCAACTTTTGCTTCTTGTAAGTTATTAAAGCTTTGCAATCATTCCACCCTGGAAGAAGAGCTATTATGGTCCCTCTGCGTTAGGTTCTTGGTTTTGAGTTTTTTGTTTGTCCATTATTTTCTTTTCGGTTTTGCAAAGTTATTGAAGTTCATTTTCTCTATTATTTTATAGTTTGTTATAGTGTTATTTTGTATTTCCTTGTGCCTAAGTTTTGTTATGTCCTCATGTAAATGGTAAATGGCCTGTATTTGTATAGCGCCTTACTAGTCCCTAGGGACCCCAAAACGCTTTACACATCCAGTCATCCACCCATTCACACACAGGTGATGGCAAGCTACATTGTAGCCACAGCCACCCTGGGGCGCACTGACAGAGGTGAGGCTACTGGACACTGGCACCACCGGGCCCTCTGACCACCACCAGTAGGCAACAGGTGAAGTTGGTGTCTTGCCCAAGGACACAATAACCGAGACTGTCCGAGCCTGGGCTCAAACCAGCAACCTTCAGATTACAAGGCGAACGCCCAACTCTTGAGCCACGATCACCCCATGTTTAGTATAGGTTCCTTATCTTTTAGCCTCATGTTCTTAGTTTAGTTATAGAGGACTCTGGGTTTATTAGTTCCTGTTAGCATTCCTGTTCTGTTCCTTCAATCTCATCGTTGTGTTAGTTATTTTTGTCTTCCTTGTTCCTATGTTTATTTGTGTAAAGTTAATCCCATTTCCCCATTCAGTTGTCTTCCCTCCTGTTTTATTTTGGTAAGCGCTGCTCTGTGTTTGTGTTTTTTTACTTCCCTGTCTCATTTGGTTAGCTGCCTGGAGCTGTGTTCCCTACCTGCTCCCACTTCCCTCATTACCTTTTGTATAAATTAACCCAGTCTCTCCTTTTCTTTTCTCAAGGTTCAAAGAAATCATTAAGAGACCAGAGTTGTTATGACATTCATACCACAATGACTGGATGTAAATTTCTAACTGTAACTGTATGTATATTCATTGTAAATTTATATTTACATTGTGTCCACTTTTGGTACATTTGTCATACAGCATGTGGCAAGCTGACTTAACCTAAAATTAACAGATGTTCAGTGTTGTACTAAAGAGCAAATGCCAAGGAGAAAACCAAGGAAAAATGTACTCAAATACACTTTAGGAAACACAACTTACTCCCACAACTTATTCCCAAGTTACAGGCATATGCCTGTTTTAACTTGTTATCTGGTTTCATGATCACCTGGCTTCACGGTTCCATTGCTTCACAGAGACCCTCCTCTGTTCAGTTGGGCAGGCTGATCTGGAGTCTGTGCTGTGGGCTTACGCACTTTTAGGACTGCTTTTGGAGTGCTGAGATGTGTGACCTGCGTTCAGTGTGACCTGGAAAGGTAAAACCAGCTCTGACCAGTTCCCATGCCGTCAGAGTGATGGGACAAGAGGTTTCAGACTGAGGGCAGCCCATCAGACCAGCATAGACTGGTTCACTTTGGGGTGACAGGGTTTCTAGCTTTCCCCTTCCTCCCCCCACCCCACAGGAAACCTCCCCCTGTTGCTATCCCAGGATCAACTTTCTGTAACAGCGATCAAGACACCCTGTACCAGCTCTACTCCGAACCCCACGGCTCCAAATTTAGACACTGGAGACAGAGGGACAAACTCGAAGTTATTTCAGTATCTGAACTTCATGTCCCATTTAATTCACACCCTCTTATTCTCATTGCTGACACGACTCTTTTGATCTTTTCCATCTGGTAACTGTACACTGCGGGATTTATTAAATCATCTCACAAGTACTACAGTGTAGCATACCATGTAAAGATTTCTCACTTTTAAATTTCTTCTATCATCTCTTTCTAATCTCTCTGCCTCTTCCATAAGAATTTGTTTACCACAACCTGTGCCAGACCCACCTGGTTGCTATTTCCATTCATTATATAATTTCGTGTTCATATCAATTTAGATTATGTAATTCAGACAGGAAGATTTGAATTTCACACAGCCTCAGTATGTAAATCATATCTGGAACAAGCAGCTACTATGAATGTGAAATGGGTTTGATCAGATATCACAAGCATAAAACTCTTTAACGACATAGCAGGCCTTGCCAGTTTTTTCAGACATCCAGCAGCCACGAGACGGAATGACTGACTTGCCATGTGTTGGAAAGCTGCCATGATACTGGGGTATAGTTTCCCTGAGCTACTATATGTTGAAAAGGAAACCGAGGGCAACTATTCCGCTCTCATAAAAAATTATGTCTCTGAGTAAAAGCCCTTCTGGAGTAACATGAACCAGTTTGTTCACAGTTTAACTGCCATTATTTATCCTATTCTAAATACAGCATCAACACTGTTGCAGTACTAGTGTTGTCACCCACTCAATGACATGCTGGTGGTTTCTAAATGTTGGTGGCTGGAATTTCTTAGGAAGCTTCCATACAGTAGTAAATGGGATCATAAAAAAATGTTACAAGTTACTAAAAAGTTCCCTTGACATCACCACATGGGCCCTGCAGGGTCAGCCTGAGAGCGCACGATTCCCCTGTGCTGCATTCAAGTGCCAGGAGCTTATTTTGACAGCATGTTATGTGGACAAAAATACTGGGCCACCTACATATTACACTTAGAGCTTCTTGTGAGAGAGTTTTCAAGATTTTGGAGTATGTTTGGAGGAATCTTTGGACGTTCATTATTCAGAGGAGCATTTGTGAGGTCAGATGCTGATGTTGGTCCTGGCCCACATTCTCCTCTTTGGATCATGTTAAAGGTATTCAGTTGGGTTGAGGTCACAGCCTGTGTGGGCGAATAATGTTCTTCAAGACCAGACTCATCCACTCATTTATGGCGCACCCGGGTACAGTCGTGCTGGAAGGGAAAAAACCTTCTCCCCAAACTGTTCCCACCAAGTTGGAGGCAGAGGATTGTTCACGTTCAAGATTTCCCTTCAGCAGATACTCACCCCCAGACAAACAATCCCACAGCATTATTTAATCCAGCGATTAAGAGGCATGACCCAATACTTTTGTACATCAGCAGTATTAATATGTAATGTAACACCAGCTGACATATGTGGATATTAACAACTCAGTAAAGGGTTTACATTTAATTTTTAGCCATTAAAAAAGTCCATTCTTGATATCAACAATTAACTTCTTGTTAGTGAAAAATACCCATTCGAGGCATCAGTAACTTCATTCAAAATAAAGCTATAATTCCATGTTGGCTAATTTGTGGTAAGTTAACTGCATTTGGGACTATTAGCTACATGTAAAGCACTGCTTACTTTATAGTCAGAGTTTGTCTTTCGCTTTGTTTGTTAGACATAACGGTGACACGTCTGAAATGGGGTTGTTGATCTGAAATGGAAAATCTCCTTTAAACATTATGAAAAACAGTTATAGACCTCTGTAATTTTTGTTTTTACTAATAAAAGTTAAGAATTTATTGACTATTAATAGATAATAAAGAAAACTGTAGCTTAGTTTTTGGTTTACTGGAATTCTAATGTTAAAAAAATGATTTACAAATGACTTACAGATATATTTTCCACTGGTGACTTCTAACAATCTATTAGTCAGCAGACCGTTTAAACGTTAAAAGGCTTTGGTGTACGCTTATGCAATCTAATGCAGGAACGAGAGTCCCAGATGCTGCCGAGGAAAAATGAAACATGCTGCTGGCCAGTGGCTTGTCGTAACTTACGGTTGTCCACGCATAATATAATTTGGATATCTCCGAGGGCACTTGAACGCAGCTTCACTGGTATTCAGCGTCTCCCCTGCGTCACCGGTCCTTAAACTGAACGGCAGGTCAGGGGCGACGTGAGACAAGTAGGGCACCTCAGAGAAGGACAGTCCACCCGTGTGCCTTCAGCAGCAGCTACCTGCGCTCTGCTCCTCAGATATTTTCTTTTTTAATTTTAATTTTTCAAGTTAAACCAGCTGGTCGTTTTTTTTTTCTTTTCCAGATGACCGTGTCTCAAGAAAGGCCCATGACCTATGCCAAGATGAAAGGCCTTGTCTCGTTTCTCTCAGGTAAGAACATGAAATATAAATGTTTAAGATAAGCTTTACTTTACCTGTGATCTTAAAGCAAGCTCGTGTATAACATCTAATATAAAGATAAAAGCTAAAGAGGCCAAAAGAGAGTAATTAGTCATTACTGCATAAAATACCACAATGTTAAAATTATTTATCTTGGCTTGAAAGGTTCAGAAAGTCTCCATATAATTAGAGAAGTTTGATCACTTGAGAGAAGTGCGGTGATAAAGTGACACCAACCTTCTGCTGAGTAAATACAGCTGTTGACCTCTTATGTAAGGGACTAACCCCCTTCCTGTGCTACAGCTCTGCTCAAGGGGAAGAAAGTGGGCTTCAGTGACTTCTTGCACAAATTTGTTTCCACCCAGCACCTCTGCCAACAGTAAGTTGGCAACAGTCATTTTTTCACAGCTTTTTTCCTTCGTGTTGAACCTCATAAAACAAACCCTCATATTCTGTGTCCGATCTCCCGATTGAAGCCTGGACACTGAGAAGATCCTGCGGAGACAAAGCAAACCGGGGAGAGGGAAGGAGGAGAAATCTACTTTGGTGAGTTCAGAGAGAAGACACTTTTTTTTTAAAGTCTTTGCTGAGTGTTGACAGAAGATGAAACTTGAGCTGACCTCCTGACCGTTTTGTCCCTCTCTGTCTTTTCCTCAGAGCTCCATGAACACAGAAACCTCACAGTAAGTCATTTTCTCCCTTTACATCGGGAAATATTTCGTCTATGTTGTCAATGATGCACAATCTGGACTTAATAAAGTGGTCAGAAGGCTTTTTTCTCATTCATGAGCTTCACCAGAGGCAACCTGAGAGTTATTTCTTATCATGCATTCACATCCAATTATTATGCATGATTTATTTGTACTCGGACGTGCATTATTAACTGTTTTCTGCTGTTGTATTAACCAGGATGAAGCCATCAGACTTCGACTACCTCAAAGTCATTGGCAGAGGAAGCTTTGGAAAGGTGGGGAGAAAAAATCCTCAGCACCTACCCCCCTGACCCCCCTTTAAGACAGCCGATTGGTCTGAAACATGAGGATTTGTTGTTGTTCAGTAGAGCAGAGATCCACAGCAAATTCTCAGCACGGAAAAACACATTTAGGCTCTGTTAAAACCTGCTTTTAAATCAGTTTTACACCCACTCCAAGTGACCAGCTTTAAGCATCAGTGCACCAAACAAGCACTGGTACCCTGGATGTTAATTTCTGGCAAATTTTCAGTGGTCATATCATGATATCAGAAACAAACAGAAAACACCTACATGCACTCACGAACAACCTGGATTGCCTCGTCTCTGCAGTTTGTTCATGTAACATCAATATTTCAGTCCTCGCCCTGTCTCTGACACATAAACACACATAAACACAGTCCATTTCTTTCTTTTCTCTAGACATCGTACCTCTTGAATTCTTATCTGATGAGTCAACAGCTCCAAGACATTTTTTTTTCACTCACTAATTTCAGCTATTTGTCTTGTGTTTGTGGGTCTGGCTCGTACCATCTCAATATTTCCTCTCATATGATGAAATTAGAGCACTATACATGACCTAGATATGTCATAATTTTTAAGAATAAACAAATGAGCACGCTTCCAAAAATATTTAATACCAGAACAAAGCCAAAAAACACGAGAATTACTTACATTTACTACTCTACACTGTCTCCAGCTTGACTGTGTTATAGGTAAAAATGTACCAGCTGTGTTGTAGTTTTTACAGTTTGTAAAATGTGTTTTTCTGATGCTGACGGGGTCAGATGGGAACTTTTTTTCCCCAGATTTGGTTGACCTTGTAAGTTGCTGTGTTTGAGGTTGGTGCTGTGAGATTAAATGTGAAAATTCAAACTTTTACAGGTGCTGCTGGCAAGACATAGAAAACAAGGGGGTTATTATGCCGTGAAAGTTCTCCAGAAACAGTTGATTGTCAAGAGGAAAGAGGTAATCTATAGATATCTATCTATCTGTCTGTCTGTCTGTCTGTCTGTCTGTCTTTCTATGGATAATGTATGTGTTGTGTCTCTGTAGCAGAAGCATGTGATGGTTGAGAGGAGTGTACTCCTGAAAGGACTACAGCATCCATTCCTGGTGGGACTCCACTTCTCTTTCCAGACACCAAACACTCTCTACTTTGTCCTGGACTATGTCAATGGAGGGGAGGTGAGTGTATAAGATTAAGGATTTCAAAATATTCTGCATTCAGACATTCAGATGTTTAGTTGTTGTGTACGCTATGAGTTTGTAGAAGTGCAGGTGTTGCTGTTGTGTTGAATTCCTTGCTTTGCTTTCAGCTTTTCTACCACCTGCAGAGAGAGGGGTCATTTCCAGAACCCAGAGCTGCTTTCTATGCTGCAGAGGTGGCTGCAGCACTGGGCTACCTCCACTCTCTTAACATCGTCTACAGGTATATATATATGTATATATATATATATGCGTGAAAACACAGCATTAGAAAAGCGGCAGCATAGTCACCCTTCCAAGTTTTTCTCGCCTCTGTGCTCTCTCTCTTTCTTTGTGCATGTTTGATTTAAACACGTTCTGCCTGCTTCATTTATTCATGCAGAGAATTCCCAATGAAATTTTCCCACTCAAATCCACCATGTTCTCCGGCGCCACATTAAAAATTAAAGAGTGAGGAAAAGCAATGTGAAGCTAAAGGAAACTAACAAAGAAACGACAGCTAATGTCAGATTTTGCAGGACTCAGTGTTCTTTGTTTTTATGCAGAGACCTGAAACCTGAGAACATCCTGCTGGACAGTGAGGGCCACGTGATGCTGACTGACTTTGGGCTTTGTAAAGAAGGTGTGGCCACAGGTGGGGTCATGCACACCTTCTGTGGCACTCCGGAGTACCTTGCTCCAGAGGTGTTACACGGCCATCCATATAGCCCAGCTGTGGACTGGTGGGGACTCGGCACGGTGGCTTATGAGATGATCTGTGGACTGGTGAGTGCAGGTGCAGTGATCTCTATCCTTTACATCATCAGCATCTTCACCTTAAGCCATCTCCCTCTTCCCCTCCCTCTCTCTCACAGCCTCCATTTTATAGTCGCAGTAAACTGCAAATGTTTCAGAACATCCTTCACGGCCCTCTGCAGCTACGCAGCGGCATCTCTAAAGCTGCCTGCTCACTGTTGGAGGGCTTATTGGAAAAAGATGTCTCCAGACGCTTAGGAGCGAGCTGTGACATTGTAAGTGCCCCAGCTAAAAAGAAGAGAAACAGTAATGAAACATGGCCACAGAAGGGTTAACTGTTATTGTGTTTCCAGGCGGAGCTGCAGGAACATCCCTTCTTCGCCTCTATCGACTGGGATGACCTCCTGGCCAGAAAAATCAGACCCCCTTTCATCCCAAAAGTGGTACGAGTGAATCAGAAATGAGCTCGACGCACTTTTCTTTTTAACCGAGGCAACATGGCTCACTCCTCTCTCCTCTTCAGGCTGGTCCTTGGGATGTCAGTTACATTGACCCAGCGTTTACACGACAACCTGTACCTGCCTGTGTGAACGACATGTGCCAGGAGGCCAGGGTCAGTGAGGCCTTCCAAGGATTCTCCTACATGAACCCTGTGGAGTACCTGGCAGCAGAGCCGGTTTCATAACAACACCGAATCCTCCGGGGGCGCGTTTGTTCAGTTGTTTCTTTTTTACATCATTAATTTTTAAGTGGGTGTCTATTTTTAAGAACTTGAGCAAAAAGATTTTTATGCTAACAGTGCAACATACTGTATGTTTCATTGGATGTTTTGTTTGTTTGTTTTGTGTTTTTGGCTATTGATGTTAATTCAATATGTGGTCGTGATGATGGAATGGGCTGGTCACTATTTCATCCTCGCTGCTTTAATGCATTATATGAAGCACTAAACAGTTTGGAGTAGATTTATTTTTCAACACTTTGCATTTACAGGATATTAAAATATACAATGTGTACTGCAAAATTCTCATTCTAACATTACATTCACAGCTTACAAGTGCACTCAAAATACTTCACTGGCTGCTTTATTGCTGCATAGTGACAGAGCAAAATACAGAAAGCATCTCCATGCGGTGTTTAGATAAAAACAACAACAGGATGCCAGCCTACTGGCAACACTAAAACACAAATTGGACCCCAGCTCCGACTTCACGTGTGGTGTTTTGGTGTCTAATTTTAGTGATGAACAGAAAAAGCCCATCACTGTGGAGAAGCTAATGGGTGTCTTCCCCTCAAAAAAAAAAGAGAAAAAAGGAGAGCATCTGTTCTGATCCTTTCTACCTCACTTCACAAGACTGTGGAACAGTTTGGACACAGGGAGGGTGGCTTTCAGTCTGTCAGTAGATGCTGAAGGAGGCGTAGCTCTGCTCACTCTGGCATGTGAAGTAAGCAATCAACTGACCGTTGCAAATCATTAGAAACAAGCCACTGCCTAGGGAAAAATGAAGAGTGACATATTTGAAACAGCTAACCTCATGAAGTTAAGACTGATAGTAACCGATGAGCTGGCAGTGTTTGTCTTACCTAAAGCCAGCCACCACTGCCACACAGTAGGAAACTCCAACATTACTGCAACATGGAAACAAAACGTGTCATTACACAATGCATTTGGTTATTCAAGCATGCACCTGGGTAGATGCACCAATACATTTCTGCTCACCTAGGCTGGTGATCATTACATGCACCAGTGTGACAGTGAGAGCGTAGTCCCAAACCCGCCTCCTCACCACTGCGGCAAACAGAAGGCCACTGCAAAAGTAGGTGAGCTCCAAGGACAGGAGGTTCACTAGAAAAAAAAAGAGAAAATAGATTATGTGTATAAAGCTGCCACTCTGTGTCAACAGCATTGCACGCATTAGGTGTGCTCACCCAAGTATTTGGAGTTGGATTCGGTAGGTTCGGTCTTAAAGTCAAAAGGAATCAGTCCATCAAAGTGGTCCAACCTGAGATGAGAGATATGATAAAGTTACAGCAGACAAAACATTAAAGCGCAACCTATAAGTAAATATCTTAAAGTAGAATGACTAGAATAATCTATTAAATGAATATCTTGAATAAAGAAGGATAACCTATAAGTACAATGATCTGTTAGTAAATACCTTAAATAAAGTAAAATGACCAATAAGTACAATAACCTAAGAGTAAATAGCTTAAATAATGCAGAATGACCTATAAATAAAGTAGAATATCTTGAGCATAATACGATATGGCGAAACAAAATAGGTCAATAAATTAAAAATTCCCCAAAAGAAGGAGCTCAAACAGAAAAATTATGAATGCAATAAGTAGAAATTAAAGTAAAATATATAACAGTTTGAATGGAATACAAGAAAACACACCAACAAAAACATAAAAAGAAATATAATACATTAAAGAGACTGTGGAGAAAACTATTACAATAAATGTCATACATTTAAAAAGGATAATAAAAAATACCTTATTAAATGTAGTTAAAGAAAAATAGCATAGCAGTGCAGTTTGTAGTCTGTTTGATGTGTGTGATTGGTGTAACTTTTTTTCTCAGATTCTGAGATTAATCTTTGAATTCAGAGAAAAAAGAAATCTCAGAATTCTGAGATTAATGTCAGAATATTTACTTTTTTATTCACAATTCTGACATTAATCTCAAAACTCTGAGGTTAATTTCAGAATAGCCTCAGAATTCTGACATTAATTTTAGAACTCTAAGAGATTAATGTCAAAATACTGACTTTTTTATTCAGAATCTTGACATTTGGATTCTGAATATTTGTTGCTATTTATTATAATCATCAATATACTTCCAGTTATTATAGGAGACAAACCCTCCTTTCGATCCCTTGCGCGTGCGTGGCTCTCACCTGAAGGCACCAAAGCAGACGCTCCCGATCATGTAGAAAAGCGAGTAAAATATGAGCAGACACAGCAGCAGGTTGAGGAGCACGGTCTGTTGGGATGGATAGAGAATGGGGCGTAATTTGAAGATTCTTGTCCGTCAACGCTACATATTTTCCATATAACGCAACATGAGCAAACACCAACCTAAAGCTGAGGATTGCACTCTCACAGTATTATAGACGCAGATCCCCGCAGTGGGAGGGATATGCGTGGTCTGTAAGCAGGCAGACAGGCAGGCTCTTTTATGTGCTGCAGCCCGACCTGCTGCTGGTTTATAATATATAAGAGGTATGATATACATGTTTAACGTGTGTGTTTACATTATATATAAAACAGCCTGTCATAGCCAGCTTATTCTGTTGTTTAACCGCACATAATTCCCACTTTCGATCCACGGCTCACAGAAACGCCTGAAAATCCACAGGACAGTCGGATAATCTCACAGCACACGATTTCCCCATCTTACCTTCGAGTCGACCGCTCTGCCTTTGAATGCCATCTCATGGTTTCCCTTTAATGTTTTATTTCCAAATAACGTGGGCTGCAGCAGGCTGCACGACCTCCGGTTAAATCCCCCAGCTCTCCTCCTAACAAAGTGGACTCCTACCACCACCTAGCGGCCAACAGGAGACGCGGAGCAGCGCCGCCGCTTTTACAGCCTAGCTGAACTCGTTTCACCTCGTATCAGGGCGGCCTTTTTTATTTGTTTTTAACTGAAAAAAATAAAGACTTTCCTCTGTATGTGCCACTTGTATGTCGTCGTGGATATTTGTTATATTCCCCAGCCCAGGTGTTTATTATTTGGGGGGATATACCTCGCATCTACAGCCTTGCCATTACCGTGGAAAGCCGCCCAGTGTGCATGGGAGATTTATACCGGCAGGTTAGCTGCTTATATTCTGGTTGAATATGAGTGATTTTGCACCCAGTACATACTTCCAAGCCCATGTGGTGACCAGACGAGGCACCTGTGTGGTCAGGTGTTGCGTTAAATTGATCATTTGTCACAGTAATAGATAAATAAAATAAATAAATCGTGCACCCAGCAGCCTCGCTGTGTTATGAAACGTGATGGCATCACCCTTATTGTAGTCGGATGATATTTCCGTGCATAAGATGTGAGATGTAAGACTGACACACCTCAGTACACTCCATCCGACAGTCTCGGGTGCAGCAGCCCCATTGTGTTCGTTTTTCAAGTGATATTACAGGCCTGAGCGTTTATATCTATAGTTAGCGCCGGTGGTTGTAGTCTTATTAACGCTTGTGTCCTGAATATATCCGCCCCAAATGAGCTACTACAGTGATCAGAGTGTGCTTAAAAAGTGGGAAGTGACCAGTTTTTGACCATCGGGGAAACCAACGGCTCCTCAACGGCTCTTTATGGGGGAGACACTGTGCTCCCTGCGCTCCGCTCATACACAGTCGTATTTAACGCTTTTATAGGCGGTTTAGGTCAAAGGGGGAACCCGGAGCCCCTGTCCGGCGGATAATTCTCGTTACACCGGCTCTAAATCGAGTTTTGGGGCGTGTTGTGAACGTACGCAGGCCCGGTATTGACCACCAACAGTGAACTTAACTTTTCCGAGACCCAAAGTTGTGTCAGGCAGCGCGTCTTGCGCGCATGCGCACCACTCTATCCAGCTCTAAATAAGAGTTAAAACAGAAACGAGGTGAGTTCCACAATTGTTAAACAATACGGGCGTTAATAATCATTTGTTGTCGTTGACGAGGACGGCGTTTGAAAAGCAGGCGTTCGTTTTTGTAAACTGGCGACAGTTTCCATTATTTCCACTCTGATTTAAAACGGCGAGAATAAATCGTTTTTTCCAAGTTTCTATTGAAGAAATTAATCAAGCAACAATGTTAAAGCTCGTAACATTATCGCGGTGTTGTTACGAGTGTGCGTGATATTCTGTGATGTATCTGCATTTTGCAAATGCGTTTTCCTATTGTTATTAACCGGGAAACTTATTTATTACAGATCGTCCTTATAGCTGGCTCTGCATCCAGTCTCAATGCTACGGCTAGCCCTCTATAGCAGCCCTCAGTTCATATGAACTGAGTGGAGCTAGCGACTGTTAGCTTTATGTCAGCGCTAGCTAGCAACCTGGGCTGACATTCCGTGACAAGGGGAAAGTGAAGAAAAACGGCCAGAGTGAATGAAAACACCAAGTCAGGAAATTACACAGCAAGCGTTTGCCTTTGTTTAACGTGTAGCAGCTTTGCGGCATTTGTTTAAAATGGTAACTTGAGTAATTAACATAGTTTAAACGTGTTGGTGGCCTCTTCCTATGCTCCGCCATTTTGTATAAGACGAATGCTAATCATGGGCGCTCTTACATACACTTTATTTATGGCTAGAATAAAACTGAGGCATGGGATGCAAAGTCTAACTTAACCGAGATCCAGGAGCTCTGATTGTTGTTTACTTTTGACACGGTTGTGACCACGATGCAAGCAGAAAATATAACCTTAATTCAGTGTTGAACATGCGTCGGGACTAAAACGTTATATCGTATTATTAAGCGGATAAAGACGTTTTTAAGTTTGGCCAGTGAGTGCAGAAAACAGTGTTCTCCTTACAGCTGATAAACAAATGAGCCCCTCACTTGCTCCTTGCCAGGCAAGCAGTCGGTTTTAAGAGATACTGTTAAAACAAGGAAAAGACGAACTTGTCTGGTTAACTTAAAGTTGAGACGTCTTTCCTCTTCTTTGTCAATGATCTGGACTAAGGTTTACCCTAATGGGGTCGTTTGTGCTCGCATTTCTCTGATAGTTGGCCGGCAAAACAATATTATTATTGACTGTTTTGTCTGAAATCGAAGTGCATGGTGTATCCTGCACGCCAGCGCGCAGTCGCCATCTAGTGGTGATGCTGCGCAGAGCTGTTTACAAGTGCAGGGAGGAATAAAAACTGCATTTGTGATCGGAATCAGTTCGCTGATCAAGCCGTAGAGGACCGCTTGGCTCACTGCAGTTATAATGTACAGGGAAACAATAGGCCTGGAAAACAGAAGCGTAAAAGTCAGAGGTGCAGACTGTGCGCATAATACCATGCCTTTCCATGTGACTCTTTGCAGGTTGGTCATATCAGCAGAGTGGGAATGACTGACACTCCACCCAGTGATGGCCCCTCCCAGGGAGCTGAGTTTGACATGATGGGATTAGACTGGAAGGATGGCATTGCAACGCTGCCAGGCAGTGATATCAGGGTACAAAAGAGATTTTTGTTGTTTTTCGGTCCAGGGTCTTTCTTGCTTGTGCAAATATTTGTTTATAGGGGGAGGAGGCTGTATGTATAGCTGTTTCTCAGGCTGAACTCATAATCAGGACCATAGTAGCACACCAACTTGGCTGATAGGAATGTGTCTCTTTTTTTCAGTTCCGCCTGACCGAGTTTCGGACTCTTGAGATTGTCACAGATTTAGAGGTCAAAGGGCAGGAGGCAGAGCCTAACAGTGAGACCTTGGACCCTGCACCATCTCACACGCCCACCCCTCCACCTGAAGGCCAGTCACAGACAGGGACAAGCAAAGCTTCAGCCAATCAGAGTAAACCAGGATTGTCTCAAGCTAAAGGTATGATGGCACATGATTGTCATTTTTATAATGAAGACTTTCACTGTTTGGTTTTTAAAGTCTACGTTACGTTTCGGCCTCAGTTTCAGCCCTTCTTTCTCCTCCGTCCTTTAGCTCCTGGTCCTGTGCTTTTGTCTTTAGAGGAGGGCCCCAGTATGGAGGGCCCCAGTGTGGAGGTTGGGCCCAGTGTTGAAGTTGGTTCTAGTGCAAACTTGGGCTCAAATGGGGAGCTGTCAAGGTGCCGGGCCTGCGGTGGCCGTGCTCCTGGGGATGCCCTCCTGCAGGGGAAATTCTGCTGCTCAGCTTGTGCCCAGCCTTCCAGTGGCAGGTAAAACCATGCCTCTGTTATCTCTAATAACGCCCTCCCCCCCATTTAATTTTTTTTTAGATTAACTTAATATTTTTTGTTTCATGTGGACCTTCTTTGTGTTTGTAAAGATCGTCTCCGGGAGAAGCACGGGAGGGTCAGGCAGTAGAAGGAGAGAGACTTGGGAAACGTGTGCGCAAAAAGAGGAAGATCTACATGGACTCTGGTGAGGAAGAGGAAGAAAACCAAGAAGAACCAGAGGTGAGGAATATACCATCAACACTTGTGTTCGGTGGTCAACTTCAGAGCTACATACATACCAGATGTTCAGGCTTAAGTTTCCTCTCATCTACAGGATGAGAAGAGTTGTGATAGTCCTGTGTAACACGTTTTGCTCATTCTGCTTTTTTCTTGTAGGAAAAGGCTAAAGCTACAAAGGGCAGGAGAGGAGCCAAAATTGCCAAGCTGGGTATGATGAAGCTCTAAACATTATTAGAATCTGTTAATGCCCTAAATCAGTTTTTTGTTGTGTTGTTTAGCTGGTGATACGTTCTCAGCTTTTGAGACTGTCCTCTGATTTGATTGTCAGATTTTTTGAGTAGCATTTGCATTATCTTCCAATTCATGAAACCTGCAGGCAATGTATTTCTCAGAGCGACAGAAAGCAGGAATGAAGAATGAGTTTTTATTAATTTGGTTAGACTTAAACCAATATTATGAGCATGCTATTTTTGCCCATTTTTATATAGGGACTTCGATAGAAAGAAAATTGTCAAACTGCCTAGAATACATCCACGTATTCATGGTTTTATATGCATTGTGTGTCATTGGCATACACTTTATACAACACGTAATATGTCACTATTTGTTCACCCAACCTTTAGTTGCTGCCCCACCCAATAAGAAACGTGCATGGAGCTGGCCTTCTTACCTCGAAGAGGAGAGAGCCGTCGCTGCTCCAGTTAAACTATTCAAAGAGGTAAAAACCTGCATATACCTGCCATTTGTACCCTGTTAAGTAGAAGCTCACAGTCTTGTTTATCTGACCTGTGCTGTTATTATTCTTGCAGCACCAGTCGCTTCCACAAAGCAGGAACAGTTTTAAGGTGGGGATGAAGCTGGAGGGACTTGACCCGGCACACCCGTCTCTATTCTGTGTGCTCAGTGTTGCGGAGGTATTAATGCTAATGCTTGACTATGCTACCTATATGCTATAACATTTTTCTAGATAAAGACTTTGACTCATGGATGCCTGCCTCTCTTTGCATCCCAGATCCAAGGTTACAGGGTGAGGCTCCACTTTGACGGATATCCAGAATGCTATGACTTCTGGGCTAATGCCGATTCGTGGGATCTGAAACCAGCCGGCTGGTGTGAGAAGAACGGACACAAGTTATTGTTGCCTAAAGGTAACAAGAATACCACCAATAAACATGAAATTCAAGGTAGAATTTTTATTTTTTATTTTTTTAACAAAGTTGGGTCACAACTCAGCTGACTGGGCTTGTCGTGTTGTAGGCTGTAAGGATGGAGAGTTCAACTGGAGCACGTACGTGAAGAACTGCAGGGGTCAGCTGGCCCCGAAACACCTTTTTAAGAGCCTCAACACAGTGAGTGTTAAACACATCTGAAGCTGTCAGATGGTTCTGTGATTCAGTGGATTTTATTGGCTCCGTGTGGCTAAATTGGCTAAATGCATATTGTCTTTTTGTTTGTTTGTTTTTAGTCCGTGACTCCATCCGGGTTTAGAGCTGGGATGAAACTGGAGGCGGTTGACAGAAAGAATCCTGCTTTGATCTGTGTAGCAACAATTGCTGCCGTTGTCGACAACCGCCTGCTCATTCATTTTGACAACTGGGATGACACACATGATTACTGGTGAGAGATTATTACCCAGAGATGTTCGCCGGTCTGCCTTGAGGGCAGCTGGAGATTTGAATCAGTGTGAAAGCAGTGCTAATTTAGTGCCTGTCTACTGAAGACAGCATGCCACTGTATTTTAAATAAACAGACTAGCATTGTAACTAAAGAGTTTCTGAACCTTTTTATTGGTGAATATTTCTTTCAAAACCCCCGGTGTTATCGTTCGCCCGTTTACTTGTGTTTGTTTTAAGGTGTGATGCCAGCAGTCCATACATCCACCCTGTGGGTTACTGTGAAGAGGCTGAGCTAACACTCACAACTCCAGCTGGTAAGACAGACCAAGACACGTGTGAGTCAGTATGAATGTAATATACTGTAGGACCCAATTCTTGTAAGATCTGAGATGATTAATTAATTAAATTAATTAAAGTATCCAGTGCACCTAATGAGTCTTTATCTCCTCTCCTTAGAATGTAAGGAACCAAAGAGTTTCTCTTGGGAGAAATACCTGGAAGAGACGGGCACACAGGCAGCTCCTGCACGAGCTTTCAAAGTGGTATGATATACGAGTATGCAGATATTTACGGTACTGTGCTACAGTAGTCTAAATACAGTCATGTGATTCTGTGTTTTTTTTTGTTTTGTTTTTCAGCGACCTTTGCATGGTTTCCAGTTTGGGATGAAAGTAGAAGCGGTTGATAAGAGGAATCCCATGCTCATTCGTGTTGCCACTATAGCAGACACAGAGGACCACAGACTAAAGGTGGGAGATGTCTCTTCATGGTGATGCTTTTTGATTTTTTTTTTCTGTGCTCAGCCTTTGTTTGAATTCTTGTTTACCCTCCTTCTTCTCTTGCAGATCCACTTTGATGGCTGGAGTTCAGAGTACGACTATTGGGTGGAAACCGACTGCCCAGATCTGCATCCTGTCGGGTGGTGTCAAAAAACTGGACACCCACTACAATATCCTAACGGTGTGACACATTTTACGACTCTCTCTCACACTCACACGCACAGACACACAGACTGTCCTTGTCTGTCCTGCTGGGTGCTGAGGGTGAGGTTGCCAGATTTCTAATTTCAACAGATGAGTCAGCACACTTGATCTCTGCCTTTATTTTACTTGGATAAGACATTAAGAGGAATGTATAATGAATTCAGAATGGATGGTTGTTTGCATAGTTTTATTAAGTTTCCCGTGTGTGTGTGCGTGTGTGTATTTCAGGCTCCAGTGATTTAGTGACTGCTCCAGGACAAGGATGTCCTACCCCGGGATGCAACGGCGTTGGGCACATCAGGGGACCTCGCTATGGGACTCACTACACGTTCGTAGCTCAACTTTTCACAGTCGTCTTTTGTTGCAACTCTTATGTCTTACATCTCCATTTTCATTTAAGATGTTTTATGCATTTCCCCAATTGCTCTCCCGGTTTACCTCAGGGAATATTTGTCATAGTTTCTCAGTCGCTGCAGTGTTGCCTTTCTATCCTGTTTTTAAAATACTTTTAACACTCTTAAGTGCACCACTTTCCAAATGGATTTCAATAAATTATCACAATTTCCATTTTTGTTTGTCCAGTCAGTCGTCAGGTAATGTCATATTGTTATATTAAGGTGTAGTAAACACGTCTTAACAGTAACTAAAAGAGGAGACGTCTCCAGGCTCTCAAATATTGCTTTTATTTGTGTGGGCTGCCAGCACTCTACATGTGTTACTTGTGTGTTTGTCTGTATGTAGGAGGGTGAGGCGAGGTGATATTAACTGCCTTTCTGTTGTCTGTGTTATAACCTCTTACTGGAGTTTTTAAAAAAATAAAGGCTGTGTGTCCCAGCGATGTTTGCGTCTCTGTGTGCAGTCAGGTGAGCTGTCCCTACTCAGAGGTGAATCTGAACAAAGAGGGTTTGCTGCCAGACCGTCTCAGCGGAGAGCGGCCTCCCACCCTCAGCGGGCCTCATCCTCGTGGGCGACGCCCTGACCCAAATGCAAACAACACAACGCAAAACTCCTCGACGCAAGATCAACCCGAAGGACCGGAGGACGCCCAGAACAGGTTCAATCCTTTGTCGACATACTTTAACAGCTCCTATCATATCAGGGGATTTGCATGCAACTATATGTAGTGGTTTGTACCTGAGCAATGATTATCTGTGTTGCTAGGAAACCGGCGATGGTGGAAGCTGAGCGTACAGGACGCAGTAGCCAGGCAGAGGCACTGAGTGGAGCCAGCGAGCAAAGCCACAATGGAACAAGGCCTAAACGGTACCTGTCGCTCACGATAGCCTCACACTACGCTGCGCCTGATATGATTTGTTTGTTTCAAGGAGTCATTCTGTCGTTGGTCTTCATTTCAGGACAGCTCCAGTTCCCAAATACCTAAAAATGCATTATGTCAAAGAGGAGATTGGCGATAGTAAAGGTAAGCGAGGAAAAAGTGCAGAAGGAAACGTACCTCACACCCTCACTTCCTCCCACTGACTCCTCTTAACTCTCCTCAGCCTCTCCAGAGGCCATCTCCCTCCAGCAGGCCCTCCACGAGTCGGTGTTCTCCCCCGGCATCTCTGCCTCGCCTCCCCATCGGGTGGCTCTTTGCTGGGACAAACACTGCCAGCTGCTGCCTGAGGTCCTGGGGCTGACTGCCAAGAGAGTGGCCACTTGGAGTGCCGAGGAGGTTAGACATGCTTAGACACTCAGACTGAAACACAAGAAAAGCAGGCACACAAACTCTGAATCCACTCATCCAACATGAAGGCGGCTAGTTGTTCAGGGAGACCGCAACTGTGCATGAATATTCAGTAAGGGGTTTTCTGGGTGTCGCGGTGAGCTGGAGCCTTCATTTTGGCAGTCAGGTGAACGATTGAGGGTCAATAGAGGCATGTAAAGAATCACGATTAGTAGATAAACACGCATTGATCGAGATCCTGCGTTTGTCTGAAGCTGTTTTCTGTATGTTTATTTTCTTTGTTCTTCAGGTGGCTGGTTTTGTCAAAGGGCTTCCAGGGTGCAAAGAACACGCTGCTACATTTAAAACAGAGGTAAGCACTTCAGGATGGTTTGTAAAAAGAACTGAGAGTGAAAGTAAAAGCCACATGGCATGTACACTGAAACTTCTGAAGGATCGATGCCTCTGCAATCGAAGTGCTAGCAGACAGTCCGCTCACTTTTATTTTTAAAGTTGAGCCACCACTAACAGGCAGGCTCCGTCCCTTCACGTCTTTTGTTACACTGTTGGCGGGCTAATTAGCCACTGTCATCAATATCAGTCAGCTGGCTCTGTAGAAAGTCTCTTCTCGTGCGGGCAGAAAAATTCCCACCTCCCCAGTGTGGATGATGCTCTGTGAGCTGGAGGGAAACTAACCAGAACCTGCAGCAGATGGAGAACTGACCCATGTGCTGCTACACCAAGTTCACTGAGGCCTCGGAGCACAACAGGGACAGACTTTGCTTACTGCAGTTGGACTTTTGTCTGCAGTACGATGGAGTCACTGAAGAAGTAGCTGATCATGGCTCTGATTATTGTCAAGATGTATTATTGATAATTCATCTAAGAAAGCAAAGCTGAGTTTTTGGGGTTTTTGTTTTTTTGCATGTAGGGTACAGTACCATCACACATGCCATCACAGAACATAATTCAGCAGAATCACTACAGAGTGTAGTCTGGAGAGTTCAGCAGATATTCCAGAACAGTTTGAAATTAAAATGTGTTTTATGTAGGGGATCCATGTAAGAGTGAAGTGGGAGGCTTTACAAGAGGTGCTGAGACCTGCTGTGACGTATGAGGGTGGCTCAGAAAAAAAGACAGGAGGCCAAGCTGGTAATGTTAAGATTTCACTGGGAGTGACCTGAAGGCGGAGCGGTTGGAGACAGAGTTAGAGCAGCAAGGCTGAGATGGTTTGGACATGTAGCAGAGGAGGGACAGTAGACAGACTGGACAAAGGCTGTTGAATAAGGACTGCAAGGCAGGAGGAAAAGAGGAAGACCTCAGAAAGAGATCATGGATGTAGTGAAGGAGGACGTGCAGAGGCTTGCATGGGAGGAGGAGAAGCAGTCCCAACCTCCCAACTGATTTATGTGCACTTGTGTAGTGTGTTGTTTTACTGGTGTCCTCTGCTCCCTGTTTTAATCTGTGTGTGTGTGTGTTTTCTCTTAGTGTGTAAACACATACAGTGAAACAGGGAGCCAAGGAGATCACCAAAACAGAATTAGAATCAGATAAACCTTATTTTGGCGGATTCAGCATCGGTTGATTTACAGCGAATTATAGCCTCTTTTTTTTCCCTCTACATTATTTTTTGGTGTTTTGTCTTTATTGGATAGTGAAGCAGTGAAGACAGACAGGAAAGTGGGGAGAGAGAGAGGGAAGACATGCAGCAAAGGGCCACGAGTTGGACTCGAACCTGAGCTGATGCACTCGGGCCGTGTGGCATGTGGCTGCCTGCTCATCCACCCACTGTATTTTACATTACTAGAGTGGGATAATGGTCGTGGATGTTTTGGCTCTCGCCCACACAACCTTTCTGTAAGAAGTACACGCTCATTTGTTTTGCTCTGAGATGCTGGTGCCCAGCACAGAAAACTGCTTTAAACAGGGCTTTAGCTAATAACTGCTCATTGTTGATTATTGTTTAATGCTTTATCATTAGACAAATCAATTTAGAACTTGCTTTGGATGTGAGGCAGATGCTGTTGAAGGTTATTCATTTATTTTTTTTTCTGGATCAGTCCTTATATGTTATTTAACTGAGTAATTAATCAACTAAGGACTTCGGACAATACCTAACTGACCGAGGTTCAATCAGTTTAGCTTTCCCATTATTTCCTGGCCTTGTTCAGAGTATCAAACGTGTGTATTTCCCTGCTGACATGAATGAGGTTATTCTCTAATCCAGCAGCTGCTTTGGCTCTCGCTCATTTCCTGTGAAGGGAACAAGTGAGAGGTCCTTATTTTGGATTTGAGAACATGTGAAGAAAGCATGCATGCATAAATAAATAAATAAACAAGGGAATACAAGTGGCAGCAATAAGTAACTTCATCAGTTTAGTGTGTGTGTGTGTGTGTGTGTGTGTGTGTGTGTGTGTGTGTGTGTGTGTGTGTGTGTGTGGTCTGAAGTCTGGCGTAAAGCTGGCTTAAAAATAGCTGCACATTAAATCGTAGCTGTTGTTCTTTTGCATCAGTCATGGTTTGCAGTCTTCTCGGACACCTTTTTGCTGACTGCATAATTTCATGCAGTCTCCAGCTTTTTCATCTTGCATATATTTTCATAAATTTAAGGTTCTACTGAAAAATGAGAGAAAAAAGAGCCTCAGTTTTAGTGCTTCCAAAACAATTCATATGTCCACTAATGTAAATCCCTGTGCTAGTTCAGGTTTACATTGCACGTTAACCAATGGCAAACAAACCCTTAGTGATTTTTATAAAACAATAAAAATGTCAGCCACGTTGTTCTCTAAAATGAGCTTTTTTTGATGTTTAATTTTGTTTTGTTTAACTTTATTTAAATATCACAGCTACAGTAAGACAGCAAGCAGGTTTAACAAACTTTAAGATGGGGAACTCTGAAAGGCTGATCAGTGAGACTGATTTAGGTGACTGTCAGTGGAAACAGTTTCCAGGTTCAGACTTTCAATTTTCAGATGTACCTTTCAAAATGTTGCTCGGCTGAATTTTGCTGTTTACACAAAAGCGACGCCGCATGGGGAAAAAGCCAGCCCGTGAAGCAGACCGAGAATCCCGGCTGCACAAAAACAGCCAAACAGCGATGCAGTCGAAAACAACCAGACTTTCCAGTGTTCCTGATGTTTATGCTAACTTCACTGTCCGTAGTATCGCTCAAAACTGTCTGAAAAATTACGTTTACTAAACAGTTTCTGACACGTAAACAGCAAATAAACAGACTCTCCCCAAATCCAGCAAACCTCGTCGCTATGAGAGGAAAACCTGGCTCAGTGCAGACACTTTGTTAGGGGTGCGATCTTCCCCCCTCAGTGATGCTGGTGACTTTCTATGGCCTGCTTTGTTAACGCTGGCTATCAATCGTTTCTTGTAAACACAGCAGACTTTACATTAGAAGTGAAATCATTTATGAGCTTGCCCGGTCACCTGGGGACAAGGTACTTTATTCATTCATTCATTTATTTATAAATAAATAATTATTTATTTGTTTATTTATTGCATTTTTGATTTTTTTATTTCTTCTCTTCTATCTGCATCTTCTTTGTAATAATTGCATTTTTTAGAAGTTTTAGCTGTTAAGTTGATCATTATTTCTTTTTGCTTATCAGATTATCCTGATGTGTATTTTAACTTCATGACCTGTAGTGAAACAATCAAAATCTTTGACAAAACTCATAACACACCTAAAGGTTGATCCTAAATGCTTATTTTGTCAAATCGTACTTTAAAAGTTAAGAAGTGTTGCTGTTGGTTTGACCCCTCCTAGTGCTTCTAGTATTGGAGGTGTTCTGTGTTCATACTGTTTGTGCGTCAACCAGTGTACAATAGAAATTCTTTTAAAGTAACAAAGCCTTTACTTGATTTTTTTCCTCTTCAGCAAATCGATGGCGAGGCCTTCCTGCTGCTCACACAAGCAGACATCGTCAAGATCCTGTCAATCAAGTTAGGACCCGCTCTGAAGATCTACAACTCCATCCTCATGTTGAAGAACGCCGATGAAGAGTAGAACACGACTCCAGTGGGACTTGTTCCTCGACGCTCGAGTAAAGACTTTGTTTTTTTTTTTGTTTTTTTTAAATGTCCAGAACAAGTTTAACTTGTTGAGCTCTGCGACGGTACAGCTACACAAGAGAAACAAGCGGAAGTCATCATCTCAAAAAAACGTCCATCTCTCCTCCCTCCTCTCTCCATGATGGACGGCCCTGGTCAGCCTGAGGGAGAGTTTTTCATCATACCCCGAGGAACCCTTAACTTATATCGTGTTTGTTTACTGACTCTTTAAAAAAAAAACAAAAAAGGAGGAGAAGAAGAAGCTACAAGCACCTTCAAGATTTCTTAACATTGTACAGCCAACAAATTGGATTTTGCGTCACAGTTCTGTTGCATTTTTTTTAAATCTGAGCTGTAATGAAACGTTTTTTGTGTTGCGACTTACTTGAGAACACACGTTGTTTTGTTTTTTTTCTTCTTTTGTTTGTTTGTTTGTTGTTTAAGCTGCAGAATACAATCGTGAGGCGGTGGGACATTTTTAAATGTGAAATTCAGTGGAGCAGAAGCACTATGTAGTTCATCTTTTCTCCTGTAGATGGAGAAAGAGGGCCACTCCACGGGCCCAAAGGGCGTGAGTGAATTTGGAGTTTAAGTTGAATGAGGAGGGAGGGATGGTTAAAAATATGTGTTTGTGTACGAGTGTGTAAAAGTGTGTTTGAGAAGTGAGGATGCAATTTCCTACTATCCCGCTTGTGTTGGTTGGTCATTGCGGGGGGGGGGGTTGACAAACAGGGCCAAGGGCTAACTGTTAAATTAAGGAAGCTTGGAGTTTTTTTTTTTTAAGGTGGAACAAGCTCTGTTCTTCTACTTGTTTTTTTTGGGAACGCTCCATGAATATGAATGTTAAACACAGCTTTCAGTTTTGTTGTTTCTGGTTCTTGGTTCAGATTAACCTCTGGTCTTTTTACAGTGTAAATAGTATACAGCTACCAGAGTTTACTCCTGTTTGGATATGCAAAAGCTTCTCTACAGGAGAGGACGCTGTGGCAGTAAACTTTAAAAAAAAAAAAAACACAAAAAAAGAGCCTTGCTTCATAGTTCTGGAGAAAGAGGAAAGAAAACACCCACAACAAACATGTTCAGTGTCCTTGTAAATCTGCGTGTACTTCAGCAAGTTGGAATGTGTACATCAGCAACTGTTTATATGCAAACAGCTTTTATTTATGTATTGTAATTTAAGGGGTTAATGGTACACCATTCTGGCTCCGAGGTAGCTCTGGCTGTTTGGAAAGTCTGAATGGGTGAAAATAAATGAGATGCACACTGTCGGCTGTCCTCATTTGACTCTGGACATTTCACCCTCTCCCACACACTTGCACAGACAATCTAAACCTGCTCTACACTCACAGAGCTAGTACCAGGTTGGACCCCTTTTTTTATTTTAATGGCACAGATTCAACAAGGTGCTGGAAACATTCCTTAGAGATTTTAGTCCATATTAACATGACAGCATCACACAGTTGCTGCAGATTGGTCAGCTGTGAATCCCCTGTTCCCACCATATTCTACAGGCGCTCTTTGTGAACTCATTATGTTCAAGAAACATATTTATTATTTGGGCCTTAGAATATGGTGTGTTGTATGAAAGTTACAATGTGGTCAACAACACTCAGGTAGGCTGTGCCATTGAAATGATGCTCAGTTGGTACCAAGAGGCTCAAAGTGTGCCACAAAAATGCCAGCCTCACAATGGGACCAATGCCAGGCATTGCTACAAGGCAGAATGGATCCATGCTTTCATGTTGTTTACACCAAATTCTGACCTCGGCATCAGGCTGTTGCAGCAGAAATCGAGACTCATCAGACCATTGATCCCATGTGAACTATGTAGCTTCAGGTTTTTGTTCTTCGTCGACAATGTCAAATGTCAGTGGCATCGTAATTATTCAGTAAATTTGCTCCAGACTTTTCAAATCTGTGATGGAAATTTAATGCAGAGTCAGTAAGAACTGGAACATCTTGTTTAAGTTATTGTTTTTTTTAAATCTAAGAGATAAATTTGATCACATTTGGCAGAGGCATCCGTAACATCACGCTGCAGTCAGGTCTCAATGGCCCACAAACCTAGAACTCAGTTGAGAGCAGGGGCACCTGGTGTGAGCTTTCACCCGGAGAACTGCTGCTCACTGGATATTTTCTCCTTTCTCAGATCATTCTCTGTAAACTCTACAGATGGTTGTGTGGAAAAATCCCAGCAGATCAGCAGTTTGAAATAAATAAAGCAGCCCGTCTGACGTCAACAACCGTGTCACGTCCAGAGTTGCTTAAATTATATTTCTTCCACAGTCTTGATCGTGTCTACATGCCTAAATGCAGTGAGTTGCTGCCAATGTGATTGCCTGATCCTATATTTGCATTAAAAGAGCAGCTGAACGGCTGTACCTAAGAAATCACTTGCAGACTATATAGGTGTGCATTTTTTTTTAATTTATTTGAAGTTTGATTGTTGATGTTCACTGGATATGTGTTTTCAGGCTGTGGTAAACATTGTTTGCATGCTGTGTTTTTGTGCCATGCAGTCATTAACTTCCATTTATTTCTGTATGTTACATTAATTAAGCTGCAGATGTGAAAAATGCAAGTGGCATCGTAATTACTCAGTAAATTCACTCCAGACTTTTCAAGTCTGTGATGGAAAATTAACGCAGAGAGTAAGAACTGGAACATCAAAGCATCTGTTTCCTGTTTAAGGTACTTTTTTAAAAAGTCAGAGAAAAACATTTGGTCAAGAGGCAGAGCCATCCGTAACATCATGCTGCAGGCAGGTCACAGTCAGGCCACAGTGGCCCCCAAACCTAGAACTCACTTCCTGTGTCTTGCCCACATATGGCCCACATGCAAACTTACCCACAAACCAGATTGCTAATTGAAACACATGTGGCACATCAGCAGCAGGCTGAAAGTCACACAAAACCACTGCTGTGCATGGCCTGAATCTTACACTCGTAACCCAGAAGCTTTCAGGTATCTTTAATACTTATATTCCTGTTTTCATCTAAGCTGTAAAGAACTGCAGATGAGCTCTGAGTGGATGAAACAAAATGTGTTTGCGGTGATGTAAAAGCTACATCTGTTGGCCCGGTGTGACTCATTCTATCTTCACCACAAACAGAGCCATTGCTTACAAAATGGACCTGAAATCCCCCATATTTATATCCTGAATAGATTTTCACAAGTTTAAACCGTTTTTGTTTGACCTTATCCACAACGCAAGTTACCACTAACAAGATGGACTAGCTAGGAAATCTGGGCTTAAATGCTTAAAGGTGTTAAGCATTTGGACAGTTTGGACATTGATTATTTTGTTTGTTTGTTTGTGTTTAATTAAGTAAGGGGCACTTAATTGGAGCAGGATGCATAAAGTTAGGTCTGTAATGTTTTGGGCAATTACAAAGTTTTGTTAGTTTCAGTGCATTTTAATTTAAACAGTCAAAATGTGACTGAAGTGCAATGTTTCAAGTTTAAATAAGCTGCTTTAATAAAACTCATTTTAGGATTTACAGCCATTTTATACACATTCCCCCAATTTTCAGAGGCTTGAAAGTAATTTGGCTAACTAACTTAATTTTAAATCTGAGGACTATTTGTAATCTTTTGAAGCCTCGGGCGGGCCTTTACTGCAGACACCTTCTTGTTTGTGGGTCTGTCTGAATTCAGTTTTGTATTTAATGAAATGAAAAGCAGCTCTGTTGGACAGAAATCAGGTGACTGACTTGGCCACTGAATAATGTCCCATGTCTTTGCCTTAGAGACTCTTGCATTTCTTTTGCAGTTTGCTTTGAGTCATGTTCCATTTGCACTATGAGGTGTGTCCAATCAGTTTTGCAGCATTTGGCTGAATCTGAGCACAGAGTATTCTTCAAAATTCATCCTGCTGCTTCAGCAGTCACATCCGCATTAAACACTGGTGACTCACTTCCACAGGCATACATATGCACATGCCATAACACTACCTCCACCGTGTTTGACAGTGGTCCGCTTCAGATCATGAGCCGTTTCTCTCCTGCATTTCCATTCATGAAGCTGTCTCTTGATCCTGGACCATGGCAATGATATACCTACATCCTCAAGAGTGTTCCTGACTCGGTTCGATGTTGTGAAGTTGCTTTTGTTAACTATGGAAATACCTCAGTCATCATGCCCTTTAGTTGTCTTCTGTCTTTCAGGCCTTTTTTCTTTTCAAGGGTGTTCCAGGTTGTTGTTTTGTCCTCTCCTAAAATGTTTTGCTGTCTCTCTAATAAGGTTATTTATGTAAGCTTGATGGCCTCGCTCACTCGCACTGACATCCATTTTAGCCTCGAATTTAAAATTATGATGAAAAGCTGTAAAATACAAATGTAACACTTTGAATCAACTTCAGATGTTAAGCTTGCTCCATTTGTCATGAAACAACAAAGGGACAGACCTTACCTGGACATTAAACTGCTTAAAAGTCAATTGTACAATTACATACGATGCTCTGAAAACAGGGGACTGTGCATAAATCCTGTAAATTCTAAACACGTTATGCTACATTAACAAAACAAAACAAAACCAAAAAAGCCCCGCTTGAATTAAAGTCTGCGCTTCAGTCACATGTTTGATGTAAAATATAGAGTGGTGGTGTGCAAAAGGAAAACTACAAAAAACGTGTCCTTGTCCTAAAAATGATGGGCCTAACTGTATATAGACACACACATTTTTCCAGGGTCTCCTTAACAAGAAAATCCCACCTAGAACAAAAAGTCTCTCTCTCTCTATATATATATATATCTGTGCTCATTTTATTATGGGAGGGTACGTTTCTGCAATTTTTGTATTTTATGCACTTACATATTCCGCTTAGAAAAACTTCTTGATGGGTGATGATGATCGCAGAGAATAATTTACCGTGGGACTGGCCTGGACCAGCCAGAGATTCCCACGACCCCTCCTCTTCACACACACACACGCACACACACACATATCGGAACACAGGCTGCACAGACGCACAAGCAGCGCAGAGACGGAGAGGCAGAGCAGCTTTGCACCACTTTTATCAAGACTCTTATTTTACTATAAAAGCCTCGTTTCAGGCTCCGTTTCCGCGCGGCACGCGCAGTCAATCCATGGATGAAAAAGGTCTTCATGTGAGGAGGAATTGGGTTAAAGTGCGGAATCCTCCGGATCAAAGTGGAGGAGTGGGAGGAATAAGTCAGCGCTATTTATTTTGATAATGCCGAGGAGCCAGTTTCTGCTTCGGATTTACGTCCAAAACAAGGCAAGTACCCACTCCGACTGCACACACACTGCGTTAAAACAGCAGGAAGTGGATTGGTGTAGTGAGCAACAGTGCTGTCGAGCAAAATGACTCAAAAATATTCTGTTTAACACGGATGCGTAAAAGCAAACTTGATCATCTGCGTTCGGATCCCCCGGTTAGGTCCACTTGCCTCGGGCAGAGTCGGGGGGAGGAATAAATTATGAGTTCAGTTGGAGCAGTTAGCGCAGGGATGTGACTCCAGTTTGTTTTTTAGCCGCAGTGAGATCGTGAAGTGAAATCATAAGGTCTTGAACGGGGTCAGTCATTGATGGTGGTGGTTCATGAGCTCCTCAGAGACACCAGCGGGGTTGCGAGAAGCTCGGCATCTCATTAACTGAGCCACATGTCTTATTAAAGCAGCTATTTCCTGTTGTGTGCGGTGCAGGCTAAACTGTCTTCTCCCCAACACCTCCAGCGCTCTCCTGATGCTGCATCCAGCGCTTTCATGTTTCATTCCTTTATTTTCTGATGCCTCTCTCCTCTCCTCTCAGTCTGAATCCAGACGATGACAGCTGACACTCCAGTCTGCAGCCCTGCCTCTTCCCACTCTTCCCACTCCTCACCTGCCTGCCCCCCAGAGTGCCACAGACACCTGAGGAAAAGCAAAGCCCTCCAAACCAAACTGCCCCTGGCTTCTGCCCCAGGTTGGTGGCTCCTGCTGGGTGTAATGGTGGTGCTGGTGGGGATGAGTGTTGCAGTGGCGGGCTACGTCTCTGCAGAACCGAAGCCCGTGGGGCGGCGCGGCACCACCCCCGTGGACAGGATGAAACTGGCTGGCCCCGTGGTAATGGGAGTTGGCCTCTTCATCTTCATCTGCGCCGCCACGCTGCTGTACGAGAACCGGGACCGTGAAGTCTGCAGGCGAGAGAAACCTGACGACCTGGAGGATCTGAAGGGAGGAAGCTTTTGTGAAGATTCCCAGGAGCAGCCCAGCTTCGGGTGCCAAGAGCAGTGCGAGTGTAAAGAAGGAGAACAGGGATCCTGGGCCGCTCCAGCCCACATACTCCCCCTCTCAGACCCTCCTCTTCCTCATTTGAACAGACACAGCATTAGCAGCAGAGCCTCAGAGCCACCTCCTCCGGATGCACAAGGTAAAGAGTACGAAGACAGGAATGAGGAGGAGAAGGAAGGAAGGTCAACCCTGCTGGCCCGAGTTCTGCACCACCAGGAGCCAACTCCTCACCCTTCCTCCCCCTGCCTGTCCATCTCTCACTCCCCCGTCTTCTCAGACTCCTGCAACTCTAGTGAAATCAACTTCAACGTACGGACAGACCCTTCTGTGCCGCCTCAACTCTGAACCCCATGCTGCCTCCCCCCCCTTCCACTGTCTCATGAAATATGCATGATGAGACACACTTAAAGGTTTCACGTGCAGATACACAAGACTATGCAGTCCTCAATAAACAGATGAAATGTTTTTTGGGTATGTTATAGTGCCTCCGAATGGCGCAGTTGCTCTGAGTCACTGTCTGTGAAGGGTGTTTTTGTCCTACATCGCTCTCTGACTCACCCACATTTGAAAGATTGGAGCTGTGCTGTTTGATGTCAACTCACAATCTTGTTGTCTTTGAACTCAACCGTGCCCAAAAATCCCTAAAGCCACCACTGGATTGACCATATTAGGACGTGAGGAGGTTTGCTGAAAAGTTATTTGGGTGCCATACTGGGAGATGGACTCCGTCTCCTCTCCCCTCTCCCTCCTTCTGCTTCTCTGCAGATGTCTACATTTGCTTGCTGGAGAGGTTCAGTAAAAGAGGATGAGCCAGATTAGGTTTCAAATAAGTCTTTATCTTATCTCATACATAAGTGTAATCTGCTCTTTATCTGAGGAAATTGTGTCTTGGTACAAACAAGAGAAGCACATAAGGCCACACTCCTCTCACTCGACACCTACAGCCACTCTATAAATACCAGCTGGTGCTCTGCACACATGCAGGCTTTTTTTTTTCTTTTTACTGTAATTCAACATTTCTTTTTAAATTCCTACTGTCAGCTGCTCAGTTTTTTCCTTTTTCTCAGCCGCGGCGAGGCGAGATCTTAAAGATTTTCAATCACAGGCTCTATGGAAAGAAAAAGAGCAACAACTTGACACAAAAAAGACACAAAAAAAAAATCTGGTGAGGCTGTTATGAGTTATTCCTGACGTAGCTTAAGTGAGAAAAACAAGTCCTGCGAGTGGAGTAATTGAAGCCTCCCTCTCCCACCCATCACGACCTTTCATCTCCTCTCTTATCATCCAATTCCCACGCTTTATTCAAATACTCCATCCTCCGTCTCCATCCTTGGCTCCCGCAAAAGCCGAGAAGTGGCGAAAAAAAATAGGGCAAAACAATGCAGAGGGAAATGTTAGCAGCTACAATTAAGCCAAAGTGAGAATGTTTGAACAGGGAAGAGGAGGAGGCGGAAGAGGAGGGGGTTTAATTTTAATTATCGCCAGCATTTTCTCCTCCAGTCTTTAATTACACTGGGGATCAGTGTGAAGGGTTTTATAGGTGCTGTAGGACTGCTGAGTATTTCCTTGTTTCGGCCCATGCTGGGATCCAGGCGACGACCGAAGTCTGAGCAGTCTACAGTAATTTGCAGCCACACATTTCACTCACTTAAAAGCAGCACCCATCTGTGTGTCACACACACACACACACACACAGACTCAATGGAGGGCTTTTGTGTAGGTACAGTATGCTGGCTGTATATTCAGCTGCAGAGATGAGCTGGTGGTGGTCGGGGGGTGGGGGGAGGGACGCGTCTGAATCTTGCAACATGCTGCAAGCAGCCTCCTTCGCACTCATGCCTCTCAGAAAAGCAGCTCTGTGTTCGCTCTCTTCTCACACGTCGGCTGCGCAAGTGCTTTGCAGTGCGTGAGATGATCCGATGTGTTTACATTTGGAGGGAAAGACGATGCACCGTAGAGCTGTAACTTACAACTTTTATTACCATTTAATCTGCACATTGTCATGCTGCACTCGACTGCCAGTTTGTTGTTGTTTTTTTTGGGCTTTTGTTTTTCAATTTTAAGTAAACCAAGCACCCAACAGTGTTGCAATAAAACCTTCCCCCTGCAAACGTTTTTATTCAGAGCTTTTTATTCGACCGCATTGTGATTTTGGGAGCCTGCAGTTTGTGGTGCAATGGAGTTCGTATTGTGTTACACTACACATCAGGTGCTACTTCTGCTTGTCCATCTGAATCAGAGAGAGGAGGCTAAATAACAGCAGCGTGTGTGCATAATCCAATAAAGCACCACAAATTACATCTTCCATACGAGTCATAAAGTTGTCAGATGCCTTCAGGATATTACATTTACCACCACATGATCCAAAGTAAGGCAACAAACTTTTATAATTCAGAATCTGGAGCCTTTCTTTTTAAAAAAGAAAGTTTGATGCTCGGAATCAGTGCAGTGAGTCATGTAGTTACATGACTGAGTTAATTACAAAAATAAGTCTCTTCAGATAAATGTTGCATTTACAGAGGGATTGATTCACAGGACGGGGGGAATCGTTTCAGCAGATTTATGTGTATACAAACACTGCAGCACCACACAATTTAATAAATCTTCTCATGTGTATTTCTGTGTGGTTGTGTGTGTGTGGCACGTGTTACATAAGTCAGCTGCACAGATCTTAATGCTGCATTGAGAATATAGCTGAATCGAATGCTCTCCTCTGAGAGGCCAGTGTGTGTGTGTGTGTGCGCATTGATACATATCTGAGCAGACGGACGGGTGGCTATAAGCTGCTTAACCCTGCGCTGACTCAGGTTCATTCAATTTCTCTGCTCCTTAACAAGCGAGAGAAGCTCTGATCACCGTTTCTGTGTTGGTGAAATGTTTTCCGTTACTGAGGAACTTCAAAAGTAAAAAGATGTCAAAACAGAAAGGCGGGTTCAGCTCAGCTCACAAATCTTTGTTATAAGTCAGAAACACGGTTTGCACCCATGTGGAGGAATCTTAACCTTTGAAGTAGTTTGCTAATTAGAAACAAAGGCACGTGTCACCCTCTTGGTTATATTTTTGACACTGATGCTGTATCTTCTCTTGAAAAACTGCAGGTTTCAGTGCACATCTCTGCAGTTATTTCCAGAAACGTCACTTGTTTGATTGTCAGCACCCTTCTAGCAGCTGTGATTGGTGTCACGCAGGTGACAGGTGCATTCCTTACTAATCCAATTTCCCTCCACCCTCCGGCCACCTCAGCAGTCCTCATGGTGGAGTTGGTGGAGGAAGCATCACGCTCAAAATGAAAGGCCTCATATTGTGTGTTTTTGCCATCATGATGCTCACACCTGCTCAAGGTAAGCTGACAGAGTACCCGAGTTCATAGCAGGTGTTATTTTTAGTGTTCTAATGCTTTTTAAGGACATTTTCTTTATATTTCACTTAAGAGTCCAACAGCTGACCTTGAAAAGTATTTGCGTTTTTGGCCGATAGCTTGTCAGATTCTCACTGGCTGTAATGACTGCATTTATTTATATCATATCAATAATGTTTGAGTTGTTAAATTCCATGATTAACATCACCTGCGATACAATTGGTCTGTAACTAAAAAGTATTAATCTGCACATTATTTTATCACTAAATAAATTAACTGATAAAGCATCACACAAACTGCCTCAGATTCCCATAGTGTAAGACGACTGCTTCAAACTGGTGAAAAACTGAAATGTATTCAGTCTGCTGCAGTGTAAGGCAAGACAGAAATACAAATGTTTGGGACTTTACTTCATAAAATAGTGACCAACCTTTGTTTTAGAGAGGTTCAGACAGGTGAGACCTAAAGAGACTCACTGCACAATGCAACAACAGGAGAGTTTGGTTAAAATTCTTCAAAATTACCTTCAAGTCAAACCATAACCTCAAAAAAAAAAGGTCTATTATAATGTGCACTAAGGAAAAACTTATTATAGGACTGTGTTACGCTGTATTAGACCGGCTTTACCCCATAAACTGTTGAATAAGAGTGGACTTTGGACCTTAGGTTATAAAAAGTAAGCCTGGCCCTTCCTCATAATGACCCCCCACCTCGGTACTCTTTTGTTTTGCTCATTCACCTGAGCTAGGACCGGGTTAACAAGATGATAGGGGATAAGGATTGTCTCACCAAAATGCATCCGATTACTCTGAGGAAGAGATTAGTCCCTTTTGCCGACAGCAGCCAATCGCAGCACTAAAGTCAGCCATTTGGCAGCCAAAGCTCCCTATATCATGATATTTTGTTGTCTCCTAAAATGTGATCTTTAGAATAAAACAGGACACTGGTGATAAGCTTATTAACAATTTTCAGTTTTGTTTTATGGACACTAAGAAAATCTTTTAAAACTAGTGACATGATTCGGAGGGCTCGAGGAGTACATCACAGTAGGAATAACTGAGGTATTGTCCCCTGCCTGCATTATGTTTCCCTGCTGAAGTTTTCCATTAATCCCAGTATCTGTGCGGTTAATACAAACATGATGCTGCCCTATGACTTGGAGCACTCCCTGAATAACGCACTCAAGAAACAAATTCCAGACTGCTGCAGAATAAACAAAGCATTTCTGAGATGCTCAAGTGCTCAGCAGTTTGCTGGCCATGAGTTTGGCTTGATGTCCTGTAACAGTGCTGCAGTATTTCACACATCCAGCAACCCTGAATATTAATGTGCCAAAAAGGCTATTACATAAAATCTGAGAAACCCAAAGTATTTTATTAACTTTAGCCTGTTTATAACTTCATTTTTTCTGTTCTTACCTGTATTTGAGTCTCTCTTTACTGTTACCTGATTATGTTCAGTGTCCTGGTTACCAGATTTACCAGTGGTGCTTATTTGCTTATGAAAATTTAAATAAAGGATAAGAAATCTGCATTTTCTGTATCAGCCACATTCATAGATCTTTGGGGACGACTTCATGCTTAACAATGGTTGTTTGGCATGTAATCAATGTCTTTCCATTTTCCTGTTATTTTTAGTTGTTTAAAATATGTTTACGCTTGAAAAAATTTACCCAAATGTTAAAAAAAAAAAGTATATATTTTTTATTGTTAAGCTCTGATGATTTTTTTTAATGGTGAGAGGCCAAAATATTTTACATGCAGGAAAAACCATCTTCATCTTTGTCAGCTGTCCCCATAATGGACACATTTCCATTTTAAGTTGTTCAGAAGAATCTCCTTTAGCAGCACATTCAGTAAAAATCATTGTGCATTCAGTGTTATTCTTTGGGCTCAGGTGAGGAAAAGGAGCAGGTAGAGCAGCTCATGGAGTCAGTGGCATTCGAAGCGGAGGAGGAGCATCTGGAGTGCTTCCGCTGTGATTTAGGCTTCTGGGATGCCTGCTACACGACTGAAACCAAATGCAATCTCGGGGAGCGCTGCTACACAGGCCGGGGGAGGGCAGGTGTGTGTTTACCAAACATTATACGAAGAATACAAGAAATGATGTGAAGGTTATTGGCTATAAAATACACACTGATCATGGCTCTGTGCTACTGCCCTGTCTCCCCAGCTGATGCTTTGGATATAAAGATGCTGGGGTGTACCCAGGCAGAGGAGTGCAAGGTGGAGACGACCTTTGAGATCTTTCCAAACAACACCATCTTTGTGATGACCAAACACTGTTGCGACACACCCTTCTGCAACTCAGCGAGCAAACTTTCCATCTGTGCACTGATGTATATCACAGTGGCTCTAACCACCTGGTTTACTGAAGAATCAGCATCATCATAATAAAGTGAACTTGTTTATTATTTATTACAGACTGTGTGAAGTGATGCTGAAAGGACTTCAACCATACGGTGAAGAAAAACCGCCAGATTTACAGAACTTTTTTTATGAATGACTAAGAAGACATTGGATAATTATAGCATAAAAGATAATTTATTATATATTATAGAAACGCTGTTTGGTGTTACATTTCATATTTTTGAAGTGTGAATATGGTACTTAAACATATAAAACTGTGCTGTTTTTGTTTTGTTTTTTTGTCTTTTTTGCTACAACATAAGTTTCAGTGTTTCTTGGAATAAAGGTTGTGTCATTATGTATTTTTCCCCGGCGTTCTTCCAACACCAACCCAAAACATTTAGGAATGAATGAACGGACTGACCACGTGGTACAGAAGCGCGTTTGCTGCAAAGCCAGAAGCATTCAGCTGCGGCTTAGCAGATCTCCAGCAGAGGGCAGGAGCTCTTCCTTCAAGAACCTCTGCACATCCAAATCTTTGTCCTCCAGGTTCAAGCTAAGGAACTTCTCCACAACAAACTGGCATCTGTTACCCACAAACAGAAACATTTCACACACTGCTTTAACTGTGTGTCACTTTGTGCTGCTTAAGTTTAGCAAACCTCTTTGTCTCTTCTTCCAAGGATGCTTTTTCAGTCCGTTTGATGGGCCTTCCTACCCTGTACAGCTCAGACACCTTAACAAACACAAAAATCAGTCAGTCTGTCAGCCTATTTCTGTATGTGTGCGTGTGTGTGTGTGTGTTTACCTCCACTGCTCTCTGTACAAGGGAAGTTGGCAGGCCCGCCAGTGTAGCAATGTTGGCAGCATAGCTGGACTGGCAGATCCCTTCTTTTAGTTGGTACAAAAACACCAACTCATCTCCGTCCACTGCTGTCTCTAGGGTCTAACACACACAAACACACATACCAGACGCACACATACACCCAAATGATTAGTCATACTTGTGAAATGGGGTGAAACTAATTTTATTACCTAATCGGCCATTTGGATGTTTCCGTTCTAAACATTTTTCTATAGCACTTTAGTTTACCATTTTTAAACTTTACAGAAGGTTTTTTTAATCACTCTCAAAGTTTCTCAGTACCAGAAGAGACAGCAGGGCCGAGGATGGTAACAAACTCAGCTGCACCACACTGTGGAAGTTAGTAGCCACCAGAACATGAGGAACATCCCGTAGGGCTTTCCTCAGCCAGTAAGAGATCGATGCAGTCAGCAAGGACAGTCCGTCCACCTGCACAGCAACAACTACGATTTAATAATATTTTTAGTGACAGTGGGATTCTGTTAGGAAAAAAATGGGACATCAGTTTCAAATTTGTGGATGAAAAAAGTCCACCCACCAGATGCCCTCCTTGCTCATTGTTCAAGGTGTAAAAAATGTCAGTTTACCTAATGCTAATGTTTTTTACTGGTTTTAATCATCCAACAGTAATAAATATCATACAGGTACACCTGTTCATCTACTTGTTAATGCAAATATGTAATCAGCCAATCACATGTAGACATGGTCAAGAAGACCTGCTGAATTCAAACTGAGTATCAGAATGAGGAAGAAAGGTGATTAGTCTGAAATGGTCTGAAAAAGAGAAATGAACATATAGCTGTCCTGTATGTTAACATTAAACCGAGGCAAAATTCACACAGGCTCACCGAAGTTGGACAACAGAAAATTTGAAAATATTTTCTAGTGTGATGAGTCTCGGTTTCTCCTGCAGCATTCGGAAAGTAAGGTCAGAAGCATAAATAACATAAAAGCATGAATCCATTCTGCCTTGTTACAGTGGTTCAGGCTGCTGCTGGAGGTGTAATTGTATGGGGGATTATTTACTGGCACGCTTTGAGCTCCTTGATACCAACTGACATTAAAATGCCAGTGTCTACCTGAACATGCTAACAATGTTCATGAGATCCACAGATTAATAATAATAACAACTAATAATTAAATGCAGATAGAGAGTGAAAAACCATGACTTGAATGTATTTCTTTATGATTCCAGTGCATCCATAGGAAATTCATATCATGGATGTGCAGCTGAAAGATCTGCAGGAATGTATTTATCGGTGCACCCAGGAATGTTTATATCTATGTTTGGATACCTGAAACAATTACAAAGGAGTAAAGCAACAGCAGCAGCAGATAAGATCAGCAGATGTAGATCTGTCTTTTTCCAACCATGTGCAGCAAAAAGACAAAAGTACACTGGGAAAGTCAGGCATCAACCGGTCTTTGCATGCATGTTATCAGGAGTGAGAGTTCAGTTTCTTTTTTCTGATTTTTTGAATAGTTTTTGGCCAAACCAGAGAAAGAACCAGAACGGACACATCCAGCAGTTTCATAGTGACATTAGCTTTATTCAGGATAATATTCAACATTTCCTCTTTTTAAATTCACATTTCTGTGTGTGTAACTGTCCAGTGCCCCTCTGTGGTGTTTATTAGTTAGTGTGCAGCAAAGTTTTAAGAGCTTTTTTACTGGAAATGACAGCATTAGAGCAGTGAAACGATCCACTGAAGCTCATTACAAAGCTCTGAGGGGATTGAGGGGAGCTGCAGATTTAGTCCATTACAGTGACTAATACTTCAAATTATCAAATTGTTTTCACATTGTAATAATAATTTTTTTAAATTATACACACATGTTAACTGGATTAAGATGGAAGTTATCCTACACTGATATTTTGCTCTTGTTCTTTCTGTTGGTTTCTGCCTCTCACACCTATGTTTACTCTCTAGATGAACATAACTGGAGTTTCTCATCCCTCCTCAGTACAACATGGTACACAGAGATGGATTAAAATGCTTTGTGTGTATAAGTATGTGTGTATAAGTATGTGTGTATAAGTATATGTGTGTGTGTGTGTGTGTGTGCACATACCCCAAAGTTTCAAAACTGCCCATAGAAGGTGCAAAATAACACTTCTAAGTTTGTAGGTCCACACAGCTGCTGCTATTTTCTTGCTAATAGGTGACACATGTTTGGCTGAACCCAGAGTCTGTTTGTGCTGCAGCTTTAAACTTGTGACTGGTTTCAGGTGCGTAACATTAATGACATAGTGTTTCCCCTTTTACCCTCGTGCATATGTGTTCAATTCACAAAGTGCTGGGACAGTCTGTTCTTACTGTGTTAGTTCCTTTTCCGAATTCATCGATGAGGACTAACGAGTTGCCAGTACTGCTGTTAAGAGCCTGTGCCATCTAGAGAAAAGAGATGCAAACTGTTAGACTACACTTTGCATTTTAGTGTGTGTGTGTGTGTGTGTGTGTCATTGCTGCAGGCAGTGGTTGCTTAAAAAAATTTGACAGGTGGAGAGTGGGAGTGGAGCATGAAGAGAGCAGTGATGAAAATTCATATATTTCATTTGTACACCTACACACACACACACACAGTGGGAGCTGCTTGTTATCATGAGATTTCTGTGTTTTTGTGTGTGCGTGAGATACCTGGTTGAGGTCTATCATGAAGGTGCTAAGGCCCACAGACACAGACTCTCTGCTCTGCATGCACGTAAAGATGCCGTCCACTAGACCAATCTCTGCCTCCTTTGCAGGCACGTCTGAGCCAATCAGAGCCATGAACACAATCAGACCCACCTGCAAAATCAAAATAGAAAGCAGGTTAAGCGTTGAGTTTCAAAAACTGAGCTGTCTCTTTGCTATTATGGAAATCTAAATATATTTTTCTGATGAGGTTGTAAATTTCGGAGCAATGCCTGATTAAATAACTAAAGTAAAAATAGTGTGGAACGGAAATAGATAAATGTTGTGGATCTTTTCTAAGGTGCAAATGCAGCTGCTGAGAGAAAAAGGCAAATTATGTGCAATAATGCTGATTATTTTTTTGTCTCTTGAATGCCATCATTTTTAAAATTCTTCTTCTTCTTATTGTTTTTAAAACTTCTTGCTTGGCTATTTGGCTCATAGAAGCTCGTCACTTGGGATCACAAAAGAAGAATAAAATAAAATTCAGTTCAGTTCAATTCATTTTTATGACAGCCCTACCTGTTTGAGGTAGATGCTCTTTCCGGATGAGTTGGGTCCGGTGATTATTTTGACTCTGCCCTCCGACTCAGAGCTGTGGAAGGAGTTGGCCACAAACACAGGAGAGCACAGCTCCAACAGCGGGTGCCTGGACAAAAACAACCCCCCCCCAAAACAAACAAACAAAAAAAAAAAAACAGTAAATACAAAAAAAAGTACACTCTTGTACCGCAGTAACAATTTTTCCTTTTGTGTGTCAGCGCTTACCTGCCCTGTGTGATCGTTATCTTCCTGTTGCTGGCTAGCTTAGGCGAGGTATAATTGTACTCCTGGGAGGCGCTGCTCATGGCCATTAAACAGTCCAGTTCAGCAGCGAGATCAAGAACCTATAAAATGTACAGATTAAACGCCTTTAATATCCTGAACAGAAGAGCTATTAGAATCCAACAGACCTTCCTTCCTACCTACAGTCTTCTCTGTTGATACAGGGAGTGCAGAATTATTAGGCAAGTTGTATTTTTGAGGAATAATTTTATTATTGAACAACAACCATGTTCTCAATGAACCCAAAAAACTCATTAATATCAAAGCTGAATGTTTTTGGAAGTAGTTTTTAGTTTGTTTTTAGTTTTAGCTATTTTAGGGGGATATCTGTGTGTGCAGGTGACTATTACTGTGCATAATTATTAGGCAACTTAACAAAAAACAAATATATACCCATTTCAATTATTTATTTTTACCAGTGAAACCAATATAACATCTCCACATTCACAAATATACATTTCTGACATTCAAAAACAAAACAAAAACAAATCAGTGACCAATATAGCCACCTTTCTTTGCAAGGACACTCAAAAGCCTGCCATCCATGGATTCTGTCAGTGTTTTGATCTGTTCACCATCAACATTGCGTGCAGCAGCAACCACAGCCTCCCAGACACTGTTCAGAGAGGTGTACTGCTTTCCCTCCTTCTAAATCTCACATTTGATGATGGACCACAGGTTCTCAATGGGGTTCAGATCAGGTGAACAAGGTGGCCATGTCATTAGTTTTTCTTCTTTTATACCCTTTCTTGCCGGCCACGCTGTGGAGTACTTGGACGCGTGTGATGGAGCATTGTCCTGCATGAAAATCATGTTTTTCTTGAAGGATGCAGACTTCTTCCTGTACCACTGCTTGAAGAAGGTGTCTTCCAGAAACTGGCAGTAGGACTGGGAGTTGAGCTTGACTCCATCCTCAACCCGAAAAGGCCCCACAAGCTCATCTTTGATGATACCAGCCCAAACCAGTACTCCACCTCCACCTTGCTGGCGTCTGAGTCGGACTGGAGCTCTCTGCCCTTTACCAATCCAGCCACGGGCCCATCCATCTGGCCCATCAAGACTCACTCTCATTTCATCAGTCCATAAAACCTTAGAAAAACCAGTCTTGAGATATTTCTTGGCCCAGTCTTGACGTTTCAGCTTGTGTGTCTTGTTCAGTGGTGGTCGTCTTTCAGCCTTTCTTACCTTGGCCATGTCTCTGAGTATTGCACACCTTGTGCTTTTGGGCACTCCAGTGATGTTGCAGCTCTGAAATATGGCCAAACTGGTGGCAAGTGGCATCTTAGCAGCTGCACGCTTGACTTTTCTCAGTTCATGGGCAGTTATTTTGCGCCTTGGTTTTTCCACACACTTCTTGCGACACTGTTGACTATTTTGAATGAAACGCTTGATTGTTCGATGATCACGCTTCAGAAGCTTTGCAATTTTGAGACTGCTGCATCCCTCTGCAAGATATCTCACTATTTTTGACTTTTCTGAGCCTGTCAAGTCCTTCTTTTGACCCATTTTGCCAAAGGAAAGGACGTTGCCTAATAATTATGCACACCTGATATAGGGTGTTGGTGTCATTAGACCACACCCCTTCTCATTACAGAGATGCACATCACCTAATATGCTTAATTGGTAGTAGGCTTTCGAGCCTATACAGCTTGGAGTAAGACAACATGCATGAAGAGGATGATGTGGACAAAATATTCATTTGCCTAATAATTCTGCACTCCCTGTATAGTCGATATATGACTTTGAACACAAGTGGTCAACAATGAAGCAGACTGTGTTGCCCCTCTTTATTGAACTCAGTATTTCTTTTAAATTATTTCTTTTAAATCTTTTAAGTTGCAATATGATTAAAAGTTATTAGCGTTACATTTTGACCACAAATGCATTTGTTCTTAATGCTCATTGTTCCCTCAAAAATAATATTGTTTAGAACAGCTGCAGTCACATAGTGCAGCACTCATACATCAATAGACAAGTATCACAGCAGTTAAAAAATAACTTGTAATGGGATCAGGGCAACAACTCAATCCAACCAGAGGAAGCACACAGTAAATCACAACAAAACCCACCTACACACATCAAAAACATCACTTTGATGCCAGCAATCGCTTAAACAGAGTGGGAGTCATGTGTTAAACCCTGGAATCTGCATACACAGTGATGAACACGAACCTTACAGAGGGAATCGCTCCTTTCAAGGACTGCGCTCTGCAAATGTGCCATGACTGCCATCTCCATGTCTGACAAACAGAAGGTTTGTGATCAAGGTAGTATCTTGAGAATTGCAGTTATTTTCTCATAGAAAATGTCAGAAACACGCCTGTGATGTGACTGTTTTGTGGGTGAAAGTAAAAGACCTCTAATGTCGCAGTGCAAGTCTCCGAGGAACTCGTTGAGCTCCCTGGTTCTCTGGCTGCGGTAGTGGAGCCGGTCGTCTGAAAGAAACTAGCCCACACACAGACATATAGAAAAAAACATATACTGTATATATGGAATAATGATCACAAAAATGTGTAAACAATGTAATCATTAGATACGATCATGAACATACCAAAAAATCAAGTCCCTCCATCTCAAAATCCTTTTTCTCTACCATACTAGGCAGTCGAGGCACAGACAGCAGGAATCCAATCTGTACAGAGAGTTTCAGACATAAAAGGTACTGAGATATATACGCATGGTGGTCCAGAGTAACAATTTCCTCAATATCTGATCATCAATAAATCAAAGAAATACTGCAGTATACAGTGCTGTGAAAAAGCATCTGCCCCTTTCTTGATTTCTTAGGGTTTTTTTTTTCCATATTTTTCACAGTTACGTTTCAGATCATCAGACAAATTTTGACATTAAACAAAGTTTATGTCAATAAATACAACATTAGACCTGCTGACTAAAGAAATCATTAAAATAGAATGTGTTTGACAAAGTGAAGTAGGCTAAAAGATCTCATAAAGCAACACACCACACCAAAATCTAAAGAAACAGCTGAGAAACAAAGTCATTGACATCTATCTGTCTGGAAAGGGTCACAAATCCATTTCTAAGGCTTTAGGACTCCTGTGAACCAGTGAGAGGCATTAACCACAAATTAAGAGTGCTAAACCCTCCCAGGAGTGGCTGCCCTACCAAAATTACTTCAAGAACGCATCCACGACTGATCCAGGATGTCACAAAAGAACCCAGAACAACATGTACTCACTTGCCTCAGTTAAAGTCAAAGTTCATAAATGAACAATAAGAAAGAGACTGGGCGAAAATGGCTCACATTTGTCAGAAAACATCTTGATGATCCCAGAGAAAAAATATTCTGTGGACTGACGAGAAAAAAAGCAAACTTTTTAGAAGTTTTTAGTCCCGTTACATCTAGGCTGAAACTAACGCAGTATTTCAGTAAAAGAAAACATCGTACCAATAGTCGAACATGTTGGTGGTAGTGTAAGGGTGCTTTGCTACTTCAGAACCTGGCCGAATTAACATAATTTAGCAAAGAAGAGTTGGCCAAAATTACCCCACAGTGATGTGAAAGACTCACTGTCAGTTAATGCAACCATTTGAATTCAGTTCTTGCTGCCAAGGGTGCCACAACCAGTTATTAGATTTAGGGGGCAATTACTTTTTCACACAGAGCTTGGCAGGTTTGTTCCTTTAATAAATGAAAGCATCATTTTAAAATTGTGTTATGCATTTACTGTCTATCTTTGTCTAACAATAAAAATTGTTTAATCATCTGAAATAAGAAGTCAGGAAGGGGGAAATACTTTTTTGAAATACTGCATGACAGATGAATTTGTAAAAATAAATAAATAAATTGAGAAAGCATTGTGTGTGCCAGAATTAAATCTCGGACCACAGGGATGTAGATGACACAGCAGGATGGGATTCGAGCATCCAGGTGTTCAAGTTCTCTTCTGGCAACATCTGTCAGGAAGTCAGAGAGCCCCATCATCCTCCTCTTCTCTGGAAGAGGGAGTGTAATTATGGGTTTAGGTCAACAGTCATACAAAGTTCACATGGGCTTACAACTAAAACAGGCACTTACTCTCATCAATGGCAGGATCCACATTCGGTTTGACTATGAAGCAGTTGTCTGCCAAGCTGGCTTCAAAATCCACCTACATCACACATCAGAAATCTATTAACACTTAACAAAGGCGCCAAATGTGATTAAAACAATAGGTGTGATTTTATGGAGGAACTCACAACTCTGCTGATGAGGGAGGTGATATAGTTGAGATCATCAGAGAACCCTTCACTGATATCACGAAACAGCTGAATGGACTGAGGGAGGTGACGCGCTGTGTCCCTGACACAGACTGCACTGTACACCGTCTGACAAACACACACTTTGTTGAACATTTAACAGAACCTGTCACATGGAAAAGGTGTGCTTAGTAAAACTGTCCTGCAGCTCCAACCTTGTAGAGGCTCTGCCAGTCATTAACTTTGGTGAGAGAGAGAGTCATCCGCCTTAGAAGAGTCTACAGCAAACAGACAAAAACTGGATTTAGGTAGTTGTCATATCAGTGGTTAGGTGATGAATCTGTAGGTAATGGTGTAATTAAGTGAGAAACGATAGACTTGTTACAGGTATGTTTCGGATGTTGCGTAGCGATGACTGCAGGGTTCTCAGGGAGTCCGAGTTCTGAGGAGACGTGAAGAAACGTATCACTTCCTGCCTCCTTTTTAACACTTTCAGGTCCTGAGTAGGCTGCAGAAACCACTGACTGACAGAAGACAGGATGCCACAGTAGTAGTACAAACAAGCAAGCCTCAAGAAACCACAGTTTGTTGATGAAATGCAAAATTACCTGAAAATAGGGGTGTTTTACCATCAACATTCAATACTACAAAAATACAGCATTATTATACTAGTAAAAAAAACAAACGGTGCATCTTGACTATAAATAAAATCTGCTTTATACAAACTCAAATTCCATATCTTGCAGAACTTCAGCACTATGGTTTGTTTGTAGAAATACATGAAAGAAACTCGACTGTTTGTTTTTTGTTGATAGTGTTTGTAACTGTGTAGGATTTTTTTCACACATTTATTTGCTAATTAAATCATCTTTTTATTTGCTGCTAGGACATTTTATTTTGCTTATTATGCTGCAAGCCAAAACTACCTTTATATTATTAAAAGACGGTATTTGCTGCTGATCAATAACTTATTGTGTAATTGTACTTTCTTACCGTAGCAGTTTGGAGCCAAACTTGCACTTGCAGCGGTTCAGGATCCCTGTGACACACACACAATACTTGGTAAACACAACTGGATAAGAAAGAGTGATAATGCACTAACTACTATACATACCATAGAGACTGAGTCCCTCCTTTTCTCCTGAATGCAGCTTGTAGACTGATGGGTGGAGTTCTGATTTGAAGATCTGCAGAACACTGGAACAAACCTGTCATTGTCCCGTTTTCTTGTAGTGTTGTTGGTGAACTTTTATTTTACTGCTATTCCTTCTTGTATTTCCAAGAAGGAGCGTCCCCACTGTTGCCTCCCTTTGTCTAGTCTGTGTGTTTGCACATTTTTCTACCTTGTTTTCCACTTCCTTACTTATTTTGTTTTTGTGCTTCATTGTGATTGACTACTCTTCCTGTGCACCATTGTACAATCAGCCTTTTGTGTATATTAGTTTCACCAGTTTTCCCTTCAAATCTACCCTAATTCTTTGTGGCATAGATTTTAAAAAGTGCTAAAAACATTCCTTAGCAATTTTGGTCCATGTTGACATGACAGCCTCACATAGTTTCTGGAAATTTGTCAGCTATACATGATGTGATTATTTATTTTCATTACATCCCAAAGGTGCTCTACTGGATTGAGATATAGAGACTTTGGAGGCCGTGAGTACAGTGAACTCATTAGGTGAACTCATTGAGTGTATAGTCCTATTGTGCTTTGTTTTTCATTCTTTATGCTTTAGTTTTTGACATTTGCTTCTGTGTCCTGTGTTTGTCCTCTCTTAATACCATGATAAAACCCTTGATGAGTTTCCATATTTTTCTAAATTTTGATAAAGTATATTAAAAACAACAAAAGTAACAACAAAAGATAAACAGTCACAACACAAAACTGAAATTGCAAAAACTGTAAAACAATGTCAGAACAGATAAAGAACAGAACAGAAAAAGCAAAAGAAACTCCTAAAAGTTTCCTAAACAAATAAAATAAACCTGATTTCAACTGAATTGAACAGTTGCTTGGTAGGCTCAGTTGTTCTACAAGGAACAATTTATGAAAATTGTAGGAGATCAGTATTAGCTTTTAGGGGCCTATGTAGGACAAAGACAGTTTATACACTTACCTGTATGTGTCTCGGTCAATGTACACCATTCCTTTACTACAATGAGAATGAAAAGAGAAGCAACATTTTTTATTCATGAATACTTCTGAATGGCATTAGGCTGGTCTGGTTTGCTAGATGGGCAGGAAGGAGATGCACTTGTGCTATTAAAACACAGTTGGACAAATTCATACTTCTGCAGCACGTCTGACTGACTAAAAACAGGCCAATGAAATTTCCCACTTTGCTGAAAAAATGGTTTCAGGGTTCTCATTATAATGTGTAATCACAGTTCTCTGTGTGTGCGTGTGCGTGTGAGTGCTACATTTATGCAAGTCTCACAGTGTGTAGGCGTGAAACTGCAGGATGGGTACTCCAACACTGCTGTCTTCCAACTCCACTCCCACTCTCCTCCTGTCCAGACATTTCAGCAGGGCACCCACTGCCCTCAGCTATCCCACAGATGTACACACACACACGAGAAAATGATCATCTCCTGCAGAACCATGACTGATGGATAGGATAATGTTGAATGTAGACAGCTGGCTCACCATCAGGGACGAGTCAAAGGAGATACAGGAGGAGAGGTAGGACAGTTTGTCTCTCTCAGAAATGCAGGCGGGGAGGAAAGGCAGATTGGCAGAGAGCAACCTTTGCTTACTGACCTCCAGACCTTCAACATTGATACAAAATGAAGCCGGAAAACTGTGCAATTTCATGCTAGATTTCTTCTAAAGGATTGAGGAAGAGAGTATTACAAGAATGTGTTTACCAAAGTCGACATATGGATACGTGACCACCTCTGGTCTGTAATGTGGGTTTGAACCTGAGAAGCAACAGAGAGTAGTTTAGAAAAAAAAGTTGTCACTTTAGTGAACACAGTAAGGGCTACATAAAACATTACACTAATCAGTAGTTCAAAAATGTTGTCACTTGGAATTTTATGTCAACCAGACTTTATTATTAGAACTGTGAAGGTAATGAAGTAAACTTTTGCAGTTTTGTTTGATAAACTCACCACTAGGGCGAGCAGTGGGGTCATTTAATCAAAAGGTTCACTTTAGACAGCTTTTGCTGTTAGATCTGAGTCAATCCAATCACTTGGTTTTGTTTATATTTTTGCAAGCAGAAAATAGATGAATACTTCTTGTTTATCAAGAATAAGAAGTAATGAAAATCTGGGTTGCTGAAAACATTTTTGGGTTTTGTTCTGTTTACCGCGATGACCTGTTTTTGAGAAGCAATTTCGTCAGTGCGACTACATTAGCAGACTTCAAAGGGTCTGGCTAATAGAGAGCAGGATAACATTTGTTGGGGATGGGGATCCAGTCTTCTGTGGAGTAAACCACAGAAGAATGTAAAATAGCTGTCTGGTTAGGTTGTGACTGTAAAAGTATGTTATTAAAAATACCTTCCTCTGACAGAATATTCAAAAGATGACATAGAGGCTGTTTATCACAGATATGAATACAAGTGCGCTTTGAAAGTTTGGCTTGCCATTTGGGGTACTTTGGTTAGGGCTGGCACTTATATAGCACTTTTTAACTTTATTTGTGGCCCATAGCCCATTGCTACAGGCCATTCGATCCCTATACAACCGTTGCAAGAGCTTGGTTCGCATTGCCGGCAATAAGTCGGACTTGTTCCCGGTGGGTGATGGGCTCCGCCAGGGCTGCCCTTTGTCACCGATTCTGTTCATAATTTTTATGGACAGGATTTCTAGGCGCAGCCAAGTGGCGGAGGGCTTTCACTTCGGTGGCCTCAGAATCTCATCTCTGCTTTTCGCGGATGATGTGGTTCTGTTGGCTTCATTGGGTGATGGCCTCCAGCTCGTGATGGCCTCCAGCTCGCACTGGAACGGTTCGCAGCCGAGTGTGAAGCATCGGGAATGAAGATCAGCACCTCGAAATCTGAGGCCATGGTTCTCAGCCGGAAAAGGGAGGAGTGCCCACTCCGGGTCGGGGATGAGTTCAAGTATCTCGGGGTCTTGTTCGCGAGTGATGGGAGAAGGGAGCCGGAGATCGACAGACGGATTGGTGCTGCGGCCGCAGTGATGCAGACGCTGCACCGGTCCGTCGTGGTGTAGAGAGAGCTGAATGTAAAAGCAAAGCTCTCAATTTACCGGTCGATCTACGTCCCTACCCTCACCTATGGCCACGAGCTGTGGGTAGTGACCGAAAGAACGAGATCGCGGATACAAGCGGCGGAAATTAGCTTCCTCCGAAGGGTGGGTGGCCTCTCCCTTAGAGATAGGGTGAGAAGTTCAGCTCAGAGTAGAGCCACTGCTCTTCCACATCAAAAGGAGCCAGCTGAGGTGGTTCGGGCATCTGACAAGGATGCCTCCTGGGTGCCTCCTGGGTGAGGTGTTCCAGGCATGTCCCACCGGGAGGAGGCCCCGGGGCAAACCCAAGACACGCTGGAGATTATATCTCTCGGCTGGCCTGGGAACGCCTTGGTGTTCCCCCGGATAAGCTAGAGGAGGTGGCTGGGGAGAGGGAGGTCTGGGTTTCTCTGCTTAGGCTGCTGCCCCTGCGACCCGGGCCCGGATAAAGTGGAAGAAGATAGATGGATGGATGAACTTTATTTGAGCACTCAAAGTATTTTCTTAGTGCAAACCTCACAACACTCACATTGTAATGGGTTCGGTGTCTTGCCCAAAGATACTTCGACATACATACTGGAGGAGCCAGGGATCAAACCACGACCTTCCAACTGGTAGAGCCACAGCCACCCCGGGATCAGGATGTTTAAAAACTGCACCACTGACTTACCACACGGGCTGGTTTCAGTGTCAGACATACCTCAACCTCATTCCTCTGACCCAGACCACATGTACCACACCACGTCTTAAAAGAAACTGTCTAAAAGGTCTTTCTGTTTTCCCTCTTTCGTGGTAAGATAAGTATCATCTCCCAAAGCTCACCTAACTGTTGCAAAAAGAGAGTCATGGAGCGCTCCTGCTTTGCACTGGTGATAATTACATGGGGACTAACCTCCTGAATGACTGTAAAACAGAGAAAAAGGAGAGTTTATGGCAATGCACGTGTTTTTTTGTTTTTTTTTAACACATACTGTAAGTCTCCCTGAGGGTTTTACAATTTACCATTGTGTGGAGATAAGTGTATCGATTCTACAATACCTGCCTCATACAGGTGCATTGCTTACCTCTGACCAGTAGGTGGAGCTCTTGGTTGTCGGGCGTGTCCGGCATGTAGTGTAAAGATGAGTCCTGACTGTCATAGAAGCAGAGGCCCACCTGCCCATGCTGAACCAAAACACTCAGTAAAACCTGAAAAACAGACATGCAAACGTGTAAGTTTGACTGCCCTCAAACTCTCATATAACTCCCATATAACATTAAATGAGTGCTGCTGGTGAATGTGAAAATCAGAGCTTACTGCAGGAGAGTCCTCCTCATCTTCTTCAAAACTGCCAGAAGGTCCAAAAACCACACCTCCTCCTCTAAGGTTATCAAGAGCTGCTGCCATGAATAATTAATTCTACAAGGACAAGTCAGATTAAAGTAATTTGTAGTCACCCGATAAATCCAATATTCATTGTATTTTATGTTTTATGTTCTTCTCTGTCTTTTCTGCCTCCTTAGGGAAATATGGAGCCATTTAACTGCTAAATGAGTCACTGTCATTAACAGGCTGTCCAAGTCTGTCTGCCTTGCACTTTAGTGCTGAGCAGGGAGTATAATGTGGGTTTTTAGAGCTTTTTCACTTTAAATAGCTTACTACTACTGATGCTTAAAGAAAACCATGGCTTCCTAAAACAACTAAACTGCAAGTCAAACAAAAATACCTTTTTGAAACTCGCTATGGGGTCCTTTAAAGATAAAAACAAAACATGGAATTGATATTACATTATTATGATAATAATTGAAATTATTGTAGCTCCAGTTAGCTTGTTGGGCTAACGATGTAAGCTAGCTCGTTTAAGTTAACTATAACTTACTTATATTTTTATTTAGAAACCGGCTATAGAATTAAATTTGTTTTAGAGTACTGCCACGTCAATAAATCTTTTATATAACTGATAGAGTCCAGCTTATAACAGAAATGAGGCTGATAAAATAACTTTAACAACCTTTAACAGTGCTTGTTTTCCACAAACTCACCTTCAAGTGCTCAAAGGTGCCTTCCCGGTTGCCATAACAACCACATCTCTCTCGCTATTAGTTCTGTACAATTAATCAGTTCAGAAAGCTCTTTCAACATATGAAACCTTTTTGTTTGTCTGTCTAGCTATCTGTCCTCTATGTAGCATAGGTGTGGGGTGGTTGTTGGTTAGAGTGTACAGCTGATGGGATTACTGCATCCACTCCTGGTAGGACTCCAAACACGACTCTTTTGTGGATTACGTCGATGGAGAGGAGGTGCCTGTATGAAGGATTTAAACATGTCCTGCATGCAAGCATCGATCAGCAGGATTAGCAAACTTCAAGTAATTTGTCTGCCACCTGCAGAGGCAGCATCTGGTTCTTAGCAGGTGAGCAACAACACACAACACATCACACGGTGGGATTATTTATTCAACAAAAACGAAGGCAAAATAAAGCAGTGTGTGAAAAAATAAGTACAAAGCAGCCAGGTGACTGATTAACTGATCATCAGTAAGTGTGAGAACCTCTATAAAAGCTTAATTTTTGACAGTTTGTTGGCCTCCAGCGTTACAGTGTGTGTTAACACAATATCAAGGAGGAAAAACATCAGCTATCATCTTAAAGAAGCAACTGGTGCTGCCCATCAATGTGGGGCGGTTTATAAAGTCATTTCCAAACAATCTAAACTCCATTATTCTATAGTGAGGAAGATTATTCACAAATGGAAAACACTGAAAGTAGTTGCCAATCTTCACAGGACTTGATTTCCCAGGAAATTAACCCCAAGATCAGATCAAAAAACCCAAGAGCTACCTTTCAAACTCTACATGCCTCAGCATGTTAAATGGTAATGTTTATGACAGCACAATTAGAAACCTGATTCAAATTCTGTGCTGGGGCCTTAGGGGAGCTGAGCTGTGATGCAACGCTGTAAGTTCCCACATTCCTCCAGAATGATGCGAGAGACTGATGAAGTAATATAGAAAACCATTACTTCAAGTTATTGCTGCTAAAGGTGGTTTTATAAGCAACTGAATCGTGGGCTGTGCTTAGTTTTTCATACACTGCTTCTGCATTGTGGTCTAGTTTTTGTTACGTAATGACATGTTATAAAATCTTATGTGCTGTTGTTTTTAAAGGTCGTATTTAAATAATATTAGAACCTGATATGTCCTGATTGATAAAACCTTAGAATTAAAGAGGGTGTACTATTGCTAATGTCACAAAATAACCTAAATTACAACTACAAACAAACGTGTGGGCATGTTACAGTATACAGGAATAATATGAGTACACCTGTATATGAGACAGGCTTTCAGTCACATAAACAAATGTAAGTATATATCTATCCTGCCACTGTACTTGGCTTCTTATGCTGGTTGAAAACATTACATCAGTATTTCCATACAAATAATTTTATATTCCTTATTGGATCTGAGCTTTATTGTCAAAACCAAACATTGTGGTTTGTGAAAGGACAGGAAAAGAATAAAAATCACTTGAAACAGCTCATTTATTAGATACACAAAGGAAGAAACCAGACCTGTACCACACAGAACTGCCTCTAAATCCCCCAAATTTCTTTTAAAAATATTACAAAACATCTATAAACATACACATTTGTAATAAATAAGATAAAAAAATAATTATACTAGTGCATATAATGTAAGATTTACAGAATTTACGTCAGTATTTCATAGAAAAGGGAATGGATCCTTGGTAAACTGCAGCAACTGATAAAAATATCCATCTTGTCAGTTCGCGTGGAAGATTAATGACTGGAAGCCAGGCAGCGCTGGAGAAAAGGGGGTAGAGGCAATTTGTCCATATGTTTTAACCTTTTCTGTCCTAAATTCTGATGAATCGACAGTCCACATAAAGCCATGAGGGATGGAGGATCACCTGAGAACAAGCCAGAAGCACATAGTTTAGTATAAGGCTGTGTTTTATCTTAATATTTCTGCGTACAAAGACAAATAAATAAATGAGGCACTCACGTGTAGAACCATTCATGTAGCGCAGTCGAATGCAGGCTCCTCCTCTGACACTGCTCACTGTTGGGAACAGCTCCACATCTCGAGGGAGGTCCTTAAAAGCTACGCCAAGGAAGCTGCCATTGACAACAAAACCCAGAGTCCCGGCATCGGCATCCAGAACCAGCAGGACACGCTCAGGAATGAGGAGAGGTGTTTGTGCCATCTTTGCACTTGATGAAGAGGAGGACTGTGACTTTGAATCAGCTGCCGCCTCAGAGTGACACCTCTTACTCCCAATTTCTGGGTAAAGCTTCAGAGTTTGCCCACCATGCCAGAGCTGATTGGTTTTGAGCTCCCATCCCCAGGACTGTGAATCTGCCCCCACCAGCACATTGTACCCTGAAGACTGCAGGGGACAGTCCTGCCTCGAAATGCCCACGACGGCATGAGTCCCTCTGTGTTCGGGCCTCCACACCACCTCCCAGACATGAAGTCCACTCTTCACTCCTATCTCCGCCCTCACGCCATCGCTGCTAAGCTCAGCGGGTGAGCGGGTCGCTTCCTGTTTGCAGGGGGACAGCAGGAAGTGAAGAGAACGGTGGACTGTGCTCCAGTGTGAACGACTGTCTCCTGGGGAAACTGGAGGGGAGTTCAGCGTAACTGCAAGGCGAGAGGAGGTTGGGACGGCCAGTGGGAGGAACGCTGATGACGAAAAGGGAGGCCTGTCGGCTGTCCTGCTGCAAAACCAACGTGACAGACTCAGACCCATCAGTGCAAACGGCAGGGTCACTCCTATGTGTTGTCAGAGGTGAACTATGGAGAACAACAAAAAAACAAAATGCGACTTAATATTAAACCTTAGATATGCAGTCATTAGAGAAAGAAAGTTTGAAAAACGAATTGGACACTTAATGCTTCCATAGAAATTAAGAGTGTAAGTAGCAGCCAGGTCCTGCTCATCAAATGTACTTAATTAACTGATCATCAGCAAGCACGAGCACTTCTATAAAAGCAAAAGGTTTTCAGTTTGCTGGTCTGGAGCATTCACAGTGTGGAGGTTAAAAACCATCATTCAGACTCAGAAGGCAGGCAGGATTAAACAAACAATGAGCCTTAGTCCATGAAACAAAGTCCAAAAGGCAAGGCAAAGCAAAGAGTCAGTCCACATAAACATCACAAGCGAACAAAAATGACATCTAAAACAGGCAGAACCAAAGACTTGACAAGTACAGGATGACCCAAGAAAGGCGAACATTTCTCTGTTGTTGAAAATGTCAACTGCGAAAATAAAGCTGCCAGATAAATAGACAGAGGAGCAGAAGTCCAAAGCAGTTTGGCATGAAAATATACAAATAGTTCAAATGTGTCCTTAAGTACAGTCCTTGAGTATAGGACTAAGTGCAAAGGTGTCGTATATTTAGAACTCATAACATTACTCAGTGAGAAATGCCTCCGTCAACGGTGGGTCTATTTAATTTAAAAACAATGAAATATGTGGTAAAAGTAATTATCTCAGACACACAGTGTTCTCAGTTTGCAGCAGGATAAAAGGAGGAGGTGGTTTGATATGAGAATATATATTCCAGAAAATGAACAAAGTTCTGAGCCCCTGGATAGTGTTGTTTGGGTTTTAGAAATATTTTTGCTAACTGATCCTGAGTTTCAGTTACACAGCTGAGAAGATTGCCTAAGTTTATCTTACAACAGCGATGCATATATGTGTTAGAAAAAATTTAGTGTTTCTATCATGGATTTCTCTGTCTTAATCTACTTTCCTGGCAACTTTGTATAGTTTTTACAGGAATTGGAACATTGGTGTAGTAGGGGATACTAGGACGCTGTATTTCAACATTATACACTTGGATTTTTTGTTGGAAATTATTTGATAATTATTCATGACAGTTACAGTTTTTATATTTAAATATAGTATTTAAACACGTTTAAATAGCTTAAAGCATATTTTTAGTATTAATGAAACAAATACAATGTTAAGGAACAGACAAGGGTGGCCAATTAAGCTAAAAAAAAAAAAAGGGGGGGGGGGGGTTAGCATAAAAATTGCTGAAATTTTTTTGTTAACTACATGAAATATAAAGGAAACAAATAGTTTTATAAATAAATACAGATTTGTTAAAGGTTAAGAAGGGTACTTCTCCGAACATGACACAAATGCTCTATAATAAAATTCACCAGAATTGAGGAGATCGGGTGTTAGATGCACAAACTTTTGGGGGAAGGATCCTCAGACCTCTTCATGATATCCTCCCCATAAAGGCAGGCCTACTCCCGTGTATTTATTTAACGTCACCTGTTAAGGTGGAGCAGAATAAAGTGAACTAGAAGAATACAGTAGTTTAAAAAAAAAAAAAAAAAAAAGACAGAAAGTCTCCATCGAGCTAAGCAAACAGTGTAGATAGGGACTTCCATCAGCCTTACCCGCTGGTGTGGCTCCTTCTCTGGTGCTCATGAGGAGATTTCCGTCACGAACCCTCCGCCTGGTTCCCTCTCTGAGCTTATATGAGGCTCTTATCAAGCATCTCCTGCGTCTTATCGCCGCTCGGTAACGTAACCGCTCCGGTGTTTTGGTGATGCTTCTCGACTCGACCTCCGGAACGGGAACAGCACAGTCCTGTCACTGCAGTCTGACGCCCGCAGAGATGCAGTGACAAGGACGAGAGAGCCGTGACGCTGTTTGTTGTTTATCTGCAGCCCTCATCACTTTCCGTCTTTATTTCTCCCTCCACTTTTTTTTTTTTTTTTTTTTTTATCGCGTCCGGTAGTGGATGTAAACATAAATGGCGAAACATAGGAAGAGAATCAGACTCGGACATTTAATCAACAAGAAGAGAAAAATAAAATAAAACCCGAAGCGGCTCATCGTTTGACAGAGCGCAGGCGCATCAGGGGACTGTGGGTCCTGAAGCCCTCTGTGCTGTCTTACAGACATGTGACGCACTAGAGCGCACTTTGGACAGAAGCTTCAAGCAAATAAAGATATATACTGATATATCTGCGTCCACAGACAACAGATTATAGATATATACTGCGTTTAAAGACAACACTTCTGACACTAAGATAGGATATTTATTTATCACAGGGCTATGAAACTCCTCTGTTACAGCAATTAGATTAGCTACAGTACTTAAACTTAAATTAGCAGAATATTATGTAACTCATTGGAATACAATGCAATACTACATGTTTCATACTTAATTAAAGTTGGTGTGTGTGTCCGTGTGTAAGAATGAGTTGTGTGGTTATGTGGATGTGAATTATGTGGATACGTGGGACTCTATTCAGTCCAAACAGAGAGAACTAAATAAATAAGGGTGTAGGGTTAAAATAAACTGTTAACATGTGAGAACAGTTGATACCTCCATGGACAGATGTGTTGCTCTCAGGCTGTTGTGATATTTGATACCACAAGTTACTACATGTGAAAAATGTGAAAGATGTATCTGTGATTATCCGTGATCGATAACGGTTTGTTCAGTGATCAGCCGATCACAGAGCCGACTTTCCTGATCAGTTTATTCAGTCTGTTGGGTCTATCAGCTCTGACGCTGCTCCCCCAGCAGACCACAGTAAAGTACACCGCACTCACCACAACAGAGGAAGAGAAAATCTCAGAAAACTCATATCAAAGATCTCAGCTTAATTATGAAATAGAGCCTGCTCATCCCCTGTGTCGGTCTTCCAGTTTAGCGTCTTTGGCCCACCACCAATAAATTTTTGTATTACTGATGTTTTTAATACTTGTTTTATGAAATTTTTTTTGTCAAATTAGAGATTTAGAGATTTAGAGATTAATAATATAAAATTTGCTGCAAGAAAGTGACCATTATTCCACTAAACTGAAATAATAATGAATGAAGTATTCACATGCTCCCATTTGTTGGCCTTCCTAAGACCTTTAGAAATATGATCCTAGCTGTGAATCTCTGAATGCAACTCCCTGATGTATTTATAACCCTAAAACCCTACAGACCATATTAACACAGTAATTCAATTCTGGCTTATTTATATAGTGCCAAATCACAACAGTCGCTTCAAGGTGCTTTATATTGTAAGGTAAAGGCCGTTCAGTATTTTGGAGAAAACCTCAACAATCAAACAACACCCTACCAGCACGCACTTTGTGATGGCAGGAAGGAAAAGCTCCCTTTTTGTCAAGGTAGCGCTGTGTGGTAGGCAGGAGTAGGACCCAAACCCAGGACTCATAACACAGAGGGATAAAGAAAAGATTTTATTTGCTGTAAAATCCAAACACTAAATACAAGGAAACAAAAACCTAAAACTGGAAACTAGGAATTACAAGGAATCCGAGAAGCACAGAGGAAACATAGCGATGTGGGACAACACAACAACAAGCAGAGGACGACAGAGGACATAAATACACAGAAGACAATTAGAGGATGGGAAACAGGAGGGATCACAGCTGGAAGTAATCAGACACAATGAGACACAGAGGAAGAAAAACTGAACACACTGAACAGCAACACAGCTGTCCCCCAACACAGCTGTCCCAAACCATCAACATGGCAACACACTGAACACAGGATGGGATACTGTCAAAATAAAAAAGGAAACACAGAGAGGGTGAAAAGGATGACGAACTGGGGAGAACACAGACGAGACCAAGACAACCAGAGCACAAAAGGGAACAGGCTAAATGAACAAGAACCTAAGAATTAGAAATACAAATGATTAAACTGGGAAAAGCAAGGAAACTGAAACATGATTAAAACTAATTCAAAGAATATAAATTAAACCAGAAAACACACACACTGAGTCACAGACCCAGGACCGTGACACTATTAACAGAAAGAAACGTTCAGCAGAACCAGGCTCAGGGAAGCCCATCAGCTCATCGTGGGGCTTCCCTGAGCCTGGTTCTGCTCGAGGTTTCAAAGAAAGAGAAGATAAAAAGGGCATGTAAAGCACAGGAAGATGGGACAAAACAAAGCTTGTTGCTTTTGTTTGAGCCTTTAGGATTTGCCATCCTATCTTCTGTACTTAAACAACTAATCAGCATGGCCAGCAGTCTCATCTATAAGACACTACTGAGGGCTTCTTTAACCCATAGATTACCAAAAATACCCACAGGAGAGCAGGAGAGGGGCACATAGCTTTGTTTACCACAGGAAAGAAAATGGAAAAACAAAAACTGCTGAGCTTCATAAATGATAAATGATTTCAGGTTTTTGGAATGAAGATAAAGTAGATAAATCAGACTTCTCGCAGATTTCTCTAAATTCAGCTTTGAAACCTGTGGGAATGTCGATATATGAATTGAGAGAGAAAAATTAGCACAGATAACTCAGCAGAGTTCTGTTTACGTAAACAGAACTCTGCTGTATATATATATATATATATATATATATATATATATATATATATATATATATACATATCATAAATAATTTTATGCATTTCAATCTGAGTGTAAAAGTCTGATTTAATCTCCATCCTTCCATCACTTAACTACTTCAGGGTGGTGGTGGTGGGGCTGGAGCCCAGGTGTCACAGGGTGAGAGGTAGGTGACCTGGAGAGGTCACCAGTCTGTTGCAGGGCATTTAATCCACCTTAAACCTCATTTTCCCCACTATTTCAGTTAGATCGGCCTGTAGAATAAATAAAAAACAACAGAGTTGAAATTTGTTCATTTTAGATTGCAGACAGAATTGTTAATGTGAAGTGTTAAGAAGTGTTAATGTGTTAAAACGTTAAAGTAAAAACTGCAGCTGCTACTGTAACCGTGACAGAGTTAGAAGTGGGAATAATGACTGTTAGAGTGAAATGGGGAATAATCAGCACACTGCTTAAATTAACTAATGCAATTACCCAAGTTACAGTTTCAGATTTTGTCGTTCGAGGTTTTTTTTGTTTATGTGTCTCACCTGTGGCCTTCCTCTTGTAGAAAATAACTCCAATAATTGGAAACACCAAAGCCAGCAGCAGCCCTGCTGCACCAACAGCAATCTTATTCTTCCCTGCTTCAGTTATTGGCACTAAAAACACATTTATCACTGTGTTAGATATACACACTTATTTAATATGTCTTATTTTAGAAGGATAACACCAATATGAGTTCTACTGATAAACTCTCCTCCAATCACTCTCTTACCCCAGTCATAAACCTTGGGCTCTGTGAGGCTGGCGTGCTCCACCACGCAGCTGATTTTCTCTCCAGGTTTTGATGAAATCTCGATGTAGGAGTGAATCTGGTAGAGCCAGTTTCCGTTGGGTAGTTCATCAGTGGAAGTCACATTAGATGTTGCCTCCTTTCCGTCCCTGAGCCACATCAGTTTGATTTGTTTGGGATAAAAGTTGTACGCGCTGCACATGAACAAGCCTGGATGTTTGCTATCTGCTGACTCAACTAACCTCAGCCTGACAATGGGCTTCACTGGAGGAAAGAACAGACAGAGCTATTTAATATAAAATGAAATATCATCAGTTAATACACTGATACTGGACTAATAACACTAAGTTTCTGTAATTATTTAGATTACAGTCAGACATGTGTAACAGTGGGACAGATGAAGAGTTTCAGGAGCTGCATTTTGCCGCGTATGTTATCCTGATTCTAAAAAAAAAAACATTGCAGGTGTTTCGACGATGATACATGAATGCTTTTCACTAAGGAAATGATCTGAACACTTCTTTCAGCCCACTTGATGAACAGATTCCTGCAATCATTCCCTCATAAAGTTCTTAAAACGTTTTCAGAAAAGCTGCTCTAAAGCATCAAGTTGTTTCTAAAGTTACCCCAGAGTGAGCAGGCTGCTGAACCCTAAAAAATCATTAGTTTCAGCTGTGCTCACCTGGTCTTGAAAGAATGTCCAACACGAGTGGGATGTTGGTTCTGCACTTCTCTTTGTTCTTTTTCTCATGTTCCAGGAAACCTTTGTTTTTATTGAGATTGTCTGCAATTTCTTTAGTTTTCTCTGTGTAGCCGACATATTTCCCCAAAGTGCTGTTGTACTGGCCCAGAAGCATCTTATTCAAGTAGACTTGCGCCAGATAAACAACATCATCTTTAGAAGTAAACAGGCAACGGATCACACCGTAACCAAAGTAAGCATCTGTAACACAAAGTCAACAATTAGCCAATATGGAAATGCTCATGTTTTTTTTATCTTCTCACACACAACAAAAGCACCAGTTTAAGGTTTACTTGTATTTTTATTTCTCTAACGATATCATTGTTGTATTGTTGTAACACAAACAATACAGTTTATATATTAAAGTTACTTACCCGCTGTTGAAAATATCAAGAGCACATGTGGTAGTATCAAAAAGTTGTGAGTGTGCATGGTGACGAACACGAAATCACGAATGAAAGTAGCAATCAATCTGATCTTCTCGCATAAGGAAGTGAATCTGCAGCTTGAGTAACAATAAACTTTTTAAAGAGTAGGCGTGGTGCTCTGTGTATGTATGTGGTGTGATTTATTTTCACCCTAACTGCTGGATTTGTGCAGACTGTAAAAACTTGTGTAAAATTTCACCTGAAGCTGGTTTAAACTGTTTTTGAAACCATACAGGAAGGCCGTAACACATCTGTTTGATATCCAAGCAGTGGTGCCTTCATCATGGAAAGAAAAAAGAAGGTTTTTGTAAGCGATAAAAGAAAGAACTGTGCTTGAGATGAATTAGTATTCAAAATTTGCTTCATTTACCCGCTATGGCAATTTATTACAGTGCAAACAAGGAATTTAGTTCCAAAATCAGAACTCTAGCATATGGTGTTATGTATTTCAAGTTGGAGTAAATTCCTAGCAGTAACGCCCTCTTTCAGTTTAAAATAACCTGAAGAAAAATTACTGCTGCAGGTCTGATATTTGTATCTTAATATTGTGCAGCGAATTGTGTGTATTTGTAGTTTCATGCCTATAATAGATTGAGATATTAGTTTCTTTTAAGTCCTTTGGAAATAAAAAGATATTAAAAAAAAATTTTTTTGGACCTTATAAAACTCATCGGTTTTACATTAACCTGAATACCTGCAATATTGTCATTACTGACAGAAGTAAAAACGTCTTTTTATTTTTGCTTTATTCATAAGACTAAATATTTACCCCAGATTCCTGTTTAGGGTCTCTCCAGTGCTCCACGGTGCAGCTGTAAATGTCGCCCTCGCTCAGGCTAAACGTCAGAGTTGAGAACTGGTGGAAGGTTTGATCTTTATTGGGAACATACCGACTGAGCGACACCTCTCAGACACTGGATGGCCGTTTTTGGTTTAGCTGAAATTGATGGAAGGTGGGTTGAAATGATTCACAAAGCCGATCAGGCTATTTTCAACCCCCAGCTCAACTTCTTCAGCAAGACAGAGGATGCTCTCAGGGGGTCTGTGGTGGGTTTAAAAACAACTAAGATCCATCATATCTTACCAGTTATGTTACATCAAAGATAAATGAAGTAAACAGCAGTAAAACTCATGTACCTTTTTCCTCCAGTGGATTTTTCTGTAATGTATAACACATTTGTTTTCTGTGTTCTCAGATCTCCAGATATTTGACTTGGGTTAATCATAAGATAGGTGGGCACTGTGTATACAACCCCATGTCTTTTATAATCAACATTAAAAAAGCTCTTCAGCCTTGAATTTACTTAACTTATATCATTGTCAAAACAGGTCACTATTGCAACTGAGAATAAAAACTTAAATAATAAATATATAAATTTATGTCAATAGAAAATTAGACGAACAAGGTCGTTCTGTTTAACTCTCGGGTATTTGGTTGTCTAGAGAAACATCAAAAGACGCCCATTGAAAGGTGAAGTTTGAAGGAATGTCAGGAACTCATTCTTAGATTGATTATTATGACCACAGGGCGCTTCATGTGTGAGTGGCCATTGTCAGGAAATTCAACATTGTCCAATTCAAGGCCACACATTTAATCTCTGTCTGGTCAATGAAAATAATAGACTGATCACACCTTACTTCCTAGGTTCCTTCCTGTAACTGAGACATTCTGAATTTGTCAGTAATTACATAAACAGTTCTTGCATCATCAGCCAGAAATATGAGAAATTACACAAGGCTATGCGTAATACACCACATTCCTCGGTTTTTACCACAGTTTTAGTCCAAAACTTTCTAACTTCCTTGTAACACGTGTGATAAGAATGACTACACACAAGTAGCATAAACCCAAAAAGCAGAAGTTGGTGTGTCAGGACCAAGGTGTTGCAATCACAGCTGCAGGGTTCGCAGGTCCCTGTGGATTTACTTTGCTAACGAAAGAAGTTACATCCAGTCCTTCTCACTAAAATGCACAAAATACTTTGAAACATCCTCATAAACATCTGCAAAGAAGATTTGAATCACTGTTTACCAAACTGCACTGTTTACCTCATAGTTTATGGCTTCTTCTTTTCTGCCTTTGCTGGCATGTTACTGAGTTTTGTTTTAACAACAACACATTAAATGCTTTGACAAGTCTCTTTCTACGTCACTAAAACCACTTAGTGAAGGAATTTAAGTTGTTCGGGTTAAACCAAACTAACATCCGTTTGAATACAAGGTTAGTTTTTAGTACTTGGATGATTGCTTTGCAGTCAGTAAAGGCCTGAAGTCTAGAATCAATATACACCAAATGGATTTTCTTTCATTTGAGATGCTCATCCAGGCCTTTACTGTAGCTGTTCTCAGTATTGCTTGCTTGGGGGTCTCTCTGCCTTAAGTCTTGTCTTCAAAAACTAAAATTCTACTGCAATTATACAGAATTTCCTGGAGGAACCCACCCGAGGGATTAATAGCTTTATCTAATCTAATCTAAAAAGCATGCTCTGTTGGGTTGAGATCAGATGACTGAATTGATGAAGCTGTTTTCCTGCAGTCTGAGAGCAATGGGCCTTTTGTTAAAATAATATGGTACTGTGAGGTCTGTAAATTTACACAATGTGTAACAAGCGGGAACCACTAGATGTCAGCAGATAGCTGTCAGTTCTGCTTTCTTATCCTAACTATAGTGGCCAATGTAGGACAAACATGTTTTAGTCAGGCAAGAGATCAAAAACACAAAATTTAGAATGCCCCCCACAACAGCTGCAGCTGACCAACGTATTTCCACTACTGTTTAAAAAAAACAAAAAACAAATGCAATCAAGTAATGGTCAGTTAGATAGTTTTCAGTACTTCAAAAACTACATCTGTAGTGAGTGTATTCAGATATGAAAGTGACTCTGGACCAGATTCACCCCAGAGCTTTTTCGCTATCTCTGAAAGGCTGTCAGTTCACTGTTTATCTCAGTTTTCAATGCCAGGTGAGAAGCATCCACCTGGCATTTACAGTTCAGTACAGAAACAACTTTAGTGAAGGTGACAAATGATCTTATGGTGCTCTGACAGTGGACTCATCTCTGTGCTCGTCCTGCTAGACCATAATATTCTATTAGAGCGATTAGAGCATGCTGTAGGTATTACAGATAGTGCTGTGATAGTGTTGTATCATATCTAATGCACTCCAGTTTATTCATGTAAATGGAGAGTCTTCTTCAAACACTGAGAGTAATTATGGAGTTCCACAGGTTTCCGTGCTGGGACCAATTCTCTTTACATTATACATGCTTCCCTTTAGGTAGCTCTATCAGAAGGCATAGCATACATTTTCACTGTTATGTGGATGACACCCAGCTTTATCTATCCACGAAGCCAGGAAACACACACCAATTAGTTAAACTGCAGGAATATCTTAAAGACAAAAAGATCTGGATGACCTAATTTTCTGTTTCTAATTTCAGATAAAAACCAAGGTTATTATACTCTGCCCTGAAAATCTTAGAAATATGGTATTTAACCAGATTCTTACACTTGATGGCATTACCTTGGCCTCCAGTTACACTGTGAGGAACCTTGGAGTCATTTTAGACCAGGAAATGTCCTTCAGTGCACGTATTAAAAAATATGTAGGACTGCTTTGTTCCATTTGCACAAGATCTCTAAAATTAGAAATATCCTGTCTCAGAGTGACGCTGAAAAACTAGTTCATGCATTTATTACTTCTAAGCTGGACTACTGTAATCGTTATTATCAGGATACCCTAAAAACTCCCTGAAAAACCTTCGGTTAATCCAAAATGCTGCAGTACGAGAAAGAGAGAGCATATTTCTCCTGTATTGGCTTCCCTTCATTGGCTCCCTGTTAAATCCAGAATTGAATTCAAAATCCTGCTCCTCACATACAAGGTCTTAAATAATCAGGCCCCCATCTTATCTTAATGAACCCACATTTCACTCTCGGACTGCGGGCTTGCTTGAGGTTCCTAGAGTATTTCAAAGTAGAGTGTGAGGCAGAGCTTTTAGCTTTCAGGCCTCTCATATTTGGAATCAGTTTCCAATTTGTATTTGGGAGACAGATATGCTTTTAAGATTAGGTTTAAAACTTTCCTTGTTGCCAAGCATATAGTTAGGCCTGGTTAAGGTGTAGACTGCTAGGGGGATTCCCATGATGCATTGAATTGATTGACTGACTGATTAATTAATGCCTTTTGTCCTGTCTTCCTCCCCTCACCCTGGTCGCAGCAGATGGCTGCCCCTTCCTGAGCCTGGTTCTGTTGGAGGTTTCTTCCTGACAAAAGGGAGTTCTTTCTTCCCACTATCCCCAAAAGTGCTTGCTCATAAGGGGTCATATGATTGTTGGGTTGTTCTCTGTATGTGTTATTGTATGGTTTAGCTTTTCATATAAAGCGCCTTGAGGTGACTGTTGTGTCTACTGTAAAAACTTCAGCCTCTGCTGTTGAGACGGACTACACCATGATGCTACTGCCACCATGCTTCACAAACATGAACATCTCTGATTGCTTTTGTGCAGCAACACATGTTCTGCACTGTTTGTCTTTACTGCGACGGGCCCGACTTACTAAACTAAAAAATGACCAGCAGATGGCAACAAAAATTAATATCATATGCATAGATTTAAGTTTTTAATGATTTTACTATTACCTACTGTGATCACCTTTAAAATTCTTAATTCATAACCTTTTTTAGTTAATGTTAACGTGATGACTTCACCACACAACTCAGTTTATCGTATATTTTATATATTTAGAACTTATCATGAAGAAGGCATCATCAATACAATTATGAAATAAATGTAGGAAATTATATTTTATTTTATAAATATACCACTTAATACAAAATGTAAAAACAGTGGTGAAAAAAACTCAGTATACCAGTTCTATTTTTCTTTTCCTTTTGAGTTTTTGTTTCATTTTTCCTTTGTAGTCCAGACCAAATTCAGCCCCCTGCTGGGATCAGGTTAATTTTGATATTTCACATCAAATAATCCTTATCCTGCCACATTGCTTTTGAACAACTGGGCCCTACGAACCCAACGGTATCCAGTTCACACTTGACAAAGAAAAGCATGAAATCTTTAAGTTAAAACAGTTGGAACAAGAAAATAAAGAACATATTGCACGATGCAGTTTCACATTAAGTCTATAAATAAATCAGCTTGTTAGAATAATTGAATGACTAGATTAATAAAATATATCTCTTTTATCCAAGCCCCAGATACATATTTTTAACATTTTCAGTAATATTAATAAAACATTTCACGATCAAGTAGACCTTCAAAACAGCAGCATCTCTGTCAACATGAACATTTACAGCCCACACTCTGAGAAATCTAAATAAATTAATTAAATCATTAGTTACATTGTTAATTTAGTTGTGATGTTTTATAAACAAAAGTCTTAAGTCATATGTTTTTTTTCCTTTTTTTGCTGAATATTTCTGAATTCTCCAGTCTAAATGCACAAAGTATAAGTGTCTTTTCCCAGTTGGCAAACTCAAAATTGACTTTTTTCCATTTGCTGCCATTGTTTCTTAGATGATTCCACCTTCAGACAGTACCTCCAAACAGGTAGATTAACTTGTTGGCACCAATATCCGGCCTATACAATAATAACAAGAAGACAGAGTTAAAATGTATCGGTTTTAAATAACAATAATTTTGTGTTAATGTGTTAAAATTGCAGCTGCTAAAAAGTGCGGCAGAGTTAGATGTGGAAATAATGACTGTTAGAGTGAACAGCTTGTTACCTACAGAGCAAGTAAACTAGTTATTCCTTAAATTTACTAATATAATTGCTCAGGTTACAGATAGAGACATTAAGGAGGTCACGTTTGTCATGTTTCTCACTTGTAGTGTTCCGCTTGTAGAAAACAGCTCCACCGAGTACAAACACCAAACCCAGCAGCAGCCCTGCTACACCTATAGCAATCTTATTCTTCTCTGCCTCGGATGTTGGATCTGAAAACACATGTATCACTATATTACATTTATAAACTGTGAATTTAATAAGTCTTATTTAATAACATCATAAACCAGGATGAGGTCCAAGAATAAGCTTCCTTTCACTGTCTTACCCCAGTCATAAAATTTGGGCTCCATGAGGCTGGCGTGCTCCACCATGCAACTGATGTTCTCTCCAGGTTTGGGTATAATCTCCAGGTAGGAGTGAATCTGGTAGAGCCAGTTTCCGTTGGGTAGTTCATCAGTGGAAGTCACATTAGATGTTGCCTCCTTTCCGTCCCTCAGCCACGTCAGTTTGATTTGTTTGGGATAAAAGTTGTACGCGCTGCACATCAACATGCCTGGATGTTCACTTTCTGGTGACTCAACTAACCTCAGCTTGACTGTGGGCTCAACTTGTGGAAAGAACAGACAGTCAGAACGATTTGGTATAAAATTAAATACCATCAATTAACACTGATTAGGCATTGCAGCAATAACACAGTTTCTGTAATGAGCCTTATATCCTTCTCTGGAGCTTCAGTTTTCCTGTAATCCTCTATTCCGATAGAGGATGGCGTGTTACCAGTCGGGCAAAAAGCAAACCAAACCAATCAGATTTTAATGAAAAAAATTCACAAAGAAAGCACAACAAAGCACCCTCAAGTGCACTAAAGAGTAAACAGTTAAATATGTAGTATTAAAAATTAGGTCTCTGTCTTCTAAGCCCCTGTGAGTAAATTATTTGATAATTGACAAACATATTGATTTGCTCCTATTACAAAGACTTGGTTCCAGCAGATAGTTGAAATTAATCAAACCCCTGAGCAATACTAACTGTGAGAATCCTCAAAGCACAGACCAAAGAGGAGGAGTGGCAGCAATCTTCCACTAAAGCTTTGAATAGATCCAGATTTACAACTTCTTAGATTTCATTTGAAAGCAGAACTCTTAGCATTGTAAACTCTAATCGGAAAACTCAGTTTTATTTGCTGTTAACTATCATTCATATGGCCCTTACTCACAGTTCCTAGGTGAATTCTTAGACTTTCTAATTTAGTCCTCAGCTCTAATAAAATAATTATAGTAGGTCATTTTAATATCCATGTATATGCTGATAATGACCGTCTCAAAATTGCATTTAACCTGTTAGTAGACTCAATTCTCTCAAAATGTAAAAGACCCCACCCACCACATTAATCTGGATCGTGTGGGAAAGGTGGCATTAAACATTTAACAGTATTCCCAGAAAACCCTCTGTTTGATTAAGCTTATAATTTGGGCTGGATCTTTTCACTCGGAACATTCCCTTAATTAATAAACTACGCTGCATCATTGCATTCAGATCTTCAGGTTTATCTCTGGCTCTCTTCCACATTGTGTCTTTTGTCCTGGCTCTCTTCCCTCACCCCTGACTGTTCAGTGGTTGTCTGTTTTTTGGTATGTTTTTTCGAATTTTCGCTGATATTCCTCGCCATTCTGTCTCCTTGTTTCCTGGTCATGAATTCTCTGTTAGCTCTGTTGTTTCGACTAACTGTTTTATTTCAGGAACTGCTTTTTCTTTCCTGTCCTCTGAGCTTTTTACTTTCAGTCTAGGGTTTTCTCATTTCTCTAATTTGTCCATCCGTCTTCCTGCTCATGACCAGGGTTAACAGAGGGACATCTTAATTCCTAAAATGCATCAAGAGGGCTGAAGAGCAGTAACTAAGCACGCAGGGTTGTTTCCTTTATGGAAGTCTTTTCACTTTCAACATTTAAAAGAGATGGCGCACAAATCAGGAGAGATTTTCATTCATCAGTAATTCATCAGTTTGGAGTGTATAAGGAAGTTGAACACAGGGAGGTAATGATAACTCCACACAAATCCACAGGTTGGGTTAAAACTAGGAACCTTCTTTCTGTGAGGCGACAGTGCAAAACACCGCAGCACTGTTAGTAATTTTCAAAAACTTACCAGTCACAGGATTCAGTCACTGATTCAGTCACCAGCAATCTTTTTCTCACATACTTAAAAAACATTTTAGGGAAAGTCCCTGTAGAGCACCAAGCTGTTACCTAGTGCTTTATTGATATCACAGAAATAAGAAGTGTAACTATCAATGGCTGCTGGAATCTAAAACATCGTTAGAGTTTCAGAGTTTTTCTATGCTCACCTGGTCTTGAAAGCACATCAAACACTAGCGGGACGTTGGTTCTGCACTTCTGTTCGTTCTTTTTTTCTTGTTCCAAGAAACGTTGGTTTTTGTTGAGTTCATCTGCAATTTCTTTCATTTTCTCTGTGTAGCCGACATATTTCCCCAAAGTGCTGTTGTACTGACCCTGAAGCACCTTATTAAAGTAGAGCTGTGCCAGATAAACAACATCATCTTTGGAAGTAAACAGGCAACGAATCAACCCGTAACCAAAGTAAGCATCTGTAACACAAAGTCAACAATTAGCTGATGCCGAAATGCTCACGTGTGTTGTCTTCTCACACACAATGCAAGCGCCAGTTCGACAATCTTAAACGTTAGCTTGTGTTTACTAAATAACACAAATGAATCAAACGTCTTTTTTATTTTTACTGTAAGACCGATAAACAGCTATTATCTTGAAGTTACCTACCTGCTCTTGAAAATAAGAGGAACACACTTGTTAGCAGTAAAGTGCAGCGAATATGCATGGTGAAAAAATAGGAATCACGAATGAAAATAGGAAGAAGTCTGATCTTGTTGCAGAAGGAAGTGAATCGCCAGACTGAGCAACAGTATTGTTATGCAGGCTTTTAGTAGGCGTGGTGCTCTGTGGGACATGATTTACTTCTATTGTCGGATTTGTGCAGACAGTAAAGCTTTTTTTAAACACAGACAAGCCGTAATTTTTATGTAATATCCACAGTTAACCCTGATTTGTTTGAATTACTAAACACAACCCAAAACAAGTATTTCTCCAGTCTGAAGTTACTAAAAAGATTTATATTTGATTTTATTAAACTTATTGGTTTTGCATTTATCTGAACACTAGCAGGCTAGCAGCTTATATCTATATCTATAGCATATCAGGAAATATGTTTTTATTTATTTGTAATAATACTGATTTTAATGGCCGATGTGTTTATTTAATGGGACATCAGAGCTTTACGGGTTTTGTAACCAAAGATAAAGAGCTGAAAGACAATAGTCATTTTTTTCAACAAAGATTTCTTTATTTTGCTGGTATAGAAAAGAAGATTAAATAACAATCAAAGTTACATAAACAATAAAGCTGGTGTTTGGTTACAGACAAAAATTAGCTTCATTGCCCAGCTATGGCAAACTATATTTATTGTGCATATAATGCAAACATTTTTATCCAGTCTTCACTACTTGAGAAAACCTTGTTGCATTTTACTGCTGCCTCCTAGAGACTCTGTTTTAGCACATTTTATTTAAAATTCATAATAACAAGCTACTTCTCACTGCTTTTGTGTCTCAAGCACAGCCAGCAACTCCATATCTCTTACTTGGCAAACTTTTCTGCCCTTCCTGACACAACCCCCAAGGGATTTGTGTCTCATGCCAGGATCAAACCAGAGATCTTCTGCTTGTTAGAAGAATGTGCAAACCACTACACTGCAGAGCTACTACTGGAGAAAATGACTACATGTTAACTAAAAGTGCTGCAACAGCCCAAGCAAACAGCAGCAATTTAAATAAGGAAATAAAAAGTCAAATGGCCTTTTGAATTTCCTGTGTGAATCTGAAACACTTCTCACAATAAAGACTGGATGTGATTAGTGGATTCTGTTTCATTACAGTTAATTTTTAACCTTTGGACTGACCTAATTGTTGAATTGTTTATTGAATGAACCATGACTTTGTGCCCCAGTTTTGTTGTTTATTTGTGTGATTTTCATGTGTGGAATCTCTAAGATAGATATTGTTTTTTGTTTTCAAGTCCTTTTACAATTAAAAATGTTCCCGTTGCCACTCCCAGCAGGCCCAGAGTCAGGCCCACTGCACAGAAAACATCCAGTCCATGACTTTCATGGCTTTTCATTATTTCTGTTTCTGCAGAAGAAGAAAAAAAGAACATAATTACTGACAACAGTAAACAAATCTTTTCATTTTATTTTTATTCATTAGGGCAAATATTTACCCCAGATTCTTGTTTGGGGTGTCTCCAGTGCCGAGTGCTCCACGGTGCAGCTGTAAATGTCGCCCTCGCTCGGGGTGAACACCAGAGTTGAGAACTGGTGGAAGGTTTGATCTTTATTGGGAAAATACCGACTGAGCGACACCCCCTCAGACACTGGATGACCATTTTTGGTCCAAGTAACATTGATGTCAGGTGGATAGAAGTAATTCACAAAGCAGATCAGGCTGTTTTCTACTCCCAGCTCGACTTCATCTGCAGGGTAAAGCATGCTCGCGGGGGGGTCTGTGGTAGGATCAAACATAATTAACATCATCAGATCTTATCAGCAATGTTACAACATGAAGTTAACACAAGAATAAAAATCCTTTACCTTTATCTTCAGGTGGATTTTTCTCCTCTACTGTCCAGTATGACAGAAGTGCTGGACATGCTCTCTTGGCTTTTTGTGCATTGTTATATACATTCAAATTCTGAAATGTTTCACTTGGGTTAAATATAAAATACCGGGGCACCGTGTATACAACTTCATGTCTTTCGAAGTCTGTATACAGAAGCTCCTCAGCATCAAATTCAAACTGTGCCTCAGTTCTCCCATCAACAAAGCAGGCCACGACATAGGTAATTTCATGTGAAACTGAGAAAAAAAGACAAAAAATGCAAACAAGAGAATAACAATAAATGTATTAGTATGAACAGAATAGAACAGAATAGCCCTTTATTTTCACTGTACATAAAATATAAAGAGTAAGACAGGAGTATTAAATAACAAACTAAAGGAAAATAAAGGAAACATGTAACACATTTCATAACATCAAATCATGTGTTTCCAGAGTGTCCGGCTTGTAATGCAGGTTAACGCATGAATGAACCCAGGTGGAAGCACAATCCTAACCTCATGCAGTGCAGTTAATGATCTAATATAATACTACACAGAAAAATAGGACTGCATCACGAAGAGCAGTGATGAAATACATGCCAGTGAAGCTGGGGTGTTATTGTTAACCTCACAGTAGTATTAGTGAACAAGAAAATTCAAGTTACCAGACGACTTGAAAAGAAGAGACAAATTGAGAAAATTCAAACATACATTGAATAGTATGAGTTTATAGTAAAGGAGTAAATTAGAAATTCATCCTTACTTTGAGAGAAGACGCAGAAGCTGTTGAGCAGCAGGATTACGAGAGCAGAGCGCCTCATGTGTGAGCTGCAGGTGGCCATCATCGGAAACTCCCCCACTGGTCCAAACTGAACAAAATGCAAACTACGATCTCTTTCAGGGTCAGTTAACAATAAAGCCCGGCTACACCTTCTTAGCACATGACCACTGATGGTAATGCAGCAGTCTAACCGGTTGAACAGGCGAGATACCTCAGAGAGATCGTTTGCCAGTAGCTACATAACTTTCGTGCATTCACCGTCATAGAGAAAAGTTGCCTCCGAAATTCACATGATGTTATGAAAGTTATTACACCATCTTTTCGGCTTTACCGCAGTTCTGCTCCACATTTCAATACTTTCCGGCTTCCTTATCCTGCTGTTGAAGCTCATTCTGAGGTTTTTGTTCTAAGATGGGTCACATGTTTAGTTTCCTCAAAAAAGAGGAACCGTCAAAAAAACAAAAAACAAAACTGCACTATAAGCTGAAGACCTTGCTTATAAACACACACACACACACGCGCGCACACACACACATAAGGGTATAAAATCCTTTCCCTCTTGTAGTTTAGAGAGAAAAATCTGTGTCTCCTATACTCCTAAATTGTGGTTCTCATTTAATAATAATGAAATGATGATGGTTTTATCCACGTTAAGCCACAGAAATCTGTACGTTTGAATTTTTTAAGTATACAGAAGTAGTAAAAACCCTGAAAGCAGAAGTGGTGTATAATGAATGAAGTGAGTGTCCACAGTTGCAGGGTTCACAGGTCCCTGTGGATTTCTCATGTTCTCACCAAAATGCCCTGTGTACTTTCAGACACACTGGAGGCATTTCCATTTTTCTTAAATATTTCCAAAGGAGATCTGTAGTGAACTTTCCTTTCACTGCAGTGTTACGTCATGGTTTCTGGCTGCTTCTTCTCTGCCTTTGTCGGTTTTTTGTTGACTTTGGTGGAACAGCTGATCCAGTGATTACTGACAAACCTGACTGCAATTAGCCTAAAGTCCGTTCCTTTTTTAAAAAAGTTTACTTTCTTGAAAACATTTCCAAGCAACAGCAGAGTTACGTTTTTAAGTTTAACCAGCTTACAGTGTTTTATAGTGAGTAGTAATAAGTTAAAGCAAAAGAAATTCTTATTGGAGCTCTTCATTGAATTTTTTTCTTTATTTTTGGACTTGCTGTTTCAGAACAAAGACATCAAACAAATCATTCCCGAACTATATTTTCGGTGTGGCAGGGTGTGTCATCCTGGACAGAATTCACTGCCAACAGCGAATGTTATTGACTGACAGTAAATGCTCTGCATCAATGTTTAATCTACATTAAGGATCAAAGTAACATCCACATGACTGGTTTTCTGGCTGAATATTACATTGTATCACTACCCCTGTTGGCTAGTCTTCCTACTCCTAACGTATCAAGTTTTTACAATAAGGAAATTTGTATGTATGTATGAATTATTTGTATATTTTCTAACTGGGGACAGCTTGTTTTATTTGCAAAAAGCACATTATTTTTCACTCAGCAGCCTTTTTATAAGGTATAACTTACTAGTATCACATCGCCTTCAGAGCTGCTTTAATGTTTGATGGCACAGATGCCTCAGAGAATTCCCTGATCCACCACATACCAAAGGTTCTCTGTTGGATTGACATCTATTCACTTGGAGGCCATTTGAGGACAGTGAACTAAATTTTGTGTTCAAGAAAACAGTTTGAGATGATCTCAGTTTTGTGACATGGTGTGTTATCCTGGTGGAAGCAGCCAGCAGAAGGTACACCATGGTTATGCTGTTAGAAAAATATCATGAGCATTGTTACACCACCAGCAGGCTGAACTGTTGATACAAGGTAGGGTGGATCCAGGCTTTCATGTTCTTTACACCACGGTCTGACTCTACCATCTGAATTTTGCAGCAGAAATCAACTCATCAGACCAGGCAGCAGTTTTCAAATCTTCTATTGTCCACTTTTGAGCCTGTAAGAACTGTTCCTGTTCTTAACTGACAGGTGTGGTACTCAGTGTGGTCTTCTGCGACTGCAGTGCTTTTTCTTTTGCAAACCTCGGTTGTATCGAGTGGTTATTTTAGTTACTGAGGCCTTCCTATGAGCCCAAAGCCATTCTGTTCTCAACCTCTAACATCTACAAAACATTTAAACCCAAAGAACTGGCGCTGATTGGATATTTTCTCTTTTTCAGACCATCCTCTGTAAAACCCCAGAGACAGTTGGAAAAATCTCAGTACATCAATAGTTTTTGAAGTACTCAAGTTGGTTAAATCACCTGTCTCCCTTTTGATTTAACCATGTTTACATGCCTAAGTGCATTAAGATGCTGCCATGTGATTAGTGATTATTATGCCCTTACTGCCCATTTCCTGTTTTCACCCCGCAGTGCTTTACAGCTGCCATTTTCGACATGTGCTGAAGGTTTACCTGCATTAACAGATTTTTTAGCCACTTGAGGGCGGTAGAGTAAGGCAAAAAAACCCAAAACAAAACATCATATTACATTCACTTTTTAAATTCTTCTTTCCAAAATGAAGCAGACAGGAAACAGTACACAGCTGTTTGCTGGTGGAAGCTCAGCTGATGTGATTCAGAGTTTGGATCAAGTTTACAGTGTGAGGAGAAAATGTGGATGATGTGAGTCTCTGTGCGTCTGTGAAAAGCTCAGACAGCAGTTTAAGGACAAGCAAGTCGACCACAACGTTTTACATAATCAGAACCAAAATCTCAGTGAAATCCAAAAGGCTGCTCCGACTCAAAGTGTGTCATCGGGGTATAAAACCTGCAGAAAAAAGAAAAAGAGATTTATTATAGTCTGGTAGATGTTTCCACATCTGTTTCAAAGTGATGGAAAAATAACTGTTAAATATAAACATCTACCTCGGTTGTTGACACCATGACCCGCCCTGCAGAAAGGTTCAACGTTTTTATCATTAAATCTTATCACAAGTATTGTTTTATGTTTATTAGAAAGAATCTCTCACCACTGGATTTCTTCTTGTAGTAAATGAGCCCAGCAACTGAAAACACCAAACCCAGCAGCAGCCCTGCTGCACCAACGGCAATCTTATCTCTCCCTGAGTCAGGCGATGGTTCTGAAAACACATTTATCAGCACCATTAGATTACATCTACATATTTTACACTGATGTTTAATAAATAAATAAATGAATCTTTCACTTTTCTGATCATTTTTCTCTTGGTGGTTTTTAATGTGTGGCAGCATGGGCCTTATACTCTGTGAATTCCCTGTTGGAGTTCTCTCATAAAATTTCAAAGGAATGCATGCTGGGAAATGTGGATATATCCACAAAGAAAGCAAAGTCGCATTTGAATGATAATCAGTTACAAAATACAGAAATACAGGCAGAAAAATGTACTTTAATGATTTGGATTAAATATAACTACTTATTATTAAGTTAACTGGCTTTAGGTAAACATGTCCAAAATAGCATGAAATATTGTGTAATTGTCTAATCTAAAGCTCAGATACAGGTGGCATTAAATACTCTCTTACCCCAGTCATATATCAGGGGCTTCATGAGGCTTGCATGCTCCACCATGCATGAGATTTTTTCCTCAGGTGTGGGTGTATACTCCAAGTAGGAATGGATCTGGTAGAGCCAGTTTCCATTTGGCAGCTCCTCAGTGGAAGTCACATCAGTTGTTGTCTGCTTTCCGTCTCTGAGCCACGTTAGTTTGATTTGTTTTGGGTAAAAGTTGTACGCGCTGCAGACGAGCATGCTTGGATGTCTGCTGTCTGCTGCATCCACAGACCTCAGCCAAACGTAGGGCTCGACTAGAGGAAACATACAAGTCATTAAAACAAAACTTGACTTTCTTTGTAGACAGAAAGAAAGAGAGACAGTTTCGAGATAATTTCTGTGATGTTTTGTGAAAATTACCTGAATTCTGGAGCTCATCATAAATCAGTGGGACATTTCTTTTGCAAAGGTTTGATTTCCATACCTCATGTTTCATAAAGCCCTGGTCACCGTTGAGCTTATCTGCAAATTCTATTCCGTTCTTTGTGTAACCGACTACTTTCCCCACACTGCTGTTGTATTGGCATTCTAGCACCTTATTAAAGTAAAACTGCTCCAAGTACATGGCATCGTGGCCGTCAGGGGAAGTAAACTGGCAATGAGCCACATAATATCCAAAGAGAGCGCCTGAAAAATGTTTTCCAACAAACAGTAGTTAATATGGCTAGTTAAATGTATATCCTATCATCACACATCACATGCTACAGCTAAACAGATAGCTGCTAAGTAGCTATTTGAGTCTGTTGTATCACTTTGATGAGCAGTATAAATAAAAAGTCTAACTTACCTTCTGTTGAAAAGACGAGCAAAAGCACAAAGAAAGGAAGAAAACTGTGAGTATGAGACATGCTGTCTGGTAAATAAGAGCAGAGTGACTGAATCATCACACCTAGACAGCAGTGGTTAAAGTTGGCACTGAGTTGTAAAAATCAGGAAGTTGAGTTCCCAAAATGTATTGTTTTGATTTCAGTGCTCTTGTTGTCACTGGGTACCTCCCCAGTTATTTTGCAAAAAATCTCAGATTACCGATGGAAAAAAAAAAAAGAAGTAAAAAAAAAAATACATTTGATTAAAAATCAGGGAAGTAAAGATTTTGAACCAGCATTTTTTTCATGGTGCCACTTCAGTCAAATTGAGTGCTCAGAATTTTTTGTGGATCATGACTAAACAGTCATTACACAAACAAAACAGAACATTACACATTACTAGTAAAGCAAGTTTTGTATTGGTAGAATATAGTATTTATGTAAAACACAAAAAGAAACACACAGAATACAAAAAGCTTTGAATCACTTTATCATGTTTTTGTATAAAAAATGTAATTAAATATATGTATATGCAAAGTATAAACAAAAATAACAGTTATAGTTTTATAAGAACCACAATCTCTACAAGTTATGTGGTTAATATATCAAAGAAGACAAAATCAAAAATACAACTGATTTACATGATGGACATCGAAGTTTATTAAACACTGTATACATTGTACAAACTCACATTTAGTCTCTATCACATCTTGAGTTACTGGATTTGTTTTATGTGTGTTAACTTTATTGGCTTTAAATGGTACTGTGCAGAAATAATATAGTGTTTGTTTATCATATGCTGACTATATTTAACCTCACAGAAGTTACTGTCGTTGGTGTCCCTTTACAAAGAAAAATACTCCGACTGTGACTCCCAGTAAGCCCAGACTCAATCCCACTCCACAGAAAATAGCTGGTCCAAGACTTTGATCACTGTTCATGACCTCAGCGTCTGTAGAGAAAGTTAAAGACAATATAAGTCATTACAGACACAATGAAATTTCTGTTTTTAGTGACTTCATAAGGTCAAATATTTACCCCAGATTCTTGTTTTGGGTGTCTCCAGTGCCGAGTGCTCCACAGTGCAGCTGTAAAAGTCTCCTTCACTTGGTGTGAATGTCAGAGTGGAAAACTGGTGGAAGGTTTGATCTTTATTAGGGAAATATCGACTGAGTGACACCCCCGTCGACACCGGATGGCCATTTTTGGTCCAAGTAACATTGATGGAAGGTGGGTAGAAGTGATTCACAAAGCAGATCAGGCTGTTTTCTACTCCCAGCTCAACTTTGTCAGAAGAGAAGAGGACGATCTCTGGAGGGTCTAGAGGAGGTAAAAACACAAGTAAAACTTTCCTCAGCATTTTCTCAATCATGTCTGTACAGAGATTGATGCAGAGGTTGATTTACCTTTTTCTTCTGGCACATACTTCTCTTCCATTTCAGCAATTTTTGTAATTAGTAAACACCATTTCCTGTTGTCCAAAGCATCTTCAAGGATACTCAGACCCACCAAAACATGACTCGGATCGGGAAAAATAAAATTGGGAACGGTGTAGACAATCTCTTTTTTTGGGAAATCGGCATATAAAAACTCTTCGCCATCAAACTCAAACTGAACCTCTGTCAGGCCTTGGACGAAACAGCCCACTACGTAGGTCATTTCATGGGGAACTGAAAAAAACAAACTGTGTTTACAACTTAAAAGTATAGATGTCAAGTCATATGACTGCTAATATGTACAGTTTATGTCTAATAATGTCTTTTCAGGCATTTGCATTCTTGAGTAACAGAAACAAAAAATGACTATGGGTGCTTAACATGTCTCAACACATGAACTGCATGCTCCAGAACAAACAAGTTGCAATAGATTGTTAGCTTAAAACTTACTTACTCTGTGAGAAGACACAGAAGTTGTTGAGTATGAGGATTAAGAGAGGAGCGTGCTTCATATCTGTTGTGTGATGTGACATCAGTGACAGCAGACTGAGTGGTTCAGTATTGGTTTTAACTTTACCACTGCTGCCAACAGGGAACTTCACAGTGAGTCATATGACCAGACCAGGTCCTGGGGTGGAGTAAAACAAAGGAGTAACTGGAGAAAATTCCAATTAAATTTGTTCTGTGAGCTGTTCTTTGTGGATTTAACCAACTGAATTCAAGAAGATATCAGCAGAACCTTATGGCTGATTTCCTGCCACTACACACTATAAAACCAATATAACAGGTAGAATTTAGTGAGTGTAAATAAGACCCTAGATGTGATCAATCCTTTGAATAACACAAAGTTAGCATACTTTAATTTGTTTTACAAGACATTTCACGTTAAACATAGTCAACACATCATGTATGGATCCAACATCTAATTTTAAAAAATCTAAAAAAAAGTTTTGATTAACCTACTTAATCAAATTTCACTTGTGGACCTGGGCTTTTTTTTATACGGTAATCTCTCACCTTCTTCTTTCATCCTCCCCTTCCTACATGTTTCTCCATCTCTGAACACGACACATTGGCATTTTTGTCTCCTTGGGAAATACAGCAACTGTGACAAACTGCAAAGAAACAGTTTGTTTGTTCGCTCATATTTGTTGAGGTCTTTGAAAATTTGCATTTGAAATTACATGACAAAATGTGACTCCATTTATGCTGACATACCAATGCAACTTTATATAAAGATAGCTAGACAGAAAGGGGAGGGGGGGGGGGGTGGATTCTTATTACATAAACGTGGCAAGAAAGCAAAGGCAACTACAAGTTTCTCGGGAAAACAACAGCTACATTTATCCTCTGTTTAATTTCCTTATACTAGACTTCCTCTACTATACTAAGATTTCAAAAATTATTTTCGTTTCAGACTGGTTCAACTGCTTTATTTATCAGAATTACCGAGGGTGTGTCTGTCTGGAGTCTGTTGCGATCTGGGTAACTGATCTAACCAGGTGTCCCAATCGTTTCTCCACATTTGATCTTTACTTTTTGTTTCCTACAGTTTGTCTTGTCAAGTTTCGGCTGAATAATTACCTAAGCTTTGGAATAATCTTCCTCTTCACATTAGGCAATCGACATCAGTGATGGTTTTTAAATCCAGATTGAAAACGCATTTTTAATCAGTGGCTTTTGACTCAGTGGTTGACTGACTTGTACTTACTTATATTTTATTGTTTTCGCTATGTTTGTTATTTTATTGTATTTATTATTCTTATGGTATCTATTATGTTTCTATTGTTCAGCACTTTGGTCGGCCTTGTGTGTTTTTAAAGTGCTATATAAATAAACGATGATGATGATGAATAATTAGCTATAAAATCAAATGTAAAGTTAGGATACAGCTTTATCTGATCAAAGTTCTTACTGGCTAAATGAACACTGACAAAATGTATAGATTTGATCTCAAACTTTATTCTTTCTTTGATGTGATGATGCCAAAGTGGCACAAACTGATCAAATTGCTCTGTTTTTCTTCCTGTTTTTATATGTAAAGATGTTACGATGGTGACTTACTCTCTTAACTCAGAATGAATGTACTCAAAGTTGATTGAATTTACTCCAATCACTGTTCTGGAACAGGAAACTCAGAGTTCCCATTTGTTGAACAGGTGATATGACCAATCTGTTGCCATGTCATCAGACCTGCAGCTAAATACAGTACTTTGTACACTGAAAAAAAGGGACTGGCCATCTCTTGGATTTATGTAAGCATCTTGCATGTATTTAACACAATTACCTCATGTTTTAAAGATAAATGTAACTATATAGTGTAAAAACTACATGATATGCAGAAAGGGTGTATTAAATTGTTCATATCATGTTCAGGTAAAGTAAGTCAATAAGATAGCAACGTTAAATCTCGTGAAACCACGCGTGATTTCATCTCGCGGGCTTTGGATCGTGGTTCAAAAAAGGCATCCATCTCAGTCAAGTCGAGCAGCCAACTCTACGTTTTTGGTATGTCTTGATTTTTTGAATTAATATTTACCATATTTCAGCCAAATGTAGTTAAACGTCTAGAGTGTCGCCATGTAACATGCTAAAAAAGAGCCGTTAGCTTATTTGCTGTTTTATCTGTTGTCAAAGAATTGGCGCTTTTTCATTTGAATTTGTCTTTGGCACAAGAGCCGTAATATCACATTAAACCTAATTATGAGGCACTCATAACATAATTTGGTTTTCTGTGTGAATAGATTTGCCAATTGACTCTTCAGTTACATTGTGTATTTACTGCACCGTGGTGTTAGTGAGATTTTGGACATTGAACAGCTTTAGCTAATATCATTAGCGGCATTATGCTAGCTTACATCCCTACCCCTCCTGCCCTCACCTGCTGTCCTTTTCTTTTTGTTTTTTTTGCTGCACATTGAGAGACCACATCTATTCTGCATTTCACCAGGAGTCAGCTGATGGATTGTGGGTTCAAGGTGTTATGGTAAGAAAGTATATTCTATTTTCGCTTAAGGTTTCTGTAACTTAATTATAATAGGTTTTGTATAATTATTAGGTGCATGCATACACAAATAGACCACCCTATTAAAACAACTGAGAAATCCAAAATCTGCCATAGGTTTAACTTATACCTGTATGTATTGTCAGAAAGGTGATTACTGGACTCACATTAATGCACACTTGAACTAAAATGAGGTTTTAACTTGTGGGTTCTTGGGTTGCAAATCAGAAACAAACATCTTTGGATTTTTTTTAATCCCATAAGATCTGGAAACACAGTTTTTATTCAACAAAAAATTACTGATTAACCAAGCACAGTGCCTGCTGTTATTTCAAAATTTCAAAATGTTATTTCAGATAAAATGCAGCATTCCAGTGCATCCCAACCATGCCTTTACAGTCAAGGTTTCTGACGGAGCTGAGTTTCTCTCTGACGGTCTGCTGAAAGTGTTTGCAAAGTGATCGGGGGAACAGGGCACAAAGCTAAAGGATGTAGCTGCCATGATGACAGTAAGAACTTTAAAATTCTTTAACTACAAAGTGTATATGTATTGCATTAGGTCAGTAAAAGATTTTTATGCTGCATCCATTGAAACAGTCAACTATTACCTGTGAGTACTGATTCCACTGAAAGGATGCCATTCTTTTTTGTCATGCATTTACTGGCCCACTGAGAAAAAATTATCTTTTTTTAAAAATATATGTTCTGGAAACTATATATCCATAAAGTTGATGTCAAACAGGAATTTTTGATATTGCTTTGTAGATGCTGGTGTTGCATGTTGACTGGTTTAAAAAGTCAAGAGTTTTTGTCTGGGATCATTTTCTTCTGTGCTACTGAAAAGTTCACAAATCTCTGTTTTCTTTGTTATAATACTTTAGGATGACATTAATGCTCAAAGGGAGTCTCATCAAAGTGCTCTGCATCTGTGTGAAAGACAATTGCAACATCTTGGTGCAGGAGTTCATGGTGAGTGTTTTATGAGTAGATTGTGGCTTTGCAACATTTAAAAATGCATTTAGTTATCCACTTGATCCTCATTGGACTGGTTAGGACCAGTAGTCCTCTTTAATAATTTGAAGTTCACATGAGGCCTAGTAGTGAACTCGGCCGCCGGCCCTTGAGGCCCCACCCCTACCCCTGTATTAGGGGTCACATCAGTGTGAAAAAACTTTAAATTTGTCATTCTAATGAACAAAGGAAAATCCCACCAGTATTTACATTAGCTTTTGTTGGAAAAAAAAAAAAAGACCAACTGACCAACAGCTAACCAAATTGTGGGGCTGAAAGTCTAAATTCTAACATCTTCTGAGTGACATAACCTGGATTTCTGATGGGCCGGTGTCTTTCTAACAAAAACTAATGTAAAGCATTTGAAATTATTATGTTTTTCACTCTCTCTTAGAAACTCTGTTAGACCATGAATGGCAGCATGGCAGGCCACTCTTTGGCTATAGCTATTTACTATGGTTTAAATTACTCTAACATTAGAACTGGTAGATTCAAAAGAGATGAGTTTAAAAGGGAATCTTAAAAAAATGTTTTGTGTTTAACCAGGACTTGACTGAGGCCACTGCACAGATTGAGAAAACCACAATGAACATCTGTCTCCAGAGATGCGCCAGGCAATGACTTTTCTGATGTTGGCATCATCATCGAGGGTGTAGTAGTTCTTCAAGATCTGGATAATGTGACCTTTGCAGTAGCCATGCTGTTTGGACCTTTTTTATTCCTTCAATATGAGTTACCCATCACAGCTCTGCTACACTTTTGAGGTGATTCAATGGGTGGTAATGGAGTTGGATGCAACTCAGCTCTCAAGAAAAGCTCACAACTAAGACAAAACTGCTCCTGCAAGGAAAGCTCACTGTTATGCATGCAAGCTGATCAGCTCTAGGTGAGAGGACATTTAAATCTCACACTTGTTCTGCTGCATTTTTGAAGCTCAATTCCAGGAACAGATCGCAGGGTTCATTTTTATATACTCTGCAACTGCCATGAGGACAAGCTGTTTTTGTTGTTGTTGTTTGTTTTTCCTTTTGCTCTGTACAAGTTCTCTGTTTGTCTGTTTGGCAGCATTTTTCAATTTCTGTTTGTATTTTTTCTTTCTTTTACTAGTGAAGAGATGTAGCGTGAACAGTTATACAGTCTAAATATCCCATATGGGTCGTGTGAAATGGTATTTTCAGTTTCATTCAGTTGAAGTAAAGAACGTTGAATATTTCTAAGTGTGCTGTTTTGAACCAACATGTCACAGTATGATCAGTGCTGTAATTTTTGACAGTCACTGTATCAATGTTATTTTTGCGTCTCTTGAATAAAGTTTTTGACCTGCAAGTGCTAATTTCTTTAGTTATTGGGGTAAAATGGGTAGTGTTAATAGGAAGGTGTTTGCCAATTCAGTAACCTAATTTAATGTTAATGGAAACTAACATTTCCTCAAATTGTTTAGTTATAATTGTTGTTTAACTGAATCTTGACGTCAGAGGCCTTAAATAGAATGTTTTGTATTGTCCTGTAACATTTTTCAAAAGAAACAGTCTAATTTCTTTGCTGTGATTGATTCCAGAGAACACAGAAGAACTGACATTATTTAACTGTTGATTTATATAGATTCAGTGGAGGAGTAATGTCAGTTTAATTCTTTACCTACTGTCAATGCAGTGAAATTAGACATTTTGTTTTGAAAGGTTACTGGTGGATGCCAGCAACCATCTTGGAAGAGAACAATACAATCTGTTATAAGGCCTCCATTTGAAAATTGTGTATTTGATACTAGAATATAATAGCAAAATGTAATTTGAAGATAACATGTAGTATTTAAGTGACCAAGTAGTATTGGGTAAAAGTTATTGAATGGTGTTGGGATAAAGTGAAAAAATTGTGAAGGATTAAAATATTCCAAGAGCTCAAATTACTTCATCAAAACATGTTTAAGTCACATTTTATCAACACAAATTGCACAGGTTTATTGAACATGAAGAAATTGTGTTAATTTAACTCAATTGTTTAAGTTGCTGCCAAAGCAAAACATCTGTGTGCAACAAATGTCCACCATTGAATTAAGTAAATCCAACAACATATTTTTTTCAGTGTACACCTGAGTGAAGAGGAGCAGAGCTGTCAGCTTATCACCACCTGGTGGAGAGTTTGATCTGCCTTTGAACTCCAAATGACAAAAAAATTCTCCTGCATGCTCGGGGACATGAAGCCGAGAAAGCCATAACTAAACATAATCTGTGATCAAGGTGTCCCAGGGCAATGTTTTGAAGTACACTGTAAGAGTGTTTGTGTCCACCTGACGTAGCACCAAGTATTTCAACTGGGCTTTGCATGTTAAAAGAATATTAAACTGAGTCAGTTACTAGAGGCTATTGGCACAAAAAGCAAATATGCAGCATGAGGACTTTGACTATTTTGGCTCAAATACAGTAGTACTTAATCTATTCAACTATGTACATGTTTTATATTTTCTACAGAAAAACTGGGCATTAAATAGTGATTAGATGGTGAGGAAACCTCTAGATCTTAATATACTGGCTGTTGAGCAAAAGGCTAATGCACTGATAACAGCTCAGCCCCATACTATTCAGTGTCCCAGTGTGTCATGACAAACTGACAGAGTCTGCAACACAAACAAAGTGAAATATGATTAATGCAAATATATATTTTTATTCATAGCTGTGACATGATTCAGTCCACCAGCAATATATATCAGGTTTCCAGTAAAAACATACGAAGGGTCACTGTTGGATGTGGAATTTGGATATTTACAGAAAGGTCTTGAGTCACCCTATGTTTCTTCATATTTCGCTGGAAAAATGCATTTATTGAAACATGCAAACATGAATGAAAACATTGTACATAAAATTACTTAAAGTAGTCTTCCAGGTGTCTTGTATTTCACTCTTCTGTTGATGTTGGCTGTCTCTTGTTTTGTTGTATGCCTATAATACCGTATAATCGTTTGCATTTTTTCATGAAAAAGAAAGAAAAAAAGACGAAATTTAATTTTTATAACAGGCTGGTTATGACAAAGTGCCCAAAGATGGAGGAGTATTACTCAAGTCTGGGTACATGGAAGCAAAATAAAGAAATGAAACACTGAAAATGTTTGCACAGTGCTGTGCATAAGGTGAAGACTAGATGTTAGGGTCAAAGTGCACAGAAAATCTATTTTCCGAATATTTTAATATTGAAACTGTATTTCTAGAGTCACTGTTACATTTAGTTATTGAATTTAAACTGCTAGAAATTTATATTTCTTTCCATTCCCCCCTCCATAAAATTTACAAAAAATTCATTGTTGCCCCTTTTTTCTGTTCCTAGAAAGTAAAAGTTGTAAAAACTTTGGCTGGCAGGTGGAGGCGCTGGAGGTCCGTGGACGGTGGTGGTGCTACGTGTGGGAGAAGCCGCCTGTTGGTGCCGTTCTGGGGCATGTGGCTCAGAGGAATGGGGCCGTCTTCCACCCTGACCCATCGATGAGAAAAAAAAGAAAAAAGGCGACCGAAAGGGGGATGCACAGCGGGGCAGGAGAAAGGCAGCTTTACAGGCGGAAAATCGTGGCTGCTGAAGCTGCTGAACATGGAGAGTCGCCTGGTTTGTGGGATAAGCGGTGCCGTAGGGGAACAGTGAGTTTTTAGCAGACACGGGTTTGATTTCCACTTTGTTCCTCGAGCCGTTTGCGTTGTTAAACACATCTGCAACGATGCGGGCTGTGGACCGGAGCAGGACCGCCGCGATTTTACTCTGCCTTTTCGGATACCTTTTCTCCAAAGCTGCGACCAAAACATTACAGGAGGACACGGCTACACAAGGTAAGAAGTGCGTGTGAGGTGTTTTGCCAGAGAAAGCGGCTCGTTGACTGTTGTGCAGGCCAAACGGTGCCGCTAGCAGCTCGGATGCTGATGTGATCTAAACTTGGCTAACGTTAGCGAGTAAGCTAACGGAGAGCGAAAACTTCTCCGTCTGTGCAGCGCTGCAGATGCTTAATTATAAGCACGGTGGTGTGTTTAAGGGGTTAAAACCATTTCAGGTCGTTTTATATGAGATTTGTGGGGTTTAAATTTTTTTTAAAAATACTTTGTTAATGATCGGAGACGTGCCCTCATGTTGTCCAGCTGCTGTGATTTATCATTTATAACACTGCTGCGTTTAGTAAAGTCGCTTTTAACCAAGTGTTTGTGTCTGTATATCATAACAAACCTGAACAAAGTCAGGTTTACGTGCTGTTTTTAAAGGTAACATGGCATTTTTGGAAGAAGGCAGCTGTGTGTCTGTGTTCCTTACATGTAAGGGTCGTGGTTCGCGTCACAGAGTCTGCAACCATCGACCTTACTCAGGGGTCCTGTTGCAAGTATATCAGTACCTAGAGGTTATATATTGTTAAAGTAAATCTTGTATTTGAGCTAATGATTGTAGTACTTTTGAACCATGATAAGTATGCAGATTATGTTCGTAACTGAAATGCCTTAAAGGGGAATGAAAACAAGAGTCCACTCACGTTTTCTCATCAACAGTTGGGCACTTTAATATTAATATATGCTAAAAATGTAAATTTATGAATAACAATATCTCATCACTAGATTATAGCTGTTTTGTGCTTGCGTATCGTTTTTGTTGTGTTCATAAAGATTTTTTATTTTTTTAAAGAAACGACTTAATTGATATTACTAGTTACATTTCCTCAATCAGCTGGCAACTAATCAAATGTTTTCTCAAATTTATAATGGCTGCTTAGTGTGTATAAAACAGACTGTAGTAAACGTTGTGAGGATGTCTGACGTAAGAAGGGCCCGTTTGCACGGTGTAGACGCAGCATTTACTGTAAACAAAGCATGTAAAAACTAGCATAAAATGTACTAAATGGCATAAGTGATCCAATTAGTAGAGTGACAGAAAATTAGCTAGCAGTTTTTTGATGAATCTGGGGAAAAGCAATTAATGCTATTGTAGGTTTTCCACTCTAACAATATGCAGGTTCTCTTTGTCTCATAAAAACAGAGTGTTTTTGGCTTTGGCCCTGTGTGTTATTAGCGAATAACTCAGGGGGTTATATTCAACCACAGATTCAAACTTGTGCACCCAGTTCTTGTTGTTTTTTTTAAGTCGTATAAGATGTAGGCTTTGACTTGATTCCCCTAAGAAAAAGTAACAGTTCAAAAAAAATCATTAAAAGCTCACAGTTTACATTCAAAATCTGACCACAGCATTGCAACAGTATTACAAATATTAAGGGCAAAGTGAAACCACATTAGCGCCTTCTGTTTAAAAAAAGAAAGAAAGAAAAACAGGGGAACGTGCACGTTAATTTCCCTTCAGTTAGATCTGTACAGCAAACTTTTCAAGAGACGCGCTCCTCAGTGTGTCAAACAGCATCCTTTTACCACAGCAGCAAAGTTCCAAAGCAATTATAAATCACAGCAATCGGCTGGCTTCTCATTCAGTCTCTGACTTCAAAGCTACCTTGTCATACGAGCTACTAATGTGGAGCCACATCTGTTTAACCCATCGCTTTTATCTCTCACTGCACAAGCACACAAACATCAGTCGTCTGTGTTCGCTTAGGTTGTTCTTTTTTAATAGGGGGTGGCCTACATGCGGTTCTTTCACTACACCAGGAGTGCAAATGTAAACATACAGAAACTGTCACTGTAAATCAGTCAGAGTTGGAAAAGTGCAATGCTGGGCTTTGGTTTTCCTTTAAATCATGATTATTTTCTGATGTTTTATAACTGTTATTATAGCTTGGGAGATTCTAACCTAGTCTAGGTTTAAGGTTTGTGATCAGGCATGAAAATGGCTCGTTTATTATCACAACAAGCAGCTCTTGTTTGAGGTAAAAACAAGGCGTAGATGTTTTGAAAACTCGCAAGATTGGGGCGCTTTGAAGTCGATCCCAGCCTCTATCTGCACTCTTGTTCCTTTCCCTTTCTTTCTCTCTTCCTCTGGTTTTCATTTCGCTTCAGATTGACCTTCGCTTGTTCCCGGGGGGGTGCGTTCAGGTCGATGCTGAGAATTTCTCCTACACTGTCCAGCAAGTATGGATGAGTGGAGCCAGACAGACGATCTACCCGCAGATATAGATCTCACTCACATTACTGCTGCCCTTAATAGGCATGGCGTTGCATCTGAAACAGACAAACATTTGCTGAAGCTGGACAAGGGCTGCCAGGAAATACACCAATCAAATCATATTGTCACCAGCTAGCCAAGCTTGATTTTAATCACGAGATGCTGGCGTGAGTGTTAACATCAGCTGGCTTCAGGGAGGTCATGAGAACACACTGCATTTACAGACAGGGTGAATGACCTGCTTGGCCACAGAGGAGTATTGCAGTAGTACAGAGTACAGTATTTGACCTATATATTTACTGAAGTAAAATAAAGCGGGCCCATGTACCCCTCTCAACCATGATGTAACGCAGTTGCTTTGTCCCCTGCTGAGTTAATGGGATTGACAATCACTACCTAATCTTACTTTTAATCCAGTTTAGAGAAAATAGCAGGCTGACTCTACTGATAGCTGGTTTCTTTGCTTGCAACGTGTGCAAGAGTCTTGAACCACCCCTCATGTCTTTACATTTAGCAATAAAAAGGAGAAATGGGTGCAGTGATTTATGGAAATATGTGCAAACATAGATGGGAATGCAGTGTATGAGGCAAAAACAGAGTTTGTACAATTTTAACGAGCCTGAAAGTCAATATTTGGCATGACCACCTTTATTCTTTATTGCTGCCTGAACCTTTTTAGATCAGCTTTCTTGTAGTGTCTGTAAGTAGTATTTAGGAATAGTTCTCCAGGCTTCTTGAAGAACATTGAAAGCTCCTTTTTGGATGTTGGCTTCCTTTTGTTCCATTCACAGTCAACATGATCCCACACTGCTTCAGTAATATTGAGGTCTGGGCTCTGGGGAGGCCAATCCAGGACTTGTAGCGTGTTTTTTCTATCCAGGTTTGCTTTGACTGCACTGGAAGCATGCTTGGGATCATTTTAATGTTGAAATAGGAAGCTGTTGTCAGTCGGACCATTTCCAGATGGTACTGCATGGTGGATGCAAATTTGGTGATACTCATAATTATTCATAATTCCATCAGTTTTGACAAGATCTCCAACCTTACTGGCTGAAATGCAGCCTTAAACCATGATGGTCTCCACCATGTTTTACAGAGGCCTGTAGACACTCACTGTTGTACCTCTACCATATTGTTGACAATTTTAACCAAACAATGTCATATTTGGATTCCTCCTTCAGACATGTCATTGGTTATTTCAGTCTAGCTTTGTGTAGCTTTTTCTCCTTGTTTCCCAAGAAGAATGGTGTCTTGAAAGCCACCTTTCACCGAGACCATTTCTGATAAAGCTTCAGCAAAGAAAAGTAGATGGATAAGCTAAAGGGTCAGATGCATTTCTCAGACCCTATGTCAGCTCAAAGACTCCACTTTAGATACTGTTTCTCTTGCTGTTGTTTTTTCATTTTGGTTTAACAATTCTTTTGTCCTCCACATGGCCAGTTTCCTCAAATTAGTGCAAAAATAAGTTTGTCTGTCAAAGTGTGTTATCTTTGGTATTTTTGCATAGATTCAGCTACAAAAAATGGAAGAAAATATGTTTTTGTGACAGGTTGCTAGTAACAAAGTGCCTAAAATATAATTTAAAAATTGGTTCTTTGCCACATTTCCATTAGGTGTTGACACAGCACTGGTTGCCTGAGGAAGTTGCCTTTTTATGCTTGAAGGATTCATGGATCGGTGTTTAGTAGCTTAATAAACAAACAAAAAGAGCATTCTCTAAAAATGATCTGATACAAGGACTAGGTTTGGAGCTATTGCTCATGACAACTCTAAAAATTACAAGACATTTGGGCTTCTTGGAAACAAAATAAAAAGAAAAGAGGGGTGGCTGAGGACTTTTGAACAATACTGTGTATTATTTTTCGTTTGCACCTGAGTGTTTCATGCCGTGACATGTCAAGGTCCTGTTTTGCAGTTTGTGTGTGTGTGTGTGTGTGTGTGTGTGTGTGTGTGTGTGTGTGTGTGTGTGTGTGTGTGTATCCAGTGTCCCTGTCAGTGATTCATACTGTCTTCTACATTTATGCCTCTATTTTGTTCTTTGTAAGATCACCACAGATGTTTGTCGTTTATCTGAAGGGTAAAATAATAGCCACAGTAATTGTGATGCCTGTTTGTTGTGGTTAGACAAGCTATTAAACCCAGAAACAAAAACAACAGTCTATTGGTGCCTAAGGTTGAAAAGGCATGCATGTTGTAGACACTATAGTCCTAAAACTGTTTTTGATTTGCCTAAATCATGAATTGTTTGGGGGGTTTTGCCCAACATTCTTAGAATAATAATATGATAGCATTGCTGTTTACGTTTACAACAATATTCACATTGCTGCTGTGAAACACAGATTTCCTTTACGCAAACGCGTATCACAGCACGTGTGTGATTTTTATTGTTTCTTCTAGTTTCTCACATGATTTCTCGGTCTTCTCGTAATCAGCCACGTGCTTCTGCTTGAGACGGTGAAATTACCCCCTTGATGTCACAGTTTTCTTGAACCACTTTAGAGCTGTAACCATTTCCCAGTCATTTGACAATGCGAATTACACGTTAACAGAGAATAGCATAATAGTCATTGAAGTAGCTTAAGCAAGGAAACTGAAGGATTTCAATTTCTCTCCTTTTATATTTTTTAAAATAATTATTTTTGACACAGACATTTTAAGGGACATCATCTTGGATTTTCAGTGATTTTTATTTACGTTATCATTTCATAGACTTCATTTAACCTATTTTTGTTTTCAGCCATGCAAGTTTTTTGGTGCCATGTTTGCCGATGATGAAGTACATCAGCATGTCTCTTTAGCAGAGGAGATTAAACTGTCCTGTGTGGCACAACAGAAAATGCGTAAAGCAGTTTTGTAGACAATCAGGCTCCGATTGGTTTATAAGGTGTTTAATTGAATGGCCTTACTGTTCTTACTTCAAGTGCCCAACACAATTTTGAGCTAACTAGACACAAGTTAGGTGCTAGTCTTGTGCTGAAAACACGTGCTTCAAAATATATCTGCAGTCACGTGTTGTCGGTCTGATGGTAGCCAGTGAAAATGATCATAGCTAGATTTAGGAAGATCTGCGTTGACCTGTTCAGTTGGCATCTTGTCAAAAAAGTTATTGGGCATAAAGTTGAGTTATAGTTTCTGGCTTTATGAGTATTTGAAGTCCGCTTGAGTCCAAGTGACAAATTGAAGTGCTTGGCTCTGAGTTTATAAATACCAGGACTGTTCCAGGACTAGCTATAAGGCGTTCTTGTCCACATCAGATTAAAATCCCTTTTATAGTTTAGCCAGATTGCAAAAACATCCTGATATCTGTGTGTTGAACTTGCTTCCTAACATGGGCCCAAAGATGGCAGAACAAAGAACACTCATTTTAATTCATTCCCTACCTGTTAGTTGATGAAGACATAGGAAACCAAACAGCTGCAGGGTTGTTTTCATATATCAACACAGGACTTTGGTGGGATAGCAGTTATTAGACTGATTCACATGACGTAAAGGCCAAAAAAGCTGTTTTACCCTGTTTTCTTGTTATTTCTGACCATCTGAAATAAAGGTCAGTTTACAGTAAGCTGAACACAGTTAACAAAGTTGGTGTGGCTCTGATTTTGGAAGATTCACGAGCTGAATGTTTTGCAAGTTTTTATAATGACATCACTTTAAACTGGCGTAGCTCGTAACAAAGTGCTGATTACAACGCGCGCTGAGTGCTTGCATGCCTTCTGCTGTCATATTAAATATCTTCACTTAACCAAACCACGTGTGCAGAAAGCTTCTGCTTAACCAAGCTCTGCTTGGAAGAACACCAAACCATCTCACACGCCCAGTGGAGGCCAGCCGTGCTACCCATTCCTCATTTATCACACCTCAGTTTCATAAGGCTGAAATGATCGCTCTCTCCCAAACTTAATTCAAACTAGAAGGAAGGAAAAAATCAGGCACACTCATTCTCTCGTCCTTGTTGTTTACCTCTCGGTTGCATCTCTTGCATCCAAGCACATTCACGTACACACAGCTATCCTGCTGCTTTTGCTGCTGAGCTGGGGATAATTGGTCTGAGATGGCAGTGCTGGTCAGGGGGAAACTCTTTGAAGCCTTTATTCTCCATATGGTGCTCAGTGCACACACAAATAGGCAGTTATGGAGGTTTAGCTGGAGAATTGGGGGTATTGGCCATCCCTCAGGGTGCTCAGAGGAGACTTTTAGCTTGTTTAACAATGATGTCACCTCGGTACTGATTTATTGGACGAGGACTGGGAGGGGACTACATTTGTGTGTGTGTGTGTGTCAGTCTTGAAGTCTCCCAGGGGATTTTTTTTTTTTTTTTTTTTAAGCGAGCACAGCTGGTACCCGTAACAGCATATCAGGGGGAGTGGGACAGGAAGTGAGGTCAAGAGCTCTCCAGTACACTCGAGAAAGCAGTGGAGGGTTTCCGTCATGGGGAAATCCAGTCTGCCTGTTTCCCAATTCTCTGCTGACGCAGTCCAAATGTTTAAAAAAAGAAATCCCAGGAATGAAGTGGATCTTTACACCTGTGGATAATTATGTGTTTTGGTTTGAAACTGACACATTGCTCAGCCAGATCTTTTCTTGTACTAAGCAGCCTGTAACTTCCTCCCTTCCCAAGCTATAATTTGGTGCAGAGCTTGGGTTTTTTTTAGGTGGAGCGTGCACTCGGGCTGAACTCTCTCCTACACATTGTCAGAGTGGTTTCCCACTGACCAGAGGATCCCTAAGTGGGGGGAGGGGGATTTGTCAAGCCATGTATGTGTTACCGTGTGTGTCACTGCGGGTGAGGTTTAAAGGAAACATTAAGACAAAATTCAGTGAGTATGGGGGGGAGGTGGGCATGTTTTGGTAATTGTAGGGGGAGTGGTGGGGGGGGGGGACCTTTCAGCCACAATATAAAGGCCACCGTTGGTCAGCCTGTGACCAAACAGGACGCAAATTGTCATGTGTGCAAAGATGGGGACGGTGTGGGTTTTTGTGGCTGTGAATTATAGTGCTCTCTACCAAGTTTTTTATGATGACTCTGGAATGTGATGATTACATTTTAACATTTGTTTGTCAGAGTGTTTGACTTCCCTCCTTTAAGATCTGCAGGTTAGCTTAAGGTTGAAATTCTCAATTAAGGCAATAGTGGAGTGAAATAGAGGGATGTCTTTGGAGATATGACAGCTGATGTAGGGTTTCTGCAGTGAAAGACAATCTGAGCGTGTCACAGTGTGACTGCTGCAAGAAGTGTGTGATATCAGATAGATGTGCCGCATATTGATTTCAAAATCACTTTGGAAATTTAACATCGCACCTTCCTTTACTTCACTTGATATGACCGTATGTGTCGCTGCGTCTCAAACTTTACGTGGAATGCTCCAGTTCTGAAGCCTATAAAAGGTCATGACTCACACACCCTGCTATTTTATCAATCATTAACAACAAACAATGATAATAGTTTATTTTGCTTAAACATATGCGCAGTGATTGTATACCCATTAATTTCCTAAATCTCACTTCATATTTTTTACATGGTTGTTCACCTACATCCTGCAGTTTGAGAAGCATGGGTATATGTAAAGATTCACTGTTTAAATAATATCTGATAATGAGGGTATATCAGGAAATTAAAAAAATCACGCACCCCATCTCAAGCACAGCCTGATGGGTAGCGGTTGGTTGGTTGTTAATGTCGCCAAACCGCATTCGTATGACCTCCATTAAACTCTTTCGGAGTATTTCAAGAAAAATAAAAATAGACTGGTCCTGAAGAAAGCAGGTTTTTCCTGATCTGAAGTCTGAACCATAATGACATCAGTGGAGGTGTCATATTCTGTTGACTTTATTTTATTGTGCAACCTTGATTAGTGTGGTTCAGCTTAAAGTTTGTGGAAATATGGGTTGGGTGGCTAGACTATACAGAGCTCATTTGATGGAAAGAGCTGCATTTAAACCTGAGAGCACTCTGGTCATGGCTTGTTTATTGTTTGCTATATTTTCAAATCAAGGCTAGTTTTTGTGGTCCTGAATGACTCAGGCTACTGGACGATAGAAGGTGGATACTTTTCCCCCCCCTAAATAATAGAGAAAAATCATTATTACTTTTTATAATAAAGTTACATTGCAGCAGTGATATTCACAAGCCAATTAGTTGTGCAATACATCAGGGCTTACCTGAAAAGTGATAGTGTATACAGAACGTAATAGAGTCCAAGATTTATTAATACCAGTGTTAATGCTAATGGAACATTATTATTACTCCATAGGCAGTTTTCGGGACACAGCGTTTGTCTTTTTTTTTTTTTTTTTTTTTTTTATTATTTTATTTTATTTATTTATTTATTTTTATGTATTTATTTATGCAAGTTTCAAAATATTTTACACATTCGCAAACACAGCGTTTGTCTTTTAACGTTTTAATTATTCTTCGTCTCCGTCGGAGAAGGTGTTTGTATGTGCAGTTGTTTTTTTTTCCCCCCTTCAGCTTCCAAGGCTTCTTTGAGAGAGGGAAATGGCCCATTGTTTTAGAGGGGAAGTGCCACTGGCGGTTGTCCAGGAAATGGTCAGACAGCCATCACTGTGTGACTGGCTGGGATTTGGAGTTGTAGGCCAAAAGCCTGGCACTGACGCTGAAAATAGCTAAGACAATGGCATTTTAGGTGGCTGTAATCATAGAGGCCTTGTGGGTTTGTTTTTTTTTTTGTATGTTTATCAAATACTGTTCACGGAGACTTGACATCTTACAACCGTTACAAATAATGAACTCTTGTCTTCACAGATGTGACTCTGAAGGTTCACCTGAGCGATGCCAGCACTCACCAGCCCCTGGTTGGAGCCACCGTACAGCTTTTTGCCAATCGTACTTCTTTAACAACTGAAACCTCATCAGCCGACGGCAACATTTACCTGCGTTTTCCCTATCGCCTTGGGACGCCGCTTGTTGTCACCGCAACTAAACAGGGATATGTGCCTAACTCTGTGCCCTGGACTCCCTCCAGATTACCTGGTAGGTGTGTGTGTGTGTGTGTGTGTGTGTGTGTGTGTGTGTGTGTGTGTGTGTGTGTGTGTGTGTGTGTGTGTGTGTGTGTGTGAGTGAGTGAGTGAGTGAGAGCGAGAACTCGTGCATATATTTTGAGAAGTAACCAGATTAACAAGAACAGTGTCTCACTAAACTGTGGCATTAACAGATTATTGTTTTCATGTTTTATGTTTTTTATGTGTGTGAAGAAAAAAAGTACATTTTTTGTGCCAGGTGTGTGAGCTAATGAGTGGAGTGCTCCATTACTAATTTATAGCTTTAGATGCCAAAACCCAGCAAGGGGGCTGCTTAAGCTTCCCTTTCACTAACACACACTCACGCAAAATACCTCCCAGGAGCCTGGAGTGTGTGTGTGTGTGTAGGAAGGGGGTTATTATGAGCCAACGGAACGGCGGCCAATTGGATTATCACGCTTACCAGCTCTGAACAATGTGCGAGTGAGGGGAAAAAAGGAAGGAAGAGCAAAGAAGTGCAGTTTGCTGGGTCAGGCTGTGGTCCTGCACAGCAGACAGGATGAAAGCAGGACTATTAAAAATGCATAAAGATGATTTAATGACTTGTGTTTCAGAGTGATTAGTAAAGTGGTAGATTAGAGCTTGTTTCTAATCTCATAGTGAAGTTATTCCTATACACTGTGTGTGTGTTTTTATTTCTCCTCTAGTATTTTCATCCATCAGCCTGGACCTGCTGCCAGAAAGAGCTGCAACTCTGATGGTGTACGAAGATGTTGTTGAGATTGTTCCAGGATTACAAGGTGAACACACTGTCTGTGTGTGTGTGTGTGTGTGTGTGTGTGTGTGTGTGTGTGTACAGTTTATTGTTTTTAAAGAAAATCAGACTTTTAAATAGAATTATTTCATTGAAATAGAAAGATTATAACATTTTGGTCCATCACACCTTGGGCAGACATATTGGCACTATCTCTGCGCACACACACATACATAGGAAATGACTCAGTCATAATGTTTATAAGGCCTCGGTCACACTGGTGACCGGTCACAGACTCCATGGCAACTACAGGTCACTCTCGGAAACTGTATTCCCAAACCTGCTGCCAAGTGGTTCTTGGTATTACTGTGTGGCTGCACCACCTTGTTATTGCATTTAGAGTCCAACCGGCAGGTGGATATCATCACCTGATATTTTCTGTATCCGCATTTGTCATGACTAATAAATAGAAATTTTAAAAATACAAAAAAAACTAAAGAAGAAACATCACTCAACCAAGCATTATTCTTTGTGTTACATAGTTGCTCCGTTAGAGGAAACACTGCAATTTCCCTGTTAGCAACACATAAAGCTGCGTCCCTACTGGAAGCGATTCACGCTTTGTGCATTACTTTGAAGCTGAACGCTATTTGCTTGTGGGCGTTCCAGGCTCTGGTTCCCTCTAAACTTATTTACTATTAGTAGGTGAGGTGAGGAAGACGGGACAAAAGATACACTGTGTAAGAGAGCCAGAGTTTAATAATTAATAATGACTAAATAACAGTAGTGGTGTTTAAACACGCAGAAAGTAAAAAAAAGAGGAGTGAAGAAGAAATACTTAGTGCATCATGGGAAATCCCCAGCAGCCTAGACCTACTGCAACATAACTAAGGGAGCATTCAAGGTCACCTGATCCAGCCCTAAATATAAGCCTTATGAAAAAGGAAACTTTTAAGCTTTACCCTAAAAGTAGAGAGGGTGTCTGTCACCAGAATCCAAACTGGGAGCCTGAAAGCTGAAGGCTCTGCCTCCCATTCTACTTTTAAGTACCCTGGGAACCACAAGTAAGACTGCAGTCTGAGAGGGATGTGCTCTGTTAGGATAATTAGGTACTGTGAGATCTTTAAGATATGATCAGGCCTGATTATTCAAGATTTTATTTGTGAGGAGAAGGATCTTCAATTTGATTAAGGGAGCCAATGAAGAGAAGCCAATATGGGATAAATGTGCTCTTTGTTTCTAGTCCCTGTCAGTACTCTCACTGATACCTAGGACATCCTGATAATAATATAGTCCAGCCTAGAAGTAATAAATGCATGATATTTTCAGTATGACTGGGAGACAGGATGTTTCTAAATTTAGAGATATTCCCCAAATGCATGAAAGCAGTCCTACATATTTGTTTAATGTCGTCACTGAACTACATACCCTGGTCAAAAATGACTCTTAAGATTCCTCATAGTGTTACTGAAGGCTAAGATCATACCAGCCAGAGTAAGTATCTAGGACAGAGTACAATAACCTCAGTGTTTGAGTATTTGTAAGAGAACTCAAGTTGGGATGAAAGTCATATTTTGTCATTTTTGTCATTGGCGACAAGTGTTTGTTTTTTTTAAAACACAATTAATACACTCCTAATAAAAAATGCTATCTTATATTAAATGGCCTGTTATCAGGAAAATATCTAATACCTGATATAAAGAAAACACACCATATAGACATAAATCACAAGCGTGTCTTTGTTATTCCGCTTCTTTGTTTGGGTGTAATTACATTAGATAAGGCTTTTTCATTCAGGCAAATCAATTTGGTCTCTTTGTCTGTTGACTCTTTTGTGTGTCTCTGGCCAATAGGGGAGTAATTTAACTTGTCAGCTGTGTTGTCTGACTAAAATAAATTTCTCACATAAATATACAGGCTCCATTAACATATGAACCTCTTGAATACACACTGCCCGTAGCACGTGCCTGAGCCGGGCACAGTCCAGCCCCCTGTCCTGCACAGTCTTTCATGATGCTGTGAACTTGGACACCCAGGGGAGTGATGAACCCGGGTGTGTGGCAGAGGGAGGGATAATAAAAGAGGGGGAAAGGAGAAGAGGAGGAGGAAGGGAATGTGGTATGCATTGGGAAGTTGTGGGCGGAGAGAGTGGGAGAGAAGGGGGGGATGGGCCGAGCAGTGTCCAACAGAAGGAGGAACAGATGAGGTGAGAAAAAAGTGGAGGGAAAAACACAAAAAGAGTCAAGGAAGGGGGCACACAAAGAACAGCAACAGGCTCATTTCCTCTCTGAAAAACAGAACCGCAGACAGGAAATAACATTCACACCTGAATTTTTAGGACGAGCTTTAGTCTGAAATGTGAAAGTGTCGCTCATACTGCACGCCCAAAAATCATGTCGAGCACAAGGAGAAACCCAAACACAGCGAACACTCGTGTACAGCTTGATCCATGTCTCACTGCTCAAGAATGTGCACTCAGCACAGTTGGACCACAATGACATCACCTTGCTGAATCCCACTACATGCTTTTTGTTTTTCAGTTTATTGTTTCTAATCTATAATTTGTTGATTTGTTGAAACTAGATGCCAGGCAGCCATGATGACAAATCAAAAAGAAACAATTCATTGCAAAATATCAGAAAAGAGAATCACGTTGGCCAGGAGAGAAAGTCGACCAGGGCGTTATTGATCTAGAGCTGCCTCCATTAAGCTTGATTTGATGTCTGAATTTATAAGAAGGCACTAGGAGTATAAAGCTGCCTTGTAAAACATGTTCAAACAAACATCAGTGTGCATGATGGACTCTTGAGGTCAGGTGATTTCAAGGTTTTAAGCTCACATTGCTCCATAGTGTTTAATAGAGAGACTGAATATATCCTATACCTTATATATTCTATACTTATACGCTATATACTAACTGAATTAATTGTCATTGTCTTGTATAAATTTAATGAATTCCGTGGAATTTTAGATGTCATTCCCACTTTCTCCACATTATTATTATTATTGTTACTATTATTATTATTTTATGTTAAAGTCTGTGTCAATTATCCAACTAAAATACTCAGACGGATTTCAATAATATTTTAAATGGCAACTCAGTTTCATTTTCTGTGTCACAGGTTTAAGAGTCCAGCCCAGGGTTAGTTTCCTGCACAGAGCTCTCAGTCTTCCTCCCAACACATCGTACGCCAACCTGACCGCGCTGCTCACCGTGGCAACCTCCCCCTCACACATCCAGCACTTTCCCCACCTGGAGATGCTCAGTGGCAACGGCACAGGTAAAGGTTAGACTGACGGGTCAGAGCATATAGTTAAAGACACCTTCATAGAAACGGGACAGAGGAAAAATGTGCTGAGAGAGGGTGAGAAAGACACTACCCTCTCTATCTGACCTCCTGAAACACAATAACCCGTGTGTGTGTGTGCGTGTGTGTGTGTGTTTTCTCTCTGCTCTAACACAGCCCGCGTGCCCACACGCTTTCAGGCACTCTTATCCACATCTTGACATTGCATGGACTACACTGGCCTATAATACGAGTGATGACAAACATGTTCATCAATATGTGCAAACAAGGCTTATTTTTTTAACATAATACAAAAATATGGATAATTAAAAATGGTCTTATCATAACATCCAGAAGACAGACTCTGGCAATGTTTTTGTTCACAACACAGCCAGAAAAATGATAAACAACGATCTCATAAATGTATTTGTTTATAAAAAAATATGAGCTGATACATCAACATCATAATCCTTAAAACCATGCAACAGACTCGTACGTTTTTTTGTGTGTCCCCTTTTTTTTTTTCTCATGTGACTTGAATACCACTTCAAAGCTGTCTCCCCCGACAGAGCGTACCTTCTTCCTCGAGGCGGCTTTGTGACACTTTCCATCCTCAGTCTTCAAGTTTTTTTCCGCCCTCCACCCCGTTTCCTTCTTTCCTGTCTTTCGCTTGTTTTCTTTCCTGTCTGTCTTCCTCTGACAGCCCTCCTTTATCTGAGCTGTTTTACGTTACCTCCCCCGCTGTCTGCTCCTTTCTCCGCTTCCCCTCCTGTGCACCTTACTCCCGCTCCCTTTCCTTTTCCCTGCATTTTTCTCTCTCACGTCCTCGTGTTTGCACTCTCACAGGCACGGAGAAGACGTTCGAGTTGACTCCTGTCGCAGCCATCTCTGTTCACCTGTTGGCCGGCGATGGAGTGGAGCTGCAGGTGACTGGGCCAATCACCTTCTCTGTGCCCCTCCCGCCTGACAGTGGCCTGAAGGAAAATGATCACCTCCCTACTTGGAGATTTGACCCGCGCTTAGGTATGTATTAACAGAAACTCACACGTAAGCTTTTCTGACTTTCTACATTTAAGTTCAGGAAGTTTTTAACTCTGAAGGCTTTACTTCTGTTTATATGAGACCTGCAATTATTTGTGAAAAGAGCACATTACAAGCACTAACACAAACCACGTGCATGCTCACATGGTGCAGCCAGGTCATAATTTGTGGCTGTGTATCAGAGCGATGAATAGAATTATTCATACGATCATAAAAATTGCCAACATACAGCTACACATTAATCTCTTCACATCACAAGTTTGGACTGTGGATCCATAATCTGCCCGTGCTCAGCTAAATCTTGAACTGAACAATAGCTAAAAGCCCTGCGGTGTTGGCTCATGCAGCAGAGACATTTCAAATCTCTCTCGGCGCTCTGATTTACTCCTGCGATCTTAAATCTTTGTTGTCAGTCGTCCTGCACTGTGACACACCCAGTTCCTCTCAGAGAGGCTCCACTTAAAGACAGTGATTCGATCATCAGTTGACTCAGACGTGTCTGCACTACAAAACCTCCTTCTGCATGAACATTAGTGTCTCACCAGACCCACTGCTTCCTCGCATCAGCAGGAAAAAGCTCTGTTAGGACCCACTGGAATTATTTGGGGAAAAGCTGTAAACACACATCATAAGATTGACATACCACCTATTAATCAGAAGACTAGTGTATTAGCAAATGTTATGTAGACATTCATGAAATTATCATTTTGAAGGTGCACTTCTGTTTAATATTAACTCTCCTTTAAGCTCTGTTTTCTGAGGACAGCGTTGGTTTTCAGCTGTTAAATGTGTCAGTTTGTTCTCCACCTAATTATATTATCACTGTTGTTTGTTGCTGTGCTTGTAGCAGTCTGCTATGGCTGGAAAAAGGATTGATTAAAGCAGCAAGGGTGGGAAAACAAAGTCATAAATTTCCAGTCCTGAAAAACAAAATCGTGAACTGAAAGATACTGAAACTTGTGGAGTTGAGGGGAACTCCTGGCTGGGCATATTTCTTGGTTAATTCATCACTATTACTGATATCTCACAATTGGATTAAAATCCTAAAAATGTCGTACTTCCCACGTGTCATGATATGTGTACTACATTCATGCTACAGTCATTTCACAATAAACATTTTAGAGCTCTGATTTATTTGGCCAAACAGTGTCTAAAGATTGCTACTAGAAGTGTTTAGTGAGCTCTAGATGGGCAGATGAATGGATAGAAAGAAAATAAAACATTTGAATGGCAAGTATTTTGAATTTCTCCTTCATTAGTTCAACGTTATTCCCTGTCTGTGCTGTGCAGTTTTCATCTGAACTGTAATCGTACGTCAGAGTGTTACATTGATTAAAAAACAGATCCACATTGGCTCCTGTGATAGTTTCAGGATCTCAGGAGTCTGTTTTAAAGCGCCTAAAGTATCAACATGCAGGGCTTATAAAAAGGGCTTTCATTAAAGCTGAATGAACACACACACACTTGTATCCTCCTCACAGCCTGTAGCTGCGAGTATTTCAACAACAAGAAGCCGTTCCCGGACCCCTCTCCAGGCTACATCTCATGTTCCTTAGCAACCCTCCAAATAAGTAACACAACAGACCGGCCCATCTCCTGATTGAGTTTCTTCACTGAGCATTTAGTGGGTGAAATGTGTGTGAGTGTTAAACTGAAGATAATAAACAGACAAAAAGAAGTTTGAAATCCATCTGGTGCCTGCGGTGGAAGACTTCAGGCTGAGGATAGCAGCCTCACAAAGACGCTAGTATTGTTTATGAAGTGCTCGCATGGAGGAGGCATGAACACAGAGAGAGGGAAACCTGTTTCACTTGTGCAACTGGCAACATGTCATGTATTGTTTGATGTCAAGCAGACATGGGGAGGACTGATGTCATACACAAACAGATCATGTTCACCTGGGTGTGCGAGTCGGGAGTCTGACGATGCAAATAAGCGCCGCTCGCTCAGATCAGCCGACGACTCTCTGCGGCTGGCCGTGTTGGCTTTGTGTGAATGGGCGAGAAGCAGAAGTAATATATGGGCTGTATTGACTTTATAAATGTTTGCCTTGCGTCTGAGTAGCTGCCCTGCTGTCTGTCAGTGCTGTATTGTACCGAAGCGTGGGAACAGGTCCGTCGTTTGTAGCTATGAAACAGGTCAGCCACACAGAGAGGACTCCCCTGTGGAAAGGATTCAGAGAGGGACCTGAGTGAATCTGGGCAGGGCTGGGCACAGTGGTGTGTGTGTGATCGTGTGTGTGGTGCTGAGTCACACAGCCTCGCTCTCATTTCTCTTCTGTTTCTTGTGCCTGTTCCCTTATCTCTCTTTCCACTCCTCCTGTTTATCCCCTCGTTTCCTCTGCTTGTGATGTTTCCCCCCGTCAGCATCTCTTGTATATTTGCCTTTCCTCTTTGAATATCCTCTTTGCCCTTTTGTTTCCTCCTTTTAAACAACATGATGCATATTCCTGACCACTTGATGTTATATAACTTTGTATAAACATAGAAACAAAGTAGGTCTCACCGCGTTAGCCCTGAGAGCCCGAGGATCGGAAGTGTAAAGGCACAACACAGTGTTTTCCTCGTGAAGCAGATTTACTGGGAGCCAATCAGTCAATGCCTCTAGCTTTGTAGTGGTTTTCCATTCTGGCTATGCGGAGAGCCGCTATTGTACTCAGTGTACACTGCTCATAGGGTAACACTGTTATCTACATGTTGCCTCCTTGTGGGAGAGTTAAGTACTACCAAAACACTGCCGTCTCTAGAACAGGTCAGGGCAGACGTTTGAGTCGTTAATCAGAGTATCTGCAGCTTTGGGGAGGGCAAAGAAAGTCACAAGTCAGTAGAAGACATTAAGCTGTGCGTATAGGTGGCACTTCAAACTATTATTTTGAATCTGTGCCACCAGACACATACACTGCTAACTAGACAGTTCATTATAAAGCTTCATCACCAAATGTTGATTTTGGTCAAAGAAGAGGTGTGTTTGGTCAACTTTTAGCCGTTCCCTTTAGCATCACCACAGTGCACAGGTGTCGAACTCCAGGCCTCGAGGGCCGGTGTCCTGCAAGTTTTAGATGTGTCCTTGATCCAATACACAGTACTCTTTTAATCCCAGTCTTCAGCTTCAGCTCTGCCACCTCCAGCTCCACCTGCTGCCTTTTCTGCCAGTGTCACCGTGTCCAAACCATACATCAGGGGTGGGCAACTCCAGGCCTTGAGGGTCGGTGTCCTGCAGGTTTTAGATCTCACCCTGGGTCAACACACCTGAATCACATGATTAGTTCATTAGCAGGCCTCTGGAGAACTTCAGGACATGTTGAGGAGGTCATTTAGCCACGGTAATCAGCTGTGTTGGATCAAGGACATATCTAAAACCTGCAGGACACCGGCCCTCGAGGCCTGGAGTTGCCCACCCCTGCCCTACATTATAGGTCTCACTACCAACTTGTAAACCTTTTACTCTTATGTTTGAACAAATATTTCAGAGTGAAATACTGTAATTAAATCGACTGGTTAATCCAAACGGCTATCATTTGGCTAAGATCTTGACCATAAATAATTTACTCCTAACACATTAAGAGATAAGCTGTCTTAACTCCATCCAGCCCCATCTTTACATAATTAGGGGAGGCAGGTGAGCAGTTGCTGCAGCCAGTCCTCACAGAGTAATCTTTACAAATTTGTTTCCACATACTGTGATTTTTGTGTGTCTGTAGGTATCTGGATAAAGAGCAGCTGGGCTCAGGTGCAGAGGGAGGGAAACCAGCTCAGTCTAACCTACATTGTTCCTCAGCTGGGGTATTGGGTGGCCGCCATGTCGTCTCTACACACCGGTAAGAAAATCCATAGACACAAATTAAATTTACTTCACAAAACACATATTTTTGTTCTGTCATTTCTGTGGTTTACTTGACTGCAGACTTCCACCAAACAGCTTTTTCTCTGGTGCTTCAACACATGTCTTTGTAACAGGTCCAATGGTTGCAAAGGACATCAGCACGTACCACACTGTGTTTCTGTTGGCCATACTGGGAGGCATGGCTCTCATCCTGCTCTGTCTGCTCTGCCTCCTGCTGTACTACTGCAGGTGTGTGAAACACTTTGCCTTTACACAGACTATAGCAGGAGTTTCCAGATTAGTATCTAAATTAGTGAAGATGATGTCAGCTAGAACATGTGTACTGCTGCTTGGGAGTTTTTGTCTCCGTTATTGTTCCAAAATTTACCTTAGCAGGCCGACAGGACAGCTTGGGCTTATCTCATCTCAAGAGCTGGAGTGTTTGTATGCCACATTTAACTGAACATTAACAATACTTCTTTTGAATACATTCCTTTTTTATTGAATCCAGCACCATCTGTCATCCTTCTGTCTGCCTAGGTTTACACATTTATTATTTCTTCAGTTGTGATAACAGTACCAGAAAACAAAGCCCTGTACTAATAAAAGTTCTCCAGAGTAAGTCACATGGCAGTAATATAATTTTTATGTTGATCAAATGTAAACAATCTGGACCCGGGCAGCTGCGCTACACAGCAAATATAAAACCCTCACAAATGCTCTTGTCCAGTCTCAACTTGTTCCAACAAAAAGTCAGGGATGTATTTTTCACCATTAGAAACATTTGTGTGTAATTATTCCGATTTTAAAGATTAAACGTGCTCTTTGTCTGTGTTCACCCAGACGTCGATGTTTAAAGCCACGAGGGTCTCACCGCAAGCTCACGCTGTCCTCTGGACTGGACAGCAGTAAGAGGGACCAAGCCACGTCCATGTCTCACCTTAACCTCATCAGCAATGAGGTGTGTTTGCTCAGTGATCAGATGGCACAGTTTAAGGAGTTTGCACATTAATGACTGTTTAAAGGTGTTGGAAATAGAAAACACACCAAAGTCGTTTACTAAATATTCAATATTTTGGATGTTCTCTAAAGGACGCATTGCATAGCCAGGCTTTCTTTGCATTTGCTGTCTTTGTACACCCAGGCTTTCTACTTCAGGATCAGTCTGTGCTACATTAAAACAGGGTGTCTGATACATTATTTCACTCTTATTCTGCACAAAAAGACTGATTGTGTGTAGCCTACCTCAGCTGGACACACTATTTATTTATTTAATGTATTAGGAAAAACTGCTAAAATTACTCTTTAGTTAATTAGTAAATATATTTATTTAACCACTCTGTTAACTCTGGTTATTTCTAATGTGAAATAGCTGCAGGTTAGAGCGCCAAACCTTAAACTGATTCTGTCTAATAGCCTTATAAAATGAGGAAATTGCATTACATTAATCATGACATTACATCATATTAGGTTAACATGCGCTGTTTCCTCGGGATAAATAACCTACAAATAACTTGTATTCTGTTACCTGTAGTTCAGCAGTGTTAAACTAACTATTATACCTTCATTAATTACTGTGGGAATGCGTGACTCAACAGTTTGCATATATACAGTGGTGTATAAAGTGTTTGCCCCCTGCATATTTGCCAGTGTTTCAGATCATCACACAATTTTTTTAGAATTAGACAAAGAGAACCCGAGTAAAATGCAGTTTTTTAAATGATGATTTCATTGATTAAGGCAGAAAATGTATCCAAACCTGTCTGGTCCTGTGTGAAAAAGTAATTGTCCTTGTAGTTAAATCATAAATTCACTGTGATTTTGAAAGCTGAGTTCAGTTTCAATAAAAAGCCTGATTACTGGAAGACCTGTTGAATTAAGAAATCGCTCAAATAGAACCTGACAAAGTGAAGCAGGCTAAACGATTTCAAAATGTAACACATTACGGTACGATTTAAAGAAACAGATGAGAAACAACACTGACACTGGCCCAACTAGTTATTAGGTTTTGGGGGCAATCACTTCTTGGACTTTTTTCCCACTTCATAATCAACTCCTTCACTTAGAAACTGCATTTTGTGTTTACTTGTGTCATCTTTGTCTAATATTTAAATTTGTTTGATGATCTGAAACATTTAAGTGTGCCAAACACACAAAAAAGGGAAATCAGGGAGGGGGTAAACACTTTTTCACACCTTTATAGAGCATAGAATCTACATCATCTTATCATTTTTACAGCTTGTCGATGGAGGGAAAGGCAGTAATATGTGGCCCATGAAAAAGAGGGGGAAAAAAGACCTTGGTACCTGGTTCAGCACATGTTGCTATGGGGATTTAGATGGGTAAAAAGTGAAAGCTCTGGCTTTAGGCTCAACATACCTGACTTGCTCATAGCTTGCCCCTAGGAAGGAAAACGTGTATCGATGCTAACCTGTGCTCCTTAAGTGCACTGCATGGTTGTTTGTTGGTCCTGTGCAGAGCTTTGCTGCGGAGATCATTGTGCTGTAGCTGCGTTTGTGTGGTTGGTCCTTTAACTTGGCCCCTGGAGCAGAGAAGACAGAAGTCATAATAACAAAGAACTTCTTTGTAATAAAGTGAACCTGAGTGTTTCAAAATGTTAAAAATTGTCAGCTGCAGCCATGTTTATGCTTTTCCCCTCATTTTGATTTTTCAACCAATCAAAAGGCTGTTTTTATGGATAACAACACACCTCCTTCACCCTTCTTAACACAAAAGAACACCAAGATGGGACCAAAAACATGAATTACTCACACTATAGCACTCTACGTGTTTGAAATTAAACTACAGTGTTTGTTATGGTTTGCTTCATGTGATGGTATTTAAAAACATTCTCACACCTGAATTTTGTTGTTGCCTTCAGGTGCAGCTGGAGCTTGTTTCCACGGGGACTGAGCCTGACATGACCACTCCGATGCTCAAGCCTTCCTCATATGAGCACCAAGACAATCAACGTCAACACAGCCTTATCCATCAAAACAAACACAGCCGCTCCTCTCTCGGCAACAACAGCCACCACGGATCATCTCTGGGCAATCTGACGCCTCGCAGCCGAGACTACCGACAGTCTGTGGAGACGTTTCAACTGAGGGCTGCTCTATCATCAGGGACAGAGAGGGGCTACCGTCAATCATACACCTCCTTCTGTTCATCTAGCAACCAGATTTCAGAGGCGTTGTCATCCACTAATCATGGTCAAGTGTCAGCTACACAGCTTAGCAGTGTTGGGATTATTGATTGCATCTCCCCTTCATCTCCTCCGCACTCCCCCAGCAGAGGGGAGGGAGGTGAGTGCAGGGCTGCTGACCACCTTCTGTCCCGGTCTGTGGACCACCTGGAGCGGCCCAGTCCCCAGTTGCTCTCCCGGCCAGGCCAGCTGCTCTGCTGCGGCTCTGTAGATCTGCTGAGTGGAGGGGAAGGCTACTCAAGAGTGCGACCCACACTTGTAATCCCAGCACACTACATGCGGCTGCCTGGGGAGCACCCTCTGTCTGGTCAGGCACTCCTGCTGCAGACTGACCAGCAGAGTGACTTAGAGACCATCCAGGCTGAGCTCAATGCCTCACATTCCCAGCAGCCCCTGGGGCAAACCCCCACTGACTGCGACCCAGGTCCAAAAAAGCAGGGTAAAGGCGAGGGTATCTCAGGCCTGTCAGAGTCTCTGTCTATTCCAGGAGCTCTCGGGGAGTCGGGTCTTGTGGAAATAAACAGCGAGGACACCTTGCTGGCTGAAAAGACTTTAATGGAGCTGAGAGGAGGGAAGCCTCTGCCTCACCCACGAGCCTGGTTTGTCTCCCTGGATGGACGCTCCAATGCTCACATTCGCCACTCCTACATCGATCTCCAGCGGGCAGGGTGCCACAACAACAACAACAGCACACCAGGTGCAGGAGGTCAGCAAGGTAGCAGCCGCCAAGGGAGGCATGGCAGTTGTAACGATGCCAGTCTGGACTCGGGTGTGGACCTGAACGAGCCGAGAGCGGGGCGCAGGGGGAGAGATGCTGAGCAGGAGGAAAGGGGGATTGAGAAAGACAGATCAAAGGGGGCGACGCCAGCCTCGGCCTACACTCAGCTGGTGTTTGTGGATGATCTGAACGTGGGAGGCTGTGAGGAGGAGAAGTGCACCCACAAGGGCAGCAAATCTGGACCTGTCTTGTCAGACAAAGGAGAGAGTAACAGAGTGGATCAGGGGCAGGGGGATGCAGTGGGTAAAACAGCTGAGGGAGTACAAATACAGGAGGAGCCACCCTCACTTTCCTCTGCATCCCCTACTTCTCCTCCACCCCTGCCAACTCCAGAGGGAGTGACTTTCAGGACTGATCATGCGCTGCTGTCAGTGTCTCCGGATGAGGACGCAGCACACGATGATGCAGAAGAGGAGAAGAAAAGCCCCTGGCAAAGGAGGGAGGAGCGACCCCTGCTGGCCTTCAACCTCAAATGATTCACAGATGACAAAGGAAAGATTCACATTTTTCAAGTCTGTTTGAAGTAGAACGCCAGTTTAAGGCTTTTTTTAGTTGCCATGCTGTTTTAAAAAATAAAAATCAGCGTTAATTAAACAATCTCTTTCCCCTTCTGGGAAAAATGAATCAAAGTTAACAAGATGTTGAGCAAAGTTAAGTAAGGTTTAATCAATAAAATCTCAGTGAAAACTGATCTTCAAGTTGAAATGAGAAGCACGCTAAATATTTAACATTTCAGACATGGGAGAGAGTCTCAGTATGCGTGCCATAAAGCAACGATAAAAAAGCATAACCACACTGCACAGCATTGCCGCTAAAAACTGGATTTGTGTGTTGCCGAGAGAGCTGTACCCCACCCCTCCAACTCATGCTCAAAGAATGAGGTGTCCTGATCCAAGCAGAAGTGGTGTTGTTGAGGTTAAAGTGTCATCGTGTTCTTATTATTGCTGTTTTGAGCATTTTCTAGTGAGCTAGGCAACTCACAAAGTCACATTAGAGGCATGCTCAGTGGTAATCCTGTCCACTAATGTGGCTGAATGCATCCATTCTGGGGAGTGCAACTGTGATTTATTTCCTCCACTTTTCAATACACTTCACTTTCAGAGGCAGCATCTTTTCAGGCACTATGTGGAGAAGGAAAGGTACTAGGAGGAGGAAAAATGATCAGGAAACACAAGTGCATGTCGGTTCTGCTTTGAAACAGACTTGGAAGAGTGTAAATCTGCCCGTTAACCACAACTCCTCCTCTGCTCAGACCACAACATGAAGGATATATGTGTTTAAATTGAAGCCGTTTGTTCTTAATATAGCACTGAATCAATACTTTAGCACTGGGAGCCCATCTGGTTGAGAAATGAACACTTCTGCTGGACTCTTAATGACCACTGTTGTACTTCACTTTTCATGAAACACTACATAAACAGACCACTCGTCAGGCGTGGCGAACACATTGCCTGAGGGGAGACATAAAGACGCTGGAGGCACGAAATTAGGATATTTTATGCACAACAAATATATGCCTTTTTAATAAATAGCCTTGCAAGCATAAATGAACTGTAGTAGAAGCAGTCGATGGGTGGTTCATGGAAAATCCGAGACTACAAAAAACTTTCTTTCTTGAGCCATATTGTCCTCAGTCCATTAGCTTAATCTAGTAACATGCAGCAACGCTCGTTTGAAGGTTATAACCCCGGTTTGTTCACACTGACTGATGTCTGAGATTATGAAACATCTGTGCAAAACGGGGCAGCCGTGTTCGAGGGATTTACTTTGAACGGTTGGTGGTATGTTGCTAGAGTTTAATCTAGCCCATCAGAAGGCTTTGTGGGAGATAAGGTTTCTGGACTGAGGAGGTTTAACCACTATCTGCTCTGTAGCATAATCAGATAATGTGACACACCGCTATGCTGGTGGGTAAGGATGTAATACCACTTCAAAGCCACCCAAATTAGTTGTGAGGGATATTGGTATGAAGGGTTTTGTAACTGTTGAACCACTGACTGGTGTATTTTTTATGTTTTGCTTTGAAGGCTATGCATAACTTTTATATGGCTGCTTGATGCCTTTTTTTGTAATTTTAATCATTATAATTTTAATTGCCAAACATGAAGTATTTTATCTGAGAATAGGCTATTTTTTTTTTCTTTCTTTGAAATATGTTAAGGGCTTTTCCTCCGTACCCACCTTAACGTTCAAGCTATAAAAGCAAACGCTCGATAACCTTTCACCTGAACTGCAAACTGTATTTGCTTGCTGTGTTTCACCTCCATTTGAACCACTCACCCACGATCCAAGTGCCTTTGAATAGCCTGACTCTACAGCAACTGATTACCTTATTTATTTCTCACCTCCTTTTGCCTTCGTCCGCCCTCCCCCTCCTTCCTACCTCAGCCCTTACTTTCTCTCCTGCTTGTGAAAGAAAGCATGCAGTAAACTTTCCTCAGCACTAGCCTATAACAAGCTACACTGCAGACATCTCAGAAAATGTCTACCAGCTGCTGCAATCGTAAAATCCTCTACAGTAATCAGCAAGAGTTCAGTCTCCCTCAGAGTAAGCAGTTAAAGATGTTTTGTTTTTTATGTGTGTGCGTGCGCGTGTGTGTGCGTGTGGGGCACTGGATATGTGAAACTACACTGCAGGTCGTTTCAGTGCATTTTCTTATTTTTGTGTTTTGTGGGTGAACGTTTGTCTGAAATGTGTTTTGCAGTGGCGGCTGAGGTGATGCTGACTGATCAACATGCATCCAGTCAAGGTTCACATAGACAAAGCAGCCATATTACAGAGTGTGTATAGTCTTTCCTTACCTCTGCCTTATCAAAATAATGTGTGTCTTTGTGTTATGAATGGCCTTTTCTCTTTTAGTTTCCCACACAGCAATCTCCCCTTTTAGGGTGGATGAGCAATACAGTATCTTTGAGTGTGTAAATCAGATGCTTGCATTATATTTGAAGCCTGTTATTCTGAATAAACAGCCAAACTGGAATTAACTGAGTGTGCATCTGTTTGCAAAATTAAACCTCTATATCTCTTTATACGCTAATCCAGATAGTAGTTAAAATGTATTCATATGGGCCACTTTATTGGGTACACCTTGCTAGAATCAGCTGGGAGCCCTTTTTGCTTTCGGGTGGCTGCATATCCATGATGGGAATCTCCGGTTACACCATTGTTTGACGATATGATCTTTGTATTAAGGTGCACAACGGCTTCCAAGAAGATGTCCCGCACACCTTTACACTACCAGCCTGAACCGTAGAATCAGGATGGCTCGATGCTTTTGTGGTGTTTACTCCAAATTATGTCATTACCATCAATGTTGCAGCAGAAATCAAGACTCGCTAGGCAACGTCTCCCAATCTTCTGTTGTTCAGTGTTGGACTGTATACTCACTTTTTTGTTTTTAGCTGACTGTGTGGTCTTCTGCTTCTGCATATCTTGGTCATAGTGAGTGGTTATTCGAGTTGCTATCAACTCAAAGCAATCTGGCTATGACCTCTGGCCTCTTCATCCAGAAAGCTGCCGCTCACTCAACCATTCTCGGTAAACTCTATAGAGATGGTTGTGTGGAGAAAAATCCTAGTAAATTGCCAGTTTTTTTAAGAAACTGTTAAATTGACCTGTCTAGACCAGCCTGTTTACACACAGGGTGGTTCTCGGTGTCAGATTCACTTAAATCACTTTTCTTCTCTATTCTGATGTTCGGCTTGAACTTGAACAGCAGGTCATCTTGATCATGCTTGCATTCCTAATTGCACCAAACCGTTGCCATTAGATATTTGCATTACAGAGTAGGTGTACCTAACAAAATCGCCGTTGAGCGTAAATTAATGTCCTTTCTGAGGGTAATTTTCACCATTTTTTTTTTTTTTAACAAATTTATTTGTAGTACTTATCATTATAAAGCTTGAGAACATACATCCTTATTTTCAGATATGTTTTTGTAGATATCTGACCTATCAGTTATACCTCCATGGTCCTGACTACAGCCTTCCATAAGGACACCAACAGTCCCAGACTCACTGAGGATGGTTTTCATTAACGGATTAATTAGATTAACTTAAGTAACTGATCGGGATCTGTGTGTTTTTATATGTATTTGATATAAGAAAACTGAATAATCCTAAATGATATCAAATCCCCGAAGTTGCTGTCTAAAACCTGCCTTATGCAGTGCAGAGTTGTTATATTTTTGTACATTTAAACAGGTATTTTTATTTAATTGTAACCTTTAGGCTTTTTGTTTCTTCTGCTACATCATCAGTTCTTTTCCAGGATGGTTTTGTTTACCTAATTTAAATGTGTTTAAAAATGTTGAAGTAGCAAAAAGTGCTACTTTGCACGTGTTTTTCTCATTGATAGTATGAATTTAGAACACACTTGCTGATAGTCCAGCAGATATCCCACTATCTAGTTTTAAAAAACTGACAATTTATTTTTACTTTGTATTTTCTTATTTAAAAAAATAATTTTAGATTTTTGTCTTTTTTTTTTATTACCTGTAATTTGTAATATGTATTTATTTTCCCTCTCAGTATCAGAAACAAGTGTCTAAAGTGTCTATAACATTTAAATGGCTATATGTTTGAAATAAGGTAAAAGTCTAGTTTGGGTACCACTTGGCTTCATGTTAAAGGCAGCAGCTCAGGTCTGAGTTTCCGCCTTTGGCCTCTAGGCGGCGCGATTTCCTTCGACATTTTCTTTGTTTTTTCCATCTCTCGCCCGCTCCCCGTTAGCTCTGTTAAACGGTGGCTGACTATATTTTTAAAACATTTTTATGATGGCGGAGGACAGTGAATCCGCAGCCAGTCAGCAGAGCCTGGAGCTGGACGACCAGGACACTTGCGGGATAGACGGAGACAACGAGGAGGAGAATGAGCATATGCAAGGGTGAGGGGTGGCCTGTCCGGTCGGCTCGGGGAAACGCAGTAACGTTATTCCAGGCAGCCTGCTTGTGAGCGGCTAAGGCAGTGAGCCTGCTACTATTAGCAGACAGCAAACACAGGCCGTCTTGAACTGTTTATAACGTTGTGACCTCTTTAAAGCTCTCCGACTGAATGACATGGCGGGCAACCATTAAGACAAACCGCTAGCTAGCTAACGTTAAGTAGCTGAGCTGTCATTCGTTGCTATGGTAGCTAACGTTAGCTCTGTGTGCGGGTCTAGCCAGCATCCATCCTCATCGTTTGTTTTCATGTCTGTAGCAGTCCAGGGGGAGAGCTGGGGGCCAAGAGGAAGAAGAAGAAGCAGAAGAGGAAGAAAGAGAAGCCAAGCTCGGGGGGAGCCAAGTCTGACTCTGCCTCGGACTCTCAGGAGATCAAGGTGTGATGGTGATGATGACCCAGTGAAAAGAGTGCACACACCCTTTTTTTAGGGCAGGGGATACAATACAAAACAAGGTTCTTTTAATATGCTGAAAATAAAAGAGGAGGGGTAAGAAAAGGGAAGGCAACAACCCAGAATTCAGCTTGTTTGCCGTCAATGTGTCATGGTCAGTAAGGTTTTTCCAGCCTTGGCATGCTCCCTGTTTGTATTCTGTAATGAGGTTCTAGAATGAGGTAGTTTATTTTGCTAAAAGGATATATCACAAACTTTTAGCCAGCTGTGAGATTTCTACATACTGCATGCTGCTTTAGAAAAATAAACAATAACTACATCCAGACTCTGATGTTCTGATCGGCTGAAGAAAGCAAATCAAGCTTAACTAAATGATTTAATGACAGGGACTGTCATATTTGGGTTTTTGCATTTATAATTTAAAGATCATTGACTTCATCAATCATTTATACAGTGACATGATTAATCTGGTTTCTCTTGCTCAGTGGGAGTATTGTGTCCAGGAAAAGACCTGTGTAAACATGACTATAAGACTGTTTATTTGCATGCCCTCTGATGTTGCCTCTCGTCTACATTTAGATTATTTAAAGCATCCAGTGTTTGGTTGAGTGATACAGACATTAAGTAATCTGTGTATGTGTGCCCGCTTTAAATCAGAACCCTGGGCTGCCCATCCAGAAGCTGCAGGACATCCAAAGAGCTATGGAGCTGCTTTCCTGCCAGGGTCCAGCAAAGAGTATAGATGAGGCAGCCAAGCACAAGTACCAGTTCTGGGATACTCAGCCTGTCCCAAAATTAAGTAAGTACTTAGTTAAATTCATTTAAATGAACTGCACTCCTGTTTAAATTGGTATTATTTCCTCTGTCAACAGAAATTATTTTTCTTTCTGCACCAGCGCCATCTGCTGGTTTTATCTCCTCAGTCTGCTGATTTAGGCCAGTATCTTAGAAACATGTCAGCTGCAATGTACAGTAGGGGTCCATGCATTCCCACTGGGCATGCTCAGCAGCATTAGATCAAGCTGTTTCCATAACAGCCATGACCCAATGAGTCAGGCCTTTGTGCAGCCACAGGCTGTGGGGGTCGACGCAGGACAAACAGCAGCAGATTTATATAAAGTCTGATGCCATCAGCGGTTTTGTGCATTGCTCACAGTTTAAGGACATGGAGTTTTATGAGGTCCCGTGGAAGTGTGGTGATTGGAAAACAGTTGCAAACCTTTGACAAAAGGCTGTGCTATTTTTGTAGATGAAGTTGTGACGAGTCACGGGCCAATTGAGGCTGACAAAGAGAACATCAGACAGGAGCCATATTCTTTACCTCAAGGCTTTATGTGGGACACTTTGGATCTCAGTAATGCAGATGTTGTAAGTGCAGTCTTTGTTCAAAATACACCAATGAGATTAATCAGATTAATCAAAACAGAATGATTTATTGTCACGCTCTTTTGCAGCTGAAGGAATTGTACACATTGTTAAATGAAAATTATGTGGAGGATGATGATAACATGTTCAGATTTGATTATTCTCCAAACTTTCTTAAATGGTAAGCTTCTTCATGTTTATCACATGATGCAGTACAGTAGCTTTAAATGTATGCGGTTATAATAAAAATATTTTTTTCCCCTCTCAGGGCTTTACGTCCACCGGGCTGGTTACCACAGTGGCATTGCGGAGTGAGAGTGTCTTCAAATAAGAAGCTCGTTGGCTTCATCAGTGCCATCCCTGCAGATATACGAGTCTATGATACGTGAGTGTTCATTACTTATTGTATGCATTTGAGAACAGCAGTGATGGGGAAAGTGTTTTATTCATTCAATCCATCCTTTTGTTTCTTTTCTTTTCTCGCTTGTGGCTCCAGGCTGAAGAGGATGGTAGAAATCAACTTCCTGTGTGTTCATAAGAAGCTGCGTTCAAAGCGCGTTGCTCCTGTGCTCATCAGAGAGATAACAAGGAGAGTGAACTTAGAAGGAATATTTCAGGCCGTATACACCGCCGGAGTTGTGCTGCCTAAACCCGTGTCTACATGCAGGTATGTTATTCACTAGTCACACATGCTGCACATGGGCAGCATGTTAAAATATATAAAACAAGGCACTCTCTTTTCATATAAAATTAAAATACCTTTATACTCGTGGCATGGTCATATTTAACTTAAAGCTCTGATGGGGGAAAATTGAGTCTACTCTGAATCTTTTCCACCAGTAAACCTCCACCAGTACTTTACTGGTCTAGTTTTCCACTCTTAACCATAGGTTTGCTATTGGTGGAACACCACTAGAAAGATTCAGCCATTCAGTGCCATGAGAATATAAGCATTTTAATTTTTTAATGAAACAGAGTGCCCTGGTGTTTGTTTGTTTTTTGATATGTTAGCTTATACGTATCTCTTCTAAAGAGCACATCTAGTGGAAGTGTTTTGAATTCAGGAAGCACTCCTTTTTTCTTTTTAATGTTGGTCTCCTGTTTTGTTTTTTTGTGTATTTTTTATCCCCAGGTACTGGCACCGCTCTTTGAACCCTAGAAAGCTTGTGGAAGTTAAATTTTCCCATCTGAGCAGAAACATGACCCTGCAAAGAACCATGAAACTCTACAGACTACCAGATGTAAACACTTACACTCATAAGTCCTGCATCTCGCTGTTCCTCTTGATAGCAGGAACTCTTAGAGATTTTCATTTTGCTCTCTCCACCCTGTGCAGAGCACCAAGACTCCAGGTCTGCGGCCGATGGAAAGGCGTGACGTCGGTCAGGTTACTGAACTGCTACAGAGATACTTGAGACGTTTCCAACTTGCTCCTTCTATGGGAGAGGAGGAGGTGGCTCACTGGTTCTTACCACAGGACAACATAATTGACACATATGTAGTAGAGGTGTGTGGATTCAGATTTGCAGCCTGATGTTGATGGCTCTTCTGCACTTAAAGTGACATTGTTCTTGTTTTTATTTCCCTCAGGGTGCTGGTGGCATTCTCACAGATTTCACTAGTTTCTACACTTTGCCCTCGACTGTGATGCATCACCCTCTCCATAGGAGCCTGAAGGCTGCTTACTCTTTTTACAACATTCATACACAAACCCCGCTACTGGACTTAATGAATGATGCACTGATCCTGGCCAAACTGGTAATCTTATTTTCTGCTTTTAAACACTTGCCAGTACCAAAGACAACAGCTGATGAGATCAGTGACATAAACATAAACGGCAACAAGAAGACGCACGTGTGAGGGGGAAAAAATGGCACAATACAGACCAGACTCATTATATAGAAGGATAGATATTTTATTTTATGAATACCAAGATGGTTTATGTACTTTCTTTTTTCTTTTTTTTTTACGCAAAGCCTTATAAATCATTGGGAGTCAGTGATGTTTGGTTAGATAGATGAGGAGTGAGAGTATGATCCAACATTTTACTTGTGCAGTAGAGGATAAAAGTGAGAGAGACTGACCCGGTCTGATCTTTATTTATTTGAGGCCAGAGCAGGGCTCTGTGCTGAGAACCAAGTTCCATGGTAGTTTTCTATTATCTCAAGTCATTTCCTCTAACATCAGCACTCAAGTTGATTCAGAGTTTCTGGTTCTAGATACAAGCACATCTGACCAGTCAAACTTTTTATTGTACCGGAAGCTGAGTGTCTGATTTTACAAACGAAGAGTAAACTGTAATATTAGAAAATATGAAGAGGCTACACACAATAGAGAATGCAGGTGACACAGCTGCTGCAGAAAAGTCAGGGGTGTGAGAGGAAAAACAAAGTTTAGCCTATTTTGATGGCAGAAAGAAAAGCTGACAAAAATGCCAGTTGTGTGAGTTAACAGACTTACTAATATCACAACTTTACTATTAAGAAACACGAGAATCTGATGGGTTATAATCAAGTAGTCCAGTGTTCAGATTTGCATATCGTGGTCTTGTTTTTTCTTTTGTCTTCTTTTGTTTTGTTTTTTTCAGCTGCACCCTCGATGGTGTTGAATGGTCTAAGAGCATGTAAAGAACAAACACAAAAACAGAATTCAAATGTAGACTTAGGCTACCTGCGACTGATATGAAGTCAAGTAGAAATGGGTGTCCAGATTATATTCATGATATTATTGATTAAAAAAACTCAAGAAATAAAATTGAACGAAATAAACTGTATTTATTACTAATAAAATGAATGATGAAGCTATTTTCACAAGTCTTGATCAGTCAGTAGGCGATATAACTGGAATATAACTCAGGTTAGGTTTGCAGCACAAGTTACTATGGCGATGTACCCCGAGAAGAAGTGAACCACTTTCATAGTGCAGAAAACCCAGGGGTAACCCCCAAGGTTACTGGGATAAGCTAAAATCCTGCTGCTTCGTAGTACGGGCCTGGTGTCAACCAGCTGGCAAGGCTACTCTGAGCTCTGCATACAAACGCAAACTGAGAGCAGGGTTTCTCCAGATACTTTTGATAATTTTCTTGCTGCTGTGTTAGTTATCATGGTGTTTGTTCTTTGTGTTTAACAGAAAGGTTTTGATGTGTTCAATGCCTTGGACCTAATGGAGAATAAGGTGTTTCTGGAGAAGCTCAAGTTTGGGATAGGAGATGGAAATCTGCAGTATTACCTCTACAACTGGAAATGTCCCCCTATGGACCCTGATAAGGTCAGTCTCAGGTGGTAATCACACACCAACTATTGGTCAGCATCCTGTGATAAGACTCCATGACAATTAGTGGAAAAAGTGGAAATAGTCTTTGGTTCAGATCTCAGTAGAGCTGCTTCTTGTGCCTGATTGTGCAAGCTTCACAGTCAAATAAGTCTATAGCTTTGAAGCAAATCCACAGAGGCCTGATAAGGAGAAATCATCCTCTGACATGATTAAGTATGCCTTAGATCATGGAAGCCTAGTTTTGATTGCAAAGATGTATCCTGGGAAAAAACACAGGACTTTTGGAACAATGTCCTTTTGACAAATTAGACCAAAGTGGAGTTTATCAGTGCAAACACCTCATACCAGCAGTCAAGCACGGAGGTAGAGGGTGATGATTTGCACTTGCTTTGCTAGCCTATGTCAGATCATAAAAAGTTTGATCTGTGTGTTTCAGGTTGGTCTGGTCCTTCAGTAGCAGCTCTCTTCACGGCAGCTGCATAAACTCGGGAGGCTCTCAGCGATCTCTGGAAATACCTTACCTGGACACGCAGGTGGCCCGAGCTAGACAATGAGAACTGCGACAGTAAATCCAACCTGGCGCCCGAGTGGAGCTTTCACTCGGCACTTGTATCATCAAAAACATTCTCAGTTCACCCGGAGGTGAAAACTCTTAAACCATCCAACATCCTGAATGTGAAGTCATGCTATGCCTGAGATACTCATACGACACAACGCTCCTGACATAAGCGCTCACGTTTAAAACACACACACACCGGTCTGACACTCGAGGATGCCTTGACATTGTGTATTCTGTTTTAAGTTCTTCTTCCTCAGTAGACACCAATGGACCGGCACGTCATTTAACTTTACTTACGTGGAACTATGTAAATGATAATCAACTAAGCAAGCAAGACCTGACATAATTAACAACTGTTGTAATTTTATTTATCCTGTCCATACAGTTACTGTTCCCAAACCCCTTTCTTCTCCTCCTCCTTCCTGCTCCTGCTGCACTTATTTTTGCTCCAGTTTCATATCAGTGCGGTCAGTCGAGCGTCTCTGCTGGCTGTTTTGGGCCTCAGTAGAATTAGAAATGCTGATCTTAACTTTTAAAATGACAAACTGCAAACACTGAGAGGGAGGAAAAAAGGATTCATCCCACTGGTGCATTGATATACATGTGCTTTGTTAAAGAGCATATGGTAGTTAATTGTACATTTAAAGGCAGATCATATTTATTTGTGTAGTGTGAGTTTGAGGGGTTTGGGAGGGCTGATCCAAAGTATTCTCCTCATGAGTAGCTTAGAAGTCACCGAGTTTGTTCAAAGTGTTTGGGGGTTTGTTTATTTTTTTTAATGAATGTATTGCAGAGACGAAGCACAATTACTCCGTTCTTAAACATACAAAATAAATGGGTCCTCGTTTCAAATCAGATGGGATTGCCCTAGAATCTGAACAGCCATGGTTTTTTTATGAAGGACGGGCGCAGTTTTCACCTTGTAAAACCGTTTCTAGAGCTGGCGTTTTTTAATACATTAAAACAACATGTTTGGTTGTACACTCTTTGTAGTAACAAACCCAAGCGTAGGGTTGTTTGCATGTCAGTGGTGTGCTGTCCAGTTAGTAAAGCTGTTCAGTTAGAAGTAATAGGAGCTGGTCTGGTCAGTGCATAAGCAGGGCAGTGAGAATGACGCCGGTGAACGTGGGGAAAAACTTCGATTTTATACAAAAAAAATTAAAGTTTCTGTTTAGAGCCAGGTTTAAAAAAAAAAAAAAAGAGGTTTATTTACTATGGAAGGACTCTGTTCAGCAGCGGTTAAAGCAAACAGGGCACATCTTCTGTTACTTTGGTCACTGCCACCCACAACAGTGGATAAACTGCTCTGTGCTTATTAAACAAAGGACTTGTTTAATCACGGGTGCAGTGGCATCAGCTTGAAGTGTCCTCTCCTCCAGATCCGCTTTCATTGACTTCTCTGGGTTTATTTTTTTTAATGATACTGTATTTTGTGTATGTTTGTTTTTTTTCTACATGTGTTGTGCAGCTAAGTGCGTGAAACGGTTGTGATATTTATAACTGTACCTTCTTTTTCTTTTCTTTTTTAATGTCTTACATCATTTCTTTCCTCCTTTTCAGTATTTAAAACAAACATGACTGTCAGATTTGTGATTTAAGAGCTGGATGAGGATCTTTGATAAAACTGTTTTATTTTTTTGTCTGTGGTGGAGCTGCTGGTTAATTTAAATGTTCTAGTTCCTTAATGTTCACGGGGCTCTGCGTAACTTGCAAGGTAAAGAGGCTGCTTTTTATTTTAATGACTTTATTGTTAATATTTGATGTACTTTTCTAATCATCCCTTTATAGATTAGCCAGAAGAGGATAAATATTTGTCCTGTTGGTGCTTCAGGGCTCAAAGATGTTGTTGTTCTTTTTAAAAATCACTTAAAGGTTGAATGACGTTATCTTCTACAAACGTGTTCCTGGCATTAATTTAACTGAGAGTGGGTCGCTGGGTCAAAGCTGTGTGCCTCATGGATGTTGCTGTGTCACAGATGTGTTGCTTGCAGCTGTCTGAATGAACTCTGAGCATGTCTGTTTCGCTGCTGCATTGATTTATAGCATCAATGTTTCTAGCCACGCCCTTTAGCGAGAACTCGGTCAGAAGTACCTGCCTTATTTAAAGGTTGTTTTTTTGTTTTGTTTTGTTTTTTTTAAGGTTTGGAGGTGGGGTGAGGGAGGGTGTACTTTTGAAATGTCATAAAGCTTTCTCTAACTGAAGAACAATATTTTTATTCGATTCCATTGTAAGCTGTGAAAAAGCTGAAGAACTTGTACCAGCATCATTTAGACATGACCCCATGCAAATAACAATCTGTTTCAACACACGTCGGCTATACCAGCATGGATATTTGATTGAATAAACTCACTTTAAAAAGGAACACGAGTCATGACTCCTTTGTGACGCACTGCAGGAAACACTGTTTCACAGCACATATTTTGAATTTAAGTATTTGTAATTCAGGCACCACAGTGGTTAGCACTATTTCCTCACAGCAAAAAGGTCCTCAGTTCAATTCCACCATCAGGCTGGGATCTTTTCTATTTATTAATACTAATTTTATTAGAAATAAGTAGTGGAGCTGATATTTTGTTTGGGATGTGTGGTGTTATGTCTGTGTCTGCAGAGGCAATGTCATTTCCTGCAAAGGATTAATAAAGGATCTTTCTATCGATGTTAATCTTTCCCCTCCAGCCATCGATTTTCTGCTTATCTGGATCACAGGAGCAGCAGTCTAAGCAGAGGCACTCAGACCTCCCTTCCCAGGAGGGCATCAAGACATTCCCAATTCAACCAAGTGATGTAATCTCCCAGTACCTTTGTCCATCTATAGATATTTACAGCAAACTAAACTTGGAAAATGATCATTAAGTTGGCTCATTTTTGCCTGCCTGAGGGCTAAAACTTCTGCTTACATTTCAACATGAATGTACTACTACTTTCTACTTAGTACCCGAGTAATCCAGCAGAACAGCTCCAAGATGGTGGTGGTGTAAAGGCAGCCCTCTCTATGATATAGAGGAAATATATTTCATTTGAGGGTAAAATATTACAAGCTCCATTTAAAACAAACAGCACTATCAAAATACCAGGAAAAACTTAATTGCCTTTATAAAAAACAATGTGTGCAGACCAGCTTTAATTGTGGACAAATTGAAATTCAAACTTCAGTCAGGTATAAATATACCCAAACGGTATGTTTATTTTTTTTTCTGTCCACCAAAGTAAATATGATTCAATAGATTTTTGTAATTCCACGAAAAATCACCTTGCCCGGTGGGCCGATGGCCAGTCCAGCTATGGTCATTACGAGGGAAATTTCTTTTGCAGTTTGTCTGAAAAGATGGACTTGCGCTTCGGGATCCTTTAAACATCATCAGGCGCGTTGCTACGCGCTGTCTGTCCTGTCTGTGAGCTCACAAAGCAGCAGTTCGGGGATGAATGACGTCACACACATGGATCCTCTGTCGGAATATAGTAAAACCGAGGACGGTTGGTTAGTTGGCTTAGTCCTCCTTTGATCGAATCAAAGGATCGAAGAGAGCTGACGTCATGGCTGACGTCACGGTCGCTGCCAGAAAAATCTATAAATAGACCCCAGTTTCTTGAATTCGGCATTTCAAGAAACACCTAGTTGTTTTCGCAAGCCAGGAATCCTTGGGAAAGAGAATAGTTTAACACTCAAATTATTCAGTTAGCGGTTTTGTTTTGTTTTTTGCAAAACTTTTATAGAAATGTCACAGGAACCGTCCAGCAATTCAGTGTCTCACAGAGAAACGAGAGAGGAAGGACCGTCCAACTCAGGGGAGAGAGGAATAGTCCAGGGCATGGAGCCCAAAAAGAAAATTCGCATAAGCGAGATAGAGGGGGTGCCCTTAAAGATAACACTGCAGATTGGAGCACTTGAGCAAGATGTGCATGAACTTGAGGAAACGCAAGAGTTTCTCCTTGAACAGAACAACACCATTGTTGTTCAGCTGTCCAAGGCTGAAAGCGAGAGAAATGAACTAAAGAAACGGAATGCAGATCTCGAGAAAGCTTTGAAAACTATTCAGTGTCAAGTGGAAGAATTACAGTTTTCAAAACCCAAAAATGCTGCTGAACCTGAGGGACTTGAGACTCCTGTTGCTCAACCACCTCAGGACGAGGTTCAGGGTACTGGTATGTGGCATCGTGGTGCCAAATGCCTACTTAAAGTAGGTTTAGGTCTTGCCACAGCGGCCCTTATTGTTCCTGCAGCTTTCTGGGTCTTCTCAAAGATGTCCACCTGACGTGAATGACTCAGCTGCTCCCTGTGGCATTGTGTTTATAACTGATGCGCACCTGCGGACCACTTATGTGCACCCCTGTTTATAATCTTGTGAAAGACGCACGACAGACCTGACCATATACTCGTGTTTTTCATCATCTACTTTTATTACTACAGGTTTACCACTACAGATGGCTGCAGCTCACAGCCACACACAGTAACAACAACAACACAGCAGGACCTAGTTCAGCCTTTAAACCAGCAAGGCATGATTGCAGATTGGCGCTCAGGTGCGTCCACCTCCCCTGCTTTCCAACCACGGTCCACCAACTACACCAACCTCCGATAACTATGCCGTGCTCTCCTTTAAGTTTTATTTTGCCCCTCACCCCCCAACCAGTCGTGGCAGATGACTGCCCCTTCTTGAACCTGGTTCTGCCTCAGGTTTCTTCCTGTGAAAGGGAGTTTTTCCTGGCCACCGTTGCCCAGTGCTTGTTCATAGGGGATCATTTGATTGTTGGGGTTTATCATTTAAAATGTCATTTTATTTAAATTATTTCAGGTGAGGGGTTCACTTGATAGGGAGCACAAAAAGCTGCAAATATTAAAAAACAACAAAAAGTGTATTTAGCAGAAAATAAAAAATAAAAAAAACAAATATTAAATTTCCCTACTGCTTCGTTTATTTACTTAAAAGAACAGCTTTAAATTTTGTGTGATAGTGTCATGGCTCTTGGTCAAGTGATCCAGGGTTTATCTTTTGGACTGTGTGAATCTGGTTTAATTTGTGTCCTTTGATTTAATAGTATTCATGGTTCTGTTTCTCGTCTCCCATGTGTCCATGTTGCTTTTGTATGTCGTGTCTCTTTAGCCGCCGCAGCAGTGGGCGGGCACATCCACACCATCCACGTCGCCGCCAACATACGTTGTATGTTTAGACCATTTATATCATTTGACATCCACAGGACATAGAGGTTCGAAAGACACTGAGTCATGCAATACCTTTAATGAGAATACTGTCAGTGAACACTGATGAGCTTCTGCTTCTTTAATGAGCCATAATTCTCATTAAAGAAGCAGGTTGGCTCATAAAGTGCTCTGTAGTTATCTAATGCAACTGCCATTTGTTTCAGGACATAACCACAATCTGTAATCAACACAGGGTTTATTGAACCGTCGGGTGTGCAGACAACATGACACGCATGAAAAATGGGTAAGGACATTTTGTGAACACTCATAGTTGATGTCTTAATTTTGGGAATAGCTACTATGTAATTGATGCTTCCTATTCTATCAGATAAGGTGCACCTTGTGTGGAAGTTAAGTTGGCTCATTTTTGCCTGCCTGAGGGCTAAAACTTCTGCTTACATTTCAACATGAATGTACTACTACTTTCTACTTAGTACCCGAGTAATCCAGCAGAACAGCTCCAAGATGGTGGTGGTGTAAAGGCAGCCCTCTCTATGATATAGAGGAAATATATTTCATTTGAGGGTAAAATATTACAAGCTCCATTTAAAACAAACAGCACTATCAAAATACCAGGAAAAACTTAATTGCCTTTATAAAAAACAATGTGTGCAGACCAGCTTTAATTGTGGACAAATTGAAATTCAAACTTCAGTCAGACCATATTCAATTGTATAAATATGCATGAAACCAAATGCAATGCTACTAATCTGCTGAAACAATGAATGCAAACCTGCAGGTCTGAGGGTTCCCCAGATAAAAAATACTTGGCAGAAAAGTCGAAACCTTGTTCCCAAAAACCTTTTTCTTCTCTTTACGCTTCCAGAAATTCTTTATATAAACTATTCACATAAGTAATGTCCAGACTGAGGCTGCAAGCACTGTTCAAAAACCAAAAAATAAACAACACTGGAAACTCCTGAGCTAAACAGTCTTTAAAGTTTCTCTTTCACTTTACAGCTATTTCTTCGGCTTCCCTTTCTTTTTCTTTGCAGGGTTAGCAACGATTCTCTTCACCTGGAGCGGCTGCAGAGTGCAGGAGGGAGACTCTGACACCTCCTCAGATTCACTTTCCAGTTTCCTTTTTTGTCCCCTTCTTTCACCACCTTCCTCCTCCTCCATGGCAACAGGTTCTTCAGGCTTAGCACCTTGCAGCCACGCCATGTCCAATGTAGGCACTCTGGGCTTAATGGCATCGACAGTGTCGGTAAACACCCCATCGTCACTGGAGGAGCACCGTCTGAACCCCAGGGCGAGCACGCTTTTCAGCCCCAGCGGCTCCGACACACTCTGGCTCAGGCGAGGCACCTGGCAGGCCGGCACTCCTCTGGTGGTGCTCAGAGCGATCAGGTGATTAGTCATGTGTTTCGGTTTGACAGACTTGCACACAAGCAGCAATCTGAGTTCGTTTCTCTCTAGAGCCTTGGTCACCTCGTTGATGCCGATGGCCAGCTGCCGTCTGGCTGCCACATCTGTCCAGCCGTTTTTGGAGGAATCGCTCACCTGGGGAACAGGTTGTGGTGCGACATCAGGTTTTTTGCCTTTCTTTTTCCTCCATGGGCGAAACACTTTCACTTCTTTTTTCTCCAGACCCATTGAGATCAACTTATCCTTCAGAGTTTTCAGGATGAAGTGCATGTCCTCTTGGGGGAGCGGGCTCCATTTTGAGGCAAAGGGTGAGGTGAAGGAGGTCTTGGCTGGAGTCTGCTTTTTGATTTCCTTTTTAGTCGGCTTTCCGGGAGCTGCCATGACTGTTTGGAGCATAAAACAACCGACACTGTAACAAAAGAGAGAAAAACTGCTTTAGAGACTGGCAACCAATCACTGGATACTTTATTAAGTACAACCGTTCACCTGACTGGTAATGAAGGCAATCAGATGAGTTCCCTGTACTTAACCTCCACAATCACCAGATCTCAATCAGAGAGAGCACCTTTATGATCTGGTGGAACAGGAGAGTCACATCGTGTATGTGCAGCCACAAATGTAATGCTGTCATGTCAACATGGGTCACATGTTGATCCCCCAAGAATCTTTCATGAAGAAATAAAGCAGTTCTTAAGGCAAATGGGGGTCCAACCCAGCACAAGGAAGATGTATGAACTGGCCAGTAAATGTAAATAATTATTGATGTTAAATTAAAGCACAGAAATGCCAAAGATGAGTTAAACAGCTTACTCACATATAAAAAATGCATACCGAAATCTTTTTAATTTTCTTGTCTGTTTAAAAGGTAAAAAAGTAAAAGCAGTAAAGAGTAAACACGACTAAGAGGAATAAAGTACATTTTAAGATGAGTGAATAAAATAGAAAAAACAAGAGCACATTTATTAAATTTTTTTTATCCATAAGTCAGACTAAACAAACAACGCCATTATACACTAATACGGTTAGTAACGTTTTCATTTCGCATTTCTTTAACCCACATGGAAATTAGGGCTGCACGATTTTGCATAAAATGAGAATCACGATTTTTTGGCTTAGAATTGAGATCACGAGTCTCTCACGATTTTCTTTTCCAGTATAAATATTTATTGCACTTATTAACTGCACATCAACTTCGTAACAGTTGAGACTGAACATAAAAACAATAAATAAACATAAAAACAACAAATGTCTCACGTTTTGTTGTTGCTGCAAAATGTTGTACTGCTTGAAATTCCGTCTCCACCGTTGCTCGACACTGCGTGTATAGAGCAGGTAGTGCAACAATAGAAAAATAGTTGCGGGACGGCACTGTGTAGCGTTTGTCTAGGGCGTTGATCACTTTCCTAAATCCCTCGTTTTGCACAGTGTTGATGGGAGCCATATCTTTGGTCAGGTGATAAGTAATAGCTACGGTGGCCCCTAGAGACAAAGCAAATGCAAACTCCAAAGCACATGCAAACTCCAAAACGCGTACAAACTCCAAAACGCGTACAAACTCCAAAACACTTGCAAGATCCAAAACACTTGCAAACTCCAAAACACAACGGAAGTGCTCCAGGACGCTAGGGGCAGTGTTGAGCTTTTGTTACCTAGTAACTACACAAGCCAGGAAATGCCAATGACCGGATTTGGGGTTTGCAGCCTTAAAGGCCGCATTTTAAGGCCGATTACGTCACAGCGACAAGAGAAGGCTTTCCCAATTCAAAGGCTGCTCGAAATGCGGCCCTCAAATGCGTCCTTAATTTCCCTGAATTTTAAGGATGGGTCGGTGTAGCCTTCATGGCCCAACATATCCCAGACTTCATAGTGCGGTGGTGGTGTGGATAATTTTGCCGGAAAAAAAAAACGGTGGAAGCGGAGCGGAGGAAGAGTAAACTTTCAGAAGTAAGTACTGAATATTATGTCACTTATTTATGCGCAAATATTTTTTTAATGAAGAACATTAAACCATTATTGTTGGCCACATGTCGGGAAAGTTATGTGACATTAGCGATGTCTGTACTTTCAGAATTAACTTGGTTTTAAAGCCTTTACTTTAAAAAATATATATATAGTCGACCTTAATCTTACAGAGATTGTGATGATTTTGTGGATAATTAAAGTCAGTCATATATCCACAAACACAACAAGCTGAAAGTCAGTGATGCTGCTCGGTTTGCAGTCCTGAATATCACAGCACAAGCAGGATCCACTGCACTGTTTAACGTGTGTTTGAACGAGCTGACGGTTCACTCGTTAAGCTGAAAGAAAGATGCTTTAATCACAGGAGTCACACATGTGTCCACTGTACCATCTGGGAACTCTTCTTGTTTCGTAATAACACAAACACTAAATCCTCCTTCTTTTGTGCTGTTTTGTAGCAGTGTATACACCTGAGACTGCCACCTGTCTGTCTGTCCTGCACTCTCTCTCTTTTTCTTTCTCTCTGATTGTGTAATAAAAGTATGAACATGTGTTTATAAGTTACACTTGTGTTTGAATCCTGCAGCTTATCACACATTTGATTTCCATGTGTGACAACTGCAAGTGTCCAGAGTGAGGACAGACTGAGGGACCCACTGCTGCACATCATCTGTGAGGCTTTGCACCCCTAATGATCCACCAGGACAAACTCAACAGTGTGTGAGGAAGAGGAGGAGGAAGAGCCAGCAGCAGCTGACAGATGGAGAGAATAGACAGACTGTTCCCTGTTTGTGAAGGACTGCTAGAAAAGTTTAAAATAACTAATTGTCTGTCCTGAATCAGTCTTATTAGGTAATGTTCAAATAATTTGATCATTCCAGTGTTTTCAGTGTGGGAGAAAGTACTCAGGGCCTTCAAGTTACACACTATGAAAGGCAGCAACAAGTGTAATATTCAGAAACCTAAAGTATGTATCAGCAGCAGAATGGACCTAAAAATAAATGTTTGTTCCAGTTCTATGAAGCTTTGAGTATTTTGGATTAGTAGCACTGCTGTGTTTGTTGCATCATATTGCTGTAATTGTTTATATGCTTTATATATTCTGAGGTAAGTTGATCTATAGTGTTACATCATATTCTATAAGGATGTTATGTGTTTGTATACTTTCTGCCCAGTTTGACCCATTTAGCAGAAGCCAGCCTGTTTAAGGCTCTGATATCTATTCTGTATGACTTAAAGCAGTTATGACATGGTCTGATTTTCTCACCCAATAAAGGAATATTTCATGTATCAGTCTACTCTTCATTTTATCAGAAACAGTTATCACAGCTTGTACATTTTCTTTTTATAAATATATGTAAGCAATGAGCCAAATTTAGTAATGCCAACATACTGAAGGAACAACATTTGTCTCTTATATATGATACACCTATATATGCACTGTCAAAGATACTTGTCTTTGAGTGAAGATTTAAGGTGATAAGACATAAATAACTGCAACTTGAATCTGTACTGAAGCTCAGTATTTGACACAGAGTTCACGTTCACTGCTGTAATAGCTAATAATGATTAATATAATAACTATAATATTGGCCATATTATATTTACATTACCAAAGTGATATGACTTTAGTCTCATGAACAACATCAACTAATTCTTATTTACTAACTAATCTTGAAATAACTGTTCAGTACAGAAATGAAGCCCAAAAATCATGTTTTACTGTCCTGTGGTCTCAGCCTCAGATACTTATCAAATCACACAAAGCTCTTGTAGAAACAAACAAACAAATGAATAAAATATGTTCTCCCTCATTTCTGTCAAACCAAGTTGTATGACACGTTTCCAGCGGTTAGTATCATGGTTGCTAGGCAACCTGGGAAGCGCGACGGAGACTAGACCGTCCCATACAGACAAACTTGCCGTTTATTTTGCAAATCGAGCTCAACACTGCCCCTAGCGTCCTGGAGCACTTCCGTTGTGTTTTGGAATTTGCATGTGTTTTGGAGTTTGCAAGTGTTTTGGATTTTGCAAGTGTTTTGGAGTTTGTACGTGTTTTGGATTTTGTACGTGTTTTGGAGTTTGCAAGTGTTTTGGATTTTGCAAGTGTTTTGGAGTTTGTACGTGTTTTGGATTTTGCAAGTGTTTTGGAGTTTGTATGTGTTTTGGAGTTTGCATGTGTTTTTTAGTTTGCAAGTGTTTTGGAGTTTGCATGTGTTTTTTAGTTTGCAAGTGTTTTGGAATTTGCATGTGTTTTGGAGTTTGCAAGTGTTTTGGAGTTTGTACGTGCTTTGTCTCTAGGGGCCACCGTAAATAGCCTCCGTAATTTCTTTGTTTCAATTTAAATAACTTTATTTGAAAAGCCGACACGACAGTCAAATCATCAAAGAGTCAGCGAAGGCAGTGAAGGTGGAGTTTAAGAGGCGGCGAACACTGTTATCTGACACTGTAGTGTCTGATGTAGGGAAAAGTGCATGAAGTCTCCTTCATGAATCCGCTGGAGTAAAAGTGCACGAGCACAGGAAATAGAAAGTAGGCTTTTCTAAACCAATTAATTAATTGGTTTAAATGCACTCAAAAGTGATTTTTTACACCAAGCAATAATATGAATAAAATGAAACATATAAAATAAAAGGTTTATTTATTCAAATACTTCATTAAAAGGTTAAAAGGTATTTAGGTCTTTGCGCATATTAAAAATGGTTCCTGTGGTCTATAATTATCAGTTCCTTTGATCGAATCAAAGGATCAAAGAGAGCTGACGTCACGGCTGACGTCACGGTCGCTGCCAGAAAAATCCTTAAATAGACCCGTTTCTTTAACTCAGCATTTCAAGAAATACCTAGTTGTTTTCGCAAGCCAGGAATCCTTGGGAAAGAGAATAGTTTAACATTGAAATTATTCAGTTATTGGCTCAATATATAAGACAAAATAAAGAAGTAGAAGGTATTAATATCCATGTTAAGGAGCATAAATTAGCATGCTATGCAGATGATATTTTAATATTTTTGGGTCAACCATCAAATTCTTTACCTAAATTAATGCAATCATTTGAATACTTTGGTCGACTATCTGGATATAGGGTTAATATGAGTAAAACACAATTGCTTAAGTACAATTATATTCCATCAGAAGAAATTAAAAATAAGTATCAATTAGCATGGCAAACAGAGTACTTTAAATATCTAGGAGTCATAATACCTAAGGATCTTACAGAACTATTAGAACGAAATTATTTACCAATACATAAAAAAATTAAGGAAGATATAGCGAGATGGAATTTAATTCCATATTTAAGTTTGTATTCAAGAATAGACTCAATTAAAATTAATATTCTTCTTAAATTATTATATTTATTTCAAACACTACCAATAGAAATTAACCAGAAACAGTTTAATGAATGGGACAAAATTTTGTCAAGATACATATGGCAAGGAAAAAGGCCCCGAATTAGATTTAAAACCCTACAACTTAACAAAGGAAAAGGGGGGTGGGGCTTACCTTCTCTTAGGGAATATTATTGGGCAGCACAATTAAGGCCTATGATATGCTGAAATCCTTCATACGATGCTCAATGGAAAGCCATTGAGGAGGGTCTGACTTCCATCCCCATACAAGCTATTATAGCAGACAGAAGCTTGCAAAATTTAATAAAAACTATTGAAAATCCATGGATCAAGTTGACTTTTAAAATTTGGGAAACAGTAATAAAAGAATATAAACTAGAAGAGGATATATCAGTTCTTAAGTGGTGTGCATATGACACACATTTTGCTCCAAATAAATTGGACACCAGATTAAAAGATTGGACATAGAAAGGATTAACAGCTTTATGTATGGTAATGGAGGAAGGGAGACTAATTAGTTTTGATAAAATGAAAGATAAATATTCATTAGAAACACAGGATTTTTATAGATATCTACAGATGAGGCATTTTGTCAATAAAACGATAAAAGCTAAGGCTGAATTGAGTAAACAGCTGCTAGATGTATTTAAAAGGGCATATAGTTCAAATAAAAATAGAGGTATTATAGGTGACCTCTATAAAGGATTAACAAATATGAAATTACACTCAACCATGTATATCAAAACAAAATGGGAAATTGAGGGAGGAATAGAGATAAAAGGAGGATGAGTGGACAACAATATGGGCATATCAATGGAAATGTAGCAGCTCACAGAGCTGGAGGGAATTTGGGTGGAAATGCCTGATAAGATATTTTATTACACCTCACCAAAAATCTCACTATGAAGGTAACCCTCCCACTTGCTGGAGAAATTGTGGAAATACAAATGCAAATCACTATCATATTTTCTGGGACTGTCATGTTATTAAAACTTAGTGGAAGGGAATACATGCAGCAATACAAGAGACATTTGGAAGATATTTACCTTTGGAAAGTAAAAGTCTATTATTTGGACTTATTCCAGAAGGATGGACAAAGAACGATAAATACTTGTTTAATATTTTACTGGCAGCAGGAAAAAAAAGCCATCACAAAAAAAAAAAAAAAAAAAAAGCTTTCTTCAGAGAGCCCAACAATGAACATCACACTGGACATTTACAGAATGGAGAAAATGACAGCAGATGTGAACTACAAGAGGGACCTGTTTGTATCACGATGGAAGAAATGGATGGACTACATTAGAAAACGCAGGCCAGTTTTTGCTTTTGCATTAGATTTTGACTTTGTTAACTACTAGAAGACTAGAGGAAATATTAGTTACATTAATGGAAACAAAAACACACTCCTTATATTTTTTTATCTTTCCTTTTTTCTTATGTATTTTTTATTTATGTTGTTTTGCTTCTTTTTCTTTGCTTCTTCTTTCGTTCTTATTGTATGGATATTTTAGTTGTTTAAATATAGAAAAAAAGAAAAAATATATGTACTGAAAGATAGCTGAAGTTCAAATCAAAATAAATAAAAAGTTGATGGTATTGTATAGTGATTCTAAAATGTCAATAAAAAAAAAAAGAAGAAATTATTCAGTTAGCGGTTTTGTTTTGTGCGAAACTTTTATAGAAATGTCACAGGAACCGTCCAGCAATTCAGTGTCTCACAGAGAAACGAGAGAGGAAGGACCACCCAACTCAGGGGAGAGAGGAATAGTCCAGGGCATGGAGCCCAAAAAGAAAATTCGCATAAGCGAGATAGAGGGGGTGCCCTTAAAGATAACACTGCAGATTGGAGCACTTGAGCAAAATGTGCATGAACTTGAGGAAACGCAAGAGTTTCTCCTTGAACAGAACAACACCATTGTTGTTCAGCTGTCCAAGGCTGAAAGCGAGAGAAATGAACTAAAGAAACGGAATGCAGATCTCGAGAAAGCTTTGAAAACTATTCAGTGTCAAGTGGAAGAATTACAGTTTTCAAAAACCAAAAATGCTGCTGAACCTGAGGGACTTGAGACTCCTGTTGCTCAACCACCTCAGGATGAGGTGAACCTTACCATTTTCTTAAAGCCAGAAATTAACTTTTTTCAGAGCAACTTACCACGAAACCCAAAAACTAAATCAAAGCAAATTGCTGCATTCTGTTTTACACAAGTTTGACACATTTGAGTTGAACATGTTGTCAAATAGGTTAGACTTTGGTTAAGAGCTTGGTTTTGAAGCTTCTTATCCTCTGGGAACAGGTAGATGTCAACTCCATAAAAATGTGTTTCACAGCTTCAAATGTGTACTTGAGTTCTTTGGGAAACTCCATGTTGAGCCCATAAAGTAGGCCAAACAGGTAGGCAAAGGCAGTGGGAAGGTCTGGCAGATCATCAAGAATAATGTCCTCTTCCAAAACAATGGTAGTGTTGACCACTGTGGACTGCGAGTTGGGTCCCACGTAGTCCTCCAAAACAGTGAGGATGCCCACCGTAACACCTCGGGTTGCCCTCTCAACTGGATCTGTATCCTATGCAAAAAAACAAAAAACAAAACAAAACAGTACATATAAGTCTCTGAAAACCAAATCCAAAGATTGAGTAGATTTGCATGCTCACCAGACATGTTAAGAAGAGTTTGGTCTCGTCGTCGTGAACAAATATCGGTAACCCTTCCAAACTGATGGTTCGTCGATGCTCGACTATGTTTGAGACCTAAAACAAGGAAATCAAATAAGACTCAGTCTCATTTATAAACCTACCATTTTGTTTTTAAAACACATTAAGTTTTGTTGCTAAAAATACAGTCTTAAGAAATAAGATGTTGAAATTAGTTATTGCAGATAATTGCTCATGGTTTTGTCAGTTTTTTTTAAAGTAATTTTGATGTGCAAGAAATGTAGCACACTTATTACAACATGTATAACAAAAAGTGCCATGAGTGGGATGAGAGTTCAACTGTCTGTCATGACCTGCCATCTGCCAAACACACAGCGCTGCTTATAATCCCATTCAGGACACACTTTCTGAAAACTATTAAATATTTACTAAATTGATGTAAAAATTGTTAAAATATCTTTCTTTACAGTGGGAACTTCAGGTTCCTCATAAACCAGACACCAATACATTTTTATATATATTACCTGTTCATCAAACTCCCAGCTCTCTCTGTCCTGGTTGTTGTGTCCTTGGGCAAGACCCTTTACCCTACCACCTACTGGTGTTGGCCAGAGGGGCCAATGTGCGATATGGCAGCGTCGCTTCTGTCAGTCTACCCCAGGGCAGCTGTGGCTATAACTGTGGTTTCCCTGCACCGATGTGTGAATGTGAGAGTGAGTAAGTAGTGGAATTGTAAAGCGCTTTGGGTGCCCAGCAAAGAGCGAAATAAATGCAATCCATTATTATACACGGTAAGTTGACAAGTAAATAGATTTCACTTCAATCGAGTTGTTGGTAATACCAAAATTAGCTTCATATTTTTAGAGCCAACTATGTTTTTTATATTTTACCATTAGCATTGTTAGCTCAACGGTAGCCTTCAACCTTTTCTACAAGATATTGGAGTGATACAAACAGATATTTCTCAAGGGCACAAGAAATGGCGCTCACGTTCATTTACTCACCCAGACAAGTTTTGAGGCATTTGGAATTGTTCAAAAGAAATTTTATATCATATAAAATCAACTTTTTGGAGCTTTTAAACACATTTTAATGTTATTTCCTTATATTAAAAACCCTCCACAGTGGTTTTTGGCTTAATTCAGGCATTTCTTAGTGGTCTCAGTGAATCCTTTCCCCATAACCGTGACTCAGCTCTCTCCTGCAAAACGACTGACTCGTAACATTGGGATTAAAATTTCTTTCTAACAACTCCAAATGCCTTGAAATTTGTCTGGGTGAGTAAATGAACGTTTTCCATTCTAGAAATAAGACCACACTGAAAAAAAAATGGAAGTTTTCCTTTAAATATTTAAGACATTATCTAACCTGTTCTTTCAAGAAGAGAGCTGGCCATCTGAGCTGCATTTCCTTGACCAAGGGCTGCATCTCCACAACTTCTTTCCTCCTGAGAGAGAATGTGATGTCCATCTTTTGGGTGATGAGTGCCATGTTCTTATTCCTCTTCTTCATTTCATCTTCCAAAATGCATCTTTCATTTTCAAGAGACTCATCATTGTAGTTTTCTGGGGCATCAGGGATAAAGTTGACTTCACCTCGCTTTGGTTTCTTTAAGGAAAATCTATTTGTGCCACTGTCATCTTCTTCCCCTCTTCTTTTTCGATTGACTGCAACTTCACTACATTCAGCTTGCCTTAGCTTGGAACGGTAGTTGCCAAGCTTGAACTTAATGCTTGCTGCCCAACCATCATATCCTGTGCCATTGCCGGGCTCTTTGAGGCAGGGATGTTTTGAAACTAGCTCCTGGGCAACAGACGTTATTTCATTCTTGTCAGGGTAGGCTTTGATTGCAAACATTTCTTGTGCCAGCTTGTCTAGAACTTCCATCTTGATGTCTCTTGTTACACTTAAATTTGCCCCTGCTTTCTCATATACCTCGTTGCCCTTGCAAAGTTTTAACTCTACATCATAGGAAAAGGTTGGGATAGGAAATGGATTTGGCCACTGTGAAGTGCTACACATGTAGGTCTGGGTGGATGAGGACGGGCTGAAAGAAGATGCTGAACTCACACTGGCTGTATCAATAGATGAGATGGCGCTATGATCAGATGGAGTCTGGTGGCGAGGCTGATGCATTTTCCTCCCAAATGAGGTACAACACTGCCCGTCCAGCAGGTAGCTCATTAATATCCATCAGGTTGCAAAGTGCGTTCCCAAAATCTGGGTCTTCATATTGTATTGCAAAGTCACCTTCAAGTCCAAGCTTTGCTTGTAGTTCATCTTGAAGCTGCTTCACAGATTCTGGAACAGTGGACTTTTCTGATAAGTTGTGGACTCGCAGTAACAGGGCCTGTGAAGACAAACCAAAAAAAGGGCGCAATTCTAAATAATTAACGAATTCAAAGTAATCAACTGAAAACTATTTAAGAATAATACATACCATCACTTTCAATGCAGGAGGCACGTAACAGGTGTCACCATCAGTTGTCCAGCTACGCAGTATTCAGCTAAAGGGTGGTAATCATTCAAATCTTCTGGGTCAAGTATTTCCAGATCTTTGTAGCTGCTGTCAAGCCGATCTGTAATGTTCCATAAACCAAGAGGAGAGCTTTGTAGCAACAAATGACACTTTCCCAGAGTCAGTTATTTATTGCAGTTATTTTATGAATTTTTCGAGATGTTCCTAAAGGGTTGCATATTTCAAAGTCATCAATATACAAAGCTAAACTAATGCAAGTATCTTGCAATCCTAAAAGCTTGTTGTTTTTGAAATACTGCCCATCTCTAAATTATCTGTAACCTTCACTAATTTCTTTATCAAATGCTAACTTTTCAAAGAAACTTTTCTCTTTCAATAAGTTCTCCAAGACCTGGTTTACTGAGACATAAACAAATGTATTTCTAGTTCTCGCTTTGTAGGTGTACTCTTTAGGCTCACATACATGAAAATTATTCTTGAAATAAATATTTCTCTTGTAATCAGTAGATAATGCACCTTTTGGTTCTGTTGAGATAAATAATGGGTTGGTTTTGAAAAGTGCATCATTTATATTTTTAATTACATCATCATCTGCCTCAATGTTCTGTTCAGCAAGCACCTCTTTGATTCTTTGAAATGAATGAACCTGAGAAAATTTTAAAATGTCACTAATTTCCTCAATAATTTCCTGCAAAGCCCTTTTAGAAACATGTAACAATGTTTGCATGTAGAGCAGGGCGATATGACCAAAAATATTTATCGCGATATAGATTTGAAAATTTGCGATAACGATATAATTGACACTAGACAAAATACTTTACAACTCCACAACTTTATTAGTGCAAAAAAACACATCAATGTATTTTCACTTAAACAAGCAGCTGTTTTTTTATCTGCATTAAAATAAATATAAAAATTTAACAGTGCAAATGCAAATTCCTTGCTGACAGTTTAACCAAAAGGCATTTCCAGTGGAAACTGGCCGACATATCCTCAGCTTAACCATGTATAACAGTCACGAAACTTAAAAAGAGGTTATACACACACAATACGGTAATATTATGTTGAAGCACCGTACGTATCACTCCGCCGGGCTCCTCCCTTGTCATCATAAATAATGCTGTTCCAGGTTCAACATTGCAAGTGACCAATCACCTTCTCCTGACGTCATCCGCGACCTCGAAAAAAAGCAAACGCCTTCAAAAAATCTACTTCACTTGCGAGAAGAGAAACCGCCTCTGTAAGGACAATATGTATAATGCTTACAGTTTATTAAAGAAAAGTATCCTGAAATGCAAAGAATTCAAGTTCCTGGATGGGCGGACAGAAGCGGTTTCTCTTCTCGCAAGTGAAGTCGATTTTTTAAGGCAGTATTTTTCAAAGACACAAAAGGGGGACGTCACAACAATGTCATTGGTCACTTGCAATGTTGACCCTGGAACAACATTTATTATGATGATGTGGGAACAACACACAGACACGAGGATATCAGATCATCCCCTGCGGATGACAGCCGTACTGCTCCAACAATCCATCAAGCGGTGCGGCTTCATAGCTTAGCAAAGTCGTACTAAAACATTTGACAGATTTTCGAGTGCCGTGTACATAAACTCGTTTCGAGGTCAGTAAACACAACCAGAATTCATACCTAAGGCACACGGGATTATAAGGGGCTCTGTTGATTTTCAGAAAAATCAAAGGATTGATTTTAAGTGTGCCGTATTTTCCAAACAACACTGTAATAACGACGGCCCGCTAGCATGCTCTACCAAAAATAGTGCTTTGTTGTGTATCTGACGGACGAAAGCTAAACCAGTTCCACACCACTGAAGCTGCAGCATTTTTACAAACCAGTTCTGGTTCATCGTTTCATTCAACAATCCACTTTCGCTCTTCTCATTCCCCGTCGCCTTTTTCACAATGTGCGTATGAAAACAAAGGCACTGCGCATGCGCGTTTTACCCATATTCTATCGTGATATTTCATTTTCTTATCGTTGCCCAACATTACACCGGTATTACCGTGAACGGGATGATATGGCCCAGCCCTATTTGCATGCATAGAAAAAGTCTAGCTATTTTATGTTCAAGACATTGGTAATTTACAAACTCATTGTCCTCTTTATCACTTGATGCTACACCTGAACCACTTGATAATGTCTCTGACTCCTGAGAGGTATTTAAGGATTTATCAGGGGAGCTACTTTCACTAGGACATGCATTTGCATGAGAAATCAGTCTAATACAGTTTTTTTATATCTTTTGAGTTTTTGTGCTTTCTGCTTGTGTGTGACGTAAAGGTTGATAAATTGTTGGTAACATTGTCACATTTTTGGAAAGGACAGGATACAGTCTGATGGGTTTTTAAGTGCCTTAAAATATGTGAAATAAATGTATGCTGTGAACAGTTTTCCTTAAATTCACAAAAATCACAAAAAAAAAAAAAAAAAAAAAAAAATGTTGAGATCACCTGCCTTTTCTTAGCCCTGTTGTGTGATCTGCTGAGGTGAGACTTCAATGCCCTTCGTGTCCTAAACGAACAGACTCAGTCACTGTAAACACAGGGCAAATGAAATCCTCTTCTATGTCGTAGCTGGTGATGTCTTAAGAGTACTTCTTGGCTTGAACAGACAAAAGAGCAGAACTGGCACTGCATACAAAAACTATAATGAGAAGAGAGGAGAGGACAGTGTCAACAATTCAAAAGAAACCTGAATTAATCTCAAATTACCAAAGTTACATTACCTGATTATGTGTTTGGGGGCGGGGGGAGGCACTCCTGTTCTGATTCCTCTCCTTACCAACTCTTCGTCAGTCCCTCACAAATCAGGACAAGTAGTGGTCTGGAGTTGGATTTTAATTCTCTAAATAAATAAAAATAGCAATTAGTTTTAAAATAAAATACCAGCTTCCTGACATTACTTAAGAATTTTTTTCTCCTGTCCTAATTGTTTTCACTAAAGTGAGCTGATTCTGCCTTGTAAAATGCCATGTAAAACAGTGTAAAACAAATAATTTACCAGTTATACATTACATCAAATGTTTAATTTATTATTAACAAATTGTATTCTACATGGAATGCACCAACAGTGTACTGGGATGTATTATGTATGCCAAGGATAATTGTGTGTGATTGGTTTTACAACTTAGAATGACAAACATTGGATTGAAAGTATGAGTGGGATAAAACTCCTGAAGCATCTGTTTAAATTATCAGTGCATTTATTAATGATGCTCCATAAATAAACCAAAACAATGTTTTGTGCATAACAAAAAGCTCACAATTGTGCGATCAAAATTTAAACTAAAAGATGCTGAGCATAATAACAAAGACAGATTTCGCAGCTGCTCTGTTTCCAAGTTCTACTGCGTGACTGACAGCCTGGAGTTTGAAATCCTCTTTGTAACCATGTCTCTTACAGGTGCCATTTGTGGTCCTTATACACATAATATGGTAATATTACGTTGAAGCAGAGTAGTATCACTCTGCGGGGCTCCTCGGTAGCCGTAATAATCCAACAATCAATCAAGCAGTGCAGCTTCATAGCTTAGCAAAGTCGTACCAAAACATTTTTGACAGATTTTTTTTAAGCTGTGTACCACATAAAATTGGTTCGCGGTCAGTAAGCACAACCAGAATTCATACATAAGGCGCACTGTCTATTTTTGAGAAAATCGAAAGGATTTTAGGCCGTGCGTCAAGGCGTTAGCCCGGTTAGCTCGTTAAAGCCGCCCAGCTCCACGCACGCGGTGATCCGCGGTAACTAGTTAACGGAGATTTGCCCCGTTAATGCAGTTATGGCATTAACTTTACGCTGACAGCACTAAAATAGTAATCTTCAAAGGTTTTCTTTTTACCGACCAAATCCTCTTTGATAGCTGCCGTGTCCATCTTGTTGCCTGCAGGTGAAGCGATGGGGGAGGGGGAGTTGTGTTCAGTGAAGGAGAGAGCCGAGGCGGAGTAACGTTGCGTAGAGACAAAAGTGGACAAAAGAGAGGCAAACTTGCGGCTCCACAAGTATAATTATAATGTAACATAGACTATATCGATATAAACGATATTGTCACATCTCATATCTCGTATAAAAATATATCAATATATTTAGAAACTCGATGTCGCCCAGTCCTAATCACTTGTTCATCTCTTTTGTTCCAGCTTCATTACTGGATGCATAGTTCTAATGCATCTGTGTTTTTTAACTTATTTAAAGCCTGTTTGATATGACTCTTGCAGACTCTAGTAGTTCGTATTTAAAATACCCCCATATTTACTGCTCTGTAGCTGCTTCTCTGATCTCCCTCTCCCTCCTGTTTGTGTGTTGGGTGGAGCTCGCTGGCCGTGAGGACTCCACCACCCCGTTCACACAGAAACTAAAGCACACATTTTATTGGCTAAAAGTGATTCGAACAAATTAGACGACATGGCAGCGGGCGCCCCCGAAATTTATTTTTAAATAGCAGCGGGGGGGTTGCAGCCGTTGGTCATGAGCGAGACAGCCTATTTTGTTTCGTTCGGTGTTATGGCGGCCACAGACTGCACTTCATGAAATACACATAGGGGGTGTCGCGGAGGCTTGTCAGATATGAGCTCGCCTCTTTAGTAGCTCGGATTTTCATTGTTTTGTGACATGGCATGTAGTTTGTGACATGGAATCTTAAATGATATAGTGAACACATACCCATAAGCCACAAGGCTTCTTAGCCTAGAAAGTAATGCTATGCTAAGTTTCGGAAAAATAGGAAGCACTTCAGTTGTGATATTTCTAAAAGACAAATTGAGACTGTTCAAACATATACTGTCTGATATAATAAAAGAAACATTTCTTGCATTTAGAAAGTTGAGATGAACGATCTATCCAGCTCCTGGTATAAAAAGCCTCACGTTCTCATTAAGGCAGAGGGCCAGGTGGCTTTCAGTCCTTGCAAAAGCGCAAAGTAGACCCCGTAGTATCCAAAAATATGAGATGCACATGCGTGCTCAGGCACAGAAAGGCGCCAACAGCTTCAACTCATGTAAAACTTGAATTCATTCATTTTGCCAGCAATAAATTTCATCTGAGACCAACTTTTACTCCAAAACGTTAAAGGATTAGTTGAAACCCTTAATGTATCTGAGTTTATGGGGCAACTCAACTTTTATTGTTGAATTGTGAAAGAAATGACTGTAAGCTCAACAATTGCAAGTTTGATTTTTTACAGTGCAAAGTAAATATGATTCAATAGATTTTTTTAATTCCACGAAAAATCACCTTGCCCGGTGGGCCGATGGCCAGTCCAGCTATGGTCATTACGAGGGAAATTTCTTTTGCAGTTTGTCTGAAAAGATGGACTTGCGCTTCGGGATCCTTTAAACATCATCAGGCGCGTTGCTACGCGCTGTCTGTCCTGTCTGTGAGCTCACAAAGCAGCAGTTCGGGGATGAATGACGTCACACACATGGATCCTCTGTCGGAATATAGTAAAACCGAGGACGGTTGGTTAGTTGGCTTAGTCCTCCTTTGATCGAATCAAAGGATCGAAGAGAGCTGACGTCATGGCTGACGTCACGGTCGCTGCCAGAAAAATCTATAAATAGACCCCAGTTTCTTGAATTCGGCATTTCAAGAAACACCTAGTTGTTTTCGCAAGCCAGGAATCCTTGGGAAAGAGAATAGTTTAACACTCAAATTATTCAGTTAGCGGTTTTGTTTTGTTTTTTGCAAAACTTTTATAGAAATGTCACAGGAACCGTCCAGCAATTCAGTGTCTCACAGAGAAACGAGAGAGGAAGGACCGTCCAACTCAGGGGAGAGAGGAATAGTCCAGGGCATGGAGCCCAAAAAGAAAATTCGCATAAGCGAGATAGAGGGGGTGCCCTTAAAGATAACACTGCAGATTGGAGCACTTGAGCAAGATGTGCATGAACTTGAGGAAACGCAAGAGTTTCTCCTTGAACAGAACAACACCATTGTTGTTCAGCTGTCCAAGGCTGAAAGCGAGAGAAATGAACTAAAGAAACGGAATGCAGATCTCGAGAAAGCTTTGAAAACTATTCAGTGTCAAGTGGAAGAATTACAGTTTTCAAAACCCAAAAATGCTGCTGAACCTGAGGGACTTGAGACTCCTGTTGCTCAACCACCTCAGGACGAGGTTCAGGGTACTGGTATGTGGCATCGTGGTGCCAAATGCCTACTTAAAGTAGGTTTAGGTCTTGCCACAGCGGCCCTTATTGTTCCTGCAGCTTTCTGGGTCTTCTCAAAGATGTCCACCTGACGTGAATGACTCAGCTGCTCCCTGTGGCATTGTGTTTATAACTGATGCGCACCTGCGGACCACTTATGTGCACCCCTGTTTATAATCTTGTGAAAGACGCACGACAGACCTGACCATATACTCTTGTTTTTCATCATCTACTTTTATTACTACAGGTTTACCACTACAGATGGCTGCAGCTCACAGCCACACACAGTAACAACAACAACACAGCAGGACCTAGTTCAGCCTTTAAACCAGCAAGGCATGATTGCAGATTGGCGCTCAGGTGCGTCCACCTCCCCTGCTTTCCAACCACGGTCCACCAACTACACCAACCTCCGATAACTATGCCGTGCTCTCCTTTAAGTTTTATTTTGCCCCTCACCCCCCAACCAGTCGTGGCAGATGACTGCCCCTTCTTGAACCTGGTTCTGCCTCAGGTTTCTTCCTGTGAAAGGGAGTTTTTCCTGGCCACCGTTGCCCAGTGCTTGTTCATAGGGGATCATTTGATTGTTGGGGTTTATAATTTAAAATGTCATTTTATTTAAATTATTTCAGGTGAGGGGTTCACTTGATAGGGAGCACAAAAAGCTGCAAATATTAAAAAACAACAAAAAGTGTATTTAGCAGAAAATAAAAAATAAAAAAAACAAATATTAAATTTCCCTACTGCTTCGTTTATTTACTTAAAAGAACAGCTTTAAATTTTGTGTGATAGTGTCATGGCTCTTGGTCAAGTGATCCAGGGTTTATCTTTTGGACTGTGTGAATCTGGTTTAATTTGTGTCCTTTGATTTAATAGTATTCATGGTTCTGTTTCTCGTCTCCCATGTGTCCATGTTGCTTTTGTATGTCGTGTCTCTTTAGCCGCCGCAGCAGTGGGCGGGCACATCCACACCATCCACGTCGCCGCCAACATACGTTGTATGTTTAGACCATTTATATCATTTGACATCCACAGGACATAGAGGTTCGAAAGACACTGAGTCATGCAATACCTTTAATGAGAATACTGTCAGTGAACACTGATGAGCTTCTGCTTCTTTAATGAGCCATAATTCTCATTAAAGAAGCAGGTTGGCTCATAAAGTGCTCTGTAGTTATCTAATGCAACTGCCATTTGTTTCAGGACATAACCACAATCTGTAATCAACACAGGGTTTATTGAACCGTCGGGTGTGCAGACAACATGACACGCATGAAAAATGGGTAAGGACATTTTGTGAACACTCATAGTTGATGTCTTAATTATGGGAATAGCTACTATGTAATTGATGCTTCCTATTCTATCAGATAAGGTGCACCTTGTGTGGAAGTTAAGTTGGCTCATTTTTGCCTGCCTGAGGGCTAAAACTTCTGCTTACATTTCAACATGAATGTACTACTACTTTCTACTTAGTACCCGAGTAATCCAGCAGAACAGCTCCAAGATGGTGGTGGTGTAAAGGCAGCCCTCTCTATGATATAGAGGAAATATATTTCATTTGAGGGTAAAATATTACAAGCTCCATTTAAAACAAACAGCACTATCAAAATACCAGGAAAAACTTAATTGCCTTTATAAAAAACAATGTGTGCAGACCAGCTTTAATTGTGGACAAATTGAAATTCAAACTTCAGTCAGACCATATTCAATTGTATAAATATGCATGAAACCAAATGCAATGCTACTAATCTGCTGAAACAATGAATGCAAACCTGCAGGTCTGAGGGTTCCCCAGATAAAAAATACTTGGCAGAAAAGTCGAAACCTTGTTCCCAAAAACCTTTTTCTTCTCTTTACGCTTCCAGAAATTCTTTATATAAACTATTCACATAAGTAATGTCCAGACTGAGGCTGCAAGCACTGTTCAAAAACCAAAAAATAAACAACACTGGAAACTCCTGAGCTAAACAGTCTTTAAAGTTTCTCTTTCACTTTACAGCTATTTCTTCGGCTTCCCTTTCTTTTTCTTTGCAGGTTAGCAACGATTCTCTTCACCTGGAGCGGCTGCAGAGTGCAGGAGGGAGACTCTGACACCTCCTCAGATTCACTTTCCAGTTTCCTTTTTTGTCCCCTTCTTTCACCACCTTCCTCCTCCTCCATGGCAACAGGTTCTTCAGGCTTAGCACCTTGCAGCCACGCCATGTCCAATGTAGGCACTCTGGGCTTAATGGCATCGACAGTGTCGGTAAACACCCCATCGTCACTGGAGGAGCACCGTCTGAACCCCAGGGCGAGCACGCTTTTCAGCCCCAGCGGCTCCGACACACTCTGGCTCAGGCGAGGCACCTGGCAGGCCGGCACTCCTCTGGTGGTGCTCAGAGCGATCAGGTGATTAGTCATGTGTTTCGGTTTGACAGACTTGCACACGAGCAGCAATCTGAGTTCGTTTCTCTCTAGAGCCTTGGTCACCTCGTTGATGCCGATGGCCAGCTGCCGTCTGGCTGCCACATCTGTCCAGCCGTTTTTGGAGGAATCGCTCACCTGGGGAACAGGTTGTGGTGCGACATCAGGTTTTTTGCCTTTCTTTTTCCTCCATGGGCGAAACACTTTCACTTCTTTTTTCTCCAGACCCATTGAGATCAACTTATCCTTCAGAGTTTTCAGGATGAAGTGCATGTCCTCTTGGGGGAGCGGGCTCCATTTTGAGGCAAAGGGTGAGGTGAAGGAGGTCTTGGCTGGAGTCTGCTTTTTGATTTCCTTTTTAGTCGGCTTTCCGGGAGCTGCCATGACTGTTTGGAGCATAAAACAACCGACACTGTAACAAAAGAGAGAAAAACTGCTTTAGAGACTGGCAACCAATCACTGGATACTTTATTAAGTACAACCGTTCACCTGACTGGTAATGAAGGCAATCAGATGAGTTCCCTGTACTTAACCTCCACAATCACCAGATCTCAATCAGAGAGAGCACCTTTATGATCTGGTGGAACAGGAGAGTCACATCGTGTATGTGCAGCCACAAATGTAATGCTGTCATGTCAACATGGGTCACATGTTGATCCCCCAAGAATCTTTCATGAAGAAATAAAGCAGTTCTTAAGGCAAATGGGGGTCCAACCCAGCACAAGGAAGATGTATGAACTGGCCAGTAAACGTAAATAATTATTGATGTTAAATTAAAGCACAGAAATGCCAAAGATGAGTTAAACAGCTTACTCACATATAAAAAATGCATACCGAAATCTTTTTAATTTTCTTGTCTGTCTAAAAGGTAAAAAAGTAAAAGCAGTAAAGAGTAAACACGACTAAGAGGAATAAAGTACATTTTAAGATGAGTGAATAAAATAGAAAGAACAAGAGCACATTTATTAAAAAATTTTTATCCATAAGTCAGACTAAACAAACAACGCCATTATACACTAATACGGTTAGTAACGTTTTCATTTCGCATTTCTTTAACCCACATGGAAATGTCGTTAAATTTCGGATCTTCTTCGGCTCTAATAAAACACTTTTCGCTTCTGCGAGTGTTAAAAACAAACACAGCCGCCGTTACCTGTAGTTAAAGCAGGTAACGCATTTCTCCTCGTCTTCTTTACAGCTTCAGCACACAGAGACACACAGGGCGCTGCCATTTTGTTTCAGTTGTTTCAATTTAAATAACTTTATTTGAAAAGCCCCACAGCGCCGAATAGCGGCGAAAGGGCGACACGACAGTCAAATCATCAAAGAGTCAGCGAAGGCAGTGAAGGTGGAGTTTAAGAGGCGGCGAACACTGTTATCTGACACTGTAGTGTCTGATGTAGGGAAAAGTGCATGAAGTCTCCTTCATGAATCCGCTGGAGTAAAAGTGCACGAGCACAGGAAATAGAAAGTAGGCTTTTCTAAACCAATTAATTAATTGGTTTCAATGCACTCAAAAGTGATTTTTTACACCAAGCAATAATATGAATAAAATGAAACATATAAAATAAAAGGTTTATTTATTCAAATACTTCATTAAAAGGTTAAAAGGTATTTAGGTCTTTGCGCATATTAAAAATGGTTCCTGTGGTCTATAATTATCAGTTCCTTTGATCGAATCAAAGGATCAAAGAGAGCTGACGTCACGGCTGACGTCACGGTCGCTGCCAGAAAAATCCTTAAATAGACCCGTTTCTTTAACTCAGCATTTCAAGAAATACCTAGTTGTTTTCGCAAGCCAGGAATCCTTGGGAAAGAGAATAGTTTAACATTGAAATTATTCAGTTATTGGCTCAATATATAAGACAAAATAAAGAAGTAGAAGGTATTAATATCCATGTTAAGGAGCATAAATTAGCATGCTATGCAGATGATATTTTAATATTTTTGGGTCAACCATCAAATTCTTTACCTAAATTAATGCAATCATTTGAATACTTTGGTCGACTATCTGGATATAGTGTTAATATGAGTAAAACACAATTGCTTAAGTACAATTATATTCCATCAGAAGAAATTAAAAATAAGTATCAATTAGCATGGCAAACAGAGTACTTTAAATATCTAGGAGTCATAATACCTAAGGATCTTACAGAACTATTAGAACGAAATTATTTACCAATACAGAAAAAAATTAAGGAAGATATAGCGAGATGGAATTTAATTCCATATTTAAGTTTATATTCAAGAATAGACTCAATTAAAATTAATATTCTTCTTAAATTATTATATTTATTTCAAACACTACCAATAGAAATTAACCAGAAACAGTTTAATGAATGGGACAAAATTTTGTCAAGATACATATGGCAAGGAAAAAGGCCCCGAATTAGATTTAAAACCCTACAACTTAACAAAGGAAAAGGGGGGTGGGGCTTACCTTCTCTTAGGGAATATTATTGGGCAGCACAATTAAGGCCTATGATATGCTGATGTAATCCTTCATACGATGCTCAATGGAAAGCCATTGAGGAGGGTCTGACTTCCATCCCCATACAAGCTATTATAGCAGACAGAAGCTTGCAAAATTTAATAAAAACTATTGAAAATCCATGGATCAAGTTGACTTTTAAAATTTGGGAAACAGTAATAAAAGAATATAAACTAGAAGAGGATATATCAGTTCTTAAGTGGTGTGCATATGACACACATTTTGCTCCAAATAAATTGGACACCAGATTAAAAGATTGGACATAGAAAGGATTAACAGCTTTATGTATGGTAATGGAGGAAGGGAGACTAATTAGTTTTGATAAAATGAAAGATAAATATTCATTAGAAACACAGGATTTTTATAGATATCTACAGATGAGGCATTTTGTCAATAAAACGATAAAAGCTAAGGCTGAATTGAGTAAACAGCTGCTAGATGTATTTAAAAGGGCATATAGTTCAAATAAAAATAGAGGTATTATAGGTGACCTCTATAAAGGATTAACAAATATGAAATTACACTCAACCATGTATATCAAAACAAAATGGGAAATTGAGGGAGGAATAGAGATAAAAGGAGGATGAGTGGACAACAATATGGGCATATCAATGGAAATGTAGCAGCTCACAGAGCTGGAGGGAATTTGGGTGGAAATGCCTGATAAGATATTTTATTACACCTCACCAAAAATCTCACTATGAAGGTAACCCTCCCACTTGCTGGAGAAATTGTGGAAATACAAATGCAAATCACTATCATATTTTCTGGGACTGTCATGTTATTAAAACTTAGTGGAAGGGAATACATGCAGCAATACAAGAGACATTTGGAAGATATTTACCTTTGGAAAGTAAAAGTCTATTATTTGGACTTATTCCAGAAGGATGGACAAAGAACGATAAATACTTGTTTAATATTTTACTGGCAGCAGGAAAAAAAGCCATCACAAAAAAAAAAAAAAAAAAAAAAAAAAAAAAAAGGCTTTCTTCAGAGAGCCCAACAATGAACATCACACTGGACATTTACAGAATGGAGAAAATGACAGCAGATGTGAACTACAAGAGGGACCTGTTTGTATCACGATGGAAGAAATGGATGGACTACATCAGAAAACGCAGGCCAGTTTTTGCTTTTGCATTAGATTTTGACTTTGTTAACTACTAGAAGACTAGAGGAAATATTAGTTACATTAATGGAAACAAAAACACACTCCTTATATTTTTTTATCTTTCCTTTTTTCTTATGTATTTTTTATTTATGTTGTTTTGCTTCTTTTTCTTTGCTTCTTCTTTCGTTCTTATTGTATGGATATTTTAGTTGTTTAAATATAGAAAAAAAGAAAAAATATATGTACTGAAAGATAGCTGAAGTTCAAATCAAAATAAATAAAAAGTTGATGGTATTGTATAGTGATTCTAAAATGTCAATAAAAAAAAAAAAAGAAGAAATTATTCAGTTAGCGGTTTTGTTTTGTGCGAAACTTTTATAGAAATGTCACAGGAACCGTCCAGCAATTCAGTGTCTCACAGAGAAACGAGAGAGGAAGGACCACCCAACTCAGGGGAGAGAGGAATAGTCCAGGGCATGGAGCCCAAAAAGAAAATTCGCATAAGCGAGATAGAGGGGGTGCCCTTAAAGATAACACTGCAGATTGGAGCACTTGAGCAAAATGTGCATGAACTTGAGGAAACGCAAGAGTTTCTCCTTGAACAGAACAACACCATTGTTGTTCAGCTGTCCAAGGCTGAAAGCGAGAGAAATGAACTAAAGAAACGGAATGCAGATCTCGAGAAAGCTTTGAAAACTATTCAGTGTCAAGTGGAAGAATTACAGTTTTCAAAAACCAAAAATGCTGCTGAACCTGAGGGACTTGAGACTCCTGTTGCTCAACCGCCTCAGGATGAGGTGAACCTTACCATTTTCTTAAAGCCAGAAATTAACTTTTTTCAGAGCAACTTACCACGAAACCCAAAAACTAAATCAAAGCAAATTGCTGCATTCTGTTTTACACAAGTTTGACACATTTGAGTTGAACATGTTGTCAAATAGGTTAGACTTTGGTTAAGAGCTTGGTTTTGAAGCTTCTTATCCTCTGGGAACAGGTAGATGTCAACTCCATAAAAATGTGTTTCACAGCTTCAAATGTGTACTTGAGTTCTTTGGGAAACTCCATGTTGAGCCCATAAAGTAGGCCAAACAGGTAGGCAAAGGCAGTGGGAAGGTCTGGCAGATCATCAAGAATAATGTCCTCTTCCAAAACAATGGTAGTGTTGACCACTGTGGACTGCGAGTTGGGTCCCACGTAGTCCTCCAAAACAGTGAGGATGCCCACCGTAACACCTCGGGTTGCCCTCTCAACTGGATCTGTATCCTATGCAAAAAAACAAAAAACAAAACAAAACAGTACATATAAGTCTCTGAAAACCAAATCCAAAGATTGAGTAGATTTGCATGCTCACCAGACATGTTAAGAAGAGTTTGGTCTCGTCGTCGTGAACAAATATCGGTAACCCTTCCAAACTGATGGTTCGTCGATGCTCGACTATGTTTGAGACCTAAAACAAGGAAATCAAATAAGACTCAGTCTCATTTATAAACCTACCATTTTGTTTTTAAAACACATTAAGTTTTGTTGCTAAAAATACAGTCTTAAGAAATAAGATGTTGAAATTAGTTATTGCAGATAATTGCTCATGGTTTTGTCAGTTTTTTTTAAAGTAATTTTGATGTGCAAGAAATGTAGCACACTTATTACAACATGTATAACAAAAAGTGCCATGAGTGGGATGAGAGTTCAACTGTCTGTCATGACCTGCCATCTGCCAAACACACAGCGCTGCTTATAATCCCATTCAGGACACACTTTCTGAAAACTATTAAATATTTACTAAATTGATGTAAAAATTGTTAAAATATCTTTCTTTACAGTGGGAACTTCAGGTTCCTCATAAACCAGACACCAATACATTTTTATATATATTACCTGTTCATCAAACTCCCAGCTCTCTCTGTCCTGGTTGTTGTGTCCTTGGGCAAGACCCTTTACCCTACCACCTACTGGTGTTGGCCAGAGGGCCAATGTGCGATATGGCAGCGTCGCTTCTGTCAGTCTACCCCAGGGCAGCTGTGGCTATAACTGTGGTTTCCCTGCACCGATGTGTGAATGTGAGAGTGAGTAAGTAGTGGAATTGTAAAGCGCTTTGGGTGCCCAGCAAAGAGCGAAATAAATGCAATCCATTATTATACACGGTAAGTTGACAAGTAAATAGATTTCACTTCAATCGAGTTGTTGGTAATACCAAAATTAGCTTCATATTTTTAGAGCCAACTATTTTTTTTATATTTTACCATTAGCATTGTTAGCTCAACGGTAGCCTTCAACCTTTTCTACAAGATATTGGAGTGATACAAACAGATGTTTCTCAAGGGCACAAGAAATGGCGCTCACGTTCATTTACTCACCCAGACAAGTTTCAAGGCATTTGGAGTTGTTCAAAAGAAATTTTATATCATATAAAATCAACTTTTTGGAGCTTTTAAACACATTTTAATGTTATTTCCTTATATTAAAAACCCTCCACAGTGGTTTTTGGCTTAATTCAGGCATTTCTTAGTTGTCTCAGTGAATCCTTTCCCCATAACTGTGGCTCAGCTCTCTCCTGCAAAACGACTGACTCGTAACATTGGGATTAAAATTTCTAACAACTCCAAATGCCTTGAAATTTGTCTGGGTGAGTAAATGAACGTTTTCCATTCTAGAAATAAGACCACACTGAAAAAAAATGGAAGTTTTCCTTTAAATAGTTAAGAGATTATCTAACCTGTTCTTTCAAGAAGAGAGCTGGCCATCTGAGCTGCATTTCCTTGACCAAGGGCTGCATCTCCACAACTTCTTTCCTCCTGAGAGAGAATGTGATGTCCATCTTTTGGGTGATGAGTGCCATGTTCTTATTCCTCTTCTTCATTTCATCTTCCAAAATGCATCTTTCATTTTCAAGAGACTCATCATTGTAGTTTTCTGGGGCATCAGGGATAAAGTTGACTTCACCTCGCTTTGGTTTCTTTAAGGAAAATCTATTTGTGCCACTGTCATCTTCTTCCCCTCTTCTTTTTCGATTGACTGCAACTTCACTACATTCAGCTTGCCTTAGCTTGGAACGGTAGTTGCCAAGCTTGAACTTAATGCTTGTTGCCCAACCATCATATCCTGTGCCATTGCTGGGCTCTTTGAGGCAGGGATGTTTTGAAACTAGCTCCTGGGCAACAGACGTTATTTCATTCTTGTCAGGGTAGGCTTTGATTGCAAACATTTCTTGTGCCAGCTTGTCTAGAACTTCCATCTTGATGTCTCTTGTTACACTTAAATTTGCCCCTGCTTTCTCATATACCTCGTTGCCCTTGCAAAGTTTTAACTCTACATCATAGGAAAAGGTTGGGATAGGAAATGGATTTGGCCACTGTGAAGTGCTACACATGTAGGTCTGGGTGGATGAGGACGGGCTGAAAGAAGATGCTGAACTCACACTGGCTGTATCAATAGATGAGATGGCGCTATGATCAGATGGAGTCTGGTGGCGAGGCTGATGCATTTTCCTCCCAAATGAGGTGCAACACTGCCCGTCCAGCAGGTAGCTCATTAATATCCATCAGGTTGCAAAGTGCGTTCCCAAAATCTGGGTCTTCATATTGTATTGCAAAGTCACCTTCAAGTCCAAGCTTTGCTTGTAGTTCATCTTGAAGCTGCTTCACAGATTCTGGAACAGTGGACTTTTCTGATAAGTTGTGGACTCGCAGTAACAGGGCCTGTGAAGACAAACCAAAAAAAGGGCGCAATTCTAAATAATTAACGAATTCAAAGTAATCAACTGAAAACTATTTAAGAATAATACATACCATCACTTTCAATGCAGGAGGCACGTAACAGGTGTCACCATCAGTTGTCCAGCTACGCAGTATTCAGCTAAAGGGTGGTAATCATTCAAATCTTCTGGGTCAAGTATTTCCAGATCTTTGTAGCTGCTGTCAAGCCGATCTGTAATGTTCCATAAACCAAGAGGAGAGCTTTGTAGCAACAAATGACACTTTCCCAGAGTCAGTTATTTATTGCAGTTATTTTATGAATTTTTCGAGATGTTCCTAAAGGGTTGCATATTTCAAAGTCATCAATATACAAAGCTAAACTAATGCAAGTATCTTGCAATCCTAAAAGCTTGTTGTTTTTGAAATACTGCCCATCTCTAAATGATCTGTAACCTTCACTAATTTCTTTATCAAATGCTAACTTTTCAAAGAAACTTTTCTCTTTCAATAAGTTCTCCAAGACCTGGTTTACTGAGACATAAACAAATGTATTTCTAGTTCTCGCTTTGTAGGTGTACTCTTTAGGCTCACATACATGAAAATTATTCTTGAAATAAATATTTCTCTTGTAATCAGTAGATAATGCACCTTTTGGTTCTGTTGAGATAAATAATGGGTTGGTTTTGAAAAGTGCATCATTTATATTTTTAATTACATCATCATCTGCCTCAATGTTCTGTTCAGCAAGCACCTCTTTGATTCTTTGAAATGAATGAACCTGAGAAAATTTTAAAATGTCACTAATTTCCTCAATAATTTCCTGCAAAGCCCTTTTAGAAACATGTAACAATGTTTGCATGTAGAGCAGGGCGATATGACCAAAAATATTTATCGCGATATAGATTTGAAAAATTTGCGATAACGATATAATTGACACTAGACAAATACTTTACAACTCCACAACTTTATTAGTGCAAAAAAACACATCAATGTATTTTCACTTAAACAAGCAGCTGTTTTTTTATCTGCATTAAAATAAATATAAAAAATTTAACAGTGCAAATGCAAATTCCTTGCTGACAGTTTAACCAAAAGGCATTTCCAGTGGAAACTGGCCGACATATCCTCAGCTTAACCATGTATAACAGTCACGAAACTTAAAAAGAGGTTATACACACACAATACGGTAATATTATGTTGAAGCACCGTACGTATCACTCCGCCGGGCTCCTCCCTTGTCATCATAAATAATGCTGTTCCAGGTTCAACATTGCAAGTGACCAATCACCTTCTCCTGACGTCATCCGCGACCTCGAAAAAAAGCAAACGCCTTCAAAAAATCTACTTCACTTGCGAGAAGAGAAACCGCCTCTGTAAGGACAATATGTATAATGCTTACAGTTTATTAAAGAAAAGTATCCTGAAATGCAAAGAATTCAAGTTCCTGGATGGGCGGACAGAAGCGGTTTCTCTTCTCGCAAGTGAAGTCGATTTTTTAAGGCAGTATTTTTCAAAGACACAAAAGGGGGACGTCACAACAATGTCATTGGTCACTTGCAATGTTGACCCTGGAACAACATTTATTATGATGATGTGGGAACAACACACAGACACGAGGATATCAGATCATCCCCTGCGGATGACAGCCGTACTGCTCCAACAATCCATCAAGCGGTGCGGCTTCATAGCTTAGCAAAGTCGTACTAAAACATTTGACAGATTTTCGAGTGCCGTGTACATAAACTCGTTTCGAGGTCAGTAAACACAACCAGAATTCATACCTAAGGCACACGGGATTATAAGGGGCTCTGTTGATTTTCAGAAAAATCAAAGGATTGATTTTAAGTGTGCCGTATTTTCCAAACAACACTGTAATAACGACGGCCCGCTAGCATGCTCTACCAAAAATAGTGCTTTGTTGTGTATCTGACGGACGAAAGCTAAACCAGTTCCACACCACTGAAGCTGCAGCATTTTTACAAACCAGTTCTGGTTCATCGTTTCATTCAACGATCCACTTTCGCTCTTCTCATTCCCCGTCGCCTTTTTCACAATGTGCGTATGAAAACAAAGGCACTGCGCATGCGCGTTTTACCCATATTCTATCGTGATATTTCATTTTCTTATCGTTGCCCAACATTACACCGGTATTACCGTGAACGGGATGATATGGCCCAGCCCTATTTGCATGCATAGAAAAAGTCTAGCTATTTTATGTTCAAGACATTGGTAATTTACAAACTCATTGTCCTCTTTATCACTTGATGCTACACCTGAACCACTTGATAATGTCTCTGACTCCTGAGAGGTATTTAAGGATTTATCAGGGGAGCTACTTTCACTAGGACATGCATTTGCATGAGAAATCAGTCTAATACAGTTTTTTTATATCTTTTGAGTTTTTGTGCTTTCTGCTTGTGTGTGACGTAAAGGTTGATAAATTGTTGGTAACATAGTCACGTTTTTGGAAAGGACAGGATACAGTCTGATGGGTTTTTAAGTGCCTTAAAATATGTGAAATAAATGTATGCTGTGAACAGTTTTCCTTAAATTCACAAAAATCACAAAAAAAAAAAAAAAAAAAAAATGTTGAGATCACCTGCCTTTTCTTAGCCCTGTTGTGTGATCTGCTGAGGTGAGACTTCAATGCCCTTCGTGTCCTAAACGAACAGACTCAGTCACTGTAAACACAGGGCAAATGAAATCCTCTTCTATGTCGTAGCTGGTGATGTCTTAAGAGTACTTCTTGGCTTGAACAGACAAAAGAGCAGAACTGGCACTGCATACAAAAACTATAATGAGAAGAGAGGAGAGGACAGTGTCAACAATTCAAAAGAAACCTGAATTAATCTCAAATTACCAAAGTTACATTACCTGATTATGTGTTTGGGGGCGGGGGGAGGCACTCCTGTTCTGATTCCTCTCCTTACCAACTCTTCGTCAGTCCCTCACAAATCAGGACAAGTAGTGGTCTGGAGTTGGCTTTTAATTCTCTAAATAAATAAAAATAGCAATTAGTTTTAAAATAAAATACCAGCTTCCTGACATTACTTAAGAATTTTTTTCTCCTGTCCTAATTGTTTTCACTAAAGTGAGCTGATTCTGCCTTGTAAAATGCCATGTAAAACAGTGTAAAACAAATAATTTACCAGTATACATTACATCAATGTTTAATTTATTATTAACAAATTGTATTCTACATGGAATGCACCAACAGTGTACTGGGATGTATTATGTATGCCAAGGATAATTGTGTGTGATTGGTTTTACAACTTAGAATGACAAACATTGGATTGAAAGTATGAGTGGGATAAAACTCCTGAAGCATCTGTTTAAATTATCAGTGCATTTATTAATGATGCTCCATAAATAAACCAAAACAATGTTTTGTGCATAACAAAAAGCTCACAATTGTGCGATCAAAATTTAAACTAAAAGATGCTGAGCATAATAACAAAGACAGATTTCGCAGCTGCTCTGTTTCCAAGTTCTACTGCGTGACTGACAGCCTGGAGTTTGAAATCCTCTTTGTAACCATGTCTCTTACAGGTGCCATTTGTGGTCCTTATACACATAATATGGTAATATTACGTTGAAGCAGAGTAGTATCACTCTGCGAGGCTCCTCGGTAGCCGTAATAATCCAACAATCAATCAAGCAGTGCAGCTTCATAGCTTAGCAAAGTCATACCAAAACATTTTTGACAGATTTTTTTTAAGCTGTGTACCACATAAAATTGGTTCGCGGTCAGTAAGCACAACCAGAATTCATACATAAGGCGCACTGTCTATTTTTGAGAAAATCGAAAGGATTTTAGGCCGTGCGTCAAGGCGTTAGCCCGGTTAGCTCGTTAAAGCCGCCCAGCTCCACGCACGCGGTGATCCGCGGTAACTAGTTAACGGAGATTTGCCCCGTTAATGCAGTTATGGCATTAACTTTACGCTGACAGCACTAAAATAGTAATCTTCAAAGGTTTTCTTTTTACCGACCAAATCCTCTTTGATAGCTGCCGTGTCCATCTTGTTGCCTGCAGGTGAAGCGATGGGGGAGGGGGAGTTGTGTTCAGTGAAGGAGAGAGCCGAGGCGGAGTAAGGTTGCGTAGAGACAAAAGTGGACGAAAGAGAGGCAAACTTGCGGCTCCACAAGTATAATTATAATGTAACATAGACTATATCGATATAAACGATATTGTCACATCTCATATCTCGTATAAAAATATATCAATATATTTAGAAACTCGATATGTCGCCCAGTCCTAATCACTTGTTCATCTGTTTTGTTCCATTACTGGATGCATAGTTCTAATGCATCTGTGTTTTTTAACTTATTTAAAGCCTGTTTGATATGACTCTTGCAGACTCTAGTAGTTCGTATTTAAAATACCCCCATATTTACTGCTCTGTAGCTGCTTCTCTGATCTCCCTCTCCCTCCTGTTTGTGTGTTTGATGGAGCTCGCTGGCCGTTCACACAGAAACTAAAGCACACATTTTATTGGCTAAAAGTGATTCGAACAAATTAGACGACATGGCAGCGGGCGCCCCCGAAATTTATTTTTAAATAGCAGCGGGGGGGTGCAGCCGTTGGTCATGAGCGAGACAGCCTATTTTGTTTCGTTCGGTGTTATGGCGGCCACAGACTGCACTTCATGAAATACACATAGGGGGTGTCGCGGAGGCTTGTCAGATATGAGCTCGCCTCTTTAGTAGCTCGGATTTTCATTGTTTTGTGACATGGCACGTAGTTTGTGACATGGAATCTTAAATGATATAGTGAACACATACCCATAAGCCACAAGGCTTCTTAGCCTAAAAGTAATGCTATGCTAAGTTTCAGAAAAATAGGAAGCACTTCAGTTGTGATATTTCTAAAAGACAAATTGAGACTGTTCAAACATATACTGTCTGACATAATAAAAGAAACATTTCTTGCATTTAGAAAGTTGAGATGAACGATCTATCCAGCTCCTGGTATAAAAAGCCTCACGTTCTCATTAAGGCAGAGGGCCAGGTGGCTTTCAGTCCTTGCAAAAGCGCAAAGTAGACCCCGTAGTATCCAAAAATATGAGATGCACATGCGTGCTCAGGCACAGAAAGGCGCCAACAGCTTCGACTCATGTAAAACTTGAATTCATTCATTTTGCCAGCAATAAATTTCATCTGAGACCAACTTTTACTCCAAAACGTTAAAGGATTAGTTGAAACCCTTAATGTATCTGAGTTTATGGGGCAACTCAACTTTTATTGTTGAATTGTGAAAGAAATGACTGTAAGCTCAACAATTGCAAGTTTGATTTTTTACAGTGCAAAGTAAATATGATTCAATAGATTTTTTTAATTCCACGAAAAATCACCTTGCCCGGTGGGCCGATGGCCAGTCCAGCTATGGTCATTACGAGGGAAATTTCTTTTGCAGTTTGTCTGAAAAGATGGACTTGCGCTTCGGGATCCTTTAAACATCATCAGGCGCGTTGCTACGCGCTGTCTGTCCTGTCTGTGAGCTCACAAAGCAGCAGGATGAATGACGTCACACACATGGATCCTCTATCGGAATATAGTAAAACCGAGGACGGTTGGTTAGTTGGCTTAGTCCTCCTTTGATCGAATCAAAGGATCGAAGAGAGCTGACGTCATGGCTGACGTCACGGTCGCTGCCAGAAAAATCTATAAATAGACCCCAGTTTCTTGAATTCGGCATTTCAAGAAACACCTAGTTGTTTTCGCAAGCCAGGAATCCTTGGGAAAGAGAATAGTTTAACACTCAAATTATTCAGTTAGCGGTTTTGTTTTGTTTTTTGCAAAACTTTTATAGAAATGTCACAGGAACCGTCCAGCAATTCAGTGTCTCACAGAGAAACGAGAGAGGAAGGACCGTCCAACTCAGGGGAGAGAGGAATAGTCCAGGGCATGGAGCCCAAAAAGAAAATTCGCATAAGCGAGATAGAGGGGGTGCCCTTAAAGATAACACTGCAGATTGGCGCACTTGAGCAAGATGTGCATGAACTTGAGGAAACGCAAGAGTTTCTCCTTGAACAGAACAACAACATTGTTGTTCAGCTGTCCAAGGCTGAAAGCGAGAGAAATGAACTAAAGAAACGGAATGCAGATCTCGAGAAAGCTTTGAAAACTATTCAGTGTCAAGTGGAAGAATTACAGTTTTCAAAAACCAAAAATGCTGCTGAACCTGAGGGACTTGAGACTCCTGTTGCTCAACCACCTCAGGACGAGGTTCAGGGTACTGGTATGTGGCATCGTGGTGCCAAATGCCTACTTAAAGTAGGTTTAGGTCTTGCCACAGCGGCCCTTATTGTTCCTGCAGCTTTCTGGGTCTTCTCAAAGATGTCCACCTGCTGTGAATGACTCAGCTGCTCCCTGTGGCATTGTGTTTATAACTGATGCGCACCTGCGGACCACTTATGTGCACCCCTGTTTATAATCTTGTGAAAGACGCACGACAGACCTGACCATATACTCGTGTTTTTCATCATCTACTTTTATTACTACAGGTTTACCACTACAGATGGCTGCAGCTCACAGCCACACACAGTAACAACAACAACACAGCAGGACCTAGTTCAGCCTTTAAACCAGCAAGGCATGATTGCAGATTGGCGCTCAGGTGCGTCCACCTCCCCTGCTTTCCAACCACGGTCCACCAACTACACCAACCTCCGATAACTATGCCGTGCTCTCCTTTAAGTTTTATTTTGCCCCTCACCCCCCAACCAGTCGTGGCAGATGACTGCCCCTTCTTGAACCTGGTTCTGCCTCAGGTTTCTTCCTGTGAAAGGGAGTTTTTCCTGGCCACCGTTGCCCAGTGCTTGTTCATAGGGGATCATTTGATTGTTGGGGTTTATAATTTAAAATGTCATTTTATTTAAATTATTTCAGGTGAGGGGTTCACTTGATAGGGAGCACAGAAAGCTGCAAATATTAAAAAACAACAAAAAGTGTATTTAGCAGAAAATAAAAAATAAAAAAAACAAATATTAAATTTCCCTACTGCTTCGTTTATTTACTTAAAAGAACAGCTTTAAATTTTGTGTGATAGTGTCATGGCTCTTGGTCAAGTGATCCAGGGTTTATCTTTTGGACTGTGTGAATCTGGTTTAATTTGTGTCCTTTGATTTAATAGTATTCATGGTTCTGTTTCTCGTCTCCCATGTGTCCATGTTGCTTTTGTATGTCGTGTCTCTTTAGCCGCCGCAGCAGTGGGCGGGCACATCCACACCATCCACGTCGCCGCCAACATACGTTGTATGTTTAGACCATTTATATCATTTGACATCCACAGGACATAGAGGTTCGAAAGACACTGAGTCATGCAATACCTTTAATGAGAATACTGTCAGTGAACACTGATGAGCTTCTGCTTCTTTAATGAGCCATAATTCTCATTAAAGAAGCAGGTTGGCTCATAAAGTGCTCTGTAGTTATCTAATGCAACTGCCATTTGTTTCAGGACATAACCACAATCTGTAATCAACACAGGGTTTATTGAACCGTCGGGTGTGCAGACAACATGACACGCATGAAAAATGGGTAAGGACATTTTGTGAACACTCATAGTTGATGTCTTAATTATGGGAATAGCTACTATGTAATTGATGCTTCCTATTCTATCAGATAAGGTGCACCTTGTGTGGAAGTTAAGTTGGCTCATTTTTGCCTACCTGAGGGCTAAAACTTCTGCTTAAATTTCAACATGAATGTACTACTACTTTCTACTTAGTACCCGAGTAATCCAGCAGAACAGCTCCAAGATGGTGGTGGTGTAAAGGCAGCCCTCTCTATGATATAGAGGAAATATATTTCATTTGAGGGTAAAATATTACAAGCTCCATTTAAAACAAACAGCACTATCAAAATACCAGGAAAAACTTAATTGCCTATATAAAAAACAATGTGTGCAGACCAGCTTTAATTGTGGACAAATTGAAATTCAAACTTCAGTCAGACCATATTCAATTGTATAAATATGCATGAAACCAAATGCAATGCTACTAATCTGCTGAAACAATGAATGCAAACCTGCAGGTCTGAGGGTTCCCCAGATAAAAAATACTTGGCAGAAAAGTCTAAACCTTGTTCCCAAAAACCTTTCTCTTCTCTTTACGCTTCCAGAAATTCTTTATATAAACTATTCACATAAGTAATGTCCAGACTGAGGCTGCAAGCACTGTTCAAAAACCAAAAAATAAACAACACTGGAAACTCCTGAGCTAAACAGTCTTTAAAGTTTCTCTTTCACTTTACAGCTATTTCTTCGGCTTCCCTTTCTTTTTCTTTGCAGGGTTAGCAACGATTCTCTTCACCTGGAGCGGCTGCAGAGTGCAGGAGGGAGACTCTGACACCTCCTCAGATTCACTTTCCAGTTTCCTTTTTTGTCCCCTTCTTTCACCACCTTCCTCCTCCTCCATGGCAACAGGTTCTTCAGGCTTAGCACCTTGCAGCCACGCCATGTCCAATGTAGGCACTCTGGGCTTAATGGCATCGACAGTGTCGGTAAACACCCCATCGTCACTGGAGGAGCACCGTCTGAACCCCAGGACGAGCACGCTTTTCAGCCCCAGCGGCTCCAACACACTCTGGCTCAGGCGAGGCACCTGGCAGGCCGGCACTCCTCTGGTGGTGCTCAGAGCGATCAGGTGATTAGTCATGTGTTTCGGTTTGACAGACTTGCACACGAGCAGCAATCTGAGTTCGTTTCTCTCTAGAGCCTTGGTCACCTCGTTGATGCCGATGGCCAGCTGCCGTCTGGCTGCCACATCTGTCCAGCCGTTTTTGGAGGAATCGCTCACCTGGGGAACAGGTTGTGGTGCGACATCAGGTTTTTTGCCTTTCTTTTTCCTCCATGGGCGAAATACTTTCACTTCTTTTTTCTCCAGACCCATTGAGATCAACTTATCCTTCAGAGTTTTCAGGATGAAGTGCATGTCCTCTTGGGGGAGCGGGCTCCATTTTGAGGCAAAGGGTGAGGTGAAGGAGGTCTTGGCTGGAGTCTGCTTTTTGATTTCCTTTTTAGTCGGCTTTCCGGGAGCTGCCATGACTGTTTGGAGCATAAAACAACCGACACTGTAACAAAAGAGAGAAAAACTGCTTTAGAGACTGGCAACCAATCACTGGATACTTTATTAAGTACACCCGTTCACCTGACTGGTAATGAAGGCAATCAGATGAGTTCCCTGTACTTAACCTCCACAATCACCAGATCTCAATCAGAGAGAGCACCTTTATGATCTGGTGGAACAGGAGAGTCACATCGTGTATGTGCAGCCACAAATGTAATGCTGTCATGTCAACATGGGTCACATGTTGATCCCCCAAGAATCTTTCATGAAGAAATAAAGCAGTTCTTAAGGCAAATGGGGGTCCAACCCAGCACAAGGAAGATGTATGAACTGGCCAGTAAATGTAAATAATTATTGATGTTAAATTAAAGCACAGAAATGCCAAAGATGAGTTAAACAGCTTACTCACATATAAAAAACGCATACCGAAATCTTTTTAATTTTCTTGTCTGTCTAAAAGGTAAAAAAGTAAAAGCAGTAAAGAGTAAACACGACTAAGATGAATAAAGTACATTTTAAGATGAGTGAATAAAATAGAAAAAACAAGAGCACATTTATTAAATTTTTTTTATCCATAAGTCAGACTAAACAAACAACGCCATTATACACTAATACGGTTAGTAACGTTTTCATTTCGCATTTCTTTAACCCACATGGAAATGCCGTTAAATTTCGGATCTTCTTCGGCTCTAATAAAACACTTTTCGCTTCTGCGAGTGTTAAAAACAAACACAGCCGCCGTTACCTGTAGTTAAAGCAGGTAACGCATTTCTCCTCGTCTTCTTTACAGCTTCAGCACAGCTGCATGAGAGATACACAGGGCGCTGCCATTTTGTTTCAATTTAAATAACTTTATTTGAAAAGCCCCACAGCGCCGAATAGCGGCGAAAGGGCGACACGACAGTCAAATCATCAAAGAGTCAGCGAAGGCAGTGAAGGTGGAGTTTAAGAGGCGGCGAACACTGTTATCTGACACTGTAGTGTCTGATGTAGGGAAAAGTGCATGAAGTCTCCTTCATGAATCCGCTGGAGTAAAAGTGCACGAGCACAGGAAATAGAAAGTAGGCTTTTCTAAACCAATTAATTAATTGGTTTCAATGCACTCAAAAGTGATTTTTTACACCAAGCAATAATATGAATAAAATGAAACATATAAAATAAAAGGTTTATTTATTCAAATACTTCATCGTTAAGGGAAATGTGTTTCGTATAAACTGAATGTGCACGAACCAAGTAAATTTCATTTGAGCAGACTCCAATAATTGAAACATTTCACATTGTACTTGTGGAACAAAAAAATCAAATCAAATAATAATAATACACATTCACATGTAATGCAATTTTGGGCAGATTTTATAAAAAAAAATTTTTTTACATGGAGTTCTGTGTAGGAAGCATATTGTGGTAGAGGTTGTATTAATCCTGCTGAACTGATATGATTATATCTCCCTAAATTTATTACACTGTTGCAAATGACACGTCATAAAATCGACGTAGTCAGTGGACTAGGTGCCATAGTCCACCATATCTCCCCACTTTATTAAAGTCCGTGTGCGTGTGCATGTCGCTGTGAGTGAGGGTGACAGGCAGCCAATCAGCACCTCCGCAGCTGTCTGCTCCCTCCCCCTGCAAGCCTCTGCTTGGCTCTCAATAGTGCATCGATCAGCTGTGCTGCAATTACTGCTGCTTAAAACCCTTCAGAGCAGGACATTCATCTGCGCTCCCAACCTTTACCAAGATGACCCTCCAGGTAAAATCCCGCGTTTCTTTGCTCTTTTATTATTGTTATTATTATTTATTAGATGCTACATTATCGCGATGAACCGAACAGCGCATGCCATCTTCTGGCCGTATGCAGTCATCCATCTTTGACGGCGTGGATGAAGGAAAGTCGTGCCTAAACGCGTTAATGCTCTCGGCTCAGTGGTCCTGATGCTGCTCTTAGAATTTAAAGATGTGCTGCTTAGAAGCAGAAAATATGAAAACATGATGAAAATTCACTAGATTCAGAGTTTGTCTCTATGAGAACATGCGGAGGTAAACTGGATCTATATGCAAACATCCGCTTTTTGACCAATGGGCAGCATTCAGAGCTGGATCATTATATATTTCAGCCGCACCTCAGTAAAGAGTTAAAAGGTATTTAGGTCTTTGCGCATATTAAAAATGGTTCCTGTGGTCTATAATTATCAGTTCTGCTGTGTCCCAGATCCTTTGAAAAGCAGATTATTTGAGTAGGCACACAGGCTCTGGTCTCATATAAAAGCCCATTGTTTATCTCCAGCTTGTGCAACAATCAGTTTCCCAGGACTGCCCCGTGCCTAGAATACCACAGTCACATTTCTTATTCAGTGCTTGTAACTCATTAATATGCACACTCTCGTATTCGATGTAATTACTTTACATTCCTGCTGGACTTTATTGCAAAGAGAAGAAAGTCTGCAGTCCAGTGTTTTCCCATCGCAGACACACTGCTTATATTTTCTGAATAATTAATGGAAAACATAAAGAGTGTTCATGTCACCTGCAGGCAGAATTTGACAAGGCAGCAGAGGATGTGAAGAAGGTGAAGGCCAAGCCCACAGACGAGGAGCTGCTGTTCCTGTATGGCCTTTATAAACAGGCGGTTGTTGGAGACATTAACACTGGTAGGACCCACTACAGAGAAACTGAATCACTCCCATAAAGAGTTCACTAAGTTCAGATTTTTTTTCCTTCTCTCTGTGTGCTTTCACAACTGTAGAGAGACCGGGAATGCTGGACCTAAAAGGAAAGGCCAAGTGGGACGCCTGGGAGTCAAGGAAAGGTAACGAGTTAGGAAAGCTTGTGATTGTTACATTTGTCCACGAGAACTAAACACTTTAACTGAAGGTGCTGGGAAAGTGATTCATTAGCAGGTTATAGATCATACAAGGATATATGAGACAGATATTTTTTGCCAAGTTTGCAGCTGGAACAGTTTTTGGTATTTGTCTGTACAAAATAAGGTAAAGGAATTGGTTCTTTTACACTACGAGCCACACACACACACATTTACACTCCACTGGATGCAAGGACGCATGCAGACTGGAGGGGCTCCACCTCCTGGTTGCCTGCAGAGTAGTCTATTTAGTACTCAAAACCTGCTGAGTCCACAGGTGTAAGTCATGAGAATGAATTTTGTAAAACATGTTTATAGAGCATGAGTTCAACTGAGTTTCGCTCCTCTGCAAACATGGAGGAATCTGCTCCAAATGAGGTGTGTTCAGTGTCAACTAAGACTCACAGGAGGTAACTTTTAGGAAATTAGAAGTTAGTCATTGTCAAAACATCCAAATATTTTCACCACTTAGTTTCATCCAACATCACACGAACGTTTTAATTTTACTCACTTATTCATTGATTTTTTAAAAATGTATTTTTTAAAGTAAAATTACCCTAAAAAAATGTTCAGTTAAGGCATTTGCAGGTTAACATGATTTAGCTGCACACGAGCTGTTTCTGCAAGTCTGTGTTTAGTGTTGAGTACTTGAGAAAAAGGTGACTACACGCAGATTTTGTTGGGTTTTTTGTTGTAATAGGTTCATTTTTAGTGACATCACACTTGTGCAAAGAGTCAAAGGGTGGTGTTGAGCTCCACTCATTTCTTTGTATTTTTCTTCCAATGACTCAGACCATGTAAATGATCTTGAGCAATAGCTCTCCAGGCTTTCTGAAGGTCTTTCAAAGTTTGCCTTTGGACATTGTTTGCTCCTTTAACTCATTTTCAGTCCAGTCCTTGTACCTGACCATTTTCAGAGGAACTGTTTTATTTGTTAAGCAATTTAGCACTGAATCATTCAAGAAATAAAAAGTTACCTAACTCGAGTAACGATCGAGAGACAACTGATCAAAGTACCATTTTTAATCTTTATCTTTAGGCCCTTTGTTACTAGCAGCCTGTTGCACAAACGCATCATTTGTTCACATGTCTTTTGCTGAAGCTATGAAAAAAGCCAAAGATAACACAGTTTTTTAACAGAAGTATTCATGACACAGTTTATAATCTGGCAGCATGATAATGATCCCAAAAACACTGCACGCATATACACACAGATTTTTAAAAATCCAGTGTTTTAAAGTTTTATATCTTTACTTACACATTACCGTAACAAAAACACAACCCAGATGCCAGCTTCCATGGTGGTGATTTATCAGAACCTGTTGAGCTCATAAAAGGAAGCTTTTTAGGGGTTTTTTAGATTTATTACCAATAAACAGACCTGATCTTATCTAAGCATCTTCATCATGAGAATCTCTCCCATAGTTTAACCAGCTTTTCAGTGCTATGGGAGAAAGGCTCTGTAAGCATGTATACAAATAGGAGAAAACTCCTTTAAGACATTATTATTTAAGTCCAAATCACTCGTAATTTGAACTCTTTCAGGAATGTCCAAGGATGACGCCATGTCGGCCTATGTCACAAAGGCTAAAGAAGTCATCAGCAAGTACGGGCTGTGAGACGTCCATGAAGTGAAGAGGCAGCAGCGATGAAAACAGACTACTAATTCAGACTACTAAAACAAAGCTGCTCTTTACTTAAAAGAGCAGCTTTGCTTCCAGAGGCCATAATTCTGCAAAATAATGTGATTTTAAAAAAAATGTCTTTCTATCCTTGATTTTTTGAATTACATAGCTCAATTGATTTATGCATTTTAACGATATCTATGCAGTCTTTAACATATTAATCTTTCTATATGTACTGCATACTGGACTTAGATTTGCAGCTTGAATCAAAACAGGACAATTTAAATGTTGGCAAATGTGAACAAACACGTTTTGAAGATTAAACCTTTTTCTGCACTGTTTCCTTTCTTTCATTTGTGCTTGTTTTTATTGAGAGGTTGATTTTTTTTTTTTTTGCCTTCAGTTTCAGTTTAAAACAACCTGCATAAAATCTTTACACAGAGAAAGGATTTTAGGTTTTATTCATGAAGAGGCCCGACTATGGTCTGTGCAAACGATTACGGGAAGTTTTGATTGACATACAGTTATTCATACTTAAAAGAGTTGTCTTAGCTGGAACTACACCTGCAACACCTGCTTTGGTGCCAACCTAAGTGGACAACAGGTGCAATGGAGAGGCAACACCACAACCCTCAAAGTTCAAGCTGGTGGACACAGATGGTTGCTCTCTCCTCATCCTCCTTACTGGTTTCTTTCTAGTTTTTGTTTTGCTGGTGTCCTGACAGCTGCCGGCAACTTCATGGCATAGATTCAACAATTTTCTGGAAATATTTTAAAATAAGTCAACATCACACAGTTGCTGCAGATTTCCATGATGCAAATCTCCCATTGTACCACATCCCAAAGGTGCTCTCTTGTGTTAAGACCTGCTGACTGTGGAGGCCGTTTGAGTACAGTGAACTCATTGTCACGTTCAAGAAACCAGCTTAAGATTATTTTAGTTTTGTGACACAGTGCATTATCCTGCTGGATCCATGCTTTCATGTTGTTTCATTAGACCAGCCAATGTTTTTCCAATCATCTGTTGTCTAATTTTGGAGAGCCTGTGCAGACTATAAACTATAGTTTCCTCAGTTTCTTGTTTATAGCTGACAGGAGCGGCATCTCGTTTGGTGTTCTGCAGCTGAAGCTCATCTGCATTTGGAGATGCTCTTCTGCTTACAGTTGTTATTGCAGTTACAGTAGAGATGGCTGTGTCGGAAAATCCCAGTAGATCTGCATTTCCTGAAACACTGAGACCAGCCCATCTGGGATCAACAACCACACCACATTCAAAATCGCTTAAATCACCTTTCCCCCTCATTCTGATGCTCGCTTTGAACTCCAGCAGCTCCTTTTGTTCATGTCAACGTCCCTTAAATGCTTTGAGGTGCAGTGTGATTGGCTGATTAGATAAACAGGTGTATCTAATAAAGTATCCGCTGAAAGGTGTGGTTTCATGTATTTTTCAGGCCTAATCTTTCTAAAGTTTTAGGTTGTTGCCACACACTGCCTGCCTGACCTCACCCTTCAAAGCCTCTTTATTATTTCACTCATAAGTAATTCAAGCCAGGGCAATTGCCCGCGCATGCGCAGTGAGCTGTTCCGGGCTGGCTTGAGTCTATGGTTTAGTGGGGTAAAGGTGAAGGGCTACAGCTGCAGTCCAGCACAACAACTGAACGGCTGCTACACCGGCTTATATAAGAAAACAAACCCGCACGTTCACAACATTTGCGCTGAAAGCCTCCAGAGCCCGCGGCAGGTGAGCAACGGGAGCTAACAGTCCAGCTTTACAGTGCAGTTAAAGTAAGCTAACGAGCTGCTCCTCAACTATTGTTTGCGTTTGCACTCGACATTAACGCCGACAGGGGCGAGACGAGCGAGTGCACCTTATCAGCTCAGTGTTACCCGGTTAATAAGTGTTTATTGTAAACAGTTTGGTCGTTTGCACTAACAGGTCTCTGCCCGAGTACGGAGAGGTAGGAGTTTAATAGTTTTAATGTGGTGCTGATAGCTGAGCTCACGATTTGCTGAGTTTTGTTCAGAAACATGTCAAAGCTGTCACTGTGACACAGTATGCAACTGCTCATGTTTGAGACTTACACAGTGCAAGCCTTACTGTTGTTTTAAATCTGTTACCCAAGGCAATAAATAATATGAGTGTTTTAACTGGAAGTAATGATGAATGCGCTTTCAGCATTGTCAGCTTATTATCCAGGTGTTGCTGCTTTAAGTACTAGATAAGGTGGTTGTTGAAGGTAAAATGCTATGAAATGCACAGTTTAAATGTTTTACAATGATTTTTTTTTAAATGTCATAAACCACAAAAGCTTCATGTGTTCAAAGCAAAACCAGTCATAATCACAGGGTCTTCAAATGGTTTATAGTGCTGTTATTTTTCAGTATTAAAACAAATATATAACTGCTTTTAAATGTATCTGCAAAAAACAAAGAGTAATTAGTGTTATCAAGGTTTTTCTATTATATAAGTCCCCCCACCCTGGTATATCAGTGATATAAAGTGTGGAAAGGCTCTGCTTCATATCACTGTAATGTTTCTTTTGTGACAGGGGGAAAGGAAATGGCAAATCAGCTGTCTCAGTCTCTGCCGGAGCAAACCTTTCAGTACCAAAACAGTCTGCCGCCCCTGCCTGTGCCCTCACTGCAGAGCAGCCTTTCTAAGTACCTGGATGCAGGTAGGATGTCTGCTGTCATCAAGTTAGTCAGTTTCCAGGCTTTTGTAAATATTTGTCAGGTGACCTTTCAGTTGTCCATATGTCGTATCTGTTTGAAACTTGTCTGTGTCATAGGTGCAGTCTGTGGTTTTCTATTAACCAGCGTTAGTGATTCTGGTCTGTGATTCTAGACACACGGTTTCTTTTTTAAAACAACATAAAATAAGATGTTAAATAAATAAATAAATGCTCACAATTGAATTTAATTCAATGGGAAGAACACAAATTATTAACCAAAAGGTGTAGGCTGAAGCTTAATTACACCTATGCTTTTTACATTTCGTTTCACCAAAACAAACACCAAAGATGATACAATATTAGGACTGAACTAGAACAAAAACAGTCATACTGTACCCCAGTTTTATATTTGTTTACTGCCTGATTTTTGAGCATTTTTAATTTACATAGTGAAAAATCTTTTTTGAAGTTAGTTTTCTCATTTTTTTCCTGCTCCAATTAAAAACAAACAAACATGTAAATAAAGTTTGTAAAGCATGTTGTTGCAGTGCTGAGATCCACTTACTAATTTTAAGGCATCGAGTTTTATGAATATTCTGCTGGTTTCTTCTTAATAATCAATTTATAACTCTTCTATAGTATGTAAACTGGATTAGTGTTGGTTGTGTATACGTTTGTGCAAACCTCCACACAGTAGATCATATATTTACCTATTAGGATCAATATAGCATGTGTGTTAATTTTCTTATTTAAAATGTCTTGTTTTATACATTTTTGCAATAGTTTGTTTTTAGCTCATTTACGTGAGCATTCCAGCATAATTTATAGTCAAACTGTTGGTTTCATACACTCATTAAACTTAAATTAAACTTTTAATTTGTGCACCCCTGAGCCTCTGACAATGGCTGTAAATGCTAAACAGTTATGGCAAAATGTCTGTGAAACCTGCTGAATCAAAGCTGAAGCTGTTACATCTTCATTGTTTAATTTGAAATCCACTCTTGTGGTGTGCAGAATTGTGTCATTTTCTAAAAGCTTAAGGATTTAACTGTAGCAGGAATCATGCAGGTGTTATCAGATATGTGTGAATGTTTTAGAACAAGTTTATATGCACTCAGTCAAACCATTAGAAACACCTATAAACACATATGAGTATTTTCTGTATCCATCCATCCACCCAACCATTTTCCATGTTCTGTATCTGGGTGACGGGGGCCGCAATCTAAGCAGAGAGGCAGACAGACCTCCCCTCTCCCCTGACACCTTCTCCAGCTCATTCGGATGTTCCCAAGCCAACTCAGATACATAATCTGTCCAGCATGTCCTGGATCGGCCCTTGGGTCTCCCTTCTAGTGGGACATTTACAAAACACTTCACCAAGGAGTCGCAGGAGGTATGCTGGTCAGATACCTCAGTTGACTGGAGCAGCAGTCGAGTCCCTATCTGTTTTGACTTCTGCTTGGGAGTGATAAAGAAGTGGGTCTGGTTTTTCCAACAAAAGTCCCTCCAGGTGTGAGAGCTGGTGGAAGAAGATGTTTTCCAAGTGTGGAGCCATTCCTCTTCAGTAATAACAATGTTCAGTCCCTTTACTCTGCGCTGTTTAGCATAGTTTGTTTCGTCCTTATTCATTGTTACAGTACTACGGTACAGCCGACTTACTAGACCATTTCTATTCCCTAAGTTATAAGCATCCATGAATATCTGGATAACATTAGGGACTTTATTTGGACACAGACCTTTAATTTTTTTGGAAAAGTAAATCACAAAGCTTCAAATATCTGTAAAAATCATGTTTATCCTACTTATGTTTCTGACACATCTCCTTAAAACTACACAAATGCCACCCCTTGGCAATTCAAGATATAAAAATATATTATATTATAAAAACAGATTATAGGCAGGCCACCTTAATAATTTGATCTCTTTTTGCAGTTTCTAATGATTGGCCACTTTCACCCACACCTAAAAGAAAAATGTCACCCACTGACTTGCTGTTTTGGAGATTTCTCCTTCTTTTTCTATCCAGCCAAGTAATGATTATGTTGGTGTGTTCAGTGGAGATAATTCTGTTGTCCTGCGTCGATCCAAATATTGATAGTATTGATACCAACGCTGGTACTGGTAACAGGTCGACGATGGCATGATTGTTGTGCATTATCTTGTTGTTGTGGAAAGTAAAAATCACTGATTTACTGGTTATTAAAATGTGTCCAGAATTGCAAATTGATGTTGATTCATCTCATAAATCATGACATGCTGCACTCCACAACATAAGCTGCCTTTGTGGGATAATTATAGCTTATTAATTATGGATCACTTGATATTGAATCGATACTAAAATTACACTAGTACTCTGAGCTCCTCATGACTGAACTCCTCACGCTGACTCAAAGTTAGAGGCAAGCCACCCTTCAGAAAAAGCTCATTTCCACCTCTTGTATGTGCAATCTCATTCTTTCGGTCACTACACAGAGCTCGCTTTGCTGTCTTTGGTTTCCATCTCTACACTGGTTGTGAGGAGGATTAGAAGGACTTCCACTAATAGAAGTGGAAATTCTACAAAGCGGCCACATTTTGTTTTCGTTACTCTCTAATGTGATCAGCCTGAGCTTTTCCAGCAGTCAGCACATATGCAACTCAGTCAAACAGCTGGATTTAGGTTGGGTTTGTTTGGGGTTTATTGCCCTGCTTTTACCTTTAACATCAGTCAGAATTTCACATTTCTGCCGATAACTCTAACCATGATTTTTCACCTTATTTTCTCAGGGTGGTCCTGCCTAAAGTTTATGGACACTTCAAACCATTTTACATCACGAGCCACATACAGCTCACTTTGATCTTATGTGGGTCAGACCTGTCAGTGTAAAGAAGTTTAACTACACATTTAATTGCTGAGATGTTTTAATATAAGACAAAGAAGAGCAATTTCAATAGTATCTGTTAGTTTTTCTACATTATGTAGAAATGCTGCTGTAGTAAATGAATGAAATCTGTCAGCAGGACTGGGCTTAAATTTAAGTTGTAAATGTAATATTTAATTACTTTGGTATAGCATGAACGCCCATGGGGTATTTCGTTATCAGTAGGAAAAGCTGTAAAACTTGTAAAAATACCGTTGAAGGTCCAAACTTTTATGTTCTTTGTGTGTTCTGTTTTATGTCCTTGACATTTTCCTAAGCCATCCAGTGGGCTAGATTGGAGTCTTTGCCCGGCCAGTTCTGGCCCCCGAGCCTTATGTTTGACACCCCTGCTTTAAACAATGTTAAAATGTTTCAGACTGACTGTCTGAAAGTAACGATGAGTCTTCAGTTTCTCTTTCATGACCAGTTTGTCTAATAACATTGATTGAAAGAGTCGCATGATTGTTTCTTTTTCCCTCCCCGCTGTCACAAAGTGATTTTATTGTGATTTAGCGCTATATAAATAAAGTTGAATTAAATTGAATAGGACTTTTTCTTTGTACCAAAGGCTAAAGAAATCATTCAGTAAGATTATTAGTGTGCCGGAAGTGTGAATGAAAAACAAAGCACTCTAGCTTTGTTGGCACATTTCTGTCTCTGCATCATTTCATGTGTTTCATTTGTATATTTTCTGCTCGTTCTGCTGTAAAGTAAAACAAAACAAAACAAAGAATCCTTTGAATAAACAGGTGCGATCAGACTTGTTGTTTTTGAAAGCAGTTACTACATCAAAACAAAATGACCAGAAGCTGGCGCACTTGTTTAACAGAGGGACTAATCTTCCATGTTTTCACTTTATTGTGCTTCAGTTCGTCCGTTCGCCTCTGAGAAAGACTTTAAAGCTACGGAGGAGACTGTGAGGAAATTCCAAGCGGGTGTTGGCCAGGAGCTGCACAAGAAACTCCTCCAGAGAGCCAAGACAAAGAAGAACTGGGTGTGTGTTTGAGATATAAAAGCCTTGTTTTTGTCTTTAGCGTCTCCTCTTTAGTTACAAGTGTGATGCAGTTTACTGTTTGATGTTTTTGTTTGCTTTGTCCTCCAGCTGGAAGAATGGTGGTTGGACACGGCGTATCTGGAGTTGCGCATCCCCTCTCAGCTCAATGTGAACTTTGGTGGCCCAGCACCCTACCTGGAGCACTGCTGGCCACCTGCTGAGGGAACTTACCTGCAGAGGGCCAGTATTATCACATGGCACACACTGCAGTACTGGAACCTACTTCGCACGTAAGACGAGCACACTCGCATGTATGAAAGCTGTGTTTTAGGATGTGTTGCTCTGTCTTTTTTGCATTTAAATATCTTTCCGTCACTGCTTATTTTAGAGAGAGGCTGGCTCCTCAGAAAGCAGGGAAAACGCCGTTGGACATGGACCAGTTCAGAATGCTCTTCTGCACCTGTAAAGTACCCGGAGTGAAGAAAGACACCATCCGAAACTACTTCAAGACAGGTAGAATAAACTCTGCTCTTATCTTTGCTGCAAACTTACCTGCGGCACTTTGACCCTTTTTCTCTGCTTGCCTGTCACCCTTGTGTAACATGCATGCTGTGCTGTGTCACAGAGCGTGAGGGTCCGTGCCCCTCCCATTTGGTAGTGATGTGCCGGGGGAGGATATTCACATTTGATGCACTTTGTGATGGAGAAATCCTCACTCCTCCAGAAATTCTCAGGTAAAGATTAAACGCACTTGAGAGTAAAACCCAATTAGAAACCTTGTATCCAGACTAAACAGACTGAAGGCCTTTACACAGTTAGTGCAGCCAAAAAGCGACACAATTCTGAATGTCTCAGATTCATACTTGTTGTGTAGCGTATATACAAACAGAAGTGTTGTGTTTTTAGATGTTTCAGGATGTCAGGGGGGCAATTTTATCTCAGAGCCAGAGCAGCATCTAGCTGTGTGTCTGAGATAAAATAGTATTATTGCACTATGTGTACTTTCAGCTTTGAACTGTGAGCACAGTGTTCTGATTGGTCAGATCTATGTATTCACATGTAAAACATCTGAAAAATCAAGTTTGGTTCAAAATGAAAAGCCATATTAAGAATTAGTGAATCCAAAAAATAATTTTTATGCACAAAATATTTGCTCATATTTTACATATCCGGCATTTGTAAGCCTCAACAGAACCAGTAGCAAAAGAAAGAGGACATAACTCTTTCTTTAGGAAAGAGTTAAAAAAATAAAAACAATATTATAAAGCTTGTTGACCAGTATTCCACTACGTAGCCCAAAGAGCTCTTCTGCCTCAGCTGAAGAGCAGGGAGGCTGTGGTCACATTTGGATAACACATCAGCTTGCTTCTGTCTTTGCATCCCTCCTACAGAGAGGGACAGAGAGTTGCAAAGATGCATGAAATATTTTAGCAGAAGTATTTATGACACTCTGTATTTATGCAGAAGTAAACAAGTAGAACTATTAAAGAAATGCGCCTCGTCATCAGAAAATTTCTACTGTTTTTTATTTATCGTCTTGATGCATTCTCAATCATCCAGGAAAGTAAATCTCCAAAAGTTGATTCTCTTTATCTGGACATAGCGTTTTGTGGGAGAAACATTTCGTCACTCATCCAAGTGACTTCTTCAGTCTCAGCTGACTGCAGGTTTCCCCAAATCTTATAAACAGTACATTTGCATAATGACTGAAACCAGCACCACTGAGGAACAATGGGCTGTGAGGTCAGTTCCTTAATCTTAATTATGCAAATTCTCATGACCACTGATCAAAGACCACTGATCAAAGACCATGAGTACCATTCACAGAGAGTTGGGGAATGGCTGCAATCACAGCATTGTAAGATGGCGAAAGATGTACCCTTAGGCCCCCTCCTCGATTCAGAGATGGTCTTTCCCTTTACACGTAAATGGCCTCCTTGACTCCGCGCTCAAACTAGCGTTCCTCCCTGTCCAGGATGTGCACATCCTCGTCATTGAAAGAGTGTCCACTGGCCTGTAGGTGTAAATAGACTGCGGAGTCCTGGCCTGACGAGGTAGCTCTGAGCTACCTAAGATTAAGGAACTGACCTCCCAGCCCATTGTTCCTCAGTGGACTGGTTTCAGTCATTATGCCAATGTACTGTTTATAAGATTGGGGAAACCAGAAGTGACTTGGATGAGTGACAAAATGTTTCTCCCACAAAACGCTACGTCCAGATGAACAGAATCAACTTTTGGAGGTTATTCATTTATTTATTTATTTATTTATTTTTACCACCGTAAGAAAAGGCTTTAAGGTGCAGTAAGGAAAAAAAAAAAAAGCACACGAAACCTGAAATTATGCTACCAATTTGCCTTCTTCATATGCTACAGATTTACAGCATAGTGTACTTGTACAGTGTGTCCACCAGGGGGCTGTTTCACATGCATAAACATATAAAACATGGACAGAACCATTGTGATGTCACCCACTGGGTTTGGACTTTAGCACTGGTTTGGTTTTTCGAGTCAGAGGTTATAGTACGGATGCTAAGGGCTAGTATCGGACTTACCCAAACTGAGGCACAGACTTCTTGGATGATCAGTATCGCACAGCGAGCAGTAATATTAGTTAGAGAATCTATTTAAAATGTTCCAAAAAAAGAAAAAAATAATAATTTTTTTTCCATTTGATTATATAGCACCAATCCACACCAACGTTTGACTTAAGGTGCTTTTATATTGAAATAAGTCTCAACTATCAGTTGATGCCCTTTGAGGAAGCACTTGGCAACAGTTGTGACCTCCAGCAGAACCAGGCGAGCTGAAAAACGTAGCCCCTTTAGTCACACACAGCAGACTAGTGCTTGTTTGGATGAACCAATCAGCTTTCTTGATGCGTTGGTCAGCGCAACACGCTGCTGAGATAAGTTAGGGGTGTATACCATTTCCTTTCTGCTTCAGTTTCAAGAAGATCCCCAGTATGCAGGAGGTTCATTTCATTTCATTTAGGCTGAAGTCTGTTTATGTTTAGTGTCGTTTGGCTTTTTTCAGGTTACATAAAACATACAGAAGTCTAAAATATTTAATTTGTCTGTTTTACATATTAAAGTGTTTTATTTTTGTTCATCATTATGGGCAGCAGTCCACACTCATCGCCTAATCATCCATTCATTTTCCTCCAGATGTCCTGTATAATTTGGTTAAAGCTGCAGAGTGAAGAGCAAACAAGGCTGATGCAGCATGTGGTTGTTTACCTTTTCAGGCAGCTGAGCTATGCGAAGGAGCGCTGTGACTCAGAGCCTGAGGGAGACTGCGTGGCTGTGCTCACCTCAGAGGAGAGGACTCGCTGGGCGAAGGTAGGGGCGCTCATGTTTGGAGGATTTAAAAAAAAAAAAAAAGTGAATATAGTTTGTGAAGAAGGTCTCATGTTACTGTGGCGTATCTCATGATTAGCGCTTTGTTTACTTTCACTGCAGGCCAGAGAGCATCTTATAAGCATCGATCCACACAATAACACCATCCTAGAGACCATCCAGAGCAGCTTGTTCGTCATTTCTCTGGATGAAGTGAAACCCTACTCTACCCCAGAGAACTACTCAAATGTACGGACTGCGCAGATCTAAAATATGACTCGCTATTTAAATCATGAGAAAGAGTTGTGTCTGATTTACTTGTTTATTTATTTTCTTTCCAAATTTTGTACTTTTGAGTTCAGATGACTGCAGAAGCTCTCACCGGCAACCCCACCATCCGCTGGGGTGACAAATCGTACAACTCAGTCGTGTTCTCAGATGGCACGTTCGGATCCAATTGTGATGTGAGTGTGCTTGTTCGTACAAAGCTGTGCTGAGGTTCAAGATGATTGTACTCATTGATTTGCTAGTGAAACATGCAGTCCAACCAAAATCAGCTGTTTTAATACCTTAAAAACTCGACTTGTTTCGCAGCATGCGCCGTATGATGCTATGGTGCTGGTGTCTATGTGCTGGTATTTGGACCAGCAGCTCAAAGCTACAGAGGGCAAATGGAAGGTAAACACTTGACGGTGCACATCGTGTCAAACATTTCCTGACTATTCTTTTCATTTTTCTGACACACATGCATGTCTGGGATTTTCAGGGCTCAGATGCAGTCAGACCCGTGTCCTTCCCCGAGGAGCTGGTGTTCACTATGGATGAAAAAGTCATTGGCGATATCAGTCATGCCAAAAAGCAATACATCGAGTCGGTGAGCTATCGTTAATCCCAAATGAAACCTCAGAAAACCCCTGATGACACTGAATAGGCTGTCTTGAATAGGCAAAATAGGGAAGTTTCCATGAACTTGCTGGAAAACACATAATTCTGTCAAGGAAAGATGTGAAAACACATTTACAGAAACCTCATAGAATAGAATAGCATAGAAAAGCCACTTTATGGTCATTCAGAAGTTATATCAGAGCAAAAATTCAGTGCTTTTACTCGCCATCAGACTGCACAACATGAGTCTAACATAAAATAAATAAATATAAATCTAAAGATATGAAATATAAAAAAAGGATCTAGAATATAGTCATGTAAGAATATAATAAAATGTTTTATCTTTATATATGGATAAAATATTATTAGGTACTAGTGTACTATGAAGGAAGTTCAACACCTGAAACCCCACACGGAGATGACGGTTATAACAACAGTCATCAGTAACTTTCTCTTTTAAGCTAGGCTTTCCGCTCTGAGCGCGCTCACATAAAAAAAGGGGCTTTTCACACGTCATGTGACTCCTCTTTCAACCCACACAAAATGATCCCTTTGAGAACCGCCCGCTTCGATCAGATACATTATCAGAGGATGGTAATAAAAGGGTAAAAAAATACAGTAAGATGCAACACTTGCAGATTAATGTTGGTGAAAATCCTCAATGAAAAAATGTCTAAGTTTCAGTTTGTTTTAATGCGCCTGGTGCTGCTGTTTATTTGTGACATGACAGCTACAGATTACAGATATGAAACTTGATTAGAGACGTGGAAATCACTTCAGTTTGGTGTAGATCAAAGTGAAATGAATTTTATTGATTGAACAGCTTTTCATGTTGTGTGTCCTCTGTTCTTAGCCGCAGATTAGAGTCAAGTGTGATAACCTTTATACATTTCAGTGATTGTCTTAAAGTCAGGTTGCAGTGACAGTGTGATGCACAGTTTGAACTGCTGTGTCTTTACAGCGGGGTGTAATTCTTAATGTTATTATGGTACAGTTTAACAAGCTGCACATATAAAAACCTGAGAAAACACACGCACACAGGACACTCCTCTGAACAGCCTAATAGTACGAGAGTGGATGTTGTTGAGCTGTTCCTGCTGTGGTGAAACTAAAATCCTCCATAGATTAACTGCAAACACTGAATCTGTGATGCAAGGTTAGGATTGAAATTTGAAAAAAGTCACATTTGAAATGGTGTGCAGCCTTTTTTTTCACTGATTTTATTTTCCTGCAGAAGAAAATCTGATTGAGTTAAACTCCATGTGGCTGAACAATGAAAACATATTAGAAGCACAGCAGCGGAAACATAAGATGGGAAATTGATTATTTGCAGGCGTCATCAGTCATGCTGTCGTTTGCTGTGTGGTCCAGAGCATCTAACCGTTCGTTCTCTCTCGGTTTTCCAGGCACAAGACCTCCAGGTTGTGTGCTATGCTTTCACAGCATTTGGTAAATCTACCATCAAACAGAAGAAGCTCCATCCAGACACTTTTGTTCAGCTGGCGATGCAGCTGGCCTACTACAGACTGCACAAGAAGTAAGCTGTGGTTAAGCACACACTTTTATTATCATTATTGTCAGTGACATTCGTGGCCCTGAAGGTGTCCTCTTTCCTCTTACAGGCCAGGAAGTTGTTATGAGACGGCAATGACGCGCAAGTTTTATCATGGCAGGACTGAGACGATGCGCCCCTGCACCCAGGAGGCTGTGAATTGGTGTAAAACCATGACGGACCCCACATGCAATGTGAGTGTGTGACAGTATTTGGGAAAATCACAGAAGAGCAGGAGAGAAGAAGCAATCTCATATTCGACTTAAATGTTTTCCTCTCAGGATGGTGTCAGGAGGAAGGCCATGCTGCAAGCCTTCAGTAGACACAACAACCTGATGGCTGAAGCACAGGAAGGACAAGGTTAGTTCACTTTGTGATTCCTGCTTCGTGCTTTTTCCTGACTACACTTGGCCCTGACTGTCCCGTTTTAGTCTCAGATTTGAGGTGCAGCTACAAGCAGTGTGCAGAATAGAGATGTAGGGCCAAAGTATCATCAATAAAACCATGACTTTGATCACTGGTAGTTTTGTTTCTGATATTAAACTTGTTGGCTTAATTTTTGTTTGCCTGATTGAGCAAAACGGAGCTGCTACACCCCCCACTGGACTCTTCTGAGCCAGTAAAAATCTGCTTTAGTTCAACATCTACATTTATCTGTTGTACAAAATCGTTTAGCCCGTCAGCTTCCCTATGTAGGACTTGCGGGCTGAACCAAGGCTGCTGACATCACAAAGAACCATATTTGTAGTCTCTTTGAGTTTTTATGCCCTACTTCATGCGGTCGTGTGATATTGTTGCCAGGTTTTGACAGGCATCTTCTGGGGCTGTATCTTATTGCCAGGGAGGAGGGACGTCCAACCCCAGAATTATTTATGGATCCCCTTTACACAAAGAGGTACGCCACCCAGAGCTGATTTATCGCATGAAAGCAGTAAATTAAATTTCTGCTCTACTAGTTTATAATGTATGATCTATTGGAAATAATTTAATTAAATATTAAATCCTAGAATGTTACAGTGCAGTATCCAGAAATCTGCTTCTCCAGAGTAGCTGCTGCAGAGCAAAGGCAGTGCATTAGGTTTCTGTCTGTGACTGTTGTGTTTGTGTCTGCAGTGGCGGTGGGGGTAACTTCGTGCTGTCGTCCAGTCTGGTGGGCTACACTACAGTTCTCGGGGCTGTGGCTCCCATGGTGCATCATGGTTATGGCTTCTTTTACCGCATCAGGGATGACAGGTGAGCACATGAAACGGGCTTTCACTGACCTGAAAACCTGTGTGTGGGTTTTTGGTGAACCTGTGCTGCATATGTGAGATTTGCCAGTTCTGTAGAATTTATAAAAAGCAAGCTAAAGATGTATACACTTACTGGACACTTTATTAGGTACACCTTGCAAATACTGTGTTGCACCCAGGTTTACCTGCACAACTGTCTTAATTCTTCATGACAGACTCAACAAGGTGCTGGAAATATTCCTCTGAGATTTTCAGTAGCTGTATTCAGATCTCCGCTCCTCTTTCTTCTAGGATTGTGATCTCCATGTCAGCGTGGAAATCCTGCCATGAGACTGATGCTCCATCACTGTTCAATAGCTTCAGTAGCTGCCTGCATGAGATGCTCCACTTAGCCACCACTTCTCAGCTATAAACCTACTTAAGCAGGGAAACAGGATAATTTATTGACTCCTCTTTCAACCCACACAAAATGATCCCTTTGAGAACCGCCCGCTTCAATAGATGCATTATCAAAGGATGGTAATAAAAGGGTAAAAAATAAATAAATACAGTAAGATGCAACACTTGCAGATTAATGCTGGTGAAAATCCTTAATCAAAAAATGTCTAAGTTTTCAGTTTGTTTTAATGTCCATGTTGTACCACAGAGAGCCTGTTTTAAAGATCAATGCACTTGTAGTTGTTGTACTCAATGGTGACAGCTAGATCAGCACGAATCAATGCAAAGGTGCAGAATCTGTACCTCGTATTTTTTTTTAATGTAACCGTAAATTACTCAAGATTTTATGTAGTTATTAGCATAGTGTAAACTGTACTTTTTTCTCTTTCTTCCTGATTCAACGCTCGTTTTTTTTTTGACTGTATAGTTTGAAATCCTGACAGTATTATTCCACATTTTAAGATAAAACGTTAACCGCTAAGTGGCTAACGACTCGTCTTAGTTTTCACTGTGAAAAAGCTCTTTTCCAGTAACCGTAGAAAAGAGCTGTTAGGCTTGAACTGAAGCTGAGTAAAGTTAAACACTACTGAATCGTAACACTGTAGGGAAGCTCGTTTCTAAAGCTTTTGCAGAGTTAATTCAACATTTCTACTTCACTAAAAGAACCTGAAATTTGTACTAATGGATGGCAGAAACAAGCTTCTATTATTTGGACAAATATTTGATTGTCTTGTCAAAACAGTGCCTACAGATAAAGGAAATGCACTTTAATACCACAAGAGGACGTGAATGTACCCCATCGCATGAAGTGCACACACTGAGCTAATTTAAACTCATTAAAAGAGAGAAGTAGGCACGACTCGTAAGTTTGTTAAAGCCAAGGTTTGACTTCCAGTTTCTCCAGGTACCAATACCTTCTACACACTATGCAACTTTGTTTTTAATTTCATGTCCAAATGTTGGTGATGGTGTTTACTTTGGGTTTCAAAGAGTGGCTGACGTAAAAATCTGTTGAAACACTTTCTACATTTGGAGCCTCACACCAACGTGATTATTGCTTTGATAAGGTGAAATTTCACTGTGATTGTACCACTTTGAGGGAAGCTGTAGTCAATTTTTTTTAGTCAAATCTTCTGAGAATAAAGTTCGAAGATGTCCACACTTGCTTTCTTAACCTTTATTTGAATATAAAACATTAACAGTTACAAAGCAGCACATCCTCTAAAAAAAAAAAAATATATATATAGAAACAAAATTACATTTTAAGTGAATTCCACAGAAACTTTCAAATGAAAATTAACATTTGCGCAGCATTTCCCAGGCTTTAACTGCTCAGGTACTTTGGTCCTCCAACTCAATCCAAGATGCTGTACTGAGTCATAACTTACAGTATAAATATTAAAGATTTTACCCAAAACTATTCCAGACAGTGATGATCCCATCGTCAGAGGCATAAAACCACAGTGCATAGACAAATGAACAAAGGACTGGTCATAGAATTTACTTCTTTAGCCTGTTTAAAAAGAATGCAGCCATTTTAATTCCAGTGTTCTCCCTACAAGTAAAAATATCTGCCTCAAAGGTCACTTTTTCTACTTGCACAAAAAGGCTCTTTAAAAGCCAAATCTGTCACTTAGCTAAGCAGGAAAAGTACACATTAATCAACTTGTATCCACCAACAGTGAGTAAGCAAAAAAAAATAAAAAAATATCAGCTTTACCGTTTACATCTGCACCCCACAAATGTCAAAAATCTCTTGTGGGAAGGACAGTCACAAGTGACAGCCAATCAGAATCCAGACTTTATACATTTAGGTTTAAGCCACAGGAGCCACTGTCTGAATCTGCATGGGAGGAGTGATGATCTAAGGCACCAGTGTTTAATTCAGAACTCTCAAGATTATGGACACTATGGGTTATTTGTCACAGTGTCCCATCTGTCTGTTGACAAGCATGTGGTAGACCCCCTTCTTTGCCAGCAGCTGCTGATGCGTCCCCTGCTCCACCACGACTCCTCCCTGGAATACAGCAATGCGGTCTGCGTTCTGGATGGTGGACAGACGGTGGGCCACGACGATGCACGTCCTGCCCTTGCTGGCCTGGTCCAGAGCCTCCTGCACCACCTACAGAGAGAGCATGGTCTTATAAGAGCTCCTACTATGAATGTTTTCAGCACTAAAGATGGTTTCAATTTAAACCAGAGCTGTCATCTTTATCAACATGGCTACTTTCCTGTATTCCTCCCATCCTCAGGTTTAATGTGAACTCTCTCAGCCCAACATTTCCCCCAGTCTGAGTTTGTTCCCATTTTCTTGTGTGTGGATTTTAGCTGCAGCAGTCGTTTGTATGAGCTGGTGACTTTACTCACCATTTACTTAATCTCCCTGACAAACATTACAGGTGAAAATGGAAAGATGTGCTCACCTTCTCGCTCTCAGTGTCCAGCGCAGAAGTGGCCTCATCCAGCAGCAGCAGTTTGGGGTTGCGGAGGATGGCTCGGGCTATGGCTATTCGCTGCTTCTGACCACCTGACAGCTGTGTCCCCTTATCACCTGCCTGCGTGTCATATTTCTGCTCATGGAAAAAAAAACCAAAACAATGAGAGGGCATCGTTGTGTTACTATAGATGGTCAAAACTATACAAAGTATGGATCCAATCACTCCTCACAGCTGACAAATTTCTTAAAAAGTATACTTTGAGGTTTAATAATAATAATAATAATAATAATAATAGCAGCTACATTTATTGCCAAGTTAATAAAATGCTGGCAGGAAATCATTTTCACATGTACAATAACACATTCATCTTCAGCTGGTCTCCTGCATGATTACCATTCACATTTGTTGACTCATAAGGCTTAATGATACAAGCCCTCCAGTAATCAGTACAGATTCCTCTGATGTCTTGAATGGGAGAGGAGGTAAACCACTTCACTGGGATTGTCAGGTGGTCACTGTCCTCAGTGTTACATTGATTTTATGCCCATGACACGTAATGTGCCCCCTTCTGCTATCACCCCTTAATGTCCCAGCCTAGCTGTACTCCTGTCCACAACCAGCTGCTGCTTCGTTCAGCACCCTCAGAGTGACTTGACTGCTTGTTGAAAGGCCTGCCCTCACACCCCCACTCTCTGTAGGAGCTTAGTTGTAGATTTAGCAATAAACCCTTTACACCCGACCTCCACAGGATCCACCTTACTACACCAATTGTGTTCTGTCTGAGCTGCCATTTCCATCCCAGTTATGCTTTTCAACCTGCAGGTGGAAAAATAAAGCACCACCAAGTTTGTTTATCACAGCAGTAAAAACACTGATCAAAGGGTTTTCAACAAAGGTTTTTCACAAAGGCCTCTTTAGGAGACTTGCATTGTTGCTGTAATTACCTTTGTACACCATTTCACAATTTTTAATTTTAGCTGACTTATGTTCCCCTTTACAGCATCTCCATCTGACCTATGAAGCCTTATCTTTACATCATCTTAAAGAAACCTGGGGGCAATCACACCAACCTTTCATCTACAGCTTTATCATGACAAAATATTTCAGGTCCACGAGAGTGGAATAAATGTTACTAAACCCAACCTCGTCCATCTTGGGGTTAATATAGTTGAGCAGAAACAGAAAGGCACGAGACCTTTACAAAAGGATGGAGCTCTATTCAATGCCAAATAACAACAGTTGCCTCAAAGCACTTTATATTGTAAGGTAAAGACCCTACAATAATACAATACAGGGCTGAAAGAATTACTCAAAGATGACTCGATAGTGACAGCAACCACAACGGTTTGTACAGTGCTTTTTGATTAGTGCTTTATACTTTTAAACTAATGTTTGAAGATTTTAAATTGGTGGCAAGATCCCAGATCTCTCAAAAACCACAGACCAGCATCTAGTCTACAGTTGATCAGCAAAATGCTTTGAAACCACCACATTACTATCAAGTTTCAGTCTGCCTCCTGATCAGAGCACTTTAAAGTCTCAGCACTGACCAGTTAACTGCTTGTCAAGTACAAGCAGCAAATTCAACATTTTAAAGGACGTAAAAAGCAAAAGAAATGCCATCTGAGCGATCTGGACGACGAGTCTTAAACACTGTATCGAAGACATTTAAATTGATCTTAGTTTGTTTCTAATTTGAAACCATCACATCAAAAATCAGCAGTACTGAGAGAGCATAAAACAAAAAAAAAAACAACAAAACAAACTTGAAGTGTATAGTTAGCTCCAGGCAATAAATCAATGATTTCTTGTAGTCATCTATTATCTTATCGGCAGCAGTGTTGCCTCTTACGGTTACATTTTTTATAATCTTCTTTAGATGTTTATCATCATTTTATCATCATGCGATATGATAAAAATCTCTGGAGTAGGTGACACTCACAGGGATCATTTTATAGCAGCCATCAAGTGTTTGTGTGCACAGCCTGAATCAGAAACAGCATAAAGTTGAGACTCATTCTAAGGGTTTAGGTTTTGAGGGCAACACAAAGACATCCTGGCTGTACTAAACTTCCCTCACAGTAAAACCCTGTGGTAGCTGGGCATAGGCAGCTCTAGGCAGCTTTGTGACGCATTAAAAACAAAGCTGACATCAGAATCCACCTTTGGTTAGATTCAGTGTTTCAGCCTCCTTTCTTGCTGTAACCCTGACTCTGCTTTTTTTGACCACCTCTTTATCCACCCAGTCTGTTTTACTGACACTGGATTTGACCCTTATCTTTACATGGAATATTCTATAAAATAGTAGAATGACATTACCAGTGGCAAACCCTCTATGAAGTTGTGAATGTTGGCTGCTTTGGCCGCTGCCTCTATCTCGTCCATGCTGACTTTGCGGCTGTTGTCTCCATAGGCAATGTTTTCAGCCAAAGAGCAGTCGAACAGCACGGGCTCCTGGGAGACGATGCCTATCTGGGACCTCAACCAGTGAATGTTCAAGTTTTTGGCATCAGATTTGTCCAACACCTGAAGGAGAAAGAGTAGCACAAATAGGCTTGCATGCTTTGGCACCTGGACCGAGCATTCATTTGATTGTGCAACATCGTTTTAATCACCAAGCCCTGAAGGAAATGTCTGATTTGTTAATGGCTAAAAGCTTGTTTAGCTGAAGAACTTGTCACTTCTTATTTAAAAGTTAACATTGGTTTTACATTAATTCTGAATCAATGCAGAAATTCAGTTAATGAGTTATTTTGCCAGAGACTTTTTTTGTTTTTGTTTTTTTAAAGTGACAAACACAAACATACTAGAAAACCTGCAATGTGCACATGATGTTCAAAAACACCAACAGGACACGAGACAACAGGCACACTATTCATTTCCCTCCCAACCAGATAAATGTTTATGCAGTAATCCAGATAAGAGCTCCTGTTACATGGACTTCATATCAGCAGAGTACTGGAAAGCACTGGCCAGCTAATCATTACCCAACTGTCAGTAGGTGAAGAGGCATCAGTGTGAGGTAGTGCACAGAGCGTGGGCGTGCAGTTGTTTTCTCACCACTTTCCCATCCAGCGGGTCATAGAACCTCTCCAGCAGCTGAACGGTGGTGCTCTTCCCACAGCCGCTGCTTCCCACCAAGGCCAGAGTTTCTCCCTTCTTTACACTCAGACTCAGCCCTTGCAGGATGGGTACATCAGGACGTGAAGGATAATTGAACTTGACCCTCTCAAAGGTCACATTACCATCAAATTGGTCCTGGAAGAAAAGAAAGAGTTAGATATGTGGTAAAATATCACTTTTCTAAAGCTGTGTTGGGTGCGCGGGGCTTTGCGTCATGTACCGGACAGTCTCCGTCCTTTGACAGATTATCAATGGCAGGCTCCTTGTTTAACAGCATCATGATGTGGGCAGCAGACAGTTTGGCCTTCGCGTAGTTTGGAGCAAAGGAGTTGACTTGACCGACAGCCATGGCACCAAACAGAACGGCTGAAATCACACTGGGAGAGGAAAGTTAAACACATTAGCTTCGCTGTCAGTGGGGTGTGAAACAGGATTACATAAGGCTAAGCTAACACGAACCTACGACATCTGTGTGCCCAGCATGTTTGTAATTACTGATAATCTTAAAGATGAGTTTGCGCTGTTCGGTCCCGCCGATAATGATGAACCGACTGACGAGTTTATGCCTACAACAGCTGTAGTCAGAAGTTTGCATTTACTCATCGTGGGCATGAATTTAATGGTAATTTTGTGGCCTTTAATGTTGCGTCACCACTTCGCCAAGAACTGGAAGAAGACCCAAACCATTAGTCTGAGATGAGAGGGAGCTGGTTAAAGTGTTCAAGAACAACCTAGGAACCACGAAGTCCAAAGTCTGCCACGAACTGGAAACTGCTGGAACACCAGTATCACTGTCCAGTTAGATGTGTTTTACATCACTATTGACTGAGAGGGTGCCAAAGCCTGTGCTCAAAAGTCAATCCTTTGAGCTCGACTGAAAATGGCAGACGCCCATGTGGACAAGCAAGTGTCTCCTGGAGAAAAGTTTTCTAGTCAGACGAGAAGATTTGTCGTGGTGGGTAAACGGCTCAAAACGTTGGAAGCGTAAAGTTGAGGCTTTCAAACCCAAAAACAATGTATTAGCACCGAACCAGTGTGGTGGTGGTACCATCATGCTCCAGGGCTGTTCTGGCAGTGACAGCATTGATATTGCATAAATTGGCTGGAATAATGAATAAGAAGCAGAACCACCTCCACCTTCTTCAACTCCACCTCAAATCAACAACTATATGATTGACCAGGACAATAATGCCAAACACAGATTAAAACTGGTTTAGAATGGATAAAACAGGCTAACATTAAATTAATGACAAGACTGTCCCAAAGCACAAACCTCAGTCCTATTGAAAACTTGTGGATTATTTTTGCTTTCCTGGCACAGACCTGAATTTAAGCAAACTAAAATGGGCTCTACCAATCCTGCCAAGGAGTGATTAAATGATGCCAGAGGCTCGTTTCTAAGGCACATTTAACCAAACATTAGTGGGGTTGTTTGTATATATTGGAGCCTGTGTGGATCCAAAATTCACTTTACTACAGTAATGCTGTACAATCATTCCATCCTGGCGAGTGGGAAAAAGCTCAGAGACATTAAATCAGCCTCAGTTGGGTGTACAGTGTTCATTAAGAGGTAAAGAGTTAATATTTTCTTCTTTTATGACTGAGGCTTCGGTTTGCCATGAACTTTGGACTTCCCAGTTTATGCAACACAATATAAATGAAAGCAGTGGCTCCTCCCAGCAAAAGAGGGTCTGATGTATTACCACAAGTATCTGTCACAGTGTACATTTGAAAGCCACCCACACTGAGGCTCTTCAACTGCTTCTGACTAAGATAATGATTAACAGCCACATGAAAAGGTTCTGTCCATCAGAAATGCTTTGTTTGGATGTTACCCGCCACGCAAACTGTCAGACTGCCTGTTAATCTCCTCATGAAGATGCAAGCCAATGTCTCAGTTCACTCACAGGAAGACCCCTTCGACACTCATCCTTCCAGCTATAATGAGCCAAGCACCAAAACGGAAACAGGCCGCATAAGCAAAATAGATCATCGCCTGGGAAAAGGAGAAGGTGAGGCCGTAGATGTGTGCCATTTTCTTTGAGTTTCTGTAAAAACATGAGAAAGGTGGCATCAGAACTTAAAGAGCGTATAATTGAGCAATCAGGTCCCTGTGGTACAAATTATCGTACTTGTAGGGCACATAGAGGTTCTCCTGATACAAAGCTTCAAACTTTTCCTCTCTTGTGAGGCAGACCACGGTGCGGATGTTCTCGATGGCCTCTGTGGCAATCTGAAGAGACGCAATGCAAATATCTCATGAGTTCAGAGTTTCAACAGACTGAGCCGTGAGGAATTTTTACTTTCACTCTGGCACATCTCGCACCCAATCCTCACCTTTCCAGCCTTCTCCAGCTCCTTCTTGTCTTCAGCAGCGTGTCCTGCGAGCATCTTCATCTCAATGGCTCCAGCCACTGCAATGATGGGCACCAGAGACAGGAGCAGCAGAGTCAGCTCCCAGCCGTACACAAAACCCAAGATCAAACCGGTGCCCATGTTGGCGAAGTTCTGAGCGAGCGTGGCCATACGCACGCCTGCGGCCTAAATGGATGATTTGACACTTTAGTGTGAGCCTTTGGTAACCTTTGGCCAGCTGTTGTTGAAGCTTACCCCCTGCACTTGGGCTGCATCTGTGGCCAGTCTCGTAGTGAGCGCACCAACACTGTTTTTTGGTTGGTCAAACCAGCCCAGATCCTGCAAAGGAGATTTGAAAGAAGCACTGAAGGACCTGACCAGCTTTTATTATGGCTTCCATGTAGATAATTGGTTCACTTTAGCCACCAAGAAAAATGTATTTTTCAACAACATCCTCCCTGCTCTCTCATTTGACTTTGTCACTTACATACCTGCCTCATCATGGACTTAAAGGCCCTCAGTCTCAGTGTCAAGGTGAGGACCTCTCCAGATTTACCAAAACAGAAACCCTGTTTAAAAATAAAATAAAATAAAATAAATAAAAAAAAACCACACAACCCCCCCCATGAAATTAGCACACGTGTCACATCATCCGCATGTGTTGTCACATCAGCATTCTTTCAACTTGTGTGCACTCTCCTAAAGTTTGACAGGGACCTGTGTGACCATTTCCCTTTCATTTTTAACCTTTTTATTTACATTACTTACTAGCAGGATATAACAGAGTTTACCAAGGTTTACCACAAACCCTCTTCCATCAACCGCGTGCGTTTGCATACCTGTAGAAACATGGTGACAAAGGAAACTGCTCCAATAGCAGCAAACATGAGGGAAAAGAAAACTGATCTTTGTCTGACAATGTCTTGGTCCGGTTCTGCAAACACCTGAGGGGAGATAAAAAGATGAAGCTTTCTACAGCTGCTGAAAACACCTCCATTCAGCATGAACATGTTATCAAGAGTAACCTACATTGATGATCTTTGAGAAGACGACGGCAAACGCAGGCTGCATTGCACCATTGATAATGGCACAAAGGGTCCCCAGCAGAATGTATGGCAGCTCTGAAGTGTTCAGAGCCATCACTTTGAGGAACGACACAGGGGGAACGTCTTCATCCTGCAGACAGGAGGAAAGATTAAAAAGGCTTCTAACGCAAGTGATGAATGAATGGTGTGTATAAGTAGATTCTCAGCATGAAAATTATCCCAAACACATTGCTAATGCAGTAAAAGTATAGTTGATAGAAACATACAATAGATCATAATCAGTCTAGGAGCCCAAACCAACATTATCGAATCAATGTGGGATCATCTTGACAGAACAAAAGGCAGCAAACATCCAAAGAAGAGCTTTGAATGTCCTTCAAGAAGCCTGGAGAACGTTTCCTGAAGACTACTTAAAGAAACTGCCTAAGAGAATAAATTGCAGCCCCAAGTCTTAAAATAAATAGTACTGTATAATTCAATTATTAGTTTCCAGAAAAAGTAAGAGGTGTGAACACTCATCCAAGTGAAAATAACAATAATAATTTTTTTTTTTTTAAAAAAAAAAAAAAAAAAAAAAAAAAAACATCTTAGACTAAGAATCTTATTTTTTCATATTTACTTCACATTCCTTTATTGATAGAAGGATTTAGGTGTTTGCTCACCTCCAAGTTATCACTAGTCAACTTTTTCTTTTCCTCTTTGTCTCCTTCTGAAGTTTTAAAGGATGCACCTTTTGTGCTCTTCCTCTTGAAGAGAGAAGACTCAGACAACGACCTGACTCCTGGGCTTCTCTCATCTGCAGACGGCTCATGCTCCTCCTCCGCATTTTTCTGAAACGTCTTCAAGAGGAAAACCACAAATGCAAAACAAACAAATAAAGACTGGGTGCTGTGGAAGTTCCCATCTGCTAAAACTGCCTGTGTGCAAATATTACCTGCATGGAGACCAGTGTTTGGTAGACTCCCTTTCCTTCCATCAGCTCGCTGTGAGTTCCCACCTCTACAACCTTGCCATCTTTGAAGCCGGCAATAACATCAGCGTTTCTGATTGTTGAAAGGCGGTGAGCCACGATTAGTGTGGTTCGACCCAACCGGACCTGCACACGGGCGAGTTTGTGTGTTACACTGAGTTAAATGTTACTAGCATGCTGCTCTGATGTGAGGTACACAAGCATTTAACATAAACTGTTAAATTATTGCAGGAGGGTAGGTTTATGTGCACTGTGGCTCAAATCCACCATCCATGCAGGAGACATTTATACAAGACTATGAATCAAGTCAGATCGGACAGATTGCTCCTCTGGACATGAGTTAACATTTCTGCTCTGTCTTTATTTATTTTTATTTTTTTTACAGTAGCCTTGAAACAAGAATTAAGTAACCGTTGAGCCGTACCTTATCAAGCGCCGCCTGCACGATGGTCTCACTCTCAGCATCGAGCGCAGATGTGGCTTCATCCAACAGGAGGATTTTGGGGTTGCGGACTAAAGCTCGGGCGATGGCGATCCTCTGCTTTTGTCCTCCGCTCATCTGAGTCCCCCGATCTCCCACCAGCGTCTCAAACTTCTGCTCAACACAGAGAGTCCAATGATTAGCAAGTGGAGATCAATCATTTACAGGGACAGAGGAATTGTAAGTGTTGCCCTACATCGGGTAGCTTCATAATGAAGTCATAAGCGTTTGCTTCCTTGGCAGCTTGTTCGATCTCCTCCTGCGTCACGTCGGTTCGGCCATATCGGATGTTCTCTGTGATGGTGGTGGCGAAGAGGATGGGCTCCTGGCTCACCACCCCGATCATCTCCCTCAGGTGTCGGACGTTAAGAGAACGAAGATCGTGACCGTCAACAAACACCTACATGGACACACGACACTCAGTTTACACCGTTGTGTAGATTCGCTGTTTCCATTTACTGGTTTATGCAGAGCCTTTTATACACAGAAGCCATTTAACAAAAAAATAAATAAAAAATTCCACACAAATCAGTTTACTGTATTTAAGCAAACAGACTCAATTTTCATAAGGAGTGTCCAAAACAAAAGTTCTTTAAAAGAAATCCACTTCACATCTACTTTCAGCTTTAAGTTGTTAAAATTAAAAAAGACAAAAATAAATATAAAAAGGTCTGATTTCTGAACGGTTAAGTCTACACAGGACTGATCTGATTTGTACATCTTGCACTTCAAAGTACTTGAGGTCCCACTTACGTTTCCTTCCTGAGGATCGTAGAACCGCTGCAGCAGCTGGATTGTGGTACTTTTACCACAGCCACTGCTTCCCACCAAGGCAAAGGTCTGCCCCCTCTTCACAGTCAAGTTCAGGCCATTTAACACCTACAGACAACATGAGTTTGGGGATATAAAAATGTCCGCATGCTATTTTAGCACTTTAAATTTGAGTATACAGCGGCTATGAGAACATACTTTGATATCAGCCCTGGAGGGGTAGCTGAAGTGGACGTTCTTGAACTCGATGTCTCCTTTGATGCATTCAGGTTTGTAGCCAGCCTCTGAATAACTGTCGATACTGGGGACCTGTCGAGAAGAGAATCAAATACGGCAGATTTCACTTCTAAGAGGCCAAACTAATACAGCAGAACAGGGCTTATTCTTTTCATAACCTCAAAGAAACAATGGGAGGAAATGCTGTTAGCCCTTCAGTTTCAGCTGAGCACATTTAGAAAGCACAATGTTTATTTTCACAGTGCTTTGCGTTTTCACTGAATCTCCTGTTGCACAGCTCTGTTATTCTCCCTTTTGCCTTGCAACTTACAAAAGCTGAGCTGTGTTTTGGCAGAATTTGACACTTATGTCTCACCTGGAAGCCTCATCCTTTACACTTCACCCTTGAACATAAGAATAAGTAGTAGCCACAATACAAGAAATGATTTCAGTGTGAAAACAGGTAAAACAGAAGTGACTTTCAAAGGCTTAATATCCTCCCCTTCAAGTCTGGAGCAAGGAACATGTTTCGGAGAAGATCCCATTTGTTTTGCTCGAGGTTGTGTGCATTTCTGTTTGTGTGCAAACAAAAGTGCTGCTCAGCCTGCAGTTTCTCAGCTGGGGCCATCCTTTATCTGCATTTCTAAACTAGCATGAGTCTGTAGTCATACACAGAGACAAACACGTGCAACAAGCTAAACAAAGCCCCGTCCCAGAATAGCAACAGGCAGGAGTTGACCCTGCAAGCCATCCTTCAAGTGGCTCAGTTAAACAGACTGGTTATGCTCCAAGCTTCTGTGGCCATAGGAGCCCCTTTTAAATTCTACTAAAGCTCATTTCACAAAACACTATCCACCATCTTCACAGTGTCTGCAAAACTCATGATCAGACTCAAGTTTTAATTACTTTTTGGAAATGAGTCTGATTCAGCGAGTGGAAGAAATTTACAAGAACCACAGCTGTGCAACGTCAACTGAATGACCTGCGGTGTCTTCAAACAGCAGGAGCTCCAATTACAGCAAAATCCAGCTCCAGGTTGCTGGCAGCATCAAAGCAGCTCACCGGAGCGCCACCGTAAAGCAGCATGTTTGGTAATACAAAGTGACAACAGGGCAACAACACGAATGGGTGGAAAAAAAGAAAGAAAAGTAAGCGTTGAGTGGAAAACATTGCACTTCTTACGTGATCAATGATGTTGTACACTTTATATGCAGCTCCCCGAGCACTCGCAAAGGTCTGGATGTTGGGAGAGGTCTGTCCCAGTGAGAAAGCGCCAATGAGCACAGAAAAGAAGACCTTTTTTAAAAAGAAAAAAGAAAAAGAAAAAGTGCACTGGTGTTAGCCACAGCAAAAACCTCCAAGTCACATGCATGTTTATTGTACAAACTAACAGGTGACAAATCTACTCACAGTGAGTACGGTTCCAATCGTGTACTCTTCACTCAGGACGAGTGTACTGCCATACCAGAAGGCCAGAGCATAGGACAGGTAAATAAAGAGGAAGGTGACACCCATGGAAAGGTTAGCAGAGATCGCCTTCTTTATTCCCATCCTCTTAGCATCCTCTAGGTTCTTATGATATCTAGAGTGCAACACAAAGAGCACAGTTAGGGGCAAATATAGTATAAAATACATTTTTAAACTGCACAAACAGTGGATTTCTGCCAAGACTGACCACATCTGCACAAATAATGCCATTTGAGGCAGTTGATAACAGTTAAAGACATGACACCTCTTAATCTCCTTCTCTTGACCACTGAAGGCAAACACAGTCCTGATTGAAGAGATCACCTCCTCGGCTACAGCACCGGCTTTAGCATATGCAGTCTGCTCTTTACTGGTGAACGATGTGAGCACCTGTACACAGACAAAAGGTGGTGATGCATACAGAGCCCAGGGTGTTTTAAGCATCAGAAACACAGGGATAAACTTCTGCAGCAGCTTACCATACTGAAAAGAGCAGCAGAAATGCCAAGCACGGGGCTCACAGCCAGGATGACCAGAGTGAGCTTCCAGCCTTTGCTCAAGCCGATGATAAAAGACACAACAAAGCTGGTGAAACCCTGGATCAGCATCCCCACCTTGTCTCCGATACCTTCTTGGATCTTATAGACATCACTGCACATGCACATATAAACATCAAGCTCCAGTTTTGAAAAGTCAGATACTTTGAAATACAAGTGACAGACACACTCATCTCCATAACGCAATTTATTCAAAGTGTCCTTCAGTTTCAGAAAGTTAGAGATCTGCATAGCTGCTGATTATACTTCTAGCACGTTTAATTAACACACAGCACTGTGGGACCTTTAAAAATCACACACTTCTCATCTGTTACCCACTCTGTGAGACGCGTGTTGAGCTCTCCCGTCTCATTGACGTCAAACCAGCCAATGTCTTGCCGCATGATTTGGTGGAAAAACAGGATGCGGATGCGTTTGACCTGCCGACCGGCTGCCAGAGCCCAGAGGGCCACCTGTAGGTAGGCTGCAACCAGGACCCCAGCTCCCATGATGGAGAAGTATATGGCATGGCTGGGAGAGGACAAGTGACAGATGCGGTCTGATAAATCTGTTTCAGTCAGTCTCTCCGCCTGATGAGGCAGCTATGAGGTGTCAGGCTGTGAGGTCTTACCCAGTCATTTCCTCTTCTAAGGTGCTGTTTGTGGAATCTGAGGACACAGGAAGGAAGAACAAACTCCTTAATGATTATTGCTGTGCTACCCATGTGCACACAAGCCTGCATCTGAAACTCACTGGGGAAAGCCTGCTGTATGAAGCTGTCCGTCATGTCGCCGAAGACAATGCACATGAGTGGAAGCACTACGCCGTTTGCCATTGACATCACTGTCCCAGCTATAATCATTAAGACATCCCAGCGGTCTGCAAACCTAAACTGCACACAGAAAAAAAAATAATAATAATTTGAGTGGGAAAAAGTTAAACTCAAAGCAGCTTTCATCTCCTCGCTGCAGGAGTCTGGTGGAGTTCACTGAAACAACGGGAGGATGTGCCTCACTCCCATCCTCTCCCGACTTCCCCGTTCAGCACACACACCTTGCTGTTATGCTTGTAGGAATTTCCAGTCTTACAAGGATAACTATAAACAGTCAAACCAACTTATAACACTGCTGCTTCCATTTTGTCTTCACATGTACACACGCACACTCCAATAAAGAAAAATAATTTGCACACCAGAAAATAAAAAAAGTTAAAAATGAGCCTTGAAAAGAAATAAGTGTATAACCTGTTTTTTTCTGGCAGCAGGTGATTAGTATGAAGATGAACCTACCACTTTGATGGGGCTAACCATGGGCATCTTAGGAGGCTTCTCCTTTTTCTTCTTCTTCTTCAAGTCATCTTTTTCAGTCTCCCTGGAGAATTCATAAATGGCATGATGTCAAATATCTCCCAAGCACCGATTTAAAAAAAAAAAAAAAAAAAAAAAAAAAAAAAAAATCTACTTTAAGAGTTTGACTCAAGTCAAACTGTCACATAATTAGTAGAAAGGCGATTTAGAATTTAGAGTCTTCTTTTTTTTTTTTACCCTGTATTTCCATTTTGTTGGGGTTTGGCTGCGGACATTTCCATCTGCTCCCTCTCCATGGCTGGGTCCTGTCAAAATAAAAGCCATCCCATAAACATGCCTTTGCCCTTTGGAATACGTTAAACCTGCAATAAAACACAGTCTGCAAAGTTAATCCTTTACAAAACTGAAATTTGAGGAATTTGAGGGGTGGAAAAAGTCAAATTACAGTAAGTCCGTGAAAACCAGGGTGCAGATATTCTGCCTGTTGGATGGATTTGGAAGAAGAACAAAAATGCCCCCCCAACAACAGTTAGTCTTCTTTAAATTCCTAGGACCTGGCGTCCACATATGTGGACATCACATTTTTTGGCCTGATATCCACTTACGAGGACATTATACTGCTACTGTTCTATCAAAAATTTAAACGAATATCCTCATATGTGGCTCTCATTTTTTTTAAAAACAAAATTTAGGAAAAAAAAAAATCTGGTAATTGTTTGTTTTTACAATCATCGGGCCCCAATTAGCCAAAATATCAAAGAGAAATTAAAAATGCATGCGTGGAAGAGTTCGGGTCTTAGGAGGTTAAATATTGAAATGATATAATTTCCTTTAAGGAAGTTGCTTAAAGTACAAGTAGAGCATTGTGGTAAAAGTATAAACCATTCACTTAACTCTATCTATATCTATCTATGACATCACGCTCCAAAGCCCTATATATAGATATAATTTTAAATTTGTTTTACATTTCCTTTCAAGCAGCTTTGAAAATGGCAACAGTGTAAAGAGCTAAAACATTGGGGAAAAAAACCCCATTTTACCATTTAAAAAAAATAAAAATCACATGTTTTTAGACACCGACAGTTTTACACAGCTTTGGGGGGGGGGGGGATTTCCCCCCGAAGCGGTTTTATTTCCAGCACCGTCACCACCGCCTCTGTCTCTGACGTGGTTCAAGTATAAAACCATCGTCGTAGCTCTCAGTCAAATAAAAGCTAAATAAAATGTGTAGAAAAGAGTACAGACCCACCGTTTCCCCCGCTGCTGTTCTTCCCTGCTTCTCCTCTGCGGACAGAGGTGTCGACCACGCGCACAAACTCGCGCACACTTTTCCTCTTCTTCCTCTTCCTGCCTCACGCTCTCTGCTCCTCACGTGGCTTTAGGACGTCTGAATCGATGGGAGAACTGAAGTGTTATCCCCAGATCAGAGAAATGACTTATGAACGTATCTTTCCGGCCTGCTGTTTCATTTTAAAGGCCGGTTGTCAGAATACCGGAGAGTGTCATGTTTGGAGAACAGCCAATTATTGACCGCTGTCTATCGGCAGCTGTTAGGGGGCGTGGCTTCAGGTGCTGAAGTTTGTGGTAAATACCGTGATAAATAGTTTGTTTTATTGTATTTTTATTTATACCAAGTTAGTGTACAAACTGACCATGAAGGCTGTAAGAAGGGCAGTGATTTCACTCCACTTTGCTGAGATCTTTTAAAAAAAAAAAAAATTATTTTAACGTTATTTTGTCTTTTGGGACAGACCAAAAGACAGTAGCCCTCTGGGAGGCGCTACAGGAGCCTCCGGACTAAGACCACCAGGTACCGGAACAGCTTCTTCCCCACAGCTGTCAGACTCCTGAACTCTGCCTCCTGACATCTGACCCACGTTAAACTCATGGACTGGACATACACACACACACACAATGGACAACTGTACCCTCAAACACACAATAACAACATGGACTGAACCACCACTCACAACCACTAGCACTTTATATAGCCTCTGTAGAAATTATCCACACCCTCACTTATCTTAACTGCACTACTGTATAGCTCTGTGTAAATAATCATTCTGTACATACGATAATTTTTAACCCTACAACTGTTTACAACTTGCATAGTTCCCATTTCTGTATAGCTGTATATCTCAGATTTCTGTAAAGTTATTTATTTCATATTCTGTACATAGCTTGTACTCACTACAGCCTGTACATACTTATAGTTATAGAATATTCACAACATACTTCATACCGTGTACATTATAACATACCATAATAGACCCATTTCTGTAATATACTTACATATCTATATTATTGCTAATATATATTGTAATATATCTATATCACTAAAGCATTTCTGGATGGATGCAAACTGCATTTCGTTGCCCTGTACCTGTGCATGTGCAATGACAATAAAGTTGAATTCTATTCTATTCTATTCTATTCAAAGTTTTTTGTTAAGATAAGATGAGATGCGATAAGATGTGGTATTTCTTTAAAAGGAGTGACTGAGCAATGATTGAGTGGTGGCCTTGCTTGAAGAAAATGAGAGAGGGGAGGAAAGTTAGTGATCAGGAAGTCAGAGGATTACAATTTCCCTTGTGGGATCAATAACTCTGAATCTCAGAGTTAAGTGGTCTTAAACTTTTGATTGGGACTGTATTTAATGGTAAATGGCCTGTATTTGTATAGCGCTTTTACTAGTCCCGCCTAGGGACCCCAAGGCGCTTTACACACCCAGTCATCCACCGGTGGAGGCAAGCTACAGTTGTAGCCACAGCTGCCCTGGGGCAGACTGACAGAAGCGATGCGCCATCGGCCCTTCTGGCCAACACCAGTAGGCAGTAGGAGTGTCTTGCCCAAGGACACAACGACCGAGACTGTCCGAGCCGGGGCTCGAACCGGCAACCTTCCGATTACAAGGCGAACTCCCAACTCTTGTGGCTCAAGAGTAATCGATTAGTTTCTTCTGAATGGATTAAGAATGCTTTTTTTCCGCATTGCATATATATATATATATATATATATATATATATATATATATATATATATATATATGTGTGTGTGTGTGTGTGTGTATATACATATATGTATGTATGTGCGTGTATGTTTGCAGGTGTATGTATTACTTGTACATATCTTTCTTGTGTAAATGTAAATTTGTCTGTTATTGTGTAAATACTTACGCTGTTGTGTACTTCATACACATGGAGAAATGCCAAACTGCCTTTCATTGTTCCTGTAACAGTGACAATAAAAAGCTATTCTATTCTATTCTAGTAACTACAGAGGGATAAAGCTGCTGAAACATACCATGAAGCTATGAGAAAGAGTTGCTGAAGTTATGTTAATAAGAGAATTGACAATCAGTGAGCAGCAGTATGGCTTCATGCTGATAAAGAGTGCTGCAGATAGATGGATGAAGTATAGAGACGGTCAGAATGAACTGCACTGTGTGTTTGTGGATCTACAGACACCATATGATAGGATGCCAAGAAAGGAACTGTGGCAGCCATCTGCCGATACCGGTTTCAGTGAGAGAAGGAAGACAGTACAAAAGACATGCTGTGGAAGAAAGCCAGACATTAATAACAAGCATGATTCAATGCAAAGAGGTCTATTGGAGATTATGTATAGGAATTTCAGGAGCAGGACCACGCCTCCAAACTCGCTCCTTCCGTTTGTCATCTATATAGGTTCCTCCAGTTCTGCAAGCTGTTCATTGTCGTTTACGTGCCCCGCCCTCCCGCCCTCCTTGTTCTCAATTCTTTAACTTCTTCATTTCTATTTAGTGCATGGGGATCTGCCAGGCTGTGGAGCCATCGCCAGTCCCCTTTGGGGCCTTCCCCAAACCGCAGCTCAATTCATGTCAAAGCATTAATTTTTACCTACGAAAACGCTGTCAAACCTAAAATGAGGACGTGGGCCCAGCTAGTGAATTTACACATAGTGAGTAAGAAAGGTGACTGAAGAAGAGACATGTAGGAGGACAGTGAGATAGTGGCAATGTGTGCTGTAGGAGTTGGAGTTCAAGGCGAGGTTGTGGACAGACTGACAGATGAGGTCAGGTAGGAGTCTCTGTGGACTATGATCTGTAGTGAGACCAGAGAGCAGATGAAGGACAGCCTGGAGAGGTGGAGGTACAGTGGGGCAAAAAAGTATTTAGTCAGCCACCGATTGTGCAAGTTCCCCCACCTAAAATGATGACAGAGGTCAGTAATTTGCACCAGAGGTACACTTCAACTGTGAGAGACAGAATGTGAAAAAAAAAATCCATGAATCCACATGGTAGGATTTGTAAAGAATTTATTCATAAATTAGGGTGGAAAATAAGTATTTGGTCAATAACAAAAATACAACTCAATACTTTGTAACATAACCTTTGTTGGCAATAACAGAGGTCAAACGTTTACTATAGGTCTTTACCAGGTTTGCACACACAGTAGCTGGTATTTTGGCCCATTCCTCCATGCAGATCTTCTCGAGAGCAGTGATGTTTTGGGGCTGTCGCCGAGCAACACGGACTTTCAACTCCCACCACAGATTTTCTATGGGGTTGAGGTCTGGAGACTGGCTAGGCCACTCCAGGACTTTCAAATGCTTCTTACGGAGCCACTCCTTTGTTGCCCGGGCGGTGTGTTTTGGATCATTGTCATGTTGGAAGACCCAGCCTCGTTTCATCTTCAAAGTTCTCACTGATGGAAGCAGGTTTTGGCTCAAAATCTCACGATACATGGCCCCATTCATTCTGTCCTTAACACGGATCAGTCATCCTGTCCCCTTGGCAGAAAAACAGCCCCATAGCATGATGTTTCCACCCCCATGCTTCACAGTAGGTATGGTGTTCTTGGGATGCAACTCAGTATTCTTCTTCCTCCAAACACGACGAGTTGAGTTTATACCAAAAAGTTCTACTTTGGTTTCATCTGACCACATGACATTCTCCCAATCCTCTGCTGTATCATCCATGTGCTCTCTGGCAAACTTCAGACGGGCCTGGACATGCACTGGCTTCAGCAGCGGAACACGTCTGGCACTGCGGGATTTGATTCCCTGCCGTTGTAGTGTGTTACTGATGGTGACCTTTGTTACTTTGGTCCCAGCTCTCTGCAGGTCATTCACCAGGTCCCCCCGTGTGGTTCTGGGATCTTTGCTCACCGTTCTCATGATCATTTTGACCCCACGGGATGAGATCTTGCGTGGAGCCCCAGATCGAGGGAGATTATCAGTGGTCTTGTATGTCTTCCATTTTCTGATGATTGCTCCCACAGTTGATTTTTTCACACCGAGCTGCTTGCCTATTGTAGATTCACTCTTCCCAGTCTGGTGCAGGTCTACAATACTTTTCCTGGTGTCCTTCGAAAGCTCTTTGGTCTTGGCCATGGCGGAGTTTGGAGTCTGACTGTTTGAGGCTGTGGACAGGTGTCTTTTATACAGATGATGAGTTCAAACAGGTGCCATTCATACAGGTAACGAGTGGGGGACAGAAAAGCTTCTTACAGAAGACGTTACAGGTCTGTGAGAGCCAGAGATTTTCCTTGTTTGAGGTGACCAAATACTTATTTTCCACCCTAATTTACGAATAAATTCTTTACAAATCCTACCATGTGAATTCATGGATTTTTTTTTCACATTCTGTCTCTCACAGTTGAAGTGTACCTCTGGTGCAAATTACTGACTTCTGTCATCATTTTAAGTGGGGGAACTTGCACAATCGGTGGCTGACTAAATACTTTTTTGCCCCACTGTATGCTCTGGAGAGAAGAGGAATAAAAGTCAGTGTGAATGAGAGGGAGGCAGGTGTAACAGATGCAGGGTGTAAAGATTAGTGAAGGTGGATGAGTTTAAATACTTGGGTTCCAAAACAACAGACAGTGCACAGGAGAGGTGAAGAAGAGAGTGCAGGCAGGGTGGAGTGGGCGGAGTTGAGTGTGAGGAGTGATTTGTGACAGAAGGATGGCAGCAAGAGGTAAATGGAAGGTTTACAAGATGGGAAGATGTAAGATTAGAAATGGGTACATCACAGAGATGGCTCAGGCCGAGCAGTTTGGAGACAAAGTTAGAGAAGTGAGCCTGAGATGGTTTGCACACGTGCAGACAAGAGACAGTGTATATACTGGACAAAGGATGTTGAAGATGGAGCTGCCAGGCAGGAGGGACTCCAGGATGTAGTGAAGGAGGACATGCAGAGGGTTTTGTTTATTCTGCAGTCACATATTTATGCTGAGGTTGAGTGATTTACAAACAGTTCTCTTGTGTCTGCTAAAAAATATTTCAAATGACCACAATGACTCTGCTTTTGCTAGTTCTGATGAAGCACAGTCAGGCAGCACACCCTCATTTCATCCTTCGCTTCACCCTCAGGGAAACCAGAGCAGCAGCAGCTCCCTCTGCAAATCATGTGACACAAGCTGAGCTCATACTGCGAAAACTAAAAGTTAATCCAAGGAGTCATTTCTACTGATATAACTAACTCTCAGCAACATGTTTACATACAGTAGCTGCACATTGTGTCCTCTAACCTTTGTGTTTGGTAACATCAAAGGAATGCTAACAGGAAATATCTGATGTCATATCTATCATATTTAATTATTAGCTATTATTCATCACTGGCTCTCTACTGTATGGTATGAGCCCACCGTTCATGTGTTTCCTTCCTGTGATTTTAACTCTTTGTCTGAGTGTCACAACTAAACAGCAGCTGAAATCAAACCAAAGCTTTCCACGGGTGAAATGTCTGTGTTTAATGGCCAAGGTGGCTGAAGTGAAGACTTGATTCACACTGTCCTCTATGACCGGGGTTAAGTGTGGTCAGGTATCATTATGAACAGTAATGAACTTCTGCAGGTAAAGCAGTCCTCATGAGCGCACATGTTTTTGAACTTTCACATTCACATATTTCCATTTTATGGATTACTACAGCAGGTGAATACAGTTAGACAAGACATATTTTTTAAGTACATAAAGAAGACAAGAATCTCTGTCAGTCAGCATTTTCACAAGGCTCACCTGTTCAAAAATCTTTCCAGGTGAAGCTGGTGAAGATGTTGAAGGTATTGTGCAAAGATGAGACATCTTAAATGCGAACCAAATATTAGAGCAACAATATATCTGAGATTCATTCATTGATTCCTCTACTGTGAGCTAAGAACAAGAAACTGAGGCTACAGTTCACACGGGTTCACCACAATCAGACAGTGGAGTAGAATAGAGTGGAAGCACGTTGCCTGGTCAGAACTTGGTGTAAACAACATGAAAGAATAAAACCATCCTGTCTTATATCAGTGGTTCACGGTTATGGTTGAGGTGATGGTGTAAAGTGTGGCAGTATTTTCTAGGTGACTTTGTGCTCCTTAGTAGCAACCAAACCGCAGATTCTCATGACGGATGCTCAGCCAACAAATCTGATGCGGCTGTATGATGCTGTCATGTTGATATGGATTGAAATCTCTGAGGAATGTTTCCGGCACCTCGTTGAATCTCTGTCATGAAGAATTAAAGCTGTTCTGATTAACCACCTGCTTTATCTTGTGAACCTGAGACAAGTCAGGACAAGTTCCCCAAACTTCATATAAAGTAGTTAAAGTTACACTAGATACTGTAATAAAATGCTCCTTGAACTCTGATCATTTATTTTCCTGATAAAACACAGAAACACAGAAATTCTCTCTCAGTGGCATGGAATTATTTCAGGATAATAATACTCTAGTCTAATTCTTAGTTATCATTTCATGTGTGAATTTTGCCTTTATTGGTGCAGCTTATCATTTCTCATTTTATATTGTGGTTATATAAAGTCAGTATGTTCAGAGTTCAGTATTCAGGACTGGTAAGTCACGGTATAATTTCACAAGAGACACGCGAGCGATTAAAATCTTCACCGCGTTAGCCTTAAAAGGTCTAAAATGTTAGTTTATTTGTTTACACTCACATCACATCCATGATTTCATTTCCTGTTAAACTTTGACTTTGTGTGACTCACAGATAAAGCGCCATAAAGACAAAGATTTCACAGCATGGTGTCTCCTCCCCCACACTTCCCCAAGAAAATACAAAATATACCAAAGGAATATAATTTATTGTGAACAATAAACTAAACAATGGTAAACTCAAACTTGTGGTTTTACCAATGTTTAATTTGTAATCGCATCAGTAAAATTTTACATCAGAGATGGAGAATGCATTTATCTTAGCAGCAGTGCAGGTATGAGGCATGAGGGTCATGTTTACAACAGTGTCACATTGTATCCTTTTAAAGGCACGATCTGCTCTTTCTTGATAGCGTGACAATTATCAGGTTTGTGGTTCATCAGAGTTTCAGTTCACATGTTTAAAAAGTGCAGATGCTTGCTTTGCAGAGGTTAATGGTCTGAAGCTAAAACCACAAAGACACTGATGACGTATTTGTTAAACCCCTGCCCACCAAGTTTTATTCACATTTTAATCTCACAACCAGAGAAAAAAAGTATCGCTTGTGTAACTGAGGAACTGAAATGATGCTTGGTAGGCAAATTCTATTTCACGTGGAATAAGAGAGTGAGGTCATAGAAGTTATTTCCCTTTCATAGTCCTATCAGGCCTCAGCTAATGCTACACTATATTGCCAAAAGTATTCACTTGCAAATCCGTTCGGTTCACTTCCAAGGTCACAGGTGTATAAAATCAAGCACCGAGGCATGCAGACTTCTACAACAATCTGTGGAGGAGTGGGTTGCTTTCAGGTGCTCAGTGAATTCCAGCATGGTGCCGTGATAGGATGTCACCTGTGCAACAAGACCTGGCATGAAATTTCCACACTACTAAATATTCCACAGTCAACTGTTAGTGGTATTATAACAAAGTGGAAGTGATTGGGAATGGCAGCAACTCAGCTAAGGAAATGGTAGACCACATAAAATCACAGTGCAGGGTAAGAGGATGCTGAGGTGCACAGGGGACAGAGGTCTGTTGCTACAGACCTCCAAAGCTCATGTGGCTTTCAGGTTAACTCAAGAACAGTGTGTAGAGAGCTTCAGGAATGGGTTTCCAAGGCCGAGGAGCTGCATCCAACCCTTACATCACTAAGCGCAATGCAAAATGTTGAGTGAAGTAGAGCATACCGCCACTGGACTCAAGAGCAGTGGAGATGTGTTCATGCTTCTGCATCTGGCAGTCTGGTGGATGGGTTTGGCAGTTTCCACGAGTTCTGTTTGGTCCCTTTGTTCCAGTGAAAGGAACTTAATGCTTCAGCATACCAACACATTTTGGACAATTTCATGCTTCCAACTTTGTGGCAACAGTTTGGGGATGGCCCCTCCCTGTTCCAGCATGACTGTAACCTGTGACCAAAGCAAGGTTCGTAAAGATGTGGAAAAGCTTGACTTCTCGTCCAACCTCACAAATGCACTGGTCAAAAATTCCCCTAAACACACTCCTAAACCTGTGGAAAGCCTTCTCAGTAGAGCTGAAGCTGTTATACTGACAAAGGGTGGGCTGAAATCATAATAACTATGGGTTAAGAATGCGATGTCACTCATGTTCATATGCATGTGAAGGCAGATGAGTGAATATCATTGTATTTAAGGACCGGCTTGTAGGCCTCTCAAAATAATAATTATCATATTAAATCTGTTCAACAGTGATCCACTTAAAGCCTGCAGAACTGCCCTGCTTCTTTGGACTGCCTTTGCTTTAAAATGATTAATGGAGACTTTCAGTTCAGTTTAACCAATCCTCCCAGCTGGTTACTCCACCTGTAAGGAAAAACATGTACCTGTAGCTCACCTGCCCACTCCACCTTCCTGGAATCCTGTCTGCCTGCCAGCTGCCTCTCTGGATCACCTGCATGAGGACCAGACAAATAAGGTCTTATCTACTCATTCAATACTCGCTACACTTTTAGGATAAAATCTGTAAAGCTGCAGCTGAGTCCAGTCTTTGTTTCTGTGTGTGTCTATTTTACTATGTTAGCCTCTGTTTTCTCCTTAGTTTTGCCTGTGTCCTCACCTTGTTACTTTCAGGTGTGTCTTGTTACCCTGCTGTGTCAACTACCCTGATTACCTTCATGTGTTTCCTGTGTATCCCTCAGTCCCTGTCTTGAGTTTTTTTGTGTGTTTTCCTTGTCTAAGTGTTTTGTTTTGTTCTCTCGTGGACCTTGCTCTTTTGACTGTGACATCAACCTGAACAAAGGTTCACATTGGTTTATCCACAGCACCTTTACTTCCTGAGGCAAATTAAGCTGACAACCTATAAGTGGACTTGTTTGGAAGTCCATGAAATATTGTTCCTGATGTTTACTCATTGCAATTACTCATCATATTATGATGGCAATTAGCTCAGGGATCCTAAAAAATAAATGGTTCACAAGTCATACATAGCAAAAAGCTTAGTTAAACTGAACTTTTCCACAATCAAACAGAATGTTAATAAGCACAATCGATGAGAAAGCCTATTCAGTTGTTTTAAAGTGTTTTAAAAGGCAGTTTTACTGTTTAGGATTTTCTTAAAAGTATGGAAAGTAAAAGTATTCTTAAAAACATGCTTTATGGTAGGCTTATGAGAAAGCAGCAGCATCTACTGTCCAGATAAGTTTTGTCATTCACTAAGACACCAGTGACTTAAAAAAAATACCCCCCCCCCCCCCCAAAAAAACCCAGCTTAAAATAAATCACACAAAAAAATCTGTCCCTCAAAAAAAGAACCAAAAGAACCCCAAAGAGATTCCCCAAACTAAGGTACATAAAGACACCAGAGAAAGGCTCAATGACTGATTGTTATAGAGCATTATATCATATCACAGCTATTCCTGTGTATGTAAATGAATAATATTACTACTTTACAGGAATGAGGGTTGTTTTGTCCAAGTATGTGAGCCCTAAAGTACTCAATATGTAGACAAACACACACGAACACACTTTAGATTTAAAAGGAAAGAACTCCGTGATATTTGAAGTATGTCAAAGGCAGCCAGCTGCTGAGCTGTGTGACCAGTCCAAAAGGTCCCGACCAACTGGTTTACTGATTATAGGGGCTTTGTCCTTTATCTGAACCGTCATTTAGTGTTGTAAGTGAAATGTAAAATGTTTCTCTGTGAAGTGCGAATGCTAAAACCCCCTTAAACAAAGCGCATCCAAAAAAAAAAACCCTTGGTATGGAAAGTGTCATTGTAAGCAGGTCTTGAGAGGTCTAGTGTGAGAGGTCCAGACCCAAAGGACTAACCCATCATGCATCTGTGGTCTTTATTTACCATTTTTACAACTCATTCCTTCAACTCTGCTATTTAGAAAGTGGAATAAAATGAAACAGAGGAGAAAAACGAAGAAGAGCGCATGGATGGGATTTTGGTGAAAAGGAAGAGTCTGCTGTTTTCATTCAAAAGCACTAGAGGGCGCCCTCCCCCCTTCGACACAAGTGAAAGAGATCATTATAAGAGCCAGCAGGAAACATGAACAGAAGCACATGTGAGTTTTAAGATGTTATATGTTATATGTTATGATATAAAAACACTGTAGTAATACCGTTCAGGATTTTGGTATGAAATCCCTGTTACTCACACAAAAGCTCAGTCTATCATCTGGTTGGATGTTACACAGAAACTCATCACACAGAGGTCAGGCGATGGGATTTTGAAAGGAAATCTTTATTATAACAAACAAACAACTATTTTATTTATGTGCAGCCAGTATGACCAGAGATGAAAAATATTTTTTTTTATTATTATTTGGTTATACTTTAGGGTTTATATCTTTTCCACATAATAATTTATAGCTCTGTCTTAATTATAATAACACATTTCCTTTATTATATTTAATAATAAAGGAGGAGTCAGAGCTTCTTGTAATTTTAAGGTGGGCTTGACTAATAGGCTTCCTGAAGTTATTTCAGGGTTTTTCAGCTGTTTTTTTCCCCCACTCTGTCTCGGTCCATCCTTTGTACCTAAACCGAGAAGAAGAAAGAAGAAGAACACATGCATACTGACCATTTTCACTGGATTGGATTTTGTTTCTTAAAGCACTTCACATTGACCAATGAATAACGCAAGAATTACAAAGACATGTAACTCAAGGGATGAACCAGTGTTGTGTTTACAGGTAACACCTTAGAAAATAATCAATTATAAATCGTATCTTTAGGCACTGTTACTAGCAGCCTGTCACAAAAACTCGTTTATTTACATTTCTTTAGTTTAATCCATTAAATTTTTTTTAACGATAACACAGTTTGACAACTATAAAATAGTTTTTTATAGGGTGGCTCGAGATTTTTGCACAGTACTTAATATAATATAATATAATATAATATAATATAACATAATATAAATATAAATAGAGAACTGTGTTAAATATTTGTGATTTTCTGGTCGGTTGCACAAGCTCTTATTTTGAAAGTTCCAACAGGAAGATCCTAGCGTGACTTATCACAGTTTTCGGGCCCCTCCTTCAGTGGAGCATCCTCTGTACCCCTCACAGACAGACGGACGTAGACAGCTGGTCGTTCCCTGGCGCATCGGAGCCGTGGACAGCTCACGGGGACCAGCCACAGACTCAAGCCCGGGGATGGCGTCGCTCGGCGTGGGTCTCCATCCCGTCCGCAAGCGCGTTGCAGGCAGGAGTGCCGTGGTGGAGAGGAAAAACCTGCTGACCGTGTGCAGGTGGGGACTCCTCATGCTCTTCAGTGCTTTAACGACAGGGAGGACGAAACAGAGTCTGCAGCTGAATTCATGACGGCAGATAATTTAATTTCAGAGTCAGGTGCATGCATTTATTAAAGGTTGGCTTTTAAGGTTGCAGGATTACAGCCCTGCTCCATCCTTCAGTTAAACTATGAGCTAATGTGCATACAGAGCTGAGGGGAGGGAAAGTCACTGACTGTCTGCTGGGTGGGTTTAAAACCAGAGATGAGATGATGATGCTTATTTTGCACAGCAGGATAATTCAATCTTTCCTCATTCGCCCACCCACCCCAGCTTTACAACCCTTCCTTAAAGGTTCATGCCACCACATTTCAGCTCACACCAGTGGAGAGTTAAAGCCAGAAATCTAGAAATAACCCCCCCATACATTTTTTTTTTTTTTTTGACACAAACAGAAAAACTTTAGTTTTCTTTGGATTTTTGTTACCCCCTATACACACACAAATGAACCTTCCCATATATTTTATTTAGCAGCATTTTCAAAACAGTTAAAACTCCTACACATAAAACCAATTCCCTCAAAACATTTATAAGCGATTAGATGTTGAATGGGGGGTATCGATGCCGAGGTGTGCACACATGTCACCGGTCAGGTTCTCCTCCAGCTGTAGTGAAAAACACCCTGCTACATGTATTGATTTGTGGTGCTTTTTTGGTTTTGCTGGCAGATGTCAGTTACCGACTGATAGTCCCTGTGGTGTTTTTGAGGCAGAGGGAAGAGAAGATGTGGAGGTGTCTATATTTTGGCACCAAGGGAGCGTAACGACTCTGAAAACAAACTGATAAAAATACTATCAGCTCAGCCTTGTTTTGAGAGCTTGCGAACAAATCCAGTTATAAAATGACTAACAGTGTTTTGAAGCTTCAGGAGGCCTTCTGATATTGGTCACTTGAAAGGAAGGTAATTGGACACAGGTGCTCATACTTTCCCAGCTCTTCCTGCCTCCGCAACAGCCTTTATCTCACTGATTGGCACAAAGAGAGAGAAAACAGAGAAATCCTGAACAAAAGATGCCAATAATGGATTAATCGTGGGTTTTTAAGTAGAAACGATACAGGGATTTGGCTTTATAGTGACTGCTTTTTTTGCAGAAAATGAGCAATTTGAATGTCAAATTGGGCTTGTTGTTGCTTTTTCCATTTTTCTGACAAAACAATCGAATCATGAAAGGAAGATGGCAGACTAATGAACTGTACTCTTAAAATTATATAGATTTAGATAAATATATCTATATAAACCCTGTAAATGTAGTAATGTAAAAATGCTATGCATGTACAGATAAATCAGTGAAATCTCTCTGTTTTAGATGCTCTGCTGTCTTCAACATGATAACAAATTACTCAGCAGTCTCTCTTTTTTTCTCCCGCTGCAGTAGATGAGTAAACGGTGAGGGTCACAGCAAATAAAGGGAAGTAAACAAAGATCACCGACAGCCTGCTGGCTTCAGTGTTTGCCCTGAGACCGTAAAAGCCAGCTTTATATTTGTTTATGCTGTCACTCGAGTTTCACCTGTCACACTTACCAGTATAGTTAAAACACAGACTCATCGTTGTAAGTACTTACAGCAGAATCCATCCATTCATTTTCTCATTCTTATCCAAGTCAGGGTCATCGGTGGGTTGAGCATATGCCAGTTGTTATAGGGTGAGAGGGGGTCTTCACCCTGGACGGGTTGGCAGTCTGTCGCAGGGCTAACACATAGACACAGATAAACATTCCTACCTCACCGTCCCTCCCTGAGTCTGCTTCTGCTGGAGGTTTCTTCCTGTTAAAAGGGAGTTTTTCCTTCCCACTCCTAAAAGGTTGATTCCATTGATCTGGGCGTAGCGTTTTCAGTGGGAGAAACGTTTCGTCACTCATCCAAGAGACTGAAGAACTCTTTCCCCAACCTTATAAACAGGATGGGGAAAGACCATTGATTAATGGTCAGTGGTCTTTCGATCAGTGGTAGTTGATCAACGGTCATGACAATTTGCATATTAATGATCAACGAACTGACCTCCCAGCCCATTGCTCCTTTGGTGATGCTGGTTTCAGTCATTGTGCAAATGTCCTGTTTATAAAGTTGGGGAAACCCGCAGTCAGCTGAGACTGAAGAAGTCACTTGGATGAGTGACCAAACGTTTGTCCCACTAAAAAACGCTGCGTCCAGATGAACAGAATCAACCTTTTGGGATTTACTTACCTTGATGATTGAGCATGCATTAAGACTTTCCTTCCCACTGTTGCCAAGTGCTTACTCAAAAGGGGTCATTTGATTGTTGGGGTTACTCTCTATTGTTGGAGCGTCTCCACATTACATTATAAGCACTTTGAGGTGTCTGTTGTTGTGATTTGGTGATATATAAATAAAGTTGAATTGAATGAATCTTTTCTGCATGTCTTTGGACTGGGAGATGAAGCCAGAGAGAGGCATGGGGAGAAAATGCAAACTCCACACAGAAAGGCACCGGCCGGTCGGTGGGTTTAAAGTACTAGCACCTCAGAGCAAGAGGGTCCTGCTCTGAGATGCTAGTACTAATCAATGTGCTGCCAGCTTAAAACAGAAATGGGGAAAAAATTAAAATGATCCCTGTTCCCAAATGATGTGTGTGGATGCACTGTGTGTGTCTGTGGGCTTGCCAGAGACTGTGCATGGTTGATATCTTTATAATTTTTTGCTTTAAACACATGTGCACAGAGTCATCGTAAAAGAGTGGCAAACAAGCAGGTTTGCGTTCTAGGGGCCTGGAAACGCTGTTAAAATGGTGAACAAACAAGATGCTGGTGTTTGCATACTGTTGCATACTGTAGAGAATCAGAATCAGAAATAATTGTGCTTCTACAAACTACAGAAAGCTCAGCAAAAAGAGGTGAAGCTGTGCTTTCTAAGAAGTCATGTATCTGACCACGCGGTTTCCTGAATGAAGATGAACGCTTGATTTACAGTCATGTGAAATATTAAGTACACCGCTATGAATTAAGAGGGTAAGTAACAGCCAGGTGCTGATAATCAAATTTACTTGATTAGCTGATAATTAGGAAGTGTGAGGATCTCTGTGAAAGCAGATGTTCTGGCAGTTTGCTGGTCTGGAGCATTTAGTTGTGTTAGTGCAATAACTCAAAACTCAATCGTCCCAGGAGTCAATGTCCCAGTTAATTCTCTGACTCTACTGTAAAGCTTGTTAACTTCACGACAATGCAATTAGAAAAAGATTGAGCAAGTATAGCTTGTTTAGAAAAGCCAGCAACCCACAAGATTTCTGGATAAAATGTCCTGTGGAGTGGATTTTTTTTTTTTTTTTTACCATTTTTGGATTCGCGTCATAACAACTGTGAGCACAGTGGTAAAGGGGTGATGGTTTGGGCTTGTTTTGCAGCCACAGTACCTGAGCTCCTTGCAATCTTTGACATGACCACAAACTCCTCTCCATACCAAAGTATTCTCTAGTCAAATGTCAGGCCATCCGTCCAACAGTTTAAGTCAAAACTGGCTCCTGTGATCCTAATCACAGCAGCAAATCTGCAACAGAATGGCTGAAAAAGAAAAGAATCAAGGTGCTGAAATGACCCAGTGAAAGTTCAGATTTCAACGTGACTGAAATGCTGTGGTGGGACCTTAAGAGAGCTGTGCATAAATGAAAACCTCAGTGAAGCAAAGCAACGTAGTAAGGAAGCCTGGGCCAAAAATCTTCTGTGAGACACGGACAACATCATACAGAAAGCGATTATTAAGTTATTGCTGATAAAAGTTATTGTACAAAGTTAGCGAATCACGGAGTACACTCAGATGTTCACGTTTAACAGCAGCGATTTGACTCGTCATCAAAGTCAGTCTCATGGCACCAGTTAAAATGTGCACTTTCTGATCATTACAGAAGAAGTGATAATTAATGAGCTGTCACATCATGAGAAACTTTTCTAAGTCACAAAGATTGGCAACAAAATACAGTCGACATGGGTTATTGTTGTGAGTCGCCTAGAAACAAGAGTCTCGCGACTTCATCTAGTTTAGCATCAATACTGTGTGGCTGACTTCAGCGACACATCAGTTAAAGTTTAAACAACTGTGTGTGTGTGTGTGTGTGTGTGTGTGTGTGTGTGTGTGTGTGATTTTCTGCTGTTGTCACGCTGACTGGAAGTCTACATTAAACGTATTTTCAGGTGGCAGTTACACCTGACAGGATAAGCTCTGCACAGAGAGGAAATTGTGTCTGGCCTTTCGTGAGCTGGGCTGTTGATTTATTTTTTTTTCCCCCCATGGTGTCTGTAAGTTAAAGTATGTGATGTGTGATTAATTTAAGGCTTTTACTGCTGGAAATCCGTCAGTTTTTAACCCGCTTTCACACTTGGTGATCACCCTGCTGCTAAGCAACGGCAGGGAGAAAGAGAGGCAGGGTGCGATATGAAGTTAGATTACACACCCACACCGGCCAGTTTCATAAAGCACACACACAGTGACACATCGCGTCTTTCTCTATTAACTTTCCTTCCTGCATAATCAGTTGCAATGAAATTAGGCAGAGTCGGTAGACTGTCATAGTGGGCTGCACATCATGGATGGTTTCATCAGAGGAGATTAATCAAAGGCCTCGTTACACGTACTGAGGCCATGTGTTTATTTTCTCTGCCTTGTAATTGGCAAATGTTAAGTGTGGCGGTTAATTACGATTTGTTTGTTCTTGTGGGCTTTTGAGATACTGTGTTAACAAGTCCCGAGCTCTGGACTAGATCGTTGCAGACGCCTCGTCTGTCGGCGTTTATCCTCGTCTTGGACGGCGTTCAGCTCGCGTCAGATGGCAACAAGAAAAGTGTTTTGCCACTGTGGCTGTTTGGATGTCGGTGTGGAAAAGTGGGAATTCATGTCTCACGTGTAAACCTCAGTGGTAAAAAGCAGAGATTGACACATCCTAACTTTAAGCACTTAGTTGTTTAAGCTTCAAAAAACAAGTGAGACATAAAGCAGCTATCGTTCTCCCCCATCTGGTAAGTGAACTTTACCGTCAAAGACTCTTCCTGGACTTTTCAATGCAAGCCTTTCCTCTATGTTTACAGTCACGTAGCTCTCCTTCTGGAGCTGAGTCTGTTTATACAGGCAATATTGGTGCAGTGTCCCTTTAAAACACAGACCCAGTGATTGATTTTGATACCCGTGTATCTGCTTTTTATGTTCAGGTTTTCAGTGAAGACTCTGCTGGACCACTCCTGTTTCGAGACCATAGATGACTCATCTCCAGAGTTCGTTAACTTTGTTTCCATCCTGGAGCACATCCTCAGCCATCGACTCAAAGGTAACAGAGCGGCGCAGCTGTAAAAGCCTGCACACATTAGCACAATTAAATGTAATTTTGCCTTTATTTGATGAGCTGATGGGAGAGATATATGATGTGCAGCGGAGGATACCTCAACCTCTTGTGTGCGTCAATCTGCAAATATAGATTCAGGTTTGTTTAGATGTGAGGAACTCAGTTTTAATTTACCAGGTGAGTATCAAATATCAACAGTATTTGGGCTGCTTTTTGTTAGCGGTGCCATCTCCAAGACGTGCATCATATCAGGATGTCACATGAGACCTACTGTGATGCCCTAACAAAAAAGACAGGAGGCCAAGCTGGAGGATTAGAGATGAAGATATCAGAGAGTTCAGGTGGAGGGAGTGAGAGAGGCCAGGCTGAGATGGTTTGGACGTGTGCAGTGGGGGGATAGTGGGTACAAAGTTGAAGATGGAGCTGCCAGGCAGGAGGAAAAGAGGAGAACCTCAGAAGATTCATGGATGAGGGTGAGGAAAACGAAAATACGTCATTAGTTTGTAAATCGAAAGAAGAAAAGTGTGTGGCGAGATGCTCCGTAAGTTTGTCTATGAGTGTGCATATTCACTAATATGTGTCCTATATGTCTGTGTGCGCTGTGAGGCTGTTGTGGATGTGCTGCCGTAGAGCGCGTGTGTGTGCGTGATTGTGCTTTGTGAATGAGTGAAATAGAGTGTTGTTTGTGACTATGCAGGGAAACAGGTGATCGATGCAGTGAAAGAAAGGAGAAGGAAGAACACCAAGGAAAAGGGTGGGTGGGAGGGATGAAAAAGAAAGAAAGAGAAGAAAAAAGAAAACATTTTAATTAACGCATTAACGGAGAATTATGGCGTTTTATCTGCTGTGACATCACATTGAATTAGCAAATTGATATTAATAACTGAAACAGATTAGTTATGCAAGAGAGGGAGAAAGGGAAAAGAAAATGCAGCAGGCTGTTATCTGGAGTGAAGTTAATACAGCCACAGAGTGGTGCCGGGATCTGTCCGTCCACCTGGAGCCGGTCCCTGGCAGTGACAGCATGGGAGGCCTTCTGAATGAAGCCGCCTCGGACTTCAGCATACCAACAAACCTAGGTCGTTTACGCTGAAGTCCTTTCAGCTCCCTGCTGTGACTCTTCACCTGCTCTCTCTGCTTGAAATGGCAGAATTTGGCCACAATAGGGCGTGGTCTCCCGGCCCCGACCTCTTAGCCCTGATATGATGGACACTTTCGAAGGTGATGTTCTTCACAGTGTCCTCCAGCAGATTCAGGTGGGTTTTAATGAAGCTTTTCACCGTTGCTTCCGTGTCCTCTCCAGCAGATTCTGGGATACTAGAAAACACAAGGTTATCTCTCATGCTACGGGCTTGTAGATCAATAACAGTCTCTTTTATTTTTTTTTATTTTCTATGTTAAGCTGGGCCACATTTTCGGTAAGAGACTTGACCGAGTCCCGTAGCGTGCCGTTTTCAGCAGCGAGCGTTTCCACCTGCTGCTGGGTGAACTCAGGGATTCTCTCAGGGATTTAAATTCACGGTGTCAAATCTCCACCAGGGACAGCCTCGCATCGAAGCTGGACAACCGCTTATCGATTGACTCCAGCATGTCGGTAAAGTCTTTGCTGGCAGGCAACGTTGTGTCTACTGGTCGACTTCTTTTCGATGATGGGGTCTCATCTTTGGCCGGGGAAGATGCGCTCTGGGCCTTCTTCATTACTATAGCCTTTTGACTGTGGTGGTCATTCAGTATGAATGCACATGCATGCTCATACAAATGCTTGTTTCTTTCTTTTCTTTTTTTCCTCTCAGGTCAGATGTCTTGGTTCGGCTACGAGACTCCTCGGAGTTTCTGGGATTACATAAAAGCTGCCTGCAGTAAAGTACCTCATAACTGCATCCGAAGCATTGAGAGCATGGAAAATGTGCGATCATCTAGAGCGAAGGTAATTATAAAACTGACTATTGATCTGATTTGATTATTCTGAAGCTCTATTTTTCAGAAAATGATCATTTTTATTGAACAACATATTTGATTTAGGAAAACTGCAGGATAGAAGGCAAAGTATCCAGACCTGCAGCACACAGTGCAGAATCAGTGCGTCATCATTTGCTCTGCTTTCCATTGTCCTCTTGGGAAAAGAACAAAGGGCAAACTTGTGATGGAGAGCAAACAGCTGCATGGTTAACGGCCACGTATTTTACAGGCACGTTTAGACGTGTAGCTGTTTTTTTAATTCAAATATCAGAAGCTTCCACTAACAGCTGCATGTCACCTGTTTGTCTCTGCAGGGCAGGGCGTGGATCAGAGTCGTCCTGATGGAGAAAAGACTTTCAGAGTACATCACATTTGCACTGAGGGACTTCAGAGCCAGCAGGTCTAAACAAACAGTTATAATTGTGTTAATGAAAGCTATAACCTACGCCCTCAGTCTTTGCTCACTACTCCACGTTCGTGTACACAGTGAGTCTTACTGATGTGTGTTGGCCGCAGGAGGTTTTATGAGGACGGAGCGATCATGCTGGGAGAGGAAGCTGGGCTGTTAGCCGACACGCTCATCGGACTCAACACCATCGACTTCAGGTACTCGTCCAGATGTTCTGAAAAAGAAACACGTTGCCAGAAAACTCAAAACTACTAAAATAATCAGCACAGTGGATTTGTTGCAGTTTGACACATATCCTGAAGGGTTTTTATTAGTTTATTTATTTTTGCATTTTGAAAAATAGGATCATCCTAAATTATATCTATAAATGTATGAAACATTTTACCAGTGAGTGTGGGAATGTTAAAGTATTGGAAGTGTAGGTGGCCACCTGCAGCTACGTTGTGGTCAGATCGAAGGCTTCGTGTTTGTGTTTTCTAATAGAAAACACATTTTCATATATTTAACGAGTCATCTGACCAAAGGACCAGTGAAGTCACGCCATGGTCAAGTCTTTGCTGTCCGTCTGTCCACAGTTCACATAAATCGCTATTCCTCCTACGGTATTCGTCTTAATTTAATCAAACTCATACACAGTGATCACCTAAAGAACGGGTCTCAAACTCCAGTCCTCGAGGGCCGATGTCCTGAAACTTTTCCATGTGTCCCTGCTGCAACACACCTGAATAAAATTAGTAGGTCATTAGCAAGACTCTATGGAAGTTCATTTTTCCAAACATTTACTTAAATTTGCTTGAGTATGGTTGGGGGTTGCTACCTCAGCATGCGGTCAAGTTCTATTGAATGGGGACACATTTAAAAGTTTCAGGACACCGGCCCTCGAGGACTGGAGTTTGACACCCCTGACCTAAAGGGTCTTCAGCCAGACTGTGCTCGAGGGCTAGTTGGATTTGCCACGCATGTTGCGTACCACTTGCATCCTGTTAGGTGGTAAAGATCATCATCTTATTGGTCACTTTCATGGATGAGTGGCCCTGTTATGTTAAGATCAGTAACCTGGTTAATGCTGTATACATATACATATTTTCCTGCTTTTTGTGGCCATTGTTACTGCTGACCATGTAGTCATAATGTTTCCGAGCAGTTTCATTGGTTCTGAACTAGATTCATTTGTGCTGTATATGAGTGTTTGCCAACCTGCCATTTGTGATGGAGTATAAGACAACAGACCAACAACATCACTGGCGTTCTGATCTACTGTCCTACATACGCCAAGAGGGATCAAGCAGAAAAGTTTTGCAAAAGTTTTGAGCCACCACTCATGAATAGACCTTCTGAAAGGATGGAAAACTACTGCTCAAGACGACTTTAAAAATAACAAGAAAGTCTGTTTTGTTTTGAAGCAAAAAATATAAAGAAATAAGGGTGGCTCAAGAGTTTTGCACAGTACCGTAACTGAAAGAGTTTCGTTATTTACTCTCAAAACTTTAGAGTAAATAATACTGCGGTGACATGATACCGCATGCTGTGAATGTTTTTGTGTTTGCAGTGCTTCTTCTGAAAAAGTATTTATGTTTTTCTTTTAAAATTATAACTAAATTAAACCATTATATGGAAAATTAGTTACATAAGCCAAACGTTTTAAATTCGGCTTCATTATTTCTGATAAAATTAGAGCTGCTTTGGAGAATAAACTGTTATCTGCTCCTGATGAAGGGCCTGCTGATTGAAGAGTGCAGTTCAGGTGACAGATGCAAAGAAGTTGAGCTGTGAAACACTTCATCCTCAGGCAGCTGAGAGACGTCAGAAGAAGGCGAGGATGAGGGTGGACACTGAAGCTCTGACTAACATGCCATCTAAATGAATGTGCTGCATTTCAAACGGTCACAGACAGACCCAGCTTTAATGTTTCACCTTGTTCTGTCTCAAGCTTCTGTCTGAAAGGTGAGGGTCTGGATGGCAGCTGCCCTGCTGTGATTGACTACACGCCTTACTTGAAGTTCACTCAGAGGTATGAGATCAAATAATTCACATCACACGGTCCGTAATTAGTTATGCCGTTATGTGGCGCTACACCTCCCCATGCAAAAGCCATAAAATGCAAAGTAGCCCCGGTGCTGCATTTCACCTGTATTTATGAAACTTTGTATCCTGTATTGTCCTAAGATGTACAAACATTTTTACCATAAGCAGACAGGAAGCTGTGATTTTTGCACATTTCTTGCAGTTTCTTAGTGTCACACTTGAATAAACCCTTTCTAGAGATTGAATTAGATCAGTGGTGTCGAACATAAGGCCCAAGAGTCTTTGTCTAGTGGCTTTACCTTTGGATGTATAGCTCCAAAATGCTTGTACTGCCTTGAAGTCATGCCATTGTCAATCATTTTAGTTTCAAGATTCAGTTTTGGTGCCTTTTTTGCCAGTTGTACTTTAACAACTGTCAGAGATTTAATCTGATCAACTGGTCAATTTAATCTAATGATCTTGAGTTGTGCTGAAATGTTTTTAGTTTAGATTGAAGTCATGCTTGCTGAGAGTTTAGGCCTGGAGACATCTGTGTGCTAGTACTGAGTCACCCTCACGGCACCACCGAGTGGTAACGACATCGTGTAAAAAAAAAAAAAAAAAAAAATCTGGTATACATGATATTTTCATTGTGGATTCAACACCGTATACAGCAGTGTTCTCATAATTAGTGTTTTCCAACACCCTCTAGTGGGCACAGGAAGTGATGGATTCGTGCTCCTGGGAATATCACAACCATAGCACGTCTCAACAAGCAGGAGGTGTGAAGGCTTGAAGCTTTTTAGTGGAGAAACTCTAAACAGTGCAGCGGCAGTAATGTACCACATTTTCCTGTATTGTATCATGAAGTCCTGAACAGTTTAAATGCACAGACGGTTTGTGTGCAGGGTGAATAATGAGGGAAGTGGTCTTACCACAATTTACTCACCAGTATCGACAAATCTTGCTAAAGTCACTTGTCATTAGGCTTTAGATTGTATTGCTTTTGCAGGAATTTATAACATATTACATTCTTGACAGTGACGTGACCTGTTACTACCTGAAAATAAAAGTTAGTGTGAATATGACAGTAAATGATGAAATTATGCAAAGCAGGAGTGGTACATTTCAATAAATTGCAGCATGCATTTCCCATTTTTATAACAAAATCTGAAGAAATGAGAGGTGTCTCAAGACTTTTGCATGGTACTGTATGTGAGCTGTGTACTAATCGGGTACGCACTTTTGTCCTGTGCAGCGCAGACAGCATCAGCAGTGACGAGGAGGAGATGAGGACTTTGGGGAGCAGCGGCAGTGAGAGCAGCACACCTGACAAAACAGCCACGGCTGCCTCCATCTTTACTGAGCAGAGCAACCTGGTCAGCAAGTGCAAACGCTTCGAGCAGAAGTATCGCATGGCACTGGAACAAAAGGTAGCATCAGTGGGAGTTTCATATTAGTGTTAATTTACGATGACGGCGCAGGAAGGCAGTAAATGCCAGTGTGACATTTGTTTTTGTTTTCTCACACAAACAAATATTCAGCTTTATGTTATATCTTCATTGTGGCTCCTTGCTGTGGTTGTTCCTGATTCAGGGTTCTTGTTTGTAGTGAAAAGCAGGCCATTCAGATGCATGTGCAGCAGATTAATAAACCTGTTGTGTATTTGTTTGCCTCAGGGCTACCTGGAAGAGCTTGTCCGTCTACGAGAAGCCCAGCTGTCGGAGGCTGTGTCCCAAAGCAAAGCCCTTCAGCAGAGCCTGGCAGACACACACCTCTCCCACACACTGGAGAAAGAACAGCTTGAGTATATCATATTGGAACTACAGGACCAATTGTGAGTCCATTCTGGTGTGTGTTTTTTGTCGGTGTTGGGTGGAAAGGTTTACAGTTGCTCCAACTGTGAGTTTGACATTCAAGACACAGCAAGTAGCCTGAAGGTTGCAGGTGGTTTGTTTGTTGCTGAATCTATTGCAGTCAGCGCTGCTTCAGTCAAACGGCATCAGCTTTCCATTAATATTCTGAGACAGTGATTCCCAACCGAGTGCCACGTGGGGGCACTCTGGCAGTAGCCTGTGGGTATGTGGAAAGATTAGCTGAACTAATGAGAAAAAACAGAAATAACAGTTTTAATTACAAAATTGCGTGGAGCTCAATAGGTGTGAGCAGAGAAGCGTCATGGTCTTTGGGTCTTTCACTCGAGCCTACATTCTCTCGCCACATGATGCCAGGAAATGTCGTGCACCAGGAGGAACCCAAGACCCCCTGCATCAGTGAAGGGTCTGAAAATGGGTTCAAGGATTTCCTCAAGATACCTAATGGTATTTAGGGTGTTGTTGCCTAGCCTGTAGAGGTCTGTTCATCCACCCATGGATATGTCTCTCCACACCATAACTGACCCACCACCAAACTGGTCAATGCTGAAATATGTTACAGGCACCATAATGTTCTCCACGGCTTCTCCAGAACCTTTCATGTCTGTCACTGGTGCTCAGGGGCAACCTGCTCTTATCTGTGACAGCAAATTGGGCTCTAAATGCTGGGCAGTGAACATGGGGCCTTCTAGAGGACATTGTGGACCCCTAGTGGACACCCATGAATTCTGTTTCTGTTTGTTTGGTCAGAGACATTCACATCAGTGTCCTGCTGGAAGCTATTGTGTAGCTGTTCCCAGTGCTCCTTCTCTAGTTTAAAAAAATCCTGATTCTTCTTCTGTTGTCCTCCATTTGTCTATTTTCATGTAATTTTTTAAGGACACACTACACAGTACTGTATCTGGAAGAAAAAATACCCATAAAGATTAGTCTCTAACATTCTTCTTTCATTGTCAAAGAAACTGGTTTTAGTAGAGACAGTGTGCCGGTACTGTGGCCCAGGCCTGAATATGTCAAAACGTTTCCTGTGGGATTGCAGATGCCCCCAGAAAATGACTTTTCCACTCGCACCACATCCTAGCAACTGATTGATGAGCTTCATTTCCTTTACTATTGTTTGTTTATGTTCCTCTTGAAATGAAAGGATAGCAGCACCGTATTATTACATATAAGCAGGCTGACATGTTAGGCTGATGTGGTGAAGATTGTAAATTGTACAGTTTCCTGCAAGATTAATTTACAGTTCTTTTTAGTGTTGATGTTAAAGGTATCACACGATTGATTTAAAAAGTATTTCAATTATTTAGACTTTAATTTTTTTTTTTAAAGATGATTGTGACATTAGAATAAATATTACTTACTTTGTCTCGTGTTTTCAGGACAGTGCTTAAAAACAACGACTTGCGATCTAGACAAGAGTTAACAGCTCATCTGACCAATCAGTGGCCATCTCCCGATGCCATGGATGCCAATGCTGTTGCCTTGGATACACTGCTGTACAGGAAGACTACAGGACAGTGGGAGGAGTATGTACAAAGTCCTTGTAAACGAAAATCTTCAGCCTACAAGCATTTATTTGGACAGTTATTTTGAAGTGTTTTCTACATTTGCTTTTATTTTCATGGTTACCAAGATATACTGCAAAGCAGGGTGTCAAACATAAGGCCCAGGGGCCAGAATTTGCCCGGCAAAGGCTCCTCCAAGGCTCACTGGATGGCTTTGGAAAACGTGAAGGAGGACATATATTTTTTTAGTTTTCTTACAGCTTTTACCTACAAGAAAAACCTCCCCCATTGCCATTCATACATAACCAAAGTAATTAAGTAAAAGAAAAATAACTAAATGACAGAAAAGGTCCTCTTCTTGTACTATCAATTATAAAAAATTCTGCTTTTTTTAATTTAATTTTTACAATGGGTCCACTTAAAAAAAAAAAAAAAAAAAAAAGCTACTAGAAACTTTTCTGTAACTTAACTTAAATGTTTATCTATTAATATTGACAGATTTCCTTCATTTACTACAGCAGAATTTCTTTATCATGTAGAAAACAGAAAAAGAAGTTGAAATTGCACTTTTTTTATATTCATTTGGATTACATGTATATTTCATAGTGCTGTCAGCACGCTAAACGTGTTAACGTAGTCATCATGATTAACGCGATTAAAACTTTTAACTCTGTCAACCCGTCTGGAGTGCAGAATGGACAAACTTCGGACAAACTGCCCGAAATGCGTTGACAGCGACATTCCAGGGATTTTGAGACAGTCTGCGCTCCAGATGAGTTAATTGTTAATCGTGTTAATCGTGTTAGTCATGATGACGGCGTTTAGCTGCATTAACGCATTAATGCCAAGTCAACCCCACACGGACTAATCTACGTTAACTCGTTAATGGGGATTTGCCAATTTTGCGCTGACAGCTGTAATATTTAAACATCTTTACAGATATTCAAGTTTTGCTGGTTTCGTCAACTTAAGATCAAAGTGGGATATATATGGCCCACGATCTCTGCAAGGCCAATAGTACAATACCCTGTGATATGCAAACCAAAACAGTAAATATTTATTATTCAAACTTTTGGGTTCAGATGAAAAAAAAGTTTGAACAGCCAGCAGGTGGAGCCTCTGTCCTCACGAAGGAACAAGTTAATTATATCTGCTCTCATTTACATCATTCGTGTCGAGGAACTTTAAAAATAAGCAAGAAGGCAAGTTTATTTATATAGCACAATTCAACAACAAGGTGATTCAAAGTGCTTTACAGAGACATTAAAGAACAAAAACAAATAAAAAGCATGATTTAAAATTGATTAAAAAACAAACAAACAAAACACAAAAAAAACAGTAGGTAAAATCAGAACAGTAGATAAAATCAGTAGTTAAAATGTAAGTTTTGAAATTTAAGCTTAAAAGTGTGGATTTGGTGTTTTATTCAAATGCAGCTGAGAATAGGTGAGTCTTCAACCTGGATTTAAATAAACTGAGTGTTTCAGCTGATCTGAGGCTTTCTGGGAGTTTGTTCCAGATATATGGAGCATAAAAGCTGAATGCAGCTTCTCCGTGTCTGGTTCTGACTCTGGGAACTGATAAAAAACCGGATCCAGATGACCTTAGGGATCTGGAAGGTTCATACTGGGTCAGGAGGTCACTGATGTATTTTGGTCCTAAACCATTCAGAGCTTTATAGGCCAGCATCAGAACTTTAAAGTCTATCCTCTGACGGACAGGCAGCCAGTGTAAAGACCTCAGAGCTGGACTGATGTGGTGCACGTTTTTGGTCTTAGTTCTGAATGAGCTGTAGTGGGGTTTTTTTTTTTTTTTTTTTTTTTTTTTTTTTAGGTAGACCTGTAAAGATGCTGTTACAGTAATCAAGCCTACTAAAGATGAATGCATGGACTAGTTTTTCCAGGTCCTGTTGAGACATCAGATCTTTTATTCTTGATATATTCTTGAGGTGATAGTAAGCTGACTTTGTTATTGTCTTAATGTGTTTTTCTAAGTTTAGGTCTGCATCCATCACTACACCCAAATTTCTCGCCTGGTTTGTGGTTTTTAGGTGTATAGATTGAAGTGAAGTGAAACAGAAACAAAGTGTTTCAAGGTTTGATGTGCTGAGTGTTCATGGATGCTCTTCTGCATACCTTGATTCTAACAAGTGGTTATTTGAGCTACGGTTACCTTCCTATCAGCTTCAAGGAGTCTGGCCGTTCTCCTCTTTCAACAGGTCATCTTGACCATGGGTAAATTTGCTGAGATGCTTACTTGTGATTGGCTACTTGGGTATTTGTATCAGAATACTTTCCCTAGGGGAAATTATTATTATTGTTATTATTATTAATGAACAGGGGAACAGCTGTTCCTAATAAAGTGTCAGTGACTGTATATAGAACATTGTCTTTACACAATTTGAGTCCGTTGTTACGTTTTAAGTTTGTACACAAACTTTTGTCTTGCCCTAAATTACCAACACAGTGTATTTAAATGGCTTTTGTCTCATGAAGTACTCGAAGTACTGCCATCAAAAACTCATTCAACTGATGAATTTTTTGTTCCTATCAGCACCAATTATACTGTGTGGCCTTTATTGATCTTTGTCCATTCATTGCAGGAAGAGTTTCCAGAGTCTGGAGCAGCTCTCTGCAGACATGAGCATTTCCCAGAATTCTCTTGAACCGTCCCACATGCTGAGTCTGGAGGCCAGGTCAGCCAGCTCAAAGTGGACTCACCAAGGTACGTCTGCACCTGGTAGCAAGCACTGCTGTCTGCGAAGCTTTCCATCGCTGGTGTGAACATTTACTGTACCTCTTGTCATCCAGGCAAAGAAGAAACTCCTTCTCTAAGAGGTCTGTGTGGCTCCCTGACCTCAGTCACCAGCTACAAGTCTCTGGCCAGCCTGAGGTCGAATGAATGTTTGGCCAGTCCTACAACAGAGGTCAGCAGCCCAAGTTTCACTCCTTCATAGGGAATGAAGAGTTAAAAACGCCTTTTGGCTAGGGCCAGATAATCCAGGAACCTTCTCTGTGTTGGAAATTGTTTGTAGAGGTTTATGTTATGTATGTGGAACTTGAGGATCTGGTGTAGCATGATCTTAATGTCATGGTTCATGGTTCGACATTAACCAGCTCCATCAGTCTGAATGACGTCTTAATAATGTTCCACACCGATGAAATGACAGAGGATCTTCAAATGGAACTTCATCAGTATATGTTCAGTGTTTAGTTTTGTTTGTTTTTATCTGTGGAGCATTGTTGATTTCTATTTTAGGAAGTATTAGTCTGAATTATGTCACTTTACAGCCCAGAGGGGGCAGTGAAAAGGCTGCGCCTCTCTTAGGCTCTAGAGATTATACCATACTGACTGTAGGTCAGAGGTCTGAGAGAGAAAAATGAAAGACTACAAACCAGAGTGTCACTGAATTATTTTCTGTTGATAAAGGGATGTATTCATATTTTTGGTTCTGTTGGTGGTGCCATAAATCACCCCTTTCTTCTATTTGTGATGGTTAATGTGCCTGTTTTGTCTCAGTACGTCATCAGTGTTTGGGATGAGGCAGTCTTTGTTGTTTGGTGTTTTTCTTCAGTTTTTCATCAGCCTTATGTTGCCACTGTTGTGTATCACATGGTTTTGTTCTCAGGTAAGGATCACTATGAGTAATAACCACCCCAAATTTCTGGGTTTTATTTTAAAGTTGAGCTTTATTCCCTTTAATTATTAAAATGCAGTATTTCACTGTAATGGCTGGTTACCGTGGATAGATCATTGTTTAAAGTCTGTGTTGCGATTCAGTATGAATACAATTTGTATTGTTGGTAACTAAGCCGTGTACCTCAACACTAAACTCATTACTTTTTGCCTTCACCTCGTTCCAGCGGTCGTTTGCACAGACATACAGCAGATGTTTTACTGGATTTACCTTGTTATTCTTTATTTGAATAAACTCCACTGAAACACCGACAACTTGATGGTGACATTTGAGTTTCTTGTCAACAGCAACAGGTGTGAGGAAAAGGTAATCGGGTATAGAAAATGACACATTTTCATATAGTACAATCTGAATAATGCTGTTTTATTTACACTCACGCTGTAGTGGCACTCTACTGTGCAAAAGCAAGGAGACGTTTTAGGGATTCTCACAACACAGAGGAGTGAAATAGAGATCTTGTGTCTCCAATTTAAGGAGTTCAGGCACAGAGCACATGATCTCAGTGAGATACATGGAAAATATATTACTAATAAAAAGTCTTTCTTTGATATACTAGCTCCTAAACACGCCTGAAATGAACAAGGTGTAGATGAAAAATATTTCTTTCCAACTTCACACAGAATCTACTGCATTCAACAAAAACAATGTAAAAATTAATATGAATAAATTCATATCGATTCTGATCATCTTTAATATTTTACAATGCAGGAAGACAGACAGTAGTTTTGTTTTTTTTAAACCCCATTTGTGCTAATGTTTTAAATTTGGCAACATTAACTTTATCATGCTAAAGATCTGCACCGCAAAATGAAGCATCTGGCTCATCCAGATAACTTTAGGAGTAACACTGTGCAACTTCTTGATTGACTTGCACTATGAAAGGAGAATATGGATTCACCTCAATGAATTAACTGCTCAGGCCCCAATAAATTTATCTAAAAAAATACCATCCTTTCCTTGATCTCATGGAGCTCGTTGTGCGGACAGTGAAAACTCTATATACAAACAGACAAGGAGTCCTAAAGCCCTGAGGTTACTTGTTCACCTTATATATACGCCTTAATTATTGTTAAAGTATAATTTAACATCATTCCAACCCCTGACTTTGCTCAATAACCTCAAGTTAAATCTAAGTGGTTTGACAGTACAACCCTCAGGTGCGGTCTAGCAGTAGCTGTCGTGGCGTGCGTCGTTCTTCCAAGGGAAATCTGTCAGGGGTTGGTCTGCAGTGGTCCATGTGTCCTCTCTTTGTTGTGTTTCCGGAAAAAGGCCTTTCCAAACTCATAACTGCTGATCATGATGGCACAGGCTGGAGCCACTTTTATCACCCTGGGGAGAAAACCTGATAGAGAAACCACAGGTATGAGAAGAGTTTATATACAGTCTAAACAGAATGTATGCACTCTTTCAGTAATAAGGTTTCATGTATCAGGACATGAAAACAATCGGGCCCTTAGCAAGTCTTAAAATAAAGGTAAATACAACCTTAAGACGAACTATAAGAGAGCATATATATGTATGTATTTAAGCCAAAGCACAGAAGCAGCGTGTGAAAAAGTAAGCACACACTTAAACTCCTAATTTCTATGGAAGCTGTAAGTAGCAGCCAAGTGCTACTAATCAAATGAAGTTTTTCAGCTGATCAGTAAGTGTGAGCACCTCTAAAAGACCAGTTGGTCTCAAGTATTCACGTGTGTTCGCACAGCGAAAAAGCTGCTTCTCTCTAAAAAGAGAGAGGAGGCAGCATGACTTGCATACATCTGAAAAAACCGCAAGACAGACGAGACCAAACTGGATATGTTTGGCTATAACGCATAATCCCACATCTGGCCAAAAATCACAAACAGCATGTCAGCACAACTGTGTCATAGGCTACGTTCACACTGCAGGCGAAAGCGCATCAAATCCGATTTTTCTGACCCTATGCGACTCATATCCGATCATGGTATGACAGTGTGAACGGCACAAATCCGATATTTTCAAATCCGATCTGGGTCACTTTTGTATGTGGTACTGAATCCGATACATATCCGATGTCTTAGAAATTGACTGCTGTTTGATGGTCATGTCGCATTAAATCCGTCTTTCCGTCACTGACACAAGACAGACGCCAATTATCAGCGCCGGAGAAGACATCGTGAACGCTTCCTGGACATCCCGTGAAACTGTTGGGAAGACAACGTTGGAGAAACGTGAACATTTTATTTGTACTGTATAATCTGCAGATTCTGACAGATTTCTACAACGAAATGGCTGAAAAAGAAAATGAAGTCAAAGTCCAGACCGCAAACTGAATGAAATGTGGTGGCGCGACCTGAACAGAGCTGTGCATAAGCAAATGTTCGTAAAGCTCATTTAATGGAAACAGCATTGTAAAGAAGAGTGGGCCAAAATGTATTTAAAGTCATACAGGAAATTATTACTTCATGTTACAGCAGCTAAAGGTGTTTCTACAAGTTACTAAACAGTAATATGGTATGTATGTAATATGCTGTTAATCTGAGGTTGTATTTACCAAATGTAAAGGTTGGCAAGAAGTGAAAAACTTTCATCATGTCCTGAAATGTGACGCTTTAGATTTGAAAGAGGGTTGCAGGTTGTTTTTACAGCGAGTGTTTGTGACTACCTCAGACTCGCCACTCACTGAGTCAAGGGTCAGTGAAGTACTTACCTGCAAACAGCCCTCTAAACCCGTTTTCTGCCACAATCCTGCACATCACATAGAAGGTGGAGGAGGCCTGACCTGGCACTGCAAACACAAGAGCACCAATTAGCAACAAACAGCATCATCCAACCAAAAACAGAGCACAAGAGATGTGGGTTTAACAATAAAAGGCAGCAGCTTTGCCTCACATATTCCATCACATCCTTACAGATGAGCTGAGAAATATCTTCATCACTATGTTCATCTGAAGATGTTACACTCTCTAAACTCCTCTGAGTTAGAATTGTTTAGGAAAATCTTATCCTACACTGTGAGTGGATATTCTGCCACCCGTCTTCATTGAGACCGTTTGATGTTTACACCGAGTGGTGCACACTGGCTTAATGGTGTTTTTATGGAGCACATGCAGGAGGGCCTGTTCCTCACTCAGCAGTCTTTAAAGGGCAAGGCTTTGAAAAGAGGAGTGGGGTCTGAAACAGGAGAGAAGGGGGTGTCTACAAACAGCTGGAGCAGCCATCACCATCATCCACAGAGGAGGAAGCACACACTTGAGGCACTTATTCGTGTTGCTTATCAGCACTGAGAAGGTTTAAGTGCTCTACAGGGCTTGACTTGAGATGCTTGTCGACTGTCACTTGAAAGTGTTGTGGCCTCTTAACAGAATGAGGAAGCCTTTTTGATGAGAAGTAAAATGTTTTAAAGCTCATTGTTGCTTTTATTTAACTGTGCAGACTTGGGTTATTTACCATGCCAACACAAATATGAACATATAGCATCAACATAACCTCCCCAAGCAGCTGCAGATGTACATTTACTATCTTCAGAAGCTTTAATTTAAAAGAAATTAAGCAGATTTACAGTTCTTTGCTTGCAGCTCTCCAAGCTCCACCTGTTTTCTTGTTTTGACGACATCAAAAGGCAAAGTTACAATAGATGCAATCTGAAAGAAATGACAAAAATGAAATAAGAAATGATACGCTGTAGTTTACTTCTGTTTTTTTTGCTATCAAATATGTTTATCTGCAGGCTGGAAGTTGAATTCTGTGGAGTTTTAGACGAAAAATTAACTTACAGATCCTGAAACAGCTCCGGATACGAAGGTGATGGTCAGCGTGGGTTCTGTGATGTTAGACAAGCCACACAGCCAGCTCTTGCCCATCTCGTAGTTGTACCAGTACATGGCCGAGAAGGGAACGTCTCGGAGAAGCGTGGGCCCCAAACCCCTCCACAGAGACAGCCAGCCCTCTTTGGCCACTGCTGAGCGGATGCACTGGGTCAGCTCCCTGTACGACTGCTTCTGAGACTGCAGTTTAGTGCGGATCAACTCCAGAGGACTGATCACTGTCACCGAACCCACTTTCACACAGAGGAGGAAGACAAAGTGGTTCATGAAGTGATATGTTAGTGAAAGTAACATACTGCTGTGGCACTTTTAATGATTGAGCCTCTTTTTTCTACTTTAATAATCACTTACAGGCCTGTAAGTTAGACTAAAAATAACACTAACATTTTCTAAATAAAATCTAACTTGTTGGATAAAATCAGGAAGTCAAGGCCACGGTGCAGAAGGTAAGGGTGGCTGGCCTTGAAACCCCCAACATTGTTAAAATGCTGATGTCTGTTATTAGGCATTATATGGCCAATATTGTCAATATATGGCAGATTTCAGTAGCAGTAGGACAGCAGTCAGCTCACCTCTAGCAGTAGCTCCTGCAAGGAGAGGAGCCATCTGAGCATATTCTCCCATCCTGACCCTCAGTGCTGCACAGAGCTGGTCGTAACATGTGAAGTAGATCACTGTCGCTGGGACTGCCATCACACTGGAGAAGGCACATAACAGAAGGTACATAAATCATGCCTTACTTATAAAATTTTCTAAGCAGGTAAAAGATAGCCACTAAAATGCATCTAAATTTAAAAACTGTGAAGAAAGTTCTGTTTAATGATGCGTAACATAATTAAATATTTGGTTACGATCATTGAAGAAACTCTGAGGTGGCTCACTATGAATAAATACCACATCAAAGGAAAACACTCCGCTGTAATCACCACTGACCCACCACAGCTCAATAACTCAGTATTAAAAGGAGGGGAGGCGCCCAATCAGGAAATAGAAAAAAAATAGACTTTACACTCACAGTGTTGGAGGCAGACCGCTCCATAATGACCTGATTCCCTCACGCCGTACTATGTTGACAAATGCATCCTGCAGAGATTCAGAGTTAGGAGTCAGTGAAGGATGAATGCTCTGTGGCACTCAGAGGTTTTGTACTACAACACCTCTACTTAATACAAGCAGGAACAGTTCTATCAGCCACTAAAGCTAAGTTTAACTTGTCAGACTGCTAACTTTAAAACATTATACAGAACAAGAAGCTCACTCTCTGCACAGCATTTACTTTTAAGGGAACATTATTGGATTTTGTATATATTAATTTTGTTTTCTGTTTCTTTTTAAAATTTACTTTAAGAAGTTTGTAGTGCAGTAAAATCCACAGATGTATAATTTGATTATGCATCCATTCTGAAAGAGCAGGTAATGGATAATAGGTACTGATTTGTAAATAACTTCAGCTTATTATCTATTACACTGCAGTATATTTCTAACTAACTGGACAGCTCATTCTCTGATAATACTTTCTTTAAAGACATAATGCCTTTTGGAGTCAACTTGAAAGAAAGACAGATGTGAAATGTAAAAGTGAGGTCGGAGGTCAAATGTGCCATAATATTTAGATGACATCTATAATGTGATATTTAGAACATGTACAATTTCTTAATTTTGCCAATAAAAACAAAAGCAGCAGAATTTAAAGCACAGTTTTACAGATAAATGACATTTTATGAAGATTAGACCTTATTTGATCTTGAGGAAAAGTTCATAGGTCCAAAGTAACCTGATATGTAAAATCTCCATCCCCAAAGCTCCCAAACAAAGGCAGTAGGAAACATAGTGGTAAATAGCTCTATAAAGCATTCTTCTCAATCTGCTGACCTTGAGTAGAGGTCAAAGGACAAATGTGACATTACATTTAAAATCTTTATACAAATAATATAATATTTATATTATATGTTCCCACTATATACCACACTTGTCACAGATTCTATGTTATAAGGCTTTTTGTCAATTTTCGACCATTAAATTGTTAAGTTGACCTTGAAGACCAAGGTCAACTTAACAAAGCAAGGCTTAATGAAGCAAGGCTTAATGAAGAAAGGCTTAATGAAGCAAGACTTAATGAAGCAAGGCTTAATGAAGCAAGGCTACCGTGTTTACAGACAGAACGACACACAAACGATACTAAAAAACATGGCGGAAGGTAATTATAGTGGTAAACTGTAATGTGGATGTAAAATTTTACCAGCGTGCCACTAAAGTGACCTGGAGCTTTGTACCAGGCCTTGGAATTCCCATTTTCACATATACATATGTGGTCCATAAGTCCATTGCAGTAGACAAAGCATTTGCCTGAAAAATATTAACATTAACATTTAATACAGTGACATCAAACGCAGGCCGGCTGGATGTTCAGGTCAGCAAAATGCGAACATTTCGGTGAAGTTGTTACTGGCTAAACCAATTATTGAGTAAAATTCACTGCTGTTTCTAGTGTGGTAATTTGAAGCTAGCAGTACAACAAGGGTATGAAAATGTATGGAAATATAAAAGCAGTTTTGGAGCTTTGGATGTTTCATTGCAGGTATTAAACTCATCCACCTTCACTGTTACACCGTCTCCCTTCCATTCACACACATGTATTCTGACTGTCCTGCCTCCACCTCTCAGGCTCTCTTCTAGCTGCTTCCTAATCCCACTCCTGATTCATATAGGTTATAAAGTTTATAAAGTGACAATTTATACTGCCCCTTAACTAAAATTAGTTTGACTCTCCTGGTTTAGTATATAATGGAGCCACAATAAACATAAAGACAGATCAAATGCTAAAACACAGGGACAAATGACCCTTTTTAAGGGCCTCACATGGTTTCTACCTCTGTAATATCTCCAAAAAGTCTGCTATGGAAATAAGTTGATCTTTATTATTACTTTAATAATGCTTGTTTTTGCATGCGCAGTATCACGGTCTGATATATGTAACATAATTTAAAAAAACGAAACAAAAATACAGTCAGTCAACACAGTGTAAATTTATTTCACCTTTGGGAAAGGGATTTTTCTGTGCTTGTAGCCTGATCTTCACAACATCCAGAGGTGTAACTGTAAAAAAAAAAAAAGCAACTCAACATGATTGCCTGTGTTCAGGATGTTTGTCACAATTTTCATTTAATCAGAGAACAAACAAACAAAGCAGCAGTTCAGGAAACTTCTCCAAACCTCCGATTGATCAAAATAATTTTATAACACAATAACAAGTTGTACCTCATAAACCACCAGCTGAGTGTTAGTTAATAAACAAAGGCATGCTTATTGTAATGTAATAAGCTGAAGTGTAGGTGCCTCACCAAACAGCGACGTAAGGATGGCACCGGAGCAGGACGCCACCATCTGTTGGAGGGGAGTAATGGCGCCGGTGGCGGGAGGAGCAGGACTTTCATTATTCATCCTGTCTTCATAGAAAACAAACAAACAGACAAACATTTGATTGCTTTTAATACGGCTCCTATTTAATATTCACACAATAAATCATGACAAGGCTACGATCCCTAAAAAAATTACATGACAGGTCTCTGGCTAACTTTAGCACGCTAACTAGCACAGTTAACTCCTTACCTACCTACTAAAGTCAGTCAGAATCAGCGACGTCTTTCGTGAACACGCACATTCCTCTCGGGGTTTAAACTATCCTCCTACTACGCCAGTTCCTGCTGTCCTAAAGTCTTTGAAAGCATAAACACGTGTGAAATTGCAGCAGGGTAGTTCCTGACGCAAACAGCGCGTGATGACATAATTTAATTTCCAGCTGAGCACATTCCTTGACTTTAATAATTGTATTTATTTTTGTAACGTCAGATAAAATGACACTAAACGTGCATGTATACTACATTAAAGTTATTGTAAATGATAAAATGTACTGATATAATTGTCTTCGTATAATTTACTTTAGTTTGATAATAGTGGGGAAACGCCACATCCAAACATCAAGAATATGTTTACGTATTTTTTTGCGTTGCCAGGTTTGGAGAGCATTCCGTTTCACATCAACACCTCTGTTTTTGAAACTGTCGATAATTGGACGGCTGTAACGTTCATAAAAGACAAGTCTTCAGATAAATAATATTACATTTGTTCAATTTAAAAACTAACTCAATAACATAGCGCCTTTTAACGTGGAAATGGTTACGAAGTTGGAAAGCGTCAAACATGGCAACATACACCGTCTCGGACACCGGATTTAAAGCGGGAAAGGGACGTTAAGCAAATGGCATTGTTAAAGTTTATTATTTCTGGATGAGGAGCTGTAAAACCGTATAACCGTGGATATCCTGTGAGAAACAAATCTGCCGACAGAAGTTTAGGGACGTTTTTCGACATTTACTTGCATAAAAATGTGAGCAAAGAGGCTAATCGGCGAAGCTGTGCGTCCGCTGTGGAGGGAGGCTGTGAACGTACGTTAAGTTTACATTTAAGACCATTAAAATTGATTAACATGGGGACAGCGATCACTCTGCTTCAGCTAACGTTAATGTTACATTTTGTTTACGCATTACTGTGTAATAGATGATTGTTTCCTTGCATTTTACGTCCAATTTTTCAAATATGCGTTTTCTTTTGTTTACACACAGAGGACTGACGAGGCCTTTGTGGAGTATGTTAACTCAAGACGAGGGGAGAAGAAAAGCAGCCTTTTCTCGATGAACGAGAATAAAATGAAGACAAAACGCAGTCAGAGGCTTCCGGGACCCAGCTGGCAAGGTACCTGTAGCGTTTATTTCCGTGTTTTGCATTTAAAATTTAAAACGTAGATTTAACCAAACTAGCGAACAGCTAACACCGTAACGTACGAATGTAACGCTAATGGATCTTTTGCGAAGTTATTTGATTGTTACTTTTCTTAAAAATAAGCTCTTTTGAACCAGATTGACTTGAATGTTAAAACAGTTGATATAGGTTCGTTTATTTACTTAGCTGCTAATTCAAGTAAGGATAAACTTGATATAAAACGTGCTTTAAGCGTCAAGTTTGTCATGGGAGATCCTAATCCAATCTCTCTTTTTGTTTATGTTTAATCAGTGTCTGGGAAACTCGCTGCAAAACTCACTTGTCTGATAAAAATCACTTGTGAAATGGTTTAACATTTAAGTCTTTCTCTTGTGCTATAATGTTATTCAGGAAAAGGTGGACATACTAGTGACAAGGTGAAGCTGAGTCAGGCGAAACGTACATCAGTTCCCACACAAGTCAAGCCTTTTGCTGGAAAAGTGTTTTACCTGGACCTGCCATCAAACAGAGTTGCAGAAACTTTGGAGAGTGACATCAAACTGCTTGGAGGGGTGAGACATTATTTGGTTACATTCACTGGCTCAAACTTGCATTTTGTCACACTGCTTTTGTGCTAGCTTAACATATGAACTGTGAAGCTGCGTATACACACCAGCCACTCTGTTGGGTACACCTATTTGTTCATGCAAATATCTAATCAGACAGGCTGGTCTGAGTATTTCAGAAACTGCTGATCTAACGGGATTTTCCCACACAAGCAGAAAATATCCAGTGAGCAGCAGGTCTCTGGGCAAAAATGTTTCCTTCATGTCAGAGGAGAGTGGCCAGACTGCTCCAAGCTGCTATCAGTAACAGTAACTCAAATAGCCACAAACAAACAATGTACATCACATCAAACCTTGAAACAGGTGGGCTATGGAAACAAAAGACCACACTGGGTGATGCCCCTGTCACAAAAAAGAGCATCACATGCCTACAATTAAAGCTACAATTCACACAGCATTACTTAAATTGGATGACAGTAGACTGGAAAAAGAAGCCTGGTCTGATGAGTCTTGATTTATGTTCTAACATTTGGATGGTAAGCTCATTTAGAAAAAAAAAAACAACAAGAAAGAATTGCCCCATCCTGCCTTGTGTCAGTGGTTAGGTTGCTGTTGGTGGTGTAAGGATAGGGGGTATTTTCTTGGCTCACGTTGGGACCAGAGTCTTCTTGCTGACCATGTCCATCTCTTTATGTCCACATTGTACCCATCTTCTGCTTTCAGCAGGGTAAAATGGCTAGTCACAAAGCTCAGTTCATCTACATTTGATTTCTTGAACATGACAGTGAGTTCACTGTACTCAAATGTGCTCCACAGTCACCAAAATCTCAATCCAATAAACCACCTTTTTGACATGATGGAAAAAGGTTTTTCATCACGGATGTGATGCTGATAAATCTGAAGCAACTGTGTGATGCCTTCATGTCAGTATTGACCTGTTTGCAGGAGTTTGTTGAATTAATGTAATGAAAAATTAAAGCCTGAGGTCCAACCAAATACTCCAGTACTTACTGGAGAAATAAGTCAAAACTGAATACATTTCACTCAGAAGTAGTATGACTAGAAAATGCTAGTAAGGTTACAAACATGACCAGACATTGAGTAATATTTTTCTTTTAAAGGCTCTGGGACATGTTTACTCTGTAAATTGAATAGACAAATAATTATTCTTGAGTTTTTCTCAAAACATTTTATATTCTTTATCTTTTTGCTCAGACTGTGGAGAAGTTCTTCAGTAAGGACATCAAGTATCTGGTATCTAACAAGCGGGAGGCTAAATATGTGAACTGCCTCAGACAGGACTCTCCTGTTCCTAGCCCAGACTCTGGACCGAGTTCGCCGTATCCTTGCTCAAACCCACACCGGCCTGGCAGCCATGGCGACATCAAGAGCAGATCTCAAGGACAAACCGACACGGTGAGTTCACCATGATGTGTCTGTTTTACCGGGATTGATCTCACTTCTTCTCTGAACCTGTAGATCATTTTTCTAGTTATTGATATACTTTTGCATTATCTGTTGTTGTTTTGCAGTTTGTTACAAGCCGAGGGAAGTTTCTGGTGGAGAGAGTAGTGAAAGAGCAGGTTTGTTTTGTCAGCATGAATGATACTTACTGAGGGCTCTTAATTGCTCTGCTAATACACACTTGTTTGTTTTTAGGAAAGGATTCAAGTAAACAAGATCCTGTCAAACGCCCTGGAGTGGGGTGTGAAAATCCTATATGTAGATGGTATGTTTTGTGTGTGTGTGTGTGTGGTATCTGTTTTAGTTGAAGTAATTTTTCTTCTTTGTATGAAATTAAGTTCATTCTGCTTTGACATCTGTGACTTTTCTAAATGTATTTGTGCCAATTCCAGATTTAATGGCATATGTTCATAAGAAAAAAAAGATCATCAAAAGCTCAGTTCCTGCAGCCACTGCGACCAAATTATGTGTAAGTTGAGAATTTCCAGTGTATACTAGGAAAAATAGTCCAACTTAATATAAAGTTATTTGTTTAACATTGGAAGTGTTCACTTTTTTCTGTCGTTTCTAACAGGACAAAGCTGATTCTGCAGCAAAGCAAGGTCTAGAGAAATGCAAAGGTAGACCCCACCCAGACAAATTACTGAGCTTTGCTGGTATATTTTAGTCGACCTCTTCAGGCTGGTATTCTTCTTCTTGCTTTGCTAATAAACAATCTATGTTTTGTATTCCAGGCGGGCGGATTGGTAAACCTTTCATCAAGGTTGAGGATTCAAGTAGGTAAGAAGTCAGTCAGAAGAATCCAGCATCCACCTGCTGTCATGAAATTGTTCCTGTGATTTTTAAAATGGTTTCCTTCTCTTTTGTCAGGCACTACCGTCCAATCTACCTCACAATGTCAAACATGCCTGAGTTCAACCTGAAAACCACTGCTCCCTGTAGTCCGTTCTGTCCTGAGGAGAAGGATCCTCCTGCAAACAAACAGCGGGGACAAAGGTATGTCCCCTTTCTTTTTAAAAAAATCTCTCGCCACTTTAACCCCACCAATTTTATACCGAGTGCTGCTTAAACATTTTAAATATGCTATGGAGTGCAGTCACAGTTTCCCCATGTGTCTTATGTAAATTGATCAAAAACCAATATCAGGTCATCATGGGCATGAATGTCATGGCAAGTCTGGTATTTTAATCATTTGACCGTGAAAATTATCAAGGAAATCCTTAAAAGCCTGAAAATACCATGACAACCATGCCCATGATAGGTGTAAGGCTATCTCTGATCATAGCTGTGGGTCTGAAAAGTTCTGAACCATGCAATTGTAAATGGTACTGCTGGAGATACTCAAGAGGTCTTAAATGAACTCATGAAGAGTTTATCAAAATACTAACTTTTTTTTCATTTGCTTCATTTGCTAATCCTCTGGGCTACTCTGGAAACAGAGGTGTGAAAGCCTCAGTCAGTGAGGAGAGAGCTCAAGGACGAAAGAAGAACAGAGAAAAGAAACGAGGCGGCTACTGCGAGTGCTGTATGATCAAATACAACCAGCTTACGATGGTAAGTTTGCAAAACTGTCACACGGCACAGTGCACACAAACTGTTTTTACAATCCTGCTATTTCTAAATGTGAGAACTTCCACACAAGCACTTATTTTGAAAGTCTTTGTGCAGATGCTAAGAGATAAATAATCCCTGGTGAATGATCTGGTATGAGGGGGTATGATTTCGGTTTGGTTAACATCCACGAATTTTCATTTAAACCTGTTTTTGGAAACAAAATGGAGAATCTTTGACTGAAAAATGGCAAAATCCGTTTTAAATGCTAAACAAGGTGGTTAGCACTGTTGCCTCACACCAAGACGGTCCTGATTCAATTCCACCATCAGGCCGGGGTCTTTCTGTGTGGAGTTTGCATGTTCTCCCCGTGTTTGTGTGGGTTCTCTCCGGGTACTCCTGATTCCTGACTAAAATGTGTCATCGTTTTCGAAAAGGCTCCAGGTTCGCTGTCCACACTGCGACGCAAAAACGGCGTTTTCAAATGTATCTGCTTTGGAGAGCGTTTTCAAAACGCTTCGTTTTCCTTGACCAAAAATGCCATTTTAGTGTAGACGGATGGCCAAAACGGAGAGAAAAAGATGCGTTATCAAATGAAAACATATTAGTGTGGACATGGCCTTTGTGGGGATAGGTTAACTGGTAACTCTAAATTATCCTTGTTTGATTACACTTATCAGTCAAAAAAGTCACACTCTTAATATTTTGATGGACTGCCTTTAACTTTCATGACAATGTGCAATCCTTTGATAAGCTCATCCAATATCTCGGATCAAGAGAAAAACATTTTTGTTTTGTTTTTCTAATTATCATTACTTTTACTAGGATCTTTTAAAGTCATTTGTCTGGAACAGGGTAAATCTGGTTATAAGACCTTTTTTTTTTTTTTTTTTTTTTAATTGCTTTAATATTTATGCTCCTTTTGCAAACTGTAGAGCTTTTCAGGATGACCTCAATGATAAATGGTTGTTTTAAAGCTATACAGCTGTTTAGTCTCAATCCCTTGCGTTCTCTTTGCACTCTATGTGTGCAAATGCTCTTACTTACATTATAAAATACAGATTTTTTTTTTTTTTAAATCTTTTTTTAATGATTTGATTTCACCAAATCTTTAAGTGATCTCAGGATTATTCAAGATTTATTTATTTTTTTGGTGACCACTTTGTCAGACAGTTATTCACCCAGTTTCAGTAGTTTCAGCATCCTCCTTAGTTGTTTGCTTAGCTTCATGCAGGCTAATGTGTGGGTGTAATCAGAATTACACCCACACATTAGCTACAAGTGCTACAAAGCACTGTTTTACTTATTGTGAGAACTGAAAAGTAAGAATTTCATTTTTCTGTGTAACCATTTGTAATATCTTCTCCACTTTGATGGGCTGTGTCTTCTGACTTTAGCTGTTTTAAGAGGTTACCAGAACATTAGTTAAGGTTAAATGTTTTAATTGCTGCAGTAATTATCTGATAGAAGGCTCTTTATTTGCTTAGCTAGCAGATGTGTGGTACATTTCTTTGTTGGCATTTCCTAACATCATGTAACATAATATGAAACTAACTGATAAACTTGAAAACATTATTAAGTTTTTGTTTTGGGTGATAGATGTAGTGTATATGGAAAAAAGCAGATTTACAACTTTAGATCTGTTACTTTGATCACATTAATACAGATTATCTGGTCCAGAATGAACCACTTTCACTCCAGTTAAGCACAGTATCGCTTGCAGACATTGATAGAAATGTATTAATGATAAATTGTGTCAAATAAAGTATTTAACTGAGAAGGAAACTAACCAAACCTGTATGTTCGTATATCTGTTTCAAGTCCCTCATCAGTGTTCTCTGGTGTTTAACACAATCATGGAAAAACTGCTTTTTGGCTGCTTTGCTCTAATAGGCTGCTCAGTAAATTGCTTTTATTCACTGTGAACAGTTATGTGGCAGGAGCTTCAAATGCCTCTTTTTGTATGTAGGTGTTTGTGCCGTAGAGGCTCACTGGCCTTGGATGGACCGCGGTAATTCTCCATTATTTAACTGTCTTTTTTGTTCAGCATCTGCAGAGTGAGAGTCACAGGGCTTTCTCTAAGAGTGATGAGTACTTGCTGGTGGACAGATTGATTTCAACCTTGAACCACAACTTCATGCACGTTAAAGGAGCTAAACTCAAAAGGTAATTTTTTTGGGGGGGGGGTTTAGCAAAATTTGTCAAAAAACAAAACCCCATTTAAATCTCTTGTAAATTGTTTTTCCTTAATATTTTTATCCCACGTAGCTAATTAAAGGTGTTTTGTTTTTTCTTTGATTCCCATTAGACCAAAGTGCAGTGTTTCCTGTGTTCTGATTGCTCCTGGACCATGTAGAAAACCTGAACTAAGGTACAAGGGAGATCCTTCAGAGACTGTTCAAGAAGAGGAGCCGTGGACAGTTGATGTGAACGAAGAATTAAATTCCAGACAGGATATAAAAATCGCGTCCGTGCCTGCCTCTGCTGAATTGATTGACAGAGAGGGCGACCAGAGAAGCTGCTACACTTACTCAGACAGATCCAGGCACAAGTTGCTTGAACGTAAACGGGTGTGCAGACAGAATTCACACACTGCCCGCACCCAAAAATCTAATCGGCCTCAAAGTCCTCAGTTTGAGTCAGAAGAAGCCCCATCAAGAGGTGAATTTCTTCCCTCTTTGCCCACCAGAGATTGCCAGGATGACCTGCTGGACCAGATGCCTCATGAGGACATAAACAGCTCAACTTTGCGCGTTGATAATATGAACATACAGAATAATTTGGCCTCAAAAAGCCTCAGTTTTTTTGAAAATGAACAAGAGTCTGATAAGAAAGTGACTGGAAAAAATGACTCTGGAAAGAAAGAAGGATGCCTTCCTACAGAAAGCTGCTCTCCAGTCCAGAAAATTCAGAGGAGGATAAAAGTTTACAAGCACAAAAGACGAAAATTGAACACAAACGTCGAACATGTAGAGCCTTGTGATGTTTCTGATAACTCTTTATTGAAGCTCTGGAAGCTTTTCCAGTCCAGTGATGACATGGATGTGGAGTTTCACGGCTTTGAGGACTACAAATAGACAAGCTAAAGGGATTAGCTTGAATTCCTGTGTCCTGGACTACACAGGCTGTTAGATTTAAGATGTTAATAGAAGGTCCTGGCTTTTGTGTTTGATAAGAAATGCATCAGCTCTCCTCCTTCAATCAGATGATGGTGATTTTTAACATTTTGTTTACAGAGTAGTATATATTGTAAAACTTAGTGGCCCTAGTAATATTGTTATTGTTATTTCTAACCATATAGCCCTAATCCCCCCTCCCCCATAGAGCCTCTCTCTATGAAATCATATGGAGCTAAGAATGGGGGAAAAACAGTCTGAAGCCTAAACTTTTTGCCCATTGACATTATGTTCATATACAGTGACATCTTTATATGAAGCTTTGGCCGTCCTAAAACAAACTAAATAAGGGAAAACACAAAAGAGTCCCTTTTTAAAAGGGACAGCAACTGCAAGTCAGTATTTTACATACTTGAACCTGTAAAAAGTACATGAAATCAGTCAAAACATTTCTTTGACCAGAGTAATCTGCTGAGTACATGAAATGTAGTGCCAGCTTAACGTTAGCTCCAAGTCCCTTTTGCTCAGTCTACATCTAACTTGACTTTAAGACAGTGCGTGGTTGTGTGGCTCTCCTGTGAACGGGCATGTGTTTAATAAAGGAAGTGAGCAACGCTCTTGAAATGGTCGTCTTCTGTGAAAGAATATTGTGAATACATTTCAGTATTTTGACACTGATGGGATACGGTAATGTCAGAGCAGCTATGTTTTGTTTTATTGCCATTTGGAAAAAAAAAAATCTATGAAAAATTGGTGCAAGAATTTTTATTTTACATGATTTTCTTTCCATGAATGCTGACTGTAGAATTTAAAGAGCATCTTATGGATAAAAGGCAGCTTCAGTCATGACAATTATCTTTAATCCTTTCAGACACGAGGATGTGTAATTCAAATAAATGCCTGTTGTACTGGGAGCGTCTCTTTCTGTGTGTTGTAATGTGAATGACCTGCAGGTTGTCTGCGTGGTATTTGGCGTTATGTGTGACATTTTAAAAATTCTTCCTAAGTGCACTTTTTATGACCCCGCCATGCTTTTTTTTCTTTTTTCTTTCTTCCTCCCTCTCCTCCTGATGCATTAGCTCAGCGTCTTCCTTTTCCCTGCATTTAGTGCATTAGCATAGTGCCCTTGTTCTCCCTCACCACTCTCAAATGGATGTGCTGGGTCAAATGGGAGTCTGCGCCACTGGCATTAAGAAAATGAGCATCGATGTGTTCTGAGGTACAAGCACAGTGATATTGGCGACTGCTGAATCCTGACATGGCCATCTTTCATGCTGGTTGCATCCTGTTAGCACTGTGTTTTATCATCATACTTAACAAACCATCATTTCTGACCAATATGGCTTACATGCATACCTGTATAAATATTGGCTAATAATGGAATACAGCATATATTATATATAAGGAAATTTAAAGAGTTTCACAAATGTATAGTTTGTCCATTAGAGGGCAGTAAAAATTTGATTTTTCGAGTGTGTAAGGCCCTACTGAGCACATATTGAATATTTCTTGCTGCTGTTTACTAAATTTAAAAATTAGGACTTTTTCTGCTTTTACTGGACTGGTGCCATGTTTGGGATAATTGTCATGCTAAAAAAATAAGCTGTTGTCAATCAGATGCTTTCCAGATGGTACTGCATGGTGGATCAAAATGTGATGGTACTTTTCTGTTTTCAAAGATTCATCAAATGTGATAAAATCCCCCAAACCACACTCTGAAATTCGGCCCCACACCATGACTGAGCCTCCACCATGTTTCACAGATGGCTGTAGGCACTCACTGTCGTACTTTTCTCCTGACCTCTTCTGAACAGCCAGAAATTTTGACTTTGAATTCATGACTACACAACATCTGTTACCACTGATTTTCAGTCCAGGTCTTGTGTAATTTGTCATACATCAGCCTTTTTCACCTGTTTTCCTTCCTTGAGAATGGCTTCTTGACTGACAGCCACCCTTCCACTGAGGCCATTTCTAATGAGGCTTCAGATAACAGTAGATCAACTATAGGTACAGATCCATCTCTCAGGTCCTGTGTCAGGTATTTGAATTATTTCTTTCTATTTCTTAAGAACATGGGTTTCAGATACTGTTCACTTGTTGTAGATTTAGCTTTCTGGGTTTTTATTTTTTAGGCCTGGTACTTTTATATCTACTTGTTACTATATTACCAAGACAGCCAATAGCCTTTTGGCAGTCATGTTGTTGGTGCAAAAATATAATTTTATTCCTGTCAAACTATTATCTTTGATATTTTTCATAGATTCGACTAAGCAAATGGAAACAAGTGTATCTTTGGCAGTAGTCTACAGGTATGTAAGTGAGAGGATAAACCACGCACACTAAAAGGCCGCTGTGGTGTGATGGGTTTGTCACTGATCCTGGCTCATGCAGTAACTTCAGTTTTTGAATGTGGAGTTATCAAGTGTAGGTAAATATTTATAGGTTGTTTTGAATGAGCACAAATAAATGTGGAAGCGAGTGTGTTCCTATGCCTACTGTACATTAACCGACTTTGGGATCTCCAAATTTACCCGATCAACTCATTTCTGAAGGAAGGTGAAGAAGCAACATCAACAAATAAGAAAATATCACTTGACTAGAGAGACAAAATGGTCATTTACTCTAAATTGCACAATTTTATCTAATTGTCTTGTTTTTTTTTTCCTGGGTAGGGGTGGAGGATGCCTTTTTTGGAGGCCTGGCAGATGATGGAGTGAGTCATTATGATAACAACAGGCAAGACTGGGCAGGAATGGCGCTTCTGCAGCGATTTAACATGGAGGAGCTTTTATGTCGTCCCAGATAGGTCCAGTCGGCGGAAGGCCGAGCCCACATTTTCTCCTCATCCAACCTCCGCTCATATTTATGCATTAGGCGTCTCTGCAGTGAGCCACCGAACACTGATGTGTTTTAAGGAGGTGTCCCTAGATCTCCCTCCCATCCTCCCTCCCTCTCTGTTTCTCTCTCTCTCTCTCGCCTCCAGCATTCTCCGCGCTGCTGATCCGCGGGGTTTCGGTGCGCTCAAACGCGCTCGGCGTTCAGACTCCTAAGCACCCCCGATGGCCCCCCATCAGCGACACTGCACTAACCAGACGACCAGCCCCGGCTTCAGGCTCCCTTAGCGAAGGCAGGACCCCGAGAGTCCTCTCCTGGAATACCGCATTGTTTATAATTTCCAGCCACACAAAAAGAGAGAGAGACGGAGGAGATGGTGCTGATGATGCGCCCGCGATGGTGGATTTCCCTTTTGTGCGTCTGTGAATTGATGCACGTCGGTCACCAGAGCAGCCCTAACGCCGGAGATGGTAACTGATGCTATTTTGGATGATGCATGAATTGTTATTGCGCAGCCAAAGCGTTAAATCACTATCAAAGGGCCTGTGTTTATTTGTTAATCAACGCCTCGTCTGCTTCATGCTTCCTGCATTTAAAAACATGCACGCAACCCACAGCTGTTCCACTGTGTGAAAAGGAAATGAAAACCATCGACATTTTAATCATAACTGTTTGTGATCCGCGCGTTTCTATCACTGCTGATCTCCGCGCGGAGGAACGGGGCGCGTAATGAAGTCGGTGTTGTCCCCTTTCTCTCTATCTCTCTCTCTCTGTGCAGGAGACGCCTTGTCGAGTTTGAAGGCTCTTCGTGATGCGGGTAGGTTTGTCGGGAAGGAGGACACGGTGCCTCTCCGCCTGCTCTACAGCAGGCACAACCACAGCCAGATCACACAGGACGAGCTCAGCACCAGGATTAAAGCCAGCGCCAGCTCCGACTCCACGCAGGTACACAAGGTGCTTTCGTGTTGTGAGGGTGGAGTGTGCGATTGTGGAAAGATGCCTCTGTGTTTACAGTTGTCTATTTTATCCATTCAACCCCTCCCTACGTGTCCTCACGGTTGGGGGGGAGATCATTATTTAGCAAGCAGGGATACAAAAAAAGGCCGCTGACAACATTTTGACACGAGCAGGTCACACTAATTACACAGCCTGGAGGTGCTATATGGGTCATAAGCAAAAGAAGAAAAAATCCCACCGCAACCTACACCCATAAAATGCTTTAAAATACTAAGATTAGTGATAGGACCTCTGAGTTCATTTATCCCCACTCAAAATGATCGACTATATGTCACCTGGTCAAACCGGATAATTAATATTTTAGCTTGCATCTCGTCCGTCCAGCTGGGTTGTTGTCTCAGCAGCTGTCTCCACCTCAAAAACGCTGCCTAATGTCCCACTAGGCAGCATTTTTCACCTTACACATGAAAACGAATCACCAGAAGCTTTCTTATTGAGCCTATGATCAGCAAACTTTGGCTTGTCACATGTATACCAGCGTCAGCATGTACTGCGAGCTGGGCGATCACTGTTGACTTAGTCTTAGAAGCGCTCTGGCCTGTCTTTTGGGTCATTTAGAAATAGGGTTGGGTTGTTTCTTTTGTCCACTAGAGGGCATTAAACTCTATTGTCAGCAAATAAAACGGGCGGTTCAGTATTTTGTATAATAATACTGTGATAATAACTACTTTAAGGACTCATTATTTTTTTAAATGGAGCTGTTGTTTATTCATAGTTATGAAAAATTGATATATGTTGCTGATGTTAGCTGATCTTTTGGGTATGGCGCGCTGAATATTTTAATATTTACTCTACAGTTCTGAAAAAGGATTGGTCTCTAAAATGGCAAATTACTTAAATAAAGACATAAATATTTAAATGCCTCTGCAGATATGTATAATTGCATATACTATGTACTATGTAATATGATTGCCTGCAGCAGCCCCTGTTTTTGGATGTTAGCGCCAAGAACCAAGAAATACACTGTAGACTTACAAGTAATAAAGAGTATGGTTGGATTACACTTCGGACATGATCACCCACAAAATTATTAATGTTTGAAAATTATTCAGAGAGCTGTTATTGAAAACTACCAGCTGCGGAAAAGCCTGGAGGCATTTGGCTTTGCCTGCCTACCATGACTAGTACAGTGTGGTAATAGTGTAGCTGTGTTCACTGAGTCAGTTCAGTCTGCTGGGTTCCTTTCAAGGAATGAGTCAGTTAGCATTGTACAAACATGTTAAGTGTTTTTAATTTGTATGGCTTAGGCTTGAGTAAGGCTAGCCTACTCAGGGCTCAGCGAGTGGAGAGGGCTACAGATGGCATCAGGCAGGGAGGTGTTAACCCTTTGTCTCTCTCACACCTCAGCCTGAGCTGCAGCCCATTGGGTAAACAAGCTAAGTCGAACCATCTGCCGTCAGATATCATTTTAATGTTTTCCTTTTGAAGCTCATTCTAGTCTCACGGCAGGTTTGTGGCACAGGCTTGCTGTGAACTGAATTTCAAAGGTAGCGTTTCTGCAGAGCAGCACAACAGTTTTCTACGAGAGATTTTGCTCAAAATATGTCATATTTTGATCTAAACCCTCATTATTTCCTGAGTCACTCTCATTCTCTGGAGTTTACAGCCCAGGAGATGCGTTTATTTTACTCTGATATCATATTGTGCCAACTCATAGTCATAAAAGAGCTTGCGTACAGGCAGCAAGTTAAAACATCAAAGTCATAAAATGTACATTGCAAATGCAGATGATCGAGGATGGGAGGGTGAGGAGATTTGATTTGTGCTCCGAGTCTTTTAATCTCCAGAGAGCTGATGCTTGTGATGTCACTTGCGCAATGTTTGATCAGTTATTGGCTGTTTTTAGATCAACAGCCTAAAAACAAATCTGTCAGATAGTTCTGAAAATGTGCGACACACATGGAGTTATTTATAGGCTTCTCTCGCATCGCCTATTTTTAAGTCGCAGACACAATCAGCACTGAATGAGCTGCGGGGAGTTCAGCAAGGTGCTCTTGTTGTTTTGGTGAAAAAACAAACACTTCCAGTGAAATCAGTCTAACTGTGTCGGTTTGCATTTCCTGCCTGCCTCTCTGCAGAGCAATGATAGGCTTACAGTCATTCTTGAACAATCACGAGTGGAAAATCAGGCTCGCCATGACTCAGAAATCAATGCGAGAGGAGTCACCAGTGGTCTCCTCATATTGGTCCTGCTAAGTCAGGATGGGATGTGCTTTCATTAACCACAATTACTGGTACCTCCTACCCTCGTGGATACAATCTGCCAGATTAGATTTCATCAAAGTGTGGAATTGCCATTTGCACATGCTCTTGCACACACCCACACAACCTCTTAACTGCTCATATATGCATTGACCGGCACAGGCACGCTCCTGCAGACAATAGAGTCTGTGATCACTGGGGACATCAGGCTATCCTTGGGTGAGCACAGGGGCACTTCCTGAAATGACAGCCTACACACACACACACACACACACACACACACACACACACACACACACACACACACACACACACACACACACACACACACACACACACACTTTCTCCTTTGTTGTCATGTAGTGTCCAGTCTGTAAAGCAGGTAGCCCAAGCCTCAGGGAGACGGTAAGCCATGCTTAAGGTCTCCACTGGGGCTTTACTGGACCTAAAGGAATTACTGTGGGGAGTTATTATTGACCCAGGGGGCACACCCCATACAATATGTGTCCAAGACTTGGAATGAATCAGACCCTCCTCCAGCCACATCAATCAAACAGAGTTCATGCACTTAGAGATGAAGCAATGATCGGTGAAGAAACATTAAATGAGTCGGCGTAGGGTTAGATTTTTTTTTCTTTTTGATGGTAAACTTAATTCACTTCAATTCAATTTTATTGTTCAGCTGTATTTATATAGCATGAAATCACAGCAACATTTGTCTTAAGGTGCTTTATATTGTAAGGTAAAGACCCTTCAATAATAGAACCCCCCCCAAATAAACAATTGATCCCAGTGAGCAACCACTTGGTGACAGAGGGAAGGAAAAACTCAATTTTAGCAGGAAGAAACCTCCGGCAGAACCATGCGCAGGGAGGTGCAGGCATTTGCTGTGACCAGTTAGGGTTATGTGTGTGTGCAGACTTGGCTTACTTCATTCCTGCAGCTAATCGGTGCTATAAACACACAATGCAGCCGTCCATCAGTGTAGATGAGACTTATCCATGTCTATGATACTGAACTTCACCATGTATGTGATAACGGGGACTTTAGAAACAGTGTGCAGCTTCTCTTCTGTCTTTTTTAGGTGAACCATGTGGCCCAAGCGAGCTTTCAAGTTGACGCTTTTGGTCGGAAGTTCATTTTGGATGTGGAACTGAATCAGTGAGTATTTCATTATTAAATCTGTCTGTCTTTGTTTGTCTGTGTGTCTGTGCTTGTATGTCACTGTGCCTGTCTGGGTTTCTACTGGGCGCTCCGCTCACAGTCCAAAGACAGGTTTAGGTTAATTAGCGATTCTTAATTGGGCGCGGACGTTCTCTCTTTGTTGGTCCAGTTCCAGCACATCCCTAAGTTGGAGAGGCAAAAAAACAAACAAAACTGGACACATGGATGCATCTTGTGAAAGCAAAGGTTGCCTCATTTTCCAGGAAAAGACTGTAGTGTGAGCTTGCTTGTTGAAATAACTGCTTCAGGTGTCAAACTTGTGTTTCTCAGTGCCTCTTGTTCTTGTTTAGCATGAATCCCCCCGAGTGCATGTTGCACATTAAACTAGTGATGACTTCAGTGTTTAAGTGAAGTAGGTCACTGTGGTGCTGCAGTGCTGTTTATTACCTGTTTTAGGGAATGCACATAACTGTACCACAGCAGCTGCTCTGTGGATAAATGCATACAGTGTGTGTGTGTGTGTTAGCGTGTTTGGAACCGGTCAGTTGTGTGTGTGATATAGAGGTTCCATCATAATAGGAAGTGATTTACAGTAAAGGCTCGAGCACAGCCCTGTCAGACACTAATATTGATCACAGTTGTGCTGATGGAAAGTAAGCTCCTCTCTCTCTCCAGCTCTTCTTCTGTTTCCACAGCTTTCACATTTTAGTGTCATCCTCTCTAAACCTTTCCCTGTTCTTGTTTTGCTTTGGCTCCAGTCTGCCACTTTTACAGTCCATGTTTGTCTCATTTATCCCAAAAGCTTGTGAACTTGGCATGCGCATACAGTGAAGCTGCCTACTCATCACAGCGGAAGTCACTCTCTTGCTGAGTAAAATGTTACATCAGAGGAATTCCCAGGTTTAGAGGATAGCCTGCAACTCCCTGAGTGACATGTTGGCCAGTTATGGGTGCATGCATACATGTACGCATGTATGTTTGCACCGTTTAATGCAGACTGCTATCCTTCTCTATACAGGCAGTGTTATAAAGGTAACGAAATAAGTGAAAAGAGAAAAACGCAATAATGACACGAACAGGCGGTTTGCAGTTTGAAGGAACAACGGTGACAAACAGGAAGTAAACATGACACAGTTGGAGTCATGTGCATCAAGAGTGATTTCAGCAGGAGTGGAGAGAGATACAAAAGGTGTCAGATCCTCCGGTTTAGCGCTAAAGGACTCAGCATCCAGCCTTCTTATGATTAGATTAACAGGGAGTGCTATAAAAAAGTACGCATATGGATAAATGAGTATAAAAGAGGGGTGTTTAGGAAGGTTCAGGGCCTCTAGGGCTGAGAGCAACATTGGAAGAAGGGAGTTCACATTATTAGCAGGATAAATTATTTGGATGCAGCCAGTTAGAGGTAGGCAAGTCTCCTCACCCTCACCTTCAATCAGGTTCTGCATTGCCTGTTGGGGTATGCCCCTTAGAATCTGAACCTCGGAGAGCCGATCCAGACTTCCTGTACGGAGATAACTGGCTGATCCACACAGAGAGCCGTACAGCTGTGTGCAGCTGTTCCAGATCTGTTACACCCAATAATAGTAAGAGACTGAGATCAGTACAATTGAGCATCACGCTTTCTTTTTTTATCCTTCGACAGAAATGAAATGATTTTTTTAGGGAACATATTAGAATGTATTAAAAATATAAATTAACTGATAATCGGTTAATTCCTTTAATCACATTCGGAATAAAAACATTTAACATTTCCTATTTGAATTTCCTGCTTTGTGAAGGTGAACTTTTGCAAACTCTTAGCTGCAAATTTTTTTAATTCATGATGATTTTTTATGATAACGTTATTTTAAAAAGAACAGTGAGGACACTTAATCGATTATTGATTTGTAAAAATTTTAAATTCTTGTTGACGATTAAGAATTTTATTTCAATTGAATATCTTTGAGTTTTTAAGCTGTTGGTGGAACAAGAAATAAGTTGTTGCTATGCATGTTTGCATCTTTGTCCCAGTGCCAGCTGTCTTCATTCATGAAGGAAGAGCTTCAGTTTCCCTCCGTCTCACCTGAGACCTCCTCTTCCAACTCTCGTCTCCCTCCTGTCTACTGTCACTCCTCTGTGAACTGATCCCCTGCATGACAGCCACACTGATTTTGTTTACAGATAGCTTTCATCCCAGACAGAATAAACTCAGTTGATATGTGAGTGGGTGCAGGAGTGGGAGCTTTTTTAGCTGAATGAGCCAACACTGGTTTTTGGCTCCCTGTAACAAAGCCTCGTTCTCTCAGTTTGATCAATGAGTGCTGTGCATTTTTCTGTGTTTAGCTGTTGCCTTGAGCAATCAAGAGTGGTGGGATTTTTTCCCCCCCCAGTTTTCACTGTCGACTGTGTCTCAAGTGCTACATTACATGTTATTATCATCGTTTTTCTTTCTGTGCCTGGAGTTAATGCTTTGCTCATAGACTGTGAATAATAGAGGAGCGTGGGTGTTTTGTTATAAAATCATATGCCTTATGCTTTTTAGACACATGTTGGATACTATATGTATTTTTTTTAGTCTAGTCCTCTTAATGTCAGATGGAAAAAAAGCATGATTGGAGATGCCATGTGAGATGAGTTGCTCTGTAGGTGACTGTGTCGCTTTTATCTTTAGTTTAATGTCCCGACAAATTCTAGATTCATGACATTTCTGATCCTCTCCCTTGCTTTTGGTGATCCCCTGACTTTCTGCCTACATCCATCACATCACTGATAAATACCAGCTGATGTTTTCACCTCAGTTTTATTACACACACAGTATACACTGATCAACCACAACAATAATAACCATCATCTTGTTACAATACAATGTTCTTTTGGGTCCCACCAACCATCTAAACATGATCAAGTGCTCACTCCACCTCATAGCAGTGATGCTCACTGATGGTAGCAGTCTCAGCCAGCACCTCTGAGAGTGCAAGATGCAGAGCAGGCCTCAAACTCTCAACATCCCAGGCGAGATGTCCATCTGTGGAATCGGCCGAAACAAAGACTGATCCACAGAGACCCCTCCTGGCAACCCTCCAGACCCAAAACGCAACCCACATCCCGGTGTTACACCCTACAGCAGACCCGTGTCCGTCCTCTGGTGGGCTGTATTTTTTTGTTTGTTTTGTTTTTAATGATAGAGACCAACACTATATAAAGTGAGTGATGTTGTTGTGGCTGAGCGGTATGTTTTCAGATGGGACTGATCATCCATCCATCTATCCTGTCGTGCATTGATCGTGTTCGTAATCACGACCGGGATCCCATCGTGCACTCTGCAAAAAGGCTTGAAAATGTGTTTCGTGTCACAGAACCTGGATCTAGACATTTTGTTTAGAGAAGAAATGCCCCTCTCTTCTGTGCTCACATGAACTAAATACATAATTGTGTGTGCTTTAGTCTTTGATGCTTTCATCAGTGACATGCCGTATTGACACGAGCCACCCATCTGAACTGTGGCAGTGTATAGAGAGGAAGTCAGGAGGGGGGTTGGTGGGTCATGAGGTCTTTATACCCTTTCTCGGTCTTTGTCTTCCTCCAGTCCTGCATCTCAGCAACTGCCTGCAATTTTCCATTCATAGGACAAGAGTAAGCTGAAAATGTGAAAAGGGTTGGGGGTTGTCTCTCTTTTTTTCAATCATCCTCATCTCCAACACACACACACAAATCGTCACCCTTGATTGCCCCACACCCACCCTCCACACAGCCCTACCCCTGCTACCTCTTACCCCACCCCTCCCACCTGCTCTTGCTGAATAATAGATGTCGCTATAACATTAAAAGGGGAGTGTGCACAAGACGGCTTCTTTTGTCGTCCATCACGTGAAGAAGGGAAAACATTTAAGCGATATATGTTTACACTTCTACGCATGACCCCGACATATGCACCGACTCTGTTTTAGTCCAGCAGCTACAGTATAAAGTTTGATGTTTGGTTATTTTGTGTCATTCATATTTGCTCATTTTTACGACAACTATAAATCTAACATTATTCATGGACATGTATCACAAGTTGGCAAATGTATGCAACAAAATAAACTGTTTAGAGATTAAATTATTGATGAATAAGTTGGCAGAATTAAAATATGACACTATGTTAGCATGTTAGTGTGTGTGTCTGACGCATCGCGGAAAATGTGGTCCTGGAAACAAACCTGCAGTACTGCAGTTTCTCCACAAAGGTGGTTTTCAGCACATTAGCAGATGTTTATGTGTGTGTCTGTGGAAACATTTTGCCAGCAAGGGGGTTACACACCTGCAAGAAAAGTCTTATTACACAGTGTTGCAGGTATGGAGGTGAAAAAAAAAATCAGGGGTGGGTAATTGATTTTCCCAGGGGTCTACATGAGGCCCTGGGACTGTTGTGGAGGGCCACACCAAGAAGCTGAACTCAGTTCTGCTTGATATTAGTTTGATCACTTTATAAACTTGTTGGTGACGCTCTCCACAACAGTACCAGTTTCTCATATGGCCCCTTTGGGAGAACGAATTGCCCACCCTCAGGATTGTTTTTACTAACTTTTAAGCACTCGGGTTAGGCAAAATCTGGTTCTGGCTTTGGAAATGTAAAGAAAAACAATATGCAGATGGAGAAGATGTAATTTTGAAATGATAAACCTACTTATACAGCGCTTTTCTACTCTGAGTGCTGCTTCAGACAGCATATCTTATTCCGCCATTTACACAAATTCAAACAAGCACTTTTTTTTAATGTTTAAGTGCTTTCTACGTAACATTCAGATGCATTTACACTCATGAATGCATCAGGAGCAACCTGGGCTTCAGTATCTTGTCCAAGGAAGCATTTTGGCAGCCAGGGATCAAATGGGGAGGTTTGCGTCAGGAAACATGGAGATCAACCAGAATGAGATTTCCCAACCAGATCGATTGGGGGCCAGCAGGGTGCAGGTGGAAATTGTTGTAGTGTTGGCTGAAGATAAAGGAAGAGAAAAGTGTGGATGGAGTTTTAGGATGAAAGTGCGCAGGTGAGAGAAGTGACTCATAGATATAGCGAAGGAGGACATGCAGAGGGTTGCAGTGACAGAGGAGGGATAGGGATGCGGTGAAGTGGAGATGGATGATCTGCTGTAGTGACCCATAAAGCGATGGTATTCCTAATGAAGAAGATTATGAATAAACCAGCAGTATATGATGACATTATGACTGCATAAATAAATATAAAGTCATCTTCCTACCTGATTGTGTTCTAAAATTGTAGACACTTTCCGTCATGTTTTTCTGATATCAAACATTATAATTACTGTATCGTCAACAAATCTGCAGAGCTGTCACAACATAGTGTATGACTACCAGCAGCCAATACCAGCCTGGCTGTGCTAGTGTGTATGATTACTGTGTGTTTATGTTTGTGTGACAAAAATAGAGAAAAGCTGAAGACACTGAACATATCTGAATCATTTAGTATTCGTGCAGCATGCAGAATATGTACGTATGAAAATATGTGAGTGCAGACAGGAGAGGAGAGCTTCGTACATCCAGCTGGGACTGGAGTGTTTCGTAACCTCGCCTGTGTTATGAAATAAGCGGCTGCAGCAGCTTCAAGAGCCGAGGGCTTCTCCTGCTCTTTGTTGACACTGACAGACACTCAGAGTTTTGTTATTTCTACAACTGTGTCAAGTCTGCTTTTTCTGCATTCAGACAAATTCTTTATGCTAATGCGAGAGGTCAATTACAGGCAGTGCTAAATGCATTATTCATCTGTGTGAAGGCAGTGTGCACCAGGAAGGGCAGTGTTGGTGGGGAGGGGGCGGGCTGGAGGCAACAGTGCTCCAGTATAACCACAGAGTCCTTCCAGATAAATGTGTTAGGCAGGGAGCTAACCAAACATCCCATGGTTCAGTGGTTTGATGAATGAGTGACTACATGTTGGTGCATCTGTACATCAGCAGGATTGTGTGTGTGAAGAGCAATAAGACATGAACTCATAAAAGCTGCAGAGTCTTTGTGTGTATCGTCTCGCTGGGTCTCAGGTGCAGAAGAGGCACGTAAAGTGCGGTCTTAATGAGAGATAACTAAAAAGGATTGAAAGGAATGGTGCTCAGACAGAATGAGAGAGGATCAATACTTAAAAGGGGGAAAATTAGGAAGAATAATACAAAGAGAGAAAGGTACATGACGTGCTCATGCTTTGGTTTATTTTCACCCACTTTTGTTGGTGATTTTAAATTGAATACTAAATTTGATATTTAAACTTAAGCAGAATGATTTATTAATGTTTGCAACAATTTACTGTTATCTATGGAAATTTTAATGCCAAATAAAGGATGGTTTTTTTTCATGTTTTTGCACTTGATATTGAAATAAACTCACTGCGCCTGTGTTTAGACAACAGCACAATGTTTGTACACACACCTATGAGCGCTATTTGGGGATTGCGCCCACATACCTCTGGCCCCAGGTGTCTTCTGTGCCGATGTGAGGGAGATTATTAGCCAATAAACCTGAACAAACCAGTTTGCTATCTTTTATTTTTTGCAAATAAATTTAATCGAGGCTTGACAAATGTGTTGAATGCTGTTTCTTTCCCACATTTTTGCAAATCTGTTTTTGCAAATAATTCCAATCATGCATTCTTGCATCCTTTTGTTGTGATGATAAGAGGTTTGATCATAAATTACAGGTGTCAGCACTTGTGCCTTTGTAGTATGTGCTGAATCTCTGTTGTACTTTGGCGCGGTCTGTCCTGTGAAAGAGATTTGGGACTTTGCCGTGATATTGGATGCAAAGTGATTTATATTGTAAGTTAAAGACCCAGCAGTAATACAGAGAGAACCCCAACGATCAGATGACTCCCTATAAGCAAGGACTTGGCGACAGATGCAAGGACCGAAGGCATACTGGAAGAGAGCCAGAGATTACTAACTAATGATTAAATATAGTCGGAGTGAGTGATGTTGAGTGATGAAGGAACACTCAGTGCGTCATGGGAAGCCCCCAGCAGCCTGCGCCTATTCCAGCATAACTAAGGGAGAATTCAGGATCACCTGATCCAACCCAAACTATATGCTTTATCAAAAAGGAAAGTTTCAACTCTGATCTTATAATTAGAGAGCGTGTCTATCTCCTGAATCCAAACTGGGAGCTTGAAAGCTGAAGGCTCTGCCTCCAATTCTACTTTTAATAACCCTTGAAACCACAAGTAAGCCTACAGTCTGGGAACAAAATGCTTTATTGGGGAAATATGATGCTGTGAGGTCAGATAAAATGGGGCCTGATTATTCAAGACCTTGTATATGAGGAGATAAATAGTAATAATAATAATAATGCATAAATAACTGTGATCCTTCAGTTTGATTTTTTAAGAAAAGAAGAAAAGGTCCCAGTGAAGTAAATCCGATGAGCAGGGTGAGTGGTGAGCTAAGGTCTGCGCATGTTTTAGGAGCTTGTTGAAATCACAGGGACAGAGTAAGTGCTCATAATGAGACAACCACAGAGCCTTCTAAAAATAACCACAGCTCTGAAGGTGGTCTAGATTTATCTGAGAAGATCCTCTTGAAGGGGAGCTCAGCCAAGTTCAAACAAGCTAACTTTTTAAAAATTATATCTCATACATTTCTTTACAACTCTTTTGCAAATGTTTTTAATATATATTTTTAGCTTAGAGAAGAAAGGAAAACTGAGAGCAAGATCAGAGGGAAGATGCACAGTAAACTGCCTCGATATATGTGCCACCTACTCCATCCAGTGAGCTAAACTGGTGGTCAAGAATAAAATACCAAAGCTAACAAAACGAAATGATTATCCCGTGCAAAAGTTTGTTTTAAGTCACTAACAGAGAGATGGCAGGTTGTTGTTGTTAAAACACAAAATATTTTGTATAAGTGACGTTGGTTGCTGACTAGCCTGCTGGAGTTACTGTAAGGTATAACATTAGTTACATTATGCTAGCTTAAGCTAACACAACATTAGCTTAGCTGATTGAGCAAAGCTGATTTCACCACAGCTGTGTCAAACAAAATGGTAAAGTATATTTCAGGATAACCCTAGAACGATATTGTTTTGAATGCTGTGTGATTTTGAGTTTAAATTCACCCACCTTAAATTCTTTAGGCGATGTCTTTTTTGTGTGTCACTGAATTGAAAGTATTTCCTCCCTTGTCTGAAAACCATGATAGCGTCAGTAAGAAAGTCCTGCCTCTGTTATTGATGGGTTGGAGCAGGGCTGTGTTGGCAGGTGCATGTTCTTTGCCGTCTTCTTCATGTTGTTTTCTTTGTTAGATAGAGTAGGTAGATAGTCTTGTTTTCATCATTTTGACATAGAAAGATCCTGGAAGGCATCATAAGTATCTGTTCTGGTAACATCGCTAGTGCAAATGCCCCCCCCCCGCCCTCCTCTTGGAAGTCCAGGATGTCCACGATGGAGACAAAACTAATTAAAACTCTCCTCCAATGTTATTAATGATTCAAAACTCCACCGGGTATAACTGAGGTAGAATTTTCCAAACTTATTATTGATTTAACTTTTTAACTGAGTGGCAAAACATGGCATGGTAGTTACTCCTGGGCCTCAGACACTCAGAGTAGCTGTAAATGAACAAAACATGAAGTTTTTACCTTTTTTCCATACTAAAGAGAGATATTTTCCTAAAATGTTGTTCTTTGTATTGATGATTCAGCTGGAAGATTTGCCCATCTAAGTTTTGGCAGCATTTTAAAATGCCAGTTATCTAACAGTGTCTGATTTTTCTTCTAGAACGCTAAACTTTTAAAATATCTCCTTCCTACTTATGCTGGGGAAGCTCAGTGGGAGTAGCTGGTGGGTCTCAGAGTATTTTTTTTTTTTACCCGACAATGATCTCTTGTTCACTCAGAGAACAAATAAGTGCATCAAAGTGCCATTGAGACTTTGCGTGACTTTCAGTGGATTTTGTGGCATTTGCCGCTTGATCCCTAAAATGTGAGTAGGCATCGAGTAGCTTGGGAATTATTGCTCTGTGTCTCCGTACTGTGCATGTGCCTGCATGTATGCAATTATTGCTCATCCTTACATCTTCATATTTGTATAATTTAATGATCTCTCATGTCCCGTTCCAGAATAGTCTGTCATCCAGCCACAAATCAGATCTCTCCATCCCGATGTTGCTACAACCAGCTTTTCTCCTTTTCCACCTCCATCCTGGTTTCCCCTTTTCTATTCCCGGGCTCTGTAATTTATTACAGAGAGGCGTGATCAGATTTACGGCAAAGTTAATGAGAAAAACACTGAGAGGGGTGTGTGTGTGTGTGTGTGTGTGTGTGTGTGTGTGTGTGTGTGTGAAAGAGAGAGAGAGAGAGAGAGAGAGAGACAAAGAAAGAAGCAAAGGGAGTTTGGAAAGAGGTAAAAGGACAGAGGGAGGTATGAGGGTGTCCTTCATGCACCCTTGAGTTTGTGGGTGGGTTGAGTAAGTGCAGGAGATGGGGAGAGATACGGAGAGCACGCATGATAAAGATAGGTACTTGAAAGGAGTTTCATAAAAAAAAAACCTCCTCTCCTCTCGCCTCAGGCAGAGCTCCTCACTGTGATCCTTGTCAAACCTCTCTCTCTCTCTCTCTCTCTCTCTCTCTCTCTCTCTCTCTCTCTCTCTCTCTCTCTCTCTCATACATGCAAGCACTTAAGCTCATAGCTTTAGCTATCACATTGGGGATTATGTTTGTGTGTGTGTGTGTGTGTATGTGTGTATGAGCTAATATAGTGCTCACAGGTAGTATATTACAGATTGTGTTTGCTAAGAGGCTCATTGGCACATCCAGGACTGTGTATTTACAGTCTGTTCTGGCTATGAGGCGGCGAGCATCTGTGCTTGGCGGTGAGCGGGATTAATGTAGGAGAACAAATAGCATCGTGGATGTACATAATAGTAATGCGTGCTGCGGCCGAGGAAGGTGAGGCAGTTTGGAAATCCTGCAGAGCTTCTGTGCGAATTTGTGAGAAGAGTGAGGAAGATTGAGTCTTTGGAAAGCAATACTTGTTTTCTCTGTTGTGCTTTAAAGCAGTGGTTTTGGTTGCTGTAATAAATTCTTCTATTCAGGGTGGACATTTGGATGTTTTTCTCATACAAAGTCAGCGTGAGTGGGAGCTGGAAACATCTGCAGTCCTTGTATTGAAGGTTTACTTGGTTCTGAGTCAGTTTGACTTATGCAGTTATTTTTCGTTTAGTATAAAAAGAGTAAATGTCAGCTCCATTCATCATTAGGGTTCATGCTTTTGGGAAGATGAATGGCTGTAATATCACAGCATATCACAGTAAGGCGTCCGGTAATTGTTGGAATTTATCAGTCTGGACTGAATTGGCAGGCCGATTGACCAGCTGACGCTATCGTGTCTATGCTAAGCTGCCATTTAAAGGACAGGGCTTGTGTTGCAGATACCCAAGCATCCTCTTGGTTTATCATCCTTTCTCTCCATATTCACATTATTTATCCCCCAGCCTGCCTCTCCCACCCTTTCATTCCCCCTCTCCTATGCTGGGCCATCTCACTCAGTGTGGAGGATTAGTGAAGACAAAGAGAGCTCCTGGAGCCGGCTCTTGTTGAAGACAGAAACAGGAGGTAGACTGTTGTTCTCCCAGCAGGAAAAGATACTAATACCTCGCCAAAGACTATTGTCTCAGATAGCTTACCCATTTTATTCTTTCACGCTGAAGTGCGGTTTACTGTCAGGAGATGAACTGCTTAACAAAATTTACCAGCCTACAAAATCCGATGTGTAGATGGAGACCAACATTACCACCAAATGCAGACAGAAATGCAAACACATAAAATCACAGGGTGTATTAAATTGATACACATTTTTGGGGGGATATACCTTAGTAGTTATTACTACTCAGTCCCAAGTGTGCAGGTCTCCAAAGTCTCTTTGTCTCCATTATCATCTCTCTACATGACATGGTGTTCACTAGCCATCCACGTGCTGTCACAGATAGAGCTTTGCATGTTCTCCTTAGTTCCTGCAAAATCCCCAGTCTCTGCATAATTCAGGAGTCAGCTCTGGTTGTCCTGTATGTTGCGTGCTATAGACCTAAGTGCGCAATGATGCCAAGAAAGTAGGAATACTGTATAGCTTTCCATCCTTGTTTATTACCTCTACCAAGGAAGTTATGTAACTGTTTTTCAACTGGTTTAAAAAGAAACTTACAGATTTGCATGAAAACTTTACTTTGCCTTTTCTTTTTCTTTAAAGTTTTCAAATAGGGCAGAATTATGCATTTTGAAATATATATTAGTACATGCATTGGAATAAATATCACAGGCTAATGTGGATAAAGACATCCCCCCCTCTCATTTCTTACATGGGTTAAAAGGAATTTCAGTCTTGGCAGTCCGGGGCGGCTCTTGTTTGTGAGCATCAGTATTCCCTCTGCAATAAGAGCAGGGGTCCCAGGGAGTCTGCTGGTGGAACTGCAAGCCTGATAAGTGATTGGAGAGTGAATGAATTATAGCCTGGAGACCTGTAATGAGGCCTCAGTGGGAGGCAGGGGTGGGGAGTGGTGGGCAGGTGAAAGCAGCTGCAGCTTTCCCCAAAGAGAACAACCCCTCCTCAGTTTTTTCTTCTTTTTCTTTTTCTTTTGCCTTTTCACATCCTTATTTCTCTTACACACCTTTCCATCTCCCTGCCTCCCCCTCATGCTTTCTCTTGTGCACTTATCCTTCCTCAGCACTCCCCCCATGCTCATTACAGACGCCTGACACAGCACATATGCCGTCCTTTGTGTGTCCTTATGTGTCCTTTTATTACTGGGTTAAATGTCAAATCCATACATGGAGTCCATTTGATGACAGCAGTGCCTGTACGCTTATGTGTCGCTGTGTCGCTCTATGTGGTTAAATTTGCTGTTTTTCAGCATCTTATTGTGTTTGTGTGTTTTTGGGTGTTGAGTTTATTAAGAAGGTCCTTTTGAAAAGCCTGTGTGAAAGCAGTGAAAAGCCTGGTACCCCAACACTTCTGCCAATCCACTCGCTCACACGCACAAACATTAGTCCTGCCAATCAAGCCTTTTAGTGCTCTTTTTCATCCCAGCGCCACCGCAGTGCTCGGCGACACAGATCGTGAGAGGAATTTTAGACCACGCGGAAACTTCGTTTATGTGTGCGTGCATGGCTCACCTCAGGAGATTGGACGGGGTTGCCACAGCAGATGTCTTTGCCCAGAGCAACTCACAACAAAAATGCTTTAAAGGAAGGCTGAAGTTTTGATGTAATGGACTCATTGCTTCTCGCTGCTTCAGTCACTTTTTACCTTTGCAAAGGGCCATTTAATGAAGTTGAATAAGCCTTTTTAGAACAACAATTTCCCAACTGAAGCTGCGTCAGTGCTCTTATGTTTCCACTGGTTTAGTGTGTGTGAGTGTTTGATGGAGCGGGGGGTTGGCTGACATTAAAATGTAGAGGGAGATGTGATTGCTATGTAAATGGCTGTTCTAGGTTGGCTATGAAACACCGTGGGCTGTAAGCGAAGTGTCTGTGGCTCTGCCTCCAAAATCTCCTCCAGGGCTGATTGACAGCTGTACGCCAGCTCTTAAACAGATGTTGCTGCGGCAGCAGGGCCAAGAAGACTCTCTTCAATTACAGCTGAGGATAAGCAGACTATTTATAAAAGCAATGAGCTGAGAGGCAGACGCTGAATGAGACAGAAAATGAGCGAAAGCTGTGGTTGCCTGTTTGTACTGTCCCTGTTGCAGGCGCACATCTGGACTGCACAGATACTCTCACGTGCCAGACACAGCACAAATATGGCAATGAGCCACGTTATTAAAAGTGACAGGTGATTGATCATCTCGTTATAATGCAGCGTTTCCCTGGATGCATGTTGATCCTAGGCTGGAACATTGATGCCGATCAAGCACACCTCGTCATGGCAACTGCACTCTCCTCCAGAGGGAGAGAGGGGTGGATTTTCCCTTTACATCCCCCCAAAATATCAGGAACAGCAAAAGGAACATGACAAAGAGGAAAAAGCAGTGACTCAGCCTGTAAAATCCCAGATCCCCCCATTTGTTCAAGCATCTGCAGGATGTGCTGGTGGACGCCTGACAAACACAACCCAGAAAATCTGATGCCAACATCCAACATTCAGGCACTGCAAACCACCCCACTGGATCTGATGTTCTGGCAACAAGAAGGAGGGGGCGGGGTACATAATACAAGGTGCATGATTTGGCTGATTTTGTGTGAATAGGTGCATGATTTAGACTACTTAACAAACTAAAAGTAATAGATTAAAGGTCTTAAATGGATCTGTTTGTGTTCCTGGCAACGACATCCTCAGCCTCATTTTTACAAACCACATTTCCCTGATCATCATTTACGTTGCGGATTTGCAGCAGAGGGCTACCGCATGTAAACAGTTTATTTCTGTCACATTATCTGTTTGATGGCACATGAAGACGTAGCTCTCAGTTACACATTTATACATGCGCGCGCTCATCTTAAGCAGGGGCGGGGTGTGGGCGGGTGGGGGATCTCTCTACATAAGAGTGTGTCGTGTGGGGGATGGGGGTGAGGCTGAGTTTGCGTCTTTGTCTGCTCAATAAATTATTTAAATCCCACAACAATTAAAGCTGAAATCTGTTATCGGCATCATCCATTAGGAGCCTGTGTTGGTGCCTTGATGCCTCCCTCGCTTTCCCCCCCGTCAGGGCTCAGCATGGGCCCGGACAAAGATCACAAGCTCTGAATCTTAAACACACATCCCAGCAGAACAAAGGCTAACAGTGCACTCCTGTGACCCGAACACTCTTGAACACGCCAAATGTCTTCATCACGGGAGTGCATGAATATGTTCACGGTGCTGTTTTTTTTATGTCAAATGTTCACCGTGTCTCCAGAGTCACGGTGTGTTTAATTTGCACTGTGAAGGTTTAGTCTGAGGTGATGTTTGCTCCATGTATGCTCTATTTTTCTTTCCTTTACAGACGTGATGGCTGTGCATGGGATATCTGTTAGGATCCCGAGCGCTCTATTCACACCTTGTGTTCCGTCTCTTTCCCTTCCTTCCGTGCCATTATTCTCCTCTTCTTTCCATTTTATTTCTCCCTCCTGTATACCCACACATGTTTTATAGCCATAGCAAACTGCCCATTAGTCATCATAGAAAGCAGCATCATTCCCTTGTGGGTGTGCGCGCAGCTATGTCAGGACTTTTTTCTCAATAAAACAGTATATATGTGTGAGTATCAGCATCAGAAAACGTTTGCTTCCTCGCTGAAAGCTCAGTTAAAATATGAAAAATGCATCTGACTTTAAAACTGAAATCCTTTAGTAAGCATATAAATATATATATATTTATTTTTCTGCTTGAAAGAGTGAATTTAGTGTTTTGTCAGAGAACCTGCTGTTTTTGTAAAAGTCCAGAAACTAGGTGGTCCATGAAAAAATGGATATGAATAAATTAGATGCGGGTCTTTAAGCAGCATTATTAAAATTTTACTTGTAAATTGGGGGACAGAATAACAACCACTTAAACTCTGTGGAAGCTCTGAGCTATGCCTGATTTTCCTCCAATTATGACAACCTGTGTCTGTCAGCTCGGAAAATCCCTCATTAACATGCTGACTTATATTTGTTTAATGAACATAGAGACGTAGATAATAACTCCTGGTTGAGGGAGGAAAGCTGAAGAATGGTGATGTAAGCAACTTTCAGGGAGAGAATGACCTACAAAAGAGACAGTTACAACCAACGTATGCAGAAGATCATCCCTGAATGCACAGCATGTCAAATGTTGACACGAGAAAAGAGAAGCAGAAGGTCTCACTGGGTTCCCGGGGAACAGGAAACTGAGGCTACAGTTCACCAAAATTAGACAATAAAGATTGGAAAAACATTGCCTGGTCCGATGAGTCACAAGTTCTGCTTGTGACTTTCATTCGACTGGGTCAGAATGTGGTGTAAACAACATAAAAGCATGGATCCATCCTGCCTTGTATCACCAATTTGGGCTGCTAGTGGTGGTGTAATGATGTGGGGAAGGTTTCCCTGTCAGGCTTTGGGCTGTTTAGCATTCAAATACCACAGCTGGTCTGAGTGTTGTTGCTGACCATGTCCATCCCTTAATGACCACAGTGTATATTCTTATCTCTGCTTGCAGCAGAATAACTCACAAAGCTCAAAACTGCATTCAAATGTCTCCCACATTTGATCTATTAATCTCAATTGAATATAGCACCAAAAGTGGCTCCAACCCAGTACTTGGAAGATCTATCTAATGATTATTAATAACCATGTTATATCACCTGAAGATGCAGTGCCTTACTCTTTCCTCATGTTTTTCTGCACACTATATCCAGTGTGAGCTCGTGCATCTTGTATCTTGTAATTAAGTTCCTTCAGTGCTCTTTTCTGTAAGTGTTTATTTTGTCTACCCCCCACTTTTCATTTTATATAAACAGATTGGAGCAGCTCAAGATGGTAATGAGGCTGATTACTGCTGTTGTTTATTGGCAGCGTAAAGTGAAACGTGGTGGTGATAATGAGCCCCGACCAAGTGCTGAGAAAAAGCAGCACCAACTTTATTAATTCAAGACAAGAAAATGACACATAGGAAAGTACAACTTACAACTGGAAGTTTGTTGGGTAATTTTAGTGATACAGTCCAAATCTAGCCTGCAGACGTCACTTTATATGAGCAAGACAAAAACATTACAAAAGATTAATCACTATAAAATTGTTCAGTTACAACTGAAACAACAAGAAAAGGTTTCTAGGACTGAGCAGGTGTTCAAAATTATGAATGTGATTTATCTTCTCAGAAACGAATAAATATGTAGGACATTCATGTAGATGCTTCGATACAACAATTTTCCACATAAAGATAAACATAAACTTCAAAGACAAAACAGTATTTGCCCTCTTTCTGATGTTTTTTTTTTTATTTGTTTGTTTGGTTTTTTTGCTGAAAATGAAGATTTTAAATAATGATTTCATGTATTAAATGGCAAACCCCCCAACTAGCCAAACAGGGAGGTTCCAGTGTGCAGTTTGTACTTTTGTTGTGTCAAACATGTTTGTGCTCAAACTTTCTGACATATGTTCAGTCTTCCTCTAGGCCCGCCAACCCGAACAAGTCTGTTTTCCACCTACTTGTCTCCTTATTGATGTCTGGTTGTTGACAGGAAGTTGGAGTAGATTGATAGCTCTCTGGATCAGTGCGGTGAGCGGCCTGCTCAAATACTGCATTCTGTTTCAGCTGCACATTTTATGTTGGTTATTGATTAATCCTGCCTGCTTAATTTAGCTGCTACACTTGAAAGTCTACAATACAAGCTCAGTTTAAGAGATTTAAGAGAGATTATCATGCTGAGTCTATCCTCTGAGTACGGTTGCTCTCTCTCTCTCTGTCTCTCACTATATATGTATGTGTATGTATGTATGTATGTGTATATATATATATATATATATATATATATATATATATATGTATGTGTGTGTGTGTGTGTGTGTGTGTGTGTGTGTGTGTGTATCATAGGTTACTGCTAGCTCTGGCGCTGATCACTAAGTGCATAAAAAGCTCCCACACTTTCATGGCTTTATGTAAGAGTAAACATTTGCCTCTGCGTCCATGTTTAGGTCACATGTGTGTGAAATAAAAGCCTAAAACTTTTAGCTGGAGTATATTTGGAGATAGATGGAGAAAGGTACAAACCCCCATTCATATGCTGCATTGTGTGTGTGTGTGTGTGTGTGTGTGTGTGTGTGTGTGTGTGTGTGTGTGTGTGTGTGTGTGCATTCACCTGAGCTCATATATCTCTGTCTCAGTCCAGGCCTGCAGTGTGTATCTCCACTGGGATTCTTAGGTCCAGCTCTGCTGAGAAAGCACACACACTGAGTTCCTCTTATTTATGTCAGTCTTTCTCTTCCTTATGCTCTCACTTTACTTCCTGCCTCCTTTCCATTCTGCCTGCTTTGTTTCCTTTGCTGCTTAATGACCTTCATTTGTCCTTTGCTCCTCTGGTAAAGGCACATGCGCACACACAAGACAGTTGCAAGAGTGCGGCGTTTGAATAATTATGTTTGTGCGAGTTTGTGTGCTGGAAATAGCCGTGTCCCTGTATGCTGGTCATAATTAGCTGGGCTGGTGCTCTGAAGCTCTGTGCCGCCAAGACAGAATGCAGCTGTAAAACACAAGAATACTCGAATAACTGAGTGACACTTGAAGGAAAATCTTACATTTTCTAACTTTGATTTTTCTCTTTTATTCTTCTGTTTCCAGTGATCTCCTGTCTTCGGGCTATGTGGAGAGGCATTCATCAGAAAACGGGAAGACTGTCATCACCAGTGTAAGATTCTGCAAATCATCTCCCCTCGTGCTCCCTCGCACTTGACATTAAAACCCCAAATTACCCCTGTGATTAAATTCTGCATCTGTTTTTTTGGATAAAGAGCAACTGTGCTGCCATCCTTTCCTGTGATGACAGCAGGCAGATGTTTTCAGTGTGAAAAGTTGGATGAAACTACTTTAAATGACCTTTCCAGCGTTAGCAAAGTTAGCAACTAGCTGGTGAACGTACAGAGTGTCAAGGAGTGAAAGTGCTTATAGAGTAAAAGAACAGAACAAAACCTCATCAGGTCTTCAGAAAACCTCCAGAATAATCCAATAATCATGTTGTTGATCAAGTATTTTCTAAATATCTAAATATTATTTTTAAATATGTTTTTACAAAAATCCAAAACAAAAGAGTACAAATAAGATGCCTTTGGCCAAGGAATGGGAATTGTTAAGAATTTGGCACTTCCGATTCCATTATTGATATCACTTATTGATTCAGTTCCGTATCCATTCTCATTGATTTCTCATTAGCGACTGACATCGCTAATCAGAACATCAAAGACATCACATTCATGCAAAGTGATCTCATGCTGTGGGTCAAACGTTTGTTTGTGTTGGAGGTGTTTCCCTTTGTTGTGATCAGTGTTGAGGTCGTCACTTGGAAAAAGTAATTATTACAGATATCACACCGAACACTTTTCTTTAAAGCAATGCAGTACTTTACTTAATTAATCCCAGGAGAAAGTAATTTTATTACAGTACTTCTTACATTACTTTTGCTTTTCTCCGTGAAATGACCTGAAAGGCATTGTCTCAGAATTACCATTTACCTATATAAACGTGTAGGCTACAGTCCCACACACCATGTCTACGCTGTAGACTGCGCCGCTATTTTTCCTTCTCCGGCACACAAACTGAAATCAGCTGATTATAATGCAAGTGCAAGAACCGCTAAGCGGGGTCAATAAACAAGCGGACTAACGATTCCAAGGAACTGAACTAATGGGAACCAATTTGCTACAAGAATCAGCTCTTGATTCCCATTCCTAGTTTGGAACATTGAAATCTTCCAGGATTCCACCCACGCACACTTGATTATCGGTGATTATCTTCTCCTGCACGTCTGGACCAGTGTCAGAGCCCCTGATTGCTCCCTGTCAGTCCCAATCTTACATGTGTACTTAGTACTTACATGTGAACTCTGTTTTCATTGTAGACCGACATGGAGCAAATTTACACTTTCTGTCACAAAGAGACAAAACAGCACTTCCAGGGAGTGATACAAAAACATCAGCACCACTGAAACTACCCAATTAACACATCAGGATTCAATCACAATGTAGGCAGACATGAGAACGCGAGAAGCGTTACCCATACCGAGTAAAGGTCGGATGTCATTATCAAAACAACATTTGCAGACACTGCTCACATGCTAACACCGGGTGAGTAGCACAGCAGGGAGGTAGAGATGTCTGATAGTAGCTCTCATGCTGTTATGTGTGCAGCAGCGGAGCTGATGGTTCCACTGTCGACCCTGTGTGTTATTCTCCCTCCTTGAGTTTTTTATTGGTTAATCAATGAGTTAAGTTTTCCACACAGAGATAAACCACTCCTCATTCAGCTGCCTGGTCTCTTTGATAGCTCGATGAATCTTCTGCAAGCGTCGACTGACGCAAGATTAAGATTCCTGTGATAATCCTCTAAAATCTGGACTTCAGTTACAGGACACCCGCTGAGACATGGAGGGACATCATATAAGTAGCGGGGATTATAATGGTCAGGAATTACTCAGCTAAGCAGCAGATTAGTGAGATATTAGATGCTTTACAGCGAATGATCCAAACGATTACATCACACATCGTACATTATGGTCACCTGTAATTATGGCTCATTATAAGGCAGTCTGTAAATTAATTAATCTTGGAGCTGAATATCCACAACTGCAGCCCATCTGCACTCTTCTAATGTCATCGTTTCCCTTTTAGTAGCAAAGAACAAGAGTCTCTTTTTGATTATTAATGCTTCTGTTCATGGAGGTTAATATGAGACAAGCCCTGGTTGTTACTCTGCTCACTGTGGAGGGCAAAATGTCAGCCGATGTAACGCAGCTGCTGCTCTGATAGATCTAGGTCAGAATCCTCCAGTGCTCATGTAGCCCATACGTAATAGAAGTAATACAAACTCCTGAAACTGGAAGCATTCAGGCTTTCTGTCCACGGTTTGCCTTCAGTGCAAGGAATGAATGACAGGCTCCTTATCCTCGTTCTGCACAAAACACATCACAGAGAGCAGATTCTATTGGGTTTTATATGGGATGTTAAACATGGCACCTGTGACACGATGATGGTAACAGCCAGATGTGGCCCAAACATCACAACACACATCTGTCGGTGGAAATCAGCCAATTCCGGTCGATGGACGGTCGATCTGTGTGCCTATAGTCCACATTAAGAGATGTGGGTCTGCAAAGCTCTATGTAGCATCCATTATTGCACTCATAGTCTCAACATTAACAGACATCATCTTTAGTTTATCACAACACTGTCATCGTGGTTAAGTCGGGTACCATCAAGCAGCCATAAGACACTATAAATCAGTTTCTCGTCCTGAAAGCAGAGGAGGTCAATTTTAGCTCATCCAACCAAAGGACTGATGAGATTATGCCATGGTCACATCTTTGGAAATGCTGTGATATCTTTGCACATCCATCTCCTGCTTTGTGAGCATCAGCAATGTTTTTTCTCAACTGTAAGCTGATTTCTTTTGTTTTTTGCCTTGATGCTTTCTCACGTGACGTTTTTATACTGTGTGCAAATTGAAGATAACGTACTTGGTTTTACAAGCTTTGAGCGCTACAAAGTTAAAGCATATCATTGCACAGCAGTGGTTTGTTCTATGGCTCAATAAAAAGATACATTTTTAAGTTGGATAATAATACTGACCATGGTAAAAAAAAAAAAAAAAAAAACTTAAATATTGTGTGCAAATAGAATTAATTTGCGCTTTCTAAAGTAAACTACTAGTTTTGTTTAAAAAAAGTATATGGGGAAAATTTTGATGAAAAAATTAATTTTTCCTTGTTAAAATACTTTCATTACCTTTTAATTAATCTAAATGGTGATTTCTATGAACAAAAAAAATAGAAAAGCCCCAACAAAAGCTTTTTTAAAATACTATGTCTATAAGAAAAGCTTTGAAGCAACAACTTTAAAGTCTAATTTTTGACTTGATCCTCACATTTAGGCTTGTTTGCATTTAATCCAAAACTGTGCGATCAGTAGAAAACATACCAGTTTGATTAAGGATCCTTTTCTTGAGTGCACACTGTATCCCTGCATATTTGTTATGATTGGAAAGTTTGGGTTCTGCACTACAGCTGCAAACTTTGGTTTTGTGGTTTTGAGGAAATACTGCATGCACAGAAATGAACTCGATTACCTAATGAGGAGTAAAGTACAGCAAAGTGTGTCTAATGTCCTTATTTCCTTGCATTATGTGATCACAGTGGTCAAAGTTTCACTGACATTCAGAGGGCAGAGCGTCCTACTTGTTTACGAGTGTCTAACCTCGACCTTTTTGTTGTGCATTGTGTTGTCCAGATAAGATGATTAATTATCCTCACATGTGTCTTAAGAGATCACAGATCTCACAAATTTAGCAACACAAGCTGAGGATGTACCCACAGTGCTGATGTTGGGTGTTTCTTCCTTTGATGAGAAGTGGAGCAGAAGGTTCAGGGCGACGGAAAGGAGAGACGCTGGGATAGTGGAGCACAGCGCCACTTATAAATAGCCCTCTCTGTCTCTTCGCTTCACGCTCGCTCTCTGTCTCTTTACTCAACCTCTTTCTCTTGTGGCTCTATTTAGGTTTATCTAGCAAACCTTTCATATGCTCTGACTCTCTGCTAATGTAAAAAAAAAATCCCATCTCTTATTACAGCGGTGGCAGCCTGCTGCTAACTTGCTTGAATCTTATTTTTCTATTCTGGATTTCCTGGATAGGGCATTATGAAAATAGCGAGAGGCAGAGTTAGTATCGCGAAAAGGAAACCGATAGCTGAATGTGATTTAACTGGAAGTTGCAAATAAGTGGTTAAAAGGCAGGAACACAGAAAGAAATCAGTCTCAGCCTGATGGGTGCAGTTTCACTTTGATAATTCAAAGATGATTGTTTATCCAGATGACTTCCTCACACTCACACACGCACTCGTCTGTATTACCACACATTTCTAAAGTCTTCAGTTTGAGTCCTGTAAAGTGTAAACTGCATGAATGCCTGATTCATTCAAATGAAAAAGACATTTTAGTGATGTTGTAAGCCTGATTCTTGTCCTTACCCACCACTCTAATTCATTGGCTAAATGCTTTGAATGCACTACAGTTTGATTTAAATGCATTTGCTTTATTTCTCTACTGTATCTAATAAATATATTAAAATGATTGCCTTTAGATAAAATGGATGTGCCTTGTTTAAAGGAAGTGTTGATACTGTGCTGAACAACATTTTCCTTACAAGGTTTTAGTTCAGAGAGTTTTAGCTCCATCTTTGGAAATGCAAATTGTTTGTAGTAACGTCTTTGTTAATTTGGATTTCATTTTTTTTTGTTTAATTTGGTCCAAGTTAACATGAAAATGTGTACCATCCACCCATTTTCTTAACCACTTGGCAAGTTTAGAGTCACAAAGGTCACTCCGTCTAAAGGTGGGGTACACCGTGTACAGGTTGCCAGTGTATCACAGGGGTACCACACAGAGACAGACAACCATTCCCACTCCTGGAGTTATGACGTGTTTATGCTTACTGCTTGGCCCCTGTCATGTGGTGGCACATGCGAGTTTGATGTCACATCCTCTGCCACGCTTCACCTTATCTGTGGTTCTTTGGCCGATCACCAGTTAATCTTAACATGCATGTCGTTATACTGTTGGATGGTGCAGGAGTACCTGGAGAGAACCCATGCAGGCACAGATAGAACATAAAGGCTCCAACCAGCAGGTGGGTTTTGAACCCAGGACCTTCTTGATGTGAGGCAACGATATGCTGTATAAAAATGATAGATCTCTGTCAAAGAAAAAAGGAAAAACTCTTTGCTGGAACAGTTGGGTTTAATTGACTCCTCACAGGAGAGGGCAGAGGCAGATGAAACCCTGATTTGCTTGAGGACTGCTTTAATGTCCCTGTGTCCAAAGTCAGGCAGATAAAAGAGCATTTGAAAATTTGTCTTGCACGCGCCGCACTCTGAACTCAATCCCGTCCGACACCTCACTGAACTCTGCTGTAGGATAATAAATCACACAGATTTCCACATGCATGTGTAGTTCAACAGTGTGCACATGCATGCATCCTAACAGAAGCTTGTGCATCAGGATGGGGTCTACCCAGAAAGCTGGAGAGTGGAAGTGGATCTAGAGGTGCATTGCTGTGCACATGCAGAAATTGATCCTCTGATAAAAGCTGCATTTCCTCAGGGAGAACTGCTTCCTGCTTAATGGCTGTTAGGTAGCAAGAAATGGACCAGGAAGAGATGGCCTGCCTGCAGAGCACTTAGGTACTTAGACATCATGCACATCTATAGACGATAAATGTGTGCAGAGAGACACGTAGATCAAGAGTGAAGACAGAGAGACGGAGATGGTAAAAATCTGACTTCCTGCTGCAGAGAAGTTCGGATAGAGGAGTGAAGTCGCTGAGGCGTTAGCGCGCAGATGGTCGGATGTGAACGTGCAAAGCTCAAAGTGCAAATTGTCAAACAAACACGCGAACAGTATATTCACAAATCTTCAACAGATCTTACTTGCACTTGCATGTATTAGCAAATGAATTCTATGTAATGGATTGCTTTGGACTCATTTCCTGAGTAACCCTTGTGGTGTCCTCGGATCAAAAATGGTCCCTAGGTCAACGGCAAACAAGCATATGGGAATCCCGAGGACACCACAAATTAAATATGGTAGTGAAGAGGGGAATATTTCACTACATCATGTGTGTGAGCTTCATCTGTGTGTATTTGTGTTTCCACACAGGGCGGAGAGCACTGCTACTATCAAGGAAAGGTCAGAAACATCCCTCACTCCTTTGTGGCTCTCTCAACCTGTCACGGGCTGCAGTAAGTACAAATAATACAGATGCGACTTTTTATATGCATGTGTGTGTTTCAGCCTCTAAGTCCTGCTCCCATTTTTTCATTAGGTTAATGTAATTAGTTTTAGCCAGGCGTCGCTGCCTGTCTGCATTTTAGGTTTCATAGGTTATCACTCTGGCAGACGGACAGACAGACAGACATCTTCTCTTCTTCTCTTCTTCCTTTCCTGTTCTCTTTTCTTTTTTTCCCCTTCTCCTCTAGCCTCCACTAACGTTGGTATTTTTAGCTTTTTCTGCTTGAGGCGAGACGGGTCAGAAACAAGGCCTGCTGTGAGGGATGCATGCACGCTTTATGCTTTCTAAGTCAATGTATGTAGTCTCCTGTGTATATATGTGTGTATATATATATATACGCATGAAAAGAGGCGAGACGCTCTCCATCCCGCATGTGAGAAATTCACTGTTTGTTGGTGGATTTCATTGTTTGCACAGAAAGCCGCCGTGAATAACAAAGCATCAAACGTGCCTAAAATGAGAACCGTGTTTCCACAAAAAGTTACAATGCCATGTGACATTTAAATAAAAAGAGAATGCTAATGATTTGAAGCCTATATTTAATTAAAAATATACAAATACAACTTACACAGAGGAGACCAGCTGTTGTATTTTCATGTAGGACTTCAGCTCCTCAAAGGTTTGAGGTCTGCTTTGTTTGCTTTTCATTTCATGATGCACCAAATTTTTAAGACTTATTTCTTTGTTTGCTTTATCGTGTCATGGAAAATAAACGCTGCTATGAAAAATATGTCACCCGGAGGGCTGCATCTTATCATCTTATCTTTAAAGAAATAAATAATCACTATGGTATTCATTCAGCACTATCGCTTTTTATCCTTGATCTATGACCTAATTCTATTATAACGTCCTTATTGTCATCATGCTTGCTTGCACTGTACGTGTCTTTTGTTTTTATGTAATTTCATAAAAACCACAAATAAAGTCTAGTCTTAGCAAATGCTTGTCATAAACGTATATACACTTACCGGCCCGCTTCATTGGGTACACCTGCAAAACATCTAATGAACCAATCACGTGGCAGCAACTCGTTTAGACATGTAACTCAAGATGAGCTGCTGAAGTTCAAACCGACCATTCAAACCCAAATGGAGAAGAAAAGCAACTTTAAATGATAAAAGTGACTTTAAATTCTGCATGTTTTAAGCTTCAACACTTGATATTTTGTACTTTTTAAATTACATAAAAATTTAAAATGAGATGGAAAAATAATTTCTTGAAAAGAGGCCAAATTTTCTCCAAACATTTTTAATCAAATGTCAGACTGTCAACACCATAAACTGCTGTATATTTTGAACTTGTTGCCCGATGTTTTTTGGATTAACCGTCATCAGTTCTTGTAGTCATGTAAAGAAAACCACATAATAGGAGCTCCTGGTCTGAATTAACCTTCTGCCCATTCAGTGTACATTGTTTAATCTAATTATCAATTTCAGCTGTTTCAGAGACCATGATTATTTACTTCTGATCCATTACGCAGTCTCAAAGCTTTCTCCCACCGAGTATATCTTGTTTCAACATAATACCAAGCCAAATAGACAGAGTAATCAGTTTAGACATGTCTTTCCAACTAATTAGGGGAAGCAGGAAGAAGCAGACTAATATCTGCTGAACAAGCTAAACTAAAGTCCAAGCCTTAACTTTTTTTATTCTTAAAGTTTTTTTGTGTGCTTCATGAGAGTTTTGCATGAATTTGGGGAAAGTTGTCAGCACAGCAAATTATAAAATGCTGGATGCAAAATAATGAAAAGAAAGCAACTACCAAATAATTTATAGTATAGTTACCTGCGGTGAAATCTCATATTTAGAACGCAAGAGGTTGTAACGGGATAGAATCACTGAACTTTGAAATTCCTAATGAGGAAAGAAAGAAACACTAAAATGTTGTGTGTGTGTGTGTGTGTGTGTGTGTGCATGCGTGCGTGCGTGCGTGTGTGTGTTTGTGAGAGAGAGAGAGAGTAAGAGAAAGAGAGCGAGGGAGTCAAGGGCTTCCTGCTGTGGAGTGTGTCAGAGCGTTAGCCATTAGAGGGAGAGCATTCTCCTATGCTGAGTCAGGTGTTTACCATAATATACATCCTGCCCCCGCCCCCCAACTCACACACACACACACACACACACACACACACACACACACACACACACACACACACACACACACACACACACACACACACACACACACAGAGGCAAATTTTGTTCTCTTTCTAAACATTTAGCTTGGATTCTTTGCTTTGATGCAGCACAAAAGTGAGCTAAAAGAATCCATCCATTTGTTTCTTAATCATTTATCAAACTTAGCCGTAATTTAAAGCCTTATCTTTAAATGAAAAGATTACATTTGCGCGCTGAGCTGACTAAAACTAAAAGCTAAGCTAAACTTTCTATACAGTCCAGCGATAGTTCTTATTTGGTGTGTCAGTAAAAGTAAAGCTGCATCCCAAACTAAGCAGCAACGACATGTAAAGTCAGGTAAAGCCATAATAACTGAGGGGATTGTGTAGGTGTGGTTTGTGCACAGATGCATGACATCACCTTTCTTCCAAATCCCACTCACTCACACCAGCACTGAACAGATTTAAGCATAAAATACACACATTTAAATTCTTTCAATTTGTCCGGCCAGGAAACCTGAAAAACACAGAGAGGGTAGAGTCGGAGGAGGTAGATAGATTGTGTATTTCCTGCAGTGTTTACCCTCCTGACTTCACAGTCTGACCCGACCAATCTCCTAAAAGCTTCAGATAAACTTAATTAACGGATGATGTGTTCATGCGCACATGAATGTGGGCAGGCGGCCAAAGACCTTCAGCCATGGTTAAAATGCTGCATAGCTCTGTGCTGTTCTCTCGCAACCTTATATGTGATGACAGCATGGATTTTGTTTTTATTCTAACAGCTGAGCCATTGATGGACTAATTAGACTAAACTAATCCTATATTATTATTATTCACCCACATTAACTTCTTGCAACTATGTTTCAGCTTTATAGTGTACATAGTATTTATTAGTCATACTTTTTACTCTTCTTTAACTAAACCTAATTTTTATTTTTTACTTCCCTGTTTTTTTTTTTTTTAAATCACAGTTTTGTATATATAATTTCTTTGCAGTATAAGGCCCTCACTATGCGTATGTTTATTTATTGTGGTCTGTACTATTTTTATTCTTTATTATTTACACACATATATATTACGTATATATATATATATATATATATATATATATATATAGAGAGAGAGAGAGAGAGAGAGAGAGAGAGAGAGAGAGAGAGAGAGAGAGAGAGAGAGACGTAATACAGATATATTTAATGTTGTTCTGTAATAACCTAGTAATAGTGTTACGACCCGTCTAGGGCCAGGCCATAACATGAGCGAGGCACTCGCTTCCCCCCCAAGACCCAAGCAGTCACACGAAACAAATCCGTTAGATATGAGGTGATTTATTTACAATGTGAATAAAGAGAACCAAAACGGGAGTGTCAACACTTCAGGGTGAGCCAAGGCCAAAACAATAAACAAAACAAACCTACACAAATCCCACACCCCTGACCTTTACCAAAACAAAGCCAAAAATAAAGACAGAGTCTAACCTCCTTAACTAACTCAAAACAGGAGAAAACGGGGGATCAAAAGAAACGGCAGCTCACCCCTACCCACTCCACTTCCACAACTTTCAAGCGTATACTGCAGCCAGCGGCTACCACAGGACTACTGCTGGGTGATGAGGAGAAACGCGAGGACCTCTCCCGCTGTAGCACTCCAGCCTCCTTTTAATGGGCGGGTCCTCCAGCTGGATCCACTCACGCCGGGGCAGTATGTCCACGCACCAATCGGAACAGGGCCCTGGCACAGCTAAATTAACATAGAAAAAACACAACACCTGCACAAACAAACACATGGACATACAAGTTCGTAACAAATAGTAAGACATATTATCCACCAGCAGTAATGTTTATTAAGTAGTTATCTCTTTACGTCCATTCTGAGGATCTATACCCCAAATATATAGCCTTCTTACTTGGTGAATTTCACATTTAAAAATGTCTTGAATGGCACAGTGCATCTCTCTTTACTAGTCTTTATTAAATATGCCAGTGGTTGCACATTTTTCCAGCAGACAGGGAGGTTATAACACTATAGATAGGTTTCTGTGCGGGTGTAATAAAAAAATCTTCCATGGATTACGCTTCCATTGTAATCTCCACATCACTGTCCATTACACCTCCTTCTTCCCTCCGTTACTTTTCTCACAGTCATATAACATAGCGTCCCATCTGTAAATATCCATAGAAGTCTTGCTTTTCTAATAAGCATTTCAAAACTTCAAACTTCAAAACTTTTTTTCATTACGTCAAACATAACTGTTGTTCCCTTAGCTGTCCAGTCCTTAAACTTGTTATCTAATTTATTTGCAGAAAAATGAGAGTCATATGCACATTAAGGACTGTAAGGTCTCCCTCTGGTTTATGTTCTTTTATAACAGTTTTCCATATGAAGTGACTAATCTGTCCGGAGGACTTGATTTATTCCATTTGATGCTGAAAAAAACAGCAGAAACTTGTACTGATATGTGCTCTCGCCTCTCCCCCTCTTTCCCTTTTCAGTGGGATGTTTTTTGACGGCAATCACACCTACATGATTGAACCTGGAGGACACGGCAGCAGCAATGTAAGTACTGCAGATGGCTCTTCTCAACAGGGATTATCAATTTGTCCTTCCTCCATGTTTTTGCATCCAGCTGCTTCTACGTCGTGTTGAGCTGTCTGAGGTCAAACAATTTGTTGCAGTAGTGCTGTGTTGTGTCCAATGTCCACCCACAGCCCTGCAAGTTCCTCGTCACTGATGGTACCCAAAATCTTTCATATGTTTTCCTTTGAAATTATTGTGAAATGGGTGCTCTTGAAAAGGCCTGGATAGGCTGTTTTTGTGGTGCTGATTTGGTAAAAAATTTGCACATCTGCTGCAGATGATTTGTTAGAATAGGAGAACAGGAGGTTCAGACAAACCAGAATCAGTTACAGATCACAAACCGGTCACTGCAGCTGAACCCTGAGTTCAGCCCACAGGTTTCAAGACAGAGAGATTCACGGGATTACAAAGCAGCAGAAAGCAGAAAAGCCCACAGACAATTAGATAATAACAATTAGAGGCATTACGGCCAGAACGAAAGGACAGATCCGAGATTTCCAGACAAGCCTTAGGCATGAGAGTGAAAGAACAAGCTGCTGATACTCCGTGTGTGTGTGAAGGGCTTACTTTCTATCTAATTAAAACCTCCAGAAGAAGCGTGTGTCTGGCTTTAATCAGTCAGGGGCGAAAGAAGACCAGATAAGAGATGTCAGAGACCTAGGTGTGTGTGTGCGTGTGTGTGTGTGTGTGTCCTTGGGTAGTTGCAACCTAGCCCACGGAGCTACTTAAGATTCATTCCCATATGAGAGTTTTTGTGCCGGCAGGTAGGAGAGAAAATCTGGTAGATGGACAGACAAACAGAAGATTAGGAGGTGGAATAGTGTGAAAAACCAAAATGTAATTAGGGCGCATGTCATTGTATTTTCTGCAGAGAAACTGCAGTATAAGAGGATCTAATCCAGTTTTAAAGGCAGTTGCTATTTCACAGTTAAACAGTAATGAAAAGGAGAGGAAACATGAAGTTAATTAAGCAATAAAGTGTCTTTAGTGTGAGGATGGAGGAAATAAAGTAGAACACCGAGAGGGAATGAACGACAACAGTGCTCGAGGCCGCTGTGTTTATTCAGGGCCTGTTACGACTCTTCGTTGCTCACTCTTTAGCTGCTTCTGTCCTCTCCAGCGTTTTCTGGAGACACTGAATTATTGAAGCAATGAGAGAGAGAAGATTCAGAAAATAGGCAATCCAATTTGACAAAGTAGATAAACTCAGAAGGGTGCTGCAGCACTCTCCTTGCAGAGATACAGGGTGTGTAAGTATATCATGACAAACATTTGGCTGAAATGTTGCGTTTCTATAAAGTCTTTAAAAGCCACAGCTAAAGCAACATCTTATAGAGTCACTCCAGAAAGCCGAAAGACAGCAGTCACAGTGTTACTTCAGAAGATAACGTGTTCAGTATTTTGGCACTAACTAAAAAAGACCAGAGGCAGAGCTGAAGATGCTAAGATTTTTATTGAGAGTGACCAGAATGGACAACATTAGAAATGACCTCAGATTGAGCAGTTTGGACACAAAGTTAAAGAGACAACGCTGCGATAGTTTGGACATGTGCAGAGGAGAGACAGTGGATAAATGCAGCTCCCAGGCAGGAGGAAAAGAGAAAGACCTCAGAGAAGATTGATGGATGTAGTGAAGAAGGCCATGGAGGGAGTTGGAGTGACAGAGAAGGATGATGGGACAGGGTGGGATGGATGCCACTAGCCCAACTTGGCATTACTCTTTGGTTAATCTGAAAACGGCTGAGTAATTTAATGTTTAACATGTGATTACCCAACTTTGTTTATGTTATACTAAAGCACATTTTCTATATTATTGTGATGATGCTTTTTTACACTGGTGCAAAGTACAGTTATTAACAATCAGTGGCACAGTGGTTAGCACTGACACCAAGCTGCAAATTAATTAATAAATGTTGATTCTAAGCTGGCAGGAGGTGTGAATGTGATCGTGTCTCTGCGTGCTAGCCTGGAGACAGACTCATGACTTGTGCCTGAATTCGATGCGCAGTTAAGTAAAAGGATGGATGGATTTATGTGGTACTTCATTAAATGTGTCAGCAGATGATGCGGATTTTACAGGCGAGAAATAACTTTTTTATAAATCAGATGTAAAGTCTGATTGTAGATAAAATTTATAACATTGGTTAAAACTGGCTTCACTTTGGTCTTCTACAGCATGAAGATCCAAAAGATCAAAGGTTTGAGACCCAAGAGGAGATGCAGTAGACCAGCCTCAGCTATTGCGCTCCCAATCTAGCTGAGGGGCACTGAAAGCCCCTCAGCTAGTGAAAGTTTTGACAGGAGGTTCTGGTTTACAATAATTTCTACTGAGAGCTCTGGTAGATTTTCTTAGTGTACAGGCTGTGATCAGCTGACCTGCTGCTCTGTTTGGATGTAAACAACCAAATTCAACCAGATATCAGCAGATGTTTCATGAGTTGTCCTGCTCAGTCAATGGATCTAAGCATCATCAACTAAAATTCATATGAATCTCTGCTACACTTGACATAACCTTACTTTGACTGTGAAACTGCAGATTATTTTCATGCAATCTTTAAATAACACATAACTAGCTCAGTTTGTTTTGCAGCAGGTTTCACAATATTAAAAAAAACACATAATGTCACGTGTACAGACCCAATATCTGATTTAAAAACATGAGGACTTACATGGAAACTTTAAATCTGCACTATATCAGATTCCACTGAGCAGTCTGAGCAAAAACTCCCCCAAAATGCAAAAGTAACAAGCCTGTTTTGAAAATTTAAGGAGTATAAAATACAGATATTTGTTTAAAAATATAGGGAGTAGAAGTAAAAAGTAAAAAAAAACTACTCAAGTATAGTACAGATACCTGAAAATTGTAGATACCAGTACTTTGTAGTGTAACAAAGTATTTGTACTTTGTTACTTCTCACCTCTACCGATCTGTGGCCTTTTAAAAATATCACATAAATCAAGTGTATACAGAGTAGTGTGCAGAGTGAACAGAGTAACACATTTTTGACAGTTGTGGTAGTATTGGTTTTGGCTTGATGTTTTTGGAACGCTGGCTGCATGACAATGCCGGGGACGGCGCTGCCCTCGAGCCCGGCGGTGCCTGTCAGTTTGTTGTTACTGAGCTCTGGATGTCTGCTCCCCTCGGGCAATGCTCCATCGTTTCTCTCCCCGTGGATTCCTTCTTTCTCTGTTTCACTCTCATTATGTCTGTCTATTTGTCTGCTCGGTCTACAAGTCTGCCTCAGACACACAGATGTCTTCTTCAAAACCCTAGATGCCCTCCATGTCCGGTGTGAGATTTAGTGGCTCTTTTACGAGGAGGCTGTCTGCACTGTCATGCACTTGTTACATTAGACAGCATTCACATATAATCCCTTATTGAACAGCATTGGATGCAAATTTTTTACCCACCTGCAACCAATTGTAGCTTTCCTAAATGTAAAAGAACACAAACAAGAAAACAGGGTTGAAGTGGGGCTGTGAGAGTCAGCGTGGCTCCTGTCGGCCATATGGCAAATCCATCTGCCCTTCTTTCACCAAGGCAGAAAAAGTTATGCAGGACATGAGGTAAACGTGTCCTGAACAAGCTGCTCTTGTCACTTTATGTGGCTGAGCCGGAGTTAAAGTGTCTTGTCGTGTTATGTAATTGGTCTCATATATAAGCTGAAAAGCTAGATCTTCAAGATTAAAGCTCACAAGCGAAGAACGAGCTGTTCCAGCGCAGCACGCAGTTGATAAATCTTGCACTTATTGACTGTTAGTGTCGGCATGAGTGTGTGTGCATGTGTGTGTTTATGTGTGTTCATGTAGGGAAGTTGTGAGGAGGATGTGTGATTGACTCGCATAGACAGAAAACACCATATGTTTAGTCCTCCTGTTTGTGTTGTTGTTTTCTTTTTGGACACTATGGCAGCTCCACCTGCACCTCGGGGCCACTGTGGCTACACCCAGAAAGCATAATGCTGTGTGTGTTTTTTGTTCAATGGTGCAGTGACCATGAGTTCAGGCTTTAGGACATTTCAACTATAAAGCCTAAGCAAAGGCATGACGTGTTTTAAGTGTATGTTACGGTTCAAAAAACTGTTGAAGTCCATAAAATGTGTGGTTGAGGTTACGTGTCAAGTTCAGGCTCTCCTGAAGGTTTGAATGAATATATTCAGCCTATATTCAGTAATTATAAGTCATATACTCATTTTGATAAGAAGACATCACTTGAAAGATTTGAACATGTTTTTATTGAACATGAGTGATGAAGCATCATAGCAGAGTGGAGTCCCAGCAATGATAAGCAGGAACCCCCTGAAGTCTAGACGCTGGTGGTTGGTAGTGAAGATGAGGAGGAAGTGGCACGAGGCAGGATGACATAAGAGCAGTGAGGTTTAAAGCAGACAGTGGAGGCTGATTGGCTCACAGAGAGCAGCAAGAAAATGATTGGACCTGAGCAATGATGTCATTATTTGGTGTAATGGCGTGGGAAAGAGGAAGTGATGTAAAAAACACAGACTAGCAGCAGGAATACCCAGTAAAGCAGACTTTAGTATCCTTCTTCCTCTATGATCCATGAACACACACTCATAAATTCATCTTCGAGTAGTTTTTCAGTGATTTTTGGGGTGAACCAAACGTGGTAAAGTGTCAACAGGCCTGTTTCTGGTAGGAAATTGTCACATTTTGAGGCAAAGATGACAAGACTTCATATCAAACCACATGTTTGTGTAAAAGTTACCCCTGAAGCTAATCAGAAACTTCTTTGTACCATTTATAAAGGTATTTTTTACCTCGAGACCCACCTATGAGGCCACAAGTTGATTTTAAAGCTCCTTACATAATCCTACATTGTTTAAATAAATGTTTCTTGGCAATTATGCAGTTTTTGGGAGGTTCAAATTGTAACAATGCTTATTAAAAATCAAACAGAGAAGCACCCGTAGTAAAGAAACAAACAAACAAACTGAAAACGGGATTAGAAACACTGAAATATAATCCAGTGCCTGAAATTTTGTGTTGGAAGTGGTGACCCGTCTTGAAAACCCAAGTGGCTATTGGGATTTTTCAAATTAAAGGCTCCAGAAGGACAAACACACTAATTTTGGTGCTTGTTTCCACTTTTGAAAGATTTTCCAGTTGTCTGCTGCACTAGAGGGGATAACTGAAGATGAGGGGGTCGGGTGGTGAAGGATGCAGAGAAAGAAGGGGGTGTGTCGAGTGCCAGGTTTTAGCATGGGGGTGTTTGCATTTGGTGCCAAGGGAGGATTTTTTACACGGACAGCACAAGCTGGGAATGACACACTGTGTGTGTGCTGGAGCTGATGGGATACAAAAAAGGAGCTGTGTGTGTGTTGGGGGGGTCTCCCTGTGGCCTGAAGCCATGTTCATGTTACTAAACCTGGACCGGTTCATTCACACATGCAAGGAAAGAGTGAGAAAGAATGAAAGGCGTGTTTATCCCTCCCCACTTTATGTTCATGAGCCAGCGGTCTGTGTCTGAGGTTTTCCATGGCAACCCAGGCCCCACCCCCTGTTTCTTCCCAGCTCAGCATATGAAAGCCATCTGTGTCGACCTCTAATCTCCATCAGTACTCGCTCCCTGCTGGGTCTATATGCTGTGTGTGTATGTTTTTGAACTGAGATTACTGGCCGGGAGCGATGATGCAGGGAACAAAGAAAGCATGGCGTTCTTACAACAGTTAAATCAGACTTTGGTGCTCTGATAATGATGATTTGTGCTGCGTGTGCGCTACAGATACATGCAAATGCAAACAGATATGCTTATTTTCATTAAGGTCTTACTAACCATCAGCCACTAAACCTTGACATAATTTCCAATTATACCTGCCGCAGTGATCACTTCACATGCTTGGTCGACTTACATCAAAAACAAAACGAAAAGCTGTTTTTCTTTTTTGTTAGACTGCTCACTGTCATCTACTTCCTTTGTTAAGCTATGAACTCGATTATATCTTAAGTATTTGCTCATATGGCAGGTGACAGCAAATATCATATCCCCCATTGTGCTGTGCAGTAGTGCAAATTTTGGTATAGATGCTACACCAAGTAAATAAAGGGCCGTTATTGACAATAATGAAACTTTTAACCCGTAAAAGCTTATGCAGGGGAGAGAAGTGTTTCATGATTTATGAGTTGAATCATTGTCTGTTTAATGACCACTAAATGACTGTGATTTTTACTTTCCATAATAGTTAATTAACACAATAAAATGCATCTTTAAGCTTTCATGTATACTGAAAAAGGGATTTTTGGAAAGCTGGAACATAAATGTGCCTTCTGTTGTTTGGATGTGCCATATCCTTTAACATGACAGTCAACACAAAAAGGCTAAGATGTAGCGCATGTTTGCAGTATATGTTTTTAATTTAAACAAATATTTATATATAATAATAATAAATATTTTATTTGTGCAAATAAACTGAGTTTTGTGCAGACTGTCAGAAAAAACAGTATTTAATTTCCTCTGAATTTTGGTGAAATCTTTTTAGCGAGTGTGCATTCTAGAAAGCAGAGTTTATAATGAGATTAGTCTGCCAATTTTTCCCACTCTCCCCTGTTAAGTCATTTATATTCATAAACAACAAATAAATACATTTTCCCATTTAAACACCACATTGATACTTTTAAGAAGTGCTACATAAACCACTTCAGTGTCCTCTGGCGTAATGGGGATTGGGTTGGAGAAGGGGCTTTAACATTTTATGATACATTTGTGTGAATTAAGAACCCCACAGGCTCCTGATTTCTCTCGGTTAAAGTGGAAAGAGGAGCCATAACCAGCTGAAATCATGGCTGGGCCACATAAAAAAGAGAAATGCCACAGCAGACAGATGCACATCTTTCCTTTCCTGACACAGCCCTCCTATTTATCCAAGCTTGGGACTGGTACAAGGAGTATACAACCTTGCGTCCCCTCCTTGCTTTCAATTTGGGGACTTTTTGTATGTTAACCACTATTCCAGTTTATTAGGTACATGTTGCTAGTACTTGGTCTACCCCTCAGTATTGAAAACATTCCTCAGAGATTTTGGTCCCTGTTGACTTGATAGCATCACGCAATTGCTGCAGGTTTGTCAGCTGCACATCCATGAAGCAAATCTTTAACTTTACAGGGTCATCTTGACCTCGTCTACATGCGCTGAGTTGCTGCCATATGACTGGCTAAATGGATAACTGTGTGAGTTTGCAGCTTGTATAAAAAGAGAAGCACGTGATTACAGTGTGATTTATGTTTTATTTAAAACAAAAACAGTGTAGAAAAGCATGTTTCTTTGACATTTTCACTTTAGAATCACATAAAGATCAGTACTTCATACGCAGAACCTGCAAGAAGGCAACAAATGTGGCTTAATCATGACTTACAGCCTTAATCAGTGCTTCCAGCTACATTAGCAAGTTTTTTCTACCACACTAGAGATGTCTTAGTGTTTCTGACAATACAGTAATGTTAACTGCATTTGTACATCAGACTGAACACAGCTAAAAGGTTTATTAGTGGCACCTTTTGATGTTTTTTGACACAAATACCTTGGAAAAGTACGCTCTATCAAATGATTAAGTACTATATAGGAGGCTTTACATTAAAAAAAATAGACTCAAGGCTAACAACATAGGTAAACAATGGCAATTAAACCAGGCACATTATAGACACACTTAGTGCAGTTAACAAAGAAATGACAGCTGCTCTTCAAAGTGACAGTTCATTACACACTTCGTGTTAGAACAAAAATAGGTGAGTTAGTTAGTAGTTGTCCATTCAGGACACAGAAGTCAAAGTTAATTGCAGTCCATAATGCACTTCAGCAGTGATAACAGACAATCCTCATACTGTAAGCTTTACACAAGCAAAAGTCACTTGAAATTAAGGATAAAGTGTCAAGCACAAATGTAACAGAAAATTAGAAAAATTAGGTTGGTCCATTGGCCACTTCAGCAAGGAATAAACTATTATTTAGTGCTCATACTCTGATATAAAAAACAGTGAAACAAGTATTTTTTTTTTTAAACAATATTAAACTGAATGCAGTGTTTTAGTTTCGAGGTTAATCCCATCCTTCATGTGGTACATCCAGGGATGTTTCTACCGATTCTCATCCTCTGCCATCAGCAGTTCACAGGCCTGGACTGACTGACAGTATTTTTGAAACTATTACTCTTGAAGCTGTAAATAGCTCTCAGGTCATTACCTTCCATCTATCAAACTCTGTTAGTTCTATCAGTGGTGAAATTTATAGAGGTTCATGGACAGAAGTGATGAGGTTATCAGCCTCTCCTCTTTCACTACTCTTGCGTCAGCACAGGAATATCAATTTCTATTGCTGACATCCGCGAGCGGGTGGAGTAGCGGTGGCCTGTATAGCTGGATGCGTACCCCTGAGAGGGAGCGTAACTTTGCGAGGGGGCATAGCTCTGCGAGGGAGCGTAACTTTGTGAGGGAGCGTAGCCGTAGGCGTGGTTTCCTTCAACCTCTGATCCATAGCCATTCGGTGCAGAAACCTGAGACACGTACACCTGTGGTGGAGCAGGTGCGATAACGCTTTGCACGTAGCCCTGCGCGGGCACATGCGGTTGGGCGTTAATTACTGTAGGAGGGAAAGTCTGTGGTGGGAAAGGCTGCGGAACATAAACTGAGGCAGGAGAATGTGCGTTGGCAATGAGAGGCTGGGTCGACATGGAGTTGGACGTGGACATGGGCAACCAGAAAGGTGAAGGCAGTTTCTTGCACATACAGTACCACATGAACATCAGCAGTGCGGCTAGCATCAGTCCTCCAGAACAGCCTATAGATGTATACACAGCAAAGCCATCAGAGAAGATGTTGGCATATCTAGCGTTCATCTCCTTGGTGCGGAAAAGGAACCACACGGAGGGCGCAATGGGGACTGCGCCGCCCAGGAAGAAAAACATGCCGGCCACCAGGTGACAACCTGGACTGTTCACCAGGAATCTAACTGTTTTAATGTCCGGTTCAGGCTTGTCTGAGCAGCAACAGGTTTTACACATCCCGGTCATGGACAGCAGCAAGGCTAAAATGCCGAAACCGAGGCCTGTGGGAAGGCAGAACTGCAAAAGCCGCAGATCCAGCTGATCCAACTTGGAATACCACTGGAAACATAATAATATATAATTAATGCTGGGACTATTATAAACACCTGAGAATTAAAAAAACAAAACAAAACATAAGCAGAATAGATCAAGCAATACCTCTGAATCATAGTAGAGGCATCCTGAATAGCCATCCTGCATCACACATTTAGCCCACAGCCCATCATACACACTGATATTCTTGGCATTACGATTAAAGGTGACGAGTTTCGTTACGCGCCACTGCGGAATTAATGCTGCCACTGTGAGCCCACCTACAGACAAAATAGCAATGATGAAGGCAAAAGCATTGGTGGCGTGGATGTCCCGGCACGACATGGCTGGTTATTGCTGACAGGGGAGTTTCCGTTTTCCTGGATAAACAACACAAGTCAGACAGAAAGCAGCAACTGATTAGCTTGATGGACACAGAATTCCTGAAAAACATGGTTATACAAGTTTATCTGAATGGCCCCATTCCTTTATAGAAGCAAGCTAACTGTGCCACACGCTGACCTAGCTATGGGCAACCCCCCTGTATTTCAATTCACCACAGTGTGGTCGACCCAATATCTGCTGTCCCTGAGAAACAATGCTCTCATTTCACCAGCAAACAAAGTGGGAATGACTCGATGACTGAGGCTGCACTGCAGGAGTGTCTATACAGCAGTGCATTACACAGATTACTGTGCAGCTGAACAATGAGCAAGGCTCGAACTTTATATGACGCATGCAACAGTGACTGACTCAGACAATTCAACTTGCAACTGCTTTTTATTTTATCATCTTAAAAAAAGAGCTCTTATTGCCACTTTCATCTCATCTCTGAAGGTTATCAGGGTCTAACTGAGTATGTTTAAAGTACTTTATGGGCCAATTCCTTGTGGCATTGATGGTCTAAAAAAATCAAGGTGCAGCCAGGTGCACTAGCTGTTTAAATTACAGGGTCATTCCACCTCAAATCAACAAATTTTTTCAACATTTTCTGCTCAACCATCTCTGATCTGCTTCATAATTTTATGGCCAAAGGTTGGGTTGTTGTGAAATAGCTTCATATATCAAAGGCTTTGTTTTGTTTTTTCGTTTAGAGAAATTTGAGCTTGAAATTTTAACCTGAATCAGAAAACTCCTCCAGGATAAAACAAATTTATGTATTATTTACTCAGTTATAATTAGAGTACCATCTGGAAACTCAACTAGAACTTTTTTCTGTTTGGTTAGGACTATCTATTGATATTTTTGTTTTCTGTGGCACGACTTGTGATATTTGCTCAATTTTCTTCATTTTACGAATAAGAATTTCACATCAAAAAGCCTTTCACAAGTTTTCTTTTGTATAACTATATGCAACACATAAATTGTCACCAGCTGTATTTTGGAATGTCATTTTTATTTTTATTTTTTGGTGGATGTTCAAATATGGGACTTCCCAGGACTACACAAAAAACTTCACAGCAATCCTTAATTTATATCAAAATGTTAAACCAAAACAGTTTTAGGTGATTTGAGATTAACTGACAGGATATCCTGGCTCAAAACTAGAGGCGGACAGGATTTTACAGTCAGGATGAATGGACTGTGAAGGGTCTTCAAATGTTCTGAACAATAATCACTGTACCTTTCTGACATGTCTCAATAGCATTTTGTTTTACAGTTTTCGTTTACTCAGTCGCTCTTATTGTGTTTTATTAAATGTAACTTTCAAAGTGCCAGCTGTTACAGACCGGTGAATCTAAACTATTTATTCTAGATTATGCTAACGATCAACGTGAGCAGGGTTAATAGCACAGTGATTATTACACCCAAAGCAGTATAATTATACATACAGTACCGACACAGTGTGCATTGTGGTAGTAAACAAAAGACCTCAACTCTGTAATAACTGGTTAGCAGATAGCACAGTCAGCTAGGCTAATTACCGCTACTTTTGCTAGCCCTCAGCTAGCTCTCTTTGCTCAGACGAATGCAAAGGGCCTGTAAAGTTGTTAATACGTGTTAATAACAGTAACAAAAGCCGATCGTCAACATCAACTGACTCAATACGAAGAACTTAGTAGAAAATGTGAACTCCGAATTCGCTAACTAATTAGCCACCTAGCTACAAGCTAAAGAGGTAGCATTACCGCAACCTGTTGACGCCGATTTGTTTTCATACTTTAACTACATTGACTAAAGGGTACTATACCTTGTTGAGCTACGTTTACAGTGAAGTCGGTAACATCTCATCTGTTTCTCCTTTACATACTTGAACACAAACCGAGTCTCGTACAGCAGCTCGGAGAGTAAACAGGATGTGCCCTCCGCAGAGCTCGGGGTGTTTCCGCCCTCAGAGCTGACTCACAGGAGGTAAACACACCCTTTAACTCATGTTCTAAAGTATTTTTATTTATTCGTTTATGTCTGTGATTCTTAAAGTTTTACGTGGAAACAAAAAACTTAACCACGCGGATGATAAAAAATGAAGCAAATAAAGGGTAGATAAAATGATAAAAAACAAACAAACTACAAATAAAATAAAGTAAGGCATAAGAATTCATGAAACCACACTAGGGTGTGTCTATGTGTAATCACCACATACAGGTCATTAATACAGCTAAACCGGAATTCATTTTTCTTTGCTGAGTTTGCTTTAAATGAACAGAGCTGATTAATATCCTTTGTTCTTATCAACTTATAATATTGGTATTAATATTTTAGTAAGGTACTACAACTTACCAAGAAGCTCTATCCATTCTCTTTGACGTCACTTCTCTCTCAAGCAGATAAATCGGTCTGTGCACCGAAACTGAAAAGTCACTCGGCTCTGATCTGTCTCGCTGATTAACTGGATAATTATTTTTTCTGTGCATGTGTGTTTTAGGGGGATATTCGCATTCACATGATCTACAAATCTGCCGGTGAAGAGGCAATTAACGATCTCCTTGGTGGTAAGCTGATGGTTGATGTACTGACCAGGCTTCTGATGTGCTTTAATTAATCTTACATACTGAATGTGTGTCCATCTGTTTATAAGGCGCTCTACCAGAACCACCTTTTCCCAGCCCTCCATTTCCAGGGTCAAAAGTTGTGCACAGGAGGAAAAAGAGACAGGTATGAGTCTACTAAATGGTAAAGCAGTCTGCACTTATGCAGGGTCTTTTCACCTTAGAAGGGTGCTACAAAGTGCTTTAAAATCTGTCTCCCATCCACGCACACACACTTACACACTCACACACTAATGGTGGCAGCTTGACTGCCATTGAGAGCTGCTTGAAGTCAGTGTGCCCAAGGATATTTAGGCAGTATAGTAACCGGGGAAGGAAGCGCCGGCCCCGGACAGTCCTCTACCACCTGAACCACAGCTGCTCAGATGGCAGAGGAAAATGATCACCAATAGCAGCGGAGGCGTGCAGATGCTTATATTTTGTGCATGCCTGCATGAGTGTAAGACAGAGAGATAATTATGCTACCGAGGCTGTTGTCTTGATTACACTGCTTTCCGTCAATATGTTTTATGTTAATTCATAAAGAGTGTGCTGTTTCCAAGCGTTCCTCCCACTCAACAGCTCTCCAGCCCGCTCTTCTCCTCTTCTTCGGTTTCATGAAATATTTATCTTATAAGTAGAGGCTGCTTCCCTCCTCGCCTTTTCTCAGACATAGTCAGGTGCCTGCAGCTGTCTGTCTCTCAGCCCTGAAAGCTGCGCTCATATTTACTTTGATTTGGGCTCATAGACAAACCTGGTTTGGCTTTTGCTAAGCTGATGCTCTTTGATTTGTCATTTATTTTTCTTTGAGCCTCGAGTTGACCTTTGTTTTTACTGTACTCTTTTGAAATTCTCTTTAATTTTTTTATTTAGAAAAAGATGGCGTCTGCCTCCCGTTAATATGATCGTCTCTTTTTAAACTGTCGTCTCTTTTCAGGCTCCACGTTTGTCACGAAGTGTAGAAGATGAGACCAAATACATCGAGCTGATGGTGATCAATGACCATTTAATGGTAAGCTTATTAGAGACTACAAAAAATAGACATGAATGTGACCTGAAGCCAGAAGCGTCACTTTTTATCACGACTGCCTGACTGTCGCATCACAAACAGTCATAGTAGAAAGAGTGCACATCCCTTTTCAATTCTACGGACTTACTTAGAAGGTCATAATAAAACTCAGTTGGTGCTTATCAGGTTTAAAATTATTTAATTTCAACCTCAGGTGCACAGCAACACGAAATACTACACAGAGACTGTATTTATTTACTAAAAACAGTTTTGTTTGCAATATTGTTGCAGTTCATTGAAGTTTGCGGACGCCCCTTTATGCATAACTCTCTTGAAGTCATATGACAGCATTTCATGGGTTTGGGGTTAAAGTCTAGGTTCACACTTGACTTTAGAGTATTTTGGTATAAAGAGGAGTCCGTGGTCAACTCAATGACTGTAAGTTGCCAAGGCGCCGTTACTGCAAAACGGCCAAAATCATCACCCTTTCACCACCGTGTTTCACAGTTGGTATGAGGTGCTTTTTTGCTGATGTGCTGCTTGGTTTTCTCCAAATGTGGCGTCGTAATGACAGCCAAACATCTCCGCTTTGGTCTCGTCTCTCTAAAGGAGATTCAGCTTTTCAAACCTTAGCCGTGCTGCCATGTTGTTTTTAGAAAGGAGAGGCTTTCTCCTGGGAACCCTTCCAAACACACCAAGTTCAGTCATCTTTGACATTTAACATGCTAACTGAGGCTGTAGATTTAAATTTCTCCGAGCATTGCCATAAATTGTGGCATTGTTTTGACACACACCATGAATGCCTCAGACCAGCAAAGTGCCAAAACGTCTGCTTTTTATAGAGGTGCTCACACTTGGTGATGATCAATTATTAAATTCCATTTGAGTATCAGTACCTGGCTGCTACTTATCATCTTAATTCCTATGAAGGCAGAAAGGGTGTACTTAGTTTTTCACAGGACTGCGTATCCAAACAATTCTGTCAATATTAAGAGTCGTAATAATTCATTTTACATTTTATGCTTCAAAGATGTAAAATACCGCTAAGATGGAAAAGTTTGGACTCATATACACTTGTTCTTGTAAATTAATTTTGCAGAAAGATTCATGTGGTCATCCACATAGATAGATATTCACGTAAATCTTGGTGTTACCATTTCCAGTAAACAATAGTCAAACAGGGGGTTGCAAGGTGGTCCTGTGGTTACCACTGTCACATCACAACAAGAAAGGCCATGGGTTTGAACCTGCTAGTGGGATAAAGATGTTCCGTGTGGCGTTTGCATGATGGCTCACCCACCCATATGACCCTGAATTGGACAAGAAGAAGATGGATTGATGAATACTGAAACAGGAAGAAATAGTTGAAGCATGTCAGGCTTTGGATTTAAGACATGTATGAAATTAGACTCATTCCATTGTTGGTTGTGTGGTTTCTTGGGTTTTGTTAAAAGAAAAACATCTTTTAAATAGCTCAGAGTCTACAGGAAGCTGGGTGGGCTGAGAGTCAAGGCTGTAAACAAAGTAAGAGCATGCACTTCAAACGCTGCCTTTACTGAGCATGAAAAAAACATTCTGATCAACTAAGATCCACTGGAATGGAATTGACTTTGTTTTTATATCATAAAAGCAACATTAAGACTGAATCCAATGTGCAGACACAGGCTTCTTCCATGCATTAAAATGGCTTAAAGTAAATTTGTTCCAGATTATGAAACCCATTTATATTAATTTATCCTTCTTGTCTCTCTTTCCTTGTTTTTTTTTTTCTTTCTACAGTATAAGAAGCACCGGCTTTCCGTCGGGCATACGAACAACAACGCTAAGACAGTGGTCAATATCGCTGACATGGTAAGAACTGTATCGATCCGCTTCTTGGAAAGCTTGCCACAAGCACTCCCAGGTACTGGAGTCGAGCGCACGCTGCACTGATTTCTCATTTAACCAACCTCACTCTCCCCATTTAAAGCCTCTCCTGGCCCATAATATGCCGCGAGCAGCCATTAACCGCCCAGTTATGAGGTTTTCAGATGACTGGATGTCAAAAGCAGTGGTGGCATCCTGACAGCTCAGAGGCAGATTTTAAGTGTTTGATTATTTGTAGCCACGTCTGTGTGTTGTATTACTGAAATCTGAGCTGGGACAGGGTCACGTCTGTAAGCTGAGAGGCTGGTGAAGCTGGAGAAAGGTCATGCTTTTTGTTGTGCCCTTGAAGAAGATCATATGAAGCAGGCTTTATTTAGGAGGCACACATTGATTTCTTTCATCTATGCTAAACACTATAGCATACACCTGGAAGAAATGTTGGAATAAGAGCTGGAAAAGAAATAACGCAACAATGGTCTGGAGCAGGCTTAGTGTCTGAGGGTATTGTTCCTTCTGCACTTTTGGCAGCAGTGAACTCTCCACACAGATGCACCAGCAGAGGCAGATAGTTTGAGTTTGTAGGGGCCACAATGGGATTAAATCATGCACGCTGACCCCTCCATCCCTGCACTGACAAACCATTAGCATTTATTTTGAATGCAGACACTTTGCTCTCCTCCTCTGTTTGTCTGGCCCGAGGCACCTGCAGATTTGCGTCTTATGAAAGCAAACATTATTATTTACAGCAGAGTTTGCTCCCACTGTGTCCTTCAGACGGTTACCTTTGTTTACTGTCTGTCTGGTTTCTTATGATGTGCCGCAGCTGTCTGGTGGCAGGATCATACTGAGCATTTGATCACTGTCGTATTGAACAGCTGGAGATGCCGATGCTCATGACACATCAAACCGAATATTTTTGCCACTTTCTGTTACACAAGTATTTAAACCTTCTTGACATTTTTCCTGATATCAAGTTTGCTTTTTCCACAGATTTTCAGGGAACAACTTAATACCCGAATTGTGCTCGTTGCAATGGAAACCTGGTCAGCTGACAACAAATTTAACATTGACGATGACCCCATGGTGACCCTGAAGGAGTTCATGAAGTACAGGAAAGACTTCATCAAGGAGAAATGTGACTCTGTTCACCTCTTCTCGTGAGTATGACAGTTAGGAAAATAAAATGTTTTTTTTCCCCTTATACACTCAGCATCTTTTGATAAAACACCCTTTTCTTTCATCAGAGGGTCTCGCTTTCATAGCAGCTGGGGTGGAGCTTCCTATATGGGCGGAGTTTGCTCTCTCACCAAAGGAGGGGGCGTCAATGAGGTGAGTAAGAATTAAATAATTTTAAAGTTAAACGATGCAGACAACGTGGAGTTCAATCACAGTGGTCAGTTTACATTGATCACCACCAACACCGACTGTTTTCTCTGATTAAATGAGGGATACAGTGCTGTGCAAAAGTCTTGAACCAACCCTCATTTCCCACTTTCAGACGAATACTTTTTTGTTTGTTTGCTTGTTTGTTGTTAAGTCCCTAAACACTGAGCTATGAATCATTCAAGCATTAATAACAGAATGAATCATAGTTGTGTCTACACATAACAAACAACTTAGCAAAGAACTAATTTTAAATGGTGTCTTTAGGCACATGGGTCCAACTAATGGAGTCACCTATCCAATTTTTAATTTTCAATCCAATATGTTCAGTAGGGGTCAGGCGAGAGGTACAACAGTGAGCGTCTACAGCCATCTATAAAACACGGTGGAGGCTCTGTCATGGTTTGGAGCTGTATTTTAGCCAGTGGTGTTGGAGATCTTGTAAAAATCAATGGAATTATGAGAAAAAGAAAAGTACCATCGGATTTTGAAACTCACTCTCCCCATTTAAAGCCTCAATCTCATCTGGGCAATGTCTGATTGGCAATAACTTAAGTTTTCAGCATCTGAATGATCCCAAACACACTGCCAGTGCAGTAAAAGCATACATAGATTAAAAAAAACAAAATACACACACACAGTGGATATCACTATCAGTCATGGATTGGCCCCAGAGCTCAAACCTCAACAAGAAGACTAAAAACGAAATTTTAAGAAAGTTTATGTAACAGAGTTCAGGCTGTATTGAAGAATAAAGTTGATGATAATAAATACTGACTTTCAAGCTTGATAGAATTGTAAAGAGTTTGTTTTTGCCTTTTTCCTGCACATTTCAGTAAATTGTTGCAGTATTTTCAGTTTTCCCACCAAAATAAACAGACATGAGCGATGACTCATTTCTTATGCACACTGCTACACCAACCATATAATTTCAATTTTCTTTCATTTAAAATTAATTACTGTTTTTTCTGCTTTACAACAAGATTTCCTACAATAAATCAAAGATTCTTGGTCTTTTTTCCATTGATTCACTTCATTCTCTCTTCCTCTGCATTTTTTCTTCAGTATGGGAAAACTAATGAGATGGCCATTACCCTCGCACAGTCTCTTGGACAGAACATCGGTATCTTCTCGGACAAGAAGAGGATCCTTAACGGTAAACCGTTAAATCTTAATGATCCCTTCTGTCTTCTCTCACGCTCTTCATGAGATTTAACACTGATTATTATTTGTTATTTTTGTTTTTTGTTTTGTTTTTTGTTGAGGTTTCATCATCTCCATTCTCATATATCTTGTAAATGCACCCCAGAAAAGGAGAGGAGGAATGAATGGCTGGGCATGTGTTACAACCTAATAGAATAATTAACTATACTATCTATAATAATTAATATCTTTATTTTTTCTATACTTACGTCACAGAACAATATTTTTTTGCTTGTTTGCTTTGTGTTTTTAAGTTTTCTTTTCTGGACTTTTCTATATATTTATGCATTTACACACATGCAAATGCATCTAACTTTAACCGTCTCCTGCAATATGAGGTTAACTAGTAAAATATGTGTAAAAAACACATGTAAATACCCACATTTTTTTTTGTCTTTTCATTTTCCTTCTCCAACATTATGTGCTTTTATGTTTTTCTTTTCCAAACCTCCCTAATTTTATTATTACTGTGTCCAGTATTTTACACATCTGTACACTATATATGAATTGCACTTGTTTTTGTAAATATTGTCAAATTTCCCCCCTAACAATAATAAAAACACACATTCTTCTTAAAACTCAGTTTTGATGATATCACAAATGTATTTTTCCAGGTGAATGCAAGTGTGATGATCGCTGGGCCGGCTGTATCATGGATGACATTGGGTAAGTTCCTTTTGAAAGTGCATTTCCTGATCTCATCTCACAGCTGAATTCTTGTCAACTCTCACAGATGCCGATGATTCAGTCTCATCAAAGCATTTTAACAAATTCTGACACAGCCTGGAGTTGGACGCAATGTTACCCAGACTATAAGTTGCTTTCGTTCCCTTCCCTGTATGAGTATTTACTTAAATATTGCTATAACTGCAGTTATCAATAAGTGTCACCCTGCCTTGTCAAAGCTATGTGTTTTAATATGTAAACATAAAGTTTACATGTGTGTCTCTTATGTATTTAAAACCAATTAAATCTCAAATATCAATCTATTTATCCATTTAAATTACATGTATGTCATTCACTGCTGTGTTCTTGTACCTTTATAATTCACCACTAGGGGACAGTCCAGGTTTAATTTCCAGTTGCTATCTTCTTGTTATATAACATTGAGCATTTTCTGCATAAAGGCCTTGTGTAATGTCTTATTTGCTTAGATAAGAAAATAGATGATTAAAATATTTTTGTGGACTGCACAGGCCTGCTTGGCATCGTGCCACTGTGAGTGTCTGTGTGTGATCTGTGTGTGTGTTGTTTGTCTGTGTGCGTGTACCTCTCTTCTTAAATACTTCTTGCAATTCCCCCCCCCCCCCAATCCCGAATGGGACAGCAGGTGAGCTGAAGCTTGTGAGCGTTGCTTGTGCTGGTTTTGAACTAAATGGCTGCGTCAGAGGGAGGTTGTCAGTCATCACAACCTTTCCCTTTGTCATCCAAGGGCACTACAGCCACTGTGGCCCCAGCTTCTCATTTTACCTAGATGATATGAACAAATACAGCTTGATGTCCTGTTTGTAATACACTGGCTGTATTTTTCATGATCACTTTGTAAAATATCACATACTTAGTGTGTATTTTTCAGTTTTTGGGCAATGTTACTGACTGAATAGCTGATAAATGTCATTGATTTGTTTTTCCCGATTGCCGAGAGGCTTCTTCTCCACCCTGCTGTTTAAAAATGAAAACTTCTCATTACTGATTTTTGTTCATCGTTATCCAGTTGATACAGTCTGCAATGTCATTCTCATCTTGGGTCAATGTTTGTCTCATTCTCCTGTAACAACAGAACAAGTACACTTCCCAAACACTGAGATCCTGCTCTATTGGCTTACCTTAATAAACCTCCTCTATTGTCATAAGGTCACATGACAGAGGACAGGTGACTTTGTGCTTATTTAAACCTGTCACCTGTGAACAGACCCAAGCAATTTCCCTAAAATCGAGTCAGTGGTATTTCAGACGATTGTATTCAATGAGCGGCCTCTGAAGTTTATTTTTAATCCCTCAGCACCTGCATGTCTGATTTTCTTCACCTGACTACCTTTAACTAATTTTTTCACAGGATGTAGCTCCTCTGTTTGCTTGTGTGTTGCGCGAGTGCGTGTCTGAGTGGATTTGTGTTAAAATACAGACGGGACACAAATTAAAGGAAAGAGAAAAACAAGATAAGTAATGAAAAGACTTCCTCGTTAGATGTTTTAGTCAGCGCTGTCCAACACTCAAGTCTCTCACAGGTGTTTGCGAAGACAGCAAAATGATTCACATCATTTTCACACTCATTAAATCATTCAGTGACATTTGTACAGTTTTCATCCTGGAAGTGGCCTCTGCCTTTTTATAGGATCAGTCAGAGCAACTTTATGTAGGTTTGCAATATTTGACACATTTCTTTAAGGGGCCAAAGGCTCCCAAAGCTGTGCCAGCAAAGCTCAGGTTTTTCCTTTAATATGTCACCCATCTGTGGGTATGTGTGCTCCTATGCAGTATATACAGTAGCTTTTCTTAAGATCTTAAATCCTAACTACACCTTGTATAAACTGACGTTTCTTAAAAAAAACACATTTTCCATTAAGGTTAAGTTAGGATTTCGTAGCAGTTAAATTCTGTAGGTTCTTCTATTTTTATTTCCTTCCTTCTCCTGTGAGAATGGGTGTTGCCATCAGCAAACCGGGTCAAAATATGTATTTCAAAGGGAGCAACCTTAAAGCCTTTAATATTTTTTAATTTAATGAGGCCAGATAGCCTAAAACGCACAGTACCAAGAATAGACAGGCACGACAAAGACTCAAATCCCACTTCACAGTTTTAATGCAGAGATTAAGAAATTAAGAAATGGCTAAGCTGCTGATGAGTGTCCTAATAACCACCAGGTGTTATAAGCTGACTGCAACGGAGCGAAGGAAGGAAGAAGGTTGCTAGCGAAATAGTTTGGTTTTTATAGTGGTCTTTTTATTTATATTTTAAAAATATAATACATATTTTGATCATATTGTGAGCATGCTGTGAAATAAAGAGTGAATAATAGTGTTATTCCATGTGGTACCAACTGGGGAATCACACAAGCATGTTTCTTCTTTGCTTCACCTCATCTTGATGTTTAAAAGGGAATGAAAGCTACAAGATTTCAAGAACAAATCCCGTATAACAGCCGGGACAACAATGAACCTTATTAATCCCCAAAACTTGCAGAAATATTGTAGTGTACTTCATCCATTACCTCCTCTTTATAACCATCGTCATCATTGGTGATGGCTTCATTTAGTCACATTACACATGAAACATCAGCCAAAGCCTCTCCCACCCTCGACTCTCTCATTATTGCATTGTCTGGTTTGGCAGGCCTGATGAGCCACTCTAACCTTTTCCTGCAGAATAATCAGGATTAAGACTAACAGTGCAGAAGAACATAATAATATTTAAGTGCTGCTCACTGTTGGGATAATGCCATTAAAAGCATCAGCCTGGCCAGGCATTTTCAAGCTCCGCTGAGATCGGACACTGAAGTCCAGCTGGATGTGCCATCCAGCTGGACTTTAGCCTTTAATTATAAATGAATTGAAGCAATCACAGTGAGAATTAAAGAGCTGATGACACTCTCAGCAGAGCTTGATTTCTATTCTGAGCAACTCATTAAAAAAATTAGTCAGATATTCTTTTTGTTCTTTTGGGGCTTCAGTGTCAAATGATAATGCAATGCCGGCTTAAAAATGACTCATCGATAATATTAGGCTTGTTTTCCAGGACAACGTAAAAACGGCACATCTTAGAATCCATTTACAGCCCTCTCATATCTCCGTACGATGTTCACAGAGTCAGTTGTGCTAAATGTCTGTCTCCATGTTATTATAAGGATCTCCTCTGAACTGTGAGTATAGTGAACCTGTCATAAAACCTCTAATATTTAAAGTGTGTTTTAAGTTTGGTAAAAAAAAGAAGCAATTTTAAGTATATTAATAAAAAACAGTTCACACTAGTAACTGTAAAATTATGTAAAACTAAATTGTAATTAAGTAAATGCACGATACAAAGACTGAACGGGTTAAGGTGCTTAAAACTGTGTTTTTTCAGTCTTTTGTTCTTTGGTGTTGGCAGGGAGGAAACCCTCTCACGCACACAGTAAAATCTGCACACGTGGTTTATTTTGTGTCCGCGTTAACAGCCCGATGCGTTCTTGTTGTTTTGAACAGTTTTTACCTGCCCAAGAAATTCTCTGACTGCAATGTGGAGGAGTACTATAACTTCTTGAACAGTGGTGGAGGAGCCTGTCTGTTCAACAAACCTCTGAAGGTACATCATACTTTCAACCAAATGCTACATACGTATATAATCTATATTTACTGGAAAGTTCATTAGGTATGCCTTGCTAGTATCAGGGTGGACCCTCCTTTGCCTTCAGATCTGCTTCTTCATGACATCGATTCAACAAGGTCCTGGAAACATTCCTCAGAGATTTTGCTCCATTCAAATGATAGCATAACTCAGATGCTGCAGATTTAATCAGCTGCACATCCATGATGTGAATCGCCCGTTCCATTACATTCAGCTCTGTGATATGGTGTGTTTTCCTGCTGAATGAAGTAATCAGAGATGCTCTTTTGCATACCTTGGTTGTAACAAGTAGTTATCTGAGTTACTGTTCCCTTCCTGTCAGCTGGAAGCAGTCTGATCATTGACCTCTGACATCAAACAAGGAATTTTTGTCCTGCTGTTCACTGGAGATTTTGTCTTTTTTTGACCATTGTCTGTAAACCCCAGAGATGGTTGTGCAGGAAAATGCCAGTAGATTGGGAGCTGTTAAAGCTCCATGCCACGTTTAAAGTTGCTGGAATCGCCTTTTTTCTAATGCTCGGGTTAAATTTCAGCAGGTCTTCTAGACCATGTCTACATGTCTAAATGTAGTGAGCTTCAGCCATGTGATTGGCTGATTAGATATTTGTGTCAACAAGCAGGTGAACAGGTATACCCAATGAAGTGGCTGGTGAGTGTATATATTAATTTAGCTCTTTATTCACTCAGCTGTTAGACCCTCCAGAATGCGGCAATGGCTTTGTGGAGCCAGGAGAGGAGTGTGACTGCGGAAACCCAGCGGTGAGTTAAACATCCGCGGATGAATGAGAAATACACAGATATATATACTGAAGGCTTAACCTTTATGATCATCCAAGGTCAAAGAGATGAGTTACAGCAAAATAAACAATCAAAGAAAAAGGGTTAACATCTGAAGCAGTGAAGTAAAGTCATTGGAGAAATTAAGGCAAAGAATAAACTGTGTTGAGAAAAGTTTTTCTTCCTTTCAGGAATGTGCAAAAGAAGGAGAGAACTGCTGCAAGAACTGCACCCTGACTCAGGGCTCTGTTTGTAGCAATGGACTCTGCTGCAATAACTGCCAGGTACTAAACCGGACAAGCTGCTTGTGTCAGGGTCGGAGTGGGCAAAACACAGGCCGTATTTAATGAGGGTATAAGCAGCTAACAAAGAAAATTGCGCTGCTGTAGAATTTGACACTGTTTGGAAACAGTAGCAGGTTTTAAGTGGTTTTTATCTAAACATACTGATCTTTATAAACAGATATGGAGCTGCAGAGTATGGTGGATTTTTGGTTTAGTCACATTCACGCAGGGTTTGGTTGCATGCAGACAAACAGTCCATGTGGAGAGCAGAAGCTGAAATACTATTAGCTACGATCTGATGGGGATTTAGTTTTAAATCAGCTTTTCAAAAATGTATCTGTGTAAAATCTAACAATGACTGACAAAACAGGAAGTGTTGAACTAGATATCCTTTTTCCTACATTGGAAGCACTGAAAAAATAGCTGTGGTCTCCGGGGATTATGCCACTTTCAGGCACTCCTCCGCTACTGAAACTGAAACGGAAACTATTTAGGACCATTAAATCCTACAAGAAAAGATATGGACATAGTTCACATTGATGGGGTGTGTTTTAGCTGTGAATGGGCAGACTTGTCACACACTTTACTTTATGACGGCAAAAAACGTTTGACCTTTTGTTTTTTCTGCCGGACGTGGAATGAAACACAAAACCTTTTCCGATTTAATTTGTCTTGTGTGCTGCTACAGATGGAGTTCAGGGGAATTGTGTGCAGAGATGCGGTGAATGACTGTGACATCCCGGAAATCTGCTCGGGCAATTCCAGCCAGGTGAGCACGGACTTTTCCTCCTAAACATCTGCTCATACTTAGATTTGCATCACTGTATTTTTGAGGCTTTCTCTATTTTTTGCAGTGTCCACCAAATGTGCACAAGATGGATGGCTACACATGTGAAAAAGACCAAGTAAGATGTTGATGAGTTTTATGTGATCTTGCATTAAAATGTTTAAAAACCTCTCAGCTGATTGGCATGCACTTTGTTAAGAATCACCTTGTTTGCCTGTAGGGTCGTTGCTTCAGTGGAAGGTGCAAAACCAAAGACAGACAGTGCAAGTTCATTTGGGGAGAAAGTAGGTGTTTTCTCTCATGTGCATTCCAACGAAAGGAGATCTAGAGGAGCTGCACAGAAAACACTCTCGTATTATTCTCCTTAAAATTGCTTGTGTTTCCCTCAGAGGCAACAGCAGCTGACAAGTTCTGCTACGAGAAGCTTAACATCGAAGGGACAGAAAAAGGCAACTGTGGAAAAGACAAGGACACGTGGATCCAGTGTAACAAGCAGTAAGCCAGTCGTCTGTGCCTCCTGTGGAGCTCTGGGTTACTTTCCTCTCCTGCTGATATGTGTTTGCACCTTTTGTGTTCAGGGATGTTCACTGTGGCTATCTGCTGTGCTCCAACATCTCTCCTGCTCCACGACTGGGAGAGCTGCAGGGAGGGCTGACTTCATTCTCTGTAGCACAACACAGTGCCTCTTTGGACTGCAGGTAGCCAAAGGAACAAAAAAGAAAACACCTAAAACAGTCTATAATGATCATTTGTGATCTGTGTTTAGTCTATGGAATACTATTGTTTGTGCAGCACTGAAGGAGGAATGCTCTTAAAAAAATCTCCTCGCTTGTTGCTCTCTCAGTTGTTTACAAAGCACATAACTCTAGCATCAAGTAAATCCTTCATTGATTGTTAGAGACCCACCGAGCCAGGAAAACTGCATTCTTCTAAACATCACAGATGAACTAAGAAACAGCAGCCTGCATATCACGCCACGTTTACTGCAAGCCAACATAGCCTTTCAAGTCACTCAGTCTTGTTTGCTCTTCAGTGGCGCTCACGTGGTGATCGACGGAGATATAGACCTGGGATACGTCGAGGACGGGACGGCCTGCGGCACAGACAGCATCTGCTTCAACCACAAATGTCTCCCCATCCAGCAGTTCAACTTCAGCACCTGCCCAGGGACGACTGACAAGGCCATTTGCTCTGGAAATGGGGTACGCGCCAACAGCGAACTCATACACCAACGCCTAGAATTGATCCAATCAGCTAAGGGTGTTTAGAGAGGTTGAGATTGGGGTGATATTAACTCTCAGATGAGATAAAATAATACAAGAAATACTTTATTTATCCCACATCTGGGAAATTCCCTTGCCACAATCTGCCACAATTGGGCACTAGAGTCATACTGACAGTTTTCTTTCATTAACTACATCAGGATTTTTATAACCAGGTAGAAAAAACTGAGCTGTACTGATGAAATTGCACATCTTAGGGATTAAATGTGTATTTAAACTTGTTTACCATAACAGAGAGAGATGTTCCACTGGTCTGGGCCAAAATGTAAAATAAGTTTGGCATATAATATAATATAATATAATATAATTGCCCTTTTCAATATTTAATTAACAAGGTTATTTTAAAATAAATGTCGGTGTGTTTCCCACTTATAGTATTTGGGAAGTATCTATTTAGCTGCTGTCGGGGTTTTCTTTTTATTTTAATGATGCCTGATTGGGGACTTGAAATAACTTGAGAAACATAAAGACTTGAGTCACCAGATTTTGTGGTTGCAATCAGACCAACTTGAATTTTGACCCATAAAGTGCCCATAACAGACTTCGACAAATATCTAATTATGTTACATTTTCATCCTGCAGGTGTGCAGCAATGAGCTGAAGTGTGTGTGTAACCAGGGCTGGACAGGAGAGGATTGTAGCTTCATGTTTCCTGTGGCCAAAACCACAGCCTCAGTTTCAGGTAGACATTTTATCTGCCCTCTGCACCTGTTACACTTGTTCCTGCCTCTGTCTCTACATCACATTTTCCCTCCAGTCATATTTCAGGGCTGCTCTGCACACTTGTCCCTCTGTAAAAAACCCCATCCCTCTTCCCAACCTGCTACACCCGTTTCATTTCTTTCTTTATTGTCCTTCCACTTCACCACAGATATGTCATCCTTTTCTTTCTTTTTGTTGCTTTTCATTGTCTTTTAATTTTTGTTATTTTTGGGGGCTCACGTCTGCTCATTAAACCTGCTGCATTTGTATTCACTGAACCTTGCATGTCATTCTTTTTGTTTGTCATTATTTTCACACTCATTCTTTGTCGACAGGCCGATGTCTTTGACGGAGTGATTTGAGGTCAGATTTAGGTTCCTTTTTCATTGTGTTTGTCTTGTCTTTGATGTCATTTCCCGCTCCTCCTCGTCTTGTCTCACTCCAACTTCAGTCCCATCACAGTTAGATAATTACAGCCCTCATTCAATTGAGAAGCAAGCAGTTTTTATTGTTACCCTGAATGGGAAGCGCTTGTAGGTTCCCCCTCAGAGTAGCGTTGGAGGGTGACTGAGGTTTTGGTGTTTTTTTTCTCCCGTGTCTTCCTGATGAACTTTTCTTGCTAAATGTTCTGTGTTTTTGTGCTCTGCTGCACTGTTTTGTGGTTTGTGTATCCCCATGTGTCTGCATTGTTCCAGATACAAGAGACACACACATCTCAGTTAATACACATTTGGCTTCCCACTCTACTCTCTTCCTCTGTCTCAGGTATCAACAGCACTAACATCATCATCGGGGCTATTGCGGGCTCTATCCTCTTCCTCGCCCTAATACTGGCTGTAACAGCCTGGTGCTACAAGTGAGTCTACACATAGTTTGTGCATGTCTGATGATGAGTGATGAGTGGAAATAATAATAAATAAAAGTATGAACTTTCTGGATTGTTATAAGATTGCTGTTTTCTTTACAGGAGCTACAAGCAGAAATGCTACATCGAGTCTGAGGTTCACCGGAGATTCTGCCGGTTTGCACACTTTAACATCTTTTTCTTACTCTGTTATTTAAAGCGTGACTCTAAAGTGCATGACAGAGCTGCAGCTTGTTTGAGTGTGTTATTGTTCTCTCAGTAACTTTTTCTTTTCTTGTTTTGTTTTTTTGCAAAGACCACAAAACCTGTAGTTAATGCTCAGTCGTTTCTTTGTGCTCAAATGATCCAAAACCCGGAGCAAGATCTTAAATACAAATCTGCAGCGAGACCCTGAGGAAATCTGAAATATCCTCGCCCTGCATAACAACAAAAATGACCAAAAATGTTTTCTAATCTGCTACAAGTAATCGTCTTGCATTTAAATGTCATCTACATGAAGTTATATAATCAAAAGGAAAACGAAATATCAAATGTAAAAATATGCATCATGAGGGCCGTGAGTCTGTGGTGGGTCCTGATCGTACTGCATGTGGCTCCAGCAGACGATTTACAATAACAAATTTTTAAATCAACAGACTTGTAATTCACTTTTTTAGCATAATTTGTAACATTTATAAATGGATACATTTTACTCTTAAGAGCTTGGAAAAGAAGGCAGATTGACTTCTTCAGCTTTGTAAAGATGGGTTGGTGAAGTTGTTTCATTGATTTTTACAATTCTAAAACAACTGGCAAGAAATAAACCCCGCTGGGGTCTGTCTCCTCGATAGAAGAAACCAAACGGCCACTCCACAAACGTCCTTCTTCCTTTATATACATTTTATGGACATCCTTCATTTATTTGTATGACCTATTTTCATCGTTGGCAAGAAAAAGTTGTAAGAAAGTGACGAATATCAGGTCACGAAAAGTTGTTTTGAAAATTACCTTCAACAAGCCAATTATTAATGAGGTCAGAAATCTTTTACATTTGGGTTTTTTGTACCACTTCTTAAAGTAAAAAGCAAGAAGTAGCCAAAACACTCTTTGCATATTTATATTGCCAGTAAAAGTCTTTGAAATGCTTATGAGTGTTTTTATTATAGAAAATAGAGAAAACATATATATATATATAAAACATTTTTCCCTCAGCCAAAAATTTTAGACATGAGAGTATAATGATGTTAGCCAACTGGACTGAGCTAGAACAAAAATAGGGAGAAATGTAAATGGGGGCTCTTAGTGCAAGCTTAGTGCAATAACTGAACAGCTAATTACATCATGAAAAATGCAAAGCAGTCACCAGAGTAGAAGAAAACAAAATGTGGCACAGATCATAAATGGACTATAAAAAGCTTTTAATTAAAATATATGCAGGTGGCTGTTTCCTGTCATGGTGTTCATCTCTGCAGCATCTAAATGAATTCTTCTGTACTTCCAGGCAAATGCCTCCAGGTGACTATGTCACAAAACCTGGGGATGCAGATTCATTTTACAGCGACATGCCTCCGGGTGTAAGCACAAACTCGGGCTGCAGCTCCAAGAAGAGGTCAGCCTGCCTGTCGCACCTGCAGATTTGCACCCCGTCCTTCACTCCCTCCATCCCATCCATTTCTCAGAACCGCTCACTGTTTGCCTTCAGGTGTGCCATCTCACCATCACTCATTCATTTGCTGGCAAGTGTGTGCGTGTGCATCACCGGTGTAGATGAGCTCCACATGTTTTCGTGCTTTCATTAGGTGTCTTACCTTTTTCTGGAAATGACCAAAATGCAGAAACTTGTGAGCATTTTGGCAGTTTTGCATCAAGTGCTTTCATCTCATGTCATATTCATCTGTCATGATATGTTTTCATGGCTCATAATGATGACATGGCATCTTCATCTTCTGATTCATTTACCTCAGTCTCATTTTAGCCTCATTTGCAGCAGACTTGCAGCATCTTAGAAAGACGTTACTGAACTTTTTTTTTTTTTTGTCCGTGCTTCATGTGACCTAGATCTAATGGCCTGTCCCACTCGTGGAGTGAGAGAATTCCAGATGCCAAACACATCACTGACATCTGTGAAAATGGGCGACCAAGAAGCAACTCGTGGCAAGGTAAGCTGTGCTTTTTTTGTTTCTCAGGATGAAAGAAAATGAATGTGTCTGTTCAGGACAGGAAACAGTGAAAGAATCTAACTCACGTTCTGATCTTTAGGCGAAATTCAAACCACAACTAACAAACCAGTTGTAGCCCTTCTCATACAGGCCTGCTTTTTCATTATCATCCCATTAAATACTTAGCATGTGAATCTAAATGTGCACTTCTGTTTTGTTTGTCTTCAGGAAACCTGAGCGGTAATCGTAAGAAACTGAAAGGAAAGAAGTTCCGTGCTCGCTCGAACTCCACAGAGTAAGTAATATTTGGGAAACTTGTTGTGATGTCAGTGAACGCTGTACTTGCAGATAGAGAGACACCGTAGTAAAAAACACTAATGTATCAGGATCTGTTAAAGAATCAAGCTGACATTATCTTTATAATTTTCATTCTTTATTTTAGTAAATCTCACAAAAAGACCAAAACCAACAGTTTTTAGAGAAAAGGAGCAAATTTAGATCAGTATTTTCACCTGTGGATTACTGAATAATTATATTTACAACACTGGCAGTCACATTGGGATCCCTTCAGTCTTGGCCAGACAGCCAGACTCTGAGGATAACAGTTTAGGCCAGCAGGTGTCTGTGCCAAGACCTTGCACCGGTCACTGTTTATGAATGCAGATACGATTTTATAAAGGTAATGAAATCCAAAGCAATATCAGAAGGTAGTTGATAGTTTCAAGATTACATTTCTGTGCTGCATTCCCTCCTTTGCTCTCCAAGTCAACTGTTTACTGCCATGTGATGTGACTACCAATGACCCACAGAGTCTGCATGTTCATATGCACATATACAGTCATATGAAAAAGAAAGTTTTTGCAGGACTCTATGCACATCTGTCTGTCTCTCACAGCTTTGCCACTGCACACGCTGCAGGCTTGGGATCATTGTCCTGTTGCATGACCCAGGCCAAGCTTTAGCTGTTGGACAGATGACTCAAGAAAGCTTTGGTACAGAAGAGGTCAACCATGCACTCTTCTGTACCAAAGCTTTCTCGAGTCATCTAACAGCTAAAGCTTGGCCTGGATCAAGCTTGGCTTGGCCCAAATCATAACCCCTCCACCACCATGCTTGCCAGTTGGTATGATGTGTTTGTGCTGATATGCGGTGTTTGGTTTTCTCCAAATAAGGTGCTGTGCATTATGGCCAAACATCTCCACTTTGGTCTTATCTGTCCAAAGGACACAATTCAAGGAATGTTGTTGTTGATAAGATGCAACTCTGCAAACCTAAGCCATGTTGCCAACTTGTTTTTCTTCAAAAACAAGGCTTTGTACTGGTAACTCTTCCAAACTAGCCAAACAAGTTCAGTCTTTTTTCATTTGTGCTGTCATGAACTTTAACAAATAACAAGCTAACTGATGCCTGTAGAGTCTGAGATGTAGCTCTTGAGTTTCAAGCAGTTTCTTTGAGAATTACACTGTCTGAGCTCGGGGAGAATTTACTGAGACGTCCGGTCTTGGGAAGATTATATTATTTGTGTATTAAAACACACCTGAATGCTTCAGACCATTACTCTGTGTTTGTATAAATCATAACATTAGCAGGAAGAGACTTAACTGCAGTGCTTGTGTTTATTGTAACAGCAGTGTGCAGTTTCAGTATTGTGTGGGCAACAATTAATTATTATGACTTTTTTTATTTGTGGCTTTTCATCTTTGGCCACAGTTAAATGGAGACAGAGAGGGTAGAACACGTACGCTCAGTCGGTTTATTGTTGGTTTTGGTCTTTTTATTAGATTTGTTGACAGTCAACAAATAAATGATAAAGTTTGATATTCTTGTCATTAAATAATTTCTGTAAAGAAAATGAAACAATGCTTCTGTTTGTATCAGACAGAAAAATGTAATTGTATCTCGTTTTGCATTGTTCACATTGACCTGCTCTATCAACGTGAACTCTAAGCTTCTGTTTGGCTTTTGAGGCCGAAGCTTTAAATCTTTTAGACTTTACCTACAGCCTGTGAACAAATAAGATATGTGCATACCTGCCTGTTGACTGTGAATGCACAGTGAGCTGTGTGCATCAGCTGCCTCCCAGCCTCGTATGTCGGTCGGTTTGTGCGTCTGAAGGTCTTGGCATAAGGAGTAGTGTGTAGTGCACATGTTCTCGATATAAGCATGAGACTGCTGGAGTGGCAAAGAAGCTATAGCTGCTTGGAATGATGAGACCAACATGCAACCGAGCCTGTAACACGCGACACAGGTGTTTGTGATTTTCATAGTGCCGTTTTCATCTGAAACCACACACAGGTCTGTCTGCCATCTTCTCACCATTTTTTTCCTCAATTGCATCTTGTTCAGAATATCTTTGCTCTGCTCTGCTTTCCTAAAATATTTCCTCTTCCTCTCTCCCTTCCCCTTACCTCACCCCCACCCCCCCACACTCGCTTATTTCTGGAGAAATTTCTGTCCGTTTCTTTTTTTCTTCCTTTCTTTTCTCTCTTCTCCCCCTCACCTTGTGTTGTGTCCCTTTAACTTCCCTCCCCCTCAACCCTCCCACAGGTATTTAACCCCTCGCCTCAAAACAGAGTTTTATGATGTAACTAAATGGGTAGAAGATGTGAATAGAAACACTCAAGGACCTTACCTTAGGTATTACCTCGGACCACGTCCTGTATACCCCACACGCTTGTCTAAAAACTCCCTCACTTTTTGGTTTGATTTGTGGTTTGGAAAGGAAGGCTTAGTGCCAATCTGGTCTTTTTTTTTTCTTTTCTGGAGACAATTCAAAGCTATATATCAGAGAATGGCATGTTGCAACTGAGAAAAGGTTGCCACTGTGCATAAATAAGGATGATGAAGAGACAGTTTTAAGCTTTACTTTTTTTCTTACGACTCAAGTGCTGAATTTTTAAGTTGCAGACTTTTATTTTCCTGCTTTATTGTATTGATGCAAAAACAAAGATGGCTATTACTGTCTGTGCTAGTGTAAAACTATAATCCAGTCATTTTTATTCCTAATTTCTCCTTATTCCCTTCTTTGCTCTCCTCCCTCCCTCCCAGTCTCTTGTTACCTCTGCATGTTCAATGTTGTTCCGTCAGTAAGTGTTTTGTGTTGTTCGGCCCTCCGCCTCGCTCACAGTGACCTCACGAACCTTCGCGTCAGTGTGATGTCACCGCAGAGCCAGATATTTCGGGTGCCGCTCTGACATCATCATTGCGCTGTTGTGGCAAAAGCTCTGATCGTGCCCAAGGTCTATAGATGGTTAGAAACACAAGCTGAACACAAGCTGAAGCTCGCTAAAAAACCCCAAACATCAGTAAACAGCAAACCAACACTGGAATCTGTAGACCTTCACTGTCCAGGCGCACATTTCTAACCCTCTCCCTCTTCTAACCTAGAGTAGAAACAGCCCAAAAAATGAAGAGACATGGAGCAGCAGGTTGCAGAACTTTTAACTGCAAACTGAATATTGAATCCTCTGTAAAAAGACTTAGAAAAGGAAATAGACCAACAGTAAGGTACAGAATGAATATGAAGCTGATCAGATGCCACTGTTTTACAGAAGAGACACGTTAAAGGTTTAAACACTTCAAAGTTCCTTCATGCGAGGAGAAAAAAATAACTTCTGCAACCTGCCGTCAAATTGCTCTGGTCTTTCCATCATTTTGGCCAACCCAGGACCATTCAGTCACCACGGTGCAGTGATGTATAGAAGCCGCTGCACACGCTGCAGGCTTTCTGCTGCTGTTTCACTGGACTGGACCTCTTCCTCTGACTCTTGGTCTTTTGTTTTTTTTTTTAACCCAGCTCCGGTCTGGCCCGCTGTCCCAGTCGCCTTTTCATGCTCCCGCAGATTGAGCTATCCCATCAAGACAACACACCAGCTAAGCTTAGAGCAGAAGTTACCTTTAGCAGCATGCTTTGTCCACAGTGGCTAAAGTTATTGTTCTGCAGCTTCTAGCTGAGAGTGTGTTGGGGCTTGCCGAAAATGCTGTGAGACGGTGAAGCATGAAGGAAACTATGACTGTGCCCACACTGCAGCCGGGAACTGTTTACTGCTGTGTAAATAAATACATATCATGCACAGGGTTTGCTCTTAAAAGCTAAACATTTTTTGCAGTGATTATTTTATAATTTTGTCTCTTTGCTTTCTGGTGAGCAGCTTCTAGGAGCAAACTCGCTATTTAGGAAGGTGAAAACTGAATAGGTGGAGCAGCTGAAGGAGGATGTTGCCCAAAGTCACAGATCTAACCTGATTTATGTATCTGTGTCTTTGGACATCTTAGTCCTACCCTAACTAAAAAAAAAGGGGGCAATAGTTTTATGATCACGTCACATCACGATCACTTTATTTCTTTTCTCAGGACACTATCGCCTGCCAAGTCTCCCACCTCCTCCACGGGATCTATTGCATCCAGCAGGAGGTACCCATACCCTATGCCTCCTCTCCCCGATGACCAGAGGAAAGCCAACAGGCAGAGTGCCAGGGTAAGTATCAATCAGAAACACAATACAGGGATTTATGCTTTTAATGGTGGTTGTGTGTGCAAATGAAACTACTGAAGCACGTTATAATGACATAAGGTTTAAGGAAAACAGCAGAACTGTAAGTCCAGCCTGAACTCTGTGCAAAAAGGAAGTGATGTGACCGACCAGCAGTAAACTTTGGGAGATGCTAAAAGGCTTCTCTTTCTTCTCTTCTATTTCCAGTTGTGGGAGACCTCAATATAACAGCTGTCTTGCCCTCTCTGCACAAGACTATAAAGAACTACACATCTCTCCTTTTCTATGAATGAACAAACACAAAAACGATACAAAATTGACTCTAAGCGACTAAAGAGGAAAAAGAGAGAGAGCCCCACCCACCCACTGGACAGGAAACAGGCAGAGTTTGAGTTTGAGTTAATGTGACCAAGCATCTGCGAGGCCGTATTGCCAAACAGCCTCATTCAGTGGATCTCTACGTGACGATGTGGAGTCCCGGCAGAGACACCAGCTCCACATCCTCTCCAGACCAGCTGGAGCTCAGACTGAGCTGTTCCTGCTGTCTGCTCAAAGCTTCACCAACGCGACACAACCCCACCCAAAACCCCCACACCACCCTTAACCCTCTTTAGCTTGTCTCATGTCGTATTCACTTCAGCATCATCCCATCTGAATTGTACAGGCTCCTCTCTGAAAGGAGCTGTGGGAGCCAGGCCATCGCCGGATCTGCGTCGGATCATTTTGACGTGAATTACTGTAGAAACGCCAACACTGTATGCATGAGACGACTGTGTTTATGGGCAACTCCCTCCTATCGAAAAGACGAGACGGACAGCGGTCTGACCCGAAAGGAAAGCATGCAAATGGGCTGTGATTTTATAACGTCTGTAGGCTTAATGCTTTCTCTCCACTAAAGGTAACTCATATTGTATCACCGCAACATGGACCCCACTCTGCTGTTCCTCCCTTTGGTTTGTGTGTAAATATGTACAGTAAAATACACACAGAGTATGGGTTTTCTTTTGTTTTGAAAGACAAAAAGACAGAGAGAGAGGCATTTCTTTGTTTCCTGTTGATTTGTAGATAAGTTCAGAGACCCTGCAGTCTGGGTTTCTCCCGCTCTGTGACTGTGACCTCTATAGCCTTCTCCATCCACAGCAGAATGTGTGTTTATTTTTTACCTTAGCCACTATTTTCATGCATCTCTGTGAGACACACACACAGACATCCAGCGATGTTGACTGTGGCACATTAATAAGAGCGTCGCTAAGACCGTTCTCGATCGATATTAATTTAGCTACATTTTTATTAGTTTTACGTCCCGTTCCCGAGTGAAACGAACGGACGATATGTGTTTGGCGTAGCTATAGATGTGCCGCTTGTCACTCACGTAATTTCCTGAAAATTTCCCAATGATGGTGACAAGGTGTTTGTGTGTTTGAGACGGCTGCACTCCCATTTTTCCAGTGGCAGCCACTTGAATGTGAGTAATTGAACATCTGGCTGGTGACCCGCCTCAGCCAGCATCTGGAAATTGACTGAAATGCGCATTTTGAATTTAGCTGTGACGACTGAGATATTTAGCCTTGTAAATGATTAACTATGCTGTACAGTGCTTGCTGTTCGAGCTTACGAAGACCCAACAGCATGACAGATCTATATCAGATTATTTCGCCGGTAGGCTCTTTATGAGGTCATAACAGGAAATGAGCATGTCATCGGATGAGTTTTTCCCCCCTATTGCCTTTTCCTGTTGTTTTTAATGGGTCTGTGTACCACAGTTGCTTGTAAAGCTCATGGCAGGTGGTTCAAAGCTAACTGTCGTGCCAGTGTAATTATTTAAGGTGGGGTTTTTTTTCTGGATGCAAATCCCGCTCACCAACAAGTTCTTTGTACAGTCAGTGCTCTACACTGTGGAGAAACTGTTGTGTCAAGGCCTCATGTTTGTCATTTTACTGTTGTTAGCTTTTGTTCCAGTGTGGGCACTTTTACATTTGTAATTCATGTATGCATTAGGACTGTATAGGTAATATGAGCTTCACAATATTGGACTAATATTGCTACTAGTATCTTTTTTTTTTTTAATTTATTAAGTACCTTTGTAATGTTCACCTTTTCCCCCTCAGCATTATGTACAGCAGCTATTTAAACATTAATTAAGTGCATTATTGTAATTACGTGGGTTGATGAGTTTGATGAAGAGCATTTCGTTTCATCACCTTTGTCCTTTGGGGCCAATAGAAGCCGTTGTTCCTTACGCATGTGCTGATACGATGCTACGTGCTGATGTAAGGTTTGGACACATGTTGCTGTCTGGGCTCATGATTTGCCTTCTACCAGAACTTTCTTTATTTTTGTTCCTCTGGTCTTACTATCGGTGTCCAGTGGCCCAGTGATCTTTCTGGGCTTCCCCAGGTTGGGGAGAGCATCATCTCTGAGCTCCTTACAAATGTTTCTAACATCATAATACTGTGCAGCAGCGAGACATTTGTCCTGGTGCCTTGGGCAAAACTAGAGGATTCTCCATCGAGGACGGCAGTAGTGATTTGGCAGGCAGTAGTGATTTGTGTGATTGTACAGGTGTTACTCCAAACATATCTGCTGTATCTGCCTCCGCACACAGCTGGACTGACCGATCCCTGCAGAGCAGCTGTCTGGCCAGAGACTTGAATGTATTTGTGTACCACCCAGTCTCAGCCATGCGTTCCCATCACACCAGAATCATCAGCACTCTGCTCCAGGAACCCTAAAGAGCCCCATATGTACTAATTCAGACACTGCAGTTGTCTTTTTTTATTTTTTAATTTGCCTGTATGCTGTACAGACTGATGATGCAAAAATCCCCATATTTTTTCCTCTTTATCATTCAGTATTGTAATATATTTAATATAAAATAAAACTTTCATCAACACCTCTGTCTGTGCAGACATTTCTATTATCTTCTGATTTCCCAGGATGGTTTGATAACCAGTTAATAAAACCTGATTCAGCTGAATGAGGGTTACATGACAGTTTAATTCTCAGTGTTATCAAAACATTTAAGTCACTCTGCACAATACTCCTCGGCCTCTTAGCATTTTATATACTGTAGTATGCTTTACATCTCTACCCTGCGTTGAGGTACAGATTGGGGTAACCCGAAAATCAGACTGTAAGAGCATCATAGTCTGTAGGTTTAAAAGAAAAGGGCTAGGAAGAGAAGAAAAATTAGCCTTCCTTCTTGCAGTGGACTGACTCCACTGGTTGCAAATTATAGACCATATATTTACTCTATCACACACTCTCTCACTCACACACACACACACACACACACACACACACACACACACACACACACACACACACGTCTGGTTTGCTATCCTCGTGGGGACATCCCGTTGACATAATGCTTTCCCTAGCCGCTTACCCTAACCATCAAAAATGAATGCCTAACCCTGACCCTAAACATAACCTAATTGTAACCCTGACACTAAAACCACATTTTGAGTGTGAAAATTGCTTTCAACCCCGAGGGGACCTGGATTCTGGTCCCCACGGTGCAGAAAGTCCCCACCAGGATAGTGTGTGTACACACACACACACACACACACACACCTCTTAGTGAGGACATCTAATTGACATAATGCTTACCCTAACCATTAAAAATGAATGTCTAACCCTAAACCTAAATGTAACCCTGACAATAAAACCACATTTTGAGTCTCAAAAATGCCTTCAAATTCGTGGAGACGGGCACTTTGTCCCCATAAGTCACTGTTGGCCCCCACAAGTATAGTGGCATGCCAATTTTCTGTCATCACAAAGACACGCATGCACTGGCTACTTTATTAGGTACATCTCTTAAACTGCTTGTTAAAGCAAATATCTAATCAGCCAATCACATGGCAGCAGATCAATGCATGTAGACATGGTCAAGATGAATGCTGAAGTTGAAACAGAATGGGGAAGAAAAGTGACTTAGGTGACTTTTAATGTGACATGGCTATTGATCCCAGATGTGCTGGTTTGAGTATTTCACAAATAACTGATCTACTGGGATTTTCCCCAACAACCATTTGAGAATTTGCAGAGAATTGACTAAGAGAAAATATCCAGTGAGTGGCAGTTCTCTGGGCTTAAATGTCTTTGTCAGCAGTCAGAGCACACCAAACCAAAGCATGCAGAAGAGCATCTCTGTATGAACAACACATCAAACCTTGAAGCAGATGGGTCGCATGAAGACCGCATGAAGTGCCACTGCTGTCAGCTAAGAAAAAGAGCTTACTAGAATTCAACAAGAGAAGATTAAACAATGCCTGCTCGATTTCAAACCCCACGGTCCATCTGGGTATTTGTGTTAGCAGATCTCAATAAGGTTGATCCCCTTTGAGATGTGGTGGAACAGGAGATTCACATCATGGATGTGCAGCCAACAAATCTGCAGCAGTTGTCATGACAATATGTAGCAAAATCTGATGACTGTTTCCAGCATCTTGTTGAATCTGCCATGAAGAATTAAAGCAGTACTGAAAGCTACTAATAATTAAAAAGGGGGTCAAACCTGATATTAACAAGGTGTACCTAATAAGGTGACCAATGAGTTAAAGACAACAAACACGGCCAGTAAGATATCATCTACTGGTTTTGGACTTGACACTTGCATGTTTCTTTTGGAGCTTGAAGTGTCCATATTTAGTACTACTGTATTTTCTCAGGCAATGCTAGCATGTGCACCCAGAAACTACATGGGTGCACTGCACAGACGCATGTAAACTTAAAATCGATTACATCTTTGTACTAAATGTTTGCTAGCAATAAAATCAAAAATCACCAAACACAAATTTGCTTCAAGTTTATTTACTAATTTTAACTCGCATCCTTATAAAAACTAAAATGTCCCCCTGTCAAAAAGTTGAGTGAACCCTTAGCCCAGGCTGTACCTCACAGCAAACCATATGACTGATCGAAAAACAGTCAGGAGATCCAGTTCAGTCACTCAAATTAGCGGAAATGAGGCCAAGTGGAAAGGAACGGGTTACCTGTGTCGGTACACCTGCCAAGCAAAGCAACCAAACTCTTACCTTTAGGTCTTATCAGCATTGAAACTGTTTAGTTATAGCAAAGATTCACCCCCACTGGAATTGCTTTGAAGGGGGAAACAATGAGGACAAAACCCATTTTTGCATCAGGATGTGTTACTGCTGTTGAGCATTTTAACATGGGAGTCTGTGACGACTGACTCACTGCTGGAGCCAGCCTCAATTGGTCATTACTGAGGTTCCTGCTTGGTTGCAAATTAAATCAGACTCTATATAAGCCTACAGCAAACAAACTATCTCAGTTAACATGTTCCTAATAAGTTTATGGCCTAAATCGCTGGTTTCAAGTTTTCTGCAACACTGCATGTTCTTTGAATTGTAGATTATGCCCCCATTTAAAGTGAAACAGACGATGCAGCTGAGTATGCACAAAACATAAATTGATAATAATAAAAACATTTTAAATCGAAGTATGAAACTGAATATATTGTATTTATCATTTAATGTAGTCATCTTGACTATAATCCTTTTATGCACCAGCCTGTGAATTTCTATGACATTCACAAAGTTTTATCAGTCTTATACAACACATCACTTTTAAATAAATAAAGATGGAGTTTGCATCAGTCAGTGAGAATTTGATCATCTCCAAGCACAGACCTCCATCACTTCTATAAATTGAAGTGGTTTTGCTCTCCCAGGAGCTTCGTGGTAGAGGATGTTTATCTGCAAAGTCCTGCGTGATGATGCTTGATGTCGTCTACGTTACTCACGCACGTCCTTGTGACTGCTTCCTCAGTGCTTGCAGCTTTTCTCGATGAGTGGCTTTAACTTCTAAGGCTGCATCTTCATCGAGGGACTGTCGAACGCAGCTCTTAAGGTGGCTGATGCCAAACCCGGTGATTGCAGAAACGGGAACCACGTGTCTGAAGGTCAAATAGTTCTGTGGTATCATATCTTCAGGGAGCAGATCAGAGAACTCTGTACAGGGGAAAGAAAAGGAACAGAAATACTCTTAAAACCAATTTTTCCTCCCAACAAACTGCAAAAATATGCTCACATAAAGGAAGTTCAGATGCACAAAAAACGAAAAAGTCATCATGCCGCTTGTGTCGATCTCAGACAGAGCCAGAGAAATGTTTGGAACAGACTAGGACGCCTGTGAACCCTGGAAGTAGAAATTCGTCTTCAGTCTTTTCTCCTAAATGACTTTTCTACTCATTAGTGCTAATTCTAGTCTAACCTTCTGGGTTTTGTAGTTGCTCCTTCAGCTCTGCTAGCTTGTCCTCAGCATCAGGCAGGTCCATCTTATTCACCACCAGTAATGCAGGCTTTGACAAAAGCTCCTCTTTATACAACTCCAATTCCTTTAGGCAGCAGTCAGAAAGCAGAGGAGAACGAGGGACAAAAAAAATAAATAAAAGGAGCGAAGATTGAGTCAGGAGATCAGAATGAATATCTAAAAACTAGTCATCAGCCTTTGCAGCTTCAGGCTCACCTTGGTTAGAAGCTGCACAGCTTCGAAGGCTGACCTAAACGGTGTTTTACTTGCCAGCTGAAAACCACAAACATCGACCTGCATTCAGACAAAATGCAAAATTGTCATCAGAAGCAATTTTCACCTGGTTACACCGAAAGCAAAAACAGTTTGTGTTAGTTACGCACCACAAATAACAGCTGCTTGGTCCTCTCCACGTGTTTCAGAAATTTGTGGCCCATGCCTTTGTTCATGTGAGCCCCCTCAATCAAGCCAGGGAGATCAGCAACAGAAATCTACACCCGCCCCCCCAAAAAACAGAGCAAACAATCAAGTAAGCCAAGTAAAAAGAAAAAAGAAATGTTTTCGCAGACAGTTACAGCACAAGGCAACACGTGGAATTCTCGTACCTGCTTATAATCGTCATATATCAGTTTGCCAATCTCTGGTTTCAAGGTTGTGACTGTGAAACGGCAGAAAAATATTAAAGTTTAATGAAACACAGAATTATTTCTTCTTTCAAAGCATATTTTGAGAATTTAAAAAAGACACGTTTTCTTTTTCTATATGCGTGTGGTTATCTTCTCACAAGCATAGCTGGCAATCTGAGGCGTGGCGTTAGACAAGGCTGTCAGCAGAGAGGACTTTCCTGCATTCGGGAACCTGGTGGTGATTTAACAGAACAAAATCAGATGTTCCCCTTTGCTAATCTGAACCTCAGCAGAATTCAGTTAGTGTGGTTTGTTCCCCCTCTATTCTCACCCCACAAGGCCCATGTCTGCTATAAGCTTGAGGTCCAGTCTGATGTGTTTAGCCTCGCCTTTACTGGGCTGAAACGCAGAGTACAGCGAGCCTCCTGATCCTCCTTTTGCCACCATCACACGATCGCCCTCCACATTCAAGTCACCTTGTAAGAAGAATGGTAGAGGAAATAAGAAGCTTCACTGCAAAAATCAGGTAGCTACTGCACTGGCAGTTCTTTTTCTGTTAGAAAAAACAAGATTCACATGACTGACTGTGAAAGATTTGACGTACCGAGTGTTCTGCTTTCATCAGTGGTGACGGTGATACCGACAGGAGCAAGGATCTCCTTGTCTGCCCCTCTTTCTCCTTTCAGAGCTCGAACGCTGTTGATAAAAGAGATTCAAACAGCTCTCACCCTCTCGTGCTTACAGGACTATTTCAAAACCTCTATGAAGGTCTGAAAAATAGACATTTTTTAATGATCGACAGAATTTAAAATAAAAATTGTATTTCTACCCGCTGTTGGCTCCTGCGTCCGCTACAAAACGTTTTTGTGGGAACTTGTCCTTTATCCTTTTTAAGGTCATGTTCTTCGTCGCCACCACCCAAACATCTCCCCCTTTCCCTCCTTGTCCTCCAAGGCGGGGTAAACCCATCCCTCCACTGCCCCCACGGACGTACAGCCGCAGATTGTCAACAAAGTTTCCATACTGCAAAGAGTCAAAGACACAGACTGGTATTAAGAAATGGAAGAACACCAGAGACCCTAACAGGCAACTTCAAGTGATTGAATCTTTCAAAAGTTTTACTGACATCATTTACCAGGGTGAGACCTACATATCTCACAAGAATAATGAAATCTGACAGCAGCTTGAGCATCCTTCCTATTTTCTTCAGTCCACTCAAGCTAAACAGTAACTCATATATATTTTATATACGAGTTTAAATATACAAATATGTGCCTATGTATAGTCTATAGGGGCTTTATTGTTGTTTTATTGTTTACTTGATGTACTTTATTTGTGTGTATGTACTTTATTTTGGTAACTGTTCTGGGTTGACAGGTGTATTGATCAGTGGAGCATTGATGAGCAACTAGTGTGCTCAAAAATCCTCCAGGATGGCACGTTCATATATGTGCAGCCACAAAAAAGGTTAGCCAAGCCTCCCAGCACAATATCAGGAGTGTGGATGAGACAGCAGGAAATTGATATTTACTCAAGGAGAGCTGGACAGGGCATCATCTCAACAGCAGGACTGGTGTCTGCCCCTCTGTGTGAGGAGGAGAGCTGGCAGAGCCCTACAAACAATCTCCAGCAGGCTGCTCATGTGCAATAGCTATAGAGATAGTTGGTGTATCATCTAACATACCACATGAGAGACAAACACGATTACTGCTTGGTGTATTTAGCGTTGACAGTTAGCTTTCCAGCTAATGTCAAAAACCGTATAATATCCCCCGTTAAATATGTGACATTCACAGTACAAATCTTCTATAGCACTCACCTTCCGTAAGCAGATCCTAGTGATGTGAACCATCTTCAGTGGCACTTATTGCCACTCTTAAGAAGTATTTTCGCCAAAGCTAACTGCTAGCATACGTACATGTGTTTGGATCGGGGACAGGAAGTAGTGGTTCTTTTCTCTCCGCTTATTGGATGATGAAGCGGGGAGGCGGGGCTCCCATTCTCACTAACTGTGAATCAACTTCACCTTAACCAGGGATGTGTCAAATGGACGTTTCCTTTATCTTAAGAGCAGAGGGAGAATCAGCGGTTTTATAAGTGATTATGCAAGCTGTTAAAAGAAATTAAAAAAGCCAAATTGTTTGTATATATTTTTAACAAAAGGATAAAATCTATTCTTCCAACATTTTTTTTTTTTTTGCCTTTGCCACATACTGGTTCAGAATGAGCTAGGTCAACAAATACTAGTACAAAAAACTGATGAGGAATGACTTATTGATTTGTATGAATTTATTTTTAAGCCTGTTTTATGAGTGCTTTTTTTTATCTGCTGAGGACATATATAAACTTTTAAGGATTATTTATTAATATGCTATATCCCTATAAAGGTAGTAAAGGTGTACTCAATTTTTCACACACTGCTTTCTGCATTTTTTAAATTAAATAATAACACTGTTTCACGTCTTGGTGTTGATCTGAGGTTGTATTTGTCTAATTTTAGGACCTGCTAAGAATCAGATTTATTTTAAAATGTCCTGATACATTAAACATTAAGGAATGTAAGAGGGTGTACTTTGTTTTTCACAAGATTGTGTAATGTCTCTATGTGCTTTGGTCCTAGACAGTTTTCTCTTGAAAAAGAGATCTGAGACTCACTGAGACAACCTATTTAAATAAAAGTTTAATAGTGATAACAGTAAAAATAATAATATCGTTACAATAATAAAATAAATGTAGTTTTTCATCTAGAGTAACTGAAAATAGGTGTGTCACAACCTAAAATGCACACAGGCTGTATTGTCCAGAAATCTGGCAACTATGACCTACAGCACTGAATATTACCTTTAAAACTTCAAGAAAATGCAAGTTTCTAACCAAAATCGTCCCATTCTCAATAAAAAAAATTCAAATTGTAAAAGCCAGATTTGATATTTAAGTCCTTAAATAATAAAGGCAGACCATAATATGCAGCTGTAGCAGGGATCACTGTCTGTCCTACATTTGAGCAGTGCACGTCTTATAAATAAAACTGTTCTCTCAGGTAAGCCCACCTAGCGGGCAGCAGTGTCGGCGGAGCTGCGAGGATGCTGAGAGAGATGCTCTGATCTTCCAGCTCTCCCCCGTGAGCGCGCTCGCGCGCGGCGGTGCAGAGATGCGCATGTGACGACGAAAACGAAGACGCAGTTTCTCTCTTTCACACTCTGCCACCAAGGCACACAGAAGATCTCCCCCCTCAGTGGACATTTGCACATCGATCAGATCTGCATACACCAGGTCTGCTCGGATTTAACCTCGCGGAGGTAAGGCTGTGTGTGTGCGTGCCTGTTCGTGTGTGTGTGTGTGTGTGTGTGTGTGTGTGTGTGTGTGTGTGTGTGTGTGTGTGTGTGTGTGTGTGATGACGAAAGAGAGGTTGGCTTATTATCTCTCACAAGACCCCAGACAGCTGGGTAGGTCCTCCCACCGGTGTCTGGCTATTTATACGATTTGAAACGCTGCCGTGGGTCGTGATAACTGGACGAGACCGGGAGATACTGACACACATCACAGCTCGGTAAGAGATCCTGTTACTGAGTGATGCGGATGGCCGCATGTGTGTGTTTGACCTAAATTATGCAATGATGGTGTAATAGCGGCTGTAGCATGTGCTCGTTGAGATTCAGTGGACGCAGGCTTCCCGGAGTCAGCGGTGTAGTGGAAGATATAAGGCTGCTGGTCCATGAGGATGGTGTTTGGGATCGGGTACCAGACTGCTGCATCATTCTTTCCACCCTTTAGCGCGTGCTGCAGCATCATCCCCGGATACCGTGTATAACCAGCCCGGCCCTGTTTTGAATTTAATCTAATTTTCTTAAGTGAGATGCACACTGGTCCGTGCAAAATGATCTCAAGTTGCAAAGAGGAGGGTGTAGTTAAACCTGCCGTGAGACGTAGTGTACACATAAGGGTTTATACACACTAATATTTCTTAGCATGCTTTGCATTTCATTCCTGTGAAGCTGTAAAGGCTTAACACAAAGTTTCAGTTGTTTGTGGTAGGTAGCTAACAGTACATCGTGCACCATGTTCTAGAAAAGTATGGTGCGTCCTACACGCTGGCAAACGCGCACATGTAGGCGCGTACACGGGCTGGAAGAGAGTAAAACAAACCCCAAAAGGATGAAGCGCACTAACACCTGGGGCGTATTATTATTATCGTCACGTTTAAACTATGGATGTTGGTCTGTTGTGTGTTAAGGACTTGTGCTGTCGAGGTTTCACTGAACTTAAAACGGCGTTTTTGGATTATCCGAACTGGGTTTTTTTGTTTGTTTGTTTGTTTTTGCGCACTGAATGACATTATGTCTGATCACAAAGATACAGTAAATGCAGCCCACAGATCTAGCTCCATGATTTGCTCATGATGCATCATGAGCTGCTGTGGCATCATGTAGAAATGATAGAGCACAGGTGCTCTGTGAGCCCTTGGAAGTGGCTTTTTACATTTTTTTGTCCAGTTTTATTTGTTATCTGTTGATAAAATCAAACATAAATCCACTGTGGGATAACATAAGCACTGGTTTGTGCGTGAAATTTCAAACAAAAGAAAACAACTGCACACACGGGTGTTTTTGTTTTGTCAGATCAACCAGAGGCCTGAACAGTATCAGTCTGCCAACTGGGGGCATGGATACGGTATGCAATGTGTGGAATCCCATTGCTTTTATTGAAGAGGGTAAATAAGCCGACAACCAAAGACAACTGGTTGGTCTACAGACACAGGTCAGACAGGGGGGAGGGAGAGAGGGGGAGACTGGACGTGAGTCAGATTGTATGGGCGGCGGGGAGTTTTAAGGGACATGTGCCAGACTTTTGGGATGTACAAAGGCGGTGTGGGCACTGTTTTGGTTGGTATGAAAGTGGGGCAAGTGGGCACTGGTTTGCTGTAGCCGTTGGGTAATGTTTTGGCGGGAGTGAGCGTGAGTGTGTATATTGGGGTGGAGGTGGGGGGGCTATGAGAGGAGCGGGTGTTCTGATGATTTGATCTGTCAGCATGCCAGGACCACATTCTCATCCTGCTGCCATTGAAAGGGGCGGTAAAGACATAAACAGGCCCAGTGGGATTAGGGCCCACTCGGAGGAGTGATCAGGGGGGATTTGCTGCCCGGCGGGCACACAATGGCACTGTCGCGTAACACACAAACACACAGTACACATGCTCAACGGCTACATTTCACAACAGACCCAGGCCTACATAAATCTGATTAGAAGTCCCTTTTGTCTGGAAAGCAGTACCGGGGTTAACAGAGGCTAGCTCTGCCCCGGGCCATGTGCGGTAGGACGTGGGGTTTGTGGACACGGCGGGACGGCAATGAGAAAAACTGGGGGCATGCTGTGTTGTGGCGGGGTGTTTCCACGTGTGTGAAGCCCCAGACAGACAGGGAGGGCCATAGCTGTGCGTGAAAGCACAATAACAGGATGAATAAAGCCCCCCCCCCCCTCCCCCAGTGTGTGTTTCTGAGTCAGCTGATGATGGTCGACGGAGACAGGATCTAAGCTAACATAAGACAACAACACCTCTGACAGACAAAAAGACAGTAAGCTGGTTTGAACCTGTTCAAATAATTTGACCCAGAAACATGGAAACAGTGGGACAAAGAACAAATGAGGCTCTGCTTTTAGTTCACTACTGAATGGACGCAGCTACAGAAATTTCTAGAACTTTCTTCACATTTCTGTTATTCCTGTCCTCCTCAGTGCCGGCTCTGGCCCAGGCTGCAGCCATGCCTCTCCTGGAAGAGACCACTCTGCCACAAGAGCACCCACCCACCGTCCCTGTGGTCATCATAGGTAAACTTTTTGCCTGACCTTTCACTGGTTTAACATAACTAATACATCCTTCAATCCTGCACACATTTTAAAGCACAAATCAATAGTTGGGAAAATCAGGACAAGATGCTCTTCACAGAAGACAGAAAAGAGAATAGGGAGGTCCTGTGTGAGGATCATTCCTTTTTTGTAAACGCAACAAGATGAAAAACTCAAGCAATATAGTTGTTTTTTGTATGATAAGTATTGCTGGAGCTTTAACCTCTTCACATGTACTTTGAACCACTGAGTAGGCACAATAAGAAAGGTTTTGTGGCCAGTTCATCTATTTCTGTGTCATGTGCACCTTCTTCCATAAACATCTAGATGTTCATTGCAGGTTTGAAAACTGCTTAAAAAGCACACATTTCAACCTAACATGTATTATATATCACCTTGTGCCTCTTTGCAATGCTATCCTGTAATTTCCCAAATGTGGATTTATGTTTAGGCAACGGGCCATCGGGTATTTGTTTGTCCTACCTGCTGAGTGGATACAAGCCGTACTTAGACCCAGCAACTGTCCACCCAAACCCAATATTATACAGGAAACTACAGGACACCAAGCATCTACCCATTACCGAACAGGTAAAAAAACAAAGCAACTACCAATCCTTGCTTATTTAAAAATGGCCAAAGTCAGTCTGGTACCTCATAGGCATGACTTTCCTCATTTATATATATATATATATTTTTTTACAGGATCTGGAATATCTGAGTGAAGGTCTTGAGGGGAGGTCAAGTAATCCGGTGGCTGTGCTTTTCGACACACTCCTGCATCCTAATGCTGACTTTGGCTACAAATTCCCTTCTGTCCTTCAGTGGAGGAGGGACAAGCAGCAACACATCCCACATCTGGTTCTGGGCAGGGGAACACCTGGGGGTGCTTGGCATGTAAGTAACAAACTTTGATCTTGATTTAAAGTCAGCCATTTTGTTTTCACCTGTCTAATCTATGGCGTTCCCTCTCTCATCGCTTCAGGCAATGGAAGGCTCCATGCTGACTATTAGTCTTGGCATCTGGATGGAGCTCCCCGGGGTCAACTACAAAGACTTGACCAACGGGAAACGCAGGTAATGACAGAGGAGAAGGTTTACAGCAACGATATGGCTCAAGCTTCAGTTCGGTTCTGTACTATTGCTCCTCTTTGTCTCTGTTGTTGCTCTAGGGATGTAACCAGTGACAGAGCCACACCAGAGGAGATCTCATCCTATTACTGTAACTATGTAAAGCTAAAGGGTCTTCAAAAGAACTTTGTTGACAACACCTACGTGACCTCCATCCAGAAACTCTACCGGGGGCATGATGGAAAAGGTCTTGAAAACGGTCACACTCATCAAGGAGATGGAGGGGTGGGAGATGGAGTGAATGAGAGCTTTGAGGGAAATGGAAAAGTGTGCGTAATGAGTGGAGGAGGGGGGGCTCTCTGGGAAGTAAGGGGATACCAGCAGGTGCAGAATGACACTCACGTCCCTTTCTGCCTGTTTGCTGAAAATGTAGTCCTGGCCACCGGTGCTTCCGACTCACCAGTTCGACTGGGTGTAGAGGGGGAGGATCTGCCTTTTGTGTTCCACAGTATCTCAGACCTAGGCTTGGCAGTTAGCCAGAGGAAACTGGATAAGAACTCCGATCCCGTTCTAATCGTGGGTGCTGGTTTAAGCGCTGCCGATGCAGTTCTGTGTGCTTGCAACAGCAACATTCGAGTGTTGCATGTTTTTCGCAAGAGAATCGACGACTCAGACCTCATCTTTAAGCAGCTTCCCAAGACACTGTACCCAGAGTACCACAAAGTCTACAACATGATGTGCTCTCAGGCTTACACAAACGTGGCTCCCTCTTCTGTTTCTAACAGACCCCAGGCAGTTAGTATTGCCTCTTCAGTATGTGCCAAGATGTGCCCAAAGCCTCAGCTTGCTGCGGGTAATGTGGCTGGTAACGCTAGTATTAACCTGTTTCCTGACTACACCAGTTTCCCCGAACACTGTGTGGTGTCCTTCCAGTCTGACATGAAGTGTTTGCTGCAGGGAAACAACTCCCTCAAGGCATTCAAGATCTCCATGGTCCTGGTTCTGATTGGGACCAACCCAGACTTATTTTTCTTGAAGGGGCAAGGCCAGTACCTGGGTCAGGATCCAACAAGACCCATCTCCTGCAAGCAAAATCCAATAGATATCGACCCCTACACTTTCGAGTGCACCAAGGAGCCAGGTCTGTTTGCCATGGGCCCACTGGTGGGAGACAACTTTGTTCGCTTTTTGAAGGGTGGCGCGTTAGGCATCGCCTCCTGTCTGCTGAAGAGACTCAAGAAGAAAGGGAAGATCATCAGCAACGGAGGAAACAACATAATGTGAAAACACGATGAGGAAAAGAGTTTGACACGTTGATCTTAGGGCACACATTTCAAACCCTTTTACCATGATATAAAAGGTGAGGAGAAACTTTTAATATATTTTCTTCATTAATGCAGTGTTTTCTCATCAAAGCTAAAGCATTTTTACAACTTTTTAAGACCAAAAAAGACAATGGTTGTACTTTAATTTGTTTCTAACGAAACAAAAGACAACTTTCAAGAGTCTTTTCTGACTTCATGTGAAGTCCCCATATGTCCAAGCTACTGTGTGCCAACGTTTTCTAGTCAGTCTGTAACCTCATAACTGAACAGGACCTTACACTCATCAGGGTTATTTATTCATTCACCATGTGTCTTCAATTCATCTACTAACAATGCTTAACTCGATGTTGTATCATGCTTTAAATCTTTTTTAGCTTAGCTTGTAGGGAAAACTAAAAAATAAAGGACACTTGTTAATTCCCATCCAACTTACTGATGTAAGTGATGGTTTTGTGGTCCGACTTACAAAACCTACAAACTGGAATTCAGCCACAAGTAGTGTTTGTTCTATGACACGCTGTAACCCAACAGTTTCATGGCTACAGTCACACTAAGGAAAATAGAAATGTATTGCAACTATCTGCAATGAACTTGCAATTGTGTTGCCTTTGAGATGGTTGCTTTGAAAATGGGGACCAGGTCTGCAACTACTCGCAATCAGCTGGTGTGTTCAAAGCAACTTTGTGAGTGACCGAGCCAATCTGGGATCAGTTTGGGTCAAGAAGGAAATCATGCGCAATTTGTTTGTGATAATACAGAGATAAACTGTGAAAAATCAGTGAAAGTCTCAAATCTGTTGCCACTAAAATATTTATTCTCATTCTGGATGGTGGTGCCATCCAGAATGAGAATCTGTTGGGGCTTTGGAGGTGTCGGCATCATATCAGGGCTCTCCAAATTATCCAATGCAGGGTGTGAAATATGGGGGGAAAAAACTGAGGGGAATGTTTTTGGGGTTTGTTCAATGAAAAATAATCCAGGAACCACCTATTTAATCTGAACCCTGTCAGAGTATTTATTATTTATTATACCTGTCAATGTAATTTAGTGAATTCAGAACTTAAAACACCACATGGCAACCTGCGCAGCCACCTTGCTAGAAGTTTAGTATGTTCAACGCTCAGCCTCTGGGCCTCCACTTGGTTGCTGACAGAAAAATAATTAAACCCAATCACCAGTGACCACAGATCTTTCCTTGTTGTAATGAGGTTGCCATCATATTTTTACTCTAGTGTGACTGAGGCTTCAGAAGTCCTAATGTTCCTGATTGTTGAGCCTGCTACGGGAGTTTCTGCTTTTAGCTGCTATTGCAGGTAGTTGGAGCTATAGTCTGATAAATTTGACCTGTTGCTTCAGTTATACTGCTTCTCCAAGGTTTTCTATGCAAATAATTTAAAGTAGATCTGAATGTATTCTTGCACATCCACTGCTAATTTTACTGTTTGGACTCAAATATCATGGAAAAACTTAGGTTTATTAAAAGCTCATTCTGGTGTTTCACATTTTTCTCCTTTTTAAGTCTTGTCAAAGTCAGTGTGTGAAACACCTCAGCCAAAAACTAACGTTTTTATTTTTGTTTAGATGCACGCTTCCTATCTTTACTCAGAGAATTATTTAAGAAAACATTCACTGAATAGGAAAAAAAAATAAGAAACACCAATATGAGTCTTTAACTTTACCCTTGAAAATAAATGGCAATTATATATTATTAATTCAAATCTCGCTAAAAGAGTAATGAGTCTCGCCTTGATAATGTATTTATTCAAATACCAGAATTACAATACTTACTGCACTTTTAAAAAATAAATCTGGGCAGAATAAACACTAGCTTACCCTAATCTAAACCCATATGGAGCTAAAGAGCTTTAAAACAGCAGAATACACACTTTTACAGTTATACCATCCAGTATTTCTTATTTAAAAATTTAATCCATTTGCATTTATGCAATTTGATGATGGTGTTTTAAAGGGCTAAAAAGCCCACTACATAATCTCATATCAGGATTTAATACTGAGCTATCATTATATTAATTTAATAGATTTTTACTAATGGTGTGAAACATGATCCACCAAACAGGTCAAATATTCACTGCCGTTTTCCTAAATTGTATTGACATGTAGAGCTATACTGCTAAAAGCTCTACTTTTATACATGTCCACATGGTACAATCAAACAGATGCACATATTTCAATTTTAATTTATACAGCGCCAAATTACGACAAAAGTCACCTCAAGGCTTTATATTGTAAGGTAGACCCTACAATAGAGAAAAACCCAAGAACCATATGACCCCCTATGAGCAAGCACTTTGGCGACAGTGGGAAGGAAAAACTCCCTTTTAACAGGAAGAAACCAGCAGAACCAGGCTCAGGGAGGGGGGGCCATCTGCCGTGACCAGTTGGGGTGGGCTCATAAGCAACAACAACAACAAAATAAAGATCTCTCCTTCAAGATCCTCTTCTTGCACATCTCCAGGGCGCTGTTTTTAAATATTTTCTTGAGAGTCCAAAGTCTGTGATTTCACGAAGCTTCAAAATCTCTGTTTAAACCAACTTTACTCATGTCTGAGTACAATCCTGCAGATGTCACTGTAGAGTCCATAGTTTCCAAGCTCAGAAGTAGAGCATCAGGTGAGGAGTGAGACCCGAGCCATGCAAACCCGAACCCCAAGTTTTTGTTAGAAAGAAGAAGATTATTTACAAAAACTACTAAAAATTATTTATTAACAAAATTGACACCGCTACAAAGCGACCTAAAAATAACGTCAAACTGACAGCAGCCCAGCGGTGCACAGGAAGTTAACCTTGAAGGGGGATATAGACCAAATTTAAGTCAAGCAAGCATTTTGATTTTTACAAGCGCAGTCCTAGAACTTTTTGATTGCACCTCATGTCTGCCCATTTCATTACACTATCACAGTAAACAGCCATGACTGTTTTGTTAAGTGCCAAATAAGAGAAAGGTTATTAAAAAGTGACCATAGCAATCAATTTTTAATTCCTGTTTTTAATTTAATCCCTGTCTGAATAATGTGCATGAATAATTTTTTTTTGCCGCTCACGCACAGCTCATGCTTTCTTTACTGTGATGTGATGTGCCCCCCTTCAGTACAAAATAAGTCAGTGTCGGGGGCAATGCATTACTAAATAAGATGTAACGTAGTCATATTACTTTTTCCACTAACAGAATAGCTTAAAGCAGTACTGTTTTGACACTCATATAACAGTTAACTAGTGAAAATGTTGATACTTGTGTTCCACCTGAGTTATACCCTTGAACTATTTTCATGTACTTGGACTACTGTTTTGATATAAATATTAAATATATGCATGCAGGCATGAACTTTTGCCTAGCAGCAGCTGCTGAGCTAACAGACAGTAAAGCTACGAGGACAGATGCGAGAAGAGTGAATTTAAGGACGACACAGGGGGCTGAATGACTCAAAAATGGAGATTACTGTCTTTACTTAAAGAGAAAAATATGAGGCTGTTACATCAAGGTAAGACACACCTGATCATAGCTTCTAAAGCAACAAGATTATTTATATTTTCTGTTCAGACTTGTACAGATTTCAAAAGGTAACTTAGGAATCAAAAACTTAAGCTATGTAACCTTATTATTTCAAATTGTGTTTGAAGGCAGTCTCCTGACTACTTTTGCCACACTGTAGCCCACTACAAAAAAAAAAAAAAACTTCTGTTATTGCACAATTCATGCTGAATGCCAAATTAACCCTTAACTTATAAGCCACACTATCTGTGATTATGTGGGGGCAGGTAGGATTTAGTTATCTGCACAGAAAGGCCAACAAATGCTTGGCACGAGGACTCTTTATCTGAACAGTCTCATATCTGGTAAAGTGCCTGCGAGGTCGGCTGTCTAGAGATCGCTTAAGAAACGGTAACACTTGAATCCCTCTGGAGTTTCTACTGTAGTTCTGCTAAAACCAGGGAACACATTGGGTCTTAAACTTCAAAGTGAAGGAAAAGCTGCTTTCAGCATGTAGAGTTTTGAAGCTCTCTTGTACAACTGAAGCATTTTTAATGTTTTGTATGCCATGTTTTTTATTATTGACAAATAAAAACTGGAAAAAAAAACTCTGAACATGCGACTATTTTTTTGGTTACATTTCCTCTGTCAGTGGCTTAATTAGATGAGCTAAAAAAAAACAAAAAACAGAACAGGAACAGCAACCAAAACAATGACTTACAAATGAAATACAAACATAAAGAGATACATGAAGTTAGAGTCCTTCCACACAGGGCTGATACTTCCTGTACCTCTGAAATGAATCCCCTCTGGAGGATGTTGAAATGAAGGCATTTCATCTTCTCTTGCTTAGTTTGGTGGGGTTGTACCTAAAGACACACACACAAAAAGGACAATCTCAGTACGGGCTTTTAACATTCCTCATGCATCACTCCTCAATGTCCTAAGAGGCATTTTGAACAAACAATAAAAAACAGCCCAAATTAGCCCTGTAAAACGGGGACAATGTTTGAACAGCTCAAAGCAAACAAGCTCCCAATAAACCACGTCTGGAAACTTGGTTTAGACGTTGGAAAAAAAAAAAAAAGTACTGGACTGTTTTCTTAGCAGCAGAGTCTGTTCCCTGACTATGCATGACTGACTGAGCATGACTCAGTGATCAAACAACTCAGCCTTGACACACACACACACAAAATCAATCTCAGACGGTCTCTTTTCTGCTTAGTCAAAGAAAACACGCCAGCGCCGGCTTACATCACCCGTTACCCAGGCAACGGTGGTGACGAAACAATCTCTAGGTTCTGACTGGTTAAGCTGGAGCTGCTGAAGCCCCGTATCCATAATTCTCGGCTAATTATGTCCTGTGCTCCTGAGTGTAGCAGCTGAGGCTTCGTAGAACCTTTGGAGTATTTTTACCTCCCAGGCTGTCATGGATGAGAGCAAACAGCTCTTCTATGAGAGACAGAGATGTGAAGGTTTCACTTGAATGACAACGGGGTCAACAATTACTGGGAAAGGATTTGGAGCTTTTTGTAGGAAGTATTATCCAGTGTGAATCCATTTCACCTGCTTTGGTGCACATTAAAGTAACAAGAGGTGCACAGGAGAGGCAACAACAAGAAAACCTCTAAAAAGCAACATCCAGGCATCCTCCTGGCATCATTTGGACCACCAGTTTGGTCACAAACATGCACATGAGTAGCTCCCTGGAGTTGAGTTGTGCTTGACTATAGACTGAAACAGGACTCCTCGTGGATAGTAAGACACAACAAAGAACATAGTTTTCAAGGAAACTTTTGTCTTTCTAAGCAGATTTTAAAATGCATCACATGTTTTCTTGTGCCTTTACTGAAATTGTGTTTACTTGCTGTATCATTTGTTGGTTTGAAAATGCTTCTGAGGCAAGACAGCAGCACGAGCTAGTAAGCTGTTGGGAATTGCATTACCAAGCTTAGAAAGCATTTATAGGGACCATGGATGGAGTAAGGCAAATAACATTGTGAAGGATGTGAGGCATCCCCCCCACCCCTTTAAACTACTACGATCTGCACGGCCCTGGGGATGGGCGTCCAGGTACACACCGGCTCACTCCTGGTGGCTGTAGGGATGGGTACCGGTATCCGGTGCCATCATGGCACCGGTTCTGACATAAATGGTAGTAACCAGACCGTAAAGCAGTGCACATTTCGGTGCTTTTTTCCCCCTGAGATGTCATACACTTTGAATTCTAGCCAATCATTTTACCTTTCCAAGGATAATAGGCGGGCCCAGGTACGTACGTTCTTTTAGAGCAGAGCTACAGATTAAAAATGCCCAAGGCGAAGCGGTCAAAAGTCTGGCTGTACTTCACAGCAAAAGATGCAAACTCAGCAGCCTGCAACAAGTGCTTTAAGCTGATACTGTGATACTGTGCAAAGGAGGTAACACCTCGAATCTGATGAAACACCTGGCGACGCATAGCAGGGTTTTTTTTAAAGCCGAGAAATGCGCCGTATTTGACAGCTTGCTGCGAGACCTCACACCGAGCACATCTACTGCGGGTGGGTTGCCTGTTATCGGACCCGGAGTTAGCAACATCCCCCAAGAACCCGAAGAGGAGAGTCCTGGCCCCTAGCCCTGCCAGTGTAGCAGAAATGATGACGGATGATGACGGCAGCAGCAGCCGTTCTTCTCTGCGTGAGTAGCTTAATGTTGTTCGTGTGTAATTTATGTTGAGTAGGCTAACCACGTTATTACATTAATGCACGTAAGGTGAACTAGCAAACACCGTCGTAGTTACATGCGGCTGTCTTCTTGTTTGATGGCAGATACTCCCTTCACCCTGTCCAAAAAGGCTAAAATAACCAAAGAAAAAGAGGGAAACAGCTAAACATGCTTCCAGCCAAGAGTGATACCATATATGCCCTCTAGTTGCAGAAAAGGCTAACATGGTTATCTTTTTACAAAAAAAACAGCTAAACATGAGAGGTTTTTGGACAAAGTGTGTGTTCTCCATTCTTTAAGCACCGGTTCGAGTGGGTGGCTAGGTGGCTGCTTGTCGGGGCCTGGAGCCTGGGGCTCGCTCGGGCCCCTTCGGGGGTGGGGTGCCCTCGGCCTCTTGGCCTGGGGCTCGGTCACTCTGGCACAGCTGGCTGCCGGCGGAGCTCACGGGCACGTCACTGCAAACCCCCCCTGGCTTCTGCTCCACAGCTGCTGAGTGACCCCTCATCTGGGACTCTCCTCAGCTCTTTCCGGGATAGTGGCACGGTTGCCCCTCTGTTGGTCTTCCTTGGTCTCTTGTGCTCTGAGGGCCTCTGGATGTCTGGAGCCTTGATCTCCTCCATACCTGCTTCATGCCCAGGAGGACGGGGCTGTGGCTCCCCACACCCTCTAGCAGATCATTACATGAAGGAACCTTTTAAATACAAGCGCGCTCACGCTCACAGGTGTACACACGGGTGCTCACACACACAAACTACACCCTTTTTGGCTCCTACCTCAAAGCACACTGTGTGCTGTCGATGTTACGTGCTGCACAATAATATTTAATATTTACTGTTATATTCACATAGATCATCGCGATGATGTTGTTTATTATATTGCTCTCTTTTTCTTTGCTTGTTTTCTCTTTTTTCTTTCTCAACAGGTGATCCAGGTGATTGATATATATATTTTTTGTCTGTTTGTTTTGTTGGTTTTTGCTTTTTGCCCTTTATCACCGTCCCTCTTCCCTGCTCTTTTTCTTTCCCTCTCTCTTTCTCCCCTTTCTTTTCCCCAGTCAAGTCTGTCCCGTGTTCAGCAAATGAAAATAAAATAAACAATAAAAGGTGAATCAAATAGACCAATACAGCAAGGCTGGGATGGTCCATTTGGTAAAGTAAATCCGTTGGGCATCTTTCTTTGCCTTTAGACAACAATTCTGATGGCAAAAGAACCAAACGGGACAGGCAAAAAAAAAAAAAGTCAACACATTAGTGTTTGACTTGTTCCGAGTTTTACACGGGTTTCTCTTAGATCAGGTCCAAAGTTTGAGAACCCTGGTGAGCTGGCCTGTCCCTTTTGTTGTCAGACATCAGGTCACAAAAAACAAGCAAAGCTAACAATATATTAAATCTGTATGACAAACCGAAGAAGCGGCCAAAATAAAATTGTCAAAGCTGAACCGTGGCACAGAAGGCATAGATGTGTTTTAAGGACACTGTAAAGGAATAACAAGGTTACTTCATGTGGTCTCGTTACAGATTATTAGATCCCATTTCTCACCTAAAGAGATCATCTCCTATGGTCTCGTCCCTCCTGCTCTGTTGCTCCTCCTGAGACAGACAAAAATTCATTCAATTCAAAGTCATAAATCAAATAATAAACAAATAAGAGGGGCGACAGCACCTCAGCTGCATCTTTCAGCCATTCATCCAGATCAGAGTTCTTGCCCCGGTTGTGAACCAGCAGATCAGATCCTCCAATGATGTGATGAAAGCCCTCCGAGCCCGGCACACGACTCTGCGTCACAGACAAAAACAAAAAAACAAAAACACAGACGTGGTCTTTGTCGGGTCTTAAAGTCAAATTAGAACATCTGATAAACTCAGAAAAACATATCTTTAAAAATAAAGAAAATTTTATAAAAAAAAGATTAACTGATTATGCAAAAATACTTAAAACAATTAAAAATATTTTATTTTTAAACTTTCACTTCATATCTTGAAATGTGAGTTGTTGTTTTTTTTAACTTACCCAGGGGGTGACACGTATTGTTGGATGGAAAACTGAATTAACTGAATAATTTATTTAATGACTTATTTTACATTTGAAATGAGCCTCTGCTGTGTGTGTGTGTGTGTGTGTGTGTGTGTGTGTGTGTGTGTGTGTGTGTGTGTGTGTGTGTGTGTGTGTGTGTGTGTGTGTGTGTGTGTGTGAGTGAGTCATCACCGGCTGACCTTGCGGAAACATTTGAAGTTCTTTATGTGGCCATTGCCCTGCATCTGATTTTGCTTGGCTTTGGGAGGAGCTGCCACGGTGAGAGATTTAAACTCCACCAACAGCAGCTTCTTAGGAAGGTCTTCATCGATCTTTGACTCCTGCAACAACGCACTTCTGTCAGGCAGGCTTCTTTCTAAGACATTTATATGGTATCAAACAGCAGCTAAAACAGAAACACAGTGCTCAGGCTATATGCAGTATGAACCCTGAAAAGCTTAGGCTAAACTACCAACGCCTGGATGACAGACAGCTTCAAATAAAGGCCATGCATGCTCCAATGCGATTTCTAAAATGCTGTAATATACCGAGTATTGCAATAAGATATTTTTATGATTTATCACCTCTTTTCAACAGCAAATTATTTCCTAAAAGTTCAACTTTATCAATATCTGGTTTATTCAATAAGATAAAGTTATCTCACTTCAGCATCACTGTCACTAAAACCCGCCATATCAATCTGCTGTCTGATTTTTACTCATGTGACTGGACCACTAGTTAGCTCTGAATTATTATTGTCCAGCTAAGTGTTGGGCATTTTTCAGTTTCAAGCCTCGATATTTGTTGGCCCTGCATCGATACAATATCACCACGCTAAATATCACGATACTACATCGTATCAGGTTGTTTTTTTTACCCCACCCCTACCTGATGGGTCTTTGAGATTCATTAAATACACAGACTGTTAATATAGTCACATATATAAAGCTTAAAATATTTCTTCTACTAGAAATGAGCAAGAAAACTGAGCTTGGTCTTCAGGAGGAAAAGAGAACAACTCACTTGGACTTCCTGTTTGATCACAACTGGTTTCAGAGGGCTTTTAATCTCTTCTTTAGGCTGAGGAATATCTGCATTGAGTAGTTCTAAATCCTAAAAAAAGAAGGTGGAAACTGAGAAATAATCATTCTCAAACATAGCTGGGTTATAGTTGGGTATACTGATGTAGTTTCAGCTTCAGTTGTCTGCAGACTGAATTACAGACAGTAAATCATCTTTCCTCACCTCAATGAAGGACACATCATCTTCTTCAAAAGGAATCACATCTTTACTCGTACTGGCTGATGACATTTCTTCTAGTTTACTCAACCCACGATTAGCTGTTGTGCAGTCAGCTGGGTCAGCTGGCTCTGTCTTAATACGGACAGCGTGCTGTTCAGATCGCTGGCTGTTCTTCTGCAAACTCGATTCTTTCTCCAAACCTGCCTGTGGCCTTTGATTGGTTATCCCATTTTTCTCTAGGTGGACCCGTTGCCTCTTGCTCGAAGACTCCGCAGTATTTAAAACTTGTTTCTGTTTAGCTGAACTGTGCTCAGGTTTTGCTTGCTGGCCTTGATTAATTGAGGGTTGCTCATCAAAGCAGTCCATATCTTCAGACATAATGGACTCCAGTTCCTCCATCTGTATCACATCTTCCATCTCCTTCCTCTTTCTACTCTGTGGTTCCTCTGAGCGAGCCTCTGACCGAGCCTCTGACAGTCCTGCGAACAAATCAGCTGCTGACCCGAGTGGAGTCTGGGACACAGTAGCAGGGCCTCTGTGTGTAAGTGGGGGGATTTCTTCAGACATGGCCGGGGTGTGTGGTGCCCGAGCAGTGACGGATGATGCTAGTGCAGGTCGCTTTGGCTCTGACGTGACAGCCGAGGGCTCGTCCTCCAAATGCCTGGATGAGAGGATAAAATAGAGAGAGATGGGCAGAAATAGATAATGTTTTTTTCTTTAATATATATATATATATGAAAAATATTCATTTCATGTGGTACTACTTCCTCTTTATTTCAGTATAACAGAGATTAGTTTGCAAAGATCTGAAGTGTCATAATTTGAGGTCCCATGAGAGAAAACAGTCACACATTTGTCTTCAAAACTTAAAAAAAAAAATCTAAACAGTGTGATTTCCTGCTGTGGGTTTTCTTTTTCAATCCTAAACACAGATTTACCTTTTCTTGCTGGCTGGCTGAAAGAAAGTGGTCAGAGTCGACTGTTTCTGTGGAGAAGCTTGTGAAGAGATTTTTGGTTTCTGAGGAGACTTCTTCGGAGGGAAAGTCTTGGTGCCACTGTTAGTCTTAGGAGTTGATGGCTGTGGTCTGATGTCAAAACTGTCTTCACCTGAAACAGAAAAACACTCATTTTTAAAAATAAAGATATTAGCAGAACAGGTATTAGGCTGGAACATGCATAGCTGTTGACAAGGTAGATGACTGACCTTGAGGTCAAGGGCGCCATGTTTTAAACTCGTCTGAGATTTTTAGTAATTTCAAAATCCTATATCGTGTTGTTCTCGAGTTATCGTATTCACGGCACCCACAACAAAACCCTATACCTGCATTTTTTATGGCCGAGGAGTAAAAATCCAGCACGGGTGCTGGATTAGTCCTCTGTTAAGCTCAGACAATGTAAGAAAACTATCAATCGCTGTATTTCTGATTCACTCATGCAGCTACCTGCTAGCTTGGATTCAGACTTCTTCTTCTGTGATTCTGCGTTTGCTGCAGTGGTGAGCGACGAGCTCATTGTTTCATCCACAATACACTGAGTGGTCGTTTTCTGAGCCACGAGGCTGATTACACGGAGCTGACTGGCATACTGGTGCGGCTTCTTCTCAGGCGTCTCCCCTACCGACGTCACCCCGGTGACCTCAGAAACCCGCATCCTGAAAACGCAAAAAAGTGAACTGAAACACCTCAGATGAAGAAGACGACTAAGGCAATGTTTTTGACGGGGACATCATGGTGTCTGTAAGTGCTTGTCTGAACCTCTGTGATGTCTCTGTGTTCGCTGCATACGCCGTGATGTTCTGCGATGCTGCAGGTAACACGGTCTCATCCACAGCTACGCTCTGTGACAGCGAGGCGCTTGGGATTCTGGGTGTCACTTTTGGTACAGAGTCTAAGACACAAAAAAGAAACAAAGCAATTCAAGGAAACGTATAAGAAAACAAATAAATATAGAAACTCTTGTGTGTGTTTTTTTTGTTTGGTCAGCCACCTGAGTCTGAGCTTGAGGGATTGCAGTATTTTTCACAGGAAGCATAGATGGCAGCCAGACCGATTTCAGACTCTGTGATGACTCGAAGGCCTTTTCTGTGCCAGTGTTAAAAGGAGAAAGATTCAGAAATAATTCAGTCAACACAAACAAATGATCAACACCCTGCAGAACAAAGGGAGTGTGAACCTTTCAACGATGCTCTTCACAGAGTTTGCCCACTCTGTTGCGGAGGGAGACAGCAGAGTTTGGGAGGCACCTGTTGTAAAATCGACCACACAGCTCTGCGGAGACTCCAGCAGGTCACGAGGCAGGCTGCCCTCCTCCAGCAGCTGACTCCTGCCACCTCCAAAACTCACTGCCACACGAAGGCGCTTCAGCTGGAAACAGCACAGAAGAGCCGCATATTAACACACATACACAAATAAACTACAGATAAACATAGAAACATCAGTTTAACAAGGATGCCCCTCATGCCAAACTCTTGAGTGAATATCTGCCCAGAGATTGCTTTTGGCTCCTTTGAATTTCACCTTCACTTCCTTTGCCTCCTCAGACAAAAGCTCTTTTTGCCTGGTGAAGTTTCCATAGTTATTTCAATTGTTCCAGCATCCAGCACTTCAGCTACCTGGGGAAAGTTACCCAGAGCTACAGAGAAAACAAAAGCACTGTTTTCTGCTTTCATTGTGCGCGCATGCCTTCAGTTTCCTGTGAGATTTCATCCCTGCTGCACAGCAAAGCAGATAAGCAGACAATCTAAATATGGACGGTGTCATATTTATTTACATTCTAATGATAATTTGAAGCCAAAAAGTTAGCTATGCAAAGCATGGATGCAATGTAGGTTGTATAAAGTTAACAAAAATATCACATTACAGTTAGCAGAGTGTGCACGTCAAAAGAAAAACATGCAAAAAGGATAAAAAGATGAATCCATTAGGTCTTTAACCTCATTCATCTCACATAAGAGAAAAGGCCAAACAGCAGAGATAAGTTTATGTCCCTGATGAGGTTTCATAATGTGAAAATGCCCTGCGGTGCACCAGAACTCACCTCATCTGCACAATCAGGTGTTTTTATTTATTTATCCATATACGATTTATCACAATGGGACTTAACCATAAATGCCACACAAGAAGTACTGAAGTATGCGCTAATGTCTTTGTTAAATATTAGGATGGATGGATCCATGCTTTCTTGTTATTTACACCAAATTCTGGTGCCTAAATGCAGTGAGCTGCTGCAATGTTATTGTCTGATTAGATGTTTTTGTTAAAGAGTAGTTGAATAAGTGTATCTAATAAAGTGGCAGGTGAGTGTATATTGTGATTAGATCAAAAAAAGGTGACTAACCTGTTTGGCGCTGAGGAAAATAAAGGTCCGTCCACTGAAAAGCTGTTTGCGAAGTGGAACCGCTCCAAGATTAACATCGTCTTTATTCAAGCTGGGCTCATCGATCTCAGGAATGAAGCTTAAAAAACACAGAGAGAAGACGGCGTTGAGCTCAGCTTCAGAGTTACCGTGTATCCATGGGAATGGTTTGTACTGTACCTCTCAGCTTTAGGAGGCGGTAACTTCTGCTGAACAGCTCTGCTGAGCTCTGAGAAGAACTCTGGCTTCACGATGGGACAGCAGCACAGCAGAGCAGAAATGGTCTAATTAAGAAAAAAACAAAAACAAAAAAGTAACGAACAAACATGTCACAGGAGCTAACGATGGTACAAAGTCGGGTCCTGACCTTAATGGTAACTTTAACAGAAGACATAACCAGGTGGGTGCAGTCCTGAGACCAGCTGCTGACCAGCTTTCCACCCAAAGCTAGCACGGCCTGAGAGAGCGACGCTTGGCCATTGTTGTCCAAACACGATGAACACACGACTGGCTGCAGATGAACCACACTAACACAAAGAGGACACGGTGATTGAGATACAACCAACCACAATCAGAACGTTTTATTAATCCAAGAGAAAATAACGAGGTCACTGTTGCGCCAAGACAGTAAGAACAGCACCAAACAAGTACAAATAATAAATAATATGACAAAACAGCTCTCATAATAGTATAGCTAACCAAAGTTGAAACTGAGCTTGTTATTTTTTGTATGCATGCGCAGATAAAACAATCCTTTTAGAATTAGCTTTTGTAAAAGTTCTCAAAAAGTTGATTCTGTTCATCTGGATGTAGCGTTTTCAGTGGGGGAAACGTTTCATCACTCATCCAATTGACCTCTTCAGTCTCAGCTGACTGCAGGTTCCCCAACCTTATAAACAGTACATTGCACAATGACTGAAACTAGCACCACTGAATGAATAATGGGCTGGGAGGTCAGTTCCTTGATCATTAATATGCAAATTCTCATGACCATGAAACATTTCTCCCACTGAAAACGCTACGCCCAGAACAGAATCAACCTTTTGGGATTTACTTACCTGGATGATCAAGCATGCATCAAGACATTGTGTAAAAATTCAAGAAATATAACCATATCTCTTCTGCATACCTGAATTTGCTTTGAAAAACCCCAAAAGTCACTAAATCCCCTGATTTCAGGTTCACCGGTGTTGTAATCTGTTGGTTGTTGACAAATGTACCATACTTGGAGGTGTCTTTCAGAGTCAGCGTCTAAAAAGCAGAATACACGAGAGCAATCATCACATGTATTGCTATCAGCGTTCATCATCTGACCAAATGTGTTGACTATGAGCCAGACTCCATCACTTTGCTGATTAGATATTAATGTGAAATAATTAATGCATTCTTGAATTATGAATAAAACCCTTTTTGGGAGGTCACGGTGACATCCAAGGGAGATAAAATGGCACAGAAGTTAAACTGTAATGAAAGTCAAGCTTTAATAGACATTTTTATCATTTTAGATAAAATTTAATTTTATGTTTTATAGTCCAGCAGGTTTATGAATGTATCAATAAAAGGCATCAAGTAAACAGAAAGAGAAAGAAACAAATTCAGAAGCTTCTTAAGGCAAGCAACAAGAAACCACACAGATCCGGCAAGCCAAACAATCCATATTTGGCAGCTGATAAATACTGTGGGAGCTCCACGCGAGTCTCAGAAGAACAAAACAATGTGTGAGCATGTAGCAGTTTTTTAAAATTGCAATTAAAATGACATCATATGTGTTTTATTTTGCAAGTGCATCACTCAGCACAGCTTGCATAGCTTTTGGTAAAAACCAAATGGAGAATTTCTTAGACTGCACAACAATTACAGCTGAGTGGTGGCATGATTTACTACATTCAGGCCTAGTTATGTAGGAGTAGCGCAGCAGCACCACCTTCTGTACCAAAGTGTCATCATGCAGGCAAATATTTCACTGGTGCTTCAAGGAATACCAAGAGGATTTTTACTGATGCTCTGGTAAACCAGGAAAAAGACAAAAAAGTCACTAAAATGTCTTTGCTTCCTTAACATTACATATAATAAACATGTCTCAGCACAAGCTGGATTAAAGTTTAGGAATAGGCCCTAAGGATAGATTTAAAACAGGCTGGTAAAGCAGCAGATCTGACACGACGGGGTAAACTCTGAGAAACATTTGAACCCCTGGATTTGGGCTTCGTTAAATGCCTCTAAAAGCATGATGTGAAGGAGGGTGTTCACTTAAGTATTTAAAAACAAGTAATTAAATCTTAAAATCTATCAGAAAAATAACTGATAGTGTGTTCTTCCCAGTTGAAATGCAAGCTGCAGCATTTTGAAACAGCTGCAAAACTGCAATGGAAAACATTAAGACCAGCATCTACATTAGTCTAGCCTTGATCAAATAAAAGCATGCAAGATTTAAAGATTAAAGCTTGTTGTCATAGCAGTAGCAGGGTTTGTGTTGTTACATACACCTCAAACAATGAGTAAAAGGGAGTACAAAATGAACATTTAAAGCACAGGACAGCACAGCTGTATTTGATTGCAACAGATTTCACTTGTGTACCTAATAAAGTTACCACTGAGTGTGTATAAACTGTATATAAACACTACAGAACTGTTTGTTCTCTGTTCATACCACCTGATCCTTTCCCTGCCTTGTCTCACCTGCTCTGTAGCACTTAGGTGAGCGTGAGCCCTGCTGATAGACTGGTCACTCGGAAGAAGAATGTCACAATTCTTTCGGCCCACCACGTACGCTTTACCCGAGAGGAGATAGCAGGCCTCAGCTGTGAGTGACAGACGGCAGGTTAGTGATTTTCTTATCTTTTCTTCAACTTAAAAGTTATCCCCTTTTGAAGTTTTGCATCCAGGAATTTTTAAAGAAAATTTTACATTTTATCTTGTAACAAACAAAACGTTATCGCAAAATGATTCACATTCTTTATATCTTTGATATGTGTTTTCTGGGTAAAATCAAAATTCCCTGAACAAACCTGGGTTTTTTTTGTTTTTTGGGGGGGGGGTTTTGTATAAATAACTGAGGGTCATGTGATAGAGCACATGACTGACAAAGCAGCGATCAAATCCTCTTCTACCTACAGGTTACCTGTGGTGTAAGAAGTTGTGCTCCTACTGTAAATCAATCCATACATAAATCTTATTAATTACACATTCAGGTCATTAATTAGAAAAAAGGTTTGAGTTTTTGACTTTGACTGCTGGAAACATTTAAATTCAGATCATTTGACCTATTGTTTATAGTTGCTACCATTAATTTCAACTTCCCATAAGCTCATTTAGAACCAAAGCATCATATGTTGATACTTAGATAACACATTAACCTGTTTAGCAACATTAAATTAACACAGAGTATAAACACATGACAGCACAGCAAACATGCAGCCTAACGGGCTGCTAACCAGACAGATGCCTCCTGTGTGAACCATGCTATAAATGCTTTAATCTAGTGTTTCTCAGATAGCTGCTAACTCCATCATCAAGGTGCTAACTTTGCCCGGCCTGCAGCGTCATAAATAAAGCTTCTATAAAACGCCGTCATGACACGAAATGTTACCTGTAGGCTGCTGCTGGGGCGTCAGTATCCACATTATACTGCCCTCTGTTGCTTTGGCATATATCAAAACTAGCCGCAACTCAGAAATAAAGCAATGTTTTGAGCAAACAGTTAAGAACAACTATTAACTCGCCGGACCGCTTCACCCTCGCCACTGTGTCGTCATAACTATGCGCCGCGCTTTCAAAATAAAAGTTCGAAAACTGCGTTTCACTCTCGAAAACTTTAAACACTATCTGATAAAAATTTAGAATAAAAGAAATAAAAAATTAGCTGTGCATATATACAGAGAGTGTCTCGTCTTGACCCACAGTGATCATAGAAGCACAAATATAATGACTCCCATTAGCTGTTTCTACACCACAACCGTACCTTAGAAAATGAGGAATTTGAATCAATAAATAAATTAAATATAAAATGCTGGAATAAGTGTGGAAATAACCATTGCGATCCTTTATATTTTCAAAACACTGACCTCTCTTCAGTTGCCGACTTTTTCGTTTCAGGTACAGATGCTCTAAATACCAGTTAGAAAGCTAGAGAAGCCATTGTGCAGTTTATAAACACTATGGTTACAGTTAAGTGTTAGAAAAATAACAAAGAAATATATTTATATAAAATATTGACACAGTAACAAATTTGAAAAAGCCATAAATCAGATATATTGTAGATTTTATTTGATCTTAAAAGGTGAACCAGACACATGTAACACATTTAAAGTGACAGTTCAATAACAAACGTCAAAATATTAAAATGACAAATATAATTATTAATATAATACGGCAAACAGATATGGAGGTAATTGCTTTTTTGTGTAAAATTGACTAATTTATGATAAACTAAAACCAATAATTTATTTAGTTATTCTTAATAAATATCACATTTTATCTATTGTTATCTTTGGTTTTATTTGCTGAATTCAAAATAAGGGATCGTTGTCAGATTTCCACGGCTGCCCTGCAGCTGTCCTGAGACGGCCTTGTCCCCAGAGGCACGGCAGTTTGTGATTGACTTTCATCACTGCAACGCTGGTGCAAGAATCTGGCTTACGGATGACCTCGCACCAATCTGGATAGTCCACAGGCTGAGATCCACTGCAGGAAAGATTAGTGTTTAGTTATGTTTAGCCACATCAAAATACAGTCTGTGCTTGTTGGTGTGTGTGTGTGTGTGTGTGTGTGTGTGTGTGTGTGTGTGTGTGTGTGTGTGTGTGTGTGTGTGTGTGTAAGGAAACTCACTGGTCACAGCATCCCACTCCAAAAGGCTCCATGCAAACACACTGGTAGCAGTCACTGGTGATCCAGCTTTCTCCTATCCCGTACATCTGTCCCATGTGTTCACAGGTCCCTTAAAAATGACAAACATGAGAAAGAGAAGATGAAGATTAAATAAAACTCATTCCATGCCGTTACATTCAAAATTTACGAGAATAAGTACATATATTAAAAATGTTCATCACAGCATTAAATTATATTTTAAAAAATGGCTAAATACTTCTTTTTTTTTGCAGTTTTAGAAGTTAACTACACAAGAACAAAAAAAATGCTATAAAACCACTTTAAATGCAGCTTTTTCCCTCCTGCACTTCACTGAATTACCTTCTCTCAGGTATAGATGCTCTGAATGTTTGTGTAAAGAAAACTGCAACCTCTTCATACTTTGTAGCTTATTACATTAGTATGCATCTGAAGCTTTTGAACCAATCCTGTTATAAAATGTGCATCTGATGAGCAACCACAGCACACAGACTAAGTGGATGGAGACATTCAGAAAACATTAGGTATGAGCACCAAAAAAAAGAAAAAAGAAAAAAAGAAGTGTCTAATTACATATGTAGGATATATGATACCTTTAGTGTTGAAGAAGCATTCGCCACTGCTGTACACAGAAAAGCATGGAACAGTGGCACTCAGGAAAGACAGTAGAGCCAGGAGCATACTTGCTGTGTTTGCCATTTCTGAAAATAGAAGAAGTACAAAGGTTAAAGAAACACCATGAACACATCAGTCTGACTCAGGTTCATCAACTCAGTACTCAGGTTGATGCTCTCACTCGGGTTGAAGTTTCCAGCACTGTGTATAAAAATGTTCTGCTGCTGTATTGTCTCTCAGGTCTCCTCTGCGCGTCCTCCTTCTGTCATCCACCCTCTTCTTGCTTCTTCCTCCGTCTCCTCCTCAGTGCCCCTCCTGAACTGATGCACTCTCTCCTCCTGGTCTCTCTCTATTTATACTGCAGCAGCACGTTCCCCCCCCCCCCCCCCCCCTTTTTTTTTTTATCAGAACACACTCACTTTCTACTTTCTTTGTTGCCATGTGTCCACAAACCTCCCACTCATTAATTACCAGCAGATGTTTACGCGCACATATACACCACACACACATTATATGCACACACAACAAGCACATTTGTTGCAGTGTTTGTCATTCCCCCTTGCACTGCTTTGCAGACAGTGCCCCAGAGTATACAGTGTGCACTCTTTCAGATAACATTTGTTTCACGGGGTGCCATTTGACCCTATCTGTAGATCGTGCTGATGACACCCTATATAGGACAACCAGGCTCTGGCCTATTGTCTAACATACGAGCAGCTACATACGTGTGCATGAGCAAAAACATAAACCTTTGACCCCGCTGCTAAAGAAGTAATATGAAAGGACAGGTTTGTTTCTTTATAGTTAAGGACTGATATTATATTTTAGCCTTCAAACAGAGATCTTGGCTGATTGTCTTTTGCTTACAAATGACTAATTTTAAAAGTCACTGAAGCATGTCACTTGCTTTATTCAATTTCATGTCCTTTAATTAATGAATCATCATGGGAACAACATTAGTCCAAATAGGATTTCAAATGATTCAGTGAACTTTATCTAATTTTTCTTATAAAAGTCTCTTCGTGTGTGGCGTGCGTCATTGTGGGGTTTATTTTAGGAACACAAGAGACGACGCAACATCTAACAATATCTGAAGGCCGCCTGATTAAATTTGAGCTCATTATGTTTTTTCTTCTTTGTTGTGGGTTGTGTTTGAAGAAGCCACCTTGAATCCTGTGATAGCATAAGCTCACACACACACACACACACACGCACACACACACACACGCACACACACACACACACACACACACACACACACGCGCGCACACACACGCACACACATGCGCGCGCACACACACACACACTGCGATTTTTTTTTAACCCTCGTTCATCTGATCGGCCATTGGCTAGTCATATTTGATTTGAAGCATAGGAACAGTGTACGTGTGTGAGTGAGTGTTAGAGCTATATAAGAACCAATCTGTCTTGATGTCAGAAAAGTTTTGTTTAGAAAATCAAACAATTAGAGTCAATGTAATCCATTGTAATACACTTACACGTACTTAAATAAAAGTAAACACAGGTGTTAGCTCTGTTTGTCATAGAGAAAATCATTTTATTAAACCTGTCCCAGGAATGCACCCACAGCAAAGTACTGCTATGCTGAGTTAATGGGAATTCTCACACTGGAAAAACTGACATTTAGCTTACATGACTTTATTGAGGGATTGGTGACAGTTGATCCCAGTGGACTGGAATTTTTGTGCACTGTCTCATCATAGACTTATCATACAACAACTTTTCTGCTGGTCGTTATGGGCGAGGGCTCTGCTTTATTGTGTTTGTCAGTTTGTTAAGTTTACCTTTAAAAAAATTGAAGGGAGCAATAATCACAAAGTACGGTATGATTCGTTCATAGGGAGCACGTCCATTATCTAATTGAAAACCTGCAAAATATAAAAAGAAATTAAAAAAGAAAGAATGAAAATAGGAGATAACCATCTTTCCTACCGGCTCCACCAGTTTTGCATTTGACACATTCCTTCCAGCCTATTCATATAAGATATTACATAATAAAATGTCCTTTGAGGAATGCAGTGGGTGGACTCTTTGTTGAAGTCAAATTGCATGATAATACTATGTACAACGACAATAAAGGCTATTCTATTCTATTTTATGGGAAAAGATACTTAATAGTCAGACATTAAATAAAATAAAATTTCGCATTTTGCATTCCTACCAGAAAAAAATGGGAAAAGAAAATCTCCAGGAGAGCAGATGGGGAACCAGAATATTACCTAATGTCCTTATATTTTGTTTAATTTTTTTTTAAATTGTTGAAATGTAAAAAATAAATAAATAAATGATTGGAAGAATAAAGAGGAGGAAGTGAAAGACCTGACTTCTTCTCTGGTAAGACAAACACTGACAGCAACGCCTATTTGCTCATGAAGCAGGATGTTTCCATGCAGTCAGATCCTCGTTTAAAGAGAAAACAAACAAAAAAAAACAAACAAACAATGCACGTCTTTACTGTGTCAGCTGTTTGTAACAAGATTGTAATTGTGTACTTGTGTACATGCCTGCGTGTGTTTGAGAGAAAGAGTGGACAGACAGCTGAAGCCGATATTCACTCATTTTTTTTATTTGCGTCATTCAGAGTATAAAGAGATCATTCTGAAGCTTAATCATTTACGTATATATTTTTAAAAATTTGCTATTTAAGAATTGCAATCATGTACTTGTAAAGATTTCCATTGGTGCCATATTTATTTTGCAGAACGTCTCACGTCACACAGGCCTTTTTTCAGGGATGAAGCAAGGTCAGAAGTCAGTGCCGGACTCTGTAGGAATATGTCTGATATTTAGTTGACATTATAAAGCACAAGAACAACCGAATATCAAACATATCACACAGCTTCTGGCAAACCAGGAAGAATCCTGCAGGCTGGAAAAACCTGTTGCACAAAAGAAACATGAGGCAGTGAGGTAAAAAAAAAAATTAGGAAGTGACAAACATCGCACAATCAGTCAGATTGTTGAGCTGAATTTAACTAATACTGACTTGAACAACCTTCTCCAGAAAGAAAAAGACAGACCAGAGGCCCAGAGGGCGAGGGAGCCAGAGATCGTGTTGGCATTTGAGATCAGCGTCTCTGTTAGCTTCAGGAAATACAGTTGGTGCAAAGGCAAGAGAAGAGGAATGATCTACATAAAGAAACACTCTTGATAGCAATGAAACAAACAAAAATAAAGATACTCACTCATTCTCTCTATGCGCAGGTGGAGTCCCAGCATCCCATCAGCAGGTCCTTCGCAAAACTGGCATGCTGATTAATAAAAAGTAGAAAAATAATAAAAATGTTGTCGAATGTGTGCGAGTCTGTGAGCCTGTCCCCAGTGGGACAGCATTTATATATATGCAGTCCCTTGATTTTTTTGGGGGGGGGGGACCACCAACATCCACTCTTTCAGTAACACACACTCTGTGTCCCATGTAATTAAAGGTATATTGATCAGCTGCTGTGGCCTGCAGTCTTTCCTCCCCACATTAGCTGGATCAATAGATGTAATGTTCATCCCACTGTGAGTACACACACACACACACACACACACACACACACACACACACACACACACACACACACACACACACACACACACACTGACATGAGTGCAGAGTCAAATAACACTCAGTTATTGCCTGTAGGGAGGACAAGAGTGAATGTGACGGTCATTTCAGTAAAGTCACAGGTCGTATCTAAGATTATCTTTAAAAATATAAATATATTTAAAACAAATAAAACTTCTAAATTATGTTTGTTTGCATTGAACATGGTTACAGGAGGAAAATAAAATCCTTTTAAATATGTTTTCCGTCATTATTACAACAATCGAGAGCATCTAAATGTGAAAGCAGTACAAGGTAATTTTTTGTCTGAGAAATACCCAATTTTATTGTATTAAGCAGAACTTTAAACAATATTACCTTCATTTCAAACTCCACATCAATTCAAAGGCAAAAAGTTGACTTTTACTTCAAAATGTGGACACTGCTTAGTGTCCATGGATCGGCATTCATTAAATAGCTCTGTTATGTTTTCAATTGCTTGATATTTTTATTTTAACGTGAGAATGACCGTAAAGTTTAACCGATTCTGCTAGACTTGTGACATTGAGGCAGACTGAGGATTGACTCTAAAATCTCAGTGACCTCCAGCTGTCAGTGTGACCTCTGAATGTCAGGGTGGTTTGTTATAACTTCCACTTTGTGTTCGACGACTCTAACATGTACTGAATTCACGTCATCTGTTGCATGAATTGCCTGATAAAAATACACTTTTACCTGTGGTGAGTCGCAGTTTTTCTTTTTAATTTGAAAGCAAATTCGCTGGAATATATTTAATGTATATTTTTGCTCTAAACATAAAACAGCGTCATCGCCTACAGAGAATCTGGCTATTTTTTAACACAGGTGCTTTCTTAATTGTACATTTCTGCTCATACACATCAAATCACACACTACAGTTTACGTTTATGACATCAGTCAGATTAAATGTCCCTTGCTGCCGCCTCTGTATCCTCTCCTGGTATGACGCCGACCTTGTCAGCCTATTGGGGCGGAATGATAGCCCCTCGATTGCCTAATTGTGAGCCTGGGGGAGTGTTTTAATCTCCAGCAGATGGCTGGCAGTGTGAAGCAGAGTGAGAGATGACAGGGTGATTCAGAGGAAAGTGATTTTAAAAATGAATTGCATGAGATTTAACAAAACAACTAACATCCTTTGCATTACTAAAGACAAAAGAGTTTGCTTGAAAGCCTTTTTATAGCGCCCTCATCTCAAAGACCTAAGAGGAAAATTACATCCCTTTAGTTTAGTCGAAGTTTTTCTGTTTTCTAATAACATGTTTAAGGATTAAGAGTTAATTTAAGTTAATCTGAAAGAGGTTTCAGTTTAGCTGAAGTATTAGTTTTGCTGTGTTGCTGATAAGATTGCAGAACTAAGACATTGCTTGCAGCTTGTCTTAGTCCGACAGAAAAAGGATCACAAGAGTGTGAAAACGTGCTTATTCTGTGCTTTTATAAAAAGGGGCAGATAACATCACTAACAGTAAATCACTTTAAACACAAATTACAACCAATGAAGTGATTTTGTAAACCTGATCATGCAGTAACCGATCGTTACATGCAGTCATGATTAAATTTAATGGGACTGATCTCATATATAATCACTTCTGTGCAACTGCTTAACAAATCTAAAAGAATAGCAGACCTTCTGTAGGATTGAGCTGCTACGTCCCTGATTTGACACCAAGTGAGGACTTCTGTCACATGTCATTTTACACCTGTCTCTTCACCTCTTGTCTTCTCTCTGCTCTGGTTAAGTTTCTAGTTAAAGGATAAAATGCTTTAAAAAAAAAACCCCTTTAATAATAAAGTCAATTCATGAATGCTGAACCCGACAGACAGACACCCTTAAATGTTCTCATCTCTGAGTAAGACTTTCAGTCAATCAACTCTTCATTTCAAACGTATATGTGTTCATGCACAGTCATTTCTACCCCCTGTAGCTCATGTTATATATCGTTTAACATATATGCTATGTAATATTCATGTTATATTAATATATACACCTAAAATTAACAATTAGATAGAGCAACTGTGGACTGATGGAGGACTCACAAATAATGACACTGTACGATCGACCAGAACACAAGCTGTACAGCCGAAGCTTCACAAGAATAACAGACTGAAGTTTATATGGAGTGATGCATCAAAGCTCTGGGTTCTGCGATTGGTCAGTTAATTATGCTCGCTCTTTCTCTCTCTCTCATGCACACACATACTGACGCAGAGGCAGGGTCACTACAAAGGAGCGAGGCAGACAAGGTTAACAGTGGTTATTCAATATCTCCGTGTTTTCAGCGCTGGACGTGGAGGAGTTATCTAACAGAGGAAAATAAATTAATAAAAGTGATCCAAACTAAAGGCCAGAACACAGCGTCCAGTAGAACAAGACACAAATCAGATGTACATATGGTTAATAGGTTCACAGTGAAAGCAAAAGTGGAAGATGCTTTCCATTTTTATTTTAGTTGTGCAGCATTTAGTTTTTTTTCCGCCAGCTTATATTTACATGCAGTCAAATATGAAACCGACACACAAACGCCTTCATGGAGGAGCAGAATGGAGGACAGCAGCATTATTCAATACATAAAAACACTGTCTGACTGGTTCATTGTTCTTTCTCATTCTGTCTGTGTTTGCATGTATAAACTATTACCTGTGCAACCAGGATACAGGTTAGTGGGCAGGTACAGTATTTCACAACCATGCGCCTTACAAGTCCCACGCCTTAACTATTGTGTGCAATGTGTTCTCGGCCAACTAATATAAATTACTTTATGGCAGGGAGAGTGAGAGGAAGGTCACCATCTGTTTGCACTCTTTAGCAAAGCTGTGAGAAATGTTACATATATTGATTTTTCATTAATGCTTTCAGACACTTGTTTTTTTTGTTGTTGTCTAAAAAACAAACAAACAAACAAACAAAAAACTTTAGCTCTGCTTTACACTTTTAGGTACAGAGAAACTCAGGGACTAGTTTACTAAGTGCACCTGCTGCAAGTCAAGTCAAAGTTTATCTCTATACTGTATTTTACAAAAGTGCTACACAGGTTATGCTAAATATCCAATAAAAAAAATTTAATCACCAATAAATACACTATATGCATAATAAAGCACCATACATAAGACTGATTTTGCATGGTTTGTAGGCCTCAGTGCTTTGGCAGCAGTGTAGGACTGTAAAAGCTCAGTTAAGTAGCGTGGTGCCAGGCCATTCAAACTCTTAAAAGCAAGTAAGTTCATTTTTAAACTGGATCCTGAAATGTAAAGATGCCAGTACAGGTGTGACATGATCACGTCCTATTTTTCCTACCAGAAGGCAAGCATTTTATACAGCCCACAGCCAACAAGTGACAACGGAGCAAACCCAACAATGAGAGAATTACAACAGTCTAATTAAGCGTTATTAAAGGTTTGAATTACTCTCTCAAAGTCACGTGAAGGGTGGTAAGCCTCCAGCTTACTGAGGAATTTACTTTGCATAGAAGCACTGCCAAAAATCGCACAAAGGTTCTTTGCAGCTGGGTGGCAATCAGAAACTAAAAGATCATTTCTGAACAAAAAGTATTTCTTGTTGATGCTTATAATGACATTTAACACCATATCAGAATGGTGTTAATCCAACTATTAGATGTTTCAAATATTTCATCGACTCATGGATATAAATTGTACGATTTCATTGTTTTGAAAAATGTTATTACGTTGGCTTTCTCTGTGTTATTGTAGGGTCTTTACCTTACTATAATGTGCTGGTTGAGGCAACTGTTGTTGTGATTTGGTGCTATAAATAGCTAACCTATAATGTGCACCTTTGCTGTAAAACAGGGGTGTCAAACTCAAATACACAGTGGGCCAAAATTCAAAATTGGAACAAAGTCGCGGGCTAACATTAATATTTATTGAAAAAAAAATCTTCCTCCAGATATAAGAATGAATCTTTTCTTATGGACTTAAATAAGTTTTGCTGGAAAACTGAATATGGAACAAGCAAAGCTTAATACTAAACAATATATATATTAGCTGTATAATACCAGTAGGCCAGCTCTAATAGTAATTTGGTATGGCTTCGTGGGCCAAATGTAATTAGGCTGCAGGCCAAATTTGGCCCGCGGGCCAGAGTTTGACACCTATGCTGTAAAACATGTATCTGATTGAAATGTATTGGTGGTATTTTAAAGGATACTGATAGGGATCAGGATAAAATTGTGATTGGTGGTGGCCCATAGTGTTTTTTAATCTACTAAGGAAGAATTTTGTCGGCTTAAAACAACAGCAGTGTCATCCCACAGCAATAAGGTTCCTGGTTTGATCCCCAGAGAACCCCAGAAACTGAGAGCATCTTGCAGGACTGTTTTGCTCAAACAGATTGGGATGTGTTTCAAACTGCAGCCACTAAGGAGAACTGTTCTGTCAACATACAGGACTATGCTGAATATGTGACTGGGTACATCAGCACCTGTGTTGACAATATTGTGCCCACCACACAAATCAGAAAGTTCCTCAACCAGAAGCCCTGGATCAAAGTGGAGGATGCTGCATTCAGATCAGGCAATGAGATGGAGTACAAAGCTTCGTAGTACGGACTGAGGAAAGCCATTACAGCAGCTAAGAGGCAGTAGAGAGAGCAGCTGGATGGCTTCCATTCTTCTGCTGGCCCCAGGCGGATGTGGCAAGACCTGCAGCATATCACAGAGTATAGGGCCACCACCAACACCATCAACTCTGCACGCGGTCTGATGGATGATCTCAACCTGTTTTACACCCGCTTTGAGACCTCCCAGACCCTCCAGACCTCCCAGAAACCCCAGATTACCTGACTGTCTCCCCCGCCAGCGGTCTCAATAGACCAAGTGCACAAGATCCTGAGGAAGATCAACCCCCGCAAAGCATCAGGACCAGACAACATCCCTGGATGGGCCCTTAGAGCATGTGCTAATGAGCTGGCTGATGTTCTCACCTCCATCTTTGACCTTTCCCTCAGTCAGAGCATCGTTCCCACATGCTTCAAGACCACAACTATCATCCCTCACCCCAAGAAAAGCCCCGCCACCTGCCTAAATGACTAAAGACCAGTTGCACTTACTCGAATCATTGCAAAGTGTTTTGAGAGAGTGGTGATATTAAGAGAAATATCAGGGTAGTCTTTGCTGACTATAGCTCCGCCTTCAACACGGTCATCCCTCACGAACTCATCAGCAACTATCTGCATTCAGCCTGCACCCCACCCTCTGCGACTGGCTACAGAACTTTTTGACTGGCAGGCCTCTGTCTGTCAGGATCGGCAACAGGACTTCAGTCAGCATTACAAACACTGGAGTTCCACAGGGTTGCGTCCTCAGCCCCATCCTCTGCACCCTGTACAGTCACGACTGTGTCGCCTCCAACAAAGAGAACATCATACTGAAGTCCGCGGATGACACTGCAGTGATCGGTCGCATTACTGGAGGGGATGAAGCGGCTTATAGGAGAGAGATGGCCGGTCTGGTGTCATGGTGTGAGGACAACAACCTCACCCTCAACACTAACAAAACAAAGGAGATGATAGTGGACATGAGGAAGAAGAAGAGGCCTCACCAGCCGCTGTTTATCCGGGAGAGTGAAGTGGAGAGGGTGAGCAGCTTTAGGTACCTGGGTGTCCACATCACTGAGGACCTCACCTGATCACTGAACACTACACAGCTGGTCAAGAAGGCTCAGCAGCGGTTGTATTTCCTGAGGAAGCTGAGGAAATTTGGGATGTCGGTCAAGATCCTCAGCAGCTTCTACAGCTGCACTGTGAAGAGCAACTGACCCGCTGTGGAGAAGATCACCAGTAACCACACGTCTGCCCTCGAGACGAAGGTTTGAAGTCTGAAATCCAGAACATCTCGAGTCAACAACTCCTTCTTCTCCACTGCTATCACACTCCTGAACATCCATGAACATATCCTTATTTATCTTGTTCCATCAACCCTACCTAACTTGGCATTTGTGTATGGACAGCAAAGGAAGAATTTCATTGCACAGAGAAATGCTATTTCTTCTGTACACATGACAATAAACACTTTGAATCTTGACTCTTGAATCTTGAATCTGGTTAATGGTTCTCCTGTGTAGGTACTCTGTATTCCTCCTACAGTCCAGAGATGTTAGGTTACTTGTTTTTTCTGAATTAGTTGTGGATGTAAAGCAGATACAGGGGTTGAACTTTGTTGAATGAGGTGCTGTATAAGAGTATGTGACTTGTGGTGTACAGCACTTTGAGCGGTCAGTAAGCCTGGAAATAAAGCAAGCACAGCAAGTATCGATACCAGCGCTGGTAGTGGTATCATATTGATACTAGCGCGATAGGATCAATACCTTGTTTCTATCCTCTAGTTCAGTATGTAGCTGACTGGATTGTGTCAAATTAATACTTTTTAAAAAAATGTAAATATTCCGCAAACACCCAATATAAAAATATCTGAACCTTTTTGTGTTGTCACATCTGTTTTATTTATAGCCTATAGCACATTTAAACAAGAGAAGTTGACTCAAAGTGCTTTAGAGATTGGTACATTTCATTTCAGGTATCCCAATTTAAAAAAAAAAAAAAAAAAAAAAAACATGAAACGCTGAAAGGTGTGATGTTGAAAGTAAAAATCATTGATTTACTGGTCATTAAAATGTGTTCAGAAATTGCAAACTGATGATGATTCATCTCAAAAGTCTTGACACACGGCTCTTCCCTCCATAAGCTGCCTTTATAAGTAATAAATCTAAAAGTATTGATACCATTATTGGTATTGGCAATATTGTCCCTTTACTTGGTATCTGATTGATACCAAAATTTGCAGCATGCCACAGTACTCCATTTCACACACAAATGATCGTGATGTTCCATTTCTAAGAACAATAATGTGCCCTGCATATATAATTGAGGATTTTTTGCACTATAATAACTCTTAGTGCATTTCTGTGTAATTATTCTGCTACTTAATTTTAAAAAAAGACTGCTGTGGAGACTTTGAACCTACATTACAGAAATATCCCCCCTACTGTTTGAAAATGCCAAAATACATGCATTTCATTTCTTTTCATTTAAATTTTTTAAACCTAAACTCAAGCATACTGTTTACAAGATATTACATGCATACAACCAATCAGTCAAAACATAGTTAGTTTACAGTTTTGCATTACTTTTGTGCCATGAATTCAACTAAACCAGAGCAGATAAACATTGTTCCTCTTAAACAAGGTTAATATTAAAAGTTGGGATGGAAACAAGAGGCTGGAAGAGTGAGTAGTACAACTAGTAACAGGTCAGCGACATGACTGAGGGGAGAAAGATATATATGGGTTTTAAATAAACATATTCTCTCATCCAGACAAACTCTTTTACAGGGAAGGCCTTGTATATCACACACCAAATTAGACCAAGTCCAGGATACTAGTATCCATGCCTGATTTTATGGGTCCAATTCCTTTAGCCTTTTAAGCCTTAGGGGCCTCGGCCTTTGCCTCTTGTTGTTTGGGAGCCTCGGCCTTTGGTTGCTCTTGTTTGGGGGCCTCGGCCTTTGCCTCTTCTTGTTTGGGGGCCTCGGCCTTTGGTTGCTCTTGTTTGGGGGCCTCGGCCTTTGCCTCTTCTTGTTTGGGGGCCTCGCCCTTTGCCTCTTCTTGTTTGGGGGCCTCGGCCTTTGGTTGCTCTTGTTTGGGGGCCTCGGCCTTTGCCTCTTCTTGTTTGGGGGCCTCGCCCTTTGCCTCTTCTTGTTTGGGGGCTTCAGCTTTTGGTTGCTCTTGTATTCCACACAGAGTTCTTTTAACAGAAAAAATTACAATAAAAATATAATAAGTGCATCAATATCACAATACATATAATAGTAGGCTCTGCTAATTTATGTTAATCAAAGAGGTAACCATACCTAGCTTCTGCAATATCTATTTTTATGAACTGGCACGCTGAGCTGTATTTTGCTAGTTCCTGCTTCAGAGTGTCTTCTTCTGTTGTCCAGCTCGTCTTCTCTTTTTCCTGGTGAGCTGTAAGTGTTATAAATTACAAGATGGGTTCGAAGCTAGTATGAGCTTAGTAAAACATACAAAAAAGTCTTTACTTTCTTTACTTCCAACTACACGACTACTTTCATTCACTAGACTTCATAAACCATCACGTACCTTTCAGACTTTTTAACTGTATCTTTGCTGCTGCCACCTCATCTGTTATTATCTTCTGCAAATGCAAAGAAAAAGCTCAGCAACACAAAGCACTGGTGAAACCACAGAGATCAAATTTTGCACAAATGGTTTGCAGAATGTGAATGTGATAAGTATGTAAATATAAATGATTTGGAGAGAAAAAACCCACAAGAACCAAAATTAAGTAAAATAGTGGCTCGCTTGGCTTTCTCCTCAGCCACATGCACAATGATGCTACACAGCAAAGGCACTTCCATTTGGTAATGTGGCATGTAGAAGATATATAGCATTTATAGACCTAGCATAAGCACTAGCCTACATGCTGTTTTTCTTACAGTTGAAAGCACCATCCACTGCTGTTTCTTTGGGTGAAGGAGTATGCTAACTTTCCCAATAGGGCCTGCAATATCTACAGCAGAGGCTATAATATATTGTTTGAATTAACAAAAAAAAAAATCATCATTTTTTTTAGATCCAAATCACAACATCAATCACATCAAGGCATTTTATATTATATGGCACAGACCCTGTAACAATACAGAGAACAGGCCAACAATCAAATGACACCTCTGAGTAAGCATTTGGTGACAGCGGAAAGGAAAATCTCCCTTTTAACAGGAAGAAACCACAGGCAGACAGGCCAAAACGACTGCTGCAGCAGAAAGATTTAGAATTGGGTTATATCAGAAATCAGAAATGACTGAGCCAGAACAGTTCACATGATGAAGAATTTACAGGTGTTTCTTCTTGCATTAACCATTAGACCACCAAAAACCACGAAGACAAAACAAGCTATAAATCAAAACACTGTGCTGCATCATTAGTAAATTTACGTACATATGAGGAACTTACCAATACAAACGACCATGTACGCTGTTACTCATATTAATTAATAATTGGATGCAATGTGGTGAAGAAGAAACGTGCATCATGGGAAGTGAAATCACAAACCCATTGCAGCATAGCTACGGGATCCATCTATATACTTTATCAAGTTTTAAGCCTAATCTTCAAAAGCGGGGGTGCTGGATGTCAAAGACTGATATTTTGTACAGTAATGTAGGAAATCAGCTTCAGTTTAGTGGTGGCATAAAGTCCACTGGCAGGCGGATAAGCCTGATTTTCTGAGTGCACCCGAGTACACCTATGCTCCTCAACAGGTGGAACGGGTTTTGGGACTTACACCAGCTGTCTCTACCCGTAAGAATTACAAAGAAACAAAAGGAACACAACTGTGCGAACCTAATGACGCCGGATAAATATTTCTACTCACCAGGTCTCCCTGGCAGGATTTCGCATCTCCCTTTGACTTGTCCCCGTCGGTCTGGAGCTCGTTCACCTCCACCTCCAGCGCTTTATGTGCAGTGCTGGCCTTTTCCAGCATGTTCTCCTTCTCTGCCTTATCGTTCTGATATTCTCCCAGCACATCATGGGCAACCCGCAGTCTGACATCCTGAAACTTGAACTGCTTCTCGTATTTTTCGTGCTCACCTTTCCGCAGTTTCATGATCCCCACCAAAGCGACCGACACCACTATGGTCGCAGGTAGCAAAAACGACTTCATTGTTTGCCCGGCGTTGAGAGCCTTCCTTTACTGTGGAAAGTGAAGAGCGGATCTTCTTACAGAGCGGCCTCTTCGACGTTCACGAGCAAAGTTGCTCTGTGCGTGACCCTGGCAACACCGTGAATGAATTAGTGAGTCACCTGCTGTTACCTGGATTGGACTTTAATCATTGTGGTTGTTTCTGAGCTCGTCAGTAAACACGCCCTCTCCTAGCATGCCGTGTCTAAAGATAGACAGGTTGGGCCTGTTGGCTTTGAGCAAACTGGTTTGCCTTAATAGGCATGTAGTCATGCATGTAGGCCTGTACACACACACACACACACACACACACACACACGTATATAAATTAGTAGGCCAAATAATAACCTCCATAATTCCAAAAAATATGTACGAAGGTAAACGCACATATAGTTATGTAGAAAATATAGTGAACTGCCTTTCTTTAAAATAAATAAATAAATAAATAAATAAATAAATATATATATATATATATATATATATATATATATATATATATAAGAAAATCAAATATGAGCCTTGAACTAAATTGCTCACATAGGACTTCCTCGTTTTGTCTCGTATATATATATATATATATATATATATATATATATATATATATATATATATATATATATATATATATATATATATATATATATATATATATATATATATATATATATTTATTTATTTATTTATTTATTTATTTTAAAGAAAGGCAGTTCACTATATTTTCTACATAACTATATGTGCGTTTACCTTCGTACATATTTTTTGGAATTATGGAGGTTATTATTTGGCCTACTAATTTATATACGTGTGTGTGTGTGTGTGTGTGTGTGTGTGTATACTATGTTGAAAGCAAACAGCAGATGTTAGGCCTATAAGAGAAAGGCTCGAGATAGGCTGATCATGATGCAAATACATCCCAAGTGTTTGTTTAAGTGACTGCCAACAAGAGCAAGCGAGAGAGAGGGAGTGCCACAGGAGCAAACAGGTGGTTTGTCACGCCCATCCAGTTCAGCAGGTAACGCAGCCTGCGAGTTTCCCGTCACACCGGCGGACTGGTAAGGAGACGCGTGCGCAAGGTCGGAGACCTGGGATGAACAAGTGACCCTCAAGAGTTCTCCATCGTGTATCCCGTGTCTCCCCATCGAAACCAAGATGAAGCTGGCGATGGCGTTAGTTGGCCTGGGTGTTGTTGTGATGGGTGTCTTGATTTTCCAGGTCGTGCATCAGGAATTCCGCCTGAGTCACTTAAAATTCCGCTTAGTGGAGAACTCGGCGCAGGTTACCAGGAAAGAGGAAGGCATAGTCGAACTGAAAGCCAAAATCTCCGAGCTGCAGAAATCGCTGGACGACGTCAACACAAAGGTGGAACAACTGAAAAAGAAAAAGGCAGAAATTGAAAAGTCATCGGAGGACGCGGGTAAAGGTCTGGCGGCCTGTACCACGGAGAAGGCAAGGCTCGCGGGCGCACACACGCACACAATTGCACTTCGACTCTCCACAGGTTTTAATTCATTTGCATGCTCGTGCAGTCTAAACATTAACAAAAAGAAAAAAAGAAAATGATCATGTGACTAACTGTAATACATTTAAGTATTTGCTTGATTGTCTCTATTTGAGCTTCATTCCGCAGTAAACCGTAACTGCTGACTTCCACTTGTTTTCGCATTAGGAGAAGGCGGAGAAGACGAGGGATAGTACAACTGGGGGAATAGATAAACTCAAAGGTAAGCCAGCTTTCTGTTTAAGTTCTGCTTTGTTGTTATGAGCTCTGGACTGACAGATCTACAAATATGTTTGCTTCTATACAATGATATGGATCACATAGGAGAATAAGACAAGCATTTCTCTGTTTGCATTTTTAAATGCACTGGGTGTCCCCCCCCCCCAAATTTGTCTACACAAGCAGAAAAAGAACTGTTTCATTTTTACATTCCTTTATGAAAAACCTGTAAAACCAGCTGTTGCAACACTGAGCCACACGGGCTTACTTGGAACGCAAAGCTACCTCATTTGTTGTTATCTTTTATTGTCTCAGACGATCATGAAGCGGCTAAAAGTCAAGCCCAGGAGAACATTCAGAGCTTGAAAGAGGAGATTTTTAATAGAGATAAAGCAGTCTGTGCCTTTCTTGATACAACCAAGGACGAAGGACGGTAAGATTTTAATCACCAGCATGCATCGTCAGTAATAAATTGGATTACGCCTCTATTGCAAAACTGAAAACTGTCTTTTGATTTCTTGATTTTTCAGGAAGTTGTGTGAAAATCTTCAACAATCACAGTGAAGTCACCTCAGAACTGTTCAACAATGACTACCAACTTTTTCAGAAAAATATTTGTGCATCCAAGTTTTGTATCACCACTAAGGTTATTATGGAATAATAACAAAAAAAGAAAAGAAATTCTGTGCATTCACTCAGAGAACAAGTATACAGACATGTGGACTAGAGAAATTCATTTCATATCATAAGAAGGCAATGAAGGTTGTATTTGTAATGTATAATGTGGGGATCATCCGACAAAAATTCTATGTGCTCAAAATGTTGCGCCTAATATGATGATATAACAATAGAAATAAGCAATGTAAATAATAGAAATAACTATTTGGTTAGTTATAAGGAAAGATTATGGTTTGGTTAAAGTAACCCTCGTATCAACGTTTGCCACGTCTGTCTGAGCGTTCTGTGACAGTGTGTTCGAGCTGAAATAACCCCTGCAGAAACTGTTTAACTGCTATGGTTGGGTACCTGATGTGAAACACTGTAGTGTCTCCTTTTATCACATTATGTTTTACTATTTTTTAGTTATTCTTTCGAATGTAATAAAAAAATAGAAAAAGTGCACTTATTATTGTAACAATGTACAACACTTTCATTTTAGCTCAGGCAGTAATGAAAAAGCGACCTTGCAGTTATTTTGCACTGGTTTTATGATTGTGGAAACAATATTTTTGCTAAAAAAGTTCCTGTAATTTCTTGTAGTAAAATAAACCAGATAGTTTTTTAAAAGGACACACGGACCCAGATTTTATTCAGTTTCTGTTTGGTTTTTATAAAGTTGATGTACTATTAATGCTTTGGGCTTTGGGCCATAAACAGCAGACCTTTAAGCAGTCTAGAAAATAGATGCAATGTGTGTAAAAGTGTAAAAGCATTGTATATATCAGTTAATACGACTCTGAATAAAGGAAGCCAAAATGATAAAACGTTTTAGATTTAAGAGGCAAAACCTAAATTATCACGTCTGTTCAAATTAATGCTCCTTTAACTCCCCCTGGTGCAGAACCTAGGTTAAGACAGAGCATGTTACTGACATTGTGCTGATACAACTGAGGAAACACTTTCTTACAGGGGATCTTGTTTGGAGGAAACTATTACAAGTACAATCTGAGTACACTGAACTTGTTACAAAACGTCTTGTATGAAATTAGATTGCCAAAAGCATTTATTGTGGGTTTAATGAGTGCTGTATGGATGTACAATTACTAAATAAAGCGTTTTGTGTTCCTAAAGTTCCTATAAGTTAACAAGCGCAACCTTATTATTGCTCATTTCTAAATATTGTTTTACCTTTACCTTTGCGTTCATGCAGTTCCCTTTACCGGCTTCAGCTAATCTGCAGGCAAGATGCCTTTCCTTATGGTTTCATGATAGCCTTGTATTGAAAATAACCTGTATTTGTAAAGTATATAACGACACTGAATCAATTACAAACATATGATAATCACAAATTATTATTATAAATAATGCATTAATATTCTAAATGTTTTGTTTTGCTGTTGTTGTTCTTTTGAAAGTTGTTACAGAAATAATTGCTACCTCTCCTTCAACCTCCACCCACTTGCAAACTTTTAAAATGTCATCTTATTATCTTTTTAATTAATATCCGAATAGCTAATCATTTGGCACCAACTCAAAACATTCTGGCATGTAAACATTTAAATGACCTGCTCAAGTTAGAACTGAGCATCAGAATGAAGAAGGAAAGTGATTTAAATGACTGAAGGTGGCAGGGTTGTTGGTCCCAGACAGGCAGGTGTGAGTATTTCAGAAGCTGCTGAGCTGCACTCTTAGAAGGGATGTGTTAAAATTGACACATCATGTGTTAAATTTTAACACATGTGCTGCATCAGATTAGGGACAACACATGATGTGTCAGTTTTAACACAATTAATGTGTCTGCTCCTTTAACACATCTTCTGTGTTAAAAAATGTAAACACAAGGATGTGTTATTTTGACACAAAGATGTGTTAAAATGTGTACATTTCAATTTTTTTTTTTTTTAAAAAGGAGAAAAAAAGATGGGTATATATTATACATTTATTGAATTCCATTTTTTATTTGGCATATTATAAATCATTACAAACTGAATGAACAACAGCTGTCAGAATCTTTTCAATTAAAATGTTTTAAATTCAATTTTAGCCAAAGCTACATCACAATTTTTACTTGACAAAATCAAACAAAATTCATATCTGACTAGCTTTCTATCTCTCTAGATCATTAAAATGTCAAAAAAAATTGAAAAAAAAAAAAAATAAGTGATATATCTACATATCATATCTATACACACACACACCACATTTATATCTATATACTATATATAATATCTCTATATATATATATATATATATATATATATACACATATATATATATACATACATACATACATATATACACACACACACACACATAAAAATATAAATGTTCTGATATAATCCAGACAATACATGAATTAAATTTTTTAAAGGTAACAATTGTCATCTTTAACAAATTGTCAACACTTAACAAATGTGCAGTTGCATGCAAACAGAAAAACATACATTTTGGCAAATATAGCATCCAGGTCATACAATTCTGTACCTTGGGTTTAAATACGAAAATCAAAAATTTCAGCCAATCAGTTCATATTGTCTGACCTTTCCACTGCATAGGCATAAAAATGGTCAGTCCTGATAAACAGTGTATTTGACAAAGATGCCAAATGAGGTTTCTCACCTCTGTGAACAGAGACTCTCTACATTTTGGACAGGTGAACATTTTACTTGCATCCTTTAATCTGTGCAATCAGCTCCAGTACTTTGGTTTTCCTTTGGGTGGACAGCGGCAGGTCATAGACAAACTCAAAGAAGGTGAAGACGGAGCCAAGTGGTACTGGATAGGACAAGTTAAATACCCAGTACAGTTTGAAAAGCTTATCCACAGCACACATCAGGCCATCATTCAGAGAAATGGTTACTCTGTCATTCTTAGCAACAATGATGTACTGCCTGGTTGCCCTCTTTAGATCACCGATGCATATCAGCTGGGGTTGGTGTGTTGTGGATGATGCTTCAGGATCACTGCAAAGCGATGCAATACTTGTTCCAGGCTTGGAGATGGGGAAGATAAAGATAGATTTTTAGAGAAGTATTCAGTGAGGTGTAGACAAATGCTTTCCTCAGGTAAATACAGTGAGAACTTTACTGAATACATACCAGTGCAAAAAAGGCTACAACGACTGGCACCAACTGGTGGGAGTAGGTGTGTTAACACATGGCGGGGGGGGGGGGTGGTGTCTTGTTTCCAGGGCAGCTACTGATTTGAGCTTCGGAATGATACTGGCTTCCCATTTTCGCAAAAAGAGGTCCACCTTTCCTCCTGTAAGATTGCCAAACCCCAAGTCCAGCCTACAGAAAGAAAAAAAGTGTTTAAGTTTAAAATGAAGCATTAAATACATTAAATCAAAAGTACATTCTGTCCATTTGGTAGCTGTATGGCCAAAAATCAAACTTTACAGTATCACATTTCTGTTACCCATTCCACATCAAGCTTACCTACACAGTGAAACATAACAATTTACTTGGAGTGGTATTTGAATACAAGTCCATTATTCCTTAATTTTAGCTATGATTTGGGTCCCATCAGACCCTGAGAAAAAATTAGGACTTTTTAGTTGATGTGATATTGTTTTACCTTTACCTTGGCGTTCATGCAGTTCCCTTTACCGGCTTCAGCTAATCTCCAACATGCTGGGATTTTCCCACACAAACTATTTCCAGTGTTTACAGAGAATAGTCTTAAGAAGAGAAAAGATTAGCCCTTTATTGTCACTGTACACGTACATCAAAATATCACGCAAGCAGCAGTTCTCTGAGTGAAAATGTCTTGTTTATGCCAGAGGTCAGAGCAGACTGACCAGGCTGCTTGACCATACTGGGCTTCACAACCCTCAGCTAAGAACAGGACACTGAGGCTACAATTTGAACCAAAAATAGAACGATAAAAGACCTGGTAAATGGTGCTTGGTGTGATGAGTCTTGATGTCTGCTGTAGCATTTCAATGATGTGGTCAGAATTTGGTGTTAACTACATGAAAGTTTGGATCAATGAAAGCATGGATTCAAACTGCCTTGTGTCAATGCTTCGGACTGGCGATTGTGGTGAAATGTTTTTTGGGATACTTTCTTGTCCCATTTTGGGTGCCTTAATACCATCTCTTTGTGACTAAAGTGTAACCATCTTCTGAAGGCTGCTTCCAGCAGCATAATGCACTATGTCACAAAGTTCAAGTCATCTTTGTACTCAAATGGCCTCCACAGACACCGGAGATCAATCCAATAAAGCACCTTTGGGATGTGGTAGGACAGTAACAGTTGCAGATAGTAAACTATTATCTATTATCTTGTCTCTTACGTTTAGATTTTTATTTGCACATTACTTTTTAAAATTGCGTTGCATTAGCTAAGTTAACAATATAGATTAAAAACTTTATATGTGCTATACCAGAAATAAGTTCCAAATATTGCAATATGCGTAAGTAAAGAAAGTTATATTTCTAATAAAATAAATGTTACGTACTTTAATCTCTAAGCTTTATGAGTAAAATAACTACAGAAAAATAATAATATATAATAATAACTCTTAATTTTTTTTATTGTCTAATCCCCATGTGATCTAAGTCTCTCTTATAAAACTATTTACTTGTTTTCTACAAATGTGTAAAGTTTTTTTTTTTTTTTTTTTTTTTTTTTTTTAAACTTAATCACTATTAAACTTAATCAACCATTAAAATCTGCCTTTTTGTCTCGGAAAAGTTAGAAAAAATAATGGTGGTTACCACGGGAACAGAAAAAAAAAAAAGTTCTATTTGACACCCAATCATATTGGAATCTGTACGGCACGTGACTCTACCTAAACGACGCAATGGCAGAACTCCCTCACGCCGGAAGTTTACAGCCTGATCTTGACAAATGAAAGTCACCGGTAAAATAATAGCAGTGACACCCGCCATAGGACGTATTCCTATTCTGTGGAACATAAACACGAGTCAAAGATGGTTAAGTCACTTTTATTTTTAAAGCAGACCAGTGTTTACTGCAGCGACCGTAGTGTGTTTGGGCGCTAACTGACGAAAGCATTTGCCAGCTAACTCTCAACGACCAGTTACAGGATCATTTATCTACCTCAGAATATAGAAGATATCACCGCGGGGACAGTTTACAGATGGCAAGGAGACTGGGTCGAATATTCAGGGGCTTTCAGAGCCTCGGTTCACTCGCATTCATGAAGTCTGAACTCAGCAACCTCCCTGCCAGCGTTTCATTGAAGAGTATGGTGGTAGGTACATCTGTGAGCCGTATTTTATGAAATACTTTTTCATGCTGTATGTGAGTTGTTTGCCGTGTCATGTTCTCCTCACTCCTGCCAGATGTTTCTCCAGTGTTGTGACTGTACTATCCCACAGCTAAAAAAAACAAAACAAAACACATGGCCAGCGTGAGAGTTTGTTAGCTTGTCGCAAAAAAAAAAAAAAAAAAAAAAAAAAAAACCACAACAAACGAACACATTTATATAAGATGACTATAACGTAGTGATTACAACTTAAAATAGCAGGCCATGTCACTACAACACGACCACAGAGGTCAACATCATCACAGATAACATAAGAAACACTTTATCGAAGAGTTGAAAAATGATTTTGTTAGCACAATTAAAAATGAAGTTCATTCAGTTCTTTTTCTTTTTGTGTTCTGCTTTGTTTTTGCCCTCCATCTCCCCTATATAATGTTTTAAGAAAAACAATAAAAAGAAAGTGAAAAATGAAGTTCATTATGACAAACATGTAAACAGTAACAAATAATAGTGTTGTAGCTAAATATAATAACATACAATCATGTGAAGAAGGTTTTCCGTACTTCTTCCTGTTAAAAAGTACTACTAAAATGTACATCCTGACTGTTTCCATAGGAATTAGGTATTCGAGTTTATATGAGTTAGAATTTATAAGATCATAATAACCTCCACATTTACATCAAGAAAATTAAATTATCCTGTTCTAACTCTTTACTCTTTGTGCTAACAACTAATTGGCAATAAGGTCATTTACAATAGCAGAATGTCTCTATGCATGCAAGTGTACATATGCACCTCAAACACACAGGCATACAAACAGAATTAGGAGGGTAAGTATCAGTCAACTTCTCCTAATGGAAGTAAGACAACAGATTTATTCGATTTTAAATTATCAGCAATTCCTAAGATCTTTATAAAGGCAGACGTTTTGGCATTTTGCTGGTGTGGAGTATCCAGTCTTCCCAGGAGTTGACATCACAACAAATTCTCCCCAAGGTCAGATCGTGCAATGCTCAGAGAAATTGCAACATCTCAGACTCTACAGGCTTCAGTTATAATGATAAATATTAAAGTTCATAACAGTGCAGTTAGAAAATGACAAATAGGGTTTGCTTGGAAGGGCTGCCAAGTGAATGTCTCTTCCTTATAAAAAAGAGTTTGGCTGCATGGCTCAGGTTAGCAAAGTACCACCTGAACAAACATATCAGGAAAAATGTCCCTTTGACAGATGAGACCAAAGTGGAGGTGTTTGGTAAAAACGAAACAGAGCATATGAATACAAACACCTCAAACTAGGGCTGCACGATTTTGCATAAAATGAGAATCACGATTTTTTTGGCTTAGAATTGAGATCACGATTCTCTCACGATTTTCTTTTCCAGTATAAATATTTATTGTATACAGTATAATTCCAGTATAATAATTCCAGTATAAATATTTATTGCACTTATTAACTGCACATCAACTTCGTAACAGTTGAGACTGAACATAAAAACAATAAATAAACATAAAAACAACAAATGTCTCACGTTTTGTTGTTGCCGCAAAATGTTGTACTGCTTGAAATTCCGTCTCCACCGTTGCTCGACACTGCGTGTATAGAGCAGGTAGTGCAACAATAGAAAAATAGTTGCGGGACGGCACTGTGTAGCGTTTGTCTAGGGCGTTGATCACTTTCCTAAATCCCTCGTTTTGCACAGTGTTGATGGGAGCCATATCTTTGGTCAGGTGATAAGTAATAGCCTCCGTAATTTCTTTGTGCCTGCGGGAGTTCGAGGTGTATAGGGAAGCGCTGTATAAGGTTCCCGTTATTGATGTTTGGGTGGTTGACCGGGACGGATTTTCTCCTGTCACTTTCTCGTCATCCCTGACGTGCTCTCCGTTGTTTTTTCCCTGCTAATTTTAGCATCACACGGCACAGCTTCTGTATCACGTGGTATAAGGCTCCGCCCTTGTCATTTGTTGAGCAGGAAGAGTGAGCGCTTGTTTTCATGCAGATTACGTCCTGGATCAAAATGCGGTACAATCGTCGTCATGTTTTGTTTTGTTTTTTTTAAATCGTTGTCATTTGGAAATGAGATCGCTTATTTTCTTATTTTCTTTTTCAGCCATTCTGTTGTAGATTTACTGTTGTTGTGTTTGAAATCATTGTCTTGTTGCATGACTCAATGTCAGCTCCACTTTTGGTGTCAGACAAATGTCCTCACATTTGAATTGTTAATACGGGTACTGCAAGGTACCCAGCTCCTGTGGCTGAAAAGCAAGCCCAAATCATCACCGCTCCACCACTGTGGGTTTGAGGTAGGGCTGCACGATTAATCGTTAGAAAATCGCGATCTCGATTCATACTTATGTGCGATCTCATTTCCAAATGACAACGATTTAAAAAAAAAAAAAAAAAGGAAATGAGATCACACATAAGTATGAATCGAGATCGCGATTTTCTAACGATTAATCGTGCAGCCCTACCTCAAACCCACAGTGGTGGAGCGGTGATGATTTGGGCTTGCTTTTCAGCCACAGGAGCTGGGTACCTTGCAGTACCCGTATTAACAATTCAAATGTGAGGACATTTGTCTGACACCAAAAGTGGAGCTGACATTGAGTCATGCAACAAGACAATGATTTCAAACACAACAACAGTAAATCTACAACAGAATGGCTGAAAAAGAAAATAATCAAGGTGCTGCATTGGTTTGCCAATATCAAATATAATAAATATAATATCCAATATCAAAATATAGCTATTGTTGCGGCTACTCCAACCAATGGCCGCGGCAGGCTAAACATGAGGACCCTGATGACACGCAACAATAAACGCATACCATACACTTCTGTATCATTTGCTTCTTTATTTCCACATGCAACCGTCCAATATGTACATCGGCACATAGGATTAACTACTAAACAAACGCACAGATTGCACAAACAAATAACTGCAACTTATCAATAACTCCACTAACTATTATGTCAAATTACAACCTGGTCTATGGCATCAATTAGTACTCAAATATACAAACACCATCAAGTTACAGTCAAATATATCAAATCATTCAAGTTGCGCTCAAGTTGCGATCACGTTGTGTTCAATTTGCATTTATATTGCGATAATATTACGAACATGTTGCGGTCAACAGAAAGTTTTGCCTCGTGCTCACCCTACCTTCTGCTCATCACATCAGGTGCTGTGAATAAGTGAGTGCAATCACATTTATCTTATACCACACCCATGAGACACGCCCCACACCCGTGCACCAATACAGTGAGTCCATTTAAACCAATCCACTTAGTCAAAAGGGAACAACTCATATGGCTCCTACAGCTATATTAATACTTTTCACTCATTTGGAAAATGTTTTCATGACCCCCGTTGACTTAATAGAACCACAAATATTAAAGCAGCATCCATATGGTATCTATATGAGACATCCACACTTTGTCATTACCCTTTCACTACTAACAGACATTGTAATTCATTTCTCTGTTTAGCGAGCGCTTCCATCACTCTTTTCATCCAACCCCCGGGACTTCAGCCTTCCTAACTCCTCATGGGGCACAGAAATGAGGCAGCTGTATGAACATTATAACAGCCAATGTGAGGCAGTGACAGATGGAGGAGAGGAACAGGGTGGACTATGGAACAGACTGCCAAGCTACAATCGTTCTCTGAAGTATGCTGCAGGTAAATATACAGACCAAAAAGTTTACCTGAAATAAGAACAAGAGAATTTCCAAAAGCTCCAAAAGCTTAACGTGGCTGCTGAATGTTCACTTGTGTTCTTTCCCATCAGGTGGAGTATACCTTAGCAAAATAATCCAGGCAAAAGCTCGTCTTTTCACCCGCAACATCAGAGACCCGGGGGCAGCATTTGAGTACGTTATCTTTGCTAACAAAAAGGAGCAAAGGTGTGTGTGCATTTTCCAGGCTGGACACCTTCTGGAGGGACCACCAGGGTGAGATAACACACTCCTGTCCAAGCTTATCGAAGTCTGTGCTTTTCACGTTGTTATACTCCATTCTCTTTGTCATCCTCTCAGCCAGCAGCTTTCCAGTAAACTCAAAGTGGCAGAAATAAATGGGAAAAAATAAAGGAAGACTTGTGAATTTTTAGCTAGACTTAACTCTAAATGTTCCGTCAAATCTCATAAGTTTTACTGTCTCATGTACCAATGTCTGTGCTTCCAGAAATGTCCACGGGGGGGCGATAGCCACTATGATTGATACCGTGACAGGAACTCATGCTTGTGTGCATTCTGGACCTGTTATGACTGCCAACCTCAACATCAACTACCGCAGGTACAAGAACAACAATCAGCAAATTGTACATGATAAGAATATTTATTGAACATGTAGCACACCTTACAGAAATATGAGGATTAAACTGTTTAGTATATTAAAGGAAAAAAATGTTAGATGTTTTCATGTGTGTTGTCCTGCTTGTTAACATGGAGCATATTTAGCTGCTGGGCCGGGTTTATGGAAGTGTCACTGAGGCGGTCATGCAGAAGTCATGAAGGTTTCTCCCTGCTCCAAGTCAGTATAATGAAGATCGACTCTGAATGATGTCACATAGATAATTCATTGTGGAAATTAAATATGCAGCATCGGTGTCACCGAGTCAGCCCAAACGGTTCACTTTCTTTGGTCAAGCACGGACCAACAGACATTTGCTCGACTGCCCAGTTGTTCTGTTTAACACATAGCAAAATATGAATAATTACACATATAATTAACACAAAGTAACACCTCTTAGTGCACTACTTTGATCATTTACTGTGAGTTTCATCATTTTGTCTTGTTCCAAGTCCCATCCCGCTGGGAAGTACAGTGTTGATCGAATCCTCTCTGGATAAGAAGGAAGGCAGGAAAACGTTAGTTTCGTGTAAAGTGACCAGTGCTGACGGCGCCAGATTGCACACAGAAGCAACAGGTAAAGCAACAGGTTTTCCCCCTCATACACACACACACACACACACACACACACATACAAAATCTCAGATGGACATGTTACTGTGAAAGCTGCTGGTAAGTGGCACATCTGCTTGTCTGTTTTCTTCTCTGCAGCACTGTTTGTGTCAATCGGCGTCAGCCAACTAATGAAAGGATGACACGAACACGCCAGCCAGCCATCTATGAAGAAGGAGACTTCAGAAACAGTGTGCATTTTTTTTGTTTTGTCTAAGTGGGCCATTAGGTTTTGTTTTTTTTTTAATTAAAAGGATGTACATATTTTATAGGTGATAGAAGGAAACTGGGCAGCACGGTGGCACGGTGGTTAGCACTGTTGCCGCATAGCAAGAAGGTCCTGAGTTCAATTCCACCATCAGGCTGGGGTCTTTCTGTGTGGAGTTTGCATGTTCTCCCCGTGTTTGCGTGGGTTCTCTCCGGGTACTCTGGCTTCCTCCCACCATCCAAAGACATGCAGCTTGTGGGGATAGGTTAATTGGATAATCCAAATTGCCACTAGGTGTGAATGTGAGTGTGAATGGTTGTCTGTCCCTATGTGTTAGCCCTGCGACAGACTGGCGACCTGTCCAGGGTGTACCCTGCCTTTCGCCCTATGACAGCTGGGATAGGCTCCAGTGCCCCCCGCGACCCTGAAAAGGATAAGTGGAAGCGAATGGATGGATAGAAGGAAACTCTTATATTAAATAAAAAAGTTAACCTTCTATTTATACTACTAATATGTTGCATTTGATCTGATACTTAGCTCTACTTGACTGCTGCTCCTTCACGTTACTAACTCATGAACAAATTTACTGAACTAATTCAGAAGTATTGATGGTATTGATGCAGTATTGATGGTTTTAATTAAGACTGCTGTATTTGAGAACAACATTATTGATTTAAATGTACTGTTCATTTATTTATCATTTTATTTTCTCCAAAAAAGCCTTTCCTATTGGTATTGTGTTGCTCATGCAGGTGGTGTGTTTGTCAGAGTTAAATAATCTGCATTGAGAAATAAAACGTTTTTTGGGGATACTTTGAAACGGATGATCTTTACATTTGAGTAGATACCGTCAGACTTAATCCTGAAATAATTCTGTGGTAATCTGCTGAACTTAATGATATTCATAGGTTAATACTATTAATAGTAAACACTGTGTAGTAAATGTTGAAAGGTTTAATTAAGGGATACTGAAATATATGTGATACAACATCAGCTTACTACTTTTTGTCAGTAAATCACACAACTGAAGGACGAATGGGTTCTAAATTTATTCTTGAAGTTTTGTGTCCCTTACATCACAAATGTTACAGTTTTGTTTTTCATGTGTGGGTTGTAAACTGTTACCCCACCGTGTGGTGGTTGTGGTTTTATTTGAATGTGGGGTGTGAATTTGCATGCCATGAGAAATTATGACATACAATGAAGGCACGAGGACTTCAAACCCAAAATCGTCACGACAACTGGCTGTTTTTTACACGAGCTGGTTATTCTCGTTCACTCTGACACTTTGAACGCGTTTCTACATTCAGAAACGGCTGACGGATGCCGCAGTATGCCATAATAAGTAACACAGTCCACATCACAGAGATCAGTGCTGCTCTAGCAGCCACTGCAGACCACAGTTCTACAAAACATGACACCTGAGAGTATGTAGAGTACTGTTTTTGATTAAACACATACTGTACTGACTATAGGTTGAGGACAACATACCTCCCGAATAGGCTGGCATCTTGTAACTGAGGAGCAATTACAAAATGACTCCAAAACATAAAAATATTATATGTGGGATTAGTTTTTTTTAGGGAGGTAGCAGGTTCACTTTCCAAATATAATATCAAAATGTATACGATGACTACCTGACCTTTCAGAGCTAAGTTAAAGTCATAATGCACCATGTCCAACCAGCAATATTTAAGAGCAAAGCCTTCCTGCTTGTAACTTTACATAGACTTTCAAATGGCTTCACTACAGTTGCTGAGACCATGACATCAAATGTGAATGTTCATTATGCAGTGCAACCCAATTAAAAAGTATTAGTTTAGCTATATTTTCATTTCAGATTAGTTTTTACCTTATAGTTGTTTTGTCACATTTACAGTCACATGAAAAACAAAGATTGTATTGGTGTCTGTGTAGCCCTGTTAAAAAGCAAAGTACACCCCATAATTCAACGTCTTGTAGAATCAACTATATAATAATACAATAACCTGAAGTACTTATTCTCTTCTTGCTTTTGTCAGTCTCTCACGTCATGGTGGAGGAATTTTGGCTCACTCTTGTTAACAGTGTTCCTTTAGTTCATTAAGGTTCATTCATGCACACCTCTCTTAAGGTCTCACTACAACATTTCAGTCTTGTTCAAGCCTGGACTTTGACTTGGCTGTTGCAGCACCTTGATTATTTTTCTTTTTTCACTCATTCTGTTTTGCTGCTGTGGATCTTTCTCCTGTCGCATGATCAAATTCCATCCAAGCGTTAGCTGTTGGACACATTGGGATTGGAATAAGATAACACAAAGATAAGAATCTGGATGGCCCCTATACTCTTTAGCCTGGAAGACTTGCAGTTTAATATTTAACATCTTGATTTCTCAGTCCACAGGCTGATTTTCCACTATCCCACACTCCACCTTAAATGAGCTCAGCCCTGGGGAAGGTTCAGATGGTTTTCTTTGCGTGGTACTTGTTTGTCTTTGTGCTGTCTTCCTCCCCTCACCAGTCAAAGATGATGGCTGCTGTCCCTCTCTGAGCCTGGTTCTGCTGGAGGTTTCTTCCTGTTAAAAGGGAGTTTTTCCTTCCCACTGTTGCCAAGTGCCTACTCATAGGGGGGTCATCTGATTGTAGGATCTTTACCTTACAATGTAAAGCGCCCGGAGGTGACTGTTGTTGTGATTTAGTGCTATATAAATAATAATATTAATATAAATGAAATAAAACTGTACAGAATTGAATTTTTGTAAGCAATGATGAAGTATGGTTTTCAGAAATGTTCTATATGTGGCTCTATAATATAGTGGTTTGCACATTTGCCAAACAAGCAAAAGATTCCTGGTTTAATCCTGGGAGGAGACTGAGTTGCATCAGAAAGGGCATCAGGTGCAAGAATATGCTGAATGACCCCTTGCGAATTAGAGTGCAGCCTTCCTGGGCTCATGCAGTGATTTCCACTACAAATTTGTGTGTCTGTGTGTTTTTAAAATTCAGTGCTGCTCAAGAGTCTGAACATCGCAGTCAGTCTATTAAGAGAGCGTAAAGAGATTTATAAATGTATGTATATATGTATGTATGTAAATGTATGTATATATGTATATATATGTGTATATATATATATATATATATATATATATATATATATATATATATATATATATATATATATATATATATATATATATATGAAGAACCACAGGTCATGAAATCTTAAAAATTCTTGGTCATTTAGGAGAATATTTTTAAACCTTTAAACAGAGTGCCTCTGTTGTAAAGAGGTTTTATGCACGACTGCAAAAAGTGACTGTTTAAAGGTAATATGAGAGTAATTATTTTCAAGAAAACTTTTTTTTTCTGTTCTGCTTTTTAGTAGATCCTGTCAAGTAAGTTTTTATGCAGCAGTCAATTAGTGGTTTAAGGTCTACAAGCCATACAGACTTTCAACTGCCTTTAACTTTAGTTCTCACACAGTTTGGTCAAATGTGTGGTTTCTGAGTGTATGGGCTCATCACAGTACAGGCCTGGTGGTCTTTTCAGGGCCCCTCATAGCTTTAACCTCAGTAAAATTGAGATGGAAATGCTACCAAAGTTTTTTAAAACCTTAATGGTGTGTGAGCATCTGTGTGTTTGTGTGTACGTGCGTATGTATGAGTGAGTACAGGACAAGTGAGCACCAGCAGTGTTTTTTTTCCCTTTCCCCTGAAGAGCCATGTGGTCAAGTTGGGTATGAGGAAGCGGGTGGAGGTGTTTCCACTTTCAGTTAAAACCACCTGCAGCATGCTCTGTCCAGTAGCATTTTAGTCTTCAGTGCTTTTTTTTTGAGGGGCCACAGTTTCACAATCCCACGGCCTTGTCATGAAATGTTTTGGTAGCTCTGAAGAGGATTCAGTGTTTTAGTTCTCTAGTTCACAGGTAGATTCTCAAATACTTAGACATTAACACATTTTCTCATAATTTAGTTTCTGTACACCCCCAACAATAGATTTTAGATCAAAGGTCAGTTCAGTTTTTATCTTCAATAAATAAAAAGCATGGCCCCGTTGTGTTGAGATCAGGTCATCAGGACACGGCCACTGATGAATATCCCACTCCTGTGCTTGGAGAAACTCTTAGGGATGTTTCCTGGAAAAGTCTAATCTGGAAGTGGCTTGCAACTTGTGAAGCTGTTTTTCTTAATTATGGAAAGAATATTTTGATCATCCAGTCTTTCAGGCTTCTTGGTATTACTGAGCTGACAATGCATACCTGCTGTTTGAGAAGGAACCGGAGTTTTGATTTGGACAGCTAAAGATTTTTTTGTTTGTCCTCTTTTACTCGCATGGCATCTCTTTGTTCCAATGAGCAGCTATCAAAGCTAACAAAATGACTTCAACACATGGGATCAACTCCAGATCCTGCTGAATCTGTTCATGGAATGACAAGGAACAGGCCTCACCTGGCCATGCAACTGCTGGTCAGTCAATTACCCCGTTGCTTTTGAGGCAAATGGGGGACTGTGTATAAAAACAAACAATTAATTCAAAATTGCAGTTAAACCCCTTCAGTTAAAGTCTGCACATCAATCTAATCTTGATTGTTTGATTCAAAATAATCCATTGTGGTGGAGCACAGAGGCAAAACAAAAAAAAAAAAAAAAAAAAAAAAAGAACAGTACAAAATTAAACCAAAAACAAACAAATCAAAATCCAAAAACTTAAGCATGTTAAGATGCTTTGTATTGTTCTTTGCTGCAGTTATTAGCAACATTTGAAATGAAAATACTCACTTTCTCACAGGTTAGCTAGCCAACACATCACTTAACTGTTTTTGCAGCATGTGTGTTTGTTTGTTAGTTAAAGCGAGCCACGCAGCATTCACTCCCTCACTGCACCTCTGAATTATTTTTTTAAGTACTTTTAGAATAAAAGAATCAGAATCAGAGTCAACTTTAAACACAGGAACTTTAACCCTAACAGCCTTTGAGACTTAATCTGTAAATGCTGGTAAAAGTGAAAGGACTTGATAAGACCCTGAAGTGATTCTTGGTGACTTAGATGAACTCCAGTGTTTTGAGTGAGTGTTGGATTATGAGGATTATGATTTATTATTGCGAGTTAATTTTTGTAGTAAAATGAGTTTAAAATATAGCTGAACAAATGATTAGTAGTTTGACACACAATTATTTATTTATTTATTTTGATAATTAATATTATTAATAATAATATTAATAATTAGCAGCTCAGTTGTTGTGTACATAGTAGTTCAACTTAGTTGTTAAAGTAGAACAAATTATAATTGACTGCTCAAAGACATGCTGATCTAAGGACATACTAAGATTTTTTTTTATTGACGTTTAAAAACATTGTTGCCGTGAAAGAAGTACGTCCTTACGAAGAATGAAAAGTGTCACTATCACGTGGCAAACATTAAATCAAGATAAGATTTTGCAGCCCGGGTTCATATGAGTTGTCTGCTACAGGCTACTTGAGTAAATGCACTCGGTTACAGTCTGTTTCCCTCCTGACATGCATGTGTCTGCACCATGTCTGCAACCACTGTACGAGCCATGTCTTAGAGGAGGATTTACCACAATGATGTAAACCGAGAAGACGTATCGATTATTCATCGTTTTATTTTTGTCCTCCCACCCGTGTTAAAATGGGGCATAAAATAACCCCTCCGTGTATGCCATACTGTATGGGCAGGGCCCTGCGAGTAATTCTAACAAAAATGACACCAACCCACGAAAAGGGATTTTTAATTGAAGGATGTTCCATTTCCATACAGACTGAAATCTAACGTCTCCACCGTGCATTTTATTTTCTCGATTGGTGTGGCGGAAATTTGTGGCAGCAACATGGGATTATATTTCTCAACCGAGCACTTCAAAGCAAAACCCGATCCGGTGCTATTACGTAAGAGCCGGTGACATAACTCTCTCCAGCCTGGGACGGCTAGGGCGCACTGTGAGCGCAAGGGGAGGGGGGTGGCGGGCGCACGGTCGGCCGGTCCAGCTGCACTCTCCGCACTGCTGCTGCCACAGGGGGGAACGGGATTATTTCAAAAACAACCACATAAGAGGAGGAGTGCTGTTGAATAAGGGACCCTGACACACACACAGAGAGAAAGAAAGAAGCCAAGGAAGATGACTGCCGATTTTGGGGAGCCACTGTGAAGACTCTTGAAGGAGGCGAGATGGCAGTGCATGTTTTCAAATGCCTGCGCCGGCCTGGGCGCTAGAGCGACCAACAGGTAGTATGAGTCTCGAGTTTTGCTTCGTTTCTTTCTGAGCACTGCAGTGTCAGCAGATAGAGTTGAAAACTGACTGACCTTACAGGACTTTGTGGTTTGTGTGCGCCAGAGTGCGTGAGTGAGAGAGAGAGTGAGTGAGGGGAGAGTGTGTGCAGGCCCACCCACTGGTGTTTTGACAGGAGAGTTATGGAATATGAAGAGCCCGACGTGCCCTCCGCTGACACCCCCATCAAGAGAGGTGAGATTTTCCCTCTCCAGGTTACATTTACACTGTGGCAGGTGCAGGAAAACTGAACTTTAAAGTCACAGCAAGAAAAATACAATTTGTTTGAATAGTTTCAGCTCACTAAACAGTGTGCCTTGACATTTTATGCCCCCATGTCCCTCGCTTATTTCCCAGCATGCCTTTGTGTGCCCACTCACTCCCATCCCCTCCTTTCCTCCTCACTTTTATCTCATCCTGTTGGCCTCTAGTGCACCAGCTGACTCCCTATCTCTCCCTCTCTGTTCACTCTTAACTTCTCCCCCTTCACTCTCATCCATCTTTACCCTAGTAAACCTCCTCATCCCTTTAACTGGGGTATGGTTAAGGTGCTGTGAGTGTGTAAGAATGGCAGTAAGCCGGAGTAATCCATGGGAATTAGCTCTAATTTTTGCCTCTATTACTGGCCAATGCCTTTCTGTTCAAAGCCTCTCCCAGGCCATAATCAAACTATTGGCAGTGACTGGAGATAAGACTGTCTCTCTGTCACAGAAACCCATAGCACACCTTTCCTACAGGATAGCAACACAGCTTGTCTGAAGTGCTGCAAAATTTATTTATGTGTGTATGTGAGTGCCTCCATTTAATGCATGTAAGAGGCAAAGCAAATAAATAGATTCTTATTTCTAAAGAGGTGAAGCAATAATGAGGCCTGTCCCCTTTTCTTCAGTAAATGTAGGAGGATCATAGCAGCAACAGTTTACATTCAAAGTCCTGAACTTTGTATTTTACCTGTGAAAATTTCACCACACCGCTGATATAGTTTTTGGTTTTCTTGACTTAAGTTTTTCGATATTTGCCACTAACATTGACAGATTGATACTTTTATCTACCCCCCAAACTCCCCCAGAAACATAACATAAACAATTTGCTGGTTACCCTAGATTACCTTTAGACCGCAATGCCAACAGTTTTAATTTGGAACCATTAGTGATTTAATAGTATTATGTAACCATTAGAAAGAAAGCGACCAGCAGGCAGGTCAGAGAGGAAACAGGCACAATTTAGTGTTCATTATAGATGTATTATAGATACACAATTATAATTTAAAATGGGTTTTGTTTATGTTGCAAAGTGTCAATGGTAATCAAGGGAGGAAAATAGGGTAAGACTAAAGCTGAAAAAAGAAATGCCAGTATCAACAGGGACACTGAAACGGCTCTTAAAAGTTTTATGTCCTTCTGTTCTTCTTCTTCTTCTGGTTTTTATTTGCAAGTGACAATTCAAACGAATAATTCCAGAGTGGTTTCCTTTGGAGATAGCTTGCCTTGGGTAAGTTAAAGTCATGTCGTGCAGAATTTAGTGTAAAAATGACAACGTTTGGGGTAAATTTGTTAAAATGATGCACAGCTGAAGCTTGAACATTATGTGCAGGATACCTAATGCATCTGGCCCTGGAGCTGATGCTTTATTCAGGTTAAACTAGAGTGTGGTTGCACTGTTTTATTTTCATATTTAGTTTCCGTACTGCTGAGACGGCTCTTCTTGACTTGATGAGAGTCTTGGTTTTAGCGGCTGTTGTGGGCGTCACTCACTTTTCTCAAGCAGTAGTTTTAGTCTTGCTCCACATTTGGGTTTTTTTCTCCTGTCTGTACAGTATAGGAAAAGAGAAAAACAAAACAAAACAATCTCCTGTACATTATCCAATAAACGCCCATTTGTGGTGTCCCTCAGGGATCTATTGTAGGTCCAATTCATTTCACCATAAATCATTCTGCAGCCATTTATGAACCAAAAACTGTCTTCACAGCAATGACAGTATATTATTCTTTTAACCAAAATGCATCTGGCCTTCTTCAGCCGTCTGCTATTTTCTTGGAAATCAATGCAGACAAGTCAAGAAATACTTTCTGTTCTAAAAGAACACTAGCCTTGCAGCCGTCCTACTGATGTTTTCAGAAACTCTTTGAAGCCAACATGTTCAGATGACTCTTTTTACAGAGAGATTATCCACAATTTGTGACACTGTGAGTGCTACTCCTTTTTTTGTCACTCTATACCTTACTTTTCTTAAACTCCTGCAAAGGTTTGCTTCACCAAATTGGCAGCGACATTTATTTACAGACTTGTGGTGAATTACTTACGGTGTACTTCTGAGCTACACGACTGTCCTAAAATTTTCAGCTGTGTAGATGTTTTGGGTTTAAGATTTTAGAGGAACTGCACGTGTTGGCACATTCTTCTTGAAACCTGGCGAACAGCTTAACCATCCAAATCAGACTTGCTTTTAACTTGATTTGTACATATTTCTTTTTGTTTCAGCATCTAGCATATATTCCTTTTCATATTTTATAGTTGTTATAGTACTATATGTTGTAATTTTTTTACTTGTTTTAGTAATCTTCTTCTCAAATGTATGCTTTTCTTTTGCTTACTGATTAATCATTCTACCTAAACCTAATTTTTAAAAAGCCCTTTTTTAATCTTGTTTACTGTATTTGGCACCGGTCTTGGATGTTCACATGTTTTGTATGTTTTCTGTGCTAGATGGGTCGTGGTTTCTATTCAGACAAAATCGTCGCCTCCTCTCTGGGTTCAGTGGTCTTCGGTGCTGTTATGTAACACAGCAACTGTCACTTCAGCAGTGAGCTTAGATGTCAGTGCAGAGAGTGAGATTTTGCCTGATGGGTGGTGTTGATTTTTGTGCCTCCGCTGTCACTTTTGGGTGTGTGTAGATGGTACATGGCCTGGCTAACAGGTGTGCCTTGCTAAATATGTACATGCTGTGTCACATTTAGTTTTCACAGGTGCCATCGACCGCATGTTTATTTAATTCTGCTGCAGCAATATTTTAAGCATTTAATACCATTGGTGACACATTTCAGGAATAACAGCGGTGCAAATAGGTGACGTCAATTCTCGCTAATTTTCAATCAGCGTATTGGGGTTCAGCATTTTATTTATTTTCTAAAATCAGATTAGTCGCCCTTAAAATCGTCTCCGTAAGGCGAGAAGCTGCTGTGCGTTTCTGTAAATGACTATTCAAGGAACGCAGGGGAAAGCATTGATGTAACACTAGTGTAAAAAACACTGAAAAAATTCAGGCCGTCCTCATTTGGAAATGATGCTCCAATAAATGTAGCTGATTTTTTGTGTGTAATTAATCAGCCTTTTCTTAATCGATCACCTTTAAAACAGTTGCTCTGTGAGTGTTGAAATTTTCTTTTCATTTTCCGTGCGTGCACTGCTGCGCTTTCATTCCATATATTCTGCTTATGAAGCAAAACTGATTTGATGAGGGTAGGAAAACAGAGGAAACCACAAAGGGCCTGATCTGGCGCCAGACAAAGACCGGCTAGCTCTACGTCTTCCATTGATACTTATCTGCCCTGCATTCAAACCTCTGTCTAACACACACAGACTCTCACACGCAAATACACAGAGAAAACGCACACATACCCTCACACACATGAGTATACATACACCCACAGCAGTAAACCCCCTGCTTAAGAACTGACCCTTAGTCGCTCTATCTGCACTTCAGACTTTCTCACAATTGCGGTCACAAAGGCAGACAAGAAAGAGGACCTATTGCTTCACAGACACCCACCTTCCTCTACCTTTATGTCCTGTGTGTGCGTGCGCTGAAACACCACACAAACATATCATAGACCCACACTAGTGTAAATAGGAATCCTCTAATTTAGCCTCTCCGCTCTCACTGAGGCTTCTTATCTGTCCACATGCTATTGTACACTAGAAAAGAAGCCAAAGAAAGTGCTGCCTTCTGCAAACCCCGTATCAAACTGCCATTTAGGAGCTGACAATGGCTACAGTGTAATTTTATGCCGGTTTTACTTTCCCTCTCATTTCAGTCTATTTGAAAGTCAGGATTTTACTTGTTGTTACAGTAGTAACATGCTCATTTGGATATTTGATTATGATTGGTGAGTATGATATGTATTTGAATGTCAAACGTGCTTTTGTAATCCATTCATTGCACTATGAATAGCTCCTGTGTAGGTTTCAGTGGTATTTAAATTGTTCGCTTAAGTAAAAGTAGAGATACCGCACTCTAAACATGATCACTTCTTTTTTTAGTAGCAGATGTAAAGGGAACAATAAGTTAAGGTATCAAAGGTATTCATCAAGCAATCAAAGATTGTCTCATCTAACTTTTGTGATGGGGTTAGCTGTCATTTGTAACTCTTTTTTCTTAAAATGTTATACTGTACAACATTTATCTCAAAAATGAAGTAAATCCGATGCCTAATTTATTTTCCAGTGGCTATCACATTTTCAATTCAAAGAGATGGAAAACTCTATTGGTAAATGTTTACTCCTGGATTCAATATGAAGCTTAGATGCCACTGTGTAACGCCCACCATGTATTCATATGAGTATACAGCAGGTTGAGTTTCTTTCACTAAAATGCGCTTTAGGATGCTCGTACAAAGCATAGACTCACAAAGTTGTTTAGTTTGAATCCACTAACTAATTTTTTCCCTCCCTTTAGGAGGTGCCGTGTCCAAGAAGAGTCATTTGAGTAAGTTGTCTACATTTGTGTGAGTGCGTGTGCAGTAATAACTTTGCTTGTGTTTGTGCTAGATATTTGTGCATGCAATGTGGTTAACTTCATAGTTAGTGAACATGCAGCATGCACCTGTACAGCAAAACACACATACACACAGTGGTGTCGACGGGGACGGGGCCATTAGCGACACACTCTGCGCGCGGCGTGTCGCACCTGTGCTACCCCCCTCGCACAAACACACTCGCAGACAAACAGTGATGAAAATACCAACCACTTTGGCATCTGAATGCAGATGAAAGCGATAACATCTCGTCTTTTTTTAACTTTTTTGGTTTAACACCTTCTGCCACAACTTTAGCACACCTGTGTATGTTATCGAGAGTGAAGGTGCTGTGTGTAACACACCACCGACCTTCATATTAGGTGGCGTGATGATAAACCAACTGAGACTAAATAATAATGGTTTTCATTCATCACACGTACCCAAAACCAGAGAAGACAAGAAAGGAAGGGCAACGTTTGGGGGTCTTCTGTGGTTCTGTGTGGTGGGATGGAAGTGGAGGGAAATATGAGTGGAGAATGAAGAAGCTGTGGTGGATTGCAGCTGCAAGTGTTTGCTTAAACGCAGCACTGAAGACATAAAATAGTCTGAAATACATTTTTCAGTTAAGTTGAAGATCTCACATAAAAAAATAACAGATCTCAAAATACGTACCTTTTTTTGTAGCTACATCATCCGAACATTTTTAATAAAATGCAAACTTAACATTGAACACATGCAGCATAATAATGAATTAATGTAATGTTTAACTCGCTGTACTTTTGAAACCTAATTGCTAATTGTATGAAAATGATAAATATGTAGATTTTACTTGGAGCATTTTCAGTGGAGGAGATCTGTAAGCTAAACTCAGATAACCTGAATCAAGTGTGTAAATATGCTACATGGAGAATAAATAATTCTTTAAAATGATTTTCTCTCTCTCATATACATATATATATGCATTATTTGAAAATATCTGAAATCTCCAAACTGAGTTTCCCAATAACAGAAATGTAAGTTTGTGTGACTTACATATTTTTTTAAGTTCATCTCCAGTGATTCCTGTCTGCTGGTTTGACTTAAACTCTCTCATGGACAGTCTCAAAGGTGCCAGACATTATAAAGCATTTTTTGACATATGATACAGAGTGAGGGGGTGAAGGATAACAACAAAGGTATGAAGAAAAAGTACCTTGAGAAAAACGACAGGGCAGGGGACGGTCCCCCCTTCTTTGTCTTGATCTCTCTCTCTCTCTCTCACACACACACACACACACACACAATCATGCACACGCAAACAAGGAAGGTGAGGCGGTGACTGACACTCAAAAGTCTGAATATGTATGCTGAAGCTGCAGTGAGCACCCGACCCAGCTTGATAAAGGACGAGCAAAAAAAGGAGCAAGATTAAAAGATATAGGTGGTTCCAAAAAACGAGTGTGTGTCAAAAGAAAGACTATTCTTAGACAAAGTGAGAGGACAAGTGAGTTTGTGAAAGTGGGACAAACGTCTGACACAAGTGGAGGAGTGAGGATGATGCGAGGTAGGGATGAAGCTCTTCAGCGTGTGTGTGTGTGTGTGTGTGGGCACTTCAATCAAAGATATTTTTATCAATTAAATCAGTTACATGCTTTTTGATGACGTTTTTCTCCAAGCCTCCCATATTTCAAACTTTACGATTATAAGGTAACGTTGCGGCTGATGCCTCTGATGGTGCGCAAAATCGGTATCGTTCGATAATAACGTCACCTTTTGGTTAAAAGTAGCTGTGTCTTTTTAAACCTTCACCAAGTCGCCCTGAAATATCTGTGCTTTCATGCAGACTCAGACACCTGTGGCTTCAAACACATCAACTTTCTCAGGGTGTGTCATTAAGCTTTTTGTTCAGGTTTGCACTTTAGTTTCTGGTGTAATACTTCGTTGAACAGGAAAACGTCGCTCAAGTTTCAAGTGCCTTTATATTTCACAATTTTTGCTCGTGTGCTAACTAGAATTTTACAGCTTTACAAGTTTTATTGAATCCCACCGACGGATGTTTTTAGCAGCCTTGTAGAAAGCATGAAAACACACACGTGTGTTCCTGTGCTTATGGTTTTCAGCGAGTAAAGATTATCTAATCTGTTTTGAGTCCCTCCATTGGCTGAATTTTGAGTACCTTTACACTGATTGATGTGTTTCAGTTTTACGGTTTGGCAATATGACTCAATTTTGAGCTCTCTTTGATGATTTTAAGATTTGAATCATGTCTCAGATATTTCTGCCCTCTGATACTCCCACATATACAGTATACCTCAGGCTAGGCTAATTCTGTAGAGTGAAAAGGTTGTATAAAAATGTATATTTCTGGAAATAATACCCATTCATAACATTGTAGTAACACCTTTTGTCAAGTCAAGTTTCCATTGTAAGTAATTCTTTTAATGAAGCCAGTGATTGGTGGAAGACCAGTGTGACCAGGTTATAATATAATATTTAAGATGTTGAGTTTTTATTTATTTTTAAAATCATACACACACACACACACACACACATACATATATATATATATATATATATATATATATATATATATATATATCATAATCAATCATCATAGTCTTGCACTTGAGTGCGGAAAACAGGATGTTTCACTACCGCAGTGCGTTGCTTTTAAATGGACCGACTCCAAGCACGTACAGGATGCAGAGGAAATGCTAAAAGTGTGATACTGAAAATGATTTCTCACACAAATAAGTCCCAGATTACCTGAATAAAAATGGACAAAATACACAAAGAGGTGACAAGGGAGAAAAGGCAAAGGGAACAATGAAAATTGATTAATTTGTTTTTGCTGCGTACACACTTTTGCCGTTGCAACTTGCAAACACTTATAGACACACCAGCACATGCAAGCACAAACACGCACACACAGATGCGCAGCTGCTTTTTAGATGGCGGCTAGATGCAGCATATCTCTGCCCTGCAGCTGTGCTGTGGATACTGCCTGTGTGAACAAAACGAGAGCAGCATCTGATGAAAAATAAGTAACTAAATATATTTGTGTTATGACCACAGCTGGGAGACAATGAATTATCTCTGGTGTTACACACTTGATTCCATCAGGCGCACTTGAGATGGCTTTGTTGCTGTGTTTGGGGGGATTCCTGTGTAGATTGTTACACAGTTTCTTTATCAGAAAGGATTTCCTTGTTCCTCTGGGTGCAGAAGCCTGCAAAAGTACTTCCAAAGCAGCAGAAGCGGTTGGCTACAGATCAAAGCAGACATGAAAATGGCAGGTGACACATTCCCCCCCAAAATTTGGTAAATGAAATACACAAGTCGAGCTGATTCATACCCTTTGCTACTGTCAAAACATTACCTCTTTCAGACACCTCCGAATTCAGGAGCAACTTCAAAGTCAAATATATGAAATCTGATGCTAATTGGTGTTCAGATCTGCTTTGAAAAATTCCTCAGATAATCATCTCTCAGTAGGTTTTTCCATCTGTTTTTTGTTATTGCAAATTAATGAAACTCAGCGAAGGAGTTCTCGCATTTATTAAACAACCACAGTCTGTCTGGCTCTGAAACCTAAAAATACATTAGCAGTGAACTATTTCTGAGTGAAAATGTTTAGTCCAAAAAAGCTGACGTGAAATGCTTCTTATTAAACCGCTCTCTGGCACCAGGTTTTACTTTATTTCCCCTTTTTTTTAAATGAATTTTATTCAGTTGCTGCTTATTTTGTGTTTTCTTCTAACTCTTGGTTTCTTTTAAAAAAGTAACCTGACATTTTATTGTTATTTGTTTGGATTTGCGCTGCAAAGTATCGTGTGGTATGATGTGTAGCAAAACATTCATCTTTTATCTAATGTATTTAAATGCAGTACTACACATGCAGTTATTTGTAAAAAATAAAATAAAAAGCTGTGACAATCTGCTTTTTTTGTCATTTAAAATTAGTTTTAAATGCAGCAGAAAAATAGTGGTTTTAAGCTAAAGTTCCAAAAGTCTCAAATTTTACTTCAGGACGACCTTAAATTAAAATCATTAAGCGTGTTTTTATGTATTAGAGATAATAACAGTACAAATAAAACTGAATTAAATTCGCCATGAGTCATATTAAAGTAAGCGGTTAAAGAATTTGTCTTCACTGGTGTTGTAAACTCAAAAAATGATCCTACATTAGGTACAGCCCTCCTGTGCTGAGTGTTAATGTGCTGTATGAGGATAAAGAGTCTGTGCAAGTGTGTTTGTTTGTGGATGCAGTCTGTATACAAAGCTTGTTTGCACTTTTGCTTGCGTATGTCTCAAAGGTAAGCTTCCGTCAGAGGAAAGATTGAGGTTTTTTTTGTCCGTTTACAGTTCATAGAACAAGCTGCTGACAAGGTAATTTCAGGCACAGAGAAGAAAGTGTCTGGTTAAACGCTGCAACAGTGGAGCTGGTACAGTTTTCACCCGTGAGTCTGTCTGCCTGTACGTATCATCATGGTAAAATGGGATTCTTTGCCCATAGCGTCACAACCGTGAGAGACACGGTCTCAGAACTGGCGTCTTTGTGAGGTCAAACTGAAGGCCGAGTTCAGAGATTTGGGGCAGTCCGATGTACTAGTTCGCTGATAGCGGCGATGTGAAAAAGAACGTGAGTTTCCACGATAAACCCCTGTCAAAAAGTCTTTTTAAATACCTGCAGTGACAGCGGTGCCGTTAGTGTTTTGACTTTACGAGTCCGTTTCTCTGTCTGTGTCACAGCGTCGTGATTGAAAACCTTTACAGGTGAGAGCTCAGTTCAGAAGAAAGGCCTCGATTGATGGTGGTTGTAGTCTGACTCATGAGTGCTGACTAAAGGGAACTAAGAGTCGAGGGGCTACTCCCCATTGTCCCTCTTTTAGGACAATTTTATATCACAGTTGTTCTGATCCCATCATAAAACTGGTGCTGGTTTGCATCAGTATTCACACACACACACACACACACACACACACACACACACACACACACACACACACACACACACACACACACACACACTTGTGCTCAGTTTCACTTAAACGTTGTGAGAGGACTAATTCATCTTTTTTTGATTTGAAATCCAGGAATAAAAAACTGTCCTTGATCTTTTCTTAATCCTTTTTATTTTTTCTAAATGATTTTGAAAACGTTCCTCATTTTGCAGTTTACTTTATAGCTTTGTAAATGTTTGAGGGTTTATTAATTTCAGCACATTTAACCTCATTATTATTATTATTTTTGCTTTTTCAGTTTCCCTAAAAAGAGATTTAATGCTTGCACCATTATTATTTTCTTTAATGACTGATATTTATTATCCAAATTTCACTGAAAAGCCATTACAACTAGCTTTCGTCGTCTCTGCTTACAGCTCTAAATGAAAGCCTATATATTATATTATTATATTTAATATATGATTTTTTTTTTTACTTTGACAGCAATCCTGCTTTGTCATTTAAGTTCTCAGTGAAAGATCTCAATACTGTTTTAAAGATCATCAGATCATCTCTGTGTGGCGGCATTTAGGTGTACAGTGCACTGTGTGCGGAAAGCGTGGGAGGTGGCACGCTGTTGTTTGTACTGACAAATCAAAATATCTCCACCACTAGTGTACTTAAACCCCTACACTTGCCAACAGCATGTGTCAGGCAGTTTTGAATAACCTTTCAGGCGAACGGTTTTGTGTAAATGATCTCATTTCATTGTTCCTCAATCATTAAGTGGTTAGTATAGGATTAGTTTCGCACTGTATGTCGTCACTTGTAGGTTGTGATTGCTTACGTAAGGTGTTGGCAGCCATGACTATCAAAAGAGACTTTTTTGAGTGGAAAAATCTGTGTGGACTGCAGAAACATGTTTAAAAGTCTCTATCAGTATGAGTTTATTAGCATTACTGCATGTGATTACTGTGCAGTGGGAATTTATAACTGTCTAGCACTTAAGCTTTGCGTTGTCATTAGCATACTGTCATGTTTATGTTGCAGTTATGAACTATAAAGCCTTCAATGACTAGAATGACTCATTTTTCAATGTGTTTTATTGCCACTAAAACAGAACAAATCTGAAATGGAGGAAGAAAACATCTACTCGCCTGCTGAGGCCTACTTTAAAATAGAAGAACTGCGCTTTGAGTTCTACCTGTGTTTGCGCACATTAATCAAATGAAAAGAAAAGGAAACCTACACTCACAAAATATAATGAAAGAAATAACACCATACCCGCTGCAAAAACAGTAAAAGTAAAGCAAATAGTACCAGTTTAATTCTGACTAAACTTCGGTTACATATTAAACACTGCTAATTATTTTTATTTTTTAAAATTTGGACACCACAACTAGGAGGACTCAGGTCATGACATTTATGTGTTTAGGGTGCTAGGTGATAGACAAAGACTAGGTATTAAAACATTTCTTTTTTTATTGGGTCTATTGGCTGCGCCGTGTTTTTACAGCTGGAGAATGTAAAGAATCGCTAACAGCACTGATAAATAAAAAAACAAAATGCCAAAAAAAAATTAAAAGTCAGATCAAACTGAAAAAGGTTACTGTTGCACCCAAAGGCCTTGTGGTTGCTTCACTGTTGCCAGTTGTGACAGCATTTTAGCATTTTTCTTTTTAACATACGTGTATTTGTAAAATCTTATTCAGTAGCGCAGATTCCCAACAACAGTCGCCTCAAACCACTTTATATTGCAAGGCAAAGACCAAAAACCATTAGAGAGAAACCCAGATAATCACAAAACCCCCGTGTGAGCAAGCACTTGTTGAAGGCGGGAAGGAAAAACTCCCTTTTAACAGGAAGAAACCTCCGGCAGGGCCAAGATCAGGCAGGCTCAGCCATCTGCAGCGACTGGTGAAGGGTGATGGAAAAGAAAAGAAGAGAAGGAGACAGGACAAAAGGCAAAATAACTATAGTTTAATTCTGTATTAGCATCTGTTGTAGCGACCCCTAAAGGGAATGATCAAAAGAAAAAGAAGAAGACAGTCATCTAGTTTTTAATAAGGCCATTGAGAGTCACTGGAGCTTAAACAGATCAAACTGAAAAAGGTTACTATTGCACCCAAAGGCCTTGCTGTTGTTTCACTGTTGCCAGTTGTGACAGCATTTTGGCATTTTTCTATTTAACAAACATGTATTTGTAAATCAAGCGCTGTGTTTAGCTACAATGCGCACCAGACGCAATCGCTCGTGACGGAAAAAGACACAAATGGAAGAAATAATGGTGGCGCGGTATTTTTATCACTCTATCTCACACAACCATACAACCATGCAAGCACGCACACCAGGAGATGCTGGGTTTGATTGGTCTGTGCCTGTGGCTGGAGATAACCAGGTGAGACAAAAATGGCTATAATCTGCTGATAGAGGGCTGTTCGGTGGCTGCCTGGCGTTTATTTCTGTTTGGCAGTCGGGCTTTTAAAGGCAGATTGATTCTTGTTTCTGTGTGGCACCAATAAAGATGTCACAGTTGTGTTGGGCTCATTTAAGGGGAGCGCAGGTACGACTACATGGAAAGCTGTTGGAGGAGCGGTGTGCGTGATTGCCATGAGTTTGAGTGTGAGATTGCATGTGTGAGATTGCATGTGTGAACAGCGAAAAGCTTGTGGGCCACGGTGGATTTCCTGTTGTTTGAGGTTGACAATCAGAACTGAAATAACTAAAAAAGCAGAGACCACTGATGTTCTCTCTGACTATCCAGCACTACCAACAGGAACACAATTTTAGTCACAGCTCGGTCTCTTTTCTTCGTTCTTTTTTTTTTTTACATGTGATATTCAGCTGGTGGCGAAAGGCTGCTGGTCAAGCTTAATGGTTAATTTAAAGGGACAGATTAATGTGAAATGTTAAGCATCGGAGTTAAACTGGTGAAATATTCTTATCATGGTCAATCATGAGGTTAATCAGACAGTTCCATTAGTAGAAGCTGCAGTCTTATCAGATTTGTGGCTCTATTATTTTCAGCTTGATCGTACATGCCTTTGCTCTGTGTCTATATTTATTTTATCTCAGACTGGCTGTTCTCAGAAACCTTCTAGTGATCCCTGTGGCACCAAATAAAGAGGGCACACACTGACACACTAACACACACTCATGAAAACAAATCTGACACAGTTATGCACGGAAACGTAAATACTCCCGTATATTGTCAAGTTGCAGCTATAAGAGCTCGTCTCGAAGAATGCAGTCACACTTTCTAATGAGAGACGATGGCGGGAAGAGATAGCAGCCTTCATTATTTTAGGTTATTTGAGGCTGGAAATGCCTCTGCATCACCACACGGCATAATGCGAAAGAAAAAAAGCGCACTTCCTCATGAGCTTCTCAAAAATATTTTTGTCAAGGATCCGTGATACAATTCATCTTTTTTAATGAATCAAATGACATCTGATTGTGACAGAAATCGCCACTAATCAAAAGACTGGGGGGGTGTGAGAGTTTCACAGTGCAGTGGCATGGGGGGAGGTGAGAGGGGATGGCCATTACTGGCAGTGATGAAGGAGAGTGCATTACTGGCAGCGATGTCCTTTATGAGCGAGATAGAGAAGGATTCACAAAGAAAGAAATGACATGAAAGCAGGAAAGTCAGAGTGAAAGAGAAGTCACGCAACCACTTGAAAGCACTCTGAGGTTGACACCTTCATATTCGCCGCTTTTCTCCATTTGCAAATATTCCATGTCCTCAGAAGTCTCTCGGCTTATTGCATTTGAAGGTATTTTGTTCATTATTATTAAGGCAAGAGGTGCTTGAGAGGAAAATACCTTTGGTCTACTATGGTCACACAACAACTGATAGATGCTTAAGGGAAAGTACAGAATAAAGCAAAAGTTGTGGGAATCACTTTGCAGTTTAATTGTTTAGATAAAAATGTGCAGTGTCATTAGAATGACAGTTGGTATAGTTTTACTTACACTGCGATGAGCTCTGTGCTGCAAATGTTATAAAGGAATGATTAAAAATGCTTGCTTTTAATATTAATAACAGACTCGTTTATTCTGCTATTTTTTTTTTGTTTTGTTTCCATCTGTACTGTAGATGTGTGTGCATATACAAAGTCTGAACTATTGAGCTGACATTAGAGCAACAAAGGTCACGTTAAACTACACTGATCAAACGTAAAAAGTGCTGCATTTAAGAACTGTATTTTATTTTCTATAAAGTTAAAGTTTGGATTTAACAAACTTTTTCTCTCCTTCTGTGTTTGTTCAGCCCAGATTGAAGTTATCCCATGTAAAATCTGTGGTGATAAGTCCTCTGGAGTTCATTATGGAGTCATCACTTGTGAGGGCTGCAAGGTGAGATGGGCCACAACAACCTCATGCCCACATCATTCTGATCCTGACCTCATATCACTCCACTCATTATGAACCTACAGCCAGAAGCCTTTAAGGTTTATGCCACAGCTGCCTTAAATTAACAATGTCTGTAATTTACAAAAAAATCAGTTTTTATATTTCTGTAATGGTTCATCCATCAGTATGTGCAACCTCTTTGATCAAAATTATATTTTAAATGCAAAAATATAATGAATGTTGTCATCCATGAATTTTAAAATGACCTTTATTACAAATAAGCAGAAAGGAAATGCACGTTCTTATTTTGTGATGAAGATGTCAAATTACAGTTTTTAACTTCCTAAACAGAAAGATTCATTTTAGCAGTTGAACATTACTCTTGAATAACTTCTGACTTTCAGTGTGCCGCGCCACATTTGGATATAAAATCATGAATTCAGTCATTTGAGCTTTTTAAAATTTCTAATACTTTTTTGTTTTTATAACACTTGGTTTAAATAATTTGTCAAGCAATGTGCAGGAAACAGGAAACACTTAGCTATGTTAGCATAAAACAAATCTAGTTATCAGTGTCTCTTAAGCATAATAATTTAATATGTATTCATGTTTTATGTTTAACTCATTAAAAAGTGTCTTGAAAATTTAGCCATGTGAATCTACAGAGTTACTTTTCTCATCCAGGTGCTTTTATTTTTGAAGTTCTTGCTAGCAGGCTAACTGGTTTCAATCAATGAACATTTCATCTGTTTTTCTACAAGAAAGCAAGTCGATATTTCCCAATACTCTAGTTCCTAGAAGAATTCCTTTGACGATTGGTGACCAATAAACTTTCCCAATAGGAAAAAAAAATCTGGGACTGTTGTGGAGGGCCGCACCAAAAAACTGTTGCGCAAAACTGAGTTAATCTTATCGGTGCGGCCCTCCACAGCAGTCCCAGTTTCTCACTAACCTTTCACTATTACAGTTGAACTGTTGAATAGCAAGTTTTAGCTTATTTTAGATATTTTGTATCACTTATACCTGACAGATTACAGGAAATATGAGTTATACTGATTTAATTTAGAACTTGTCAGATGATAATAAAATATTTTGGCCACCAGAGAACATTTCTGCTCATTAACAAGAGCAAATAAAAATGTTTCTCTTCTGACTTTTATGTGTAACTCAAAAATCACTATTTCCCAGTCAAAAATTGAGCTTTTGTTTGACTCTGCTAATCCCTCAGGGATTTTTCCGGCGCAGCCAGCTGCCTACCGTATCTTACTCCTGCTCCAGGCAAAGTAACTGCCAGATCGACCGGGCCAGCCGCAACCGCTGCCAGCACTGCCGTCTACAGAAGTGCCTGGCCCAGGGCATGAGCAGAGATGGTGAGAGAAAGCACACATGCACTGACAGGCAGACAAATATATTTACTGTTAATTCGCAGCAGCTGCTTAGTCATTTGTTGATTGTTTATTTCCAGCGGTGAAGTTTGGACGGATGTCCAAGCGTCAGCGCGACTCTCTGATCGCTGAAGTGGAAAGGCACCGACAGCAGCAGCAACAGCAGCTTCAGGGAGACGCCCAGACCGTGTTGTCCTACCCCACCAAGAACCGCCAGGACCGCTCCCCCCAGCTTCTTCAGCCCATGGCCCCGACCTACTCATACAGTGGAGATGCCGAGCTGTTGACCTACGCCGCTGATATTCACCCTTACCTGATGTGCTCCCCGAACGACTCACAGGTGCCTGCTATGATCTACCGCACCTCTGGGATCTCTCCCACCTCAAGATCCCAAGGGAGGGGAGACAACGCCGGTCATGCTGATATAAGAGGTGAGGCTCAGGTGTGGGAACTTCACCATGCAGGACGAATCCTCCTTTCTTTGTTACTTATTTGTCTCTCTTCTCTGTTCTTTATGCAAGGATTTGACTCCAGGCAGTCGTCTCACGATATGATGGGGATTCATCCGTATAGTGGTCTGGAGGATCCATACAGCCTGTATCCTCACTCCCTGCGAAACATAGGTGAGCAAATGAGCACAGTGAGTCAAACTAAACATGTAATTTTCTCATATTTATAGTATTCATAAGTGCGTCGTCTTCTTTTTTTAGATGAACTGTGTGCCAGCATTGTGCGTTCCCACAGAGAGACCAGTCAGTACAGAGTGGAAGAGCTCCAAGCTCTCAGGTGGAAACTCTTCAGCAGAGAGGAGATCCAAGCATACCAGAGCAAAGTATGTGCACTGTTTTCTCTTCATTTTTTTTTTTTTTTTTTTAATTTTGCGATTTCTCCTTCATGTGTGCGAGCTTACTCAGACAGTCTCAAAACAAAACATGTCATTTCACATGCTTTACGTCTGAGGCTAGTTTTGTTTGATGAATCAAACAGGAAACTGAGAAAACGTCTTTCATCGCTTCCCCCTCCTCTTCTTTCTTTGATCTTTTTTTTTCAGTTGATCAGAGAGAAAACAGCAGGGTAAATTGAGTGATAAAATACAGAAACTTGAGCAGCAGACTGAATTGTTGGGACACTGAGGATGAGTTTTTGTGAGACGAGTGAAATGTTTTGCCCTTTAGAGCCCATTTTAAACAATCTATGGTAAAAGAAAAGGATTAATGAGAAACAAACTGAGCTAAGCAAACTGAGCTTCTGTCTGACTCTCTTTCCCAGTCAGTAGATGAGATGTGGCAGCACTGCGCTATCCGACTTACTGATGCCGTCCAGTTCGTGGTGGAGTTTGCAAAACACATCCCGGGTTTCCGTATGCTGAGCCAGAACGACCAGATTGCCCTTTTAAAGACTGGTGATTTTCCCTTTTCTAGAAGGATGTGCTTAAAACACAATATATATAACTGAACAGGTTTGATCTTACTGTCTTCTGACCTGCCTTCCTACTCTTTTCAGGCTCCATGGAGGTGGTTCTGGTCAGAATGAGCCGGTTCTTTAACACAGAGAACAACACTGTGTTCTTTGATGGGAAGTTTGCTGGAACTGAGGTCTTCAAATCTTTGGGTGAGGATTTATCTGAAGGTGTGAAACCGTCTATCTAAACACCATAACTTATCAATGCTCAGTGGTTTCTTGTCTTGCAGCTTGTGGTGATTTAATCGCAGCAGTATTTGACTTCGCACATGGCATGTGTGCCCTAAAGCTGACTGAGCAACAGATTGCTCTCTTCAGTGCCCTGGTGCTCATCAACACAGGTAAGCCCAGCTCGGTCTGTCTCACTCGTACTGCGTTCATTTTAAGCACATCAGGAAGGAAGCGGTCTTTTCTTTTCTCGTCCTCCATGATGGCGGCACATGGTGCGGTCTTGGGTTCGGCCTTTATGTGTTCATTTGGCATTCTCCCTGTGCCTGTGGGGACTTTGTCTTGATACTCTGACTTCTTCTCAAAGACATGACTGTTAGGCTTAATTGGCAATGGCGTCTATGAGTTAAGTGTAATAAGTACCTTGAACTGGAAATGCAGTTGCAAAAATGGGTGGATGGATGTCATAGATGAATAAGCTTGACCTTACTGTCAGATGTGCATGAATAAATCTTGTAGGTTTATCATATTACTGCCCAAATATAGATGACAGATATGTTTTGTGTCTGTGTCTTATCCAGTTTGCCTCTTTTCCATTTTGTCTTGTGTAATTTTAATTCATTCTGTCCCATTAAGTTAACCTTTCTGCCCCCTAGTGGCCGTGAAGAGACATAGTTCAGTTAATAGGCCGCAGTGAATGAGGATGAACTGATGAATGAAGGAAAAGACACAGAAAAGGAAAAAACAAGAAAGACAAAGAAAACTTTACAAAAAGTGTTCTTAGGTGTTGTTGGGAAGGTGCGACAATGTTTCTGGCCTTTGAATGAAGTCCTTTCCTGTCTCGTTGTTGTTGCGTGAATTTTAAACTGAAATTAAAAGGAATCAAAGAGAATATTTTAACAATGGACATTCAGAATAAGGGCGTGATAAATATCTGGATCCTATCACCTCATCGCTTCAGTCCTTATTTTTACTGCTGTGCTTTATGGGTTCCACTGAAGATTTTAATGTCATTATATGTCTAAAGTATAGTATTGAAACAAACTTCTGAATGTATTTATTTAAAAAAACTCTTTTATGATTTCAACCCTGCTATTTTTGCCTGCCAAAATTGACTAAAGTTCACTGCTGAGAGCATCAGCCTGCTGCCAGGGACTTAACTTCCATGCAGCAAGTAATGCTGTCTAGCCTGTTCTGCAAAATGCTTTACTTTATGATTTTTGTTATGTTTTTCACCTTTAAAGGGAACAACCTACTAAATAGCTTGAAAAAAACTCAATCCTTCTTTCATAAAACATCTTTGTGTTCAGATCGTCCGTGTCTGGAGGACAGGAGCAAAGTTCAAAGAGTTCAAAGAAGCGTGGAGTCGGGACTGACACACATTCTGCACCGAGACAATCAAGAAAGTTTGATGCACAAGGTAAATTTCAGTCACCTGGCTGTTCAAACACTAAAATTAAAGGCTTGTATGCTCCATGTTTCATATCTGTGAGTAGGCGTAAGATCGCAGGCTTTCCTCGCTGCTGTAGAAAGCTGACGGCTAAATGTGTGTGTCCTCCCTGCAGCTGTACCAGAGGATGGCGGTGTTGCGCTCGCTGTGCAGTCTGCACATGGAGAAGCTTCGCTGGTTTAGTCAGCGGTACCCGCTCACAGCTCACTCTCTGTTTCCTCCGCTCTACAAGGAGCTGTTCGCATCAGAGGCAGAGCTTCTGCCGGGGACCACTCACTGATGATCTACGGGAATATGCAAAAACAGTCGCGCACCAACGTACAGAGACTCCTATTAGTTTGAGTCTCATTACTTTCTGGCAGATTCTATTTTTCTAATAATAAAAAACACACACAATAATTGTAGCGTGTGTTAAGTGTTATATGACTTCCAGCAGAGCTTTTCTTTGTTAGATGATGTCAAGAAGAATTTTTTTTTTTGATAGCTTAAAATTATTTTGATGATGCCAGAGAAACATATATTTTGATGTTCTTCGAGAGCACATTGTCGGTGGAGTAAGAGCTTCATTTTCTCTCAGGTTGTGCTGTTGTGATTCTGTCCAGTTGTAGCTTCTGTGTGTCACGGTGTCTTTCAGACATACAAATTCAAAAAGGCAGGCCACTGTTCATCATTAGTTCAAACTTTTAAGTGGTAGTCCACAGAAAGTCTGTCTTTCAAGCAGAAAACACCAAACTTCAGAGGGATTCAAATGTGACTTTATAAAGTTTGTATCTTCACCTTGTAGTGATTTCAAGAGGATTCTTGCTTGACTTTGTTAAAAAAATAAATAAAATTTGTGCTATATAAGTTAAAGCTAAAGCCAACCAATGTGCTTTCAACAAACTTTGCAAGACAAACAACAATATCAAGCACTAAAAGCAACCATATGCAACTACAGATGTTGGTCTAAAAACAGAAATCCACTTTGTCTTTAGCTTCCATACTCATAATAGGGTTTAAGTTTTGCAATGCTCCTTAAGGATCATGCAATGCCCTGTTGAGCCTGTGCATGCTAGCTTGCACAAATTACATCCTGTTCCTGTTTCTTCTCGGTTGTTTTTGCCCTCAGGAGTATTTAATGCAACACTGGCTTAATGCACCTGGAAGCTGAGAAAGTCAATCATCTTGTCTCTTCACATCAGCAGCTTCAGTCACACCCGCCGGCCATGAAGAGCGGAAAGTGTCATTTAGATGCTGAATACTAAATTAAAAACTTGCCTCTTTGCGTCTGTATGTCTCCAGAGAAGTTTCTCCTCCTCAGGCTGGTGTCTGTCATAGACTGACCAATAAATACTACAAGGGCAGCAGTACCACTGAAATGGTTCCCTTTAAATGAATCCTCACATGCTTTTATATTGTGTGAGCTGTTGCATTAAGTGTAGAGATAATACAAAAAGGTGCAAGCGTGTAAAGTAGAAATCTCGTCCCGTGTGTGCTAACTCTTCCTTCTTTTCCCCAGATGAACTTGTTTTGTTTTCTCTACATATCTTTGAATAGAGCGGCGGGTGAATGAGAAATGTCGAGATGTTTCTGCATTAAGTATGTCTGTATGTAATCATCTCTGTCCCTGGAACAGCTGGCATTTCCCTCAAGATAATTTGCTGTAAACCTTCTAATAAACTGCTGAAGCTGTGACACCAAGCAGATGTTTCACTTTATTTGACTGCTTGTGAAATCACCATAAATATTTATGCAAGGCTGAGACAAGCAAGAAAAATTAACCGAATTATAGGGAAATCCCTATCAAGTCAAACACCAAAGTTTATTTGTTGCAGTCAAAGCTCTATAGCGAATATACTGAAAAACATCCAAATAAGTTGTCTCCAGCAAATTTCGGTAAATTTGCAGCTGCAGCAAAACAGAGGAAATATTAGTCATTGTGGGTGACTACCAGTGGTCTGTGGAAAGTTTTTTTGAGGTTGTCACACATCGACACACGCACACAACGGTTGCTAGCCAAGTTAGAGAGGAAGCAAATTAAAAGCTTCTAAATCCGTGGGATGTGATTAACCCAGCAAACAGATTTTATGTTAAAGACAGCTCCGATCAAAGCTGCTCACGTTTTCTTTAATCACCTCCTGCATGCAGGTTTGGGCAACAAAACTCTCTAAACTGCTCTTGTATGTAGTGGTCTTTGGTTTCTTTTAATATTCTGTTATGCAGAACAAAAGAATAAAAGGGTCATTTTTGCCTTTGCTTAAATACCATTTCCACTTTTCTTCTTTTTGCTTAGATGTTTGTAAGAAAACTGACTGTGTGGCTAGATTTTAGTAAGCGGAAGGAGAGTGGTTTAGTAGTTTATTACCTTAAAGGAATTTCCAGTTTCCACCAAGTTATTTCACTATTACAGATGAGTGGTACACATGACTCGAGGTCATGGGAAATAGGAATATTTGGTCCTAACTACTGTAAATCAAAACACTAGTTTACCATTAAACATAAAGGCAGCATTAATTATAGCAAAGATGCGCATGCTTACTTACTTGTCCACTCACAACTGTAACATTATAATAAAAACCTAAAAGACCCCCCCCCCCAAAAAAAAAATACTCACATGGAGAGGATGCTGCAACAAAGGCCGAGGGGAAAGCTGGACTATTCACACAAAGTGGGTAATGAGGGAAGTGGAAATAGCTGAGCAAATGAGATACAGGTGTAGACAGTCCCGTGGGGGGAGTAACCTGAAATAACCGAAAGATAACTACTAAACACAGAGATGTGAACTCACACTGAAACACGGTACAGAAAAAACACAAAGTCAAAGACAGAAATCCAAACACAAGAATATTACAAAAAAACCTCATAACACACAAAACTTAAAACTCAAGTATTACCAAAACAAAGGTTTAAGAGGAACAAGCAGGACACTAAAAATGTAACAAACACGAAAATCTCCACACAGGGGAATAACTAAAGAACCAAAATGGAAACTCGAACTCGAAGACTTCAAAACAGAAAACTGTCAGATAGACACCGACTCTGACGCTTATCAGCTGACATCAGCTGGCTGTTAAATCAGAATGAATAATGATTACTTTGATTTGTGTTATTTCTTACTCAGGTTTTCTCATTTTATCTTTTCTTTCTTAAATTCTGCCATCTTGTCCTATGTTTTTATGTCATTTGATTATTTTTGTTGCGCTTTGGTCGGCAGCCGTTGTTTTAAATGTGCTACAGAAATAACTTTGACTGACTGGATGAAGTTCCACTCCCAAGTCTTGGAAAGCAGATGGGTTTTTCAAATGTAGTAAAGCATCTAAGAAATAAACATTATCAGTCTGGGTATGTCTCTGTCTTTTGCAAATGATAACATGTGAATCTGTTTTCCCTGCCTGATGAAGGGAGACATCTAGTTGCCCAAAGAGGAGCAGATTTGGGGTCATGAGTCTACGATTAGCGAGGTTTAATGACATGTTCCAGGAAATTTGAGTTGAGTATGTGTTCAGTAGTTATCAAAACAGCACCAAGAATGTCTGCAGTAGCTATTTGACCATAATTACTCTGGAAAACGGACAAATGAGTGATTTGGTGAAAGAGAAGAGTTATTTTCCTTAATGGAAGATAAAGTTGTGGGAATTCTGAAGTTTCATATGGGTAAGCTCGAGAATTATTTTGCCAGGTATTACACTGACTTACTGGTTTAGTAGATGTGAGTGCTTATAGGTTGGTTTGAGGACTCAAAACAAAGGATTTATTAAGTCAGGAAAAGGAGCGTGAGGTGGCCACAGATCAAAAAGCAGCGGCAAGAATGCTGAGCATCTGTTCCATCTGCACCATTTGGTCCCATCTTTCACGGCCTCCCTATCCTGTTTGGATCAATGATTCTTGTTCTTGGGGGGGGAGAATGTGCATTTAGTTCTATGAGTATCGGGATGATAACACATTTGTTCTTTTTATAATTTTTCCTCTATACACATCAGTTAAAGACCTGAGTGTATACTTTGTAGTTGGCATGCACCATGTACACACTGGCTTTTTGTGGGATTAGTAGCTTCATAGTCTGCCTCACATAACTTGAGTGATAAGAACAGCAGGAAACTGTAATTTAGTCATTTGGATTATGTGTTGTGGGTGGGCTGGAGAGTCTTTTGTTCATGGGCACAGCTGCGTGAGAATGTTCTTGGAGGTGAAGAAGGATAAGAGACTTTATAATACTAACAGTCCTGTGTGCATGAGGGCATTTTTCTCAGCTGAGCTCCCCTCCTAGGTCTCTTTTTTATTATTGTGAACTCTCTGATCTGCATCCAGTGTCTAAGTGCTCCAACTCCAGGAACCATGCAGAAAACAGACTAACCTGGTGTCTAGGCTTTAGTAAGCACCTCTGCGCTGACACACCAGTGAAACAATGAGAGTGAGCAGTTAAGTGGTTTAGATGAGGTAACTGACTGGTACAGATGACTGCTGCAGATGACTAAAACAGAACTTTTAAGAGTCAAATAAAAAAAGGAGGGTTGTACTTTAATAAGGAACTAATTTAACTTTGAAATGATGCAGAAACAAACATAAGAAAAATGCGAAACCTTACTTAGAAAACATATGAAACACATTTTTAGTGTCGTTTAAAAAAAGACATCATAGCATGCTTGCTCGCAGGCTGCAGCACGCAAGACAGAACAGATGTCTGATCCAGGCTTCTGATTGGGTCCAGTGCCACCCCCAAAAGCTGGGCAGGGCGTGGGATTTTCAACAATATTATGATGTTTTTGCAGTTCTGTATATCTCATTTCCACTGACACATGACTTACCCAAAACTCCTTTTTACCAGAGAACCATTTACTGTTAGAGGCTGTCAAAGCAAAAAAAAAAAAGAAAAGAAAATTGTTGCCTTTAATTTTCTTAAACATCCATGACAGGCTGTGATGTATCAGCGGGGCTTGTTTATTTTTCCATAACCCTGACCTCCAAGAGGAATTTCAGCTTTTTCGTACAGCTCCCGGCACTCACCACCACTACCTTTAAGACTCGTATCTGTTTGACTCGACAAAGCTGCAGCCAAAGCAGCAAAAGAAAAATACTCCTCCTGGGTAAACAACATATGTCCAATAGTCAGTATTAAAGTTTATTTGAACTGCAAAGGAGAACTGAAGGAGAATTAAACTGGCTGGAGAATCTGTGTTCCAGTCATTCTTTCATACACTGAGGCCATGATGACTCTGGACCTAATCTCTACAGATTAGAGACATAACAAGGACAGCAAGGCTTTTCATATCTCTGTCATATAAAGTTAACCATCACATCACTGCATTAACTTGATACTGAATCCTGGTGTTATTTTATGAAGTGTCTATAATCATATTCCAACTTCTTTGATTTGATTTCAATTTTACAGCACCAAATCTAAACAGCAGCTGCCTCAACACACTTTATATTGTAAGGTAGAGATCCTACAGTAATAGATTGAAAACGTCAACAATCTTGGCGATAGTGGGAAGGGAAAACTCCCATTTTACAGGAAGAAATACCTGGCAGGATTCTGGCTCAGGGAGAGGCCATGATCGTTTGGGGGTGAGGTGTGGGAGACGGGACAAGAATACACACTGTAACACAAAGTGAATGACAATGAAACACTCAGCAGCCTAGACCTAATGCATCTTAACTAAGGGAGGAGTCAGGGTCGCCTGATCCAGCCCGAACTATATGCTTTATTAAAAAGGAAAGTTTTAAGCCTAAGCTTAAAAGCAGAGAAGGTGTCTTTCTCCCAAATCTAGTGGCTGGTTCCACAGAAGAGGGACCCGAAAGCTGAAATCTCTTCCTCTTGTAAATATGCTTCTAGTTGAGGAACTTTCTAAAAATGGTTGACTAAAAAGCAAACTCACACATCTATTACAATAAAACAAAAGTTGTGATGATCAGTTTAATCATCACAGAGATAAATATTTAGTATTGTGTGTCTAGACAGGCCTCCACAAAGTCTGACAAATAAGCCTGACGACTGTCATGGTCCTGGGTCGGTGACCCAGCGCTTTTAGTTTGTTATCATTTTCTAGTTTATTATGATGATGATTATTATTGTTTGAGTTCTATGTGTTATATTCGGTCTGCCTTTGAGTCTGCTTCTGTGTCTCTGTCTGTCTATGGTGTCACCCCGTCTGTTTGTGAAGCTGTCTGTTTAGTTCTGTGTCTTGTTTGGTTCCCCGTGTTTGAGTTTCCTGCTTTATTGTGAAGGTCTCTGTCTGATGTGAGTGTGTTCAGTTTACATTTCCCCTGTCCCGCCAGCTCTGATTCCTCCCAGCTGTGTTGCCCTCCTGTCTCTCATCCCCTGATTACTGGTGTGTGTATTTAAGCCCTGTGTGTTCTCCTGCCTGTTGATGGTTTGTTTGCGTTACCCTGTGTCAGTCTGCGTTACCCTGTGTCAGTCTGCGTTACCCTGTGTCAGTCTGCGTTACCCTGTGTCAGTCTGCGTTACCCTGTGTCAGTCTGCGTTACCCTGTGTTCCACGGTGTCCTGTTCCTCGTCTGCGTCTCTCTGCTTCTCATCCCCTTTGTCGTATGCTCCCAGGTCTGTTATTTTTAGTTCTCCCAGTTTAGGTGTCTTCAGTTATTTGTCATGCCCCACTGCTTGTTTGCCACTACACCTTTGTTAATAAACCTCACTAGCATTTCATCCACTGCCTGCATCTTGGGTCCTTCTTCCAGCTCCACACGGCTCGCCTCGGCAGCCGTGACAGTACGAACCGGCCACTATGGACCCAGCAGCAGTCAACCCGCCCGAGGAGCTCCGGGAGGACATTATTTACTCGGTAGACAAATTAATTAACTTATGGCTGGAGCATGAGGGGAGAGAAATCCGCCAAGGCATAGCTGTTCGGCTACAGCGCTTAGTTTCTGGTCTCCCCTGGTTGCTCAGCTCACTTCACCCGCTCACACAGAATTTTGTTCTGAACGAGCTTCATCTTCTCCCCCTTGCTACCACCCACCCTGCAACTCATGCTTCACTCCCTGACCTGACGGAGGGTGTCCTGCCTGGCCCGTCGGTCCAGCCTTCAAATGGGAAACGGCACTCACGCCGTCGTCGCCCCTCGCCACAGTCGGAACCCGGGATATCAGAGCGGCCGACTGTGGTGAGTAAAAAGGATAACAGCTCCGATTTGAACTTTGAGACTTTTTCTTCTGGGGTTGTTCGGGGTGTGTCAGTGGGAGCTAATTCGCAAAGCTTACCTACCTTCGTGGTAACCGATCTCTCCCAGGTTGGCATTTTTAAGACTTCAGTGAAAGCAAAGGGCTGTTGTTCTTCTGTTTCTTCTGAACCTGTTAAACCCATGTCAGCTAACCCAGGGTCCGCTAAAACTGTGGCATATATCCCAGAGACAATTAACACCAGCTCTGATAATACCAGGACTGTTTATTCTTTTGAACTGCAACCTGAAGCTCAGTTAGCCGCCCGGCCTCCAGCTCAGTCTCCAATTCCACCACCGTCGTCATCCCAACCATTGTTTCAGTCACCCTCAGTTCAGCCTCCGGTTCAGCAGCCACTAGCCCTGCATCCTGTGTCACTTGCTACTCCGGTACAACAAGCTCAGTCAAATCAATCTGAAAGGAACTGTGTTTCATCAGTTTGTTCTAAGCAGAGAGACAAACCTAATGATAATGTAATCATTCCTAAAAAGCTGGCCAGTTCAGAGACTGTGACGCACTCCAGGGCCTCCCCAGAGGCTGAGTTTCAGCCCTCAGCCCACTCTGGACCCCTGGAGGCTAGGAACCCAGCTGAGGACGGCACCCGGCTGTCACTGCCTGAGCAGAGTCAATGCTCTGGGCAGCTGCAGTCTGCGATGTGTTTGCCAGGGGCCCCCGCGCCTGCTGATTCTGTCCTGTGTGTGCCAGGGGCTCCAGTGCCCACTGGTTCTGAGACTGTTTTCGCTGGGGGGCCCGAGGAGCCCGTCCAGCTTCCTGCCTCGTCAGCTGGAGGGCCCGAGGAGCCCGTCCAGTCGCCAGCTGCAGCCTCATCATCAGCTTCAGCTTCACCCACGCCGTCGCCTGGTCCAGCTTCAGCTCCACCCACGCCGTCGCCTGGTCCAGCTTCAGCTTCACCCACGCCGTCGCCTGGTCCAGCTTCAGCTTCACCCACGCCGTCGCCTGGTCCAGCTTCAGCTTCACCCACGCCGTCGCCTGTCCAGCTTCAGCTTCACCCACGCCCTCGCCTGGTCCAGCTTCAGCTTCACCCACGCCCTCGCCTGGTCCAGCTTCAGCTTCACCCACGCCCTCGCCTGGTCCAGCTTCAGCTTCACCCACGCCCTCGCCTGGTCCAGCTTCAGCTTCACCCACGCCCTCGCCTGGTCCAGCTTCAGCTTCACCCACGCCCTCGCCTGGTCCAGCCTCCGCCTCAGCTTCTGCCTCCGCCTCAGCTTCACCCACGCCCTCGCCTGGTCCAGCCTCCGCCTCAGCTTCTGCCTCCGCCTCAGCTTCTGCCTCCGCCTCAGCTTCTGCCTCCGCCTCAGCTTCTGCCTCGCCTGGTCCAGCCTCCGCCTCAGCTTCTGCCTCGCCTGGTCCAGCCTCCGCCTCAGCTTCTGCCTCGCCTGGTCCAGCCTCCGCCTCAGCTTCTGCCTCACCTGGTGCCGCAGGGATCACGCCACTTTCAGGTCCCAAACTGCCGCCTCAACATCATCGAGCATTTGTCAGGCCGCTTGTTGGGCATCATCACCACCGTGGCCGGTGGCCGCCCTCCGGACTTCTGTTGCCACCCCCGCCTTCCGCGTGGACGACCTCCTACACGCCGCCGTTGCCTTCCGCACGGTCGGCCTCCGGACCTGCATTCGCGCCGCTGCCCACTGCGTGGTCGGCCTCCGGAACTGAACTGTTTTGGCCTCCTGCGCTGTCGGCCCCCTGAACTTGGCCATCTGGGCCTTTTTGGACTCTGTCCCTCCGTCCTGGGCCCCGTCCGCCCGCCCTGGTCGGGTCGTTTTCTGTTTTGTTTTGGTCAGTTTTTGTGTTTCTGCTGGGCTGTCTGGAGCCAGCCCTTGAGGGGGGGGGGGTACTGTCATGGTCCTGGGTCGGTGACCCAGCGCTTTTAGTTTGTTATCATTTTCTAGTTTATTATGATGATGATTATTATTGTTTGAGTTCTATGTGTTATATTCGGTCTGCCTTTGAGTCTGCTTCTGTGTCTCGGTCTGTCTATGGTGTCACCCCGTCTGTTTGTGAAGCTGTCTGTTTAGTTCTGTGTCTTGTTTGGTTCCCCGTGTTTGAGTTTCCTGCTTTATTGTGAAGGTCTCTGTCTGATGTGAGTGTGTTCAGGTTACATTTCCCCTGTCCCGCCAGCTCTGATTCCTCCCAGCTGTGTTGCCCTCCTGTCTCTCATCCCGTGATTACTGGTGTGTGTGTGTGTGTGTGTGTGTGTGTGTGTGTATTTAAGCCCTGTGTGTTCTCCTGCCTGTTGCTGGTTCGTCTGTGTTCCTCCGTGTCAGTCTGCGTTACCCTGTGTTCCTCCGTGTCAGTCTGCGTTACCCTGTGTTCCACGGTGTCCTGTTCCTCGTCTGCGTCTCTCTGCTTCTCATCCCCTTTGTCGTATGCTCCCAGGTCTGTTATTTTTAGTTCTCCCAGTTTAGGTGTCTTCAGTTATTTGTCATGCCCCACTGCTTGTTTGCCACTACACCTTTGTTAATAAACCTCACTAACATTTCATCCACTGCCTGCATCTTGGGTCCTTCTTCCAACTCCACACGGCTCGCCTCAGCAGCCGTGACAACGACTGTTTGCGGTGTCGATGACAGCTATGGAAACTCATTCTCATGAGGCAGGAAGTTGCCATAATCCAGAGCATAAACTCTGGATGGAATTTGTCATTTATCAGGCAATAAGCAACACAATCACTGAGCTAGGAATGATTAACCTATTATTAAAATAAGGATTACTCAGGCTCTGCTGCTTTCTAAAAATAAATAAATAAATAAAAATTAATTTCTTTTCAGTCAGCCAGCTTTAATGGGAGTATTGGCATTTATGGTCTCACACTGTGGTATTTCAATGTAAACACAGTATATAGGTCACGATAACATCAAGACCAAGTAAACATCTGATACATGATAAGGACAAGCTTCTGATCCTTAAGAAAAACAGACTGTGTTGCATTAAGTTCTCAGTAGCCTTGAGAAATAGGAAAGCATAAACATACTTTGTTTTAACACTTTCTATTTAATAAACTGTATTTTATACGTTATTTTACAAGACATATTTGTATTGTTATTCCAAGATTGCCTATGTTTTCGTTTGGTTTATTTTCGTTGAAAAGTTCTCTTTTCCTCTCCATGTTAAGTTTTTAAGCAGGAAAAAATGTTAAAGCTGAGCTTTTCCACATAAGGGTTCCATACATTCCCATTAAACAGCACCAGGATTTTGAACGCATCACCAATGAGTCATGTCAAAAAACTTCCTTCCCTCCCACCTTTTTTCCGCTCCCTTAAATCCCACAACAATCGTAAAAAGTTTTTGCCCTGTTGCAGGCTTTTGCTCCTCAGACAGACAGCGCAGCGGCTTGTGTTGGACCAATTAACGGGCCCGTCTGTGCGCTGCCCCGCGGAGCGTGCTTTCCTGGGCGGCCTCTGCGCACTCTGCCAGGACAGTCAGCTGCAGCTGCAGAACATAAAGCACGCATAGCACGGCACGGCACGGACACGATCAGGTCCAAAATGGGTCCGACTTGGGCGCTAATCTGTTCCACCGCTTTGCTCTTGGTTTTACTGAGCTCAGCATCCGAAGGTTGGTACACTACTTTTTTGTTGCTTCCAACTAGAAATCCACGCAGGGAATTCTTGTTTGCTTCATGGCCGATTGCCCAGCTCCATGTTTGATCGCTCCTGCTGCAGTGGGAGCGTCTATTTTGCAGTGATCTGGTGCCAGGTAGACTTTTATACAAAGCAGTCTGCTCTGAGCACTTTGATTCAAGTTCTTCATTTCAGACATGTCTCACGTGTATTTTTATAGATTACACACAGATGCACGTATAAAATAACATTTTTATTTGTTTGTTTGTTTATAAAACTTCCAAAACTTCTCTTATTTTGTCCCACTCTACCTTTTACAGTTTTTTTTCCGATGAAGGATCTGACTTCTTCAATACTTCCATAATTTTTCGCTCTCAGTAGTAATAAACAAACAACAACAACAAAAAACATGCGTAGTTATGGTTATGTAACTTTGTCTCACTCTTTTCTCTCTCTGTCTGTCTCTCCTTTGTGTGCCGCCTGCAACATTATAGATGAGCGCTTCTTTGAGCAGCGCGAGGTCACCTTTGACATTCCCCAACTGATGCAAGGTGTGTGCGCGCGCATTCACATATTAGCGCAGCATCTCCACAGCTACCAATTATAACGTCACATGCTCATACTTGTATTTGGCCAGCTCTCACTTCTAGAGGAATGTTAGGACTTTGAGATGAAAGTCTTCTTTTAACCGGTTTGTTTTATGATTGCAGTGAAATGTCTTCTGTGGTTAGAAGGTTAGAAAATGTACTGATAGTCTTGTTTTTCTTCTCTCTTTTTATGGAAGTGACATTCTAAACCCCGAAAGAGCCCACCACTCTCGTTTTAAGGTTATTTGCAGCCAGGTTGAGTTAGTTGTGGCCCAGTTTGAGTACAGAACTAAAATATAATTTAAAAAAAAATATAAAGCTGTGTCTTTCTGTCTGTTTTGGTGTTTTACTTCATTTAAAATAATGTATATAAAAATCTGGTATTATGTTTTGTATCTTTAGAGATGCAGAAAGAGATGGACTTGAGAGATTACTTTGGTATGGGCACCGTTTATCGTCTTACATCTAGTTATAATGTTTTGGCATAAATGCACTACATACCCCCCCAATTAAATTAATATATTTTGTGGGGGTTTTTTTCTGTTTTTACAGATTTACAGCAGCCAGTGCAGCCTCAACCAAGGCAGAGAGGTGAGCAGATATTCACAGTAGTGTGCAATACCATGGAATGTCTTCAGGAATACTTTTCCAGGCTTCTTAAAAGCACACTCAAAGCTTTTCTTTGTATTTTGGCTGCCTTTGGTCCATTCTCTGTTAAGAGTTTCTTCCAATTCTTTAAGGACACACCGCACACCATGCTGAGATATGTCTCCAGTTTTCAGCTAATAGCTCTTTGTGAATCAGCTTATTAATGTAAAAATACAATTTTATGCCTTTTGAACTTTGTAATCTTTGTCATTTTTGTAGAGCCTGTTTATACTTGAATGATTCCCAGGTCAATGATTAGTGGCATAATTTAAAATTAAAAAAAGACTGGATTGTAATAAAAAAAAAGGCAGCTATGGTCCTAAGAAAAACTTCAGAAGGTCTGCAATTTATTTTTCAAGTGGCTCAAAACTTTTGCACAGTACTGTACTTACCTACTCATAAGTACCACCTGGGTCAGGGAATCTTTCTTGCCTTCTCTTGTTTGATTTTTTTTTTTTTTTTTTTAAATGTTATTTGTTTTTCTTAGGTTTCAGACCAAGACCAAGAGGACGTATGCATCTACTTTACTTACATTTTTTTTTTTTTAAAACTTGCTCCTTCTGTACTACGTTCTACTGCTAAAAGTGCCGACTGTGGTCTTTCCCCTGCAGGCCCACCAACTGTTGGTCCCCGTTCTTACAGCGGTCCTCTTCCGACAACTTATAACGTTCAGTTTCCTCTCGGTCGGCCAACGTCAGAGAATCTCCAAGCCATCTGTGACTATAGCGACCTTCGTCCACGCTACCCATCATCTTACTTTCCTGACTCAGGCTACGGAGTTGACAAGTTGAGGGCCTCTGCTGTGAATAACGCAGAGGCCTGGCTGAGCACATGCTGCAAAGACAACCAGACGTGGGAGAGAGAAGTGACCCTGTGTTGCGCCACACAGGCTGTATGTTTTCACAACAGCTCTTATAGCTAATTCAGCAATACTTTTTTAGCTCTGCGTAAATATAAAGTGATGTCATGGTGACCTGTGTTTGTTGCTCGAGTTCCTCTTCTCTTACTTTTGCTGATGATTCGTTTTTTTTTTCAGAATAGGGAAGTAGTGTTTTCTCTACTTCCATGTAATAAAAAACACAATTTGTGCTGTTTAGGAACAATGCACTAATAATATACAGTAACATATACAGTTTTTTATTGCACTCATATTCTTTTCATTTTTGAGTCTGTAAATGTAGAAAAAGCAGCATTTTTTTCAACCACTTTATGAATTGGACCTGAACATAATTGGAGCATGAAACATTCTTCACATTGCAGAGGTGATGGTACTTGGGTTTTGTTTTTTTTAAAAACAAAGTTGAAAACCTTGAGCGCTTTCAGTCGATAAGCCCGTTTAATCAGCCCAGGCAGACATAACAGGCGGACAGGCCTTGGCACGAGCATCAAAACTATGTTGAATTCCTCAGTGAGCTTTACCTTAGCAGCTTCTTGTTTGTTTTCTAATTTGTCTCTTGACAACATAACTTCAGGTGGTGAATTTACTCAATAAGTAGCAGACAAGGTGCAGACTTCATGTTATTATTGAAGAATTTCATTCACACTGTGCACCCTGACTGTCTGTGTTACTCTGTTTTGTGCTTACTCAAGTGGGAGCTGTCAGTTGAAAAGTACTGTGAGAAGGACCTTTCAATAAAGCATCCTTGGTATCACTGCTGTAAAATAAACGACAACAACAAAAGGCTCAACTGCTTCAGCAATGATGCTCCAAACCCAAACTACGGGCCGACACAGGAGCTGCCAGTGGAACCTCTTCCCTCTACCCCTGAATTCACCTTTAACCCGAACACTTGCCAGAGGTGCGTAGAAAAGCAAAAAAAAAAGATTATCAATATTTTTGCTCACTCGGATTAAAGAGGATAATACATTTGTTCTCCGTCAGTCTCAATAAACAGTACCAAGGTTAAACCATAAATACTTTGCTGCCTCAGCCACTAAAGGCAGTACTTTTAAGGTACATTAAGTAATTTTTTAGATCATTTAATAGAAAGAAAATATTGTACTCATAAATGTATATTGATTTGTGTGTAATTATGCCTTTCAACAAATTAATAATTCTTATAAACTTAGAATGAATCCATTAAAAATGCATAGCAGCAGGCACCATTTTTAATACAGTAGCTGAGATGGTTATCACTACATTGCATTTATGTTTATGCATTAATCTAACAATACACTTTACAGCAAATGATAGTACTAATGATTCTATTACTGTGGAAAGATGTTATTGTGCACTTGCTTATATTGATTTTGTTGGGCGTGCATCATCTGTCAAGTTCAAAAGTTTAATTGCAATGAAGAGAAGAGTCCTGTAGAAGAAATGATGTCAGGTTATCATTTAAGGCAAAGAGAAAAAGTAGCTTCATATTGCAAAACACATTTCCGTTATGCTGAATTCATCCTGAGCCCGTAAGAGGCATGTCTGTGTCTGACCTTATGCCTCATGCATTGCAGGACACACGGCCCTGTTCCCAGAGCCCTCATAGAAGGGAAGCCCAAGAAACTATCTACTCCTCGAGCTGCTGACATCAGCTTTCCTCCTGGACGACCCACCGCAGATACCATTGAATCCGTGTGTCACAACCAGAGGCTTCGCCCCATCTACAGCATCAAGTGCCTCCCACGTTCAGGCTATGAAATGGTGGCTCTTCAGGCGAAGACCATTAATCTTATAGAGAAGGGATTCAAAAGTTGCTGCAAAAATAAGAAGACTAAACTCAACTGTGCTGACCAGAAGGTAAAAGAATAGCAGCTAAAAATACACATTTTTGCTTAACTGAGTAGTTTCCATGTCGTGACACTTCATTCTTGCTCTTCATTTCAGTGGCGTGAGGAACTGAACAAGTTCTGCTTGCGTGAGAACGTTGGACGGGTGAATTACCCCTGCTGTCTGAACCAAAGTGATAAATACAGCTGTTTCCAGCAGATGTCTCCAGACCCGTATTATAATGTGACTTCTGCTCATGAGGAAGTGTCGCTGAACAAGATATGTGACACTCACAAAACCATCAAGAAGAAGTAAGACACTATTTATTGCATTTTTTCTTTGATCTGATCTTCCTATAATTTCTTTTTGTTTCTTTTGATGTTTTTTCCATTTTTTCTATTCATTTTTCTCTGTGAAACTCAACACATTTGTTTAAGTATATAATCTGTGGCCAGTCTAACATGAGATGCATTGGCATCAATGTGACTGTGTTTTAGATTCCCTGTTGGGTTTCCTCTTAAGGACTTTGTGACACAATGCTGCCCCCTGCAGGAAGAAGAGAAGACCGCTTGCTCTGCGCGACTGGTAAGTCCCATTAAAAGCCATTAAAAGGGGAAGTTTGTCTGCAAAAACAAGACAAATTGCAAAAAAAAAGTTTGGCCTAGCAACATTTAACATTTGAACAGAGAGTTCTGATTTCCCGCTGCTGTTCTGCCTTTGATCTCTCCATGACATCAGCTTGAAGAAATGTCACAGAAGCTGTGCGCATCAAAGAGGGCTGTTCCCAGTACTGTCCGCCGCTGCTGCAAATCGTCCTCACAAGAGACTCCACAGTGCATCTCCAAAATTATCATGAGTGCCATCACCAAAGCAACCAACTTCTCAAGCCAGAAGAAGAGGAAAAGGTGCCCTATCTCCTAAGCTTGTATGGCCTTTCGCTGCTGACCCCACTGTCGCTGGGCTGTTCAGGATATTGGTGAGATAGCAGCAGACGTGGCATTCGGTCACTGAACAGAAACGATTCATGCAACACTTAAATGTTTGTAAGACAAAATGAAATGTAAAATGTTGACCGAGTTTTCTAGCTTCAACTACTGCCGGCGTTCTGAGACCAAATGAGCATTTCTACCATTTATACTACACATACTTAGCATACTGTTACATGCATAGTTGCTAAAACAGACTATTGTCTAGGACACTGTACCACTATTTTTATAGGCTGCTCTTTGCATACTTGATTATTAATTTCTTAATTCTTTTGGAAATTCAAGATCTTTTTTTTCTCTTTTATATGGTTTCTAGTTAAGATCTTCTCTGAAAAAGTGATAATAAACACATTTTTAAAATCTTCCTTTCTGTCTGGTTTACTGTGTGACACCTTGGATACAAGTCCATGCTGCTTTAACCACAGACTTTATTTATCCCACACTGTGAAAATTCCCTTGTTACAGCAGCACAAGGTAGAAGTTGAAAGGATAAATTAGGGATGTATTGGAAAACAATAAAAAATAGAAAAAAGGTTTACAACAACAACAAAAAACCGCCTGGCCAGAGGATGAAGCCTGCCCTGTCTTCTCCTTCTAAATGAAGGTAAAAAAAAAACAACAAAAAAACCTTCTGTCCTGTGAATAGGGGTCTTGTTCCCTAGAATAGACCCCTCCCCTCGGGAACAATTATTTTTCACAGGACGGAAGTGGGTGCTCTGGTTTCATTTGCAGTTAATCTTCTGGACAGGTTGCCAGTCCATCACAGGGTTCATGCAGAAAGGCCCCAGCTGACCAAGAGGCTCATAAACTGCTTGAAAAAAGTTTTATCTCAACAGCTCAAAAAGGTGCTCAGTAGTTTGTATGGCTGGGCACTGTCATGCACCAAGAGGATCCCAGGACTCCCTGCACCAACTGTAGGGTCTGACAGTTGGTCCAAGGATTTCATCCTGATACATAATGGCAGAAAAGGTGCTGTCCCCCAGCCTGAGGAGTTAAATGCCAACTGGACTCCACAGTACCTGGCAGTGAGTTCAGGGACCAGTAAAGGACATCACCTCATGTTATCAGCAATTACAGCCCCCCCCCAAAAAAAACACCTGGAAAAAAAAAGTCCAAAAAGATGATGAGGGACAAATGTTTTTACAGGCCTCCACCTGTAAAAACCATTCCTGTTTTGGGGGTTGTCTCACTGTTGTCTCTCTTGTGCACCTGGTGTTAATTTAATTGACACCAGAGCATCTAAAACTTTAACTCACTTGATGATGCTACTTTCTGAATAACAGAGTCAACTACAAATGACTTCTTTCAGCTTGGCCAAAATGTGGACATCTCCCCCTCCTTCTCCCCAGAGTTATCTGGGAAGTGGTCTGACCTCAGACCACTTCCAGGGTAACCACAGGAGCTCAGTGACCCTGAGACAAAGTGCATACACAGAAGAGGAACAATTTAACACCTTTAAACTCCGTCAAAGGTATACTTCAGTTCCAGTGGGTAGGTTAGGTTCAAAGTGTACATAAGTCCAAACAGCATAGCAGCTGCTAAGGCATAGTTATCCAAGTCCTGCAAGACTCTCTGGCCTTCAAAGACTATCCGGATGTCCTCGGGGCTGCCACTGGCATCTCTTGACTTTATGATGTAGATTCCCATGGTTATTTCCTCAATACAGTGGCTTGCAAAAGTATTCGGCCCCTTGAACTTTTCCACATTTTGTCACATTACAGCCACAAACATGAATCAATTTTATTGGAATTCCATGTGAAAGACCAATACAAAGTGGTGTACACGTAAGAAGTGGAACGAAAATCATACATGATTCCAAACATTTTTTACAAATAAATAACTGAAAAGTGGGGTGTGCTTAATTATTCAGCCCCCTGAGTCAATACTTTGTAGAACCACCTTTTGCTGCAATTACAGCTGCCAGTCTTTTGGGGTCTGTCTCTACCAGCTTTGCACATCTAGAGACTGAAAGCCTTGCCCATTCTTCTTTGTAAAACAGCTCCAGTTCAGTCAGATTAGATGGACAGCGTTTGTGAACAGCAGTTTTCAGATCTTGCCACAGATTCTCGATTGGATTTAGATCTGGACTTTGACTGGGCCATTCTAACACATGGATATGTTTTGTTTTAAACCATTCCATTGTTGCCCTGGCTTTATGTTTAGGGTCGTTGTCCTGCTGGAAGGTGAACCTCCGCCCCAGTCTCAAGTCTTTTGCAGAATCCAAGAGGTTTTCTTCCAAGATTGCCCTGTATTTGGCTCCATCCATCTTCCCATCAACTCTGACCAGCTTCCCTGTCCCTGCTGAAGAGAAGCACCCCCAGAGCATGATGCTGCCACCACCATATTTGACAGTGGGGATGGTGTGTTCAGAGTGATGTGCAGTGTTAGTTTTCCAAGCTAAAACTCAGTGGAGATTTCAGCTGCGTGCCGGTGATTGGACATCAGCCGCTGGTAAAGTGGGTTCACCTACAATGTGCTCTGTAGGGAAACAAGCTCCAGCAGCTCTGCGCTCAGGAAACAAACTATATTTACTTATCTTGTGCAGAATAATGCCCCAGCATTGCGTTATATCGAGCACCGGCTGTCCAGTTAAACTGTGACTATCACCAGGTAATGTGGGCGTGTTTCTTGAATTAGCAGCAGGTGTTAAACAGCTGACAGGTGAGCAGGATGTATGCAGGTAACTCGAGGGCCGTTGAGCTGATCGCTAGTGTCCTGAGGAAAATGTCAGCTCGTTATTTAACACAGAGACACAGCCACAATCATCCAAGCTTTAGATGATTAAAAAGTTTTTTTAACCTAAGAACAAGAAATGGCAGATTCCCAAAAACTGCTGTAAAAAAACTATGCAATAATGTTTTTTTCCACTTTAAATCACTCAGTCTTTTAAAAATACTTCAGCCTGAACCGTATATATTAAATATTAATTACAGTTTGGGGATTTTAACCCTTTAAAGGCCAGTATGTTTACATAACTCCATTGATTTTTATTGAATCCCCCCAGCCAAACAAAAACAATTTCCATAAAAAACATTTCAAGATGCATTTGATCATTGTTTTTATTAGGCCCAGAGATGGGCCAATGATAGCAGCGACATTCATTTTCATGCATTTCTATTTTTTCTGCAGTGTCAGATTTTTGTTTTACAAAAAACGATACTCCAGGTCCTAACAACAAAAAATGCCACCTTCCCAAAAACTATTATATAGTAATTTCCCCCCCCCCACTGACACAGTCTTTTAAAACTTCAGCCTGAATTATAAGTTCAAAATATTAATTACAGATTTTGGATTTTAACCCTTTATAGAAGAATTTTAAATGTAAAAGAAATTCTCTGGCAAATATGGGATATATTCATTTAGCACAGCCAAAATAGCATGAAATGATCTTCCAATGTTGTCCCGATTCATTGTTTCATTCATTTTTCTTCTTATCAACAGAAAATTTGCAGACATTGAAGCAGCAAACCACCAGCTTTGGCATCCGCTCTTTATTTTAAGGATGAGGACAAAGGCATGTCCTCTCTGTCATCACACAAGCCAGATTCACCTGACCAGTCTGGTAATCCATCTAAAAGTGGTGGTCCACAGGATGCCGATAAAAGCAGCCTTCGAACAGGTACAGATGGCACCTCAAAGTCTATCGGTGTCACCACCTGACTTACATGAAAGTCAAGTAAATACAAAAAGGAAGCAGACTGAATCAGGGCATCTTTGAAAACATCACTCCAAATCGCAGTCCTCCACCTGCAGAGCTACGGCGAACAAACAGAGCAAGAGTAGGCAGGAAAAGGGAAGCAGAGGTCATAAACCGGTGGAAATGAAACCTATTAGCTCCCCAAGAAGTTTTGACTTGTACCACGGGGCTGAATTGTTTTATTTTTACAACAAGAGTCAGTCGAAGCCAGCCGACAACTTCTTTTTTGAGTAGTGTATATATTCAATTGCGGGCGCCTTTCTGTCGCACTACAGCAAACTGAAACCGTCCCACGTCCCTCCACTGGAGGCGCTGTGGTGCTGCAGCAGCAGCAACACGAGCATCAAAATTCAAGTGTCGGCTCTGTCTATGATGTTAACAGTCAGATCGTAATGGCGACTGCTGGAACAGCAGACATGGGATCAGCAGCCCCGACAGGTATCTAGCCATCAAATCTCATTCCTTTCTCGTCTCAAAACTAGCGTAAAAAGCGATATCTACAGTGTTTTAAAGCATTGAAAATGATGCAACGCTGGAGCTCTGGCTGTAATTGAGCCTTCGTTAGCCGTTAGCTAATTAGCATCGAGGTTTTCCACCAAAGAAATGAACCAATCTGTGGTTCGCTTATTTAGCTGGCTCTTTAATAAATCCTGGTCTTCTCGTGTTAAAACACAAGAAGATTTTGTGTGCAGGCCACTCTTAAATATGGGGAACAATCTATTGATTTTATAGCGTGCTATAAAGTAATTCCCGACACCACGTTGACCAAACTGTTTTGTTATCAAGCCGGCTGTCCTGTTGACGCTTTATGGTGTTTACACGCAAACGAAGCAGGTGAAGGCGAGTTGAGATTTTATAAATAAAGATCGCCGTTGCTTGGTAAATGAATGGGACGTGTGTAATACTCCTGGTGTTAACACCCCCCCCAAAAAAAAAATAAATCAAGCATCTATGGGAAGTTAACGGTAACTGCTCCCACTCACGTCTTCCTCGCCTGTTACATCCCGTTTCCTCTTCCTCTGAACGTTTTGTGATGTACATGGATAAAAAAAAAAAAACGCTTTCACTTACCTAAGGGCTTCATTAAACACCTCCCAACTGTTACTGTACAAATATTTTCAGTTTAGGTGGTGTATTGTCTTTTTCTGCGTTCCTTTGTCACGCTTATCTAAGTCAATAAAGCAGCCTTAATTTATTTAACCACCTTTGTTTAGGATCACCGATATCAGACCTGTGCACTGCACATGAACTGGTTCCACTTGCTTCACAGATATAGATTGATTATGTGCTTTCAGAGACTTCTTTTTCCCCAAGATAAAGCACGCAATGGGGAAGATGCATCTCTCTAATCCAGTTAGTTGTGCATCACTCATTAGCTTCCCTGTATATGTTTGAGTTGCTCTGCTCCTGGTAACCACCCAGTCTGAATCAGTGAATAAAAATAGTTGCTTTTTAAAGCACTCCTGTGGCTCCCAGATGGCTGAAATCCAGGGACAGCACAAGCACAAGATGTAGCATTCACGCTCACAGACACTTGAGTGACAGTAACTCACTGTGGTTTCCCTAATAGCTTTTATCAGCGTCGTTTCCAAATCAGGTCAAGAAACAGTATATTTGTGGACTCTTCAGAAATGACCTTAAAGAGTGTGTCCATGGGTCATGGTATTGCCGTGCATGCTGTGGGCTGTGCGTAAACAAGGCTGGCAGGGACTTGTTTGGTACACAGAGAGGAACAGATGGTTTGCCTATTGTAGTGAGGCCTGCCGCTGATGAGCTAAAGTTATTGTTAGGGAACTGACTTAGTCTAATTACTATCCATAGTCTGCTGCACAATATATGCCATTAACTGGTTGTATATTGACCTTAATAAATACAGATGGTAGTAATAATAACAATCATAGCTAAAACCGGGCCATCTGGGGTTACTACACATGCAAGTACACATGATCCAAATTTAGTAACAGTCTGTGTTATCTACCTTAAACAAAATTGTCCATTTCTAAGTTATTTTTGGCCTTTTTGGTAAACAATATTCTATTTTACATGTTGAGCACATTTAATCATGTTTGTTTTGTAAACGGTCCTGATGGTTTTCCTTTTACAATAAAAGAAAAGTAGCAGTTGCTTAACTGACTTAATTATTTAGGCCATGCTTCCTTTACTTCTGTGCACACCTACTTTAAATGAGTTCAGTGTGGCGCATGTACTCGGTTAAGCCAGTTAGCCTGACCTTGTCCTGCTCCGCAGATATCAGGACTCAGTTCTGGAGGAGAGCGTTGCAGCGAGGTATTCGCATGGGTGTGCTGTGTTTGTGACTGTGAGCAGCAACTGCATGAGTAGTGATGATATAGTGTGTTGTTTTACATAATGAGAGGGAATGTGGGCAGAGCGATGCTCATTGTTTCCCAGCAGATTGCAGTGTGTCCCTGCTAACTCAGGAGAGATGCATGGCATTCAGTGAGTCTGTGTAATTATACATAGTCCTGCATTTCTTAGGTTGAAAATGTTCATTTTCTGTGCATTGCCAGGTTTAGATTTGATGGGGGTAGAAAGACAAATTTTCAGACTCACTTGTTACTACAGGTGTAAAATCTTTGTAGCCTTCAGTCTTTTTTTGTGTGTATATTGACCTATGGTACTGCAGTGGAGGAGATGTTGCCATTGGTTACAGGCTAGAGGTGATTGCAGAGTGGGCGATGTAGTAAGTGTATACACCAAGTTTATATAAGGACAGGACACAGGAACTCATTCGCTGTATTTATTTTGTTGCACTTGAGTGCCTTTCTTACCAAACATCTGTATGCTGGGATTTAATGACTTATCTCTGTTTAGCAATTAAGCAAAGGTCTTGGCTTGGTGTTTGCATTATTATTTTACAGGCACACAAACAGAAGCTGTTGTGTTTGGGGTTTCATGCAGGCATGAAAACCCTTCAGTGTTCCTTCATATCGCCATGCTGCATTAGCTTGTCACATGGTGAAATAAACATTGAATTACACAGAATTGAACAGAATATCAGTCTCATAGATCTCTAGTCGGATAACAGAGTTTACTAAATGGCCTAATTTAAAGGGGACCTGTTACCTCATTTCCTGCTTCATATTTCATTCTTGGGCTACAAGAGTAGCTTTGCATGATTCACTGTTCAAAAAAAATCCCTATTTATCTTATACCAGGCCTTTGTGCAGCCCCTCAGTCCATCACCGTTCAAAACAAAGCATTTAAAGAGTTGTTAGGTTGCCTTTAGGAAACATCTGAGCATTCATGAGCATGCTGGAGTGGATTTCAGTTATAAAATCAAAGTTAGTCTGAGGCTTAAAGTAGGCTGGGACAGCAACAGCTAGAAATTGCACCATTTTTTGAAAGGAGGTGGTGATGTTGACACACATCCTGGGGGAACAGATGAATGTGGAGCAGCTAGCTCATGGGAGAAGTAGTTCCAGTTCACATACTGGGTGCAGCCGGTAGTAACTGTGGCCACATTTAGGTTTGGGTTCATCATCGGTCTTATAGTCATCCGCCAGTGCTGGAAATAGCCTAATTAACCAGCACAGGGATTCATAAACAGTCCCTAACAAATTCGTCATTGGTCAAAGCCTTTCCAACTCAAACCCTTCAAATTTATTTCAAGCCTTGACTTTGAGTACTGACTGCATGGGTTGGGTTTCAGAGTCTCAACAAAGGAACTATACAGAGTGCTTACTCTATGTAGGATTTTCCTTGCAGGTTTTCGAGCACTTATCTTCCTCTCAATTTAACTTTTTCTGTTTTCTTTTTAGGGACCAGCAGCATTCGAAAAATGGCCCCCGCCGAGGTAACTATGGCAGATACTGTAAATGTAACTACTCTCAGCTCTAAGGGGAAAAGGAGAGCGGAGCAGGCTTATAGGGCTGAACTTTTTTTCATCCACACATTGGCAGCTTGAGACATCGGTCACTAAAAGTTTATTATGGAAGTGAGAGAGTGGCTCTTGTAACGCAGGAGAGCCACATTGTTGTTCCTCAAAGCTCTACATAGATTAATATTTAAAAGTTTTCTTACTTTGAAATATGAATAGTTACTCATAATAATACTGTAGGTTCAGAAACAATTATGACATTTTTGTAGCTCCAAAATCAATAAAAGGAGGAAGTGCAGAGGTAGTTTTTTGGTCAGGAATAGTAACATCAGGCTGATTGCTGTTTGATTAGTTTCCTGCCTTACAATTTGACCTTCCTCTGCAAGTTCAGTTACTTGTGAGCCCAGTTGATCGCTTGGTTAAGGCTGTCATCCATCTGGCCTAAAGCTTGCATACTACAACAGCTAGCTCATTGTTTTCTGCGTTTACCAGCACAAACACACATCAAACTGTGTTTGATTTTCCTTTGACAGCTTTCTGCCTCTCTCCTCAGATGCCCGGCTCTTCAGGCATGAGTATGAAGAAGACCATTGGACACCGGGGCGTTGAGACTACCACAGGAGAAACTACTTACAAAAAAGTAAGGGCAGGGGTCGGGGTCAGTGACAACAGTGATTTGTTGACACCCGCAGCACTGAGCCGGAGTGATCCAAGGTGTTTACAGTTCAGTGGGTTGGCCTGCATGTTTTGGTGTCTGTATTCTAAAATTAGTTTGGAAGTTCCTCTTGCTGGAAACCCAAGAATAGTGAGTGAAACAGCAGAAGTCACAGGGGTAAAATGCTGTTTGTTCCAGTGCTTACTCTCTTTTCCTCGCTGACCTCCCTAGACTACGTCATCTGCCCTAAAGGGAGCAATCCAATTGGGCATCGCTCACACAGTTGGCAGCTTAAGTCAAAAGGCGGAGAGGGATGTTCTCATGCAGGACTTTGTAGTTGTTGAAAGCATCTTCTTCCCGAGGTTTGTGATACGAGTTGTTTGAATGCATGAGGTGAACTGTTATTTTTCCATTTTGCATAGTTTAATGGTTTATCTGTTTCTTGCTCTTTCCAGCGAAGGCAGTAACCTGACCCCTGCTCATCACTACAGTGACTTTCGCTTTAAGACCTATGCTCCTATCGCCTTTCGTTACTTCAGGGAACTGTTTGGCATTCGGCCAGATGACTACCTGGTCAGTATTAACCCCAAGGCTTATTCTGCCATGTTCACCACAGCTGTGTGTGAATCTCTACATGCTGCATATATATTTTGTGGTTTAAGCAAACATGATCCCCTTTTGGAGAAATAATGAACAATAGCTGAAGGTTTTCTCCTTTTTTCTTTTTTTTCCTCAAAAATGATGATGCTTTTGTCTGCATCATCACCACATTTGCTGACACAGTGGGCATGGAGCTGCGCCATCTCAGACAGAATGATAAGCTGTGGTCCAAGTGCTTTTTGGCTCTGTTTTATTTTCCTCCTGACTCTTTCTCTGCTGTCTGTTTTTACAGTCAGCACTAGAAATGCTGATAATCATGTCTCTGTAGTTTAAATCGATCAATTGTGCAATCAGGAGCCAGTGACCCATATATCTTACTTCAGAAACACAAAATCTGTTTTGTTTTTTTGCATTTTATATTAATGCGGGTTCGTCTGTCTCTTTCTGGAAGTATTCTCTGTGTAATGAGCCGCTGATCGAGCTGTCGAACCCCGGAGCCAGCGGTTCCCTTTTCTACGTCTCCAGTGATGATGAGTTTATCATCAAGACTGTCCAACACAAAGAGGCAGAGTTTCTCCAGAAACTGCTGCCTGGATACTTCATGGTGAGTCTGGATAGAGTGGGAGGTAGGAGTTTTAGAATGAGTGACTATTACTGCAACAATTCTCAAGTAAGGGGAGGTTTTTCTTCTAATTTCAGTGTCTAATTTTTTTTTTGTCTGTTCCCTCTCCCTTTCAGAATATAAACCAAAACAAGCGCACCCTGCTGCCTAAGTTTTATGGACTGTATTGCGTTCAGGCAGGCGGTAAGAATATCCGTATTGTTGTGATGAACAATCTCCTGCCCAGAATCATCCCCATGCACCTCAAGTATGACCTGAAAGGCTCCACCTATAAGAGACGGGCTTCCCCTAAGGAGAGAGAGAAGGCCTGTCCCCACTCACAAAGACCTGGACTTCATCCAGGACATGCCTGATGGCCTGCTGCTGGAAGCAGAAAACTACAATGCTCTGTGCAAGACTATACAGAGGGACTGCCTGGTGAGTTACAGAGATGTGGCGGGTTTGTATAGATTGTTTATTGAAGTACTGAGCACTAAAGTGTATGGAGAATGGCTTGGCAAGCTCAAATAGTACACCACCACTTTACATTGTTGTTATCCTCTTGCATAAAAGATACAAAAAAAATGAAATTTCTCTACATACAGCATAAATGTGAAGAAATATCGAAGACTTTTTAGATTCATTTAGTTATTTTAGGCTATTTTTCCATATAATGAAAAGTCCTTACATTGTAAATGGCCTGCAGATGGCTTGACAGATTGTACAACACATGTAATGTCGACATGTAGTGCACTGGCACTTCATTAAACTTTACATTTTACAGAGACTACTATAATTTCCAATTTCTCCAAAGTCGATTAGTGGTTGTTGATAGTTGGCATTGGTTGTTGTTTGCTGTCATGCTCCAGGATCATCAACAGATGTGTGTAGTGCCGGAAAGATGACTCAAGCTTGCATGACACTGCAAACTAATACCTTATTTACTTTGAGGGATGGTATCTTTTGAAATGATGGGAGTAGACTGGTGCCAGTCTGCACGGACTACCAGAATGTTCTGTATCATTTTTCCTTTTAATCAGCAGCTGCACATGCTTTATTGATTCGATCCATTTCCATTATCTCATTGTTCCGGGGTTTTCAGCCACCAGAGGTTCTGGCTTTCCACCAAAGAAAAATCATTAGGACTGTCATTTGTATTTTTGTTTGTTTGTTTTTTGCTTTTTTGATTTGGGTGTGTTATTTAGTTAAGTTTAAAATAGATTTTCTGATCAGACGACTTTTTTGTTGTGTCATGTAAAGCAGATTATTTGAGTTATATCTTTTCACCTAATGACTGTGACTAACATCTAAATATTTGAATGCAGTTTGAAAGTAAATCACAAAACCCAACTCAAGACTTTTAAGGATTCCAAAATAATTTTTAAATATTTTTTTTATGTAAGAAATTACCTCTTGTGGTCCATACTTTGGAAATAACTGTATTAGAGGGTTACCTAGGCAACTGGCGCCTTGAAAAATCTCACTTTGATCCCTGTGTAGATGGGATGTATTTCAACTTTGGGCTCAAACTTTGTTTCCAGGATCAAGATTAAATCAGAATCAGTGGTCACATTACAAATATTTTTGTTCTTAACTGTTGCTGGATTGAACACTTAGACCTGTTTTGTCATATTTAAAAACCCTGCTGCTGTAGCGTAAGGAAACAGCAGCAGGGTTTTTAAATGAGGGTAATATATATGACAGCATGTCACATTTATTATTGTACACTCGTATCATGTTTTATTGTAGTGTTGCCAAAGTCTTTGGCGCCTGTTGTGAAACAGTGTGTCTTTGCATTGATTTACAGTTGGTTGTTCCAGTCGTTGCCAGACGATTCTCATTGCACTTGTTTCTTTGTTGCAGCTCCTGCAGAGTTTCAAGATCATGGATTACAGTCTGTTGATGGGCATCCACAACATGGACCAGGCCAGCAGAGAAAAGGAGCGTAGTGGAGGCAGTTTGGTCGACAATACGGGGTCTGAAGGAGCAGTGACCCCAGATCAGCGCCGACCACAAGCCCAGAAAAGTCTGTATTGCACCGCCATGGAGTCCATCCAGGGGGAGGCTCGAGGGAAGGGAGCTTTGGATTCAGAAGATCAGTGAGTGTGACCATCAGCACACCTGTATCAGCCTGTATTTGCTTGCTGGGGAAATTGTAGCTGTGAAATAATGGTGAATGAAGCAGTTGTTCATTCTGTGACCTTGCAGCATGGGTGGTATTCCTGCTCGCAATAGCAAAGGAGAGAGGTTGCTGATCTACATCGGCATCATCGATATTCTCCAATCTTACAGGTATGTGTGTCAGAGCAGCAAAATCCACTCTTTATATATGCATTTGATGCTAATTCATAAGCAAGATTCACACCACTTATGTAAGTTGCACTAAATAGTTTCATTATGTGATATTATTTAGGTTTATTAAGAAGTTGGAGCACTCCTGGAAGGCGCTGGTCCATGATGGGGTAAGTCGTACACTATACATCACAATATGTATTAATAGACTTTGATTGTAATTGTAGCTTGCATATTAACTGATTAGCTTGGACTACAAAGAATTATGACTGCTTTTTTTCACTTTTAAGAGTTGGTGAATTAAAAGAGAAATGTTGCTTTATAAGGTCTGTCAGGTTTTAATGATCCTTTTCCTGGTACTTAGGACACAGTTTCAGTTCACAGACCTGGCTTCTATGCAGAGCGCTTCCAACAATTCATGTGCAACACAGTGTTCAAGAAAATTCCACGTACGTCTGTCTTTGTAATTTTACTGCATTGAGAGCAGAGGTGTGAAAAGTCCCGATGATTGCACTGATCATTTCCTGTTGTCCTCTTCAGTTAAACCATCACCATCCAAGAAAAGCCGCGGTGGAGGTCAGGCAGGGCTTAGGAGGGCGCCCACTCTTGGAGCACCCACACCGCTCTCCCACGCCACAGGACAGTCATCTGTGGATTCCAGACTAGTTTACCACTCCCATTTTAAAAGCACAGAGTCCGAGGCGGACAGCGGTAAGAGCCAAGAAGATGAGGTCACATTAAGTAGATCTGTGGTTAAGTGGAGTGGTCACTGATGTGGGAACAAGTTCAGGCCCCAAACTTTTATCAAGCATTAAAAATGAAATTGGTGGGGAAAAAATTGAGATAAAGTTCAGCAGATAGCATCAGCAAACTACACATTGTAGTGACACTCAGTGACATTTGAAACACTAAAATTATGTTTCAAATGTCACTGAAATGTTTGGCGCTTTGTGTCATCTGATGTCACGCACACACACGTGCAAAGTCAGACCTGTTAGTTGTAGTTAATGTGAGCAGTGAGTGTCCATGTGTCTGTGCAGAATGTGATTTGTTAACTCTGACTGAGCCAATGTACAGTCACAGAGTCCTGCAGAAGCACACAGCTGTCGTGTGCTTACTTTCCACCTACTTTTCACCTGATTACAACTTCCCATCATAGAAGGCAAGAGAAAGGCAGTGCGCAGCATCAGCCTTGGAAAGACTAGTCAACTAGTTGCGCTCATCCCCATACTGTATCTGCAGCAGCTCCTTGCATTCCCCACAGGCTTAATTTTATTTTAAACTGCACTCAGCTTTGGATAAGATTGTTAAACTCTCTGTAATTGCCATATTAATATCTTTTTTTTCCTCAGGTGTGCAGTCAGGAAGGCCGGATCTGGTTCCTAGGACTCCTCCGCTGGTAGACAACCCTGCAGACTGCGAGGCCAATCTGTCCACCTCATCACAAGGCAGCACAGGAGTTGTCTCCACCTCTCCTCCCCTGCGGTAAAACCTCTCATCTTCCTTCTCGTGCTCACGCTGTGTTTTTTCATCTCTTCTGGTCTGACTCTGACTTTCCTCTGCAGCTCTGTAGGCGTGGAAGTGCACAAATCGGCAAACACGGACTGTGACCAGGCTGTTTCCCACAGGTACAGAGTACAGCCAATGATAAGTCTGTTTAAAAAAACAAAATCAATAAATATGTTTTTTTTTTTTTAACTCCTTATGTTAGTCATTGTGTCTCATTGATTGCTTTTTCCGCTTTGCAGTTTGGGAGTAGAAGGGGCTGCAGATAATTCAGGCAACCTGTCTGGAAATGAAGATGTAGTTTCTCTGTCGGACATCGTCCCTGAGACCAACATCTGTTAAGTAAGTGTGTTCATTTGCTAGTGTTTATGCATGGTGTCAGAAATACAAAACAATCTTAATTACATTTTTTCTTTGCAGTAAAAACACTCCCAGCAATGAGAGACTTCTGGAAACGGCGAGGTGGGTAGAAGAAAGGCAAAATGAACTGGAGTCAGTCATCCACCGCAGACCCTCCATCGCTCCTCTGCTGTTTTGTGACCTCTGCAGTTTATACAGTAGCCACCGAATAAAACAGCATGGTTTGCGACCGTGAGGAAAGCAGTGATTTGGACCATGTTGTGCGGTAGGCTCCAGACTTCCCCAGCCATCAGCACTGTCACTGTGTGTACATATTTGTCCACACCTATCCAAAACTGTCCGATACACACTCAGAAAAAGGCTTTCGGCCCTGAATTGAAGATTTCCCTTCATGTCCGTCTGCAGCGATGATATAATAAACAATATAATGAGTTGTATATTGTATTGAAAGAGAAATAACAAAAAAAGAGGTCATCTTCACTATCACCAGTTGATCATGGAAGGCAGTCAAATTATCCCTTGAAGAGCCAGTCATCCTGCCCACTATCCACAGCATGAGGAGATGTGGGTAGGAGTGGGCAGGGACGGTTCAGCAGGAACACACACACAAAAGCACATGAAGGGCATAGCCTACATAGGAGGAATGAATGTTACTGTGCGTTCGTGCACAGTCTAGGTGGGTTCACATTTCCGTGACTCCCACTCCGGCGTACCTGTTATTGCACATCCATCTCCCCTCAGCACTCTAAGCTATCCATGGCTCTCTCACCGTCATCGATAGAAATCCTTCAAATCAACACCTGCTGCTGTCGACTCTGTAGTCGTGTTTGCGTTTTTCTTTACTGATTGTACAGTATTCATTTAAAACAGCAGAGTTATGGGGTTTTAACCTGACCTATATGGTCATCTTTTTCTTATAAGTTATTTTTCTGGAAGCCTCAGTGGTGCCACATAGATCTTCCCACTGCTGAATGTACATTGTAGTGTTTTTCCACATAAAAAAACGTGTCTTATTTAGGGATGGGTATTGATAAGATTTTCACGATTCCGATTCCATTTTCGATTCTGTTTAACGATTCGATTGTTTATCGATTCTCTTATCGATTCTTTTTTTTTAAAAAAGGAGAACACTAAGGTCGATTAGCTTAGAACTTTGTTTTATATCTTCTTTTTGAATAAGATAGAAATTTAGGCGTAACATGGTCTTACAAACCCAACAGTGAGATCTTTAGAGATCCACAGCCTACGGCTCTTCAATGGGGTGTCACAGGGTCCCCAGGAAAAAAAAATTGTAAATGTAAAATAATAAAATAAATATTCTTCTGTAGCAATAACAAAGTATAACAAAAATTATTCTGTAGCAATTACACAAGAATATCCAGTAATGTCCCTGCCTACAATTAAACACATTCACTTACCGAAAATCGGGGCATCTGCTGTGGCAAATGGGTTCAAGCCTTTGACCACAAACTTAGTCACTGCTCGGTGACATTCGTCTATCCTGGCCTGAAAGGAGACGCTACCAGTAGACTGCAGCGAGAACTGCCAGCGAGCGCCAGCCAGACTCTGTCTGTCTCTCTCATCATGGTCACCTAAATGCACAGTAATGGCAGGTTTTGTAATAAGGCAGATTGCGCTAACATAATATGCACTGTTAGTTGATTATTTACCTGCCGCATTAACGGGAGAGGACGTGCAAACGTTACCGCTGCTGCTGGGTTGAGATTCACGAGTCCGGAGCGGAATTAAAAACACGACATTCATTTAAGGTCATCGAGTGTTTTGTGAGCAAATGCTTTTGCATATTCGTAGTGTTTCCTCCCTTAAATGAAATATCTACTTTTCAAGTATTGCAAGTTGCCCTGTTGTCATCCGTTCTCGTAAAGTATAACCAAACTTTTGAGCGTTTGAGCCGCCATGTTTCCTGCCAGGTAAATGACGCTCCGCAACGTGGTGACGTCATTCGGGGCGACTGGAATCGATAAGGGAATCGTTTGCAAAAATGGCAAACAATTCCAAGGAATTGAAACAGTGGGAACCGGTTCTCAACAAGAACCGGGTTTCGATACCCATCCCTAGTCTTGTTACCATGGCAGATCACATTTATACTAACCTGAACATCTCCCCTCTCTGTTTATGGCCGTATGTGCTGAAGTATAAGTGTAACAGCATTGCTAACCAGTAGATGCTGTTGAATTTTTAATTTAAAGTTGCCGTGCGTCATGTCTGTGCCTTTCCGTGTTTGTCCCCTTCCCTTACATGCGATGAAAACTGACACTTTTTACAGGTGAGTGCACTGGTTACACAGAAACCTGCCTTATCACTACAGCTGAAGTCCTCAAACTGCCATTTATACGTCTCGACCAACCAGTGAGTCAGTTTTCAGACTTTCAGTTTTAAACTCTATTACAATCTCCCTTTTTTTTTGGTTACGTCAGGTATTCGGTCACTGCGGTTTTTCATCTCAGCCAATCACATCGCTCCCTGTCACATCATACATTGAAGGATATACCGGCCTCCTCATTTCTGCTGGTTACAGAAATGACACTCGCTCACATCCACTCAGACCAATATTATTAACGATAAGTAATTTTTGTATCGTGTTTTTATGAAGTTTCAATGTGGCTGTGTTTATTCTACCTAAGTGATTTTTTTTTCTAACCCCAAGAGATATTTCTGATAGAGAAATCACTACAAAGTGACTGAAGGAAAACTTGAGACATCTCATTTAAAGAATCGTTATTTATGTTTGTTGAGCACATGTGGTCTATGCAGCAGAGAGGCTTGGGAAGAAATATGAGCTGTGAATAGAGAAAGAAGGAAAATTACTCATGTTCATCAATGCACAGCTGACGATTTAAGTCTTTTTGTATTATAAGCAAGTCACCAAAGAGAAGAGCAGAGTAGACTGAAGATTTAGTGCAGTTAACGTGAGGCTGAGGGCGAGGGCTTTAGATTACTGCATGGACTGATGGTTTCTGTATGGTAATAACACTGGGCTGACCTGTGTTTAAGGATTTATTATTAAACTGGATGTATTTTGTTTTTCCTGACGTTGAAAGTTTTATCTGACGTAAAATCCAGAGCCTGATAACATTTCTTTGTCAATTATTTCTTCATTTCAAGATTTATCTCCACATTCCTGTGAAATTCATTCATTTGTGGTAGCGTTTAGAACCTTTTAGTTGTACTTGAAATGAAATAGTTCTGGTAGTTTGCTGAAATGTAAACTAATCACAGTTATAATACAAAAATGAAATGCCACAGCCAACAGAGTAAACACTCTGACAGTGTCTTCAGATCAGAACGAGTCCGGGTTTGATTTTGCGAGAGCTGCATTTTGATGTTTTTATGTGATGACTTCTTTAAATTGGTTGCACTGGTTAATTGCTGGCTGCACACCAGTTTTGCTGGAGTAATGTACTACACCGTGACAAAAGGAAAAACCTCCTTTGGTGCTTCTAAGGCAGTACACTCAGTAGTAGACACTACAATGAATTTGAAGTAATGCAATATGAACCACAATCTGCCACTTTTCAGCTCTAAGAAGCATATTTATTGATACGACTGATTGCTGTAGGTTGAAGTGATGTGTTATGTACCTTTTTAGATGATTGTAAGTAAAGTGTATACTGACAGAAGGATGTCTGAAACTTTATAGCATGTGTTGCCTATAAAGGGAGACTGTTTGACAATTTCACTTTTTATATTTCATGTTTGGATTGTGATACGATAGATATATTCTCTCCATGATGATTTTCTCCATGCTTTTTTCTACATGAATGTGTTATACGGCTCTTGAGCCACCGTTGCTGGTTGTCCTATATGCTTCGATTACTATATTTTTACTGTGTACAAAATGTGTATATGTACATATGAGTCACGGAAATGCCTTCTCATGCGATATGTGCTGCCTGTCCCTCCGGCCATGTTTCAGTTATGTGGTGGTGGTGGTGATGTTTTCATGTCTGATTTTAAATGAATAAACACATTTTGTAAGTCTTCATTTTGGTTGGTTGTTGTTGTTTTTAAATCTGAGCATCGCAGTGAATGCTGCAGTTACTAAAATTGATTTCTTGTTTTGCACCCTATTATATCACTTCCTGCATGAAAATATGCACTTTGGTTTCATACTGAGCTGGAAAGGATTAACTTTACTTTTTCCACTTTTTGCCATGTTACAGTTTATCCCAAAATGGTTTGTGAAGGGAAGATTTAATCTGTTTTTGGGAATTCATATGACTGAAAGTCTTACTGGTGTCACACTGCCCACTGATGGGGTGTGAGATGCTCCTTGAGTGGATCCTGATGGTAGGTGAATCTCATTAAAATTAGCTTGCCATCCATCCTCAGGTGAAATAACCTGCTGTCAGAGCTCCAGGTGATGCTTACAGACACTGGCTTTATCTTTCCAGTTTGCACCTGGATGATGTCGACTGGCTTAATGTTAAAGACCAAAAGTTCATTTATTGTTTTGCTCCAAATTGGGCCAAGAGTACATTGTTCCTGGTAATATCAGTGAGGGATCTAAACAGATGTTCCAGATGCTAGAAACTGGGACAAACTGTTCTTGAAACACTGAAATGAACAAACTTTGTTTGCACTGTCTGATCAGTTACCGCAGACAGGAACTCAGAGAATTGCAGCTGTTTTTAGATGTAAGGACTTTCACATGACCTGTGTTGGTCTTTTTTAGGAAGACCAAAACTTTCCCTTAGAGATCTGCACAAGTGGAAGATGAAATAAGTCACAGTGTGTGTGTGTGTGTGTAGCATGTTGCAGACATTAAGAGTACAGTTATTTTCACCTAAAGGTTGAACCGTTTAGTATCAGTGAAGATAGTGAGTTCTTTTGATAACATTTCATGGTCATTTAGTCACTGTCAGGTGAATAATGTCAAGGTTTCGAGCTTCTCTGTAAAAAAAAAAAAAAAAACTTAGAAATGCATATCTCATACCTTGCATCCCAGTTGTGAAATCCTCTGCCTCTGGATGATTTGGCCCCCACTTTAGGATGTTTAACCCACTTTTATTTGCAAGGCCAACATCGGTTGACCTGCTTTCTTTCCACTGGACTGTGGACGGTTTCTTTTTCTTTTTTTAAACTGGAAATATGAACTAATGGGGGCTTTGATGTGTGAGTGTGTGTATGAATTTTTTCCTATTACATATTAAATGCGATTACGAAAACCACAGCAAGCTGTTGCAGCATCTGCAATGAAATATGAACAATGTAAAGCCATTATTTCTTCTTACATCTTTTCTAAATTGTATGCAATGTAAAGATTTTAATTATTTCGGTATAATTTAACCTGTTTTCCTTTAGTTTATAACAGCTTATAACAGTCAGGCATTCCAGCTCACTGTACCAGCAATTGAAATTGAAATTTTGAGATAATAATTTCTTTCTGACTGGCAATTTTATGTATTTATTTTTCAGAATCGAAAACAAGCTCCAATACGCTATGGAATCCGTAGATTGTACACAGCAAGAAATATAAAATTTAAAGATTTAGCTTTATCGGAGAAATTTCGATTTAACTTCATTACCCACAAAGCATCACGATGACGTAGTAAACGGCAGACGCCAAGATGGTGCTTGAAAGCACTATGGTCTGGTAAGGAATTTGAATTATGTTGAAAATGAACACTTTTGAGTGCTAGCTTTGTTTAAATGAACCCGTGACATGAAAGGCTGAGTGTGTTTCATTTTGGCGCTGTTTATATAAATTATTTTGGACGTGTTTTTCTCGCTTTGTTTAGGAAATAATGAACTCCGTCTATTCCCTGAGTCACTCCACAGCCTAACGTTAGCCAGCAGCTCAAAGCAATCATCGTTAGCTGAACAGCAGCTCTTTAATCAGGACCTGGTCATGCTACTGCTTGTATATTTGTAGTTTAATTCATATCGTTTCTACCCAACTTGAATTTAATCTAGCTGTAATTTTTAGGTTGCTTCTGGCGGTAGATTAAAAGCAGTTTGATACGTTAGCATTAGCCCGCTAACAAATCAAAAGGCTACTGTCAATATGAAAACATACATTTCACCAACGCAGTAAACAAAGATGAATGCTATCGCTTGCCTTAAATTAGACCTATATCTATCTTTTAACGTAACATAACTCATCCTTTGAGACAATAAAAGGCTTTCAAACATTGTTATTAAAACATTGTATTTATTTCTATATGAAGTCTGTAAAATCCTATTTTTACAAAGCCCAAATTGTAAACATTTATATAGTAGCTACTATGTTCAATAATCTGCCTAAAAATTTTGTTTTTATTTTTTCAAGGCATTTTTTTTTTAAAAGAATTTGAGTGGTTTTAGATTCGTTTATTTGCATAATCAACCTTTAAATGCCAATTTTGAGTAGGAAAAATCCTGATGATATTGTTTTTGGCCTCTTTTCACAAGCAATATTTATGTTATTTGACTTATATCATTCATTTACATTGAACAAGTGCTTTTATTTTAAATAATCTACTTTAAATTTCCTTAGTGTGGACAACAGTGAGTACATGCGAAATGGAGACTTTCTACCCACTCGGCTGCAGGCTCAGCAGGATGCTGTTAACATCGTATGTCACTCAAAGACTCGAAGCAACCCTGAAAACAACGTGGGCCTCATCTCCATGGCAAAGTAAGCAGCAATCCACTTCAGTATACTGAGGTTTAAGATGGGATAAAACCTATGATAACACAAGTGTTGTGATTCGCTCTGCAGCAACTGTGAGGTGCTGACCACGCTGACTCCGGATACGGGGAGGATACTGTCGAAGCTGCATGCTGTGCAGCCATGTGGAAACATTAGCTTCTGCACCGGTATCAGGGTGGCGCATGTGAGTTTGATTTTTATCATACAACAACTGCTATCTTGGTCTTATTGCTGGACACACAATAGACAAGTAGAAATGCTTGAATGCAGTGAAGTTTTAAGTTTGATTAAAAACTCTGGACTAATGGTGTTGTTGTTGCTCTCTGCAGCTTTAGTGAGGTCCTTTTAAATTAATGGATACAGTAGCAAATTTTGTTGTCTAAGCGAGGAGCTGCTGGGTTTGCAGAATTGCAGAATATTTTGAAGTAACGGTTCTTAAGCCCAGTTAGTGTAGTAAATATTAGACGAAACAGAGCCTAGTGTTTCAAAAAAAGGAGGAGGATGTGGCCATTGCAGAAGAAGTTGTGGGTTCGACAGTGCAGGAAAGGCTAAGTTGTACTCTGTTATTTAATTTGTACGAGCAAGAAAGCAATCAGGAAGAACGGACGTAAGGAGTGAGCTCGACTGCAGTACAAGAGCTTGACTGGAAAGGCTAAAAGTAACAAGAAGATTGTGAGAGAAGCAAAACAAACAAACTGGGGATTTGTGTTAATCTACGTCGTAGCTACGTCATAATGACAAACCCTCCTGAAACCCTGATGTGCAGCTCCCTAGAAATTCCAGCCCACACGCAATTATTGTGATTAGTCTGTTCAGCATTCTCGATTCCTCCTGTGCATTTATGGCTACTTTTGGTCACAGTCTTTGAACTTATTAGTGAGAGAATAACGATAATCGTCTCAATATAAGGAATAATAATCATAGCATCAGTATAAGTATCAGCAAAAACGTGGGCCACTTATTTAGGTTATGCCACAAACCTCACCTGACTCAGTGCCGAAGTCTGAATCCAGCATAAGTGTTACAGACTTGTGAAAAAGGGCAGCTTTCCACAGGTTTCCTTGAAATTCCATTTGATACTTTCAGTGTAGTTTGCAACTTGAAATTTAATAAAAGCAATTTTGGATATTTCAAAAGGTTTTTTTATGTGTTTGGTTGTTTTTACATTACATACATTTGGCTGTATCGCTAAAAGTTCATGCAGTTGTTATCAGTGGTACTGATTGTATTGATGTTGGTAAATGCTATTCTGCCATTTCTGTTTTTATGTTCACACACAGAAAATCACACAGATGCATTTTATTTTGTATGTGTTCGTTTCTCTTTTTTAATATTCTGTCTTTCTGTCTGTAGTTGGCGCTGAAGCACAGACAGGGCAAAAACCACAAGATGCGTATAATTGCGTTTGTTGGCAGCCCAGTGTGTGACAACGAAAAAGAAGTAAGCCAAACTCTTGTTATTAGTTATTATTATCTTATTAGGGTTCATGTATTGCTCAAAAAGTGTTGCTTTCCCCCACCTTGGTTAAGATAACCAGTGAGAAGACTTGCAGCTGTTTCAGACTAGCATCTGGATAGCAAATCAGTTTATTACAGTTAACTGAGTTTACTCTGAAATCACTAGTTGGACGGCAGTATCGTATCTTAAGGTTACGAAAGATGTGACAAACTTGACATCAAACATTACTATCTCACAGCATGCAGGCCACAATCTCAACGTTACAGCATCGGTTGAATTGTTTACAAAGGAAATGTACCTCACAGAGCGATTCTGTTGCTTTAAAGAACATAAAGTCTTCAAATCTTGGCCTGGGAGCTGAAGCTGCTTCAACAGTTTCTTTAGTATTGCTGTTTCCTTAAACAGACACCAGTTTGTTAGCTAAGTGGTCTCTGATGTCAATGTTGAACTTATAAATGTATGACGCGCCTGATAAATTAGCGTTTGTTTTAACTCAAGTGTTTCTCTCTTTTTGTAGTTGATCAAAATGGCAAAGCGTTTGAAGAAAGAAAAGGTCAATGTTGATGTCATTAACTTTGGAGAGGAGGTATTTTTATTTTTTTTAACCTTCTGAGCTTATAACCCACTCAAACATTTTTTTAGTGTATATATTGTCGTCAGAACCACATGCACCCTTTAACTTCTGCTCTGCCCGCAGGCGATGAACACAGAGAAGCTGACAGCCTTCATCAACACGCTGAATGGCAAAGAGGGAGCAGGTTCCCACCTGGTCACAGTACCCCCGGGTCCCAGTCTTGCCGATGCCCTGCTGTCCTCACCCATTCTGGCAGGAGAGGGTGGTGCCATGTTGGGTCTGGGTGCCAGTGACTTTGAGTTTGGAGTAGATCCCAGTGCAGACCCTGAGCTGGCTTTGGTGAGTGAACACAGGACATAATTTTTGTTTTTGTTTGTATAGTTTGTGCAGTTTAATATAGCCACAACTTTTTGTGACTACATTAAAAGTTCTTCAAATGATCTATTTTAGGCTACGTCCACACGTACACGGGTATTTTTGAAAACGGAGATTTTCCATTTTCGTTTTAAAAAATAATCCCGTCCACACGTAAAGGCAGAAATGAAGGAAAACGCTGCTAGGAACATGCCAAAGCAACAGGTGGCGATATATTCCTAACCATGCAGAAATGTTGGCCAAGCAGAAGTCTAGAAGCCTCGGTGGAAAAAAGTAAACAAAGCTGGAAGCAGAACTGAGTCGTATGTGTGGAGGGACAGTAGCTGTGTGTGTATATGTAAGCATTTAAACACTGCAGAGAGTACAATTAACAGTAATAGTATTGTAGAAATTCATTTCACCGAAACAATAACGTGGCGCACAGTGTGACGTCAAAAAAGGCGCACACCTTTGACGCTGCGTTTTCTCCGTTTTTCTCGTCCACACGTAAATGCAAAAACGGAGTTTTCAAAAATATCCACCCTGGCCGGAGTTTTTAAAAATCTCCGTTTTCAGTGACCGAAAACGCAGTTTATGTGTGGACGAAAGGTGCAAACGCATAGAAAAATCTGCGTTTTCAAAAATACCCGGGTACGTGTGGACGTAGCCTTAGTCTTTCTTCTTTATATTTTCTGCCTTTTCTTTGCTTTTTTCTGCACAGTTGTAAGACTCAACGTGTTTCATTAGGAAGTAATTTTTGTTTTGTCTCCTGCTCTTCTCAATAGGCTCTGCGTGTGTCCATGGAGGAGCAGAGACAGCGACAGGAGGATGAAGCTCGCAGAGCCGCTGTTGCATCAGCTGCTGAAGCTGGCATTTCCTCCCCAGCTGCAGATGGTGAGAAAACGTTGCATTCATAGATGCCCATTGCTGCCTGTTTTCCCTCAGTGACAAGTGATCTGAGTGTATACATGCAACATATTCTTTTTTTGTCTGCTTCAGAGTCTGAGGATGCCTTGCTGAAGATGTCTGTTCCACATACAGACTCAGCCACACCTGCCCTACCAGACTTTAGCCGCATGACAGAGGATGAGCAGATCGCCTATGCTCTGCAGATGTCCATGCAGGGAGCAGGAGCAGGTTTACCTACATTTTTTTTCTTCTTCTTTTACTACAGCCAGTCAGCAAATTATTATAGAGGGTTCATAACTTATAAGTGCTCTGTATATGTTACGTGCATAATTTGTATTAACTTGTATCTAGAGTTCACCTGTAAATTTGGGGTGAAAAAATGACTACAGCACTGGATTACTGTACCAAAATACCAAAATACCAAAATACCAGACTTGGCTTGTAGGTCATCAAGTCCCCAAAGAGTTTTAGTTAGATATTTATGAAGGTAGTGTTAATGTACAACTTGGGTATAACTTGAGCTAACTGGGGGGGAAAATTCAAATTTTAGACCTTTTTTTAAAAATTGTTTTTTCCTATTAAAAATTTCAGGTTAAAACAACTACAATTACTTCCAGTCCCCTTTTTATTATGCACAGACATCACTGCTTTCATTTGTTCTGCAGAGTTTGGTGCTGAGGACATGGATACAGGTGCTGACATCGACTCCAGTGAAGCTAAGGTGAATATAAGCAACTGTGGTTTGAAGTCAAAGTTTTCATCACACTAAAAACAAAAACCTTATATATTTATTTATTTATTTATTTAAAAACCTCTACTCAGGATGAAGAGGATTATGATGTTATGCAGGATCCGGAGTTCCTCCAGAGTGTTTTAGAAAACCTTCCTGGGGTCGACCCCAACAACGAGGCCATTCGTAATGCCATGGGCTCTCTAGCTTCCCAAACGGGCTCTAAACCCGATGCCAAGAAGGACGAGGAGAAAAAGAAATGAGCATAATGCACAGTGTTATAAATAAAGGATGAGAATTGCCCTGTGTGTGTCATTCACCATAGCGTCATTATTCTCCTCAGAACAGAAAACAGTTTGTTCACCTTTTGTTTATATAGCTGTGTAAACTCTAAACATTTGCCTTTTTTATGTACTCTTCTGATGTTAACCCTTCTGTGTTCAGGACTTGTGTTATCTTGATTTTTTGTTTGTAATGTAACTAAGTTACATGGTTACATGGACAGATTTCCTCAATAAATTTCCAGAATTCAAAAGTTTATTTACAGTTTTTAATTTCCTTGCACAAACTAGAAATAAATGTTGGCCTGATACTTGCATACACTTCCATTTAAAAATATAATTGAAATATTTATTTATTTATTGTACAACTTATTAGTACAGGTTGGATTCCCTTTTGCAGGAAACATTCCTCAGAGATTTTGGTCCATATCAAAATGATCACACAATTGCTGCAGACTTGTAAGCTTCACATCCATGATCTCAATTTCGCATCGGTGCATTGCCCTGCTGGAAGCAGTCGTCAGAATGGAAATGTTGGGGTCATAAAGAAGATATCCAGCTCATCAGACCAGGCAACGTTTTTGAATCTGTGCTTCAATTTTAGTGAACCTATATGAATTGAAGCCTCAGTTTTTTGCTCTTAGCGGACAGGAGTGGCGCCCAGTGTTGCTGCTGTTGCCCATCTGCTTTAACTTTTGGCATGTTCTGTCTTTAGAGGTACTCTTCTACATATCTTAGTTCTAAGGATTGATCATTTCTGGTGTTGTTGCTTTCCTACAATCCCAAAGAAGTCTGGGCACTCTGACATCAACAAGACATTTTCACTCAGAACAGCGGCCCACTGTGAACCCTATGATTGTGCGGTAAATCTTAGTAGGTCAGCAGTTTCTGAAATAACATTACATTTCTTCCCCAACCTGATGGTGGGGTCGAACTCCAGCGGGTCGTCTTGAACCTGTCTACGTGCTACATGCATTTAGCCGCTGCCATATGATTGGCTGATTCGATATTTACGATAACAATTACCTGAACAAGCACCTAATGGACTGATGATATTGTATGTTAAAATGCTGTGAATCACATCATAGTGTGTAAATAAGACGAAGTCGATAACCGAATTATTTTTTAGTTGTTTTCTTTTGTGGGAGATAAGATAGTAACGGTACGTGGAGATAACAGAGGGCACTTTCTGACGTCTGAGTTTTATTTGGTTCAGTAGCTCACCGTCGCATTTGATGACGCAAACACGTATGAGACCAAGTGCAAAGTGAGGAACCAACTTCGCTAACTTGCAGGTAACATAATTAAATTACAGTTCTCGTGTCCTCTTTAATGCTAGCACACTTAACACGCAGCGGATAAGATGGATTAGAGCCCGCATACCCGAGTGCTGCACTGCTCCAGTTATTTGGACTGCTTAAGGAGAGTTGGTGTGTTTTCATTAGGAAGGCCAGCTAGCAGGTAACTGCTAAAGTAGCTAGCTGTTAGCAGTAGCACACACTTGTTGCAAAACGACTGTGAAGTTTGACTTGATGGTGTGAGAATTGTGCAGTAGTTTCCGTGTTTTTCTTTTTTAAATGTGCTGTTCTGCACCGGTAGAGTCTCTCCTCTTGGAGTTTTGCTTTGACTAACCCCTTTTCACGCCAACTGTTTTCGATTTTAGTCAGCGTAAACCTGCAAGCTGTTATGGACAAAACAGAAGTTTGCATGTTTAAAGCAAGTAGAAATAGTATCCCAAATCTTTAACCTAAAGTTTAACGCTGTTTTGGATTTAATTGCTTCATACTTTTGAGATTCTGAAGTGAATACGTACAGTCAAACCATGCATTCATATAAATGTGTAATTTGGACATGGTGATATTGAGATATGTGAAGTACAGGTAAATGTTTATACGCTTTTTATTGTCTAGAAGAGCAGATAATTCATTCATTAAAAATTGCAATCAAACTTTGGTCAATACTTTAAGCGCATACACTTCGACCACTTCATTAGGTACATCCGTTCTACTGCTCTTTTATGCAAATAGCCATCTAGCCTCTCACGTGACAGCACTCAGCACATAGAGGCACGCGGACATGTTCAGTACGACCTGCTGAAAATCAAACTGAGCATCAGAATGAATTGATTTAATAAGTGACCTAGCATGTAGCGTGGTTGATGGTGTTAGACAGCATGCTCTGAGTATTTTAGATGATCTGATTTGCTAGGATTTTTCCACGCAACCATCTCTAGGGTTTACAGAGAATGTTCCAGAAAAGAGAACATAATCAGTGAGCAGCAGTTCTCTGCGTGAAAATGTCTTGTTGATGTCAGAGGAGAATGGCCAGACTGCTTTGAGCTGATAGGTAGGACACACAGTAACCAAAAATAACTGGTTAATACAACGAAGGTATTAGAGGTGGGAATCACCATACATCCCACGATACGATATTATCACAATACTTAACGCACGATATGATATTATTGCAATTTTTAAAAATATTTTGCGATATTCAGATTCTGTACATAAAGGTAAACTTTATCAATATTCATTTTATCTAATATCAAAGTCTGCACTCAGTCTTTCTCTCATTTCAGTCAGTTTTATTGTTGACAAACTGAACGGTTTGTATTACAGTCTAGTCCAACTTAACTGAATGCAACCATCTGGTACAATTATAGCTATTCTGAACTATGCAATTTATGAAAACTATGCAGCCCATTCAGCAACTGAAGAATTTGAAAGTAAATTAAAACAAAATATAATTTTACATAAAATAAAAAAGTTTTAAACTTAATTAAAATAAAACATGTCTTAAATTAAAATAAGTAAACTGTCATGTTTATTGCTGCCAAAAAAAGTTAAACACATTTGGACAGTGAAGGAATGTCAGGGTTCTTGCTCAGAAAAAGGATCAACATGCTCTGAAGTCAGAGCACAAAAACCTTTTTTGTAACAAAATATCGATTTCTGCTGTCCCTGTATCGATACATTATTAGCAAACAAAATATCACGATACTACACAGTATCGATTTTTTTCCCCCCCACCCCTAGAAGGTATGCGGAAGAGCATCTCTGAGTGCACAACAAACTGAACCTTGAAGCAGGTAGGCTACAGCAGCAGAAGACCACTCTGAGTGCTACTCTGTCGGCTAAGAAAAGGAAACTGAGGCTAAAATCGACCACCAAAAATGGACAACACCTTAGAAAAATGCTGTCTGCGTCAATATTTAGTTGGTTAGGTCAGAATTTGAGCTAAACAACATGAAAGCATGGATCCATCCTGTCCTGTATCAGCAATTCAAGCTATTGGTAGTGGTTTAACGTTATGGGGGATTTTTTTTTTTTATGCCCATCTGTTGATGGCTGCCTCCAGTAGGACAACCACTCAGATCATCTCAAACTGGTTATTGAGCAGGATGGGGAGTTCACTGTGCTCAAGTGACCTCCACAGCCAATCTCAATCTAATAAAGCAACTTTGGGATGTGGTGGAACAGGAGATTCACATCATGGATGTGCAGCTGACTAATCTGCAGCAACTGTGCAGATTTCTTTTCTTTTCTTTTTTTTACTTTACTGGGGGTAACTGGTGAAACAAATATTACATATGGGATTTTTCTGGTGGCAGTGCATTTGGTGGCTGAGATTTAAAAACAATAAAAATTCCAGAGAGTATTACACATAATCTGTAGCTTTTACAAGGACATTATACAACCAACACAAAGACCTTAGAGGCATCGAAGCACTGCCAGCAACCAATTTCCTGTTTTTCTCCTTTTTTGGTAAAGAATTCTGCGTAAATTGTTCAAAAAGGGTACAGAAAATAAAGAAACCTTCAGTATTAAAAAAACAAACAAGCTGTATTATTTTTTTCAGCTGAATGCTACGTTTAAATGCTTTGAACTTTCATTTTACCAGCATTAAAGTTACAGTTTAATGTGGATTAGGGGTATATGTGGAATCTAACAAACACTTAGGGATTCTCTTCTGATTAGTAAATATAGAACATGTAGTTTATTGGAATTTTATAAGGAGCAGCTTTATCAGTGTATATTAATATTGTATATTAATATATATTTATCTTCATAAATGTGTAACCTTTGTAGTTTATCTGTGTCAGCTTGTCCTGACTAAATTAATCAGTTGTTCCAACTCATTTGTTGCTTTAATTGGTTTTGCTTGCAGTGGCAATGGGGGATATGAAGACCCCAGACTTTGATGATTTGCTGGCAGCGTTTGACATTCCTGACATTGACGCCAAAGAGGCCATTCAGTCCAGTCCAGACGAGGAACGGGATGAGGCCCGGACTAACGTGCATGGGAGAGAGAGTGGATCTCCTTCAAGGTTTGCCGACCCTCCTGCCCCTCAAAGCGAGCCTCCTGTGGTCAGTGTTATTGTTAAGAACACAGTGAGGTCAGAGTCTTTTGAAGAGGAAGAGAAGTCTGCCAGGGATAAAACAGACAATCCTTCAAGCAGTGCCTTAGCCTCTCCTGTGCACGTTAAGTTGGATGACATCACTTCACAGCTTTGTCCCAGACTCCCCTCTGAGTCTGCTGTGGAGGGTGAGACGACTAACGGCTTTGAGGAATCTCCCTCCAGCCGGCAGGGACAGTCTAGCACAGAAGCATGGCACCAGGCTTCACCTCTGAGGTCCACACTGAGTGAAAGTGACAGTGAAACCGATAAAAGGCCTGAGCCTGGATCTTCCCAGCATGCGGTTGATGTTATGAACAGTTTAAGGCCCCTTCTCCACCTCAAGTCGCCAACCACTGGTGTTCCCACCCCATTATCTCCTCCTTCCCCAGCCTCTGTCAGTGATCACCTTTCTCCTCACTCCCCTCAGCAGGATGAAACCTGTCTCAGAGATAATACACTATCATCACCGTCACTACAAAAGGACAGCATGGAAACTGGAATTAAGCATGTTATGCACACAGATGAAGATGACTCAGAACCAGAGCTGGTGATCCAGGAGAGCCCAGAATCTGTAATGGCCCCACCTCCTAAGTTTAAATACAGAGCAAAATTACCACCTACTTTTCTTGGGTCTCCTGAAACGAGACCTTCTGATCCTCCTAAGCTCACTTTTTCCAGAAAACCAAAACCCCAACACGAGGAGGATGGGCTGCCTACCACACCAAGCTCTCCACCCTCACCTCAAAGTTCCCAGGACCGCCTCCCACATGTTAGCACCAGCTCTGCATCAGTCCAAGAGGAGAAATACCCAGAACATGTGATTGATGAGAGGGAGTCGCCTGAGAGCCCACCACCCAGTGAGACAGGGTTTTTACTCCAAAATAGAAGCAGCAGCCCTGATCCCGGCTCAACAGCAGCTCTAACTACAAACCATGACGAATTCCACCATCAGGAGGAGCACATGGAGAGTGAGGACTGTCAGCAAGACAAGCCGGGTAACAGTGAAGGAATGGGTGAAAAGGTGGATGGAGATGGGGAAAATTTAGACACGGAGAAGTGTGATGCTGACACTGAGGATGCTGCAAGCGCCACAGAGACGGTTTCACCTCCACTGCGACCACTCAAAGTTAAAATCAAAATGCCCACAGGCAGCATCACAAGGACTGTCACTGGTGTGGCGCCTAAAAGAAGCGGAAGAGCCACCAGTAAGGGTGTGACTGCTCCAAAACCATCACCACAGCGTCATAACACAAGAGCCAAAAGGGAGTTACCGCAAGAAAGTCAGCTGACTGCAGTGGAGATGCTACAGGATGCCTGCGCTGCCACACTAGAAGGTGCGAGTACAGTTAGAGAGAAAACCCCCGCTGACGCCAGGCCAAAAGTTTCCCCCACAGCAGTGAACATCACAAAAACTGCAGCTCTGCCCTCTATTACTACCTCCTCCTCCAGAGTCAGTGCGAGTACAGGCAACCTGCGCACCCTGGGCCAAAAAACTCTCAACAGTGGGGTGACACTACCTGCTTCTTTACCTCTGCTGCCCCCTCAAAGCAGCAGCAGGCCAGCATCTATAGTCAACAGCACTGGGGCCATCATATCAAAGAGCCAGACCAACTTAGTGGAAGCCTTCAACAAAATCCTGAATAACAAGAACCTGCTGCCCAGTTATAAACCAAATCTGAGCGCCCCTCTTCCTGCAGAGTGGGGCATTTCTCTACCTGCGCAGGTAAGCTCTCTTAGAAATTAAGGAATTAGTTGGTCAGCAGCTAAATGAAGCATTTGATATTTTTGTAAATCATTCGAGGTCAATAAGCTAAGTCTAAAAGCGGAACTCAGTTCTGCACAGTATTAATTTGATCTCTTTTATAAACAGCTACTGGTAAGAGTAGATGTTACAATTAAGCAATGAAAGTGTCAAAAAAGTGGAAATTCAACATTCCCAGAAACAACTGAAATTTTGCAAAAACATGAACATTTTATTCACAAAGTAGTAATGCTGTTTGCTTGTAGTTGAATCACTACATCTGCAGTTTTTCAGCTTCTTTTTCTTGTTCAAGCCCAAAACAGATTAGATTTTTCTCATTGAAGTGCATTAAAGTCAGATTAAATGTCTGAGGTGGAAATGCAAACAACAACAACAGAGAGGTGATTGTCATTGATAGAGGATCTGGAGTTAAATGTCGTCACTGACTGTTCACATATGAGAGTAGATCTTCTGAGGATGTGGAAAGTTCTTCTCCGTGAGGGAAGACTAAAAATCCAGCAGGGACATTGACCTAGAGTGCTCTGCCAGCAGTTAATCAGAAGTGTAGCAAACTCTTATTCAGTGGTTTTACCCTGAAGAAGTTACCAACTTTAGTTACTAATCAGCAACATGGTTAATTTTTGTCACTCACTTACACAACACCACCTGGTGTATAACATGGTGAGAGAATACCAGTTTCACTTCTTTACAGTTTTGTCAGAATTCAAAAAGCTGGTCTTGAATGTTCCCTAGATGTGTAAAACTTGATGCTTGTCACGTCTGGTTTCAATACAAAAACAAGGCAGCTAAATGCTAAAGTTCAGGCTTGAAAACAAGACTTCACAAAGCAACGGGTGACATCACAGTGACTATATCCATCATTTATATACAGTCTATAGCGCTAAGCAATTAGATTAAATTAAGAAAATCATGATTGTTTCACCGTTCAATCACAGACTGCTAATCAAGGGTTGAAAGTAGTTATTTTAGTCATGTTATGTAAAGAGGCACGTTATCAGGTTAACACAGCTGAAAATGAAGATAAGCTTGATTAAAGCAGGAATCCTGACATTAGGAGCGTGTTTATATAAAAAAAAAAGAAAAAAAGGACAGAAAATGTGGGCAGTATATCTCGCAATGGATTATTTTTCATACTCTGACATGTAATGCAAAGTGAGTATTTTTTCATTAGAACAAAGATGTAGCATTGTTTAATATTATAGCTCTATGTCAGTTTGAGAAAGAGGATGTTTGATCCCCTGCAGGGTTACCGGTGTCTGGAGTGCGGTGACGCCTTTGCCCTGGAGCAGAGTTTAGCACAGCACTACGACCGGCGCTCGCTCAGAATCGAGGTGACCTGCAATCACTGCGCCAAACGGCTGGCCTTCTTCAACAAGTGTAGCTTGCTGTTACACGCCAGAGAGCACAAGGACAGAGGCCTGATCATGCAGTGTTCACACTTGGTCATGAAACCAGTGCCTGTGGATCAGATGATCAGCCAGCAGGAACCAACAGCAGCTGGTATGGGAATGTTTTTCTTTTTTGTCTCCACTCCACTGTTTTGATTTTTGGATGTGCTTTAACTGCCTCTTCCATCCTTTCAACACCATGCTTTTAGGCCAGACCAACCCAAAGGCAGCACCCCAGGCACATCAAGCAGTAGCTAAGAAAGCAGAAGCAGTGCAGTACACAGGTAACAAATGTCCTGAGTGTCAGGCTCAGTTCTGCAGCAAAGAAGAGGTAGCCGAACATTTCCAGGAAATCAAGCCAGCACAGAGCACCGTAAGTCTTCATCGTGTATGGAAGAGGGTCAAGTAATTGAATTTAAATTCTCTGACTTGCTAAATGGACTCAAACTTAATTCTTTCCTTTTTGGCTTCTCCTGTTTCCAGTCGTGCTCCGAGTGCTCGCCTCCCATGCTGCTACCCAACAGCTGCAGTGCAGCAGCTCATCAGCGCATCCATCAAGGCTCCTCTCCACATGTGTGTCCAGAGTGTGGGGGCACAGCCAAGCAGGCACAGTTCAGAACACATGTGGACGAGACCTGCTTGCACTTTTCCCGCCGTATTGGCTACAGGTGTGACGTCTCCCCATGTGATTGGTTTATTAAAGCACTGCTACACCAGTCATGATTCCACTCTGCTGATTTTTTTTTAACTTTTCTCTTCTCCAGATGTTCTAGCTGCCTGGTGGTGTTTGGAGGTCTGAACTCGGTGAAGTCTCACATCCAGCAGGCTCACTGCGACATGTTCCATAAGTGTCCCAGCTGCCCCATGGCTTTCAAATCTGCCCCCAGCATTCAGAACCACATCACTGCCCAGCATCCGGGGCTCCCTGAAGGACAGCCAATGTATGTGCAGCACACAGTCTGAGTGTTCACGCTCGGATTTATTGCATCACTTTCTGTTTCTTTACCCCGAATTTCTTCCTTCACAGGCTGATCTATAAGTGTGTCATGTGTGACACAGTGTTTACCCACAAACCCCTGTTGCATGCCCACTTTGACACTCATTTAACCAATCAAAAGGTCCACGTGTTTAAATGCCCCGCGTGCACCAAGCTGTTTTCTCAGAGGAACTCACTGCTGGACCATTTCAAGGTATAACTGTTACAGTTGAGGTAGTGCTAAAATCTTGTCCTCTACTTACTCATTTTAAAAAAAAAAAAAAAACTTTTTAAAATTAAACTTTATTCTTGTTTCCATCAGACCCACAAGACTCCCAAATCAAAAGGAGAGCTACCTTTGCTTCCAGGTGGTGCTTCTCTGAAATTAGAGAGCTCTGATGGAGATGAATGGATGCGTAAAGACAAAGAAGAGAAGGTGAAGCCAGAAAAGATGAAGACCCCTTCAGGGTGGAGGTGTTCATCTTGTAACACGCGCTACACGGACCGGGAGGACTATATTACCCATATGGGTGAACTGCACGGCAAGGTTTGGAAGCCTCAAAAATCACAGCACCGTGTGCTGATAAATGTGCAGATGAGTTCATTTATAATCACATCTGAAATGGTTACAGATTCAACATCAGTTAAGCATTTATAAGTTGTTGTTAGCTTTGTGGTGCAGTGGTTACCGCTGTTGCCTCACAGCAGGAAGGTTGTGGCTTGAAAGCTGCTGGGGGACTGAGGGTGTGGGTGCTATGCTTTCCTCCAGCAGTTCAAAGATATGTATGTTAGGTTAATCTAAACTGGCCATAAGTGTGAACGTGAGAGTGTGTCTGTACCCCTAATTTGTTTATCCACACTCCTGGATACAAAGTACTGATTCATACATGAGCACATTATTTTGACAGTTTTTGGTCTTACGTATGTACTTGATTGACATAATAAAACCTTTCAGCTTTTCATGTATTTTCAAACTGGGTTTTTGGAGACCTTGAACCTTTCTGTGTTGACTGTCACATCTATTTTATCTATAGCACATTTAAACAATAGAAGCTGATCCAGGGGTTTTTCACAGTTCATTTTTTTGGAAAGGAAGAAAAAAAACATAATTAACACAGTTCAGTGGGATACATACTGAACCAGCGTTGACATTAATACGATTGATATTTGAATCGATCAGCACGCCTCTGTGCATGGCCATTACTCATTTATTTAAAACATTTCTGCATTCTCTCTGTTTCTGCACCCCTGGCTGTGAATCACTGGTTTAAAATGTCTGATTTAATCAAATCCTTTAATCTTTTTGTGTAGATTTTGAAGAAGTTTCCCTGCAACAAATGTGAGAGCTCCTTCACAACCACCTCCAGTCTGAGGCGTCACATCAGAGATAAGCACAAAGCCATGAACCGCAGCTTTCGTTGCCAGTGAGTAACTTCCCCACCCAACCTCTACTTACAGGGAATTTTTTCTTTTGTGTTAAATGTACATTATAGGTATGGAAAACCCTGCTGTTCAGTACCAGTGAATCCTATGCATTTCTGGTTATTTTTTTGACCACAGCTTTTGAATTTATTAGTGAAAGAATAACAATCATCACCTCAGTATAAGGAATAATAATCACAACCTCAAAATAAGGACTCACAGATATCAGAAAATTTGTTTGCCATAGCCTTCCTATTTTGTTTGTACTCGCTCTGCATGTTAGACTGGGAACAACCAACAACTTTTACCCCACAACGTTTTCTTTCTTTCTTTTTTTTTCTGAAGGATTAACTAGCATTTTATTGATTTCTATTGTGGTGCACATCAAACACACCCCCACTAGCTGGTAACAGTGTTGGTTATGTTGTAGGCTTTATAAAGATTCACCATAGCCATTACTCCCTAATGTGGGATTTCTATACTTATATAATGTCCACTGTAGGTTCATCTTAACTGTAAACTCTACACTGCTTAATGTTTAATTTATGGTACCGCAGTTGTGTCCATTAGTGTACGTATTTGCAAAGGCAAGTGTGCATCCCCGCAGACTCCCAAATTCCCAACTGCATCCTGCTTGATGTGAATAAGGCTGACTTGTTGAAGTAGGCTGCAATGGGGAAGGAAGCAGGTGAACAGCAGAGTTCACCAGGAATTGGATAAGCATGAACAGACTCATTTTAAATAATGTTGCCATTGTACTTTTTCCAGATGTTGAATCTAAAGGTGGTATGTGTATGAAGCAATGTGAGACTTCACTGATTTCATGTGGTGACACAAAAATTGTTGAGCAGAAGGTTTAATTGTTCCACAATTATGAAAGCTTACAAGCCTGTAAGCTTTCATGTTTTTGGGCACCTCCATATACTTTTGTCAGACCCTGGTCCCCAGTGCAAGGTTTGGGAAGCTCGTTGTAAACTCCCGAATACTAACTTTAAAAACTCTTAAATGTATGAAGTCATAACAGAGGACAGTTATGACTGTAATTTGGTGTGTGTGTGTGTGTGTGTGTGCGCGCGCGCGCAGGTTTTGCACTGAAGGTAAGAAAACCTTCAGCAGCAGAACGATGTTGGAGAGGCACCTTCAGCTGAGGCACAGCACAGAAACTGCAAGCCAGAAAACCACAATGGTAAGCCAGCAGTAATCCGATCACACAAGAAGTCAAACAGTAAGTATTTTTTACTAAAGTTTGTATCTTGATATCTCAGAGTGGTGAAGATGAAGCTGACAGTTCATCGGAACAGGACAGCAGTTTGGGGGCTCGCAAGAGACGGAGAGGAGCCGTGAAGGTGGAGCAGAATGAAGAGTCCACAGACAGAGTTAGTCCGGGGAAGAAGCTACGGTCCTCTTCCTCCTCAGCTCTCGCTCCGTCCTCTCTTCCCGAGTCTGGGTTTCGGTGTGCCGTCTGCGGCTTCACCTCAGAGGAGCAGGTGGCGTTCCTGGAGCACATCAGCCAGCACAGGCGCGGAGGCACGGACGACGGTGGCCTGCAGTGTCTCCAGTGTGGCGCCTGCTTCGCATCCACCTTCTCACTGTCACGCCATCGCTTCATCACCCACAAAGTGAGAGATGTGGTCAATGACAACCAACAAACACCCAGTGTGCACCTGTCACCCTCCGTTGGAAATAGTAGGCACCACGAGGAAAAGAGTTCTCTGAATGGCTCTGCACCAGCATCACCCTCCACTCAGCCCTCCACAGGAGAGGAGAAAGAGGAGGAGGGAGCACTGGCCTGTAAGGTGTGTGGTAAACACTTTGACAAGGTCACAGATCTGAATACACACTTCAGAACTCACGGTATGGCTTTTATCAATGCGAGGAACGCAGGAAAAACGATCTGAGATGGCAAACATGAAGAATATGTCATGATTAAGAGTACTCACAAGTGCCTTTCTGTTATCGAGTACCGGTTAAAGTGTGAGTTCTGCTCTGATTTTACCAAAGATTACCAATATAGTCTGAAAACGTGAAATGTTCAGATGCGATTCTCATTGTTCCAGATGAGCTTTTGTGACACTCAGGATCTAATGCTGTGCTTCTGTGTTTAGTTAATGTAATGAAATTAGAGTTTAGTCTGTTTCCCTCACAATCATGTGCCTGCAGAGGCCGGTGAACACTGTTCTAACCGTGCTGTGATAACGATGGCTGTTTAATGAATATGCTTTTTTTTTATTTCAACACTTTCCTCCTACTTTGGAGGTTTTTCTTCTTCTGTAAAATCTTTTTTTTTCCTTTATAATGCTTTTTTTTGTGTGTGTTTTTGTTTTGTTTTTTGTTTTTTTTAGCAAATTGTTGCAGTGATTTTGATGCGTTTCTTTGAATTTATTGCCAGTCATTTTTCAAAGCATGCTGTCTCTTTCAGTTCATTCCCAGCTTAAACTGCAGCCGCTGGCTTCTCTACATTTTAGTTTCAATTTACAGATACTTAAATTTCGCTTTTCTTGACTATTTTCACTGACTATTTCTGCACTGAGCTGAAATGGAAAAGTACACGTTTGTACTTTTAGAAGATTCCCCCTGAATTTTGCTTTGAGTCACACTGCTGAAAGTTTTTCATTAGCTTTCGCTTAACTTTGCAATATATGCTTGCATATAGTGGAATCATGGTGGTGTCATCACTGAATGAAAGCAGCAATAATTAAAGCCACCAATATTTTACTGCATATGTGCAATAAAGCATTGGTGCTTTGGGATTAGTTTTGAAAAAAAAAACTTACTTAACTTAAAATAATGTACACTTAAAGGCCACATATTACCGTTATTGATATTAACCTTGAAGTCTTTACACATTTAATGCATATTGCACTGAAATAAATGCGGACCAAAAATTTCTGGAAATTTTTCTAAGAACTTTTGACTATGCTTTGGAAAATGTTAAGCAATAATCTGACTTGCAGACACACTATTTGTAGGAATGCAACTTTCTGATGCATTGAAATCAACGTTTAATTCCTTATAAATTGAATGTATTTATATCAGATTGAGTAATTTATTCAGTGAGCAAGAGGTGGAAAGTGAAATTGTTATTTTTTTTTTTGTTTTGTTTTTTTTTTTTTGGTATGCGGGCCATATGTTTACCTAAATCTTGCTTTATGGAATTACTGTAAATGGAAGATTGTTATATATGCATTTTGTCTAAAGTCCTTGGAACTGCTAAAAGATTAAAACTATTGTTCCCCATAACCGACTACACGTTCTCTCGTGGTTCTTTCACCTATAGGTGTCAACGTAGCATCCTCATCAGTTCAGAGAAACTGCAAAATCGGCATGTTTAACACAAGTGTTCTAAAAAAATCTGAAAGGAGGAATAAGTGCCAGTTTGATCGAGACGCCTGGTTATCCTGTTTAGAGGATGTTTATTCAGTACAGATGTAATGCAGATTTATTAATTTGGTAGCTCAACAAATGTTTCACCACCTCAGGTTTTGTCACTACTGAAGAATACTCTCAATAAATTTAATCCTACCTTAATCAAATAGAGTTCACAGCTGAGGTTTGTAGGGTGGATTTATGAACTTTCATGTATTAAAACGATAAACCATAGATGGATGTTTGTATTTTCTGTCCTGATGTTTTGGTTGGATTTGTTGGATTTCTTTTTTTTTTTTTTTGTTTTGTTTTTAAAGGAGCTGTTATACTTTTTCAGCTGACCACTCTCTTGTTGAGGCTGGCAGCTCACAAAGATCAAACACTTTCTTTTAACTGCAGACTATTTTGCATATTTACATTTGCAAAGGTATTTTTATTTCTAAAACATGGGTATTTTTTGTTTTAGGTTTTTCTTTTTTTTTTCCATTTTCTCGAAAAAATACAAATAACTGAATTTAATTGGTTTTGGAAAGGTTGAAGCCAAGATTTTCAGCCATAAAACAAAATTGTCTTCAAATTAGAAAGGCTGAATGAACGTCTACATGTGGTGATTTCATAATGTGAGCCTCAGTTGTAACTTTGCATTAACATTTGGACAGGCTGCAAGTTCTGAGATATTTCTCACCACCATACATGAATAATATCAATAGACAGCTAACAGTTTGTTTAAAAAAAACTGTCAAAGTTAGCTCTCCCCTGTGCGTGTTTAGCATTGATAAAACAATTTCAAACCAATCATTTCAGAGAAAGAGGGGAAAAAAGTCACTTGTAACTTGGTCATTTCTTTCAACAAACTTCACTGTTGGCTGCTGGCGTAACAATAACGTTTATTAAGTTGAATCATTCTTCGGTTTTTGTCAGTAAATATCAACTTTTCAAAAAACAGACTCATACCGAGAACATCTGAAAATTAAACATGAAATATTTCTCTGCAATTAATAAAATATATTTTCTTATTAACACATAACAGAGTAAAGGAACTCTAACACATCTCAGAAGGTCATCTAATCGTGTGAGCTACAGTCACAAACATGTATAGATTATCATAAAACATCAATCTGTGCAAACGTCTTCAACACTAAATAAACCTGAAGAATTGCTGAACTGTTGTTTATTATTATTATTATTATTATTATAGGTCTGTAATTAGCTTAAGCAGATGGATGTGATGACTCACAGCAGGAGAAACCCAATGAGAAGCAAGAGAAGGGGCTTCATGAAGGCTGAGAGCCCCTCTGCACCCAGCGATGGAGCTCCTGGACATAGCAGTGAAATATTCAAAGGTCATTAAAACCAAAGTCTAATATTTACATATTGATATATAAATATATCATAATAATTGTTATTATATTGTTAATAAACAATTTAAGTCATATTTATGTTGAAAACACTCTGAAATTAGGTTTTTCAGAATAAGCCAAGCCTACATGGCAGGATGAAATTTAACTTGTTCCAAATACTTCAAAATATTTAGATGACGAAGAACGTGGGAATTAAATGCTGTGCAAATTTGTGTTTTTACCTGATTGAACAGCTCCTTGTGCCTGGTTACGAAAACCAGTTAGAGCCGTTTCAACTGTGTCAAGTTGATCATTATTCAACAGATTTCGCTGTTCAGTGGTCACCATTGCTGCATTGTCAGGCCCAAGGGCCTCCAGCTGAGCAGCAGAGAGTACCTGCAGGGAAAACAGGCATACAACATTTAATAAAATAAAAGTCCTGCATTCAAAATTTGTACTGACATATATTCACACACGTAGAACAAGCGAACTTTAATTTCAATATTATTAGTGATGCATTTATCCTCTTCATAATGACAACATTTGTTGTCTTTCACTGTACCCTGTGAAAACCTTTATCTGCCTTATTGTAACTAATTACGTTTTTATGATCTGCTTTGAAATGGAGTGAGCCTAATAAAAGTAAAACATAGTATACATTTGAGCTCAGTCCACCTGAGCTCAAATTTTCTCTTATAAAATATTGGTAAAAATATCAATTAAGGGTTTTTGTATGTAGGCCTATTTCGGCACGGCCCAACACTCGAGTGAATGTATTTGTTAAATCTGGTCTCTAGGTTTGGCTTCTAGCTTAAAAACAATAGTAGGAAATAAAAAGCTGCTTACAGCAAAATTGTTTGGAGGGATGAGTGGGATACACGTCCTGCTGACAAATGGAAAGACAGATGGGTCCAAAGAAGCCAGCTCCGATGCATCCAGCCCAGCTTAGGGACACAGATGAAAACATTACCAAAAGTGAAAGCTAATTTCTCTCCCAGGTGACACTTTACAGGTATTTCTATGAAATATTCCAATGGGGGTTTTTTTTTTGTTCGCAGATCAAATCTTATCTTACCAAGTATGTTGCCCAAGTCTGCAACCTGTGGTTCTGTCCAGGTGCTGGGTTTCCCAAACGCAGCCACAGCTAGAGTTTTTAATTGCTGTAAAATCTGAAAGGAGCACTTAATACCATCCATCGAGCCCACAGCCCTCCTGTGACAAACACAAACTTTCACACATCGTGCAATTGTGACTCTGTATCATTGTGCAGCTCTTTAAAGTTAAAATAATCTTAGCATCACTACCTGTGAACAAATCTACTCTAAAAAAAGGTTTGTTTATGCACCTGACCAGAAAGAAAGTATTTATGAACTATTTATGATCACTGCTTTAGAAATAAGAAGACATCACAGCTAAAAATTTAAAAAAAGAAACTTTTAAAAAGTCTTGAATGAGTGGCAGAGATTAAGATTTCTTTTATCTGCATATGACAGGATATCACTTGAATTTTCACTTCTCAAAAGTACAATAAGTACTTTCACTACTGTTACAGAGGTGGGAGGAGATGGGCTGTGGGCAGTCATGGATCATTAGATTAGCAAAAAATAATCTGTGAAAATAAGAGCCTGGAAAAATGGGTAACATAAATAAAATGAAAAGTGAGATGTGCGGTGGACAAACTTGAAGGCGCTGATGTTGAGCTGTTTGATCTCGCCGGAGCTCAGGCCACAGATGAGCCGGTTCAGTGATACCATCTCTGCAGCTCCCAGCTGCTGCGCTTTCAGATTGTTATATTTGGCAATTCCCCTCCACAACGACTCCATCTATTGGCACATGAGTCATGTCATGTGTGTAATCGATATAGCGGTGAGCATGCAATGCTGTTTCTATGCTTCACCTGTGATTGAGTCCACCCACAGCGGGAAATTCCCTCTACAATATCCATTGGCAAGGGGAGATTCTCCAGGTCAGAATTAGAAAAACCCTGATTTATACATTCAAGCTGTATGACCACGCCCTCGTTCATCTGTGACACGGGGCCAAAAGCCTAAAGAAATATACAGAAATATTCACACTAACACAAAATAACTAAATATAGGATTTCTACATACAGACCAGCAAATGCAACCTTAAGAAGTTACAGATTGCGTTTTAATTTTGACACCAGAGGAGTGTAGCGTTTTATTTGTTTGGATATTTACACAGACGTTATTCCTCTCTAACTTCCATTAAGCTGCGGAGCAAATTATACCTAGGTCAGTTTATCAGTTAAGACAAACAGGGATAATAACTGCTCAATTGGATCTTGGTTCAATAATATTAAAATATTGATATTCAAAATGTACACCTTAACTTTCATTAGTGAAGCTGTATTAATTATTATTAATTGTGGGAAAGCGGAAAAAAACTTTTATGTTCCACCTTGATTTACAATAACTTTTTATTACTGTGGCAATCTCACTGTGAGTGCCCGAATCAAAGCCAACTGTTCAAACTAGAAATGCTGGAAAGAAAAAACAGACTGGCGAATGAACGAAGCCAAGATGACTGTGTCTCACTGTACCTCAGTAGCTTTTTTGCTGAGCACAGCCAGTTGATCTGCACTGTAGTTCGGGATTTCTCCAAGTATTTCTACAGTGGCCAGGAAAGTGCTGTTTGACATCTTATCCAGCTCTCCTGCTGACCAGTACACATTATCCATTCCCAGTTCTTGAATCAAATTCTCAGTGGGTTCTCTCAGTATCTCTGCAGGTATAGACAATATAATCATAAGGCTTTTTAAAAACCACTTTAAATAAAATGTATTTTAATTTCAACTAAAAACTAAACTGTGGCAGAGATTCAAATAAAAAGTTACGCTGCTATTACCATGATCAGTGTTGCTCTTGCTGTTAGAGACACAAGAACTACAAAAAACAGAAATATAAAACTGAATTGTTGCAAAACAGATAAAGCGTGCCTCCTTCTCACCCCTCTTTTTACGTGTTGCATTTGATCTAGTGGTGGTAAGAGCAAAGATTTTCTTTTTCAGGGCATCTGAAGGATCAGAGGACAGTGACTTTATGTAACGAAGAACATCCTTCATCCAAGGCTAACGGAGATACAGAGAGGGACAACATCAAGAAAAACTGAAAATATATATCCATTTTTAATCACAAGCAGGAGAATCACTTCTGAGTTCTGAGTGACTTAATAATGAACATGACAAAAACAAACACAAGATGAGCTGCATGTAATGGACAAGGCAGATACGCACTTTGTTGGGTAGAGCAGACGTGGCAACCTTATCACAAAGAAGAAGGGGACCGACTGATTCCACAGTGTCCTCGGTCCAATCAGAAGAATTTCTACAGATGTTTTAAAAAAGTACACAAGACTACTACTTTAGCTTTTTTGTTTGGCTCTATACAAAACATGTATGTATGTATGTATGTAAGCTGGATGTCACACACACAAAGCACACTGGCTTTGTTCCCCTTATTCACTCAAAAAGAAAGCATATATATATATATATATATATATATATATATATATATATATATATATATATAACTTCATGTTATATTCAGTAAGAACCATAACTTTTCTGGAAGCCTTGTGCATCTTTTATATACAGTCTATGGTCCTTCTTTGTATTAACTTTAATGCTCATTAGGAGGGTGTCCTACCCAAAGGTCTGGTGAACCATCTTAATGATATCTGCCCTGTATTGTTGAGGAATATGTTTGCAGGAAGCCATCTCCTGGAAAGCGGAGTTGAGGACATCAGGGTTCATTAGACGCAGCTGGGAAGGCTGCAGCTCACATACGAGGGGCCCTAGCTTGGGCAGATCACCACCGGTGAGGCTGGATAAATCTTTCCCCTACAAAAACACAGCAGACATCTCTAACTGCTGTTGAACAAGCGGATCAATTTATCAGATAATACTTATTGTTACTATGTGTATCCTTGAGTGTACATTGGTTAGGCAGAACAGGGCTTTCTTGGTGAGTGCAGGACGAGACGGGGAATTAAGAGGCAAAGAGCTGATGTTGGCTTCTTCCATCTTGTCAAGGAAAATAGGACAGACAGAACTAGGCAAATCGTCCACATCTGAAGGGCTACGATAAAAGGAATGAGAAAACAGATTTCAACACAAACTTAAAAAAATCTAAACAAACTTTAAACTAGTAAATACACCATTTGCTTACAGCAGGTGAAGAAGCAAAGCTGAAGGAATCTTATCCAGTTCCTGTTCAGTGATGGTTTTGAAATAGTCTGCTCTCTTTTTCACCAAAGTTGCGAAAAGTTTTTTGGCAGCACATCCTGCCTAGAAACATGTTTGTTATAATAGTTATTCTGTGCGGACTGCACACACTATGTAAAGACAAGATGTTTATGTGTGAGTAAATACCTACCTGAACTTTGGAGAGCCACTCTGGAGACTCTGCCATGGCCAAAGCCATTTCCATTACACCGCTGTCAGGAGCTTCATTAATCATCTTACAGGTTATGCCCTGAAGGACCGAACGCATCTTCCTGTGTTAGACAACAATGTTTCAGATGTAGGAGCAACAAACACAGTAACAAGAACATGACAATAACTTAAGCACCAAAGAAAATTGTAAACCTGCATTAAAGGCTTTGGTAAAGATCACACGATAATCTTAAAGAGCTTCACAGAAACAACTAAATGAATAAAATTAAGTAGTAAGGAAATTTATGGTGCAGTGAATTAGATTTTATAGTAGTCTGCAGGAAAAAAAACATATCAGTACTGGGGGCTCTTGGTCTTAATGTGGTTGTACTTTGCATTCACACAGGTGCTCCTAGATATGATCAAATAAGTCACAAATGTAAGTGAAACACTTGCGTTTACATGGCAGAAAGTGAGGGCCAAAGAGCTGTAGACTAATGCGTTAACGAGCTAACTGTGCCAACACACTGATGCCGTGCAGCCCCACGCACAGGGCGATCCGCAATAACTCGTTAATGGAGATTTGCCGCAATAATGCAGTTATTTTAACAAGATTAACGCTGACAGCACTAATATGTGTATATATATATATATATATATATATATATATATATATATATATATATATATATATATATATATATAGCTCTGCAATCTGTTCACGTGCATTACGCATTCAATGAAAAGCAATAACATTGACAGGTTGCTCTAAGGCAGTAATGTATTCTCTCTGTACTTGTAATCCTTCAAAAAGGTCAAAGGACTGCCAATAAAAATGATCCATGAGGGTGGCAGTGAGTCAATGGGCCAATTCAGGTGCTTCAGCAAGAACCTATATGGACAAGTTTAGACAGAGAGCTCTAAATCTTAAATGAATACAATGTTTTCTGTTACAGTTAAGTCATGTTACCACTTGTGGCAAATATCCAGCTATAGAGAAATATTTCTGAGATTTGCTGATGAATCAAGTAATAAAGTCAAGTGCTTTAAGCAAAAACTGTAGAAACGGTTAGGTGAATAAATTCTTTGGATGCACTTTCTGTTTTTCTATTAGAAGGAATTTTTCTTTTGCCAAAAAGAGTTTCAGATATTTTGTCAGCAGCATACTTCTCTCACCTAAATTGAAGCTGTTTTAGGTCAGCCATCTTCTTTGCCAGGTATGCTGCCTGAGTAAGAACACACCACAAGTAGCACCATTTTTTGAGTAAAAAGAGAAAATCACAAAATCAGTCATATACTTACTACAGCAATGCATGGTAACAGTAAATAAACTCAACAAAATAATACAAAGAAGCTGCCTAAGGCATACTTAGCATCACTACCTGTGACCGAGTCCAAGTTTTGTTTGTCACTTGGTCCAAAGAGGTGACATTTGCATCGGCCAAAATGTTAATAGAAACGACGTTAAGTAACTGGGAAGACAACTTTGGCACCAGCGCAGGAGGATGCATTTCCTTAAGCATCTACAGGAAAACATTTAATTCTTTTAAGAATATGTTTAGAAATTAAATCAAAGAAAGAATACATACTTTTTGTTTAAGACACAATGTATTTGGTGTGATGAAATGAAGAAACATGAAGAACTCACCCCTGCCAGCATGGCCATTAGCTGTCCCCTGCTCAGTCGTTTGGAGATGTTCTTTAGGCCCTCTGGCTCATTCAGGACCTCTACAGCTTTTACCTGTTTCAGTATACAGTTTGGCAAACCTTCTGCAATGGGCTGAAGTTTCATCAGCTCCATCCCAGATATCTGTTTACACTGAGGCGGAACAGAATGAGGTAAGTATCAAGCAATGAGGACAGCTATCTGACACAAGCTGTCAGGTGAATCCACCCACTTTCTTTTCACCCAAATGTTTCTCGATAAGAGCATGCAGCTGGCTCCTTGTCCATCGGATGTTGGGTCCCAGATTTTTGAGAGCCTGTGTGAGACTGGTGGCAGGGATTGCAGCAATTTCTTTGGCAGACAATGCAGTAACAGTACTGCTTAAGTCTCGTATTATTTGAGCAGGGCTTGACAGTGACCTCAGAGAACTGAGAAGCCGTGTCTTCAGCTTGTGTGGGGGAAGGATAAAAGAGAGAACGAGTAATTATGACACTATTGAGATTCAAGAAACAATTCAAATCTTTGATCAAAGAAGATAAATGTGAAAGTTTGGGTAAGCGTAAGTGAAAAATACCCCTTTGATTTGGGAGCTGTCACACTGGTCCAGTTGAGAGAGGAGTTTCCCACTGAAGTTAGCATTCAACTCTGGGGGATCATAATAGCAAGCCAGTGGGCCAAGTCTGTGGAGATTCAAATACCAGACAACGTAGTGATTATTTCAAATCCTTCACACATTTTTGTGTGAAACCTTGTGTTTCTTTCTGTCCCTATAAGATCTAAGATCAGAAACCTCAGTGATGTTGTGTTATTTTGGTATGTAGCGGGTAAAGTAAAACCACTCGTCAGTCTTTTAAAAAATGACATGACATGTTATGTACAGCTAGATCCTTTTCCTGAAATGCTTCTTATCACTTCTTTCACAGCAGACATGTTAGAGCAAAAAAGAAGAAGACTCTGGGCTTTCCCCATAGTGACAAATCAATATTTTTACTGTTAACACCTGCACCTGCTAATGTACATCAATAATGTATACACACTTTTCCACATGTTCTGGAAACTCCTGTGAACTGAAGCACTCTTGGATTCTATGGAGCAACTTCTTACTCAGAGTGGGGTTCATCGTGGTTACCTTCATGATGGATTTGAACTTAGCTGAAGAGAAAAACTTGCATAGCTAGAAGACAAAGCAAAGCAGACCAACCAGGAAAAAATTATAACCTTGTTGTTTTTTTTCTCTTCCATGTCTTATTTCTTCTTTATCCTTCTCTTACCGCTACTTTAGAAGAATAATTAACCTCACTTGGTGGTAAATAGGACAGGTAGGGTCCCAAAATAGTCAGTGCTTCCAAATTCAGCCATTCCAGTGAAGGGGAGCAGATATCCACATGCTCTATTAATAAATCAAGGTTTTACAATGCACATTTATACTTATCAGAAGCGCAACGAGAGAAATGAGGCAGAAAACAAAGCATCTTAATTGCCTCTTAAAATGTATTTGCAAGACTGTGGTGTGTTGGTGGATCTGTCTGTATGGTCATTTAAATTTTACTAAATTGAAACAGAAATTGTTCAAATGGGATAAAACTACAAATTAAGGTTTAACATAGATCAGAGTCAGGGTTTTGCAGGTTCTGGGTATAATGGAAGTCCCAACGTAAGTAACGTGAGTCAATTTACAGTTTTTCTCACATCAAAAATGCCATCAAACTGTAATAGCCTCTGAAGTTATGCTAACAGAACTGTATGTGTGTACATAGATTTTATCAATTGATTTCTGACTTTTCTTACTTAATGTTGCGTAAACCCATGGCTTTATTGAACAGTTGAAGTAGTTTTGGGTGATCTGATCTTTCGCCCATTGAGCCACACGAGTCCTTTGACCAGGAGGTATGCCATCATACATACTCTTCAACATGTCCATCCTGGAAACAACAACAGGTTTAGTTATAGGAAAGGTTATGAAAAAGCCAGATAATATTATTGCATAAAAGCATACTCACATGTTTTTTAGCTTTGGGATATCTACGTTCATCAGAAGTTTTGTTTTTAGGAAGGGCATAAGCCCCGCCATAGGTGTAACAGCCCACATCAGTTTTCTGTAGTCATTTGAGTCCATGCTGTTTTTATCCTGTGTGGTCAAAGTTGCCCAGGAAAGAGGGGCTGCAAACGCTTGCATATAACATCCAGAATCCTCCTAGGAGAAAAGGATAGATGGCAGACATGATAAGACTGTTAAAAAACAGTAACAATTTAGCCATTGCATTTATTTTTGGGGGGGAGGGTTTCCCTTGCCTTTGATATACCACCAGAATAGTTTCTCATCACCTCAATCATGCCTGGAAGATTGCTGCAATTCCACATCTGGTTAGTCTATTAACAGACAGACAGAAAAAACATTAATGGTCAGAACTCAACAACAAAAAATTCATACTGACTATTAATAAGACAATAAGCGCTGCTTTAAATAATCAGTGACTTTAATGACTAACCTGGTACTCATAAAAAAAAATGAATTACATGTTTCAGTTAATACAGAGTGCATCAAAAAGAATCATCCGATTTCAAAAGGCAATATTTTTTAAGGAAATGGAGATAGATTATACAGTATGTGTGATTATGGGTGTATGGATGTTTATATTTTCAAACCATTTTTTGCAAAATATCCACGGGGAGTTGACCAAATGACTTCATGTTTGTTCCTGTAGTGACTGAGGTCAGGAGATGACGAAAAGTGGAAAGGAGGGCGTTCGACTGGTTAGCGTCTCTGTTCTGCACAGAACCACTAAGGCTAATGAGAGAGCAAATAAAAGTTGATGAGAATAAATGTTTTCACATATGAAATATACCAAATATCCTTTGATTAACTAGTCACATTTGACCAGGCAAAACCATATTCTTAAGATGGAGTTAAATACCAATGTCATAGCTTATCAATAACTTATTTACTAACATTTTGCAGCAAAAAGCAAAAGCAAATCTTTTCTTTACACTTATTTATGAAAATACTGGCAACCACCAGTGTTACCCCTCAGCCTCCTCGTAGACACATGTATGGTACCAATTTTAAAATCTTATGTCACCTTGTTCTGAAGTTCACTAGCTGGGACCGAATCCTCATTTTTAGGTTTAACGGCAGATAAGCATTGAAGGAGTATGTTTCCAAGTTTTAGACTAGTTGGTTAGTTACATTTCTTTTCCTTGTTTATGCACAAAATTGATAAAGAATAACTTGAGGGACAAAAAAGACAAGAGAACTAAATTATTCCCAATTATCACGTTCAAAAGACTTACAGAAAACTTACTCTGACCTCGGGGTCGAGATCACTCAGATTCAAACTTGTCCAAGATTTATAGTAGATGCACCTATGGTATCAGTTTAAAAATCCCACATTGCCTCGTTCTTGAGTTATTGCATTCACAACATTTTCAGAAAACTTGACCTCTGGCCTTTGACCTTTAAGTCGAGGTCACCGAGATTTGAGCTTGTCCGCAATTTTTAGTAGATGTATCTATGGTATCAATTTGAAAATCTACGGTGACTTTTTTCTTGAGTTATGGAAATCACAAAGAGTTTCAGTGGGGTGACGACAAAAAGTGGATAAGCATAAAGAAAAATATTACACAACAGTCCAAATAAAGGTATTTCAAATGGATCTATGGACATTATTTGACAAAATGTATGGCTTAGCGATATCAGTGTGATAACTGAAGTGACCACTTGATTCTTCAGGACAGCAACAAAATACAAAAACAAATTACCTGGAGTTGAAGACACTGTTGACCTGCATCAAATTAGGCTCTGGGTATCCTGTAAAATCAAACCATTTGCCACATATCAGTTGTGGCTCATATTACAGAATGTGGTCAGGTTACTCACACTCTCACACTGACGCACTCAGCATGGTGACTGGAGTTACATTACAATTACTCCAACAAAACATTTTAAGGTTCAGCTTCAGTACACCCTGTGTCAGTTCCAAGATTTTATACATGTTAATTTTTTAATGAAGCTATTCATTTTGCAGAGGAATTCACTCCTGGGACTGGCAACTATGTTGAACGCACAGTGGTCCCTCGCTATAATGCGGTTCACTTTTCGCGGATCTTTTTTTGGCATGATTTTTTGTTGTTGTTGTTTACAGCGCTTTGTGTTCTGCGTCCTGGTCGGCTGTAGACCATTGTCAATCAATCTCCTCCGTGCCGTGTCCCCTGTACAGTACAGAATGTGTTCAGCTTGTCAAATTTATATAAATCTTCTATCTCTAGCAGTGTGACTCTGAAGTGCTGTACTGTATGTAATAAGTTTTCTCCCTCACAAACACAACAATGTCGACGAAACGTTTTTTTCACTATCAAAGGTACCTGTGCTAGCACCCAAAAGGCAGAGGACGATGCTAACCATCGCACAAAAGGTTAGACTTCTAGACATGCTAAAGGAAGGTAGAAGTTAGCGTATTTTTCAGACCATAAGGCACACCACAGTATGAGGCGCATTAAGCAACAAAATAGTCAGATCAGTCAAACTTTACTCAGCTCATTCTTCTTGCTTCCTCTACGTCCGTATCATTGATTTGTTATTCTTGAATTCTCTCACAGAGGCTCTATTCCCATGTTCTGGACCTGAAAACAGGGTTTGATCTTTGGTTTCATTCTATAATACTGGACTTATTTTTCTATGAAGGCTTAAACTGTGAGGGTCTTTAAACAAGAGAGAAAAGTGTGAAAATCTTCGAGCCTGTCTGAGAAAACTGTATAAAGTGTGTAGTGAGGGGTTTTAATGTAAAAAATAAAGTTGGGATTTCACAGATGGCAGGTTAGTTTTAGAACGTACATCTCGCGATAAACGAGGGACCACTGTATTACACTTGTGAACAATGTTTTTCACAGAAGAATGATCGGTTTGCTGGTTCGATTCCAGTCGGAGACACGAATCCCTTTTTGGGGGTTGCGTCAGTAAGGGCAGCTGAAGCACCAGGCTGGTACTTATCCTCTTAATTCCTATGGAAGCACTAAGGGTGTACTTTTGTAATTAATGTGTCATGCGTTGCTGTACATTTGAGGTTGTGTTTGCCTAACTTAAAGACTCTTTAATGAACAGATTATTTTTATTACGCAGTGATGTATAAAAATGTGAAAGAGGGTGTACTTTACACACATACACATTCTTCTCTTTAAAAAGTGTATTGAAAGTTTTCTTACCCCTATAGTAGCACTTCTTCATCTGATGAAGAAAAAAAATTTAAATTAAAATCACTGGCCCCAAACTGAATATGAACACATTTTATTCGCTTTGATGCTTTGTTTAATGCATGACTCTATGATTCAATTGTCACTATGTAAATGCCAATGTTTCACCCGCTCCATTAAAGGCTTTACTGGGAAAAAGCTGATGGGAGGTTGACCAAACCTCAGCCCTCAGAATGTTGATATGCGCACTTTTCTTAATGCTCTTTTAAAGGCTTACAGACACACACACACTCATTTATTAGCACACTAAAAAATACATGCACAAAAAAAAAATACACATGAAGCCTCCTACTAATGTAAGAAAGATCTCTAAGAAGACAGCGTAAAGGCTCTTTCACTTTTTTTTACCTTAGTTTCAGCTGCATGTATACCTTATTTTTTTTACCGTGATTATTTATTTATTTTGGGATTTAAGAAAATGTTTTCTTTATTAAAAATATTCAATATCGGATTACTCGATAAACTGATGAGAATACTTAATTATTTAATAATTGACAGCTCCAGCCCTACTCTTAAGCCTGAAAAATAAATTTCTACTGACGTGAAATTCAGAAAACACCTTACCAGTTTTTCAGTCACTTTTTCTAACTCAGCTTTTTCTTGAGGCCCCATATGTGGAAGTTGAGCTAGGCAGACACGTAAAGGTGTGTATTAATGAACACACACTTTTAATAGCATTTATACATGCATGTTTATGTGCCTATGAGAACACATATTTACATTAACAAACATATAGTATAAAAAAGGGGTAAAACGGGTATACTGAGTGTGATGTTTTTGCAGCTTACCGAAAACTGCAGAGGCCAAGATGAGCAGAACCAAACAGGCTCCTCCCTTCGGAGCCATGTGGATAGGCTGTGCGTCTGTTCGACAGGATGGTATTACATAATGTGTTAACATGAACACAAATGACATGTTTGGCACAGATCTTCATTCTTGGGCTTTAATTTCACTTCTAGTTGCATGCAGTTAATCCTCATTGGTCTTCACTTGTTGTTGAAACTGTCTCTATGTGAGCCACCTCCAGTTTTGTGATATACTTCCTCCAGTGAGGATTTATGATCACACTTCCCTAGTAACCGTATGAGCTATTCATCCTTTGGGAATCTCTGAGGACTTTGGAGGATAACTTGCAGTGAAAAACAGGTTTGGTAATGCACGCAATGTACTGTGGAACAATATTTTAGCACCACGTTTTTGTCTTCTCTTCTTTTGTCCTATCATTTTTACCTTTTTTTAATGTATTTGGTTCACATTCATTAGGATTTCCCTTCACCAACATTTGGATACTGTTATGTTGCATTCACTGTTTACTTTACAGAGATTTTTCTTCTCATTTAAATATTTCAGCAGATTATGAATAATAAAGAATGAAAAGAGTATTAGAACAAAAATGAGTGTTTTAACCACGCAGTCTCAACAGTGTGTATGTAAGAGCAGGATTTAGAGCATATCTTTTCTTTACTATTATATCATCTATTAGCGAGAAAAACAAAACATTAAAATATAAATGTTCATCTGTGCCAGATCTGTACAGGTTTACAGTTAAATTTAAATAATAGTATTACAAGAACTGAGAAAGAAAAAAAAATAACTTATGCAACTTATGAATATATAAATTAGTTGTTACTTACAGATTACCAGTCTTCTCCTTGGTAGATCTGAGAAAAAACAGGATGCATAAGCATAAGAGTGTTCGTCCTCTGTGCCTGTACTTCGTGACTAATGTGATCTGGGAGGATGTCCACCTGTAACTGACACAGTCAAAGCAGGCGGATGGCATTAATACAGCACTGTGAGTGGGAGTGTGTGTGTGTGTGTGTGTGTGTGTGTGTGAGTATTTGCTTTTTTAACAATCAAAATAAGTTTCACGTTGAATTCACAAAATTTCTGATTCTTCAGGCAAAACCTCAGTAATAAGTCAAAACAGTTTTGTCTTTACTCATTGCTAACACCGCTGAGTATTCATTATTACATTCATGTAACTCAGATTTTTCCAATCAATCATGTGTGTATTGCAGTTCTAGAAAAAATAAGAAAACATTAAGCAAAATTAGAACTGTCACCCCACAGCTACTACCTCCTAACTATTTTACAACGTGCTACGGCGTGTCTGGTGCGATTAAGCTCTTAAGTTCCTCCAATCACACAAGAAAAAGAAACATCAACTTTCACATTTTATATATACACGGTATATCTCATAATTAAATCCTATATCACAGCAAAGCATCTAATAGACATGCTGGTCCACCATGTCCATTTCACGCTTTGCCTATTCTAAGTGTGAAATGGACACACATGCAGAAATTGCAGTACCAGCAGGGGGAGATACTATATTCAAAGCCAAGAAGTCGCTGGCGAGCAAGGAAGCTATGAATCCAGGGTCCTTGAACAATTAAGCTAGGCTACTAGTATGTATTTACATGTAACTGTTGGTAATGTCTATTTAAACACTTTTCTGTGATATTTTCATGTTCAAAATAAAATATCTCTCTCTGCTGGTACTGCAGCTTACTGAAACTTACTACAACTTTTGCATGTGTGTCTATTATTGTTTACTTTGCCATTATATTGAGTTGCATAGTTATTATCAAGTATGAATCAAACAAACATTGTGCTACAGAAGAAAAACCTTGAAAGAGGACACTTCAATGGGTAAATTGTGAAGTGACATATAAATCTGGTCTTATAAAATTCTGTTATTTGTTTGCATAAACTATATAGAAAACTGTATGTGGACAAAATCAAGCATTTAAACACTCTGCTTTAACAAACATTTGTTTAAGAATGGGTAATTAAAAAGAGCTCATTGAATTTGTGCGTGGCGTTATAATACAATGCCAACATTACAACAAGTTTGTGAAATTTTCTCTCTCCTAGATACTCCTCGATTAACGATATGTGATATTGCAAAGTGGAAGCATTTAGGAACCACAGTAGCTCAACCATAAAGAAGCAAAGTTGCTGCTGAGGTGGCTTAAAGTTTCAGAGCAGGGCTAACAAGTGCGTGCCTATTGCCTAACTGCAGACCTCCAAACCTCCTCTGGAATAAGTCTAATGTGTGAGTGGTCCAGGAGCTTTGATCATATCATGTATGGGCATGTATGTATATCATGTAATTCTCATCTGCTGTGCACATATACTACTTAAATTACAGTAGTAGCAAGTGTCAACAAAAATTAAGTGCTGTAATTGCGTATAAGGTCTGGTGAAGAGAACATTAATTCACCTAAAAGTTATCAATAAAATCATTCACAAATCATTAATAAAAGTAATAATTGGTAACTCTGAAGCTGTTATTCTAATAAATTCAGTGAAGCACAATGTTTATTTAGAGTTTATGTCATGATAATATCTCAGTTAAATTGTATTTAAGATAAACATACCACAGCTCATATACAAGTATTATTCATATAAAAGTGTGAAGTCAAAACAAAAAAAGACTATTTACATTTTCCAGGGCGAAAGCACATAAATATGAAACAACTGCCACTGGTGGGTAAGGCTACTGTTAAAAAAACAGTAAATAGCTCACCCATCGTACTATTAAGTAATTAAAATATCTGACAGGACACTAGAACAATAATATTTTTTAAAATTGATCATAATATCTAGAGCACTGAGCACTGTGCAGTTGCCTCACTAGTTCCTAACAAGCAGTATTCAAAGAAGTCCATGTAGCTGAGCTTAAATAGCTCAAATGGGATTAAAGAAAATCACACATGGGGCACAATTAAATCCTTGTCTCTTTACAATAATACATCAGATGGACATCCTTTTCTCGTTAAAATATAATTACACTATTACCTAACTGTTATGTTAAAATCAATAAAGAAATTAAATTGAATTCCTTCTTAACTCTTCTTCAAATTAGACCAAACTAGAAACGGAAATAGACATCAAAATAAAAACACACCCCAACCAAGTAATCACACTCATGTCAGTTTAAGTCTGGTCAAGTGTTAAGCTCAAATTTTTTAATTTAACATTTACTAATATTAAATATTTACTTACTAATATTTCCAAACATAACATAAGCTAAACGAGCTAATAGTTACGGGTTAGCAAATGTTTACTCATTAGCCTACTATTACCATTAGCCGTTTTTCACATACACCTAAAAAGACTGAAATGGTTACAAGAACAATAAAGAACTTATACGGATGTTTTTATTTCATGTGTTTTCAGCTCACATTGATCCATTTACCTTCACTATTTCTGTGCCACCAGCTCCTTGCCCTATGTTAAAACAAATTTCTGTTAACTTAGCTAAGTAAGCTAACGAGCTATCTTTTATTTATTAGCCTATTGTTACACATCAAAAAATGCCTGTAAAGATTATAGGAAGGTGAAAAAAGTTAATAATGCAAATATTCTTGCTTAATGTCTTTTACCTTCAGCTGTCCAACTTTTTTCTGCTTATGGCTGCCGAATTAATTTTTTACTTTGCTTGTTTTTTTTAAGTTAGCTAATATTACCTTTATTTATTAGCTTACTGTTACTGGCAGTACCATTCAAACAATAGAAAATCTGTCTATAAAGATTTAAATAATCACAGAGAATAGTTGCCAAAAAGAAAAGAAGCACCAGATAAATGCAGTAAGTTGGCCTATACTTTTTTACCTTCTGTAATTTTTTGGTTTAGCCAAGTCGATCCTATTTTCACTGTAAAAGGATTATCATAAACTGGCCCGCCTATCTGGAAAGAGTTTATGTCCACCTCCTATGCACATGGAACTTACACTGTGAAGGAGGAAAAAGTGATTCTTTAAATTTAAAAATGGTTTAGGTGTCTGTGTTTGATTCCTAATATCCACGACCCCTTGCTTAACCAAAAGTTTACATTAATTATATTAGTGGTATTAGTGCTTTCTTTCTGCTTTCTAGTCTAATAAACAACCAAATAACTAAAATTAAACTAATTTAAACTTATGCTACAGCTGTAAAATTTAGTTAGTTAAGCATCTAAAGATACTTATATTTAAACACTTATTTTTTGAAAATTTTTATTATGTTATTGTTAGGCAGGTTGTGCTAGATCTGTGTATTCTACTAACAACTATATGACAAGCTTATCTTAAATTGTCTTAAAGGGTTAGACTGATAAATAATTCCTGTATATCAGCCAGGTTAACCAATAATTTGCATTTTCTTGTCAGTATGGCTTTCTAGAGTGTGGATCGTGGCTTTAAAAAACATTTTATTGTGTAATTTATATAAATACTTGTGGTGACGTGACAAAATATTTAATACCACTCAAGGTATATCAAGGTAATTATACATTTAAGGATTTTGATTAATAAATAAGCATAAAACCCTTTAGGACCCTTGTCCACAAACTGGACAATGGAGCAACTGAAGCAGCATCATTGTTCCAAAAAACATAGTCCATAAATTTTTTTATCAATATAGAGAAAACATAGGTGAAGTTGTTGGAAGTGTTTCAGTTCGTCTGGCTGTTTCCTTCCATTTTGGGGAGAATAGTTTCTTCAAGGTTTGGGTTTGAGAAGTGATCTGAAAAAGTCCAACAAAAGAGAGAAATTGTAAAAAACCGTGGCAGACTTTAAATATGTATTTATATTTATTCACTAACTAAACACTGGGCAAAAGGATGAATGTGAAAATAAATAATAGTGACCAACTGGCCATTTTTGGTGTTGATGCACACTGCACACAACTCACCTGCAGCAAACTCACGGATGTCAGCTGGCTGTTTGTGAAGCACATCCCTGTGAGGAGAGGTGGCAAATAACAAATTATTGCTCAAGTAGACTTGAGTGATGGTGCTTTAAGCTTTGGGCTGTCTGGAGGCCTTTTAAAATTATTCTTTGGACTTGGGCTCATTGTCAGTCCATCAAAAGAATGGTTATTTTAAGTTTGTTTGTTTGTTTATTTGTTAGTTGCAAAAGGCAGACAATATCTAGAGAGCTCTGGGATGTCCCTAAAGAAGCCTCGAGAACTATTCCTGAATACTACTTAACAAAATTACAAGAAAACTTTTGTAAAATCGTTTGTATTTTGCTCCATACTGTATCCACATGCATGTTTGCACAAATTTAAATAAATCACTGCACATATTTCCCATTTTCCCAGACAAATATAAAGATATGAGACACAAGACTATCACACAGTATAAGATGATGATATATTGCTCAGATATTAGATTAATTATTCCAGAATTATTGAATTGGTTTTTTATTTTTTGAGGCTGTTAAAACCTTTTTTGGCAGCTCCAAAATCCATTTAAGCAGGGAAAACTCAGATTTTAATACTGATGTTGTAACATGTGTTAAAAATATGATACAGAGACTAAGCTTGAATAGCAGAAACCATATTGCAGTACATTTATTGGTGTAAATCCTTTTCAGGGTATACATATATTGTATTATTATATTGTAAAATACACTGTAATCTTTCATACATTTCTTTGAAAGGGTGGCTGGTTCCATTGAATGTACAGAGGTTATTAATATAATATGTTATACACAGTGAAAATAAAATGAAAGTTTGCATATTACCCTAGAAGTGTAACATTTGCTGTAAGATAAACAAATACAAACAAAATTTAACTTAAAGCAGACAGTGTTAAGTTCAACAATAAAACATCACAAACATTTTTTCCCCATTCAGCATGTATTTTTGTGATATTAATGTGAACTTGAGCAGACCTTAGAAAGTCGCCTATGAGTACGTCTACTTCGGGATGCGACCTCAAATACCTCTCGTTGTCGATTCTCGTCTTGATCTGGGTCAATGCGAAAAGCATTTCAGGACATAGCTTACAAATAAAGGTGGTATTTTAGCGTTGAGAAATGCAACACGTTACCTTAAACTGTCGCAGTTTCTCTTGCTGCTCAGCGTTTAGTACAGAGACGTCTAGCTTGGTCACACCGCCTGTCTCAGCCATCATTTCTCTAAGAAAATGCTATTTTTCTGTCTAAGTGCGAACCCTGCAGTGTTCACTGACTGCAAATCTACAGCGAACCCTGAAGTCACGATAAGCACGAGTCAACCGTTGCTAACACAGTGGTTTGGCAGTAACAGTTGCTATGGAAACGAAGTACCGTACACAATGAACGGCAGTGTCCGCGAGGTGGCGGCGTACGTCAATACCACGTTTGAGCCGTTGCTGTGCAAAAAAGTGATTGACTACTAAATAACGATTTAATTCTCTCTCTCTCTCGCTTTTGAAATCTTTGATCTATTTGCTTAAATAGGCTGCAGTAAACATGATCTACAAAGGGGTTATATATTAAATGAAGAAATATCCTGCTTTGAAACCATCTTTATTACAATCCATTCAGCCCTTTTTGGCCACGTTACAGAACAGTGACACTATGTATGTATACCTTGCAATTTCTGTTGCCTTCTTGGCCAGATTTCTCTTGAAAAATACTTTTTTTTTTTAATGTCAGTGACGCTTTTTATTTGGAACCCCCTGGAAAACCAATTACATCTTCTATCTTGTGACGACTATTTTTTCTCCGGCTCAAAACGAGTTAGTATCATTCTTGACAGATCGACATGCTTGACATATTATATACCCATCATTTGGATATGAAGTCACCAAAACTGCCCCACTGCTTCTTGGCCATCTCATTCTCACAATTACGCCTTCACAACATCTTCTGACAGGCAACCGTTTTCATCAACTGTTTATACATTTGTTAAGCACTGTATGTGTTGGCATTGCCTACATATTACATATATATATGTAAATATTTATATCTCTTGGCATGTTACTGGGGTTACAGAACCAAATATATGTGGTAAAATGTAAATAAGGATTTGTGGTTGAACAGGATAAAAAACAAAAACGAATCCACACATGTCCTCCTCCTCCTCACTTTATATAAATGTCACACTATTAAGCATTAGTAAAGTATTAGCAAGTGCCTGATTTATCATTTATACATCATTACTCCCCCTTAGTATGCCATTTAGACTTGCTATTAATTCTTAATAGTGTGACTTATTAAAAAGTGCTACTAATGTTATTTATTCTTATGTTTTATTGTTGTTTTTGTACTATTTTAACATGTTTAAAACTCTATCTATCTATGCTGGTCTAGAAACATACAGCTTATTCAAAAGTAGCTCACATTTGTTTATTTGAAAGGTTCCCTTGCATTCTTATAACAGCAGGTGAACCATTTAAAGTCCACCATGTCACTGAAAAACTATACAAAATAAGTTGTTGTTTTTTCACTGTGCAATAACTACAAAAATCAAAAGCATGTTGGGGACTATGACTGTCCCAGTCTAAAATCCCAGGCAAACAGATGAAGTATTTACAAGACCTCAACCACTACTTCTGCAAACCCTGCATACATTATGAACACCCTGAAAGGAAACAATGTGATATATTTGATAACCTTTAGCAATATATACAAAATTCAGACAGGTCAGGTTGCTCAAAAATTGTAAATTATTTGACCTGCATAACACATATTTCAGTTGCTCTGATGCAGGACAGTAAACTCTACATAGCTTCAAACCTGGGACCTTCTTGATACGAGGTGATGGTGCTAACCATCAGACCACCATGCTGTGTGTGTGTTCTCTGACATGCATGGCAGGCTGGTGATTCTAAATTGGCCGTAGGTGTCAATGGTTGTCTGTCTCTCTGTGTTAGCTCTGAGACACAATGACCACCTGTGCAAGGTGTAGCCTGCCTCTTGGTTGGATGGATGATGTAGGATAGAGAAGGTAAAGGGCAACTCTTTGGACCAGTCACACAAAAAAAGTGTTTAAGAGGTATTTTAGGTATGAGATAAAGTTAGATAGATAAAGACAGATAGAAGCAAAGTCAGAAAGCTGCTTCTGACTTCAGAAAGCTGCTTCTGACTTTGCTTCTTGAAGTTCAGTGGAGAACATCGCGCCATCTATAAAACTGGCACGGAACTGGAAAACAGTCCAACAGTATAAGTTGCCACATTTTCTGCCTATAATTCTTCTTTCTGCACGGCTCTCATTCCCTCTGGAGGAAGAAATAACTTGTGTTGTTGAAGTGCTTGGCGTCTGTCATCTCTCTCAAAGGCTTTTGTTCCTCATTTTCTTCACTTTCGTTTTCATCACTTGGTGGGTGCTCTTTGTTGCTCTTTGTAGGGACAAAGGTCACCAAAGCTACTCCTTCTGGGGCAACCGGGACAGAGGGCGAAGGTTGAGATGAGTCATCACAGAGGGTGGTGAAATAAAGACTGTGCAGTTTAGAGATAAATCTGTCCTTGTGCCTGAATGACAATTTAAAAAAAGAAAAAGAAATATGAAAATGAAGGAGCTGACCGTACATCACATCTTAGAAATGACTAATGTTATGTCATAAATCTGCCCTTTTTTGAAGAGATGCATTGAAAGTGCCAATGTCAGTACCCGAAAGTGTAGATGGCCAAAATGACAGACAAGATAGCGAATAAACCAAATATCCACAGCAAATGATGTGGCCACTCTTTAGGTCCATCTGGTGTAAGTTTTGTGGGATCTGTGGTAAAAAAGAAGGGTAGACTGTGATAAATCTTAACTGAGCAAGACAGCATCCATCTAAATACATCTGAGTGCAACTGAACGTCTGTGTTTGCGTGTAGGTGTGAGGAACCATAACTCCTGAGGCCTGTTTTTGTTGCAAGCCTGAGTTGTTATGATGACATGGTTTCCTGTTAAAACCCAGGGGGCAGAGGGGATTTTCAGCACTAACAACATTTAAGAGTTCCCTCCCTTCTTTTGGCTCTCTCGCACACACACGCACACACACACACACACACACACACACACACACACACACACACACACACACACACACACACACACACACACACACACACACACACAATCACACACACACACACACACACACACACACACACACACACACACACACACGCATAAGTAACTGTAATATTTCACAGTTTGCATGCCAACTCACCATCATCATATTGATCATCTGAACCTGAACCTACGGGGTAAATAATATATTTTAAAAACATATTAGTAAGATAATAATAAATGATAAACCTGAGATAACAAGGCAAAGTTGTATAAGGCAATTTTAAAAAAGACTGAAATTGTCCATTTCCTAAAGAACTATGTCAGACTGCAATAAGTAAGACATGGTTTAAGTGGTCCCAATAAGCAGACAAGGAGATGTTACAGCAGGGAGGAATAACTCCTGGGGGAAAATTATTCTAAACTGAATTCTGCAAACTTTTCAGGTGTTTATAGCTATGTTAGTTCAGAGTTGCCAAGCAGCAAGACTTGCTTCTTTGGTTGTAAGAAGTTTTGGGTAATTTAGCAGACAAATTCTTTACCAATTAAAAGTCAATATGGCCTAACACTTGCTTTCAAAATAAAAAAGACTATAAATAATCCAACATGATAGTGCCTAATCCAGCAGAATCTTGTTTCTCTCTTTCTCTCTCTCTTTTTTTGGAGGGCTGTTTCTTCCTTATTTTAAAAACAGGCTGAAAGAAGTGACCATTAAAGAGAACAGAGAGTTGGACTGATGTTTAAAAAGAAAGGGTTTTTTCACCACAACGAGGGGAAGTGCACTAATGGTACACGGTCAATATCTTGAACCCCTAAGCCACTGAGAAACTTCTTAATAATAATAATAATGGATTGGATTTATATAGCGCTTTTCAAGGCACCCAAAGCGCTTGAAAAGCTATTCATTCACTCTCGCATTCACACACTGGTGGTGTAGCCACAGCTGCCCTGGGGCAGACTGACAGAAGCGCCCCTTAAACATCTGTCACAGGATTTAAAGTTTAATTTCATTCAGCACAAATAAAGTCCACTCAGCTACTTCTGTGAAAACTTACACTCCTGTACTGTGCTTTAATTGAGCATATAGAATACTTACTGATAAACTTAAATATAGTTATTTATTTTATTTTTTAGAGGTGTGTGTGCGTATTTATTTACCCGTTGGGGGGCTCACAGGATAAGGGTATACTCCACTCACTCCACTGACCATCATGTTCTGCCTTATACCTCAGCTGTATCAGGAAGTCAACGTCAGGTGTAGGAGTCACTACAATGGTGTAGGAGCACTCTCCTTCAAACTGCTGTACCAACATGGACACATACAGGCAAACGTCTCCATTTACTGACACAACAGAGTGTTCAACTTTTCACAACTAAGTAAAACCTTGTCTACTTACGTTTTCGCTGTGAAAGGAGAGGTTTGTTTCCCCGTATTTGATCTCACAGATGAGTCTAAAATTGTGTGGCTCCTCGAAGTTTGTCGGTAAACTCCAGGACACCGTCATCATCGTCGTCATATCCTGTCCTTCCTCCAACGTCGCTGACACGATTAACGGAGGCTGAGGCTTCTCTGAGGGATCAGGGACGAACATGTAAAGGTCTTGTATGTGGAATAATATGACTAGTTTAAAAGATGACGAATTTGTCTGTAATTTACTTGAATATGAAATAATAGTCAGATATATTTCACAATTAAATGTTTTGCAATTAGGAGCATTACAACTTATCCAAGGGTACAATAATAAGTCTTTAAATCATTACTAATGTGTTTAATATAAACCAGAAGACTTTCCTAAAAATGAAAATATGCTTATTTGTTTTCTTCTTGGGAAATTAGCTAGTATTCCTCTTTCATGTCTGTAGAGCAATTGTGAAAATCAATCAGAAGGCATCTTAACTTACAGACGGGCAAGATTAACCAATAAAAACAGAACAAAACAAAACATAGACCACAAAGTGGTTTCACTTTCATGTCTAAACTTCGACTTTAAAGGGAATTTGAAGTATTTAATCTGGGAAGGTGCAACAGGACACTGTTACTCATAAACTTTTTCAACCACTTCATCAACTGGTATCCTGAATGCTGAGCCAATCTGCACATATTCAAGTCATTCATAGAGGAAGAAAAATTGGAGGCTGTATAAATGTACATGAGAAGATGTTTATGCAAAGTTTTTCATGAGAAAGTCTAATCATATGGCACAGAAACAGAAATACTACCTCGTCATGACTCTGTGTCTAGGATGGATCATTTTTCTGATTTTTTTTTTCTTGGGTTTGTGTAAATTTACCTGTCCAGCTCTTAGCATAGGTGGATGGACTCCATTCACTCCATTGTCCATCAAATTCCTCTTTAGCTCTGACTTGTATCAGGTACTCAACACCAGGCATTATATCAGTGATGGTTGCTTGCCGCTGGCCATTAACTGGCAGTACCTGAATACATACATAAAAGACAAAAATCTCTGAAACAAAACTGCATTTTCTGTTTCATGCTAGCGTAATGAACATTGAAAAAAAAACAAAAAAACATACACACTTAGTAGTTTGACAACAGGTGTCTCAGCACTGACCTGTTCGTTACCAATTGACGGTTTGACAGGGTTGTATTTAACTTCATAGATCAATTTATAGAAGTTATCTTGCACCTTCCAGGATGTCGGTAAATTCCAGGAGACCGTCAGCCTGTTCTTCTTTCCTTTCTCCTGTCGGACTGACACATTTGACGGAGGGTCTGGTTTTACTGAGGAGTGGGAACAAACACAGTGAGCACAACTTTAAAGCACTTCAGAAGGCCAATACTCAGTCCTGTCATGGACACATGTACTTTGACTTGAGCACTTACAATTTTTTAATGGTGTAAAGTACTTAAGGGGGCTGGTGACATTGCCTGTGATGCTTGTAACACACATGTAGACCAGGTGAGGGGTTCTCCGATCATCCTCAATGTGGTCCAGAGCACACCAACAGCGAGAGAGCCGAGATGAGTATGAGCATGACACTCGCTTGAATTTCTCTCTTGGTTTGAGAGAAGGAAAGGAAAAGAACAGTCAGTCACACAAAGATGGACATAAAGGAAAAGAGAAAGTGGCCTACAACAACATTTCTAGTACATTAGGCCCATTTACAACTTTCATACTTTTTTTCTTTTTAATTTTTGATCTCAAGTAGTTTACTGGAAATAGTATTTATTTATGTAACAGCAATGTTAGCATTTTGACCGCACAAGATTACAAGTTTTGCAACATACACCAATATTGATCGAGAACACACCACAGTATGCACATTTTTTCATCCATGGCTTGCACACATCAGTTTTCCTGTATGTATGTAAATACAGGAGCAAAATATTACTTGATGATCCTTTTAAAACACAACACAAAGCACTCATGGGGGACTTCAAGTGCAATGAACTTACTTTTTACTCAGCAGGAGGTAACAACTAGGCTGCTTTATGGCGGCTTTCTGAGGCATTCCTTCACAGCGGATTTTACTACTGGGCGACTTTTTGTAGCAGAACAGACTGGGAGGCTCAGGAGAATCTAAGAGATAAAGAAGACATGTAAACACACTGTTCACCCATCCATTTTTAAAAATCAATTATCCAAATAGGGTCCTCTCAGGCTCTACAGCCCTCAGGTAGTTTGTTATATTGTTGGCCTTCATGACAGCACGATTAGAAAAAGACTGAACTATGTGTTGTTTTAATGGCTGCCAGGAGAAAGCCTCTACTCTCTTAAAAAGATCATGGCAGCATGACTTAGATTTGCAAAGTGGCATGTAAACAAACCAGAAGAATTTGGGAACAATGAACTTTGGACAGACGATAGTCACAACACCACTTTTGGTGATGCATATCAGCAACAGTCTGGCACAACGTGGAGTGATGATCTGGGCTTGTTATTTAGCCACAGGACCTGGGTGCCTTACAGATATTGAGTCAACCGTGAATACTTCTATGTAAAAAAAAAAAAGTATTCTAGAGTCAAATGTGAGGCCTTCTGTTTTACAGCCAAATGTTGCCCCATACTGGCTCATGCAACAGGACGACGAGCAATCACAGCAGCAAAGCTATAACATATCTGAAAAAGAAAAGAATCGATGTGTTACAATGGCCCAGTCAAAGTCCCGACCTCAGCCCGACTGGTATGCTGTGATGGGGCTTCAGGAGAGCTGTGCATAAGCAGTTCAGTTCAAATCAATTATATTTATATAGCACCAAATCACGGCAACAGTTGCCTCAAGGCAAGCTTTACATCGCAAGGTAAAGACCCTAAAACTGCTAAACTGCAAAATATTTTTGGTGTCACTATTTAAAATTTGAAATTTGCCCAAAAACATTTAAAGTCACAGTTCACCCGCTGGTTTGTTTACTGATTGTCTATCAGTGAGTCGTGTGTACAACATCAATCCTGACCCAATGATATACAAGTTCTGAGCTGGATTTAAAAGATGGATTTTAAAGCCATTTGCCTTCCACCTATAGGCTTTTTATTTGAAAATGAAAGCATGGATGGAATTATATAACCTTCCTCCTCCATCACAAAGTCCTCACTATGAGAACTCACCTGCAACGATCACCTTTAAGCTAAACTTTTCTTTGCCTTTGTGATGACAACTGTATTTTCCAGAGTCTTCCATTCTCAGTGAGGCCAGAGTTAGCGTTGTCCCACTCCTCCCGAATTTAATTTCACCCCAGTCCCTGTCTTCTGTCCCCACTGTCATCGTGTTCCACTTCCACTCAGGCATCACTTTTATCCCCCTTGTTACCCGGTTCACTCCTTCCCCCACTTCATCCTGTTCATCCTCCTCATAGTCATCCTCAACATCTGTTTCTCCAGTGGTCCAATGAGATTCGTCCTTCAGCGATCGAGTGGCCCTGGTTGGCTGGACGATGTGAGGAGAAGTTGTGTATCCTGCATCTGAATATATGAGGCTTCTGTTTCCTCCTGCCTCCGTGAAATGAGGGCTGTAGCCCTCACTTACATTCTTCAGAGAACTGTCATCACTTTTGACTGAAACTGCACTGTTTTGTATATCATTTGGAGCGGCTGGTGTCCCGTTCGAAGAACCATCCCTTTTGTTGATGTTTAAGCTGCTTCCCTTCAGACTGATCTTTACACCATCCACCCTCACATGACCGCCACAGGTCAGAAACAGCTTACTGCCCAGCGATAAGACCAACACACCTGGAGGAGGGTCTGCAGAAAAACACACAAACACAGAATCTGTAGAACTAATAAGAACCAGAATCATTTTTGATGTGTGTGTGTGTGTGTGTGTGTGTGTGTGTGTGTGTGTGTGTGTGTGTGTGTGTGTGTGTGTGTGTAATGTTTGTGATTTGATTGTTCATACAGTGTTTTGTACAAAATGTTAGCTTCTCATTATTTTCAGTACTGGTTGTATTTAACTAGGCACAACACAGAGCGACACATTGCATAACCTCCACCCCAACTTCCTCTTTTAACGTGTCTCTCATCTTCATCATTTCTTTTCAGTCTTGTATTATTTCTAACATTCCCCGTAATGTTTCAGATTTTCTGCTCAGACCTCACACAGTCACTTATAACCTGACATGTTTTGGTTTAGTATGACTTGCCTGAACTTGACTGGGTTGAAGTCATAGTTTCATTCCCCTCAGTCTTTAGTAAAACAAATCGTTTTGCTCTTGCCCAGTTAACCGTTGTGTCTTTTTAAACATCTGATAAGACTTTATCTGATAAATCTGATAAAATGGAGACTGAAGCTGAAGCTGATAAGGGCCTGATGTAGAATCAACAGCCACTATGTTATATGCTGGTACTGGGTTAGTCCTTCTCTGTTCATACTGACATGATAACATCACACAGTCGCTATAGAAAGTTATGCTTAATTCAAACTAACTTAAAAATAAAACTAAAACTAGATGTGAAAAAAATAGTTACTAAAAAAAAGTCGACTTTGAAGAAATTGAAATGAGCTTAAATGATTTTGTAAACTTGGAAAACTAACTAAAATAAAGTAAAAATGGAGAGAAAATATCCTTTTAACATTTGTTAGTTTTGTAAAATTTGTTGTCACAAGTTTCCTGATGAGGCTTTGACTGACTTTTTTTTTTATTTTAAACTTGTTACTTGTTACTTTTAAAAAGCTCTCTCTGTCTCTGGTATATGGTTTCCAGACAACAGTCAATAAAGAAACTAAAACTGACATTGAAACTAATAAAAAAATAAAATTAAAACAAAACATTTTCAGTAAACTGAATTAAAAACAAGAGGTCAAAATAAGATCCACATAAAAACTAAGCTTTCATGCTGTTTATGTCTGATCCTACCATCCACATGTGCAGCAGAAATTGACACATCACAGCAGCCAATATTTTCTGTCCAGTTTTGATGAGCCCTGTTAATTATAGCTTCGCTTTCCTCTTTTTAGCTGACAGATGTGCTGCTGCTATAGCCTATATACTTCAAAATTCAATGTGTTGTGCATTCAGAGACCTATACACCTTCATGCTTCTGTTGTAACTAGTGAATATTTGAGTTGCTGTTTCCTTCCAATCAACCTGAAGCAGTCTGGTCATCCTCCTCTGACCTCCGGCATCAACCAGACATGTTCACCCAGAGAACTGTCGCTCACCTGATATCTTCTCTTATTTGAACCATTCTCTGTTTACCCTATAGACAGATGTGTGGGAAAATCCAGGCAGATTCTGAGATACTCAAATCAACCTTTCAAGAATCACGCCACATTCAAAGTCAGCTACATCATCATCTCACATTCGGATGCTCAGTTTGAACTTCGGCAGGTCGTCTTGACCACGTCTACACGCGTAAATCCGCTCAGCTGATAAGACCGGCATACTTGAACAGGTGTACCTAATGAAGTGGCCGATTAATTTTTGTTTGTTTGTTTTTATATGAATTTTCCTGACTCTGTGCCTATAATATTTATAAAATGTAAAGTTTACAACAAATTAAAAAAAGCTTGTAAAATTAGCTGCTAACGCGTCATAACATTTCCCAACAGGATAAAAACGCATTTTCCCCGAAAGAACAAAAGCGGAAAGAGCAAGAAAAAAAGTTTACTTTATATATTATCCTGTAATAATACAGTGAACTTCGATGAAGTAAATATTTTTAAACGCTGTGATTTTCAGTTAACTCCAAAACTAGACTCCAAAAAATCCTAAATTATAATAACTTTAACTTTGTCACTAAATTAGCCTAAGTTTTTGTTATTCTTAATAACAAAGAAAACAGATGAAGAAAAAAAAATTACATTTAGACAATATGAGAGGAGAGGTTACCTTTTCTGGGACATGTTCCTTCAAAAACTCCGCTGACCGGAGCGAAGAACAGCAAAAGGAGAAAAATCCCCATTTTTACCCAGAGAGCCTCCTTCCAGCGGCGGGTCCTCACACCATCGCAGACGGCAGCAACTGTACACTGACCCCACTCAAACTTTTTACACCGTGAAAACAAGACCGAGCTATTTACACCACGAAAACCGCTCATGCAACACCAAAACCCCCTGTGCAGACAGCAAAGTTAAAGGCGGCTCTCTCTGGTTGGCTCAGTCTGCTGTCCATGAGACCCGTTATTGTGAAATCCCTGCGCTCTTCCCCTTGTTCAGCGCCGTTACACAGAGGAAATCCTCCTCAGCATCAAAATAAGCTCCCCCAACCCAGCGAAAGCTGAATATAGCTCTGCTATATTAATATTCATTTATGAAAAATCTCTTAACTTAGAAAGTTCCTTAAAAATATTTTCACATATCCTGTTTTCTTACTGTAGTGTTTTTAGCACATACACCATGGCGCACGAAAGGAAAATGGCAAATGTGGCAATACAGACTGAAGCTTTTAATATTTCATTATATATATATATATATATATATATATATATATATATATATATATATATATATATATATACACACACACACTGGGAGTCATTTCCACCTGAAACTTCGTTTGATGGGTAAATCATTTGCACAGACACAGCATGTTTCCCTCATGTGAAAGACAAATCAGATTTTTATTCAATATCATTCACATCCACACTTCCACAGAGACCTGCCTCCTGCTAAAACTGTACAGTACATTCATTTAGACCAGATTTTGCAGATCACGTGAACTGTGTTTCAACTGCCTGTTGCTGACCGTAGTACAGAGAGATGTCCAAGAGCAGGTCAGTGTTCCTTTGGTTACCCTATTTAATGATTATCCAAGTCTGAGGTGCATCAACACTTGGATTAGTGGAGGGGTGGAAAAAATAAAAGAAAAAAGGGGGCGATATCTTGGCTTTGTTAAGGCATGATTGTCCACAAACAACTTCCTTTCTTTAATTCATGAACAAAAATGAATATAAAGCACTTTACTGGAGTATATGTTTACAGTACGGATAAGCACTACTGTTCACAATGACAACAATCATGATTAGGAATTTAACAAATCACTTTTTTTTTAAAAATTTATTTTTCTTCTACCTTTTCTTTTCTGCAGAACTGGCCTAAAGTGAAGTCTTTCCATTCTGTTCTTACGTCTGCGTTACATCAGAGGCACATTAACATGATCTGGCCTTTGTTAGACCAAAAAAAAGGCCTAGCTTTAAATCACACATAAACACATCAATGTGATGCAAAAAAAGCTAATGTGGGAAGAGTTACAGTATAACAAGTAAGAACTAAACAAAACAGACCTTTGGGAGAATACTTTAAATTAAAATACCATTCTCATTGAGAACCTTTGCAGATAATACAGCTTGCACTTCACTGGTTAAAACTGTTATGATTCTGCTTGCTCATTCGTCTCATTACTGAGAGGTGCTGAGTGGCTTAGTTGTGAGTGAGGCTTGTGAAATAAGCAGAAACAATCTTTCAAAGGCTACTTTGACATTTGCTTCTGCACCTGCTTCTGTCCCTCAGTTATGTACTGTAAATCTCAAGCATTCATTAACATAACCACCACACACTGTGCGCTCAAATATCTCACCAGTAAATCTTAATTTATGGCTGAGAAAGTTCATGTCATAAGACGATATGTCGCTTCCTGCAGAGATCCGGATGTAACTGATGCATTTTGAGACAAGAACACTGTGCGGGTAAAGTTTTTTTTTTTTTTTATAACAGTCTTTGTGTTCTCTCCATAAAAGCACACAGTGTGTACAGTTTGTGTGTCTGGTACACGCAGTAAATATAGAATTCATCCATCAGATGTTTACGTTTCACTTAATCTGGTTGGTTTCCTTGGCAATAGAGGTTGGGCCCGGACTGTTGGATGAACTGGCACGAGATGCAATACCCTTCCAACCAAACAGAGCTTCCTGTTGGACAAAGAAAGAAAGGTTATGTTTTAGCTTGGTGTTAGAAGAGTTGCATCACACAGATATAAAAGTGCTAGTGTGTATTGTTGCATTTGTTATATAACTGTTGTGTTACTGCTACATCATAAAACCTCAAATGACCTGCACGGTCCCCAGAGAAAGGGTCCAGCCTCCAGGTGAGTCTCCCCCCTGGGACTTTGCTGCTGTGGGGGTTACAACGCCAGAACTGGTGGCCTGAGCTGAAACTTGAGACGCAGGAGCTTCTGCATCTGGTGCCAAAGCCGGTAAGGTTTGTGTGACTGAAGCAGGGATCATCTGTGTGTTCTGAGCTGGTGCCGCAACCGTTTCCTCTTCGATCGGTGTTTCTTGAGAGCCGCCCAGAATAGACGAAGAGTTTGAAAGTGGTGGAACCGACACAGAGATGAAACTGGGTGCTGGGCTGCACTCCCCTGAGGTGCTGGGGGGAGTGTGAGTATGCTTCTTCCTGCGGAGCGTGTCAATCCAGCTGGAGCTATGTCTGGAGGCAAAGGATGCCAGGGCCAGAGACGAGAGCCTCATATTTTTCCCTGATGTGATTAGCTCTCCAAAGCCTTCCTGATGGGCGAAGGCATAGCCGGATCTCCTTGAACCACCACGGGCACCCAGACGGCCCTCTGACACACTGCCGGTACCACGCCAAGCGCTTCCAGTGTTACGACCTGGCGGCTTTCGTCTCTTCTGCCGCACCAGCTGAGTGTAACGAACCTGGAGAACGATGAGACAGGAAATGGGACATCGTTTCAGCTTATAGGAACACGGCTAGTTCACCATAGCCACACAAATAAGATCATCCAAAAACAAAAAAAAACAAAACAAAAAAAATTCCCCCAAAACAAAACAAAAACTCAAACTAATATTTACGCCATCTGACAACAAAATAAAAACTGAAACTTTCAGTGAAACTTTCAGTTTTAGGACTTCTAAACCATCACATTTTTTCAAACTTTTATGCATCCTGCCTTATTTTTAGTCTTTGTAGTCTTTGCATCTATCCAGCAGTTCATCAAACTATTTCTGCTGCTTTTAAACTCATGTTTTAGGTCATCGAAACCCAGAACATTTTGCACTTAACTCAAAATTAACCTCATCATAAAAAAAAATCTGTAATAGTGACTGTTGAGAAACTACATGCAAATCAAAGCAGGAACTTCTTCACAACATCTTGACATCGGCTTCGGTTGGATGCACGGCTAAGCTCAAGACATAACGTCTGATAAAGCCACACACTTATGTTGGATGAATTTACTGAAAGCAAGTCATGACATTAGGGGAAACTGACTAGGTCAATATTTGCAGGGTATTAAAGTGCACTGTGACGGTTAGCAATAAGTCCCGACCACCCCACACAAAGACACACAAAGATAAAATGTTTTTACACATGCAGTTAATCATTGCACAGAGTTCAAACTGACGTTCTAGAAAGACTGTAAAGCATGTTGCAAGGAAGAAGATGGAGACATCAGTGTTAGAAACGCTGTGTTTTTGTGTGTTTTCTCACCGTGTCTGAGAGCTGAGGTTTGAGGTCCAGCTTGAGGAAGCGGAACGCCAAAACTGGAACTATGCATATTGCTGTTGCCAGTGCAATCGTTAACCACACGACTGGCTGCAATAATGTGCTCTGGGCACTACCTGCACTTACAAACAGACAGGGAACAGACAAATGTGTTTTAGACATGTCTTGCTTTTCACTGTGTACACATGATTATTATTATTATCTCCAACAGTAATGCATGTGGTGCAATGAAGTGATATCAGATTATACAAAATCAATCTATTCTCAGTACTGAAACCTACTTGTGTTTAGTTTTTAGACTCACAAAATAGATTTTCATTACAAAAAAGCATGTAAATTATCGATGAAAACAAATCGGTGTTGGCAGAATGATATCGGCTAAGAAGAATTACAGTATTTGATTTGCTGGTACACATGTGGCTGAGAAATGGGAGCAGGGACGAACCTACAAAGTGGAACTGATTAGGAAAGATCCTGAAGAGGGTCTGACTGTGCAGAGCAAACATGATGATGAAATAGGAGCCCAGAGAGCCCCACACAAACACATGGTTGAACACTGTCCAGAAGCCGGTATCGAGAACAACCTACAAACACAGACATGCAAACAAAACAAAAAGAATAAACCCCCAGAAAACAGCAGATGCTGACAGTTAATATGCCACTCCTGAACAATTAATTGTTATACAACGCTGAGCTTGCCACTTCCCTGCATTTCTTTATATTTTGCTAGTAAAATGGGAAACAGGTGCAGCGGTTTATTGAAATCTGTGCAAATATACATGGAAATACAGGATATAAGCATTAATACACAATTCTAATGAGTTTGAAAATTTATATTGTGTATGACCATCTTTAATCTTCATCTCAGCCTGAGCTCTCTTAGACAAGCTTTCTTGTAATTTCTTTAAGTAGTCTTCAGGAATATTTCTCCAGGCTTCTTTAAGTAGAGCCTCAAAGCTCTACTTTGGATCTTGGCTTCCTTTTGTTCTGTTCTCTGTCGACATGATCCCACAATCCTTCAGTAATGTTGAGATCTGAGCTCTGGGGAGGCCAGTCCATGACTCATAGTGTTTTTAGGTGCACCTTTACTGCATTCCCAGTGTCTTTGGGATCACTGTCATGCTGAAAAATGAAGCTGTTGCCAATCAGATGCTTTCACGATGGTACTGCATGGCGGGTCAAAATCTGATGGGACTTTTCTGTGTTTCACCAATTTTGACAAGTTCTCCAACACCACTGGCTGAAATGCTGCTATAAACCATGACAGAGTCTCCACCGTGTTTTATAGATGACTCACTGTTCTCCATACGTATTGATGATGATTTGAAACAAAAATTTCACATTTGGATTCATCCTTCCATAAAGCCTGATGCCACTGATTATTTTAGTTCAGTTCATGTGTAATTTGGCACACTTCTTCTTAAGGAAGAGAGAGTTTCTCATCCACTGAGACCACCTTTGATGAACAGTAGATGGCTAAACTGCAGCGCCAGATGCATCTCTATTTCTTCACGATGTTATTTTCAATACAAATGAAAAAAAAGAACCTTCTCTGAAAGTAATTAAGTACAAAGACTAGATGAGAAGAAACTGGGAATGTAATTTAAAGAAAAACCTTGCAAGACCAGAAATGACAGCAAGTCTGGCTCCTTTGAAGTAAAATATAAAGAAATGAGGGGTGGCTCAACACTTTTGCACAGCACTCTGTGAGGCAGTCGCCTGCTTAAAGCACTCTACAGTTCCTCACCTGTACACTGACCACAATAACCAGGGCTGTCGCTGTGGTGACTGCAAAGGTCTGGTAGTCAGCGAGGGGTACTCCGTTGCTCTGAGTGGCATTGGACAGGACAGCATATGGAACAAAAAACAGCACCACTGATGTGTAGATGCCCTGGGCAATGCAGATGAAGAACTCTCTCTTGTTGAAGAGGAGGTTGAGCTGCCCGGGCTCATACAACTTTGGATATTCCAAACTTCTGTGATCAGGAACATCCTGCATTCATAGAGGAAGTGAGATGCTGCGTTTACTAAAATAACATTATATAGAAACTACAGCCAAAACTTGTGGCTTGGTGTTCTGAGCAAAATGCTAACATCAGCATGTGAAAACAGTTCCATATTTCATGCTAATCCTGAGTACTGTCACCTCAGTTAAAAGGATGTGGTGTTGAACTTGATTGTCTGGGACCTTTTTGTGTCTGTTCTGGTTTTCTCCCACAATGTGTGCAGTATTTTTAGCCATGGTCCAACAGACTCTGGCCAAAAACGTGTCTTATATACATTTTTTTTAAAATTCACGAGACAGATTTCAAATGCAAAAGAAAATTATTTTCTGATTCATGAAACTTCATGGAGTTTTATAAAAACGAAATGTAAAATAAAATCTTATGAGAGCTCAATACAAAGGAATAAATGTGAAAGACCTGGTCAAATATCCCCATGGCCAGCACAGGGAGGGAGGTGTAGACAATGTTGAAGAGTGTGATGAAGTACTGATCGTATACGGTCTACAAAAAAACACACACAAACAGAGTTATAATCATGACTGTAACCCTTTAGACGTTATGATAAAAGCATAACCTGTACTCTCTGACCTGGGCAGAAAAACCACAGAAGAAGCCAAACCAGAAGTGCACCATGGTGAAGGCAAAGTTCTTGTAGAAGAAGTAGCAGAGGAAACGGCACATACGCAGGTAGGACCAGCGGCCGTGGACCAGCAGGAGGCGCTGTAGAAAGCGGAACTGGGAAAAGGAGTAGTCACTGGCTAGCACAGCCTGGATGCCCTCCTGACCTGAGATACCAACTCCAATATGAGCACCTGGAAGCGTGCAGATGAAATGAAAAGACAAATTCAAGAGATTTTTTTCCCCCCAGTTTTCTATACAGACAGTGCTGGGGAAAAAGGATTTGACCCCTTCCTGATGTCTTAGTTTTTATACATATTTGTCACACTTACACGTTTCAGATGATCAAAGAAATTTTACTTTTACTAGACAACTCTAAATCTTTCATTTTTTTGTGTGTTTTTTGAGCCACTCCGAGGTGGACTTGCTGTGTGTTAATTGTCCTGGTGCATAACCCAAGTGAGCCTGAGCTTCAGGGCACGAACTGATGGCTGGAGGTTCTTCTTCAGTAGAGAGCAGAATTTATGCTTCCATGAATTATAGCAAGTCGTCCTCAAGCAGCAAATCAACCCCAGATCACAGTACAACCACCATGTATGATTATTGGTATGATGTCATTTTCATGAAAAGCTGTGTTAGTTTTATGCCAAAGGCCCTCAAACCTTTAAAAAAGTTCAACTTTTGTCTCATCAGTCCACAGAATATTTTCACAAAAGAGATCATCAAGATGTTTTTGATAATTGATGTTTGTGAAACAAGCCTTTGTGTTCTTTTTGGTCACTAGTGGTTTTTTAACTTTTGAATTCACCCATTGATGCCATTTCTGTTGAATCTCTTTCTTATTGCTGAATCACAAACTCTGATCTTAACTGAAGCAAATGAGGCCTGCAGTCTCATATTGAAATTTCTTTGATCCTCTGAAACACGATGAGTGTGACAAATATGCAAAGAACTAAGAAACCAGAATGGGGCAAACACTTATTTGCCCCAGTGTAGACAATGGTAAAAGTTTCACACTGTTTTTTTCTCAGATGTGTATGATATCAATGAGAGGGGAAAACCAAAATGGTGCACTCAGCTTTGACACCTCACACGCCTACTGTTCAAACCTTCTGTTTATCAAGAGCAGACAGTCAGAAGAAAGACTGAAATAAAACAACTGTTGCATAAAGGACCAGAGCATAATAATAAATAAACAGGATTATTATAAACTGTGAATAATATAAAGCTACTTGCAGAGTCCAAGAGTAAAGAAATAGAGTACAGGGACATATGGACACAACAGGTTACCTTTAGGCCCTGCTGTCTGTATTTTACACAATCTAATAAGTGAAAACTGTGGCAAAAGCTAACTCTAGCTAATAAAACTTTATCATTTTCTAACGGAGAACCTTTCCTCTCGGTTATGAGCTATAGTTAATGCCATGTTGAATAACTTAGCAACGTTAGCATGCTCATTACCTTCCTGTCGAGAAGACTAATGCCACATAACATTATGTGGAGAAAGAAAGCGGTAGCCAGAAAATGTTTTCACAACTTGGGAACCCAAGGTTCCCACAAACTTCCCACAAACTTCCCACTAACTGCTGGTAACTGATTGGGAAACCAGCATTACCATCAGCAAAACCATAATTCTCAGTTTAACTTGAGTGTGTGTTCCATTTTCAATAGCTGGACAAAAAGAGCACAAAAGGGGGAAAAACATTTGATTGTTTCGAGATTTTTAAATCAGAAATTACAGGAAGTGAACCAATCCTTCTCCTCACTGCTGCACTGATTGCATTTCTGTTTTGCACTTGCATGCAGATATGTAGACATGATGTACATCCACAGACAAACACACACAGGCTGATGCACTTACAACACACTGATTACAAGACATGCAGAGAAACAGAGCACGGAGGTATTAATAGTTTTCTCTTTTAGTTTGCCTTTAAGCTTAGAAATAAATATTATGAAGCAATGATTGACAGTATAGTTCAGTCTTAGTACAATTATTTGTACAGTGAACAGTTCAAACACAAACCTCCTTTCTATTAAACACAAATACGTTTTCTTCTAAACATCTTTTCAAAGCTTAACAGGACATATTTGGTGTTTTGGGATTTTAGGAGTGACACTAAAATTAAATGTGACTTCTGTCGATTTGTTTTGTTTGTCGGCGTCACATCCATCTATAAGCAGTGAACAAATAATTTGTAAATAAGGCCTAAAAGAACACTGACAACCAAACCTTTACCTCAGGAGGACTCCTGCAATACAGATTTCCACATGACCTACATCACTACTAGGAACAGCGTGCAGATAAACAACTTCTACAGCCGCACTTCTGCTTAGGATTTCCATTGCTTAAAAGTAGACAAGCCACCCAAATGGCTAAACCCAACTTCTCTCTTCTTTTCTGAAAACAATATTTCAGTTACACTTTTGCACAACTCACTTTTGATCATGCTGATGTCATTAGCACCGTCTCCTATAGCCAGCGTGACGGCCTTCTTGCGCTTCTTGATGAGCTCCACCACCTGAGCTTTTTGCAGTGGCGTGACTCTGCAGCAGATGACCGCTTTGCACGCGCACGCTGTCGACACAAACTCTGCCTCCATGTCTGCTTCGAGAGCGTGGGCCTACCACAAGACAACGGAGAGAGGTTTTAGACGTTCAGGTGGTAAAAGGAGTCCAAGTTGCTGCTTTGAAGAAAAGTACTTAATGAGAAAGAATTGTTTTTATGTAACTAAGCTTAAATTTCCATGACAGATATCATGCAGGAGTGTTATTCATACCAGACTGTGACCGTTGATTACGAGGGCAAACTCTCCTGAGATGTTGTCCATTAAGTTAGAGAGAGGCAGAGGAGGAGGAAGGGGAGAGCCATGCAGCTGCTTCCCCACTCCTCCTCCACTTCCACCTGCCGTATCACCTCCTTCTTGTCCTTCTTTGAATCCATTTCCATTGAAACATGGCTCCCTCCATCCCTGCATTCCCTCCTCTTTAACTCCATCTCTGGTACGTGACAGCTCAATCATCCTTTCCCTCGCTCTTCTAGAGAGGAAGACAAACAAAGCCCACATCAACAGTGTCTATCTGCATCACAGAGACATAATTACATGACAACATGATCATGCACAGCAAAAAAAAAATGAGATCTGAGTGTGGGATAAGGAATATAGACTCAAAAAAGCAAGTACATAGGGGATAGTTGGAAAAGTAACATGGATGTGAAGAAGATTAGTGATAATGGCAGGTTTTATCCTGAGCCTGATATTCCAATATAGGCTCTTTATAACTTGAATAATTGCACTTTCCAAGTAAATTTGAACATTGCACAAAGAACATCAGAGTTCTTCTGTCTTTGAAAGATAATTTTATTCTTTTGCACCATTACACTGGATTTGCTCACTTTCTAAACTGACTTCATAGTTAAGGGGTATGTTGCAATGCTGCTCATATTTAACCTTGTGAGTTCTCAGCCATAATCAATGATGACTGGAACTCTAACCCTTTGCTATCAGTTCATGTCATGATGATCACTGAAGTCTGAGAAAAATCTCTTTCAATTATTCCTTTTTGCTTTTATCTAAAATGTCAGGGTCATGAATCAGTCCTCACAGGGTGAGCTGGATGATTTGACTAGAAATGAGTCAAGAAGCTCTGGTCACTGTCGAGTGATTCTCACAGAGTAGTTGGAACATTTTGCTACCACACCTACCGACTTCAATCATGCATACATTTCTTAGTTTCTGCCCGCCCGTCATCTGGAGTTTGGCATTTATCTCGATCCCACAGTGTACAGTCTAGTACAGTGTGCACATAACCAGACTGACCTGAGTTCTTGCCGTACGCTCTGGACGGTGTGGCCACTGATGATGAAAACCTCGGTCATATCATCTGTCAGCATCTTGCAGGAGTAGCCTATGTTTACAGCCGTTTCTGTGTGAAGGAATGGGAGAGGATCTAACAAATACAAGTGCTGCTTCGGTTAAAAGCTATTTGCTAATGTACTGCTCGTCGTTTCAGCTACTTCTCCCTTTGCAGGCATGCCTCTGGCCTTAAACTATAATAGCTGCTGCAGGCATGTCAGTCAACATGTCCCTTTATTTTTCATTCACTGCACTCATTCCTACAGCCTACGGTCCTTTGGTGATGACAGAATACATGATAAACTTCCAGAAATTAATTTTTCCAGTGCTAGCCCAGTAAATAGGTTCAGATTACAAAAGCAAGAGGGGTGTAGCAGTACTGTATGTTTACATGAATGACAATACACCCACATAGTCAAGGTGCAAGTAGATGCACTGATGCTTAAAGTTTTCAGTTTCAACAACCTCCTCATCACAAGGATGCTGCTCTATAATTAGTTTAAATTTTGCAGATTCTTTTGCTTTTTAAACCCTTGTCTAAATGGTTTAAATGTTTTAAACATGCACACTAAGTTCTGAAAGCTGGTGCAAAACTGTGTGCATCTCACCCTGTTTATCTCCAGTAAGAACCCAGATTTTAATGTTAGCCAGAGAGAGGATAGCGATGGTCTCTGGAACGCCTTCCTGCAGCTTGTCCTCTATAGCAGTGGCACCCAGAAGCTAGAAACACAAGCCGAGAGAGAGAGAAACACAAACAAATAAATTCCATATTTAAGGAAATTTAAGACAGGCTTAAATGCAACTTTGTGTTAACACTATGAGTAGAAAATCCAAACTCAAAAGCATACGTGTGCTCCAAATATAGAAAGTAAAAGAAAGGAATTTCCCTCGAACTGCTTAAGTTTCAGTGATCCCAACAAGTTCCCCTTGCTCATTGCAACATTTTTACTTTATTTGAACTTTTTACATGAAGGGCAAACGGGCCTACATACACACACACACACACACACACACACACACACACACACACACACACACACACACACACACACACACACACGCACACGCACACACACGCAATAAATAAGACACATTATCTTGATACAGATTCATACATTATCTGAAAATAAACTCACTGACCATCATATTTTGTTCTATTTCCTCATAAGCTGCTGCCAGTCTATCCTCCCTGCAGTCTGTGGCCTTATCAGCAAAGCGGTGGCTCTCTGACCAGGCCTCCCATTCATCCTCTGACAGGTCCCTGTAGGCCAGAGCCAGGGTCCGCAACCCATCTGCTGCATACTCCTAGCACCAAAAATATACACATAAACATGTAGAAAAACAAAAATATACAGCAGGGACATTAAGAATCACATGACTAAGCATTAAGTAGTGTTGTTTGATGATTTTTAACTTATACTTAATCTAAGAAATGTGACATGCCATGATGAGGTTGACTGTCTCATTAGGAGAAGGTAAATAAAAATGAAGTGCTGTTAAAAGTTGTTTTAAAGTGTGGAGACTCTAGATGGCAGTGCAGCTCAAGCCATCCGTCCAAGAGCTGACTTACATTGAGGTGGTCTGAAGTAATACTCATTACTTCCTGGTTACAAGGGTGGAGTCTTTCCAACAGAACAGTGTCAGCTCCTTTACAGTAGAGACGAATCCTGCCCTCTGGGTTACGTACTGAAAATAAAAAAGAGAGAAATGAAGAAAAAAGAAATCTCAGCAATTCAGACAATTTTTCCATCACCTTTACAATAACGGAAGAACTCTTCAACAAAGGCCACCGGTAGTCTTTATAATTATGGGTGTATGTGTGTGTCCTCAGAGCCTGGCAGCAGAGGTAAAAGTAATTTATGACCAGAGGTCAAATTTACAGCATATTCATCCATCTATCCATTCATAGCATATTTCAGCTATAAGGGGTCTAGAGGTGAGATACACCCTATACAGGTCACCAGGTTATTGCAGGGCTGCCACAGAGAGAAGGACAATCATACACGTTCACGGGCAGTCCAGAATCACCAGTTAACCTAACATGCACGTCTTTGGACTGTGGGAGGAAGCCAGAGTAACCCACTTCACACAGAAAGACCAAAAAAAACCCCCCAAAAACAAAGGTTAAAACCCAGAACTTTTATGCAACAATGTGGCAACAAAGATAAAGATTGCACCACAATGCCATCCTGTACAGCCATACCAGTTTCTGCTATGGCAAGCTGTTAAGTGATTGTCTTGTGACATTGCACAGATACACGTGGCCCTGAAAGGTCGAATGCACTGCAACTTACGAAAACACAAATAGAAAAATGCTGCAAAAGCGCACAATGCACAATGAAAGTTAAAAAACCCAAATCTCACAAAACAAGACAATAATGTGACGTAAGTGACAGAAACCAAAATATGTGGAGGATTGCACTGAGACACGCTTGAAAGAAGCCAATGATTTATAAGTGTTGTTTTTGCATATTTGTTTCCTTTTCCATTGTGTGCTTTTGTAGAATTTTTCTATTTACTGGTGTTTTCTTATGTTGCTGTGCATTTGACCTCTCGGGGCCACCATACGCAGGTTTTTTGTAGTTAAATCAGAAGAAAAAGCACGGATTGCTGCATACCTATAACAGACATTCGCTTGCGTATGTTGTTGAAGTCCAGTATGGCGAGCAGCGAGTAGGTGACGGTGCGTCCCATTTCTGTGGTGGTTATCGTCCCAGGGGTTCGGGAGCGAAACACAAAGCCAAAGTTTCGAGCCGCCGTCACTAAAGCGCCCTCGTCTGGAGACTGAGCCTTATAAACCAGCTCTCCTGTGCAGGCAGGTAAAACAGTCGTTAAATATTATACGATAACGAATGAGCAGATGTTGAGTTTTGATGTCATTATTTGCTGTTTTGCAGCTTCTCTCTTTTTTTAAGCTCACCCTCACTTTTCTCCTCACTCATAACGGTGTGACAGAGGGAGAGCAAGCGGAAAAACTCATGAGTGCACGAGTCTCCCACTTTCACTGATTCCAGCAGCTTGTCATCATAGAAGCAGAAGTCTGGGTCCGCCAGCGGGTTGAAGGGACTGAAGTCCAGCCTCTGAAGACAAATGAGTGATAAATAAAATCACAGGTGATAACAGACATGCATGTGATCTATGATTGATCAAAAAATACTCATACGCACCTTTGGCTGAGTTTCCAGTGGGTCTGTTAGATCACCTGACAAACACATCGGCACCACATGTATGAGCTCTGATATACACGTACATACGGTCTCTGCTACATGCACATGTATTGTGTGTGTCCTTACCGTAACTCTGTCCATTGATGGAGCACTTATTGAACGTCATGATGTTCTGAGTGAGCGTTCCAGTCTTGTCACTGAAGATGTATTCAACCTAGGATCATTTTAGGAGTATATAACTACTCAAAGCAAAGCACGATGGATGGATTTGCAGAGTACAGAGTGAGTCTGGACACTTACTTGTCCCAGTTCCTCGTTCAGAGTGGTGGTCCTGGCCTCAGCTGCTGTGTTACATTGTGAGCAGAACATCTGTTGGTCCCAGTTAATGAAGTAGCTGTGACCGAGCCTGATCACCTCCACACTGAAGCAGGTGAGGAAGGGGAGAGGTTACAAACTCCGAGCCGTTCACAGTTTAAAATAAATGTAACTAAGTAAGTAACAGAACAAGTGAGCACAGAACAATACAAAGATTTTCTGGCCAAATACATTTGGCATGCAGTCAGTGCAGTTCACTGACTTACTGATTACCAAGGACCAGATCTCTTTGCATACACAGTAAGATTGTGTGCATGTAAAGACAGAAAAGCATGTAGCGATTTTTTAAAATCACGTTTATACAGCTGTGTGCATGTTCCTCTTTTCTAAATCTCAGTCATTATTAAATATACGTTTCGCATGTGCACAACTCTCATTTCCACTTCTCTGACTGGATATAGACACCAATACTTTCAGTACTTGCACTCCTATTTGCACCTGAAGCTGTCTGGAAAACAAAAGACCACAACTGGCTTGACCAGAGGAATGAAGAAAACAAGAAAAAAGAAATGTGGGTTTTGTTTGCCTCACTTCTGGAGACACAAACAGAAGAAAAACTCTTGTAAATGAAAAATAATTGGGGCCATTGTACCACTAGGCACCAGCTTTTTACAGCACTAATATTACCAATGAATGACTGTGATAAGAGGACTGATAAAACCAAGTACACGATAAATTTTCAATGATGTTTGCAAATGGCAAACACTATCTCCAACTGCTGCTTTATATTAATCACTGTCTAACTAATCTTTATCTCTACTTCCGAGTATTGTGGTTGACTTTCTATGTAAAGTTGGGAACACGCATGGTCACAAGTCCAGTATTATGCAAATTGTTGTGCAACCCATCATTTCTTGATATTTTTGAAGTACAGCAATCTATTGACACACAGATTGCAAGATATAAGGAAGAAGTAAAGTTTATAAATGTTTATATGTGTGTGTGTGTGTTTAAATCCAGGTATGCTTTAACTGCTTTGGCAGTGTGTTTGGGATCAAGACAGAGCCTCGACTATGTTTTACAGATGGCTGTAGACGCTGTTGTATCTCTCTCTTTACCTCCTGTGAACATCTTGATTTCAACGGTCACTAAACACAAATGTGAAAATTTCATATTTGGATTCATCACTCCATCAGACTTGTTGCCAGTTCTTAAAAATGGCTTCTTAACAGCTGCACTACTATTGAGGCCATTTCTGATGAAGCTTCAGAGAACAGCAGACGCTTCTTTTAGGTCCTGCCTCAGGTCTTTGCTTTGTCTTTTCCAATTCCATAAGGACTTTCAGATGCTATTTATCTGTTGTAGATAATTCATTTTAGTTGTTGAGGTGTTAGGTTTTGAGTTAGTCTTCATTTTTATGTTTTAATGATTAACAAACACACAAAAACAAGCACTCCTACGAACACTGTCAGGTACACGGACTGGACTGAAAATGAGTGAAAAAGAAGCTAATGTCCAAAGAAACACTATAAATGATTTTCAGAAAGTCTGGAGCACTTTTGCTCAAGACAATTAAAAAAAGTATGAAGTAAGCCTGAAGTAAGCAAAATATGAGGAAATGAGGGTTGGCTTAAGACTTTTGCACAGTATTCTATCCATGAGGTCCATACATTCTTTCTTTATAAACACCAGTTTATATGTGGGAAGGGCAAACACAGGGTTTTTGTCTGTAAGCATCATTTATATATTCTTATAGAACTATTGTTTTCTTCCTACCTGACATATAGAGAGATAGGCACGACGGTATTAAGAATGATGACGTAGGACCAAAAGGAGAGGAAGGCCGAGAACAGGAAGTTATTCACAGGAGTGTCCCAAGCCAGGTAGCTCTGGAACAAGGACCCCACCTCTTTCTCCCACCCTGCATTACCCACAGCCAGGATCATACCCATGCACACCAGGAAGCCAAATATCTGACAGAAAATGGACACAGACGAAAAAGTAGAGAGTAAATAAATGAATTTTATAGTTAGATCTGTAGTCATTTAAGCCTAAGTTAGAACAGAATACATCACTAGTGTAGATATATGAAACTAAATTCAAGCCAGTGAGATCATGTCCTGAAATAGTTATGAGCTATGAAAATGAGAAGTGTGGGATGTCCTACCCAGAGGACCAGTGTGTTCATCAATCGATCGATACTCGTACGCTTAAACTTGGTGCGACCGCTGTTCTGCATTAGCTTGGTGTCTGGGCCTGGCAAACAGAAACAGGATTAGACTTGCAACATACAGCAAATGCATTATTTTTTTGTGCAAACATGCACACACCTACCTGCAAAGATGACCAGGCCATAGCAAGCCTCTGTGTTGCGGAGCACGCATCCTCGGAGGAGCATGTTCTGATTGGTCAGGCTGTATTTCTTCTCTCTCCAGTACAGAGTCCCGGAAAAACGATCCAGCTTGTTGTTGGGAGGCTCACACACCACCTCGCCTTCACACAAAGAAGAGTGTGGACAAGCAAACACACAAATGTAAATTAGATGCTCATTCATAGTCATCTGAATCCAGTCACTGCTATGTTTTTAGAATTGAATTAATCACCCGGATGACATCACGCTGTTGTCGTGCACCTGAACACGTGCACAGAGGGAGGATCACACACCTTTTGTAAGCTGATGTGAGGCAAAACGTGAGCAGATTTGCTGCAGTAATGCATTTTCCCGAGCAGGTGAGGAGTGTGTGGGTGTGATGTGCTGACAAAGTGATGCGGTGGCTGTGTGATAGGCTGCCATTCACTGATGGTGGAGCGGTACAGAAAGTGTGTGTCTCTGTTTGTGTGTATGTGTGAATTTTAGTGTGCATTTGTTATCAGAAATGTGCATTAGCATGATTCTCCTCCTAACTCACCGTCAAATGAAGCCAAGTTGTTCGGGTCTCCAAGTTCAGATGTCACTGACACAGACTGACGCACCTTCATATTGGTCTCTCTGCAAGATAAAACCACACACAGCAGTTTAGATGTAGTGTTGCGTTCCTTCTGCAGATTTTAGGTTTTTTTTGGTCACGCGAACAGATGTTGAGGTGCAGCGTGTTTTCTGACCCGTCTAGCTCGGCTGTCTCGATGTAACAGAGACCATGAGGTTCAGTGCTAGACAACAGGAGCAGGTCAGCCTGAAAATGGATACAACAGCTGAGATTAGCATCAGCACGGTCAACATGGACTGAACTAGAAAAGCGCTGATGACACAGCAACGACTGTTTGCATCTATTACAGCTACAAGAAAAGGCAGAATAATTGCAACTGAAAGCATGTTAGTGATTAAATGTAGCACTTCTAATGAGGCACATAATGCATTACAATCCATTTAGCATCAGAGCTTGTGGTCTACTGAAAGCTATTATGAACAAACAGAGGTCTAAAAACACGAGAAGATGCTGGTGCTGAACACTAAGCTGGTGTAATGGTAGATAAATGGGCCTTTTCGGACTACTGATCACTATGTTTTCTTTTGTTTCTGTGCTGGGTGCACACTTACTGCCACAAACTGGTTGTTTTCCAGTTTAATAATATCACCCACTCGAACATTCATCCACTTTTCATTTTGAAGCCTGGAAGAGCAAAACGAAGAGAAACAGTAAAAAAAAAAAAAAGTAACGGATGCTGCTCTATTTTAAGAAACCTCTTAAATCAAGAGATGGGTAAAATCTGAACAGGTAAGTTGTCAGATGTAATGACTCACGAGCCACGGATGAGGACCTGAGACTGACGATTGTTCACTTGGTTGTCGCTCTTGTGACGAAACTAGAGATGACAAAAGGTAACGTGTAGTAGAAATACAGACTCGTATCTGTGCCTGTGGTGCATGAAAACATACTCACGTAGTCATCCGTGGCATCCTTTACTGCAGTGATGCTCAGCACCAGAGCTAAAGGCACGATGGTGGTGAACCAGGAGAGGGAGGAGATCTGAGGTATCAACTAAACACAGGGAGACAAAGCTTATTATGAAAATTACTTTTAAAATGGAACACAAAGGCAGTGTAAGATACAGAGATAGCTACGTCTAACCCCAGCCACATCAAAGACAGCTTGTTATGATGGTGAGTGTACCTGATGGTACAAAATCATGGTGAGACAGTACCAAGGAGGCAAAAACAACAAAGCTACAGTACACTGGTTTGTTTGGGTAGTTTTAAAATAAGCATTTGTTCAATAATAGACCCCTAACTTCACCAGAGTGTTAGGAACCAAACCTTGCTTTTAGTTGAACTATAACATAATATAACATTTTGGGGCTTTGAAATGAGTTTAAAGGAGCTGGGGGGGTATGATTTCATTTTATCTAGCAAGGTTTGAGATTGCAACTAACTCAATATCTCTAGCCTAATGAACAGGAGAACTTACAGTGGCTTCTAAAAATGCAAAAACATAAAAGAAATAACAGCAAGAGCGCTCTGTTAGCCTGGACTTAAAATCAGCATCCTCACTGCCCCACAGTCACGTGCTAATGATGTGCAGGTTTCCCTGCATATCATTTGATTACACACTCATTTACTATTATTTAAAATATTGATAATTGATAACATGCCATCACTACAATCATACAGTACAGTACCAAAGTACTGCACGTAATGAAATTTTGCTGCTGGTGTGCAGAAAAAGTTCCAAGGATCGGCCTCTGGCACGTGTGTTTTTCTGGCTTTATTATGACAGGAAAGCTAGAGGAGAGAACAGGGGGAAGAGGCGCAGCAAGTGGCCTTGGGCCTCTGGTCTGGCCTGACAGCATATAGTTTGCCTCATTCACACAATGAGCTAACTGTGTGTATGAATTTTCATGTTACTCCATCCACTAGACATTATGACATAATCAAGAGGCATTTGTTGCCAGTGAAATGTGTTTGAAATGATTTGTTATGAAATAACTGATCTCATATTCTGCATTGATGTTTTTTTTTCATCATATTCTCAAGTGCAGGAAACTGTGAGGCTCACTACTTCCCTGAAAGTCTTTTATTAATAGCTTATTTTCCATTTCTACAACAGATTAGATCAGCCATTTGGAATTTGAATGTACCAATATTCATCTAATTTTGTACCACCAAACTTTAACTAACAGTTACTGATCACGGTCCTTTAAGGGCGTTAACTAGAAAATCATGTGCTCCTTATGCCTCCTGTCTGTCTTTGATTTCTCACCTGTAGTATGAGCAGGAAAAGAAAGTAGGTGTTGGCTACTTCCTGGAACTGCTCAAACAGATTGACGGGCAGAAACGTGATGATGTTGTACTTGGATGTCATGATGCAGTTACTCTGGAGGATTAGGAGGGAAGAAAATACCTCTCAGTTAAATTGCTTTACGAGTATAAATATTTTAAATATGTACAATAGAAAACAGCAAACTCTCTTACGGCATACTGAAACTTTTCGTTGTACTCTCTGTCATTGGCTCTGACCCTTCTCTCCTCCTCTGCGGAAACACAGCACACAAGATGAGTCATTAAGGCATCAAAAAAAACACATGCAGTAAGTCTGCATAAGGACGAATTTTTAGCATGTTTGGCAAACTGCAGAGTTTAAAAATGTCGGCACTATTCACAGCTTCCTAAAACCTGGAAACAAAAGAGAGGGAATCAAGCAGTGAAATCAAGACGTTTATTGTCATATACACCCCAAAACACAGTGGTTACACTGAGCAATGATTGTTTTACTTTGTGAGTTGCCCTCACAGTAAAATAAATATCTACACTAAAAGAAAAGAAAAGAGTAATAAGCATAGAAAAACAAATAAGATAAATGAAGTAGTATGTACAGAAGGCTCGATTGTGGTTAGAATATAAAGTACAAGATACTTATGGATGCTATCTTACTTACTAATGGTAATGGACATTCAGAATGTATGAGTGTTATTATATAAAACTGTATTATATTGTGTGCAATTGCAGTTGTACAGGTCAGTATGGAAGAAAACAGCCGGCAGTGTTGAAGCATGTATTCATACATCACTGACTGTGCTGTGCATTGGTTGAGTGTAATAGATACAGAGTGTCAGGCAGGAGCCATGCAAAACCAATAAGCAGGCCAATCATCGCTGATGTTTCGTTAGCTGCTACTACTCTTTGTTATTAACCAGATGTGCAGTCGTGGCCAGATACACGCAACCAAACATGAGTGTGCGTGCAAAAGTTTAGGCACCGATATGGGCAGATCATAGTATAGTCTCCAAGTTTCAGAGAGTAAAATTAAGACCGTTTCTTTTTCCTGTGCTCAATCTCTTGTGCACCCCTCCTCCTGACCTTGCACTTTATCCTATTGCTGTTTTTAGGTTTCTGTTATGCTGATGCAAAGTAGTTTGGGAGTTCCCCTCCTCATCTTCCTCCAACACCAGTCGCTTCTCTTCTAATATTAATGAAATGGCTTTTAAAATGAAATGACTGGTCATTTTGAACAGGGCTGCACACAGACACACACCAAAGTAATAATATCCAAGACCAAGCGCATGTTTTGTGCACGAAAGCACAGTCCTTAGCATACTTTTGACAGATTTGTGAAAGGCAGTGAGGTGCCACAGGAAGGGACATCACACAACAGAAACCGATAGGCTATAATCAAATGCCGGCACATAAACAAAGACGCTGTGGTTTCCTGTGTTTCTGCAGCACAGTGAAGCTTTCACACTGCTCATAACCTACATCTTTGTCCCTGCTGCATTCAGCTTCACCAAAAGAGACAGAGGCCACTTAAAGTGATCCCATTAGAGCTGCACTTTACCGTCAGATTATAAGACAGATCTGATGTGACAGATTAGCTCTGGTCGGCTTTAGACCAGCTGCGCCTTTGTCAGGGTGGTTTTAGTCAATTTAGAAAAACACGTTACGTCCACTTATTGCTGATGGTGTTGAGTGAGACTGACAATGAGAGGGACACTAGCAGAAATAATTACATCATTGTTTGTTATGTTGATAAAATATTGGCATATTTAAATGTATTTTGCTCCGGTTTATTAAAAAGAGGTCAGTTCACAACTACGGTCACCTCATGGTGCTTTACACTGTAAAGCAAAGACCATACAACATTATAGAAATAACCCCAACAATGCAATAATTTCCGGTAAAGTGCTTGTTAGGCTGGCAACTCCCTGTTACCACATAGAGACCTCAAGCAGAACCACGCTCAGTGAAGAGTAACTATCTGCCAGGACCGGAAAAAGAAGGCCGAGAAAACAAAAGCATGGTCAAAATTTGTTGCACAGTGCCCTGAAAAAGTATTTGCCCCTTCCCGATTTCTTTTTTAATATATTTGTCTATCTAACATTCAACAATTTGGGGGTTCAGTATCTCACCCAAGGACACTCTGACATGCAGACGGAAAAAGTGCAGGATTGAACCACTGCCCTTCTGATTAATAGACAACCTGCACTACCTCCTCAGCCAAAGCCACAAATCCAGATTGAGATATTTTTGCGTGACTTGTAAAAGATTGCCCATGCTGGAAAACCATCCAGTGCGACTAAATTAAAACAATTCTACGAAGAAGAGTGGGCCAAAATTCCTCCACAGTGATGTTAACGCAAGTAAATACAAAACTGTAGTCTTTAACTTTGTTGATTATTAAAATTTGTTTGTATGATCCAAAGCACGTAAGTGTGACAAAGCCCCCAGGAAGAGGCAAATTGTTTTTCATTGTTTCCAAAAGCAAGTGAGTTACTTTTGTTTTTAATATTCCTATCTGTCACCGCAGCTGTTGTTGAGTAGCACGATTTATTAGAAAAAAATTCTAAATAGTTACATAAGAAAAATTGTTTTAGGCATCAACTTCCCTTTCTTGGAGTTTCTATCTGACAGATGTGAGATTTCTGGGTGCATGCAAAAAGCTGTGAATGTGATTGTGCACAATCCACATACTTTTCCAATCCCTCTGGCATTTCTCCTCCTAAGATGAAGGTCATCGTGCTGTTTTCTGAGACAAATGTCCACCAGAGAGATCTGTCTGACATGCAGTGCCAAGCCTGCTGGGAAAAGCCAAGATCCTTGTGCCAGCTAAGCACCAATGTGAAGTCAGGACCAGCCTGTGTCTGTCCCAGCCACTGCTGTGCAAGCTGAACACCTCAGCCTAAATGCATGAGCATCTTTAACAAACTGCTCAGTAAGTGTTTAATGTCTCTGACAACTTCAAGGGCATTAGAAGCCCTGACGCAAGCTGCATACCATACAGTAAACCTGCGTGAATCTATAAAGCTCCATTACGGAGAAACTTTCAGTGGCAGCCTTACTCCCAGCATAAGGTTTCCATAAAGGGCTGAGACACAAACGAGTTAATATATATTGATTTAAACTAAAATAACTAATGTCACATAGAAAGAGTAACTGTAACCTAATACAAAAGCACTAATTTTGTTTCATCTACCTTCCTGTCTCTTTAACACTGTCACTGCTCATGGCTGGACATGTGAGGACACAATCTCCTTACGTCTCCACAAGCGACACACTCGCACAACAGATTTAGTGCAGATTGAATTCGGAACAATAACGACTACAGTCATTCAATGTGAATTGCAGTACGGGAAGCACTAATGTCCCTGCCACGACTAAAACTAAGTCAGGGTCAGATCAGACTGCGGAGAAGTGAGCATCACTCACAGTGGCTGATCTAATTAGGTGAAAAGGGGATAGCGGAGTCGTGTGCAGCCCAGCACGCGCATACGGTGATCTAATTTGCTGGAAAACAATGCTAGTGACACAATCAGAGAATGATGGAGTGGAGGTCAAATGAAGGTGCACATCCAGGGTGATTTGAGATAGTTAACCTAAGGAATAAGAATACAGATGGAGCAGTGCAGAGGAGGGCTGGCGCCTGAAAGATTGATCAGGGACTCACGCAGCAGAGACACGAACATCAGCCACATATTTAGACCGGATCCAAGCAAAACTCTGGTGTTTGGCATGATTCACTGTCAGCACGAAACACCGGAAAACAGCTGAGATTAAGCAACTAGTTTAAGGCTGTTGGGGTCAACTCCAAAAGATACAGACTGAAGTGTGAAATCAGAAGAACAACAGATATCTCTCTGTTATTAAATCTTAGGAGAATGCTGATGTGTAAAAACCTGAACAGTCACTGATGACACAAAGTGCTACAGTGCAAAAAACCCCAAACAAACCAACTAGGTCTGTGATGCAGAGATGTAATATGACACATATGCAAAAGAGAGTGAGAGACAGATGAAGCAGCAGGAATGAGACTTGGACTCAGATGGGATGAAGATGAGAGATGATATTTATTAGGAAACAAACAAATAAATAGTTTGCACGATGAACAGCCTCCTGACGGTGAAGACAGTAAAGACTTCTTCCCAACTTCAGCCTTAATTTTCCCCGCACAGACTCGTACCTGTCCGCCTCTTTTTCGATTTTCTTCCATCCAGTCCTCTCTTTTTCTTTCCTTGCAGGGGGAAAAGAACGACTGGAAACCATTTCTCCGGGATGTCTTTGAGCACTGTCATCTTAAATTTCTTTAAGTCACAGTGTGATTTTTTCCCCCTTATATCGCTGGCTATGCGCTGTTTCAGTAACAAGTCACAGCCACATCTGACCGTCACGTCTCCGCAAGGACGCGCGCACGAAGCTCCGGCCCCAGCTCAGTCAAGTTAGATTAGAGACTCAGTCCCAGTCCCAGCCTCTGCTGCTTATTGCTCCATCCCCTCCCCCAAAATATACACACGTGCAAGCGATGTCCACCCCTTGGTGATTCGTCTTCCTCCTTCCGCGGGATCAGTGATGTCATCTTTTTTTCTAATTAGGAAAATAAAGCGCAGGGCTCGGACCTGTATTTTCTGTGAACATCGTGCTTTATGTGAAGTTTGAAGGTGCAGCGTCATCAAGCCACACGGGCTGCATCCTCACTGTCAGCCTCATTCGAAACATAAACACTGATGCTCGTGTAGGCATTACGCAATCTCAAAGGCGAGAGGCGTTACCATGGAAGCCGCATCACCACGGGTCCTACAGCCGAAACTGGTCGCCATTTTGGATCCAAAGTCGTTTTTTCGTGTGTGGAGTCCAATTGTCGTTTGGAGCCAAAATGTCCGGTGCAGGAGTTCAGTGTCCTGCGTGATCCTAACGTTAGAAGGTGTGCCGCAGTGGGAAGGGCCAGACAGGTGCCCGGGCACGTGCTGAGCGGCGATCCTCGTGTTGAGGCTGAGGCTCTTCCTGATCTATATGTGAAGCATGAGCCTAAGAAACCAAAACAAAGCACTGCGGGGGGCGAACAGGCAACTTCCTCTACAAACAGCAGGTTGTTTTGGCACATGAAGAGTTAGTTTACACCTATCAGAACTGATTTGACGGGGCAGGAATTATGGATGGGGACTGATGACGGCAAGGTACAACAATGACATTATGGCAGTCTCTTTAATGACCTGCAATGCATCACTGATGAAACCACTTCACTTTGATCAGCATCTGCAGGCGTCTTGTATTCAGAGATCACGAGCTCTGATTTGACTTTTTCTTTTCAGAGATGAGCGCACACAGATCGTGTGAAGGCTTAGGGAAAGATAGATAAAAGCACGGCTAATACTTCTGTATGACTCTCAGTGTGATTGGGGGAATGAGACTGCAGTAGAAAGTGATTTGAGAGCTCAAATTGAATAGAAAGGCAGTATATAAATACCATAGTCCACTTACCACCTAATCAATGATGGCAATTCATTAATTAATTTATTCATTCAACATTAGTCAGGTTTTTACCGTGCGTAAACCTCGTGTTTCACCTGTACCTAATCTCTATTCTTTTCTTGTATTCTAATAATTAGCATTTTCTGCTTACACCAATGCCTCTTCTCCAAACGAGCATCAACTGCAGTCAAAACACCTGCTTTACGAAACCGTCAGACTGTGAGAACAGAAAACTTTTCTCATTTCTCACTTTCTATAATCTGTCCCTCCTAGTCTCCCCTTTCCTCTGTCATCTTGCTTCTGGCCCTGAAATCCATGTCAGTGCGCCTCCCTGAAGGACGTCTCAGCTCCTAAAATGCATCTGGAGGACTGAGGAGAGAGGAGGCTTGCCAGGAAAGATGTATCCTTTGCAGGAGCATGTTTAATTTAACACTTTATAAAAGCGGTGTCACACAGCTGGAATATATGCAACAAACTCTACAGTCCTTTCAGTCCATACGCCGTTCAGTTATTTAACTGTGTGATCAAACTTTCAGCCCTTCACAGTTTGTGTGGGTTTGATTAAAAATCTTTTCACATTGGGTTATGGCTCCAGAATGTCTCATTTTGTTAAAGTGCTCTCTCTCCCTCGCCTCCTCTGTTCATCTTTCTGATGGGAAGGACCAAGATGAGAGGAAATGAGAATGCAGGAAATGAGAAATGAGAAAGGGGACAGTATGACTTGTTTGGAGATCCTTTGTTAGTGTTCACTAGCTTGAACTAGTACTCTGGTTCTGTGCGGACTTAGCACATACCTGAGACACTTGGCCTTTTCCCAGTTACTTTTTCGAGGTCTGAAAAGTGACTTCTCATGGCTAAAATGCCTCTCGGTGCTTGGAGCCTGAGTCAGGCATTACCATACATCTACATCAATGCCACACACACAAAAGTCAGGTTTAAGAATGTTATTCCCAAGTGTTTGTTTTTTTTAACATCTATCCAGTTCAGGGTCGCAGAGAGGCTGGGAGCCTATCCCAGCTGATGCAGGGCAAGGTATACCCTGGACAGGTTGCCAGTCTATTGCAGGGCTAACAACCATTCACACCTACGGCCATATTTATAACCCCAGAGTAACCAAACAAGAACATTACTACTATATAGATAGATTCTTTATTGTCATTGTGCAGCTTGTACAATGAAAGTCTTTTCGATGGCAGTCTTTCTCACAGCAGCGTATAGAACAAATAAAATTACTAGACAACAAGACAATAAATACCAGGAGAGAGTCTGCACTGGTACAGCGATAACATGCGAAGTCCACACACAAAGCAACCAATGTGCTGCCCCACCGGGTTTAAGAGCAATCAGTAAGCTATAAATAACTTATATCGTTAATTTAGTAATAATTTGGAAACCTCCTTCGTTTTATTAACCACAGAAGCATTCAATGATACTGTCAAACTATGTAAAACAAGTTGTGGCAGATGGATCCCCCAATCTGAGCCTGGTTCTGCTGCAGGTTTCTTCCTGTTTAAAGGGAGTTTTTCCTTCCCACTCTCTCCAAGTACTTGCTCAGAAGGGGTTGTCTGACTGTTGGGATTTCTCTCTATTATTTTAGGGTCTTTACCTTACAATATAAAGTCATTTGAGTCAACTGTTATTGTGATTTGGTGAAATATAAACAAAATTGAATTGAACTGAAGGCTAAAGCTGTGTTCGGCCAGTGTTTGTGAAAACTTCTATCTTTCAGTCATTTCCATCTGGTTGTTTTAGAGCCCCCACCCTCCCCTCCAGAGAACTGGTGTCATAATACATTGTCTGTCTGGGAATCTGCAGATGAGCTTCAGTAATAAGTGCTGTTTAATACATTATGATAGTCTGAAATGTATTGAATGTTTGTTTTCCAGCATATTGTTTCTGGCTGTAGATAAATATGTGAATGCACTCTTGCTATCGTGCAGCATGCATCACACCTTCCATGTCTACGTTGTCATTTGGTTCACTGCATTTCTCATTGTCAAGCCACACTGGATGAAACTAGTTTAACTGCAGATGTGATTAATGTACTGACCTGGGGGAGGCCTCTTTCTGAACATCTCCACTCTGCTGGCGTCCTTCTGCTCTGGCCCATGGGACTGTCTGCCAAGGGAAAGAAGGGAGGTGGGTGAGACTGAGGAGGATACAGGGGAGACTATACAGAGCTGACCGTCTGCAGAGCATGAGCAGGAAAAAAAAGTGAAATGAGAGCCATAAAAATGTGATTGTGCGTGGAAGGGAAATAGCTTTTTCAGTTTCAAGCCAAACCACGGCCAGGTGATGCAACCTACTTACTGTAATGTTTCTTTTTTTTTCTTTTCACAGCTTTGCCCTCCCATTTAGACAGTGAAAATCAGTCGAGCATTAAAACCACTGCACAACACGACACACACACACACACACACACACACACACACACACACACACACACACACACACACACACACACACACACACACACACACACACACACACACACACACCAGGCTCTCTCTGGTCTCTTTTGAGCCGTAACGAGGATATGACATTCAACAGAGAGCTGCATCTGTCTCTGTAGCACACTGTCTCTGGTGGCTGGGGCCAGATCCACTGTCAGCCTCTCCCTATAGTGGATCAAAGAGAGTAATGGAGCAGCATTTTTTGCATGCATAGCACAGTTAAGCATCTTCTCTTCTCTCCTGTCATCATTTATGCTGACCTATTAATATCACACAGCTCACTGCTTTTATTCACTCTTTTGCCACAGCTAAGTACATAGGCTAAAAGGCATGACAGGTGAGGCATTATAATCTTTGCCTTGCCTTTGTTGTGGATACTACAAGATACACACAATATGACAGTCAGGGGTAGCTGACTGGGAGCCAGCATCTAATCAATACTCCTGAGAAAGAGCTGCTTTGTTTTTCTCCATGTGAGCTGAGCTGATCAGTTTTCAGCTAGAGTTCCCAACATTATCTCTCAGCCTGACGTACAGTCCCCTTTTTCCATGTCCTCTGCTCACTGCTCTCCACCCTATATATACCACCCATTTATAATTCTAACAGGTACTAATGAGTGAGAGTGTTTGCCATGTTCTTGCACATCTCTCCACACACATGCACACACACACACTCTCCATCTGTGAGTGGCATCTTCTATAACCCACAGGACCCAAGAAATGCCATTATGAAATAACGCTGGCAGCCAGGGGAGTGAGGGCACAGTAAATATCCAAACACCTTTCTTGGCCTCTGAGCAGAATTCCTTTCTTTGCTCCTGCTGGATTTAGGCTGATGTATTAGAAGATTTGAAGCTCGGAAATTCATTATTACGCTATTTTACAGTGTTGTTAATCACCTAAAAAGCTAAAACTTGAGATACAGCAGGATAATAACTCAGCCTGCTGGGATGTAATTAGGGAAATGGTCAGAAGGGACCTGCTAGGTTCAATTTGATCCATGCTATAGAACAGATTTTACAGTTCTTTTCAATAATGTATTACAATCACTTATTTTTCTATAGCTGCATGCAAGCCTGCTGAAATAAATCTCAAGATCACCACTTTCACGTCACAACTTTCGTAAGGAAGCCCAGAACATGAAACCGAAACAACAAAAGATTAAAAGATAACTAACAAAGTTAGGTTATTATGCAATGAGCCTGCTAACAGACCAGGCTATATATTTCCTGAGGCAAAATTAAATGACTTGGTTTTTCCTCGTGTCTTGTAGGCGGTGCATCGCTTTGAAATGATCTGCTCCCAGTATGTGCTATAGTCCCCGTGCCTCCTCTACACATGGTCACATCAAAGCATTCTGCAGGCAAAGCACTGGCACCGCTATAGCACACCTTACGTACATGAAATCTGCATTATGTTCTATCACAGTAATGTTACAAACACCACAAAGCTGCCTTTTATTAACAATGTCATCAGGAAGCCAACAAAGTGGAACACTTTCAGAGTTAAACCAGCTTACACTTGATGTTCTGATAACAGGCTGTGCAGGCTGTAACCTTCTTTTACACAATGCCTGTCTGATTCAACACCATTACAAGACTAATCTGTTTGATACCATAATAAATACTAACTTGCTAATAACATGTTGCGCTGTCTGCTGACAATGCAACCTGTTCAAAGAAAAAGCAACAACACTGCTGTATGCCACTGAGGCAACTTCCAGAAGGAATAAAAAGCACAGCATTGGTTTAATATTCTCCACTGTATGCTTACGCACTCAGGACATTATCTGTGTGCTTTAGGATATTTGCTCCTCTCCACAAGTATGTAAATAAACACTGATGTAGCTTTAAGTATAGCTGCACAGCATCCCATTAAAAATAATGCTATCATAGGTAAAAGCCATCAGGCTCTGCCTTGGATGTAGTCATTTATTAAGTAAGCTTAGTGTACCACAAAGCTCACGGCCCTGGTTTAAGTAACCTTAAGAGCGAATGCTTTCAGTCTAGTGATGCTCGCCACAGTGGCGGGACTGAGTTTCACTTTGAGTTTGGAAATGTTATTATGACTAATACCGACATACAGGAACTCTACTGCAGAGGTGTGAGGGTGAAACTAGCCGTACCTACTGTACAGGATGAGCCTGGTCACACTGGAGCAGCAATGAGAGCTGAACGCTTCACAAGCAAAGCGAGACTCGCGTCAATATTTGCAGAGGATAAAGAGACTGCATAGCAAATCCTCATGACCATGTTAGAAGAAGAAGAAGAAGATGATGATGATGATAGGGAGCAGCTACCCAAAGCTAAGAGAGACCAGCATAGGGATCTTACCTTGGCAACTTTGCGTTATAAACAGGGTTTTGGAGACGTCCTCGCTGCTCCTGTCGCTGAGGTCATGATGAGGTCTGGGGGATGAAGAGGCGACGCTATGTGATATATGATAAAGGCCAGTGAGGTGGGAGGGGGGAGACAGGCACCGTGCAGAGGTAAGGGAGGGTTTGGCTTCAGCTGCCGGAGAGGAGAAGAAGGAGCAGGAGGAGGGGTTGCACCTCCTTCACTTTCTCCTCTCTCTGAACTTCCTGCAATCAGGAAGCCAACATCACACCGGACAACCCATAGGTGTTTTACTTCTGTATTTAATGTGGCAGCACAGTCTTGCGGCATTTCACCCATGCTGTTTGCACGTGCTGACGTTTTTAACACTTTAAACTTGATAAACAGTCGCTCCTTCCGTCAGCAGCCTGAACACACCTCATCGCCTTTCAAGCGTTTTATTTGGTCTCTGTGTTATATCGCCCTCTACAGGTCTGTCAGCGCCATCTCCTCCAACATCTTTGTAAGCCTCCACTCATTCATACTACCAGGTGTGGGAAGTCGGATTTTCTGATGAATTATTTATAGTGAAGATTTGTGGCTGCTTTGCTACAAGTTGCTCCAACTTATTTTGGAAAACTCTGGTCAACATTACTGAGACTTTGCCTCGGGTTTAATAATTTAAGGGTTCAGCCTAAAAGTGGTGCATTACATTGAAACTTATAACTATTCATTCTGAATTATTCTTGGACACTTTTGAAGGTAACATTGTAATGTGTGCCCGACTCAGTTGAGTTTCACAAAGGCGAAAAGAACAGCATATTCCATTAATATCATTGCAAGGCGTGAAATATTACAGAACAAAGTCTGCAGAGGTGTGAGGCTGTTTGATCCCAGAATCCCTCTCTGCTGATCACAGAACAGCTTTACCCTTTGCCCGAGTCCTCTTTAAATGAGCTTTGGCCCAAAGAACGTGCTGGATCATGTTCAAACAGCTTCTTTGCAGTTATTGAGCTGTAACCTGCACTTGTGGACAGGAGGTTGAACTGTGTTCACAGACAGCGATTTTTGGAAGTGTTCCTGAGACCCTGGAGGGATTGTCATGACAAAAAAATATCACACCCAAAAGGGCCTGAAGATTACAGTCATCTAGTACTGAGCTTCACACTGTCACGATCCTGCATCTCTGACCCAGCGTGTTCAGTTTGAGTTCTTAAGTTATCCCTTTATATGTTGAGTAAATCTGATTATCTTTTGGTTGCCTTTAGTTTATGTTTCACTTAGGTCTTCTGTGTTAGTCTGTCATGTTTCTTGTCCATGTTGTGAAATTGTATTGTCATGTCTGCTTTCCATTCTGTTTGCTTTATTTTGAAGGTCTGCATCCTATGTCAGTGTAGCCAGCTTTGCTTCCTTTGTGTTATGTCAGATTAGTGTCAGCTGTTTGCCTATGTGTTTCCACTTCCCCTAATCACCCTTGTGTGTATTTAGTCTTTGTGTTTCTCTTCATTCTTTGTCAGGTTGTTTGTCCTTTGTGCCACATTGTGTTTCATGCTCCAGATTCCAGGTATCTTTGTAGCCACGTCAGGTTTTATGTTTTGTTTTTTAGTTTCCCCAGTTTATTTTTTAGCTTCATCTCCAGCTTTTGTTTTGTGTAGTTTTCACCAGCCTTAATAAACAGCTGACTTTCTGTTAACATTCAAGTTTTGTCCACGTTCCTTGATGTCTGCATTTTGGGTCCTCTTCGCAAATTCGTACAGTGTGCTGCCGCATACTGTGACACACTCTTAGGCAGAGGTTTCTCTGGATTTTTTTGATATTACAAATAAAAACCTGAAGTGGAGCATTATTCTGAAATTGTTCCACAAATTAATTTTTTTGCAGGTTGGTAAATCTCTGCCCAACTTTGCTCCTAAGAAATTCTCCAAGATGCTCTTTTTATATATCACTCAAGTTACTGACCTCTTTCCATTTAAACCAATTAGTTACATGAGGTTGTAAGCATTATTGTGAGTCCACTGAACTAAATTAAAACCAAATTATTTTAAAAGTGACATTTACTTCAAATAAACGCCCGCAAAAAAACAAACCATCTTCTCCGATGATATCCCGCCCCCCAGAAAAGAAAAAAAACAAAAACAAAAACGACACCCTCCAAAATAAGTTAAAACATTCCACCGCACTGCTGCCAATAGTCAGTTTAATTCATTCACATGTGGGTACATACACTGCAAGCAAGTTGGGTCTCAGTCAGTCCTGCCAAGAATTAAAGATATGAGTCACCTGTAGCAGATTTAGGGAAAGACAAGTGTCAGAGAAAAAAGTTAATTTGTCCTCACAATTAGCAATCCGAGTTTTTTTTAGTACAACTCAAAAAAGAAAGAAAATTAAAAAGACAAGTCACTTCAATGAGCGCCGCAAAACATGTTTAAAAGGAAAAAAAAAAAACATTTGAAACGGACGTCAGTTTAATTTTTTAAATCTTAACAAACAACCAAACCCTTAATCTCACCACCCAAATGCCCAAAGACACATGTTAAAAAAATATAAAATAAACACTTGTCATCATTTGATCCAGCTCTAAAAGTCCTTTACTGTAGCACAAACTCACTCGTGCCAGAGCGAGTCCATCGTCTCTTGGAGCTTCCACAGATGAGAGCTGCCTTGCCCTCCTCAGTGTGCTTTCAAGACTTCTCTGCCAATCACACAACAGAGAGCAGCAAACTTCCAGTTACAAGATTTACAAATCATTGCACTCTATTCATTTTGCACAGAATCCCAACATGTCTTGGGAATGAGGGTTGTTTTTAATGCCATCAGTACTGAGGTAGCATAATTAATACACAACAGAACAAAATGAAATGGAGAAGCAGCACAGACCTTGAAGGTCATGCTTTTTCCTCTAATGTCCTCCTAGATACAAATGAGAATAATTTGTTCAATTTACATAAAATAATTCTCTCTCTCTCTCTCTCTCTCTCTCTCTCTCTCTCTCTCTCCCTCTCTCTCCCCCCTCCCCCCCCCCCATAGATAAATATGAAACCTAAAAACACTGCACTACATGCATCTCTTGACAGACTAATGTATAAAATTCATAATTATCATCAAGGGGAAACAAGATGCGGGTTAAACAAAAAAAAAAAAACCATAAACCAGGGGAATAAAACATAACGGAAAAAAAATAAAAGTAAAACCTTTTCACAAATATTAAGTCATAGCTAAGCATGAATTTTTGGTGTTGTTTTCTATAAAAGTGAAATCTTTGCAGGCTGAAATGCCAGAATGTGAATGCGTTAAAACAACAGAGGGGAGTAAAATAGACCAGCCAGTGGACCAAGATGGATTTCACTGTTTAAATCTACACAGTCCTCTATATCTGATTTACAAAGAGGTGAACATGCTAGCAGTTTTCCCAGCTACAAAGTCAAAAAAAGGACACACAGTGATTATTATACTAAACACACATTTCATTGTAAACAAACAGCTTTATCTTATGACTGACACACACATCTGCTGGCTGTGTTTAAGGAGCAAACAGCTACATCATTTGAAAGAAGATATTCCTTTTTGTTTTTTCTAACAGTAGAAAAGTAGTTTCAGCGTTAAACTTTAAAAATTCACAGCCTTTAACTCCTTATCTCTTATCTCCTTTTTTGCAAGTTTTTCACTGATGGTGGAAATCCTCTCAAGTTCGTTTGGGTCAGGCAGCTGCCAGTCGATAAAGATGAGATACATCAAACTACCAAAAACGCCTCCAACAAGCGGAGCCACCAATGGTACCCAGAACCAGTAGTTGTAACACCTGCAGAACAAAGAGCAGCAGGACATCACGGTTAAAGAGTGCAGATTCATTATTTTTAACAGGTTTTACTTCGATAGAAGAATTTATCACAGTGAAAAAAACCCAGAGAGTAGCATATTAAATATTTAAATATCAAACTTCACTCAGAGTTCTTTAGTCTAAGATCAGCAGTTTTTGTTTTGTAGGTCAACACCTTCCATCAAGATCATTTCATAGAAAACCAGGTCCGATTAATCTGTCTGCAGCCATCAGCAGTGTTGTTCAAGTTACTTGAAAAAGTAATTAGGGATTACTTCTCCAAAAAAGTAATCCCGTTACTTTAATGATTACTTATTTTCAGAATTAATTAGTTACTTTTTGAAAAACATGATAAACAACCTGAAAAAGTAATAAAGCAATAGGCCTTTCAGCCCAATTCTAGTTTTTTCTGCAGACTCCATCATATAAAATGTAATCAAATGAAAGTCTCTTTATAAAAATTGTTTTAATCTTTTAACTTTATGCACATTGCATCTAGAAAAAATTAAATTATATGCAACAGTCTTTGACTTGAAGAAATTTGTTTAACATTTAAACCTATTTTCTGCATATTCCAGCATATAAATAAAACTATTTTTTGTGTTTACACTCACTCTTTCAAAGAGATGCAAGTAAAACATAGCAGAAAATAAATAAAATCAAAGACTCCGTCGTCCTGTTGCTCTTAAATCTATTTTAACCTGTTTAGCAGGAGCGGAGCAGGCGGGGGTTTGCCCGGTGCCATAGCGGTCATGCCAGTGGGAGGATCTGGGGGTTTATCTGTGAATTTCACATTCCCGTGGCAGCGTGCTAGGGTACTTGCTCAGAAGTTTAGGGGGGTTCGCTGTAAAAAGAAGTTTTCTTCCCACGCATCATACAGCGTACGCTAATGTTTTTCTCACTTTTTACGTAATCAAACTCAAAGTAATGTCAGTGCTTCCACCCTCTATATATTATCCATGGTTGATCATTGATCTGCACACGTCCGTTACCACGAACATCGCACGCGCTTCCATCATTGTCATGAGACACTCTCGGGAAAAAAAAAAAAAAAAAAAATCACGGTCTAGTAACGCAGCGTGCTTATGGGAAAGTAACAGTAATCTAATTCCTTTTTTGCAATAGTAATCCCTTCCTTTACTCGTTACTTGAAAGGGTAATCACGTTACTGCGATCAGTAACAAAAACAATCTGTTATTTCGGATACAGCTGAACAATAAGCTGAAAGGCCTGATAATAATTAATCAAGAAGCTATAAACTCAACTCAGATGAGATGAATTCCTCTTGGTCTGTTTAATAAAAGCCTTACATGTTGATCTTATGTTAAATTTGTGTTTCTCTTGGCCTGTTTTGCTGTTTTTCTGCCCATAGTGTTAAAACGCAGCTTTAAGTGTTTAAGACACTGTGCACTGAGCATTTGTGGAACCACACAGGTCACACAGGATCATAAGATTATAAAGAGAAAACAGCTTTTTCATGGAAAAACCCTCAGGATAACTCTTCCATTGTCCAACAATCTTTGACATACTTTTGTGAAATTAAGACATAAACAAAGTTTCAATAAAACCAATAACTTAAGCAGATAAGATACTTACGTGAAGACCTCAGTCCCCCAGCCTGCAGCTAGGGTAAAGAGGCGAGGCCCCAGGTCCCGAGCAGGATTTATGGCAGCACCACAGTTAGCCGACATTGAAATGGAGATCCCCAGAACGACAGCTGCCACTACAACAGGAACCAGCTCAGAGGGAGCCGGGGTGTTCCTCTTTTCCTCCAAACCCAGGATACACAACAGCAACATGCCGGTGCCCACTACCTAATGAAATGTCAACTCATTACGTTGGGTACGGGAGCAGCTGCTAAAAGATCCAATCCTGTTAATAATTATACTCACTTGGTCAAAGAAACTTCTGCCCACAGAAAGGTAGTCAGAGGGGTATGTGGCAAATATCGAGGCAGTCTCATTCCTGCCGTACACAGTCAATACTCCTCCACTAAAAGTCATTAAGGCATCTGCGACCGAAACAGAGGTGTTGCAGGAAACAAAACAAACTAATTTTTTTATTTATATGTCACAAAAATTAAAAAGACAAACCATAGTAGACGAGATAGACAACCCCCGACGCCACGAAAGCCCCCACCACCTGGGAGAGGGAATAGGGCACGAGCCTCGACCAGGACACCTTCCCCAAAACACAGAAACTCAGGGTCACCGCTGGGTTCAGATGGGCACCTGCAGGGATGTAGGGTACATATTTGGAGAAGGATACAGGAAGGTGAAAGTTAAAAATGAAGGTAATTAGACACACTGGCAGGTGATCGTGTCTCTGATTATCTGTGTTATTATATAACAGTGGATTGTCATAGGTATGAGCCAAAGCAAACACTTTGCAAAAGAAAGTAGATAATTTATTATTATCTTATTTGTAAAGAGCTCTGGTGATAAATTTTGTGTACTCATGTAATAACTGCAATAAAAGTCATAATTACCTGAGGGATTTTAGACTGTGCAGAGCATATTGTAATGAGTTTAAATGTAATACTATGTAAAAAAAAAAAAAAAAAAAAAAATGTTAGTGCCCATTATGGATATCTTTAAATTCTTACCTGAGATGCCCTTGGTGAGATACATGGCTGACATAACTCCCACAGAGAAGGCCATGTTGCCAGATAGAAACTGGCCTTTAGTCTCATTGCTGGTTTTTACTTGTGCAGCAGCAGCGCAGCCAAAGAGCTTTGTTGCAGATAAAGAGGACAGAGAAGGTGGAAGGTGCATGAGAAGTCAGAAGTTACTGCAAAACTCAGGTGAACAAAGAAACGAGATTTTCCACAGCTAAAAATCCCGACATCAAAGCTAACTTAAATAGACGTAGAGGAAAGCACATGAGCAAATTTCAGTATATCTTTCTTGACTAACTTATTGATAAACAGAGACAAATTTGTTCTTGTTAAAGTGTAATTTAATGCCCTCCTCTTTAGACTTTGTAATGACCCGTGTTATCTGAATGACCATGTAAGGGACAGTATGGCTGTTACATTGTGATCTCACCACAGATGAGAAGATTTATGTAGAAAATTACGTAAGCTGCAAATATTACTTCTTTTTAATATTTTTTGGATCTTTTTCTTAATTTTAATCTTTTTAATATTTGATATACAAGCATAAATTATTGTAATCTGTTCTAACTCCAGGCAAAGTTCCCAATAAAATCTCAGTAGAGATTCTGCAGTCAGGTGAAAGCTGTTTTAGACATGTGGCACAATTAAGGGTCATTAATTTCAACTCATATGGATTGTGCTTTCTTTAAATGCATTACATCAATTTATGTATCTAACTTCATACGCCTACATTTTTCAGATTAGTTCATTTATGTCTTGCAGAGCTGACTTTGATTCCTACAGAAAACAAACATGCTTGAGAGAGATAAGACTGAGAACACCTTATAAATCCCATTCTAGGAAGCAATTTTTTATTTTATTTTAAAGAAAATTACCTTCACCTGGCTTCAGCCTTAGTTTTAGTGATAGATGTAAAGTCATGTGACAAGTTTTCACAGAACAGGTTCTGCAGTACTGTGTAAAACTGAAAGCTCCCAGTCTTTCAGTAGCTTGTGAGCCAGCTTTATCAGCAATAACTTGAAGTAATAATTTTCCATGACTATTAGTCATCAGTTTATGAGTCTCCCACATCATTGTGGAGGATTTTTTCCCCCAGCCTTTAAAATATTGCTTCAGCTCATTGTGATTTGTGGGTATTTTTTATGCACAGCTCTCTTAAGGTCTCGCAACAGCTTGAGGTCTGCACTTTGACTTGAAATTGCAGCATGTTGATCATTTTGATTTTCAGTCATTCTGCTGTAGATTTGCTGCTGTGCTGGGATCATTGCCCTTTTGCTTGAACTGTTGAGCAGGTGGCCTCACATTTGACTCTAGAATACTTTGGTATACACAGGACCTTGTGATCTACTCAGTGACTGTAGGTGCTCAGGTCCTGTGCCTGCAAAATAACCCAAATCATCCGATACAGTGGCAAAAAAATATTTTAATCTGATGCTATTATGTAGTTTCATTTTTTCCAGAGTTGTTTGATTCCGTAAACATTCAGTCAATGTGAGGGTATAAAATCAAACTCAAGCTACTTACACGTTTTACGCATAAATTTAGAAAATTAAAAAATAATAAACCTGAAAAATTAAAGGATAATTCTTAGACTGGATCTGGAAAAATTGTCCAGGGTTTGGGATATGCATATACACATTTCAACTCTTCTTTCTCTAAGCTGTTTTCCAGCTTTGATTTTTTTTTTTTTTTTTTTTTTTTTAAAAACCCGTTTGATTGATTCATTTTCTCCTCTTGATTTTGAAAATTACAATCCAACTCAAAGTCACTCACCATTAAGACGAAAGTTCCCAAAAATTCGGCCATGCACTCTCGCACGAGGGGACACCTCACCCTCATTGCACGTAGCTTCAACATAGCCGGAGTGAAATGAAAGACCTCCACTTATCTCACCCCGCTGAGCACAGTGGCAACTGAGTGCTTCTGTCACTGTATCCCACCGCCCCCCCCTACCCTCTACCTACAGCTCTCTATTCACAGCTGGACAAACACTACTCGTTTACTCGGTCGTCTCACCTCACGATTGGCCAGCGCAGTGAGCGTAATTGGCCCAGCTGGTAAAGACTGATACATAAACAGACACCATAAAGCCAAGAGATATTACTTAATACAGATACCTGTTGACTACTCGGAAGAAGCCGCCGAGATAGTTTTATGACAAAGTGTGTGTGTGTGAATAGTGTTTTACGCATTTCCCTAACAAAGGAAAGCTCCTCGAGGCTCGACTCTTTTAGTGGGTTGGTAAAAAGGCATCCAACCTGAATAAAGCGACCAAATTAAGCGAAGCTGCCCGCTGTGGCGACTCCACGTGAATTAAGGGAGCAGATAAAAGTCGCTTCTGTGTAGGTGTACTGAAGCACTGCTTTAATTTGGCTTTTAACCTTTAGAAATACCATAAAAATTAAAAACAAACAAAAAATATAAATATGCTTTGTGCACGAACGTAAAGTAATGAGGAATATTCTTTTGGAGAAGAAAGCTTCGTGTTTACATGCAGCTAAAGCAAGTTTCTAAGTGTGTTGATATACAAGAAAACCAAGTATCGTTAAAGGGAACATTATCAGTTAGCATGAAATGACGGCTAAATAATTTTTATTTATTTATTTGTTTTGAACAATCGGTCTCCAAAATATGTCAAATGGTTATTTAGCAGGATTGGGAATGGATTGTCAAATATATTAAATTAGTCTATCACGGATTTCCACAATAAAAGCACAAATTGCTGACGATAGAAGCCCCTCTCATCATCGCTGCTATGCATGTCACTGTAACCTGTGTCACTGAACTCTGGACTCTCAGAAGATTGTGTAAGCTAAATATTTGCTGTATTACTGCTGATAATATCCAGAGTGATCAAGGCAGTAACATGGGATGAGGATTTGATACGATATAAAACATATAACTGCCATGAGAGATTATTGTGTTAACTTTTTCTTATCAAATTATCTGAGAAATCTCTCCAAAACAGAAACCTTGACTTACTGATGGAAGGCTGTAAAAGTCACATAGGGATTAGGTATTATCGTGTGTTCACTTTTATTAATGTTTAAAAGGAAAGATACCTTTAACCCCGATCTAAATGAAGACGAATTACTCCCTCTGCTGGTTGTAAGAATAACAAACATCAATTTGTTAGCTTTTATTAAAAACAAATATAAAGTCTCAATGGAAAAGTTATTAACTATTAACAGTATAGTACAACATAGTTTTTCACTTACAGGTACCAAATGATCTGTTTTGAACTGATCAATCTATCTGTTACAAATGTTGGTTGATTTGATGCATGTAGGAGCCACAATTACTCAATGATTCGGCTGATAAAAAGGTTTGCCAGGCCTTGAGGTAGATGTAATCCTGTTAAAAAAGAGCATGTAAGAAAAATATACACCCTTGACCTGGTCTCCAAGCTTATTTTTCTTTTTCTTTAGGATATTATAGTTATTATACTGCCTGTACATAAACGCATTTTTAACTATATCATGTCCAGATTTCAAGTTCTTGCCCACTGAAGGAGATACAGCCTCTCATAGATAGCGTTTATGTTTTTGGTCCATCCCCTTAATCTTCCAAGGAGTAAACTGCTTCCTTAATCTTCATGTTTCTGGATGCTTATGGGAGCGACGTAGCACCACATCCACAGGCCCAGGAGGAAGTGCTCTGATCAAAGTCCAGGCTTCTAAGCGCCTCATCCCCACCACGCTTGTCCCTTGGACTTCTAGGACCTCATCACCGGGATATACCATGTCAACAGGACCTCCTGAGGGTGGAAAGAGGGAAAACAAGTAATCAATAATGGTTTCTCTGAATGGGAACATTCTCCCTCCCATCATCCCCAACCAGGCGGATATCTGCCTCTCCCTGACACCTGTTCTGCTGGAGGTTTCTTCCTGTTAAAAGGAAGTTTTTCTTTCCGGCTGTCCCCAAGTACTTGCTCATAGAAGGTCGTCTGCTATAATTGTCTGCGGTTTCTCTGTATTATTGTAAAATGTTTAACTTACAATGTATAACAAGGATCTTAAGATGACTGTTATTGTGATTTGGCCCTATATAAATAAAAATGAACTAAATTAAATAAATAGCCGAAAATCTACATTAATGTCAAATTTTAACTTTATGCTGCCATAAAAGTTCATATAGTAAACATATAATATTTAGGACTGAATCTTAGATGGTTCTTTATGATGCTGTTTTCTTTAGTTATGAAGAAATAATGCACCACATCACCAAGTACTGTATAACTTTAAGGTATTTGAGTATTTCTGTATTGTTTTCATCTATTGTATTTATTCTACAACTCATGTCAAGAGGAAATACTGCATTTCTTACACTACAGCCAATGTAAAAAAAATATTATTTTGACTTTAAATACAAAATACACGACAATTCAGTAAATTAGTTAGTTAATTCTAATATGAACAGCCAAAGTTTTAACAGTCAAATTGTGTAACAATATAACCCTATATATGGTCATGCTCTATTGTGAGTGCTTTTCTTCTGCTGGAGTTGGACCTTCTCCCTCCTGTCACAAGGCAAGAGATGGAGTAGACCCTGCACAGGTTGCCAGTCAGTCTAACACACAGAGAGTGATAACTATCATTACCTGTGATCAATTTTTGAAGGCCAGTGACCCTAACATGCATGACTTGGGGCAGAGTTTCATGCATGACTTTGGGCAGAGGTTTGGTTTTTACCTTGGAAGATTTTCTGGACGGTGAGTGGTCTGTTTCCCAGACTGGAGCCTTCACCTCCCTCCAGACTGAAGCCCAGATCCCGGCTGTTTTTCTGCAGTTGCACAAACACTGTTTGACCTAAGAGGAGGGGAAAACACAAATAAAGTATCTCATTTTCAGTTCAAGATTAGGAACGTCATTATCAGATCTTTGTTAAAGCATTACCTCTAATACTGACCTGTCTCATACTGTTCCGGTGTTTGTCCCCGACTATTTCCCTCTTCTCCTTTCTTAGAGCTGTCTATGATGTCCCCCCTCCTCACCACCACAACCACCATATCCTTCGCCTTTGCCCTTCTTAAAACCCTCAAGGCTTCCCAGTGGGCACTCCCAGATAGTGCTGTGCCATTGATGGATAAAACCTGGTCACCTTCCTTTATAGAGCCTTGCTTGGCTGCAACACCTGAGTGAAATACTTTGTGAACCTGAGCAGAGGACAAAAGAAAAGAAGAAGAAAAAACATAAAAATACTGCAGACACACATTTGAATATTTGCCAAGTCGAAGCAGGAAGTAGAATTTTCTCACAGTGATGGGCTTGTTTTGGTCCACGCCTCCTGCCAAACTGAAGCCTAGTCCGACTCCCACGTCTTTATGGAGAACCACTACCTGCACATCATCATAGTCCTGAGGGAAACAAAAGGATGTCAAAATACACAAAATGTTCTTGGTATATTGGGCCTCAGGTGCTCAGAGTTGAACATTTTTTGTCCTTTTTAAACTCAATTCAGTCGGTACATGACCTGGTCAGCTGCAACAGCTGTAGCAATATTAACATTACATGTAATGCCTGGGGAAAGCCTTATCTAGATGGAGGTTACTGGACCAGTGAACTGACCACCGCAACCACAGCCGCAAAAATATCAAACAACTGATCATTGAAACCTTTCGAAAGGTTTTAACTTCATGCTGTTTTTACCTGCAGGGCATCGTCCCCCAGGTTCCTCACTTCCTCTACAAGCTTGTCGAGCTCCTCAGTGGGCATCACAGACACACAGGAAAACGCTGACATATCTGAGCTCATTGAAGCGGTACGCCGGTTTGTTGACTGCCAGTCATCGCTGTCATTCTCTAAATCGTAGTCAGCTCCAGCAAAGTTACACAGGTCCGAAAGACTACAAGAAGGAAAATAAAATGTTTTAGGGGTAAAACTAATTATCTGCTTCAATGAGCAACTCCATTAAACCAGAAATAAACAAGCACGGTACGCACGTGACAGAGAAGCTCCTGCGATCTGACTGACTCATATTGCTGGTGATGGTAACTGAGGACTCCCCTGAGTCTGAATCATAGTTTGAATCATCATCTTTTTGGGTGCTTTCATCATCATCAACATCCTCATCATCACTAAAGACTTTCAAATCTGGGTTCAAACCAGCTATCCAAGCATTCAGGTCCAATAACCGTTTCTTGCCTTTCTGGGGTGTTGTTTGGATGTCTGGGGAGATGACATCTTGAAGGTTGTTGTTAGAAGATGTGGGAAGAGCACGAGGAGAAGAGTCTGGATCTTTTGCTGGACATGTGAAGACGGGAGGGCTTTTGTTGTCACTGTCGGCAGTGGGAGTGACATCCCCCAGCTGTGCCACAGGTGAAGTAGTCAGTAAATAGCTAGGGCTGTTTGTTGGAGTCTGTTCATCATCACTAACTGGTGAAGTAATATCAGAGTGTGACCTTTCCTTGTGTGAAGGGTCACAGGGTGGTAGTGGGGTTGGTGTACTGCTGGCTGTCATGTGTCTCTCACTTGGCTCTTCAGGGCTTGAGGCTTTGGAGAAATCTATCTCGTCTGTGCCAAGCTTTCCACTTACAGCTCTGTCACTTTCGTGAGGCATTTCTTGGGTAGTCTTGAGTCCGGAAAATTTTAAATCGTCAGTAGAGTCTATTTTTCTTTTCTGATCCAAGTCATTTAGTCCTGTCTGTTCCTTCTCTATTCTTAGTCCAATTTCATCCACTGATAAATTTCTGTCAGGCCAAACCTTGTTTACTGTTCCCATCTTTTTGTCTTCACTTTTATCTTGTGCCTCCCCTTCTTCTTGGAGTCCTGCCCACTTTTTCCTTAGCTCATTTATTTCTTTTGCAGACCCGCTCTTCTTCACTCCTTCATGTCCCCTGCTGGCTTGTGCTGGTACAGAAAAGGTACGTCTGGGTATTTGGACTTGGCCTGTTGCAAAACTCTGAGTTCGCTGTGTCAGAGCCTCAAACTGGTTGATCTTCTTTCTAACACTGGCTGCTGAGGAGACAGACAGAGCCTTCTTTCTCTCTGCTGTTTTCACATTGGTTTTCTGTGGATTCGTCTCAAATACATCCTCATAAGCATTGCCACCCTTCAATTCTGCTATTTGATCTGGTCCATCAACACTTCTAGTCCTGTCTCTCAACATCCCACTTATTACATTAGTTTTTCTGTTTTCCTCTCCGTTGTTTGCAGAGCTATCATCTTTGCTTTTGTCTCTGAATTCAGATGACTCTCTGAAAGAATCTGGTGTCTCTTCTAACAAAGTTTTTGGCTGTGCGTTTGCCCTTGCAGATCTAATCTGTGCAGCTATACTGGACCTACTCCTGGCTCTATCCAGGGACCTTGTACCTGTTTCCATAAAACCCTTGCCCCAATTAACTCCACTTTCCTCTGAATACCTTCCCTGCATCCACCCTCCTGGTGAGCTATCTCTTATGCTTGCCCCAGATGAAAATGAAGTCTCAAACCCTGAGGCATTGGCATCTTTTTGTGTCCAGAGTGAAAGTCCACTTTTCACCGCACTATTGCTGTCCTTCGAGAAGAAACTCATAGGGAAGGTGCCCCCTGCTGTCTTCTCATGAGGCTTTTGCTGCTGTGAAATGAGGGATTCTGTTGATGATTCAGAGTTATTAGAGGAATCCCTATTTTTGTAGTCATCCGTTTTACCAAAACCAGTAGGTCCAAAGAGTTTCTCTATCCGCTCCATTATACTTTGGCCACTTTTGGGCCCCAATGAAGCAGATGTCTCTGTGTAACTATAGTTAGATCCAGACAGGGATCTTAACCTGGTAGGGAGAGTCTTACCCCTACTGCCCCTTTCCAAAAGCTCGCTTCTCTCTTGAAGATTACTTACACCTACAGAATTAAAGGCCTGTAGTGATGAAATCCTGTCCATGACGCTGCCTTCAATTTGTGTCCTCCTTCCCTCCAAAGCTCCAGCATATTTACTGGTGTCCCCCTTATTGTTGTTGGACAGCTGAGAAAAGTCAGCTATGGTATTGGGATCAGGTTTTCTAGCGCCTGTTTTGAAATCTAAACTCTTACTTCTGCTTGTAAGGTTGGATCCCCTCCACGCCGATCTTCCCTGGCTTTCAAATGCAGGGTTTTCTCTTCTGTCAGTGCCAAACTCTGGGATCGTTCTGTTTGTGCTGACACTGCTGCCACTCCTAGTCCTGGTTTCACATCCAGTGACTGTGTCGTCATCCTTATTTGTACCGTTTGTGTTGGTGTGTTTCCTATATCGTTCTCTTTCTGCAACTTCTCCTATGCCCTCCCGTTTCCTGACACCTGAGCTGCGAGAGAGACTGTATGTGGGAGAGTTAGCTGAGCGGACGGTGAATTTCACCCCTGTCCTCTGCTTGCCATACTCATTCTGTGAAGCGGGCAGCAGAGACGAGTCCATTGTCTGAGAGTAAACAAAGTTAATGACCTCCTGTCAAATGCCAGATCCCAAAAAAAGAGCGGAAAAGTGAACTTGATATTTTCTGGGAGTCCAAGCGACTGTCTTTTAGATTGCACTCTGGAAGCGGTTCATCTAGGAGGCTCGCGTTTTGGGCGTGTAAAAAACAAATAGTGTCACAGTTACAATCCTCTCATTAGATTCTTCCACAGACAGACATACTCAGTGCAGTAGTTTGATATTCCTAATTGTGCTCTGGTTTGCGGCCTGGAAGTGGTGACTCCACTGGCTCTTCTTCTTGTTTTGACCACAGGAGACTCCAGTTCCCCAGCTCGACCTCACTGAACAGCTCCCATTGCCTGCCAAGCATAAAAATGCACAAAATTTTATTCTCAGAATGGATTGGACTGGAATGTAGAGATGTGGATTGTGGTCACTTTGGCCACTTGGAATGGTCAACAATATCTCACAGTGTTAGAGGACAGGAAACATAAAATGTGGAGACTGATACGGGTAGAAAGCATTAACAAATGTTAAGAAATTAGATCAAAACTAAACCTCTGCCACCAAGCTCACTTTGCAACATGTTCTTGCTGTCCTCTCCCTGACTCACCGAACAGTATGACTCAGATAGTGTTCTCTGCTGTACACACGTATGAGACACCATGTTTACATAGGCAACATACTTGAAGTTACCTGTCAGCATCAGCTAAACCTGAACCAAAAACTGGTAAAACTCACCTAACAGCAATCCACTCAGCAAAAGCAATGTATCAAGTGCCAGTCTCTGCAGCATGTATCAGTCTCGTGGTCAAAGAGAGACAGCAGCTTGTTCGAATCGAACGGTCATAAGAGCACAGATTTACTTTGATTTAAATACAGGCTGCAGATAACATCACTGAGGGGTAATGACTCATCATGGTTATCTGTGTGTACAGCCCATGAAAACAATGATAACCATCTTTGATCGCTAATCAAGTCTGAATGAAGATCTAATCATTCATAATGTCATTAAGGATAAATTCTGCAAGCTGATGGTTTCCTGTAATTATATATCATAAGAGTAGATTTACAGTATGCAGTGCTTTGTTTAGTTTAGGCTAAAGCATGGCACTTCCAGACAGTCACTGGAGGTGTTTTCCAGTGCAGGTGAGCCTGAGAGTCAGTTTACAGAAACACCTGTTATATTTTGCCCCATCTTCGTAAGCAGGGCAACACATAGTCATTCACTTTAAACTCCCCTTTGAACCGAAAGAAGGAAACAATTGCACCCTCACATCAAATGAAAATACACACATTTACTCAATTACACAGTTACAAATTAGCCAACTAAAAGTCCGCTCCTATATTCACAAAAAAGGTATCTTACCTCCTTTAAGTGTGTTTTCTGTACTCGTCCTGGGTCATTGTGTTAACTCGGATTCGTAATGAAGACATCGCCATGTAATGACATCAGCTCCTCGCTCCTGACTGCCCTTCTCTCACTCTTTGTCTGCTTCTCTTTCCATCAGCTTTGCATGATAGAGTGTGTACAGTGACGCAAACCTGCCACACTGGTTTGTCCTCTCTCCTTTTCTTCCTCCCTGTGTCTCTCTGTCTTTCTCTCTCCTCCCCCTCCTATTGTTGTTCTCTCCCTCTTTTCCTTATTCTCACAGGGTAACATTCCTGACTGAGGTTCAATGTGTCACCCTTCAAACGCCTCGATAGGGAATGCACACACACACGTTTACACACACACCCCACTAATCATTTGATATGAACATCTTTTATAGCTTCAGGGAGATGAGATACAGTTTCGATATTGTGTGAAACAGTACAAGCATGACATTTCCTAAAACAAGGCCCGTAATGTCACCCCACCTCAGGCAAACCCGAGTCCAATCATCTGGGCTGAGCAGGTATCAAAATACATAATAACAGAGCACCTTTAATTGGGTCCAGAGATTACAAAGAGCCAGGAATACTAGCAGGGATAAATATTGCCATAAGAACACATCTCATATGTCATCTGTTCAACAAAACAGAGCTTGACTCCACACACACACACTTGGTGAGAGTCAGTGGGTTTGTAATGCTGACTAAAGGGAAAAATATCTGCGATTGCTGATAATTTTTGTTCTCACAGAACAAGCTGTTTGTGGGAACAAAAAGCCTTTTTATTACAAATTTTAAAACAAAGGGAAGCACACATAAATGTATAAAATCATTTAAAAAAATGCAGCTACTTACAGTTTTGTTTTTCATGAAGAGGCTATCTACTTACTGCCGCCTTTTTACATGCACCTGTGACTGTTACTCGTCTTCCGTTGAGACAGAGGAAACTGTGGTTACCACGCTAGCTTGCTGCACAACTAAATAAGAGAAGTCTTGATGTTTATGTGTGCCTGCTGAAATAAATAACTTACATACACAGACCCTGGGATAAGAATTAGGACCATAATGATCTAATCAATTACCAGCCTTCCGGACAGAGGGCTGGTAGCTTGCATAGTGCCTCTCAGGACAAAGATAAGTGTGTGAGTAGGGGTAAATAGCCCCATGCAACTCCACAGACACCCACCCTTGTTCCAGACAGAAGAATAGCACCCACTGTCTCTGCAGGATGGATGCAAATAACAGTTCAGCTCACACAGGCACACACTAGTGCTTGAAATTCATTCTTTAGGGTGTAGGACTGACAGACTGTGTGTTGCAGAAGCATTGTGGGAAAGGACAGTGTATTTTATAAGTAGGTCATACGACGTTTAGAGTCAGGGAAGATAGAAATGTAATATGAAGAAGGAGAAAAATCTAGAAGCTGAAAGCTGGAGATGGAGATGACTTGAATTGACAAAGCATTTCAGTTTTTATTTTTATTTTTATGATTTGTCTGATATTGAGTTCCTTTCAAAAAAGTAAATTTTAGTGAAGAAATAATGAAGGTAACAAAGAAGAGGGTATTTTTTCAAACAGGAGAGGACAGAGAAAAAGGGGAGAAGATGACAATAAAGACTTTAAATATCCAGTCTTATAAGTTTTTGTTTTTGAGGAAGAAAAATAGAAACACATTGCTGAACTTCCTTTATTATAAAACAAGAACTTAGGCGGTTTTTTCTCCTATTTACATGTGTGAAGCAATGACTCTGTTATACGGTCATTGCAGTAAAGTAGCATCCGTAAATATATAGTTAAAATAAATAAATACATGCACACACAATAGGGGCAGCGTCAGACCTGACGTCACCCCTGTCCGTACCGGTCACGTGACTACCGCGGAAGTCAACAAATCAGGCAGCGAAATGTAGCAACAAGCACTTTAGTCCGCTCAACTTCCCCGTTTTTGTCTTTTGTTCCTTTAATGTTGGCTGCTTGCGGTTTGAAAACGCCTTCTTAAATGAGACACGTACCGGGCACAGGACGCACTTTGAATCGACATTTATCCAGTTAGTTCAGTTAAAATAACAACAAAGTAAAAAGAAAACCGGCAGTTTCTTCAAAATGTTTAACGACTCGCTTCCTTCGAGAATTAACGTGGTGCTTGTGATGGCCTATGGCAGTCTGGTGAGTTTGTTTAACGTTGTTTGTGCTGGTTTAATCCAAACCGAAACAAGGAACGCAGTCCCGGGTTACAGAGGTAATCGCGATGCTTGGACAGGTGTCTCATTCCTCATCAGAGGCTTGTAGTGGTTGATACTTTATCCAAAGACTCATTTCTACTTGATAATCTGCTATTAAACGCAAATAAAGCTGTTATTACAAGTTTGAACACCTGGATCCCTCAACCATGGTGTACTCCACTGAAAGGTACTAATAGTGTGTAAAATCTGTTTAATAGATATCACTGCAGCCCAATTTCTCCTCTGGTGCCTGTAGTTGGGCGATTAATCATAATAACATTCATAATTATTGTAATGTTTAAAATATGTCGACACTACACTGTGTGATTTAAGGATTTAGAGTGATGACTGACAACATTTACCCTTTGGAGGTGTCACAACCTGGCTCAGGGACTGTGGCAAAGAAATGAAGACAACAAAAAACAAACAAAACAATTTATTTATAAAACCACAATTAACCAATGGAGCATACTGCAGGGCCCAGGCGTGACTCATGTTGATGGAATTTAATTTATATAGCATGTTTAAGTTAAACATAAAAACATATGTCGGTTTGAGATGTCTTAAGGCAGTGAAAACAGCAAAATAAACGTTTACAATGAAGTAAAATACAAGTTAATGTACATGTGCATGCACACACTCACACACACAGTCAACAACAGACAAAAAGATTTTGTGTCTGTTGTTGACTGTATGCACGGATGTCATTCACCTCAGATCAGCAGGCAGCTTGTTCCAAAGAACAGCGTGATAGTAACTGAAAGCACCCTCATGTTCTCAGCGCACTTAGATCTAATTCTGGGAACATTTAAAAGATCTGCACCTGATGACCTGAGAGGTCTTTTTTTTTTAACTGATTTTATTTGAAAAGGCACCATGTACAATATTAACATACATGTTACCATGTGATGCATTGTTCCAGAAATATCTTAAAGCTAATTTGCATCTGCTGTCCCTTCAGTGGTTTAGTGACTGTTTCCCAAGCTTGTTTCTAACATATAGTTTAACATATGACAAAGAATCATGGCATGCATGAAGGTCTTACCAGCTTCTACTGAGAGGCAGACTCTAATGTCCCTCAGGCTTTATCAGATTATATGTAATAGTTTTGATCAATTGCTTTATATTAGACTTAAAACTGAAATTTAAATCATACCCAGATATTCAAACTCACTCACAATTTCAGTCTTCTAACCCTTAGTGAAAGTTTCTGGTCTGAAAAGACCTTCCTTTATTCTTACTTGTATTAAGAGTAAGACAGGACTTGTCAAACCCCTCCATGAGCATTGCAATTGTCAATTTACTCGCCAAAAGCGTTGCAGTTTTTGCATGTGTATATGTGACAGTATCATCTGCATACATTTGCATATTACTGACATGAGCCACTTGTAGAAGGTCACTGATGTAGAGGCTAAGATAAAAACCAGTACAAACCATATCCACGCTGCAGACTGTGCCATTATTGTCCTCTTCAAACACATGAAATGAAATAACCTGATTGCAGCACAAGTGCAAGTGGAACCGGTAAGAGGGAGTGATAGGCAGGCAGACTAACAATTCCAAGGAGTTGGACTACTGGGTCATTAATCGAGAACGGGTTATTGTAGAAAACTGGTTCTTGATATTGATATTCTCGATATTGGTCCAAACCAAATATTTCGGTCTCATTTCTGTTTAGTTCTAAAGAATATGCTGCCATTTACCCTCATTTTAGCCGCTACACAACAAAACAATGAAACAAAAACACATTTAACCCTAGGACTTGCATTTATTTACACTTTAATGGACAAAAAAACAGTGCCACCTACAGGAGCTGCTTGGCCATGGAAATAATGTTTTTAAAAAAAGGGAAACTCAGACATCCATCTAACATTTAACTTTCTTTCAGATTTTTGTCTTGCTGTTCATCTTTGTCAAAAGACAAATTATGCGACTTGCCATGAAGTCTCGAAGAGGACCACATGTACCCCTTGGCCACAACGCACCAAAGGTTAAACGCACACTATTATAATGCAAGTGTGTTCTGATGTTTTTTGTGTTTGTGCTGAAGAATTGTGTCTTTGTTCCAGGAGATGAGACAAGAAATTGAAGCCAAGCTGAACCTGGTCCAGAAAATCCACTTTGAGCCTCGTCTGCTGTCTCCAGATGATGACCGGTTAATGCAGAGAGAACAGTCTGGTAAGAGGAGCAAACAAACACACACATAACACACACCACTCCTGAAGCTATTCAAATAAATAGTTTCCATGCCCGTGCACTAAGTAGTCTGTGTGTGTGTGTGCACATGTTCCAGGTTCCTGTGACTATTTGTATAGAATGAAAGCACTTGATGCCATCAGAGATGCCGGTAAGCTTTTCTGTTACAGTTTGTTTTGTTTTGCCATGAATCCAGATTAAATCCTCCTGACTGCTACAGCAACATCTTCAACTGTTTGTCATTAGATTTTCCTTTTCGGGAACTTGGAGGAACGTCCACCGCTGTTACTGGAAAAAGATTTCGGACCTGGCTTCTGCAGCTACGAAATTCCCACTGCATATTCAGAGAAAACCAGAGCTCTGTCATCGACACGGTGCTAGATGGCTACAATAAAGCTCGTCATGGGGCAGAGGTCAGCATTTTCTCAGACGGTCCACAGCTCAGTCCTCTCTTATTTACTCACTGACTCAAGTACCAGGTTGGACCCCCTTTGTCTTCAGAACTGCATCATTAGTTCTTTATGGCTCAGATTCAACAAGGTGCTGGAAACATTCCCCAGAGACTTTGGTCCAGTTTGACACGATAGCATCACAGAGTTGCTGCAGATTTGTTGGCTGCACACCCGTTACAGCACGTTCTAACCCTGCTATTCAAATGTCACAGGACAAACAGAGACTTAGCAGACCAGGCAACATTTCATGTTCTGTTTTCCGATATTAATGAGCATGTGGGAGTTGTAGTCTCAGTTTCCTGTTCTTAGCTGACAGCAGGGAGACCCAATCCGGTTTTCTGCTTGACAGTTCAACGTGTTTTGCTTTCAGAGATGCTTCTCTGCATACTTTGGCTTGTAACAACAGCTTATTTGAGTTCTCCTCTGACATAATTTGCTCAGAGAACTGCCGCTCTCTAGATATTTTCTCGTTTTCAGACGATTCTCTGTAAAACCTACAGATAGTCGTGTGGGTACATAATTAGAGTTTCTGCCATGTAATTTGATGATGAGAGTTGTGTTGACATGTAGCTGAATGGATGTACCCAATAAACTGTCTGGTGAGTGTATATCATCATCATCATCATCACATGAACAAACAGTTCCATATTGACCTTCCAGTGGGCTCCCAGTTTGTGTTGTAGTTCCGATGCACTTGATGTCATTTTGTTTGCTTATTCTTGTGCTTTTTCTTAAATAAAAAATGTATGGGGTCTTTAACAGTAGTGCTTTTTGTAACATACTGTGTAGCCCAAGGTATAAAGCTATATTATCCATATGATTTAAGTTTTCTCCGTATTGCCCAGCACGGCAGTGAAAATTTGACAAATCTTTAGGTCACTTAAAGATTTTATTCTGGTTTCAGTACCAAATCACTGATCTTGATGTTTCCCTGCTTTTATCTTCAGGCTTTTGGTGAAGCAGAATTCTTGAAGTACCAGGAAGCCCTAACAAAACTGGCCTCCATGTAAGAAAACACAGCCAATCCTCACGCTGCTCCCTTACAGCTTTTCCTTTAATCCCAGCATGGAATGTTAATAAGGCAGCGGGAACAATTGGTTCTCCTTGTATTGTTTCAGAGTGAAGTCTCAGAGCAGCAGCACTTTAAGTCAGCACCATCAGTCTGCAGCCAGAGACCTGACCGGCACCACAGAACCTGCAAGCACCTCCTCTCCCTCTCCGACCCAACCCACCTACCTCTCATCTACAATGCAGCAGCGCAGCAAGAGGTCCAGACACTTCCTGGAGCTGAAGAACTTCAAAGACAACTACAACACTCTAGACAGTACACTCTGAAAATGAGCCCGTCCAACAGAAGGTCAAGGACAAGGCAGCGCTGCCACTGATTACGGAGCCTGAAGTCTCAGAGTGAAAAGACAAAAACACTGCCTTCATACTCTAACATGTATTGCCTTGTTTACACTGTAGTGCATATCAGATTACTGTTACAGTGCCCTTTACCTAAGTGTAGCTTATGCATATTATTGCATGTATGTATTATTGCATGTATGCGTGCTATATGCGTGGGTAGAATGACTCTAACCGACTATAGTAAGTAGGTTTGATTTGACCAAAACAAATCCAGAGCTATTAGGCTATGCAACAGCATAAGACAATCAGTATTTATTGCACAACGTAAACACCTATGCAGACTTGCTGAAAATAACCAACTGTTTTAAAATGTTAATAGTTACATTTTCAGAGAAAACCAGCATTAATTGTTGCTTAGTGAGAAAGAAATCTGCTGTTGATGTCACTTATGTTTACACGTACATCTTTGCTGTCTTTTGTTGCAGCGAATTTGACAACTTGTTTTGTTGATTTGTTTTTTTAAGTCTTGATCTTTTTTTTTTACAGAAGCCATAGTGCTACTTGTTTTCAGGAACTGTGATTAATAAGTGCATTTTTTAAAAAATCAGTTATCTCAGTGCAATGTGAATTAACAGTATTTCAGTGTATTGATGTATTTTAAATGTGGGGTATTGCATTATGGGAACTCTGTTCCTTGACTCTTAATGGTATACTGATATGAGAGCTGTGTTTCATTTTCATCTGCTTTTATGGTTTCCCAGGGAGGCATTTTAATGCCTGAATAATTTATTTTATGTGGTGCCTACTATACAATTTACCATCCAAATAAAACTGTGACATACAGTTGCTTGAGTCATTGGGAATTTTCTTTGACAAGAAAAACTGCAAAATCAAACATGCAAACCTACCCACTGTGGCGACCCCTTGTGGCAAAGGGGGCAGCTGAAACTAGCTGTATTAGGCACACCGTGATAGTACTGTGTTAGACCCTCTTTCCCCTTCTGTTGCCTTTAAATTCTTCGTGGCATAAATTCCACAAGGTGCTGGCGTCCATATTGACATGATAGTATCACACAATTGCTGCAGATTTGTTGGCTGCACACACAAAACTAATAGTTATGCTGTCGTGATTAAACAATTGGATTTCATCAGGTTGTATTGACCATGCATTCACATGCCTAGATGTACTGCATTGCTAAATTATTTAAATTAAATGTATGCGTTAATGAGTAGTTGATGTACCTAATAAAGTGTATCATTATATCATTTTGTAATGCAACTAGCGTCCAGCAGAAGGAGCCCGCGTCACCTTATTTCACTTGTGCTCTCTGCGTAAGAACTGAAAGGAAACTCATTGATTTTCAGTGATTTTATTCTAAAACAAACACAGATAGCAGATTAACAGGTACTTCGTACAAAAGCTTCTCTATTAAACAATGTCTCTAGGCATTTCATTTAACATTAATAAATATAGAGGAAAAAGCTGTTAGGTAGAAATCAAAACATCAAAATCACATTGATATGTACAACAAGAAGGTGACTGTCTGCACAGTGACTGAAATGCTTTACAAGAAATATTAAGAAAAAGGACGCCTCTCACGTGTCTGACTTCCCAAACATCTTCACTTTTCTTTCCGCATCCTCACAGTTTCATAAAGTGCCATACTTTTCGTTGGAGGCTTGACAACCATATATTTACTTACAAACAGCTCAGAGAAAAAAATAAATAGCCCATAAAAATAATCACAGGGTGTCGCCCTTATGGAGGCTACAGTCAGTATTTACACCGCATTACACAGAAAGGGAGCGGAGTCACGGAGGAGTCAGCAACGAAGACAAAGACACAATTCAGATAAACGTGTTAATGATTCTTCACATCGTGTGTCCTGACGGTGGCGTTAGCTACAGTTTATTGGCGCTGCATTGCTGTATGTGAATTTTATAATGTTGTTAGGAATTATTACCCCCTGCTCTTTGAGTTAATCATCATTAGAAACTTAAAGCAGGGCAAGCAAAAACACTTGCATACAGTTTGCAGTACTACACGTAAACTTAGACACACATCGCTCTCTCTAATGCAGCTACATTAAAGCGGACATTCTTTATGCATATGCGCAGTGTGTGTGTGTGTGTGTTTGTATGTGTGCTGATAAACCCCTCCCACCCCCTTTTTTCCTTCAATATTGTTTGGTTTGGTAGTTGTGGTCTCTGATGTTCAGCACGCACATCGGAACCGTTCACTTCAGTCGGCATCGAACAGGCAGTTGGTGCTTCTGAGCCCTTCTCAGCAGTAACTGATTAATTCATCTGCCCAGCTGGTTCATGACTTGATCTCGATGACTTTGATGAAAGGAAGCGGTTTGTTGGATGAGGTGGACAGCTTGATTGGTTTGCTGTAGTGATGAGAGGAGGATAAATTATTTTTTAGGTGGAAAACAGCATTTAACGCACCTAAATGTGTTGTTTATAGGTAATATATTGGAAGAGCGCTGGCAAAATAAGTCACCTGTAGACAATCTGGGCGTTGCGTTCTGATGAAAGGTAGGAATTTGACCTTTGTCCTCCCAGAAAGTAGTCCACCTGGTCATGCATTTCTCGGTTCTGCAAACACAGGGAGATTTCAAAGGGTGCAAATTATAATCACGAAACAGACACTGGCTTCAGCTTTTCTCCTTTCGTCTTCTCTCTAATTGCAGAGGCTGGTCTACGTTTTACCCTGACCCTTCAATTTAAATTCCTCAGACATATTTTCTTACAGAAGAAGCTGTCCTCACCTCAGCCTCCAAAAATGCCACTTTCTCCTCCAGCTCTTTGATCACGCGGTCCCGCTCCTGGATCACCATGCGAGAGTTCTGGAGCTAAAGACGAGCAAACACGGAGACAGACAGTGAGCGATCCCTACGCAAAGAAGACGGAGACAATGTGTTTGCTTTATAGAGCCGCACATGCTCATCCCACCTGCTCGATCATGTGTCTGACTTTCCTCTGTTGGCTTTTCAGCATGTCATCCAGATGGTGGATCTTTTCTTTGAGTATGGCCACCTCCTTCTCCAACTGCTCAGTCCTAAAAACACACACAGTATGTTACAGCACGCTATTGAACACGCTATTGACAGATAATTGATAAGTGGAGAGTTTAACACTTATATGTGTGTGTGTGCTTATTAGCTGACCTTTCCGCCCCTTTGTGGCCCTCCTCTCTGATCTTTCGCAGTTCCCGCAGTTCATCTTCACGGTTGCGGATGGCCTCCCGCAACGTGGCGCTCTCCTGCTCCATTCCTCCCAGCAGCCTCTGGAGCTCATCGATGCGCTGGTCTTTCTTCTCATTGGCTTCTTCTGTACTCCTCAGCTTCTCCTCCTGGTCACTCAGACGCTCTCTAAGCCTGCTGCCTTCAGCCTGGATTGGTCAAAAAGTTTTGTTCTAAATATCGCTTTCATGCAAATTATATAAATATGTATGTGTTTACTTTGTATGTAATATGCACGATGAATGCAAAGCCAGTGTAGGTTACCTGCAGTCTCTCTTTCTCCTCCAGGTGTTTCTTTTCTGCTTCCTGCATCTGTGCATATAAGCGCTTACTGACTTCTCTCAGCTTGCTTCTCTCTGCTTCGTCATCCACGTCCTAACAGAAAATAAAGCGCTGGATTACCCTAATAGTACTCAGATGTTTTTAGAATGATGTAATCAATACAATGATGGCCGAGTCTCGTAAGAGCTCTGTGGGTGTTGCCGCTATAAAGAAAACAGGCGTGTCCACGTGCGTCAGTGGCGCAGCTGGAACATGACCTGCGTTTCCCTCCTATTTGTGCCTCCCACACTTAGAGCGAGTAAGGTGTCGTGTGAGTCACAAATGCTGCTATAAGTGGCGCAAAAACAGTAAAAACCAAACACAACAGTGTCAGCTTCTTTGTTGTGTGTGTCTGCAAAACACTGCTGACACGCACAACAAGAGGATGCGACAAATGTCTGGCTTAGAGTCAGCGAGGATGAAGCATGCGTGGAATGAAGGGGGCCTGAAAACAATAACACACGCAGGCAGCGGTACATAGTGTGCCGGAACAGCTCTTCCGCGCATTTTCTTACACCCTGGGGTGCTGTAAACGTAGCTGCTTTTTGTCTGCCATTTTAATCCTCTTTTTTCCCCCCATGATGACTTCGCTGTTTAACTTTACACCACATTCTATCTGTGAGCCTCCGGGAGGTGATCGCTTTACAGGAATCTTATAGAAAACGCAAACTGACGCAGATAGCCCGTGGAAAAAAAAAACAACAAGACACCACAGGACTGAAGCTATGATGCGCATATGTGTGTTTGCTCACCTGCCCGTCATCTTTAGCTCCTGGTTTAGTGGATGAAGTGCTCTTTCTGAAGGGGATTCCAACCTTCCACCCATTTGTGTGCGGCTGGACAGATAAAAGGAGGAAGTGCAGATGGAAAATGTTAAAGACAGTGAGGGGAGAGTTAAAGGAAATGCCATCAAGAGCTCAGGATGCAAGGCTAACAATGGCTTACCTTGTTTTTGGCTGCCATCTGCTCCCTCAGAGTCTTCAGGCAGTATCTCACCTGTGTGACACAAACACACAAAAAAGATATTGTTATAAATTAAGATATTATCTGAACATGTATGTTTTCTACTTGAGCAAATAACCAACACAGGAAAGTCGGGAGCTGAAGGGAATCACGAGAGAAAAGAGGCGTATGAGTGAGGATGATTTTACAAGATGCAAATTCTTACATAAGTTATAAAACAGGGACGGCAGACTGTAGAGTTACTGTGTGCATTTGTGTGTTAGTGAAACAGCCAGTTAGATGCTGTCCAGACACTGACCTCCTGTATCTGTGAAACTTCATCTGACAGCATCTTCAGGCTCTCTTGGTGTTTCTGCTGCTCTTTTTTGCGGGCCTCTAGATACACCTGAAACAAGGACATACATGAATGTATATACTGGTTTAAAACCAACAGCAGAAAAAAAACAAAAAACAAAAAAAAAAAAACAAAGAAAATACGAAGAAGCCTACCTTGATGATTTCTACCTGCTCCTCTGTGGATTTGACTGGTTCAGAGGTCAAAGCAGTCCTCTCGTTGGCTGGCTGCACCAGTGCAAAAGCTCGTCCGATTGGCTGGAGATTAGCAGACATAAGAGGAGTTCACAATTGGGTTTTTGCGTGAATAGATGGGTGTGATAAATTTCTAAATAAAATGTCAAACTAAATGCAGATGATCCAGAAAGGGTTTGGTCATATTTACAATCAATGCTGCAACACAGGGTTCGTGAGAACTGGCAGGAATGAATCTGACTGATAATTAATACAAAGCTTTTTGCCAGGACCGTCTGCACGCTTGGTCAAATTAAACTGTTAACAGGCAAAAATGAAAAATTTCTTTCTGCGTGGGTGTGAAAGACCGAGAGCCTCTGTAATCAGGAGCCAGAGACTTTGAGCACTAATCGCTATGGAGACTAACCCATAAACATCTGGTCAAAGCCACAATATGCAGAGAGGGAGTGAGAGAGCGAGGGGGGGGGGGGGGGGGGGAGAGACATGCAGATAAAGGGGGAGACACGTTATGCAACTGTGCTGCTCTGGTGGTCCCACTGGTATTGGTATAACAATGGTTGTCTTGAGACACTGAGTGTGGGAACCCCACTAATGAAAAGCTGATGGCATCTTTATACGCGGCTGGTGTCTTTTGTTTTTCCTTTTTTGAAAGCGCAGCTGTTCTGAGCTAATTACTGAGGATCGTAGAGAAGATTAAGCAACTGTCAGCAACTGTCTGAACCTTCAGATCCAAAAATGGGGTGAACAAACCTTCAGCACTTCTTTTCTCATCCGTTAACATTTTAAAATCATTTCTCTCAGTCTAGTCTAATAGGTGACAAATCTATTCAAATATCAAAGACTCGTATTTTAAAACTCTAAACTCCAAACACGCTCCATCTGCTGCTGATCTAATGCCCAGGATCTGCTCTGTTCTCTCTTCTGGTGGTCAGAAGTTATCAGGTACAGGACGTGCTTACCTTCTCCCTGTACTGCTCTGTGCTCCAAGCCGCCGCCTGGTTCTGGTCGTGAAGTGTGAGCCGCAGCCGCCTACACCCCTCCTGAAAAAGGCAGCGAAAGTAAGAGGTTGATGAAGTGAAGCCACAAAGAGACGGTTATGTGATGGAGAGGCTGATTGGGGACTATTTTGAGGAGGAGAGGGGGAAAAAAAAAAAAAAAAAAAAAAAAAGAGGAGGAGAGACTGAGTCATACTCACAGAGTGAAACAGAAGGAGGGACAGAGGGGTGGGGGAGTATCCAGTAAGAAAGTGTGCTATAGGAGCATCAGAACGAAAGAAAAAGTTTTCTCCCTGCTGCACAGGGACAGATTGTTTGATTTAAACCAAGTGCTACAGACGTCAGAGGGACTTAGGCGGAAACCCTCCAGATGCTCGCAGCCAACTGGAGACAGTGGCTGGATTTCTGGGAAAGTACTCAGCAAATGTAATGTCAAGCAAGACGGAATATTTCCATGGCAACATAACCTCACAGTAGCCATAAACTGTCTGGCACACTAACAATACAAGAGGGCGGAGTAAGATGGAGGCAAAACAATGCACAGAATCAACGCTCGAGCAAAACGCACAGATATTTTCTTTCAGTCACAGGATAAAAGTCCCAAGGACGGGACTCCGTGTGTGTCTTCCAGTACACGGCGGCCTCTAATAAACAGTGACCAGTCAGCGTCTGTGCTAATGCAAGTATGCGGATGTTTGGGAGGAGGTTGGAGACATTATATAACTCGTTCCAGCCAACACAACTTGTTCTGTTCATTTTCCCGTGGGTATTCACTGTGTCCTCCTCAAGTCACCGCCAAACAACTCTAAACAGAAACTAATGTATGAACGAGTAATACTTCCAATCAGATTAACTGGTGATATATTACATGTAATCAGATAATTGGTTAAATCGTAAACAAAATGAACATATCTGTGTGTGCCTGCTCTCTGGTGCGTTTGAGTGGGAGCGTCTGGTCATGTTTAGCCACTTGTACGTTGATAGTTTATTCCTTTGTGTTCTTTTGGTGCTCATCATGCACCACAACAGCCCTACCTATATTTTGTTACCTTGCTTTTCCTTTCATAGACACTGCTTTAGGCGGTGTCACAGCAATCTCGCCTAAATGTCAGTTTAACTGGCGTTACAGAACACCGATCAAGTCACACGATCTTCATCTGCGGATGGACTTCGCCCTGCTGTCAGACAGTTAAAGATTCATGTTGTTCTCTGAGCCTTTAATACAACTCGGTGAAAGTGCAGCTAGAATGAACATTCGTGTGTGATTTCCTTTATCAACAGCTGTTTCTGTTTTGGTCAACAACTAGAAGAGAACCCAGTGAGCCCATCCTCCACTAAGGTCAATGCCAGTTTTTAAGGCATTTTGTCTGGATTGACACTTTAATGGGTCTTTCCCTCCCAACAAGCTTCATGATCTTCAGCTTGGTAGTTTCAGCCAAAACCTTCCCTGTTCTCCCCCGTAATTATAAGGAAGTGTAGATAAATGAAATGCAAAATCAGCTGTCTTCAAGTGATTTTTGAATGTAGATGAAATGCCACTTACCAAGCAACTCATTTAAAAAAAAATGTATCAATGATGGATAATAAAAACAAACAAATAACCAATTCTAATCTTTCTAATCTCAGCTTCTGTCCAGAGACCCTGTCTCATGTGCAGAGTGCGTCTCGATTCTGACCAGACGAGGGGAAATGAACTCGCTCGTGTTGCGTAATGCCACCATGAAAAGCTGCGGTAAAAGAAAAGCTTTGTGTTTAGAGAAGGTCTAGGGCTAGATTAGCTGGTTATCTTTTCAGGATGCAATGAAAGGGAAAAGGCAGACAGCGAGACGTGTGGGACTGATATTCAGGAGACATAATAATAGAAAATGAATGTAAAAAAGGAAATAGAGTAAAAGTCTTGGTGGAGGTCCAACCACAATGAAGAAAACTCAGAGAAATGAAAGCAAAAAAAAAAAAAAAAAAAAAAAAAAAATCCCCTTTCTTTCTTCATGTTCTCCTCTCAGATTGCAAATGTCTGTAAGCTCTAACAGGGTGCACGACTGGGGGAGGACGAAAGGGGAACAGTGGGATAGTTGTTAAGAAGGAATCCATCATTACACGACTTTTCTGGACTTCCACAGACAGCCAAACAAAGAGTCCACTAATCCCAGCTCTGAGCTATTCAGTCTCTCTGCTGGTTTGCTCTTTTATGTCCGCGGACACACAAAAATGCGGTCCTTTCCACCTTCAGCAACAACCTGTAATACTACACTTCCCGGGAACACGGACAAAAGGACCAGTTGGATGAGCTTATAGACAGTGACCCACGCATGGCCACTGACACGCAGCAAAACACACATACGAGGTTAAGTGCACACTGCCTTTATAATGGCAGAAACATGACACTGAGCTTTACGCACAGAGTCCACACAGCTGGGTGCACGACAATGGACACAAAAGATCACGGGGTACCTGCAGGCAGAAAGGCTGAAAGGATACGAGGATGCTTTTCATCTCAGACTTTGGCATCAGGAGGCTGTAACTGATGGTTGACTAGCAGTTTAGGAATGTTGCTGTTAAACATGCAGAGTTTCTGGATTTGTCCCTTAGAAATCGATCCCGCTTAAAGAGGAAAGAGTTTATATTTCCGAACAGAGGTAGGAGCAGGTATCGCGCCCTTTAATGGTAAAGCATCCCCTTGTCTCTACAAGTGTACTTCCTGCATTCCCCAAAAAGAAACATCCTCTAATGTGTGTGTGTTTGAACAAACGTCTTTGAATTAAATGACATTCCTCCTCTCTTGCACTGCTTTCCCACACGCTGCACAGGTGTCACTTTATCTTTTGTCCAACTGCATCGTAAACCTCGGCCTTTAAAACGACAGGTGCAATCCGAGCATGGCCGCCAGCGCTTCCTGTGTGATTTCAGGTAGTTTAGTAACAATGTTCACACTGTTATTGAGTTTCAGTGTCTTGCTTGCATAAAGGAAACGGGAATATAAACACATTTGTATAGAAAACCTTTATTTCAATAGGCGTAACCCAATAAACCTCTTACTGCATCACATGCTCTCTTGACACAACTGATTGTCTGAACAGCAAACACTAACACAGGGAACTATGTGATCAAAGATTAGGTAAACAAAACTACGACTCGAAGCTTCAACACCAACTTATCGGTAATAGAAACTGGATTTTATGACCACCTTTATATTCTGCTCCACCCAGCTTTGGCAAGCACAGGGATTTTTACACAAAACCACAGAGATGAATCAAAGTTAATCAAAATAGGACTGATGCACAGTTAAACTGGTAACTTATTTATCGTTTCAGGGTTTCTTCATGTGACTAACCTGGTGCTTGCAAACCTCCAGAGAGGCTGCATTTCTTTGTCACATAAGAGAATAAATTAAACACCCACTTTTGGATTTTGGACTGTGCTGAGAAGCTATGATGATTGTTATTCAATTAATCATTTAATCTTAGACCATTACTGGACGATTAGCTGCTAATTATAGTGCTGAGCCCTAGTTTATGCATCTGTAGCTCCTGTGGCAGTGAAAAGGTGTCACTGTCCCACTGACTCAGCAGGCTGCGCCAATTAATGGGTTAAATTAGGTTAAGTCCATTTTAAAGAGGACAGAGGAGCTGATTGTTGCGTGAAATGCCATCATGTGATAACCTGAACAGGTGATGATAAACAAGCAGTCCAGGATCAGAGTTCACAGTGACAGAGGACACTAGAATCCCTATAATCAGTCATTTTTCTGGTCTGTGTGGCAGATAAAAAAGGTGTTTGCGGGCATATTGCAATCGTGTCTCAACACAAATGTGCCAATAAGTCATGTCTGGCCCATTCCCAGCTGGTGATGTCAGACTCTCCTGACTAAGATGACTGATGATGAGAAGAGACGCTGGGAATGTGTTCAACAACATGCAATTGTGACATCACTTCTAAACATTGCCTGAGCTGAAAATAATACCTTGATAAATCCTGCTGTGCAGGAAAGAGAAAGCGCTACAGTTTCAAACAATATATTAAAAAACCCTGGGATTTCTGGTCACTAGTACTAACCTTAGAGCACTCTTTGTTTCAGAGTCAGTGCTTCTTGTTCCTTCTATTTTATTTTTATCACATGATCCCAGTTCCCGAAAACATACTTAACAAATGAGCTGCTGAAGGCCTCTCTGTGCTACATCAGGCACATTCCTCCTCCTCTTGTATCCTTACAGACGTGTCACTGATAACTGCGTCATTAACTAATCTGTCAGCACCCTGCAGTCGTTACAGTACGACGAGGTGAAAGTTCCTCGGCTGCTTTTTGAACTAGGAACAGCCATATCAGATGCAAATACTGCAGGTGGGTGACTATTTGACTACTGAATTTGACTTTGTTAAAGATAAATTTATGTTCTCTGCGAAGCTGATGCAAATGTGCTATCAGCCTCATGTTCAAATGTCATGTATGATTAGATAAAACAAAGACTGGACAAACATAAAGTTTCGCATATTGCCTCATAACACATTCCTGAGAGCTGTTAATCAGTTGTGTGTAAGTGGCCTTTGTATACGTTGACGTTTATGTCTGCTTTGTAGTTACACAACAGAAGATCTAGATCAGTGGGTCCCAAATGGTGCGGGACTTTGTGCCAACCATAGATTTTCATCACAAATGGACAAAAAATAATGAATTTAATAGAACTTTAATACATTCATACACATCAAAGGGTCTGATTCATTGTAAGTAAAATAATTTGCCTTCCCGTCGAGCTCAGTCAGACAATATCTAATTAAATTAAGAATTTAGACGACCTTCGGGTTATTTTTAAACAAATATGAACGTGTGTGTCTTGAAAGTTTTACACGTTTCTGTAATATGATTTGATATGAGCTCAGCAGGAGAGCGCTGAGGTGGAAGGTGGAGGGTATCATGTTGCCCTGCAACCTCATAAACCACAGCGCAGGTCAACAGTTTGTTTTTTCAGGTGAGGTAAATGATTAATGCTTTTGCTGTCACGCAAGCAAATAAAGCCCATTCAAGGGATGTAAAGTATAGCTTAGGACTACTTTCTTTACAGGTTTGCAGCAAAGCACACACACAGTGAGCTGATTATTCCTGGTGATCAAACCTTCACATGGGCAGGTGGCGCACATACTGCACAAGCACAGCCTTTAGTTCCTGAGCTGCCTTCACTCTCTGTAACTGTAAGCCTTTAAATGATGTGTCCAGAAGGTACTTGTGACAGACACAGATGTTATTTGGATTAATACTGAGCTGCCACCTTGTCTCTGTGGGTAAGAGGGGTTAATACCTTAATTGCAACAAAGCCAGGGACAGTAAATGCACCATTTAAAGCAGGTGAAGCCACAAAATCAGAGGGCAGAGTACAGACAAAAAATGAAAAATTGAAGAAATAGTAAATAACGTAAATAAATTAATTACAATAAATGAACAGGAAATTATCCACCCTGATTTATTTCTGGTTGGGTCATCCATTGATTAGACCTTCTTCAGTTAAGTACAGCAAACGCACAAAGACACAGAAATCCACGTAAGCTAATGTATAAGTAACTTACCCCATATTCTTGACTTCTGATGTCCTCAAAGGTGCACAGACTTCTCGTCACTCCGTTCATCTCTCACAGAAATAAATACTCCACACACACAATAAATAAAGAATTCAAAGCTTCGTCACGGTGTCTCTCTGCTGACCGCACACAGCAGCTCAGTCACTTTATCAGTCCTCGGCCCGGTAAGTGTGTGGGGAGCTACTTTTCTCTGCACGTCACAGTGGGAGTGAGCCACAAAAGCATGCGACCCGCCCACAAGGAGACCGAAACGGCCAAATAGGGAACTAGGGGAATCGGGAATAGCTGAGAGGGGAGGGTCAGCACCGGTATGACAACTTCTGGCACAGTGACTTCTAGAAATGTTACATCCCGATTATCACACGATGTTCAGAGAGCCATGAAAAAGTAGTAAACAGAGGAATGTGATGGCCCCTTGCTGAGCAGCGGAAGGCAACACCTACTGACTGCTGTCCAGTCAGCACACTGCTCAATGAATTATTGAGCGAGCTTGAACTCCTGACCGAGCCTGTTTAAGAAGACTCTCTCCTAAGATTACAAAGCAATGGAAAACAAAAGACTGAGTTCAGTGATTTGAGGCATTTATTCTTATTATTATTGATGTTGTTGTTGAACTTTTCTCACCAAATTCGACATGTAACTGCAAACACAATTGTTAATATAATACGTCTGCCCTATGTTAACAAATCCCAGATACTGTAGAAACCCATCCAGCCACAACAGGTTGCTCTGCAAACATATCAAGGTGGAAGCAGGCTAATTAATCTTCTGCAATGCATACACACTGTTCCTATGGTGATGGCCATATTCAGAATATACAAGTAATACCTGTGGCCACACCGGCCCCACCCACCTGCCATTCAAAGCTTCTGTTTACAAGGGGCAGCCAATCAGAAGGGACGAAACTTAAAGCAAGGTATTGGCCTTAAAGGGAGAGTACGTATAAAAAAAATAAAGAAGCAGATTATCTCAATTAAACGGACAAAAAATGCGGTGATATGGGGAAAAATAGGTACTCAGTAAGTAAAAATCTGCAATACTACAAGTTGATATGTAAAAAGCAAAAATATAAGGCAGTAAGATTGCTCTAAAAGTAAAACAATCAAATAAAGCTAAAGAAAACAGAGTGTAACTAAAAGGAGAAAAGAAGCTGTCACAGTGAACATGTGTTACTTATTTATGTCAAAGCTACTTATTTAATGTGTTGCCATGGCCTGAATGTTTTAGTAATTGTATTAATGTGTTTTTGACTCCATGTATGAGTCTGAAGAATTGGTTTTACTGTTTTGATGTTTAATATCCTTTATGCTTTTCGGTTGCCAGTCATATCCTTCACAGGCCGCATCCATGGCTTTCCCTTATTGTCTGTAAATGACATCAGCGTGCCAGGGACTGGGGGTGAAAATGAACGTATATGGCCAAATATAAACCCATTCCTGTGAGGTCAGCAAAGCACAGCTCATTGACGATATCACTCAACTGCAATACCAAGCTAAGCTTGTTTTCACTACCAGGTAAATGGCTGATTTACTTTAACTGAATTGTGAAATTGTTTATTCTTTGACAGCAAAGCATAACCACATGTCCTCACATAACAGTTAACAGTTCAGTTCAAAGCCTAAAAATGATTTACAGCATTTCAAAACAGAACACATGAAATATTAAAATGTTCCCTTTTATCCCTTTAATGTTGACTTTACATAAAACAGCACAATAAGCTGTCCTCCAGTCACAAAACAAATCAGTCGCGTCCAAAAGCTTGACAAAAAGGTTACTTCTTTATTTTCTTTATGTGTTTATTAATTTGTTGGTGCCAGGCAGATTTTTTCAGCAGTAATGTAAAACTCGCAATCCAAAGCTTACAAAACATTTATTGTTCCTGCAGAATTCCTACTGTTGCACGACCTGGGCTGCATATTTCTACAGGCCACCCCGAAGGCACAAAGGTGACAGAACAAATGAGTAACAGAGTGAGCGTTCCTCTGCTGGCATGTAGCTGATGCAGCAGCAGCTGATCCAGCTCTGCACAGACCTCAAATTGGATAACGACTTTAGCGGTGTTTAGGAGCAAACAACAGCTCAGAGTGACACACAAAAGGATGATGTTAAGTGAATTCGAACCAGGAGCAGAAACCAGGAGCACAAAAGCAGGAAAAGCCTAACCAGGCATTAGCGAAATTGTCTACATGACCCGCATTTTTAATAAGTAATCACTTCAGGGTAACCAGTCACTAACCAAGAATGTAACCTTTATATCAGAGTGGTTGCTTTCACTAATGGTTGATTTATCACTGGGAATGAAGTTCCTCCACAAACTAGAAGACCAGCACGTGTACACCTAATGCACACACCAAGCAACAATCCTAGTCCTGATTATGAGTTTACATCATGCCATTGGTCGCATGCAGACGCACTGATCCAGAGATCAGACAGCAGACTGTTATGAGAGTCTATGTTTTCATACATGCACACATTAGACTGAGATCACAGAGTGAGTCAGACTCCTGCTAGTCGCATTCAGTCGCCCTTCTTATCTGTTTGGAAGAGTATGTCTTAAGTTGTGCCAACTTCAAATATGCACATAGCCCGGACGAGCTTTGTGTTTTCAGATCCTCAAGAATCTGACAAGCCTGTCTGGACTAAAGTTTTGTAGACGACTAAATGGAAATGTCTCATTGGCTACCTTAAAAGGGCTAACACAAGTGAGTCAGGAAAAGTGCTGCTCTGTGAAAGTGTCCCTGCTGAAGCCCAAACATAACCAGATAACAGTTTCAACAAACGCTGTGACAGAAAAAAGGTAAACGCAAATATAACAAAAGACCATAAAACAACCTTCATTTTATACTTACTGGATGTACTTGGTGAGGGAGAAGGAAAATCACACTCAAATAAAATACAGTATTTATCTTTTACATACTTGATGTCAAATCTGGAACCCCTCTGTGTTCGTGTGTGTGTTTCTTAACTTAGATACTTCTAGCTTATTGGGATTTGTTCATCTCACTCCCCGGTGAGCCAGTGTTCACGTCTGATATGGTTCAACAGAAATTCCACCAATACTGTAGGATTTTTTTTTACTTTATGCACTCATCCTTTAACTCTTTCCCACTTATAGACAACATTTGATAAACCTCTTTTGCACCTTGGTATATATCCATAAAGATGTGGTTTGCAGCTTTTTCCAAGGCTGCACAGGCACAGATCACACTCACTACTGATGCACATCCAGTTGTTTTGAAGGTTATTCCCAGTCGGCTTTCAAGGTGTAAAGAGTTAAAAATAAGTCGACATTTTACGCATTTCTTGAGTTGTACACATCGTTCTGGGGCATTAAAAAAATGAGTTTAAGCCAAAATTCAAATATAAAAGACTGCATTAAGTTTTTCCTAAATTGAGACTTTAAAATATTGATACCTAACCATGTGACCTGAACAAGAACACAACATTGTCTGACCTGCTATAACTGGGTTAAAAGTGCACTTCTGTGTAATGCAGAGAGGAGCTGACAAACTGATGAAAATAATAATGACGCTATAAGTGTGGTCACATACTTTAGATTATCAAAGTGAAGCTTACAGAAAACAATGGCTCATTTCCTGTCTTGAGGGCTGTGGTTACCACTGAGGATGCACAGGTCATGTCCTTACACACAGATAAAAAGGATGAGTCCCTCTGGAGTGACTCTTTTTTATTATGTTTACTTCTAGGGAGCAAAATCACGAGCTAATCATCTACTAAATTATAACAAGCAGAAATACGGGAGGTGGGTTTGAGCAGTTAGTTAGAAAAGTTGAATTTGGGCGCTGTTGTCAGTTTCCTTGTAAAAAAAAGAAAACTTACATAACACGCTTTAGTGGAATCATGATATCAGAATCTGGACACAGCCCTCATTTAGTGTTGAACACAAGAAAAGTTATTTTTAAAGCACTGCATGATGACAGTCTTTGCTCCACTCCTTATCTTTTTTATTAATTGTGCACTGCAATTACAACAGAACAACTGAAAACATTAGTCACAGTGTGTGGGTAATTTCACTGCTTGTGTTTTTATTGTGTTTCTACATGTGAAACCCCTGAAGGCAGACAGAAATATTTTCACACCTTCGGCAGGGCTGTTTCTCAACAACAGGAACCATACGTAACAACAAACACACCACGATTTCTAAAGCCAACACACCCAGCTCTTTGGCAAATCAGCTCTCAGGTTTAATGCTGTGTGCTGGAAAACAGGAATCATATGGAAACCCAATCCCACCCACGGAAAGTATGTCCTAGTCTAGCAAAACAGGTATTGTACAAACATTAAAGGTGTGACTTCATGCCAATAAGTTTGTTCCAAGAAAATATTTTAAAGTTCAACTCCCAGTGAGAAGGAAAGGAAAGGCGCATTTTACCTCGTTTGTAGATCAATCGCACAATAGCTCCGTGGGAGGTAAAATAACTTTGTTAAAAAATCAGCAAGACTTAAAGTCTGTCTGTGTGTGCCGATGTGCCAAAAAGGATGTAAACACATAAATAACCCAGGGAGTTGGTGAAGTGTTCCCTCCAGGGTGCTGACTTTGATATCTTTTTTAAAAATGCAGCAAAAAAAACCCCTAAAGTCATAAAATGTTGTGTCTTAAAGAGCAAAAGCCACAGATTTGTTCCCAGTATAGTGAGGAGAGTTTGCTGATTGTCTCCTTTCATTATTTCACTCATTTGCACTTCTGTAGAAACTTCCTTGAACTTGTTTTCACGTTGACTCGGTACATTCCTGGAACGCTTCACCCTGTGGTGCTTCTGACACCAACAAACCATCCATCACTGGGCATCACTGGGAGATTCGCAGTGCCAGCTCAAACACACTGGCCTATTTGTAGTAACCTGCATCGCACGCCCTAATCCTATTTACACAGTTAGAGCTTCGACAAACAGACGTTTTTAATTCGTCTTAAGTCTGTCAGGGTGTTGCACAGGTTGGTTTCGGGATTTTCATGCTCTTTGCTGTGTGAATGTCCACTTTTAACAGTGTAATGTTTAATTATGATGATGATAATAATCGTGCAACTGTTTCTTTAAAAAAAAAATTATGATTCCAGTCACACAATAAACAAAGTTAGAGGCAGATTTGGCTTAGAGCGTTACTGTCATGTTTGTTCCAGAAATGTAAAAACATGATGATAACAGTGTACTGAGAGCGCGGGAGCCCAACGCACGGTTGATTTCTGCTCTTCTTCTGATGTCGCTTTGTGAAATGTCAGATTTAACTGAGAAAAGTGTCTTCCAGTTTAATGTTACTAAGTCTTGTTTGCTTGTTGCCTCATCTTTTGTTCTCTAACTGGCCTCATCAATGTGCCAGCATGTCAGTTTGTTCTGGGGTGTTGGAGAATGTATGAGCTGAGTCAGAAAGCTGAAATCTAACAGACAAGAAAGAAAAATATTCATCCAGATTTGACTGACCCCTGTAATCACATGGATGTGTGCCTGTGTTGATAAAATCTTTTATCAGCACAGCAGCTGTGGTTGATTCTGCTCTGCTTGATGGATATCACAGGCGTGATGAGCAGAAACAGTTATGCAACAGGAGACACCCGGAGTCAAAACAACACTCATTTGTGGCCTCTACAACAAGCAAAATGTGCAGTTTTAAAACAATTTATAGCTTGTTGTTCTATTCTGCCACAGAGCGGAACATCAGGGGTGTACTTTGGATCTCGCCCCATGACAGCTCGGACAGACTCCAGCCTCCTGACAACTCTGAACTGGATAAGTGGCAGAAGATGGATGCTGTTCTGTTTGTTATTTAATCTACAAAGTGCCAAGCTAAAATCTGTGTGAATCTGCTGTCATTCTCTCAAGTGTTCATGCAGGATGTATAGGCTACTTCACTCACTTAAGGAAAGACTGGCATTTAAGGACAGCCACAGAAGACCTATTACCACAGAATAAAAGTACAGCTATGTTAAAACATTTATGAATGAAGTGTAAGTCATGCCTCTGTGTTAGAGCCTTGGGGCAGGTAAACTGAAATAAACAGAAACTGTGTTATCAGAGTTATTAATTACACCTGTGGTTTTCTGTGCACACTGGCAACATGTCATTAAAAAAAACATTCCTCCAAAAGAACTGGAAGCAGACTGGAATAAAACTGCTTAGAAATCATAGCCAGATCCAAATACGTGCTTATCAAACAGTAATAGGAAACAGACTTCAGTGGAACTCCTTTAAACACCTTTAATTCCTGAGAAGTTTGGTGCTGCTGCCAAAACAAACATGAGCAATCTTTGCGATATTGCATCTTTGGAAGTGATACTATACAGACAGCATTTATCAACTGCAAACAGGTTTAGATTAGAAGTGACAAATGTTAGTTTGTAGATTTCTGTGTTATATGTGGCAGCTGAGGGTTAATGTCTAGGTGTCTGTGAAGGCTCTGTCATCCAGGTCATGGTAATGTAAGGAGCTTGGAAAGACAAGCGACTCGACGTCTTTAAGTTATTTTCAAGAAACTTAAAAATTCGTCCAGTTGCTTTTCTTTCCAAGCTCCTTAGGCTAACGTCTGCGGTTACAAATTCCTTCCTTGTATCAACAGTTTAGGCTGCTGCTGGTGTAATGGTGTGGGGGATATTTTCTTGGAACACTTTGAGCGCTTGGTACCAACTGAGCATCATTTAGAGCGTATCTGAATATTGTTCTTCATCATGTACGTACTTTTATGACCACACTGTGCTCTTCTGATGGCTGCTTCCAGCAGGATAACGTATCATGTCACAAAACTCAAATCATTTCAAACTGTTTTCTTGAACATGAGTTCACTGTATTCAAATAGCATCCACTGTCACCAGATCTCAATCCAAACCACCAGAGCGCCATTGGGATGTGGTGGAACGGGAGAATCTCTTCATGGCTGTGCAGCAACACTATGATGCCATCATGACAATATGGACCCTGCTGTCTCAGTCAATGAGAGACACACAGAAAGGGAGGCAGGCTAGGGTACAAAATCCTATCAAGTAAAAACTTTCACTGTGAAGTAAGGGCTCTGGGTTTGTGCACTTTGGGAAACTCTCCCTCGTACCACAAGTCATACGCTACTCCCAATCAAGTGCATGTTCTGATGTAAATTTTTGTGCAGGTTTTCTTAAAGCTATAAGACCATTTTAGGCAGAATATAATAACAACAAGGAGAAATCTGACAAATAATTAATAGCATAGTTAATGCTACTGCAATGGTATACCTAAAAGGAAGATGTCTATTCTTAAATGTGCAAAAACAAACCGCACAGGAAACTCAGCTCATTAAATGCAATCAAGTAAAACATGTCTTATTTAAATTAATAGATTTAATGTGGCTTAATTATTGCAATACAAAAAAACCCCAAACAAACTTAATTACAGACAGCTTTAAATGTTTCCAGCCAACAATGACAGCGTACCAGCATTTTTGATTCAACATGTTTATCTGCATTTAATAAATCATATTCATTACCATTTTCCAGTTTCTTTGAAAACAGTTTTACACTACGGAAAAAAGTGATTTTAACTTCAACTGATTTTTCAAAATGTTTACAAAATTAAAAAAAAAAAAAAATCTACAAATGTTAAATACACTTTACAAAAACTCATTGTCAAGTGAATTACAGATGATTCTTTAACAACTTCAAGGCATTATAATTACATACAAAGTAGATACAGCATAAGTTTAACTGGTTTGATATAAGGGAATGCACAGGAGCTGCGCAGCTTTAATCTTCTGACTAATTGAAAATTTTGGCCACTACTTTTGCTCTAAAAGTGAAAAGGCTTTTTCATTTCATATTCAGAACAGTTGTTAAGTGAAAAGACTGTTTCCCGTCAGGATGGACCACAAAACCAAAACACTGGAAATCCTGGAAAACCAGGAATCCTCTTGAGATGCAGAAAAGACTCACCAGGTAAGTCTAACCTGAACTTTCACACATTCTTCCCATTTCTCCCATCACACCACAAACAGAATTTATGTCTCTCCCCAAAACAATAAATATAAGATGGCAATTTTGTTATAATTGTACAATTCAGCTTCCCTGTGTATTATTTGACATTGAATTCTGTCATTGAATGTCTCAAATGTATCGGACATATTCCATAGCTAAAAATTTAAACAAAAACTAAATATTTTTGTTTTCAGTGAAAAAAAAAATAAATCACTTTTTATTCAGAAACAACAAAATGCAATCCACATAGGGTTGTGTTAGTAATTTAACTTTCAGAAAATGTAAGATTTTTTTATGTGAGGTTGTTTGTATCTACAATTAATGCTCGCAGTGTCAACATTTGGTCCACGTTTGTTAGTAAATCTACGTCATTTCTTTGCATTGTGTAGAACAACAGCAGAGGAAAAAAGTCCAACATGTAAATAAGGAAATTATGAGGATTTCGCTCAAGGCAAGACGATCAGCTTTAAGTGCTTGACCAGAGGCTTCATCCCTGAAAAAGGCACGATGAACTTGTACCAAAAACAAACAAAAAAAAGCAAATCATAACCTGCTTGTTTTTTGTTTTGTTTCAGATTGTATTTCTTCTCATGCAGTTAACATACCGACTTCTTAGTGATAAGTTTTTGTATGCTGGAGGTTTTTGACTAGTCCCCAGTGTCTGCTGGTGTACAATGTGCATCAAGTGGAGGGATTTCAACTGTACCCTGGAGGACACCTGCGTATATTGAATGCTGAAGGAAATTCCCTCAAATGTTGAGGATGTTTTGTTTCCTTCAATTCATACTGGTATACAAAAAAAAAAAAAAAAAAAAAAAAAAAGTCATTACCTCCCCAGGTTCCCCTGCCTCATTGTCTGTAGTGCCTTTTGGCTTTACTCCAAGCCTATAAACTCTCCTCCATAATCGTCTTGGCAGAGTTTTATTTTCCCACCTTCGACCTGCTCTCAGAGCGTTGCTTTAACAGGAGCTGGTCTGAAGGTTGCTCTCTGTGAGGATGGAGGTGATGGTGGAGGAATCGTAAAGACTGTCGTCATCGTCTGAGCTGAGAGCTGATGAATCCAAAGCTGGGCGTATTGCTGCCTGAGTTTTCCTCCTGTGAGACATAATAATCACTATCAGTAACCACATTCACAAAATCAGCTGCCGTCAGGTTTGATAAGGGAAAAAAAAGACTGTCTACACAGCTACAGTCATGGCAGGAAGTTTACATACACTCATCAGGAATCCACACAGCCTTTAGGCATAGTGTAAAAATCTTTCAATACGGTTGAGGTCAGGGTTTTGGGAATGCCATTCCAGAAGCTTAATGTTTGTCTTTTTTATCCATTTCAAAAAACTATTTTGATTTATGTTTGGGATCATTGTCCTGTTAAAACAAACAACTGTGTCCAAGTTTAAACCATCTAGGTGTTTACATGCTTGACAGCTTGTACAGTGTTTTTACGTTTGAAAGCTTCACCTTTAATCATCCAAACATACCTCATGTCATTGTGGTTAAATAACAAAATCTGTGTCATCTGAGGTAAACCGTTTGGGTCTTCTTGGAAAACTGGTGACAGAGCTGAATAACTTGTGCTTACATTATGATTGGTTGAAATCATGACCTTGGAATCTGCAATTGTTTAGAAATGGCTCCAAGAGACCTAAATCCATAATTCTCATTCTTAGATTTTCACTGAGATCTGTCAAAAAAAAAAATCTTTTTATGCCAGCAAAGAGAAACTATCAACTGTAGTTAACCACGATCACTAATGAGTGTTAATAGGCCTTGGCCTTACAAAATACCAAAGTCAATTTAGACCTAATTCTTGTTTTTTTATTAGTCATTGAAGATGCTTGCTGTACAATCAATCCACCATTGAAGACAGAACAATTCAAAGAAATCTTTAAAAGCCCAAAATGTCCATGATGAGTGTACATCAACATCTGAGCACGAGTCTGATCATCCTTAAAGTGGTTGGATACCCCGCCCTCTGCTGGTAAAACCAAAGAACTACATGCAATTCATTGGAACTCGTTAGAGGATGTTTGTAATTTAATTTCCCCTGTGGTATATGAGTAATGTACCGTTTTAGTTTAATGAAATCGCCGATCCACATGTGGCTGATTGCTGGAATGTTTTACACACATCAAACTGTGTAATGCTGCACCTCAGGGAGGCTGTGTGAATCTTTACCATGTGTCTGTATCGATGTGTCACAGCTAAACAATGTGAGTTCACTGATTATTACATCATGTGAATGCAGTTTTTTTTCATTCTGTGACGCAAGTAGGAGGAGATGGTGTCTCTCTCACTTAATCAATCTCAATCAATCACACACACACACACACACACACACACACACACACACACACACACACACACACACTGCTGTGATAATCTGGCTGCCAAGTAGAGCCTTGCATAATCGTTACCAGAAGCTCACATTGAGTAACAAATTGGAAGAGAAAAAAGGAATGGGACAGGAAAAGGAAGCGCTTACTTAAGCTCAGTCTCCAGTGCTGTGACTCTGGTCTGCAGAGCCTCTTTCAGCTCCATTTGTTCCTCCAGGTCTCTCTGAGCTTTTCTTCTCATTCCGTCTAACCTTTCCAGCTCTGTCTCTCCTTCATCCACCTGCCTCTTCAGAGCCTTCACTCTCAGAGCAAGCTGCAACACCAGTTGACATTTAAGCATGGTTTGCCAGTATGTGTTTCAACTTTTCCACTTTCTGTGAGTGGATTTCTGTATTTACATTCAGCACATGGTAAATATTTATACCTGGTCTCTCTGTTCAGTGTGTGTTTGTCTTTCCTCATCCAGTGTCATATTGAGGTCTTTTAGCTTCCTCTCCAAACGACGTTGTGTTGCCAACACAGTGTTCTTCTCTCTTGAAGTCAGAAAAAGAAAGCAAGACTTCTCAGCTACTAAGCAAAACTGCTTACCAACTCACTGCTGTTACATGTTACAACTAGAAACAGTGACTCAATCACTTGACAGAAAAACGAGCACGACCTAGAAAACCTACAAAACCAATTTAATGAAACGTTTAATTTACTAGATTTTAGGATTGTCCTGAACAACAACTCATGATCATCATCAATTAATACCTGTGATGCCATCTGGAACAAAACAGTAGCATACTCTATTTGGACAAAAGCCACATCTCCTAATCGTTTAAATCAGATGTTCTCGGTCACAGGTGTAATTTCAAGCACCTAACCATACAGTCTGCCTTTACAAACTTTGGTGAACAAATGAGTTGTTCAAATGAGCTCACTGAAACTGAGTGTGGTACTGTAATGGTCTGTGACATTTCATCCTTTCTGCAAAGTGGAAGCATCTAGGAACCACAGGAATGAAGTGGCAGACTACATAAAATTATAGAGCAGGGTCGCTGAATGCTGAGGCACATTAAGCATAAACGTCAGTGCTCTGGTGGCTCACTAATAACAATGCATAATAATCACTTTTGTGAGTAAGAGGAATGTCAGTCTCATTTTTTACATTTCTATACAAAAATCTACAAAAACATTCTCAAACACAGCAATAAATAAATAGTTTCACTATATAGATCAACATGAGTGCAGTAGTTGCTGTTTTCACTGCACCTCTCTTCGCTCCGCAGACGGTCTTCCAGCTCCTGGATTTTGCTTTCCAGCTGGGAGACTCCTACAGAGGAACGCGACTGACCCTCCATGTCAACCACACGACTCCTCAGCTCCTTCAGCTGCAAAGACAGACATGAGCAAATATGACGTTAAAAAGTATAGACATGTTGGATGTAAACCCAAAGGCTTTATTTGTAATTAAATCGATAATACATGAGAGTTAAACAATACTTTGGTTAACTTAGCAAACACAAATTTGGTGCATGTGCACATACATGTCTCTCCATTGCATTCTTGTCCAGCTCCAGGTCCTGCTTCGAGGATCTCTCCTGCATGAGCTCAGAGCGGAGCTGATCGATCTGGTCTCTGCTGCGAGCCACACGATCAGTCAGCATATCCACACTGCTTCTCTCCTCCTCCACCTCCACCTCCAAACGCTTTAGTTTGTCCTGATAGAAACAAGAAGAGATCAGTTTAATAAGCTGCTCAGAGGAGACACCGCTGGAAAAAACACACTAATAAATAAATCACACTACTTCTGTTTATTAAAATAATCAGCATTTATCATATTTTGATAGCTATGCTACCCTTGATTTATAAATGTAATAGATGTGCAGACTGTCACAGAGTCAGTGCATGCAGAGCACAACTATTAAAAGCTGTGAGCACAGTATCCATGGGTTACACTCCCAAATGATTCATTCTCCCAAACCAGGAGAGGAGCAGATGAGCCGCTTACCTCCAGGATGCGAATCTCTCGGGTTTTCTCATTGTGGCTGTTTTTGCTGGCCTCCAGCTCTCCCTCCAGGTGGCGCAGCCTGTTGGCGAGCAGCTCTTTATCCAGCTGGTGGTTGTCTCTCTCCTCACATGCAAGAAGCAGCTCCTTCTTCTGCCGTGATATCTAGTTAGAGCGATCAGATTTTTTAGAAATGTCATGCATGTGCTAGAGGAAGTAGAATTAAACCCTTGATTATTATTCAGACAGGATATAGTGCCGTAACAGTTTGGGTTGATTCCCTTTGAAATGAAGGATCATTTTACACTATGCAGGGCCTTAATCAGACACAGTTTTTTTTCCTCGTTACCTGTCTATACACGAATACAATGAAAAAAAAAGAAACTCAGTCAAAAGGTTAAAAACACAAGTCCTTAAACCACAGGCACACACCTCTTCCTCCAGTTTCCTTATATTCATCTGGCTTTTTTCCAGCTCAGAGTGAGCATCGTTTTCGTGACGCTGCACCTCCTGCACTTCCTTGCGTGCTCGCTCTTTCTGTTCTTCCAGTTGAACCCTGAGAGCCTGCGTTTCTTCTCTTAAGGACACGTTTAGTGAGTCATACTGACAGAAGGACGGAGGCAGGCAGGACAAAACAAAAACAGAATGAATTGTGCTGTGTATCCTCCAGTGAGCAGAGAGGACAAGATATAGACTTTTTTCATTTGCACAGGTATAAAAATGATCCATCCTTCTTACGTCTTTGTTGAGTTTCTCTAGAGCTCTCTCCTGCTGCTGTTTAGTGTCCTCAAGCTGGCTGATGGTCTGTTTGAGAGCCTCCTTGTCCTTTTCTGTATCCTCCAAACGCTGGCTGAGTTCACGGTGCTCCTGGCTCAGCCTGGAGGCTTTCCTCTTAGCCTCATCGAGCTCAGATCTCAGGCCTCTAACCTCAGTGTGGAGTGTGAGCTCTGCCTCTGAGCTCTCTGTAGCATTGCTTTGCAGCTGAGCCTGAGGAAACCACAGAGGACATCCAAATAAGCCTTAATGTGAACAGTTTCCCAGGCATCACTAAGCTGGGTGGTGCTGTAAGGGATGCAACCTTACCTCTAATCTTGAGATTTTCTCTTTTAGACGAGCAGTCGCCTCCTCCTGCTCCTGCTGGCCATCATGGAGCGAGTTAATGTCCAGGTGAGCTCTGCTTAGCTGTGCCTTACTGGTGTCTAGTTCCTCTTCAGTCAATGAGAGCTTCTTTTTGAGCTGGGCAACTTCACCCTGGGCCTCATTAAGCTTCTGCTCTAGCTCTGAGATGGTTGCTGGGTCTGGCAGCTACAGGCAGGAAGACAAAAGATAAACCAGAGGATAAACCACAGTCATTTAAACAGATGCTTTTAATACCAAAACTACCATATTCAGAGAAATGTGTCGACCAAACTGGCTAGTTTTTATGATTAAAACAGGAGTTTAAATTATTATTATTTTTTTGCTGGGAGATTAAACCTACCCGTTTATTTTTCTCTTGTGCTTTAGCAAAGTCCTCCTTGGCCTTCTGTAACTGGCCCTTCAACCTGTCAATCTCATACTTCAGTTCAGCCTCTTGGTTCTGGTGAGATTTTTTCAAAGAGATGACCTCCATGACCTTCTTGTCAAACTCCACCCTCATTTTCTCTACCTCAGACTTGCCCTTCTGCAAATCAGCTTTGCACTGCTGGAGCTCCTAAACAAAAATGTAACATTTTGTTAAACAGATCATTCGGCAATGCCTCCGTGATCAGATGAAGTATAGCGTTTGTCTACTGCACCTGGCTGAGAGTCTGTGTGTGGCTGGGGTCTGGTGTCTGTTGTTTCATGGAAGTCATTTTGTCTTGGAGTTCCTTTAATTCTTCCTCAAATTCCTCCTTCTCCAGACGGGTTTGCAGGAGTCTAAGAAATATGCACGTGCATCTGATCTTAACCAATCAATCCATATATAATTGTTTTAAATAATGTTTTATTATCTGATCAAGAGCAGTTTGATTGTATTCGTTAATCATTCTGATATATCAGAATTTGCTTTGGTGTTTTCATGGAGCTAAAAGATTATTTTTAAGTGACACAATAAATTGATTTCCAGCTACCACATAGCAGTCAAATAAATTCACAAGAAAAAAAGTCTATATTATAGTTTTTGCTAAACACACACAAATAAGGCCATCCACACCACTCTTCAGCATCTTAAAATGGACAGTTTATGCCAAAATCTAATTTACACATTTTTCCTCTGTAGTGCTTTTTTTTTTTTTTTTTTTATAAATAAAGATTGTGCACATGAAAAGTGAAAATAGTTATTATGGATTGCATTTATATAGTGCTTTTCGAGACCCTCAAGCGCTTTACCATTCCACTATTCATTCACTTTCACACACTGGTGGAGGCAGCTACAGTTGTAGCCACAGCTGCCCTGGGGCAGACTGACAGAAGCGAGGCTGCCATATCGCGCCATCGGCCCCTCTGGCCAACACCAGTAGGCGGTAGGTGAAGTGTCTTGCCCAAGGACACAACGACCGAGACTGTCCGAGCCGGGGCTCGAACTGGCAGCCTTCCGATTACAAGACGAACTGCCAACTCTTGAGCCACAGTCGCCCCAGTTCTTAGATTAAACTGCTGACTGAGTTTAAAAAAAGGTTTTATGGTTATGATTTCTCCATAGACATTAGCAAATAAAATAGATGGATATATACTCTATTATTATTTTACTAGGTACACCCGTTTAACTACTCATTAACACAAATATCCAATCACATGGCTGTAACTCAATGCATTTAGGCTCACAGCTTTAGACATTGTCAAAACTGAAGGTGAAACAGCATCAGAACGGGGAAGAAAGATGATTTAAGTTACTTTGAGTGTAGCATGGTTATTCGTGCCTAATGGACTGGTCTGAGTATTTCACAAACTGCTGATCTATTAGGATTTTCTGCACTCTGTGTCTCTATGGCTTACAGAGAATGGTCTAAAAAAGAGAAAATGCCCTGCTGATGCCAGCGGTTAGAGGAGAATAGCCAGAATTCCTTAGGTTGGTGGGAAGGGGGCAGTAACTCAGATAATCTCGTATTACAACTGAGATGAGCCTCTAACACACAAAATATTGATCCTTAAAGTAGACGGGCTATTGTATAAAGAAGACCACACCTGGCGCCTCTGCTGCCAGCGAAGAACAGAAAACTGAAGCTAAAATTCACACTGGCTCACTAAAAATGGACAACAGAAGAGGATGTCTGGTCTGAGAAGTGTCGATTTCGGCTGTGACATTCAAATGTTGGGGTCCAACACGAAACGCATGGATCCAGCTTGCCTTGTATCAAAGGCTTAGGTTGCTGGTGTAATAGTGTGGCCTCCACTGCTACAAGAACTCAATTCAACAGAGCACCTTTGGAATGTGGAGAACAGGAGATTCACATCACGGATGGACAGCTGACAAATCTGCAGCAACTGTGCGATGCTATCATGTCGACATGGACCAAAATGTCTGAGGAATGTTTCAGCGCTTTGATCAATCTGTGCTACAAAGGATTCAAAAGTGCTAATTTGTTATTAGCAAGGTGTATCTAATGGACATGGACAAAAGATGTAAATTTGATTTTGGAGTTAACCGTCCGTTTAAAGCTTTATGCTTAGACACTGTTTTACAGTAACTCAGCCCACTATATCAACACAACGAAGAACAGGAAAATAGAATTTTTTAAGGTTCAAATTGTGACTAGACAATCATCTACATTAAAAGTAGAACTAGAACAAATATGATCCATATTTGATTGTTGGTTTTAGACACACACACTTGGATTTGGGCTAAAAATAAAATCATGAAATAAGTTTATTGAGAGCGAATGGCCTTGACACTATAGACAGTTGTTAGCACAGTTCAGCACATCTACAGCTCAGTAAAGCTAAACAAACACTGTTTAGTTTGCGACTCTCACTGTGTTTCAGGGTGGCTGGGTGTCTCTCTGACAGAGAGGGTGAGAAACATTTACCAGGTAGAATGAGAGAGAAAGAATGGAAACACATTAGTAAAGAGAGTGCAAAGGAAAGCATGACAAGATGATGACAAAAATCCATGTCCACGTGAACACTGGAAATGTCAAAGTCAGGTCAGCAATGATGACTAAACACTGCGAATGATACGACTGTTACATCAGAATGCATTAAGACTCACTCTTGTTTAGTTGTTCGAAGTTCGTCTCTGGTCGAATGAAACTGCTCCATCCAGTGGCTGCTCTCATCTCGACAGTCCTCCAGCTGCTGCTGCAGGGAGCGAACTGACGCATTTACACGCAGGCGCTCTGCTTCAATCCCTGCATGAGACTTAAGTAGGAGACAGAAAAACTGATCACCTGTTGTGTCATTTCTCTTTCGTAGCGTGTGTTAAATCACTCTTTTTGCATTTGAATGGCTTTTCCTTTCAAATATTCAAGTAAAACTCAACAAATGCTGCACTTTCACAAACACACAAAGCTTTCATCTCAGTCCTTGGAAAGGCTATCGAAATTAAATCATTTTCTGTTGTATGAACCATTTTCAGTTTTAAAATCCTTCAACTTGTTTTAGAAATATAAAGAAGCAGCAGTATGGCTTCATACTGAGAAAGAGCTCTACAGATGTGATGTTTGCTTTCAAAGTGTTGGTGAAGAAGTATAGAGAAGGTCAGAAGGAGCTGTGCTGTGTCTTATGGATCGAGAGCGAGCATATGATAGTAGCAAAGAGTCAGGAGTAGCAGAGAAGTATGTGAGGCTTGTGCAGGACATGTATGAGGACAGCGAGACAGTGGTGAACGGCTGGAGTGACAGATGGGTTTACATCAGGGATCAGCATTGAGCCCATTCTTGTTTGCGATGTGGACAGGTTAACAGATGAGGTCAGCCAGAAATCACTGGGGACTGTGATGTTTGCAGTCGACACTGATCTGTAGTAAGAGTAGCGAGCAGGTGGAGGTATGCTCTGGAGAGAAGAGGAATGAAGGTTCGCGGAATCAAGACAGAGTACATGTGTGTGAATGAGAAAGAGGCAGGTATAACAGCGAATATGCGAGGAGTAAATATAGTGAAGGCAGACGAGTTTAAATACCTGGGGTCAAAGCAGCAGACAGTGCACAAGAGAGGAAAAAGAGTGCTGGAAAGGTGGAGCAGATAGCAGTAAGAGTGAAAGGAAAAGGTTACAAGATAGTGAGATCTGTTTTAATGTATGGTTTGGAGACGGTGGCACTGACATTGAGATTTTCATTAGGAGTGACCAGAATGGACAAAATTAGAAACGAGTACATTAATGGAAGCGCTCGGGTCAAGCAGACAAAGAGAGGCTACGCTGAGATGGTTTGCATATGTGCAGAGGAGGAATATAGTGGTACAAAGGATGCTGAAGATGGAGCTACCAGGCAGGAGGAGGAAGGAGAAGACCACAGAAAAGGTTCGTGGATGTAGTGAAGGAGGACACGCGGAAGGTTGGTGTGATAGAAAAGGAGGCAGATGATCCAATGTGGTGACCCCTAAACCAAGCAGCTGAAAGAATGAGACAACCTCCTTGCTGCTGTTTCTTAAGAATTACAGGCTGTTTGACCAATTTCAGTTTTTTTAACTTATTTTTCTTCTTTATTTTTAAAATGGCTGTACATATAAAATGTTTTGTACCTACATAACTTTTATTCTTTATCCCGCTGCATTAGCGTGGCAGGATAATGATGACAGAATAGAATTTCCTGGATCAATAAAGTATTTATCAATCTTTCTACATGCCAACTGTAAGTGATGCTCAGTTTGCTACTGTGAGTGCACACCTGAGACACCTGCTCCATGCTGCTACGGAGCTTGTCCATATCCGTACTGTACTGCTCTCGCAGCGCCTCAATCTCTTTGTCATGTGATGCCACCTCTTCCTTCAGAGCGCCCTTCAAAGCTGTAAGCTCCCTCTCTCTCTGTCGCAGTGTCTCCTCCAGCTTCTTTTTTAGTTGCAAAACTTCCATCAGCTGCGCCTGACAAGAAACCAGATCCTGCACATGCAAGGGAAATACAGCATTAACCTGATAACTCTGACCACTCGCTCATAAAAATGTCTTAAATGAACATCAACTTCCTGTTTCAGAGTAAAGGATTTTTCAAAAGAGTGTAAAAAATAGAAGCTACACAGCAATTTATTTAAAAAGTGGGGTGAGATAAACGATCCCGGTGCATCAGTGTTTGTGTGTGTGTGTGTGTGAGAGGCCAAATGTCTGAGATACCGTCTTGTTGCTGCTCTCTCTTCTCAGCTCATCTTGAAACTCAGCCATCTGGTCCTCCATATCTCTGACCCGCTTCTCAGCGTTTTCTCGATCCATACGCAAATGAGTCAGCCTTCAAGGAAATGAGAATAAAAACACGCCTGTGAGGGATTCTTTGAATATAACCGGCACATTTGTTTTGTGAATAAGCTACAGTAGCTGCTTGTGTCATCCAACAGTCTTGCATGTAGCAGTACCATGCCCTTTGCTGCTTTCCCTTGTAAGTGTATTTGCGTGTGTGCATGCCATTATGGTCTTACTCCGATTGTGTTTCGTTTAATTCATTTTTCTTCCGGTCCAGCATCTCCTGGAGTTGCAGATTTTCATCCAGACAACTCTCCAGCTCTGCTTTCAGAGCAGGATCAGAATTGCTAACAGAGTCCTACACACAGACAGACATGATGAATAAATGAGGGCAGTGAAACATAACACCGTCTGCTCTGCTGGCATAAACAATGGGCTTTTAGGAAATGTTGAAGCAGGGTTGCATTTGTGCACCAATCAATATGTGTAAGAGATTTAAGTTATAAAGAGCTATTAGAGATTAAGACCTGCCCAGCTTCCTTAAGACAACATATAATGGGTAATTATTTAGATTACTGTGTGTGTGTGTGTGTGTGTGTGTGTGTGTGTGTGTGTGTGTGTGTGTTGCTGACCCGACCAGAGAGCTTAAGGGATTAATCTGAGGATTAATCTGAAGCACACTCCAAGCTAAGGAACCCCCCAGTCCTCCTGGTAAGATTTGTTAAAAAGGCACAAAAACTCAGAGGACAGTTTCTGAGTCGATTTGGTTGGTGGAGTAGCTGCTCTCATTCCAAGAAGAGTGGCTTGAGTGTTTATGTGAAGCACTAGATGTGATCCGTGTAATCAAAAACGAGTTACTCTGGTAGGGTACTCTGAATGTTAACACCTTCTTGAGGCTGATTTGAGAAAAACTAGTCAGGTCCCACAAGATACCGAAACTACAGGAACCGTCTTAAAATCTAGTGCACAGTTTCCACTGAAACTGAAGATAATGTGACTACAGATACGGTTCAAAGTTCACATTATGGCTCAATTTGTCCTACTCATTATTATTATCATAATGTGTCACTTTAACACTGCTGAAGTTTTAGTTTAGTGTAAATTTCCTTACTCAGTGCCAGTTTACTGAAACAGTCAGCTCAAGGTATTTATATTGAACTGCAAAGGATTGTTGGGACCACCCCAACAATCAGATGATAAAGCACTTAGCAACGTTTGGGAGAAAGAACTCCCTTTTAACACAAAGAAAACTCGACCGATTGGAGGGTGAGGGGACCAAAAAGAGAGCAAAGAGGAGCACAGTGACACCACAAAACAGTAAATAGGACAAAATACAAACTACAAGAAAGACACGAAAGTACTGGTATAGATATCAATATCTCTGTCTTACTTCTCTTTTTCTATGCTCCACTTACCTTCCTTTCTTCCAGCAGTGCAGTTTGTAGTGCAACCACCTTTTCCTCAAGCTTTCTTTTCTCACTCATCCACTCCTCCCTCATGCTTTGTTTGGGCTGTCAACATAGTGGACATAGATGAAAACGGTCTTTTCAGTGGACAGCAAAAGAAAAACTTAGAATTTGACACTTTCAAAACAAGCAAACCTTAAGGTGCTGAATGTTCTGGAAGATGAGCTTTACTTTGTGCCTCACGATGACATCGGTTTCACTACTCCTGTGAAAATGAGAAACTGGTCAAATGACGAATTTACAAACACGTAACTATTTGCTTTTCTACCATTTTATTTAATTAGCTGAATGCGAGCAGAGCTAATAACATGGAAGCACGTACCCTTGTCTCAGGATGTTGTATATGGTCTTCATGGCCTGCTCCTCCTCGCTGCTCAGCTCTGCACTCTGACCCTGGTCCAGCAAAAGGTCAGGGGTCACCTTAAGATATAGATCAGAAAACTACTCTTGCAATAGTGCACGGTTTACGGTGGTCAAAGCTCACTGAAAATCTACTTTATTGTGCAACCACAAATAAAACCAATTCTTACTTGTGCCTCAGTCAGATTTGGTCGTTGTGGCTCCAGTGAGGCCCACTGATTCGCTGGCTGTCCAGGAATTTTGGTGACATTGCCCTGGCTGCGCCTCAAGCTGCTGTGAGTTGGCGATGGGGGTGAGGTGTAGGGATTGGCGGTGGTGAGAGGAGATGTAGCTCCTGGACGTTGCTGGGCAGGGGGGAGTCCTCTCTGCTGGCCTCCAGCATTAGCACTATCAAACCTGTTTATTAGCTTGTTGACAGACGTCTGTCTCTTGTTAGAGTGTAGCTCGTTTGGCTGAGGAGGGGGCTCGGGACTGTCCCTCACTGACCCCAGTGACCTGTTAAGCCCTGCCTGATAAGAACCGTGCCAGATATTTCTTTCAGTGCCCCTCTCTCTATCACTGACATGCCACCCCTGCTCTCTATCTCCCCTTACTCCAATTCCTCCATCCAGATTCCCATAACTACCAGACTTTCCATCTCCTGGTGGTCTAGATAACTGATACTCCTCGTTACTCGGCCCTCCATCCCTGTCGAGAAGCGACCCATGAGACTGAGCCCGGCGTAGTAGCCCTCCCTGCTCTCCTCCTCCTATGTAACCTCCCTCTGTTCCTGGCTCTGCCTTCCCTCTGTTCCGAGGAAGGCTATTATAGCCAGAGGAGTACTCTGTCTTGAGCTGAACCCCATATGAATCTCCTTTTTGTCCATCCTTCAGAACCACATATGGTTGGCCAGCAATTCCCTGCACTCTGACTGCTACACCATATTTAGATGTGGTCTGAGTCTTGGTCTTGGGCTGGGGTGCAGGCTGCCCTCCACCATTCTGATAGTCATTGATGAAGCGGATCTGGACACCATAGTCCACCGGGGTCGTCTGACCTGAAGATGGTGTGGTCATACTGGCAATAGTAGAATAAGAAGAAGTTAGATATATTTTTGTAATTAAAAAAAATAAATTCTGGTTTGAGACTAACAGTACTGTGCCAAGTATTAAGCGCGCCCTCATTTCTTTATATTTTTCTTCCAGTGAGCCAGACATTCTTGTGTTTTCTTAACATGGCCTTGAACAATAGCGCTCCAGGCTTGCTGAAGGTCTTTCAAATTTTGTCTTTGAGCACTAACTACTTTTTCACTCAAGTCCTTGACATTTTCTTTTCTTTTGCCAAGCAGCAGCCCCCCCAAAAAGCTATCATGGGCAGCTGAACAGTATCTGAAATTCATGTCCTTAAGGAAGAAATCTGTCAGCAAAGACCTGATACAGAACCTAAAAGATGCATCTGACCCCTTCAGTTGATCCATCTACTGCTTTCCAAAGCCTCGTCAGACTGATGAGGCTTCATGCAATACCATCTAGAATTACTCTGACTGGCAGCAGCTTTATTTTTCAGCTTGAAACACACTGCCAATGTAGTAAAAGCATACCTGGATGGAAAAAAAACCCCCACATTGCAACACTATTGGTTATGGATTGACCTCCCAGAGCCTAGACCTCAACATTATTGAAGCAATGTGGAATCATCTTAACAGAGAAAAGAACAAAAGAGCTTTGAATGTCTGTTAAGAAGCCTGGAGAACTATTCTTAAAGACTACTTCAAGACATTGCAAAAAAGCTCACCTAAGAGAGTTAAAGCTATGAATGAAGATGTTCATGATTTTCAACATGGAAACTCTGTTTCTGATATTTTGATTTCTATATGCTGTATTTCCATTAATGTTTTACCTGTAATATTAAATGTCTGCACCAAATTTTCTTCAATCAAATCACATTTTAGGTAAAACCCCCTCATGACACACAGATCTTTTGTTTCATTTGATTTTTTTGGCTCAGTTTTTTTTTGCCAGTTTCTCTCTTGTATCATTTTATATTTCATCTATATGATTTAAAAGTGCAGGTACAACAATATATACCTTATATGAATGTTTTAGATTTTTTTTTTTTTTTTTTAAAAAGGGAAATGATCAAAGATACTTGTACTTTGCTTTCCATGAGGACATTGACTTCTGGACCACCAATAATGGACAACCTGCTTTGTTACAACCACCCTCTAGATAAAATTCTGCGACTCTACCAAAGTATGACTACATAACAATGTTGCACATCAAGCTTTTATTCTGATAAGATGGTTACTTCTATCAGCTGTATTACTGTATTGAAGCAGGGAGGGAAAAACTTAGAGGAATTTGTGCATGTGTCAGATTTTTCCCAGAATAGAAAGAGATTTCTACATGCAGGGTTTAGCTGAGGTATGTGTGTGCAAGTGTTCCCACACCTCAAATAGAAAATGAGTAATACTGAAAAATATATGGCGAGAGCCACACCTCAAACATCAGCTGATAATAACTTTGAGTAAATAGCAGTCTTTGATGTCATTAAGATACTGTGACTCATCGTTCATCCACCTGACCTGCACACATGAGATTATTTTTCACTGTAAGGCCATTTTTTAGTGTCAAAAAAAAAAAAAAAAAAAATCTCATGGTTCTATAACAAGACTGATTGTTTATTAAAAACAGATCTTCATATAGTTACTTGCTGTTTGTCAAGTATAATATTAGTGTCAGCTTTAAAATTCCTCAAATTGTGAAAACAAATGTATAGACAGTAGACTTTAATTAACAGGTAATTCTGAAAAGTAAAAAATAAGAGACACAGACTTCCTTTTAAAATACGTGTTCTGAGATTTATAGGCGCTTTCTAGCTCTTTAGTGCTTATGTGGACTTTAACCTCAGTGCGCTCCATTAGTCATTAACCTGAGAGCACACACCCACATATCACTTTCCCCTGTGAGGACCAACTAAGCCTTCTGAAGCTCTTCGAAGTTTCCAAATCTAAAGCTAATTCCCTCAACTGAACTTTGACACCTTGAACACAGACAGCTACTACAGCAACTAGTCAAGTGTCACTACTGCTTTCATTAACTATATCTGAAATTTCTCAATTCATCTTTTTCTTGACTGCCTAATCCTAACTTTTTACACTTCCTGAATACACAAAATGAGGATTTCTAAAATAATGCTTCCATTCATCGTACTTGTTTAAGCTTAGTCACTGCCAGCCTTTTTCATCACTACTGATAATAACTTGTTTTAGGTCACCCAGTAAACCCCATCCCCCAGGACAGCACAATAGTATGGTTCATTCAACTCTCTCCCAAACTATTACAAAACTACCCCCCACCTCTGCGCTCTGCACCTTCCATTTCCTGTCTGCAGCCTTTGGAGGTGACAGACAGAAAGTGGGCTGGGAAACAGAGAGGGAGGGTGAAGTGAGAGAGAGAGAGAGAGAGAAACACTCCACTTTTCTCTTCTTATCAGTGCTGAGTGTGATAAAATCCAAAGTCAAGCTGTTCCTCCGAAACAACCCTCCCTCTCCTCCAGTCCTTACAAAGGACTGGCTACAAAAGTAGCCATCGAATAGATAACTATTTCCACAGACACATACTTCCATAAATTATTGCAACACTTTTTAAAATTTTCTATACTAACTTTTTAATCTGTATGACAAGACAAACCAGCCAAGCTCCTCTGAGATAGAAGTGAGACAAGCAGGAGTGGTAACTATGAAAAGGGGTTTTATATATGAAACAGTTTCGGAGCAAGATAAGAAGGTAATGACTGGCCCAGCAATGAATGGAGTGACGTCACTGAGAATGACCTTCGAAGGTATCTGTGTGCAGCTGGTCGATTTTTTTCACCCTTTGGGAACCACAGAAGAAGCGCCGTGTGTCACAACAAGTTTGTGAAGCTGAGCATAAAGTTTTCAGCCCACTCTTGTAAACCAAGGTCAACCAAAAGTGTGGTCCACTGACGACTGCAGCACAGACACGCAAGATAGTGCACTAACTAGTAATCTTTGATTTAATGGGACATACTCATCTAAACTGGTGTGACCCGTAAAGCAACAAGTGAGCCAAACTGATGTAAAGAAACCAAACTGTAAAGCAGAAACATGTCTCTCTGAGAATATCTGTTTATTTGTCACAGAGGAGGAAGGCACTTCCAGCTCCGACAGCGGGACGAGGTTGAAGGAGAACTCATCCCATTGTCCAGCTGATGTGGGGCGGAAAATGAGGGCAGCAATTCTGGAATGCTATAACTACCCCTGCTGCTCCTGCCCCTTTCTCTTCTGTCACACTGTCCATCTGATTAAAAGAAGTCATTTTCAATACTTAAATTTTGCTTTTAGGCTTCACTCCAAAGTTTTTTTTCTCCACAGCACTCTAAATAAACATGCTTTCTATACTGAGAGTAGGATGGCAAACAAGCTCTCCTTTGATCTTAAACTCGTGATGTGAAACTAACATGTCACACCTAAGGTGATTGTTTCAGGTCTGTAAAACACAAAAATTATTATTTTTTTTTTAAATACAGAAAGCAATCCATTACCCAATAAGCGACTAAACAGTGTTCACTCTGGAGATCCAGAATCTTAACTATGAGTATTGCAACTTTAATAACAGACCAGCTTTGCTTGCACAGCTATATCTGGAGCTTTTGTAATTTCATGAGAGTCGTGCTACCCTGCAGTTATGCAGACGAGCCTGCAGCCTCAAACTCAATTCTCAAAAAGTAAATTGAATTGAAGCTGCTTTCATTTTAAGACCTAAGGTGGAAAGGAAAAGAAAAAAAGAATTAGGACATCAGAATGGGTGAGAAGAAAAATTAAACAACGACAACGTGTGAAATCACATGCCTCTGCTGACTCAGAATCCACATGGCTAATGTGATAGCATCATCTCTAGACTGGCCCAAAAATGACACAGCTGGAGATGGCAGACAAGGGTGATGGCAACATGTGCCAAAAACATATCCTTAGGGTGTAAAAACAACCCTTCATGCCAAAACGTAAGCACTACAAATACGTAAGCATGTGCTATGCTTTTAAGTAAAGCCAGTCTTCTCTCGTTCTCGTACGAGAACAGCTTTGCATGAGTCACAGTTCAAAACAAACCTTGTTTATCCTATACTGGTCTTTGGTTTCACTCCTCAATTAATAAACACCCCAAACAATTCATTTAGCTGCTCTCCCTTTAAACTTTCTTTTTATTGGCTACCAAAAGCAAACAGAAGGTTTGAAGAGCAAGTGGGCGGAGATTCTGTCCTCATAAAGCCACAAAACTGGACTTGGCAGAAAAAGTTTTTCTAATTACACATCTTAAGCAGAAAAATAATAATATGCTTTACTACTTCTGTAAAAAATAAAAATAAAATAAAAAAAATAAAGCAATAATTAAGATTTTTGCTTCCAAAACAGAATTTTGATTAAAGAACTTTTAAAGAACAGAAACATAAAAATGATTTTGGTTACCGATACTGTTAATTTAGGGCAGATGTGCCATAAACCCTACAATGCGCGGGGGTCTAATAAGTTTGGTAAGCATTGTATAAACGTCTTAAGAATGAAAATGTAAACGTCTGTGTGCTGAATGAGGTTGAAAGCGATGGAAAACAGCCAGACACCAAACAAGGAAGAATCAAAACACCACATCTGAAAATATTTGCCTTTAAAAAACCCCAAACAAAACAAATCAATTCAAACTGTCATCAACTCATTGCTAGTTGGACTATTTGAGAGCTAGTTTACAGCATGCTATAAAGCTGGCATATGGATGCTGTAAAAACACATTTAATCCTCCTTTTCTTCCAAGTGAATCATAAAGTTTTACAGGACTGTCCTGCAAATCACAAATGTGATCATGTAAGCAACAGAGATACAAGTGCTGTACTCTCTCTTCTGCTTTTAAAGGACAGTCAGGTACTCAGTCCTCAGAGTATACTCCCTCTCCATTACATTCTTGACATAACACCAAGCCCTCATCCTCTTTCACCCTCAAACAAACACCCATTTATTCCTCTTCTCAGGCCAAAGGAGTTCATTGGCATAACAATGTACAAAAAATGACACAAAAGTAGGAGCACATAAATACACCCCTCCCTTTTCCAAATTCCTGACACTGGTCTCTCTGTCCTTTACACATACAGGGGCGGAAAGTGTGTCAGTGTGGGAGACTCACTTTATGGCGTTTTATCTGCACACTTGAGTGTATCAGCTGCTTGTACGTGTAACACGGCAAAGGTCTTTTATCTGTTAGTCCAATGTGAGGCATTCCCACCACATTACGAGTTCTGAAACTGTACCCGAAGCTTTGCAGGCTCAATGCTATAATTAGTGAAATTCATGACCCAATCCATGAGCCTTTCCCCACCTCAAAACTATAATCTGCCATTCCTTCTTGCCCGTGTCATCAGTTTCACATGAGCTGTGAAGAGAACAAAAGCAGGTGTACTCTAAATGCATGTTTATCCATTGTTTACCCGGGTCCAATCCTTTAATGGTTTCCCTACAGTTGCATTTATCCCTTTGAGCTATGTGCTAAAAACCTTCCTCCTGTACCGTTGTTCCAGTGACAGATCGCCTGGTCCCACAGGTGTACACAGAAACACCTGGCTCATTTCTAAACAACTTAATGGTTTTAAAAGTTAAACCTCTGACATTAAGCCTACCTTCGCTATTCTTACATTTGTCTTAAAGAGACGTATTATTCTGTTTTATTTGTCATTTGGTTCCCCTCATTAACGGGCAAATCCAAAAGTTATCTTGGAGTAACGTTAGCTGGTAGCGCTGTTTCTCTCGAACCATCGTTAGCTGCTCAGCTACACTGGCTCACAGTGACACACTACCAAAATAAACTATTAGATAACTGCCATAAATCAAAAATAAGTGCCGTTTGGCAGCACCAGAAACCCACAAAGCGTCAAAGTAACTGTCTGAGGAGCGGCGCCTGTCTGGTTTAGCTGTCTGGCTATGAGAAGTCCCAAACCCAGCGTGAACTTACCTCTTTTTTCTGAACTTAATCTTCTGCTCCTCTCGTATCCTCTCGCCTCCTGTATGCCGATAATAATTCAAATATATTGACTGACATCCATTAAAGCCCACACGGAAACGTGAACAGAAATACCTAACTCCTACGGAAATTATCACAGCAATAAGTTCATTATGCTGCTGCTGGGAATGCAACCTGTTACCTTTTTGTCAGGGATGTAAACGTTCCGCCCAGCCCCGCCAAGCACGGCGCTGCGATTGGACCGTTTCGCTGGCTTGGGCGGGGCTATTGATACTGTCTAGGGTTGTAATTGGTGAAACCTCCATGCCAATCATTCCTTGTTTCTGTACCATTTTTTCACCTTTTTTGCTGAAAAATGGAACTTGTATTTTTTTTTTCCAAATAATGACCCGCGTAACCTAGATAAACAAGACTCTTCAAGGACTACTGATTGATGCAGGTGCCTCAAAACGTTTATTTCTCCTCTTGACCAGTAGATGGCGCAGCCGTACACCAGCTGGTTCTCAAGGGTTGCAGTTTGCTAGATAGCGTGTGTGAAAAACACACCTATATATTTAGACTATGTCTGTTCAGAAGATGGTCGCTTAGGTTTAAGTTGCTATTTTTTTTTATTATAATTCATAGTTTCTTTCTTTCTTTTTATACTAAGTTAGTATTAATAGCATCGATACCAACGCTGGTATTTGTATCAGATTGATATTAGTGCAAAGGACTGACACATTTTGATTTGTTTCTATCCTGTAAGTTCAGTGTGTAGCCCACGAAATTTTGTTAAACACTTTTTCTTAAATGTTTGTTAAAATATTTTTTCAACTTACACTGGGCTGTAGCACTTTGCTATCATAGCAACAAGATTGTAGATGGCATCGGTTGGTGTCTTCCAACCAAAATTGTGATTTTTTTTTCCTTCCCACTGTCACCAAGTGCTTGCTCATAAGGGGTCATGTGATTCTTGGGATTTTTCTTACTAATACTGTTGAGTCTTTATATAAATATAAATCACATTGAGTTAATTATTGTTGAGAATTGACACTATATAACAAAATTAAATTGAAAATTGAGAGCTTGAAAAGAAGGCAACAAGACTTCTTTAGATTTATGAGCATGTTTCGCCTTTCATCGAAAGGGCAGAACTGAAGAAGCCTCGTGCACAAGAGGGGAAACATCTTCATGAACCTAATGAAGTCCAGTCTATGACCTGGATAACTGAGAACCTACAGACATATTTAAACTTCACTTTTACATTTTAAGCACAATTTTTGACATTGTAATAGGTTACCCGTGTAACTTTCCATTTAAGAAATCATGGGAACATCCCTGAGTGTAAAAAACATATAAATAAATATAACTTTTATGTCCTTTGTTATCTTTTTCTGTTGCAATGTTATGTGTGTAGAGCTGAGTTGAACACAGTTACTAAACTTATTATGTGCTGAAGAATAATAATAATAATAAAAGGTTTTAGAGGTTGGGTTCTGGAAATAAAAAGTTTTCATGAGATTTACAATCTTCCTTGTTGAGTAAAACTGCCACTCCGCCCTGTGCGCGCAGCTCCTCCCCAGAAACCAGCGACATCCCCCAGTCTGCTCACTCCAACTTTCCTCTCCTTTCACTCCTCTCATCACTTCGCCTGGTCGACAGACTTGACGCACCATCTCACGCTCCGGGAATGGGATCTTTACTGGGTTCAAAGAAAAACTTCCAATTCTTTCGAGTTTATGCTCTGCAAAAGTTACTTTTCAAATTGCAGGGATAGTTGTTACTGCAGGTGCAGGGTGACAGCAACACAGAGCAGCTGGCTAATGATCTCCAAGACGCACCAGAAGTTGTGAGAGAATCGCAGGAGCTAGGAATCAGCATAGAATCGTAAAGTGGGCTCTGCTTAAAGTGATTAGTCAGATACCCTTGCATACCAAAGTTACTTCAGTCGAAGTGTGAACAAAGTGAGTGTGCGTAAAGTTGGAGCTGTTGAGAACGGCTAAAAGTAACTTTTAGGGGGAGGCTAATGCAAGGAGGTTGGAAAAAATCCAGTAACTTTTAGTAACTTTTAAAATCAGTAAGAAGTGTCATCAACTTAACAACCATGGCAAAATGGTTCAGAGATTTCCCCATCAACCTGAAGAACGGAAATGAAAGAGTGCGCTCAGCCTCCGAATCTGGTCCACAAACTCGACCCAAACCTTCATTTTCACGAGACAGTTTGAAAGGAAATCAGCGCAGAGATGGGGGAGTGGGGGGTTTGTTGGCAGGGAGAAATAGAAAGAATTCGGCTACAGAACTGGGTCGTAACAATGCTGGTTCTGGTGGAACAGTCTGGGACAGTCTCACGGCTGGAAAAGGTCGCAAGAACGCCAAAAGCGACACCGGGTCATCGGATGAAAACCGCCAGGTCAGGACCTCTAGTGTGGCTCAAGCGTACATCAGCAGGATGATCAAAGTGGACAAACAAGAAAAGACCCCCAAACTCAATGGGATGTGTCAACAGAAGCTACCCGAGAACGAGAAAGGACGATCTGACATTAAAACAACGGTGAGTAACTTATAGAAATTATATAACATGCACATATAACATGTCTTCATATTTCAGCAGCTATTTATTTATGAATTAGTTAATTAAAACATCATTATAGTACAGGGCCTAAGGTCAGTGCTTTCCTTTGTGTTTTCCGTCCATGTCTCAGATCATAACACTGTATTCAGTTTCCATCGTTGTCAAAAGAATACAATACAGTTTCACTTCATTGTTTCAGATCACACAGGCAAACACAATGCGCTGACCTCCTTGCACAAGTATTTCCGCTTGTCCCTCCATTACTTGTCACTCAGTCATGGACACCACACACATACACACACGCACACACACACACACACACACACACACACACACTGCTTGTTGTCTCTGTGACTTTTGAATAGGTAGCAGGCCGGCATTGTGCTTTTCCCTTTTCAACAGCTGATTATCCTGGAGGACTATGCAGATCCTTTTGATGCGGAGAAAACCAAGGAGCAGAGAGAAGCCGAGAGAGCAGGAGTGAATGATGGGTACATGGAGCCTTATGACGCCCAGGTCATCATCACAGGTGAGGTCAGGGTCACATGATCTCGTATCTCAGCAGCCAAATTTTTATTATGAAGGTGCTTCTTGGCTTTCCAGAGATTTGGACTGTTTTCTCAGCAGTTGAGCAAATGTGAACGACATATTTTTGTGAATTTCGCAGAAGAATTCAGTCGTGAACTTAGGCCTACAGCACATCTTTAAACAGAATGGCAGAGTCGCTTATAGAAACACAACAATAACACTAGCAATGTCCGTTCCTACACCTTCACCTTGTATTTTTTTCTTTTATTTGACCATCTTTTGTTTTTCTGAGAACTCAATTCCACTTTTTTTAACATTTTGCCTCACTTTGTATATCATGCTTGATAAGCCAAATGTATTCTGAGCACATAAAGGAACACTAATTATACATCTTATTTAAGTTTCTCAGCACTTAGACCACATCACATTCTTGTTAACTTATCATTTTAAAGGGACTGAGAGCCGAGCTAGATCCTCAGTCTCTCTACTGACTTCCCTCCCCGCTGGCGGTGGCTATAGTAACAGTGTTGTGCAGGGACAATGGGTGCAGCTTCCTCTTCCAGCTTCCTGTCTCCTGCCTCTGTTTCCTTTGCCCCATTCTCTCGATAGGACATTGGCCCTAATGCCCTCCTGCCTCCCCTTCCACACATACACAAACACACAGAGACAGACACCAGCTACTCTATGGTCCCCTGCATGTGACAAGAATCGAAAGCCCCCCTCTCACCCCTCCCTAAAAACCTACAGGTTTCCCCCCGGTCTCACCCAATCACTTCCCAACAGTCAGGAAGCGGTCCGGTTAGTCAGCCAATCAACGGCTGTGTTGACCTTTTCTTCCTGTAAATCCATTGTTTGGTCACACAATAGTGTAGACACACAGGCTACCTGCCGGGCACCAAATGAAAAAAAGAAAAAGGAACATAACAATTAAAATTCCCCGAAAATGTTAAAAAAAGACAATATTCAAACAATACTTGATTTATTTAAAAGAAACGAGCAAATGAAGGACACAACAGTGGAGTCTATATATGTAATCGGCACAATGTTGCTTTATAGACTGTGTGATGTAAACTCCTAATTTGTGCACTTGAGTGAAAGCTTGTAATAAACTAAGGATGTTTCTAAACTTCAGTTTTGTTGTTTATTTTGTCCAAAATATCTGATTTGGACTATAGTGGTTATGTTTGAAATGGCACGTAAATTATTTCAGTAAAAGTACATTTGTAATTTTTTTTCTACTGTAATTTAGTTGTTTTTCTGTGCCTTTAGCTGATCAAATCTTATATACAGTTAGCTAATCACATATCCATTCTGCTGCAGAGGTTCGTAGACGGGGCTCCAAAGACCTCCTGAAAGTGTGTGTCCTGTTGGATCGAGGCCAGAGCGAGGGGAAGGCAGAAGAGGGAATGCCTGCACCCCCAAACATCTATGACATACCCTACGAAGGAGGACTGGAAGGCGACAGTGAGGGCGTGTGGATCCCTGTCACACGACCAGAGTCTGATGTCCGTCCAGCTGGAGAGTACGAGCTGCCGTGGGAGTGGAGAAAGGAGGACATTGTTAGAGCACTGTCAGGTAGAGAAAAGGAGCGAGGGATCATGGGAAGGGTGGGGGTTCAGTGTTTAGGGTGTGGAGGAATAACGTGGATTTTGTTTGTACAGCACACACATAACAGCAATTTTGTGTTTACTTTATTGAGGAAACAAAACAATCCTTCTGAATTAATTTCCAGAGATATGTTTACTTTGGTATCACTGGCATGCTTTGATAGAACTTTTTATGAAAGGTTGATATTGTCTCTCCTGCTTCTTTTAGCTCAGTTTGAAGCGGTGGATTGTTCTCTCAGTAAAGAGAACAATTCGACCCCTGCTCGCCAGCAGCAGCAGCAGCAACAGCAACAGCAGCAGCAGCAGCAGCAGCAGCAGACCCTGAGGCAGAGGAACTGGAGCCATAAAACACTTGTCTCCTCTTCTCCTTCATCTTCCTCCTCCTCTTCCTTTCCATCTTCTCCTATTCTTAAACTCGCCCCTCTTACACAGCCATCTTCCTCCTTTCCCACCCTCAAGCTCTCACCCTCGTCCAGCCCTACCAAACTTTCCCCTCCATCTCCTACCTCTCCCATTCCCCCACTGGATGGGGAGGCGAACAAAATGGACCCCAGCGTGCCCCTGGAGAAGCAGAGGTAAGGAAGGGGGGAAAAGGCATATTTGTGTCCATAAGTAAGGACTGAAACAAGTAAAGTTTTGAGTAACAAATGACGAATACGATGACCGCAAGCCACCAGATTTATTACATGGCGGTGTTGTCATGTTCAAAAATAGTATGTGCATTAACAGAGACATTTAAGACAGGTTTTTGAAACACAAAATATACTAAAAAGAATTACATTGAATAAAAAGTCAAATAAACAAATCTGCAGTACTTTAAAAAGATTACATAACTGTATAAAATTTATTAGACCTTCATCTCCAGAAGGAAATTCCCTGTAAAATATACATATACAGTGATATAGATAACTTATTTGTCAGCTAGCATGGTGTTAAGTGAATATGTTCAGGGTTTAAATCCAACCTGTTAAGCCTAAAATATTCCCCAGGGAAGAGTCTTTTCTTTTTATGTATCATTTCTTTAAAAGACCTGTGACCTACCTCTCACCTCTGCATGCTGAAATCAAATTTAGCACCCACTACAACATCCCTGAACAGATTTAGTGGTTGAAAGGGATTAAACAAATGAGACGACAGGTTAAGAAATCTGCTCACCTTTATCTCAGATCTGTGCATTGTAGGTCTTTATTTAAATTAATCACATTTCCCAAAGCATCATCAGGGTAAAGTGCACCTCATATTTGCTTGCTCTGTAGCTCCACGCTGCATTTTTTAATTTATTTATGATAAGCCTACAATTTTTAGAAGAGCCCTCCCTTCCCACCTCCATCTACCCAACTGTTTGGCTGAAAATCAGTTTGACTTTGTAAAGGTTAAAAGAAATCAAGGAAATTTCCATCATGAAGAGCTGCAAAGCCAGATACAGTACAGTATAAATACAGGGATACATAATATATTACACATGGAAGTGCAGATAATTCTTAGTGAAACTAAGCTTTTGATACCAGACGGGTAAGTCAGCAACAAACCTCCTGATGAGACGCTGAGCATAAATGTTGGATGAGAGGTGCAACCTTAAGGTGAGACAGAGAAGTCTCACTGTAACTCTAAACTTTCCCTCCCCGTAATATTAAAGCATGGCGTTTCTTTTTAGATGGGACTTAGCATTTGTTCTTCTCATGTTGTGGTTGAATGTCAGTGTGTTTTGGCTCCTGGCATCCTGTTTATGTATGGTTCCTGCCCGTGGCCACTGTCAACACCACCTTGTGTCCTAATAGGCCTTTCTGGACACCCTACAGAGTCACATACACGTTCATTTTATTTACCTTGGCGTCTCCAGTTTACCTTTGTCTTTGTTGACTCATTCCTTCTGCAGTACATACCTGTCAGTCTAATTTGCACTGACTGTAATTTATTGTCAGCGAGTTTTTTTCCTCCTGTCAATCTGTCTCTTTTTTTCCTCTTTCAGTGATATCATGAACTTGGCATCTCTCTTAACTCCATATGTCACAATGCTATATGTCACTGATCTGTTGTGTTTCTCTCCGCACCCTGATCCCCGCTATCTCCCTCCTCCATCGCCTCAATGCCAAGCTGGTACCATGGCAGTGTGAGTCGGCAGCAGGCTGAGGCTCAGCTGCAGCGCTGCAGGGAAGCCAGCTTCTTGGTGAGAGACAGCGAATCAGGAACCAGCAAATACTCTATTGCTCTGAAGTGAGTGCACGCTGTCATACAGCATTGTCATGAATGCGCATAGATTTCATAATCAAATCCGTCTTTCTGATTTCCTTCCTTTGATTGTACGCAAAAAATTGTAAAAATTGACACAGCACATTTATCCTCTGCTGTCACATGTATTTTACAGCTTAAAATTGTATGCTCTCATTTGCCATTAAATACATTTAGGCGTTGTTTCTCACTGACATTTTACCCAGGTCCGATTAAGCCAGATTTTAGCTTTTTTTTGAGGCACTGCTGAGGAGCTACAATAGCTGCCATTGTAGTGGAAACCTCTAAGGTGTTAATGCATGAGAATGTGTGTCATTTGTAGAGTAGACGCTTCCAACAAGCGTGCCAGGAACAGGTTCTCCAGGATAAAGACTGAAATCCTGTGGTGCCATTGTGTGTGGGAGTGTGTGCGTGCGTGTGCTCATGCGCCTCAGTGCACATTTGTTGTACGCTGCTCATTCATTTGAGAGTCCACATCATTAACCCCATTTAAACATCCACTGAACTCAGAGAATGCACAGCCTCGTTTGGAGAGAGATAATATTTCCATTTTTTTTTCATCTCCTCCGGTTGTGTCATCTGTGTGCAGGACTGTCTCTTCGGAGAAAACTGATGATAAATACACATTTTAAAATGCATCTTTCTCTCTGTCTCGTTCCACTAGGACCAGCCAAAGCTGCGTGCACATCATTGTGGCCCAGACTAAGAGCAGTAAGGGCTTGTGCTACACGCTGGATCAAAGCAGCTGCGTTTTCTCCAATATCCCTGAGCTGGTCTACCACTACTGCACACACAGACTGCCTTTCACTGGAGCAGAGCACATGACCCTGCAGCATCCTGTGCCCAGGCCACACTGAAGATACACAAAGAAAGACACACTCAGACACAAACACACATACTCGCACACATGCGCAGACATTTAGACACAACTCTGCACAGGCACGTACATAAATATGTTGATATATGTGCACACACACACTCAAAGACATGCTGCTTTGGATTCTCTTTTCTGCCCTTACAGTTTATAGTTTTTATCACCAACATGCGCTACCTAGTGGTCGAAATCAGACACTACAAGTAAAGACCTGAATATTTTACCATTTAAACCAACAAGGCTTTGATTCCTGAAATCACCACCTGAAATGATATGTGTATCTATAAATGAAATTTCAGGTGGATTCCCCTTTGCCTTCAAATCTGCCTTAATTCTTCATGGCATAGATTCAACAAGGTGCTGGTAACATTCCTCAGAGATTTTGGTCCATACTGACCTGATTGCAGTACAGAGTTGCAACAGAGTTGTCATTTCTAGTGATTTGAACAATGCTCAGTTAGTACTACGTGGGCCAAAGCGTGCCCTTAAATACCATTACACCAACACCACCAGCCTCAACTGTTGATATAAGGCAGGATAGATGCATTCTTTATCCCACTGTTTTGCTATATTCTGACACTACCATCAGAAATTGAGACTAATCAGACTAGGCAACATTATTCAACCTGTTGTCCAGTTGTGGTGAGTTTCTGCAAACTGTAGCTTCAGGTTCCTGTTGTTAGCTGACAGGAACACTAGGACCAGCCCATCAAGCACCAATATTTGAGCCACAACCAAAGTCACCTTCTTAAGTCACCTATTTCCCAGATTCTGATGCTCAGTTTGAACTTCAGCAGCTTGTGTTGACTATGTGTACAAGCCTAAATGCATTTGGCCAGTGCTACGCAATTGGATGATTAGATACATTAACAAGCAGTTGGACGGGTGTACCTAATAAAATGGCCGACTCTTGTTAGTCTCTCAGTGTGGTCGATACACCCAATTGGAATACATTCACTCATCCATCTGACATGTCAATCAGCCTATTGATCTATTCTTAAAACTGGGCACATTTGCCGACCACTCCTAATGTCAAGAGAAAGAGCTTTATTGATTGGATGATTAGACCTGGTGTAGCGAGAGGAGTCTTATCACATTAAAGTGCCCTGTCAGCAAAAATGGTTTTAGTATGTATAAGTGTTCTCTACTGCAAATATGTGAATATCAGCCTTTATTTACCTTCCTTCACAATCAATTAAATACTGTATGAAGCCTTTATGACTTAAAATCTGTCTTCCTTTGCTGTGAATGACCTGCACCTGTGCATAAACACTACATGTATGGAGCGATTGTTGGCTATCCACTGTTTTTTTGCATCCCTGTTGCAATGTTGTGATCTGTATATTAATGCTGTAAAACATTTATTCGGTAAATAAAGTACAATTCATTTTGAGTGAAGAAAAACAGTGTTATTCATAGACACAGAGATTGCCAGGAGCAAAAAGTCAAAGGAGGGGGGGTTCAAGGAAAAAGGCAATATGACAGAGATGAGAAGCTAACCAGAGTAAATCTGCTGGCTGTTCTTCTGTAGCTAGAAAACCCATTGACCTGAGTGTGAAATCAAAACAACACACACACGCATGCATGCATGCACATATTTGTCATAAACAAATTACTGACAAACATGAGCACACATACACCCAGAATGCATATGTAACTAGTGCACACATAAATAGCATTTACTCACACAACCCCAAAGGTGCCATATTTAAATCCTTGCCAACACACGCGAAGCTACTCACAAAACAGGAAAACGCTTTACCCTCGCAGTGACGCATGGAAGCGTGTGTTTGTGCTAAGATATGTCTTACCAGCAAACACCAGTGTGCTGAGTTGTATGAGCATCTCTTACAGAATGTGTGTGCATGACTGCATGTGCAAGCATGAGCGTGTGCACCCATGTGTACACACAGTTCCGCTCTGTCTCTGTGTGTGCGTATTTGCGTGTGTGTGTGAGAGAGACATTTTTCTGTTCAGGGATTACCATGTTGCCATGGTGATTAGTTAGAGTGAGGTAGTGCTGTCCCTACAGGGAATGATGAGAGGGAGGAGAGAGGAAGAGGGAGGAGAGACAGGCTGCAATATATATAAGAAAGCTATGAATAATTGTAGCCATAGTAGCATCGAAGGTCCCCCACAGAACAGACTGCCTGGTTTGTGAATGGAAAGCTGCAACATGTAACGTCGCAGAAGTTAAAAACTAATTAACTCCATTTACTGCTAGCTCATAAATAAAATTTATTGATTGTGTGACGCCTCCTTAACTGGCCAAAGTCTGTGGTCTGCTCTAAAACAAAACATCTAGCACTCGCTGATACTTCAGCAACTCAGATGCTCAGTTTTGCACGGGCTTTATTTAACCTAGACATTCCGGTTCAAGGGCTGTCCCTAATCTTGGCTATCCTGCTACCCAGTGTGTCACAAATGGCAATGTTACACAACAGACAGCCCTAACTATTTTGCCCTTCCTGCCATCCATGTGATCTGTCGTGGTTAGTCCTGTATGTCCTCTTAATTAAATCACAGAGCGGGTCAAAATATACAAGAGGCCTGGGGTGCTGGATGCAGGATTCTGGGGAGTCTGTTTTGGGGAAAGTTGTTTCTTGTATTCATCCAGCTTAACATCTTAGATGCTTGTTTGCCTTTTGTTGGCCTTTAATATCATTGGTACCCAGTGAAAAGCATATGTGCATCTGTGATAATAGCCATGTTTTATCGTGCACTGCTCAGTTTAAGATCTTTGCTGTTTGCATATAAGATGTCTTCTTTAGCAGTGGTGGAAATTAAATGTGCAAAATAAACAGGTATGTGATTATTTTACAGTGCAGTCTTTATTCTGGACACCCAAGATTTTCTCTGAGTGAAGGTCTTGAGCCACACCTCTGTATATTTGGCTAAAAAATGGGAAATATGTGGAGTGATTTATTGAAACATGTGCAAACACAGTATATTAGGAGTATATAAAGTTTGGGATCATTCTCATGCTAGAAAATGACACTGTTGCCCATCAAATGCTTTCTAGATAGTAGTGCAAAGTGGATCAAAACCTTATGGTACTTTTTTACCTTCATGATTTCATACATTTTTACAAGATCTCCAACACAACTGGCTGAAATGCAGGTCCAAACCATGACAGAGCCTCCGCTGTGTATTACAGATTGCTGTAGTTGTACCTGTTGTACCTCTCTGCTGACCTCCTCCGTAGATACTGATGACTAGAACCAAATATTTCCAATTTATGATTCATCACTTCCATAAGCATTGTGGTGTCGTGGTTAGCACTGTTGCTTCAGAGCATTTCTGTGTGGAGTTTGCATACAGGGAGTGCAGAATTATTAGGCAAATGAGTATTTTGTCCACATCATCCTCTTCATGCATGTTGTCTTACTCCAAGCTGTATAGGCTCGAAAGCCTACTACCAATTAAGCATATTAGGTGATGTGCATCGCTGTAATGAGAAGGGGTGTGGTCTAATGACATCAACACCCTATATCAGGTGTGCATAATTATTAGGCAACGTCCTTTCCTTTGGCAAAACGGGTCAAAAGAAGGACTTGACAGGCTCAGAAAAGTCAAAAATAGTGAGATATCTTGCAGAGGGATGCAGCAGTCTCAAAATTGCAAAGCTTCTGAAGCGTGATCATTGAACAATCAAGCGTTTCATTCAAAATAGTCAACAGGGCCGCAAGAAGCGTGTGGAAAAACCAAGGCGCCAAATAACTGCCCATGAACTGAGAAAAGTCAAGCATGCAGCTGCCAAGATGCCACTTGCCACCAGTTTGGCCATATTTCAGAGCTGCAACATCACTGGAGTGCCCAAAAGCACAAGGTATGCAATACTCAGAGACATGGCCAAGGTAAGCAAGGCTGAAAGACGACCACCACTGAACAAGACACACAAGCTGAAACGTCAAGACTGGGCCAAGAAATATCTCAAGACTGATTTTTCTAAGGTTTTATGGACTGATGAAATGAGAGTGAGTCTTGATGGGCCCGTGGCTGGATTGGTAAAGGGCAGAGAGCTCCAGTCCGACTCAGACGCCAGCAAGGTGGAGGTGGAGTACTGGTTTGGGCTGGTATCATCAAAGATGAGCTTGTGGGGCCTTTTCGGGTTGAGGATGGAGTCAAGCTCAACTCCCAGTCCTACTGCCAGTTTCTGGAAGACACCTTCTTCAAGCAGTGGTACAGGAAGAAGTCTGCATCCTTCAAAAAAAACATGATTTTCATGCAGGACAATGCTCCATCACACGCGTCCAAGTACTCCACAGCGTGGCTGGCAAGAAAGGGTATAAAAGAAGAAAAACTAATGACATGGCCTCCTTGTTCACCTGATCTGAACCCCATTGAGAACCTGTGGTCCATCATCAAATGTGAGATTTAGAAGGAGGGAAAACAGTACACCTCTCTGAACAGTGTCTGGGAGGCTGTGGTTGCTGCTGCACGCAATGTTGATGGTGAACAGATCAAAACACTGACAGAATCCATGGATGGCAGGCTTTTGAGTGTCCTTGCAAAGAAAGGTGGCTATATTGGTCGCTGATTTGTTTTTGTTTTGTTTTTGAATGTCAGAAATGTATATTTGTGAATGTGGAGATGTTATATTGGTTTCACTGGTAAAAATAAATAATTGAAATGGGTATATATTTGTTTTTTGTTAAGTTGCCTAATAATTATGCACAGTAATAGTCACCTGCACACACAGATATCCCCCTAAAATGGCTAAAACTAAAAACAAACTAAAAACTACTTCCAAAAACATTCAGCTTTGATATTAATGAGTTTTTTGGGTTCATTGAGAACATGGTTGTTGTTCAATAATAAAATTATTCCTCAAAAATACAACTTGCCTAATAATTCTGCACTCCCTGTATATATAACTTAACCCCACAGCCCACAGGGGTACCCCTCCTCTAGTATCCTCTTAAGTATTGTGCTATTCATAATTTCTAAATTATACAGAATTTAATTCCTCTCGTGGCTAATGACAGAATTATCTTGTGTTTGTAGTGATAATAATACATTTCCCAAATCCTCCCAGAAAAAATAAATATCAACTCAAATAGTATCTATCCATCATCTACCCATTGCTCTTACCTACTTTTCTAGTTTGGGGTAGCAAGGGGCTCAAACACATCTCAGCTGTCACAGGGAAAGAAGCAGGGCACACTTTGGACTGGTTGCCAGTCCATCACACGGCCAACACAGAGAGAGGCAGATAACCATTCATGCTCACATTCACACCAATTAGCCTAACAAGCATGCCTTCGGACTGTGGGAGGAAGCCAGGGTACCAGGGGAGAACCCACAGGCACAGGGAGAACATTCAAACTCAAACAGAAGGGCCACAGCTGGCCGGTGGTTTCTATAACCATGAACCCTCTAATTTACTACAGAATATTGTAAGCAAAAAAATATTTTGAGTGAATTAACCATATTTATTTCTACTTGTTAAATTTCTCAGTGTGAAAGAAAATGACAAGAACCGGCTTATGTCAATGACAAGGCCTGATACATAAATTTGGAAAGTAAATTAAACGCAGGAGGAGATTTTTGGTTTATAAAACTCAGACACTTAGGGAGATACAACAGTTTAGTAAGAGTACAATAAACTTATAGCAAAGAAAAATAATATTAATTAGAAATACTATAGGTTTTTATAAGCGCAGTCACATTTCCCCACTGTAATTTCTTAGACTTTGTTGAGTCTTGTTCCGGTAATCACTGTGTGATTCATAGTTCTGATTTGTGTTTCCCAGACATGACAGAAGCACAGGAAGTAACTGCAGCCACTAGAAGACGGAATGACAGCAGGAGAGGAAGGGACAGAGAAAAGAAGCGAGAGAGAGGGAGCGTGAGGTGGTGTTAGGGGAAGACAAGCACTCGTGGGGGTCCCAGCTTTTAAATAATTCAGAGAGAGACTCACAGCACTCAGTAAGGGGAGGAGCACTGTCAGGTCAGCTCATTTCGCTGCAAAGCAGAGGTGGGGGGGGGGACGGAGACAACTGTACAGCAGAGGGAGGGAGGAAGAGTGTATAAAGATAGCATGAGAGAGAAAGACATGCAGAGGACTGTGGAAGAGTTTGCTATTGTGTGCATTTATGCATGAGTGTGTGTTTTGTGCACGTGTGTTCACCTGTGTGTATGTGTGCTTCAGTGACAAAAATAGACAAAACGAAGGAGAAACAGGTCGCTTCCTCCTGGAGCTTTCTGGTTTCTCTGAGTCACTATGGCAACCGCCTCCTCCCTCCAACCCATACTTCTGTTTACTTGGCTTTTTTGTTCTCCCACGCTCTTTTGACTTCCTTCCTATACCCCTCCTATTTTTTTTTTTATTATTTGCTGGAGTCCCATTGCCCTTCATCGCCCCATTCAGTTATCATCAGATTGTGAGTCTCAGCTCTTTCTCAATACCTGGACACATTTGTTTCTTAACTCCCATTTCCAACTTCATTCTGTGCAGCTCAAACATGTATCAGAGGTCACTTTAGTGGCCTAAAGGGTAGAGGAGAAGGACACACAGAAGCTTCAACTTTCAGACTACAGACCATCCTGGGGAGCCTGTGTGAGGATAGGGATAGATGTGGGGTGTGGCAGATACCAGAGCATCAAATTAACACACACACACACACACACACACACACACACACACATACACCAGCCAGATTTCTTATGATTTACATTTACAGTTAATATTTTTCAATATAAGCAAAGCCAATGTAATCACATTTATAGCTTATGTTTAATTATCACAGCTACCACCTCCACAAATATTTGACCTGGAACTTTAACTTTAACTTAAACATAAAAATCCCATTAAGTTTGACAAGGTTACTATAAAGTCAGACTGAGCAGCACTCACACCCTAGGAGTGCTTATTATTACATTATGGTGATGTGTGACTTTGTGCGGGGAACACACTGGCATCTCTAACTGAGATACGGAGTCTCAGAGGTATGCCACATCCTCTCCTCCCGTCTCCCCCACCCTGCTCCTCTGCGCTCCCCCCCTCACCCGCCCCCGCCTTTCCAGCGCGTCGCATCGCTGAGCAACGTTCAGCACGGACAGCCAACACAACTCAACCGAGCGCAGAGCTTACCTGGCTCCGCCGAGATATTTATATTTTCCCCTGAAAAGGAAGGAGTGTGGACCGCCGGAAAGCCCTGACGTCACCATGACAGGTAGACAGTAAAGAAAGGTTTGGGTCGTGAGGAGGAGAGGGAGTTAACACTGCGGGCGTGCTTGAGGTGGCCTCTCCATCCCGGTGAACACCTTTCCGGGCTCGGAGCGCGCTCGGACGCACGTTTGACGATGGACGGCTGGCCGCCGCTGCTGCTGCTGGCTCTCCTCGCCATTGCGGGAGGTGAGTAGCCTACCTTGTCCACATAATGGCTCCATCGAAGCTCTTGTGCGTCACCCTCATAGGGCAATAAAACACCGCGCGTCTGTGCATTAAGGGAATCCGAAAAGGTTTCTTCCAAGTAATGAAGAAGTGAATGCAATAAAAAAAAGGACTGGTTAGACGCTAGGGAGAGGCAGAGGTGGAGAAAGCGACTCTTTCACTGCTGTGTCACCATCTTTCTTTAAAACAGCAGCGAGCGCGACGGAATGATGTAGTGGAGAAATACCCACTCCATAGAGCACAATGAAAATACATTAGCAAGTGTAAAGGGGGAAAACACTTGCATCGTAAGCATATAAAATACAAGATATATTTAACCTGAGATTCTGTTGGGGTTAATGTAATGCGTTTAGGGACGTGTGTGATGTTCTTCTATGGAATTACTGCTATTTCAGTGTTGAGTGTGCGGGAGTTAGTCACATTTTGGTAGATCAGATGAAAATGATACGTATTAAAAGACTTAAATCAAACTTATAATCTTTTCTACTGAAAATAAAACATGTGATAAACATACATGAGAAATTTACCAGCCTACTGCAACAGCTAAACCACTGTGGCATCAGTTAGCATATTCCTTCTAATTAATTGAGAGAGAAATAAATTATCTTATCACTCACTCGCCTCTCTCTCCTTCTCTCTCATTAACACTGAGGTCTTGCATTGAGTGGGCAGGTTAATAAGAGGCATGTTGGGCTAAAACAACTTCTCCTTCCTGTCATCAAAGGGCAAATGATGTGTCATCAGGCTGCACAGGGAAAGCCTTCTGTTTTTGCATAACAGCTTAGATGGATAAACTTATTGTTATGGGGCGCATGCATTGGGTGGTTATCTTATTTATGGCTCTCGCAGCACATTTAAAGTAAATACTGTAAGCTCTTAGGTTGTTTGGACATATTTTACCTCTGTAAGTTGGCTTTATTTTGGTGTCGCTCCAACACATCCGCTCAGTGGCTGAATTATGACTGCCTTAAGATTTTGTAACCTATCTACAGCAGAGGATAGAGCAGAGGCCAGCTCAGCAGCTCAGAGCAAAAGACTGCCTGTGCAGCAACACACACAGCACACACCTCTGTCCACTCGCGCGCATGCACACGCTTGGCCATCTGCCTTGCACTGACTAACCGTTCATCATCACCAAGGGCGAAAACATGCTGCTTTGACTCCTCTTTTACACCCTCCCCCCCAAAAAAGACAGCTTTACACCCATAGTTCATCACACTGCATCCAGAGGAAATGACGAAGACAGATAGTACGAGATAAAGTGCTTCAACCAACATTAACCTGCCACTTATCACATCAAGCACCGGTTGCAGACGTTCTCACCGCACACACAGCAAACATACATCGTGTTTGGTTTTGGTAAAAAATAGCAGCTGTATACTAGTTAAAGCATCCGTTTAAGATTATATGGAAACAACATTTAATGCTCGATTTTGTTAGCAAAAAATACAAAATCTAAAGTCTTTAGAGACATAGAATAAAATGAAGATAACTAAAGAACATGAAAATAATCAAAAAATATCAGCAGTAACATTCATTTAATAACAGACTTTGTTTTACAGTGAAAATAATGAGTTCCAGTGAAAATCTAATAAGCTAAATGCCAATAAAAGCCTGAATAGAGCTAATTGTTAAAATGTCAAATGTCAAAGGACACGCTTTTTTGTATGAAGCTGGTGTAAATTTGCACAATATTCAATTCTTGCCCTATATTCGGTTCAAACAGAGGTGTTTGCACTAAAAAGAAAATGCCAACATGAAATATCACTTTAAGGAGCCTCATAAGCTGTGGAGTACTAATGAGTCATCTTCCCTTAAGGGAGAAAATCTGATTAGCATCATCCTCAGAGACTATAAACTCTGTCCACACACAAGCACACGCAAACACATGTTTGAAGAAAAATGCACACTGGGCACATATAAACACACACACACACACCTGGAGCTTATAAGGCGTTTAAGAAGTTTCCTACAAGCGAGCAAGCAAAAACACACAAATGATAAATACTTAGGAAACACAACCTTTGCCTAGTTTGAGGCTTACGTGTTGATTTCGGTGTTCTTATTTAGTCATGTTTGTCCTTGATTGTAATGTTCACGTCATATAAGAGGCGAAGAAGGCAAGAGACATGTGAGAGAATCCATGCTTTTCCCACAACAAAAATAGCCGGCATAAAAAAAAGGTGGTGATCGAATGAAGAGGAGAAAAGTCATAGGTTTACACCTCCAGAGCCACGGCATCATTTACTTACATAAGCATCCACACACACACACACACACACAAACACACACACACACACGGAGGAGTCTTGTATTGAGTGGCTGTGCAAGGACGCTCAAGGACATTTCACCACCTGTCTAAGAGGCTGCCGTGAGGATTTGGCCATCTACTGTGTGAGGAGGATGTCTCTTGTCATTTCCCCAACAGGCCATGCATAATAAAAAGAGTCTGTGGGGCTGAGCTGACCTAATGCAGGGGTTACTGGATATGGAGCAGAGTCTGCGACACTCTCATCAGCCAGAGATGTTGTAGAAAAATTAGTTTTTCTACAACACCCCCAGTCTCTGCATCTTAAAAGATATTTTAATAAGTGCATGCATACGCTGGAACGGTAGTCCTCTGCTATGTGTGAATGCACATCAGCAAATCATCTCTGTGCTAGTGCTACAGTCTAGAAAGTTCTGCTCCTTTACTTTAGTCTGTCATCACTTTTTGGGTTTTTTTTTGGTGCACTGATTTTCCTCATCTGATCTTTGCAGAATCTCATTGTTCACACGACAGCAGCCCTGCTATCGTCTCGCTCAACCTCGCTTTCTCTTTCCGCGCTTTATCTCGCTTGCTTATTTTCTCTGTCTCTATCTCGTTGGACCGACTCCCAATACACAGCAGCAACAGGATCAGATCAGCGGGTAGGGGCAGCATCTGTGATTAAAAAATGTGCAACGGATTCACCGCACGGGCCTGCACTCGCATGTGAGAGTGTGCGTGATTCCATGTGTAAAACCCTGTGCTCTCATGTGTGATTTGTGCAAGATTGTGTGTGTGTGTTTATGTGAATGAATGTGCAGCAGTAGTAGCAAGAGCAGCAGCAGCACACAGCAGTGTGGCCCGGGAGATTAAAGGGAAGCAAAGGGAGAGCACAGAGGTTTAATAGAAACTTAAGCAGCAGAGAAGAAGAGGCAGATAAGAGACGTTTGGAAAGTTAAGAGTTTTAAATCTGACCTTGTCTAAGAATATTTAAAAAAATAAAGGTGGACTTAAGTCGAGGCAGGTCTGTGCTTACCTTGCACTGATACAGCTTTTTGTAGAAGTGTATTCAAGATGACGCACACCTTTCAATAAAATCAAGTATAAGAGACGAAAAAGACTTTCTAACTTCAACAAAATGCGACATCAAGAGTTATGTGGAATCATTTTTGCAGTCAGTCCTCTTGTTGTTATCTATTCATGGGCACATTTTTGCTGCAGGCGCTGACCTGGTGCAAGCGTGGCCTCGCAATTTATGAGTATATAAACGACAGTGCAAATAATAGCTGCGACGAGAGGCATAATGCATTTCAAGTGATGCATTTTATTGCAGCCCCTGAAATAGGCACCGCTGTTAGAAGGCCATATCCTGTCATCCAGCAGCTGAGCTCCATGCGTTTTAATAAACAAATGAAAGCTATTACTGCTTATTTACAGTATGATTTCTGGATGAGTTAAACTGCAGCCTCTGACGGCGATGCTTTGCAGCCTTCATTATTCTAAACTATTTTAGCATATTCTCCTCAAATTTCCCTTGATGTGACTTCAAAATGAATGAAACACTTTCCACAGCAGCAATATATTCTGTTTTGTCCCAGTGATTCACTGAGCTAATATCACTCATGCACCTATATATTAGAAAAATTCAAACCTAAGATGTCATTTTAATAGCTCTAGCATATAGCTAGAATATTTATGGCATTTGTAGCAACAACAGTCTATCTATAAATCTAAATATGGGCGTATATCTATGTATCCATGATACATGGACACATTTTTTTAAAAATTTGTCAACAAATTAAATAGCTGTGTTGATCTGTGCATGGTTTTCTCTTAGTATTTATCCAGGTTCCAACTAATTTGTTTAAAAATTAATGTCTAAAAATGAACTCAGATTAAAAAAAATGGTTCTTGGGTAAATAATTGAATTTATGTCAGATTATCATTTTGGCTTCCAGTGATTATAAAAACAAAATAAATGATAGAAAACAGCTGTTATTGTGTTCCTGTTTTTGTTTTGTGACATGCACTCTCCTCTTTATTGGGCACACCTGTTCAGCTGCTTGTTATAGCTCGCATGGAGACGACCTGCTGAAGTTCAAACTGAGCATCAGAGTGAGGAAGAAAGGTGATTTGGCATGGTTGTTGGTGTCAGACAGGCTCGTCTCAGTGCTTCAGAAACAACAACAACAATCTGCTGGGATTTTCCCACATAACTATCTCTAGACTTTACAGAGGAAGTTCTGTAAAGAAAATATACCATGAGCTGCAGTTTTCTGCGTGAAAATGTCTTCTTGATGTCAGAGAATGACCAGACTGGTTTGAACTGATGGGAAGGCAACAGTAACTCAAATAAATACTTTTTGATTAAATTCAATTCAGTTTTATTATATATAGTGCCCCAAGCCACTTTATATTCTAATGTAAAGACCCTTAGAGTCAGCTAAAGACAAAAATCAGGTGTGATGCGTCTCAGTTTCTGCTGCAACGCTCAGATGTTCAGATGTTAAGGTCACAAACAATATGAAGACGTGTTGTTTACACCAAATCCTGCCGTGTAGTAATGGCTCGTTATAGTGGTGCATTGTTGCCCCTCCCTAAAATCCAAACACGATCGCAGCCAAGTCCTGGCAGGTTTCATTTAGCTCAAGCCAGGATCCTGCAAAGAAAAGTTTTGGTCAAATTAAATCGTCTCTAGAAACAATCTGATTTCAAGACGTCACGCCGTGAAGCAACAGCAAATACTGTGCATGGTTTGTCACTTGTTTTAAAACAGGTCTTTATTCATTACTGCATGTTTATAAAGTCAGTCACTGATCTAACCATATAACTAAGATCTAAACGCTGGTCAAAAATAAATCATGATTATGATCTTTGCCATATCCGTGGATCTATTAAATAAAAGGTTGAAAAAAAATTCCTTTAAAAAAGCTGGGTTTTTTTTAAATTAATAACATGTGATGATCAAAGATTAAATGCATCAACTAATGTTTCAGCTCTAATAATAGAACAACATGCTGGAGTGATTTGTCAGTGCTTTCTGTAAAAAAATGAAAAACCTCTGTGGTTATTAAAACACAACAAACTCGACTGACTTTGCATCTTTGTGCGCAGCGTGGAAAGACAATAAAGCTTCAGGCTGCAGTTAGCCCACAGTGGAATGCCTCTGTTTTTGTGCTCTGATATTGCAACTAGATGGAGGATCAATATTAATATCTCAGTTCTATGGCCACTACAGAGCCAATTGGGTGTTGCCAGTACATCAGTGGATCTCTCCATTATTGACTTAAGAATATTTCAGCATAAAAGGTTTCAGCTGCAGCCAAAAAGCCTCTTTAGCCGTCGACAGAAAGGAGGGCAGAAAATGACCCCAGTTTCCCTCCAACCTTTTCTCATTTGAGCGAGCTGTATAAATAGAGATCATCACTGTAATAGTCTTAGTGGGATAATTCAATTTAGATCTCGCCTCGCCTTCATTTTCTCCACGTTTGTCTTTACAGCGTGTGCTCTAGTCTCTAAGCAGCATTAGAGATTATAACCAGATGCTGTCAAAAGTAAAGATTTTATAAACAAGTTGTTGGGGACACAAAAGGTCCATCAGCACGCTAAGATTAATGGCTATTTTTAAGGACGAACGGATTGAAGGGGCAGACATAGCTATAAAGCAATCTGACCTAATGGCTACCATCTTGTCTCTTCCGGTCCTCCTGTCACGGAAGCGTGTGCGTGTTTGTGTGTTTGCATGCGCATGGTGATGTGTAACTTCCCTAGCTTACGGGTCTAATGGGGAGCCCTGCTGAAATATTCATAATGTCACATTAAGTTTGCAATATCTGCTCTGGAAAACAAATATAAAGCCACCTGAACTACCAACAGTGTTGGGGAGTAACGGAATACATGTACCGCCGTTACGTATTTAAAATACAAAATATGAGTAACTGTATTCCGTTACAGTTACCGTTTAAAAGGGTGGTATTCAGAATACAGTTACTTTGTTGAAATAAATGGATTACACTGCGGTACTTTCCTGTTTCATTTTGTCGCGGGTCAGGACTGTTTGGGTTTTGTTTGACAGCTACGTTCTGTTGTTCCAGGCGGCAGCGTTACGGTTGCCATGGTTACAGGGCGACGCTCTCTCTCTCTCTCTCTCTCTCTGCGACTGTGTGTTTCCTGGGTGAGAGAGCGCCTTTTCGTTGTTGTTGTTGTGCTAAGCTAACAGGCAGAATGCTACAAGCATAGCTCTAAAGAATGTAGCATCATGGGCAGTGTAGTCCGTGCTGCAGGGAGAATGGACTGCCATACACGTTATGGGTCTGTGAGTGCGAGGAGGGAGAAAAAGGGGAGTGGAAAGGTATGAGTTGTCATCGAGGAAAAACGGGAGCTGGAAGCATGTAAATATAATAATAACCACTGCAGCCAAGAAGAGTGCCTGACGAGCCCAGTTGTAAGTAAGCTATTAAGACTCGACTGTACACCGTGTTCGTGTTTTCCTCCGAAAACAATAAGTTCCGTTGGAGCAGTCTTTCAACGCCTCTCTCTGTCTCTCGCAAGAAAAGTTGACCCACACAACAAAGTAAAGCTATTTTTCGGCTACGAGCCGACAGGGACCCCGCCGTATTAGTCAGAGGTCCCTTTACTACAGTTCGGAGTCGCGGACCTTCAGTAATAGTAATAAATCACACAGCAATAGTACATTCACGTTGTTGTAAAAAGCATGATAATATATTAAGTAATCCAAAGTATTCAGAATACGTTACTGTCATTGAGTAACGTAACGGAATATGTTACAGAATACATTTTGGGGCATGTATTCTGTATTCTGTAATGGAATACATTTTAAAAGTAACCTTCCCAACACTGACTACCAACAACATTAGAGCCCCTCAGTTCAGCCTTTAGCATGTGGAGACAGAGGCACATCAGTCTGTGGTTAGCAGTGTTGGTCAAGTTACTTGAAAAAAGTAATCAGTAACTAATTACTGATTACTTCCCCAAAAAAGTAATCCCGTTACTTTACTGATTACTTATTTTCAAAAGTAATTAATTACTTAGTTACTTAGTTACTTTTTAAAAACACGATTTACAACCTGAAGAGGTGATAAAGCGATAGATCTTTCAGCCCAATTCTATTTTTTCTACATAATCCATCACACAAAATGTAATCAAATGGAAAAGTCTCTTTTTTTTAACTTGTTTTATCAGTTTTAATCTTTTAACTTTATGCATCAAGCAAAAATTTAATTATATGCAACATTCTCTGACTTGAATAAATTAGTTTAACATTTAAATCTATTTTCTACACATTCCAGCACATAAAATAAAATATTTTTTGTGTTTACACTCACTCTTTCAAATAGATGCAAGTAAAACACAGCAGAAAATAAATACAGTCAAAGACTCAGCGGTCCTGTTGCTCTATTTTCACCTGTAAAGCAGGACTACGGTAGGCGGAGGTTTACCCTAGTGCAGGTGTGCCGCGGTCAGTGGAAGAATCCGCGAGTTTCTCTGTGAGTTTCCCATTACGTCGTTGCGCACTCGGTGCTTGCTTGGAAGTTTAGGTTTTTTTTTCGCTGTAAAAATAAGTTTTCTTCCCACGCACGATGGATGCTAATGTTTTTGTCACTTTTTATGGAATCAAACTCAAAGTAAGGTCAGTACTTCCATGCTTTAAACCAGGGGTGTCAAACTCAAATACACAGTGGGCCAAAATTCAAAACTGGAACAAAGTCGCGGGCTAACGTTAATATTTATTGAAAAAAAAACTTCCTCTAGATATAAGAATGAATCTTTTCTTATGGACTCAAACAAGTTTTGCTGAAAAACTGAATATGGAACAAGCAAAGCTTAATACTAAACAATATATATATTAGCTGTATAATACCAGTAGGTCAGCTCTAATAGTAATTTGGTATGGCTTCGCGGGCCAAATATAATTAGGCTGCGGGCCAAATTTGGCCCGCGGGCAGAGTTTGACACCTATGCTTTAAACGCTGCACGCTCATACTCTCTCCCACAATCGATATGTGATCCATTGTTGATCTGCAGACAGCTGTTGTCACTAACGGCGCACTCGCTTATGTCACTGTCGTGAGACGTTCTCGCAAAGAATCACGGTTTTAGTAACGCAGTAACGCAGCGTTCCTACGGGAAAGTAACGGTAATCTAATTACCGTTTTTGCAAAAGTAATCCCTTACTTTACTCGTTACTTGAAAAAAAGTAATCAGATTACAGTAACGCGTTACAAGTAACGCGTTACAAGTAACGCGTTACTTGTAAGCAGAAATCTTTCATTTACACGTATGAGCATGGTTGAATGAACCGTGCTCTTCTTTTTTTTCCTCTGCCAGTCTGGCTTCCTGTCTCATCCGACAGTGTTATTGCCTTGTGCTTCCGGGAATAATATACATTACTCATATGGTTCTGACACAGACAGCAATGCTTATTTCCCTGATGAATGTGTGTCCACAAAATGGCACACATGCACGCATAGAAAAAAAAAGCCAGCTCTTGTGCACAATAAAGTACAACACTCATGCTGACAGGACTTGTATTGATGATGCTGATTTAGCGAAGGAAAGGGCAATAAATGTACACTGGCTGTCAGCGACAGCGAGATGGAGATAACAAACAGGATGGGAGAAGAAACGGGCTGACTGGGATGATGAAAAAGATGGTAAAAGTGTTAAGGAAAATGTGATGACAGAGAAAGAGCAGAAGATTAAAAAATAGGGGATGTGGGAGCGAGGGATTGCATCGAGAGGTCACGGGGTATGAATAGAGTCCTTATTGATCCAGAGATAGAGGCTATCATTCCTGTTCAGTGAACACAGCAGCACTACAGGGCAAAGAGGAAGGGGAGGGTGGAGAGCAGGGGATAAATAGAGGAGGAGGACAGAGTGTCACAGAGGAGCCGGAAACATTCAGAAGAAGTTTGGTACGTCTTCTTTCCATTTCTGTGTTTTAATTTACCTTTTGAGCTCTCATGTTGCATTGCAAGCATCAAAATCAGACCAAATAAATATTGTTTTAAAGTTTTCTAAATACAGTTTTTGTGGGGGGTTTTTGTGTTATTTCTATTGGCAGTGACTTCCAATACTCCATAGCCCTGTATAAAACAGTTCTTTTATTTTCGCTGATTCTTGCTATGGGTAATAAACAGTGTCATGTCTGGGAAAATGTTTATCTCTATCTGCGCTAAAGTACAATTTTTTAAAACAAAAAGACTGAAATCTTTTACGCTGTACCAACTGAACTCTAACAGTTGTTAATTAATTCAAATTTGATTTATTTTTGTGCAGATTCATGGAGAAATTGAGAGTCTAAGCTCTTTGTATACTTTTTAATATCATTGTGTTCATTAAAAAGAAATAATTTTGCCTACATCAGCTTTCACGCGTTTGTTTTCCTGCAATGTTAACGGCCTTTAAAAGAGAGTATGACAACATCGGTACAGTTAGCAGCCTGTGTTTATCTTCAGGGGTGGAGCGTGAGGGTGAAAAGACGCAGCGCAGGGATGAGCAGATGCCAGAGAGACAGGGAGTGAAAAGCAGGAGGGAATGAGGAAGGAAGCAGGAGGTGCAGAACAGTTGTTTTTCTCAGTGCATCACTCTCTCAGTGAAAAAAACCCCCCGGAAAACCCTCCCCTCCTGTGTGTGGTGTTGTGACAGCTCTGCCTAAATTCAACCACTCACACAGATAAGACTACAGTCTGCTACAGATGGAGGGATGGGAGGGGGAAGAGACAGGGGAAGGGACGCGAGAGACTGAGTGAAAATAACCCAGAGCTACAAAAGAGTGGCAGTTGGGGAGAAGTGCAGCAGGGCAGAGGAGAATACATAGAGACAGAGCAGCGGGACGAAGTGTGTGATAGAGACAGGAAGGAGAGCGATAGAGACATACAGAGTGGTTGACTCATTCTCGTGATGTCAGATCTCGTAAGATCTATGCATTGAGGTGTGCTGACGTCTTCCAGCCGCCGGTGATGAGCAATGTCACGGCTCAGGCCGCGCGGCTCTCAACAGAAGCGCCTATGACAAACAGCGGCACCACTGACTTCAAGCTCCAGTATGTTTGTATTGCAAATCCAATTTGATAAAACACCTTTTAAATAAGGCCAAGTGAGACACAGATGCCTGCAACTTTGGTGCTTCCTGATAGAGCCACACGATGATGATGATGATGATGATGATGCGCTCTCATTACAGGCGGCCTTGGGGCAGACACAGAGGAGCGGTTGGTGGAGCATCTCCTAAACCCAGCGCATTATAACAAACTGATCCGTCCTGCGACTAACGGCTCTGAGCTGGTTACTGTGCAGCTGATGGTGTCTTTGGCCCAACTCATTAGTGTTGTGAGTATGGACACGTCTGGGATTGAATCTGTGTGCATGATTTAATGTGATTTTTAGAATTTAATTTGGATAATAGAACAAACAACATAAACACAAATGGTGATTCATTTAAATTTCTGTTTTTCCTCCTGGTAACCTAAACGCCAGAATCTTGATTTAAAACTCAAATTAAACATAATCACAGACAAACCAGCAACACTGAGCAGTATTTGAATATTGTGGCGCTGCTTACTTGTACTTGTTACTCTCCACGACTGCAAACAAGCCTCAGACAAAGGGTAACGTTGCTTTTGTCTCGAGGCTGAAATTCTCTGCTCAGGTCTGTTTGCTTTTTTTATTTTTTTGTTGTAAATTTAACGGCTACACAGCCGATGTTGCACATAAAGATGATTTATAGTGATGAGTTCTAGCCAGCATATATAAAAGCAGTTACAGGATTCCTTCTGTGGCGCGGGAGGAGCTCTCTAAAGAGAAATTAATCTTGAAGACATCATTAGGGTTATCTTTGGCCTCAGCTTGAAAACAACATTTATTTTCCCCCTATTACAAAACTGGGACATGGAGTTTGAAGGATGTTTTCTGAAGCTTGACCCTGTTTAAACATACTACAAATCAGGACATCTCATCCTCACTGAGTCTTCTGAATAAATTCATGCAATAAAACTACAGCTTTTAATGTGAATGTGTTCCATTGCAGCATGAACGAGAGCAGGTGATGACCACCAATGTCTGGCTAACACAGGTGAGAATTTTGACTCCCCATCTGATCTAATCACTGCGTACCCAACATTATGCTACATGGAAAAAGAGAAGGCAGAAAGCTTAGTGAAATGCAGAGAAAACAATGAGTAAATATTTATTTTTAGGTGTGTTTTTTTTCTTAGATTTCACAGTGTCGCAGCTAGGTCAGTGGACGTGAATCACAAACCGCGAGGGACTTGGACGGTAGTCATAAATGTGACTTAGATAAACACAAACACACACATTGAAGGTTCCTCTCTCTAAAATATACTACTGTACGTGATGAATTTCATTGGATAATCAAGTTCCTGAAGTGTTATCACACCAATAGTACACGATTCACGGATGCAGTTACTGGGGTGGAAAGATGCATTTTTCTTTTCCGTGTTGTTGCTGTTTCTGGATAGCTGAGTATGACCCTGCCAGCAATCATGTAGAGCTTCAGTTCAGACAAAAGTCGACAGGACTGGTGAAGAGAGACATCAAAAAAGAGAGTCATGCTCATCCTCAAACAAAATCCAGAAGAAGAAAAATAAGAGATGGGAATTTACCAGAGAGTGAGAAATGTACAGAAAGACATTTCTGAAGCTGAACTCATGTTTCTGCGCTAATGTTGTGATTTTTGATGTTCTGTAAAGTCATACGTGACCTCTTATAGCTGAGGTATATAGATATTTGGGCTTAATACTTATAATAATTTATTCAACAACATGAACATATTCTAGATATTCAGACAAATGACCAAAGACTGGCTTAAGCTGAGATTCACAAACCCCCAAAAAACAGCAAAGATGGGGTGTAAATAAATAATAAAGAAAATCCAAGGATTTAAACTCTTTGTTTCACTACAAAATTGTAACTGTGATGAGCTGATAAGCAGCAGGACTGTAATCTATTTCTATAGCTCTAAGGATGCACATTCATTTCCCAAAAGAGTTTTAAATTTAGTTGTTTGTTTGTTTGTTTGTTTGTTTTAAGATCACAGGATATTTTTCTTTAGTCTTACTCTTCTTATCTTAAGTGAGCTCTTGTCCAGAGAAGCCATCTTTGTTTCTGGATCTTTTTAAAATATGTCTGCAGTGGAGTCAGTGCAGTGAATATTACATAATACTGTTTTTTGCCCTTGTCCCCTGAGTATAGAGATTTCCCTCAGATTCTCTGAATCTGTCATTGATTTGATCTGCTGTTGACGATGAATTCCACAAATTATTTCCAATTCTGCACAAAAATATTTTATATTGTAAAACTCTTTGGCCACATAGTCTTACTAGGAGTTGTGAACCCCTTCCCATCTTCCCTTCAGAAAGACTCAGCCACGCTAGGATGATTTTGTATACTCAATGAAATTCTTCTGTTTAGAACACTGTATAATGTGGCCATTGTTGATGGTGTATATATTCAGAAGAAAAGGTCAAGTTTTGAATACCTGGTCAGGGCATGCAAGGCAGATAACTAAAGCCATACGTCAGGTGTTTAAGGACAAGGACATATTGATGAGAAGTGGGCATGTGGACATGGAATATATGGGACAGCATACACTGAAAGACACAAACAAGTGGCTGGGATAGTGTGTAGGAACATCTGTTTCCCAAGTCCCGATGGGAGACACCACCAAAGGTGGGTAAAAAAAAACAAAAAACCAACAGGCTAAGGTCCTTAGGGATTTCAAGTTCCAGACAGACAAGCAGCTGCTGGCTAACCAACTAGACGTAGTGCTGGTTGACAAGGAGCAGAAGACCACAGTTGTGATAGGTGCAGTGTTCCCACTGGACAGCAACATCAGAAAGAAGGAGCCAGAGAATAGAGAAGTGCCAAGGGCTGGAGGAACAACTGGAGCAGATGTGGAAGGTAAAGGCCAAAGTGGTCCCAGTTTTAATAGAAGGATTAGGAACTTCAAGCCAGAAACTGCAAGACTGGCTCCAACAAATTCCAGGCACAACATCAGAGGTCTCTGTCCAGAAGAGCGCAGTCCTAGGAACAGCTAAATACTGCACACAACAACTCCCAGGTCTCCGGTGCTTAAGGAACACATGCATACCACACCATCAGGGAGTGAGAGGGAGATTTTTATATATATATATATATGTATGTGTGTGTGTTAAACTTTTTCATATAAAGCAGTTCTAAGTACGGTTGTCACACACTGGCACATAGACAGACACACACATGAGCCAGATTAGGATTTATGACGTGTAACGGAGCATAGAATCACCATCAGTGCTCTATGGATTCTTTGCCATCAGAAAGTAGGAGTGCCAAGGACAGCTGTCGTGAGCCGAGACAAACTGTAATGACCACAATGCATCACAGTTACAGAGGACAGTCTAGCATGAGCAATACAGCTCCAACCTGGTTATACCACACACAGAACTGCGGTAACAGGTCACAGAGGCTTCAGTGTGGCAATGTCAAAGTCTGATCCACAACATGGAAAACAAGATAATGTTTGTCTTTTACACAAAGTTGCACAGAGGACTCAGATGTCTGCTGATGCATTCACATGCACCCACACACACATACCTGGGAACAGCTGCTGCTTTATAATCATGCTGAGTGGTTTGCGGCCGGGTGTGTTTTAAAGACCATTCAGGGTCAGGACAGACATGAGTGTTACTCTGGCTAATGGTAGAAGTGTGATGAAGGTGCAGGTTGGGCAGATAGCACATAACGTACCTTAGGCTTATCTTTATTGCAACATGTCATGTTGACCAGTTACTGAGTGACGAACACAAAAAGACAAACAGACACACCTTCTCCTCTCTGCTTCTCTCAAGATGTCATTTCCTGCTGTGTGGTTGGCAGATGAGTGACTAAGCGTTGTGTTTTTATTGGCCTTTAGGAGTGGCAGGACTATCGTCTGACTTGGGTCCCCGAGGAGTTTGATGGAATGCTGAAGGTCAGGCTGCCCTCCAAACACATCTGGCTGCCTGACGTGGTGCTTTACAACAAGTGAGTCACTCTCTCGTCCACCTGTCCTCACTTTGTAAAGCCTTCACAAGATACAAACTGATAGTGCATACACTGCACCATGAAAGTACAGAACAAGTCACCCGCACTGCATACATCGGCAAATGAAGTGATGAGTCGGTGCACACAGTTGTTCCACAAGAATGCAAACTTCTGTCGTCTTGTCTTTTCCACTTGTAAAATATATGAAGCTTATTTGATGTGCTCGCTGAGAGTCTAGATAATTACCATTGCCTCTCTTTTAATGTGGCACTTCTATCTTGGACCAATGGAAGGATTTGAAATTACTTCTACACTGTCATACAAATATGCAGCCATCACTTTTAATTCTGCTATTGAGAACAGATTACCTTATGAAAAGTCTTCAGGGGTGCGCATGGTTGACTTAGCCTATTATGCACCTCCAGACCAAAACTTTTCTGCTGGGAATTTAATGACTTTCAGCCTTATTCCTGTCCCTACCGTCTGTGCATAGTTCCTATCCCATCAGCTGCATTCCAGAAACCATCCAGTACTCCTGTGCTGACATACTACATCATACATTTTTATGTGTCGATTAATTTGTGGTTTGTGGTAACTAAATACAAATTTACTTAGGTCCCGAGGACATTTAACAAGTTGGCAAGATGAGCGGTAGGAATCACTCATGTGCAAATGAGTGTACTATCACATACATAGTACATAAATGATAACATCCCAAATAAGCTTTGCTGTAATGTATTACACAAAATGATTAACGTGTAAACTTCATCCGCATGTTTTGTTAATTAGAATTCTCCTGCATGTCTGAGAGAGAATGGGGATGTTGCGGACCACTGGTCTTAATGTAATGGAAACTGAGTGTCAGCATACAGTATGTAAATCAGCTCATCAGAGCACAGCGATCTGTCTGGCCTTCTCCTCTTTCCCTGCTTCAGGCCTTACTTGACTAAAGATTATAAGATCCCTGACCCAACTAACTCTGGAAAAGTGATCCCGTTAATCCCGTGTACCCCAGGTTGGGGTGTTATCCTCCATGACTCCGATGAGTCCAGCTGTCAGTCCTTTAAACTGGAGGATTAACTCAGCTTATGCCACTACCACACCACTTTTTATATTATTATTTCATTTGGAGAAAAGATGAAGCGTGTCATAGTGCACTGAAAATGTGCAGCTATGTGTTCGTGCAGGTTCCTCTTTTGTATGTTAAAAATATTCTTGCTGCATGTATTTTTCTGCCATTATCGTAAGATGACATGAAATTCATACAGCTCACAGTTGGTAGCTTACATGTGCTGTTTAATCAAGCCCAGATTACCTTAAAAATGATGTCTTCTGCCTGGACTTCACATTCATTTGGTTCCTTATCCTTCTTCTGTGTGTTAATATAAGGAGTCTGTGACTCTGCTAACCAGAGAAACCTCAAAAAGTCACACCCATAACTTCAAGATTCGTTAGTGTGTCGTTGAGGTCTAATGAAGCTTCTGCATAATAAGATAAAGCACTACCACATTGCCCTATTCAAGAGGCCTGGAAGAAACATGGCTCCTCATGATACTCTTTTATTATTTAAATCATCACACCAGCATCTGGATTTATGTCTGACTCCTGTTTTTGTCTTTATCCTCTCTGACCTTGTCTCTTAGTGCTGATGGGGTGTACGAGGTGTCGTTCTACTCTAATGCAGTGGTGTCTTACGATGGCAGCATCTTCTGGTTGCCCCCGGCAATCTATAAATCAGCCTGTAAGATTGAGGTCAAGCACTTCCCCTTTGACCAGCAGAACTGCACGCTGCGCTTCCGCTCCTGGACCTACGACCGCACTGAAATCGATCTGGTGCTTCGTGCTGATGTAGCCAGCATGGATGACTTCACCCCCAGTGGAGAGTGGGACATCATCGCCCTGCCGGGAAGACGAAATGAAAACCCAGCTGACCCTACTTACGTGGACATCACATATGACTTCATCATTCGCAGGAAGCCTCTTTTTTATACTATCAACCTCATCATCCCGTGTGTGCTCATCACCTCGCTGGCGATCCTGGTCTTCTATCTGCCCTCTGACTGTGGCGAGAAGATGACACTCTGCATCTCAGTGCTGCTGGCTCTCACCGTGTTCCTGCTGCTAATCTCCAAGATCGTCCCACCAACTTCACTGGATGTTCCTCTGGTCGGAAAGTATCTGATGTTCACCATGGTTCTGGTCACTTTCTCTATCGTCACCAGTGTATGTGTCCTGAATGTGCACCATCGTTCTCCCACCACACACACCATGCCCCCTTGGGTTAAACTAGTGTTCCTCAACAAGCTTCCTGCCCTGCTCTTCATGCGCCAGCCGAGAAACAGCTGCGAGCGTCAGCGGCTGCGTCAAAGGAGGAGGGCGCAGGAGCAGAGCGAGGGTGGTCGAAGTGGAGAGGCAGGGGCCTTGATGGTGGGGCTCGGGCTGGGAAATGCTGGTGGGAATGGAGGGGGGACCTCCACAGTGTTTGGTAAGGAGGACAGTGACCCTTGTACGTGCTATGTGAACCGCGCGTCTGTTAAACAGTTTGGAGGGGATCTGGGAGGTGCAGGAGGGGGATCCATCGATGGTCTAAACAGAGTCAGAGAAGGTCGAGAAGGGGGCTCTGGAAACCTTCCAAGAGGGAAGCAAGCAGCTGCAGGTCCTGCTTTGACCCAGGCCCTGCTGGCTCAAGCCTGTCCAGGCTTTGAGGAAGCTGTGGAAGGAGTACGCTTCATCGCAAATCACATGAAGAGCGAGGATGATGATCAGAGTGTGAGTATTATCTGTTGCTTCATATCAGAGCCTGGAGCTGATAGTGTTGCACTAGATTTGTTTATGTTTTATAGCTGTTTAATAAACTTCATTATCATAGTAACTGCAAAAATAGCATTTGACAGCTGCTCAAAATAGATTTTTATGTTGACAACAGATTAAATAAATTAGGACCAGATTAGCTAACTGTCTGCATCAGTGCAAACGCCTCTTTTGGGATCAAAAATCTTCTCTTTGCTGCTGAAATGTGTGGACAATAGTTTTTGAGGAGCTCTTATTGTATATAAATTTATGGGAAAATTACTCAGAGTGGAAAATTGAGCTAAACATATTTCTGGTATTTCAGTATTTCAGTAATGCAAAATGCATAAAGGCTATGTTTGTGTTACAGGAAATATGTCTTTACTTTAAGATGTAATTTGCAATATTTTAGGGAATTTGGGCCACAGTGAAAACTGCAGAGGACACAAGAGCCTCTCAGCACTGTGCACACAGAGTTGTGCAACATAAAAAATAATGTGAATTAATGAATTTATTTTAAACTCTCTTTAGCATCGGCTCTATTATAGAATAAACAGACATGTCTGCCAAGCTATTCGTGGGACTCAGATTTCCCTCATATTAGAAAAATATCAGAATTTTACAAAATGCTGTTCAGGATTTTGAAGAAACATGTTTGTTGCCCACTAAACTATTTGATTCCACAGAGGGGAAAAAAGAATAAAAATTAGAGGGATTTTAAAAATAAAGATCTTAAAGAATAAACATAATAATGCCAATGACAACAATGTTTTGCCCAACATATGTACTTTACAGTAACATAACTGAGCAAAACACACCTGGCACCATATTTTAATTGTATATATATATCAAAAATAAAATTTAAATATAACATAATGCAAATATAATAAGGTGGGTGCCACTGCTGGTAGATTTGTCTTTGCTTCAATGTCTGCCTTTAAGAAAAAAAAGAATTCTGTTATACTTTTAAATTATTCATATTCTTATTAGCCATAGCTGCTAGCTACCAACTGAGTTATTATTATTTCTTTAAATGATAACTTAACTCATGGCTAATGTAGCTATCCAATATTTGCTAGTAGTTAAAGGGCTAACATTCATGTGTTCACTGGCCAAGTTGACTTTTATAATAATTGTTTAACACTTAAGTGTTGTTGAAGCAGGAGCTTTACCAACTTCATGTTTTTCATAAAGTGTTGTTCAGATTTGTGAAAATCAATTCAGCTGCTAGTGAGGTGAGGGGCTGTATGCTAGGTGTGTAAAGTTGTGTGCCATCTGGAGGAGGCAAAGGCCGCCCTGATGGGATCAATGCTTTTGCAAATGAGTATCTAATCCAACCAATCCCGTTTTTAATATCTGAGCCTATTTTTTTAACAACCTGATTGCCCACAGCTGCCGCTGAGTCAGCCTTTCCTTTGACTTTAATAAACACCTGTAGGCTTATATGTCACATAGAAAAAGCAAGAGTAATGTGCATTTACACACATGACACAGTAACAATAACTTAAAATGTGCATCGGTCAGGACAAGAGAAAATGTTGTGTTTTCTTTGAGGAAGCTGTGGAAGGAGTCCGCTTCATCGCTAACAAACCTGTGCAAACCTGAAATCTGTCATACACAGGTTTCAGGTTTGCACACTGACCCATTTTGTAATAAAGCAGCTCTTCTCTGCATAAATCCTGCAGTCAACTTGAGCCTTGCTGTATAATGTTTGTAGATTATTCACTGACTAATCATTTCTACTCTGTTTTGAGCTGTGAATTTGCCCTCCTCCTCATAGACTGTCCTGGGCATTATTGGTGTCAAAAAGCTTTTTCTTTGCTTATAAAACTGGAAAAATGTTATTTTTAGATAGTTTAGACAGTTAGTTTTGATTACCTGATAACAGTCCACTCACACCTGTGCTGTTTTCTGTGATTGCAACACTACACTAATTTATTCCTCTCAGTAAATCTGTCTTTTTTGTGTAATCACAGACTCAGAGATAGTTATTATCCCACTGTAGCTGCCCTGCTTTTAAAGACTGCGATTTTACTGTTTGTGCTGACCTTAGCACTTTAATCAGACACTTTCTTTGACTGATAGAGCCTTTTAGCAGTGAAAGAAAAATATTTTACCTTATATTGTAAAATTATATTGTATTGTAAAATTGGTCATTGGGTTATTTTGGGGGGATGGGGCTTAAATTATCTAGTATTTGCTCACTGTCTCCTTATGAAAAGAAACACAGCTCCAAATAAATGCTTTTGTGCTGCTTGTCTACTTTATTTGTTGAGCAGCAGCTTTTAACTTAGTGCTATTCAACTAGCTTAAAAAATGTAATACTGTAAATTTAAACAGCAATTTTGGCAAAAACAAATGACATTAAAAAAGTGTATTTGATGTGGTGCTGCAGTTTACAGCTCTGACACCATGCATGCTAATATAGCCTGTGATAATGTGAGATGAGCACCAAGAGTATTGGCTGATAATACATACCTCCATATTTATTACTCAGATTCAACTGTGTATTAACATAAAAAAAATTATCATGTCTCCGTGCGTGTGAAATCCTGCCATAAATAATCTTCTTTTATGCGCATATGTTACCAGCCATAAAAAGTATCCAGAGCAGCACAGATCAGTGCCATATCATGTTATAGTCAAGACCGAGCTGTGCGACTCTGCTGTTTAGTACTGCCATTTAAAATGCAGGGGTTAGTACAAAAGGCCAGAAGCAAAGGAGACAGATCTGGTGATGCAATCGTAACCCTCTGAATATTCGACACAGACATGTAATTATAGCAGCAGCGGCAGCATGACGTGTGCATAGAGAAAGAGTACAACTGGTAAAGGGCTGGAATAGAAGAAGCGAGTCAGCAGAGTGAGGGTGTTATTTTTTATGTCTTATCCTGACCGCATCTTATTGGAGCATGCGTCTGACATGGGAATTAATAAACCGCAGTAATTCTGTCTATCACTGATATAGTTACCATCCCATCGCCTTTAAAATCCTCCCATTCCCAGCGCAGTGCATGGCTCATCATTCATTCCCCTCTCTCTTTAAGTTATCATCACAGGGGTCACAGTTTCAGAACACCCTCTGTTTCTCTCCGTCCTCCATCTCTCTCCAGTCTCTTACACCCTTCTCCTCCTCCTTGACTCGTGTCAGACCTCATCAGAGCTGTGTAGCTGAACGAGTCTCCATTCACATTAACACTTCACCTCCATTAACGTTGCGTCTAGTTAAAGGCAGACGGGTAGGTCGAATGATAATGAGCATGACTGGACTTGAGAGTGGGATTCTGCTCACCTTAATCTTTCTCTTCACCCTGTTCCACAACCACAGGTGAGCGAGGACTGGAAGTATGTTGCCATGGTGATCGACCGCCTCTTCCTGTGGATCTTTGTGTTTGTATGCGTGTTCGGCACGATGGGCATGTTCCTGCAGCCGCTCTTCCAGAACTACACAGCCAAGACCATCAACATGCCAGGTTGACCATTTTTCCCCAGCCACAAGCACGCTGACAGACAGCTCCCCGACCAATCAGCACAGCAGGACATGGGCCGGAGGCGGGGGGTGGGTCTGGGTTTTAATGTGTCTATGGTACAGGAACCGGAACTGGAATAAACAACAATCACATCCATTACCTTTATAGTAACAGTTTTTGCAACAAACAATTTTTCTCCTATGAAGATAAAGAAAAACACCATCTTACTCTTACCTGCAGGTTTTTGGTTGTTGTTTTTTTGTCCAGATGCTTAATGGTGTGACCTCTTTCTGGTGGAAAGGTCTCTCCCTGCTTCCCTCTTCAGCCAGCCAGGGAGTGAGGATTCTCCGAGTTATTCCTTGTTGAACCTTACGCCAGCTAGTTAACACTTTCCGCATTACACTGACTGCTTAAGTGACACGTGACATACCTGCCTTCAGCTACGACAGACGTTACTTATTCACTATGTTGATTGATGTCAGTATGAGAGAGGAAAGGGAAGTTTATATCAGTATCAAGGTTCTTATACTCCCCCCCCCCCCCCCCCCCCCCCCCCCCCCAAAAACAAAAAAAATCCACTCTGTCAGTAAACTGATTCAATATATTTTATCATAGCATAGCTGCTTACCACAGTATAGCATTGAGTATATATTATTAAGATTTCTCTATGTTTATTAGATCATGCAAGGATATGACGCTAACCGAGAGACTATGGTGTGTTGTATGATTGTATAGATATAACCAGAATGTGATATAAACTGTAATACACAGCCTGTGATGCGCACACTAACACAATATGTGTAAAAGCAACAGATTGTGAAGGAAAAATATATAGAAGGTAGTTGTACTTCGAAAAGAGCCAGGTTGCATTATTACATAAAAGTCAAAGGGATGAAGTAATAGATTATGCATGGACGGTTTTCTGCTCAGACTGTTGTGCACAGTAAGTAGAGAACAGCCGCAGCCTGCTGTGCCAGAGTGCACAGCTGCACTGAGACGAGTCTAACTCCTGAGAAATTGAGGAAGCTGAGCCAAGAGTGTGGATATGGGCTCCTATTTGATGGGCGGTGGAACATGGTGGATTGATGGGAGGTGTATTATGGATATTAAGTCATGTCACAACTGTTCATTTTCTGTTATCAGAGCAGGACAAAGCCTCATTCGCTCGTCATTTTCTCCTCTCTCCTCTCCTCTCCTCTCCTGAATATATAATTCTGCAGTGGATTTTGTTCATGTATGTAATGTCCAGAACATATGTACACATGTACATCTGTGAGATGCAGTGTCCAGAGGAGCATAACACATGTATGTATCCCTCCCATCCTTCCACCCTTTCAATTAATCTCTGCTGTCCTCTCTCCAGTCCCGCTCTGTTTATCTGGTCTTCCACGGGCGCTCACTTCTGACATTTAGTCCACTTAGAACAACAGCTAACTTCCAGTCATTAGTGCCGTATTCTTTTTGTGGCAGATTTCCACAATCTTCACAGGATCCCTGACAACAAAGACGATGCAAAAGGTCTTTTCAGGCACACATGCAGTCGGGTGGGGGTGGGGGGAATTAAATTTTTAGTAAACAAGAGCAAAATGCCAACAGGAGCAACAATGAAGCAGTCCTGGCAAGGTAATAAGTTGTGCAAAATCACAAGCAGAAAGGATGAATGCCGAGGAGGAAAAAAAAGCAGGATAGGCAGAGACAAAAGATTCTTGTTATTAGTGCAATGGAAAGGTACGATAAACCTCTGGAAAAAGGCCATCTCCCCAGTCACTGTCATTTGCTACAGGTTTCCTGGCTTTATGCAGTCGTGTGACCAACTCTGCAGCTCAACTCAGTTTTGGACTGGAAGGCGTCTCTTGCTGTGTCTAGGGCGGATGGGATTACTCGCGGGGGTTCCCGGGCAGATCCCAAACAAGTGTGAAAAGCCTATCAGAGACCTGTGAAAACTGTAGGCTGCATGTCTCCACACGGAGAAAGTGCTGCTGTCCACTCTCTTCTCTTTCTCTTTTTGACCTTTCCACTCTCCTTCCTTTCTCTCTCACTTCCTCTCTCATTATGCTCTCCCATCTTTCACCTTCCCCTTCCTGACTCTAAAATCTGCTCCTGTGCACACCTTAACCAGTCCAATAAAGGTTGTAGGTTCAGATTAATCAAAGTATGTCTGCGTGACATGTTTTCACATGAAAGAAGGAAACATTTCCTGGCTTTCTAACACTGATGCTGGCAACTTCCTTTTTTTATATGAACAAAAATGCACACACACTCAGTCACACAGTACTTTTTTTTCTCTTAGGAAGCAGGGCTTTTAAACAATAATGTGTTTAAAGCCCTGTCAAGGTCACTCTGGGTTCTGATTATTCTACTGTGAAAACAGGACTGTAGGTAGTTCTTATCTACACATATAAACCTGACATTTTTAGTGCAGAGAACCAGTTTGAATAATTCACACCACAGCAGGAATAACTGTCTCTCATATCTTACGCTTAGCAATACTTAAAGACAGCATCTTAGAATGTGTATTTCGTAAATACCACATAGTATCTCCGGTCTGCATCCATCCACCTCTGGCACAAACTGCTGTACCCATGTGGCAATGCAAATTAGAAGTAATGCACCAAAACCGCTGGATTCAGAGGACCACTTGCTGCCACCTGGTGCTCGTTGTTTGTTCATTCTCGTTCTCTTCTGTAATAATGCATAGCCAACTTGTTTGAGTAAAGGTCACATTTATTTTTTTCGGGGAAGGGGGGCATCCCTTACTTAAATGTGTGACAAGATGCACGAAAAGAGCAGAAAGAGAGATATTCACATATTCAAGAATGACAGCTCTTGAAACACTAAAGATGTTCACTTTGCAGTAATATTACAGTTTGAATGAATTCAAGAGACATTGAAGACAAAACACAACATTTATTTCTCTATTAGAGGTTTGTTTGTGTGTGTGTCTGTGTGTTTGTGAACTTGAGGTCCATGACAGGATGTCCCAAACGGGCCTTCTCTCTCTCCTTAAGTGCTTCCTCCCTGGAACATGTGGGATTTTTAAGTGGAGACTCTGGGCGAAGGGTGTGTTCACTTCTTCTCTTGCTTGTCATTGTACTCCAGGAAGAAGTCGTTACAGGCCACAGTGAGAGCTCCAACCAAAATGATGAACTCTGTAAAATCTACCTCTCCATCATTGTTGGAATCCAGGTCTCCCATAATCTTCTCCACAGCTTCCTTATCCTGGGCATTCTGCACGTATCAAGATACAAAAAAAGCAATGTCTTTTCTGTACACATAATCTACATTTGCATCTTCTCTTCCTAAGTATGAACATGTGCTTTCTTACCCCCAGATAGCTGCCAAGCTCTTTGGTAAGCATTTCTTTGAGCTCAACCTTGCTCAGTGTATATTTGTCCCCGTCATTTCCAGAGTACTTATGGAAGGTCTGGATCATGAGCTGCATGGCATTCTCCAGGGTGGAAGCGTTCTCGGAGTTAGGCAAAGACATTCTGTAGAGGAACAGAAGGGTGGGTTGAAGATACAGTAAGAACAGTTCATGTCAGTACATGTGCTCTGTCAAGCATTGGGGGAAGCATGGAAGTCTAATGCAGAAAAAAATCAGGTGAGAAAAGCCTGTCTGTCGTTCTGTTTTGCACTTAAATGTGTTTGCAAATATGCATTCAAGTAAGATGAGTTTTACACACAGTATTTGGGAAGAAACCTTAACTAGCTTAACAGTTTCTTCATCGTGTCCTGGCCCTGATAAGATTTTGCCACAGATAAAAGGATCCTGCTCTGCCAAGGTTTTTGAACCTCCGGGAGTCCGGACATAGTCAGCAGCAACCGGACATGTGAGCCAGCTGATAAGAGTGAAACTCTAAGCTGGTTAAAAAGCCCATCCACTGGAGAAGATGTAACGGGGACACACAGTGGCAACCTGATCTGGCTTTTACTTTAGCTTTACCGGATAGCAAAAAAACCACCACAAACAGGTGTAGGTCCTTACCTTTCTTGAACCTGTATCACCTGTGAACTGTGAAGACTTTTCCTAATTGTCAATCACAGCTTATAGTAGTTTTCACGTAGATTTTATTTCCCAAAACAAATCAGCAGGATGTAAAAATGACTAAAAATGCATTTTTGGCACGCTATGTCTTTCCGATGTCTAGTTAACCAGTGAAATTGTTTTTTATAACTTATCAGTGAATCAACTGAAAGTTCTCCCTGTCCTTAGTGCTCTACACGAAGGTACTCGACAAGTGATGAACTAACAGACGTGCTCTAGCTGCATCAGCACCACTATGCAATCATAATTAGAAAAAAAGACAACAGAGAAATGTGGAGACAGTTGAAATCTGTCTCTCTGTTTCTTACCTGAGTGGAGGATTAGTGCTGGCCTGCTGCTCAGGTGCAAAGAGAGGAGGTAAAAGCAACTGTTAAGGAGGATGAGGACTACACCGTCTTAAATACATCCCTTACTCCACCCATCCCACTTACCCCTTCCTCCTCCTTCTCTACCCCCTCCACCTGTTGCCCCTCTCCTCTCTACCTTCTCTGTTTACGCCAGAGACACCTGCTATCCGCTAATTGGACATACACAAGAGCCGGTTGCAGCTACAGAAAGACTTAAGGTAAATTGAGGTATTCACAATAAGTCTACAAGCCAAACCTGCCCTAATGTGCTCAAATGTGCTGAAATAAGAAAACTCACTAAAAAGAGAAGAAGTGCTGGAGAAAAGATCTATTTGTTTCCAAATATTCATACGTTGTCTAAACTCACTCGACCAACTGCGCGCTCCAAGCACAATGGGCTGTTGTGCAGTGACAGTGACATATTGCTTACCGTGTCACAGGTTGCTATTGAAATAGTGGATTACCCTGCTCTTCTGTTGTGCAACCGCTTTGTACTTCATGTCAAAACAAAGGAAAGGCTTGCAGGAAGTGCTTAAAATACTGCTATACCAAGGCAAAGATTAATAACTCCATAGCTTATCCAAAAGCACCCGGTTTCAGGCAGCAAAAACATTGTTAGGTTAATTGTAGGGGTAGGATGTTCACTGGAGGAGGGGGGTGCGGCGGAGGCTCATGCTTGTTATATTATCCGAAGGATCAGAGTAGCACCGATGAATGGAGCCATCGCACCTGGCAGTCATGCAGAGAAATCCCCACACAAAGGAGAACATGACAATGCGAGGACGCACACACACGAGCACTTTCACAAGCCTGTTCACACCTTTGGCTTCAAAACACACCATACATGCAAAAAAAAAAAAAAAGCACAAATAAAGACATATTTGAACAGGAACAGAAAAAAATCTTGAAATAGTTCAAGACACACCTTTAAAGCTGCACACCACCCTTGCACAAACCACGTGAAGAAAACCGAGAAGCAAGAACAGAGAACTGGAACAGAAACATACTTTAAATAGTTCGTGTGAGGCATCCACCGGACTTGGAGACATCTGGATAATGGTGAGAGCGAGAGCCAAAGACCATGAAAGTAATTGCGTTTCTGAATGAATGATAGACAGGCTTGTGCTTAAAATTAAACATTAAAGCTTTTCATATGAAGAGATCATGTTTTAAAGTGCAGTGATGGTAAAGCATCTTCTCATTAATGAGTCTTTGGAGCATCATATTGTGCCAGTAAGGGGGGTAGCACGGAGTGTGTGTGCACATTTGTATACGCCGAATGTATAGAGTTGCTGAGTGAAGGGTGGTGCACAATAGAAAGTGTAGACTGTATATCAGGATCAGGTTGCAATAAGTGATACATCTAAAGGGTGCTGAGTTTGACTAGTCAGGGATGTCGCAGCTATATTTAGCAAGTGCTGCTGGTATCTGTGGAAAGGAGCGGGCATGATTCAATTAGTAGTGTCAAATCATGACAGAGAAACTACTGCACTTATAAAGTACTTCCGCACATGCAGAAAGAAAGGAAATGTATATGAGAAAGGGAGGTTCAAAGGTGAAATCTTAAAAGACTGACAAATGTGCAACAGCAGCAACCACAGACCAAAAAAAAAACAATTTAATTTTAATATAAAGCTTTTATTTTGAAAACATTGGTATAAAATGTAGGATTGGTATAAAAAAGACCAGCTCAGAATCCTTCAGTGACAGTGTTACTACATAAAGGTTCATTTGGACAGACATTAAGATCTAGTATAGCCGGTTAACTATCTCAGAGAAAATCATTATGATCTGATGTATACATGGTGGCTGGAATGTTTGGAAATGAAAAAAAGACATTTAATAAGCTCAAAAAGAAAAAAAAAATGACTGAATGCAGATCCTCTCCAAATACTGCAACTTCAAGAGTATCTACGATGAATCTGGATTGCTTTCAGTCTTGCGCTGACTCATGGAGTTAGCCAAGTAACCTATCAGGGTAAGGTATTCCTCGAAGCTGACCTTTCCATCGCTGTTTTCATCCAGTCCCCTCTGCATCTCCTTAACAGCAGAGGAGTTGCTTGCATCCTGAGTTTAAAAACAAATATTAAAAAGATTAGAGATTACAACTGCTTTTAAATTCATGTTCTAATATACTGGCAGCATGACGGACAACCACAAAACACTTACTTCCATGACACCACTGAGGTTTTTCTCCACCAGTTTCTGGAAGGATTTGCTGTCTAGGTTCTCCTTCCCCCTGGAAGATTTAACAAACGTGGTCACCAACGTCTTAATGGCGGACTCCATATCTGTATAAGAGAGTGAGACAAGGACAAAGCAGAAATGAGAATTTAGGGACAGATAAGGACATATCTTAGAAGACTCTCAGACTCTCAAACATTGTGCCATGAGATACTTTTCCTGTGAACTTTAATAATATCATAATGCAAAAAACTAAACAGGGCATTGAGTGGATGAGACGCTTATTTCATATTGAACATTTCATGCTTTGTTTGGTTCTGATTGTGAAAAAGAGTAATGTCAGCTGTGAGTTTGTGGAAGGCTTGTGCACAACTATGTGACCTTTAACTCCACACAACCAAATTATAAAGCATATTATGATGTATTTAAATTGAAAAACATGTCATTTATAATACCTGATGATTTTAAAAAGGCAAAACCCAGACAGAAAAAAATCCCCCTAAGACCCTCTTGTCCTCTGTGGGAAGAACAGAAGTGAAGAGGAAATCCTGGGATTTCTTGTGACGCCACATTTGCAATAGTTTGACAAACAGATAACATGTGCTTTCTTTTCAAAATGGTGCAGCTTCCACGTTTTCTAGGGACAAGGGAACTTAAGTGATCATTCATTTGTTCATGTATTTTTTGCAGATAATATGATAATATTGCTAAAAATCTAATTGTTTCTTCAATGTCAGATTCTTAACTTCACATCAGTGGGATTGCAGAAATGTACAGTATTTTCTAACCCCCTAAAAACAAACCTTTTACTCAGTGTCCTTTGCAGTGGACAGCAAGACTTACTAACTCCCATTTTTAACCATTTGTCCCATTCAGAAAGCAGAGGACCAAGTGAGGCAGGAAGGACTTTACTCATACTTGTAGAAGCGAAGTCAGACTTACAGATGTCAGCGGACGAGGTGGACAAGGTTGAGAAGTTAGGGCGGGAAGGCGAGAGCTCAGAGGACATACCAGCTTCTGAGGAGCCTGAGCTGGGATTAAGTGACCCATGGTCATGAAAAGCAATGTGTAATGTGGAAATTTAACAATTTATTCATTTAACAAGCAGGGGCCTCAGTAGCATACGGAAGAACCATACACAGCCACGACAGCCTGGCACCTCCTCCTCATGCTGCTCACAAACTTGGTCCAGCTTGGTCTGGGATGACATCTCATTCTTCAACCAGCAATTGTCACAAGTCAGCCAGTGTGGTTGTGTTGGACGCTATGGCCCAAACAGCGCGCACAAGCTGATCCCACAAGTGTTTAACGGTGTTGAGGTCAGGGCTGCAGGCAGGTTCTTCCATCCTCTCCACACCCAAATTCTTGAGATAGTCGCTGATAAACCCTGCTCTGTGGGAGCGAGTGTTGTCACGTTCGAGCACAGAGGTCAGTTGCTAAACCTCATTTTGATATCTTCGTATTGCGAGTGCCTCCAACGACGACAATCCTTGTTTATCCAGTGAGGGAGATGCTGCCTCACAAAATCACACCTCCTCTACCCTATTGGTGCAGCAATCAGAATGGTTGCTGCACCAGTGGTGAAGGATGGTCATATCAGCCTTCCTGGCAGTTCTATGAGACCAGCGACTGGCTGTGTGCTGTCTTTTCTGGATTGTCTGGGTAGAGACCCCTCGGCCATACCGTCCTGCAAACCTTGACTGCAAATCTGTTAAAGGCTGCCTCTGGTTCCTAAGTGCTAATAGGGTGAGGAAATGATCTTCTTATGTAGTAGCCTTCTTGGGACGTCTATTTCGCAGCCTGTCTCTGATATAACCTGTTAGATGGAGCTTGGCCTTCAGTTTGGAGATGGCACTGAAGAACAATCCAAATGATACTGCAAGTTGGTTTTGTGCAACACCCACTTGAAGTTGTCCTATAGAACAAGCCTAATTCAGATCAGTCAAACATGGCGTGCTTGGAGTAGACACTAGTTGACCGCTGTAGCAAGGCCTGCTAATCACAGACAGTTAGACACTTGATAGCCAGAACTGGAGTACCAAAAGTTCAAAACAAGAGTCAGTAGCAGAACAAGCTATTTGGCATTAGCAGAGAAGATTTGGCAACTTTTTCATGGGCGCAACCCATGTGGTACTATTTAGGGGGAAATGAACAGACTTTAATGGTATAAGATTTCCCAAGAAGCATTGTTACAACAAATAAATAACAGACCAATCCATGACTTGGATCCGGATACACCGAGTCCTTATTATAGCTAATTTAATAAGTTGAGACATATTCTTCAAGACTGGGCAGTCCATTGAAGTAACAAATGAGATAATTTTCTCCTCTGATGTTGAAAAAGAATAATGTGAGATTTCTGTTAAACAGCGTACAGGAAGGCTGCCTCAATCTGCTGAGACCAGTGAAGGTCTGTGCACTGTAGATGAGCTGATGTTTCCTTTCCCACAACTTCAGAGCCCCGCCTTGTTGTCATCTTGCTTGAGCTCAGGCTCCTTAAAAGCCTGGATGTCGTCCTCTGAGCGTTTGCCTTGCTTTTTTAATCAAAAAGTTCAACGATGTGAGGTTGTTGTTGTTTTTTTTAAACAATGTTTATGTGTTCAGTCGTAACTGTTTTAATGTTAAATAAAAAGAACTTTTTTAGCAGAAATGAAACCAATATCATTTCATCACATCATTCTGTCATCACGCAAGACTCCATGTTCATGACAAGGGGCAAACAATTAAACAAAGAAAAACAAAAAATTTAATGAATAACAATTTTTTTCTCTTCTTTCAACCACAACACTTAAAATACCTTTAAAAAAAATCCTTGTTTGATATTTAGAGTTTTAGAAAATTATTGTTCAAGTGGATTTTGAAAGTGCATTCAAATTGGTTTATGTAAGTGTCAAAAATGTGAGACACACAATTGACGTCAGCACGGAAGGGGAAGAGGGGGAATGGGGAGCGATGAGGGGACCCAGGCTGGATGCCGGTGGAGGTAAACAGAGCAAAAGAGAGGGAGTGAGGGGAGGCTGAAGAGATGGGGAGTCTCTAAAGGTAAACACAATGGGAGCTGTGATCTCTGACGGTGGACATCTGATCCCCAAAAGCGAACAGGAGGCTGTGAGATCAGATTACTGCCTAATGCCCGACTGCAGCAGCACACACTACCGCGCACTGTAGGGACACAAGTACGCACTGAAATATGTCACCCAGCTAGTGAGCCAAACACTAACAGATAACCTGAATGCCAACGTCACATCCTGCACTCACTGAGCAAACCAAAAGCAAACCATTTACAACCTCACTGGATGCCAAATCCGGTAGCTCTAATAAATAAAAAACAGCAACATCAACACAGCACACACTGGAAATATGACAGAAAGCTAAAAAACAAAACTCTACTGATCTATTTTAAGCATGCAACTAATTAATTCCATTAGTCTGTTTTTAAAAGCAGGCACAATAATAAAAACAACTATTTAAAATACTGTAATTAATGATGATAAAATAACATTTAGACACTGCAGTTACAGAGTCCCGGCTCACTGTCACACTGTCAGGGTTTTCTGAGACATTTCAACATAGCCGTGCCATTATTAGGAACACTGGTGCTTTCCCCTACTGTGACAAATATCTGCTGTGAAAATGTCTGTGGTTTCATATGTGACACAGAGATGATATATATACATATATTTATATATATGTATATATATTCTCAAATGAGCTGGTGGTGCATGCTTTTTATTTAAAATGCAACGCACCAAGAAAATGCAGGAACTGCTCACAGCTGCAAAGGATTACAAGTAATTGTGGTAAAAAAAAAAAAAAGATCTGGGGCCACGTCAGAGCCCTGTACCTCTAACAAATAAACAACTAACAAAAAATAACATGTAAAAAACAGCACAAAGAAATAACCATAGTAATTTGACTGAAGTACACAATTACTATGCAGATTAATCAGAGAGATTTTCAGTTATTTTCTGTTGCATGTGCACATTATGTTTCCAAGCACAATTTGACTAACACAGGGGTCTTTTAAGGTCACTCCCATGAAGTTTTCTCTTGTCTCAACAAAGTAGAATTCCAAGGCAATGGCTCGCAGAAAACAAAAGCCCTGAATGAAAGCTGAAGATACTTGAGCAGCATTGATAAGTATCTCAGCAGCGTGGGGGCGAGGCCTTGCTGCAGGATTTCCAGTGTGTATTGGAAACTACCACAAAGCAGCAGTGGACACTGGATGGGTAATAATCATTGGTGCCTGGAGTGATGTCGCTGAGGTAACTTTAGAAGCTGGTAAATCTCCCATCTGACACTGATGTCACGCCTCACCGCTCACACTACTCACCTACTCTGGCCCACACGAGAACACATAGACATACAGAAAGATGGAAAAGCACACACACATATGCAGAAACACACTCATCTAAAGAAGGACAATGCCAATTAGGACTTCTGTTGCATTAACCTAATTACTGGGTGAATGAGAGCAGGCACCCAAACCCTGGATTTTGTTTCATGTCTCCCTGCCATGCCAGCACACACTGACACACACACACACACACACACACAACTCTTTTCAACATTCAAGTTAGCATCTGTCATCAGCCTGCTGCTCATTATTATTTAATACGTTACTATAATTGTCTTAACACCTTCCTAACATCCTCCACAAGTCAAACAGCTCGGGAGCAGGCTGTTTACAGGCCATATATCAAAATGCTCGACAGGCCACAATCCATTAGCATATCTCCTGAATGTAACAAGATGAGCAGAAAACCAAGAAGGCTCCAGTATGAACCGGAGACATCAGGGCCACAAAAATCCAAAATGAGTAGAAAGGAAGGAAAGGAACATGTGGCAGGGCCGTAGGGTTTGTCTGATAAGGGCAGGGAGCGTGTAATGACGACAATCGTGGCTCTTGTACAAGCTCTTAGTGCATACACATTCCAACTCTGAGTGTGGAGATGGTGATTAGAGAGAAGGCAGCTAGTTGCCAAACAGAAGCAATGTGTTTTCTAGTGATTTGTCAGTTGCAACTGTAATGATTAAATGGAAATTGAAAAACAAAACAACATCTGATACAGACATTTGAACAGGAATATACTTTTTAAAAGTTTACCTCATGGGTCCACCAAACTTTGATAAGAGATGGTGAGAGTAAAAATTTAAAAAGCTGCAAAGAGCAAAACTAAAAGCCAGGAATATATTTGAATAAATGCTCTATATTTGTCTGTTTGTGTGCAAAATAATAATGAAAGTAGTGGAATGAAAGCCTGAGTGGAGCCCAGTTCATATTGTTGGTATGAGAGGGTTTTTTTTTAATGACATTTTTTTGCATTTTACACAGAGTGGTTCAGCAGCTGCTAATGTGCTTGTGAGCATCATGGATTATTACCAGTAAGATAAGAGAAGGGCTAGATTTTCCTGTTTTAAACATCTTTAGAAGCCTAAAGTTACAAAATCATCCAGCACTCACAAAAGAAAAAAAAAAGAATTCGAGTTTTAAACAATAAATATTAAATAAATTAATAATGACAGTTATTTTTTATATCACCGGTGTATTATAACATGCAGCCCATTAAGCTCCCTTAAAATTATACACACTGTAGCTACATGAACTCCTGAATTAACGGAATAACATGAATATTGAGCAGACCTAGCAAAAGAGAGGGAGGTAATGTGAGGTAATGTGCGCTGAAACTAGATGAGACTTGTCATGTGCAAACCAGTTTTAACCCAGTATGTCCATCTAACCCACCCCTCACTACTCCACTAAAGAAGACAAACTGAGAACGCGAAAACCGAGAAAGTTTGAGCATGCTTCCCATCTCAGACCAAACGGATCTCTCTCTTTTTTTTCCGTCTTCTTCTGCGATGGCAACGGACGTGAGCAACCATTGATCCTTGTGGGTGACCAGCTCCACCCTGGTCGTGTTGTTTGCACTAGGTGTGACTGACTCACTTCCCCCATGAGCATACCTGTCATCGCCCAGGTCGCTATTTCTCCTCCGCTTCATTAACTACACCGGGTCAAAGCCATTCGAGTCTCACTACCGGAGTCTTATCATAACGTTAATAATTCACAGTGATGAGAGCCAAATCTGACTGTCGTTACAACGGTCACATTATGACTGACTAACGGGGCGATAACAGCCTCGGCGCACACGCCAAAACTAGTAAGCGCCGCGCGTAACGGAGATGTTAGGGGCTTGCCCACGTCGCACATTTACATTTAGCCCTAACTAATCCTCACAATTTGTAGAGTGACCACAGGCAGGAGTGACACACAGCAGATAAATAAGTAAACGCGACTCGAGACTCCGGTTTCTGTGTAAGTGTAAAGGGATTGGGGTTACATTACCAAGAAGATGAACCCGATCCCTTGGCCACCAAGCTGGGTAATGACAATAGAGAGGCTGGCAAGTAATAGAAAATTGATGACACGGTGCAGAAAATAAGTTCAAGTTATAAATTTTTTTGTTGAGTAGAAAAGTTTGAACTCGCAATTTAAAAAAGAAACAGCTGCATTTATTAATGAAGAGAACTCGTAATGGAGAGAGAAAAAAGCACTCACCTTTGAGAGCGAGAACAAAAGCCTATATAAACTGTCTCAGCAAATGCTCTGCTTCTTTCTTTCAGATCCTCCTCGCAAGGCTTCCTCTAGATTAAGCAGCTACACATATCTTTTCCGTGATTTAACTTCTGACTCAAGCCAGTTTTTTTCACAGTTTTAGGGCGTGTGCCTGGGAGAGGAGGAATGTGGAAAGAGGCGCAGCTTGAGCAACGCAGCAATATTTTCTTAACAAAGATTTCCGTTGTTCCACAAAAGAGTCTAAAAAAGCGTTTTTGATTACAAAAAACTTGCGGCCTTTCTGCTTCTGTTTTATACTCACACCCGCATCTTTGCTATTTTTTAAATATATACATGTATTATATTATATTGTACTTTTTTTCTGGCACAACACAGTTTCTCTCAACAAGTAGGGACAAGAGCGCGCGCATGTTTTAAGCGCGTGTGTGTTCAAAGCCTTACGAACAGACAGATGCAGTCAAGCCACACCCTGAAAGTGGTTCAAAGAGTGGAAAGATGGAGTTATGTAGCAAAAAAGAAGACCCCCCCCCCCCCCACACACACACACACACACACATACAAAGTAACGAATGAAAGACTGGACAGCAGAGAACACAGAACTATCCTGTTACATTTTATTCAGATTTTTCCCTAAACACCACCTCTGTTGGCGTCCGGAGGAGAGATGATGATTTCCAGGAATTAGGAAGCCAGGAATGCGCACACAGAAACACACACACACACACACGCACACACACACACACGGCTGTAACACACTACATTCCTATTCTGCAGTTTCATCATAGGACTGTGAGCACACGGGGCATAAAAGCATGTGTGTTTTCGCTGCGGGCTGGGATTTGTTCTAAAACTACCGAAACCGTGCAGTGTTATGTAAAAGTGAAGTGACTGAATCTACCTGAGAGCCTCTTGAAACATGGGAGGTGGAAATGAAACACAAAGTATTGACTAAAAAACACATAACTGCGAAACTGAAACGGGCTTTAGGGTGTTTTTCATCTGGCTGAAATCCCGTTTTTTTTAACTGCATGGCACACAGGCGACACAGTAACACACAGAACTGCGAAAGAAAGAGTATCCGAGGACACTCTTATTGGCTAAACCTCCCATGTTTGCTCGTAAGTTGCCCAATCAGCTTCCAGAATTCCAAGAAGTTGAGCTCTCCATCATTGTTCTTGTCCAATGAGCTCATAAGTTGGTCAATGGCAGCAGGGTCATCAGCTTTCTGCAGGAAAACAGGAAATCACATGTATCCAATATTAAAAAAGACCCGTCTCAGTCCGTGGATAATGCAAAAAATTCGGTTAATACTGGTCATGTGTATGGAGCGAGAGATCAGAGGCAAGCAGAACACACTGGCATGCAAACGAGTTTTTAAAAAAAATCATGCTTCATCAGCAGAAGTGGTTTGGCACAGAACTCTATTGACTCTGTCCCCATCTAGTGGTCATTGCGATTATTACAACTATTCAAACAAGAAGAAGCATGTGGAATTTTCCACACTGTGGGTAAAGCAGATCTTTATCCTTCGAACATGTAGAGCACAGACAAGACAGTCTCAACAACGCAATACTTTTTTTTTGAGGGGGGGACATTTAGTGTGAAACATTAAATGGAGAGTAATATCCTGTCCCAATATGAGATGATGCAACTGCTCATTCATGGTCAAGATCACAGGCAGGAGAGCTGTTAAATGACTCAAAACTCCAGTAAGACTGCAACTGTTGATGAGAGCTCACATAGATGATGACTAACGCTTAATAACATCAGCTTCCCCCTTATGATTAATTTCGTGAGAAACAAAACTCAGTTTGAGCAAATTGAGTCTCCCTGATTATACTTTAATAATGAAACTGCGGGCCTTCAAACTGATATCTAAGTATGGTACTTTGTGTTGCATCTGGTCTTTTTTTCAGCGTAGTCAGCGTACAAGAAGTGCTAACAGTTAGTAGCCTGCAGCCTAAATCCGCATATAAACTGTCTGTAAGTACAGAACATTTTTGAACCAATAGTCAATGCAAAAAAGAAAACAGGCATCTATAGAAATAGAAAATGTAATAGATACTTAAGTAAAGCCACCAAGCTGCTGTGACTATTAGATCAATGAATAAGAGGTACAAATGAAACTACTGTGCACTGATTTGACGAAGTTAAGGAGCTCTGATGACACCAGTCTGTAAAACTCATCTCTGCTCAGCGTGTCAGAGGAACCATCCCTGCCAGCACAGGCCTTGAACCCAGACACCAGCGCATTAATGGCCGACTCTTTTAAAAGAATATACTGAAGTTCAACAGAATTCTAACATTGATTTGGAATAAAAGACAGTGGAAACTCACCAGCTGTGTGTGTGTAGGTATTTGGTGAGTACAAACGTCTTTCTTCTCCTTTTGTACCCTGCTGTTGACGGATTAAGTAGATAAATCATTGGAATTGTTAAAAGTGTAAACCATATTTCCAAAGAAACCACAAATGTTTTTCCATGACGCAGCTGTGTTTTCAGATGCACGCACAGCATGTAGCCAATCTTTGAAGAAGGATGGGTTACTAGATGCATCATCTCATTCAGGAAAACCACCACAAGACTGAGAAGTGAAGTTAAGCGAGGTTAACATTAACATTCTGCACTGCCTGTGAACTATTTTTAATCATTTTTGCGGGTCATCCCAGTGCACAGACAGTTTATTTCCTTTGCTTCTTGTGAGTATGAAAATGTGGGCAGAATGCTGTGGAGAGCAAAAAGTAGAGCAGTACATCAGGTATATAATTATACTGTCTGTATATGGAAACTTTTGAATGAGGATGAGAATGAGGCACTTGGGTTTTACCTCATAAAATTTTTTTTTTTAAACTCTAAAGCTCTGACAGGATGTGTACAATTGGCATATTAGGGAGGCAGTTAGCACTAACAAGCACATCGGCTTTATCATCCAAATATCCCCTCTTCTAGTTTTTGTTTCTCTGCTGTATGACGCACACACCCAGACACACACATCTTTATCCCCTTATACTTGAAAAAGCAGTATTTAGTTCTCCTCCTTCCATTCCCTTGGCTGTCATTGGGGAAGGAGAGTGTGGCAACTAACTCAAAATAAATGGCTTAGTGAGGGGGCTGGAAATTGCTTCCCTACACACAGTCTTATAAAAGCATCGGTGCTTACAGTGGGCCAATGCTTCTAGTTGTTTTAAGATTGATATCCTGGGACTGTAGCTGCAGGTGTATCTCTGTCTGAGGACATGTCTTAAAGTTCTCAATTGCTACTTAAGTCTACAACACCAGCATTTGGCCTTGAGGCAAACATCATAGGCCTAAAGGTTTCAAGCTAAATATAAACTTAAATTACTGCCTTGGGGTTGTAGGCCATTCCCAACCAATCAATTTAGGCCCACATGTGTCCACATTTATTATTAAATAAAGTGAATTCAGTAGATTAGTGTCACCAGTTCAGTTTCTGACCAAATTTAAGGAAATACGTTCACAGCCTGTTATTTTGTAAAAGACTGTCCTGAAACATGTTCTCTAGAAAATTGACATGTAGTGGTGAAGCCGACCTTTGACCCTTAGGACATGAAATTTCACAGCTTAATTCATTTATGCAGTAGTTATGCAGTGGTTGGCCTCACAGTAAGAAGGTCCTGTGTTTAAATCCACAGCTATTTTGGGCCCCATGCTGAGCCTGCGCAGATTCTCTCCAGGTCCTCTGACTTATTCCAAACCTAGACATGGGGTGAGGGTGCTCGTGGTGGGGCATTCCAGTGTGCTCCTAGTGCCAGTCTCAAGCCAGGATAAATTGGGAGGGTTGTGTCAGGAAGGGCATTCTTTGCCAAATCAAACATCATCAAGAATGAGATTTCCATAGCAGATTGGGTGCAGCTCGGGCTACTAACGATCGCCTCTGGTGCTGTTGGCCAAGAGCATGCCACCAGAAAAATGGATGGATGGATGGATGTACACAATAGGAAGGGACAATAGATTAAAAAAATATCCTAATTTCTTCTCTATTTAAGATTAACTTAAAATAAGCAGGTATAAAGGCTGCTGATCTCTCTTTGCTGAAGCAAAGTTAATGAAACAGTTGATGTACAGACAGACTACATTAGGATAAATGTTCACTAACAAACAACTTCTTGTTCTCAACCTTGTAGAATTGTCTGTATCAGTGTGGCACAGCAACAAAGGCACCCCGAGCTCAATGCATCTAATAAGATGAGTTTGGCAATGTGGTGTGGTTTAATGGCTTGAACAAAGAGGTGGAGCAGGCTGACACACAGCTACTAATCATGATCCCTCCTTTATAGTCGGTGTGGGCCCAGAGGAGTGACGCACGAATGAAATGCACTGAAAAGGCAGTGGCGCTGCAGGTGGGGCAAAGTGTCGGAGCTGTTTGAGTCTGTAAATAGTGTAGAAAAAAAAAATACAGTGTGTGGCAAGAGCCCGTGGCTTATCTGTCATCACTATGGAGAACTTGTTACAGCGAGCATACACTTCAGGAAGTATTCTTTAAAGACTAAAACAGGTGAGTTAACGGAAGACAGAGTCAAGTATTATTCATCACAGAGAGGAATTACATTTATTATTTTTTAAATGCCAAGAACATGGGAAAACACAACTGTAATGACATTTAAAGTTCTCTGTGCTACCACAGCTGTGTGGCAACATTTAAAAAAAAAACAAAAAAAAAAAAAAAAACACTATGGTGCTGAAGGCCTTTAAATCTGCTACATTTCATAAGTTTATCCACACGTAAAGAGATAAAGAAAGTATTTTTGAAAACAAATCTCTTAAGTACCATCACCAACCACAAACAAATGTTACAGTCATCACAAAGCAATAACTTAAGGACATCTGCACAAGCTCCACACCTGAACAGCAATAAACATGCTCAACATGTCAAAATCTCATGTGCCCATCAATTCTCTATATTACACCTATAAAATAAGTTAATTAGACATTTGTAGATTTAAGCAAGTTCCTAAACACAAGCATAATGTACGTACAAACACAAGTGTCATGACTACAGACCCTCGCTCAATTCGTTCAGCAGTCCATGCTTAATTAACAAAAACAGCCATGATCAGCGAATAAGCAGATTTTAAAAGTGCACAGTGCTGCTTGCAGAAAATAGTGAAAGTGTCGTGTTTGAATAAGACTGTGCAGCATCTTTTAGAAATCTTATTGAGAGCAACAGTGTAAGAGAATTGTGAATAGCAATGACTTTCACACTAACGGACATTCACAGTAGCTGCAGGTGGTCGGTCCCAAATAAACAGCTGTAAGTAAATGTTCATACATTTAGTGGGACTGTTTTAGGCTAGCAATATTTGTCTGTCACCATCTAAGATGTATTATGCAGATTCTTAAAATATCAGACTCAGCACTTCACACACACACGATGTACGTTCAAGCCCTTCCTATGTAACAGTGCATTAAGTGTTTGCATATGAGCACTCAAAACAAACAAAAAAAAAAAAAAAACAAAACCCACAAGTGGACAGCAGATGGAGGTAAAACACAAAAGGTCATCCTGCAAAAAGCATGACAGGTTGATAAATGTATACTTTAAGCCTTTGTGGTCCAATAAGAAATGTTCCCTTTGAGTAAACCCTCGCTCGCTCCGACTCCTTTTAGCCACTTTTGACAGATCCATCAATTCTATCATTTCATCAGCCACGTCCTTGTCCGCTCTCCTTTCTCCAGTCCCCTTTGATTCCCTCCTCTTTCTCTCCGGCTCCTCGCAATGAAAACTTTCTCATGACTTCTCTCTCAAACTCCTCCATTTCATCCTCTATGGCGCTATCTTGTTCCCCATCCTCGTCCTCTTCCACCATGTCTTCTAAAATATCGCTCAAATCTTCAACAAAATCTTGAAAGCTCATCTGATCATGAACAAAAACTCCATCCTTAAAAAACTGCGTGGCCAGCTTTTTGAGCTCCTCTCTTTTGGAATCATCGACACCTGCCTGCTCTGCCTTAGCTAGATAGGTTTGGAGGATGGCCTCAAACTCGGGTAAGTGGACAGGGAGCAGCCGCTCAGCCTTTGCACAGGACTCCAATGAGTCGCACTCCTGTGGAGGTTTAGGACTGTGCTGGAGACGCTCTCTCTGCTGGACCCAGTACTCAGGCTGCCCCATGGAGGGTTTGCGGTGTGTATGAGGCTGCTTTTGGTCTCCGTACTGATGTTCTTCCTTTTTGCCATGATTATTTTTAACCTTGTATACATCTTTGCTTTTCTGGAATTGCGATTTGTCTTTTTTCCAGTCTTCATTATGCTTCTTCTCCTTCCTCCCGTCTCTCTCTTTCGATTGCTCCCGTTTCGACTGTTCCCACTTCTTGTCCTTGCTCTTCCATTCCTTATCGTGTTTCCCATTTTGACTCTTCCGCTCATATTCATTCCATTGCTTCCTGTCATCTTCCCTCGATCCGTCTTTGCCATGATTTTTACTGCCTTCCCACAGTTTCCTTTCATCCTTTTCTTTCCCTACTTTACCCTGAAGTTTGTCATTTTTATCATTCCTCTCAGTGCCTCTTCTCCACTCTCTCTCTCCTTTCTCCTTCCACTCTTTATCTTCCCACTGCACTTTGCCACTTTCTTTGAAGCCGTCTTTCAGCTTCTTCCATTCCTTTTGTTCCTTCTGTCTCCCCCCATGATCCTTTCCTTCCTTCCAGTGCTTGTTTTCCTCCTTACCTCCCAATTGTTTACCCTCATTCACTTTCTCATGCTTTGGTCTTTTCCTATAGACATCTTCATTCCATTCTTTTTTCTCCCTCTTTTCTGTCCGCTCTCTTTTTCCTTCCCCATCTTTCCATGGCTTTCCTTCATCACCTCTGCTAGTCTTCTCTTTCTTCCAGTCTTTCTCCTTCCACTGTTTTTCCCCTTCACCATGCCTCTTCTGTCTACCTTCCTTATCATTCTCCCTGTCAAACATTCCTTGCTCATGTTTTTCCTTCTTCCATTCTTTTTTACCGCCATCTTTACGGCCCTTTTTCTCTCCTTCCATCCCTACAGATTTTTTTCTCTCTTTTCCCCCTTTCTGCTCACCCAAGTCATAACGATCTCTCTTCACATCTTTCTTTTTCTGCTTTGGGTCATCCCGTGGATGCTTTGTCTGTCTCCCTGTGGATCCAGCAGTTTCCTGCTTGCTGTCCTCTGGCTGACCAGGTGGGGGCAATGTAGCGAGCTTCACGGAGGCTTGAGTTGTCTGACTGCCTGCTGGAGCAACCACAAAAAGTCAAAGTTAGAAAAAGAAAAAAAAGATACAAGTGTGCATTGCGTTTCAAAAAGAGAGAAGAAAGCAAATCACTAAATGACTAATCTACTCCCAAGCTTTCTTATAACTCTCATCCTTCTATATCTCCTACTCTCCTCCACATCCCCTCCCTTCTTCCTCCCTTGCTCCCTTTGTACCTGAGGAGACTTTTAATTCTGTCACAGTGGATCTCAGAGTTTCTAGTTCTTTCTGTAGGGCCGGGAATGACTCCAGCTCTTTCTTCATCCTCTCATTCTCTTTCTGAAGGACAGGAAGAGAAGCCATCTCTGTCTTCAACCTACTGTTTTCCTTCTCCACCGCCTCCCACCTCAGCCGCTCCTTTGCTCCCTCTGCTGCATGTCCCTGGGCTACTTTTAGCTCCTCGTTCTGTGCCTGTTTAAAGAAGAACAGAAAAAGAGGGTCCTATGAGAATACCACACACTCACTGACACCTTTATCCACAGACGCACATTTGTATAAATACATGTGCATTACTGTACACACGCAGAGGAGACGAGGTGAGAGACAGAATGGAGTCACACCTGAAGTTGGGCTTGGAGCACAGAAATCTGCTCATTCCCTTTGGCTAGCTTGTTTAAAAGCTCTGAATTGTCAGCATCTAGTGGGGACGGAGGAGCCTCTGGGTTAAGCCACTCCTGTCAACAAACAGAATTACACATCTGCAAGATATTAGAAGTCTTCTCAAAATAACTATTGCCAGGTGGAGGAGTGGAGAAGAAAAAGAGGTGTTAATGGAACGGGAAAGAACAAGAACAAGTCACTGTACAGTAAAATTTATTTTTTTTTTAAAAATTGCCACTCATTATACAGTAAATAAAGGTTAGACTAGAAGAAACAGACAGAGTAGACATTACACTGACCCGTTTTTCTGGTAGCTCTGTATCTTTCAGATCCCTTGTACTATAGTCGCTCTCTGCAATGCAAATATTAGTTTCAATGCGAGTAATACATTAAAAATAGCATGCAAAAAAAAAAAAAAAAAAAAACAAAAAAAACAAAACTATGTGCAATTACCCAGAAACAACATGCTTAAGGTTTCTGACAGTAAAATGAAATTCAGCTGAGCAGAAAAGCAGCATTCATAATACACTTCACTACAAATGCATTTGTAAATGCAATAGAGGGAAAAAAAGAGAAAAAAAAAAAAAGTATGGATTCCTTGGTGAAGTCCTCATGAATCCTGTTTTCACCTTTACCTCATTCTCACGCCTTTGCTTTTCAAACTGTACGTCAAAATCAGGTGACAAACTGGGCTTACAGGCTTCTAAAGCTAATATTTACTAACTGTCGTTCTTGGTCCCTTCAAAGCAACAAGGTTGCCTTTTGACAACACCTACACCAAGTATCAGGACAAAACCCCACATTTAACAGCATAAAGAACTTTGAAAGCTTTTTTTCTGCAAAGTATTACATGCAAAGGCTTTTTCCTGCATGCATCCTCACACATGCAAACATGCTGTGGCCAACAAAGACTTAATTAAATCAGTGACCCACACATATACACAGAAAGAACCTACCCTCATCCAGATCCATGAAGATACCTGCATGTATAATACACCTCAGTCTCAGAGCATCCTTCATCTAATCCAGTGTTAGTTACTTTCTATTCTTTTAAGCTTTTACCTTTAAAATATAATTTTAAAAACAGGCAAAGAGCTTCCCAAAAAAAATCAAATTAGAAAGAAACGTTACCTTCGTAACATGCCTACCTGAGAAAAAAATGGTGCCAAGGCCTAACAGAATGAGAGCACCTAGGATGCACTTGTTCACAGAAAACCCGCTGTCGTCTTCTCGCTGGGGGAGCTGAAATTCTTCCACTTCCTCTTCCTCTTCTCTTCTCCCAATTTGCTCCAGAGATGCTAAAAGGGACCTTCTCTTCCTCACCTCTGACTCTCCCTCCTCACCAGCCTTCTCGGTTCTCTCCTGACTCACTTCTGAATCTGCAGGGGGGTCTGGAGGGGTGAAAGAAAACAGTATTAAGGTGTAGTTCTACCAATAATTAAGTTACAGGAACACCTCAAATATAAACTGAAAACACCACAACAATATGCAATCAGAAATTTCAACCCCCAGCAGAGTATTTATTTTAAGCACAAAGTTGCAGTGCAGATATTTCTTGCTTTTCTATAGCTGATATAAGATAGCACTGCAGCTAAGCAGGGTATGCTGGTTAATTTGCTCCACTTTCTTATATTTAAACTCAACAAATCAGTCTGGCTTTGAAAGAAAAGAGCAATGATATAACTGGCTCTGTAAAGACATCACTAATGCTGAACTTTACTTTTTAAACACAAATTGTAAGGGGAAAAAAAAAAAAAAAAAAAAAAAAAAAGAAAAAAAAAAAAAGTGCAGAACAGAGTAAAAGAAGACCAATCATTTGATGGTGCAGCAGTAAAAAGTGACACAAACCAAAACCACTACACTGCAAAATATTTTAAGTGGTTCCTGTCCCTCTGAAGCCAATTTACTTCTGCAGGGTGTCATGTAACTAAAGGTTTCTGTCACATCATGCTCCCCTCCACACACAGCCTCTTCAGACAACCTCCTGGCCCAGATACTGAAAAAGTCCATAACCAGGTGTTCCAGCAAATACACTTCAAACACAAATAGAACATGTGGCTTAGTCTCCAATAGCAGAAGAGAAAGGCTGCATGCCATGTATACAGTGACATACACATAAAGTTTTTCTAATATTAAAGTAATAATGACCCGACTTTCGCCCTGTTCATACCTGTTTCTTTTCCCAAGTCAGTTGTCTTTAGATACGCATCTGACTCCTCCCCTTCTTGTTTTAGCTCCTCCCCATTTCGCAGATGCTGCGTTCCTTCCACCTGCACACACTCTGCACCTCCAAGAGTCTCTGTGCTCAACGGTAAGAGTGGGGGCTCATCAGGGGAAGGAGCTACATGAGTGTAGGAGTCAGAGTATGAATCGGGGTCAGAGCTGCTCTGCGCCGGGCCCTCAGGTAGGCCTCCTGCCTGGCTGACTTCATCACTGCCATGGTTCAAGTTGCTGGAGACTTCCAAAGAGGAAGGAATGGGGTTATCCGTGACAGAAGTGGGCACAGAGGTGGGCTGATCTGCACTCAAGCCTCCACTTAGCTCTGCTGTTTTTTCTTTTGGTACCTGGATATAAGAATAAGGTCATTATAAAAAAAAGTTTTTGCACTTCTTATAGTTTGGCACTTTTGGTTAAAAGCCAAGCAATACAAGTTTGGTCTTAAAGGTTTAAATGTTATTTAAACAGAAACATTGTTGTGTTATCTTTAGCATGAAGAACGCCATCTAAGCTACAGCTGAAATGAGTCACTTTCCAAATCTGAGGAACAAATGAGAAGGATAATGCTGCTACTTGGAAAAAAAAAAAGGCAAATTCTGTCCAATTAGAATCAACCATTCTCACTACACTATAAATAGGTTTAGTATTTATTCTTTGAGCATTCAAAAATAAGCAATCATTCAAGCCTCGGGATTATTAGAAAATTAAAACGTGGGAGAGGAGAATGCTTTCTTTGGCCAATCAAGGCTACACATTCAGCAAAGCCGCGTGACAAATGGTACTGTTACAGAACAGAACATTGCATGTATTGCTGCCTTACTAGGTAGTTCTCCACAGGGAGCCCTTCTGCAGACTTTGCACCATTTGCAGGCTGGTTGTTGTCCCCAGAACCTGGATCAAACACAGACACAGGAGGGGAGCCATTTAGGCCAGCAGTTCAACATTTTTCAATCCTGACTCTTTGAAGTGGAGCAATTCCTACTCGTGACACCAACACCTGCCCCCAGTATGCACAGGCAGGGTGAAAAGCAGTGGTGATGAGGTGTATTTATTCTACTTTACCAGTTGTTTTCTTTGATTACAGTCGTTTCTGATTGCTTAGGTAATAACTTTGCAATAATAGCTGGAAGGCTCAAAGCTCTAATGCACTAACTGCAGAATATTACATCAAGCCAGTAAAACTATTTTTGAGACACTCTTGTAAAAATTGAATTTATACGTTAAACCCAAACCATCATTTAAAGAACTTCTTCAAGCACCAACTACACACTGATGTAGTGAAACACACACACTTTACGTTTTCTGTGTGCAAGGCACAGCAGCTCGCATTAATCAACTGACATGTGTGTGTGTGTGTAAATACCCATGTTTGCATGTATGCATCTTCGGAACCTTACTTACCTTTATTTCTGCACACAATCAACAGAAATAAAAGGTTTTAAAAAAAAAAAAAAAAAAAAAAAAAAAAAAAAAGTATAATTTTGCATTTTAAATATGCAAACACTCCTCAAAAGACATTAGCGGTAGAACAAAACATTTCCAAGGAAAAATACAAGAAAGCCAGCCAAATGTCATTCTCTTTGTCAATCCAGACTCACAACTTTATCCACATCTCATGGAAAGCATCAAATGAGTGCAAAGCAATCACTTTACAAACTGCCTGTAAAGCAGAGAAAGCACATTCAGTTTGCCAAACTTGTTAAATGCACTTGCTACAAAAGTTAGTATTTTCAGGTATACTCCGATCCTAATGTGGATATGCAATTGAGAAAATGAATGGATGGATGTGAAGGCACCTGGTGCAGTTGTATGGCTTTCTCCATGGTACTCCGTCCCCATTATCACAGGCTTCAGGGTTTCAGCAGCAGTTTCCTAAGAAAGACAAACACCCAGTCAGAGAACAATCCAATGCTGTGCAAAATATTAAGCCACCCATCAGGGTGCAGTCATTTACTGCAATGTACAAACACACATTATATAAAACCAAAAGCAGTCTTCTTGAAGGACATTCAAAGCTCTTCTTTGGGTGTTGGCTGCCTTTTGTTTTGTTCTCTGTCCACATGATACCACGCTGCTTTAAAAATGTTGAAGTCTGGACTCAGTGGAGGCCAATTCATAGCTGAGTGTTCCACTGTTTTTCTATGCAAATATGCCTTTACTGCACCATCAGTGTGTTTGGAACTACTGCTGTTTTGATGTGACCCATAAAATTTTACATTTGGATTTATCACTCCATAAGACTTGCTGCCATAAGTTTCAGTCCAGTTCTTGTGTAATCCAGCATATCTCGACCTTTTCTCTGCGTTTCCATCTCTTATGAATGGCCTCTTGACAGCTACCCTTTCACTGAGGCCATTTCTGATGAGGCTTCAGTGATCAAGTGAAGAAAAAGATGCTCTCAGGTCCTGTGTCAGGATACACTGCACACCATGTCAAGATCTGCCAAATTTTTCCCCTAATAGCTCTCTGGAAATCATGTTGTTGATGCAATAATGATTAAGTGTTAAGTGGCTTAACAAATAAACAAAAAAGAAAATCATTAAATTACAAAAACTGGACTGAAAATGAGTGAAAAAGCAGCCAGCGTCTGAAAGAGCTTCAGAAAGCTTGAAAAACTTTTAAGACCACTTGAAAATCAAAGAAACCTCACAGGTGTTTCATTTTCAACACCAATACCAATTTTGATATTTAGAGAATTAAAAATCTAATATTACAATGTATTTTTTTCTTTCAGACTTATGAAGCATAACTAAATTTCCCACAACATGTGTTATCTGTAGTTATGGACGAGTCCTTACTGAGAAAATATGGCAACATAATCCACAACTTTTAAAGATAAAACAAGATTCTTTATATATATATTCATTTAGATAGCGTTACTGGAATAATAACAATAATGAGTGACTGAGCATCACCCTCTTTAACAGGCTCACAAATGAGAAGATCTTATAATAGTTTGCCTTCCTGAATACTAGTCAAATCAGAAAGATCAAGACAGACTTAGTACAGAAAACAAACTTCATATTTAGGTAACCGAAAGAAAATAAACTGAGACCAGTAATTTTTTTAAATAAAGCATTTTGCTTAAAGCCTGTGTATTCCAGTGCTCTATACAGAGCGATGATACCTCAGGAGTTAGGATGGTCCAGCTGTTATTAGCACTCCCAGTGCCAGACATGGCCCCCAAGAGACTTCGTGTGTCTCTCCTGCAACAAAGAACAACATAGAGAACAATGTGAAGAGTGTATATACGTACACCCTGAATCAAAGCCATGCATATTTTACAGTTTGACTTACAGAAGAGACAACTAACAGTGTGCCACTAGCTTACAATTACAGTAACAACATGAGGACTGCAGCTTTAAGAAATTTACGCTCATTGTTTACCCGATTTGAATACAAGCCTCTACTACTCAGCCTCACCCATTTTGCCAATAAAGGTCTGACTGTAATGTGTTACTGAGGTCTTTGTGCGAGTGTGTGCATTTTGTATGTGAGCAGGAAGTCTAATTCCCTGGGAGCATTCAGTTCTTCATTAGTAGTTTATGTGTGTTGTGAGCCTTTTGGCCAGCCTGGCTTTTGACTAGCTGGGAAATGTTTTGGCAGAGACATGGGTAACTAAGGCCGGCACTACAATGGGCTGTCCATTTCAAAGGTACTGGTCTCTTAAACAGAGGTCTACAAATGAGCACATTTGTAGTGTACACTATATCTGCCCACTGCTTTGGAATCACTGATTTTACAGTAAGATCATTCATCTTAGCTGCCACCACAGTAGTTGAGAAAATTATCTCCCATGTAACCACTTCAGTGTCACCCCCTTGTTAGGTGGAAGTGTCAGGTATTAGATTTTTGTAAAGCTTTTCCTTTCAAATTACACAAGGTAGCATAACAGCGAGACATATTTATATGCATCCAGTCTAGTTTTGTATGAATGCTGAAAGAACGAGGCACTTAAGTTAATACCACACTGTCTGGGTAATGACACACTTCACTCCCCAAATTCAATTCTCTCCCAGCTCTGCTATTTAGGTCTCCTAATCGAGTGCCTCCCAAGAGAAGCCTACTGAATCTAGCCTGGGGCCCAAGGAGCATTGTGGAGCATATAGTGGAATGGTTTAAATAGATGCCAGCTAAATATAGCTACCATGAGATTGACTAGAGACAGACAGAGGGAGCATGCAGGAGATGGCCACGGGGAATAAAATAGAGGCAGAAATGTATTCTAAGGACAGTTTTAAAAAGGATTATTTTACATGCAACACAAGGGAGGGAGAAAAAAAAAATAACATCCTGGTCTGATCTTATTCACTGATCGGTACGAATAGCATTTAATTTAAGCTCTAGCTGTAGGAGTCAGTGCAAGATCATACTTTCACAGTGCGTCTAATCTCAGTTTATCTCTTCAGACATTAATCTGCATGTGTGTGTTATCTTCCAGAGACTAGACTGTTAATCTTTTTTCTTTTTTGCAGCGTCTTTGCCTCTGCATGGAAAAATTACCAAAAAAGGTCAAGAGATAAACTACAAGACTTTCCATGAGGACAGCCAACGCTGGGCTGCGAGCTAAAGCCAGCTCCACACAGCATCACCGCTAAAAGCAGACCGCTCTTATCACTATGCAAAAAGGGTCGGGGTTAGTTGGAAGAAGTTCATAACCTGCGACAGGAAATGTCACACGGCCTTAAAGAAGACAACAACATCTGGTTAAACTCAGGAATATCACTTCTCACATGAGGTGAGGGCCGCTGTTAGTAGGCTACTAAAGGCTTCACAAGCCGAAAGTTGTTGACATTAGTCCTTAAAAAAAACGTTTCCACTTCAACGACGTCTGCCGAGCAACCAGGAAAACGTGAACGTTTGCGACACAGAGGGAGAAGAAACGACACTAGAAAAGACGTCGTTATCTTGTAATACAATCAAAAATACAGGTGGGTCTTACCGTGGTCTGTCACTTTACTTTAGACTTCAGAGGACGCCACAGACACAAGCTGGGACTTCTTTGATTCTTCCCATCAAACTTGACAACTTATAACGTGCCTCCAGAACTTACTGAGCCATGCTCTTCTCGCCCAATCACAAAACGCGTTTGCTCTAGTCCCGCCTCTCGCTTATCCAATAAGATATCGTTGTCGCTTCACTTCGGCTGGAAAGCTTCTAAGTTGATTGACATGTATATATGTATAAATATGTAAGTGATGGAGGCTGAATTAATGTAAAATTAATACTACAGGTTACTGCTACTGCTACCCTGACATTAGACAGGCTTGAGTTGATGGTTTCCATCATAAATAGAGCCTCCAGTTTAGCGATAATAATAATGCTCTTTTGCACACTCACTTAAGAAATACCAAGAGTCACATTAGATGCAAGCTAAAACTGTTTCATAGAAGCTATATTACTGACACTTAAGATCAAAGCATTTTTCTCCCTTTAAAGGTGTCTGTGCAGAATTACCTAATCATCAAATGACCAAAAGAAAAGAAGCAAAAATTCAGACATGTAGGTAATAATTTTTTCTGTTTATGAGTTCCTTTATTTATTGCCACACCACTTTGTGTTGTACAGTGAACATCAGGTGAGCCACAGTCCTGGGAATCTCATATCATCAGGGTACAATTCAGAAAACTCTAACCCAGTCCGGATATAAAGTCTGTATCATCTTGAAACCTGCTGGCAAGCTTCCTCGAACCCCAAAAGACCTCCCTTCCTATAGAGACACCGAAAAACAAAAAGCAAAAAAATGTTAAAGGGTTGAGTGGTTTTATGATTTTGAAATTATTATTTATAGATTTATTAAACACTATAAATTAAAGCATGTAGTTTATACATAAGTCATTCAAAACAAGTCATACCTGCCAAGGCTTTACCATATAACACTCCCATTTCTGATGAAATAAAAGCTGGTTGAAATTACAATACAGGACCCAGTGGAGAAACAAGGAAAAATCTGTGCTCTACCACTTGATGTACCCTTTTCTCTCAGTCTGTCAGTCCAGGATCTCTTTGATGCACCAGCAGCAGAGGAGGAAATAGAGGCATTCTTTAACCGACTGGATAAAACTGTAGGCAAAGTTTCCTCCCAGGAAGTTCTTGCCTCGTCCCAGGCCCATGGCCATGTCCCGCAGGTGCTGTCCCAGAGAGGCGGAAGGCATGGCCTGGGGAAGAGGACGCTGGGGGTGCATGGCTCTGCAGAGGGACCAGACAAATGCAACGAGGAGGGCAGTCGATGAGAAGAACTGGAAGATGAGCTGTGACAAATGGAGTCAGACGAGACCCATGCAACAGCTGAGCTCTGCTCCGTATTCCCGGCACGGTTCACTCCTCTACTTATAACCTCCTATACAAACTGCAAGCGCTCTCCACCCACATCTGGCATTTTCTGGACTGTCCTCTAGTTTCAAACGCCCGCTGACTGATTAAAGACCTTGTTTACCTTTGCTGTACTCAGTTCCCATGTGTCGTATGATGCCCCCCTGAATAAGCCCCTGCTGTTCCAGCCACAAACAAGAGAGTTCCAGTAGCTCCAACACATTCGCCACGACACCACACTCTTTGTTCGGGTCAGCGTACAACAAACGCTCATATTTTCTGGTAGTGTGTGCTTTGTTTCAGTCTCTGCTGAACTTTTTTGATGTACACAGAGGGAGGCACAGCAAAAGCCAAACTCACAAAGCCAGATAAGTGATATATGTATTTATATATGCAATCTATATTTTTCCAATACAGGTGTAAACAGACACATTTCCCTAAAAACAAAACAAGACAAAAAGTATTAAAACAGAAACATAAAGTAATAAAAATCATTATCTGTGCACACTATTTCAAAAGGAACCTTTGGCTTTTTAAAAACACAAACCAAAAAGTACAACAGCATCATCAACACTACCACCATCACCAACAATAAACAACTAATTTTCTGAAAGGATTTTCATGCAACAAAGGCTACTGTGATGCACAATAATAACACAGAACCAGTTCACTAACGATAAAGAGCATCAAGTGAGCCTGTTCCAGCCCACACACACATACAACAGGCACGCACAGTAATGGCAGAACTTCTCTGCCGTTTTCCTATTTCTGACCTGCATAAAGCTGAACATGCAGACTGACCCGGCGGTCACTCGGGTATGTGTGTGCATACATGTTCTACAACATGTTAGCCCACTTCAAAGTCTAATGACGAACAGATAGTTAAGGTTTAGGCTGAAAAAAAAAAAATCCCTTCCCAAATTTTAAAATTTTGGCTTCGGTCTCTTCGACGTGTTCAAATTTTACATGAGCGACCTCTGTGCTGTGGTTTCTGGCTCTGTGTTATTTATCAAAGAAGTCATTAAATATACAAAAATGGAAACAATAATCCATCACTTAAGCTTATCAGTCAAAAATGTATGTTATTTACAGATGATCAGGAAAAAACCCCGATCCCATACCACCCCGACCCCCACTCCCCCCAAGATGGTGACATCAAGTATCTGTGACTGTAAGCTGAACGCGAGAACGTGCATCAGAGGAGATTGCCATCACTAGATCTGTTTGCGTGTGTTTACCGGAGTGTCATTTTTGCAAAGTTGTTGATAAACTGAGACTTTTTTTGTAAGATTCTCCTGTAGCTGACTACATTTGAATTAAGTACATAAGGTGACTGCATTGGAGTGACATGACTGCATTGAAGAAACAAGGCACGATCAAAAAGGTATATATATATATCTATATATAGATATATAGATATATATAAACCAAAAACAACTACATCATGAAGTAAGGGAGGAGGAAAACAGTAAACAATAACGTGAACTTCTCCCTCCTGATCCTCGAAAGTCTGTGAACACAGCACGCCGAGGAGCAACCTTTGGCTGAACAGTTCATTGTTAGCAATATCCGTCTAACCTCGGAGCATAAAAGGTTTGGAAATCGTTCATTATTCTCTCAAACGATTCAATAAAACACAAACATCAAAATTACATAACCAGTTACCATGACATAACTTGCATTGTTTTTGCAGAAGGAAATTCATTGCTTAGACTGTTAAACACTTGTCAAAAGGGGTCTCCCGCTAACTGCTCTTTTCAATTAGGATATTCTTTAAAGATATAACACATAGATTGTCGATGCAAACGCATATTAAGGTGTTTAATGTAAACCAATAGCTCAATAATATCTCGTCTAAGCTTCTCCAAACTTACTGAATTTTGTGTTGTGGTTGATTTTGATGTATTTTTTAAAAATCTCCTTTATTGCCCCCCCCATGCACACAATCGTTCCTCTCCACTCTAAAACGGGCATGTTTCAAAATGCATTTCTTTCTAAACACACTTGCTCCGATGCCGCAAACGCACAAGATCGATAGGAGTTGTTAATATTCATGGCTTCCTTTTCTGCTTCCTTTTCAACCAAGTTCATGTTCTTTGGCATGACAGGTGGTGCTGACTCAGTTGTGTAAAAGGTGTGTACGTCTGCGTTTAGAAAGGGATTGGGAGGATACAGCTGATTTGATCCTTGCGTACTCAGGGTGTCCTTTGATTGATGAGTGCCAAGATAATAAACAGAAATACAGAAAAAAAAAAAAAAGGAATATACAGTATATGAAGATCATTGGCATAGCAGTCCTAGATTTGCATACAGGCTTTCCTCCAGGGGTTTAAAAGTCCTTAAAAGAGGAGAAGTTGGGGTTGGGGGTGGCCCTCTGATGAGATCGGAACCAAACTCGTATACCTGTACACATATTCTCCAGCCGAATTATTTTATACTAAGGATTGCTGTGAGAGTTTGTGTTTGAGCCTAGTTCAGTCTCGGAAACAAAGAACTCTTGCCATCCAGTTTGTGTTTTATCTAAAATGCTCCAGCAACAGTCTGAGGAGGATTTTTTTCCCTCCTTTCAGAAAGAATAAAGAAAGCACATGCTTAGAAGTACTGAAGATCTCCCTCCATGTCCCTTAATGTTCCTTTCCACACTCTTCAGTTCTGCCATTTCAGTACACAATTCCATGTAGTATTACGTTTCCACTTTTCTTTCATAATTACAGATAAAGATTTTTTTTTTCTTAAAAAACAAAAAGAAAAAAAGATTGCATTTGTTTTCTGCCCCATTCTGTAATTTGCAAAGGGCTCCTTCCTGGTTCACAGTAGGCTGAGAAATTGCAGCAGTGCTTCTCCGCTTTGGAGGAATGCGCCTGATAGTCGGTGATGTCAGCGAAGGAACCGTAGATCACAGTTTGGACAGGAAATATAGCAACAGCAGCAAGTGAGTGATTTTGCAGAGAAACTGGTGATACTTTTTCTATTTTTTTTTGGCTTTCTTTGCAATGTGTGTGCATATGTATCATTGTGTGTTAGGTGTAGTGTTTCTGTGTGCATTAAAGGAAATGAGCGTGTGTGTGTGTGTGTGGTCGTGTATGTTGTGCAGAACTGATATAATAGTAGGAGTGTATGTTTTTGGTGGTGTATTTCATTGGTGTGGGTAAGGTCAGGCCCTGCGCTCTACTGGCTGTTGCAGACACACTTCACTCCCAGCTGACACAATGGGAAGTCTGTTGTCCATGTGGTAACTGATCAGGTGGCTGACACTCGAAAACCGGTGGTCTTTTGTACGGACCTAAAAAAAAAGAAAAAGGGAATAAATTAGAGTAAGCTTCAACACCAATATAACACTCCACTCTGAAATCTCTGTTATGAATTTGATCGTTTCGTGACGTACCACTCCTTCTGGGTCAACGAGCAGCAGGTGTTTGGGCTGACCACCCTGCTGTCCCGTGAGGACGTACTGCCCAGGTGTGGTTCCAGACTCCCGCACCAGGAAGTCTCCATCTCGGGTCAACAGTTTCTCTGCTTCCTTACGACTTAGGCTCCCGTGGAACCAGATTTCAGACTGTAACTGCTGCACCATAGAGGGCACTGCTGTCACTGAGTTTGGGCCTCCATGCCCAGAAACCCCCAGGGCATCATCCAGTGGCTCTTGAAAAATGAACACACAGAAATGTATTATTTTGTATTTCACTGTAGATAACATGTTGTCCTGTAGGATCCCATAGCACTGTCTGCATTTCTGCACGACCGATAAATAGGAAAGTGAACCACATTGACTCTGACAGATGCTGCACACAGTTGTGGACTCTGCCGTGAAAAGCTTTATGTAGTCAATCAATAATCTTATACAAATTGCCCCTGTAATGGACAAAGACATTCTAATATCCTTATCTTCCTCTGAGGCTGACTTCTGTGGAGAGCTCCACTGCCAATTAGCATCAGTCATATGGAAATGTAAAATACAAACTACTTTACTCATCTCACGAGCCCAATGATTAACCCTCTTTTCTTCTCACATGAAAGAAAAATAGCTGATTGCAATTGCCAGAAATTTTGGTCATCTTGATTACAACCCACACACATCACAAATTACCTTTCTTATTTAGTTTTCTCACAGGCTAATGATTTGCACTAGTGTTCAGGATTCAGTCCATTTGAACTTCACTTAGCAGATTTCCAGCAAAAACGCACAAAAAGACACTTACTCATGTCGAAAGCGTCTTTGTGAGCGTTTCCGTTTGCTGCAGCTGGGAGGCGAGGTTTATCTACGTTGACATACGAAGGGTCATCAAACATCTCCCGCCCACCTTCTTTGGCACCCACTAAGAAAAAACAAAATAAAAAAAGGAAACAAGTAAAAGCTGCACAAACACAGGAAGAACTTTGCCACGTATTCTCACTTCCTTGCAATTCTAAGAATTTTATCAGGACTAAACAGGGCAAAAACGGAGAGAAAGTTTGACCAATTTCTCATGATTTAGCAACAAATAATATAAAGAAATATGTTAGTAACCAAAAAAAAAAAAAAAAAAAAAAGGACAGGAACGACAGATAAAGTCCAAAGAGATGCACACATGCAGGCAGCGACAGAGCTCACCTGGTAGGGGTGGCAGAGGCTGTTTATGAATGTCATTCTGACCCGGCTGTCCATAAGGCTGCAAACACAGAGGGGTACAAACAAATGCTGAAGGCATGCACCATGTGGGTATCCTCAAAAAATGTTCTTTTCTGGCTAGTGAAATGATTACAATCTATTTATCTATCACTTAGGAATGAGACAAGTAATTAATTTTTTTTTTTGGTGGGGGGGGGGGGGTTATGCTTGTCTTCCTTCTTTCATGTTAATATGCACGGTTCTCACCAGCGTGGCACCAGGCCGGGTCCTCATGTCAATCACTCCAGCAGGGGGAGGCTGTTTTCCAGGGAAATTATTATAGTACGGGACATCAGGAGGCGGAGCAGCCTCATCTTCTTCTTCCTCCCATGCAGAACCATCAAATGGAGCCATTCTGTCACAGAGAACAGATACAGAAACAAATTATACGAGACAATATGCAAATACAAGCTCTTGGTTTAGGTTTGTGCAAGCGACAGTTACCTGTCATGAGGTGTGACCAGTTTCGGAGGGTTTTTTAGATACTGTTTAAAACGCAGTTCGAAGGCCTGACCAATGGTGCTGATGACTTCCTGGGCTAAACCCTCCGAACACTCCAGGATATGACATGCTGCAATAAGGAGGCACAAAAAGCTGATAAGTGGGCTTCTTTTGAAGGAAGCATGTGCTCCAACATACAAATACGTTCAGATACAGGTAGAATACAAAAGCACGTATGCATGTACATTTTTATTATGTGCGATGCTGTAGGACACATGTAGCAGCTCTAATACACTTTACACACTCTAGTTTTAACTCAGGAAATTACATAAGCAATAGGATGGCTTCTTTTTTTTTTATAAGCACTGCATGTTAGAACTTTAATGTCAATAATCTAGCCCAAAGATTTTCACTTTCAGTATTAAACAGAGGAGTGTTTTTGCTTTTTCAGCTGAGAAATGAGCCACAAGTTAACTAATTTGGCTTGCAGACAAACTTTGGGACTTCAAAAATAGACATTTGGTGGAAAATGTACTTCTGCCTTTTCTCTACACACTGGGTGTGTAATGTCTTAGCTCTAGCGGGGTATTTGGCAAATTCAAAGGGGAATAAACAGCTAATAAAGCTATTTAAGTTTGATTTACTTATATTAAGATTAATTCAGTTCATACATTAATGAAAATGTTTGGTTATATTTGCTGAAAGTAAAAAAAAAAGAGGACTAGTTGCACAGTGCAATGAAAGCAACTACTCTAACTCATGTATTAAAGGATCATTTTATCTACACTGGCAGCTGCTACCTTGGTGAGGCTGTCATTTTGCCACTTACCTCTCTGGTTGACTGGATCTTTGGCCACATATGCTACGTACTCAGCTGTATCCTGAGGGAGACCGACAAGGAAGACAGTCAGAATGGGAAAAATCAATAGGAGGGAAAAGTGAAGGGCAGGTTTAGGACAGAAAAGCTAAGAAGAGAAATAAGAAGAAAGAGGTAAAGCGAAGACTTTGGTGTTTAAGCCACAGCCGAAGTTAAAAACTTACAGAGCTTAAAGAAAAGAGAGAGAAGATACGAAGTAAAGAGATAATGTCTTGACAGAGGGACTGCAGTCCAGGCAATCCAGTAAGGCTGCAATAAAGTGAGTGGGATTCAGAGCAATAGACAATGACAGAAGGCAAGGAGGAAGAGCATGCTGGCTGAAGAAAGATGGAAAAAGGCGAGAGTGAGATTTCAGCTGAGAAACAGGGTTTGGCTGACTCACTGGGTCTCCTCCAGAGGCGAAAGAGATGGACTGCATGTGATGATTGGCGATTATCTGTGGAGAAAGAGAGAGAGAAAGAGAGAGGGAGAAAGAAGGAGAGGGAGAAGGAGAGCACGTGGGTGACATGAAGTATGTGGGAAGTGAAATGAAAGCATGTGGATGAAAAGACAAATGTGGAATCATTACTGAGAAAAGTGCTCTTTCCTCCATTGAGCGCTATCAATTGCAGCGGAGATAAAAACTAAATGGGGACAATGGATGGAACACCTTTTTAACAGTCTGCAACAACCACCCATGTTAGATCAATAACAGCATCAACACTTGCTAATGCTTCAAGCACAGAGTGTGGTCTGTGAGTCCTTAATTGTGATTTGGTATATGTTCTGCATGACATGTTTCTTCACGCTAATGCGAATGCACTACACCACTGTATACCATCTCCCCAAAGATAAACATCGTGCAGCAGCTATTAACTCATTAGAGGTCTAAGAGGAGGATCACATCCTGCCTTGTGGTAAAGCAGGAATCAAGACAATGGTTAAGAGGGATTTGTGCAGCATCCAGAGTAAATGAGGCAAACAATGAGAAGCAGTTCTAAATATATATCGGGGCATCTCCTGAATATTCCAGGAGGTCACGATACATAATACATATGGAAAAATACTGAGAATTTCTTTTTAAAAAATGATGTTTATATCACTGAGATTCAACCACCTTTAACATTTTAGTGAACTAAACATGTTTACACCATTAACAAGAAGCTGAAAGCAGTGGGAATGATTACAATGCAACTCTGAAGGCAAAGAATAAAAACATTTAGAATTTTTGAAATAAATCATCTGTAGATTGGTCTTTGAAAGTAAGAAAACATCACAAAATCCACACAAAAATCCCTCAAGCAAAGAGATCCCAAGGTTTACTCTGCTTCGGTAAACTCCACAGGCTAAGTGCACTCAGGGTACCTGAAAACATGCCCCATAGCTACAACAGAGAGCTCAGACAATCAAGTGTATTTCTGACTCAAAAGCGAGATTACTGGCTTTCAAGGACAGCTCAACGAAATGCCTGGGTAGAGTTTGAGAAAACAGCAGCTTGAGGTTAGAGCTTCGTTCTAACCTGTTTGCAGTCAGAGGCCAGCAGATTGAGGCTGCTGGTCGAGATGGTGAGGCTGATTGTCATGCCTGCAAACTGTAAATTACTCTTTCCCAGGATGGACGTTAGACAGCGAGAAGAAGGCTGCAAAAGGAGAGAGAGCAGTTTTAGTAATAATCAAATCAAGGTGCCCAAACCAAAAAGCAACAGGACGTTTTGTTTTTTTAAAAAATTCAACAAAGCATGATAGTGAGTGCTCCCTGCCTCAGCATGACTCTGTGGGCATATGTGTGGAAATGCCTGTGTGTGGGAGTGGGAGAACAGCTGCAATTGTGAAAGTGATCCTGTCTCCAAGGCCAACTGCGACCAATTGGGAATAGACAGGACAGTTCACATACTGTAGCCTGGGCCAAGAGCATCACACAGACCATGCCAGCACTATTGTGCCAGCATTATTGCGCCAGCACGTTTATCCAAATCCTCCTACTGTTCTCATGGCTTTCATCCATATTTGTTCCAAAATGTTTAGAGTGTGCAGTGAGAAAAGCAGGAGCAACAGGACAGGAAGCACATGCTTGGCCACATTAACCTCAGTCCTGCCAAATCAGAGGCACTAGACTAGTTTAATCTATTCTAGTTTATATCCTATAACTGTATTTTGTCTGCTGTGCTATACTGTCAGACATTCCTTGGTCAAACCCTGCTACAGCAGCAGGCAGCTGAATATAGCCACCTGTTTTATAGACTGTTTGGGTGGATGTTTTTAGGTTTACAGGAATACTGTGCACAGACACTCGCAGTCTTTAAACAGCAGACTGGCGGCTGCGTCTGCTAATCTGTTGTGCTCCTTTGGCCTGACGCTGGCTCCACACAAGCTTCTACTCCACCTCTCCAGCCTCCCTTGTGACAACAGGGAGGGAAAAGAGAGATCAGAGAGTGACTGGTAATTACCTGTGAGTAGTCGGCTAACCACAGAAGTGTACAATCAGCCCAAATCAAGATTTGTGTGTGTATGTGTGTACTTGTAAAGCTATATTTGACGGAACCATTGACTTTTAGATCACTGGAGGAAAAGTGGGGACATTTCGGTTGGTCCTGATTTTTGTGTGTAGGTTAAGGTTATAATTAGGTTTAGATTAGGGATAGGCTCTTCTATGAAGATAAAGAGGCAAGGGAATGGATTAAGTCAGTGAATGTGCTCATAAAGATAGCCAAACAAACTTTGTATATGTGCATGTGGTCCAGCTATACTCACGTTTTGGGGACCTAAATCAGTTAACAAAGACACATTATGGAAAAAAAGGAAGTGCCAAATGTGTAATGGTTATAGTTTAGGATCAATGTCATAACAAATAGGAAAAACTCCAGGTTATGAATGCAACTTAATGTAATATCCTCTAAAATCATGTATACATGGCTCTTTGTGCATTTGTGTGTATACATGAGACTAAATAGCCCACTGACCAAAGGGTGGACAACCGAGCTAAATCTAGCTCTTATCCAGAAAACTCTTCATAACGCTGTCCACTTAAGTCTTATAAATAAATAATGCTCTGTATGGGTGTGTGCTCCTGTATGTAGCGCCTACCTTTCTCCTGCGGGCTCCTTTGGCACCGGGTACTGCCTCACACACCACAGAGATAGCTTCCCTGAAAAATGAAAAACATGCATGTTTGCAAATGGCATGTAATTAACCTAAACACCTTCCCAGATTCACATTTATGGATATTAAATGAGATCTGGCAGCGGGTGATAGAATTTATCGTCCCTGGCGACTGGGCTCGTCTTTGCCACGGAGACAAACATCATTGCGGAAACCAGATGGAAACCACCAGGATTCCAGAACATTCTAATTTGGGGGCTCTGAGAGCGGCAGGCGTGTACATGCAAACACACACGGGCAGATGTAGTCAGATGCTAAAACAGAAAGAAAACAAGCCCTGCAAGCAAAATGGAGCGGAAGCAGGACGGAAAGCGAGCGAGCGGGCAAAGGAGTAAATGCGAGGTGAGTGATGTATGTGTGAGCCATAACATTTTTCAAAGTGTAACCACACTTTTAACATCTCGCCCCCTCAGAAACAAAGCAGAAATGAAACGAGAGAAAGGTCAAACCTGCAGCCGATGAGCTGTGTGTAATCTCACCTGGTGACCTGAGTTCTGGTGTTGAAGTCCAGCGCCCGCATTGATTGTAGCACCTCCACGCATCCCATGTACTGCCCAGGAAACAGGAAGGCAAAACATTAACATTAGACATTTCCTACATCCTGGTCCCATTGGACCAAGGGAACACAACAGAGGAAGAAAGCAACAGTATCCTTTCCTCATTACAGACTCAGTTTCTAAAAATGAAGGGTTTATATGTACACAAAAACAGCTTGGCAAGGGTGACGTGCAACTTTGCATTTAAGCTAGAGGCTACTGAGAATGTGCCACCCACTTACCCGTACACTGTAGGAAACACCAGTGGTGCTGACCACATTGTCTGAGTGCAGCCAGCCACGGGTGGGCTTGTTGACAAAGGAGCCATGGCGCGTCCACTCGTCTCCTCCCAGCTGCCCTCCTTCCACCCGTGCCCTCCTAGACACCCCTCCTAGCCGGTTCATGTCCTGCAGAGGAGGTCGGGGAGGGGGAGAAGGAGCAGTTAGAAGCGAAACAGGGTGATGAAGTGGTGGGGAGGAGCTAGAGTTGCTCCTGTCATCCCCAGAGGACTCAACAGGTGCCTGAGGTGCCTGAGCTCCCTGTGATTTGCTTGAGGCCTTGAGTCCTGGGAGAAGAGTAGCTGAGACACCCAGACGAAGAGAGCCCATTCTGGGGAAGAAGGAGCAGAAGGTGGTGGGGCTGTTCTCAGCTTGTTGGGGAGAGGAGGGGGGCAAAATGGGAGTGAGAGATGAGGAAGAGAGAGAGGAAGGTAAGCCAGGGGAGGGTGTGAGGGGGGTGACAGGACTGGAAGGAGGAAACGATGATGGATTGGAGTTTGTTTCGTCAGTTGAGCTCAGTGATTCACTCCGAAAATGGGTGTATTTTGTTTTCTCCATAATGAATTGAATCATAATGAATCTGCAGTGTCAGTTTTTATATCCGTGCAAGTCCACACAGGCTCTCGTGATTCAAAGTCTCTTTGTCTCAGTATTCAAAGTTTTTCTCTGAAAGGACAAACAGCCATCTGTCTGTCTTGCTCAGTGTAAGAGCTGCATCCATCTGTCTGGTTGTGTGTCCTCCACTTGTTTCCAGGCAGCCAAAACCCAACTGCTTTAAAAACGGCTTTATCCACAATGAAAGCAGTATGAGCAAAAGCACAGAGGAAACGTTGGGTGCCCCAGTTAATGGTAAAACACAGACAAAAAAAGCTTTTTAGTGCACCAGTGCAGCTCATGTTGTCATGAGTTCATTTTGAAATTTACTTGAGTGTTTTCTGAGTTCCCAGGAACTGATGAATAGCTTCTTAGCTGTCCACAGACTGTTGCTCTTGGTGTTTTGCCATGATGTAAAACAATATCTGTGACTATCTTGTCCCAACTTAATAGCCTCTGAGTGAGGCCCAGTAATTCAGCTGTCACCAGCACCATGAAGAATCAGCACAAGTGATTGTCTCTCTGAACACCCCCTCATGTGTATGTCTTACTGCTCTGGGGGGTGCGCATTTCTATGTGATGTGTCTACATGCGTGAGGCAGTATAAACCTTGCCGGCCTACAATGCTTCTTTGATTATCTGTGTATGTTCGTGTTGGCATGCGCTTGTGCGTGCACGTGTGAAGCAGCTCCCCTTGGCAGCTCTATCCTGCTTGACACGGGCCCATAAAAATCCTATTAGCAGCCAGAGAGGGGATTGCAAGGAGGGCCGTGCACGCTAACGCGGCAGCGACGCACACATTATACACAGCCTCAACTGGTCGATACGACAGCAAGCACCTGCAGAGCTCAATGAAGCCCAGAACTGCTAAAGAAGAGAGAGGAGGCTTACTGATGTATGGCTAGTCTCCAACTCTTGGTAGCAGCACACTTTCTTTAACGCCTACTTTTCACTCCCTCTCTCTCTTCCTCCAAATGCTTTCATGTCCTCTCTGAATGGCCCTCGCTCTCTCTCTCCCTGCTTCTTCTTCTTCTTCTCTTCTCTTCCAGATTACCTCTGGCGCAGGCGCCTTCCCTTTCTCTGAACTCTTTCCTCCCTTCTCTCTGTCTCCTCTCTTATCCTGGAAGTCTTCTCTCTTCCTCCACACTATGTACTCCGCCAGCCTCTGTCTCTCCAACGCCTCCGCCCTCTCCCGCGCCACCACTTCCTCTCTCCTCTTCCAGATGATCTCTCGCTCCCCCTCTCCCCCTCCCTCGTCTGCTCGCCCGTTCTCCAGGCTGTCCCGTTTAACAGTCCCTCAGTCGAAAAAAAATAAATAAAAATAATATTGAGCCCTGTCTTTCTGCTTCCCTTAGCTTTAGGATTATAGATGGTTAAAGGCTAGGCATGGTAACCTTTGACACCAACAGAAACCCTAAAGACAAAAAGTGAAGTACTTAAGACTGCACTGGCAGAGTTGAATCTGTTCCTGACTGATGTTCCTGATATGGCTAAAACAAGTGAGCCTGTCTTGTTTCAAGTGTGTTCCCTAAAACTGGCCACATAGGGTGTTGATTTTTTTCTTCCTGGAGCACCATTAGATAGCGGTAGTTTGAGTCTGAGATGCTGCCTGTGTCTGGTACACTGACACACACTGCAGTAGCACGGTGGTGATGTAACACTGAAGAATGTAGGTCATTGGCTGATAACGACTACCGGTGGTCTTGTTGTGATGGTAATGAGACCTGATTGGTCAGGTTTGAACTCCCAACCCAGGGTTCCCTGAATGGTGCTGAGGCTCACCAGTGTTCAACATGTAGTCACTCGCCCAGCTGGAAATGCTCAATCAAAACTGCTGTTAGGCTGATTTCTCTATGCACGGCTGTTCTCACCTTGTAACTTTATTACGGCCTAGTTCAAATAGCAATCGCAGAACAGAGTTATTTACCTGAGAGAAAAATATTGACACTGTCACAGATGATATGAACGAGCCAAGAGTTATATTCCTTCCTTATCTAAGGCAGGGCTTATCAAGCAGCAAGTAAGCTCTCTCTACTGTACAGACACCATCTCACATCTCATAGTCTGCATAGTCCAATCTAGAAGGCAAACAACAGTCTGTTTACATTAACAGTCTCTCACAAACCGGAGCCCCACAATTAAAACAGTCTGCAACAGTTTGACCTCAGGAGGCAAAGCTACACCTACAGTCCAGCAGTAAACTGGCTGGCTGACCTACAACTTAGTGCTGCTGAGGCACTAGTCATACTTACAATCTGCTGACCTTTGCTCGCTCAAAGGAGAAGGTTTACACCCACCTGTTCCACAACACATACAAAAGTCTGTAAAAGTGGCACCAGCGTTTCAGTAATGCCAAGCAAAAAAGGTTGATTATTTTTTTCCTCCTCACACTAAGATTTCAGAACTTCATTCTGCCTGAAGGACAGCCCGCAAGCTTGTGGTGGGCGCTCAATGCATGGCAAAGGAACAGTCGCCTACACCAGTCTAGCACCACAGAGGGATTGTCTAGCAATTCTAGCTAGTCATCCATCTGGTCTTGGCCAGAAAGCACCATGGAGGATCCAGTCATACTTATGAACTGCAAGACAGGCTGGGACGATCTCCAGAAAGCTGTAAAGCATCTAATAAAACCAGAACTTAGTCCGTAGAGATGAATAGCACTTAAAAAGGCAAACTATTCAACCTCAGTAGACTTGCTAACACTGGAGAGAAATTCAGGTGCTGTTAAAAAAAAAAAAAGGGAGCTGCTGAAATGCTCTATGGGCAGAGTTAACCCTGGCTCTTCCCAGGGATGTTTTAGTGCACCGAACACAGTGTAGGTCAGGTGACTGCAGAGGAGATGACCCTCTACAGGAAGCGAAATCCTGAGTCACCTAGAGACAAACAGCAAAAGGAAAAGGCTGTGACAAACACAGCTAATGACTGGTGATTGGTGGCCTTGGGGCCACGCAGCTGTGATATGTACAAGTGAAATCAGTACTGTAATCTAATTCATCCAGTCATTTCTGATAAGAGCTCATCAGTTTGACTGATGGAAATGGTAGTTGTCATTAATAAATGTGAGATCGGGACAGGCTGGACGGAGATGAGTCGTACAAGGCGAACACGGAGAATTGGGAGGGGGAGACAGGTGACCTGAAACAACCCTGATTCCCGGAGCTTGCCGAGCTCCGCAAAGACAAGGACTGTCTAGTAGAGAAGAAGGGAAACAAAACTTCTAAAAACTGACACGAACAATGAACTAATCTTGTTTTATCAAGTAAATATATACAATTACCTAACGGCACAGCACCAGTTTAAAAAGATAGGACAAGGAAAACCAACTTTACATCTTGTTCTGTCTGCAGCTGCTGCCCGTTGCTATGGCAACAGACATTAAAAGAGATGCCTGCAGAGGATATATACTGAGAAGTCCTGACAACAGCAGAAATCTTCAGACAAAGAGATAACCGCTTTGTCAAATCACATTGCAAGCAATTAGTAGCTCCATCAAAGGCTCCACATTAGAGCTCTTTTTTTTCATCCAACAGGAGAAAAACTACAGACTCCTAGAAAGATCAATATGGTTCAGGAAATGATCAAAGTTTGGCCGGCATCCCGCCAGCCATAAAACCGAATCAATGTTGACATCCGATGTCGGTCGCTTGCACCGACTCCGACTAGGGCATGTAAAACTGACACTGTTTTCAAAGAACAATAATCTATTTTCTAATAACTGTATAAACAAGAATTTCACCAAGAATTAACATCAAAAAGACAACTCATGTTTAGAAAACTTGCATAAAAACAACCTGAATATTCTGTGCAGCAGCTAACAAAGATTAGAATGATTGTATAACATCCTGCAGAGTAGATCCTACGCTCATGAAGGATAGGAAAAGAAAATAGAAAATCACAAAGGGAGTCTGTATTTCCAAAAAAAGAAAAGAAAAAGTAATTAAACTGTTCTGTATAAAGTGAGTCTTATCGATTTCCCTAAGTGTTTTAATGAATGGCAAAAAAACAAAACAAAAAAACAAAACAAAAACCGAAGTAGTTCCTTTTTTGGTTTATAAAGCATGCAATTGATAATCCACGGTGATTCTCCTAAAGCTAGGTTCCGTATTCACATAAGAACCACATTAATGTTTAAATGGCCACAGCTTGTCCGATCATTCGTCCTCTCCTTCCTCTTCCTAGCTTTCCCTTCGTCCACTCCCCGAAAAACGTGCTTCTCCTCTGATCCGCTCTTCCGCTCGATTAATTCACAAAGTCACTGCCGGCAGCTCCTCTCCATCTATCCTCTCCTCCGTTTGGCTGCCTCCTCTTTTCGTCCCTCCTCTCACTCTCTCTCTCTCTCTCTCTCTCTCTCTCTCACTCTTTCAGCAGATGGTGAAATGGCAGTGTTGCCAGGATGGATGATGGTAGTCCTTCATTGTGCTCCTCTTCTCCCCTCACGTCTGTCTCTCATCCCCACTTTCCTTCCACCTCTGTCTGTCTGTTAGAGGCACAAGCACACTGTCTGTCCTCCCCTCCTCCCTGTCTGGGTGGGTGATGCTGCCTCCCATTCTCAGTCTCTCTCTTTCATACACACACACACACGACCGCACCACAGCCTGTGCCCTCCCCACCTTCTTTTCTCCCATGCTACCTCCTTCCTGTTTCCTTCCCTTCCCCCCACCTCCTCTCTGCAGCCAGAGTCATTTAGCAGTATACATGTGTATGCACAGCAAGATGCTGCACTTCTACTCAGAAATGCACACACTCCAAGGGGAGATGGAGATGGGGATGGGGAAGGAGGAATGAAGGGAAGGGAAGAGAAGGGAAGGGATGGTGGATACATGTGTTTGTGTGTGCATGTGGAGGGTGGGCTGTTCATGTTGGGTATTCAACGCTCCTCCCTTATTCATGTTTGGTAACCTGAGAAACACAGTTAAAGAGTGAGGGGAAGAGAGTGAGAGAGAGAGAGGAAGGATGGATATAGATAGCCTCTGTGTGCTGTGACATGAGGTCACTCTATATAACCTTGATAAAAGTGGACAAAGTGAGGGGAAAAAGGAAAGCAGACTGCACTCGCATGATGATAAATATTTCCAATGTTACTACATGACTACAGCACTCTAGGGGAAAAGACTGGAAGACATAAAGCAGAAATCCCACAGATTGGTCTTGACATTCGAGCGCATCTGATGAGAAGGCAGTGTTGCGGAAAGTAGAGGAAACCACACATAGAGTGACACAGGAACCCGGCAGAGTGGATAGCAGAGTCCTCAAATGACACCCCAAAGAGTCCCCGCAGTACCAATTTTCACCACTACACCATCATCGTGAGCTCAAGCGGTGCACTCAAGGATGTGAAGGTTCATAATGAGACAACTGCAGACAGCTAGCATTCGTCATCATACACGTGATCTGATTGGTAGTGATGGGCATGATTGGCGAAGAAGACACCCTCCACCCGCAGCCTGCGAGATGCCCAGAACCAGCGAAACACACGATACACTGTGGCTTAGGGTTGACCTAATTGAACATTTTGTGCTCCCTTATTAGATTGAGTGATTTAACAGTTCAGGTGCCATCTTGAATTTACATTAAAAAGATAGCAACCACACTGAGCTGACAGCTTATTCAGTACACCCAACTAAAACTCATTGTACGATCTACTGTACAATATAAAGCACCTTGAGGCAACTGTTGTTGTGTTTTGGCGCTAGATACATAAAATTGAATTGAATTGAAAACTACTGCAGTTCAGCCAGTTTCTTCTCCATGGAGCCGCAACCTCCAAAAATAACCAAACATATCCATCTGAAAATATAGATATGGGTTTTTTAGCTCATAAAGGTAAGATTTATCTCACAGCTTCCAACTGCATTTGTTTTATTTGGGTGCAACTAATAAACTGCAGAGGAAGTAAAGTTAACATCCCATTCAAACCACAATAAATTTACATGCACAGGGCTGTACAATTACTGAGGCACGATTTCAAAATGACTTTAGTTTCCAGTTCTTTCTTGCAGGTGAAAACTTGTGCAATATTAAAGATAGCAAATGAGGAATGCATCACACTGTACTACTTCTTAGAAGGCTGCGCTTTGTTGAAACATCTCTTAAATAAGGTTTTTGTTTTATGTTGCATATGCTACTTGGAAACCCTTTTAAATGGGTCAGAGAACATTCCAGTTTGTTTCATATCAAAGCCTGAAACGTGACACTTTCATAACGCTCGATTATAATTTCATGAAAATGGAAAGGAGGCATCTTAATTGGTGAAATATTGCACACCAACTACAATCACTCTTGTGTCCACAGTATCTTTGAGAGCAATTTTATTTTATTCTTGGTGTAATTGTGCAGCCCTGAAATTACAGTGCTTTAACAAATAATGCTTATTTTACACATATGCCCACCAGGGCTGGATGCGAGAGTCTGTTCATTTCTATATCATATCAGAAATTTAGAAGCAGCAACTCCTTTGCCACTGTGGCACGATGTGTTTTTTTTTTGATCAGCTGCTTGTATCATTTTAATGCCTTACCATATATTCCATCGGCCAGCACAGGCAGCGTGTGAGTCTGTAGCCCTAAAAACACCAAGGTGCACATCAACACACAGTACACAAAAGCATACACAGTGGCAGACAAGCACACACGCACACAAATCAAAGAGCAAATTACAGCGTGCTCCAACCAGCGCCCTTGCAGCCACTTGACTTCCAGCATGCTTTGCTCCCAGCATCAGCTGTGGAGAGAGTCATGGGACCTTCTTCATATCGAGCACACAGACACACAACACTGACACAGGGCAGAGGCCGGGCGATACTGAGAGGGATAAAGTAACGGAAAGCGAAGGAAGGAGAGAGGAAGAGTGAAAGGAGAAAGGCAGAAATCCGTTGTGCGTGTTGAAACATACCCTGTGGAATGAAAAGAATCAACTCATAGGACTGCATGTGTAGGTTGTTTGTGTTTCAGCTTGCCCAGCGCGAGTTAGCAAGTGTGAGTTTTGGTGTTCTGCGCCTGCAGAAGTCTGTGGAAACTGCAGCTAGTCAGTGTTTATTAGATGAAACAGTCGGAGACAGACTAAGAAAGAGCTCTGGATCTAATGCACACGCTGCAGGGCCACATCTGCAGTCTGCTCATACACTCTGTGTGTGTGTGTGTGTGTGTGTGTGTGTGTGTGTGTGTGTGTGTGTGTGTGTGTGTGTGTGTGTGTGTGTAATGTGATTTGACCCACCTCACTTATCCTTATTTGAACTAGTCAAAGAAAAAAAAAAAATTAGCAAAGATGAGTAAACAGGGCCTCGATGCTGACATTTTCTCTTGGATTCTTGCCAGAGATGCTGACTAACATCAATTCCCATTATCAAGGCAAGACAGACAGTAAAGAGTCGAGTAAAGAATGAACAATAGAAGGGAGAGAGGGAGGAAGCGTAACTCACACGGGAAAGTCTCAAACGTAAACACAAATAAGCAGGCACACTGGAAAAAGGCAATCAAATTTTCAAAAATTAGGCTGAGGGTGAACATTAGATTAGCCACGGCTTCAGCAGGAGTACTTTCTCTCGGCTTCGTAGCTCACTACGCACACAGCAAACATGTGAGCTGGCTATTTTGGGTTGTGCTTCCACCACCACCACCACCACCCCTCCTCTAACCACACTCCCACATCTCTATCTCCTTCCATCATTCTTTTCCTGCCACCACTTACTGCTTTGCTCCACTTACGACTTCCACTTACAACTTCCTTCTCGGTTTAACGGCTTACTTGTCAGAAACTGCGGTGTTTTTACACTGAGGTTCCAGCTGAACCTTTGAACATTGTCTGGCGTAACCTTTAGTCCTCTGTAGCAGCACGTATCGAAATTCTTCAAGGGTTCAAGTTTGCATGAAATACTTGGGTCAGGGTTTTTTTTTTTTTACACAAACATACGTTTCCGGATTTAAGTCATAGCTGTGCAAACTTTGTGCAGTTTGCTTTTGCTCAATTAACAAAAGTTCCGATCACACAGCAAACAGGGGTGAACATCTGAAAGCGAAGTGCAAACGCAATTTGATTCAAACTTTTTTCTACTGGACAACCACACCACTTCACCCATTAAGACTGTCATCTAATTTAAGTACATGTTGCTGAGTCGCTGCTTTTACTGTTATTTTAACAAGTTTCCAAGTCGATTTATTTTAGTGCTGTGGCTTTAAACATTGCTTCATGTCCAAGTGTATCTGAATAATGTTAACCAGTGGCTTCTGAAAAGTGCATGCTGAGGAGCAGGATACACAGAATAATCAACGCTACAAAACAATAACAGCTAGGAGATTTTAACTTGACCCTAAAGTGACCCTAAAGAGTTACTTCAATACTATTAACACTAAGCTGAAGTAAGATGTGGGATCATTCCATCTAAAAACATCACATTTTCTGCTCAGCCACCTGTGATTTGCCTGAAAATGTTACAGTTTAATTCGGACATAAATGTGTGATTACTGGGAAATGTTAACCTTGCAAAAGACAACTGGTGCACATTTCTAAACGCGATATAGCTGTATTCCACAATAAGATCAAATAAAAGATGCAGAATCCCTTTTAAAATGCAATTACTACTCACCGAAATGAAGAAAATGCTATTTTTATTCAGATTTTGTGATGATTGATCAAATATGATAATTATGTTAAGCTGTACCCAGCAGAGAGTCTTCCCCAGATAGTACAAAATTCTGGAGTTTCTTGGAGTACAAGAACTTTACTTAAAACTGAGAAAATAACTGTTAAATATATACATATTTAGCCTGCTTTGTGGACATGCACATTCAGGCTTATCATTATGCACTTTAAAATATACTGAAGACCTCCGGTGAAGCGAGCCTGAAGGAATCCTGATCTGCAAGAAGAGACACCGTTTGAAAATGCAATCTCAGCTTTCTGAGTAAAGAGAGACAAACCACAATAAAGACACAAACAGACTTTCAAGTTAGATACGTGGCACCACAGAGTCACTCTGCTGTAAAACGCTGCATATAAAAATGCAACAACCAGAGTCTCATACAGAATTCAGAAAAACCATCAGCAGCCATCACGCTGCTAATGAAATTCCGCCGAAGCTGCACTAACTTCTGTTTTTTAGCATCGCACGGGACGAGATGTTAATCAAACTGTGGCTCACGCAGTGCGCTGAGCACGTCGCGCTAGACTGAGCACCGCAGGAGGAAACGCAGCTGAGACTCGGCTCTATTGTATGAAGGCAGTGACGGACAACCACATGCTATGGCCTCAAAAACAAACTCCTACAGTTGGTTTCCAGAATGCGCTCATACACACCAGGAAATAGAAAAAAAACGCGAACAAACAACCCCCCTCCCCACATGGTCGGAGAGACAGACAGATAGAGTACATGAGCCAGACAGAAGAAAACTGAGAAAAACACATCCTCACAGGTCAAGACACCCACACAAAAAGCGTATGTAGTGTCGACAGTCTCGAAGTGTTTATAAGAGCTTAGCACCTCAGCACTGTGTTTTGTCAATAGTGATGCACCACAGGCCGAAATCCAAGTCTAATATCTGCGGTAATATTTGCACTGCTGACAAAAATCGAATTCTTTATTTTTGAATTGGCTGTGCGTCTGAGACACACGGACTCCGTGCACAGCTGTCAAGCTGAAACCGCTGTAACAATCAAGTGTCACACCTCCCGTCAATCAAGGCGAAGGCTTTTACCGGTGACCGAGGGGTTTGAAGGGAATTGGACAGATCCAATTTTAATCAAGTGGATTTTGGTTTACGTTGGAGTGTGATGGAGTGGCCGAGGCGCTCGACTTTGGCTGACAGTTTGTGTCCCAGACTGTCCTCCTGCCTGTGCTGTGTTTGTTTATGTGGGTCTAAGACGCACACGGCCTATTTGTCAGGCTCCTGACATGTGTCTGAATCTACCGCTTCTTGGGATCAGATGTTGACTGGACCTTCCCTCGGCCTCCATTTCATCGGTGGAGATAACTTGAGTCATATAATATCGTGTCAGCGGCTGCTGGTCTGAGCGGTATGGTTGACCCTGATAACAGCACTGAGCCCACTGCTTTCAGCTACCTCAATCACAGCACATAGCCTTGAGTCTGCTTCTATAATAGTCTGTCTGCCCTTCACTTGTTTACCGCAAACTTTAACTCTGTCACACTGACCCTGTTTTACACATCTGAGGTGCGTTTTGGTGACCGTTCTCCATGGATGCGCACAAAAGGGGTAACATTAAGTAAGCTTTTTTTAATGTCTGACTTTGTACAGATTTGCGAGTGGGTTCGTGTGTGTACTGATAGCTCCTAAGGCTTATCTCACTGACACTTTATAGCCTGAAGCAAATCAGGCAGATTTCAGCAAAGCTAGGACAGGCTTTAGTCCCTAAAGCAAAAATAAACACAAATTTATTAAATAGTGAAGGAGTAGTGAAAAGTATCTTTCATAATAATCTCCAATGTGATGGGAAAAAACTTGTTCTGGGTGCAAGAGTCCTACACCTTTTTTTTCCGCTTTTATACAAAAGAGGGAAAGTAAGAAGGTTGGAGAAGACGACAGCAGCAAAAAGTTGCCCCTTTATACCAAAAAATGTCCTCAAATAACTGTCTTATTTTGCTCAGGTCTAACTTAGTTTGAGTTTATTGGCGCCTCTTAAAAAGAAAGGGCATGTGAGTGACCTGCTTTCTGTTGTTTTTGCTCGTCCAGAGGACACAATGATGACTTCTGATCACTTTCTCTTGTAAACATTTTATCAGAGGCTCCAACAACAGCTCACTTAGGTTTCAGGTTTTAATAATAAAACCTGGCAACACACACACAAAGTTTGAAAGCACGAAGTTAAACATTTAGTTAACTCGTGCACGCCCCAGTCTAACCATTTACATATTTCTTACAGTAACCCAACAGGCTCGACTGCACCGTGGCGTAACATAACAACGAAACATTGAATTGTCCGGCAGAACTATGTGTCCCCACAAATTAAGCACATAATCAGTTTCCTCACACTTTTCATACGTGCTATAGCTGACGCACAGCACGCAGAGACCGCACCATGCCCCCCCAAAAAAGTGTGGGCAACTTTAACGAGCAACTTACCAGCTCTGTTCCTCCCTTTCCCTTGAATGCCCCTCCTGCCCACCAAGCTCTGTTGCTGCTGTTGCACAAATTTCAGCTTAATTTCATATAACAGGGCAAAGGGTCGAAAGTTTTGTCCGCCGGGATCCTTGTATATTTGATGCTTAACTTCATAAAAGAAGACTCTAAACTTCTTCTTTCCTCTCCCTTTCCGTCCCTTCCTCCTCCCCCTACCTCCCCCTCCACGATCACGACAGAAGTCACTTCCGCGAACAACGCAGCGTCATCCGGCTCCTCTCTCTCTCTCTCGCTCTCTCTTTCTTTCTCTTCATTTCCCCCACTCCCGTGCGAGTGTGTGCGTGCGTACGCGCGCGCGTACCATTTTGCACCTGGACCACTCAGTGTAGGTTGCGCAAAAGTGGAAACCCTGACCGCGAGCCATAAGTCTGCAGCTGAACATGTACTTTACCGTAGATAAATACAGCGCAAGAACAGCTGTTTTACGCCTGAAGTTTTGCTTTTTCCAGCATTTAGAAAGAGACCGCGATGACCCGCATCCGCTACCAAAACAAACCATCAGCATCAGCTCAGGGCATAAGCTGCTGGCCCCCGCTTTGAGGTGTTATTACCGCAAAGAAATTGACATGACTACATACGCACTGTCGTCCACATATGTTTTAAACACGTTTTTGTGTTGTCCATACATGTCCATACATTTGAATATGATTCTCGTTTCTTTTCTTTTCTTTTTTTAAAGCAGTTTGGTGATGGGATAACTTTCTTCAGGCCGCAGCCTTATACCACCAATAAGTAAACATGGCATTGTGCAAGACGCTAAAGCCCATGAACTAGATCTTTACCACAGATTGTATGCATAATACACATATTATCACGTACGAAGGCAAAGGAGTGGCTGAATTCTACAGTTTCAGAACATGCTGATTCAGTGGATCGGTTCATGCGTTGGTGCACTGACACGTGCGCTTTTTTTTTCTTTTTTCCCACTGAAGCATGTAAAAATGTACCCGTGAAGCAAGTTTGCCCTTATTTGACTCAAATGCATTCCCTCCAGGAAGCAAAACGAATACAGTTGTGCTTGCATCTCAGAATTGCCCTTTCACGTAATCATTTCTAGTTTTATATAATTGTATGATGGCCCATCACATAATTGTATCACACAAAGCATTTTTATTTTTCACGTTGATAAGGACTTGTTCTGCAATCCCAGTCTGCTGAGTAAGATAAGATAAAATAGCTGTTATTACTCCTACATCTGGGAAATGGGCATTATTACAGCAGCAAAGTAGACAGATAATAATAACTGGAACAATAATAAAACAATAGAATACTTTATTATTTTGTAGGTCATATGATCTGATAGAAAAAAATAGATAAATCAAGCGTTGTACGCGCTCTGGTTAAGCGGACATAAAGGTACAAGGAGTTACGTTGAATGATCAGTGCTTAAATTGATTAATTTTTAATGAATCCAGACAGACAGAGTATATCTTAAACCGTCAATGTGTTTGAAGGCAGTAAAATGCTGTGCGCGAGAATCAATTCGTCTCTCACTTCGGTTTAATATTTCATCCACAAGCAGACAAAACTGTTAAATATATGCCAACATGCTCCACCCACAGGCGAAAAAGGTAATTATGAGTTTAATAACAGCATTTAGGTTTCGTGGAGTTCACTCCTCCAGTCAGCAGGGGCGCACGAGTGACAGTAATCTATTTTGAATCGGGCAAAGGAAGGAGTGATTCTCCGTCCTCTTCCGGGTGGTGGTGCAGCAGTAAAGTTATGTTACTAATCGTTTGGCTGACACTTGTTTTTAAAGTAGATAAGCGACATTTATTACTCCTCATTGACTGTGCTGATTCCGCCACATCTTTAAATGACTTTAGTGTACATTACGTGCTGGTCGTTAAGACCCGCCTCCTGAAATATGATTGGCTATCGTAGTGTGGTTTTAAGGTCACGTCATACCTTGAGCGACAGCTCGAGCTGCAGCTGTACCAACCGGTGATAGGGAGCTTAGCACGGACATATACAGCTGAGGGGTAAGTTCCCTCGGTTTTAATGAGGTTGGTTATCAAATAATAAATGTAACACCCGGACTTTTTCCTCACACTAAACATATTCGTCGAGAGATATCGACAGTAGAGACAAAATTGAATGTGCACATCTACTTAAATTGTACTTCTTTATTTTGGCATAAGTAACCTAGCGAGGAGACTTAGAGTTAGCTAAGAATTTACATTCAGGTGTTACACACGCTCACACACTTGTGATATTTGCCTTGTGTTTCAGTTATTTTTTGGTATGGCCATAAATGAATATGTCTGAGTTCACTTTATTTTCGTCCCGTTAGATAACTTACAAATGTTACGCAATGCAAACTATGTAAGCAGGTGCAAGGCAGTTGTGTCAAAAAGCGAATACTAATGTTTCTACGTTTTTTAATGTCTAATATGGTTGCTTGTGTTGGTTAATAGACTGTAGCCAACGGGATTTACGGAGGGGCTAAAATGAATTATTTCAATCTCTGCACTCTTTTCCAGATCTCTCTTGAAAAACTATTAAGAAACAAACAAACAAACAAACAAACAAAAAACACCCAAAACACTTTTTACCTTATACTTTGTCACTTTGACTTGATATCGTCCATAAGACATGTGTTGGACAGATCATAGGCCAGCTAGTCATCTACAACAGTTTACCCCTAATCAATTTTTGGCAAATACCAGAAGTCACTGTTTGCTTTATCCTTCTGCAACTGTGACTCCCAGGCTGCTCTCCAAACCAAATGCACAATGTGAAGCTTAACATACAAGACACCTAGAAGTATCATTAAATGCCTGCTTTGGATCTGTTAATCCCTTAACAGTGGATTTAAGTACCATTATTTCTCTTTTTAACACATTTGTGTAATATAGATGTTTTTGCTTTTGTCAGCAGTTTGCTAGCGTTTCAAACACTGGATGGAAAACGTGTTTTTCATCTGCATCAAATGATTATCTACCTTAAAAGACACAAATTATTAAAACTATTAAAACAAACTGTCACCATCTTATTGTTAATGATGCACACAGGACTACTGCAATTTAGTTATATACAACTGAAAAACAGTTAATACACACATTTAAATAGAAATAAAACAGTTTCATTACCAACCAGTGACTTTTAATCATTCAAGTGTTTTAAATACAACTCTTTTCTTATTTCAAGTTCAACCACTTAACTCCAATTTAAAGCCTTATCAAAAGACCTATATAAATAAATAGCCGATTTAAAAAAAGAAAGAAAAAGAGAGAGTCAATGTTAAGGAAATGCAGAAGAAATGCACAAATTATTCACATGTTAACAGTACACCCTTCCTCTTCCAGAGATACCTTCAGCTAGGGGACACACTATGACAGAGAAGAGGGTCTGAACAACAGCGAAGCCTTTTCTGATGCTCTGTGTGGATTCATGCTGATGTAAGAAACATTTCTTGTCACTGTAAATGCAGCAAAGTAATACAGATGCTATATTAAAATGCACAAATAGCTGACAAATTACAGTGAGATCTTGAATATTTGACCTTAATATGGGGTGCATTTGTTTCCTCTGTTATGGTATTACAGAAATCACCGTTTGTAAGACATGCTGGCTTTTCCTTTAATTTGTGGCCCATCTGCATATTAACAGTTGAGCATACTGCACACTGCAATCCATATTGCATATGCTTACATACTGTGCTAAAGAGGTCTTATTGACTTGATAGGTTTTTGACTTTGCTGAGTGTTGATAAACCTAGTATAAATTTGTAGTAAGAAGTACTCAATTAATTTGTTTCCATTGTTCCCAGCTTTTCTTTTCCGAAGCTGAGTAGAGCAGTGGTGCGTGTGAGGAGACTGGCAGCTCATCTCAGCAAGGCAACCATGTCAACAAACCTCCAGAGCAACAGTTCGTCTTCTGCAGCCAACGGGGATGCTCCTACTGCAGCCATTCTCATCATTGGAGATGAGATTCTTAAGGTGCTTTTGGTGTTGATAAAGTTTGTGCCTTGTGTGGCTTTTAAGCTATACGTGTGTGACAGCACCCAAATGAAAATCACTGGGAGTTTGTGCAATTGAGGAAATCAATATAAACTGGGTTTTTTTGTAATAGAAGTAGGAGCTTGCATTGTGCAGTGTTTAACATATACCGTCATCTGCATCCCTATGTGTTTGGACTGTTATGTGGCACCTGTGGCTGTTTCTGAAATCACAAGCTTACTATTATTTTTTTTGACTTGAGATGATCATGATTTAAACATGAAGTATTTGATTTTTGTCCAGTGTCACATCTCTCTGCCTGAAAATCAGCCTTCAGTCCTTGAATTTCATCAAGCAAGACCTTGGAGTTTCCTTTTTCTTTATTTGTTTTTCTTTCTTTCTTTTTTTTTTTTAAAGTTCTTGAATCTGATGTGCATGTGGGTGTCTCTTTCAGGGTCACACAGTGGATACCAACAGTGCCTTTCTAACTAAAGCACTTAGGAAGCTTGGAGTGTCTGTGCAGCGCATAACAGTCATACCGGATATGCAGGCAGTCATTGCCAAAGAGGTGGCCCTCCTTTCATCTCAGTATACGCACCTCATCACATCGGGGGGTATAGGTCCCACTCACGATGACGTCACCTTTGAGAGTGTTGCCATAGCATTCCACGAGGAGTTATATGCCAATCCAGACCTTAGCAAGCTGGTTGAAGAATTCTTCGGGGTTGGGGGAAAAAACAGTGCCGCTATGAAGCTGGCGATGGTGCCTCGCTCAGCAAAACTTAACTATGGAACTGACCCTCAGACTGGGCTGAAGCACCGCTACCCTCTGGTGAGTGAACTCGGTACAGAGGAATTTTTATAGAACACAAAGTTACTTCAAATATATCCAAGCTACATGGTGCTGTTCAACCCATAACCTTTCTTTAAGGTAAACAAAAGTGACGGTGTTTTCTTTAGAAGACAGATTGCAAACTAACTAGTTGCTGAAGGAGTGAAAATAGCTTCCTGCAGTGGTCAAAACAATAAATACTCTGAGCACACACAGACACCAGGCGTGAGAAGCATTCACACCTCTTACTCACAGGTCATTAAATTTGGACATTTTTCTCTTTAAGGTTAATGTCTTTAGTGCTTTATTAATGTGTTTCAAGTTGAGAGACATTAATGTGCAGTATATTATTATCCTATTGAGAATTTAAAATGAAACAATGAAGAACATTCCTGCATCATATCTCAATAGTTTCAACAATGATGGCTCGAGTACCGCCCCACATCTTTTCTTACAATTTGATGTGTCTACCTTTTTCTCCCAGGTCAGTGTACGTAATGTGTACATCTTTCCCGGGATCCCATCTTTAATGGAGAAGGCCTTCAATGGGCTGGAGCATCTCTTTGCTGGTTCAGGGACCACCTTTCACACTCGCGAGGTAACTCCATAACCAAACCTGTTACTTCAAAATCCAGTCCAAGTCAGAATTGGTATACTTTTGTTTTTTTCTAATTAATTTTTATGTATTTATCTATTTTTTTACTTTTTGTTTATAATAGAGTTTAGTACTTCCTCTATATTTCTGATATTTCCTTGATACTTTTAATGTATTTTACCTTTTAGTTTACTTTTAGTTGAGTACAATAAAGTTGATTTGAATGCAGTGTTTAAATAGTACAATTAAGTTTACCAGACATTAGCTTTTTTGTTTTTAGGTGTTTGTCGATGCAGATGAAACAGACATTGCACCTGTGCTGACCAAAGTGCAGGCTGACTGGGGCCGAAAGGTGGCTCTTGGCTCCTACCCTGACTGGTTGAGCAACTATCACAGAGTTAGGCTGGTCCTGGACGCAGACAGCCAGCAGGAGGTGGACAAAGCCCGAATACAGCTGCTAGACAAGCTGCCCAAGGGGAGCGTGGTGCCCTTAGTCACAGACCCGGTGTCCATAGCCCCCGCTGAGGTGTACGGATTGGCCAACAGTGGTGAGTGTGCGGAGAGTAATGGAAGATGATTCTTAAATATGTGTCATCTTGATATAAAGTGAATACTGACTTGTGCATTTTACACAGGCATTGGGACCAATAAAGAAAGTTAAAATATTAAAGTAATTTAAGTCGTAAAGTCAGAGTGGATAATAAAAAAGAAGAATATAACTCTGTGAGACAGAATGGTGAATAGATTACAATAAAGCTTCAATAACTAAGCTATGACAAACTACTAGCAGCTTTTTTTCTTTTCTTTGGATTAGACGTAGAAATGTGGGCTCATTTCTAAGATGCCTCACAGCTTGACTGCATTAATTATGAACCATCCTCTTACTGTCGATTCCTTCCCACAGGTACAGAGCTGGGTGAGAAAGTCATGTCTGCACTGAAAACAATAGAGGCAGCACTCCATCAGTATTCAACAGAGCAAATCTGTGTTGGCTTTAACGGGGGCAAAGACTGCACAGCGCTGCTCCATCTCTACTATGCTGCACTGAAACGGTAACAGGAGGGGAGAAGACGAGATGAGACAATTAAAACATTTTTGTGGATTTTTTTAATCTGTGGGGGGAAAAAAACAAATGACCTGAGAGATGAAAGATGAAAATGAAGATTCAAATTAAAAACATAATGATAGCATTAGCGCACAGTGGGGTGTGAGATCTCAGTAGGAAGTAAATGGAAAAAGAAAACTAGTTTGAGGGCAGCACTTAGAGAAAATCTTGGAGAAGACTGACTACTTTTTTGGACTTTCCATGACCTGTGCTGGACAGATTGTGAGATATGACAAATACTTATCTGATCTTTTTCTGTGCCAGCATTGCTTATCTTTTTAAAAAATGTCCCTTTTTTCTCTTCCTGTCACTCTCAGCCGATATCCAGATACTAAAGAAAAGGTGAAAGTCCTGTATATTCGTATTGTCTCTCCATTCCCAGAAATGGAGAGATTTCTACAGGACACAACAAAAAGGTGAGCTATCTATCATCTAGCTATCTATCCAGTTGATGTCATGTATTTTAATATATCCAGTCCAGGTCTTGTTTTGAAAAATGTGGCCTAACCCTGTCTGTGTGGCACCACTGTATCTCATTACTTGCCGTTGTATGTCCCAAAGATATAGCCTGGAGCTGTTCACTGTGGAGGGCAGTATTCGCCAGGCACTGAGCGAGGTGAAGGAACGAAGGCCAGAGCTAAAAGCCGTCCTGATGGGGACCAGGAGGAGCGACCCTTATTCACATACACTCACAGACATGTGTCCTACTGATCCTGGCTGGCCTGACTACATGAGAGTCAACCCCTTACTAGTGAGTGACACACAGTATGCATGCCGTTATATTAGGACTGTATGCTGGCTCTACGTGGCGTGAGGCGGTATGACTCGCCTCGATATGTTTTCCTTTACAATCGAGTACCACTAAATGTGCGTGGGGTTGTTAGAGCAACTTGGCCAAACATCCCGTAATGTCATTTGTACGTGACACAAACGCTACAACAAAGGTGGACATCAAAGCGATGGTATACTTGCTGCTCAGTCTGTGGCTTTTTGTCAGACTGGGACCAAGTAGGCACTAAAAAAGTACCTGATACCAGATACTATCACCGAGGCGACCCGAGTAAGTACTAATGGAAACGGCTATAAGATCATACCTCATGGTTTTCATTTTTAGCGCTTTTTCTGTTGCAGTGCTGTTTCTCTCTCTTTACTGAATTCATCTCTCTCTAGACTCAAATGAAGTCAAAGTACTTTCAAAATAAAGCTAAAAATACCCCAAAATACTTGAACAGAAAACAACATCATGCACAGATGGATTAAGACTTTTCTTCCATATTTACATGAAATACAACCATCTAGTAAAAAATGTGTATTTCCCAATTGGTTGGGAGTAGTTCCTGGAAGTTGCTTGTTACCAATTCCATCAAAAAACTCTTAGCAATTGAATTTAATTACTTGCAGGTTGCCACGGTTCCATGTAGCTTTTTACCCCTTTAGCTGTAAAAGGCTGATGGGTTATTGTCACAATGAATATGCAAGTTTGTGTTACTTGAGAAGGAGGTGACGTGGGATTTTGAAATTGATACCATAGATGCAGCTACTAAAAATTTCAGAAGAGTTTGACTCCTTGATCTCAAGTTCAAGGTCAGAGGTCAAGTTTCCTGAAAATCTTTTGAATGTGATAATTTGATTTTGAATTTGAAGTCATAGGTGTATCTAATAGGAGGGATACCATTGGTAAGCCACTAGTATTTTTCTTGTTTGTCTGCAGTACTTGCCAACCACGAGTTAAAGTAAAGGTGGAAGTAAAACTTGTTTTGTTGAAATGTACAACACAAATCGGAAATGGAGAAAATTCACCTTCAAAGGGAAAGTTGTGCCAACATATTTCAAAAGGCCAGAGCTCAGTTTCTGGATCGTGTCAAACTTTTCATAGTTTCATTACAGCTCAGAGAGCAGCTGGACTGTATTTGTAGACAAGTACGTCACTGTATGACCACAGCAACATGGTAGTGATTAAAGCAGTCACGTGGAGGTTTTTGTCAAGTCATTGGAGAATACACATTTTTCCTAGCGACAGATGTCACTGACCGATGTGTAAACCTGCGTGATTCAGGCCTTAGCAGTCATTTTCCCAGTGACCACTCATAACCGGTCATTTTCCCTTCATGACCAGTGATTGTCAGATTGTAGGGTCGGGTAGTTATTATTCACTTGACACCACATTGTCACCATGATTGTCACATGTCTAAAACAGCAGGTGTAAAATAATGTGTCTGCAAAACCTCACGACCTGGGAAAGCTTCACTTGTTATCCTTGATGTTATTTGTCATCTTGATAAAAATTTCTGAATAATGCTTTATTCGTAAAGCTTTAAACGGCTATTTTTCCTAAATAAACTCGCACATAATGTGAGTGCACCAGTACATTAAAAGGCTTTCTAATGCAACACCAACGCAGAGTGAGGGATGCATGTTAACATTTCAACACGAAAGGGTCACAAAAGTGAAATCATTGCAGTGATTTTGCTGAATAGCTGTAGCAAGCTCACATCTTGTTCTTCTGTTTAGTCTGGCTGAAGAATGGATGTGCATAAGCGACATGGCAGTCGCCTGCTTCATTTGATTTTATTGTTAATGCTAGTACTGTGTCAGCTGCTGTGATGGAGCACATAGAAGCACAGGTACATTTAGCAGTTGACCTCAATTCAAGATAATTTATGTAGTGCTTCATCTCATGAGTATATCTAAAAGGACTCCACAGAGGATGAGTTATTATAGCTTGAACAAAGGGAGTCAGTTGCAAACCAATTACATTTGTTTTCTAACACTCTCCAGGACTGGACATATCACGACATCTGGGCATTCTTGAGGACATTATACGTGCCCTACTGTATTCTCTATGATAAAGGGTAAGGATGTGTTAGTTGTCTTTATTCAGGTGTACACAGCTTAAAAAGCAGATCTTTAGGTCTAAAATATCTCTGTTGAAATGTAGGTACACTTCACTCGGCAGTATGGACAACACCTGTCGAAACGAGGCACTGAAGATGGTGGATGCCAGGGGGGTGACACGATACAAACCAGCCTACCTCTTGGAGAATGAAGAAGAGGAGCGAAACTCCCGCGCTTGAAACAATCTGTGCTCGTCTTACTTAAGCTGTTCTTCGTGGAGTCATTATTTTTTCTTTTTAAGGATGTCTGCTAACCATCCACCCTCATTTAATTCATAAGAAGGACCTTTTCAAAAAATACCATGTCTGACTGCGGAATGAGATCACAGAGAAAATGTGTGTTGCTTGTGTACATGAGTCTAAAGTAATGGCTCTCTGTGCTGTTGAATAAAACATCACTCCTTTTTTTTCTTCTATTGTCATGTTACTTTAAGAGGGCTCTCACATACAAATGGGAATCTGCAGGGCATTCAATATAGCTCTTCACTTAACTTATTCATGCCTCCCTTTGTCTTATCTCTAAATCCAATAACAACACTCCACCAGAAAGACGGGCTCCATCAAAATGTATTTGTAAATAATGTGAAAAGGTTTTTCTCATCGTGGAGAGAACACCAGATTTGAGAAACTCCCTGATGAAGGCCACCCAGCAGGCTCTCGTTTGCTAATCCGTGTCTCCGACTGAATACCCAGAATTGCAGGCTGCAGCATGTTTAGCTGAGCATCTCCCCACCACACACCCGCTCGCTGTAGTTCTCTTTGAAGCCCTCACGGGCGCGTTGTTCTCACGTTTTCTATTTAGTGCCCGTGATTATAATAAATTACCTTCTCCGTTTCCAGACATGATTGAATCCAGGCTCATCGATCTGCGCTCTCCCTCTCCCCGCCTGGAGATTAGTCAACACCGCGCAGCGTGGATCAATACCGGCCGATCTAATAAAGCGGGTCGCTTACGAGGCCACCGCGGGGCTGCACACACTGTTACACCAGCAATTACCACTTCTAGGCCGTCCCTCATACACCCCCCTCCTAACATATCTGTCCTGGCTTCACGGCTTGCTTGATTTATTAATAATAACAGTAATAAAAGAGGCAATGAACAGCGGCTTTATAATCACAGCACCGATGTAATGGTGTGTGTTTTGGTGGTGCGGTAAACACACCGGGACATTGTCTGGAATTATGTTTTTGGGGTAGAAAATTAAGTTACAGTCTGTGTTAGGCCACTTCTAACTATAGCTGTATATGCAGCTTATATAATGTGAGGGGTTTACTTTTAAATAGGTCTAATTTGTGCTTTTATTTATTTAAACTTCTCCTGTGTGTTTGTAGCACATATCCACCTTACTTTTAGGTTGAATCCTTAATTATGCATGTAAAAATGTATATAAATCCTTGTATATCTCATACTTTTATACATTAATGGCAACAATTGTATATAATAATTCGTTTTGAATGTATCTTGTGTAACTTATTTACTTGCATATCTGTATTTCATATTTCTATCGGCTTCTTTTTATAAAAAAAACATTTTATTTTGATTAATTCTTGCTGTGTGTTGGGAGGAAACAATATCTGGATCTGGTGTATATCCTGTAAATATTGTAGAAGTTACAATAACGTTGTCTTTATCTTTGGTTAAAGATAAAATACAGTGCAATTAAACACATCTAACCAGTGGTTTCCACTCATTTGGTTTTCTGACCTCATTTAGAAAAGAAGCTGTTGCCTCTTGCCACATTTCTGTAATTTTCCCATAAACATCTTAGATGAAATCATTTGTTAACTTTGTAAAGGCTCAAAGTGCAAAGTCTTCCTAATAAAAGAATTAATTAAAAAAATGAGCGATCACAAGGATGCATGGAACAAAAATAGCTCTTTATATTGTAAGGTAAAACCCTACAAAATTGCAAAGATACCCCAACAACCACACAACCCTCTATGAACAAGCACTTGGTGACTGCTGGAAGGGAAGTGTGGCAGAGCCATTGTTCTTCCCACTCTCATTAATCACCCCACAATCCCTCAGATTAGGTTTGTGACCCTAAGAGGGGTCCCTGAACGTTAGGAAGGCAGCCGCTTGAACTGCTAAGTAGTTTACCACATAAATTCTGAATACAGGACTTCGATTGAAGACTTCCAGTTAAGCAGAAAATCAAAGTTCTTCCACCACATGGGCAATAATATAAAATGAACTTGTGTTTTTCCAAAGTTTATCACTGCTGTACTTTTTCCTCCACTGGTTCAAATTTCATTTTCATTCTTTTTCAGCTGTCATGTTTGTTTTGGCTGCACCAATCCACCACTGTAGCCAAACCAGTTTCTTACTCAATTCCTTTCTTGTGTATTATGACTCTGAATTCTTGCTCAGTCTTTCTTATGAATTTCAAAATGATGTTTTGATTTTGGCCCAGAAGCCTGAGTCAGAAAAACCTCTTGGGTTACACAGTGAGAGGATATGCATATTGACTACAAGGGACCTAAAAACATATTGGAGTGAAATACTTTTTTTCCTCTTCCTTTTTGTGGTCCTTAACTGCATATTTATAAATATCTTATTTTGTACTTCACAATACTTTTCCAGGAACGGGGTTTATCTGAAAGCCAGAAAACTTCAAATAAAATAATCCTGACGTTCTGATAAAGCAACTTTTCTGCCATTTGAGACAAAGGGGAACAAGTAGGAATATAAAGTGGTTTTCTTCCCACCCTCTCCCCTGTGCATATTTAAACTTAATTGGTCCTCCAAAGACAGGTTTTAGGGTGGGTGGGGTAGAAGTATGATCAGAGCAGCCGCTTAAGGTGATGTGAGGATAAGAAGCTAATCTTGCTGCTCGCTCAGTACACTCCAGTGTTTCTCTCCATATCCCCCAGGTGGGACTGACTTATAAGAGGATCCACACAGCTAACAGTGTGTGTGATATGGACTCAGCATGACTTAAAATGACACTTAATGTGACTTTGTACAAAACATGTGGCAAGCTTTGATATCAGAGTGAACTATCCATCTGATGCTCAGGTGACTGTGATGCTTTTCTCTAAAGGAATATGTTCTTAATCCAATTCCTCAGCAGCTCCTGCAGTGTAAAACGAGACTTGAAGCACCATGAGACAGCAATTCAGGCGATGTCCTAGGAGGGATGCTTAACACAGAGGATGAATAGACAGACCGTTGTCAGAAAGCATCAGGAGAGAAGGGAGACCTTTGAGTCTATGCAAATTACCAGCCCATCTGCATGTAAAGCCAACCGACCAGAACACGGGAAATAGGATGTTCAGTATCAAAGTGTCACACATTAAAAGTGGATGAAAGTAAGTGAGAAAGAAAGGAAGGGAGGGACTGGGAGCGAGAAAGAGGAGGGAGGCGGCTTTGCTTGCTGCCATGTGAAGTGTGACTGACTTAGCTCATTTGTGCTTGGTTTTGGTATGTTCAAATAAAAGGCAGTTTCATAATCCTAAGTTTGTCACAGCTTCCAGGCCAGTACACAGAACCAAGACCCCCTGCTCATATTCACACACACACACACACACACACACACGGGATGCATTCAGAAATGCTTTTCATAAGGCGGACTCGCTTTAATGTAAAGAACCAGGGTCTGTGAAGCTTCAGCCAGCACACTGAAAACTGATGAGAAAGATTCTGCTCAGCTCAAGCCGACTGGAGCTCATTTGCACTCAACAGCAATAACTTAAACACGATGTGGGCCGGTAGAAAGATGAGAGATGTTTAGCACTAGAAAGTCCGAGCCGATGTCAGACGATTCCTGCTTTTGAACTGGATTTGAAAGATTATGAAAACATTTTATGTGTTTTCTAAGCCCAATTTAATGTATCATTTCATATCCCTAATCAGGCAGCAAAACAAAATTCAGCCGTGTTTACCTCATTCAGCTGATATCTTCTTCAGCTTCTAGTATCAAAAACTGAAATGTGTGCAAATTATGTGCAAATTAATGGAGGAGAATGATAATAGGCAACCATACTCTGATTTACAGTCATGTGGCGAGATAAGTACCTCCAACTGAAACAGATTTTTTCAACATATTTGAGCAAGCAAGCACCTGTTCCTCTTTCCTCATAGATAAAAATGCTACACACAGAAACAAATTACATGTCATGTGCAATCATAGTAACAGGTAGATTCTGTCATATTTAACCTGTCTCTGACCCAAGGTATGGACGGTGTTATTTGCTCCAGATATAAAGAGCTCTCTAATATCTATGGATGTCAAAAAATCCTCCAAGGCACTGGGAAATATCTCCAAATGATCTGAATAAAATCATTCTACCTGTAACAAAAATTAGTGTATCAAGTGGTGTAGATATTAAATCACTGCCAGTTTGTCCAGAACTGGCCACCTTACCAAATTCTGAACAGAATTTGAAACAGTCTCAGAGAACCCCAGAAGGATCTGCAGCCAACTCATGTCACTGTTGGTATTATCAGCCACAGGTTTATGACCCCAACCCCCCCAAAATATAAACAGAAACAGGTGTGGTGGTTAGTGCAGTTGCTGTTGCCTCACAACAAGAAGGCCCGGGGTCTCTCTGTGTGGCTGGAATGTTCTCCTCATGTCTGCATGGGTTATCTCTGTGTATTCCAGTAACCCTAACCCCTTCTACAGCCCAAAGACATGCAGTCGATTGCGTTAGATCAGTTCCCCAATCTCAGTCCACGAGGGCCCGTGTCCCTGCAGGTTTTAGATGTGTCCTTGATCCATCACAGCTGATTTAAATGGATAAATAACCGCCTTTAAGTTCTCCAGAGGTCTGGTAATGAACTAATCATGTGATTCAGGTGTGTTGACCCAGGGTGAGATCTAAAACGTGCAGGGACACCGGCCCTCGTGGACTGGGATTGGGGACCCCTGCTTTAGATTAACAGGTGATTCTAAATTGTGCATAGGTGTGAATGGTTATCTGACTCATAGCCCTGCGACAGGCTGGTGAACTGTCCAGAGTTAAAACACCTCTTGCTCTATGGCAGCCCTACTCAGAGTCGTGGTGGGGGGACAATAAGTGGAGGAAGATGGATGGATGGATAAACTGGTGGATGCGTGTCTTTGCTCTATCTTCCTTCCCTTAACCCCAACTGGTCACCGAGCCTGGTTCTGTCTGAGGTTTCTTCCTGTTAAAAGGGAGTTTTTCTTTTCCATTGTCACCTAAGTGCTTGCTCACGGGGGAGGGGGTCCTCTGATTGTTGGCGTTTTCTCTGTATTATTGTAGGACTTTATCTTAGAGTATAAGGAGCCAGGAGGCAACTGTTGTTGTGATTTGGCATCATACTAAATAAAAAGGTTTAACTGAACTGAAAAATTGAATGAATAAACATTATAATGGGCTAAACATTGGCTCAACTAGGATTTCTGCATCATATCAAGAAAGTTCCTGGGGGCTGTTTGAACCACAAGTAGATGTTTCAAACTTGTACACAATTAGAAAACACACCCAGAAATGTCTTACAAAGAAGAAATCTGATGTTATGTTCTCACTATTGTGAAAGTGGAGTTTTTAATGACACAGTGTTGTAAAGGTTTTGGAACAGGGCACTACACGCAAAAATAAAGATGGTCAAAGATTTCAGCAAGCCCACTTACTGTGGGGCCTTCAAGCCTGCAAGGATGTACTTGCTTTTTCTATTAAAAGAAATTAAAAGATTAAAAAATAATACAAAAATGAACCCATAAGAACTCAGAGCTATTCCTCCTCAAAGGAAAATGATAGGAAATAGAGAACAGAAGGTTCACCCTGAACACATTTCTGAACTCTAAACAAATTGGGGTTTTTTTCACATTTTTTTGTCAACAAAATGCACAAAACAAAAAATAATTGAGACTGCTTTATGATGGCAGTGCTGCTGCTGTAGCAGTACAAACCTGAGTCTTATGTAGGGAACTTTATCCTCAGCTTTGTGTTGTCAGTGATGATGGTAGGATCTGACTGTGATTGTCTGCCTCAATGGGACACCTTGTTTCCTTTTCCCAGTATGCTCAATTTACTGGCATTTGGCACAGACCCATGTGCAGCGAGAGAGTGATCGCTGTTAATGTGACTTTCAGATTTTTGTATAAATTTGTCTGTTCCTTCTGTAAACTGAGCGTGTCTGCTGTGACACTCCAGGGGAGTATCAAGATGATCTGAAATTGTGAAAAACTCTTTTGAATGCACCTCCAGGGGTAAGATTTATTTCCCCAAGATTTCTGTTTTTCATGTTTTGGTATACATGGTTCATATTTGATTCAATAGTATGAAAATCTATATATAAAATTAACAAATAAATAAATAAATGACATTGAAATAGGATGGATAATTGATACAAGGTACCTAAAATAAACAAAAATGTCTCAGCTAAAGGTGTAGTGTATTTAGCTGTAATATGCAAGGATTGTTGCATAACAATTTTTTTATAATAATTGAATGGATTTGACATTTTTTATGATTTAAATTGAATGATAAAACTACAAGTAAAAAAAAGATAAACAGCTAAATTAATTGAGCAGATCAATACAGTTTTTTTCTTATTCCGACAGAAACGCCATATCCTCCCGAGAACAGAGGAAACAAGCATCTTTCAGTTTAACTTTTTTTGTTATGTCCTGCATATTTGGAGCTCAAAGAGGCCACACAAACACATGAGATTTCATTGGAAAGGCCAGGATGTCCTCTTTTGGACTTATTAGGGTAGCTCAAGTAAGTCAAAAGATATAGACCAAAAACAAGTGTTCATTTAACTATTTTGTTGCTAAAACCCTGATGTGACAAATAAGTTAATGAATAAATGGGGTCAGAAAAGTCTAACTATAATATTAGACACGTTTTAATGCATTAGAAATGTTCAATGACCTGAAAGGTACCTTTAGTAATGACAGTTAAAAAACAAACAATCTTTTTATAATGAACTAGTTCTGTTACAGGCATCACGCCACGATTTGAATGATTTGATATGAAATTATTAGACAAACAAAGCATAACTACAACGTGTTTTTCCGTACATGTTGTTTAGAGGTCCTGAGCTGCATGAGAACAACTTTTGAAAACATTTAAATGGTTTGTGAGACGTATTTCACAGCATTAAACATGTTTTTCCTTGTGGTGTTGTTCAGGTATGTCGAGTTTAGCAACGGACACCGTTTTACGTGTAACTGAAAGCTGATTTGTCCAAATACACACTTACATTGTACATTTTTTCACATGTCTGTGTGTTGACAAATGATCTGGCTTAATCTACCAAAACACCAAAACATCTATTTTATTTTTCCTTCTTTGTCATCATCTGAACCTTTCCACATTTATCACTATTTGTTTGACACACTGTAAGTACCTCCTTTGTGAGCATTGAGCAGAAATAATTACTCTCTTATTGGCTACCTGACATGTGAAATGGATGTGAAAAAGAGTATGTCATAAGCACACCCAGTGCACATAAGCACGCTTCGTTTAGAATAAACTACTTGCTTTCACCCACGGCGAAAATAATTACTCATAAACTGGAAATTGAAATGCCAAACAGATTAATCAAAGCTGGAAAATACTTAATTCAAAAATAAAAAAAACAAACAAACAAACAAAATAAGCCCCCACACAGATAAAGACATAAAACCGTGCTTGTCTTTTAATGCTTCAGACACAGTTATTATCATAAATGACGCAGTAAATCAAATTAACTAAAAAATCAAAAAGCGTTTAGAGAGGCGCAGCTCTCCGCAGCTGGTTGTGCTGCGATGCAGCATCTTCAGTAGTCTAATGAGTGCATAAATGCAAATGTGTTATTTCAATAGACTCATTCATTTCAGATTGTTTGGTTGTCTGTGGGTTTTTTTTGACATTTTGAGTTTGTAACATGATAAATTATTGGAAAATAATAAGAAAGAATGAACTTTTTGTTTGTCTAGTATCAGTAATTCAAATTAGCAGCTGCCATTATTATGGTTGTTATAAGGCAATACACGCCACACTATACATCAAAGCTTGCAAGTGCGTTTTGTAGCCAACCAAGAATCTTTCTCTTCTTGATTTAGGAGCTTACTCTTCCTTTGCTGTTTGCTGAGCCTTTCTTGCACAACAAATGTTTGATCTACTCATGGATTTTGAATGATTTTCAAGTCAAGGAATCGTGCGGGACAGTAAAAGACATTCAAAAGTCTCTGGTGGTGCTTTTTGAAGTAGTTGATTTTTATGTTTGTGCTTCATTGTCCGGTTGTAGAAGCTAACCTGATTTCAGTTTCCTTTTTTTGGCCGACTGAAGAAGATTAATATACAAATTTCCTTCTAGAATCTACTTTTTTCTGTATCTATGCAGCGTTTTCAGTGTCCCGAAACAAACCATTTTTACCTATTTGGTGCCAAAGTGTTGGTTTAATCAAATGCTGCTCCTTTTCTCGTCATTGAAAGATTAACTCATCTGTCCATTGCACTTGTTTTCAAAGCCGCTCAACAAGGTGCTTAGCAAACCTTAGATGTGAATTTTTATAATGAGATCAGAGGTTAAATTTCCTTTAAAATAAACCCCTGTTTGTACATCAGTGCTGCACAGTGGTTCACCGCCACTTATGCGTCAACTAAACCCTATGTTTTTTTCTTTGCTTCTTTGCATGGCAGTCTTGTATCTTTATCAGAAAGTTTTCTGGGTTTCCAGATCTTGTCCTGACCTCCAGAGTTCCCCTTATGTGCCATTTCTTAATGACATTTCAGACAGTGGAAATTGCAAGCTGGAAGCACTTTGATATCTTTTTATAGCCTTCCCCTGCTTTGTAGGCATCAATTAGTTTAATTTTTCTGAACCTCAGTCAGTTTCTCAGCCTATGGTTGCTGAGTATTACCACAAGGTTTGAAAAGTTGTTGGCTGACAGTTCCTAATCACAGTTCTTGACCTGCCTTATAAGTGAGTCGATTAAGGTCTAACAATTAAAAGAAGTTCTGAAGCTTTGCAAGTAGACGGCTGCTAAAACTTGCAACATTATTTCATGTTATTTTATCCCTGATTTCAAGTTGTGCATTAACATAATCAAAAGCATTACAGAGCCCAAATCAACGTAGTGTTTCAAATGAACAGTGCTCCGGAGAGTCCGCTTTAAACTGGTACAGTGTTGTCAGACTCATAATGGGCAGTTAACGAGGATCAAAGTTGTATCAAATATTTCCTGGTGTGTTTATTGTTAGCCCTTTTACAAAAGGAGTCATGTACATTTCCCACAATGCCGGTAATTCAAAGACTCAAGTGTATAATGCCAGGATTTAACAAAATGTACAGTAAGCTTGCTTGTTGACTTTCCCAGAGTCAGATGAGGATTCAGTTTCTGGCTCGTTTTCATTTCTCTTCGCTGTAGCGCCTTTATGTCTTTTCACTTCAATAAAATATGTAGAAATCTGTGGAAAACAGGGGAGCCCAAACTTTTACATCCAACTATATATAAGGAAGAGTGTGGTTTAACTATAGACTTTGAGAGCTATTGAAAATACTCTTAATGCATCTCTGGCAAATCAAGCGAAATGAAACGTCAGAGAAAAAAGGGAGGATATCCTCGAATTGAATTTTGAGAACTCTAAGTAAAAACTCTGCTTGTTATAACCCTCTTCACAGATTTAGCATCTTAAGTCTTTTACTCTCCACTGCATAAAGGGGCAAAATTTTCACCCTCGGAAATATATACTGTATTGGATTATAAAGTATTGAAAAAGGAAACGCAATATGTGCAAGAGATGTCAAGTGACATTTTTCTGATTGCACTCGACTTTAACGTAGTCCTTTATCCAAATATTAGTGAGAGCTATTTTACAGGGCTAAAATACTGCACACACAGCTGAGGCAGTGCCTTCAGGAGTAAATAACACCGAATGCTGCTTAGAGACATCTGAACCCGACAGAAAAAGACTTTCCCCCTTCACGCAGCTTCTGTTTCCTCATGTTAGAAAAGCTGGAAGTCCTGAGCTGCGAGATTGAAAGGTAAGGAGATTTCAAACTGCGATTTAGTCCCGTTTCCTGATGCAAAATGCTGTTCTGTTTGGAAGCGGGCAGATGTGCACAAAGATGACAACTAAAGATTACCACAGATTGGTGAGCTGGAAAGATCAGTGGAGCTTTATTTTGGCACCCATGACATGTTTAACTGGCTCAAGCCATCAATAAAACGTATAAAGTCATCTCAGTGGAACCTTTAAGAACTCTACTTTAATAAAGTTGGGAAATATCACTTTAATGACTTCATCAAAATGAGTTAATGAGATTAAAAATCCCTTCCATGTGTCTGAAAACACATTTTAAAATAACAATTTGTCTGATAGGTTTCTTTTTCTCATAAAACAGTTAAATTACTGATATAAATCGCTAAACTAACATGTACAAAAAAGTAACAAATACGCTACTTTTCTTTAAAAAGTTGAATTATTGGATGCTTCCACGATTATCACTAAAGAATCGTTCTTAGTGTTTGTGCAATCCGAGCTTCAGTTTTCATATCACGCTCGTGTAGACTGGCTTAGAAAGCCACCATTTCTCAAATCTTACTCGTAGGTACAACTTCTGCTTACAGGTGAGTCCAGTGAAAGCGTCCACTTTCAGAAGAATTTGATACTTACAGACTGTTGTCAAACTTGCATAAATATATACATTATATACATAAATCATGCTGAATAGTGAAGGTTGAAAAAAATATCCCTACAAGAAATGTTGACGAAAACATACATAATACATGAACATCGTTTGAAATAACACATTGAAGGTTTGGTGCCAGATGAAGGCTTCCAGCGACAGAATGACCAAAGAAAGGGAACGCAGATTCCCCAGAGGTGATGATATTAGTTTTTGACTGAAATAAAAGCTAACCAGCACATTTCAGATCTTGAAACACATTTTATTAGGAACCTAATGTATTCAGGAGGGACATGCTTTCTCTCATCTGACTTCACTTTGGTTCTGAAAAATGTGAAATATACACGATCGAGGTGCTGATTACATGCTGAGAGGCTCTGAAAAGCATTCTCCAAGTAGGAAAACATTACAGCGTCTTCCATCCCAGACGTAATTTTACTACAGCAAATTCAGGGGACTCTTGAAAAAAAAAAAAAAAAAGTATATAATCTATACACCAAAAAATTTAAGTGAAAAAACCAAGACTGCACCCTTAAAACAAACAATGAAAAAGCCCTGAATTGAGTAACTAAACTATAACCACACAAATGTAAAACACATAAAATTAATTGAAATTTTAATGCAGATAAATATTCTTTGTCTCTATTAATATCCAACATCTTCTATTTCAAAATATGTAATCGACACCAACAATGCAAGCCTTCTTATTCAGCCGAGCTGCAATCAAATGTGGGTCAACATGTGACAACAGAGTCTGCAGTCCCGAAATTCCATACACTGTAATTACAGGGTTATTTGCGGAGCTCTGCTTCATCTTGTAAGAATTTTTTTTTTGTCAGACATAGTTAAAAAGTAAATTTGGCATTGCATAAACTGTTTATGAATGCAGTCATCCCGGAAAACCTCGGCGGAAACTTGGTGGGATTTTTACGATCTTCTAAATTTATATTATACGGCAACATCTGTCTACAATTATAAACTTCGTTTTGGACGTTTACTTCAATTCCAGCATTTGCATATCAACACACAACAAGAGTCAACATCCATAAAGTGAGGAATAAAATATCAGAATTGTAATATTTGATATGATTGTTCCAGTGTTTCAGGTTTTAAATCAAAGCTAGAACTATTACACGAAAGCTTTTGGTGTGTGCATGCTTTTGCAGGAGTAAACATCCATGCAGTTTAACACGCAACACACAGAGAGGTGCTACTGCTTATAAAGTCCTTTTACACCACTCTAAAAGCATAATTCTCTTTCTGCTGATTTGAGTATGCATACTTTATCATTCTCAATGGTAAAAAAAAAAATAAATAAAAATCCAAGCATGAGCTCTGGAATGTGAAGGTCAAAAATCAAAGCCACTTCACAACAACATGCCTCAACAGTACCAAACATGTCATCAGAAGAGATCATAAACCATGAAATAGAAGCATTAGTCCCATTATCCAGGAAATTGCCTCCCTAGCTTCACAATCTTCACATTCTATATTACAGCCTATATAAATGGAAATGCATTTACAGCTTATTTGGATGAACACCTCTATGTTTTAAAAAAAAAAAAAAACATAAAACAGAAACATCTCCTTTAGGGCTAAAACCAGCCTTCGACCTGACCGAAAATAACTACCTTAAGGTCAATGTATGGGCTATGATGGTACAAAGTCTATTAATACTTGAAGTCTATTGGGTATCTGAATCTTATCAGGCTTTGGCCCCACAGATAAAAACTCTGCTCGATATTCCACTAGGTTACTCACATTACAACGGCCTCTTACACCACAAGGTCATTTCAAGTCCCAGAAGTCTCCTTATCTCTATACTCTGGTGTATTGCACTGAATGAATGTATGTGTGTCCCACCAATAAAAACGTGTGTGTGTGTGTGTGTGTGTCGTCACTGAGACGGTGGTTACATAAACAACTCAATATGTTTAAAAGATAAATAATCATGTACTCAAAACATTTAAATGCAATCATATTTATTTTGTTGTTTAGCCACATAAAAAAGGCTCAGATTGCAGTTGGCTCTTCACAGAAGAAGCTACATTCTTCACTAAAATGTGAAAGCAGAACACACATAAACCGCCTAGTAGTAGACTACATGATGTTGGGGGAAGAACTACATCACTGACCAGGATATTTAAAAAAAAATCTTCAAACATTTGTCACCCATTTAAGAATAAAATGATATATATAAAAAAAAAAAACATTGACATGATTGGTGCGATTTACAGCATTTTGACACTCAAGTTGACACTCAAATAATATATATATGTAAAGCTAGGATAACATGTACAATTAACCTATAGATTTTTCTAACACAAGTCACTCAAATATTTTGGGTAGATAATTTTGTGATGTAATAAATATATTACCTTAATTTAATTTCAATGAAAAATACACATGTACGTCTTCTCTAATTTAAAAATATCTAATTTGAAAAATGAATTTTAATTTGTTAGGATTTTTTAAACGAGTGTCTATAATTTGGAAGGACTTTCTTTAAAAGCACAAAAAAGCAAAAATAAGAAATAAACAACATTTAAATCATTTAGCTTGAGAAACTACATCACAGCAGAGCGTACTGAAAAATATACCAGTAAATACACACATATATGGAAAAAAAAATCATTGTTTTTAGTCAAATTTTTGTTGTTAAATAAAAAAGGTAAGTTCTCACTAAAATGTGTTGTATAGTCAATACATCTTTTTTTTTCTGGCAGATTATATTAACTATACAGCAATAGCTAAAAGGAAAACATGTGAAAAACAAAACAAAACAAAGAACAACTAAAGGAGCAAATAGTTTGTATCCTTATCTGCACAACTGCTGGACCAACAGGAGAATCAACCAATCAGTTCCACAGTGTGTTCAGTGGAGTGAGATGAGCTGATGCTGTCCAGCTACCCACAAACCTCTCCGTTCTGCTTATTAAGGGTGCAGATGCAGAACAGTGGAGTGGCAAATCAGAGAGGACAAACGCTGTCCCAGGTCCCATTATTAACATACAGCACCAGATTCTAGTGTCCAGTTTCTGGGTTTACGGTAAACCCAGTTCAACTCCAGTACAACCAGTTTAATCCCAGCAGGGGGCGCAGGAGCCCAGCCTCCCTCTTCGAGAATATTCCCCAGTTCCTCCGAAAATGCCTTTTGTTTCAAAATCTAATTAGTTAAAAAAAGTAGAACACATGTGTCTCGATCACGTCAGAAACGAGGCAATGAAGGATCATTCAGGTATTTGCGCATGGCAAAGTACAGCATGTCAGAACAAAGTAAAGAAGTCACCAGCTAACTGAGTGACCTCTAACCTGAGCCGCTAAGTACAGTAGTATGTGTTTATTTGGCCACTTTTCACCAGGTTGAAAATGAGAAACAAAACAAGAAACAAAGAAAAACTTGGTACGGGTCCAGACTGACTCATTATTCCTCTGAAATCAGACTGGGATATGAGTCTTACAGTCAGGCTTAGCTGTAGAATTGATATTAAGTGGTATTACTTACACAACAGGTAGGAAAACAAAATAATCAGAAATGAATCATTGTGATTCATAATGTCAGTTCCTGACTCACCGTGGCCCCGTTTTGGAGAAGATGTCCGATTCTTTCCAGATTTTCACACGTAAACAGCCACGAGGCAATAAGTGTCATTTTGCAATAGCTTAGAAAATATGGCATTGTGTAATTCACAAGTAGTGCAGAGGCGTACTTGTACGCCACATTCCCACGGAGAACTGGTGGGAGGTCAGCGATGAGGACGGACAGTTCAGGTAGTCAACAGGAGCACGATGAGGAGGAGCGGCGGTGACGCTGTCCTGAGTGAGGATCCACTACTTAGAGGTACCGTTTCTGAAACAGAGATGTATGAAAAATCTTCAACTCGTACACGACATATAAACAAATTTGCTCAAATCTGTTTTCTAAGATTTGGGCTTGTCCTTGCGTGTCAAGAGAGATCTAAACAGTGACAGGATACGATGTTAATTCAGATACCAACTCGCCTTCAAATTAATAGCAACAGTTTCGCAAAGCCTCTGGGTTTTCTGAGTAGCACTAGATGAACTGACTGGCTTAAACAAAGCCCTGACCCCAACCCCATTAAACACTTTTAGGTCAAACTGGAGCACTGATTGTGTTTTACATCTTGTCAACTAACATCAGCGCCACAAATCACTAATGCCCTTGTGGTCGAATTGGTTAAAATCTCTTTGTGGAAACTTCCCAGGCCAGTGGAGGCTGGTAAAGCGACACATCAATGTCCATTAATTCAGCAATCGCTTTTGTTCCACTTCTTTTGACTTGTTTATCTTACGTTTAAAGCGTGTTTGAACATTGCAGTAAATGAGAGAAGACACAGAGGTACGACCTGTCTGTTAATCGTGTAAGCATGCACATATGGCGGAAAGATTGTAAGTAACTCCAGTTTAAGACGTTGCATCTCACCTTGTTTTTGTTTTGAACCTTCTGATGCTGGAATAAGCAAGTGGGATGGGGGGTGGGGGTGGGAGAGAAAAGATTTAGATAAAGTTGAGGCAAAGAAACAAGTTGCTGATTAGTCATTTTTTCCATGCTTAACTTTCTCAATAAAGCTGCTGCTTTGTGGAACAAGAGGAGCAAGAAACAGACAAATGACCAGGGGAAGGTATTTACCATTACTCAAAGACTAACGCCATGAAAAATGAGTACTGACTGGCTGTGCAACCCTAAATATGTCCCCTATGCAAATTCTTCTAAAGGTCGGATAAAAAAAGAGCTTGAGAAGCATGGCAACAGGAAAAGATAGTGTTATGTAAATTAGAAAGAGTAAGAATGATCAAAATTATACAGAGGGGATACAGGAAATGAAAAAGAGGGAGGGAAAAATAAAAGAAAATTCAAAATGACAGAGCGAAACCAAGAAGTGGACAGAAGATGAAAGGGAGAGCAGTGGAGACTCGAGTGAGAAAGTACGGCAAAAAAAAAAAGAAAAAAAAGAAGAAGGTTGGAAAGATTGAAACAAGGTCAGACAGAGAGAAAAGGGAGGGAGAGAAAGAGACGGGATAAGAGGCTGTTTGTGTCTGGGCGTCACTTTCTCAGCAGGAGGGGGACTAAAAGGAAATAATGGAGGGAAGAATGGAGGATGCTATGATGCAGGAACAGGGAGGGCTTAAAGAAAGGACAAAAAAAATACAGGTAGTGGGGCTGAAAACGGTTAAAAATCCCTCCTGATAGAGAAGCGCCATATAATACCAGTGAGAGCGTACAGAGGGTCAGGGAACGAGGATGAGCTTGCACAATTGCAGGTGTTATTAAATGAATCTATGGCCTTGAACCAACCTCAGAGAACTGCAACCCTGAACGCTCACAAGACACAAACTGCATTTATTTCCTGGAGATGTAACCGTAACTTAACTGCTTGTGTGCACCCATAAGGAAGACGCGTCCCCATAACGTGACTGCAGATTTCAGACCCCACAACATTAATAATACCTGCACCACACGCACACACACACACAGGCAGAATGCGTATCGATGATGCCAGGATAACTAACGCCATATCCCACAGTTTCTTCCTGTGTGACTGTTATGCTGACACAAGTCACTACATTATTTCTGTGCAAACAGTGACCATCTAAGGGTTAACAAAGGATTAGAGGTCTGGGCCTTGTGCAGAGCTTGTGTGAGTATGTGTGTGTAAGTGTGTGAGAAACAGCGGGAACCCCCCCCCCCCAAAAGCAAACAGACAAAAGTAGCAGAGAGTTCCTATCTAAACGGCCTTTCTGCGCTCCATGAAAATGTTCTCAAAATTGTTTATTTAAAATATGTACAATAAAAATATTTAAACGCATTTCAAGGACCACAAAATTGCTTCTCAACTTGAAATTGTACAATGAAAATATATTAATATCTTTATACAGGTGGACATTTGGATGGGAAAACTTATTCATGGTATTTTTAAAAAAAATAAAACCTGTATTTTAAGAGTAAAACTTCTCAACGGTACACTAACAGTTAGCGTTACGTGTAACTCGCACATAACGCGCAGGTGGAAAATAAAATTTGCTCATAAATGCCTTGTGTTTGCCCGGGTGTGTTTGATATGTGTGTTTTGATCCGACTTTAATCACATCATTTGCGCAGAAGCCGAATGTTCGGACATTCGTTTGTGTCAACATCACAATTATGGTCATGGCGAGCTCCCCGCGACAAAATGGTGCCCATGGTGGCGTGACTGCAAGAAGAGTGCCCTCTCTGCACTGCAGTCAGAAACAAGCCGCATGTGTAACTGTACATGCACAACCATGGTTAAGTGAATGTGTGTGTATGGCGGTGGAAATGTGTGTGTGTGTGTTCTTCAGTCAGCATAACGCCCCACTGCAGAGACAGACAATGTTCCACCATCCCACCTCTCCTCTCATGCCGCCATTTTACACGAGCAGGAGGTAACGTTAACCAAATCTGATTTTTAATCGCTTAACTGAAAAACAAAAATAAAATCGCGAACGAATAACGAAACGCGCAAATCGATGAAGACGGGGAAAGTCCATTTTGAGTCCGAAGTTCGGGATCCGAGCGAGCTCGGCTGGGCGAGCGGTTTGTGCACGTCGCTGTTCGAGTCTTGTCCCTGAGTATAATGAGTTCAGAGGGTACAAAGGTATTTGGGCAGGAGGGGAGGGGGTTAAGGAGGGCACTGGAGTAAGAAATTAGAAAAAAAAAAATGGATGGAAAAAAGGGAGAAAGAAAGTGGGGAAAATGGTGAAGCTCTGTAAACTGAAATGAATGTAACGGACTGCTCACAGCAGGAGAACGGCAGGAAAAAAAGGGAAGAGAGACAGAGAGAGAAAGGGAATCAATTAGAGAGAGAGGAGAGTTGGTCTGTAATGGTTTCTCACAGTAGGACGGCTGAAAAACAGAAAGGCAGCGAGACAGAGTGACAAGAAGAACAAGAGAGATAAACACAACAGGATGAGTTTTAGGGAAAAAGTTGCAGCGTAACAAAAAAAAAAAAAAAAGGTGAGCGTAGAGTAAGAGGCAAAGCGAGCCAATGAAAGATGCAATTGAGGGCTGCAGGGCGCCACAGATTTCACACGACAGCAGTCTGCTGATGCCGATTCAAAGCCCTGTTTTCTGATGCAACACAGGCTTTCAGCAAAGTCCTTTCTCTTGTGTGATTCCTGACAGTTTTGCTCAATTAAACATCACATCATCGCACACATCGCTGTGCTAAAATTCATAACCGAAGCCTAAAGAGCCGAAACACGCTTTACAACACGACAAAAAACAAGTTAGGGAAACAACGTCGCGGAGAGCCATGTGTGCACAACATCATTAGGAGCCTCCCGTGTCAACGAGTCTGCCCTGCCTAGTTTGTTGTGTTCTTCGGTTAAATTAAGGCGATAAACACACATTCACACACTGGAGAGGAGATCGAGGGACCGGAGAGTGGTAGCTGACCTTGGAGCAATGACAGCGTACCTGATGGACTCGCTCACTGTCACCACTCTGTCCTTCAGTCCGATGTGAGGCAGTGGTTCGTTTTGTGTGTGTGTGTGCACTCCTATAATAAATTCAAACACCCACAACAGGGGCATCCCCGTATTGAACTTTTAATTATATGGGCTTCTTTCTGTAAAAAGAGGAGGAGGAGGGAGGGAGGTGCGTGTTTTGAAGTTTAGATAAGAGATGTAGCTGAAGGACAGGAGCTGCCATCACCAGCGGCCACACACACACACACACACACACACTCAGCGAGTATAAAGGCACTGTGTGCCCTGCTGCCATGCTACCTGTCAGATAAAAGGGAACCTGAGCAGGAAGGAACTAGGGAGTATGCGAGGTGTTACCACAGGGAACAACACAACAACAGCTGTGGTAAACCGCCACTAATGGACAGCCAAAGAGAGAAAGAGAAATCCTACAACTCTCCTTCATCTCCTCTCTCATCCATCTAATTTGCTCCCATCTCGCCGGCCTCATGCATGCTCATCCCAACGCACTCGCCGCACAGCGTGTGCGTGACAGAGATGGAGCGAAGAAGAGAAACGGGAAGACGGGGAGTCGGTGAATAACTGTAGATATGGAGATACAACAAAGAGATAGAGAGAACACGGGAAAGATAGGGGAGGTGGAGTGGGGCGGGGTCTGGGGGGGGGGGTGGGAGAGTTGGGTGGAGGACGTGTAAGACACTGCCATGGATGGTGCCTAGATTAGTTTTGCTCCAGTAGCGAAAGATCATAAAAAATGAGGAAGGGAGGAGAGAGCTGAAGAGACAGAGAGAAGGGGGGGATTAGTGCCACTTCAGGAATGACAGAAGACTGAAGAAAGAAAGAGCAGGAGGTTGGAGTAGTGGGGGGAGTCAAAGACAAGGAGACGGAGATCCTGAAATTTAGTCGGGATTAGTTTTGGTTAAGAAATAGGATGAGAGGCTGAGAGGGGAAAAAATGAGACAAGGAACAGTACATTGACATATGTGTATCTTTGAAGGGGAAGTCTTTCTGCTATGAAGTAAATAGATTCTTACAGTAAAGTCAAACTCATGTCTCCCTGCATGCACGATCCAGGTGATTGCAAATATTTTGATTATTTTTGGCTCAGACGGGCTGATCAGGGAAAAGCTGTCAGAAGGTCAAGACTGCATTAGCATTTTCTCACTGAACAACTATCTGTGGTATTTCTAATTAATGACAGCAGGATAATTAGCATATTAAAAAAGTCATCAGCCTTCATTCTGGTAATAACGCAGCAAATTACTCCCCGTATCACCAGGACGGTGAGAACCATTCGGAGACGGCCGGAGCTCCTTTTATTCCACTTTAATTGTCTTCTCTTTTTTTCCAAACTGATGAATTTAGTCAGTGCTGATTGATTAGACAACCACGACACCAGTTTCTTTAGTACAAGTGCGTGTTAGCGCAACAAACCCCCTGCAGATAACACTGGGATGGGAACTGGGACGGGCGTCTGAGACACGCATGTGGGCGTATACACACACACACACACACTTACACTTGTACAAATTGAACTCCAGAAGAATGCACGCAAAGGCCCATAGATGCAGAAACCCACCAAAACAAAAAAAAAAAAAGCGCACTTGGTAGTACACATAGAAAGGCTCCCACGCACACACTGACAACTATACAGGGATTCCCACTGTGACTGGGCAACATTCCCAACCGGAATAGGCAGCTCACTGGACTGGAAGACTAACATTACTCCAGGCGGGCTCTGGATTAGATCAACTCTGGGAATTTCAGATGGGGACAGAGTGATTGAGAGAGAATGAGGAAGGTAGTTTTAAAAAAAAAAAAAGAGAGAGCGAGGGAGAGAGTAGGGGAGGGGTAAAATGTGTTTTAGAAGATGTTGTCTCATTTATATGGTAAAGATAAATATTTTGAAGCGTACAGATGCGTTAGGTTGCAATGATTACGGCACAGATTTTTAAAAAAGAGAAAAGAGAAGAAAGCAGAAGGTACATTAGAGGGGATAAGCAGAAGTCTAAACATGATGCTATACAGCCCATGTAGCAGAGATGTGAGAGGCAGAGAAAAGAGTGTCTTGGTGTACAAAGTGGGGCGGGGGGGAGAGGGGGGGTGAGCATGAAAGAAACAACAGATGAAAAGAGGAGTGTACTCACTGGGCGCACAGCACACTGTGACGCGCAACTTCATACATGGCAGAGGAGGGCCTTCATCTGTGGGTAGAGCTGGAAAGAACAAGGAAAAGAAAAAATGTAAATAAGCTTCACACTTAATAAATCCAACAATCGGTTAGCCAATATTAAAAAAAAATGTAATTAACACTTGCTGAATGAAACTCTTCCAAAACAAAAATGTACTCTTTGAGAAGTCCTGTGCTCCTGCTGGTGAATTCATATTATAAGCTTAAGGAACAGCAAGGTTATTTCTTTAGGTTTTCTGTTTTAACCATATCAATAACTCATGACATCTCCCCCCCAAAAAACACTCCCTGTGTGTACTTATCAGACTCATCTACGCAACTAAATAAAAAACAATGCGACACAATCGAGAGTGCAACCATTACAGAACGCAATACTTTCGATCCACTCAGATTATGGCTCACATGGGAACACAGGCAAACATCAGCGGTATTACCTGCCACTCTAACGCTGCTTTTGCAAAACAAATGTGTCTGGAAACTGCAGTTAAAGGCTTTTTATCTTTGAATAAAAACGGCAACAAATTCAAGACCCAACACACAAGTCGAGTGTACGATTACCAACAGTTTGTCTCACTTTGTACCGACACTTTCGACTGATAAGACGCAGCAAGTCCTCCGAGAAGTCTGTGGTACAGCACAGAGTGACAGTGGAGCTGCAGAACTGGGTTATGCTTATGACGACTGAAGCAGCTCCATCACAAACAGGAACTAGAAGGGCAATTTGAAAGCGCAGTAATCCAAAATTTGTTCAAACCTTGCGGTTTTAACAGAAATGTAACACGCTCTTCGTTCGCCCATGTTTCACCTCTCTAAAACATGTCAAGTTATCCAGCTTTTCAAAGCTTTTTTTTTTTTTATTGTGTTCATAGAAAAACAAATAATACTGAAAATGAAACGAGGTTTACAAAATATGCTGCTCCATTGTGCTAGCATAATGGGCCTTTTTCACAGAGTAGCCACTTCAACTTGTCATAGCAGAAAAAGCTGGTGTGCTACCACTGCTAAGCCAAAGAACCAGAGCTCTGTTTACCCAAATATGCTGTAAAGCTAAGTCGGTTATAAAATCTGTCTTACATGCACTTGTAAGTCTAAGACAAAAGGCACTTTCCCAAAAACATTATTACTTAAGGGGCACTCAGAAATGACAATAGATTAAAACGTTTCTACTAACCAATGTTAGCACATTGGGAGATTAAATTTAGCTACACTGCCACAACACAGGTTCAAATGAACTGAGCAACTTAATGTTAAGTTAATGGTTAAAAAAAGATCATCTAGTTTGTTAATTACTCCATAGCCCAGTCTCAAAACAATTCACTATGATCATTATTCATGTCCCATCTTAACACAAAATGTTAATTCAGTTTTTTCATCAAATGTGTTTTCTAAAGTTCTACTTTTAGCTGGCAGGATCCAGAGTTTATTAACAGACCCTCTAGATCTACATTCAGACATGTAAACGGTCAAACTGAATGAATAAATTGCAGCAGCTTCTCGTCACACGCTGGTACATTTTTTCCAGATAAAACGAATTTCACAAAGTCAGAAAGCTGGTGGGAATCTCTACTTTAGCAACTTTCATAGGAATAAATGGAGTGACAACCATCTACACCCACTGGCCACTTTGTTAGGCACAGAAGGTCAACTCGTTGTTAATGCAAATATCTAATCAGCTATTTGTGTTGATCACATGACAGCAGTGCAACACATTTAAGCACGTAGACATGCTTGAGACAACCTGCTTCTACTGACCACCAGAACGTGGAAGGCGATTAAAGTGACTTTGAACGTAGCATCCCATATGGAAACGATATATATAAATCTTATAAAGTTTGTATCTGTCTTGTGTGAAACTTGTATGAAAAGCATACAAGAGTGAAAACAATTATAAGATCCCTTGAAAAATTATATAAATGAAACTTGTAAGTTTTGGATACTTACTAAAACAATATATGAAAGTAATGAGAAAGTGGCCACTTTCATGAGTAAATCATGTAAGCCTGATATGTTTCACTATATGAAGTAGGCCACATCTTATGCAAGTCTTTTATAAGTTTTTACTATTTCTTTTCCATATGGGATGGTTGTTGTTGGTGCTAGACTGGTTGGTGTGAGTATTTCAGGAACTGATGTTTTACTTGGATTTTCCTACACAACCATCTCGAAGTTTTACAGAGAAAAACTGAAAACATCCAGTGAGCAACAGTTCTCGAGGCGATGTCAGAGGTCAATAGTAACTTAACTCACTTGTTACAAGAAAGCTATGCAATGCACAACCATATAAAATCTTAAAGCACCTGCGCTACAACAGCTGAAGACCACAGCGGGCGCCAGCCCTGTCAGCTAAGAATAGGAAAGTGAGTTCACTCGGGTTCACCAAAACTGGACAACAGAAGCTTGGAAAAATGTTGCCTGGACTTTCTGCTGCAACATTCAGATGTTAGAGTCAGAATGTGGTGTAAAAATAAAAGCATCCTGCTTGTATTAACAGTTCAAGCTAGCGGTGGTGTAATGGTGAGGGATATTTTCTTTGCACACTTTGGACACCTTACTACAAACATTGTTTAAAACACCACAGCTTACCTGAGCATTGTTGCTGGCCATGTCTATCCCTTTATGACTACAGCAGGATAACGCACAAATCATCTTAACCTGGTTTCTTGAACATGAAAATCTGTTTGGTGTACTTAAATGAACTCCACGATCACTAGATCTGAATGCAACATCGGATGTGGTGGAACGATAGATTCACATCACAGAGACAAGAACTCTGCAGCATGTGTGACGCTATCACGTCAATATGAACCAAAACATTCTTAGCACTTCGTTGAAAATGTGCCACGAAGAATTAAGGGAGCCACCAGTAAAGAGCAGTAAAAACTGTAAATGGAATGAGTGTGCTTGTTATTAGCAACGCTGTTTTGATTCCATTGTGGTTTTTGAGGGCCCTGTATAGTGGACAAAGTGACACGCTCCAGTCTTTTTGTTAAATGGTGAAAAAAAAATGCATTGCAATTTTATGACACTGAATTATGTCCATCAGTTCATAGTGTTTCAACTCAAAACTTTTGTTAACTGTTTCTGTGTTTCTGCGTTTTCCTATTTGTAATAATTTACTGTTGACTCTCCAAATGTCAAGTCCTTTGTTCGTTTCCTCGGCTTTCCTTTATCTGCCGCATTTTTCAAATTTCTTGTGATTGTTGTCAAAGCAGTGAGATCTGTTGTTCTAAGCTCTCTTTGTCACCATTACTCTGGCCACTGTTGGGAAGAGCTGACTATCAGAGGATGTAAAGGTGTTTCCTGTTTTTGGGGATCTAGATATGGAGACCCAATGGGTCTTGGTCAGCAGGGTGAGGAGTAGGGCAGAGACCAGGAGGCAGTGGGTTGTCACTGTCATAGTCTGTGGGAGAGATGAGCTGAGCCCGGCTCAGACTCAGCCAACTAATGCCATTAGTGTTTCTAATACCATTGTACTGTTCTCCCGGGCTAATGCCATTATGCAGTCTCCGGTGCTGCGGGCCCATTCAGTGCACACACCCCAGAGCCAGACATTTGGACCAACTTTACGCCTTATCTTTGATGTGGACAAAACACACACAATCGCCCAGAGCCCGATGTGGCCCAAACCAGGGGGTAAGACCTATTGTTGCTTTTCTGTGAACTGGCATGAACTACCACAATAGCCCAGTGTGCATGTGCGTACATACATACGTTTGTGTGTGTGTGTTAGTGTGTGTGAGCGTGTCTCATACCCTCACAATGCTCCATTGTCCCTCAGACCGCAGCAGTAATTTATGTAAAGATTCTTTCTTTTCCTTCATTTCCATCCATCACTTTTGTTGTTCCCCACTTTTCTCTCTCCCATTTGGGTTCCACTCATCCATCCTCCCATCCCTTTCTCCCCCCACCCTTCCCGTACTGTGAGACTGTGTCCATCTTTTGCTCTTTTTCTCCCCGTGTCACTCTTCCACGCTTCTCTACCTCCGTCTGCTTCTCTGCCTGCCTTTTTTTTCCTCCCTCGCTGTCGCCGTGTATTGATCTCGATTTCTTCCACCTACACTTTTTTGTCTCTTTGTTGTCACCCTTCCGTACTATGCATTCGCTTGACTCTTTCATTTTCTGCTTTCGTTTCATGCCCTCCCCCCTCTTGGACTTACACCAGAAGTTGTAAAAAAGCAAGCCAAAAAAAAGGCAACTGATTTTACAGCCACTAAGCCATCTTCTGTATCTTTCCCTCCCTTTTTTTCCCTCCAGTGGTTTGAAATAAATGAGTGAGGGGAGAGGATTGCAGGAGGATGTCACGGAGAAACCATCACTTAAATTGTGCAACAGCCTACAGGTTTATGAAAACATCATATTAATGTCATTCAGCATGAATTTATGGATAACATTAATGGCGTTCAGAAAGCTGCAGTTTGCCGACACTCATAAAAAACATGCTGGCTTAAGCAACAGTGAAACCTTTTTATCCTTTAAATAAGGCTTTCTGGACACCACATCATCTCCTGCACAGGTGTCTTTGCACAGACTGATGAACTGAAACATTAAATATTTAGATTTCTTTTTCTTTTGGGGCTGTTTTATTAGGGTGTAAGGAGCCGGAGAGAATATTCATTGTTTCACTTAAACACGATCATAAAAATGATGACAGATTATGCACAGCAAAAACGTATACTATTGATCTTATTTAAATAATCACGTGACAAAGGCTGGGAATTAATATCAATACCATATCGATGCTTCTGAAATGCCAACTGTAGTGCTGAAATGCCCTGAAATGTGCCATTAGGAGTTAGATAGAAACAAAATAATGATTAATACTAATGATTTTAGATGCTTAACTCATATTAATACTTAACATTTATTTAATATTAAATACTTCAGATTCAAGGCAACATTCTTCTTATGCTAAACTAAAAATCAGATGGCGTTTGTGGGCTGGACAAAAAAAATCTCAGGGCACTGATATAATGGAAAAATTTGTATCCATTTATTCATATTTCTGGAAACTGACAAGAATCAAAGCAACAAATAACAACAACAACTTGCAGACCGATTTGTCTGCGTATAAGCTTCATAATTGTTGCATATTAAGACATGTTTGACTTTTGATATCTCTAAAAAACAGACAATTAAGTTAGGAATCTTTTGTATGGCTGCTAAATAACTAACGGTGTATCTATTTGTTATATCTGTCACATGACTGATCATCAAACATCAGGCATGTCAGAAAATTTCATATAACACTGAGCTCAAGCTGTGATATGTTTGACTCTCTAAATCGGTTTACCCTCTCCCAACACACAAAAACATACACATCATCTACTCACAGCTGTAGTAGTAGTGTCTCCCTGGTAGAAACTCAAACCCCAGTGAGAAGGGCGTGAACCTTTGGATCTTTTCTGAGAAGCGCACTGGTCCATATGGAGCAAAAGGGGTGTTACACTCCCACCTCTTGATGGCCCCTCTGGTCTCTACACAGCCTTGGAACGACTCTTCTCCCACCAGGTAGAGGGCAAGGGTCTCCGGCTGCCCGTGACCCACGGCCTCCTCGTTGGGGTAGTGGGGGCAGTGGATGTCCAGGTAATCATTGAAATTCAGCTGGACAGACAGATCACCTGCTGTTAACCTGGAAGGAAGAACAACAACGGCATTAATACTGCATGTAGCAATTAGAGACTGATACATGACTGAAGGAGGGGGGAGGCAGTGATAGACTGCAGACACATAGAGAAAGAGCGAGAGAAAGGACAGGAATTCCACAATTTTCCAAATGCACATCCAACACTTGTGACAGGCAATAAAACAACATTTTGATCTTTTTTAATACAAGAATTTGGTGGGATTCAAATGCTACAGCTACACTTCTGGACCAGTGACGATGCTGAGTGTCAGCTAGAGAGAGCAAAAATTCCTCACATGCTAATTAAGACCACTGAGGGGAGTTCAGCGTAAAATAAACTCGACTCCCTCTCCTTTCCACTCTCCCACTGCACAGCACAGATAGACAGATAGATGTGTGTACAAACGTAAGCGGATGTGCATGTGCATGTACAACCATGTCAGTCAAGGCTGACTGGAGTTTGGCATAACAACAACTCTGGACAAGACAGCATCATTAGGACAGAGGAGCTGCATAATGTGCGATCTTTCAGAGCGAGGATTCTGACTTCCTGTCAGCCCGCAGTATAAAGAGTTTCCCATGTACAAGCTAATATGTGAATGAAAGAATGAGAATAAAGTCAGAGGGAAGAAGACGTAAGACAAAGCAAGAGAGGTTAACTTAACATAAAGATATCATAAGACTTCATGAAAGAACAAAGAGGGAGACAAGAAATAGGAAGGGAAACGTGTGACTAATGGAGGAAAGGCCTGTGAGTGATGAAGAGACATGAGACGAGTCCCACAGGCAGACAGAAGGAGGTTGGTGAAAAGAAAGTTTTGGAGACAGGATGAAGAAAAGCTGGAACAAAAATATGTTTAAAAAGAAGCCAAAGGAAGAAGTTGGACATACAGGTGCAAAAAGTGGAGTAAAGAGAAAAGTAAAGTGTTTTAATTAGTGACCCCAGAGAGCCTGAGTGCAGACACACAGAGAGAAGAACAACGGAGTGGAAGAAGAGAGGAGACGGACTTTAATTGGTCTCCTCTTCGCATGGAGTGCAGGAGCAAAGAATGAGGGGCAGAATGTGGCTTGGGCAGAAGGTTCAGGTCCGTCAGTGGGAGTCTTTATAGAGGGGTGACAGAGCGGAGGAGAGAGGAAGGAGTGCTGGGAGTCAGTCAAGGGGAACATGGGAGGGAAAAGGAGCGTGGAATGGGGAGGGGATGGCGGTGGTGGTGCACGGCAGAGTACTCTGAAGTTAAGTAGGCGGACAGAGAGTAGACCAAAAGAATAAATAAGAGGAAGAAATCAGTGTGGAGAAGGAGGAGGATGAGACAGAAGTGATGCAAGCCAAAATGAAACGGATAGAAATGACAGGAAGCAAGAGACTGAGACGGTCCAACAAATCTGCAGAGAGTATCAAAGATGGATGGAGCAATGAGAGGAGAAATGACAAGAGTGTCGGCGAGAAGGAGGCCAAAGCTCAAAAAGTAGAATAGAAATGAGCGTTGTGTTAACTCTGAAGCTGAGCACGTGTGCAGCAGGTGTGTATTTCTGTGCGAGACCACAAAAGCAGAAAGGCATGTGCGACTATGTGTGCGTGTGTGTGTGTGTGTGTCTTGGGGATGCAGGTGAGACCCTGGAGGCAAATCTCACCAAAGCTGCTTCCTGCTCAATAGCGACCGTGCAGAATTGGCAATCTATCCACAGGACAGGACACCATCGATCAGGATCCCTCGCTCAGGACACACACGCGCACACACACTCTCCCCTGATCAATATCCCCTCTGTGAACGTGTGTTTGTGTGCGCAGTTATGTGCGACAGCTCTATTACCTGTGCGCTCTAATTACAGCCATAGAAAAGCACTTGAATTTCTAGTTAAGAGAACGCTAACGCAAAAAAAAGCACATACACACAAGCACAACACTACATTTACTCTTCATACTACCCGTGGTGATTTTTAAAGCCCCTCTGGGGCAGAGAAATGTTTGCTTAGGTGCGCCAGCTGTGGTAGTGTGTGTGCAGGTGTGTGCGTGTATGTGCATGTAATAATAGACGTGTGCTGTGTCAACACGCTGCACCCCCTGCTATACATGTCATTCAGCTCCAGCTTCTTCTGCATTCCTTAGGTCCTGTTTTCCCCACCCAAAAGCCCACTACGCATTTTTCCTTACTCCCTGCTTCTACTCCATCTCCTCCCTTGTTGTTCTCCGCTCTGGATGATGTGAACCCATCCTCCATCTATTTCTTCAGCCTGCATTCTCCCTCCTATTTTTGACTTCTCTCTATCCCATATTACCCCACTCGCTACCCCACACAACCTTGCAACCTTGGGTTGCACCATATGTATGCCAGCAATTACAGAGTTGGTGTGCTGTACTGATGTCAAACTGTCAGCCCTCTTTCTTGCCTCTTCCACCCCCCCTCTCTGGTCCTAGTAGGCTTGGGTACGCCCTAATTACACTCAGCATCCTCCCCTCCTGCCAGCCGCCATGCAGCAGAGTGGTGACAGCACAGGGGCATCATGGGAGCACTGTGGAGCTGTGGGTGTCATAGAACAGAGCGCTGAAGCAGCCTATCGGTGGGAGAAACCTATGGAAGTAACAAAGAGGATTGGCTGGGTCCAAAGGGAGAGGGAAAAGGCACAGAACACACACTCACTGCATTTTGGCACACGTTGGCGGGAATACACACAAACACATGTTCACAAGCACCAGGACATGAAAGTACTTCAGGAGAATAAAACATGCTCTGTCCCTCATGCCACAGGGCTATCAATGACACCCTTTCTCAGGACTGGTGCAAGCTTGTGGTTGATAAAGAAAAATCTCACAGAGGAGCAGAATCAAAAATAACATGCTGGGTTCTTCAGTGAAGAACTTGAAAAGACCAACATTTATCCCTTTATAATCACAGGAAATCAAATGCGGAATTGAAAGACTGAACATAGCTGACATGCTGCGGATGTGTCCATGTAAATGTGTGCAGACAAAAGGCAAAAGTGTGCGTGTGCGATAATAATGAAATGCAGGGAGTTCACTGTGGCAGAGACCTTTGATCCTTTAATATGAGAGAATAATTAAAGGAGCAACAATCTTGCAACACAGCTTCAGGAATACAGAAAGGATACTTGATCACGCACAGCAGCTGCATGCTATGCATCTCGAATATACTAGAGCACTTAACGAAAGTACTTCACATAAACACCGGGGATACAAATATTCTGCTACAATGAAAATGCTAATAACATACTTACACTGTACTGTGCATGCCGAATGAATGCAGGAAATGTATATATACAGTCAGAGTACAGTAGATTAAATAAACAAAGCCCTTAATAAAAGCTTATTGGTTCCTTCAGGTGACAATAGGAGGCCAGAAGGCTTGGTCTAGCTTCACTCCTTCTTTGGTCAATCACAGCAGGATGACTGTTAACTCTGGGCACTACGCTGACTAGGCACAGCACGCCATGGTCACCCTACCTTGGCTAGGCATAGCGTGACACAGTTTCAGTCTTCATGTTGGATACTGTAGTAACACAGATCTTTGGTGCTTTCAAGAAAGATACGCTTGTAAAATGTTGTTCATTTTTCTTTTCTTTGTGCATTGCAGGATGGGTGGGAAATCACCTTGATGATGAAAGATGAGTGGATTCAAGGTGAGTCATTACTCAAAATGAATAACGCAACTTCAATATTCACATACAACCATAATGACTGTCATAGTTTTTAATTATTGTTACTGTTAATGAACATTAACACAAACACTGACCAGCTACAAACTGTCTTGCGACTCATAACCTTGAAGGGAATGGAAACCCATGGAGTCATATTGGCTTTATTGCACCATAAAATTTAATGCAACTGTACTCTGCTGTAGCATAAACTGTTCCATTAAGTACAGAATTTGCAGTCAGTTTTGACACTGGAGTCGATGATACAAAGTTTCTCAGGCAAACTTACTCATTAGCGAATGAGCTATCTGACAAGCTTGCTTAGCAGGATGCAGGGGCTGAAATATACTGAAATTTGTTTGGGCTTTTGCCTTAATTGGATAGTGGCAGTGGAGGTGGACTGGAAAGCGGGGAAAGAGAGAGGGGAAGACACGCGGCAAAGGATTGGTCGGACTCAAACCATGGCCATGCCATACAGCATGTGGTCAGATGCTCACCCATAAACCGGTGTCACTGAAATACGGAAAAATATTACCAATGCCCCACCAGCCACAGCAGCTCTGCAATTAGCTCTACCCAATATGTAATCAACCCACAGACTGTATGTAAAAGATGGACTGAGCCTCTGAGTCTGAAAAATAATTCCAGTGTTTCTTAAACCACCAAAGTCACCAAAAACAGTCAAAAACAACACCAAACAACAAACTAACAACAAACTAACAAACAAAAACAATGAATTGAGCTAATATTTAGGGTGTGGCTACTTTTGGATTTTTTTTTAATTTATGTATATTTTTATTTTGCAAAAAATAAAAATAAAAAATGTTTGATGCATGATAATTTTAGTTTTTTTTTTCCCATCAACACTTTCACTAAGCACTCCATTTTTATAACATTTCCCGGCAATTGTTTTAGACTTTAAAGGGTTAAAACAGGAATTTGAAAATGCATCTTTTACATACAGTCTACTTCTAATTTCTATCGGCTTCACAAAGACATACAGTCATGTAAAAATGATTTTTGCATTGCTGCATGTAGTCCTGTATTTTGCCCCCACCGGAATTAAAGTAAGTAGCAGCCAGGTGCTGCTAATCCTGATTTACTGAGCATTAGTCAGGAGTGGTCGTCCCATCAGCCCAAGGTCAGCCCATGCAATGCCCACAGAAACTGTAGGAAAAACCCAAAAAGCAAAGAGCTACATGTCACATGGCAACACAGCTTAGGTCTTTATGTGAAGGCTTTGGAGAGACAACACCAAAGCAGAGATGTTCAGCCAAAACTCTCAGAAACCCAAACACATCATACCATCAACCTCATACCAACTATGAAGCGTGGTGGTGGAGGGGTGATTTCGACTTGTTTTGAGGCACGGGGCCAGGGCACTTCGCTGTTCTTGAGTCGATCATGAACTCGATCATGTATACCGAAGTGTTCCAGAGTCAAATGTGAGCACATCTGTCTGACAGCCAAATCTTGGCTGAAATTGGGTCATGTAACGGGATGATAATCCCAAGCACAGCAACAAATCTACAATAAAATGACTGAAGAAGAAAAGAAAAGTGCTGCAATGGCCCAATTAAAGCCAGTTAAAGACTTCAACCTGACTGAAAATGCTTTGATGGGACATTAAGAGATCTGTGTATGAACAAATGCCCAAAAACCTTGAAGAACTAAACACCAAAATTCCTTCACAATGATGTGAGAGACTGATAAAGTCATGCCCAAAATTATTGCTTCAAGTTATTGCTGCTAAATATCGTTCTACAAACTGATTTTTTTCAATATGTTTTGGTACCAAATGATAACAACCAGGCACTGAATCACAATTAACTGCTACTAGAGACAGATTTGATTACAGAAGACATGAAAGATGACTAAAAGTGACCACAACTAATACCAATACATTTTTCAAGTTAATATGTCTGTTTTGGGAAGACTTTTATAGGACGAGCTGCAATGCAGCTCAACTGATGGAAAGTATGGGAGATTTCATGACAAAGAGAGCCCAAAGACAGTACAGTAGAGAAAAGGGAATGAGCCAGATAACTGAAGAGTCTTTCCTTGAGGTCTGCAAAGCTTCAGTTAACTCCTACTCTACAGGCTATCCTATTTTCAAAAGGAAATTGTGGAGATTCTCAGTCAGCTGGGTCATGGTAGGTTATATCTAAAATGAACTTCTTCAGTTCTATCTAACTGGTTTGGAGGATGCCTGGGAGTCCTTCCCAGTCAGTAACAACTGAAGAAGCCTGAGAGGCGAAACTTCTTGAAGAAACTCAAGCAGATTGAGCAGTACTTTGATACTCGATACTTTTTGTTAGAATTTGCATGGTTCTAACCTTGCTGTTCACCATGTCCCTTTCTCCCAGTCGATTACTCTTTACATAAACGTAAAAGAAAACAGAATGAGGGCCCCTCCACCCCCCGTTCCCAAAGCCGTGCCCCCCTCCATGCTCACACAAAGCCTTACTGTGTCCAGAGCCCAAACACCAATGTTGTGTCTAACCTGGTGCTTACTCCCCTCAACGCACACAAACAAGGATGTCACCCCCCACCTCTGACCATCTGGACCCCCCCACGACCCCGCCTGCCCAGCTGGCTCAGAAATCCTTAAACAACCCTCCTACCACCCCACATCCTCAACACTCTGCAAACCCCACCTCTTTAGATTCACAGTGTCATCAAACTGTGGCCAAACACTGATCAACCACTCCTCACAGAGAGGAAAGAGAGACTTAAGGGAAATAAGCTGCCGTGCTTATCTACCCTTTCCTGTCTGGTATGCCTCTACACAAGTGTGTATGCATTTGTGTGTCTCTGCTTTGTTCAAGGTCAGCAGGAAGTGTTGCTCTCCTCTCCACCAGACCTTTTGCTTTTCTACAAACTCCCAATCTCCAAATGTGAGTGCTGCGTGAACTTTCCTGCTACATTTTCCCCTCTCCTGTCTCTGTCTGTTTTATCTTCACATGCAAGTTCTGATTACTTTTGCATTAATATGCATTAGGATCTAGGTGGCTTTCCACCACTGCTCAACATTTCCCAGGAAACTCCTGTGTCATCACCCAGGCAAAAAACCTCCGTCCTCAAAAGGATATGTGTGTCCACATGTTCAAATACACTGCATTGTGCTTTAATATGAGTATGTAAGCGCTTACTATGATGGCTGTGGGTGTGCATATGTGAGTAAACTAGATGAAGTGATTGGTTGCACCTTTCCTGCCCTCCAGGCTCTATTTAATGACCAGAAGGCACAGGGTATTCATACCTCTTCACTTCTCATTCAAACTGTGTGAATCAGCAGGTTGCCTCATGGAACCACATTCGCTATCAATTCCCAGACACTGATAAAATACACAGATACACAAACACACAGCCTTGCTGCTTCAGGCCTAAAGGACTCTCAGCCTCAGGTAAAGACAGAGTCTATTTTCTGCCTGTTACGGCAAAGGTTCTCTTCAGTTTGTGTATATGTGTCTGTTCTATGAGACTCAGCAGCACAACAGGATGCATAGCTATGGCCAGCAGAGCTGAAGAAAATTGCCCAATTCAGGCCCAGAGGACCCATCAGTATGGAAACCAATTCATCGGAGCCATTTTGATATGGCAGGATGTCTGCAGAAACCATCATCCCCTTCTGTGACAGACCTCTCTCATACACGGGCACAACTCGCCATGTGTGGTCCAGTCTGATCCAAAAATAAGCTTTCCAGTGATTTTTTTCCTTTGAGGTATGAAATTACGGTCTACAGCATAAATGGCCAAGAGTGCAGTCTGGCAGTCTATGGGTCCTTTTTCTTTTAAATTTTCACCATTTGGCCAGAAACAGTGTATGGCGAAATGTTGCCTCACTGTACCCACCAGCGCTGCAGCAGCTAAAAGTCTGGCTCCACTCTCTCACCTTCCCTGAGCGGTAGCGGCCACACTTTTAAGATTAGTGTAAGGGAGAAAAGAGGCAGAAGGCGAAGAGTTTGAGCTCTCGTGAAGAGAAGAGTGATGGTGAAAGTGTGCGCGCGCACGGCTAAAAAAAAAAAAAAAAAAAAAAAAAAAAAAAAAAAAAAAAATGTGCACGGGACGAGAGCAGAGTGCATGGACGAAAAGGGGGTGTACAAAGGGGGGTAAATAAGGTCAGTCGTGCCGTTGCTAGGACAACCACCAATCCGGAGCTGGGACTGGTTCCAAGCCAACGCCCCACCCATCCATCCGTCGTTCTAGCCGTCCTTTTCCTGCATCTCTCGGTCGGACAGCCTAAACCTCAGAGTAATGAGTGCTCTCCATGTTTCTGCAGTCTAAATGGAGCTGCAGAATAAATACAGGGCTGATTTGTACAGGTGCCAGGCTCAGACACATAAACTAGCTACAGTACCTCACCGCCAAGACGCTGACAGGAATGACATATGACGAGAGGTGGGGAACAATGACAACTATGATGGGTGGACACCAAGACCAATGATTCAAACTATTTATAATATCTATCAAAGCGTATTGCTACAAAGTGGCAGCTGGGCTCATCTGCTGTGTCAACATCATGTGTCTAATATTTATGTATTGCTGGCTGGGCCCTTCGGATTTGCACAGTTCCAGAGCAGACAGATCCATCTATATTCAGAAACCGTCATGCTAAAGTTGAGTAAATGGACTATAAAAAGGTTTGTTATACAGAGTTGCCAGTGTTGCCATGCCAATAGACTGTACGGTGCATTGTAAAAGGGCACATTGGCAAGCTTCTTAACAGATTTAAAAAAAACAAGAAAAGGAAGAAAAAGTATCTGTTAGTCTGCTTTATACACATGTGTTTAAAATGGAAACAATAGTCAGAATGACTCCATAGTTGGATCGTCACTGTCCGCATCCATAGGCTGTCATACATTCTGAGTTTCTGTCTGTCCTTTGAATGATAAAACGAGGATTTGACAACTCTGAAGGTGAAGGCTGCTTTGAAATTTTATAGAAAGGTTCTGTTTCTGTGCCACTTTTATGAAACTCAAATGCTCTAAATTGGCATTCAATCAAATGTGACCCATTTTTGTAGCAGTATTTGGAGTGAATGTGGGTTTTTTTTGTGATGATGTCTGCTGTTGGTGCCATTTCTCATGTTGCATAAACGAACAATGTTAAACCAATATTTTGTAATTTTTTGTTACTGACTTCTTCTCTTCCATTCAGTCTTTGTAGTATACGCTCTACACTCTCATCTATTATTTAACTATACTTAACTACACTTACATGAGCCCCGGGTCTTTCAGCCCACCTGTGTAAGTGGGTTAAGGAGGACATGCAAGCGACACCCCATAGACACACATTTGCTCAGATGCACTCAATATAGTGAAAAGGGCGCTCATAAAGCACATACACTCAGCCAATAAATCAGACTTGGCTTTAAGAATCCATCATTTACTAAGTAGGTCACAGTTCTGATGCTGTAGACACTCTTTCCCATTTGTGTACTCTGTTTTTTCCCCTCCCTCGCCATGATGAGAAGGTCAATGCTGGATAGGCAGCCTAGTCCATTTATCCCAGGTGTGCATTCCTTCTCACTTTCCCAGTGTCTGATTATTTGGTGGTTGTTACCTTAGGAATGGCCAGTTGGAGGCCTAGAGCTGTCTTTCTGTCTGTCACTCACACACATGCACACACACACACACACACACACACACACACACACACACACACATACATACACAGTTAAGACATGTCAAGGAAACCTGCTCTAATACAACCAACAGGCTTGAATAATTTAAACAGAGGGAAGGAGAGGAAGGGAGACGATGGAGAGAGAAGGATTGGAGAGGCATACGAGTTAAGGAGTAAATAGAGTGAGCTGGTCCCTTTCAGTCTCTCTGTCTCCCGGTGAACTTATTTAGAAACTTCTATTCTTGGTTTCACTCTCATCTTCTGTCTTTCACCCCATCTTCAGCAGGTCTCATTTCCTTCACCAGTCAGTGTGTCTACACCTTCTTCACCATTCCTCTTCCTCCGAATGCTTCTTCCATCCTCGTTTTACCCACTTTGCCCTCCCTCCCTCTCTGTTTATCTAAGCACTTTCACGGTCACTGCTTTGGAATCCCAGGAGTCTAAACTGCCCCCTTCCCTCTCCCTTCCCACCATCACAGCCGATCCACGCTTCTCTCTCCCTCTCCATCTTTTTCCGTCACAACGGTTAAGATTCATATCGCTCTGTGTGTCGGGGGTATGGAGGGTCCCCTTTATTTCCCCTCAAGGCAGCCAGCTTTGTCCTGTTCTAGTCACGCACAGCCACCCACCCTGCCCCACCCTGCCCCTCACACTCATGAACACATATTCACACCAGGGGTAGGACACTTACAGAGCCCGATACAATCAAAAGAGCCGAGAACAAAAATACTACATTATTGCCAAGTCTGCATGGGGTTTCGGCTAGGGTTTGGATAAGACTGTTGAATATGTTTTATTAAACTGAGCATATACAGCATTTTTAGCTCAAGTACATGAGCTCGAGAGTGTGAAATAAAAATTTATACTCTTGACACTTAGCTTGATTTAAAAGTCTGCCTTGAAGCCGGATGCCTCTGAATTTCTTAGAGGGGCCAGTTGTGTTCCACAACACTGATGAAAGGTTCAGACACAATAAGAGGAGGGGTGGTGGTGGTGGTGGTGAGGATTTAGGAGCAGAAAGGAAGGAAATGGTGAGGGTCAAGAGAAGCGGTGCAGACGCCAGGCTAACGTGGTGCTAATAACAGCCTGGCATTGGACTGGGATTAACTGATTAATTTGGGATTAAAGATGACTGGTCGCTACTTTAAGTAATGAACCAGAATGACCCAAAATTACAAGATTAACACACAGGAGGCATGGTATGTGTGACTGTGGGTGAGTGCTCTTTGTTTCTTAACAGCAAAGCGACACGCGCTGCGACAAATACTACAAAAACTCACTTGTTTAGGTGTTAATTATGAACCTTTGATGAAGAACAACAAGGCCCTCACCAAATTTCCATTCTGCAGGCAAATCCATCACATCGATAAATGCAATAAACAAACGCAGCGAGTGAGTGATTTTGCGGCTTTTATGACTAGGCATTTGTCACCGGGTGTATTTTAGGGGAACGCACAGATTAATTCTGCGATCATAAACGCGCAGCATCTGCTACAGTGTTTTGAGAAGCGCACCGTGTACAAGAACTCCATTTCCAGCTGAATAGGGGAGCAATGAGATTCATGAGTTCTACTGCTACAAGGCCACAACTATGGAGATTTGGGACAAAGCTATTTCCATCCATTCAGCACAAAACGCAACCACCATTCCCGATACTCCTAGACTATCAACGATTCCAAAAAATAAAAGTTTACTTAAAGGATTAAAGAAAACACAAGTTAAGCCCTTAAAAAACTAAGTGGCGGATAAAGCATAACTAAAATTGAGTTGGTTTTCACAGTATTCCCTCCCCCCCCCACGCTATGCACAGTAACATAACATGGCGAGATACCAAACTAATAACATGCAGATTATTAAGAGATACATATGTGCTTGTGCACATTTAAAAAGTGAACACAGTAGGGGGTTAACCGATGGCAATTATATAGCTACAATTACATAGCAGAGTTGATCAAATAAGGAATTCTGAAAAATAAAGCCCACATTTCCTTGAACTCATAAATAAAAGATCTCATTGGAACAAAATGTTGAGGAAAGAGGTGGAAAAAAGGAACAAGGGAGCAAGAGAGAAAAATAGCAGTCAGAGCACCCGGAGACAAGCATCAAGCTGTGCATCACTGCACCCCCCCCAAAAAAAAAATCATGTGGTACAGGTTATTGCAACAACAAAAGCAAATCTTTTCTGCATGCACGCACATCGCCCCCCCCCAAAAAAACAAACAACAGAACAAAACAGAACAAAAACCATATCTTCATCTTAGTGAAGTCCTCAAAGAATTGCTGGTGTTTATTTCTTTAATAAGCAAGTGTTATTATATTATGTCTCGGTGGCAATCAGGTAAAGACTGTAGCGCAAACTGAAAGCAGCGTCAGGTCTAAACGCCGCGTGGTCCCTACATGGCTTCTCCCCAGAGTCCGAGCATCCATGAGCGAGCGTATATGCAGGCAGGGTGACGGTAGCGTGTGTGAGCCTCTCTACGACACCTGTATACATGGCTGCGTCACGGTGAGTGTGTGAGTAAGCCCCTGTGTGTGTGTGTGTGTGTGTGTGTGTGTGTGTGTGTGTGTGTGTGTGTGTGTGTGTGTGTGTGTGGAGGGAGGGGTGGAGAGAGGGTTTGCTCCTCACGCCTTCTTGTGACAGTGATAGTAATACCTGCTGACATCCTTTCTTCCCTCTCTCCCTCTCTCCTCATCCCTCCATCCCTGGGGGCCTCCCTGAGCTGTTTTGGGAGTTGAAATCTGTTGACTCTTTCACTACCATCGTCTCCTTAACGCACTCTCCATCCCTCACTTTTCTCCACTGCAGGTCTAATGTTTTTACCATCTCTCGGGGCTGACGAAAAAAAAAAAATGAAGCAGGCAAGGCAGCGTGTATATTCATTTGTGGTGTGTGTGGCAGCGCAAAGAGAAACAGAAGCGAAATGTTTGTGCACGCGTTTTACATCACTGGGGGGAGCGCTGCACAGTATGCTGTGCTACCACACTTCTGGGAGGCAATACCAAAATAATATTAGTTTTTGTTCCACCATGGAAAAGTCTCCTAAAAATAAATTAATTAATAATACAGAAGAGTCATAATATCAACACAGCACAACATTTGTCATGTGATCTATCTGGAAATCTCAAAGGACGGGATAAAAAGCGGCTTTAGGAAATAGGAATACTTGTATATGTGTAGCTGAAAGTGTTACTCGAAACTTTTCTGTAACAACTATAAAAAGAGAGCAAAAATGAAACATACACCCCATAAGTACACACGCATGTTCACACCCCTTTACATATCTTTTTAAATCTAAGGATTTCTTTGTTGTGTGTAGATAAAGTGTACACAGCCACACCTATAGCTTAAAAAAAAAAAAAATCCTTTATACATACCACCAGAATACATAATTGCTAATACTTATCAAAAAGCTGCGAGTTAGCAGCTTGCACAAAACATTCTCCGTAATCAGAATATGGGAATTTATGCTATTCTGTGCTTTTAAGCATTTTCCTCACACATTCTGTAACAGAATTCATTTTTATATAAAAGAAAATTATTTTAAATCCTCTATTATACACCCCCCACGACAGAACGCCAGAGTGCCTTATTATTATTACATCAAGCACATTTATGATATTTCCCCAAATCGTAATAAATGTAGCTTAAAAGCACCACTTCGCAGACACTTTGTGACACGTGAAAGAGAGAATTTAAACCTGAGACAGATTTGTGGGGCTCTTTACTTTAATCCAGTGACACACTGCAGCGTTAAAATCAAACACATGAATATTAAGACTTTTAAAAAGACATCAAGCCCATAGACCTCTACTCCTCTACTGTCGCTTTTCAGCCATCTACTGGTTACGTGACACATGAGAGAAGCACTCCTGAAGTCGCAGATTTATGATGAAAACACAAAAGTTGTCCGCTAACAAGGCAAAAAGTTAGAGTTTTGCAAGAAAAATGGCTGTCCTGTCTGCACCTGATGACTGTGACTCTCAGTTAGTGACCAAAACAAGTGAGTCATTGCACGGAAATACGCACAAAAGCAGGAGCAATTTCTAGGAAACTGGCTTGGAGATTCTGTATGAACATCTAAGCAATTATCAAGAAACACTTCTGGAGTGAATGTCCTTAAGCATCTTTAAAGAATATAGAGATATGATGGCAAACATGTCTCAGTGCCCTCCTGGTAGTGAGGACCTTGTCTGGTACAATAATCCTGATTCCAGCTACAGCCTTTTGCTTTGCCTCGGTCAATACTAATTCAATTTCTGTCAGCGGGAATTCCCAAGTTGCCTCTTGGCAGGATCTCTGAGCCGAGAGAAAGAGTACAGCGAGAGGTTATAGGTACATGCAGACGCGTTTCTGCCTGCACGCGTAATAAAATGAGAATGAAATATTCGAAAATGCACATATGAGCCAAACAGCGAGCAGATTGCTTTGTTTTGGTCAAGCTCAGAGTGACGGCGTTTCCCACAGTTTACAAATTCTTGCGTGCCAATTTAATTGGCGTTTTGTACGTCAAAGGAATACACAGCTCGCCTGACACTTACAACAATGACATCTCATTGTGTGTCGTGAATGAATGAATGCGCTCCTGCTCAGTGCTCACCAACGGCCCTTAACCACCATAACCACCCTCTTCACACACATGCGCCACAGCAGCCATTTTGTGCCAAAGCTGGGCTGCACCGTGCCAACTGAGCTGCAGACATCACTGAACCTCATTTCATTCCACAGCTGTTCCACCCCACTTGGAGACATTCACACAATGCAACTTATTACAGCTTAATGCAACCTAATATTGATGTATGTGTGTACACAGAGAAACAGGGCAGCGTGGGGAGAGAAATTGGGAAAGAGATGGGTCCATATGCAGTCTAGCGATAATGCAAGAAGCCGGCGATAATATCTGGGTGTTAAATTGGTATCGATTGACTAAATATCCTGACCAGGAGGAGAGAGCGGCCATCCTTTCATGCTTGTACACCATGTCTGCTCCGACTGCTCCAAGCTGCACTGTGACTATCTGATCCATTTTAATACAGACATCCTCACTGCTAGGCCCCAAACCTCATTTTCAGCACAGTGTGCTCGAGTCTTCCTATGCATGTGTATCTCAGCGTTCACTTCAAATGCAAAGATTAGTTTTGTCGTGCAACGATTATGCTGGTTTCATTCTAAGGTATATCACTAAACAGTGAAATAGAGGATTACTGATTTCACACAGATGTACACATGAAAGGTGAAGGAAGCAGTGTCGCATGGTAGATACCTCTAAATATTTCTGGAAAGACTTGCTGGAGATAGTTAGGCCATGTGGCATTTCAAAGTTGCACAATACTCTTATATGCAAGCCCCACCTTAAAAAAAAAAGCCAAGCATCCACAGACAATATTATGCCTTTTTCCTCGAACACTTTAGTCACACCTAAAATCAACTAACGAGTGGAAACAAAACAATGACCTATTTAGATACGAGGCTGGCAGGCACAGTGGTCGGTAAATGTTCCCACAGCTACATACTGCTGACCGGAACAGACGATTTTTCCTGTTAAACCATTTTCACTACTTGCTGTGAGATGAAGGGAAGTTTGGAGAAAAGTAAAAAAAAAAAACAACCCCCCCAAAATAGAAAAACAACCCAGATGAATTATGTGCAAGATCAGAAATGAATCAAAGCCTTGAGTGGTTTAATGGGGCTGGGTATCCTCGTGCATTTCTGGGTTTTGTTTTTCCAGAACTTACACTTATCACACTGCATCTCTTCAAGGAAACAAAGACTTCCCTTTTACGCTAACCAGCCAGTAAGAGCCACAAGCTTGCACGCACAGACACACACACACACACACACACACACAGGCACGCACACACCTCTGACAGAGCTATTGTTCCAGTGAAATGAACTTCAACCAACAACAACGACGACACCCAACGTCAATTCTCAGGCATTCAAATCACTAAAAATCACTGCCTTGCATTGTTTTCTGACAGAGATGAAGAAGCTCGAGTGTACACAGAAGTTAACTCAACCACAGTTTACCTCCAGATAATAGACTCGATACCACAAACAAACAGACAAAGCGCATTTACAAAGACAGATAACGCACACAATTGCACTCGCAAAGGCGGTTCTATATCTGCACAGACCACAGCGCAGCGGCGAAGTCAGACAATAGGCACTGACACGGAGAAGGGAGAGAGACACTGATGCAGCTATGACAGATGAGAAAGAGAGAGAGACATGAAGTGATATTCAGAGAACGAGGAAGAGAGTGTGTGTGTGTGTGTGTGTGTGTGTGTGTGTGTGTGTGTGTGTGTGTGTGTGTGTGTGTGTGTGTGTGTGTGTGTGTGTGTGTGAGAGAGTGAGTGAGAGAGAGTGCGAGAGAGAGGGGGACTGCTTTGTTAGCAGGACCGGGAATAAAGTGGTAATTACCTCACTGTGGGTTTGTTGATTATAGTTCAGCCAGGTTCTCCATGTTAATCATTTACCAGGGGAAGATAGAGATTAGTACATAGACAGACACAGAGAGAAGAGAAAGCAATCCGAGGAACGTATTCATTTGCATGTCCAATCTACAGAGGGGTAATAGATGCAGACAGATCGCTGGATGAAGGAATAAAATAAGGAGAAGAAAGAAATCAGTCTAAAAGTGCAATCATCATCCTTGACAAGACACAATTACAACTTATCTGCTTTGATTTTACTGTATATTGCATGTGTCTGTTTGTGCAATCCCACAGATCAGTTACGTGTGTGTGTGTACGTGAGTGCAGCTATGGTATGCAGAATGTGATTTACTTTGGTATTTAAACTGGATCATTCACGAGTGCACACAGACGGAAATGATGCATAAACAGAGCAGAGATTACACGGAGGACTTATGAGGGCAGCTTTCAATAAAGATACAGAAAACCAATACAAATATTCATCACCTCATGCCCCGTTTAAACATGCTTCACTGGCTTAGAGCTCACCCTAGGTCTTTGTGTGAGCGGGTGAGAGACGGGGGGAGAAAGAAAGAAAGAAAAAAAAAAAAGAGAGGGAGCGCGAGAGCTCAGAGGGGTCTGGTCTGATGTTTTATAAAGATTAAGTTTGTGTCCAAACTTTCAGAGTGAGTTCAAGTCTGAGCAAGTGAGGATGCAGGTAAGGAAAACTGGTTACGATGTTTCTGTCGCGGGTTTTAAATGTTAATGTCATTTACAATTAAAACTACGCTTGTCTGCCTCTACGCAAATTCAGAAACAAAAAAATTGGGGTGCGGAGAAAGCAAAGGAGCTGGCAAGCAGAGACTGAAGCTTGAGCTGTGATCCAGGGGAACTGTTGCAACAAATTTTCATCCTCTCCGGGCAGATAGGAGGGAAAGCAATAGTACAAGTGAGTGCCAAGAACCAGAAAATGGAGTAGGTGATTAAAGCTCCAGGTATGGGTGACATTTATTCTCGTTACAGATGTATGAGCAGCCCAATCTTTCAAGCCATTTCTTGTCCCCTAAGAAGTGTAATTCAATCCCTAAAGTTTTGATGCTTTGAGTAAACTTCCTGACGGCTCCTGAGCGAATTTATGAGGATGCATGCAGCGCAAAAAGCAGACACAGCTGTATCTGCAAATAGGCTGGTCAACGTGTTTGGCCCAACAGGTTTAAAAGCTCTCCGTGGAACACAAGAAGAAGCTGAATACACCAATAAACCAGTCTGAGCTTGTGGCTCAGGGGAGAGCTAAGGTAAACTGTCAGCACTCACAAATACACACACACTCAAGCTTTGAGCACTGGGGTTATATTATTATACTAACCTTTAACTGCTCCAGGAAGTAAAAAATAATTTCTCTTCTAATAAGGAACTATTGCTCTGAGAGAGACACGGTTATAAAATGGAGAGCGATCGTAAACCGTGTTCATAAAAAATCATAAAAGAGGGCGATCGAACCACTGGAGCCCCACAAAAGAAAGAGGCAGGGGTATCCGATTCTGCAATGTTCAACGCCGACCCCGCAGTCAGTCTATCACTTTCATTTCAGAGCTTCATTTTTCAATATAGGGGGTGCTAAATGTGTGCCAGTTAAAGTGTTTCATTGAGCCTTTGTTACAAGCATATTAGCCAGCAAAGAACAGAGCAGTGAAGCCCTACAGTCGCCACTTCACTGCCCTTGCTTCATTAAAACTATAAATCTAGATGTTGTAGGGAAAGGTGAAGGCCAGAGATGGGATCCTGTCGTTCATATTAAAAAGAGTCCGTTTTTCCACCAGCTACGGTTGTTATAAGCAGCTTAAGCATTTGTTTTAAGCTAGTCTTTAGATGCTTTCCCAGATTCACATGTGACAGGAATAATGTTGCCATGAATACACTCAATCACTTATTGTTAGTTCATGAATGTGCAAAATACAATTTCTTACATTTCCAAAGAAGGTTGGTGCATGGGGTCAAATTTATTATCAATATTTTACCAATAAATCAAGCAAAGCCAGTTCTACACAAAACTATGAACTGTTTTTAGCTTATAAAGCTATAGTGTTTACAACATTTGCAGTTACAGAGGAATGTTAGTGTGTATCTCCGTGTTGGGTATCTCAAGTCATGCGTCTGGCAACATGGAGAATGATGATCCAAGATTAACTCTCTTTAAGTCCCGTTTCATCAACTCCAAAAGAAAACGAGGCTTTTCTCTTACTTAGTATACCTCTGGCCACCATCTTTGACCTGCTGCTGGTTTTGTGTTGCCCAGGTAGCCCATAGATGATGGACTTACCAGAGCCATTTCAGCAAGAATCAAAGCACTGAAACTAAATCTCAGCCACAACAGTGAGCTGAAAGATGTTAAACAAGGCAATGTAGAATGGGAATGGATGAAATAACACAAAGTTATGCTGAAAATGTCAAAAAAAAAAGGTTTTACACGGTTATTAATAACAGTTACACTGTAATCTGTTGCAGCACTGCGGACAAAAAAAAAAGCAGGAAGCCAATCGTGGTTATTTTCTGACTGTCTGTACTCAGAATGTCAGACGCAGTCTTTGGCTCTCTTATTGCTACGTTGATCCAACAAAATCACGGCTCTCGTGTCCCTGTGCTCCTCTTCCCCTCACCTGGCTGCATTTACAGGCCTCAGGACAACTTGGCTGGCTCGCTGGCTGGCAGCTAATAGAAAATATGGTATGGGAAAATGACTGAAGCTCAACTAATCACACAGCCAATATCCATCACTGGGCTGGAGGGAGTTGTGAGACATAAAGAGGAGGAGGAGGAGTGAGGGAGTGCAGACAAAAGATGAAAGGAGAAGGATGTAACAAGGGAGGTAATGAAGAGAGAGGAGAGGAGAGGAGAGGAGAGGAGAGGAGAGGAGAGGAGAGGAGAGGAAAATCCTTGTGGTAAACCCAGGGGATTCTGGACTTGGTGCAGCATCACGGCACCACTGATAGCTTTGTGATTGGGTGGTGTTGCTGATGAGAGTGATTCTCTGCCACAGTGGGTTACTCTCCACCGTGATGCTGATGGCATTGTGATTGCGTGGTGTTGCAGCAGACTGTGTGGCCGTGCCACAGGCTGTGACCATTCATCCCTGAATCTCTGGAGAACAAGAAGGTGCTTCCTAATCCTCACAGTGTTTCTGTCCACCACATTTCTGTCAGATCCCAATTACATGACTGAGTTTTCCCCCCACATGCACACACCGGGTATAACCTCCACTACAAGAGCCTGCCCCCTAGACAAAGGAGCTCTTGGGGAAATTAATAGTCCCAGGAGTCACATTTCTGTCAGATTTTGAGCATCTACAAATGTAAAATCATAAAGATAAAACAGTTACTGACAGAGCAGTCTCTGTGGCCAACGGCTAAGTAAAAAGGTCGTTCATCTGAAAGAGCGTTTGGGGACTCTGGCCTCTGAGAGAGCAAGAGTCTAGAAAAACGTGTAAGAGAGTCGCGAATGTGTTCTGGTGGGCAGTAGCCCGTCAGGCCCTGCAGGTCTCCCACCTCAAACCTTCAATTAGCAAGCACTGGAACACCTGGATCAGCAGGTGAGCCACACTCTGCCTGGCTAATGGCCCCAATCAACCCATTACACACACACAGCTTCCCCTTACCTGACTACATATTCGCTTATGCACAGCAGCACTTTAGACTTTAATATACACCTGTGTCCTGAGAATGCTATCTAGGGCACTATTCAGAACAAACACTTAGGAAGAAACCCTTACTTCTGCCTTTCTATAAGTAGCATAATCACTAACTCCAAGAAGCAGCAGACAGGTGAAAGCCACGGTTAGAGTGTGGTCAATATGATAAAGATAACTGGCTGCGGCAAGGAGGTGAGATCACTCAGGTCTCTCTCAAGTGGACCGAGGGTTCCACTGTACTCACAGAGTTGAGACTACTTGATTTAAAGGAAACAGCCTGATAGCTTTTGGTGCAGGTTTGACCTGCTTCCCTCCCTACTGCATTTAAGTAAACATTGACGTGAGCTGGTACATAGCTGAGATTCTTTTAAACAACTAAAGCCTGAGTCATTCACAAGGCATCATTAAAGATGTTGTGCAATGGCATGAAAGTGCAAGTTCAGACCAGCTATGCTTATTCTCACCTAAACTGGTAGATTAAACCAAATCTGGACCCTTTAACAGTGAACATTTATTTGGTCACTAGTGATGAAAATAAAACAGCCTTATCGTTTTGTACCAAGAGAAGCGTCATTACGCGCACAGACTCCCCCTCCTCACCTTGTGTTTGTAGAGTTCCAAAACACGGTGTGCCTTTTGGCCACAACAGCTGATATTATATTGAAGAAGACAATCGTAGCTTTCCAAGCAGGCGGAGTTCCGAGTGTCCACAGCAAGGTGCCCATCCTGGCCGCTGCGGAAAGGTTCTGCACCGGCTGGGAGTGGTGCGCAAAATCAGGTGACGAGACCCGACGCAAAGGAGCTCCGCGAACAACTTTCTTCAGGAGCTTCAGCAACTCATGAACAAACTCACACTTTAGCGTCAACTGCTGCTGCAGCTTCCCATGATGCAACTACGTGAAGTGATGTCCCTCACAAAAAAAAGTTAACAATTACAGGCTGCAAAGAAGGTGTGCACCACCACAGAGAAACGTTGCTGAGCGCGTCTCCACACTGCGCATCGTGGTTTAAGAGTGAGCTCTAGTCACTGTAATGACTTAAAAAAAAAGACTGACTTTAAAGCTTGGGTATTCGAGTACAGTAATAGGGCAGAATATAAATTTAAACTGTCAGATGGTTTGGCAGCAACAGGCTACGGAACGCTGGAAGGGCGGATGCGCTGGGCCGAGGGCGGTGCCGGGGAAACTTTAGGCCAATCACTCAACAAGGGTGTGGCCATGTTATTGTACTGCAGCGCAAAGTTAAATCCTTGGGAGGTGCGCCCACTGGTGTGGGGAGACAGATTGTCACTGTTCCAGTTTTTCAGGAAAACCTGGGTTCTTCGTAGTGGACCGAATAGTTTCACTTATTCAGTCTCATTACTCAGCAGCAAACACCGCTTTTGTTGTTGGGTGTCTGCTCTAAGGTAAGCAGCTGACTGATACAAAAAGAAAGCGTCCTTTGTCCTCTCCTGAAATTTCTTTTCAGTCCTTATTGTACAGCCCCAAGTAGGCCAACACTGTATGGTGAAGTGGTGCATTCAAGTACCCAACACATGATAACAGCAGGGAGCCACAGCATCTCCGTAACTGGTGTCTGCAAGAGCTACATTTAGTTCAACTACTCTTGGCTGGATGGTGTTTGTGTGTGTGTGTATGCTGTGATAAGTATTAATTCTCTGGTTGTTGTCAAACACCCCAGGGGAGGGTGTAGCGACAGTAATCACAACGCCTCCATGGGCGAAAGCCACTGGTGGTCCTCTCTAATTATCTGATTTTCCAAATGTGTGTGTGTGTGTGTGTGTGTGTGTGTGTGCAGCCTGTGTGGGTCACACTAACTCAGCTGTTGGTTCAGTGCTATCACTCATCCAAAGTTACATTGATAGCTGTGTGCACATTTGGCTATAGTTCCTTTTTTCTTGTCTTGCTTTCTGTGTCTTCTACCATGTGTGTGTCTGTCTCTGTGTGTGTGTGTGTGTGTGTGGCACTAGGACTCATTAGCTCACTTCCTGGAGGTCCTGATCATTAATTTCCCATGATGCCTCAGTGCTCCTGTGTGGCTAATTTGTCCCTGGTGAGCCAGCGCTCCCTCAGCAAACGTGGAGAGGACCACAGAGGAGTAACTCACTCTGTGGGGGTCTCTCTCTTTCTCTCTCTCTGTTTGATTGATCTATAGGACCAGACAGTTCCTCACAAATTTTGCAATAGTGCCAGAGGTTAATAATACTTTGTGAAAATTCATTTTATTCTTCCACTCTTACTCTGAAAAAATCTTTCTAATTTTCAATTTGGGAATGTCTTCTGAACATAAGAGTTTAAGGAGCCCTGCAGCTTACTCTTCTTTTGCACACTATAAATTGGCCCACTCCCTCCTTTTACTTGGATTAGATTGGAGAGAAAAATGGTCTCATTTACCTCATGGGACCACCAATTAAAATCGAGAGTTATGATACACTAATTTAAGAGACATGTTGATTGCATAGCTGATTAATTCTGCTACTACTAATCCTTCTTGTAACTCAACAGGCAGGAAAAGAACTTCTGGCAACAACTTTGTGTCCTCGTCTTCCTTAAATCTTGCTTTTCTTCCTCCCTTCTTTCCCATTTAATATTTGTCTCATGTTCTGTCTGTCTGCTATTCATCATTATCAGCACTCACACCAAAATCCTTTACTTCTTTTTACCCCAGTCTCTATCCATCACCTGTCTCAATCTTCACTTTCATTGATCTTCTCATTACTGGCCAAATATATTTTTTCCTGTCTCTTGGCACAGTTTACTTCAGCAAACATTCTCTGTTATACACTAGTTCTTCATATATCGGGTAACCCTGTAGCTGAAATAACACTCTTATTTACTTAAGATTCCTAAACCCAATTTACACTCAAATCAGTGCCGATCAGATTGGAGTATAATTATCTCTCCCTGCTAAAAACTGGAAGAACATCCCAGCAACACAACATTAAAAGAACTCTGGAAATAACCAAAACTGACTGAACATTGAGCAGGAAATCATAATATTGCAGTATGTTTATACAAAGTTGTATACAGTACAGCAGGAAGGTTTCAAGTTTGTTATAAACCAGTTCAGTAAGGCCTTTTGCGTGAAAGATTTCTGCCAGTGTTTGGGGTAAGTGTCATTTTTAATCGTTTATGTGCATGTTTGCAGCGCTGTTTGTGTTAGGAGAATCTATTTAGATGTGATTAGCATTTTTCCTCACATGCATTCATAGATAAACTAGGTGAAAAACAAAGGGAAAGATCGGTAAAGTCTTATTGAGGCCAAATAAAGTTTCCAGAATGAATTCACTGTTTATTTTTAAACAAACTACTCTTTCAACAGATATTAATTTGTTTGGTGTTTTGATGAAAAAAACCCCCCGCATGTTTGACTAGGATTTCATGACTTTTAATAACTCTTATTAACCCTTGAGTGACCACGCGGGCTTAATATGGAAAAATCTGTGATTGTTCGCCCCCCGTGTCTGTAATTTTATATAGCACTGTGCAAAAGTGTGCAAAAAAAAAAACCTTCGAAAACCTCAGCACAACCTGAAACTTAGGGAAGTTTTCTCGTAATTTCTTTAAGTAGTCTTCAGGAAAAGTTTTCCAGGCTCATTTAAGGATATTCAAAGCTCTTCTTTGGATGTTGGCTGATTTAATTTCTATTCTCTGGCAAAATGATCCCAAACTGCTTCAATAATTTTGAGGTCTGGGCTCTAAGGAGGCCAATCAATGACTGATAGTGCTCCACTGTGTGTGTGTGTGTGTGGGGGGGGGGGGGGGGGGGTTCAGGGTTTTTTTTTTAAAGATGCTTGTACTGTACTAAAAGTTTCCTTTTAGTACCAATAGTACCAACCAATTACTATTTCCCTATAGCAATTCATGGTGGGTCAAAAGCTGATGGTACTTTTCTGTGTTCAGAAGTCCATCATCTTCTGAACATGGAGGCCCAAACCATCACCTCTGGTGACCTTCTCTGTACATACGGATGATGATTTAACCTATACCGTCAAATATGGATTAATCACTCCATCAGACCTGTTGCCACTGATTTTCAGTCCTGTTCTTGTGTCGTTTGGCCTTGTCTTCCTGTTTACCTTCCTTATAAAAAGCTTCTTAACAAACCCCGTCTTACACTGAGACCATTACTGAGACTTCAGTTTTCCCCCCCTATTTTTGTAAGCACATGACTTTCAGATATGGTTTATCTGTTCATAGTTTTTCTTTTCCTTTTAGGCATGCCACCTTTTTGCCACTATTTATGCCTGTCAGATTGTGTTATCTTTGACAATTTTCATAGATTCAACTAAAAGAAATGGGAACAAATTACACCTTTTTACGACAGGCTGCCAATAACAAAGTCCCCTAAGATGCAGTTTAAAATTGGTTCTTTGCTAGGTTGTTTCTTATGTGCCGACACAACCCTGGTTAATCCCTTGAGTTAGGTGACTTTTTTATGCTAGAATCATTCGTACGTCAGTGTTGAGTGATTCAACAAAACAATCCGCCCAAAACTTTGAACGACCTCCAGAAAGCCTGAAGAAGTATCGCTTTAGACCATTTTTAAAAAATTACAAGACTCCTTGGAAGCGGGATATACTGTAAATTCTACTGAACTCTGGCCCGAATTCTCCAATTGGCATATGGCAAAGGAATTTGATGGGAACGTCCCTTTAAGTTCCTTTTCGTTTATTTCTTCCCCCACCAGTTTTCTTGCAACCCTTCCCCTCCTAGCATCACTCCCTCTCCTCCCTCCATTGCTTTTGTACAGTAGTGTCAGTAGCCTCTTAATCCTGTTATCTCTACGTATACAGACTGACACCAAGCTCACCAGAGCTGTAATCAACTACCCTATACACACAGACACACACACACAGTATGACCATGTTCCTCTCATACAGACTGTCTGTCTCTCTATGTCTCACTCACACACACACACACACACACACACACACACACACACACACACTGGCCCCATTCTCCATCTACTTTGTAATGCTGCTATTTTTGGTCTCTTACTATTTTGATCAGCCATATGCCCGCACGTTTCACGCACATCTCGGTCTGTCTATCACTCATCATTCAAGGCTGCTCTTCCCCTATAAGATAGCTTGTCTCTGCCTGTCACTCCTCCCTCTCCTCACTTTTACTCCACATCTTCTTCTTTGTCCCATTTCCACCCCTGCATTTCTCTCTGTGTTGGCTGCACCAAGTTTTATATCTCTGCTTAATTATTCAAGTGGCTAATTTGTTTTTTTGGCTTAATGACCAGGAATAATTGTGACCCGTGAACAAATGAATAGGAACACTCTCCCTCCACACGTGCTTACAAAAGGCATCATTTTCTCAACTTTCCTTCTGATTTGTCTTTGTCGTTTTGTTCTTACCGGAGCTGCTTTTTTCGCCGGCTTTCTTCTGCACGCCTACGACACTTATTTGCAACAGTGCCAATTTTATGGGGTCATCACTTGTGTGTATCTTTCATTGTCACCTTATCCTTTTGTAAAAGCACTATGTGCGCAGCTCTTTTCTTGTGTGTACCTCCAATCTTTTCCTCCCCCTCTGTCGCTGCGTCTCAGTTCCGTAATTACAGCTCTGGACTCAAGCAGCGATGGTAAATGCTTTTCTATTCCCCTCTCTCCATCACTCTCCCTCAATCGCCATCGTTCTCTTTCTCTCACCAAGCAAATTACATCTTGGTTACTATAGAGACGTGTTTATTGAATGCTTTTTACCACACTTTCTTACTTCCCCTTAAGCCCCCATCGCCTCCCCTCTTTTTCTTCAACTCCACCTGTCGTTCTCTGCGTTTACTCTTTTCTTGCCCTCTTGTGTATTGACAGTCATCTGTGTCTATTCCTTGATTTCATTTTTCTCTTTTGTTGCCTGGGGAGCTGCTTCAACTTTTTTGGTGACAAATAGTTGCTATTTGTAAAGAAAAGATGAGAGCTGAGTATGTCAGATAGATTTTCAATGCAGCACTTGTGGCTATTGTTGTTGCCATGTACTACATGTAAGCAGATAAAGAGGCAAGGTCTCTTATTGTACTGATATGGCATGTGCTATCCATTACTATTGACTGTATAAGTGGCCCCCACTGAATACAACGCTCTGAGCAATCCAATTGTGCCTCTTCTTTCTCCTTACAGTGTCCCATCTGTGTTTCTTTGTTTCCTATCGGGTTTTTCCTCTCCTCTCCGTCTCTCTGTCCCTTTTTTTTGTTCAAAGACTCAGAGTCTGGTCTTATGTTCTGAATGCAAAACTGCAGATGTCTGCAAAGAGTAGGCAGCCAGGTCTAAAGAAAAGCCATTTCAAACCTCTGTCATGATCATGAAATGTGGTTAAAAGATCAGGAAAAGGTGTGAACTTTATACCGCCAATGTAAAGGGCTGTTTTCTGAACTTATGAGACGCTTTTTGGAGATGTATAATTTTCACAGTAGCTCCTGTTTGGTTAATGTGTGGTTCTAAACTGACCACAGGTGTGAATATGAGTGTGAATTTTTCGATCTTAATTGGCCCTCCAATAGCCTGGCGACCTGTTTAGGGTTGTCCAGTGCTTCTCCAGCAACCCTGAATTGTGTAAGCAGTTAAGGAAATGGAGGCACTGATGGTTATTTTTCATAGGACAACAGTGATATAAAGCTTCAGTATGGTTCTCTTCAGTACTGTCCAAATAGAGAAAACAATACAAGGCAGCATGACTAATGTTTGAATAAATACTTTATGTAAAAAATCACATTGACAGAGATGATTTACGCTGATGATGTCCACACAGCATACAGTGTACACAGAAACAGTTAGATGTGTCAAATGCATTTACAGTATTGTTCCATTTAAGAGCTCCTGCTAGTCGTGACCACTTAACAGCGAGTCGGTATGCACAATACCAGGAACCACAGACCAAAGCAGTTTAATGGTCCCGAAATGCTGCGTTTTTGCTCCTGTCTTAAATCTGATCTGTGCTATTGCACAATGACTCAATAAGTAAGTCACTTGTGTCAGTTTGCCGGGTTTCATAAGAGACAGATGTGCCGCCTGCCACCAGACGAGGCAGACGGACAAACTTTAAGCTACAGCAGCAGCAGCAATGTGTGTTTGAGGTAACAGTAGAAGATATATGATCTCTCTAAAGGGGCCCTACTTCACCCAGCACTCTTACTTTGCAAGCACGTGATTCTCTTTGCACTCAATTCAAATGACAGCTAATCCTTGGACCCGGAGAACATAATAACAGCATTTGTACAAGTCGCAGTCTGCAACCAGCACTTTAAGATCTCAACATGTTTATATTTTATAATTTTTCTTGTTAATGTCAAAATATTTATTGATAATATAATTGTGAAGGGTTGCTGTAAGAGTTGGGAAAGGGAGGACCCCAACAGACTTTAGAATCACCACAGGCGATGGTGACTAATCTTCTTTTTTTAATGTAAATATGATTCATAGATAATGGAGTTTTTACAGTTTTCTTTGCATATAAAGTAGAAGATAAACATTCTGAGTAAGTGCTCTTCTTGCTTAACGTGAGTCACAAAAAGATGTTTCTACAGTTCAACATTTCTAGAGTTTGTTTGTGCAAGTATTGTTTTTGTAAGAGTAACTTGATTTGATCAAGTGTAAATGCTACATTTGCAAAAATACATTTTATTAGCTTTAAAAAACATGAAAAAAATCTATTCTGTAGTACGAGGTGCAACTTTTTAAATGTTTGATTGGATCCTAAAGCATTCACATAAGATTTCTTTCATTGCTAATAACAACTAAAAATCATCTAATCGAATCATTTAATTGTAATTCAGTAACTGATTACACTTACGAGTAATCTGACCAAACCCTGATGATTAGTAAAGTCAGATGGAAGCACGAGGAGGAAACACACGGGTCGCTCTGCATATTCATCTGTCCTTATGTTCCCTCTGTTCACCAGTTCACTCGCTGCAGTTCTTTTTTTCCTCCCTCTCCTCCCTTTTTTGTGTGCCAGCAGTCATCCTTTCCCCCAACACCCCCACAATTTATCCTCTCCCTTTCTGTCCCCTACTGTACTCTTTCCCTCCCCGCTCCTCCTGCTCATCTCAGATGGATTGAGTGAACTCTCTGTAGTAAAATTAACTTTGAGATGAACGAGGCTATAGCTGTTTGTGCATGCAGTTTGATACTCTGCCAAAAAATGGAGTGAAGGTTATGTCTTGATCTATTTACTGCCAAGGCACTCCACTTTTTGGAGCTCCCACGGTTGATGCTGTGGTATCTCGAAACAAGCGATTCTCCTCAGTGCCAAAAAGATATTTCTCTTTAAATACAGCTGAAGTTGAGAGAGCAGGGTGGTGACTAAAGTGGCTGTCCCGTGACGATCTTTGGATGTCGTTAAAGTGTCCTTTTGGAGGACACAAGTCCCATACCGGATCAGTCTTGTGGTTCTGATGCAGGAAGTCTACCCAGACAGGACGGCCTAGTACACCGAATATTACGATTTTGTTAAACTGTAAATTGTTTAGTCTTTCTTTAATCATCAGTACAGAAGAGCTAAAATGCTGACTAAGTGCATATCTGCATCTAAGTAGATGCACGTTTGTAGATAAAACACAAGCTGTACAAACAAAATTGCTGTTTTCTTCCTTTCTTTTTCCCAGTTTTACGCTAATTTCTTGCTGTGTCACTGCCATTTGCAGTGTTCACAGCATTCTGTATTAAACACCAAATGTTTTTTCCAGTTTGTGTCTGTGTATGCAATCTCTGCCTGTCAGAGTGTGGTTTTTTGTGGGCAGGGATCTGATGGGGATTTGGCAGACATGCTCATGTGGTATAGGAACTAAAAGCAAGTTAATTGTTCCCTTAGGAAGCATTTCAAACAGGCCGGACCACTTAGAATTAGGGGCTGAAGATAAAAATGCAGATTTCTTTCCTTTCTCCCCCTGTCAATGGCTCCCCCCCCCATCAATGATTTTTTTTCCCTGTGAGTTATTACTGCAGAATCAGACCCCAGCATTGTGTGTGTGAAGGACCGAGAGAAAGGGCGAGGGAGACTTTTGCATGTGCCAATATAATGTCTGCTTTCTGCTGGTCTTACATCGCGACATAATGTCTGGCAGGTTTACAATGAACATCTGCAAACATTTAATCAAATGGGTGCATGTTTTGCAATTAACTTTACTATAGAGTGCACAGCCTGAAGCTAAGACTACCATGTGAGGCTGATCAGGTAGACGCGAACACCGGAAACAAAATGAAAAAGACTATTAACGCTCTGCTAACAGGTTTTTGTAACTCCCAGTACATTGGCTGATGGCTTATGATTTGAATTATTAATTGCTAGTTATTGTCTTATTACTCAAGGATGCAGATTCTCAGACTGCTCTTCCCCTCATCAGAAGACGGGTGAAAGTGATATCTTCTAATGATTGCCCTCTCGTTCTCATCGCACCCCCCCCCACCCCTCTCCCCTTGCTGCCTTTCAGTAAATGAGGGGAAAGTGATATGGTTCTCTAATGACCAGTGTGAATAATCACCATCTAAATAAAGTCTCTGTTTGGCACTAGAAATCTCCCACTTGGTCTCTGACTGGCTGTTTTCGGACACTCCTCAGCTCTCCATCGGGCCTTTCCATCCGTGTCTTTATGTGTTTCACACCTTTAACTCAGGTTTTTCCTGTTTTCACGCAGCGTGTCATGGTCAGAATTTTGTCCCGTCGTCATAAAAATATTCTTGTTAAAGTCTTTTTTTTCATTTTTTGGGGGGGGAGGGTGTCACATGCTTCCCCCTGCCTCCAACCAGATGGTTCATTTTTTATGTGGTTGTCAGTTTTCACATCCTCAGTCCATTACAGCTGTTGGGTGTGTGTGCATATGTGTATTTTCCTCTGCACAGATCAGAGAGGAGCTCAAATTGACATCCATTTCAGCTGCACGTTTAGCTTTTATATCCTCAGCCGGCATGAACAGTGAGAGGAACCGGAAGACATGAAAGAGCAGGAGAGCGCTGGGGAGATAAAAGGAAAGCTCTAGAAAAACCTTGCTGTCTGTCCGCACATTTATTTTGTGCTTACTAAAGTTCTTCTTCGCGCACATTCTCCCTCTCTTCGTTGGGGTGAGGAGGAGCTGAGTTATTAAAACGCCAACCTTTCCAACAAGAGGCAATAAATCAAACTAAATATCCAGGGGAGAGAGGGAGAGAGGAGAGAGAGAGAGACAGAAAAGCAGAGAGAAAACATGGAAATGAAAAATAGGGAATGTAAAAAGTCTAGGAGGGGGATTTGATGAGCAGAAGGCTTGGGAAAGTGGGAGAAGAGACGCAATGAGAGAGGGGTATTATAAATTGATGTAAGGGATGAGAGAAGAATAATGTAGCGGGGAAAATAATGAGAGTCTCATCCTGCTGGTCTGAAGCTCGCCTCTGCCTCATCCACTTTGATTACAGTCAGACAAGCCAGCCAATCAGGGTTAATTTCCCATCACTGCAAATCAGTCGGTCAGTGACTGGTTTTCAAGGCAACCATAAATATTTCCCCTGGTTAGTGACAAATGTGCTGGTAAGCTGATGAATGAAGAGGTGGATGCTTAAAAGTGAGTTGGAGGTTGTCAGGCCTTGCTGCATGATGATGATTGTGAACTGATGCTTATTGAGGAGTTGGAGAAACCAGGAACATGAAAGCCAAAAGGCAATGAAAGTACACAGCCACAATCTGGCTGTTCTGATGGACCACAGCTCAGAGATTGCAATTAATGTTTGTCTTTTGAATAAACTTTTTTTGTTCTTAAAAAACACAGATTGCCTCAATGCAACCTGCAGTTTCACTTAGAGTTTCCTTTTGTTTAGGACTGTAGGATAAGAACGTCCATAAACAATTTCAATTTACTGGATGATCACATGAATTACCTTACGATATAACATGTATAAACTTGAGAATGAGAGTTAGACACAGAATGACAAAGAGAAAAAGGTTTTAAAGTGTTTGATGGTGTTTTAAGAGCAAAAATTAAGTTCTCGCCAAAGGGAAAAAAGTGACGTTGCCACAGAACCAGTAAATCATGTCAGAGCATCTTACAAGCCTGGAGGAGAATTCAGTGGTTTCCCTTTCACTTTCTGACTCCTGAGTTGTTGTTTTCTCTTGTATTGTTTTATATTCAAATGTTAAAATACAGATGCAGAGAGGTCTCGAAACAACGATTTGGACTTAGTAACTGACTGAACCTCTTTTGGGTCAGATTCTGGCCTCTCCAAACAACTTTCAATCTGCAGTTTTCAACTTACTTAATATTTAGGGTCGTTGACAAGCTCCATCACCCAGCGTTTACTAAGCTTCATTTGGTAAACAGCTGTTATGTGACGATATTTTCCCCTTGCTGATGGACAGCTGTTCAGGTCCAGAGACAGATGTACTTAAACATATTTGTTTGGTTTTTTTTTTTTTATTGAAAAGCAGTATCTCCCTTTGTGATGTCCTACCACGAACCTATGCAAGTAAATGGGTGGGTGGATGTTGTCTATCTCCACTGAATGCTTTAAGCATTTAGCTGTTACTTTGGGGGGCTTTTTCACTTCAGTGAGCAGTTCGAGTTTTGCTGTATATGGGGATCTTCGTTCAAAGGCAGACAGCAGCAGCAACACTGGGCCACTTAGCGTTTATCACTGATATAAAGTCTGTTTAAGTGGGGATGGATCCTCGTCAAATCTCTTTACCTTGTTACTTTGTAACACCTTCCAGTAAATGTGTCAAAGACTCCAGGTTTGCCAACTCCTGACACAATTATCGTTTTTCCCAGCCAAAACTGAATGTTTGAACAACATCACATATTAACACCAACAAAAAAAAAAATCTATAATTGGCATGATAATAATCAAATCTATTTTCTTTTCTTGGATCCTTTCATTCTCATTTTCCTTTTTTACATGTTCCTCATCTAATATACTAAATAAGGCACATGGTACAGTATGGATCAAAAACAAGTCACTCAATAGAGTATTAAATAATTTAACCTACTATGTACCCACTATCCCGTCTCTCCATCTCCAGCTTGGCTTCTTGTCTTTTTTTCCCTGGGCCACTGGCATCTTGTATACTTCCTCTTTCACTCTTTCTGCTATACTTCTGTCACAAATCACCACTGACACTCATCTCCACCCACTCCAGCCTGCCTACACTCCTGTCTTCACCCCTCTTGTGCACTGTCTGCTGCTTTGGATGGTTGACTCCAGGTATTTAAACTCATCCACCTTCACTACCTCAACTCCTCACAGCGTCGCTGTTAAACTCATCAATATAAACGGGAAAACGGAGGGGAATACTATGAAGCAAGTGCTACACAATTCAGTTCAGTTCAGTTCAATTCAACTTTATTTATATACCACCAAATCACAACAATTGCTGAAAGCCAGGTTTTCATTGCGCAACTGTCTTGACAAAATGTAAAGCCCAGGTAAGAGATTCCCATTATCACGACACTGATTAGCAACTCTTAACCCCTGTTTTCAGCTTCAGGGTCTGAGTATGCTCACATGAAATGGGGTGTTTGACTTGTCATCTGACTCTCCTTCTGCAGAAAAATGGTTCAGCCGAACAACACCCACTCCAATCCAAGCCGTTATCAGAGGAAAGGTGACACAGATCTATAAAATACAACACTTGTGCTGTAAATAAAACTAATAATTAATTTTGTGATTTAAACACAAGCACACAGAATGGTAAACTCAATATTTTAAATGAGATATATGTTTATTATGTATTTATTTTACAACTTGGAGCACTCTTGATGTTGTTGATTTCTAATGTGACAGCCTGACATGGTCCCATAGCCTAATACAGGGAGTGCAGAATTATTAGGCAAATGAGTATTTTGTCCACATCATTCTCTTCATGCATGTTGTCTTACTCCAAGCTGTATAGGCTCGAAAGCCTACTACCAATTAAGCATATTAGGTGATGTGCATCTCTGTAATGAGAAGGGGTGTGGTCTAATGACATCAACACCCTATATCAGGTGTGCATAATTATTAGGCAACGTCCTTTCCTTTGGCAAAATGGGTCAAAAGAAGGACTTGACAGGCTCAGAAAAGTCAAAAATAGTGAGATATCTTGCAGAGGGATGCAGCAGTCTCAAAATTGCAAAGCTTCTGAAGCGTGATCATCGAACAATCAAGCGTTTCATTCAAAATAGTCAACAGGGTCGCAAGAAGCGTGTGGAAAAACCAAGGCGCCAAATAACTGCCCATGAACTGAGAAAAGTCAAGCATGCAGCTGCCAAGATGCCACTTGCCACCAGTTTGGCCATATTTCAGAGCTGCACCATCACTGGAGTGCCCAAAAGCACAAGGTGTGCAATACTCAGAGACATGGCCAAGGTAAGAAAGGCTGAAAGACGACCACCACTGAACAAGACACACAAGCTGAAACGTCAAGACTGGGCCAAGAAATATCTCAAGACTGATTTTTCTAAGGTTTTATGGACTGATGAAATGAGAGTGAGTCTTGATGGGCCAGATGGATGGGCCCGTGGCTGGATTGGTAAAGGGCAGAGAGCTCCAGTCCGACTCAGATGCCAGCAAGGTGGAGGTGGAGTACTGGTTTGGGCTGGTATCATCAAAGATGAGCTTGTGGGGCCTTTTTGGGTTGAGAATGGAGTCAAGCTCAACTCCCAGTCCTACTGCCAGTTTCTGGAAGACACCTTCTTCAAGCAGTGGTACAGGAAGAAGTCTGCATCCTTCAAGAAAAACATGATTTTCATGCAGGACAATGCTCCATCACACGCGTCCAAGTACTCCACAGCGTGGCTGGCAAGAAAGGGTATAAAAGAAGAAAAACTAATGACATGGCCTCCTTGTTCACCTGATCTGAACCCCATTGAGAACCTGTGGTCCATCATCAAATGTGAGATTTAGAAGGAGGGACAACAGTACACCTCTCTGAACAGTGTCTGGGAGGCTGTGGTTGCTGCTGCACGCAATGTTGATGGTGAACAGATCAAAACACTGACAGAATCCATGGATGGCAGGCTTTTGAGTGTCCTTGCAAAGAAAGGTGGCTATATTGGTCGCTGATTTGTTTTTGTTTTGTTTTTGAATGTCAGAAATGTATATTTGTGAATGTGGAGATGTTATATTGGTTTCACTGGTAAAAATAAATAATTGAAATGGGTATATATTTGTTTGTTGTTAAGTTGCCTAATAATTATGCACAGTAATAGTCACCTGCACACACAGATATGCCCCTAAAATAGCTAAAACTAAAAACAAACTAAAAACTACTTCCAAAAACATTCAGCTTTGATATTAATGAGTTTTTTTGGGTTCATTGAGAACATGGTTGTTGTTCAATAATAAAATTATTCCTCAAAAATACAACTTGCCTAATAATTCTGCACTCCCTGTAGAGAAGATCAGATAAAATCACAGCCTATGAATGCTGCTGTTTTCTAAAAGCTTGATTTTCAGCTGTGTAAAATAGACACAGCAGTGGATTAGGAGGACAAGAACGTACACATTTTCTGCATTTTGAAAAGAATGCATGAAAATTCCAGTGAGAATGCTTTACTTTAAACTTTACAGCAGCTTCATTCGGTGAGTATAAGCTCTACAGGTTGCACATACTCCCCCAGAAGAGAGTCTATATCCCACTTAAAGGCACGCTTTAAATAAAAGAATCAGTGAAAAATGAGGCGCTTCCAGCAGATGTTAAGCAGACACTCTAAACGTAATCTGCTTTGGACCATTTGTTCAGCATAAGTTACCATAGTGCTCCAGCCAGTGACACTGAAATCTCTGATTTAAGGCTCAACATACCTGGCTAACTCATTAATCTCGTCTCACAGTGCACTCTTTTTGCACAATCTGGCAAGAGAGAACCAAGAAGACTAATGACTAACAGGAAATGTGGCAGACTAAACACAGGTGAGACTAATGAGGGCGAAGCGTACAATCACAAAGGAGGGAAAAGAAACAGACAAGACTCAAAAACTGACACTATAAACAGAATATGAATGACAAAATAAAATAAGAAATAGCTAAACAGAAACCCAACATCATGCCAAATGTCAGAATGTGCTGCTTTTATGTTTAACAGTGCAGTGAAAATTGAATTGATCTGAATTTTTCAAATACTGGTCAGATTTAAAACCCAAAATCTCGACTGCATTTTATTCCCTTTTTAAAAACTATTTTATATATGAACACTGGAGAAAAAAAACAAGAATCCGCAGATGAATCCATAACTCAGATAATTGCCATCTGCAGCAAAGCTATGTTTAAAAAACCCCAAAACAGACTGTTCTTTTCATTACTATTATTACATTCTGAATCATTATTCTTGCTTTGAAAACATGCTTTGGCAATATCGCGCTTAATTGAAATGAAATTTACGAGCTGCAGTACAGAGAAGACAGAGGACAGAGGAGACAGTGTTAGCCTGACATTGAGAGAGCTTTGAGGTTAAATGGTTAAATGGTCCAGGCCCTTAAGTGCCCCCACCCCACCTCCTTCATCTCATCCTCCCTTCGTCTTCCCCATTCCTTTTTAGATGCCTAATATAAGGAGAAAGACATCAATCATAACTCAGCCACAAACACACACTGAGAAGCACACACACACGCACACACACGCACACGCTTATCCCAATCTACATGTATATTATGTAGTATTCACAGATGGACACTGCACTGTGCTTGTGTGTGCATTTTAGAGATTCCAGAGACTTCCAGGGTAATAGAGAGATTCAGAAAGCGTGAAAGAGAGATGGAGCAATAAAGAGTAACTCTCTTGCTCCCACTCCTACATCTTTACCCCCAGCGGACCTCAAAATATTGGCTGTATTCCACTGCAGGTTTTTTTTTAAAGAAAGCAATTATTATCTGCCAAGTTTGAGGATAATTATGCAAGTTTTAAGGGCATTATTTAGTTGTGTTAGTCTAGCTATAATGTACGAAAATAGATTTTAGGAATCACCCTGCTGAGATCAAAGTTAAAGTATTGTGATAAAAACGAGAGCAGCTGATCATAACAGTGCATTACAAATGGAACAAGACTGTTTTTCTGCCTACGGTTCGTTGATATGTAATTTACCTCATCATCCGCCTAAAAGAAAACAGTTCAGTAGGAACAGGATCTACTTAGTTTAATAGTAATCCAGCGTGCCTGTTTTAAAAACATCCACTTTGAGAAACTGACTTCAGTCCTTATTAAATGTTAATGCTTTTTTTTTTTTTTAACTTAATGTCTGCTGTCAACAGTCAGAGCAATTAAAATCAGGAAAAACTGCAGGTTCTCGGGCTGGAGTTGACCCTTGGAAACAGACGGTGACGTCATGTAACTGCTGCGAGCGTGGAAAACAACAGTTAGTGCACGAAAACAAGATAATGAGTAATAGAAAAGCATAGAGAGATCATTTAGAGAGAATATTAGCCTCAGACCGCGGATCGACTATTGTTTGCCGTTTTGTGCTTTTAAAAGGTTTTTATTTTCATTATTTAAAAATATTAAATCGCACATTTTGATGTAGTATTCATGCCAGCGGAATTTAAATGTACTAGATGGCCTTTTCCTGTGAATATGTGCGTGGTTCCTTTCTCTTCAGGATATAAATTGTTCTTCGTGCTGAAGGATGTGGAAAAGATGTGGGAAATCACCTTATATTAATAAATGGCTTTTCATTAATGAATGGACTTAGTTCAGCTCTGCGTTTGGAGTGCTTACACCCACGCACAAACACACACTTCTACACGCACACAAAAGTCATACGCAGAAGGTAGCTTGCACTATGTGCTGCTACTAATTGAATCACGTATTACATTTCCTGGAGGATTAGCTTACTCTGAGAAACTGGTGACTGCATGGGCTGCGGGACACTTGGTGTTTATGCATCTGTTTGTATTCTGTATATTCACTGGGACGGAGAACCTTTATATCAATTATTCATCTTGTCTGCTGCTCAATCAGATACTCAAGAACCCATCTCTCCCTCTTTCTCACCTGCAGGGATTACAGGAGGTGCAGTGATGGGACACACTAAGATGGTTTCACAGTAAATTAGCATGCTGCTGTTGTGCTGGCCAGGAGGAATTATGAATGTGCCGCAATGGTTCCTGATGGAAGAAAGAGGCCGGGTGACGCACAAAGTGCTGGTTTTACTGGGTGATTTGCTGTTGCAAAAGCTGACTGTTAAGGGATTCCAACCTTCCAGACCTATAGGGGTCACATAAATTATCTATCTATCTATCTATCTATCTATACACACACACACACACATACACATACACACACACACACACACACACATATATATATATATATATATATATATATATATATATATATATATATATATATGAGCTTGGTTTTAGGTTTAAATCTGGATGTTAAGAGAGGCCAGTAGATGGAAATCTCTCACTCAAGCTGATCTACTCTACGATGATCTATATATAATACAGTTCCTACTTTGAATCTACTGTTTGGCTGGCACATTTCTGTGTGGGTATTATTTATGTTTCTTCTGCGACTGCGTAGGTTTCCTCCCGCAGTTAGGTCAATTGGTGTTTCTGAGGGATGTGCGAGAGTGTCTGTCTCTCTGTGGTAACCCTGTGGTGGACTGGCACTCACACTGTCCAGGAGGTGCTCCTGTGCCCTATGACAGCTGTGATAGACTCCAGCTGTCCAACTACCTGTCACTAAGTCAGGAAAGTGGTGATGGATGGATGCAGAGAGTTAGATGAAAAACTGATACCACTTTCTGCTCGGTGAAATACAGGTATACCAAATTCCACTTACCAGAGGAAATGGGGTCGGCATTACACTAGCCCTGTTTTTACCCTGTGGTAGTTCAAGCTAGCAGCTGTTGTCTCCAGCTTAATGCTAACAGTACAGATGTGATTCACGCATCTTACTTCCAGAAAGCAAAGTGGGACTGTTTCCCCAAATGATAGGCTATTTATTTGAGATGCAGAACGTCATTTCCTCCCCTCTTGGTCTCTGTAACGAGACCTGAAACTGCCTCATGTCACCAAATGTTTGTCTACCTTTTGTTTTGTTCATATTATAAATTACATTTTGCTGCACCGAGCCTATACTAATAGATGAATTTAAACACTTAAAAAAAATAAAATAAAGGTGTAGCTGGTACATTGCCATGCTAGTATTCTGGGGTCACCTAGGCTTGATGGGCAGGTGGTCAGTAGCTTGTTAGCAGGCTCCAGCTGTGAGCGCACTGTGACCTTTGACCTGAGTTTGGAGCTTCAAACAGTTGGGAGCTCTCTGTTCTGTTTTCTCTCTCTGTCTCTGAACCTGCTTGTGTAAAGTTTGGGTTTGGGTCAGAGGTCAGGGAGTGAGAAGTAAATAATAATATGGTAAATATTCACACAGAGAGCAATATTACAATATTTATGTTTGATGGTGCTATCCTGGCTGGTGTGTGCTCACCACTGCTTTAGTTAAACAGATTATGGAAACTGCTGCTTCACTTCAACAAAATACTGCTGTATCATTACAGTGGATGATACAGCAGTATTTTGTTATTTATTTCATGTATAAGCTACAGATCTCTTGTTGAGTCACTGATATGTGTGTGTGTGTGTGTGTGTGTGTGTGTGTGGGTGTGTGTGTGTGTGTGTGTAAGGCACACACACACACACACATCAGTGACTCAACAAGAGATCTTAAAGGCAGCAATTGAATGGATTTGAGCACATAGACATGTTAAAAACTACCCGCTGGAGTTCAAACTGAGCATGAGAATGAGAAAGGTGATTTAAGGGAATTTGAATGTGGCATCAGACAGACTGGCCTCAGTATTTCATGAGCTGCTGATGTACTGGGATTTTCTTGCAAACCATCACTGAGGTTTAAAGAGAATGGCCCAAAGAAGTGGAAACTCCTTGCTGATGCAAGAGGTCAGATGAGAATGGTCACAGAAATGCAATAACCACTTGTTACAACCAAGATATGCAGAAGAGCATCTCTGAACCCACATCTCGTCAAAACTTGAAGCACGTGGGTTACAGCACTGCCCCTCCTGTTACCTAAGAACAGGAACATTTTGAAAACCAAAATTGTACAACAGAAGATTGGGGAAACTGTTGCCTGGTCTGATGAGTCTTTCTGCTATGACATTTGTTGTTACCGTCAGAATTTGGCGTAAACAACATGAAACCAACATCCTTCCTTGTATCAGTGGTTCATGCTGCTGTGCTGCTGTAATAATGTGGGAGATTTTGTTGCCATACTTGGGGGCCTTTAATACAAAGTGAGCATTGTTCAAATGCCATAATCTCCCCGAATATTGTTGCTGACCATGTCCATCTTTATGATCACAGTGTTGCAATAATTGGATGGCTGCTTCCAGGAGGCTCTGGTTCCTTGAACACGGCAATGGGTTCACTGTACTCAAATGTATTCCACAGTCACTAGATCTCATCCAGCAGAGCACCTTTGGTATGTGGTCAAATGAAAAGCTCTCATCATAGATGCGAAGTCAACAAATCTGCAGCAGCTGTGGTGATACTGTTGTGTCAGTGTGGACCAAAATCTCAGAGGATTGTTTCCAGCACCTTTTGGAAAGCATTAAGGCATTTCTGATGACATAAAGGGCTTCCAGGCCAATATTAGCGAGGTGTGCCTAATAAATTGACGAATGTATGTTTTTTTCAATGAAAACATAAAAACATAAACATTACTTTTTTAATCTTAAAACAAGGCAAGGTCAAGTTTTCAGTCATTTGTCAGTGCTTACTTATACATTTATAATAGAAACTTGATTGTTAACTCCCAAACCAATCATTCCAAAGCTTCCAGAAGTTATCAGATTAACAACATTGTGGATCTTTTATTGAAAACCGTTAGTTTCCATTAGTGTATTAAAACAAAATAGTTAGAAAAAAGAAACAGAATGACGATGATTTTTATTTATGTGGTGAAAAAATGGTCACCTAATGGTTGAGTTAAATAAAGGTAATGGGCTATGGTATTCCCATTATAGGAATCATGGAATTACAAAAGGTTTTCAGATGTGCTGAAACGTTTATAGTGTCTGATGTTGGAGACACTTACACATGGCAACAAAAAGAGATGATATATGAGACGCCAAATGTATTATGAAAACCTTGAAATGAGGTAACTAAATGCTCTCTGTGATAGATTATTGACGGCTGGCATGTCATCTCTTTTCTTCCGCCATGCTGGAGTCAGTGAGTAAATGCTGGAAGTCACAGCTCTGAGTAACTGTGTAGATAACTGGTCAAATATGTGAAGACACTGAATACTTGGCTTATTTAAGTACTGCTGCAAATGCTTCCACTGTGTCTGCACTCTGGATATAATATAATTTTGCGACATGCAAAAGAGTGCCAGAAGCCAGAACTGGCATGGACCACCCTCAGCTCAATTCACACTTATCCCTCATTATTCCATCCATCCCTGTGGTCTCATGAGGGGACAGTGGTGCAGACGACAACACTGAGGAGCTGATTTGCTCCTCAGTTAGAAGAGAATGAAGGATGAGTCAGAGGAGGACACTGAAACGATGAAGAGGACAAGAGTGGTGTTCACAGGCTGTGTAAAAACAAGAGAGACAGAGGGAAGAGGAAAGAAAACAAGATAAGAAGAGGTAAGTAGTTTACAGTGGTGTGTATACTGTGTGTAGGAGGAGTGCAGCAGGAGTAGGAAGAGTAGAAGAGGCATTGACTGGCTTGGCAAGACAATAAAAATAGTGCTGACATGGTACAGTTAATGTGTGTGTGTGTGTTTGTCAGCATGTAACAGGGAAGTGGGAGAGTAGAAATGAAATCCTTCCCGGAGCAGTGATTTAAAAAGAAAAGAAAAGAAGGAATTACGTGAAAACAAAGAATAGAAGTCCGACTGAAGAAAGAGGATAGCACAGGTTGCTTCGATTATGATTCCAGGTGTTAAATGGCACCTATTTAGTTAACTGCTGACAGGATCGATAGGGAAAAATTGAGAAGGGTAGGGAAGATGGAGGGAGGGAAAGTGGCAGAGGAGGATTGGAGACGGTGGGGGCAGCAGGGAGGACTGTGAGAGGAAATATGGTTGCCATGCAAAAGCAATGGAGAACAGAGGTAAAGGAGGGAGAAAAGAGGGATGGAGGGTTGAGATGATGGATGTGCTGCTCTCGTTTTGTGCCCCCTAACGAAGACTCTAATTAGTGTTTGTGTAATTCCACACTGTCTCCTCCGCCTGCTCATCTTAATTAACTACATTCATCTTCCCCTCCCTCCATCCATCCCTTTTTCTCGTCCTCCCTCCCTCTGCCCTCCTAAAATAACATACTGACTGTCTGAACCCCACCTGGACCAGACCTGCTTTTACTTACTCACTATCTCGCTTCCCCTCCCTTCCTTTTCTGCCACCCGCTTTTATTCCCCCTTTCTTTCCATCCTTTTCTTTTGCTGCATGTCTTCTTCTTCTGTCTGATGTCTTTCTGCCCACCTCACCTTGAAAATACTCTGTAGTCCTCTTTTCTTTTTTTAATGCTCTGTCTCTCTTGTGGCTGACTCTGTTAGTGCTTGGCTAGTGTAAAAGCCTGCCCACCCCCGTGAGTCTCCAGGGCCATGTATTGTGACGGGCCATTTAGTCCCCCTGGTCATTAATTTCATCAATAGGCTCAAGAAGTAGCAGCGACAGAACCAGAGGTACATGGCTACTCTAAGTGACTCATACATTAAAGTCGACTGACATCTCCCTGACCAAAACAACTAGCCAAATTCAGCAGCAACTGTAAAACAAATTGGGGATGACACGAGGGAACCAAAGCAAGGAAACAAGCTAAAAGGAGTCACATAAATGATTTCAGTGGCTCCAGCTCTGCTTCAGCGGCGTGAGGACCATTTGAGTTTAGGGGACAGTTACAGAACTTGCAATGGCAGTCAGAGGAGAGGCAGAGACAGAAGGGGGTGTGTGAAGTGCATTTACAGATGGAGATGACAGGGCTGTTGATGACTGGTCTGTATTGTGTTATTGTAGAGAGCAGCGGACGGATCGGAGTACCTGCCATCATTTAGCTCCACAGTCTGAAATGGCTTTCCCGCTTTCAGCCTTTCAGCAGTCAGTCAGTGTGACAAAGGACTGCTGGGAGTCAGAGCCTGCATTTCACAAAATCCAATCTCATCTCTGCGCATACACATGAACACAAATGAACACACCAGTGCCCTGGCACACTTGCATACAGAGTGGTGAATATTCTGCCCACACCTTTCGCACAAACCCAGTCAGACATTCTGCCGTACAGGGACCTTAGCACTCACTGTTGCACAAATCAGGTGTCATTCAAAGTCACTGCAAGAGAGGGAAAAAACTGTATTTATGTTTTCTGTACTGTGCATGTGTGTGCTTGCATATGTTTGTGTATATGGATGTTGTGGATGCAGCATGTTTGCTGAGAGCAGCAGAAATTGTTTTATTATCCTCTTTGGTGGAGACACCCAAAACCCACTTACATCCATAATGCACCATCACAACCCAGAATGTATTTCATCCTTTAAATTTGCCGGCAGCCATATAGGCATCACACTTTCTAAATCCAGACAAGACACACACACACAAACACAAATGGATACCCCACACACATGCCGCATTGATAGCCATTACAAGCTAATAGGTCCCACCTCCCGCTGAGGGTCAGAGGTTAATCTGCGCTTTTTCACAGCAGTCGAGCAGAGGAAAGGGATGGAAAGGAAGAGAGCGTTGGGGAAATAAAGGCTGACAGAGGAAAGAGGAAGCCAAGAGCAATGAGGCAACAGAGATAGCTGAAATAAGGGGATTGAGATAGAATAACAAAGAGGAAGCTACAGGCAAGAGAAAAAAATGGAGATACAGAGGAAGAAAGGAAAGAGACAGAAAGCAACAGATACAGGCCCGGATGACACAGAGTGTCCACCATGATGGCCTGGATAGAAAAAAAAAAAAACATCTCTCCACAGTTCTTTCAACTTCCTGCACATTTATGATGCCACCATCAGATGCACCAGGAAGCTGTCCTTCAGGGTGGAAGGTGCCTTTCGGCATTGATCTTAGATAAGCTTAGCCACTGGAATACCTAACCTTTAACAATAAAAGGAAAATGCAAATCTGACCTTAGATGACAGTGTATGTTAAAGCTCTTCCCACTCACCTAATCTGGGTGCCCACTGAGCTCGGCATCACCTGTGCTGCTGCTGTGGCTGATGAAATGTAGATGTTACAAAGAACGGGTGGCAGCTGGCTTTTTCAACCTGCACCTGTTCATTTTCTGTGCACGTGTATGTGTGTGTGTGTGGGTGGGGGGGGGCATGCGTGTCTGTCTAGGGGAAGGGGTTTTGTTGTTTATGTCTTTCTGTATGTGTATGCGCGTCCCTGCCTGTTGTCTTCAGTGTTTCTGTGTTGTCTGCAGAAGTACACAGTACTGAGACTTCTGATATATGAGGCGTCAGGAACGTTTGTCTAAATAGCCCCAAAGCTGCAGTTGCCCTTACACTTACCCTGCAGTACTGGACATTCACTTTAACTGGAACCTAACAGAACCTTGTGCTGAATGACAAATTCATGAATTTATCTGCATTTTAAAAAAGAACGTTTGTGGAAAAGAAAGATTTCACAGGACTCTTTGCAGTCCATGACTCACTAGCTTGTAGAACCATCTTTAGCAGTAATAACTTAAAGTAATCATTTTCTGTGTGACTTTGCCTCACATCGTTGTGGAGTAAATTTGATCTACTCTTCTTTAAAAGGCTTTGTGGGCATTTACTTATTCACAGTTCTCCTAAGGTCCTGGCACTGAACCACTGAAGCACCTTGAGTCATTTCTTTTTCAGCCATTCTGTTGTAAATTTGCTGCTGTACTTGGCACCATTGTCCTGCTACATGACACAGTTTTTCCAAGATTTAGCTGTTGGACAGATGGCCTCATGTTTGACTGTAAAATACTTTGGTAAACAGAGGAGTTTACAGTTGAGTGAATGACTGCAAGGTCAGCAAAACGAGCCCAAATCATCACCCCTCCACCACCGTGCTGTATTAATTAATTAATTTTCTCAAATAAGGCAAACCTCTCCATTTTGGTCTCAAAGGTTTCAACTTGTTCCCAAATTCTCGAGTTTTGTTCAGATGCAGATTTTCAAACTGAAGCCGTGCTGCCATGATAAATTTTACAGAAACTAGGCTTCCTACTGGCAACCCTTCTGAACAAGACATACTCATTCAGTCTTTCTCTAATTGTACTGTCATGAACTTTAACATTTGTCATGCCGACTGAGGCCTGTGGAGTTTGAGAAGTTTAAATGTAGCTCTCAGGGTTTTTTTTTTTTCAGTTTCTATGAGCATTGCACAATCTGGGAGATTGGGGGGAATTTGCTGAGATGTCCACTCCTGGGAAAATTGTAGGTTTGTGTTAACACACCTGAATGCTCGAGATCAGAAAACTCCCAAAACTTCTGCTTTTGTAGAGGTGATCACAACTTCCAATGATCAGTCAACCAAGTGCATTTGATTAGCACTGCTCTTACCCTAGTCACTGCCATGGAAGCAGTAATGATGCTCTTTTTCATAGGGCTGCGAGGATTAATATTAAATTGCTTATGCTATTACTTTGAGACACCTATATCAAAAGAAGATGTAAATACATTGACTTAATTGAGTTAATTTGGGCAATTAACCCCAAAATAAACCTTAATTCAAAGTTAACTAACACATACTCATTTAGACTACTTTCCTTTATTTGTTTTAACTTTTATTTTGAACTCTTTAAACTTTGGTCATCTTGTATCCTTTCTGCTCGGTTCATCACGCACAGATGTTGCACCACAATGACTACACTGATTCCTTTCATTTGAATGGATGGTGCTCAAAGACCATGAAAGTCTAATCCAATGAGCGCCATTACTTTGCTGTGGTGTGGTCTATCACAGTTTCGCTGCTCTATGATTGTAAGTCGATTCTTTTACTAAAACAAATATTTCAACTTGTTTTGAACTGTTAAATTAAAAAGTATATACTGTGAACTATGAAATTATACCATCTTCTCTTTTTAGGGAAGTAATTATATGAGTGAATATCTGTTTTACTTATTTCATTTGGCATTCGATTCTTTTATAAAATCCTGGCAAGTAACGTGTATTTGACTAACATGTTGCATGCAGACAGCGGAGGCCTTTGTACAGTTTTAAAATGGTTATGCTATAGAAAAGGTAAGCTCAGTACATCTGCAGTAATTGCTGCATCTCTCCTTCCTCCTTTTCTTGCTTCTTTATCTACAGTGAGCCCATCGTTCTCTTCAGTGACGCACCCTATCTGATTTATGTCAAGATCCTTGCTTTAAAAAAAAAAATGCAGAGTAAGTGACTGCACGAATGTGTGAGTGTGATAGTGAGAGAGACAGGGAGGGCGGGAAGAGAGATCTGCCATTGTGCTCGCTCTCTCTATGTGTGAGATGCTGGTTAGATATTTGCATGAAGGCTGTCGTTAAAATGATACACCTCTTAGCCTCGGCTGAAAATCAAGATTCCCTGAAGGCGCTGCATCAATTAAAAATTACAATTATTTATCCAAAGTGAGACATAATCTCGACACTCGACTCTAAATGACAGAAACAGCGTGAGTGTTTACTCATCGCTGGAGTGTTGATTGCCGTGTGTTTGCATGTGTGTCTGGATGCCAGGGTGTAGCATCTTCTGAAGCCAACTAAACTTCTTCCGACTTTTCTAAACGGATCTCTCGCGTTCTTTTTCTTTTTTGTCCTCTAAGAAATCTATCAAGAGTGATTCCCTGCATTAAATTAGCACGTGAAACAGGAACCTCAGCATTCCAGTTTTTTTGGATTAGCGCCAGTCTCTTCTCATTGAAATTTGGGATCATCCCTCTCTCAGCTACTGACACTGACTTCTGATGATGTGGAAGTTAAATAAATAAAATCATTTCTCCATGGTAATTTTCGTCAAACCTGCCAAACGCAGCCTAAATATTTGACATGGAAGGGGAGAAGATCAGTGAGAAGTGAGATCAAAGGATGTGGGAGTGGGGTGCGCGCGCGCGCGTGTGTGTGGGGTGGGGGTGCACGCGTGCCAGTGCGTATGGGCGCTTGAGTGTGTGTTGGGATGGTGCAAGTAGTGATGAAACGTATTCTGCACTGTGATATTTTCAACACCACCAAATTCCACTCCAGCTCCACCACACATGGGAATAATCTAAACTCAAAGCAACATCAGTGCGTGCACTCGTGTGTGTGTGTGTGTGTGTGTGTACACGCGTGTGTGATGGTCTCCAGTCACAAGCGACTATTCTTCATATTCCTGTCGCCTACTCTTCTTCCCTCTCATCTTCCTCTGTCTCCAAAACAACGCGCGCACACACACACACATAAACACACACACAAAACGATTGTATTTGTCTTTATCAGGCCCTCCATTTTCTTCGCCCCTCCTTGTGTTCGTCTCCTTCGTTCAATATTTCATGCCGTTGAGAGCGTATCTATTCTGAGCTCCCTCTTTCTTTCTCTCTTTCTATATACGCCCTCTCTACCCCCTCTTCCTCCATCTCTTCCTCGTCTTAAAAAACCCTCTCTCCACACATCACTCTTGCTGTCCTCTCCCTCTTTCTGTACCTCTATAAATCTCTACACCCCCCACCCGCCACCCCCACTCTCTATATCTCATTGCACTCCTAATGTTCTGTGCCCCATCTAACTTTTTCTCCCAACCCTGGCTTCCACTCTCTCAGTTCCTCTCCTCTCCCTCTCTTTACTCCTCTTCTCTCTCATCTCCTGCGTCCTCCTCTGGATCAGTTTGCGTGACTGTTCGAAAGTATCAGCTCCCCTTCTCCTTCCCTTAACCCCTCACTCCTTTTTCTTCCTCTTTCCCCCTTGGATTCCCCTCCAACCAAAACACATAGAAAGCCCCGTTCTCTCTTTTTGCACCTCTTTCATTTTTTTTGGCATCCACCCCCTCTTCCTCATCCAATCTTAGTGGCACCTTTCCTTCTCTCCCCCTCTTTTCTTTCCCTCCTACGACACTCTTCCGTACTCATCTCCATCTCCACCCCTCACACACACACTCCCCCGGTCTTCTCCTCCTTGCTCTTAGGCTGTACCAGTGTTGTTTTAGGCACAGCGGTGAAAGGTAAACAGAGAAATTGAAAATTCGTGTCAGTCAGTCGGGTGAGAGAGGGACAGGGAGGGAGGGAGAGCAGCAGAGGTGGTGAGGGAGCGGGAGAAGGCGGGAGGAGTGTCAGTACAATTTACTAACACAACAGTGAACAGCGAAGCAGGCCAAGAAACGGAGCGAGCAGGAGGCAGAGTGAGAAAGAGACTCCCAGTTCAAGAATGCCATCAGAACAAAAGTATTCAACAAAAAAAGGCTTTGCTGTATATTCACATGATGTTCATGCACATACAAGAGCCCTGCTGAATTCATCTCTGCAGTGCTTACTTCCTGGTGCCCCAGGAGAGGGATGTGAGCCCTATAGGGGCCTAATATCCAATTATCAGTGCTATGAGAAAGCTCCGATTAGATTTCGAGGTTTCAGAAAGAAGCCCTTGACAGATGTGTTGTTGGCCGGCTATGGGTTGGAAATGTCATAAGAGCCTCTGTGTCACCGCATGCAGTCAGCCCCGAGGTCGTTTCTCATAATAACCCCAATACAAAAGTAATCCAATAGCACTGCAACCCACGCCTGAAAAATCCAACCTGGATGATTAGAATTGACAGGGGCGTTTGCTGAAACAGAGCATGTCAGCGTCTGTTTAAGGGAAACCAAATGGAAAAGCGAGAAACCGAATTTTTATTATTCAAAAAAGGACCAAAACCGTGCCTCTGTGAGGGACAACTTTGTCTTCTTGATCTATAGTTTCCTTTAAAACACAGTCATATAAGATATTTACTGCCAGTATCTTGTAGCCTGTATACACTCAGTCGCCCATGTGCTATAGGATGAGATATAAAGGGCATGTTTACCTAACTGGTGATTTAGATTTCCTCACCTGCTTCTATAGTCACCTTTTTTCCGTTCTCAATAAACCAATTTAAAATATTCAGTGTTTTTGTTACTGAAGAAATAGAGATTGGATAAACCACAGACGCTGCTGTTAAAGATGCACTCTTCACAAATATTCTAGTCTTTTAACCGTGTGACACATCCCACCTTATAGGAGGAAACATCTTGAACTGTTTATTTTTTTAATGACTGGGAGAAATAATTATTTGATCACTTCTGCTCACTTCTAAAGAAATGAACAGTCTCTATTTTTATGATAGTTTCGTTTTAATGGAGAGAGACAGAAAATCATCTATAAATCTAGAAAAAAAACTTCCACATTACATAAAAGTTATAAATTGATTTGCATATCATTGAGTGAAATAAGTATTTGATCCCCAAGCAAATCATGACTTATTGGCGAGCACAGCAGTAGGACGTTTCTTATAGTTGGTCACTAGGTTTGCACACATCTCAGGAGGGATATTGGCCCATTCCTTTTTACAGACACTCTTTCGGTTTATTGGCTGACACTTGGCAACTCACAGCTTCAGCTCCCTCCACAGAGTTTGTCTAGGACTGAGGTCTGGAGGCTGACTAGGCCATTAAATGACCTTATTGTTCTTCTTTAGTCATTCCTCTTTTCATACTTTGGTGGTATGTTTTGGGTAATTTTCATCTTCAGTGTTCTGGCTGAGGGAATGAGGTTCATACGGCACATGGTCCTGTCCATTAGTAGTAAGTCATCCTGTACCCTTATCAGAAAAACAGACAATGTTTCCACCTCTGTGCTTGACTGTGGGGATGGTGTTCTCTGGGTCATATTCAGCATTTCTCTTGCTCCAAACATGAGGTGTCTTATTGATGGCAAAGAGCATGCTTTTTAGTTTCATCTCACTACGGCACTTTCTCCCAAGCTTCCCGTGAATCGTTCAGATGTTCACCGGCAAAGACGGGCACGTATGTGCACTTTCTAGACCAGGAGGATCTTGCAGGCAGTGAAAGTTTTGATCTACTACGACATAATGTGGTACCATTGGTGTTCTAGGTGACTTAGGTCCTAACTGCCTTCAGATCACAAATAAGCTCCTCCTGTGTAGTTGTGAGCTGATCCACCATCTTTCTCATTTCGTCACGATCACCCTCGCCCCATGAGGTAAGATCTTGCGAGGAGCTTTAGACCGAGGGCGATTCGGTTGCTATTCTGTCTTTTTCCATAGAAACGAACCCAGCATTAAAATTAGAGACTGTTCATTTCTTTGTAAGTGAGCAAACTTACAAATTAAGCAGGGGATCAAAAGATTATTTCCCCCACTGTAAGGTTACACAATAACACCTGAACAAATTTCATTTGCAATAAAGAGGCAATGAGATGGAAGTTAAACCCCCAGAAAAAGTTAATAAGTGTCCCTCGAGTTTTTAATATTGCATCATAGCCAGGAATAAAACTGGTCAACATTATAAAGGCTGTGTGATAATAACTTGGGAAATTTACTTATTTTGTGAAAAATGAAATATATCTGACTGCTGATTAAGATGCTAGTCAGCAGTTAGCTTAGCACAAAATCTGAAAATGGAAAGTGTGTTTTTATTTTTGAAACTTTTTTTTATTACTGTTTTCTATCATGGTGGCAGCATGCAATTAAAAGTGGGCAGGTAGAGAAAAAAAAACAAAGGAGGGGGGCTTCAGAAGAAAGCACAATTTATGCTGAGCTGAAAATAACCTTTTTCATATTTAGCACACAGAGTAACCTCACGCTCTGAAAGAATATCATTTTCTCAAAGTTCAAGCACCAGTCTTTTTAAGGCAGAAAGATTGAATACGAGACCAAATATTCACTAATTAACTGTACCAGATGTTTGACTGTGCTGCTGTGATACTACACTGTCTAACAAGATCTATGAACTGGACAGGCTGAGGAAGAATGATAGACAGAGGGGCAAGGAGAAAAGGAAAAAGAGGAGTGCTTATTAAAAAAATCACAGCCTCCTTGATGTAACAGAGATGGAGAGAGAAGCAGAGGAGATCTGGACACCACCAGAAACAGAGCTAACAAAGGACAGAAGCAAACTACCAGGTAGAAGGTTGCACACAGAGGAGAGAATTTTCATCGAAATCTGAGGGGGGAAAAAGGTGAGGAGAGGAAGCAAGGATGGACAGAGACAGAGGGGGATAAAATGGACAGCTCGTGAAAGGGGTGGAAGTACCGGAGAAGACAGAGGGATTCCCCAATGGCATTTCATCCCTTTCTCTCTCTTTCTTGCACCCCTTCTTCCCATTTCCCTCCTTTTTTCTCCCAATAAATCATTCTGACTTATCCTTAACCAACTCATTCCCAGCAGGCAGCTAGAAAACTGTAACAATCTTTCTCCTACCTGCAATTTCTCTCTTTCTCTCCCTCTCTCCACGTGTCTCCGTTCATGTCTGGTCTCTCTCTCTCTCTGTATCACACACACAAACACACACACCTTAAACACATGGTTGTGTCAGTGGAGGTGAAAGTGGTGGTCGTGGTGGGGAGGGGATTACACCTTGTCCCTGCAGGACATGCAAAGAACTCAGAATCTATCAGACACTGTCTGGATGTGATCTATTTGTGCATTAAAAAAGGCTGAAACTTAATATTACGGAGGCACATGACTTATCTGCAAGGGTACAGTTTGTATATTTCTGTGTATTAGTGCCCGCAGCGCACGGACGAGCCTGCGTGCGCTGCACCAATAACAGAATAGCAGGTGATGGTCCAACAGCGCTGTATTAAACTGACTTACAGTGTCTGGGGATCAAAGACGGGTAGTTGTGGAGAACAGGCCTGCAAGTGCGCCAGTGTATGCGTGTTTGTAGCTTTTGTAATAAACGGAAACATCCGACAACTCAAGGATACACACACACACACGTCCTTCGGTGTGTGTGTTTGAGTGCGGTGAGGGGGTATAAATACAGATGGTCGCTGCAGACTTCTTTGGCACCGAGGGAGATTCGGAGCTTTTTACTTTCACGCCATCGGTGGAGGTCGAACAGTTGACCAAAAAAAGAAGAAGAAAAAACTTAAAGTTGCAGTGATGCCTGATGGACTGCAGCTCGGCCACGATATTGGAGGAATGCGCTTTTGTCGCTCGCGGGGGGTGGAGTTAAAAAGTGAACGAGTGCTGCCTACCAAACAGAGAGAGGCGGAGAAGGAGGAGAGAGAGAGAAGGGAGAGAGACGGGTGGGCAGGGTGCTCACCGTAAAGGATGGTTGTCGGAAAGAGTCTTGAAGACCTAATGAAACTGGCTGCTTGAATTGTTTGCAGCGATAATAGAGCTCAGTGGTGTGCTTTGCGTTTCTCGGATCCTTGGACGGAAAAAGAACTGCAGTAGCATCCTGATAAAGAAGAAAAAGAACAGTTAGGGACAAAAAGAGGTGGACTTGCTCAGTGTCTTTTATTTTTGCATCGCTTTTTCATCCTTCATTTTTTTTCTTCAGTAGCCTGAGCCTTGTTTTTTTCCTTCCACATCTGCAGCACGTAACTCTTTCCCGGCGCACCGGGCTGTTTGGTGCTCAACGAAAGACCGACCTCCCGTTTGGACCCAGTACCGTCCTCCCACACTCCTCTGGCGGGCTCACAAGCAGCAGTTCCCGGTGAGAAGAGAGGATCAGCTCAGTCAGAAAAAGCAGGGGGGACCGCACATACGGACAATACCCCCCCTCCCCCCGTTTCTTTCTTTTTTTTTTTTTTACTTGAAGCCCCCAGGATTTGTTGGGGAGGGAGGGAAGGAGGTCTGGTTTACGGAGGAGGGGAGGGTTCTCAGTCACTTTACAGCGCTATAGACTTTTGAGTTTTTCCAACACTTATTTACTACATCAGGTATGGACTTTGAACGTTTTATATGAATGCATGAAGCATCTGTTTTCCCCCTCTCCCGTTTGTTAGGCATTTGCTGGGATGTTTGAGTCGCGTTGGTTGGTGGGGTGAAGGGACCGAGAGTGTGGCCGGAGAGACCAAAGGATCGGAGGCCGAGAGAGGAGCCGAGAGCATGGCTCTGGTAGCGCTGTCTCTCTGGGTGCTAATGAGTCTCACCTGGGCGAACCTGCTCCAGGTGTCAGCCAACAGGCATACCGTTTACTGGAACAGCTCTAACATACAGTAAGACCCCATTTTTCTTATGTTTACCAGTCTGTGTTTGTCTACTATTTCTCTTAATCTGCCCCCTCTAAAGGGAAGAAAATGATGTGCTCTGTCTGGCCCGAGCTGACGTATTTGTACCATCACACTTGAACTTCATCAGTTGTTTATTTCTCTTGTGAGCCTTGCTTCTAAAGCCTCTATCAGCCTTGCAGCAGTCACCTTCTCCGTCTGTCTTTCTTTTTTTTAACTTAATGGAAGAAATGATGTAGATCCACAGGCACTGTTTAAGCAGGCCTCTCACGTTTCTCCTAAGCTATTTTTGAGCCCCAAACAGCTCTGTCAGACCCCTGCTGTGAAGTCAAGGTGGCTCCAAACCATCTTTTCAACACCTTCTGTTGCACAACTGGTCAGACATATTTGGTTTCTGTTCCCTACTCAGCCACCAATCTCTGCTTGTAACATTTTACCCCCTCCTTCTCTCCCCGTCTCTGCTACACCTATGGTGGATGAGAACAGAGAGAAGAAAAGGAAGGAAATCACATGTGATTCTCTTGCCTTCCTCTCCTCTCTCTGTCTTCTCCTCTATCTGGTTCAATTAGGAGCACTTCTTCATCCTGACCCCATTGTGTTGTAGCAGTGTCACTATTCAATCTCTCCTTCCCGCTCCCTCTCCAACTTGCTCTCTCCTTCTATCCCTTCCTAACCCCCTTTCTTGTTTACACTCAGTCCGTTGGCCTTTTTGTTATCCTCCTAATCCCTCGCTCCTCGCCCCTATCTCGAATCAAGTGAAAAAGCTTTTTCTCTCTCTCGTCTTTCTTCTTTCCCCCCCTTTTTTTTTTTTGGAAAGCTGCCTTTCTAATACTGTCCTCTTGAGTCCAGGGCTCTGCCACTGGATTCTTAAGAATGAAGTGTCAGTCTGCTGCAGCACACTCTGGGTTTATGTTTCCTGGTAGAATTCATAGTAAAATGTTGCATGTTTTAACAGCCATGTTTCAACATGGCCTACAGGCACTTTGTCCTGCGCTTGAATTAACACAGATGAAACGTGGAAGCCATATTTTTAGTAAGTTGTTAGATTTAATATAGTCGGCTTGTCTCAATAATGTCAGAAAATCACAGCTTTATGTGTCAGAAGTACAGAAGAGAGCACACACCTACCTTTTCGCGCTCCATCTTGCAGTGAATCCTGTCTTTGTGCACAAAGTGTTTCGGATACCAGGTGTCCCTCAGAGCAGCTCAGCATGTGATATTTACCTCTTCAACGGAATTTACCGGCCTCCTCGAATGAGCAGTCGGATAAATAGCGGTTCTTTTATGACTGTGCTTATTAAAAGCATAAACAAAGTGAAAGGTCGGAAAATACGGCGTTGTTTTATTTTAAGGAGGATGAATGAGTCTGCCCGCCAACGGTTACTCAAGGCCAGTGATTTTAGTTTACAGCGTGGAATAAAACAAAGAGAGGCAGGTGTATTTATACCTCGCAGCAGAATTACTACACATAAAATGCTGCGTGAAGTAATAGACGCTGAAGGTATGAGGATATTCGTTGTGACGTGAGTGGAAACAATATTAGTTTTCCTGAAAGTAAGAAAATAATCTCTGCACATTTTAGAGAGTAATATTGCACGCACAGTTGCTGCTAATGCATTTTAGCCGGTATTTATTCTCCAAGCACCGCCTGCGTGGAAGGTGCTCATATTCAATTTCTATATCCCCCCCCCCTCCGCTATAAAAATTTGATAATAAATGCTAATGAAATTCCACCTTCGCTTTTTATATAAGAGACAGAAGTTGATTTTGGTAAAACGCAGGAAAAAGAAACACGCTTAAAGGCATAAAGGAAAGGCGAGACGTGAACCCCAGACCTCGGTTCAGTCAGCTCGATGTAACGTGAGCTGCGTTAACCTTGGTGAAGTGCAAACTCAATTAAGCAATTTCAGCTGATTTTTTTTGTTGTAAATTCAGCTTGTGGTCATTTTTTTTCTTTCTTTTTTTATTTTTTTTTTAGAAAAAGCAGGGCAAGAACTCAAGCAGTCTGGAGCAGCCTAACCTTTAACCCTACTGTCCAGGACTCGAGCACTGCAGAGCCCAGCAGTCAGTCTTCTCTTTCTCGGCAGGTTCCCTGCCTTTACTGTTTTCATCCCAGTGGCAGAATATTCTTAGCCCCTGCAGTGTGAGTCTTTTATAAAAGACTGTGTTTAATTAAAGAACAAGCCGCATCTCAGTGGACCTGCCTCATCCCTGATCTTCCCCGTCTTTTTCTCTTTCTCGTTCTCACTGCACACATGCACAATGACAATGCACGAGCAGTGAGTGGGGCTAACTTTTTCAATTCAGCCTACTTAGTGAGTTAGGAGACAAAGGGGCCATGGACAGTGGGACATAAAAGACAGATAAACGGCAGGAGAGCCTGTCTAATCTACTCTTTCATTCACTACTGAGCCATTTTTCTGCAGCGCAGATCCTATTTCCAGCATTTATTTTAATCTCTGTACTCAACAGCACAACATCCGACATTTGTAAGGTTGGCTGGCGTGTCTTTAGCCGTTGGCGATCCGCCTCCCTGGAGTTTCTCTAACTTGCAGTGTAGTGTGGAGGTTTAGAAGGCCAATAATAAGCTGTAGTATTGCTGTCAGATTGAGTGGTAAACACATTGTAAAGCCTCAGGACCCAGCAGTTTCTCAACCAGCTTCTGACCCCAAGCCACTCATCAACCACAAGAGACAGGCTGAGACTGTTACCAAGCATTAACTATTTCACACACACACACACACACGCTTGCAGAAACGTGGGTCCGCAGGCCTACATTTGTGCGCATGCTAGCTCGCCCACTTACATGCGCAGCTTTGTGTGTGCACGTAAAAACACACGCACATCGCTGCTGTGTACTTTTTTTTAAACTTCTATAAGATGGATCATTTCGCACGTTTGCGTCTCGCACAAAGGCTGGTGCCACCGCCTATCAGTCACTTGTCACTGATATCCCTGGGCATGAATGTGTGTGTAACGGTGTGCATATTTTTTTGCGTGTGTGTGTGTGTGTGTGAGAGTGAGTGTGTGCATGTGTGTTTGCCCTGTTACAGATGTCTGTGTTCATTGATGGGTGACCGAAACAAAAACAAATCCATCAGCCTGTTAAATCACACATTATCTTCCACCACCTGGCAATTAACCACTGCTGCGAGTGTGAGCGCGCGCGTCCGCGAGCGTGTGCGTGGCTATACATGTGTATGCGTGTAATTTAATAACACAGCAGTTAACTGATTTGCATAATAGATATCTGCTGATATCTCTTAATTTATCAGTTGTATATTTTTCAAGCGATTAGGCTGCGGATAAACAAACACATAAGAAACTGTAGGCATTACGTGTTCGTTATGTGTGTGTGTTTCTGCGCGTGCTTGTGCGTGTGTTTGTTCATGACACTGTCACCTCTATGCATACCTCTGGAATAAAGCCAGCTGTTGCAGGGAGAATTTACTCCTCATACCAATGCACATGTGCATGTGTGGTAATCGATGCCAAGGTGGAACTTGTTTTATATTCATCCGGCTTGTCGGAGTGCACAGAGACACGTCACGCAAGGCAGGAGAGAAATAATGCCAGGAATATGAGAAGACTGAGGCAGCGAGAGAGAGAAACACTGCGAGACTGGTTGGAGAAGGGAGGACGAATTCAGGTGGATGCTGTGTTGAATTGTAATAGGGCACGGGCAGGGCGGCCTTCATAATAATGATGATAATAATGCCCGGCCGGTGCCCTGGTCCGCGCGGCGAGTTCGTACACGCGGCTGTGCCTGAGAAAGAAGGAGGGAAACTCTAAGACAGACGGGAGGGTCGAGCAGGCCAATCAACACTCTCCTCGACAGCAACGCAAAGCTATCGGTCTCTGAGCCCTACTCCGGACAACAGTATTTACATTTATAAGTAGCTGCACAAAGAAGAGTATTGCTCACAATCACCAGACCCGTGGCGTGCATGTGTGTGTACGACCCATCTATCCGTGATGTTTGAGGTGCCACAGCTGTGATGTGTGTTAATGCACCCTTGCAGCAAAAGCCTCACACAGGGTTCTAACTGTGCTATAGACACATTGATCAGACTGTTCATTAGTAAGGAATCATGAGGCCACACGGTGTACAGGTGTGTGTCCATGCGTGGTGTCAGACGTTCACACAGAGATGTCATTAATTAAAAGCAATAGGGAACACCTGTGTGATGGATGACTCCTGTTTGCGTAATAAGATTCAGTGGTCTTCTCTGTCCTGTGCTGCTCCTCACTCTTTATATATGCGTGTGCATGCTGCAGTCATTTTTTTCTGATTGGACAGTTATTGCTTGGTAGGTGAGAGGAGCAATAAGAGATGCAAAGGAGGAAAATAAATGAATGGTTTTCCTCTCAATTTTTTTTTTTAAACTTTGCAGATGAGCCAGGGTGTGTGTCTTTCTCTCATTCTCCTGAAAGCACTCATAAGGTGGTGGTATTTTGGTATAATGTCGATTTTATGCGACATTTCCTGCTTCTGTCAAATAAACTTGAACTGCATGTGCTAGAAAGTATGTTGCATTGTTTTGAGTTCTTCTTCACCTTTCGCCACCTACACTTTCTTCCTGTTTCTTCTCTCCTCTCCTCTTTTACACTTTGAAATGTTGACTAAAGCCATTTGCCGTGCATCTTTCTCAAAGCTCACACATGAAACACTCAAAAACCCTGAAAAATCGAGCCCACCATGTTTTTTTTTTTTTTTTCTGCATCTCGATTGGCCCTTTCATTTCCTCAAATGTTGTCTCGCTTACACCATCGACTAATTGGAAGCGTTGCTGTGAAAATGAAGTACTGATGTTAAGTGTTCGTGCTTGCTTGGCCTTGGGTTTAGCACTAACTGGTCACTGTAATGGTTGGATTCAAAAAGAGCTTTTGGGGGGTCGAGGTGTGGGGGAATTTTACAGCTGTAATTCTACAAACACACATCTGAGAGTCACTGTGAGTCCGGCAATTGTGATCAAGCCTGGCAAAAAGTAAAGGTCTCACAGGTACAAATATCTGACCCAGGATTGGTATTGATTTATGTGACTGCTGATCTTGTTCTGGTGGCTCAGTGGTTAGCAGAGGCTGTTGTTATCAAGCCTTTTAGATTCCCTGTTAGAATTACCAACACAGTGTTGTTGGGGAGTAGAAATGCTTTCACCTCAGAGCTGAGTTAAACAGTCTTTGCTAAATTAATCTTCCTACACGACCTCGGTAAGAAAAGTAAACTATTGATCTAGAAAGAATATGTCTATTTTTATGACCAGGAAAAATTAAAAACTGGTGCATGTGTTTGATAGGATTATAAATACAGGGAACCACATTACTATCAGTGTTTCTAACTGGTTGAGAATTTATTTTTGGTTGTCAACCTCATGGGAGGTGGAGGTGTAGCTTGGTGGGCTGCAGTGAGCTGCACATAAATGCTGTATTGTTGCAGACCGAGTCAGTTTTAAATTTCATCTGCGTTTTTACACAACCTTGTCGTGAAGAAATACTGAATAAATCAGTATTTATTATAGATCAGTATGTCAACCGGCCAAAACGTCAAGGCTAATCCACATACGACCAGTATGTATTGATAATGTGATATCGATTTACTTGGAAATTGTCGGTGTTGGGTCTTGGATGAGTGACCTATGCGATTAATGACACTGACTAATAAAAACAAACACATATTTGGGACACAGAAACCTTTCATTGTATCTAGTGTTAGAAACAGTGATTGGTATTGAAGCTTTGTAGGTCAGTGGGTATAATCGATAACGCATCGCACATAATTTCCAGATTTGCCCTTAGTAAAAGATTTAATCACACTAGTATAGTAGTGTTTCATCCAGTCTGTAACTTAAAGTTGGTTTTAATTGCTTCAGTATATGTCTACATCTACTGGAATGTGCATGCATATTTATGAAGAAAGCACATATTTTATTTTGGAAATTCTGTGCTAATAGTCACAGTGATGTTTAAAATACCATTTTAAACATCAGTTTGACTGAAAAAATTAAAATAAAATATTGAAAACATCAGTTTGACTAGGAAAAGCTGATTTAAATAATAGAGTAGAAAAGCTTGATCATGCAACAGACCCAGTGGTGTGGCTCAAATCATGCATCAGCCTGAGATTAATTTCTTTAGAAGCTGTTATTTAAAAAAAATTTTCTAGGTTGGTGCTCGTGTAGGCATTTGGAACGTGGATGTGTTTCCTTATTGGTGCTTCCAGCCACATGCGAGCCACTGCAGTCTAACCAAAGACGGGACTAAGAGTGTGAGTGATTGCTTTTCTTGCTGTGTTCTGTGTTAAGGCCACTGTATACTATCACAGAAGTGCTGTCTGGACAGTCTTAAAGTGATTAAAAGCTCAGGTGTTCAGACACGGTGGGCGAGTGTTGTCCAATTAATGCAACTTTCCTAAAGCAACAATCTGACAGCCACACCTGGGCTCTGGCCAGGTGTGAAAATTGGGTGATCTCAAAATGCGGTGCAAATTCTTTCCTCCATCTCACTCGTCTCACTCTACTCACTGTCCAACACTCACTGCTAAACTGCACTGTGTTATAGTAACAGTGGGATTGCTTTTGTAGCAAAGCACAAGAGATTGCAGCCAAAATAGGATCTGAAATACAGCCAGGGACAAATATGAGTCAGCTCTCCCGTTACTTACTCTGTGTTTTTGAATTACAGCAACTCTTCTGTGGTCCTCAACAGAGAAAGAGTCTTACTACAAGAAAATCAAATCATTTTTAAGCATTGAGTCTGTTGTTCACCATTTCCATTTCTGCGTCGTCTGGAGAGGTGGGCAACATAGCCGCAATATAGTCTCAAATTTACATCATGATACCAAAATAAAATTGCAATAATGATATTTCTGATGATACAGAAACAAAATTAAAATGAACAGTGATTCATTGATGCTTGCAGGCAGCAGAATTTATAAGTAAATGAAGGGCATTTTTCATCCTTCATTTTCAATAAGATGCTGTCACTGATGTCACCGTTTCTACTTTGAAGTGTGAATCTATTGAAACAAGGTGCCGGCAGCAGCATTATATTACAATAGTAGTGACACAGCATTAAACACAGTGACACAGCGTCACTCAAATGAAAGCACAAAAGTACCCCTGTAGTGTTTTTCTGGGAATTTTAAGTAAAAGTAAAACATGACTTAACAGTTCAGTTTAACAATAGCCAAAGTAACTTTATGTTGTAGCCCTAAAGGTGTATATACACTAAAACAGGTGTGTTGTTTCGACCTTTATCAAGAACAGTTTACTTGCATGTTTTGTTGGAGGTTTCTGAAGTAGCTCTCGTATTAGGTGCTCTTCCTCTCAGACATGCCTGCACTTGTCATATTGTTTTCTGTATCTGTGAGTGTTTCTTGTTGTTGAACATAAACCCGTGACGTTGCAATATGACACTTTTATATTGCATAGTTATTGTGAACTCTATGGTATGGCACAGCCCTGGTCGTCTAGTCTCTCACCTAAGCGTACTCCAAAAATATTTAACCTTATATGCATTGCTAATGGTTCTGCTTTCTTCTTACCGCTGTACCACTGACTCAAACTTGACCACTTTCTAAGCTTAAACAGATGCAAATCACCGCGTACCTTAAAATGTAAATGATATACTTGCACAATGGCACACACGAGTTCACACAGTCAAACACATTATCATCTTTTCTGTTAATGCTCTTAAAGTCGAGGTCTGTTCAGCATAACCTGGAGTTTATCTCAGGACAGAAGCAGTGTGTGCACAAATCAAATGGTGACTGCAAAGAGGAGTATCCTCAGAAATCACGTTGCAAGAACAAGAGGGGCCACATCAGAGTCACCGAGTCACGCAGCGCTTTAACTTAAAACGGTGCCGTTTGAAGCGGATGAATTGCCTTTTTCCTTGACGGCCAAATTATTGAATGACCGTCTTCCCTTGTTATCTGTAGATTTTAGGCAAAGTATGGGGTGCAACAAGAATTTATCTTTCCCACCCATGTGTTAAATTTGAGCAAATTGTCCGCAGAGAACAAGTCCCGTAGCGACGAGCTGGAGTCAGAGCAGACAAAACACACACACATAAACACAGATGCACGCACCTGATGTTGTTGTTGATATGTACATAATACTCTGAGCCGCTGTCTAAGCTCCAGCAGTGTAATCAGGTGCTAATAACAAGGCTGCGATGTTTACAAGCTGTTTTGGTGTGTGTATGTGTGAAGTATATGTGAGCATTCTCTATATTCTATTCCCCACCAGCGCTCTAGGGGCTTTGGGGGTACTAATAATGACTGTCAGCTCCTGCACAGACACACACGGACGCGCACGCACACACCAGATGCTCCAATGGTGTGTTTGTGACGCGGCTAATGATAGCAGCAGAGCGGCAGTCTGAGGCCATATGCTGAGCCTGATCACAACAGAGCGGAGTGGTCTAGCGTTAATAAACTCTACTGACGTGACAATTAGTATTCCTCTGCATAAAGACAGTACAGTTCCACGTGAAAAATGCAGCTGTTTGCATCCAACTCTGCACAAACCAGGAATCAGCTGATGCCAGCCAGGACAATACAGAGGCGCAGCAGGGAAGGAGAAATGTTTCTATTGTCACTGCTCGCTGGGTAGAAATGTTGATGTTTATTGTTGAGCTTCAGTTATGAATATTGTTATCGGCTCGTCAAGACGTAAACATCATCAGATCTGAATTGTGAGGGAATGATGGGAGCTTTTATTGGGAAGTTAGCTTCTCTGTAACAGGTTTTCGTAAGACAGGAAGAATTATGGTGTGAAAGTCTTGACTGTGAAGGTTTGTTTTAGCACCTGGTAGTAGGGAAAAAGGTCCTCACTTCAGCAAAATGCACAGGACGCAGAATTATGCTTATTCCATCCACAGAGAGACAGCATGTAGAGAGGGAGAGAGTCTTTAATTGAGGTTTTATCCATTTAAGCTGTCACTAAGAGGCCAACTCTGAAACCTTTTAACCACTCTCTTCTCAGTAATGACACAAATCAGAGAGGAAATGTGTTTGTGTCTGAGCTTCAGTGCGAATGTGTGCGGGTGCGGATGTGTTCATGCGTGTTAGCGTTTGTGAAGCAGGAGGGTAATTATGCGGAAATTGGGAAATGGCTAAGTGAATTATGACCTTGTTTCAGCAGAAGGCTTTAATCAGTCCCAGCCAGGCCAGGGAGGGAGGCAGAAATGTTCGCTGCACAAGCACTCTGCTCCTGATGGCCACAGCAGCCAGTCAGTAAAGCTGACAATCAGCCGGTCTGATGGGTCAATGCAAAGCAGTCACTCAGACTGCTTTAGTCCCAAAACCACCTGCAGAAAATGTATGCATGATGATAAGGCTGAAATGAGGGTTGTTGCATTCATGACACTTTGGTTCGTTTTTCTTCATTCTGTATCTGTGCAGCGCATAGACTGTACATAAAAGATGCAGCCACTGAAAATTCCAGCCTAGTGCCGGCGTCATCACCATATTGTTAATCTGGAGCCAGCAGCAGCCACATTCAGAGAAAAAGAAGTGCTCTGCTATTGGCTAATAATAGCAAGCTTGGATAGCAAGCTAATGGGTGCAATGTACAGAGTTAAACAACAGAGCAACAACAGCAGCGATTTCATTCTTCAAAACTGAAGCAAAAACTTCTTGAACACCTGCCAACAGGCCATATTATTTTTGATATTATTAATAATACTGCAGAAGTCACTAAAACCACAAACACTGTTGGGAGAGCTTCACTGAGATGAGGATCAGCTGCCGCTCACTGTGTGACTAAATGACCCCCCAACTTTAAGCCTGAATATAAAAAAATAGTGAGTTAAACAGTGTTGTAAACATGCTAATATCATCTCTAAGCTTGAGCATTTAAACCTGTTGATCTAATGGGTTTGACTCCCAGTTTAAGCCGTCCCCAAGTGGCTACTGAAGAGTACTGTTGGTTAGGTGGGCTGGTGATTTATTTTCATTATCAGTGTCATGTGACAGGTATACTGAAAACACAGAGCCTCTTTTTTAATTTTTATACAGCCTTGGTGCTAATTAAAAAAAGATTTCGAAATGCAGTTATATCACTAAGATCATTGTTATTGAAATCACTTAAATGGACATTTCTATTACCAATTAATATATTATCTGAAGTCTAATCGACTGTAATATTCTTAGATAATTTGTGTGATATAACATGACGAGTGAAATTTGCTTGTTACATTTTAATAGAGGCCAGAGTCACATGTGACATCACCACATTGCTTGTTTTCTGACCGCTAGCTCAAAATCCCCAGAAATGTTCAGCAGGAAAAGCTTAACCAACTAACTCATATCTGATTGATTTCATGTCCGATTATTGTAGCTTTTGAAAGTGTCCTGTTAATCGTTTTACGAGGCCCTACAATCCAAACGAACATATATATACCACATATTTGTCGTGATCAAAAGTGGAAACTTGGTTTGAATATGACGCAGGAAAAGCTGAGGTTTGTATTTGTAGCTATAGCTTGCTGTCTTTGTTTGTGTGCATAAATCACGACTACAAGTTTTGGATTAATTTTGGAATGAGCTTGAAAAGATTGTTGTGCCGTAATGCTAACTGGTTCCAGGTGGTGTTGCATAAAACAAGCTGTATGATTTTATTTATTTTTTAATCAGAAAATATGTAGTAGTTCTGCCAAGCATGCGCGTGCTGTTGATGTTGGTCTCAATCTCAGTTCTTTTGCCTGTGATTTCCTGGTGGTTTTATCTGTGCCTTCATTGTTAATGTGTTTGTGCGTACACATGGATGCTTGTGTGTGGGTGTTAAGTGTTCATGTACAGCATGAAAAGCTCCTGCTGTTCTGATGTGTGTAGGGCCAGCCATGCTGCTGTCAGTCAGTGTGCCTCAGAGAGCCTGTGCTGCTCTTGGTCTGGTTGTCTATTTCTGCCAAAGCTGGATCGATGGTGTCCTACAGACTCTGCACTCTTCTCTTGGATGTTTCAGCCTGTTCCTCTTCTCTCTCGCCGTGTATCTGCTGCTCGGCCCTCCCTCCACCTCTTCATCTCACTTGTTGGCTCGGCCTCTTGGCATCACTTCCTCTTCTCCTCCTCATTGTCCTCCTCTGCATCATCCTACTACTCTCAAGTCTCTCTTCACATCAGACAATGAGCTCTCAGTGCGTGTGTGTGTATTAAGTGTATGCATTTATTAGAGCTTCTTTATGAGGGATTCCTCTTGTTGTATTCACATCTTGTCCAGGTTGCACTTGTGTGGTGAATGCCAATGTGATGCAGCGGTTCTGTACTAGTTTTAACTGGTATGCGTTCGTGTGTATGTGGCTTTGTACCAAAACAGTTCATTCTACAGAAATTAATCCACAATGATTCATCAGTTCATTGTCTCTCATTTGAGGACTTGTGTGAAATGTGTCTGGTTTTGGATAAAAACAAGGTATTTCACTTTTTTTTTTTTTTTTAAAAAGTAAATCATTAAGATTAAAAATAATTATTTTAACTACTTTTGGTTGGCAATAAGAATACAGTTAATATGTTGTAGGCTAACAAAGGAGTTTATTAGTTTTTAGCACAAATTTCCTTAGAGTTTAAAATGTGATCTATTTATATATTCCATTATGTGTATCTCTGATGAGAAGACTGGAAAAAAAAAAAAACTTACCTCAAAGCATTACCTTAGGCTGATGGAAATTGTGTTGGAAACACATGAATTATTGAGAGATTAGCTGATGATTCGAATCATAATCTGCAGCCTTAAATTGTAATTTTATATTGGTTATTGCTGTATTGTTCAATTTAAGATGCTAAAATTTCAAACTCAGTAATGATAAGCTGGAAAATACTCAGAACTTGGTAAAGTTTTCAGTACTAGTGGAGAAAAAATTGACAGAAAATTAAGAGGCATCGTTTTTTTCGTAAAGATCCAACAAATCGTAACATCAATGACAAAACTGTGTTTAAGTGCAAAAAACATCTAACTGTAAGGTGTGTGTATGACAAACACGTTAACATTCTCCTAGTGCAACAAAGGAGAAAAAAAAAAAGAGTATTTTTAGGTCGTCTGAGGTAGTGCTCTGCTTTTGCGTCATTCTGCAAAATATGACACCAAGATGTCTTAGAATTGAATTATTTTTTTGGCATTAACTTCGACCGCATTATTACATAACTCGTTGACTTTATGTATTTACAAAAATGACAGATTTAAATCTTCTTTTCCCCATTTTTTTTTTTTTTATAAACACCATATTCTGCTTTTTTGTCACTGGTGTTACTTTAAACCTTTAGCACACGTAGCCAGAGTCACAGAATATTAAAAATAATACAAAAATAAATTATATGTTACCATTTCCAATCAGGTGTTTGCAGCCATCTGTTTGCTAGAACTATGAAAATACTTCAAAATAAGTAATGATTCATTCCTTAAGTTTAACATAATTTCATTGATTTAACTTTATTATCATGTCAGTGTCTGTGACACATTTTATTTGAGACAGGAAAACACACACACACAGTAACATCGAGGTAAACCGTTTGGAGACACTTTGTTTGAACGTTCCTGACAAAAGGAGGATTATGTTATAATATTCCGTCAACAGCTTTTGATAAAGTTTTTCTATAGATGGGCGTCAATGATGTTACCATTAAGTAAGTAACAGTAGTGACAAATTTTCAGGAAAAATGCTTTTAATAAAATAGCTGCTAAAAGGCATCAAACCTGTGAGACATACTCTACATAAAAACATTATTATTATTATTATTATTGACAATAATTTTTTGCTGTTTTTTGTTTTTTTGTTTTTTACAAAAAAATTGGGTCAAACCAGTGACTTAAAGTGTCTTACGAAATTATGAGACAGAAGAGAAAAATTACAATACATTCTATAGACCGTCAGGAAATATGTCTCAGGAAGTCAAGTGATGTCATCAATGTGATGATTTTATTTCAAAATTTTATTAAACGGAAACATATGTGACATAGCTCCACGGGACAATTGCGATCTTTATATATATCACATTTATTTTAAAAAATTGTTATGTCGTGTTTATTGTACATTTGATAGGTATACTTATATTTTTGTATTTAAAAACATTTTTTAAACTCAAAAGTGTGTTTATCCCGAGAGAAACCCTTGTCTGTTACTTGCGCCTATATATCAAATGAATGCCTCCAGAAGGTTTAATTGTTTAAATAAGATATTTTGTTCTTATATTATTTTTAACAGAAATAAAAAGGTGTTTTTCAAGTGTAATATTTCTGTAAAGGCTAGGGACAAAAATCTGATTTGGCTCTATTTTTTCGTTGCTAAGTTAGCCTGCCACTGGTTTTGTCTAGTTGCTGGTAGACTTTTCTCTGCTCCAATCTGGGATTTTAGGAGAAACATGACACCTTTTAGACACAAATAATTGTGTTATCCTGATAAATTAACGCTGTCTCTTAACGTTTAAGATGGCCAGGCTTTACTAACCTCACGAAATTCCTCATAAAATGTTATTCAGTCTTGTGAAGGTTCACTGCTGTTTAAGTGTTTCAGCTGCTACTGAGTGGAGAGGCTGCGTGAAGGTATAAGTCAGCTGGAGGAGGCAAAGATAGGAGTGTTGGTGTCGACACTGCTGGATATTAGTGTCTAATCCAGTAGTAATTTGTAATATGTTTTAATCCCTGATGTCTACAAACGCCCTGTAGGGGTGACAATCACAGAGAAACTGATGATGACAAATATTATCTTGATACATTATCCTCTATAGCGATGGCGTCACAATCTGTAATATGTAACAGCATCTTTGTAAATGAAGGAAAATATGCCCTCAAAAAGCAGGCAGCAAAGTCTTCACTGCAATCTATTGTGAAGGTGTGTGTGTGTGTGTGTGTGTGTGTGTGTGTGTGTGTGTGCGTTATATTATTATTCAGTTTTAATAATTTGTCAGTTAATTACCTCTCTGATTTGCTTTCTCATTTGTTCACCCTTTTCCTCCTGTGAATTGCTTTTTCTTCACTGTGAGTTAGTTAACTTGCTCATTTTACACTTATTCATTTAATAAGCTCGATGATGAGGAGTCATGAAGTTGTGACTCTGTTACGAATTTTCTGGGGAATCCATTTTCGAGCATGTTTTAATCAATCAGATAATGTTTGACGCCAGTGTGTCATTGACGTATTGGAAGAGAAAGCAATGCAATACACAGCTTTAATGATATTTGGTCTCCTAATTCTCTGGGTGAAAACCGATAGATATAATCAATTTATAAAATACTTTATTTATTTATTTCTTGCTGGAATCCACTAATAATTGTGGTTTTGTGGATTTATACATCTGAGGAGCTCCATAACAGCTATACAAATCTAGTGCTTCTATAAAGCAGCTGCAGTTATTGATTTACATGAAATGGATATTAATAAATCTATGTATGTATTGTCTATGCTTGCTCTGTTTTTAAGCATGTTCACGTGTGATTCTCTGAATACCTTTGAGTTTTTGACCTTTAGTTTGGACTTCAGATGTGTTTTTTTTTTTTTTAATGTATGTATGTTATATATTTTAATGAGGTGCATACATGAGTACACTGAAAAGAGTTGATGGTTGTCAGTGGAGGGAGAGGAGGATGGCTGAGAGCTAGCAATGCTGCCTGGCCTCTACGCTAACACCCACGCTGTCTGTAGGCTCTACTCTCTTCTCCTAGCTTTGAGGTACGGCAATGTGGTAGCGCCGCCGTAGTAAGACTGCATATGAATGAGTGTGTACTATCTCTCAGCCAAGTTCTCTGTCCTGAGCGCCTGTCTTGTTTTTAATGAAAGCTTTAAGTCCAGGACAGCTGCTGGAGGTGGCTACATCCACTTTCTTTATTTCACATGTGCGATGGCAAGGGAGAAGGAGAGTAGAGGATTGGGGGGTGGAGGGGCGCGTGGAGGATGTGGGGGTTGCAGGGTTGTTGTAATGAATGTACTGCAGTTAAAAAGAATTCTGTGTCACTTCCCGGGAGAGAGGGAAATAAAGGTGGTGGCGGGGGAGAGGGAGATGTGGGAGGAGATGTTGGGAAATAGGATGTGTTGTGTTGATGGAGCTGAGTTCTTCGCAGCCAGACGAACTCTCCTCCCATTCTAGTGTTTGCGTGCATTTGTGTATATGTGTCTGCGTGTGTGAATATGCGTATATGTGTTGCACTGGGGTGCAGAACGAAATCAAGAAAGAAGGCATGTGAATGCCCCACAGCCTAAGAGCATACCACCCACACATTTTACCCACATGTATTAGACCCATACATATGCATACTTCTCCCTTTTCTCCTCCTCTGCTGTTCTTTCCATTTTCCCCCTCTGCTTTCTCACCTCCATCCATGCACAACACACACACACACACACACACACACACACACACACACACACACACACACACACACACGTACTATCTTTCACCAACACATGCACATATGCCGAAGAAAAAACTGGTTACACAGGGGCAATCTCTGTCTTTGCTCCCCATAGATTCCTCAAGGGGGTACATTGTTATTTGCTACCAGCCCTGATCAAATAAAATGGAACAAAGAGAACACACTCTGTCACACACAAATTCATAGAAACACACATACAGTCCTGTTTGCAAAATTGTGACTGAAGAAAAAAGAATGGTGCCACCCAACCACCCACTCGCTGTGTGTAAAATGTCACTCACACTGCACACACTCGAGTGTTTTCCCCTAGAGGTGAACAGTAAATCCCAACATATGTATTGCATCACGCATTGCTATAGTATCAGATGAGATAATCAGAGCCTCCAAGCTACTCTCCTCTTAGGCTGGATGTGGCTTTAGAGATGGATGAGGATAGGCAGAGAGCGGGAGAGCAGTTTAACTCTGCATAAGGCATATCTGCTGGCAATTGTTGTTACTTAAAAAAGAGACAGGGAGCGCATACAACAAGAAGAACCAGACAGAGAAAAAAAATCATTGATGGAGGGTGAAGGAGAAGGAAAGGGAGGGCACCAAAGAATAGAGAAAGGAGGGCCCTGCCGAACAGTACTGCCAAAACCGAGGTCAATTGTGATGAAAATGGCCGTTCACATGACCACAATAGCGGCTGAGTGACAGCACTAAAGCAGCATGGACGGGCTTATCCTGATCACTCAGGGCCTTGACTGGGGAAATCACAATACCCTGGAGATCTGTCCTTTTTGGGCTTGGAGGATCACAGAGCGCCCACGGTCCCAAGCTTTGGCCCTGAAATGTCCCCAGCATTACCATATCAATGCTTCCCCGGCTATTCCGCCAAGGACCAGGGCGGCTAGTGATAGTGCCTGCCGGTTAGCATCGTCCTGTGCCTTCACAAGACTATTCAGCAGGGTGTCAATGCTAACTCAATACTAAGTGTGAATGGGAAGAAGTGTAAGCTCACCCCTGTAGCGTGAACCCATGTCTGCTGTGCATTCAGGCCAGCGTTGGCGTGTATATGATGCAGGCTTTCACACATGCACTGCAGCCCTGGGCTTTTCTAGGCATTGCCGGGTGGATCTGTATGTGTCTTAGATCTGACTTTAAACAGACTTCAGCTTGCCAGCTCCGTGGTACAAAGTCTGTGTACAATAACGCTCATGGGGGAGCAGTGCAGCTAATTGTTTGCTGAATTCACAGCAAGCGAGGGGGCGTCATGTGTGCCTCCTGCACACACTACCCAGGTGCCACCCCTCGCCTAAATTAAAGTTAATATTTCAGTAGTGAGAACGCGTCTGATGCGGACTTCATGCTGTGTGCTACATGTGAGAAAGGGCAACTTCAGACAATACTCGGACTCTTGATGTTGTCTGGAGTTGGAATGTGTGAAAACAGCCCTTTTCCTTGTCTCTGTCTGATTCTTTCTTTTCATATTTCAAGTTGCTCTTATATTCTGGGGCTGAATGTTGAACTTTTTAAGTGCCAACTGATATGTGTCCGCTGGCACAGATTTGAAAACTTGAAAAATCTAAAGACAGGCATCCAGTTCTTGCTCAATTCAGACCAGTTTCTGATTCTAATCATATTTCTGCCAGTTTTGCACAAAAATTTTGTAATAGAAAGTTCTCATCCAATATTTAAGTTTGTTTAAAAACACAAAACGTTTCTTAAAAACGACATGAACAAATTTGAACATCCACATTAAGAGACAACAGTGTGTGTCGCACTTATGTGACTCAAAGCCCCACAGCAACAACTTGGAGATTGCACGGCTAAAATTATTGCGACCATGTGCAAAAATCTTGCACACTCATTGCCTTTGAAATTCTTGCTTTGAAGAATGCGGCCAGGTCTGGGATCGCTTGAATTCAGTTGCCATCTTGAAATGATCAAGATAGTAATAAAATAGCAATAAGACACATGGTGCAGAAGAAGTGACGTCATTCTCGAGTTAAAAACATTCCAGTAAAAAAGTTTCAAAAGTAAGAAAAATAGAATTTGTTTATCTTTTTAGCTACGGAGAGGCATTCATGTATCGCTAACAATAAAGTGCAGTACTTGTTTGTTTGCCTGATCAGCGGTCTGTGCATACCAGACTTAGCAAGTCTCCAACACACAACAATGCTGGTTCAGATGAAAAGTTTTACTAATGTTTACGTTCACCACGGCCATCTTGGATTAACCTGGAGTTGGTGCGGATGCTTTGAATTTCAAAGTCGAAAATTTGGACTTCAGACTGAAACGTCAGTCTGCTATTAGCTTGTGACTGAACAGGGTCAAGTTGGCAGCTACATGTTGTAATTAACTGTGATAAATTGGTGAAAATCAGAAATGTGTTGAGATCTGCTACAAATCTCTTCCTGTCTACATACAGACAAATACACGATAACTATTTACATCCAGAGTCCAGACAGAACCTCACAAACTTGAAAGAGAAATTCAGAAATTCCTCTCCAAAACGAGTTACTGCAGTCGGAGTCAGATGCAATCGTTTGGAGACAGCTTGCCTCCCATGAACCAACCTGTACAGGTGCTTTGTGATTTAAAGCGGTCGTCCAGTTACATGCTGAACCTCTGGGCAGTCAGTTGGCTGCTGAAGATATTTGCTGTCGTTCTCTGACAGCAACAAACAAATGTAATCACCAGGCAACCTTAAAGTTTTCTTAGTTGCTCTATTTTTACTCCAATATGACTGAACAACAAATAGTTTAAACTTAGTGTATGTGGCTCTCGCAAATAAAAAGTTATGCTTGAACGCAAGAGAATAAATTCTACATGAAAGTTTTGGTACGTCATCTCTGCTCTTACCATCTTTGTGCAGTTTGCTTCAGATAGAAGACGACCGAAACAACACAGTGGAGCAGGGTGTGAAAAATGAGAGCGCATGATGTGAGAGCAGGTTACAGCCTCCCCGTGTTCTAAACATATTATATCACATGGCACTCGCAGTATATGGCCTTTTAGATCATTATAATGGGATTAGAGATAGTAGTCAGTAAGAGTACAAGCCACAATGTAGTGATAACCTGATTATTACGCAACGGGGAGGAAATGGATGATCTCGAGAAGAAGGGTTACTTTTTAAACTGCGAGCAGAAGGTGCGGAGTATGAGAGGGAGAGGGCAAGGAAGGAAGGAAGCAAGGAGGAAATCGATGAAAGTAAAGTGGAGGATGAGAAACTAAAAGGGCAGTAAAGAGGGAAAGAGGAGGAAGACAGGTGAGATATTGGCCGTAGACTTCTTGCTTTGTCATTGGAAATCAGAGCCAAGGGGCAGGACACTGTTTGATTTGGTGTTCTTGTTTAATCTGTCAGTCAACATGTTCACAGACACACACACACAGATAGCCTCCAGTCTGTTACTGAATATTGGCAGAGAGCTGAGAGGTTATCATGCGTCGTCAGGTGCCAGACCGACTCTTGGTAGCAGGTTTGTCATTTGTAATTAGAGAGAAAAGGAGAGTTGGCTTGTTTTTTTTCTCCCCTCTCTCTCCTCTGTTCTCTGGCTGAAGGCTGTCTCTTGGTATCGACATACAGAAGTGATGGGACAAACACGCACACACGCACACACAAATGCATGCACTGACACACATTTGATGGGCCAAGTTTGATTCCATTAAGTGGAGTTTGTCAGTTAGTCAGTGAAGTTTTGGGGGTGAATGCTGATGGCCCGACAGTGAATCCCACACAGATAAACAGGATCTGAAGCAGCCTGTTCAGACGCTCACAACATTGAGGGTGACTGAGCAGTGGCAGCCCTAACTATGACTATTTTATGTCAGTCACATACACACACAGTCACACACAGCCTATCTGGTGTTGTATGGCTATGTGGTCACGGTCCATGCAGCTCTGAGTTCTGGTCACGGTTAAAAAGGCTTCCTTCTGGAGAGGAGGGGGGAGTGGAGTCTTAAGACGCGGTAGGATGTGGAGTGGAGGAGGGAGTAAGAGGAGTGGGAGATAATAGGAGAGGGCTAACAGTGGGGGTGGGATGAACCAAAGAGGGAGTAAAAAAGGGGAAGATAGAGGCTGAAGGTGGGTTTTTCTGAGTATGAAAGCCTGCGTGCCTCCAATCCTGTGCCATTGATGTATTCTAATGCTAAGTGTGCAATGCTGGGCCTCGACTGGTCTCTGGGAGAGACGAGGCTTTGATAGGCGCAACCAAACTCTGGGACAGATCCCTCGCATGCCATTCATATGTATATCTGTGTGTGCGCATGTACAAACAGGTTTTTTTTTCACCATTAAAGTAACTGTTTTTTGGGGTATTTGGTCGCATTTCCATATCAATGTGAGCATGTTTTAGGCTGTTTTAGGCATCACACACCCTAATCCCAAATTAGCCCCAGGTCCAGTGCTGGTGGATGTTTTCATGATCTGTGTTTGCACAGTTCGGTGAGTGGCTGCAGTGCAGCGGACCATAGCTGATCATGTAACTGGCCATCTGCAGAAGAGGGCAAAGTGCAAAAATCTCAAAGCCCGCCAGATCTCGCCAGCCGTTGCTTGAAGTGCGTGTTTGCAACACGATGCTTGCATGTGTGTGTGTTGCGGCGTGTTTTTGTGCCGATTGCTTTGTTTGGCGTGTGTTCCGGTCTGTGGCTGATTACGGCGTGAAATTCCACACGCATTGTATAGCAGTGGGGAGCTTTACATGTGGACAGACACACACAAATGGGAGCACACGCACAATAAGAAAGCAAAGCGAGAAGTCAGAGAGGCCTGTTAATGACTGTCAGGGACAGAAAGGGAGTAGGACTGTGGCGGTGTCAGGGCTTTGTGATAGATGCTGGTTGTTAAATGCCTTGCTCACAGGTTTATTTTTATGAAAGAAAGTGACCATTCAGATTCAGCAAGATTGATGCTATTCCTTTCCTTTTTCTCACTTTTTCACACACGCACAATCACGCACTGCCTGGATCCTAACACTCCTCCCCTCCCTCCTCATCAAGCCCAGAAGAGTCTCTCCCATCAAGCGACCCTTCTTCCATTTGAGCCCTTTGCCTTGTTTTTCCTCCCCTTTCCTGCTCAGATTTGTTCGTCTACTTCAACCTCCTCTCATGCTTGTTCATCTTACTTCACCTCTGCTCACCTGCTACTTCATGGGCTGCTGTGCACACGCCCCCGTGCATATACGTGTAAGCATATATGTGTTTTTGCAAGAGATAGGCAGAGGGGTGCGTCAAAGGGTGTTCGCCTTAATGCTTTCATTGCTTTCCTTTCTACTCAGAAATATGATGGATGTTTCAAAACAGAGCGAAACTTGAATATCAGTGCCAGCCACTGATGCTGCGTTCACCTCGTGCGCGCGCGTGTGTATGTGTGCGCCTATGCTCAGAGGCACTGGAGGTTATTTGATCTCATTGTGTTGTTGGAGAGGAGGCTGCTCCCATGCTTTATGACCGGCGCTGTAGGGAGATATACAGGTTCACCTGCCTCTCCTCAACAATCCATCATCCCTCTCTCAGCAGACAAACGCACTCCCCTCATCTTATTACTTCCTCTCACACTCTCAGAAACATTTAAGACTTTCTCTCGCTAGCTCGCACTTACATGCAGCGTAATGTATGCACATATTCTCAGTCTTTCTCCAGTTTGCTGACAGAAGTTGATAGAAATGACTTAAAAATGACTGCGTGCTCTCACGGTGACAGACAGCGTGCACGCGCGTTGTATTTTGGTAGTGTTGCTGCAAGGGATTATAAGTGTGGAAGCAACGCAGCTCCTTCGTTAAGATGTTAAGTGTGTGGTAAACTGAATGAGGACGACGACTCAGCTAATGACTGTTTCTGCACACTTCATCAGATTGTTCGTCTGCATTATTGCCTCATATCACTCTCTGGCAACATTGGCGCTTAATAGTCTGTGTACGTTAGGATAGTGTTTGTGTATGTGTGCGTGCGCCTGATCACGACGTATATTGCTTTGTAGAGCCATTACAGTTTAATAGGCATAGTAGAATGTGCAGTGCATTAATGCTGCGGCAACATGAAGTAATGATACAATAAAACAATTAAATATGGTGGAGGAGAATTACTTTTTGAACAAGCCGCACCTAGAAGCAATTTTGAGCGAGACGAAATAAACAAAAAAGTACAGATCAGGCTTATTAGGAGGGGAGGATGAGCTCTGGCTCTTCTTTTCTTCTTCAATGACTAAAAAAGGTCAATATGACTGTAAATCTGCTGATTCATAGATGGATGAATGAAAGAGAAATCCCCTTTAGAGGGAGGTGATTTCTGAGTAATTATGGTCCTATTAGAGCAATTGCTGTTATCAATCAGTCTCTTTTTAGCAACATTGTTTAGAAAAAAAAACCCATTTACAATTATGCAGAGCCAAATTCCATTTCTTGTTTATGCATTTTTTTCTAATAAAAGGTCCAGAATTTGAAGATGTTCAATTTATGGTGATGGAAAATAAAAGAAAGCTAATTTAAGAAGCTGGAAGCAGCAAATGTTTTGCAAATGTTTGCTTGAGAAATGACTTAAATAATTACTTGATATGTAAATTGCCAGCAGTTTTTTTTTGCCATTCAGTACAAGCCAAATATTTTCAGTGGTAAAATTTAATTGCAACACTTCCCCAGCTGCTGCATAATATTGTGAGACGTACACATAAGAAGGCTGTTATTGTCGCTCCCTTTGAAGCTTGCAACTTTGGCTGTTTTCTGCATCGGTTTCCTTTGGGTACTCAAGTAAAATCAAGTATTTTATATAAACCAGCACTTTAACGGTCCTGCTGAGTGTCCTGTCTTCAGTTTACCTCTCAAATCACAGATGGATTGATATTTATTTTGTTTTGTTTTTCCCAATATTTTCAGCTTGTAAAGCTGACCAGTGAGTGATTGCTTATTTCTAAATCTAACAGCTTGTTTCTCACTTAGAACTTAGAAAAATTACTCCCTGGAAGATTTTCTTCGCACTCAAGGGCCATGTGTTTATATACTGTAGGGTTGTCACAGTACTAGAATTTCAAAATCATTACTGAACACCCTGGTGCACTCAATGCTCTGTGCTATTTTTGATATGATGAAAGGGTTTATTTTAAATAAAGATTACAAAAACAAATAACAATATCTATTTACAACACTATTTTTGTGTTTATGTGTGGCAAAAAATCATTGGTATCAAAAAAGTATCATAACTTTAAGGTGTGTGAGACGAGTGGTTTAAAATATGAAACTTTTAGGTTGCGCTTCTGCTGACTTGGCTCCATATTTTATTGCTTTCCAATGGACCTGGGAAGGTAGGCTGCCACTGTTTATATGCATTTGCTGGTGTACTTTTCTCAGCTTTGGTGTGGGAATTTAAGATAAACATAAACTTTTTAGACATAAATAATTAGCCATAGCCACTAGCTGCTTCCTTAGTAATAGCTTATGTAGCTATCAGCTAATCGCTAATAGTTTATTAGCTAACCATAGCGTGTGTGGGCAGGTTTACATCTATACTTGTACAGTACTCCACTGTAGTTCGAACTGACCTCCCGAAATTCCTGACAAAGGTTTGTCCAGCTGCTTCAGCAATGAGTGAGAGGAAGGACTGTGTTCACACCTTTGTGCAGTCATATTGTGCAAAGTTGTGTGTCAGCTGGAGGTGAAGGTATCATTGTTGTTATACATGTGGCCACAAATGAGTATGTAATCACATAGGAATTTTTAGTAGTGATTAGTATCTGAGTATTGTTTTCTTTTACAACCGCTGAAAAAGTAACACGGGGACACTTTAATTTTTCTCAATGAAAGTGCAGTAAAACAGAAAACAAACTGATGCTCTGCTTTGCATTTAACGTAGCAGCAGTTCTTTGATGTACGTTTGTGTGCGGTGCTACTTTCCAGGTAGCTTGTATCTGTTTTCTGGAGAATTTCCCAAAAGTCTTCTACAGGCTGTCTCGACCGCTTCTGTCTTTTCATGTAATTTCAGGCTGACTTGATGACGTTGAGATCGGAGATCTGTGGGGGCCGCAGCATCTGTTGCAGCGCTCTTTGTTCATTTTCTGGCTGAAAATGTTTGTTCTGTACAGTAATGTTGCTCAGTGTGGTAGCATTGCTCTCTCTAAAGCCAGCATACATGCTAGTGTCCATCTCAGTTGTGGTATGTTACTTTTTCTTTTTTTGTACAGAAATAATTTTTTTTTATAATTGTTACTTACTAACTTGGTTAGGTTAGTTTAGAAGAGAGTACTGAGATGAGATAAGCACTGCCATTGCATCCTTTCAATTACAAACTGTTCAATGCTGTGTCAATCTGAATCATAGGATGCATAATTTCTGAGGTCTTCTGAGCATAGGTCAGTGGTTGCTGAATGAATAATGTCACAAACAGGCTACGAGATCTTCTTCCAAGAGATTGTGCAAACCGCCAAATGGTGGGAGACTAATTGAGATCAGACCTCAAACCATATTTAGCGTGGGCGACAGCCGTATGTGTATATCTGTGTTTAAATTGGTGATATGTTTATGTGATGTTAAGTGTAGGAGTCAGATTGACTGTAAACGTTGAGTCACTGACCAGACTAAGAAACCACCGGGAAATTCTGTGGTGATTTGCCAGTTTTTATGTAGGTGTTAGTTTAAAAGTCTCTCCCTCTTATTCTTTAATCTTTTTCGTCTTCTTCTATCTCCCCCCCCCCGCTCTCACGTGTGTCTTTATGTAGTTGTTTATTGGGATCTGTTGAAAATTAGAAATCGAAAACCCATTTACAGAGGTTACCTACGTAAAGTCAGCCTATTTGTCTCCTGTGAAATCGAAACTTTACCCTTTGCCTCTCTCTTCCTTTCTCTCTTCCCACCCTTTGAAGCTGTCTTTCTCTCAACCTCTCTCTCTTGTGGGGGGGGGGGTCACAGCTCCACAATGGAGAAGTGATAAGAGAAGAGATAAGGTGATTGGGAAGAAATGAGGGAATTTCTTAAAGATATAGGGATGGACAGAAAGGTCGTTGTTGGGGAATAAAATGGAGACAGAGTGTTAGGGTGAAGCCAATTGTGGCACGAGATGAAAGCTTTTTTTATCCTCGCTGAACAAGTAAAGTCAATCTTTTTTTTTAAAATGTATAATATAAATATGTAGTTCAACATAGTGGCAATTTCTTTCTACCATTTTCATCATTGTAAGGCATTTTTTGAGAGTCTCAGGAAGTGACCGGAGTTACTGAAGAAGTAAAAATACTGTGGAAATTCACATTTGTTTTCAGGGAAAAGCAGCACCAATTGCACCTTTCTGAGCGTCCCGAGCTGCACAGGTCATAAAGCTTCCATCAGAAAAGTTGGTAGAGCCAAGTGCTGCTGGGACTGATGCTAATGTCACTAATGTCCCTCTGCATACTGGTGTGGGGAGAGATTCTGTGGTCAATGATATGTTGCCTATGTACAGTCAGTGTAGGTGTAAATATCAGAGATCTATTTAAGTTACATGCAAATTTTATAAGAGTAAAGTCCACAGGTACAAATTTTAGGATCATATAGTATTGCAGTAAGAAATAAACCACCTTTGTGGTATAGAAACCTGAAGGTTGACACTGGATTTTATCTACTACTGCCCGAGAGCTTAGACTGGAACCACAAAATGTAACTTTAATTGATCCAAAATAAAATTCCTTGAAATTTAGTGGCTGAACAATAACACTGTGCACAATGTGATAACAGTGGCAAGAGTTCACAATCCAAGCCAGCAATTTGAACTCTGAGTAACTGCCCTTTTTAAATAAATGTACCTATACAAGTACAGGCTTTCCAACACAAATGTTTATGACCCTGGTGGATTTCACCCAGCACGAGGGTGAAGATACGCTCTATACCAGTTATTTAAAATAAAAGAAAGCTTGGTGAGAGGGTCATCTTGGGTCTTGTTTCTGGAATGTAACACCTCAAGCTACAGCCTAACATTTAGCTGTACCTGAGGTGGGTCAGGGGGTTTGTGGTGAAAGAGAGCAGAGAGACAGTGAATTTTAAGCTTGCAGAGATTTTTCCCAGGGTCAACAATTGGAGATTATTTTGATATATAGTCACACACGACTTTACAGTTACAGTTACAACACATATCTCAAGGTTTTAATGTATCTAGTGTCTGTTGATGAAACAAAATGTGATTAAATCGAAGGTCACACGGCAGGAGAAAAAAGCATTACACGAAGCCATCTTTGTTTACTGTTTCACACTCTGTACCAACAGTGACAGTGAAACACAGTTATGTCATGGCCAGCAAAAAGACAACAAAGATGATGAGACTCTGGTGGTCAAATTTTAGAAAGGAACAATAAATGCAAATGTACGTGGATATGAAAACTGTGCTTTTAATATATACTTGCAATAGTGTGGCTGTGGCTAAAGTAAATGTGAAAGAGAAAGACATGAAAAGATGGGTTGAATGATGAGGGTGGCAGATAGGGAGTTGTTAGATTAAACCCAGGAAGTAGTTTAAGTAAATACAGCTATTTGGAGTAAAATAGTGCACAGAGCAGTAAAATTGTATTTTAGGAACACTGCAATACTGTCACAAAATATTTAGAAATTTGATTATATGATCAAATTGTTAGAATAACTTGGCATGCACTGTAAAAATTGATATTTTCGGGGAAAAGCAGCACTGATGCAAGCTTTCTGAGCCTCCTGAGGAGCAAATATGTAAATAAATAACATCTAAAGAAATGCTAAAAATAATGAACAGTTGATGCTTACACCTGGTAATACGAAGCGAGTTCACCATACCCATGATGTCTTTTGGTTATCTGGCTTTACCTACCTGGCAATCAGGATAAGTGGTCACACTAAAGTTGTTATCAACTTGATAAGTTCACCGAGGGTTGCCCCTGTGTGTTCACATGAAAGAGGCAACGTGGGCAGCATCTGACCCGTCACAGCGTGGAAATCAGCTGCTCTATCTGCAGAGCGGCTGATTTTACAAAGAAAGATGAAACTATAGTTTGGGAAAAATATGAAGAAGTTACACACATAATACAGACTGAAAACGACACAGCTCCTAGAGCCAAGTCAGTATCACAGCTCTGATGGATTCTAATAGAGTATATCAATAAATTAGCATTAAAAGACAGAGTTGGTTTTTATTCTTTCTACTGCAGCCTTGGTGGTATTTAATAATCTGAGCGCATTTCAGTATAAAAATGAAATTCAGTATATTCTATATACAAATTTGATAAAAGGCTTATAAGTACAATGAGGTGCCCTGTTTTAGCATCATATATATATATATATCAAACAGGAGAAAAATGAATGAAGTTGCTGCTTCTTATAACTGATGCACATCAGCGAAAGCTTAGACCCTTTTACTTCCTGAACTCTGATGTCTGAGGGATGTTCCAGGAATGGTGGCATTATTTCCTGGAGAATTGGTTGATCCATAGGCAGTGAATTCATACCTGTTGATCTCTTACCTTGAGTATAACCTTTTCTCTCAAGTTACAAGTTACCGTTATACCCTTGTAAGAAGTGAACCACTTTTGTAGTACAGAAAACCCAGGGTTAACCCTAAAGTTGCCTTCTTACTGGATAAGAGGAAATCCTGCCTGGTTCTACAGGCCTAAGGCGGGTCTCCCTGAATGTAAAACTCACAGGAACCACGAAATCTTTAAATGAGTCACAATGAAATTACTTGAAAGTGATTACTCGAAAAATAGACGTATATTTGGAGTTTAAAATCCAACCCAACAATCTGAACTCTGAACAACTCTCCTTTTAAATAAATATAGCTATACCAACACAGAGCTTCAAGTAGAAATCTCTGTACTTAAGCCTGGCGAGGGGTCAGCTTAGGTCTTGTTCGTGGAATCTATCTTCTTCCACACCTCCAGCTGAGTCCTGTATTAACATTTAACTGTACCTGAGGTGGGTCAAGGGGGTTGTGGTGAGAGCAGACAGTGTGCTTTAGGCTTGCAGACATTTAATGTGTCTAGTTTCTGTTAACAATGAAACAAACAGTGATTTAAAAGATGGTCACAAGGCAGGAAAACTAACAAAAGAATAAATGCAGATGCACATGGACACACAAACTGTGATTCCATATATATCTGCAATAGTGTGGTCAAGGCTAAAGTGAATGTGAAAGGACGAGAGAAAGGGAAAAAGATGAGTTTGAGTGGTGAGAGCGTGAGATGGGGCATTTTTTAGAAAAATCCCAGGAGATAGTTTAAGTAAATACAGCTATTTGGACTAAAATAGTGTGATAACAGACTGATAAAACTGTACTTTCACTGTAACACTAGCACTGAACATTTATAAATTTGATTATCTGATCAAATTGTAAAAAGAACCTGGCATCTGACTGTAAAAAATATTAGATATTCTTGGTGAAAAGCTGCACTAATGGCAGCTTTCTGAGCCTCTTGAGCTGCACACATTATAAAGCCTCCATCAGAAAAGTTGGAAGTGAATGTAAATGACAGGTATTAATGCTTTTAAATGACTGGTTCTTTTGTTACTTTTTAAAAACTTTTGTAAAAACTGTAGCAGGGGGCTAAAGTATCCAAAATGTTCTATTTTATGTCTAAAATAATAATGAGGAGACCTTAGACCTGAGCCCTGTGCCACGAACCGAGTTAAACAAACCCAGGATATCAGGATGATCAGTCACACAAAGGTTGTTATCAGCTTGAGAAGTTCACACAGTGTTTCCCCTCTGTGTGTTCACATGAAAGACGCGGCGTTGGAAGCATCTGGCCACGCAGTGTGGAAATCAACCGCTCTATCAGCACAGTGGCTGATTTCCATAGTGTGATAGGACAAATGCTATATTAACATTTGTTTGTACCTGGTGGGGGGGGGGGTCGTGAGTCGGTTGTGGTTAAGGAAGAGGGGACAGTGTGTCGATCTTACAGGGATTTGTTCCAACTTTAAACCACCAAATAAAGTGTGAATTATTTCAATAAATAGTTACACGGGAGTTTATTCAGTGGTGACACGTGTCAGGGTTTTAGTGTTTTTATTTGCAGTCAATAGTGAAACATAATGTGATTAAATAGAAGGTCACAAGGCACGAGAACAAAGTGTATCCTTGAAAAGGCAAGTTTGTTTAAATGTTTGACACTCTGTACCAACAGCAACGGTGGAGCATAATTACATCATAGCCAAGAAAAAGACAACAAGACGAAGGTGGTAAGATGTTTGCAAGCAACAATAAATGCGTGTACGCACAAAAAAAAACCCCAAAGCAAAACAATGAACCGGTGCGTTCACATATTTCTGCAATAGTGCGGTCATGGCTAAAGTGAATGTGAAAGATAGAAAAAGATGGGTTTGAGTGGTGAGAGTGTGTTATTTAATGATGTGTGCTGGTTTGAGGGGAGGGTGGTTTGAGGATTTATGGTGAGAAATGGCATGGTGTGAGTGTGAGAAAAGAGAGGGGAGCGCAGAATGATGGAAAACAGGATTAGATAGACAACGCCGCGGGGAAGTGGTTTGGGCCCGTAGCGAGGAAAACTGTGCGAGTAAAGTGACAGAGAGAGCCAGTGTATGAAAGCGAGAGAGAGAGTGTTTGTGTGTTGGTGGGAGACGTAGGGCGGGAACAGAGTGGAGCCATAAACGAGTCAAGGTAGGAAATCGGGATAACCAAGAGCTGGCTAAAGAAGGAGTAAGGAGATGTTTTGGGAAAGACAGAAAGGAAGTAAAGGGAGAGGAAGATGGAGAAGGGAGAGAGAAAGTCAGTGTAACTGTAACAGAGCCTGACACAAAGCTCTGACCTAAGCTAATAGCCTGTCTATTAATATCTCCTGCTAATGACTGCCACTCCCTGTCACAGAGTGACAGAAATCGTAATCCTTGTTCATCAGTTTTAACTTTTACTTCCTGAATAATGATCCTAATAAATTCTTTAAATATGGAGAGCAGAGTGACCTCCTGTGTGATATTTTATAATGACACTGCTGCAGTATCCTGGCAGCAGTGCGGCTGTGGGTTTAAAGGGCGTCTGCTTGGTTGAAACTTTAGATTTACGAGAACGTGTAGGAGGGGATATGGATTGAGTAACAAATACTGTTAATGAAAACGGTACCGCGTGTGGCATGTGGTGAAATGCGCTTGTTCACGTTGTTGATAAGAGCGCTGACACCACTGCTGGTTGAAGCTACAGTCAGCAGAAAACTGTGTAATATAAAAGATGCAGACGTTAGGAGGCGTTTGCATCTCTAGACCAAGCTAGGCTCCCGGTTTCCCCCTGTTTTGTCTTTGTATCAAGCTAAGTTAGCAGGATGTAGCTCACTTTAAACAGTTGCAGTTGTACGCCTCCACCAACCAGTCAAAACTGCAGTTTTGGGGCACGCTCACACCTGTAGTTCATTTGAGTCAGAATCAGCTGATGAGTTTGTAAACTTAGAGCTTTTCCTTGAGGTTTGGTTTCTTTTCACTCACAAAAACGCCAACCGATGTCCAAGCAAATCAAACCGCACAAGAGAGCCTTCAGTCTGCTTTATTGCCCAGATGTGGGACAAGAGCAACAAAAGTAAATACAGGAAGAAGGTGCTACGTTCTGGTCTAGTGGATAACATTTAGGGTTTACATTAATTTTACAGCTAGCTGTCGTCTGTGTATTGTACATGTCTATGGTGTTCTGCCACATCCCGCAATGCAAAACACACCTGGCTATGGGAAGGTGCTCAATCTTGCAGTGTACACAAGCTACATGGGTTAGTTTGAGGTCAGATCACATTCTCACTATAAATAAACCATTATAGAGTTTGTTTGGAACCATATGGAGACCACCTCCTCCAAAGGGTCTCTGTGGGTTTGTTTTGGTCTGCACGCGAATCCAATGACCATGTCCGCGTCTGCACAATGAATTGCACAACGGGAGAGTGCACAACCCAGAGTTTAGTGTAAACAGACATAAACATTGCAGATATGAAAAACAACCCTAAATCTCTTTCCATCCAGCTGTGGACTTTGACCTTTAGGGTATAAATTGTCTTTTTTTTTTAATCCTATTAGATATTTGTGTGGGAGTTTTTCATAATAGCGTCATAGCTTCATAGCTTAAGGGCATTTGTACCAAATTTAGTGAGAAGTCTCCAAAGATGTTAAAGAGATTGATTCAAAACAAGAAGATAGATGGATGAATCGAAAACCTGAAAACATAATATTCCTTCCCCTGCATGTTACAGCTCGATGTGGTATGATTGTACTTGCTCTTTTTATGGGTTTTCATTGTGGATAGTACCCACTAATGTCTTTGGTACTAAGAGCACCTGCTAAAACGCTTTTTAGCAGCTTCCCCCCCCCCCCTCCCCCTCTGCTCACTGCCTTTAGCCAGGAGTCCAACTCAGCACCATGTACAGATATCTGTCATTTCTGTGTTTCTGGTAGAACCCTTGACATCACCCTTAGTAAAATCCCAGTGTGAATTCTGGAGCCAAGTATTTTGATCATTTTGAAATTGGCAGTGACAACTGAAGAGTGGATCTGACTGAGAAAATGAGGGACACTGTGTGCTTGTACAGTACTATTCAGTTACAGAGTGTACCTCCTGAAAACATAGTCTGCGTTCTCGTCCTTTTATCCTTTGTTTATTCTAATGGAGACCATCATTTACAAAACAGCTGTAATAAAAAGGTCTTGAAACTGGTCAATGGGACCATAAATATCAGGTAAGTGTTTTAGTGAGGTCAAAAACAATACCCAAAGGGTTGTTTTCTTATAGACTTTTTATCTTTTTTGTAGCCAGAGGAGCTGCCCTCTGCTGGTTATTACATATAATGCAGGTTCTGCATTGGCTTTACTTTTTAGACCCACAGATGCTTCCATGCACTTTGCAACAAGCGACACTCTTTTGATGAGCGTTATGTAAAAGAAAGAAATAACAATAACCAAAAATCTGTTTTGTCACTTCTCTGCATTTTTGTCTGTGCACTGTGAAATGAATAAGGAGAAGTGCTAATGCTTGTGTAAACACACGCTAATGTTCCTCTCACTTGACACATTCTCAATTAAAACTTGATTCTAATGTGGCTAGAATTTGATTTACTTATATCTTACGTTTTTCTGTCTTCATTGTTAATTCTGCTTTAATGCACATGATTACATACATTTTAAGCACGTCTTGAAATACCTCTCAGCCTCATTGAGGTCAATAAATAACAAACAGCTCATAAAGCCTCAGGAGCCATCTGGTTCAGTTAGTGTAGGTAATCTGTTTGTGTCAGTGAAAAGCTAAAAACTGCAGCGTCCTGCTCATCGTAAAAACGAACGACTCTGGTTTTATCTGGAAGTTGTGTTTGACGCACTTTGACTGGAAAAAACTCAAAACCACCAGTCACATTTGGAAGATGAGCAAAAACAAAGACAACAAATTTGACTAAAAAAGTGTGAATTTTTTTTGTCTTCCTACATTTTTCAATAAATAAAATTTCAATAAAATTTGATGAACCTTAATTAGTTTATAAAACAGTTCCTTCTTTGTCCCAGTCTTTATGCTACAGACTGTTCCTTCATTTGGTAGGAGCTCTTTTTTTCTACAGAAATGGGAAGCTAATGGGGTTCAAAATCTGTAATCATCTGACCTACAGCTGCATTACAAAACACTAGGAAAACATTAAAAGCCTTTGGACAACAGGAAAAGACTGCAACAAGTGAGAAGAAAAGATGGAATCATCTTTTAAACCTGTGCTGAACAAAGGTCAAACTTCTCTTGGTCCAGAAAAAGCAAGCACAGGTTAGAGATGCAGATGATACAACATTAGCAAATAGTTGCGCTACACTAATGGCTCCATGTTTCTCAATGACAGTTAGGTGGCCTTTTGAATAATCAGCAAAAGAAATACAAATAATAGTCAACGAATGGATTCTTTTCCCTTTTCCTTTTAAAAGTACATATTTACATCGAGTTGTGCATCACTAACAAATTGCTTTATAAACACTACATATAGCAACACTGTCCAATCCCTCCTGGTTTGTCTTATTGGCTTCTTTCTAAACTGTAGTTGTTGCCTCCTAACATTCTCTTGCATCTCATCCTTGCACCTTCTGCCTGCTCATATGGCCAGAAAGATTATTCAAAAAGATGTAATGCTGCAAACAAGTCTGTGCAACACACGCAGGTTTCGTTAAGTGGGAGGTCTTTGCTTAGTTAAGCATCTTTGTCTGTGTCACACGCTCCAATTAAAGACGTCTGCATCCTGGAAAGCTTAACTCTTTTGAGAACAAGCGGAAATATTGTAGATGACAGTAGATCCTTCTATTTTCTGTAAACAGAGCTAGAGAATGGTGTGTGGCAGAGATGAGGCTCTTCCCTCATCTCCTCTTGTAATCCAGACCGCCTGCCTGCCTGTCTGTCTTCTTCCATTTCTTTCTCCCTGTCTCGCTGACCCTTGACACGTACGCGCATACGCAGACCAATACACACACACAAAAGTATGCATGAGACAAAACACACGAATGTTTTGCTGCCTCTCTGCCTGCCCCACTTTGCTCCTTTCTCAGTGGTTATGTAAAAATGGGACTAATGTGTTATCAGCCACCACAATGCAAAATACCATACATCGAGTAACAGTGTTATGTCACTGTTAAGCGGCGCATTTAACCCTCTGTAATGGATGGCGATGGGGAGCAGTGAGACGTATTAACAACCCAATATAGGCGCAAGTACAGCGGCGTGAGACGCGCTGGTGATCGCTGCTCGCTCTCTTCACAGAGAGGGATCCTTGCAGCGAGTGTGGGAGGAAGGGAGGAGAGAGTGAGGTAGCGAATAGGTTTTAACAACTTGAGAAGAAGAGAAGAGAGAGACAAGAGGGTAATAAAGGACAGGCGGAGACATAAAAGCTGACATTGCAGATCCACACTCAGTGGGAGGTCCAAAGTGTTGTGTACTTCGCGCACCTCTGGAGTTTCTTTGTCTCATTTAGTGTTTCCAAATGCACTGCTGATGGGTGTGTTTGCCCATTTGCATGAGAGGGAGGGAGAGACATGTCCTGGCTGTCTGCTGCTGCGTTCAGCGACTGTCAGAGCCACCAGCATGGCTCACACACACACTCACACACATACGCTACATATTAATGAACTGTAGTCTGTTCCTTGGTATTGCTAGCATGACCCACTGAAACGGAGCAGTCCCTCAGACAAGAGGCCACACAGACACGCAGCACATTAGCCACGCATGAAGCCTCATGCCGCAAGAAACATCAGTACAGCCTTAGCCCTCCCCTTCATTTTCTTGCTGACCTCTCTGGCCTCCTGCTGTCTCTTTCCCTGACCACCCTCACATGCTCCTTCCATCTCTTGCTCATGTGATTCACACATCACTCACTCTTCTTCTTCTTTTTCACCCATTTTCACCACTAGCATCTTCAGTCTCCAATAGAAAATTAGCTTAAGGACTGCTTTTTTCCCCCCCCAACGCAAACATATATCAGCACAAAAATATGTGCACACATCATAAACAAGGATTTAATTTGTGTGTTTATGCAAAGCCAGCGTTTGCTATTCAAACCAGCCGACCACAACCAATTACAACCAATCCAATTACTGTCTACATGCAACACTTGATATCAAGAAAAGTGTGCTCGGGCCTCTGCGAACAATGCCGCGATTCAAACGAGCACACGCTGCCGATTGTGCGCGCATGCCAGTGTGTGTGCATGTCGCCATGCTGGCTGACCCGCAGGTTATTCCCCGGGTTGGCTCGTCGTCATGTCTGATTGGCTGCCTGCCGGTTTCATCACATTGCGCCAGAGACAGAAGCAGACCTTGTGGCCTCCTCACCCACAGGTCTCTCTCTCTCTGTTTCTCCTCCTCTCTGTCTCTTTCTGTCCCTCGCTGTTTGCCTCTCAGTCCGATTGAGCCGAGCTTTGAGGCGAGTGTTGGCTGACTTTGGTTTTGTCTGGCAGGCCGAGCTGTGGGGAAGCACTTTGATTGAAGAGACAGAACAAAAGCTCACACTGCTATCTTTGAAGCAGCTGTCCTCGTCCGCAAGATGGTCTCACAGATGATACGCACATGGCAAAGAAATCCACGTGAAGACACTAACGCACGTGCATACGGGATGGTTTACTCATGCAACAATAGGTCAGCTGACAGGAACAGTTGTGGCACCTGTAATGTATGTAGAAGCAAACAAACATCCCTCTCTCTCGCCTCATCCAGCATATGCTTCTCAATTTTTTAACAGTTAAGATTTTGTTCAACACACCAGATAACAGTAAAAATATCTCGCTCTGGCCTACCTGCACTCCCCAATCACTACATATTTAATTTCCTGCAATTTAAAGTAAAAAAGATAAAGATTCTTATATTATAGAGCTAAATTTTGTCTATTTTCTCCCCTTTAAAAAAATTATTTTCTCTGAAAATATACAGTTTTTTTTATAATTCTATATTAAAATATGCAATTTAAAGTGTGAATCATGCTATACATCCATCCTTCCATTTACTTATCCACTTATTCAGCTGTAGTCTGTCCCAGCTGACGTGGCATGAGAGGCAGATAACACACTCTGGACAGGTCGCCAGTCCATCACAGGAGTAACACAATGGCACAGACAACTATTCACGCCCATATCGACAGCCGATTTAGAATAACCGATTAACCTTACACGCTTGTCTCTGGACTATCAGGGAAAACCTGGGGCAAACTACAAACTGAGAAAGGCCACAGCCAACCAGGAGGTCTGAACCAGGAGCCTCACTGCTGTTACTGCCAAACAGTGCAAATTCATGTTGCCACGCTTACATTATCCTGAAATTACATGTAAGTTCCTTATAGATTAAAATCAAGTGTTAACAAATTTTAAAATAAAGGACTAAACTAAACTGGTAGTAATAGATTACATTTTCTAATATTTATTGCACTTCCCAAATGTCCACTCAAAAGTTGACCTTCATCACTTCTTTTACCGTCTCACTGCCGCTCCTTTGTTTTGCTATTACTGAAAAAATGGAGGTGGTGGAGAGTAGAGAAAACACAGATGGTGCCACGTGGCGTTTGCTGCACATGAGCCGATGAGCGAGTTAAGTCTGCCTCTGAGAGATGAACCAGGTTCAGAGTTCAGACAGAAGAGCCAGAGCCGGCCGGCTGCTGGTAGTCTCAGCTCAGCGGTAATGATAAACATTACAGCAAACTAATGGATGGGCGAGTCGGTCACCGCGGCCTCTGATGCCGCTTTATCTTCTTTCTTAACACCCAACACCAGATTGCTCACAACCTCCATGGCCCCGGACAGGAATGTGCGCTAAGCAAATCACTGACCGCACGGGCCGTCAATAAAGCTCGGGTTTGAATTTCAGTCGTGCCGTGAGCGGGGGGAGGGAGGGACGGAAAGACGGAGGCAGGGAAGCAGAAGGAGGGCGCTGATGAGGGGAGGAGGGATAGAAGGAACGAAGGGAAGGATGAAGGGGTCAGTCCTGTGAGATAAGGAAGGGCAGGGAATGCGAAATGGAGTATGAAAGCGAAAACAGATGGAGATATTTTACATAGAGGCAGATAGATGGTTGACAGGAGGTGCGACAAGGGGACAGGGTGGAGAGATAATTACAAAGATAGAGAAGGATGTAAACGACAGGAATGAAAAGGAAAGGGATTATAACTTTACACTACGGTGGCTAGATTGGTAGTGGCACACAGAGAGAGACAGGGGGAGGACAGTGGCACAGAAGACGAGAGGAGCAGGTGATGTCAGACAGAAAAGACTGGAAAAAGCGCGTTTGAAGGGGAGTAAGGACAAAGAGTGAGGGAGAAAGTCCTTGCCAGAGGGGACAAAAACGTCAAATAGCAAACACTTGATTCATTTCTCTTGTGTGTGTTTTTTTTCTCTCTCCTTTTTTTCCGCTCCTGGATGTCAGTTGTGGCTGTTTGTGTTCTGACACACATCTTCGAAGGACTACACACGCCAACGTACGGCATCAAACCTTAGCCAGGTGCGCACATACACAGCACCTTCCGTAACGGCACAACAACGGTCTCCCAAGACATACCAGCGTCTTTTCATAATCCTGAAATTGGCTAAATCAAAGTGCTTTTTACAAGAAAGCGAGTCGGTTTGTGTCAAGAGAGCTCCGCAGCAGCTGAGGTGAGCAGGTGGCACATCTGGTTTCAAAAGAGATATTTTTAAACCCAGAAAGGAGCAGTATACCAATGACTTTCCTTTACTATTGTTGCATTCACATGTAAAATTTGCATTTGGCAATATGTGGGGGATAGTGTAGTGAAAGCGGAGGTGTAGTGCATCCCTGGATAGCTGTAAAGTCTGGGAAAGTCAGCTTACTATGAGTCAGAGCTTTTTTAAAGTCAAATGACAAGAAGGAAATCAGTGTCATCAGTGTCTGGTGATATCAGGGTTAAAACTATGCTTTGTGTATGTTCGACTGAATATAAAGAAGGTATTTGACTCGATGAATAACACAGCTGAGTACAAGATCAGTGTAAAAGTACAGTTGGACCTGAATTTAATGAAGAATGAACAGACTTAGTTCAGTTAGCTCCTGTGAGAATGATCAACCAGGCCATGTTCTCCTGGCTGCATGAAGATCCACATACGGTATACTCTGTGCAAAGAATGTGCACTAATGGGAATATGAGTTGGGGACACTGGAAATTTGGTCAGAAACAATCACACTGGCTGTCCCTGCATGTCTTAATGTTGTCTTGTTTCTCTGGAATAAATAATTCCACCAAGTCCCTCTGAAGTGTTTTTCTTTTAAATAATCGTTTTTCATCAGGTTTTTTTTAGTTTGTTCGGGTTCAGTAAGTTCACTTTAATTGCAGTAAAAATGTTACAGTATTTACTTTACAGTACACCATGAGCAGGCAACGGGTGATGTGTCTTGCCCAAGGACACAACAACCGAGACTGTCGGAGCCGGGGCTCGAACCTGCAACCTTCCAATTGCAAGACGAACTGCCAACTCTTGAGCCACGATCGCCCCATGCAATATCAAAGTGGCAACAATTTTTTTTTTTTTTTTTTTTTTTTTTTTTTTCAGAATTGGACAATAAATATTTAAAATTGTTCTTTGGATCATAAAACCTGTCATGTATATTAACTGTACCCTCCTGTGTATGTGTGTTTTCCCACGTTCCCAATTGTAGAGAGTGTGAATTCCAACCAGGAGTTCCTACAACTTTGAACCTCCACACATACACATAAAGTCTGAAAACAAACACTCGCATCTTGTCGGCCGTGTATTCTCGCCTCGCTCTTCCAAATAAAATAAAGCGAGAGCTTTCCGCTGACTGGAATGCTCTCGTTAGCCTGCAGAGTGCAGTAACTAGAGAGCAGTGCCCATTAGCAGATTGATGTTATGCTCACCTGAGCTGACAACTTTTAGGGGAAGCTGGATGAAGGAAGGCTGACTGAAAGAGTAAAGAGATTAGATGGAAACGAAGCCCGTCTTGTAGCTGTCCTGTTTGTGTGTGTTCCCGTCTCTGTCTGCATGGATGATGGAATTTGACGCTGACTTAGTGTCAGACTCCTCGCTGACACATAGTGTAGTTAAAGATTAGAGAGATGTGCACGAAAAAAGGGATGAGATGAAAGTAGAGAGATGGATAGATTTGGATACACTAGTGCTTTGTGGTAGGCTGTGTTTTTAGTTGTCATCTCTGTAAATTTTGAATAAATGAAAATGGACTTTCTGCCCAAATAATTTTCATTTTCTTCCTCTTCGCCCTCGCTTCTTTTATGCCTTTCTCCTCTTCTTCTTCCGGTATGCTAACATGTCTGTTTGTCTACCTGTTTGCCTGTCTGTCTGTCCACGTGTCTCACTCTTTTCCCCTCCCTGCGTGGCTTATATTAAATTTTAATTCCCTGCAGTGGAGGGCCGGAGAGCCTGACAGTGACAGAGCCTGACAGAAGTGTGGCAAAGAAAATAAAGACAGTGTGACAGCTTAGTGGGGTGGCACATGCATGTGGATGTGTGTTTGTTTATGTCTTTGAGACAGTCGAGACATTTGCTTGTGTTTCTCTGTGTGAGGACTCTTTTCGCCTGTTGTTATGTTGCTGCTCTTTGTAATGTCTTTACATCAACATGAGGAACTTTGAGTGAAAAATGTACACGAATCAGTGTCAAATCTCTTCCCTCTCCTAAAAAGTGTTTGCTCGGCTGTGTGTACGTGCTTTTGACTGTTATTGCGTGTGCACTGTCAGCAGAAAGTTGGTGTTGAAACTGATAAACCATTATGCACAACGTGGGAGTGCATGTTTGTGTGCCATTTGGTGTGTACGTAAGTGTGTGCGTGCACACCAGTGTGTGTTAGGTTTAATGATCTTTTTGATGGTTTTCTGTGGCGCGTATTGAGACGGATGGTCCATATGCTCTTTATGGCCCATGCATATTTCATATTCCAGCAGCAGAGCAGAGCAGGCATTGCTTATATGGCCAGGATGTTGCACTGGGACGTGGGCTGACTTTATGAGAGCTCGTATACCCATCCCACAGCTCTGTCCCCTTTGAATAAATGCCCGAGTACGAATAACTACAACACATTTCAGAAAGATGTCCATAAACCTTAAAGTTGGGCAAAGGCACGAGATCTCAAACGGACCCATGTGGCCATCGGTTACATGATTTAACATTGGTTTACCAGGTGTACGTTTGCATGTCGTTTAATGCAAAGGACATCCTTTGACTTGAAGTAATAACCTGCAGTGTCTTTACATAAAAATGCTAACTTTGCTTCTTTCCGTTCCCACATAAAAAAAAACACACAAAAAACACACAATAGTGATTGAACTGACTCCATTTTCATTTTCTCTTCTCTCTTGAGAAATACCTCTGGGCACATGCAATGTGATGCTTTTTATGCCTCCAGCAGCAACTGCAGTTTGTTTTTGGAATAAAAAGATGAAGAGTTCAGTAGTTAGAATGAAAGAAAAGACTGAAACCCAGAAAAGCTCATCAAAGTAAAACCATATCACCATGATGTATTGTTGGGTTTTTTTTCTCATCAGTCTCTGCAAAAGATGTGAAGTCACATGAAGTACACGCACAAGAACATAGAAGGAAAAGAAAACTTGATATTTTTCCCATGTTTATGATACCATTTTATTTTTTAGAAGTCTTATACTCCTTTCACATGCAGGTGTTCTGCATTTGTGAACCACTTGTACACTTGTGTCCAAGTATGGGCTTTGTAGTCGTTTCAACAAATCAGCTTTGGATCGCCTTCAGACTGTGCATCAGCAGAAGATCGCATATCAATCCAGTGTTGGCTCCAGAGGTTGCTGCTGGCCCCACACAACCTGTGGTGATCAGGCTTTTCAGGCAGTGGCACCAAGGTTGTCTTCCACTGTTATTACACTGTATAGACGCCACTGACTGTTTTAAAAAGCAGTTGAAGACATTTTTATACAGACAAGCCCTTAATTAACTTGTTGTTTTATGTTGAATTCTATTGCTTTACATTGTTATATGTTACACTTTTATTTCTTGTGTTTTGTTGTGAAGCACTTTGTGATTATTATGTGTGCATTCAGTAAACCCCTGGGAGACACACAAACACAAAGTCCAGATGAAAGCACAGACTGTCACATGATGATTGGCAGGTCGCCGCCACATCGAGAGGTGTATCGACTTCATGAGAGAGCGTGTGTGTGTGTGTGTGTGTGTGTGTGTGTGTGTGTGTGTGTGTGTGTGTGTGGGGGGGGTGGGGGCAGATTGACAGAGGAAGACAGAAAGGGAGGAAGAGGTGTCGTCAGAGGAGGAGTAAGCAGACGTCAGAAAGATTGAACCTGAAATGAAAAATTGAACAGGAGACGGATGGAAGGACGCTGATAAGGATGGACAGACAGAGGAGGGAGAGTAGGGCAGAACGAGTGATAGTGTGTGTGTGCTTTTGGGGGGATGTAGGAGGGGATGTGAGACGGATGTTGCACTGATAGACTGTCGAGTCTGACAGAGTCTGCTCATGTTCAGCAGAGAGAGTCAGCCACATCATCAGACAACGACAACGACACCCGCAAACGTGCACAGACAGATGCACGATAAGCTTATAAAATCCACACGATCTAAGGCTTCTAGCTCATAATCCTACACTATCAGTTTCACTCACTGTACTTCAGTGCATTTACATTACTATGGCAAACGAGGCTAGCCCGCGTCCCTTTGATTATCTAAACACCGCAGTGACACTGTGCAAATAGTCCACTTTACTGGTTTATTGTCCTGCAAATTAAAATGGTGTTTCTCTGAAAAGCACTATACCCGAGTGCGAGGAGGTTTTGTGCAGCAGGCCCCATTCAGAGCTGACCATTGGCTCTCAGCATTTCTCAGGCCTGATTAGGGGGAATGATTGAGCATATAGTGAAGCAAAGCATATACAGTTGCAATGAGTAACAGAGACCACCCCCACTTCCTTGCACACACAGTCGCTGAGTGATTAAGTATACTCCCCAAAGTCAAAGTTTCTGTTTCCGCACCAGTCCCCGAGTTCAGTTAAAAAACTGGCATTGATAGATTTTTAGCTCATTTATCACCCAACAAAATCCGTTTGTTTCTGTTATCACTTTGGCCCGCACACTGGAGAAGGTCTTAACGCTGAAACATCTGTGCTCCGCTTGTCTTTTATGTTCAGCTTTGATAAAGAATAAAAATAGAAAACTCTCAAGATCAAGTGAGGCAGAACATTGTGCAGGTTTTTTTTCTCTCCGTTCATTGTTTTACTCCATTGATTCCATCTTTCCTAAACGGCTAATTGAACGCTTGCTGTTTCGATTAGCACCGCGCTTCAGTCTGCATTCTTTAATTTCAGGCCTTTTTGAGCTAGTATATGCGACTATATGTAATTAATTCTCCCCGTCACAATGCATTAATAGAAATGTTAGAGCTCAATGTCATCTCCTATCTGACAAGAATACCCAGACGCTTTTAAACACTTAAATACTTCATGCTGGCGCCTGCTTGTCCAACCAAGTCCACTATGTGTCTTGCCACTTTGATGTATCTTACCCTGAGAGTAACAAAGCTTATAATTGCCTTTAAAATGTGCTTCTTCTGTTGTTATTTTCTTTTTTACTGAGAACATTGAAAGGTCACAGGGGGCTTTTTGTTATAATGACATAGTACTCAGAAGACGTGGGAATCGCAGAGAAACACATTATATACTAACTGCAATAGTGCCATCTAAACCTCGTAGCACAGCGATGCCCAGCACAATTCAAGGCAGTAATCATGGGCATATGACAATATCTGTGGAATAGAAGAGGAAAGATACCCCTAAAAGGCAAATAGGATGAGTTATGTGTTTATTCACTGTATTGTGTTATCATTGTGTGGGTATATCATCATCATTCTTGTGTCATTTCACATAATTAGCTCTCTCTCGCTGTCTGCTCTGCCTGTCCCTCCTTCCCAATCAGTTTCTTCTCCATCTCATGTTGGTAAACTTTTCTCAACTTTTCCCTCATATATTTTTATAAGCGCCCACCACGATGAGTCATAAAGGAGTAAATCCGGTAAGTCAACCCCGTCAGCTGAATCCATTTAGCTCGACTTTGTGTTTAATAAAAGTATCAATATTTAATCCGGTTTGTCCGTAAAAAATTAAAATATATTGCCATGTCTTGGTAAGTTAATTGTACATTTTCGGGAAAAAGCGCTTCTCTTTGGGGCAATCCCCCCCCCCGTTATGTACAAGTGAAGCACTGTATGTCTGACTGGTCGTAAAGGACGTGACCGACTCGAGTTTTGCCTGTAGCCGTTAAAAACACACCCCTGCTCTCTCCCACTGCTTTTAGCCTTTATTTTTATGTTCATTTTGCAGCCGGACTGAGACGTAACAAAAGAAACTCTCCACCTAAAAACAGTGTGAAACCAAATTTGCCACAGTAATAGCTGATGATTTGTGATAATGGCAAAGAGTAATAAGTGGTACTTAATTAGCCATTAGAGACACAGAGGGGAGATGGTGGATAAAGAGGGGATGGGTTTTTTGCACAAAGCAATGAACCCCTGTAGTCCGCCCCCTCTCCTATTTTTTTTTCTTCTTCTTTTTTTTGCTACAATAGCACCATAGCAAGGGCTTCTTCAGTCGTCATGGAGACTAATGTTGAAAGCCAGCTGTGGTTTTGTCTTGGCAGCCCATTAGGCTGGAGCTCGGTTGGCACTTCTCTCGGTTTCTTTTTTTCTTTGTGGCTTTGCCTCCTTTGACTTACAATGGTGAAATATAGTCTCTCTGGGTTTAACTTGAGTTTGCGATATTGGCTGAGGGTCATATAAAGGTTTTAAATTCTTCTGAGCTTTTGTTTCACCTTGTTTGAAGTGCTCGTTGAGGGATACTTTTTCTTACATCACCCGAGTTGGTCTCACAGAGCAGCACAGCTGGGTATGGCACAGAAAATCAACTCACTGAGTTTTAAAGAGTTTGGTTAAGTAGCTCCAGCTTCTATATGGTAGACCCCACCCACCTTACAGTTCAAGTAGGTTAAAACAAGTTCAAGCAGATAAAGAATTATCTGCCTGACCCTGCTCTGCTTGATGGATGGCGTTTCTTCTCATTCTACATTGTCCCTACGCCTGGCAAGCAGCGTTTCTTGCCCCGGATCCCTTATTAAAGTGGCTCAAGAGAGGGATCTGAGTAATGTTTTTGTTGTTGTTGAGAACCGTTTATCCCAGCGCTGGAGCTCTTTTCCCCACAGCCCTGATATTCAAGCCTCCCTGACCCAAACACATCAGTCAACAGGACATTGGTGCCGTGTGACTCGGCCAGGAAGTGGGCTGAGGCAGGCAGGGAGAGCGATTGTTATGCAGCAGATTGATCAGGTTTCACAGGACACCGCAAAACTATCAATCTGTAGGACTGTACACACAGCATGAGTGTTTGGGGGTCAAGGCTAGAGTTGTGCGTTTGGGGCGGGGAACGCAAGAATCAATAGCTGGGTCAGAGGGTAATGTCTCACTGAGTGCTGAGTCTATACACAGCCATCAGACAGGATCACTATCAATCATGGGAGAGCTTAGGGAACATACACTCTCTGCTCTCAGTGCGTCTCTTTGCCTCTGCTGGCCCAGTGTCTGATGGGATCACTATTGCTCATGTAAGGGCTTTAGGAACAGAGACAGAGGGAGATGTGGGGAAACAGAGGGATAGAGCAACGCAGGGTGGATTGATGGCAACAAAGTGACAGAATAAGAAGGAAAGATGGGTTTGTATTGGCAGACACATGGAGGGTGACACTTGGGGTTTGGGAGATAAAAGAAGCCTTAAAGTGAAGAAAGTCTTTGGAGCGTAAAATAGGCTGTGTGGGTGGGATGGTGGTGAAATGGACAATAAATTAAAGCTGAAAACAAAATCAATAAACACGCAAATTAAGGTAAAAACCACAAGTCCCGGTGTTACTCACAGGTTAAACAACATTTTTCTTAATTGAAGTATTCTGTCTTTCCTCCTTCCTGGTGTTGTCGTTCACGCTTTTATCCGCCTTCGTCTCTGATCTCTGTTTTTTTTTGCCTTTTGTCTTATTCAGCATGTGTTTTTTTTTTTCTTTCTTCTTTTTGTTTTTTTTCCCGACCTCGGCTTTTGCCATCTGGTGTTCCATGTGCGTTTGTTCATTTTAATTTCCTCACATTCATCCATCTGTGTCACGAGTGTTTGAACAAGAGCCACAAAAAGCGCATGTATGATTGATTGCAGAAACACACGTGTGGAAGAGAACATGCTTATTATTATACATAATGGTGTGGGAGTGTGTTCGCCGAATGTGGCTCTGTGTGCGAGCGAGACGGCTCGGTTCAAAGGGCTAATAACGCTCGCCATTAGGTTTTGTGCTGCTGGGACAGTCTCTCTCTCTCTCTCTCTCACCGTGCAGTCAATATCCACAGACACCGAGAGGAAGGGAAGAAGGGAGATGGAGTGAGCGGACAGGACAGCGAAAAAGTCAAATGAGAGCTGAGAAATTAAGCAAAAGAGGGAGGGAAAGAGATTTGGACAATGCTACTTGTGTGATCATTTCGGTGCTGTGTGTGTGTGTGTGTGTGTGTGTGTGTGTGTGTGTGAGGCCACCTGAGAATAAATCCTGTTACCTGTAATATTGTGATCAATTACCAATGATGAAACATCGCTCAGCAGGCCTGGGCTGTATGTGTGTGAGAGAGGAAGTGTGTGCAGTGGCCTTGAGAAAAGGGAGCATATTCCAGGCTGTTGGACACACTCAAGACAGCTATTGATTTTAACGGGGAGAATTTAGAACCATTTCAACCCTTACACCCTATCAAACACCACTTTACACACACATTCAGACACACACACACATACTGTACATGTTCTTCAACTAATCCAGCTGGATTCAAATAAAGGGATAAATTCATCTGCAACCAGTATTTAATGAGACGGCATCATTTGAGCAAGCTTCTACACAAGTTTTTAATCAAAATTTGTCTGCGCGCTTCTTCTCATGCGGTGTTAAACGTAGACAGAAACAGATTGAAGATGAAGGTGATGAGAAAAGAAGGAAAGGCAGAGTAGAATGACAAGGCAGTGGGAAAGACTCGTGTCTGCCTTTGATGAGGGCCTCATTGATGCTACAGATCTCTGGGAGTCTCCATTCACCGGGGGAGCCGTTCAATTACACCGACCACTCCGCTGGCTGATTGGAGTCCTCCCGCAACAATGTTAGCATCTCTGTAGCGAGCCGAGATGGGATTAAGAAGTCTGGCCTCTGGAGGCAAAGTGGCTTTTAAGTCCTGATTGGCAATCATTTGTAACACTGCTGGACAAGTTTTAATCCAGCCCTACCTTGTGCCCATCAGGTGTGTCTCTTTTGATTTCTTTAACCTTGATTTATCTTGGCAAACAGTAACGCACACTTAAAGTCTTACAACCCAATCAGCCACCTGTGGTTTTCCACTTTTGATCAGCAAATGATTAGAAAAATTAAATTAAATGCTTCATACTTAAATCCAAAGATAAGTTAGCATTCACTGTGCTGAGTTACTATAGAAAGCTGTGTTGCTGAAGCACAGCTTCAAAATGGTTAATCTTCAAAGAAGGTTGATGGAAAAAGAAAAAAGTTGTTAAAAAGCTTAATAAAATACAGCGTCTGACATTCTTTTTAAAAAATGTGTTACTACAAAGGGGAAAAAAGCATAAATGATTTATTTTTGCCTTGTTGTCAGCATTTAAAAACATAAACATACTTTAATAAGTAATAAAATAACACCATCTCTCCAGCGTGCAGGGAGATGGGTTTTGTTTTTATCATTGGACGGTACAGCTGTGACACTTTCTGATGCACCTGAAGTTAAATTTTTATTTAGATCAAAATAATATTTTAAAAAAGAAAATAGGACTATAACACTATTTTACAGAGTAGTGGTATTATTAAAGATCTAACTGTGTGACAATATTGTTTGGTTTATGTGCTGCTGGCAACAAAATAGCAAGGGTAGTTGTTGCTTAAAAATGGGTCATTTTAGCTCATTGCTAGGTGGTTGTGGATGTCTTATTCGAGTTTTGTGGCTATAAATGAGATGTTATTGTGATGAAATAAACCAATAGTGTCGTTGGTAATAAAAGGTAAACACAGGTCATTTTCTTCTGCTACTAATTGTTTGCCAGGGAGCTTTATGGCATATTATATAAGGTATAATTTAACTTTTGTGGATATAAATTAAATGATGTATGATAAAAGTTATATAATTCTTTTGTTCAAGGCATTATAGGTGCATAAAAGCTAAAAAAAGACAGGTCATTTAACTCATCCATTGCTAGGTGGATGTTGGCAACATGATGACATTAAAATGTTTTACACTGATAACCATCAGGAAACTTAAGATGTACATCTTTGCCAAGTTTTGGTACTGAGCTCCCGATGGTCTGGGATGTCCACCCAAGGTTAACAAATGAGAGCTTAGACAGTGGACTCCAGAGTACATTGTAAGAGTAAGAGTTGCCAAAGAATTTAAAAACTGTAAACCCTTATTTGAAGTATTTACTGTGGCTTCAGCTAACCCCCAGCATGTATTACCAAATCCAAGCAAAACATGAGGTTATCCCCCCCAGTGAAATTTGATCTAATCAATATAGAGTAGGAGAAAACAAACTCTTTCTTTCCAGGAAGTTTAACAAGGGCATTCAGACAACATTCACAAAGTTGAGGTAACATCCGTGAAGTCGGCTCAACTTTTATTCTGAACCTTTTTCTACCATGAGTACACATCGACGGATATTCAAACGAGTGTGATGTATTTGACATGAACCCACAATGTTACATTTTGTGTCATTTATAGCAAACGGATTGAGCATCTTGTATTAAAGTTTAAAAGCTCTAGTTCAGAAACTAAGTGAGTCAGAGTTACTGAGGGAAAGTTTGTTACAGCCAGACTTGGCCTTTCTTTAACTATCTTGACACTATCATAGTTTTGAAAGGGGCAGAATGTAACGTCTCCAAATTACTGTGCGTCTGTCATGGTTGCATTTTCAGAAATGTCTCTAAAAGTAAATCTGATTCCCCTAATAAGGAAAAATCAATCAGATGGCCTTCTTCGCAGCAAGCATTTTGACTTGGTGTATAAAATCATGTCGGAAAAAACACTGGTGTGACTAATAGAACAACTGTAATGACAGCGCCACAAACTTCTGTAATAGCGTGATGGTAAACCAGGCGATCCACAGCCTAAGAACACTAAAACGAAGCAGCATTACTTTTATATTCTTTGATTTATTCTTTTTTTATTCTTTGTTTTTATATATCTATGTACAACTAATTGTAACGTGGCAAAGTGTCTTCAGTAAAAAAGACCGTTTATTCCCAGAAACAATGTTTGCTAACTGTTACATTGTGATTTTTAATGTCTTTCCTTTTGTTTCCATGGCGATTTTCAAGCCCACTGCTGAAATTGAGCTGCTATTTTAAAATTTGCTACAAAGTAACGTTCTCCCACATTTGCTTACCTGTCATGGCAAGGTTTAATAAGCCATAAGAAAAATATGCTTAATAAGTAACATTTTCCACCTTAGCCGGGGCATCAGCGAGCTTTCACACCATCCCTTGTTTAAAATACCCTGCATTAGAATAATTGTAACAAATGAGAGCATTTTCAGCAGTTAATCAAACACTGCTGGTACAGTGAAATAGTGGAGCTATGCCTGGACACGTATCCCACGTAATGGGAATCACATAGATGTGCCATACACCAGCGGTCCCCAACCCCCGGTCCGTGAGTCGTTTGGTACCAGGCCGCGAGAGTTGAGGCTCAGGTGTGAAATGTATGGTTTTCAGGGTTTTTATCGGTTTTCAGCATTATTTTGTTATCGTTTTTATCGTTAACTCGGTTTTCCTGGGTCTTTTCACGTGTGTTATGAATAAATCTTCTTTTTTTCGCTACCGGTACTAGTTTTATTTTGTTGTATTTATCCGCGACACCTTAAAGGCCGGTCCGTGAAAATATTGTCGGGCATAAACCGGTCCGTGGCGCAAAAAAGGTTGGGGACCGCTGCCATACACTATGCAGCATATTGACCAATGTGCTGTTCTCACAAAAAACATGGTCCTAAGGGGGAGACCCTCTCGCTGACTTAAATATTTGAGCTTCTACCTATCCTTATTGTCCTCCGCTGTCCACAAAATCTTCCATGTAACCAACAGAAGAGCAGAGTAAGCCAGTCCCACTAGCTCTTGTTACAAAAAGGAACGATGGCGCTTACTGTCAAGTGCTTTATTGATATATGATGCTCCAACAGTCCACACAGATAATAAGTAGATAGAGGGTAACTCTGTGGCATTATGTTGCCTATGACTGATTTATACAGGCAACATACTCTCTCTCTCTCTCTCTCTGTATCTCCCTCACACTCTCTGATGTGATTTTACAGTAGTGACATTGATCCAGGCCCACTTTGATCTTGCTCTTAGCTGTTGCTCGCTCTCACTCCCTCCAGCTATCACCCTTGGCTCTCTGGTTGCTAGAGTCTGCTGTTTTTAACCCCAACTACCCCTCATCTCATGCTATAAATCTTCTCATCTTTCTCTCAGTCTTTCCATCGCTCCATCTCTCTGGCGGATCTGTATACAAGTGATCTTTTGCTCTTGGAAACTTTTGCTCAGGCCGATGAAATGTCCCATCAGGTCTCTGGCTGTTATCAGCGTCACCTAGCCAGGTATCACTTGTAAGGGAGGAAATTAGTGGTGCCTCAACACAAAAGGAAACTGAGGCATCAGGAGGCAGCATCAGCAAGCAGCACATTCTGACTTTTCATAACCTGCTGGGCTGTATCGCTGCGTCTCTCTTTGTTTGGAATTTCAGGAAGCGTTACGATCTAATAAACTCCGGTATCATAGAGGGGAATAAAAGAAAATTCCAAAATGAGGCTGAACATTTTGTGATAGTCTTCTCAGCCAGAGCGACTTTCGCTCACGACTCTAAGGGAAATCCGTTTTTAAAATTAAAATATTTATTGCATTTTCTTTGGACTTGAAGCAGACGGCAGGAACGATATGGCTGGTATGTGACTATCGCAGCTTCTTTGCTCAAAACAATGTTTCGGTACATGAATGGTAGTCGTCAATATTTCAGTAACTGTGAGTCGACTTTTTGTTGGTAAATAAAAATGAATAAAAAAAGTGTTTTATAGAAGAATTAACACATTTCTCTAAAAACATGAGTACATTAGTGTGTACCATTATGGTTAAAAATATAGTGAGCAAAGCATGTTAACAGCGTCTTGCATATACTGGAAATGCTGACCCAGGATTCTAATGCAGTGTCGCACTCATGCAGTAAATTATAGCTTAAAAGCTTTTTGTTTATTTGTTGGCCACATTATTGGACATCTTTTGAGCCGTAGTTAAACTGAACTGCTTTATACTGAAACGTTTCTATATTTACTGACATATGCATCGACTAAAATGTAAAAATGCCTTACTGCGTAACGCACTCGAGTAAAACCAAAAAAATGCTTTATTGGCTCATTTTTATCACCTGCATATTTTCTGATTAAAATTTATCTCAACTTGTCGAATTCATCGGGGTCATTCTTCTGATGAGAGAGTCTCAGTTCACATAATTCATAACTACATTTAAAGCGAATATTCAAACACACTGTATTTTTTATTATATGAGCAACATATAATGAAATCTGATTGTTCTTGAAGTTTACATTGTGTTGTTAAAATTGTTCAAAATGCCACATTGCATTTATTGTGCGTGGTTTTTGCTTTCTTTTTCAGCTTTTCGTGTCTTCTGTGTCACGTAGTTGGTCATTAATCGAGTAATAATAAAAAAAAATCCTTGTGTATAGTCCAGAATTTGGATCATTTTTGTTTAATGCAATCAGTCTTTCTGCTTATGCAAGAGCCGTATAATTGTTGTGATATATGAATAAGACTGCAGACATGATATATCATGCAAGCCCCCTCAATGCTCTATCTGCTCTTTAATCTCACTCTGAAATTGGTCTGATTTTCCGATTATCCATGGCGTGAAACAAAGGCGTATTATATGATCTGATGCCACTTTTATATAAGATTGGTTTTGCCATTAAGTCACTTATGTAGGATTTTATGTGCGTACATGTGTGCGTGTCAGAGATGGGGCTCCTAAAGATGTCAAGATATCAAATAAATAGCTGGCAAATCGCAGCGCTGTACGCTCGGAGAAATGCTCATTCGTACCTACTACACACCAAACCAGGACATACACAGTGGGAATCCTGTGGCATCTTTTATCTTGGAGGAGTGATTTGCTTTCAGATTATTCAAGATGCCCTGAGATGCCCTCCCCCTCATTTTCTCTCACTTTCTTTTCTGCCATTATCACTTCATCTTTCAAAACTTGCTTTTCTTTGGTATCATAAAACTCGCCAATTGCTTCTTCTTTTTTTTTTTCTTTTTTTCTTTGTCTGCTCTATTCTGGCTTTCACTCCTCTTCTACTCAATTTGCATTCACACCTCCCTAGTGGAACCAAACTCATCGCTCACTCGAGTCCTTTCTCGCTTGCTTTCCATGTCTCTCTCTTTTGCATTCACTATAAATATAGTTCCCTTAAAGCATTTTCTGCATTTTTCTACCACTAATGCCAGAAAAAGTAAATCTCCTCTGCAGGCTATTAAGTGATGTAATGAGTGAAAGTGAGAGGGGTGGATAGGAGACGAGGCAAAAGGAGTAAAGGATGAATGTCGAACAATTAGTCTTAGGTTACTCTGAAAGAAAGAGATGAGAGAAAAATGAAGAGCTCAGAGAAAAAAAGAAATTCAGGATGGATTTAAAGAGAGCGGTAAGAAGTGATGGAGAGAAGGAGACATTGAGAGCAGTGTTTCGATCTTCATTTAATAATTGAATAATAATCTCCCTGGAGACATGACCTAGAACTGGCAAAGTGGGAGCGAGGCAGAGTCGGGCTGAGGATGACACACTGCTGCCCCCTTGTGATTTTATGGTGTCACCACTAGAGCGTCTGAGTGAACGAGAGCGGATGTGTGTACGCACATGCTCATCGGAGTGTGCATGATTTACAACTGCAGCCTGTCTCAGTCTCACAGATATGGGCCCGTGTCTGTGATGGGGAGGAAAAAAGGGGCTTTTGGATGTCAGGAAAGAACCTATTTCACTTTGTCACAGAAACTACACACACACATAGGCGCGCACACAAGCTCCCAGACACAGAATCAGACCTTATCTTCCTGTCAAGCTGAATCTTTTTTAGGGTTGACGCTGATATATGAGCTTTGGGGGGGAAGAAACGTTGCCGGGACGTTGACGGTTGACGTGAGTGCAACGTTGCGCTCAGGTTGATGTACGAGCAGTGGGGTTAGGGGACAACGCTGCGCTGACACCAGGAGAAGGAGCTGTGGCCCTGGGGCCTTGAGTCCATTCTGAAGAGCCAGCTCCGCATTCTTTGCATGCAGCAGCCCCGCAGCCACGAATACACAGCCTCGCCCCCTTAAGCACACACCCGCTTACTGGTATTAATAACTCGATACCTCTGAAACAAAGATTTGTGTTACGCCTGGTGATTGTTCAAGCAGAAAGCATCCGAAAGACAAAATCCCGTGCAGTGATCTGAGATGTTACATCGCTGCTGCTGCTGTGCAGGGATGTATGTGATACTGAGTGTTGAGGAAATGCCCAAAACATGTTTATGTTTGTGTGTGTCATCTGTGTACGAACATACTCAAAAATTAGCACTCATAATATAAAGAGTGTAAAATGTGTGTTCATCAACACCTCTGTTCAGCTTTGCAATGGCACTGATTTCAAAAAAATGATGTAAATGATGACAGAAAGTGCCAGAATTTCAAGTAATATTTATATGTAGCCGTTTTGAGTGTTTAATAATTTAATCTCTGCTGCTCCTCTGCTTGTCCAGTCTGCGTAGGGAGGGCTACACAATGCAGGTGAACGTCAACGACTACCTGGACATCTATTGCCCTCATTACAACGACAGCCAGCGCATGGTGGGCACCGGAGAGCAGTACGTCCTCTACATGGTCAGCTACCGCGGTTACAGGAGCTGTGATCCCCAGATGGGCTTCAAGCGGTGGGAGTGTAACCGGCCTCACGCCCCCCACGCGCCCATCAAGTTCTCCGAGAAGTTCCAGCGCTACAGCGCCTTCTCGCTGGGCTACGAGTTCCACGTCGGCCAGGAGTATTACTACATCTGTGAGTGGAATCGAACCTGCTGTATATCTTATAAAAGAAATCTCACTAATGTCGTAAATGTCTAGATATAAATATTAAAGAACTATGTTATTGAGGTCAGAGCAGCAGGTTAAAAAAAAAAACTGCTCGTTATAATATTACACATATAACTTTTATCTTTGAATATTCGGCTCGATCATCCAAGTCATGTCCTCGAGTAATATGGGGATGACAAATTGCAGCCTCACATTTAATCATATCGCCCTGCAGCCGTGCAGGCTCATCCATTTTGTTGATTGCTAATCAAATTAACTTGCAGCACCTTGTGCCAACAAGCCACTGTATAAATAATGAACTTTTAGCCTGTCATAAAACAGTGCCAAAACAGATATTACGAGGCACTGACTGTATAATCGGTGCAGTACTCATTTACTCCTGTACATATTTGTGTGTATTTGTGGGTTTGGTAATATTAACGTAGGATTCTGGTAGGTAAGTGAGCAAATCTACAAGAATCCTGTGCCATCCTAACATTTTCAGACCACTGCTCTCACTGCTTCACATGAAAAATCCAACACTAAACTATACAACACAATGAGTCGCATGCAATAAAACATTCAACCCACCTTCTCGAGTCATTGTTTTGTGTCGCTGATTGCCAGCCGGTTGATTAGTCAAGTAGTAGTAACATAACATCTGGCTGATTGTTTTTCTGTTTAACAAATGCATGATAATAGTGATCCAAACGGTTAATTCTGGCTATATTTAAGTACAAGCTCTGGAACAAAAGTGCACACGGCATTTAATTTATTGTGTATTATTTTGTTGTGCAGCCACGCCCACTCATCACCACGGACGCGCCTGTCTGAGACTACGAGTGTACGTCTGCTGCTCCACGGGTAAGTCTCCTGCTTTGTGTTTGGGGGGGGGGGTGATGTTTGACCTATAATGCTTGGACTTGTTCGCAGGCTTTACCTGGACCCATCTGGCCACTCTCCCCATCTGGAAAGCACCAGGCGTCCAACGAACTCACACACTCTCTGCATACAGATGCACACACAATCTAAATACAGCCTAAAACAGGCAGAGCTATTAATACTGCTGCTGAGTCTCCTGCAGCATTTTCACTCACAGCATAGCCCCCCACGTCCCAGCTCCTCTTTTTTTTTCTCTTCTTCCCCGTCTCACTCTTCTTTCACTTTCTCTCTCTCTCCCTCTCTTTACAGCAGCAAAAAAAGGGAGCAGCTTCAGCTTTGAAGGCCCTCAACCCCCTCCTGCTTCCTCTCCACTCCTCTCCCTCTCTCTTCCACCCCTCCTCCCTCTCTCCCTGTCAGAATCCATTTATTGCCGTGTGCGGTCAGTGGGTGGCTATGTATATGTAGTGTTATCCTCTCTCGCTCTCCTGCCACCCTTCAATCTCTCGACCCGCTCTCACTCACTTTCACTCACACACACACACACACACACACACACACACACACACACACACACACACACACACACACACACACACACACACACACACAGACTTTGATCCCTGGCCTGTCCGGTCCTTTGTAGTATTAACCTCTCCTCCCTCTTTCACCCCCACAACTCCATCACTCTCCATCCCTTTTCACACACTGACTCTCTTCAGTTTGATCTGCCTCTCCTCACATTCCCTCTTTTCCCCGTCTCTCTCCATCTTTTTTTCAGGGCTTCTTGTGATATTGTGGCTTGTCAGTCGGCGTGCTGTGGGGTTTTTCAACCCTGCACCCTTGTCATGCCACTCTATTGGATGTCATGTTGGAAGTAATTAAAGTCCTCTTGGTTGGAGCAATAGTTTAACCCCTGCTCCCTTCTTTTTTCTCTACCCAGCTCAATTACTTTTCACTCTCTCTCTCACACACAGCTTCTGATGTGGACGATGAGCCAGGGCCTACAGATGGAGTCTACACGCTTAGACCAGGCCTAAAAATTGATGAGCTTGGTGAGTAATACACACAGGAAGTTCAGGAAGTGTAAGACACATCTGTCTGTAAGACACATCTGTCAGCTCGATTCACAAAAACAGCGACAGACTCTGATTTTGATCACTTTAGTACCAAATCAAGGAAATCAGATTATTTGCCTTTTACAAAGCGTCTCATTGAAGTTAAAGCAGAGTTCATAAATTCATAAACAAGCAACAATGTATTAGTCTGAAATATTAAGTGACTGAAAATATGGAATAACAACGTCCTATTAATGCTGCTCGCTGTATTTTCAGCAGCGGATTATTGCAAACATGGATACGACACGCTTGTATTGGATTTGCTTGCAATTTTAAAAAAAACGCATATGGTAGAAGATCATCAGCATTATTCTTTGAACGCATCAGCTGGCTGACCAATGATATTGATATAGATGGCAGTGCGACTGTGCAGCATCAAAAGTGGCTAACCAAGTGAAATGATATTCAGCGCAGTTAACTTCACAGCGCCAGCTGGCTTGGCAAGCTGCTGATCCTGCTAAACAACGACATGAATATTCATTTCACACATTTCATGCCGTTTTCACCCAGATGAGCAGAGAACACAGAGTTTCTTGAAAATTTACAACAAAAAGTATAAAATTCATTCAGAAAAGCGGGGCCTCTTTAGATATCCTGTATTCAGATAGCCCCTGCCCGTTTGGAAGTGCTTCCTGTTTGTCGTTGTGTTGCTCCGATTTGGAGTTATATGATTAAATTGATAGTGTGTATAATGTGAAATCTGTTGGCAGCGATTTAAGAGAGAAGTGAAGGAGTAAATCAAAAAATGACAGACTTTGGGATCACCTGTTCATATTGTTGATTTTTAGTGTTGTGGCAACAGCATAGCAACACAGTAACAACATGCAGGTAGCTTGGCCTACCTATCCAGCAGCCGTTACACAACCAGGCATGCTGGTATCAATCATAATCCTGTCTAGCTATCACACGCTCTCCTCCAAGGTATCTTGTAAAATATGGCGTTGCGTTGTTGTTAATCTCCCCGTGTGCCTGAGTGTTTGTGTGTGCGCGCGCTCGCATGCGCGCACGCGTGTAAGTCAGTTTGTTCTAATAATTGTCGTAAGAAAACTCATGACTGGCTGCGGCAAATAGCTGCAGGTCATGCGAGTTTCTGTGAGATACCGCTCCCTCGCTTCTTTTTCCTCTCATCATTCTTTCATCTTATTTCACTCTCACTCCATCTCCTTTCTCTATGCCCTCCTCATGCCTCTGCCTTTTAATTCCCATCTTCCGTTTTTCCTCCGAGAGCACAAGTAGCAATGCAGTCGAGGAGAAAGCCACCTAAACTCAGTTTATTCACCTTTTGATGTGTGAAATTGAGTTTTTCCCTCGTTTAATACTTTTCCCGCCCCGAAGCGATATTTATCTTAGGTTTTATGGTATTCATTAACACTATCACAGTGATATTAAAAAAAGTTTGAAATATTTTTATGCCAAAACAATTTTTAGAGCTAAAAATTCCCATTCGCTACTTAGCAACAATATATTACAATATGTACGATATATTCTTATCACATTTCCTCAGTACTTGGTCCTTCCTTGCTTTCTTTTCTAATACAGTAAATGCAAAACATGATCACTGCAAAATAAAATCTGTTCGCTACACATGTACAGATTTTTTTATGCGAAGGAAAAGGACATTAAAGATCATTTCAACAGAAGAATATCTACATTTAATGTGTTAAACTGATAGAGACAGCTCGAGGACATGGCACTCTAGCTGTACTGTTGATAGTGAGCGGCTAACACAATAGCTGAAAAGAAATTACCCCAGCCCCTATGGGTCTTTTTCACCTGTAGTGCTGTGTTGCCAATTAAATTAATACGATAACCCAAGTGGTGTGAGAGGAAGTGAGAAGATCAGCAGGGAGCTGCGAAACGAGCTGAACACAAAGAAGTGGTACAGTTTCCTGTTCTCCTCCTTCGCTCTCAGTCCTCCTGGCTGCCGGTTAGACGTCCTCACATCGTAGTTTTAATTACTGTTACTGAAGTGTCACACAGACTGTGCAGTTCAAATCTGCCTGATTATTGTGTGTAGAAATGTTGAAATAACTCAAATGTTGCGTGTTGGAACCCACCCGTGTCTTTCTCCCCCCTTCTCTCCTCGCAGTTTATTTCCTGGGCACCTTCCCCTTTCAATCAATGTGGTTCCCTGCTGAATACGGCCACTAGCATTAGATTTCATTTAGATCTCATTTACAACGCAGATGGAATGGCGCTAGCTGCTCCCCGTGCAACCGTGCGATTACTGAAGGCTTTCAGTGGGAGACGCTCATTTTCCCACCCTGTTGGCTCAGATTACTGCATCCGATGATCAGCTCTGGCCATTAGTAGAAAAATCTGTAGCGTGTTCTTGTTAATGGGGCTTGTTGTAGCAATTACTATTCCTATGAGCACAGTGTGTTTAAGGTACTTGGCAGCAGAAGACAGCACAAACAGTTACAGATCAACGTTTTCATACCTGCAGTTTGTAAATTTTGTAAATTCTCCCTATGCTTTGGTTTCTTTTTGAGGAAAAAAGGTAGCAGGTAATCATGATGTGCCACTGCAAGGGATGTGTGAAAGTTCAGCCCACTGGGTGTTAAGATTAAAGCTGGCAAAGCAGAGGTGAGAGGAAAGTCAGGTGTTTAGGACCGCAGTTTGTGAGCCCTGCCACATTACAGCACACCTGGCTACAGGAGCTCAAACTCCAGGTCACCCGGTAGTTGCATCGAGGTCAAGAGCCCGTGCTCATCACAAATAAACTTATTTCGGATTGTTGTGAGGACCTTTTTTCTAAAAAAAAAAAAAAAAAAAAAAAAAGCGGAGGTTCTATCTGTACGTGAATGATCACACCTCTCCAATCGAACTGCCCCAAAAGTGAAAAACAACTGTTTTAGCTGGACTTAGGTGTGAAAGTACCTGTCACTGTTTTTTAGGTCAATTTGTAGAAAGAGTTGTGAGACAGTTTGCACTCAACCAGTTTAAACGATCTCTATCTGGCAAGCTTACACGTCTGCTGTAACGTGCAAACCGATTTGTGCATTTTTGTGGTGTATGGGAGAGCTGAATAACACAATTGCAACCTTTTAAACATGCCTTAAATATTTGGTTTACAAAGCTAAGATTACACGAGAAAAACAGAAGCGAGATGGTCGAGTGCATTCTGGAGCAAAGTGTAACAAATAAGTAAATATTTAAAATGTGTTTTATTTATTATTTGCCCAATAACATGAATAACCCGATCTTACCATTTATCCCTTCCAAATGTCACAGCTAATGATTCTGTTTACTTGCAGTCAAACTCCTGGAAAGCGTAATTATTTGCATACATGCATGCAGTCTGCTGTCAGTTTCTTTTGAATTTCTTCAGCAATCTAACAGCTGTTTGTTTGTGGCGTTTGTTTGGACAGCCAGTGTTTGTTTAGCTAACGTTCGCTCTTTATTTTTAAGTAACCTGCCTCTGATTTAGCATGTCAAACTCTGTTTACTAGTCGCGGCGAGAGCTGCGCGGCTTTTGCAGACAGTTGACTATTGTCTTCGGAGGCTCTGCGAGATGTTTGTTAAATAAAGACTATGTTGAAAGACGTGTGTATGAACCAGTCAGGCGGGATCTGATGAAAGGCGCTCTTGTAACAGTCTCGGTCACAGTTTTTTTGTGTTTGTTTTTTTTCTAACCTGCGTCTCTGAATCCTCAGTACTATGTAAAAATGCAGTACTAAATCACTGCAGTGCCCCTTTAATGAGGGCTTTCTGATGCAAGAGCGCCACAAATTATAAGCTCTGAGAAGACGCAACACATCTCACAGTGTCAACAAAGTCACTCTTAAATTATTTATGCCAGGACGTTTCTACTGAATTGCATAATGCTGTAAAAGTTCTTTTTAAATTACTCAGTATTCATAAAATACAGAAGAAGGTCAGATTTATACTCCCACAGTAACATAATGTAGTATAAAATGTGTATAAAAGAGGATTTAGCTCACACACTTCTTCACAAACACAGATTAGACAGACGTAATCCAGTCTAAGCTACAGCACTGTGCAAAAGTCTTGAGCTACTCTTATTTTCTTATATTTTAGAATAGAAGGCCTTTATTTTTGATTATATGGGAGTACAATGAAATTTGAAGCCTGTCTCTGAGTGCTACAGATGGATAGATTGCCGTTTGGACCTTGATTGTCTGTAGACCTGCTCGAGTGAAGGTAGCTGGTTGTCCTCTATGTTGATTTAATGACTCTTTGAACAGCTTTCTTTTCAGCCTCGGTGCAGCTGGCATACCACACCAAGATGCCAGGCTAAGTATACTCCACCGAGCTGTGGTAGAAGGACACAAGCAGCTGTTTGGGCAGGTTTGCTCTTTGCAGTGTTTCTAAGAAGTCAAATGGCTTCTGTGTCTTCTTCACGCGAGAGGTTGTGTTTAGAGTCCGTGTGAGATGAGTGTGCCGAGGATTTTAAAGCTGGGCACTCTCTCCACAATGTTTCCACTTATGCAAAGCGGAGCAGGTTCCTCTTCACGTCTCCTGAAGCTGACGATCAACTCTATATTTGGCTTCCAAGGAGACTTTCTTTCAGTTTTTAAAAAGCGGCCGTGAGCAATGGTTCTCCAGGCTTCCTGAAAGTCTTTCAAAGTTTTTCTTTGGGCATTGGCTGATTTTTCACTAATTTTCAGTACAGTCTTTCTGTCTGAGGGAAATGTCAGATGATTTTTTTGTTAAGTCCTTTATCACTGAGCTATTAATCATTCAAGCATAAAACTCAATTTATTTATTTAACTCAAGGGATGAACCAGTATTGTGTGTTGGCACATCTTTAGACACTTTATTATTAGCAGCCTGTAACAAAAACACACTATTTCCTTTCATTTCTTTATCTGAGTCTATGAAAAATGTCAAAGATAATATAGTTTGACAGAATAAAATATCTCTTTCGGGTGTGTAGTGCTTTCTTTAAAAAAAACTGAGGAAACTGGACAAGTGGTGGACAAACAAGTGACAGCTCTAAAATACTATCTACACCAGCATCCGGAAATCATGCAAAGACCTGACACAGGAAAGATGCATCTAGATATTCAACTGTTCCATCTACTGTACTGAAGCTTCATCAGAAATGGCCTCAGTGGAAGAGTGGCTGTAATGAAGCCACTCTTAAAGAAGCTTATGGAAGGGAAACAGGGAGAAAAGGCCAAATTACACAAAAATGGGAGCAACAGGTCTGATGGAGTGATGAATCCAAATGAGAAATTTCTGATTCTGATTTGATTTAAATTAAATACCATCTGCAAAGCATCTGATTGGCGTGAGAATGATCCCAAACACACTGCCTGTGCTGCAAACACACACCTAAATAGAAAAACACACAGTGGAACACCATCAATCGTGGATTGGCCTCACCAGAGCCCAGCCCTCAACATTATTGAAGCAGTGTGGGATCATCTTGACAGAGAACAGAAGAAAAGGCAGCCAACATCCAAGGAAGAGTTTTGAATGTCCTTCAAGAAGCCTGGAAAACTATTCCTGAAGAAATGACAGGAAAGCTTGTCTCAGAGAATTCAGGCTGTGTAGAAGTATAAAGGTGGTGATTTTCAAGCTCATTAGAACTGTAAAAACTTTGTTTTTGCCTTATATACTATATTTCCATTTCGGTTTACACATGTTTCAAAAATGTCTTGGCAAGTTTCCCAGGAAATATGATGGGTGGCTCAAGACTTTTGCACAACACTGTATTTCGTGACTTCCAGATTTATAGACACTTACAGCTGTCTGAGCTTCTTAATTATTAGGTAGATGCTACTTGCTTTTTGTGCGCTGTAATATGTACATGCAGACGTTTGTATGTTTGGCTCAGCCCAGCATGTCAGAAGGTCACAATGCACCTCACATGACCTTTGCACAAACAACTTGTACGCCAATAATTATACGGTTATTAACAGCAGTGGCAGACTATGAGTGTCTGTGTGTCTCTGTGTAATGGGGCGATTAGCAGAGCCTCACTTTGGAACCAGTTGTACGAGATGCTCTGCCGTCTGCTGTTGGTGTCTACAAAACCACATTCCTCTGTCAGTCAGCACCAAAACAACAGTTTGAAGCCGCACAGTGTCCTGACCCCTCAGCTGCATACTCAGTTATACACCACGGTCAAAGCATTTAACCTGAGCTCCGCTGCTGCATGGACCTCATTAGACTGGCTGGCAAAGCATACCAGAGAAGCCCATCTCTAAAACCAGGTGTCAGAGAGTCATTACTCTCCTGTCTGACCCACGGAGCAGCTGGAAATATTCTGGAGATAGATACAGCGACGAGTGGAAACACTGAGAGCAGCCCTGCTTTATTTCAATGCCATCAGACCGTAAACACAATAGTTGCTAATCAGCATCAGGGACCTTCTGTACAGACAGAAAATTGTGCTCCTGTCTGGTCTCCAGTCTTATTAATCAAATGACTACAGAGGGAGTGTCTGCCCCTGCGTGTGTCTCATAGGTGCAGGCTTGTAGCAAACTGTCTGCTCGGTCATGTGTTTCTCACTTTGACTAGACATCAAAGTTTGGTGTGTTGCCCTCAAGAAACCTATTTTTAGCCTGTTTCCAGGTGTAAGTGCAGGGGTATTGGGGCTATTACAGTGCATACAGTAGATTTGTCTCAGGTATGATGGGCAATGTGTCACCTTATTAGAACAATGAATGCTGTCTGGTAACAGCTGCAGTCTTTGTGTTGTTTTTAGTGCAGACTGACCATATTTCAGTGGGAGTAAGACTGAAAGCTGCCTTTTGTTCTCTTGGGTTGTCATCATTTTTTTTGTCACATTTGAGAAAAAGTTGTGCTGTGAAACCAGATTATAGCACATTTAGGAAGCCAGATAAACGCTTTTAAATGTTCCACTGAAGGATGAGCCGAGTTTTATTTATAGAGAACGCTTCAAAGCAGCAAAAAAGTGTTGCAGAAGTATGCCACCAAAACACAGGGGGAAAAAAGACAACTGGGCAATAGATAATCTAAAGAGTAATCGCTTTATTACATTGCCTACCCAATTACATACGGGTCTCAATTCTGTCAGACAGGTAGGTCTTAAGCGAGGATTTAGAGGGGAAAATGTAGGACAGATCTGATATGAACGGGTAGTCTGTTCCGATGCTTAGAGGTGCCAGCTGAAAAAGTACAAAACCTCTTTGTTTGTAACTTGGATTTGAAACCACCTGGAGCATCTGGTCAGATGATCTAAGTCAGGGATGGGCAACATGTCGTCTGAGACAAAGAGCCAGACTTTGAACAACAACATAATGCAGACTTATGCTTAGCTTTGTGGATTGCGTAAGCATGGTATTCTTGTTTCAAAAATCAAGATATTTCTTTAGGAAATGTGACTGTTTTGTGTCAGTGGAGTGTACTGTAAAACAAAGCGGTCCATTTGAAGCCATCTGTAGTCCTGGTACAGAGGCCAGGTAACAAGAGATAGCAGTTAGCTGAAAAAATGATGCTTGTTTAAAACTAAAAACACACCAACAGAAATCCTGAAAGGCTCAGTGTGTTTGGGTACTGCACCCTGTGATACTTTGCTATACAGAATAACACATCCCAGCCACGTCACCTGAGGGGGGAAAAGTGCCTAAATTTTGTACCCTGAAGTTTAGCTGAAGTCTCATTTAGTAGAGGTTCTTGCTAATATTTTATATTATCTGTTATTTTAGTGTATTATTGTGTACTCCAGCCACTTGGTATTACGGGGTTGAACCTCTTTTGCCTAGAGAGCATCTATTTAACAAGGCACTGACATTTATTCATGATGCGAATCTCCTGTTCCACCACATCTCAAAGGGGCTCTACTGTATTGAGATGGATTTCAGGTTGTGATTTTGGGGTCCTTTGAGTACAATAAACTCATTTTCATGTTCATTAAACCAGTTTGAGATGATTTGATCTCTCTGACGTGGCATATTATCCTGTTGGAAGCAGCCATCAGAAGATATGTACAGTGTGGTCATAAAGGGATTGTCAGGCCAGCAGCAATGTTTAGGATCGCTGTGGTGTTTAAATGATGCTCATTTGATGTTAAGGAGCCCAAAATGTACAAAGAAACTACCTAATACTACTTGACCATGTCTAATGTTTCTAAATGCATTTGAGTTGTTGTCATGTGATTGGTTGATTAGATATTAGATATTATTATTAGATTAGATATATGCATGAACAAATTGCTGAACATTTGTACCTAATAAAGTGGCATAAAGTGGTCATAGTGGTGATAAATTGGAAAGTTGGAAAAAACTGTCCTTAACATGGTCTAAGATCAGACATAGAAATTTTGCAGCTAATATAAGGAGCGCTGCCGATGTTAAAGACGGTGTCTGAATGACCAAATAATAAAACCTTGGATTAAAAGTACAGAAAAATTCTCATCTGACATGATTATAATTAAGATCTCTCTGTCTCTCTCCTGTTGTTGTTGCGTTCTAATAGTTTCTCATTCTCTTTTATTTTTCAAGCTGAATTTAATCCTGTTATTCCCAAGCTGGAGAAGAGCGTCAGTGGAAGCAGCCCATCCAGGGATCGCCTTCTTCTCACCGTGACGATGCTCTTTTTGGCCGCTCTCTGCATCTCCTAGCAACGGCCATCCCATTAGCGTCACCATGCCAACTAGCCTTGGGAAGGTGTACAATATCTGAGGAGAGGATAGGAGAGGAGAGGCAAATAGAGCAGAAAGCAAGAGGAGCAAGACTTTGAAATTAGAGTTTGGAAGAATCACAATGTGTGTGTGGGGGGGGAGTGCGTGTGTCTTTGTGTGCGTGCGTGCATGTGTGTGTCTGTGTGTGTACAGCTGTGTGTTTGAGGGAGTGTGGTTTTGGCAGAGTACAGGCACCTTCAGACACTTGGTGACACAGACTGAACCATATCTGGCATTAAAGTCAGCCTGTGCCCACAGGTGCAGGTGGGGGTAGACTGTTTGTGAGTGTGTGTTTTTCTGTTTCTGTGTGCGTGTGTGTGAATGTGTGTGTGTGTGTGTGTGTGTGTGTGTGTGTGTGTGTGTGTGTGCATGAGCAGGCCAAATGTTGAGCTTGTTGAATCCTGCACACCACACAAAGCATTTATTCCACAGGTGAGGTGGAGCTCAAATCCTAATAAAAAGATGAAATCCAGCCACCAAACTGAAACCTATTTGAAGACTTTCCCTTGGATCTGATTGGCTGTAAGAATCCTTAAGTCTAGTTGCCATAGTTTCTTGCAACAAATAGAACTGAAATGAACTGATTCATATAGATTTCAGCGGTACTGAACTGAAATTGCCTTTTTGTTGTTCTTGTTGTTGTTTATCTTGATGCTGGGAGCTTTTCCCAGCACACAGAGGAAAAAAAAAATGGAGCCAGCTGATGAACTATGTTGGCCCCATGTAGTCAAAGTAGCCGGTAGTTCATACACAGATAGACCCTGGGACTCCAGACCACCAGTGTTTCAGTTGCCATTTCCACTATGCTGTGTCATTCTGTGTTCACCATCAGCGCTCAGAAGGCAAAAGGACAGAAAGGGGTCATGGGAAAATACAAAGCATTTAAATGTCGACTCACCATTTTGAGGAAAAGATAGGAGAGGGGGAAAGGAACCTGAATATGTGGCATTGACAGACAGTGCAAGGGTTTGTGGACGTTAGAAGTTGCTGTGCTACTTTTCTGTCTTTTCCTTGAAGTACTCAGTTCGTCCTCTGCCAGCTCCGAGGTTAATGAAGCACACGATGGCCATCGAGCAGCCATGGATACACTCAGCAATACTACGCTCCTCACAAGCGACTGCAAGCTGTTCAGAGGAGAGGAAGAGGAACCCGGAGGAGGGGACGAGAGAGGAGGAGCAGTCACTCACACGAGCATCAATAAATAGGTCCTGTCCAAGCCATGTTGGTTTAGCGGCCTGCTCTACCAACCCTGTTCTCTGTACACCCATATGTCAGTTGCCACATTTTTGCGTTTCTGTTTGAGTGTGTTTTATGCGTGCCCGAGTGGGGGGAAAAAACAAAACCATCTCGAGTGTGCTGTTTGTCTGTGTTTGAGAGCGAGAGAGAGACTATTTTAAAAGGTACTAACAGCCTAAAAAAATACATACATCCACATACTGTACATCTTATAAGTATGAAAATGCAAAAAAAAAAAAAAAAAATCAAAACACGACTAAAGCAGCAAGTTATACATACAAACCAAGTGCTTTGGTGGGGAGGTACAGCAGTCCAAAACTCAAACAAATGTACCAGTTGGTTGCTTCAGAATAGCGTTTCCATAGCAACTAGCACCTTATTCACCATGGTTACCCTACCCTGCCAACGGATGGACTCTAGTAGGGCATGGCTTACCATAGTAGCTGATAACAATGATGAAGGTGATGTTGATTATAATGATAATAAAGAGGATGATGACGATGGACTGTGAGCTGGCCGTTAGTCGATAAGGACTGACGCCACGCGGCTCGCCCACCGGTACGTGAGGCGTTCAAGTACTCGTGTAAATGTCACAACAGAACAGAATGGAATTCTAATGTATTGAAATCTGACAAGGTGAAATGTGATGTAAGCATTTTTACAAACTTGAAGCTCAGTTTTCTTTGCGGTTGTTTTCCTTTCCTTTCTTTTTTTTAATTTTCAGTTTTCTTGAGTTTGCTGTGGTACATAACTGCTTATGTTGAGATGGGAAGACGGGTTTTAAAAGTTTGAAAATTGGGTTGGGTTAAGCTTTATGTAAACCTGGGCTGCACTCTGTGATTCTCTTCAACTCGTTCAACTTTAAGATAAAGTCATGCTGCATACTATGTTTTTAACAACAACACCGGCGCGTCGCTTTATTTCCTTTAAAAGACGCTCCGGTGACTATATACATGAGTTAGGAGATAATTAGGAGCATTAGTGAACTCGTGAGAACTTTTTTAATGTAATCTCTGGCTCTGGGGTATAGACTGTAAATAAAAGATGGGCACAGCAACAGTGACATCACATATTGGTTTGTGAAGTCCGGTTTTGAAGCCATTATTTTAGCCTTTTGCCAACACTGCAAGCACAGGAAAGAGGTACAATTCAGTGGCTTAACAGACAACTACTGGCTACAGCTTCCTGGCAGTCCACATGCCTAATTATGATAACTTTAACCTTTAGAAAAGTTAAACGGATAAGTAAACTAAGCTGAACTTTAGCCTTGAAATTTTAAATAGATGTCTTGTTTAATCAGTAAGGGCCATGACATTTGAAAAATATAGGCTTGTACAAGACATGACTTCTGAGAGGAGTTACAGAGTTGCATCATGGGAATTGTAAGATCAAGTATTTTTGAGTTGAGGATTTTATAGTGTGGACAGAAAGTTGGTATTTGTTATGTTTTAGCTGTTCTCGTTTTCATTTTGGCCATGTGCTTTTATCTTAAAGAAATCCCAGATTTATAAAAGGGAAGTACTAAAGTGATAACCTTTTAAAATAAACTATGTCTGTTTGCTATTAATTGTATATAGATAGCATATGTTTCACTGAGGCAGAGATATATTTTGAACCTTTTTAAAGGTCTAATTTTTACCTATTTTGGCCTTTTTGGAGACCTAAATGGGTTAAAATGATCAACATGTCTAGTAAGAAAAACTGAGAAGAATGCAAGTAAGTCTAATGAAATGTCACCCTGACAAGAGATTGTGCCTGTGGAAATAAACAAACAATTAAAAGACCATGTGTGATCCAGCCCCAGGTGTACATATAGCTCATGGTGGGAGGGTGAAGGAGGAAAGGTTTGGGTTCGGGTGTCCAATGGGAGGATTGAAGAGTTTGAAAGGTTAAATCACTCTTCAAGAAGTTGCACTTAAGAACTCAGACACGCGGGCGAGAAAACATGTATGTGTGTTCATGGGTGCGTTCGTGTGTGCAAATTATTGAGAGAGAGTGAGTGAGTGAGCGAGCGACAGACTCTTTGTTTCTGATCTTTCCATGTGTGCGTATGAATGAGAAAATGTGACCGATTGTTGTCTGGCAAAACAATAAAAGCATTTACTAGTGTTGGAAACAACAATTACAATCATGTTTACCTTCGACTGGAATGACTTTAAATGAACTTGAAAATAAACTGTAAACTGAACGAACCATAACAGAGGTTATAACAATGATCATGATAACAAAATAATAAGCTTACAAATGTTACTTTTAACAAGACGTGTGTTCGCCTCTTTATTTGCTTCCCCCTGTTAATCTCCCTCACCCTCCCTGCTCTCTAAGTCTTTGAGGATCTAAAAAAAACAAAATAAGCATGGAGCTAATCCAAGACAACAGATGGAGGGGTTGCAGAAAAAAGGTTTTACCTGGTATACTCAGTTCTCTGTAGATAATGTTGTTTGGGAGCTCACAGATGTGATTTTCCATATCAAAGTTGGTGTGGCAAGGCTCTCCCTCTGCAGTAATACCTTTACACACTCCGATTAGGAGAGATAAGCACTTCAATCACCAACCCAACATTTGAATGACAATGGGACAGGGCAGCAGTGTGTACCTGTACGTCTGGACCGGCTGATGGAGGGATAATGCTGCTCCTGATGTCAGAGTGCAGCCAAGCTTAAAGGCTGTGATGTTATGTAACAGGTTTCTGTCATATAGGTAGAGGTAACATATTCACCACTGAGTGACAGGACAGCACAAGGGTTGAGATAAACAGATAGAGTTGGGGTATAGAAGGAGATGGATATGTGAAATGCAGAGTTAGACATTTAGAAAGATGAGATTATACAGGAAGTCAAAATGTGGATATTTACAGTGATTTGAAAAGGACACTGCTCAAAGGACTATATGCAGTCCTAAAGCTAAGTATAATCAAATGCACTTAAGTGATGATTAGCAAGTTTTGGCAATTTGCAGGGCTGGAGCATTCAGGGGGTTCTTAACATAATGCCACAGTCTTCCCAACAGTGGATGTCCTCTCAAATTTACCACAAGATCAGACTGCAATGTTCAAGAGATGTTTTGTTTAAATTCAAGAGCTACATCTCAGACACAACAAGGCTCAGACAGCATGTTACCTGATTAAGTTCATACTAACTGTTAAGCACGGGATTGGTGGTGGAGGGCTTGTTGTGCAGGCACAGGACCTGGGCATCTTACAGTCATTAAGTCGACCATGAACCGTACTGTATGCCAAAGTATTCTAGAGTCAAATGTGAGGCCATCTGTCTAACAGCTAAAGCTTGGCTGAAATTGTGTCATGCATTAGGACAATGACCCCAAGCACAGCAGCAAATTCACAACAGAATGGCTGAAAAAGAAAAGAATCAAGGTGGTGCAATGGCCTAGTCAAAGTCCAGACTTCAACCTGATTGAAATGCTGTGGCAGGACTCAAAGAGAGGTGTGCGTGCAAATTAACTGAAGCAACAATGTAAAGAAAAGACGGACAAAATTCCTACACCATGACGTGAGAGACCGATAAACTCATAGAGAAAACAAGTCCTTCAAGTCATTGCTGCTAAAGGTGGTTCTACAAGCTATTGAATCATAGGGTGTTCTTAGTTTTCCACAGGTCTCTGAAGTCCTGTGGAACTTTTCTAATGACTTTCACATGACTGTACACCAATCCGGTATGACATTATAACCACTGACAGGTAAAGTAAATAACACTGATTATCTTTTCATCATGGCACGTGTTGGTGGGTGGGATGCATCATGGAGCAAGTGAAGATTTTGTCCTTAAAGTTGATGTGTTAGAAGCAGGAAAAATTGGCAAGTGTAAGAATTTAAGTGAGTTTGACAAAATTTAATGGCTGGACAACCGAGTCAGAGCATTTCCCAAACTGCAGCTCTTGTGGGCTGTCCCTCGCCTGCTATGGTCAGTATCTATCACAAGTGAACAATGGTGAAACAGCGTCATCGGCGTCCGACTCATTGATGCAAGGGGGTAAAGGCCGGCCTCTGAGGTCTTATCCAACAGGTGAGCTACTATAGTTAAAACTGCCAGAAACGTTCATGCTGGTTCTCATAGAAAGGTGTTACAATATACAGTGCATCACAGTGTGTTGCTTATGCAGAGCAGTGAGGGTAGCCATGCTAACCCCTGTGCACCACTGAAAGCGCCAACAATGGACATGTGAGCATCATGACTGGACCATGAGGCAATGGAAGAAGGAGGGCTGGTCTGATGAATCACATCTTTTACATGGGTGCGTGTGCATCGCTTACCTGGGGAACACCTGGCACCACAATGCAACATACAGGGAGTGCAGAATTATTAGGCAAGTTGTATTTTTGAGGAATAATTTTATTATTGAACAACAACCATGTTCTCAATGAACCCAAAAAACTCATTAATATCAAAGCTGAATGTTTTTGGAAGTAGTTTTTAGTTTTAGCTATTTTAGGGGGATATCTGTGTGTGCAGGTGACTATTACTGTGCATAATTATTAGGCAACTTAACAAAAAACAAGTATATACCCATTTCAATTATTTATTTTTACCAGTGAAACCAATATAACATCTCCACATTCACAAATATACATTTCTGACATTCAAAAACAAAACAAAAACAAACCAGTGACCAATATAGCCACCTTTCTTTGCAAGGACACTCAAAAGCCTGCCATCCATGGATTCTGTCAGTGTTTTGATCTGTTCACCATCAACATTGCGTGCAGCAGCAACCACAGCCTCCCAGACACTGTTCAGAGAGGTGTACTGTTGTCCCTCCTTGTAAATCTCACATTTGATGATGGACCACAGGTTCTCAATGGGGTTCAGATCAGGTGAACAAGGTGGCCATGTCATTAGTTTTTCTTCTTTTATACCCTTTCTTGCCAGCCACGCTGTGGAGTACTTGGACGCGTGTGATGGAGCATTGTCCTGCATGAAAATCATGTTTTTCTTGAAGGATGCAGACTTCTTCCTGTACCACTGCTTGAAGAAGGTGTCTTCCAGAAACTGGCAGTAGGACTGGGAGTTGAGCTTGACTCCATCCTCAACCCGAAAAGGCCCCACAAGCTCATCTTTGATGATACCAGCCCAAACCAGTACTCCACCTCCACCTTGCTGGCGTCTGAGTCGGACTGGAGCTCTCTGCCCTTTACCAATCCAGCCACGGGCCCATCCATCTGGCCCATCAAGACTCACTCTCATTTCATCAGTCCATAAAACCTTAGAAAAATCAGTCTTGAGATATTTCTTGGCCCAGTCTTGACGTTTCAGCTTGTGTGTCTTGTTCAGTGGTGGTCGTCTTTCAGCCTTTCTTACCTTGGCCATGTCTCTGAGTATTGCACACCTTGTGCTTTTGGGCACTCCAGTGATGTTGCAGCTCTGAAATATGGCCAAACTGGTGGCAAGTGGCATCTTGGCAGCTGCATGCTTGACTTTTCTCAGTTCATGGGCAGTTATTTTGCGCCTTGGTTTTTCCACACGCTTCTTGCGACCCTGTTGACTATTTTGAATGAAACGCTTGATTGTTCGATGATCACGCTTCAGAAGCTTTGCAATTTTGAGACTGCTGCATCCCTCTGCAAGATATCTCACTATTTTTGACCTTTCTGAGCCTGTCAAGTCCTTCTTTTGACCCATTTTGCCAAAGGAAAGGACGTTGCCTAATAATTATGCACACCTGATATAGGGTGTTGATGTCATTAGACCACACCCCTTCTCATTACAGAGATGCACATCACCTAATATGCTTAATTGGTAGTAGGCTTTCGAGCCTATACAGCTTGGAGTAAGACAACATGCATGAAGAGGATGATGTGGACAAAATACTCATTTGCCTAATAATTCTGCACTCCCTGTAGGAAAAAGGCAAGACAGGGGAGTCAGTGTGATGCCTTGGCTAGTGATCTAAGAAACCTTGGTTTCTGCCATCCCTGTGGATGTTACTTTGACACACATCATCTACATTGTTGCAGACCACGTACACTCATTCATGGAAACGGTATTGCCTGATGCATGTGGCCTCTTTCAGCAGGATAATGCGCCCTGCCACAAAGCAAAAATAGTTCAGAAATGGTTTGAGGAGCACAACAACGAGATTAAGATGTTGACTTGGCCTCCAAATTCCCCATGGGGGTCCCACCTCACAACTTACAGGACTTAAAAGATCTGTTGTTAACATCTTGGTACCAGATACCTTTTAGCTTGGCTGCTATTGCTGGCCAAGATCCACTCTGCAACACCAAATAGAGAGTAGCAACTATGTCTACAAGAACAGGGTTTTATTTCAAATACTTCAGGTGCTGTGAAAACTCTACGGTTATATATAATCCAGTCTGCCTGCTTTCTCTCACATAATTCCAGTCAACAAAAAGCTAAAACAAAAAACCCAAAACAAACAAACAAACAAACAAACAAAAAGAATCTTAAAAAGAAAAACAGGATAGCATGATGATGTAGAGTGTTGGATATTCCAGGCTACCACAGGCACTTTTTCCACATCTAGGCATTTAGGTAATATAGCTCACGCACCACTCTACGATTTCTGCACTTCCACTGCACGGCCAGTAGGAGCTGCAGAAGGGCTCAACAATGTTTAGTATAAAAATAATTATCTGAAAGGAAATACAATCAGACACTCCTATGCTACCTGGGCAGATCTGTAACCAAGATAAGAAGAAGCGGTTTGATTGCTTTCTTTATTATCATTGAAATCACAAGAAAACGAGCAGCTGTCCATCCTCCTGATCTAATGTGCTCATCATTTCCATCTGGAAGCAGACACATCATCAGCCTTCTGGGAAAGGATGCCGTCAGTGATTCAGACTTCCAGTAGCATTTGAGAAGTAGGCTTGAGGGATGACTACTATGACTGACACCATTCAACAAATCATTTTCTGCCAGAATGAAGTCTGCTTTTTCAAGGAGCACACAGTTCAGAGTGTGTGACGGTCCTTTGACCCCAGTCTTTATTCACATCAGGCTATTGTTCTTCGTCATGCTCACGGATGTCAAGTCTTTCTGTTCACATATCTTCATTTTAAAGATGACGCAGCCATATCTCAGTTTTGCACAAAAAAGCAAACGCTCCAAACTTCCAAGTATTAAAAACAGAAAAATATATTGAATTAAAGCAGCCACTCCTCACGCAAACACAACTGTGACTCTTCTCATACTTCATGCTTGTCATAACGAAGGGAGCGCTTACACATCCATGCTGCAGCACCGAGTTCTGACCACTTGATGATGCTGTTCAGTCGCAGCTTTGGCGAGCAGAGGCACTGCTCCCTAATGCCCCTGACTTGTAATCCTTTACCTCAATACATAAATCCATTACAACCACAATGGACATTGTGTAACTAGAGCTGCTGGATTAATCGCACAAATTTATGTCACTGTTATGATATAACCGTTTAATTTTGCACACGCCACAATAGGTGAGTTCATGGGGAAGGCTTTGCTGTGGCTTTGTAAAGGTTAAAATCAATGTGACTGCGTCTTAGTACTCGTACTATAACATATTGAGCAGTGAAAAATTATTCAAGGACTGCTCATCCAAAGATTCAGCAAATGACTGTGTAAACTCAAGGTCTTCCAGCCAAAGACTTGAAAGCAGCTTTTCTTTCTGCATTCATTTATCACAATGAGTCAGGCTGAAGAGAGCGAGAGAAAATAACCCCGACTTTCTCTGATTGTGTTTGTTTTATAGAGAAACCAACGTTATGCATGGCCAAGCTTGTAAATATGAAGCTGTTTACGATAGGCTTGTTCTACCCATGTTTTTTGCTCTGCAGTGAAAACCTCTGACACTATAATTAAGCTGAAAAGTCTGTGCTGCAAGGCTAACCTCAGGTCTTGTCTTACACTAAAGCTGTTTTCAATTTTAATGCAAATACAAAACACCGGCTCCTGTTTTTAAAACTCTTATCCTTATCTTAGCTAATGTATTCTTAACAAGCACAACACCAAAAAGCTATGAGGGGGTAAAGCAACCACTACACACTCGCCTCATTAGGTAAACCTGTTCATCTGCTCATTAACACAAATATCTAATCAGCCAGTCTCGTGGCAGCAACTCGGTGCATTTAGGCATGTAGACAAGACCGAGAAGAGCTGCTGAAGTTCAGAATGAGAAAGAAAAGTGATTTAAGTGACTTTGAACGTGGTATGGCTGTTCGTGCCAGATGAGCTGGTCTGTGTTTCAGAAACTGCTGATCTACTGGGATTTTCCCACATAACCATATCACAACTATTTAGTTACTAAAATAAAAAAATAAATAAAGAGGAAATAATTAATTTTAGTATTTTTTAGTTTGCTAAAAATTTAGATGCTGCCATGACACTTTTAAAAAGCTCTGTGTTTTTATTGTAATGCTTTTTTAAATTATTGGATCCATCCTGCCCTATATCAACGGTTTGGGCAGATGCTGGTGGTGTAATGGTGTAATAGAGTGGGTGATACTGTTTAGCACCAACTGAGCATCATGTAAACACTGCAGCCTAACTGTGTATTGCTACTGCTACTTAACATGCACATCCCTTTATGAACAGAGTGTGCCCATCTTCTGAAGAATACTTCCAGAAGCATCTCAGACATGTCTCTTGAACATAACAGTAAGTTCACTGAATTCAAATGATCTTCACAGTCACTAGAAGTCAGTCCCATAGAGCACCTTTAGATGCACTGGAACAACAAATTCATATCATGAATGTGCAGCTGACAAATCTGCAGCAACTGTGTCATGCTTTCATGTTAATATGGACCAAAATCTCAGAGCAATGTTTCCAGCACCTTGTTGAATCGGTGCCATTAAGACTTAAGGGAGTTCTGAAGGCAAGAATGGGTCCAACGTGGTACTAGCAAGGTGTACCTAATGAATTGACCAGGCAGTATTTCAAGCTAAAAATGGAAAAATGCCAATAGAGTATTAAAGCTACATAATTACACTGAGCAGTGCAGTGTTTGAACCAGTGTTGGAACAGGGCGTCGAGTAGTCAATCAGAAAATGCAAGGTCCATTCATGTTTACTCACTCAGTTTATTCTTTGTGGCTTTCTGAGCTTAAAAATAACTTTAGTCATTACACTGTTATCAGAACTGTTGGCCATGGTGCTGGAATGTGCTTTTACTTTAAGACGTGGTTTTAGCCAGACCTTCCTTCAACCCACAGAAATGACTAGAGCATATATGAAACAGACGATCCCCCTGTTGAGACACACCAACTTTCCATGTCCCCTAAGGCACGTCTGTGTGCTGATGAGTCCTGTGACTGATGCAGCCACAAGGGAAGCCCTCCTACTCTGCCTTATGGTTCCTGTTTGAATAACCTGACCCTCGCCTTTCTGCCTGCATGTTAATTCAGTATTTAATGTGTTTCAGTCAGGGCTCCGACTGAACATAAGGGTGATTGCGTCAAGATGTACTGGATTACATGTTGTTTGGTGCTGATGCATATGATGTGTCTGTGTATGTGTGTCTATGTGTGTGTGTGTGTGTTTGCTTAATGATGCAGCATCTTTCCAGAACCAGCCCAGAAGGTGAAAGCTTGCTGAGTCACTGAATGCGGTGGAACCTGCAGCCAAATTCACAAAGCCGTCTCACCCACCTTTTTAATCATAACGCCTACATGGTGTTTAAACCTGGGTGTGGGTGATCAAGCGACACACCTCAGGTAAATTCCCCTACATATTAACAAAAATTCAAAACGTTTTTTCTCGGTTTTGTTGTTGTTTGTTTTAAATTTCAGGATAATGACATGTATTTAAGGTCTCAAACCTTCTTACACAGTTTTCATTCTGAATTTTATAGTTTTGATTCTAATGTAAAGCAACTCTTTGACCCATTTGAGAGATGCAGTTTTATCCCTGATTACTGATGCTGATCATTTAACCTGTCTTATATGACTTGAATTAGTATGATTATTTATTTATTTATTTATTTGTTGCAATTTCTGCTTTTCTCTCTCACATTAAATCAGCACATTTGTTTGTGAAACACTGCATGTGATTTACATTTCATTTGACCTTTTAACATTGCTGGCAGAGTCAGGCTGTCACAAAGCATGAGATCTGAACCCAAAATCAGATCCAAAAAAAACAACTAAAGGAACAAAAGACGAGCCTTTATTTCAGATGATGAAAGGTCTAAGATATAAAGTCCACTGAAAGTATAAAAAAAAAAATCAAAACCGAGTGAGACATGCAGAAGACATTAAAAGATGCTGAGACCAAGACTGAGACTGAGATAGCACCATTTATACACATGAGGCCAGTTAGGAGAAGTGAACAGAGCAGGACACGCAAATGACAATAATCACAGACAATGACACAGGAGGGAGGAAGTAAAATTGGACACAAGGCACTAGAGACAAAACTATCAAAATAAAACAGGAAGTGAGAACCATGATTGAATGGGGAAACAGACGCATGAATGAACTTAACTGGGCAGCTGACACAAGAACTAAAGATTCCACTAAAGGCTTGTAAGACTGAAGATTTAAATATATCTATATACACAGACCAATAAATAAAACTATGAATCCCAAACAACATAAAAAAAAAGAAAAGAAGAAGAAGCAGAAACCACAAACACACGTGGGAACATGACACTTAACAGGTAGCCATGTGCTATTTACTTATTGGAGAAACAACAATGAGTTCTTCTGAGTAAACAGAAGAAAACTCATATATTATAATGAGTGTAACCCCTGCTGTACAAACACTGGAAAGGACAGCTTGGAGCAGCTCATTAGCACCTCTGTAAACGGCTTATTTTTTGCCAACCTTATAGAAAAACTCTTTTCTTTTTTCTGTCTGTTGTGAAGATTTGGTGAACAGCATGTGTCTGTAAAAACTGTAAAACTTTTCATGTTAACTTTTGTGTCTCTTTGAATCTCTTGCGACAAAAGCTGCCCAATTCTCTGTTCTGCATTTAAAGTGCTAAGTTAATCATCTGATCTCACAAAGCATGATGCTAAAGGAATAACCAGAGGACATGATTTGTGGATTTTGCTTCTAAGTTCTGTTCTAAAATAGGGACATTTAGATGAATGCAACTTTAAGTTTTTCTTAGAAAACTCAGCAGCATACCCAGAATTTTAGCTCCGAGGTGAAAAGACAGCCTTACTTTGTTCATCACTGTGGACGTTTCCATGGATTTCTCATGAAGCAAAAATCTTTTTTTCTCTGAAATACCTAGCAGTTTTGATGTGAATCGTGGAGTAATCCAGTCTCTGGGGACAAACTCACACACTCACACACACACATTCACTAAAAGCAATTTTTCTTTCATGCTCAAAGAGATTTGCTTTTTCTTGCTTCAACTGCTTAATCACCCTGACTAGGGTATGGATATATGTGTCCAACCATACTTAATGACTTAATGAGATAAGGAATTGTGCGAGTTCTCTTTATCATCCTGTCTTCCTTATCTGTATATTTTCCTTTCTCCCGGTTCCTCATCTCTCGTGTGGGCGCAACATGCGCGGCCCTCCCGTCACATCACACACATGCTCTGCTGTCTCTCCGTTTTACTCATCCTCCCTCCGAGCGGCTGCTCTGATGCTGTCAGTCTCCCCCAGATTTATGCCTTTGGCATTAGTCACCGCCTAACTTGCCCCTTGTCCCCTCCTCACAAGTCCCCCTCTTCTCCAAGTTTAGCACTAATCTTCCGCTTCTAAGACAGCACCTGCACAGCCCCGACAGATGGGATGGTTATATTTACTCTGTCTCTCTGTCTGGCACACACATCAGTACACATGTACTTTAACACTGTGCAAACATTTAAATGCACACTTGAGATGAAAGACTCACCGAGACCGGAGAGTGAAAACATCCTGCTATGATTTGTCAGATCAAGATACTAGAAAAGCATATTGCGTATATAAAGTATTTGAAATGTTTCCAAGGTCAGTGCACCATTATGAGAGATAGCAACGTTGCGACGTAGTGTTTGTACTTCTTAGAACAGATTTTACTGTGAGACCGTTTCTCAGATAGACTTAATGGAGTTAGGTCTAATTGATTAATCAGAGAAATGGAGTTGTGCGATTTAATCGCCAAGTCCTCTTTTCTTATCCTGTAAGCACCAGATTATCTGAGCCAGGATTTCCGGAGTGATAGTCTTTAGTCTTTATTTTGGAGTGTGTGAAATGCTAATGACGACAACCAATTGTTCTACCTGTTTATATGACGTGTGCAGGCAGGAAGTCACATAATAGTGGCTTACTGTAGACGTGTTACCTATGCATTGTTTTTTTTTTCAGTTTTTTAAAATTTTATTTTATTATTTTGAAGCCAGTGATCCAATGCAAGTACTGTCACTCCTTCACCAAATTTGTTTATACTCTAAGGACTTACCCTGGTAGATATACAGCATATATACAGCAACATTTTTGATGAGACAAAAAGGCACCAACTAAAAGGCCACACCAATAACAGTAGCTGAGGTAGTAGAAGGTGAGTTATTTGACTCTTGGCTCCTTCAGTCCACGCGTCAAAGCATTCCTGGGCAAGATACCGAATCCCAAATTACTCCAGATGCATTCATTGTCATGTGAGTGGGTGTGTGCTAATTAGAAAGCGCTTGTCCTCTACCAGAGGCCTTGGAGCTTGAGGGTCCTGCGAAGTATCTTCCTAGGACTGCGCTCTTCTCTGATGTCGTTCCTGGGAACTGCCCGATGCTGGATCCACTCGCCCAGTTTGGAGGTCGCTGTCCTATTTGCTCCATTTTATCACAGGAACCGCTGCTGCCTTTACCCTCCACATCTTCTATTTCCTCGTCAGTGTAGATACTGCGTGTTGAATATTCCATAGGTCCCACATCCTCTTCATGTATCTCCTTCCGCTGGGACTGCTTGTGTAGTAGTAACAGTTACCTTTTAACAGAAACACGGTACTATGGTTTCAAAAAGCATGTCACTCATGAACACACACCTCAAGCTTTTCAAAACAGAAGAAACACTACACAGAGTTCAACTATGAGACACTAACAATACACATGTATAACAAAGAACACGTGACATAGAGACGTGTGGTCTGTGACATATGTGGCAAGCCTGGGCGAATCATTGTCATTGTCTGATTCATGTCAAAATGTCACACATGAGTGAACATGAACAAACTGTTCTACCTGTGGTCAATATCTCTGAAATGATACATATCTTGTCTCTTTTCTGCCAGTTGATTGATTTTTAGCCAAAGTCTAGAGAGCATATGATGTACGGAGCACACTTTAACCTAATTCTGTACATACGTACAACACAACACATAAACGCAAACCTAAGGCTGCCATCACGGTGGACATATTGTGTTGTTTGTCATGTGAGGTCTTCAGACCAAAAAGATTTATCACACATGGTGACACACGTGCCATCATACCACCTGCAGAAGAGGGTACGGTTGCCGTTCCATTATTCATCCATTTATCCATGTCACGTGAAAAGAGAAATATGTTTACTTCACAGCCCAAATGTCAGGTCGGGATGGTGAAAATGATTCTCTGATGCTCATCAGAATATAACAAACACGAAGCTGTTTGCTTAAATGTGGCAATTTCCATTTAGATTTTTCTTAAATTGCATTAAATTAAAAATATTGCTCAATTATACTTTCTCATCTCATGCAGTGTCACAGATTAAACGTTGCCATAAACCTTAAATGTACTTTTTAAATGTCACACCCTCTACTTCTGTAGACTCACAGATAGATAGAAATGTGTTTTTTAAAGGGTTTTAATTTCCCCCCTGTGGTCAGCTTGGGGTCATTCGGGTTTAATGGAATACATTTAAGAGGATTCATATCTATTGTTTAGGTTCTGCATGTTCAGACTTTCTTAACTTATTCACCCAGAAATGTAAAGCCACAAAATTATATATACTCCAATATAAAGGCTCCATGTGTCTGTGACGCAGATAATTGTGGAGTTGATTTAATGTTATATGTAGTCTGATGGTTTAGTTTAAAGACCGACACTGTTGAAAAACAATAGTTCACAATTTAAAAATCAACCTAAACATACAAAATAAATTGAAACTTCACAAATTAAACCTTTTGGTATGAAGCTGTAGAGATCCTGGGAGATTTGTTTTTGATGTTGCCCTGAGTCGAGCTACATACACCCCATGGTTTAGTGGCTTTAGAACCACCTTTAGCAGCAAGAACTTGAAGTAATGAGTTTCTGCATAACTTTATCAGCCACACATTGTTGTGGAGGAATTTTGGACCGCTCTTCTTTACACCTTTGCTTCAGTTTGTTGCATTCATTCATGCAAAGCTCAAACAAGCACAAATCATCACACCTACACCACCGTGCTCGGCACTGCTGTGAGGTGTTTGTGTTAATGGTTGTGTAGGAGTTGTATTTGGTTTTGGACAGATATGGTCTTGTGCATTATGGCCAGAAATCTCCACTTTGGTCTCTACTGTTTGAAGGACCTTGTTTCAAAAGTTTGTTCAGATGCAACCTTGGAAACCTAAGTCGTTATTTTTTAGAGAGGAGTGGCTTTCTCTCAACAACCCTTTCCAATAAACATACGTCAGTCTTTTAGTTCAGTCCCTTTCCTAATTGTACTGTCATGAATTTTAAATGTAAACATGTAACATGAGGCTGAAATTTCTGATGATCAATTAACCAAGTATAATATAACGGCTCATTCTTACCCTCTTAAATTCCTTCGGAAGCAGTAAGGATTAAGTTTTTTTTACAGGACTACTTGGGGTGTTTTGTAAAAATTTTCTTTTCCACGTGACTGTAGTTGTTCACTGTCAGTCTTCGTGCTAAGTTAAGCTAAGACCCACCTCTAGTGCATTTTTTTCCATTATGTCTTTTTGAGTGTGTGGGTTACTGTTTAACACTCAAACACTCAATTGGGAGTTAAATTATCTCTTTAATTTATGAATGAACAGAAAAAACGGTTCTCTTGTGTGTAAGTAATTTATGTGGAAATGAGGAATAAAATGGAAAGCTCTGCTATTATTTGTTGGTTGGCTAAGTTGGTCTTTAAAAATCCGTGGCATTCAGCTAGACTGAAGTGCTGCTTAATGGACCATGAGGCATATGGTGTGTCGTCTAGCTGCTGTTTTGTCCCTAGATTTCCACTTAATCTCTTGCCTCATTTTGACTCTAGCTGCTTTTTTTTTGTTGTCCCGCATAAAAAGCAGACATAATTTTTTTCTTTACTGTTATCCAAGTCCCTCAAATGCCCAACAACTTTGAAGCAAACAGCTGAGCCGTCATGGCCCACACACAGACACACACACACACACACACACACACACACACACACACACACACACACACACACACAGACACACACACACACAAGCTGATGAGCACGACTGAAGCTGTGAGCATGCTGCAACTTGCAAAGTAATGCTTGGCCCAAATAGAGGAATTAATGGGGGAAAAAATAACAACTAGTGGGACACTGACAGTGTGCACATGCGTGTGCATGTGTGTGCATGTGTGTATAAAACAATCGGATCTCAAATGGCTGTGTAGCCTCGCTACATGCAGTGTATAAGAACTTCTTTGGTTTGTTTTTACTGCATTCAGCTTTCGATGTGAATTTTGGCTCTGATTTGCTGGAACAAAGTGACATGGCAGAATACAAACCCAAGGCCATACAGTAGGTGTTGATTAAAAAGCCAGTGCAGAAGCTGTGCTCTGTTTTTACCTGCACACTGACGACACCATCACCGCTTTCCACTCATTCTAATTCCAAACAGAGAGCACAATGGAGACGCTTACGTTTCATTTTTTCTTGAGGGAGACATCCTTGATATCACCAAATGTCCTAGCTGCATTAATACTCATAATAAAATAAATTCTAAACTGACTCTTCTAGCTGATGGCGAAAAAAACAAATACACACTCACAGATGCTGATTAGTAAACATCTCCGAGGCTGTAACCTGCATCCTGGCAATGTAGGTTATGTTCATTTAGTTCCAAGCAGGAAATAAAGAGCAGGAATAAGGATCTTCCAGACTGTCATTACACATGAACACGTGCGCTTCTGCATCGGCGTTTAATTACACGTGCTTTGTTAGCACATGGAAGCACAAAAGAGAACGAGGCAAAGATCCTCTCGTGGCCTCGATGCTCTGAGCAGGCAGTGCAGTGGCCTAAGCTTGTAAAATGAGTGTATCATCCCGTGGCCCCCTGGAACACAAATAACCTCTCTCGTTTAGTCAAGACATGCACTAAACCTCCACTCATCTTCTTATCTCATGTAATTACAAATCAACATTGGCTTAATGTTGCAGGAGCTTCATGTCGAGTTTCTGAAAGCTGTTCTTCTTGTGTCCCAGAATGCCCTTTCATTATATGGGGGTATGTTAGAGGCAGATGAACCCCTCTGATTCTAATTATAGAACATCCTTTTGATTGGGATTCATCTTGAACTGCATCACTCATACTCTGTGCCCTTTTGAGGATAAATGCCAGATGAAAAAGCAAGAATTTACAAAATGACGGTTTAATCTTTTTGATTGTTTTTAAAAGATTCACAGACATTGAAATACACTTTCTTTAATGATCTCCATAATTCTGACGATGTTTGTGCGAGTAGTTTTTCGTGATGGGATTTCACCAAAGCCTATGGTTCGTAATTTGCAGCAATTTCATAACTGTTGGCTTTTTTGCTGCGCTGTCCTGATCCCCTCTGACCTCTGACCTTTGCATAAATCAGATGCCAGAAATACACCAACTGTTTTGATAATGACTATGAGAATCGGGATATTATAATGACAATTGTATAACGCAGTTATTGTTATTACTGTGATAAATCTTATATGCAACTGACATAACGGGTGTGTTCAGGTCACTGCATTTCATAATATAGACTGAGCCACGTCCTATATTGTCAGCCTTATTTCAAATGTGTGCTCCTGCGGTGAAATGCATTAGAGACATTGTTTTGTACAAACATTTATTAATAATAAACTTCATATGACATTCATGCATTATCTAACGCATGGCTGTTATCTAATGTACTTCGCCTTTACAGTCTTCTAACCTTAACCCCTATTTTGTCTTTTTGAATCTGAAAAAGGTCATCCCTTGATGCACAGCCATTTGTGTCTATTTCATTTCACCACAATGGTTTCCCATTAAATCTAACTACTCAGCCTCACTGTAATACTGTTTGCTTTTGCCAGTATTAAACACATACATTCAGCTTTCCATCTGTAACTGCAATTGTCATTTTTCCTGCTAGGATTAGAAAAAAAAGAGCGCAGTCCTGCTGTGATGGGTGCTGCAGATCAAACGATGCATTTCTGCTGATGCTATCTTTCTGTTTTCACATTGGCCACAAATTAAATGCTATTGGGGTTTTGTTTGTTTCTTTTACAGCATCCAAGTGGGGAAATCTGTGAGGCAAAAGCCAATATTCTTCCTGCTTGTGCACACACCATAGAATCAGTGCTCACTGACTGCACTTTCACCATGACAAATCCTAAATAATGCCTATTTCTCTTCCTCAGATTTGGTCCAGATACGCCACAGGGAAGGATGGCCGCTTAAAGTCTTTAACGCCTATGTCAAAGTCAAAGTGAACTTTATTGTCATCTCTGTATTAGTATAGAGAGGGATGAAACTGCGAAGCTCAGGGTCCACAGTGTACACAGCCTACAAATAAAAACAAGACGTCGTGCTTTAACATAGAGAACACTATGCATATAAAATACAATGTACAATAACTTATATGGTTTGCCTGTAATATATTATTCATCCATTTGAAGAGAGAACTTAGAATGATGGTTAAATGAACAATATGTCCTGAATGTATGGACGGCACAGTTGAGTTGAAAAAGAAAGTCCAATGCATCTTAACCTCTGCTTCCATAGAAATTCTTTCACCATCTGATGATGTGGACTGTACTAAGGCATGAGGTAATTCTTATCAATATTTACAAGTGAGGACAAGATATCTGAGGAAAATCACTTCCATATCTTTCCAGAAGGTAACAGCTGGAAGGCAGGTATTCACTTATTATGTTACTTCTGATTTGTAATGTACAGTTATACTTGCCTCATACAGTGCAGCCTTGTAAACTGTACAAAATACACAAAAAGTTCCTGTTTTTATTCATCCCAGCCTTCTCTGGTTGCACAAAGTTTTTATTTCACGTTCAGAAAGTACAAGCTTTTGGATGGTAAGATCTTTGGTTGTCTAGAAGAAAAGTCCAGAAATGAGAAATCATTTAAATCTTAAACACTGTCGAGACCAAATTTAATAACAACAAAAGACCCAAACATAATTAATGTGATTGAGCCTCTGCAGATAGTGAATGTATACACAGAAAATTCACTGAAAGAAAGTTACTCTGCAGCATTGCTAATTTTGCTAATTTACCTGTTTTTGACCTTACCTTTAATTAGCAGTGATTACTCCGCACATTCATGTAAACACAAATGCATTAACTGAATGTATCAGGGTAATATGTCAGTCATCTACCAAAGCTGAAACTAAAAGCCTGATTATTTCTGACATTACGCACCCAAAAATCTGGTAATATATGTTTCCGGACCCCCTGGGATAGGATCTGAGCGAGGGTGTATATTTATTTTTTTTGTTCTGTATCTACTGTTGTTCGTTTAGCCATTGCAGGACTACTTTATACAATCGAATGTAGCAGATCACGTGTTAATGAAGCATCTTTTGTTGATGTGGTGTCAGAGTGGTGTTGATTCAGCTCTATTGTTATTTTTAGCCATTCAAGCTGTACAACTCCAGCAGGAGAAATGTTTCTCTGTTAATGTATACACCACTTTAGTCTGGAGTGTAATATTTCCCCTCCAATAGGATGGACTGTCTCACTTTTTTTTAATACAGTTGTACAGATTTTCATGCTCTCTTGACTTGCTCTAAAGCACTGCACTGAGACTGGTATTGTTTTTATAAGCTACAGTGGCGTGTAAAAGTCTTGAGGCACAATTTCTTTGATCTTTTATTGCTTTTTCACTCATTTTCAATCCGTCCACTGACCTATGAATCATTAAAGCATAAAAAGACACTTAACTCACAAGGTGAGTCAATGTCGTGTCTGCACCTCAGATTTACAGTCAATATCTTTTGGACAGTACTTTAGATTGATATGAGATATGAAAATAGTAACCAAAAACGTCTTTACTATATACTATGTATACTTTATACTGTAAAGGATCCTGGAACATTACTGAGGTTTTACAAACATGTGACTTCTAACCATGGTATGTTAATTTTTCTGCCGTTTTGGGGCATGACAATGACATAAGGAGAGAGAAATGGTCTGTTTGACATGACGACCATCTGCAACCATCTAGCAAACACTGGTCTTGAGGGAAAAATACACATTCCCCAACATGTTGTAAGTGGTTGCTGGAAGCTGATGACAGTCGCCAGGAAAATCTCTGCTAAAGCTCCATTCACACTAGCCCACAGGCTGGTCAGTGACCCCCCCTTGCAAAAACCTGTCACTAGGTAAAAAATGCGTATTGTCCAACCAGTTGTGAATGATCTGGTTACTAGTACATTGCTGCACTTGTAGTTTTAATGGAAGTGACAGATTTCTCTTCAAATACTCGCCTTCTGCTCTCTGAGCTGTAGCAACATGGTGAAAAGTGTGAGGCAAACAAGCAATTTAGTGAACAAGTAATTCAATTAGGAGAGATCACTGGAAGAAACTGAATAGGATTTAATGATGTTCAAAATCAGCCATGCTATTTGACAATTTGAATGAAATTAACACAGAGATGGGAAATAGGACAGGACCTCTCAGAGTATAAATGTTGGTGATGACAAAGATGAGATTGAGGCTTGTATGGAGGGACTTGTGTGAGGTGGAGATGTGGAGGAGGTGGGTTGCATTAAGGAGTCTGCAAGGGAGGACGAAAGATGAGCAGTGCAATTTAAAGTGCAAGCATGTAGGCTGATTGACCTAAACAAGGTGGGCAGAAATATGTCTGGACTACAGCAATGATGTATTGAGTTTTAGAGCGTGGGAAAGTGGAAGTGATGCAAAAGAACAGACTGGCAGCCAAACATGAACCTTTTTATTGAACTTTCTAACTAAGCAATGTGCTAGCAACCACTAGTAATCACTAGAAGCTTTTTGGTGGAGCTACTGCCAGAAACTACCAGGAACCAGTGCTAACTGGAGAAATACTCCAGCATCCAGCGGTTGTATCATAATACTATAGTAATTATCATAATACCTTTGCCCTTGTGTGTATCGATGTTGTGGACAAAAAAATGGAGGGCTACACAAATAGTACACACTAATTAAAAGTTGATTTGACACCTCTTAGGCAGTGTAAGTTCTCAGGTTTCTCTGGTATTTGCATTGGTCTCTACCTAATTTAACATGGATTATACATTGCTACTTGAGAAAGACTGCATTGCCTTTGAAGAGATACTAGTTTATATAAACTCAGAGGCATCAATTTCCTCTTTGGTCTGATTAAAAGTAGCATCACAAACTTTAGTCATTTATTTCAGCAAATGTAAAAAGTAAACTAACACAAGAAGAAGGGGCATTACGTTATCTCCTCATCCATTGGTTAATGAAAAATAGCAACTAAACTTTCATTTATATTACGTTTATTGTATTAAATAATTTCAGGCACAATTAATGTATCAGTGCATATCCATGGCTCAAAATCGTCTGTATTTTACTGTATAAAATGTTTTTTGTTACAACCATTTAATTAATTTTTAAGGTGAGATATTTATGAATTGATGAAAAAAAAAAATCTCCCTGTTTTGTTGTACATCAGGAAGGGCTATCTGGTATCATCAAAAATAAAGATTTTAAAAATAGGGTCTAACCTCCTTCTCCTCACTTCAGCTTATTTTTTTGCGATCAAAATGTCATCCTACATGACGGTTTGATAACATCTATTTTGGACTATTACATAAAAAGTTATTAATATAGAAAATCTTGCTCTGGTTTTACAAGTGGGGATTTGAGCCTGCGCGCTTCCTGTTTTCGCCAAGGCTGAGCATGTTTGTGCAACTCCCATGAAGCTGGTAGATAGAAAAAAAAGAAAAAAGAAAAACACGCACACATATAGTATGCTACATTACAATGAATCCAAACACCTCATTAACACCAATTCTGCGGGCTGTCCTTGCTTCTTTCGGCATCATCAGCACATTAACACGTGTCTACTGAAGGGTCGTACCAGAGTTTGTGAGCTATAAATACACCCACGCCCTCTAAAGACGTGTTATACAAAACAAGTCCAAAAATACCTCCTGTAGCGGAGAAGAGATTAAATGGGGAAGAGTGATGGACAGAAAAATACATAATGAAGACACGGCCATGGGGGGGGGGGAGATAAGAGGTGGGATTACACGTATCAACAGCAGTAAGTCAGTGGGGCAGGACAGAAGGGGAAGGATGATAGATGATGATGAAAAATAATCTGGGAACATCTGGACATGCTGTCTCGGGGGTGGTTTCTTATACTGACAAATGCTCGCTCATATGCACAACATAGAGATAATAAATAATTTCTACTACATGACCCAAAGAGCAGATCTGCTTTTGGTTGGCCTCCCTTCTCCGTCCATGACGACCGTCTCTTTGCCTGCTGCTTTATGTAGAATGTTTTTCCTTCTGTTGCCTCACAACCTGCCTCACTATTTAAGTGTTTTACTACATTTCCCAGAACCACTTTCACCAAACATGCCTGGACATATCCTGCCATTGTTTATATCCTGGAGCAGACCTCAGCAGTGATAGTTAAGGTGTTAGCGGTAGTCGCAGCAGGAGGTCCCCGGTGGGTGAAAGCCAGAGTTTTTGTGTCCATTACTCAAAACACGACATGCCTTTTGGCTGTGTTGCATCACGCTCTACTGAGGCCACTGTCAGTGAAGAATTTGATATTTTGCCTTTCCAGCTCTACAGAGGATTTCTCCCTTTTGGCAGTGTTGAAAGTGCAAGATGGTGAGTGGCCTTGATCTTCAGATCTGACATAAATGAGTAATAAAGCTGCCTTATGTTACTGTGTCTTGTTTTTTTCTACGCAAATCTGCATTGCAGTTTACGTATTATTATTAATATACTTGTAATTTGCCTCTCTCATTTTGGTGTTTTTGTTGGAATAACAAAGGTACTGACCTACGGATGCAGCTGTTAACTGTGGGATCTGTTTTGTTTCTCTTTTATCCTTTTTTGCAGCTTTGTAAGAGAAGCACAGCTGTTAATGCAAAAACGATCAAATACAAAAACAACTTCTATTCAGTCCGTTCAATGAGCCAGCATGCACAAATAGGAGCACCCTGAAAAGGACTCAATGAAACTGAGCCATCATTAATTTCCTTTTTCTCTTGAAATAGATATAATGTGAAAAATCTCCTATTGAAATCATTATTAGCAGTTGTGCTTTTAAACTCAAAGTATAACAAATGTCTAAACACGAAAAGGAATTTTGAACAACAAACATATCAAGTGGTCATCTTAAATAACTACACAGCACAAAGTCCGTAAAACTTCAGGGACATCAATCTGTCCACTTTGCAAGTATAAACAAATGTGAATCAGTTTCATCCACTTTGGTCCAAATGAAAGTGACACCAGGTGCAGTGGAGAGCCTGCTACAAGACAACCTCCCAGAAAGCAATGGTTTGCAGGTGGTTGCCACAGATCATTGCCCTCTCCTCATCCCGCCTGGCTGATTTTTCTCCAGTTTTGCTTTTCTGAGGAAACTACAGCAAAACCAAACAGAGACTCAGCGATTGTTGGGAGCATACAATTACTGGAATAAAGGGAAGAGTATAGCCTCTGATCTCCGTTGGCCTAGAATACAAAGGTTCCTCATCAGTGCTGGTAGTATGAGATGGTACCTGCAGCTCATTCAGGTTGCACAGGGTATCCAGCTCCTGCAGGATATTAAATCCAAATCCATACATCTCGTCACATGTATCATTACGCTATTTTCTCCTGCACAGTCTCAAAACTGTGAAAGACCAACTGAACACAGCAGCGGGAGTGGTATCTCCATCTTTGTGCAAGGAGGAACAGGAGGATCGCGGCTAGATCCCTACAGATGACCATGGGTTTGGCATAAGGGTCTTTAGAGGAACCTATGCTCACAGCCCAGGACGATGTGATTGTTTTCAGGAAATTTACCAAGAACAACAGAACTGGCATGCCACCACTGGTGCCCAGTTCTCTTCGCACATTTGCGCTGAACATGTGACAGACGAGTCTGGAGACACGATAGCAAACACTGTGCTGTCTGCAGATGTAAGGAGAGAGGAATGGTCTGTCGGCACCGCTTGCAAAATTGTTGCCATATTGTTGGTGGTCTTGTTGGCTCTCCAGTGCACCTGTTGTCACTTTCATTTGCACCAAAGCAGGTGGATCTGATTCACAGTCATTCATGCTTCCTACAATGATGTGCAGATTGTGTCCCCTTCAGTAGATTGTTGGTGTTAGCAAGAAGACCTGTTGATGAGACAGGGTCAAAAATAGATAGAAACATATGACTGATTGACTGGTTTTGCAGTTTAGCTGCATCAAGTAGAGCCATTTTTCATGGTTTTCCTAATGCAAGACGACAGTATTATTAAAATGTGCCATCCATGCATTATTTAAAACATATGGCGCAGAAGCCGAACTACAAACTTTAGTTTTTCTTTATTGCTTTTTCTCAGCACTTAAGTTTCATCGTTAATGTCAAGCTGAATTGTGTTTCCCATATGGAAAAGAAATAGAAAACATATATATAAGTTTTAAAAGACTTGACGCATATTAGCTGTACTCATGAAAGTGCCCCCATTTGCATTTTCTTCATAACCCAGTCCTTTGTTTTATAATGATAAAGAGGACAATTTCTGTGCTAACAAAAGATCATTTTTCAAAGTAATGTTTAAATAACTCCACACCTAATTCTACTCTATCATTTTAGCACTTACAACCTATAAAAAAATTAGACCTATACTATACAATTTATGGTTTTCTTTTTTCCGTATGAATTAGAAATCACATGAAGTTTAATGAAGAGTGTTGAAGTTTTTTTAACAAGAATGTGTAATTTTTGGATGACAGACTTATTCGTGTGTAACAATACGTACACATTCACAGACCACTTTATTAGGTATACCTGCCAATGCATGTGTCTTAATGTGTGGACAAAATATTAGGAACACGTTTGAATTCGATGCACTGTGTTCCACCAGCAGCACCCACCGTGGCCTCAAAAACAAACATCTGAGAGATTTATCACATAAAAGTAGAATGAAAAATGTTCATCAGATGTCACAGCTTCACCCAGCAAAGTGGTTAGTTAGTGTACGTATCTTCAGTAAAATTAGGCCTCCCTGTATATGTGTTTGCTAACATCTACTGTGACTGCAGATTTAAATACAATGATTTGTAACCTGACCATGAATTGAGTTAAGGTCAAATAAAAAAACCCTATTTTGAAGCCTGCTCTCTTTCTCAAACCTCTGTTATCCTGCTTCTCTGTATCTTGTTTGGTCCTGTCTCAGGCCTAACAAACGGCCAGTAAATGAGTTTGTTCAGTTACAGCCTTGAATGCCAGCTCTCCTCACTCTGTTACCCACACCCACATCCCCTGCACACACTAATCTAATTGTTTGTCTTCGGACAAAAAGCAGAATTCTGCTCAAATCCATCGCTTTTGAAACAAACACATTTTTGACAGCCACAGTGGGCTCTGTGATACGAGGAAACTACAGCAGCACCAAACAGAGACCCAGTTATTGTTGGGCGCATAAAACGATTGGAATAAAGGGAAGAGCATAGCCTTTGAGTTCCCTTGACCTAGAATGCAAAGCTGGGCTACACTAGGTCCTGCCATGGCAGACTTAAGCTGTTTCTACAAATCAAGTCCGGACACTGTCGGGAGAATCAGGTCAGGACACTGTCCCATGTAGCACACAGAAGGAGGCTGTCCACATAACATGTGTTCTCACTACTGGAAATACTACAGTGGTTTAGGCCAGGGTGGCGTCTGGGTAGAGAATTATACATTATAGGCCTGCTCTATTCCCACATGTGTTCAAATAGACATTACATGGACTGAAAATGGGAGCAGGACATGTCTGTAAGAAACAAATATTTTCATTTCTTCAATGGTTTAGATGATGACTTAATTGCTGGTTTTGACGTGCCAAGCACAGAACTGAGAACTACATGTGAAAATTACCAAACCTTGGCTTTCTCCTTAAATCACAGTCATTATTTTTTATATGATAAAGAAGAGCATTTCTACAAAACACCACATCATTCACTTTGGCCTTGGGCATTATAAAAGAAAGGTACAATAAAATAAGGGAAATTCACACTTCGCTGCAGGACTCTCAGCAGCTGTTGCTTCATAGATTTACTGCACTCCACTGTTTATTCTGCTCAGTCTGCTGTCTCCTGAAACCACATCAAACCTCCATTTACAAAGGCTATGCAAACAGGAACACAAAAGCTACAATTATCAGGTATACTTGAGTGGGAATACTAAACTAGTAACATAGACTGTAACACTTAGCAGGAGGCTTCAAATTTCGATGCCTGGAATAATGCTGACCGCACCATGGCATCACAGAGGAGTGGACACTGTATCGCATTAATGGTTGACTCAGATGAGAAAGCACAGAGCATGTGGTGAGGTAAACAAGAGAAGTGTTTCTGGTGATGTAAATAGTATAGTATCAGTGGCCGGCCTTACCAGCAGGCATGATGTCACCTTTTATAAGGTTTGATAAGACAAAGGTCCAATGGGTGTTTCTTTCCTTCTTTTCTTTTCTTGCTTGCCATCATGCTTGTGCATGCCTCTTTTTTTTATGTACTAATGGATGCCTCCACACACTGCTGCAAAAGTGCAACCCGATGCACAAACAGAGACAATGCTAGTCTGATGAAGGGACAATAGTGTCTGTGTAAACCTTGAGAGCATTGCCGTGCCTGTCTCTGTGGGAGTTTGCAGGCACACAATAAGAAAGCTTCCAGAGCTGCGATTACAGTTTACATTGTTCAGGCCAAAACAGTACAACTTTCAAAGTCAATTCTTGAGAAACACAGGTGAACTTTGCGCATACAGTTGTAAGATAAAAGTTTTACTGAGTCGTGATAACACTTGTACAGGTGCACAGGCCCGCTCTCTCTTGGTTTATATCTTCTTTATATGACTTTCTTATCTGCTCTTGAACAAGGTGCATGCACAACTGGATAATAGTACCCGTATAATATTAAGCTTGCTGTGACCCAAAGCACGTACGCTCCAAACATGTGACTCAGCAGAGCAAAGGTAGATATAGCAGGTTAACGTTACTATCCAACGAGTGTTTCTTCACGTACATGCTCCTTTCTATTAATAACCCAGACTTGCGGGTTGTGTTGGCAGTTTGCATTGGCATATCCCATATACCCCATAATAAAACCCAGCTGTGTCTGCTGTTGCCAAGGTAACCTAGACTGATTGACCAGTAGGAAGCAGGGCCAAATTACAATCTGTGGCCCTTCACTTGCCCTCGTTTCCATTCCTTTGCCCGTCTGTCTATGTCCGATAAACTTCTCCAATCCTTTCATTTCTTCACAACTCAGCTTGACAAAAACAAGGAAATGTGTGAGACAGAGCTTACTGTCTGTCTCCCGCGATTCTGTCAATTAAATCTAGCCTGTCTGAATCTGTCTGATCCTCCTGATGCAGTCCGGTCACTGTAATGACTCGTCCTTAATTTGTGGAGACTCTAGCAGACTGGACAATGCATTAAGGACACAAGGATCAGGGCTGAATGTTGTTTTTTAAAAACTGCCCTAAATACAGATTGTCCACTGACTGTCTTTCTGCTTATTTTTTCTCCGACAGCTTGCAAATGCACAGCCGTCATTTTCTCCGACAGCTGTATTAACACGGTGCCCGGACCAGGATCCTTTAAGCTGCAGTAGGTGTCCGTAATGTTGTTCATAAGTAAGGCTTACCCTACTGTTTGCTGTCTGAAGCTATGGGCGATAAGATGTAGGTCAGGCCAAGCATTCTGCATGAGCACTGTGAAGTTGGAGACAAATTGCATGTGTATACACGTGCATGTGTTGTTTGTTTGTTTGTTTTTCCTCCGTCTGTTCCTAATTGAGTCAGACAGACAACCTGAGTGATGCTGGTCTTATTTAGACTGCTTTATGTCCACGCATTTAGTCATTCACCACAGAAAAGTCAACAGCCCCGACAGTGCCAACAAGCACGCTGACGTGATCGAGAAACACCCTGTGGCTCAATCCCAAAACACTTGTGCTCCACCCAAACAGTTTGAAAAACACCACCCAGGCCTCAGAGACCAGTAACTCCAGTGAGGTTGCACTGGGTGTATCACAAGAAACTGTGATTTCACTGACGTTATGTACATTTCAAAGTGACATCATGAAGTTTCTTCTGTTTCTGTCATTTCTGATTAGCACTTGTGCGATATATGTTCGCTCAGCCCACGTGCAGTTTCATTGCTCTCACTGTCAACCCTGGGTCTGACACTGGTTTGTGCAGCAGAGACATAAATGCTGTGAAGTAATTGGCTTTATCTGGCCCCTTCAGACAGCTGAGAAAGCTTTTTAGTCCATTCTTTCAGTTCTCTCGCTTCTTTCTTTCGGGCTCTATTTACTGCTGAAATTGTCTGCACTTGTCATTGCCCATGTCTAATCTGTCATTTCTGTTTTGCTGTTTCTCTTGAGCCCAGTCGACATGTCTCTAACTTCGTAGCGGACTTGGTTATTCCTCTTCTTCCATGGTGTGCAGATCTGCGTAGTGACACGGAGCTGTTTCTGTTGCCCTCCAAAATAAATTTGGCTTTATCAGGGCAGGGATCAGGTTACCTCCCTCGCCCTTTCCCACTTTCCTGCTCCGTGTTTTTTTTCCTCCTTCCTCGTCTCGCTTTGCGTGTCTCTTTTTAATATCCCAGTTTCCTTGTATCTCTGAAAACATTTCCTCTCCTACCTAGTTAAGCCATTTTATTTCTTCTTTAAATGTCTCCCTCACGCTCATTTCCTGTGCTCTCTGGGTCCCTCGTTGAGTGGTGCATAGTAAAATTGATGGAATAATTAAAATCACACACTCTTAATTGGCTTTTTCCCAGCTCTAGTCATAATACCTCTATTTAAAATCACTCCCTTCACAGGGTGCGGGTGACTGTGTGTGTGTGTGTGTCACTGGAGGCAAAAGTGTGAAATTAAGCTTGCCAGAATGCTGTAAAAGCACAGTGAACTCTGGACACGGTGTATGTGTTTTGTGTGTTGCTGGCGTATGTGTGTGGAGAGCACTCATTAGCCCATGTCCTCTAATGAGAGCCATGGGTGGTTTAACACCTCGGCCCTATAGATGGGGCCTGGCTGTACCAGGCTGAATCCAGGCTGATTGTAATTATAGCAGTCAGTCTGAACATTAACAGCCCTCTCTCTGCTGTGTCCTGCTCTGTAATTAGAAGTGCCAGAGCTGGCCTATTGTATATCTTCCCCATTTCTCTGTCATGCCTCTGCTGAGACATACAAGACAAACAGCTGGTGGGAATTGAACTGGCAACCCTGCTGGCAGCCATTTGTAGTCAGGGAATTATTTCCAGGGCATTCATGATGGAGTGGAGGCCAGCAAAAAGGTGGTGCAAAACTACAGGGATTGGTTGCATGACCGTGAGAGTTGCGCGAGCACATGAGTGCAGGCCTGAACCACACTGAGCAAACCACAAAGGAGGACTGCAATTAAATTCTTTTTACTGAGAACAGTGAGAAAACAGCAAAGTAAACAGTCAACACCATATAGCTTGTAAAAAAGCATCACTGTGTGATGGACTTGCTAAACTACTCCAGTTCTCTGTTTTAAAATATAATTTAAAAAAAGTCATTAAACATCAAAACATCTAAAATTCCAAAGGCCATTTGCCGTTTGCTTGCTTATCAGCTAACAGACACACCTTGCAGAAGATGACAACCCTGAGAGAAACTGACTTAAAAGCTTTTTTTGAGCCAGAGGGGTTTGCTGATTAATTGGAAAATTATATCATTCAGCAAACTTATTTTATTAAAATGTAAAGTTTGCTACATTTGACTTCTGTCTGTTTTTAAGCCCCTATAATACAAGGTGCAGGGTTGAAGCCAGCAGCACAAATCGATTGAGAAAGTTGACATTTCATTGAAATATCTGGCAGTATTGTGTTTCAGATCACATAGTGCTAAGAGTCAAGGAGGGTAACATTTAACAGTTTGCAGTGAACCGACAAAACATGTTACATCAAAGGTGTACTGGTATGAATTCGTTACTATTGTATGTACAAATCACAGATATGATTTACTTTTTATTTTATATGTAACTGACTGGGACACAAGTACTCAGATCTTTCAGTATGAACTGCAATACTATTTGATCACATGAGAATATAGGAAACGTTTGTGCATTCAAACTAATAATTTTACATTTGGTACACCTATTCACCTTTAAATCAGCCTTTCACACGGCATCAACTCAGTGCATTTAAGCATGTAGACATGGCTGAAACAACCTGCTGAACCTCAAACCGAGAAATAGAATGATGAAGAAAAACGACTTTGAACATGCCATGGTTGTTGGTGCCAGATGGACTACTCTGAGTATTTCAGAAACTGCTGATCTAGATCTCGTTTTCTCGCAAAGCCATCTGTAGGGTTTACAAAGACCGACATGATGTCATAGGTCAGAGGACGATGGTCAGACTACTTTGAGCCAATAGGAAGGCAAGAGTAACTCAAATAACCACTTGTTTACAACCAAGGTATGTAGAAGTGGATCTGTGAACACGTAGCATCTCGAATCTTGAAGCAGATGGATTACAACAGCAGAAGACCACACTGGGTACAACTATTGTCAGTTCAGAACAGGAAACTAAGGATATGGTTCACGCTGGGCCACCAAAATTAAAAAAATGTTGCCTCTCTATTTCTGCTGTGACATTCTGATGGTAGAGTCTGAATTTGGCATCAACACCATGAAAGCGTGGATCATCCTGCCTTCTGTCAGTGGCTCAGACTGCTGCTAACGGTGTGAGGGAAATTCTCTTTTGTCTTAGCACACTGGGTCCACTTGTACCAACTAGGCATTGTTTAAATGCCAGATCCTACCTAGGCATTGTTGCTGACCATCAGAGGATGGGTATCCTTTATGGCGGGGGTCTCCAACTCCAGTCCTCGAGAGCTACTGTCTTGCAGCGTTTAGATGCATCCCTACTCCAACACAGCTAAATCAAACAGTTGGATTACCTCTTCAGCATGTCATCAAGTTTGGTAAAGACCTGGAAACAAGCCATTCATTTGATTCAGGTGTGTCAGAACAGGACAGTAGCTCTCAAAGACTGGACTTGGAGACCCCTCCTTTATGGGCTATGTGCTCAGAGTACTCATCTTCTCATGGCTGTTTCCAGCAGTGTAACGCACCTTCTCACAAAGCTTAAATAATCTCAAATGTGTTTCCTGACATTATAATGAGCACACCATACTCACATGCCCTCCACAGGCATCAGATATCAATTCATTAGAGCAGCTTTGAGATGTGGTGGAACAAGAGAGTCACATCAGCTCTTTGTTGAATCTATGCCACGATATAGATGATTCTGAAGGAAATACGAAGTCCAACCTGAAACTAGGAAGATTTACCTAAAGAAGCGAACACTGAGCATATTTCCTTATGTAATGCAGATATAGAAAGTAACATAACTTTAACATACGTGAGTAAAACACCAGTGCAGAACAGTACAGGTCTTACTTTTTAGGTTCCATCTTTGCACAATAGCTAAAAGAATTAAAAACAGTAAATGAACCCGTAAATAGGAATAACCACTGTAATGAAATACACATGCAAATGATCTAAATGACAGCATACTAGCAGGCACAAGCCTCCAGACATCCACTCTGCTATGATGTTGATAAGTGATAAGCTACATTTTTTCTCAACCATAATCATTTCCAAATCTGACATGTTTCTTTGACTGATTTAGGACGATGCACTGACATCCTCCACGATGTGTTCCTATGAAAACACACTGAAGAGTTAGCTGCAGTCACATTCATAATGCACAAATATACACACAGGCATACACACACTTATCCCTGTAATAGGCATAGCCACTGATGTTAACCCACTTACATATAATATCCAATAATGGGATTAGAGATTTATTCTAGTAAGGGAGAGCAGAGGAGCAGAGGAAGGTGGGGTCGCATTTGTACTCAGATGACCTTAAAATCAGTTTTCAGGAATCATCCTCCATTTTTCCATCAGTTCTGTCTCCAGTTGAAGTCAAACCCACAACATGTAAGATTTTAGTGAGGCCCTACACAGTTTGCAGGCTAACTAATGTGCTTCTGAGTTCATAGCCTTTAATAACTCTTAAGCCTGTTATAACCAGACTTAGTGTGCCTCCTTAGTATACATTATCCTCCTTTCAGACGTGGGTGCAGTAATGTGATTGGTTTTAATCGTGTAAGAGTAACAATACAGTCTCACATCCAAGTAATCCCATCCGGTACTGTTCTTTGACTGTCCTTTGGATAACCATCCCTCACCTGCCCTTTGAGTGCATCCCAGCTAATGTGACTTCTGGCTAATGAGTAATTGAAAAAGCCTCCACTGTTGATCATTAGTTAAGGAGCAGAAAGCAGATTTCAAGTGTTTCATTCTTTCAAAACCTAAACTTTTAAGATCTAAATATGAAAGGTGTCCGTTCAAAGTGTCCCTCAATATCGTACATATGGGGCTAAATCTACACCCAGATGTAGGAGTCTCTGAGTCAAACGTGTTAAAATCTATTCCAGCATTTTGAAAGGTTTGGCAAGCCAGCTGATCCAGACGGCAGATATCAAAACCAGATAAGGTCACAATGTGTTCTTCTTGCTTTAACACAAAAATCAAAGTTTTGATTTTGTTTGCTGTTGAGTTTCAGCTTTGAAAATCTTTGTCAGAATCATATGAGAAAATGATATGTTTTCTGCAAACTTTATAGCTATGCTTCTCATTAATTTTTGAGGCTGTACTGACTGCGCACCATCCAGTGACTAAGATGTCTTGGTTCTGAGCTTATTCCTTCCCGGCAGTCCTCTAAAAGCCCACATCAGAGGAACATTTTAGTTGGTTGAGTAAAGTCCCTGTTGAAAAGACTCCTCCAAAAGAACCTCCTTTTTGCTTAAAATGAATAATCTCAAAAACATTCCTAAGATCCCCATGAGCCTCTTCCCTGCAGGATCAATGTGTCTGCGCGTGTGTCTAACTGCATCATGGTATTTTATTCTATTAGTTCATTTTGGTAGAGGAGACCATCTGTTAGCAGTTAGGAGCTTGGGAGGAGACCACCACCACTACTGATCCTTCCTTCTCTGTCTGTTTTCAACTCTGTCTGTAACCTCCAAGATATGACCCGATCTTCCCTCAGCCCATCACGTACTCTGATCAGAAAATTGGATGCACAACCTGTCCATGCTTATGTAGTTTGGATCATTTCAGTCCTTGCAAATCCATAAATCGCCAACGTGCCTATCTGTGTGTATGGATGACCCTGTACTGATCAGGTTTGGCAGCAGTATAGAAAATCCCTCAGGAACATGTTGTGCATGTATCCGTCTGCCAAGGATAAACCATCAAAACCTCCAAGCATATCTGTCTGTGTGTGTTTGCATGTGCTCTGGTTAAGTTCCTGCACAGTTGTGGGGACTGTTCACTGATCTAATGAGGGCGTTTTTCTTAATAAGGACAATTTGATGAATTCTTATTATAAAGGCTTATTCTGACACACAATCAGAATAAGCCTTGTGCGAGGGTAACTGTCGACCCTGCTTCACCCTGTCACAATTCACCCCATCTAAAGTTAAGAGACGCTATACAAACTGTCCCCGTTTGATCACTTGTGGCCCTGCTGCAGCTGTAGGTTTGCAGCGGTTTACTGCAGTAATACACTGGCAATACCAAGTCCTCACTAAAATAGTAAAGCCAGTGTGTATTCGTGTGACTTTTCTGCCACCCACTTGTGTCATTTAGAAGACCCTGGTTAAGGAGATCACCATGGTGACCACTCTTTGCCCACAGCTGCACACACAAATACACACACACAAAAAGGCACATCTCCTGTTTGACTGGAGAACATCAATTATTAATGAACTGTGCTCACTAAATTGATTTTCAGTCCCTCATTAGACAATCTCTTCAAGAATCACATCTGCGCTCTAATTCCGAGCGTTTCCTCTTTGAACTCTCTGTAATTATGTGTATTTGTAAAATATGATTGTGGGGATTTATAAGCTATACAATTACAGAAAGTGCACAAGAAAATGCATACAAAAAGAGAAGCGTAATAATTCTAGGTATGTGGCTGAACGGAGTGTGGGTGGAAGTTGCTTTCTGTAATTGCATCCACAGGTGTCTTTGTAGTAGCACATTAGCTTTATGCCATGTTTTTTCTCAATAGGAACAAAAAAACCAAAAACAAAAGATGCAGAGATAATGGTTTAGGTAGCGACAGCAATCGATATTGTGCATCTGTGTGCACCAGAGTCTGTGTCGTGTGTGCTTACATTAAGAAGGGAAAATGGACCGGTCCCTGACATGGCAAGTGCTAGACGGCGTGTTCTCGATAGTTAAGCAACTGTGCAATTATGCAACGATCGTGACCATGCCAGTGATAGACAAAGAAAGAACAGAGAGACAGAACAGGAGGCAGAGGGAACAGCGTGACAGGGCTGAACAACTTACTGAGAAAAGGAAAGAAGCACCGCAGAGAGATAGAAAAAAAAAAAATAGATGCGCCGCTCAGAAGTATTAAAAGATAAAGTTAAGTTGCTGGTTGGTACGTTTTGTTGTTTGGCTGAAGTTGGATGGCAGTGGGTGTTTATGGTGCATGCATACTGAGATTTATCCTACTAGTGCAATAAACTATATTTGGCGGGTGGGTCAGGCAAAGTGTGCGTATACATTTTAAGAATGCTAAGGTATCTGTGACACACATATACATGCACTCTGCCCTAGCATCTGTAACATTGTAACCTTAGCAGACTGTGTGCACACGTGTGTGCACAGTGTGTTTGTGTGTGTGTGCACCAGTTGGATCTCAACTTGAGCAGGGTTTTAACTTATTGCCTTCACTAACATGATGATCCTTTGGACCTATCCCTAGACGCATTTAACATAGCATGCATGTCTGTGCCCCCCACAAAATGATATATTGTTTAATCATTAAGCAGCTATATTACTTTATGAACAACTCGCATGGTCAAAAGCAGTGTTGATGCAGGAGCAAAGTAAAATGGGGTCTTTTGGAATTATAGACATCTAAAAGATTTTGGAAGCTTAGCTTGCAGAAATTTGCTCAGGTTATGCCACATGGATATTAGTGAAATCCTGCACTGGTGCTGATAAGGCCTGACTCACAGTCAGCATTCAATCCATCACACTGGTGTTGGCTGAGCTCAAGCTCAAGGCTCTGTGCAAACAGGTCAAGTTTTTATACACCAAATTTGTTAAGACACTTCTTGGTGGACCTTGATCTTTCTCACTTTGCATTGTGCATAAGAACATTGACACGTGCAGTGCCTTCTGCAAAATACTCATAAATTCAAAAACTTTCTCATCTAAAATGTAATTGCATTCTACAGGATTTAGACTTTTGTTAATAGGAGCAACACTTGCTGACCTGAAATCATTTCAGGAATAGCTCAGTATTTTACTAGAGCTTGCAGTCTTTAGCTGTCCAGCTTCCAAGTACAAAGTCAGTGTGAAGTTTGATTGCGCAAATACTCTGGTGAATTTGCAGTGGGCGAATGAGTGTCCGGTGCCCCTCCTGCAGCACACTCTGTCCAAGTAGCACCCCTGTCCAAACTAATATTTCCAGTAGTGAGAACATGTCTGAAGCTCGGTGTTACATACAAGAAAAAAAGCAACTCTGGACAATATTCCAACCTCATTATTATTAGGTGTCTCTGATACCAGAAGCAGAATGAGAGTGCTGAAAGGAACTAGAAGGACAGAGCATGTTTCTCCAATGTTGGTTTCTCTTCATCAGCTCCCTGTTAAATCTAGAAAAAATTGAAACCCTTCTTCTCATATACAAAATCTTGAATAATCAGGCCTTATCTTAACTACTTCATAATACCTCATTATTATAACAGAGCTCCTTGCTTTCAGACTGGAGACCTACTTTTGATACCTATAGTTTTCCAAAGTCTCTTCTGAGAAAGCAGTTCGCAGATCCCAGTGCATTTGAGAGACAGACACTCCTTCTACTTTTAAGATTGGGCTTGAAACTTTGATTTTTGATAATTGATTGACTGATTATAATTATGGCTTGATCGGGCAACCCTGAACCAACCCTCAGTTCTGCTGCAATGGGCTTAAGCTGCTGGGGGGCTTCCCATGATGCACTGAGTGTTTCTTCTTCACTCACCTGTTTTCACTGCTGTATTATTGACTTCCTTCTTTCCAATATTTTATGGTCTTTACCTTACAATGCAAAGTGCCTTTAGGCGACTTGTTGTGAATGGGACTGTATACAAAAATCACAAAAATCTGTTGAACATAGGTTTTTGAAATCTCATGAAGAATTTGCAGACAAGCTAATGGGGCAATCTAAGAAACAATAAGCTGCTGGATGTGTAGCTTTGTAGAAGCACTGGTAAAGTCTAGTTTTGTTTCCACAAATGTGAAACTTAAATGTGTGACTTGCATGCAGTGCCACTGACATCCATCAAAGCAATTTAGCATTGAGACATTTTTTTCAAGGCCTTCTCAAGTTTGTCCCAAAAATGTAAAAAAAAAGGACTTTAATACCTCGGTGAAGTCCAGAACTGTTACTATCCCCAACCGTTTGCACTCACTTGATACTGAAATGCAGAATAAATTCCCTGTGAACGCGCTTGGCTGTGGTGTGATCAGCTTCATTGTTTTCTTTCTAAAAGCAGGGCATGAAAGATGCTTATCATCAACAACAGAGCAATCTACCGCCAGAAGAAAAAAATCCTGATACGAGCACATGTGCCCACACAAGTGCCCACACATGCACACATGTACGTAGACACAGGCATGCACGTATGTACACACAATTATGCACATGTGTACCCAACAGCCGTACGTGCCCACACAAACATACACACACCGGCACACAACCACCCACATACACCCTGGAAGAAGCCATTCACACTTCGCCACCATAGAGTACATGTCAGTCCATCTGGGATCATTAACACTATGTTAATGAATACAGGGCTGGGGCCAGAAGCAAGTGAGGAGAGGAGAGAGGAAAAGATACAGAAACAGACAGAAAGAGACACAGAGAGATAAAGAGGACAGAGGGTGGGAGGATGAATGAGGATAATAGATTTGCTCCAAACCAATGCACAGCTTAAGGTAGTTGAAATTGAAAAAAAAAAAAAAACCACACACACACACACACACACACACACACAATGAGATAGGAAAAGAAAATTATTCAAGGAGGCAACGAGCATGAAGAAAACTGGACAACATCAAGACAGGCGGGGAGAAAGAACTGTGAAAAAGGGAGAAAAGTGCATAAAAGATGGGAAGGGAAAAGGGCGATGTTTAAAAGCCACACAGTGTGAAAGACAAGAGAAAGGCAAAGTATCAAGCAGAGTTGCACTCGGTACGTTCTGGCCAGGGGCTGATGAGGGCTCCGTGGAAATAACTGAACAGATGAACAGAAGAAAGGAAAGGAAGGAAAGACAGCAGAGACAACAGATGAGCCGAGAGAACAGGCAGCGAGACAGACAAGGAGATACAGTATAACAAATGATGGCAGAGGCAATGTGAGCTGAGTAGCGTGGTTAAATATTTCACTGGGGCTTATTTGTGCTTTTGTGTGCTGCTGTGTTTGTGTGTGCGTGGGCATGTGTGCGAGAGTCCCTGGGAGACAGAAAGGAGGACAGAGAGGCAGTGAGAGAGCGAATGAGGGAAGTGTGCCTGTTGACTGGGCAAGTTAATGATTCCTGTGGTCTGAATAGTGAGACAGTGTTAGTCCAGGAGGGAGGGAGGAGGCTCATTTACCCCCTACTGACACACAGAAACACACATATAACATTGTTTCAGTGTGTGTGTGTCCATGGCTTGTTTTGATACCCTGTCAGCTTATGTGCAGCACGTTTGAAACAGCTCAGCCTCCATGGCTGTTTTCCAGAGTGGTCCGAGCAGAAACGTGTTGCAAATCCGAGTTGTTTCTGCTGCTAATGTCTCAGTGTGTGATACCACAAGAATTAGTATCCCCCCCCTCCCTGCTCCGGGGCTAAATCTAGACACATGGAGATCTGCAAAGCAGAAGCGTGCTTCTCAGTGGGTGAATAGAGGACCACCTGTATGCAGATGAATGGGTTTGAATGAGCGCCAGGAGACGTGCCTTTGTGGTGCCAGAGAAGGAGCAGCTTGTCGAAGTGTGCCGCTATGAGCCAGAGGGCCAAGGGTCCGCAGGAGGCCGGGGATAAAGGGACAGAGGGCAGCAGGGTGACGAGCTGTCCATGTGTAGATGAAACAATGGCAAGTGTTAACAAGCCTAAGCTAACGGTAATGATAGAGGTTGGGTGAACAAAAGGCAGCTCTTTGAAATACAATCTGTGATCAACTAGAGTCAATACACAAATTACACTGATTTAGCTCCTTTAAGCCCCTTTATACCCCTTTATTATAACATAATGTTAATCTTCCATGTGACCTTTTTTCCATTGCTAGCTAAGGCTCTTTTTTGTGAGGAAGGTTAAGCAACATTAATGGTACACTAGCAGCAGAGGCTCGAGGGCAGACGAGCGATGGTGTGATAACATCGGGACAAAAAAGACGACGGACATGTGATCAAAAGGATAACATCTCGCTTCTGTTAATGCACCAACGAGAGAGATAAAACCAGGGATCAGAGAACTTCTACACATCTTTAAACTCCACAATAAAAACCTGTGCCATTGTGTTTGGACAGATGTGTTGATACTCTATTAAACAACAGCTGCTAAGATTGGTCTCCACCATCCCCGATTTGGTTTTTGTTGCACTCCAGTGCGGCTCACGCCCAGTGTTTCCATGCCTCTTTTAAACTGTAACACCTCTTTGTTGTTCTTTCAAAGTTTCACTCCACCTCATTCCAATTTATCCTTGCCTCCCTGTTAAACACTCCTTCTTCACATTTGTGTGTATATGTGTGTGTGTGTGTGTCTCTAAAGAAACCTCTTCAAATCTTTAAACACAGATCCCTGGCCAGCTCTGATCCCCACCTGGGGGCTGACAGGATGAGAGCAGAGAGGAAGGAGTAGAAGAAAGAAGCAAGACTGAAAATTTAATAGACTGATAGAAATCAGATTTTTTTCCCCTTTTTTAAAACATAGCTGCCTCCCACATATTCTTCACTCCTCCAATCAAAACATTTATTCTGTCTGGACCGAAACTTCTCTTGTAGCTCTGACACCATATGTTTTGGTTTTATAGATTTGTTCCTTTACACAGCATTCTGCTGTGTGTTTATCTTCCGTAAAAATGATGATCACATTTTTGATGTGGTTGAAAGAGAGCGAAACTGAAAAAACAGGCATTGCCAGGTACAGGTAGCGCCACTAGCTTCCTGTCTTAATTAAACAGGTTATGCAATTGTAGGATTTCCACAGCGTGCTGAACAACATGTGACAGATACTTTGAGGCCTGGAGACAAGTCCTTGGAATATAAACAAGATGGTTTATGCTCCCTGAAAGGCTTGTATGGCTGTCAGGTCTTCCCCAACTTCCTTTAATCCACTTTTAGAACTGTCAAATTTTCCATCTTCTGAAACACTTTTTCAGTGAGCTGCTTTTTTCTCTCCTTTTCAGACATCTTCTTATTCTCTGCCTTTCTGTCATTCACAGGATCCCCGGTATTCCCTTTCTGTATGTGTGTGTATGTGTGTGTCTGTGTGTGCGTGCGTGCGGGTGCACTATGGGAGGATTAAGTCTCACTCTGAGAATCATGTATTGTTTCTACTGGCAACAACGCTGTCAAACCGGCCGTAGAGAATGTTTACATCTTTGTGTGTGCTTGTACACATGTATATATGATGCACGTGCACGATGGGAGATCCCAGCCATCTGGGTGCTGCAGCAGCACAAAGGAGGTGCATGTGGGGGTTGTGAAATTCTGAATGTGGGTTTCTGTTTTATTGCGAGCTTGGTTGTGTGTTAGATGAACAGATCATCGGGAGACACCGAGCATGAGTGCCGGAAGTGTGCTGGCAGTGAAGGACAGTTCAACAGTCACTCCTGGTGCTGTGTATGAGAGAGAACTGGAGAGTCCTGTTGTTGGTAGTCTGATAGATCATAGACATTTACGGAGCTGGGGCAATATTTATCATCCCACAGAAGAAAAATATACACAAAAGACTGCAGAAATGTCTGGGTTTGCATTAGAACAAATTACCAAAAGGGTTGATTTTTGTTAAAACTGACCTCTTGTCCCAGTTTTCTTTTTCAATTCTTCATCGTCTTACTTTACTTTACCCTTATTTTGGGGGGAGGCATTATGGAAAAGCACCCTGAGCTATGATTGACCCCCACCGCCTGCAGGATATACAGTGTGTCTCTGTGTTTTTGATCCAGGACGTGTGTATGCCTGCCCAGCTAAGCCTAGGGACAGTCAGGCATATAAAATACACACACACACACACACACACACACACACACACACACACACACACACACACACACACACACACACACACACACACACACTGCCTCCTGCCTTTTCCCTGAAGTCTTGGGCCTCTGAAGCAGCTAACCCAGGCTGCGCTCCATGCCTGTCTCCATGCCTGCTCGAGGGAAGCCCTCTCCTGCTGAGGCCACAATCCCGTCGACACCCCACGATCTGGACTTTATCCATTCCATCTGTGAGTTTGTTTTCTAAAGTTACCTGTCTAGGACCACAGCTATAAGCAGACACCACAAGATTAGACTTACTGATAAGATTGTAGTAATGCCTTACTATCTGACAAAACATGCCTAGACAGCAATACCCTTAAAGACCCCGTGCATCTTTCTGCAGAAAATTCTCAAGCGATCAAAGGACAAGTAGTAAAACAATCAGATCCAAATGATGTTTAATACACAATATTTAGTTCTTTCGTGTTGAAGCAACCTATGTGCATCTGTATGCTTACAGCTCAGTGAACAAGCTGGTTTACAGTGCATAATAACAAACCAGCAACTACAGACGTCACAAACAGAAGTAACACTGCCTAAGAGTGACACATAGCAGTGTTACAAAAGAACAACAACTTAAAAAAACAAAACAACAGTTGCTGAAATCTGTATGAATCTCCTTCAAGTCTTGGATTAATTTTTAGTTATAGGAAATAAAAAATTATAGTACTTGTGATCTAGTGGTACTTTAAATGATTATTTCTACAACTACTTGTAAGAAGGAAATTTTGTCCGCTTTTCCCACTAAAGTTTCTGCAGAGCTGGTTACTAGTTATTTCTCAGATTACTGTTTCATATACAGGACAAACGTCTAGTTTAAGCATGATCGTGCGTTAATCCAAATCTATGTGTTTTTTAAAACAAAATACTTAAAACAAATTAAAACGAGTGCTAAGATAAAGTATTGCTTATATGATAAGGTAGAGGTAATTATGATCTGCCAACACTTGAAACACCGTACTGTAGCGTTTTCTACCATATTTTCTTAAACAAAGCAAAAACAATTTTTATATTTACTTTCGTTTCTATAAAGTTATCAGTTTACTACGAGTAGAGCCGGGCTGTTGTTTTCGTGAGCAGCTGGAGGGCGCGTCTCCAGTGGGGCGGGGACTTCACTGGTGACACCACGACGGGGTGGAGCTTCTGCAATACAAAACAGAGTTGCGCTCCTGTGATACAGTCAAGACAGCGTGTAGTGAGAAGCGTTACTTTGCACTACTTACTACACACAGCGCGTAAAATCCTCAGTTGGTTTCCGTGCGCGCATTAACGTCTTCCATAAGTGAAGTCCTTTAAACGTCAGTTACCGCTTTAAAGGTGTTCATTGTTCCTTTCGGAGAAGAGAAGCTATGGATGTGGTGTGTCTGCTGTGTTTGGTGCTGACCATCGGTTCTTGGTTTGCCTCCGCGGAAAGACACAGCGTCTACTGGAACAGCTCGAACGCAAAGTAAGTGCTGATCTGTGCTTTGGTGTAGTGTTATAGGGGATGTTCAGTGCAGCATGGGAAGCCAAGTGAGTGGTGTACTGGGTCAATCATACTGTCTGGTGTTTCCCAGTTTGTCCAGAGGGGAATGACGGTAACATCCTACTTTCTTAAGTTTGACACATGTAAAGTCTTATCCTACATACTCGCATCCGCGGACTTGCCAAGCTGTCTTCATATGTCAATTAAAGATCTCTGTGACTTTATAGCCGTGGCTTTAGAGTGCTACAGCACCCAGCAGCAGATGGATGTAAAAGCAGAAGACTGTGAGCAAGTGCCTGGACAGATTCGTCACTATATTTAACCGCAACGCATAGACACAGACATACTCTAATAGTAAAAAATAGACCGACGAGTATGAACTTGGCCAGTGCTGTCTGCAGGGTTTGCACCTGTGTGCACTGTGCGTGTCATGGAAAGATGACTCTATTAAGCAATAAAAACGAGTTAATTCCCTAATATATTTACAAAGATACGGCATCAGGCAATTTAAAGAGGTTTTTCATTGGAGAGGAGAGATAGTGAGTCACACAGAGAGGGGCGCATATTGCTGATTAGTTTGTTTTGAGGTCAGAAATGTAATGGTATCCGACCACTCAGCGGGATCGATCGGGCCTGACATATCGCAGCGCGATTTATTGAGCTTTTAGCGTGGAGCGGGTGATCCCGACGTTTGAAAGACGGTATTATTTTAAAACCGAGCTGAAACAGAAGGACGCTCTGCGAGGTTCTGCTGCCGAGATAGGTCGATTAAAATCCACCACAGAGAAGAAACAAGGGCAAAAGCCATTATGGCTTTTTAGTCAGATTAGCTTACATTTCTAATTGCCCTTTAACATTGTTAATAGACGCGGGGCTAAAAAGAGCCCTGCAGCATGGAAAACAATTGTCCCGATAATTGGATAAGAAGTCTAATGGAAAAGTCCTGTCGTCACGAGGAGTGTTAGTGTCATAAGTTAGATCGTGTGTGAGTCAACAGACCAGGTTTGACCCACCTGAGTTATACACCTGAGTCACTACAAACCAGGGAGGGAGTCATGTTCAGGTGGGACAGGAGGTAAAGGTAACTTCACAGAAGGAAACTTGTAACCAGAGTCTTCCAGTCAGTTCCACATAAAGGACAGAAACTGGATCTTGGAGGCTTACTTCAAATAAGAAAGGCTGGAGGGGGAAAGGAGGCAGAGAGAGAGAGAGAGCAAGAGAGATTAGGGTGGTCTAATACAAAGTCAGATCTTATGTCTGCTGTTTTTAATCCAACTCTGCACTATTTTTGCTCCAGAAAGGGAGTTGCATAACTAGAAGAAAAATCACAATATAACACTAATCCCAAATGTGCCACATGGCTAAACATAGACTCTGACAAAGACAGACAAACGGGCAGAGATAAGCTTCATAGAACAGTTAATGGATCAGAGACACTTGTGGATATATTCTGCTTCTACTCTGGCACACTTTCGCTTGCTTATTGTCTGTCTCTAAAACACATTTTCACAGGGAGTGGAACTAAACCCCCATTCCACTTATTTTTATTTTTCTCATATTTTACAGTCTGATCTCTATTAGCCCCTCAGTCCATCACCCCCTCAGCTCTACATCACCATCCCCCAATTCACTCTCACTCCTCCTTCTTCTCTTCGCTCTTCCATCGTCTCACAGTCCTGTGATTTCCTGCCCGACTAAAAGCCCACCTGCCTACTACTGTCCCCAGTGATCTATCAGTCACCTGTTCAGAGGATTAAGTAGACCCATCAGCGACCTTTGGTGGAAGTGGGCCGTGGATAATTGATGCTAATTGATTCTTGGTAGGATTGTGAGCAGCAGTGATCTGTCTTAGGTGGAGGACAGTGACCAGATGGCAGTAGCCTGCCCACTCATATAGAGATATGAAGAAACCGGTAACACCTTAGGTGTGCGTGTTTGCCTCTTAATACAATCTGTATGTGTACTCATGTGTAAGCGTGACTTAATGATTATTGCTTAATCCTTCACTTCAAGTCTTTTTAGGGACTTGATCCAGTGTTTTTGTTTGTGTATCGTTTTCTTACACGACAGGTGGCGAGACATGTTTTTCACAGTCTGGTCTGGTCTTGTTTTTACGCTACTTGTCTCTACCTGTGTCAGCTTTATTAGTGTGTGTGTGTGTGAGAGAGAGAGAGAGAGAAAGAGGGAGAGATTTAACTTCCTGGCTTTTAACAGGAAGCAATTATGTTTTTGTTGTGAACTGACAGTTCACGGATTGTTTCTGGGTCTTCGGAGTTCACGTGTCTCGGCGTCAGAGCAAAACAGGGAGTGAGCGGTTACCGTAAGCAGCCTCACCGAGACGTGATAAATGTGTGACTCGCACTTCCACACACTGGGGGGCATAAGGGGGACGACTTCGCTGTTAATATTAGCCACAGCCAGCATTCCACCCCGCTGTTACTATACTCAACTCTGTCAGCTGTGCATGAGTGTGTGTCTGTGTGTGTCTGTGTGTTTCTCTGCCTTGTACCTGTCTGTTCCTCTTCTCCATCTTTCCACTCCTACTCCTCTTTTAACAGTTGGGTCTTCTCCCAGACTGGCCGCTAGCCTCAAGCCCTTCTTTTCTCTCTACTTACTGATTCAAGCACATTCGAGATCGCCTCATTTTTAAATCCAAATATGGACGATACCGACACACTACTCCGCTGCATCCTTTTAATCTTTCATATCTGAGTTGTTTGGCTGCCTTCATCCATCTCCAGTGGCATGGGTTTGTGTCCCATGCCTCTGCTATCTGTGCAAATATCTTTATCAGGAGTTTGGTGTAATGTAATATTCTGTTTATCTCAGCCTGTGTCTGGCTCAGCCTGCCTTCACTGTTATTGATGCAGCCAGGCCTGCCTGTACATGTACACGTTGCCTGCAGTTTTAGGTGAACGGGGTCAATGTACTCCCACCTCCTTTTAAATCCCAACTATTACACACTTCGCCCCCCTCCTCTCATCACCCTTCTCCCTCTCTTTCGCTCTCTGTCGTGTCTGGTTGTTGGGCTGTAATCTCACCAGAATGGGAACACACACATACGCACACACACTAACATCGAGTACAGACAGCTTGTAATCTGACCATCTGACTCAGAACACCCGACACAAAACCATCATCCTGGAATATTCATTCTATGTATATGCCCCTGGGATCCTGTGATGTAACGCTTCTCTGTTTTTGTGTGTGTGTGTGTGTGTGTGTGTGTGTGTGTGTGTGTGTGTGTGTGGATTAGTGGGTAATTGTTAGAATGTATGTAAATTACTTAAAACCTTTATTTGTCACATTGCATCATTCCCACAATAATCTCCCAGATGGGCTCCATCAGAACAATCAATTTCCAGCAATATCTCAGTTTAGCTTTACATGATTCTTGCCCCATCGTTATCAGGAGGCTTTGTGCCTATTCCCTGCTGATATAACTGTCCTCTTACCTAATGTGCTTATAAATGTTCTCGCATATCTTCACACATGATAGCACTGAAGCACCTGGGGTGATTTAGTTACCATAGTTTACAACAACAGTATATATTGTTTTTTAGGTTTGTTTTTGGGCTTTTTTTTTGCATCACGTCTGCAGACTCATCTGTTTTACTCTCTGCTCTTCCTCTCTGCTCCTTATCTGTAGTCCAGATTTCCTTCCCCCCTCCCCTTTCTCTACCAGTCCCCCCTCATCCTCACAGACCTTCCTCTGTTTTTGCCCCAGTAGTTTTCCATCAGAGGAGAACGAAGCACCTATCAGCTCCCGTTCTGCTAACATTAGAGAGGCCTGTTTTCGCCCGGTGTTATCGTCCTAAGCATGGGCAAGCACGCGTATGTGTACACTGCTCATTCATAGAATTTCAGACATACCGTGATCAGTGCTGCCCACTTGAAGCTCACTAGCGCCCCCCCCTAAGGCTGACTCACCAGCAGATATACTTCAGCTCATGTTCTTGCAGATGGTTTATTTTGCATCAGTTAAAACTTATTTCATTTTTTTTAAATTAAAAAAAGTTAAATATTTGATGTAAATTCTTAGAAGTTAGTGAACTTGTGCCCTCTCTCCCTCAGCTAAACGGGCCAACAGATTAACTCTACATGACCTCCAGCATATTAAACCAAGCATGATACCATTTGGCCTCTTTCTATTCATCACAGACAGAATAGGAGGCTACCAAAAAGGAGGGGACCGGTGAAAAGAGAAAAAGGAGGCGGGAAAGAGGCCTGGGCGCAGGGTGAGAGAAGGGTGAAAGGGATTTGTGTTGAGAAATTAGCCTGGATGAAGAGCTCTGGTATATTATGTCAGCATTAAGAGACAGGACAAATAGAAGATGGAGGGTGGGGGTGGGGGCTAAATTTGCAAGAATAAAAGAGAGGCAGACGGAGGGAGGAGAGGCCGGACAGTGATGGATGAAGGGAGGGAAGAAGTTTAGAAGTGAATAAGTGAGAAAGGCCATTGTTGACAGTTTTAAAGGCTCTCATCCTGCAAAGGGATTGCTTCATATATGAACACACATTTCTTGAAACTGCTTAAAATGTAATCATTTTATCGACATCAGATTGCATTTGCACATAGTGGGGAAAGAAATCCCCCGTGGTTTTTGTTTTTATTGTAATACAATGAGATATAGAAAGAAGGGAGTAGATTACACGGGAAGCTGCAGTAATATAGGAAGACTTTTCATTTTATATTAGATTGGCTCTAATGGAGCTGCCCACTAGTGAGCAGCTAAACCCATTAGAACCACTGACAGCTCCTCACGCCCATGTGAAAGGAGGTGTGAATCTGTCATACCACAGCAAATTAATCGGGTATTAAGTGTACACCTCAAAGTAAAAGTGTGTAAGAGTGGGGCTGGAAATTTGATGAGCGCGCCTTGTGAGAACACTGTAAACTATCCGAACTGCAGCCCCCACCCCCCCTCGCCCCCTCTGCTGTGACATTCCTGTGTGTGTGTGTGTGTGTACACTTACTACTGATTACCTGAGGAGCAAATGGAAGAAGAGAGGGGAGTGGTGCGTGTGTTTGATGTTTCAGACGTGCAGACTCTCTTCGTGACTCTGTTTTTGTGTGTGTGAAACATATATCTTCGGTGCTGACTCGGATGCTAGTGCGGGTGAGAAGTGGCGACCCTGAACTGTAACCTTTTGACCTGGCTGCCAGTTTGCGACTTTCCCCAGACGGACAGTGAAAGACAGACTCCTTGTGTCAGTAGTTTGAGCGAGCCCAGAGCGAGCTCAGGGGGACAAATGGTGGGAAGGGCTGTAGAAGGGAGACAGGAAGGGGGGGGGGGAGCCAACAGCAGAGCAAAGACAATTGCAAAACTTCAAAGCTTTAGTGACTAGAAGTGTTGCAAAAGTCACCTGCAGTAAGGAGCAGTAATAACTATTCTGTTTTGTACCTTCACGACACATGCACCGCAATCAGAGTAACTTTGTATTGAGGAATGACCTGCAGAAAAGGAAGACTAGAGCCACCTTCAACCTTTGCTGTTTACCCATAGCTCAGTCTCATGCAGGAAAACCCACACACGCACAAACACACACACGCACAAGAGGCTCCAACAGACCTTGATAAACAGATGTGCTCATAAGCCCGGGGCATGAGACGCCCTGGATAAGGGGTCTTCAGAGAATCCCTCTCCCTTGAAAACACAGACACACAAAGCAATAGGCGGGAAGAAGAAGATGCAATGTGGAAAGTAGGTTTGCGACAGCTCACACACCTGGCTCTCCGTCTCATAGAGGACATAGTTATCACATTAACGCGACTCTCACTCTCCCGAGAACTGCCAGTCAGAGGCTAGTGTAGACGTGGGGAGATGCTAGAGTGCAGAGCTTTGATGAATGAAGACGTAAAGAGGGTGGTGGAGTTGAAGACGGAGCGAATTCAGTGGGCACGAATAGGTGGAGATTTAAAGAAAAGAAAAAAACATTAATTGAAATTAAATTAATACAGAAGTGTGAGAAGGTTTTATTAAACCACCAAAATCAGCCACTGGGACACACATTAGACACGTAAACAGCAGCCAGGGTAGTGAAAGCTCCATAGGGGTTAAGGTAGAAGGGGTTGAAGGGGCCGTGTAGCCTTCAGGCATTCTGTCTTTGGGGAGGGAAAGGGTATAATTACATCCCATTCATTCCTCCTCCCCTCCTTTTCAGGAGAACACATTGGCCCCAGACCCCTAACAGCTTTTAATTAGCCAGACCAATGGTGGCGAGGAGGAGGGGAAATGAGGAGGTGAAGAGAAGAATAAAAGGAGAGTTTTCTTAAAAGCATGAGCCGTGAATGAAATTAGCAACAAAATCTATCTGTTTTGTTGGCTTTTGACAAGCCCGTTTTCACATGGAGGTCGGCCAGACCGCTAACAAGGACACACTGTGGGGAAAAAGGTGTATCCTATACAATTTAAAACTACTCGTTACTTCAGAGGGAACCACTAGAGACCTCCAAATGTCTTGTTTTACCCAACCCTGTTATTACTGGTTTGACTGAAGAAAACAGTAGAGAGGAGCAACATGAGAGGCACGGCTTATTTGGCTAATTAGGCTGCTACAGATGTGTCTTTTCATTTCAGTAAAGCACTTGCCCTTGTAGACCCAAGACACACACACAGTCGCAGATAAACACACAAACAAAGGCGTACACACCTGCACAGAAGTGTACACACTTACAAAGGGCCTTTTCAGAGAGAAAGCTCAGGGTAGTGATCAGCTTATTAGCCCTGGAAAACAAGTATAGAGCTGTGCTCAGCTAACAAAGCGTGTTTTGACAGGTAGGTCAGCACTAACCCTTACACACACGCACACAAACAGTTACGCACACACAGAGGCAGGAAGAAGGGGTTAGAGGCCCTCATTTTGGAGCCAGGGTGTCTGTGACTTGGTCAGGGGTGTCCTGACGGGAGCCACAACAACGGGAGGGGAAGAAGGGGGAGGGTCTCAGAGGCACCGCGTCTCGCTTTGATGACAGGACACGCACATAAACAGGGGTTGTTTTCTTGTCACTCTCACTCCGCGCAACATGTGAGACGCAAGCGTCCACAAGCAGTTGCTCATAAGCACAGATTGAATTTGCGGATTAGAGCTTTTATCCCTGAGGATGTCATGGAAGTAATGCGCAAATATCAGTCTTTCTTCACCTCCTGGTTGATGGCGAGATTTGTGCACAGGCCAGCTGCACTTCGCACGCATGATGAAACTGAAAGGTTGGAGTTCATTAAAATCTCTTTCCCCTTTGCGCCGATAAATCTGGTCCTAATGGATTAGTAGCTTATTTTTTAACAAATAGTAAGAATTTTACTACAGTGAAGCTTTTTTTTTTTTCTATATCCTCGCTGAACATCGTCACCACTTAATGTGCAGTGAGACTTTACAGGAAATATACTTATTTTTCTACCGCCTCTCCATACTTCATTAGGACACCCGGGGCGAAACAAGCATAGGAAGTGAGCACAAAAAGGAGCCGGGGAGGCTTAAAAGAAGCCACAAAACTAAATGAAGGGTAAAGATGAAAAGGGAAAGAAAAAGAGTGAGATAGTCTGGCTCCCCACCTAGTCTCTCTGTGTCTTTGAGGAAATCAGAGAAAAAGAAGATAGAGATAGAGGCGGCAAATTAGCCAGAAAAGTCACGGCAGGAGCTCCGCCACAGATGGACAAACATTCAGGTGAAGAAATTAATGAGACAGAAACCAGAGAAGAGCTTAAAAACACTTGACAGAAAGACTCAGTGAGCTGTACCGAGAGGAAAGTGGACCGAAAGAGAAAGTGGGAAGAAAAAACTCCCCAAAAGATTGTTGGGGCTGAGCTGTCATGTGTAATTTAGTTTCAAGCAAGTGCATCTCACCCAAAGGGAAGAGAGAGAGAGAAAGAGAAGGTGTGTGAGTGTGTGGGATGGTGGGATGGGCTGTGTACGATTCTGGGTGTGTTTTCTCGCCCCAAAACAAATTGAACAAGTCCAGCCTGATCAGCCTCTTTCTAATTCTGTTGCTCAGACAGGTTTGCACAAGCACACAGAAAAACACATCCTCACACGGCATCACCCAGCTTTACCTGTCTGTTTATTTGTGTTATTCATGTCTCTAAGACTCGTTTCAGTTGCCGCACGTGTCTGTGTTTAACTAGTCCTCATCAATATCCAGAACACATCCAGCGTATTATCTGCTCTGCTGGGTGTGTGTCGAAAACAACAGATGAGATCCGCCTCTGTTACTCATTTTGGAAAACTGGGTGAGGACGTTTGTCAGTAACCTCGTGTCTCTTTCTGTCTCCCCTGTAGCTTTCAGTGGAATGAGTATACGGTGGAAGTGCGCATCAATGACTATCTGGACATCATCTGCCCTCACTACACCCACGACGAGGTGCCGTCGCATGCAGCTGAGCGTTACGTGCTGTACATGGTGGAGAGAGAGGACTACGAGGTGTGCAAGCCTCACTCCTTCGATCAGCTCCGCTGGGAGTGCTCGCGGCCCTTCGCTCCTCATGCTCCCGAAAAATTCTCGGAGAAGTTTCAACGCTTCACCCCCTTCACCCTGGGAAAGGAGTTCCGTCAGGGAGAGAGCTATTATTATATCTGTAAGTATCTTTAATGATATTTCTGCTCAGTCTTCTGTGGTTAGAGGAAGGTTCCTTGTGTTAAACTTTTCCCTCTGTCTCACTTTGTCAGCAAAGCCAATGCATCACCATGGGAAAGACTGTCTGCGGCTGAGAGTGGATGTAGTTGGACATAAAGGCTCTGGAAAGAATCACTATGACAAATCCAAAGCACGTGAAACAGAAAAAATCTTGGAAGGAGAAAAAGTGAATTTCCTTGCTACAGGAGGAGTTCACAACCCCTCTAACCGTCTCCCAGCAGGTGAGCATTCTTTAAAAAATAGATTCCAGACATAGAAAATAATCACAGCGGTGCTGTGACTAAGACCAGCTCAGCTGGGTGTGTTTACCATCCCTGAGTGATGAAATCCTGTCCTAACGGTCCTTCCCATCTCTTCTCTCAGATGACCCTGCTGTGATGGAGCCAAATGTCCAGAGGAGTGTCGGCAACTCTGCAGCACAGCTGATCTCTCGTTCACTTCTTTTTGCCCTGATCCCAGTCTTATTAGCCCTGATGCTACACTAAAGGCAGTGAAAGCTCCACAACAGAGACATTACTAACCCGATGCTGGTCACCGGGACGTGAACGATCAGAGATTCTTTTTATACAGACTTTTTTTTATACGAGCATGGGCAGTGTGTGTTGTTCAGCGTGCGCTTGATGTGGTTTTTGTGTGTGTGAATGTGGAGCGTGGATCGCTCCAAAATAAAAAAGAGGACCTCAGAGACTTTTTTTTTTTTTTACTTTATTTTGAGGATTGAAATTCTCACTTATGACCATTTAAGCTGAACATTTTTGTTTTTTCATTATGAACGAAGTCGCAAACAGAACGATCCAAATGCTTTGTTATAAATCGACGGCAGCAAGATTACATTATCCTCACTGTCACGTGTCATCACATTTTCATAGCACTGGTACAGCTGTGCGTTTCATTAGTGAACTCTCTTTTTCTTCCTCTACATGTAGAGAAACTATTGATATTGTGTATTGTTGTCGGCAGCTGCCACAATATGTAGGATAATGTAGGATATTTGTCATGTTGTGTTGCACTCAACTCCTCGTTATAATGCTCCACATTTCTAAAGTTATCTGACATGTTATCAGTGGTAACGCAACCTGAGAAAACAAATGCTCTAACGGTGCAGCAGTGGTTCTCGCCCCGATTTCTGGCTTTTAGTGATGTCTATTGGTGCTCATGCTGATGAAATCTTTTCATGTAACCACGATTAAAAATGTATTCCAAGAACTTAAAGATATGCATATACTTAAAAAAAAAAAAAAGGATGCAGTGATATTTATGTTTTTGTTAAGTCCTTATCTGTCAATTACACGGTTTCATGCAATGTTGAGAGCCACTGAACAAAGCAAAGATTACAAACTCAGCATCTTCAGCACTTATTCACTCATTTCTATTGTTTCGACTGTATCATGGTACACTGGCTGATGTTTGCAGATGTCGTCCCACTTCCACTTCCTGAAACCTCAAACTGAAGGTATCTCCCAGAATACATTTTTTTGTCTTTTTTTTTTTTGCTTGTGTCATTTTGTAAATGTTTATATGTACATTTGTACATACAGAAAACTATATGAAACTGTTTTAAGATGTGAAAAATCTTTAGTGAAATAAAAATGTGATGTAATCCAAAAAGAAGAAAAAGATCTGTCTGTTTTTTATCAGAACTTATTTTGGATCTTGATAACCCGCTGAGATCATCGAGATTTGGATGGATGACACAATATTTTGGCAGAGCCATCTATCCTCTGTCCGTCTCCACATTTCCACCCCCACGTCTTTCCCAGCCTCTCGTCTCTGCCCTCTCCTGCTTTCATCTCCTCTGATACAACATACCCGGGCTTAGATTTCAAACTCAAAACCAAACATGGACTAAGAGGGGGACAAAAAAAACACCCAAGAACCCAGAGAGAGGGAGGCCCACAAGCGAACTGACAGCTGGGTGTGAAAGTGTCACTCTCACCTCCTTGCTCATACTCTTTCACTCTTTTTTTTTTTTTTTTTTTTTGCCCTGTTTTTGCCCTTTCTTTTTCTTCTCTGAACATCGCCTTTTGAGGAAAAGCTGAACATCCGTCCACACAGCTGCATGTTGGAATGAGGAGAAAATAAACCTCAGAGCTGACTGAAAACTGTCAAAACTCACCGTTCCTTGTAAAACCGCACAACATACACACTCAAAATCAGAACATTAGAACTGAGCTGTTTGCTTTTCCGTGATAACGTCATAGCTTAAATTCAATGCAGATGATCACAGAGTCTCAGGTATCTTGTGCAATGCTGCACCCACAAATGTGTACAGTAGGATAAAGCAGGACATCATTCAACTGTGCCTGATGGGATGGATTAAATATGGTAGTCTCCACCGCTTTGATGTCTCGGTTCAACATTATGTCAGGCATTATGTGAAAAAGTAAATGTATGCTTTATAATACAAAAAATGTTCCTTTAGCTGTGCAAATACCATAAACCAAAAGTGAGCTTTCAGATTAGAGCTTTCAGTTCGAGGACAAGCTTTTACAAACATGGCATAAAACTGTAGAAACATTTTAAGGTTTTATTCCAGTGTAGTAAATCTCAGTATCGCAGTAAAGTCAATGAAAATTCTAGTAAAATACAATACTTGACGTTTAAAATTGTGATTTACTACATATGACAAGAAGTTTTTGAAATATAAATCATTTGGGCACTTAATTACATTTACATGTACAACTACTCATTAACACATTTAGGCAAGGTGACATGCTAAAGTTCAAACTGAGCATCAGGTCTGAGTATTTCACAAACTGCTGATCTACTGGGATTTTCCCACATAAGGTTCACAGACAAAGGTCCAAAAATTCAAAAAAAACAAACCACTGAACAGCAGCACAAGAGGTCAGAGAAGAATGGACAGACAGGAAGGCAACAGTAACACAAATAATCACTTGTTACACCCAATATGCAGAAGAGCATCTCTAATTGCACAACACATCAAGTCTTGAAGCAGATGGGCTACAGCAGCAGAAGACCGCACAGGGTGCCACTCCTGTCAGCTAAGAACAGGAAACTGAGGCTAAACTTTGCACATTCTCACCAGAATAGGACGACAAAAGACTGGAAAAATATTGCCGGGGCCGATGTGTCTCAATTTCTGCTACAACATTTGGGTAGTAGAGTCAGAATGTGGCATAAACAAGACGAAAGCATGGATTAATCCCACCTCGTATCCCTGATTCAGGGTGCTGGTGGAGGTGTAATGATGTGAGGGGTATTTCTTGGCACATTTTGGGCTCCCTAGAGCTTACCAGAGTATCACTGCTGATCACATCCATTCCTTTGGGACCACAGTGTGCCCATCTTCTGATGGCTGCTTCCAGCAGAACAATGCACCATGTCAGAAAGCTGAAATGATCTAACACTGGTTTCTTGACCATGACAGTGAGCTCACTGCATTCAAATGGCCTCCACAGTTAAGCCAATAAACGACCTCTGGGATGTGGTGGAACAGGGCATTCACATCATGGATGTGTTGCCAACAAATATGGAGCATTGTGAGATGCTATCATGCCAAAGTGGAGCAAATTTCCAGCATCTTGTTGAATCTATGCCATGAAGAATTTTGCAGCTCTGAATAGAAAAGAGGCAATTTTTTTACCAAAGTGGCCAGTGAGTGTATTTTACCATCTTTCTTGTCCAAAACTTTAGCTCTTATTTTATGCTTTAATTAATACAAAAGGTCATTAACTTTCACTTAATAAAGGCAGACACGTAAACAGCTTCACTGGCACAACACTCGAAGGAGTCTGAACAGCTCCGATAAAAAACACTGTCACAAAAAGAAAAGGGATTGCAATTTAATAACAAAAAGATCAACCATAAATCAGAAAAAGAAAATTCTTCTAAATCAATATAGCAATGACCTTCAAGTAAAGAAAAATGTGTGAAAAGACTAAATGTCAAACAGATGCAAAGCTAAAACTAAAAGCTAAAAACTAAAGAAGAAGGGTGAAAATTATACACCAGAGACTGCTGAGAAAGGTCAAGTTTTGAAATGTCTAGAGTGACAAAGCAGCTCGGCTCTGACAGCTGTACACAGGAGGGAGCAGTCAGGTGACGATGGGGGAGTGGGCGAGGCGGGGTGGTTGGGCAAGACGGGTCAAAGAAAAGTTAATGAGCAAACTTTAGATGATTCGTATTAAATTTACCCCGAGAGACGAACAATAAGTGAAAGTTTTAATGCACAACTTTTAAATATGAATCTTAATTCTTGGATGTAATACCCATGAAATGACACCCAGCACGCTGACTAGTTGAAAAATGATGCATATGAGATAAAAATTAATCAAATAACACTGGTGCACCCCAGTGGAGTGCATAATTAATTTTTCAGTTTAAACAGTGAAATCATCTCATTTTGAAAGTATAAAATCCAGCATATTTGCCTGGATCCACACACTGACTGTTCTGTGTGATATCAAGCTACAAGCATGTGATATGGGATTGGAACAATGATGTAATGATGAGACGCTTTTTTTCTCCTCCTTCTTCTTATCATAGGCTAATAGTTGGGTTTTCTTTTTTGACTGTGCTACTGGAATACAGGGTGAAAAACAAATGTGTGATTCACAGAAAGGAGAAACTGGAAAGAAAGACTGATGCATTATGTGAAGCAGTGGAAAAGCTTGCCTTATTTTCCTATTCTGTGCATCAGCCTAGTGTTATACTTCCACAAGGTGAGATATAACAAAAAATGCAAACATCAAATTGCTCCCAGTGTGATCTTTTCATTTGGAGAACCCGTATCTTCAGCGTCCCTTTAATAACTACTGTACGAATGCTTGATGATTTTTCTGGGATGTTGAAAGCTTGTAAAAGTGGGTGCACGATTTGTACTGTTCCAGTTATAATGTTCTGTTTATGGTGTGAAACCTGACATCTAATACAGCTTTTTAAAGAGTCTTGTCATGGTTTGCAGACCCAAAGAGGACAAACATCTAAGATTTCCTAATCTTGAGTTTAATACTGTCTGATAATAATCTTAGTGTCTGTAATAGGCTCAAATATCTTGGACATCTTATTACAGATCAAATGACGGGTATTGATATTGCACAAGAAAACCCCCACTTATCAAATTTAAGACTTTAATAAACCACAATTATCAGCTGTCGAGACAATTTTCACATTTTAAAGGTTTTTTATTTATTTCTTTTCTTTTGCTTATTTTACTTGATCTTTGTTTTTACTTTGTGACTTTGCGGGTCAACATGCTGGAAGCAGCCATCAGAAGATGGGTTCACTGTAGTCATGAAGGGATGGAGATGCTCAGCAATAATACTCACGTTAAACAAAGCTCAGATGTTAGTAAGGGTGTTCTGGCAAAGAAATGTCTCCACACCATTACACCAGCAGCAGCAGCATGAGCCAATGATATAAGGCTGGCAGGATCCATGCTTGCAAGCTGTTTACGCCAGATTCTGACCCTATCCTCTGGAAATTGCAGCAGAAATCAAAACTCATCAGAGCAGACAACATTTTCCAATCGTCTGTTGCCCAATTTTGGTGAACCCATGTGAACTGTACTCTCTGTTGTCTGTTCTTAGGTGTGGCACCTGGTGTAGACTTCTGCTGCTGAAGCTTTTACGCTTGAAAGTTTGACGTTTGTGTATTTAGAGATTTAGACCTGCTTTTCTGCTCTCCTATCAGCTTCTCCGTAAACCCTACTGATGGTTGTGTGGTCAAATTCTAGCAGATCAGACAAGTCACCTACAAAAGTTTTATGTTCAAAAACTTGAACATCACACTTAAATCATCTTAAATTATCCGCCCCTCCCATTCTGATGCTCACTTTGAACTTCCGCAGGTCTTGGCCGTGTCTACATGCATACATGCATTCAGTTGCTGCTGTATAACTAGCGGGTTATATATTTATAAAATCCAAAGCCAATTACAGACCCACAGAAGACATATAAAGTTAAATGCGTGTGTAAAATCGGAGCCTTCCAGGTCGGGAAATACTGAATGTTTTCATGCTCGCTGACTGCTGAAAAGCTTTGAATAAACTGTATGTGTGCCATGAGCTTTCAAACATCCGTGTCCCTCTGGCAGTCACTCGTCATCATCCAGCTCGCTGGACCTTTAAAATTCTTGCAACGTAATTACGTCCAGCGCTACGTTCCTGATCGTTTCAGCACCCTATTGGACCAGCCCTTTGAGCCTATAGCCAATCAGAGGACAGGAACCAGGAGGGCACTGATTGCAAATACGGAAATACAGTGAGAGCATCCGCGTCGTTATATTTACCTTTCATCTCAGGCAGTTTAAGAGTTTGTGATTAAAAGGAGACTGTGCACAAAGCACGTATTTTTTTCCCCGCTCTATGGATTTGTTGTCGCTTCTGTCATGGGCCTGCATCGTGTTCACAGTCGGGATGTTCTCGACTGGACTGTAAGTTTAAATGATCGTTAATTGCATGCATCTATGTTTTATCTTCCTTCCTGCTCTAACTTTGTAAGGATGGGAGAAAGTACGAAGAAAGCAAGATCCCACTGAGACAGGATGGAGATTTTCTGAACTGCTTGCACTTGGTAGCATCACAACAACTTTATAGTGAAGGAATGCGAGAAAGTACTAACACTGAACATGGAGTTATTGGTTTAAATTGCTATTAGCATCTCCAGCCTATTCTTTTGTTTTTTATTCTTTCTGTGTGTGTGTATGTGCATGCGTGTGTGTGTGTGTGTGTTTCTAGGACCGACCTGAAAAAGATGCGAGAATCCAAAAGTACAGACAATATCCAGTTTCTCCCTTTCCTCACCACGTGCCTCAAGTGAGTTTCTCTTTCCGCTTTTGCATAATTCACTGTGATGCATCATCACTAATGTTCCTGTTGTTTCTATAGTAACCTTGGTTGGATGTATTATGGGATTCTGAAGAGAGATCAGACGATTATCCTGGTCAACATCATTGGTGCTCTTCTCCAGATACTTTACATCATCATGTACTTCCGCTACACGAAGCAGAGGGTCAGCATAGTCAGACCTGTCATAAAGCGCTCTCCTTACTTGCAGCTGGATCTTTAATTTATCTGTCTCTGTATTTGTTGGTTTCAGAGGTTAGTGTCCTCCCAGACCCTCGCAGCAGGGATTGTACTGATCTGCGGTTGGCTCTACTTCACCATGTTTCTTACTGATGGAGACATTCGTCTCAGCCAGCTGGGACTCACCTGCAGCGTGGTCACCGTCAGCATGTACCTGTCACCGCTCACCGACCTGGTACAATTCACACCACAGACAAACACAACATACAGGCAGCGTGTAGAACGTCGCCTGTGTTTGTTTTCTCTCACTGAACTGAATAATATTTCAGAACATGATCTGGAAATCAGTTACATTTGGATGATAGTACCTAAAAACTCGCCTTAATGAGTTTTATATTGTAAAGGTAAAACTTTTAGTAGTAGAGAGAAAATCCTGCTAACAACAGCAAGGCTGGGAAGGAAGAACTGTCTTTTTAACAGGAAGACATCACACAGAAAGCGAGTCGATTTGCACAATACTGCGAATCGCTTCCTATGTTGATGCAGCTTAAGGGCTCCAGCCCTAATTATAATCTTTATCAAAAAGTGAAGTTTATTTTTATTTTTAGCACATTTAAAAACAACAAAAGTGCTTTACGAATAAAGTAATCAAATTGGATAAAACCAAGTTAATGACACAGTTAAAAAAAGGAAACCCGAATTTAAAAGAAACACATTTAAAAGTACTCAGAACTCATTTTGATTTAAAAGCCAAACAATTTTTTTTTTTAAAAAAAAGGAAAGTTTAATCTTAAAGGTAAAGAGGGTGTCTGTCTCCTCAACCCAAACTGGGAGCTGATTCCACAGAAGAGCATCTTAAAAGCTGAGGAATCTGTCTCCCATTCTACTTTTAAATGCTCCAGGAACCCGGCTGGTTTAGCTCAGTGCATTGAGGCAAGGCAAGGCGAGGCAAGTTTATTTGTATAGCACAATTCAACAACAAGGTGATTCAAAGTGCTTTACAGAGACATTAGAAACAAAAACAAATAAAAAGCATGATTTAAAATTGATTAAAACAAGCAAACAAACTAACTAATTAACAAACAAACAAACAAACAAACAAACAAAACAGTATATAAAATCAAAACAGATAAAATCAGAACAGTAGATAAAATCATTAGTTAAAATGTAAGTTTTGAAATTTAAGCTTAAGTGTGGATTTGGTGTTTTATTCAAATGCAGCTGAGAACAGGTAGAGCAGGCAACCCATACGGCTGAGAGCGGTCAGCCTGGGTTCAAGTCCGACCCGCGGCCGCATGTCTCTCCCCTTCTCGCTGTCCTTTCTTCACTGCACTGAAGAAGGCCAAAAAAAAGTATTTAAACAATGCCCCAGGAACCACAAGTAAGCTAGCAGTCTGTGAGGAAGCTATGATGAGGCTTGATCATTTAGAACTTTCACATGAGGAGATGGCATTTTAATTAAACTTTGGATTCAACACGGAGCCGCTGAAAAACATATAACATTTTTCATTTTACTCATAGCAATATTGCAAAGACTAAAGAAAGCAATGTTATTTGTTTAACGTACATGGTATTTGTTTAATGTGCACGGTTGAAGGCAATGTCCTGGTAAGAAATGGCTCTAAGATTCCTCACAGTGTTACTACAGGCCAAAGTAAAGCCATCCAGAGCGAGTGTGAAACCTCAGCGTTTTTCAAATGAAGTAGAATCAGAAAATGACTTGCCAAAAATATTTATAAAAACTAGTGTGCATATGGGGATAATTAATAGCATACCAAACGGATACTATTTTTGTTCAGTTAATGAAGTCAGTTTGCAGTTTGCTGCTTCATTTCCAGTAAATGGTGATGGGCTTAGCTGGTAAATGTTTTTTGGTTTTGTTTTCACTTTTGTTTTGTTTTGGTTTTCCATCCTTTCCAGTTTAGCCTGTCCTATATGTTACTACATAATTCTCATATCCATTAATTAAATTTTTCAGGACATAATAAAAACACTAGATTGGGGGGAAATTAATTTTTGCAAAAAGCCATATGAGAAACTGGGACTGCTGTATAGGGCTGCACCAATAAGCTTATAAAGATATACAATTAGTATTGAGTTCCAATTTTGGACCCCTCAAAAACAGTCCCAGTTTCTGTTGGGAAAATTAATTCCCTTCCTCTGCACTATATAAAGTCAGCCACTGGGGGCAAAAGTCATTTTGTAAAGTAATTTTTTTTAATCTCCCCACAAACTCTGAGGTCCTCGAGGAGCCCAGAAATGGGACTGGCTATGAGTCTTAAAAGATTTACATATGCCGATCTTACACATGCACGGCACCTGTGAGCTTTCTTAGAACTTACCCAAAGGAGGTTCTTGTGATAATGCAAAACCCAGCAGAGTCTGATCAGGTGTTAAACAGTATTTAATCTGCCAGGATCAAAGTCCACGTAACATCTGTTTTCACTGATATGAGAGTCAGTGTCATGTGCTCTGCCTTCTGCACACTCTACCCAGGCAGTACCCTAAATCAAACTGAATATTTACAACAGTGAAGAAGTGTCTCTGTGGTGTCATTATTAACACATTTGGCTAACACGTGAAAGAGCTAAGCCATCAAAGCCTCAGTGGGGGCATCAGTAAGACTTGTATTATGATACAGCATAGCAGATTACGATGAACACCTATCTAAAAACTGGTGCCGTGTCTCCTGATGATACACCCAAGGGGCAGCATTTAAAGGCTAAAGAAGGTTAGTCCCAGGATCGAGCCATGTGGTGTGCCACAGCTATTATAATAATTCTCGTTCAGAGAAACAACAATATCTCTATCCAAACTACTGAAGAACATTTGCACATAAGTCCAGACGTTCCTGTGCTACATGAGAACATCTCAACAATTGGGTGTTATACTAAAAACAGTCATTTGACAGGTGGTTGGATTCAAAAGGACTTTCCTTCAACCAGAGGCATCAGAAAAGTAGATCTTTAAATGCATATATTGTGTGCGCTTTACTGCACACCTCCCCCCTCAACTAAAAGTTAGTAGATGAAAAGTGTCGTAATCAACGAAGTGTTTGATTGGTCGGTCGACCTCCACAGTGAACTCAGAATGACGACACTCGCTCGCACATGGACAGTGTCAGTTTCATGTCTTGTGCCTGCAGTTAATAGATTAGAAATGTCAGGCGGGAAATCTAAAGGGTTGAGAGGGTAAAGAACAGCCCCACGAAGCAAATACTCCTCTACTACGTGCCAACCTCAAACAGCATAGTATACTATTTGAAACTTGAAACTCCACTAGTAGCGGACTCCTTGCTGGTTGTTGCCGCTCATTCAGAATCATTATTGCTTTTTCCATTAACAGGCAGCCCACACAGTGCTTGCCCTTGTGCAATTCATATATTATAGGCTTGTTAGTGTGGTCATATTTTTCTGTAATGTAGCACAGCATTAATAGTGTTACATTGTTTCTTATTCTTTGAACTCAAATTATTTGTGAGTCACTTCAAACATTTATTTAAAAGATTCTATTGAACCTAACCTTGCAGCAGCAAGTTAAATAATCAGTTGAACTAATGGCTGCTACTAGGAAGATTTTTGTTTGGGTAAACCTTTTTGCAATATAGACTTACTGGACAATTTATTAGGTACCCCTTGCTAATCAGTCCTACTTTTCCCTTTAGAACTGCCTTAATTCTTCATGGCATAGATTCAACAGGGTGCTGGAAATACTCCTCTGAGATCTTTCTCCATATTGACATGTTAGCATCACACAGTTGCTGCAGATTTGTTGGTTTCACATCTGTGATGTACTATTGGTTTGAGATCTGGTGACTGTGAGTACAGTGAACTCATTGTCATCTTTAAGAAAGCAATTTGAGATGATTTAAACTTTGTGGCATGGGATGTTATACTGCTGGAAGCAGCCATGGGCACACTGTGATCATAAAGGTGGTCAGCAACAATACTCAGGCAGGCTGTGGCGATTAAATCCTTAATTGATTCCAAGGTGGCCAGAGGGTACAAGAAAGTCTCCCCTACACTGTTATACCCCCACCAGCTTGAACCTTTAACATAAGGTTCGACATGTTTTACATTTAAAGATATTCTTCTGCGTGTCTTGGTTGTAATGGGTGTTGCCTTCTTATCAGCCCAAATCAGTCTGTCCATTCTCCTGACATCAACAAGGCACTCAGAGAAAATATCCAGTCAGCGGGAATTTTCTTTCTCATACCATTCAAACCTTAGAGATGGTTGTTTGGGAAAATCCAAGAAGATCAGCAGAGTCTGAAATATTCAGACCACCCTGTTGGCACCAACAACCATGCCATATTCAAAGTCACTTAAATCACCTTTCTTCCCCACTGTGATGCTCAGTTTGAACTTCAGCAGTCATGTTGATAATGTCTGCGTGGGTAAATACACCGAGTTGCTACGATATGATTGGTTGGTTAGATGTTTGCGTTAATAAGCATTTATATAGGTGTATCTAATATAGTGGCAGGTGATTGTGTACATGCATTACATAGTACCCTCACTGTATTCATGATAACACTGATTGTGTTTAGTATCTACAATAGGAACCTTATATCTTCTCGTTTCCTGAACGTGTTCCTCGTTGAACCCACTGCACTGGCAGCAGCTGCTCACTTTAATTCATCTGCTCACATCATCTCAGTCTGCATGTGCAGCTATGCAGTGAAGGGATAAATCCCCTGTTCTCGCTCTTTCCTTTTGTCACTGTATTTGATCTTCTGGTTCCGTCTTCTATCCTGTTCGTCTCCTTCCCTCCATCTGCCTCACAGCACCGAATGACCCCCAGTCAGCTTCCTGCCTTTCTTTCCCTCATCTGTCTTCCTGTTATTCCCAGTTTCTGTCTTGTGTGTTCCCTGGCCCTTTGGTTCCATTATGTTTTCTGCTTAAAGTTTATATAAAATGATGTAGGCACTGCACAAATTACTTAAAATCCAAAGCTGCCTGCTTAAAGATCATTTTTGTTTTTTTTAAATTACAGGTTGGGAATGTGGTGAAATTTCTAAGCCAAAATTGAATTTAAAAAAACCTCCAACAAGCAGCCAGATAATGTATACTTTAAACTAACCCAGAGGACAACTAAATATATTGTGAAAGTAAAACAAAGCTATAAATGTAAATTTACTGCCTAAGCTCTTAATTTAAAACACTTATAGGTTTCCTTTGCCCTGAGTTATCAACACTTTAGTTAAGTTCTCTTTTGGGTTTCAGTACCTTAAAATAAAATGGAGTACAGTGTGTCATCTGACCACTTTAGAAGTACCCAGTGTTTATATCACTTCCAAATGGCCCCTTTTAAAAGCAGCATGAAGAGTCTGCCAGTCATAAAGTGGCGCAAGACACAATAGTTAAAATGTGGGCAAAGCAGTGCACACTTACTCCTTCCGGCATTGGAAGTGTGTGACAATGTAGCTGTGGGAACGTCTATAGAGAGCACTTCTGAAGAGGCATGCTGGTATGTTGATATTTGAATAGAGTAATTCTCTCTCTCAGGGGTCATCACTGAAGGCACCTTTCATGTAGCAGTTGGTAATTCGATCCCTTGTAAATATTAAAAACTGTAATAATCCAGCTTTGAAGTGTATGTTAATGGAATCCCTCCTCCTCTCTGCCTTTGCAGGTAGAGATCGTGCGTAGTGGTAACGTGCAGTGCTTGTCCTTCCCTCTGACTGTAGCCACCTTCTTCACTTCAACCTCCTGGGTCTTCTACGGCCTTCAGCTGAGCGACTACTATATTGTGGTAAGACATCATGAATACGCACTTGCATACCTGTAAGCTCAGCTGTCAGTGCTGTGTGAGGATTGAAGCGATAACATGTTTTTTTTTTTCTTCTTCTTCCTTGTTTTGCTTGTTTTCCAGGTTCCAAACACACCGGGTATTTTCACTAGCCTCATCAGATTTTATCTATTTTGGAAATTTGCGTCAGTCAATCAAGGTTCGCCTTCCTACAAACCCGTGCACATATGATGTTGACAGTTGAAAAATTCATCTTCACGGATGGACGGTTGGCAACAAAGCTTTAGAGTTACATGTTGGAACAAACTCAGCGAGTGACTCGACGTGTAAAGTGTTTTGTTTACTTTTGGGGGGGGGAAGAATAATGAGGACTTTTACTCAGCTGAGAGTAAATTTCATGATGTCTTTAATATGATTCAACTGTTACTGTTCTGCGGATAGTTGTTAGACATGTTACTACGTGTCTCTCTCTGTGTCTCTAAGTGCCTTCTTTTAGGTAATGTTTGCCATTAAAGATTTATGTGAATTTTTAGAGGTTAAAAACGTATATATTGTACAGTGGTTAGCACTGTTGCCTCACAGCAGAGAGGTGCTGGTTTGGATGCACTGGCAAGCTGGGGCCTTTCTTGTGGAGTTGATCTTTGAGTGCTCTGGCCTGTTTCCTTCCACAGTCCAGAGATGCACTCATTTGTTTAACTGGGGATTCTAAATTGGCGATAGGTGTGAATGTTTAGTGGGATTTATACCTCTGATTTAAATCTGCTCCATAACGTCATAATCACAAATTCTTCTTAAACCCTGCACCCTAACCAATGTGCACCTCCCTAGAAATGTAATGTAAAATGTGATGCCAATTATTGAACCAACTGGAAGAGAATGGATAAGCTCAAAACTAAAAGTTTACTGCCAACTAGTGTATTGGAGGTGAAATTGCAGACTTCTGCGGGCACACTACACAGAAGTACAAATGCTAACAGCAGCGTTAGCCAATTGCTTAGGCTATGCTGTTTTATGTTTTAGACTCTGAAGTATAAATTAAGCTTTTTCCCTGCGATAGACTGGCGACCTCTTCAGGGTGTACCTCATCTCTCACATATGACAGTCTCCAGCTTCCCTGAAAGCCTGAATGGATATATAACAGCACATGCAGTTTGTTACAGTTATATTAAAAAAAGGGAAAATATTGTAAAGGAAGAAATTTATGTCCATTTTCTGCTGGACAAACAATGTGTTTTATCATTAAATAATGAAAGGTGCCATATCAATAAAAATATTTTTACCGTAACTGTCACTGTGTGCTGTTTTTTCTCCTTGCTGAGGCTGTACTTGACCCTTTGAAATAGAGGAATTTGTGCTTTAGTTTGGAGGTTTTGTTTTGGGTTCAGTAACGAGCTTTCATGCATGTGACGAGGTAAGTGTGTATGATTGGAGTGGCAGTGCAGGAGAGACAAAAGCCTGTTTGATGGTGCAGCAGTGCGAATGAGCTTGTTTGTGTGAGCCTGTTGATTTAGTGAGGGCAGCGGTGGGAAAGGCTATGGCAGAGATTCTCATCCTCAGTGTGTGTGTGTGTATGTGTGTGTGCGCGTGAATGCTACTTGGACCGCTCTTCCTGAGCTCAAAGAGCTTGCCCCTGACAGAGAACACACATGCACAACAACAAGACAGTATTGTGTTGGAAGCTGAGTGTTATGTAGAGGCAAAGAGAAGACTGGAGGTGGGAGATAAATGAGATATACTTGAAAGAAACGTGGGGGAAATATAAGCAGCAGGTGAAAAAACAACAAGAAAGGATGTATAAATGAGATGGAGGTAGTAAAGCGTGGGAAAAGAATAAAGGAATTTCACGGATAAATTTAGGTTTTGCTTCTAATAGGTTGTAATTATGTAGCACAGTTCTTTAAGTATTGTTTGCTAGTATTTCATGGAGAGACACAACAAGGACATGTGCATAGAGTGTCTTTACCCCTCCATCAGCGCTCTGATTTCCTTTTTTTAAGTCCAGTTTTGACCTTTATGAATCAATTTGGCCTTTGTATCGTATTGTCTGTCGGATCTCTATCTAGGAATTCAGTTTTTCTTGTTTTTGTTTCCCTAATGCAATCGATACACAACTAAAGATAACAGCACACATTCTCAGACAGTCTCTCCAAAACATTCATGGTGCTGTTATTGATTGTACATGCAAAAGGTGGCAGAATTAGTTTTGTAGAGAATAAGAAAACAGGTTGAAGGTGAAGTTAATATCCTCCCTATTTTCTCACATCTGTACATTTGGCTAAATGCTCAGTAATGTGACTGTTGCAGAAATGGCCTGATACATAACGCCCCCTCACTGCTCGCTAAGAAGCTCTTAAATAAATGCTTTATCACGATAAGTAATTTAACCTGTGGTCAGGAACAATTAAGTAAATAAAGTAAATACAATTTTATTCAAGATAAAAATAATATTCCAGTGCTTTACAATGAAATGCTAAAATAAAGACAGAAAAAAAGTCTCCTTTCATCCTCAGCCTTGTATTTTGCACAGCCAGCAGGTCCTGATCACATGACCTCAGGGATCTGCTTTGAATGCATTGATGTAAAAGTTCACTGATGTAAACTGATGCTTGTCCATGCTTAGCTCTAGAAGTCAAAAGTGAATCTGGAACCAGGATCTCACAACAGTGTGATTCGAGTATTCATTACCTTAGGCACAAATCTCTTTAGGAGACAAAAACATTTGACTTATTTGTTTTTATTTATATTAAAATAGCATAATAATCTATGCAAGATTTGTAACTTAGAAACATCTTAGGCCTTTAAAGAAACACATAACGTTCACGTAAACGAGAACGAACATCTTGTAGATTTGGTGGAACTATGCTTTTTTTTTTTTTTTTTCATTTCATTGCAGTCCACTAAACTTTAAAAAAGTCTTCTTCAATATGTAGCAATTCCATGAATGTCAATACATGTTAAAATATACAACTTTACAGTATTAAAAAAGTCCTTGTTAGATTTTCTCTCACTTTATAACAGCTCTGAGGTGGTGTAACCAAATCAAGTGTGCTAGGCCCCACTATCACTAACTATATTTCTTCATCCTGTCTGTGCTGTTCTTGCCTTTAACAGTCTAAAAACAGTTTGAGCGTCAGTTATGCTGAGTAGAATTTTACATTAGCTGTACATTAAACCCGTAATGTTTGATGACCAAGCTTAGTGGCATTTGTAGCAGCAGCCTAAACGCCAATAATGAGCCCCTAAAATATGAATGTGAATTAATAAATATACATCTAGTGGTTGACGACACGTTGACTCTGTCCGTCTTCTGTGTAGGCAATCAAACAACGAACACTTAAAGCTCAACAAATCTTAAAGTCACTCAAATTCATCTTATGCTGTGAAACCTTTCAGATCTACAGTGGTTTCCAGTCCTGTCCAAGGTGGACAAAGAAAACCTTCAACATGCAGAAGGTATATAAAACAGTTTGTGTGTCTAAAACATGCCAAAGGATAAACCAAGTTCATCCACTGGGAATCTTGAGTGTATGATGATGTATAATTGATCTGTTTAAAGCAATCCATTCGTTGCCATCCTTAAAGTCAAGCTGTTAGAGCTTTTTACTTGTGTGGTAAATTATAAAAACATTATTTTAAAGGAAACCTGTGACAGGATACTGCAGACGAGTGACTCAGAGTTGAACAATAAGTCGGAGTTTTGTGAGTAGAAATTAGTCATGAAGGCTGAAAGGGAAGAAGGGGTATCTTGAGAAACAGTAAATGATGAGTCGTGGAGAAGACAAGGCAATACTGGAAGCTGGAATCATGCTTCTGTATAAAACAGATAGACATCAATAAGACGAAGAAAACAATGGTTGGAGTCAGACTGGCCAGACACACCCCTAATTAGAAACCGTGGCTGTGTTGTGAAGAGACAACGTGTTAAGTGCGAGGCAGGAAATCAAAACACAGACCTCACGCTGATGAGTACACGTCTTTGGTCGGCAGCCAAGTAGTAAAATGAGCTCTATCTTGTGTACATGAGCGCGTTTGTGTGTGTGGTGTAGTAGTGTTGATGAGGAGGGGGTGAGGAGCTGAACAATGAGTACGCCTCACAAACAGGATCCCTCTGTTTCCTGTCACAGAGACTGTCTCCTTAAACAACACACACAAGCTGACTCTTGTACTTTTGCCCATGTCCTTTTAAACATAGGCGTATACACATTGTATATACAGCAACTACAGCATGTTGTGTCTTACACAGACACTCCCACAGCCTCTCCTTCGCAAACACCATGTGTGCATTCAGATGTCTATTTTTGTCGTTACGGGCAAATTTTGATCCGTGGGTTTTGTTTCCCCCGTAATTACACACAACAAAGTCTTTGCTAACATGCAGTCAGCAGCCAAACAGTGTGCACACTCAGCATATAAACACACACACACACACAAGGCATACACACAGCACACTGGGAGGTAGTCAGCAGCTTGTGCACTTTCTGCCATCAGTAAAAGCACACCTGTCCCAGCTGCTGTTTTGAAGGGAAGAAGAGGGAAAAAGGAATGTGCTTCTCTCAGTTTTCCTGTGAGCCCCTCACCCTTCCCAGCCATCTCTGTTATCCTCCTCCCTTTACTTGTTTATCCAATTATTCTCATGGTCAGCTACTGTTCTTCCTTTTCTTCTCAATGCTGGCATCTTTTTTTCGGTTCTCATCTTCATTGTGTGTTTTCCTCTGTCTTTTGCCTCATTGTTTTTCTTACTCACATCTTTGCATTCTTTTGCAGTTTCCCTCCTGCTTTGCATTACACGCCTCGAAATTGTCTCTGTGGCCCCGTGCTCAGATCATCTGCAGTGAAAGTCAGTTCCATGAATCTGACAGTCAAAGATTTATATAGGTTATATAACCAGAGCAGAAAGGATAAGACTACAAAGAAAAAAAGATGCTGTTGCATTTTCATGCAACAGATCTCATTGACTGGCAGAAGACAACTATAAAATTCACCCGGTTACCAATTATACTGAAACTGTCAGTTACAGTGTTTTTATTGGTGTGCGTGTATATGCCTGCTTTTCCCTTTCTGTACAGTTGTTGGTATAGGTATTTATGATGAGCCATGTGCAGCAAGTGGTTTTCTGTTCCTAATTTTACCACCTTGACTTTATAATCAGCGTTTTCTCCTCAGAGCCTGGAGGCTGCACAGCTGAAGAACCTAAAATGCCCACATTGTAGATTGCACACAGAGACCACCTTCCTCCTTCTCTCTCTTTATCTCACACACATACACACACACACACATGCACACACAGAGTAACATGCCAAATGTGACTCCTAAGCTCTTTCACTGTTTCCAGCAGCTGCTGAAAGACATTTGCTCTGTACCTTGAAGATTAACAGGGAGAACCTCCGGTGTGTCTTAAGGGTTTGAGTGTAGTTCGGTGTGTTCTGTCTCCCAGATTGTTTTTCTTCCTCCTTCTTCCTCCTCCTCCTCCCCTCCCTCTTGCTTCTGTCGCCCTTCAAAATTTGAGCCGGGAGTGAAGTGATATGTGACAGCTAGTCATTAAGCTGTCAGAGGAGAGCCCATGGACCAAAACCCTGTCAGCATGGATGAACATACACATTTCACCTTTGATATAAATCATTTGTCAGGTATCCTCTTGTTTTACTGCCAGAACATATCTGAGACCCCCCAGCTGTGCTTGACAGCAGTGGACCCAACAACAGAGGCATTAGATGTCTTAGGCACAACATTTAATTTAAGTCATTCCTTTGGTGGTTTTATAACTTATTTACGTGTTTTTATTTCTTTGTAATGTGTACATTACATACTGTACACCGGATATGAAGAAACAGGTGCGATTTTCTGAAGAAAAACAAGCCGAGCAGGTGGTATAGAACATTTAATGACTTTTTAAAGAGGTAATGTTTTTTCCGGTCTAAAAATGACACACAGACGTAACTACTTGGAGAACCCTTGGGGCACTGGTCCTGTCTGAGCATGCCATCCCATTCTGGCATCCATCCAGAGTGCAGATGGATCACAGATTTGTGTGTCTGCGTGTGGTTTTGGTTCTGTTTTTGAATGGCAGCTGGAAAGTGGAATTGAATTTGATTACGTGCATGTGGAATTCTGTGCAGGGACACGCAAATGTGTCAAATCTACTGTGCCAGTTGTAATGTTGCCATATTTGGTTTAATTTTTCTGTTTTTTGAGGGGGAAAAAAGTTTCAACCAGTTGGAGCTTGCTGAGGTCCTCTGAGGGAGCTGAGGAAGAGTGTATATCTACGTGGTTGCACGTACGATGTACGCGTCCACTGCGATGCGCAGAGATGCTGAGAAACGGGAGACACAGCTGTTCAGGGGATTTGGAGCCTGTGCTTTCATTAGAAAACATTTTTGTAGCTTCTTGCACTGTATGCACATTTGAAAGTTTTCTGCATTTCATTGCATATGAAACTTATTCTGCATGAAGCATTTTTAACAGTATTCCCAGTAAACTGTAAACAGAAAATCTCAGGTTTGCATACCAGTTTAAGATTATTCCCTGTTATGAAACAACTATATTTACTTAGCTGATACTTTGTTTCATTATTTTTTTTAGTTTGTGATATATCAAATATGTAAAGAAATCAAAATGCCTTTTAACCTGCAAGTGGCCAAGTCTGATCACTTTAAGGTGACCCCTGTCATACACATGTGTTGAGATATTTTTAAATCTAAGAATGTTTCCTACCATAAATTTACTTCTCGGAAAACTCTCCACAGGGCTTTGTTTTTTTTTTTTTTTTAATTTAGCAGGAACTGTAAAGGTGTGGCAAAGACAGCGGAAAGTTGTGTGGTTTCATTTATGACCCGGAAATATCTGAATTGTTTTTATTTTTATTGTGGACACTGTAGGCTTGGATTTCTTTGTAATTTACTGGTATTTTTTCCATAATTAAGCACTGATTTTGACGGTTATATTTTCAGATATTTCAGTGTTTAGACTGTTGTAGATTTACACGGAACATATTTGTCTATATTTTGTTCTGATCAGGATCACGAGATGGGCAAGTTAGAATAAAACCCTGCACAATTATAATGACAAAAAATATCATGGAGTCACTAGTTCATCTATATTTTTAATGTCAAAATGACACTATTTCACTGTAATACATAATTCACTCAAGCCTGCTGTGAGTTTCATCACATTTTGTCTATTATTGTCTATAGTTTTGCTGACACCAAATCTAAATACATATATATACAAAACACTTTTTGTCATTACAAAAATATGGAAACCTGTGATTAATTACATTGAAACATTTTAAAATGTCCTTTATAGATAAAAGAAACAGTCTAGCATAGTAATGTATACTTTATTGATCCCCGTGGTGGAATTACTCTCTCTGCATTTGACCCATTCACTCAGGCAGCCACTAAGCAGGCGCACCGGGGAGCAGTGTGTAGGGATGGTACCTTGCTCAGGGGTACCTCAGAGTAGCCGTTCAGTGGATTCGAAACCGACCTTCCGATCATGGGGTGACCACTCTACCTACTGAGCTATCCCTGCCCCTAGTATGATACACAAACAGGAATTTTAGTCACTAACAATAGCTGGGCTAAGATGAGGGTTAGAATTCCTTGTTATCACTTAAGATTTCTTCTAAAACAAATTCCAGGTTTTTCAGGTATAGGTGCATACTGCAGATGATTCATGATTACGTACTGATTCCACTGAAGTCACAAATCACAACAAATTTCTGTTGAGACACAGTTACGTGTTTACGTGCAGATACAGAGTTTTGTGATGCGGGGTTTTCTCTGGTAAACACGTTTACGCTAAACTCAGCCGTAGCTAAGAAATGGTGAAGCCACAGGGCAAACAGAGGCCTGAGGTGAGAAAAAACACCAGGAAACAAAAAGCAAGAACGTGTCTGTATAACGCTTCACTGGAAAACAGTGTGCTGTCAATGTGAATTTTTAGATTTGGGCCCTGTGGGAGGTTTTCTTTCTTTTTCTGTTGTGCCCAAAAAGAAGAAAAAGAAAGACGAGATAGATACGAGCAAGATTAATATTCTTCCAGGTCTAACACCATGAACACCACAAAGATTGGTTCAGATGAACCAAACAGAAGCTGAATGCTCCCATTACCTAACATTATCTGACATGTCATCACAGATTTGTGACCAGACAGCTCGGCGTTGACACAGTGTGCACCTGTTGTGAACTTTTTTTTTTTCCAAACAAAAAAAGAGGACAATTGGACAATGCAATGTTGCCCCCTAATGCTGAATATTCCATACTGCAAGCTCCTGAAGTGGAAGAGCTTCAGCTCTGGTTTGATTGCAACAGCTCCCTGCTGATGTCAAAGGGCAACGACAAATTCAGAGAAATTTTGAGATTGCGTAAGATGTATCTAAGTCATCTACCTTTCTGGAAAATATCTTTCTTTGATGACTACGCTGTTAAACAACAACCCACTCACCTTGTCCCGTCTAGTGTTAACATGCTATGATGCAAATGTTGAAATCTTTCTGCTGCTTTTAGTGTCAGATTTCCAAAGGTGTGTCTTGGCTGATTATATTTAAACCCTGTGGCACAAAACATCCACTTTATCCATTTAAGCAGCTCTGGCACACTTGCCCTTACACGCTGAGAGGCGTTTTTTCCATGACATGCAAACAAATAGGGTTTGTTTTAGTAAGCCCTCTGAGACTACTGTTCTGCTGTCTGCAGTCTGTCAAAGTGTTTATTGTGTGCAGCAATTTAACCACTAGTTGTGTTTATGTTAATGTTGGGTATTGTATGAAAACATGTCAGTTGATGATGAAATGCTTTAATTTAAGGGAGTTCATTTTGGGGGGATTCAAATTTAAAAGACAAAATGTTAAGAAGCACTAAAGAAATTGTCATGCATATCTACTTATGATTTCTCCAGTACAGAGAAACCTTTGTGTTCACATGTTGTGGTGCTCAAGGGCAGGGAAAAGAGATAATTTACTGATACATATACATATGTAATACTGTGAAAAACTCTTGAGCCACCCTTGATTTCTTCATATTTTGTTGAAGAAATCAAGGGTGGTTTGGGGCAATAGCTCCTCAGGCTGTAGAAAAGTCTTTTAAAGATTTTCTTTGGACATTGGCTGCTTTTCCACTTATTTGCAGTCCAGCCTGTGTACCTGAACAATGTCAGATGATTTATTCTGTTTGTTTGTTTGTTTGATCATAAGTTATAGAACTTATGTCTACACACAGCAGACAATATAGAAAGTACCGATTTTAAATTAAGTCTTTGCTACGTAGCTAGTTGCAAAAACACTTGAGTTGTTCCCATTTCTTTAGCTGAATTTCTTTTAAGAAAAGAAAAAGCCAAAGACTCAGTTTTGGCAGGCATAAAATTGTATCTTTGTACCAACAGGGTTAAGTGCGAAGAGATATTAGCTGAAAACCGTAAATATTTTGTATGCAGTGTGTCTTTTGGACAATTTGGATAAGTATAAGTAAGAAGTGGAAGGCCTAAAAACCATCTAGGCTAGATGAAAAGTATCTGAAAGTCATGTCCTGAGAGATGCATCTGGTCCTTTACTATTTATTGAAGTCTCATCAGAAATGGTTTCAGTGGAAGGGTGGCTGTTAAGAAGCAATTTACAAGGACGGGGAGGAAAGGCTCAGGTGTGCTGTATTACACAAGAACTGAAACAGGTCTGATGGAGTCATGAATCCAAATATGAAATCTTTGGTTCCAGTTGATGTCAGTATGCACGGATGAGGTCAGGGGAGCGGTGTATACAGTAATCTGTAAAACAAAGTGGAGGCTGTGTCATGGTTTTGGCTCCATTTCAGCCAGCGGCTGTTAGAATTGCACAACGTCTGTTTTTACTGTATTCTTTCCATGTACATTTGCAGATGTTTCAATAGACTGTTGCATCCATTTCCCATTTTCCAAGAAAAATAAAAATAAACGAGGGATACCTGAAGACTTTTTCACAGTACTATACTTGTATTAGGAATTTTTCAGCACAAAGTGACTCCACATCATAGTTGCCATTCTTTTATTGTTTTCTCTTGACTTGATAGAAACATTCCGCCAGCAAGGCAAAGTCTAAATCAGGAGGACTCTGATTTCTGAGATGCTACAGTCTCGAGTCATTCAAGTGCTGTGCTGGAACATATGTACGGGGTATAGACGAGTTATTCAAGACAGGACAGGACAGGATACACACACATACATACCACAGAAAGGGTGAAAGTTACAGCCAGAGCTCCCACACCCACACATACCCACAAAAAAAAATCATATCAAAATACAGTCAGAGCCTGTCATTTTGAAAATACTACAGTGTAAACTCTTTGCATTTAAATGATACATAACAGGAAATAAGTAACTTAGCTAATATTGTAGGTTTCAAAAGGTATAGGGAGGAAAAGTGAACTATAAAGTGTACTTCAGTTTGTCTCCTCAGTAATCCACTTCATTTACCTGATCATTAACACTTATGTGTAAATCACTCAAACACCATAAACACAAGACACAAACAGGCCATAAACATTTCCAACTTTTCAAAATGTGACACATTGAAATGTATTCACATGGTTATGTCAACCAGCATAACGAGAACACTATTCCTTCAAAAGGTTTCTTTGATTTGTGTTATAATCACACACACAAAAAAATGTAGGCAACTGTGAGCATGTTTACGCAGCCAAAAAGCCACATGATTCTTTTGAAATGCAAAACAGTGACTATATAAAACCAAAACTGAAGCTTTTTATTCAACTACGGAAGAAAATTCACATTCTCTAATTTTGTTTTATATTCACATTGCTGGCGCTACATAAAAATTTAAGATAAAAAAAAATTAGGCATACAGTACATCTGAGTTATTTTCACAAGGTGACAGTCGGTTATCTGCATATACGCAAGTTATGAATCTTTGTTACACCTGCATGCAGCTTATGCTATCCAATTATTCTGGGAAAAAATTAGCCAAAAGTAAAGGGAGAGCAGATTATTTTTTTTTTTGCGTTGCACACAGATTATTGAGGAGACCCTGTGAACAAAATTCTGCATAGTCTAAAACCACTTTGGCTACAGTGCCCTTAGTTGTAGCATTCCAAAGTAATTTTTTAATAAGAAAAAAAAAAGAGCCAAAAGAGAAATGTGATCAATTCAGGCCAAGTGCAACTGTAAAAGAACATCAGATATTTATATTGATCACACTGAAGGGAAAACTAGAACTGTATTTAGCAGTCACAGTTCAGCCAGAGAGCATTTTCTGCCTGGGATCATTTCACAGACTCATCTCTGAGCTGTTTATTTACTTAGATTCGTTGCTCTTGTTTGGATGGTTACTCTCCGAGGTGGTGGCTCCTCAATGCTCCGGTTGGCCACGAGGTCCTGCAGCTGCAGGGCTCCGCCGCCGATGAAACAAAATGCCGGACACACCGGAGCGGAGCAATCCACGTGTCCCTCCCATAGGATACGCAAAGAATGGGCATCGTAGAAGGTGACTCGTCCTTTGTCGCAATCCAAACACACTCCTAGCCGAGGTGGCAGAGGAGCAGTGTGAGGGTGAGACATGCTACTGTGGCTGCTACTGTGGGAGTGCATTGCTCCATGGCTCTGACTGTCACCCTGGCTCTGAGTTTGACTGTGTCCTTGAGGAAGCAGGATTTTGCCCATGCCCATAGTGAGGAAGCAGAATGGAGGGGAGTCCTGGCCATCTTCAGCCCCACTGTCATGGCCGCTGTCTGGGTCGCAGCTGGGAGGAAGAGGAGGTAAGAGCAAAACTTAGAGTAGACCTGATTCAGTTTCTTCTACTTAAAATGCTGTTTCCAGCAGTGGCCAACAGTAGTAATGTTATTCATGTGTTTACAAGCTATTATGTTGCCCCCAAGTGGTTAAAAATATATTTAATTTACTGGCATGGCTCCTATCCATCTGAATAAGAGGCATGTTACTGAATGGCAAATGAACTGGCTCTTATTTAGTGCTTTTAAAGTTACTTGAGTACATGTCTCATTCACCATTTCATAAAAACAGTCATTTCCATCTAAGTTCTTTCAGTATGTTGCCCAAGGATACTGTAGCATGCACACCGAGCAGCCAGAGACTGAACGAACAAGTTTCTGATAATAGAAACTAATAGATGGCCGGCTCTACTACCTCAGCCACAACCAGCAAGCAGCTCAAAATATAGGTGACAGGACACTCCTATTTCTATCATGGATCTTAATGTCATGGTAATTTGAGGCTTTTAATGATTTTTCCAGCATTGAATAACTATACATACATGTACATACATGTTTAATGACTTCACATAACAAGAGTTGTGTGCATAAGTTTGTGTGGGGAAGACCCAAACTGTCAAACTCAGATGAGAGGATATTGGTTAGCATGTTTGGGAACAACTCAGGAACCACAGAGGCTCAAGTCTGGTATGAACTGGAAACTGCTGGAACAGCAGCATCACTGTCCACGGCAAAAAAATAGTTTTACATCACCATGGAGGGTGCCAACTGAGAAAGACACCCCTGCTCCATAATCAACACCTTCAAACTCAATAGAAATTTGCAGCTGCCCACATTGACAAGCCTTCTGAGGAAAACTGTCAAGCATGGTGGCAGCATCATGCTCTGGGGCTTTTTTGCTAGCAGTGGTACTGGAATAATGCACAAAGTTAATGAGATAATGACGGACAGGGACTACCTCCAAATTCTTCAACTTCACCTCAAATCAACAGCTTTGTGGTTTAAATTTGGACACAGTTTTGTGCTCCAACAGCAAAGTAATCCCAAACATACATCTAAACTGGTTGTGGAATTCAAAAAGCAGGCTAATATTAAGCTTTTAGAACGGCCTTCCCAAAGCCCTGACCTCAACACTATGCTTAAAAGCTGGGTACATGCCAGGAAACCAATCAGTTTAAATAAACTCAAACACAACCCTGACAAGGACAAGCAGAAGACGATGTATGTATGGATAGTTGAAAAGGGTAAGGTTTAGTTACCGAGGGCTGGCCATGTCCTGAGGGAGATGGAACCACTCTTGTAGCTTAGCCTCCTGCCCAACTCCTATCTGCAAATGAGAGGAGCAAAAAGAAAGAAGCTTTGGTCACATCCATTGTGAGTCTGCATGTAAAAGATTTTTTAAAAAGCCTTCTTCACAACATGATCAACAACACTTTCTCTTACCTTTACCAGGTAGGAACTAGGCTCTACAGAGCATGCCCAGTAGTGTTTGCCTTGAGTGACAGCCAAGTCTGCCACCAGTAAGTCAGAGGTCAAGTGGCAAGATGTTAGTGTGCGATCGGCAGCCTGCAGAAGGGAGAGGCCTGGCACACTGCGGGCGTAGGTTTGGCCTTTACCCAGTGCCAACCGGTCAGCATGCAAGCCCCAGCGAGAGTCTAGAGAAAAACTCAAGACTGGTAGGAAGGATAAAGAAGGAGAGAGATGACAAGAAAGGTAAAGGAAAGGAATCAGAAAGAAGGAAAGGTTAGATCCTGCAGCTCAGGCATAGAAAATGAAAAAGGGGCTAAGAGGAGCATGAGACAAACACATAAAGGACAAATGAAAAGAAAACTTTGTTTTCAAGATGAATAGTAAGAAACGGCTTTACAACAAAAACATGAAAAACAATAAAGGTAAAGAGTAAAATGTGATTGGTGTACATATACCTTTTCAAATATGTTTATAATGACAAATACTTTTGAATGGAATATTATTTAGAATAATACCAAAAAGGAACAATGGACAAAATGTACGAACACAAATGATTTTGGAAAGTGCAGAAAAACAGACCTGTGGCATATAAGACAGAAGCAGATTTAGTATGACTGGGATGGCACTGGAATGCAGAGCAAATAAAGGAAGGCTTTTGCAGAAACTAAAACAATGGGAATGGAGGAAATCAAGGGATGGAGAGAAAAGAAACAAAGATTAGTCAATTGGCTGAAAATGAGTACTGGCAATATGAATACTGGGGGGAAAAAACAGCTTTTGTTAATCTTAGAATTTAATTAAAAGAGTGGCGAGATGAAGACTTTTTGTACTGAAACAACTGTGTGTACACATCCTACCAGGTGCCGGTGGAGTGTGGAGGTAAACCTCTTCGCTGTACTCTCCAAAACCAGCCTTGTTGCACCCTCTCACTCTCAGCACATACACGCTGTCCATCTGCAGTCGAGCGACCACAGCACTAGTCCCCTTCACTTCATCGATGCGCAGCCAAGCTGTGGCCGAATTAGGGGATCTGATGCCACCCCACGTGGCCGCAGCTCCTCCTGCTCGCCGCTGGTATTCAACAGAAAAGTGCCATGCTGGAGCTGAGTCCTGAGGGAGCCGCCAGCATAAAAAAAGCTGGTCGTAAGCTAACGTCTTCTGAGTGTCAATGACTGGAGCCAGTGGAGCTGTGGAGAAAAATTGCAAAGATACGGAGGTTAAACTATTCATTTTTAACTCTTTAACATACCATGTATTGCAGGAACAAAGAAGCTGACAACCCACCTTGTATAAAGTCCAAATTGTTTATGATCTTAATCTCTTTGGATGCATCCAGGTGAAAGTGTCTGAAGGAGGGCTCGGCAGCAAGAGAGAAACACTGGAGATTTTCTATAGCCTTCACCAGCCTGGAGAAATAAGATAATAAAAGGAATTTAAGAAAATTCAAATAAAGGTAACAAATTGAACTGAATGAAAACGGCTGAATCTCTTACCTGTTGTGTGTTATTCTCGCAGCCTGCACAAAGCAGGGTGCATCCGTCTCTTTCAGCAGCTCTTGAGTGTAGGCCATTAGACCGGCCTGCTCCAGCAGGCCTTGCTTCTCAAAGACCTGAGAGGACAGGGCCTCCTCCTTTCTGCTGCGGGATCCCTCCAAGGCCAAGGTCAAAGACCCCTGGCGCTCAGCTACAGCCGCTCCCAGCTCATGGATACAGTGAGTCAAGTGCTGTAGAGCCACTGCACTGTTGGCCTGCAGAAAGAGAGAGGATGCAAAAACAGCTGGAAAGAATGAAGATTGGAGATACTGTTGCTATTCAGGGAAAAATCACGATGCTTTTGGAATGGCATTTACACATTGTGTTGCAATTGTAGTTAAAAGAAAGTGGTCAGTTAAACTGAAGTCCATTCATACTTTACTGAAGCATCACAGTTCCTCTAAATTCGGTGAAATAATTACATTTTTTGCTGAGAAACTCAGGAGAAAGCTGCAGGTAAGCTCTAGACAGTATTGATATCCCAATGACATATTTTCTGCTAAAAATGTAAAATGAACCCCCAAAATATTGCATTTGAAGCCCTAGCAAATACTGTTGCACCTGTACAAAGATCAAAAGCTACTTTAACAAAGCAGAGGAGAAGCACACCTCCATGTGTTTGATGGCAGCCTCCAGTTGAGTGATCTGACTCTGTATTGTCTCCTGGTTTGCCAAAATGAAGTTGACTTCCTTGGTAATCTTGTCCTGTAAAACCAAATAGAAAGCTAACACTGCTATGCTGCAATCACCAGGGCTGTAGCACAGTAAAAACATATTACCACCACCCTCAAAATCACCTTGAGTGCCTGGTAGGCTTGTGCTATAGGCAAAACCTTGTGCCCATGATGGATACGGCGTAGCTTACAAAGTGGACACAGCAGCCTCTGGCAGGTACGGCAGTACCACTGCAGTCTCTCCTGCTCATGCTCTGTGCATGTTAAAACCTATAACACAAAGGTGGGTTAATGTACTGGAAGAGATGCAACTTTGTATCATGTGCGGAGATAAAAACAGAGACCAACCTTTGGCCTAAAGTTGTTGGTAGGTAGAATGTGTTCATGCTGAGCTCGAGGCGTTCCCCACGGGTGGTAGAGCTTGAAACACTCGTTGCAAAAGTTGGACTTGCAGTCAGCGCAGCCCTTGGTAGCCTCCAGAGACTGGGGAGGCTTACAGAAACTGCACGTGATGGCTACGCTGCCCAGACTTACTGTGTGCCTGTACCTAAAGGACAGACATGTGTACATGGAGATAAGGGCAAGGCTGTGATAATTCTGCAGCGGCAAAGAAAGAAAGCAACAAAAAAAATAAATGGGAATAATGAGCTCATCTGACTGTGGCCTGCTTTTTTCAGTAGTTAGGAAGGCAACTCTTCAACTGCCTGACCTGGATACATCACCAGCAGCTGCCTTGTTAGTGCATCCTGCACAGTAAAACATGCACCGTCACACTTTCCCGACCAATTGCAGTGATTCTAGGGGAGGAAGCAGCGGCACCCAACAAACTGCTGCGTGTGAAAGTGTCTCTCCCTGTCTCACTGTTTCAGAAGCAGCTCCTCTCACTTTGATCTCCTTTGTTTGAACTGATAAGGGGTGGGGGAATTAAAAAGCCAGAGGAGTGTTTCAGTCCAAACAAAAATTAACAGTTTAACCAATGCGGCACTGCATTTTTACAGCTGCCCCTGCACTTTGCTCTCAGCCTTGGATCAAGAGTAAAGGAAAAAGATCATTATTGCAACTCCTTCCAGCAAATGATTTCCTGTCTCATTTATAAAGCAGCACTGGCCTCACTCTTCATTCGCTGCCTTTACACATTGCCTGCATGACTGGTTAGAGTGCTTTTCCAAAACTATTACAGCTCTTATAATGCGACATTCCCACTGGATAAAATAAAGCCAGGTGACATGCATGGGGGAGCTAAAAGGTGTCTGCTCTTTCTCTGCCTGACCTGAGGTTGTGATGCTACAGCACTTATATGATATTCATGGGGTTGGTGCGTATACATACCTCTCCACAATGCGCTCCAGGGTGAGGTTGCGAAGGCAGTCTGTCAGGCCTTTCTCCCCGAGCTCTATATCCTGCTGACAGGAAGGACAGGGAAACAGCATGGGGGGATGGGTCTCCTTCCGCCGTCGCCCTGGGTATGTCCCACACACTGGGAGAGTGATGCAGGTGTGGGGATAAAAAGGAAAGAAACACAGACACAGAAGAATAAAAAGCAAGGTTTTTAGAGATAGTTTATGAGGAATTTAACAAAGGCGGACTAGTGAGATAGGAAGGAAGCAAAACTCTAATTTGCCTCCACATTTGTGCAGATCATCATGAAAAATAAACTTCTAGAGGAAAAACTATTTGCTTACATAGACACCTTGGCGACACACCTGCTCGGCAGATGCTTACTGCCTTTCGTGTCTCCTTGAGGTAAGGACTCTCGGACTCTATCTTCTTGCTCTACACACACTTAAATAAGTCATTAGATGAATCCATAAAGCTCTGGATGTGCGGCAGGATGCTGATGTGTCTGTTAAATCATCTATGACACTCTGAGAGGACAGTGACATCATGCCACGTCAACATCATCCTTGTTCATTTGAATGCCAAACACACACACACACACACACAAACCATTTCCTTTACCTGTTCTAAGGACCCGCTCCAGGCGATCAGGCGTCCTGGGAGCAGGTCTGCGTGTCTGTCGTGGGGATCGTGTGTTGGGTGTGGAGGATGGTGAGTAAGGCTCTGGAGGGAGATCTGGAGGAGGATAGCCTCTTTGTACCAACACCTCAGCTGCACAAAGCAGACACACACTGTGCTGGCAGGGCAGGATGATGGGCTGCTTCACCATCTCATCACACACTGGGCAAAGCAGCTCCTGTTCCATGCTCTTCATGTTGGACTGGAGAGGAGGACGAAAGAGGCTGAAGACTAAATAACAGCTGAATCACTAGAATAAATAAGGAATCGGCTGCTCTATACATTCTGTGTCTTGTGATATAATGTATAGTCAATGTGTAGGAGGCTGGCATTGAATATACAGAGAGCAGAGAAGGCCAACGTGGATGAATAAATAGCTTTCCCCTGAATACTCATCTAGCTTTACCTGTACCCTGTAAAAAAAAAAAAAAAATTAGATGCACTTTACACAACTCAGAGAAGTACAAAGCAGTGAGATTTTTAAATCTGTAAAATGAAAATGCATTTTTCTGCTCATTCTGTCCACCAGCATCAGTTTTACTGGTTCTGGAGGCCCCTTTCTATTGCTGCAGCTACTTAAACGCAGCATCCCGTTTCTATGACAACGTGCATCTTCCCATCATGTGCATCACGAGTATTTTAACCTACTACTCACCAACATATTTAATTGGTTTTAATGCTCAAACACTCATTTGATCTACTAGAACTTTTTGTTTACTTAATTAATGCATTTGTGGTCACACTGGCCCCGTTTTACGTTTCCAGCCACAGTGCTAGAGCATTGCCATTTCTCGTTGATTCAAGATGCAAAAAAAATACCTTCCAAAGGAAGAAATGCCACACATTCCTTCATCATCAGCGCACATATGTGCAATATGGAAAAGATCCACAGGTAAATGCACAGGTGGCAAACAGATCGCTTTTAAAAAGAGCACACATGGTTAAAAAATGGCTAATAAAATGAGCGTCACACTTACACTGATGCGAACCAGCGCGTCCATGATAGATGTAAAGGTTTGTAAGTCCGCTTCTGCCATACTCCCTCGATGCAAATGCCTCTGCGATACAATAACGGATCGCCTTTTTTTTCGTCTGGAGAAAGGCTGAGCGGGGTTACCGTACCGAGGTATGGCAAGCCCGGGCCTCGACCTGATGTAGCCGTGCTAGAGGTGTGTTTTTTCACACACGCCGATTCAGTGCCGTCTGTCTCAAAGCAACGAGTCCACTCCACGTAGCAATCAGATGGGAGGAGGGGGGTATTTGTACTGGTTTAGGCTACAGCTGCCACAGTCGCATTGCTCAAAGACCGATTAATACAATTAGAATGGAACTTGGCACTATTATATTCGAGCTAGATTTATTTTTATTTTAATGTATGACAAACCTTCAAATAAAAATGTCCGATTACATATTAACATTTATACAATTACAGCATTTTATAGGGTTTTTCACGCATGGCATTCTGGATGTGTGTCTAAAACAGCTTAAAACAATTTGCAGTTCAGTTTTTCGAAATAAACCTCCAGCTCCTTGAACGTGCAGCTCCTCCGTAGTATTTATATGTTGATACATACGCTGGTGGCAGTTTTTCGTTTTGCCATTAGATGGCAATGTTTTGTTTTTTCAAGCACACACACACACACATACACGAGTTCTTAAATTGTTGTTCCATGTCCGGAACCTTTGTATGTTGCTTTTTCATGCGGTGGGTCAGTAATACTGGATGCACCCGTTCGCTGGTTGTTGTAGCAACCAGAGCATCCGCCTTTCGTGTAATAATCACAGCAAGGGGAAATCGGATGAATTAGTTCGTATTTTATATGGAATACGAGTTAAATCAGTGACATGGGCGGATGTGTTTATGCAGCAGTTATCTTATTTGTACTTTTTGCTGTCTTACAGTAGCTACTAGGAGCATTTGAATTGCCGAAAAGCTGCATTTCCCGTCCAGCACTAATACCGTAGTTTTTCTGAATTGTTGTCTAGCTACACTTTATTCAAGCATGTCGGCGGTCAGTAGCCTTGTCCCCGCACGATTTCTCACCATCATAGCTCACCTCGTCATCGTGATCACAATCTTTTGGTCGAGGGTAAGTAAGCAAGCATGGCAAACAATTTTTTGTATTCTGTGATAACTTGTTGTAAATATCCATGAACACAATAAAGGGTGACGATAATCTGCAGATACTGGCACTGAAGCTCGACAGGAAAATTAAAAAACAAACAACAACAAAAAACTAAAATAAATTTTAAAATGTCAACATGTGAGAGACCTCAGAGTTTACCACTTAAAAAGAAGAAGACATAATTAATTTCTCCCAATGCGCAAAAGAAGAAAAAAATTGCCAAGGTAGAAAGTAATTCAAATTCAGATTCAAATCTGGACTTACAAGATGTACGAAACAAAAAGAAAAATAAATGAATATGAATAATCTTTGTCAGGTGATGAAGTCAGGAAAAATAAATAAATAAAATAGAAATAAATAAATAAAAAACAAGAACTGGAGCAGCTGCATGGCATCAGGAAGCCAAAGATTTTGATGTCCACCAGAAACAATATGATAGAGTCCAAAAGAGAAACTGTGGTACTTATAACTCAAGGACTAGCATGAGGGTGATGTAGGACATGTATGAGGACAGTGAGACATGAGGTGTGTGTGGTAGGTGTGACAGGTTGAAGGTGAGGGTGTGATTACATTAGAGGTCTGCTCTGAGCCCCTTCTTGTATCCAGTGGTGATAAACAGGCTGGCCGATGAGATCAGGTATGAGTCTTCGTGGATTATGATGTATGCAGACAACATTGTGATATGTAGTTAGAGTAAGGATCAGGTGGAGAAGTGGAGCTATGATCCAGGGAGAAGAGGAACACACGTGTGTGAATAAGAGGTGGGCAGATGTAACAGTGATGCTGCAAGGGTGTAGCAGTGGAGGTGGATAAATTTAAATACCTGGGTTTAGAAATGAGTAGATGAGAGATGACTCAGGATTAGAGGTTTGGAGATAAAGTCAGAGAAGCGAGGCTGACAGGGTTTGGACATGTGCAGAGAAGAAATAGTGGATAAATTGGAAAAAGGATGTTGAAAATAGAGCGAGTCAGGAGGAAGTTGTCCATCACAACAGAAGCATTGGAGTTGACACTGCTTCTTTTTCCTCATGTCTTAAGAAGTAATTACACCAATTTGTAACTTTTACTTTACAGGAAAATAATGTGAAAGCTTGTTTGCCTTTGGATTTCACACAGGAGCAGTATGACACTGAGGACAGACAGTAAGTAAATATTTTAAACACATTTGACACATTTGTGTACACATCTTCCAATCTATTATATGTATTCTCTTTTTCAGGTTGGTGGTGGCATTATCAGTGACTCTCGGTCTGTTTGCTATAGAGCTGGCTGGTTTCTTTTCAGGAGTGTCCATGTTCAACTGCAGCCAAAGCCTCCTTTGTATCCTTTTCACTCACATTTTACACTCTTATTTATCGTCTGTGTTTTGATTCCAAATGGTTACATTTATTACTTATTATGCATATATATTCCACATCCTCTGTAAGGACTATTTGTGACTGGCTGTCCAAAAACATGCAAATACACCAAATAAATATAAAGCTTGCAGTTGTAACTGAGATGATATGTAACGCCAAGGCAAACAGATAGATGTATGGTAGTAACTGAGTAACAACTGCAATGATGTTAGTGTAAGAAAAGCAATAATTTCAAAAGTGCTTGTGATCAGTTACACTTCCATGACTATCTTTTACCTGGTATAGCAACAGGAGTCCATGCCAGTGCCTCAGTGGCTCTGCTTTTCTTTCTATTTGAGCAGTGGGAGTGTCACATCTACTGGTGGATCCTCGCCATCTGCAGGTTGGTGTATAAGCTTGCTCAATGTTGTTGTATTTTTCCAAAGTTCTTTTCCCTGACTCACGTTTCAACCAGCACTGGCTGCCCACTGCAGCGGATCAGTGTCTTTGTCTTTTTTTGTGTTTGAAAAGTGGGAATGCTGGACTTACTGGGTTATTTTTGCCACCTGCAGGTTGGTTTGTATGCATGTTGATGTGAATATTAGTATTTATGTCTCTAGTTCAAAGTGACATAGCCTCTTTTAAGCATTATAAGCAGAAGTATAACCTACATTGGTGTCTCTCTGGCTCTTCCTTTAGTGTTCTACCGGCTTTAGTGGAGATTCTTCTGTTCATAGCCGTTTTTGGACTGAAGAAGAAGCCTTTATGAAGGAAAGTCTGGATGTACGATGGTACAAACCGAGATTGGATGTAGACATCTGTCAGTTTGTTAACAGATATACTGTAGCTACAGAAAAAGAGTGGATACCAGACATATATCAGTACAAAACTCCAACAGTAAGGGATGCATAAAACACACTTTTAAAATGTTTTTTAATCTATTTTTATATATTTTGAATAAAGTTGATGCAGCATACATTTTTACCTTATGTCTATTTTTTGTATGTTGGAACTGGAGTGTTTTGTTTATATAGTGTGTTTGTAGTGTCAGTTACTCTGTAAAAGTAAATAAAGCTTGTAATTATTTTGTTGCTTTGGTTGTGTGTGTGTTCAGATTATTTCTTTCAGCTTGTTCTAGTGCATCTACTGCAAAGTGTTTCTTGGTAAATACATTTAAGTTGTAATTTCTGTTGAAATAAATTGAAATTGAGTTAAATTATTTAATGCTAGCATAATTACACACTTGTTCTGAACTGTACCATGAAGTTCTACTTTTAGAAGTCCACAAAACATATAAACATAATGTATATAACGTACGTGTGTGTGTGTGTATTTAGACGATAGAAATGTAATTGTAATGCAAACACATAATTGTGTTTTATAAATTTTTCGATTTGAACTTTAGTGGAATCAAACAACCATTATTTGGATTTTTATTCTTTTATTGATTTTATTTTTCACCCGGAGAGCTCATGTGGCTCCTCCCACCGGTCCCACCTGACTTTAGAGCCGGGTAATCTGTTTTTTAGTTCCTAGAGCCGGGGCAGCTAGCTGGCTCGTCGAAGTTAAATTTAATTTACTGGTGCTTCGTCACGGGGACTATAATTAAGTATTACAGTATGGGTATGTATTGCATAATTATCATTAGACACATCGTCAGCACAGACATAGATGTGCAGATATCCTCAGTCTCAATGTGCAGTATGTCTTATAGTCCTGTGTAGCTAATGTTAAATGTAAACCACGCTAACACAGATTTCTTTCTTACAGTCTAGCAATCCCAGCGTTACTGTAAAGTACCAGAAATGTTTTTATGTGCTGAGCATTTAGGAAATTATATTAGAGGGGTGTTTTGGTGCAGATGTGAGTTGATTAGCACAGAGCTAACAGCTATACGTGGGAAACGTTATGCGTGAACACTGACGTGGCGTTAAGTTCCAAGGCGTATGACTGCCCAATTCAAACGAGATATGACATTTAAAACCATCGTTTACTTTCGGTTGCATTACAGTTCTATACTATATAACTCTTTAGCCTCAGATAGCCTCAGGTTTTGTCCAGATGACAGTTTATCTCTGTTGTTTGTAGCGGTGAACACTGGAACCTCCCTGGTGCTATCCAGTCTGCTCTCCGTGCTGGTATTCGCGGGGATGCAGATGTTCAGCAAGCAGCTGTCATCCACCGAGTGGCTCACCATCCTGGGAGGTTTTCTGGGCTCAGTCCTCTTCATCTGCTCCCTGACTGTATCCTTTAAGTGACATGTAGAGTTGAATTGCTTTGCCAATGTTGTTAATCAGTAAACTGCACAGTTCTTTTGGAAATCGGTATTTATTGAACAACTTTCAGACTTTTATTATATATTCTCCATAAAAATGTATAGATGTCACTGAGGAGAGTCGCACCTTAACTTTGGCTTCAGGCATTTAATAATCTGGAAAATTTGGTTTTCGGAAAGGGATTCCAGGCCAAGATATTCCCTGAGAGTAAGTGATGATGGCCCATGCAGTGGCCTTTTTCTTGTTCACATGGTGTTTAATATTTCTGCTGAGTCAACTGTTAGCTCAGCTTTACCTGAAACATCAGAATTGTTTATACCAAACTCTAGCCTAAATAATAGGTGGAAATCTTGGTTGAGGTAAAGGTCAGAGGTTAGAGAAGCCAGGTAACCCAGATCGCTGGTTTAAGTCCCTGTTCAGGTGACGCGATCGTCTCTAAGATGTTTGATTTTTTACACAAACCCTGCAAAAAATAATCAAGAAGCAAAAGCCTGACTAAATTAACAATAATAAAGCTAAATTGTTCCTCTCAATATATAGCCGCTGTATGCTGGTTTCTGCAGGCTGAAGAGCAGCGGTCACTACAGGAATCAACATCTGCAAAGTAATTTAGTGTAACACAGTTTACATGCAGTTACAGTGGTTTGCTTCTGATTGCCACAGCAAAACCTGTTCAGGGTTTTTGTGCCTGTTAAAATGCTAATTATAAATACTGCTCCAATCACTGTCAGTAACACAGTTATTACAGTAAAAATAAGCTGAAACATTCACCGAAAATGCAACGTCTTCACTAAATGTCTCACTGTCGAGTTCATGTGCAAATATAAGAATCTCCTCAGAAGAAAATGTAAAGTGCTTATTTGATAAGGAGCATTTTTTTTAATGTTGTTAGGTAGTCCTAAAATAAATTAAAACATTTAAAAAAAAATCATTTTAATTATATTAAACATCTTGCTGATGTTAAATGTACCACGTCAGGTAAACCAGAACAACAAAACATTTGAGCTAATGGAGAGAATAAAAGTTAGATAAATGTTGACTCAGACAACGAATTTAGTGTGCTGCTGCTGCTGCTGATGATGATTAGTAGTAGTAGCATTTATAAGCGGGAGCTGGTTTCTGTGTGTGCTTTAGTTAGCCAAGGTAAATAAAACACAGCACTGCTACTAGACTTGAGGTAAGCTCCTGCACTACCTCTGTGCAGGAGGGCTCTAGGCTTCCCACACACACACACACACACACACACACACACACACACACACACACACACACACACACACACACACACACACACACACAAATCTTTTGACTGGTTAGGCAAGATGCTAGTTTCAATGAGCTGAGTCTACCCTCTGGTCCAGATTTGCGTATCATCATGACAGCCAATGCAAATTTAAAATAACATTCTAACATTATTACCTCGATGCACATCTGTAGGCTCATATTAATGCTCATCACTTATATGATTTACTGTGTCATCTTGCAGTTCTGTTGTGTCTGTGCCTTTCACTGTTTGCCTCTGGCCTGGTACACCGTGTCTGTGTCACTACTTGGTAAGTGACTCCTCTGCAGAACACGTTTACCCAAAGCATCTAGAAAGCACTTCTAAATGTATTTGATTATTAAAATACTTCTTTCTTTTTTCCTGTTCAGCCTCATCTTTTCCCTCTTTGCCCTGTACTACATCAACAAAGTGTCTGCCGCCCTCTACCAAGCAGCTGTTCCTGTAGTAACACCAGCCAAAGCTGGCAGCAAGAGCAAAAGGAAGAACTAAAGAACCCACTGGATCACACTTGTATCACACTTTGACCAGTCATTATTCCCCAGGTGCTGGTGGTCATTGCTACACAGCTGAATGCACAGTTTTGTCACAATGATCCTTTGTTATTAGGCTTTTTGAGGTATATAAAATTTGGTTTGGGGTTATTATTTTAAGTCATCATTTCATTGAGTACAAGCCTGTAGTAGTTAATCTGGTCCTTCGTTTGTGTATTTTTTTTTTTTAATTTTACAGTTCTCTTAAATTTGAATCACAAAGAAATGGTAGATATAAGGCCAAACGTGTTTTACGTTCCATCCCTTTCTAATCAGCGCTCTTTTTAAAAAGGTTGCAAAGAGATTCTTTCCTCCATCGCGGCACCTGTGTATTCAGTTTTCTTCTGTTTTGTTTTTTCAAATCCATTTTTGTAATTAAACTTTCTGAAAGACTTTCAATGTGTTGTGCTTCCTTCTACCTTTGCTCAGTTTGTAATCTGCAGTCTAGCTGTGTGGGGATGTAATAAAATCATGCAGTGGCATATGTGTAAATATTCCTTGTGCAGCCATTCCCATAGTCAAGAGTGCTGCAGCCCACTTATTTTTCTGTTATATACTGAAATATGCATTTAAAGAGGACAGCAGTGGTGAAAAGGTTAGCAAAAGTACTGGTGGCTCTAGTGGTAACACAAGAGTTTATTAGTTTTCACTTTTCTCTCAGCTAAATTTGTGTCTGTGTTTCAATTAGTTGCCAGATTGGGTTTGATGATTTTGTTTGAGTTTTCCACTTTTAGGAAATATTTAGTTTTTATTAGCATCAGTAGGAAAGTTAATGGTTTTTTTATGTTAATATCGATGAGATATATGCTAAGAGAGTAATTTTACAAGTTCAGCACAGAGAATTTAAGGACAACACTTCTTGAAGGTATTTGATGCGGACACGGAGAGAGCCTTAACTGAATAAATCATGCATCAGTTTGTCTTCATGCTTCTTCGACCAATGTAGTAACAGTTTTCTTTCAGCTTTGCAAGTAAACAATATTGTTTAAGATTTCATTTTTCTGTAGATCATTTAAAATTTTTCATTCAGTTTCAAGTTTTACTTCAGTTTTCAGTTAACCATAACAGTCTTCAGGCCCTTCACTCCTCATCTCCTTGGAGAACAGGAGAGAGTGAAATCACAGAGGAGCTGTTGAGCAAGTTTTAAAGGAACTGCCAAGTGACAGTAAAGGGTCAGTTTGAACAGGGTGCTCCTGCAGTGCTGCTGAAAGCGGTATCTGGGAATAAACTCGCAGTGGAGATTGTCCATTGTCCACAGCCTCACACTCCCTTCCCCCGGCTCGCCTTGTTTCGGGAGAGCATCCTGCTGCTGTCATGTATCCAGGTGTGCCGACTGTTACAGATAAAGAAGACGGCCCAGTGCAGACTTGCTCAGTCTTAGCAGGTCCCATCATGCATGCGTTATTCTGCTTTGTGCCATCTTTTGTTTTACTTGCATGATGAAACACAAACAGTGTACATTTTTGTGAGGTAGCATCGTCATGTCAATGCCTTCTAGGTCTTGCAGTAACTGTGGGAAAAAGGGACAGTGTTCCTTTATTTGCTCTCCCTGCCTCTCTGTATCCCTCCTCCCTCCCATCACTTGGGCGTTGCCTAGATGACTATAAAGTGTTGAATAAACTTTCAGTCAGCCCACGTCTAACTCCACTTAAGCTCCGCCACAGTTTCTGCATCCTCGTGATCCGGTAAGGCTATTAAAACTTATTTAAAAAGTTAGAAAGTTGTTTGTTTGTTTTTTCCTTTTTCCATTGAATGTTACGTTGGGTGGGCTGAGGTGCTGTTGGTGCATTACGTAGGGTTTTCCTCCTTTGCTATGCCAGGACTGGGTGTCTCCAAAAACGTTAGGCCTATTTCTCTCTAGTCTATCTTTACTGTGTGTCTGTGGGCCTAGTTTTTTCTTTTTCTGAAACTGAACCACTAAGTGTTAAAGTTTATAAAGAGAGGGGAGGTAGAACCCATATATGGATTTTGGGTTTGGGGCCAGAAGGTGATTTGTGCCAGAAGAATTTGCTTTGAGTGCCAGTAAAAACCAACACCCACATCCTCTTCAAACAATGTGCTGTAACCTAATGCTTGGCTGCATTTTTCACTCATTTTTCTCCAATGTGAATGTAACAAGCCAACAGTAAAAGTAAAAAAAAAAACCTGTTATATTTATGTCCATTCCTGCCTTTTGTCCTTTCAGCACTCATTTCTGCAACCATGACTGACTTGGAGAAATCCATGGATTCCATGATAACCGTGTTCAACAAGTATGCCCATGATGGCAAACACGGAAAGGCCTTAACCAAGAAAGAACTAAGAAAACTAATTGAGGCTGAGCTTCCCAACTTTCTGAAAGTAAGGATCTTTCTTGCTATCATACCTGATCTCTATCCTCAGTGTGAATCATTGTCCATATTTAAGTTAAAAATGTTATTGCTCATGCGCTTTGCACCCTGAACTCGTCTCTTGTTACATCTGTTTCAGAGCCAGAAGAATTCCAACTCCGTGGACCATATCATGAAGGATCTGGACCAGAACAAAGATGATGTCTTGGACTTTGAAGAATTTATGCCATTCATCGCCGGCCTCACAATGGCCTGTGAAAAATATTGCTCCATGAGTGCTAAAAAGAAGTGAAAGAACTGATGTGCAAATACACTGTAAGAGAAAATAATGCTTGTCTTTTTTTTTCTTTCTTTTTTTTGTAACAGATAAAGTTGATTGTGTTGCACAACTGTGTGCCGGATTTACAAGTAAAAACTGCTTTTGACAAAATTTCCCCGACTGTGTGTCTGGCTACTTTGTTGTAAATTTTATTCAAAAAGATTGGGTATGCTAGAGTTTTAGTTACTATCTGATAGCTGACTTCTGCAACACATTTAAAACTAGAAGATGGATTTGAAAGTAGTGAGAGTATTCATGAATTAATATCTAATGTGCATCATTTCACTTCTCATCGAAAGTTCAACTGAGGCAGCAGTTTCTACACAGCGTGAGGGGGTAACTGCTTCGATACGGGAACGTGTCAGGATCAGATGTTTGCGCTAAAAAGCCTGAAATGTGGTGCAGCACACATGCCTGTGAGGCATGAGCTCATGATTTATTTAGGGTGGGTCAAATAAGTAACATTTTTGGAGATGGTGGAGTTTCTCTCACAGAACTCCTCCAGATGAGATACAAACTGCACTTTTTGAACTTGGTGCAGATCCATCTGGTAAACATTAACTACTTGGCTCATTACAAGTTTGGAATTCCACCTTTAAACTGACTGAACTCCAGTTCAGTAAAAATACAAATATATTATGCACACAGGCATCCACACTAAGTGAACGTTAACATGCTCATTACACTGTGAAGGATCTCTCTTACTGCAAACATATCAGACCACCCTTGGCCTTTGCAGTGTTTTCAGTCTGCCAACTACACACACATCAATATGTTCTGTGTGCTTCACAGTGTAATACAGTAATGCCCTTTTGAGAGTTCATTTTAAAATTATTTTATTTGTTTTGAAGTCCTTAAACAGTCTCGCCCTGCCCTATCTCTCTGGGCTGCTGCACTCGGACTCCCCTTCCCGCTTGTTCACCTGAGCTTACCAGCTGCTCCTGGATGTGCCGAGGACACAGAAAAGGCTGTACATCACTAAATCAACTCTTAAGATCCACCTTTTCTGCTCAGCTTGTGACCCAGGTTGACTTTATTATTCTTATCTTATTGTTTTTACTCAGATTTGCCTTTCTGTTATGCATGTCATGGTCGCTGTGTGGCAGGCAGGATGAGGACCCAAAATGCAAACTCACGGACTCAGGGGATAAACTCAAAATGTAGCTTTATTGCTGACAAAAGATAATAGGAAAACTAAACTGGGAAAAACTAACATAAAGTTCACCAGGAAACACAGGGGGAATCACACACAGCATGAGGGAGAACGCGACGCCGAACAGAGGGAGACGCAGACAGAAATACACAGAGGGTTAACGAGGAAAGTGGGAACACACGGGGAACACAGCTGACACAGATAACCATAACGAGACAGGGCGGGGTGAACATAACACTGACGGGAGACGGGCAGAGTCAAACAGGAAGTACAGAGGTTCAGACAGGAGGAGAGAGAGCACGGGGAAAATTTAAACATAACGGGCAGGGGAAACATGGAATAAAACATAAGGAGAGACGAGGGCTCACAGATATACAGAGGGGCACACAGGGGGTAAAAGCCACGAAGGGAAAACACTTAGGGAACAACACAACAGGGCAACTCAGGAAACATGGCCTAAATAGGGAACAAAATACAAACATACAAGAAAACTAAGAATACTGGGCCAACATGGCCCAGGACCATGACAATGCATATTTATTCATGCTTTTAATTTGCTTGTATTTTATTTAATATATATCTAATACTCAAGTTGACTTGATACTGACTGTATGACATGGCCAGCCAACTTTGCTGAAGCCAGCATGTAGTGCATGCAGCACAGAGGTGCAGATTCCCCAAGGACACACAGAGTTCAATTTTTAAGGCACAGGGTTACAGAGTTAAGGTGCACAACAGTTGTTTTTCCCCACACAGGTCAATGTAGCATAAGTGAACTTTAAATCATCTTGAGGAGATTGAGGTAAATAAAGTTAACTGAGAAATGTTAACTCCAGTGTATAACTCAGATTTATGCTCATTCTTTTTTTCAGAAATCATTTGCACATCTTCTTTTTTGTTTGTTTGTTTGTTTGTTTTTTGCAAGGGGTTCTTCTTCTATTCTTGAACTTAAAAAAAAGACATATCATGATTTTATATTAAATGAAGCCACCAAGGAAGATAAAAAGAAGTCCAACTCTGGATTGTAAGGTGGCGAAAGATTTACCCTCAGGCCCCCTCCTCAATTCATAGATGGTCTTTCCCTTTTCACATATCATTATGCAAACGTACTGTTTATAAGATTGGGGAAACCTGCAGTCAAGTTTCCCCAATCTTATAAACAACAGTCAGCCTTAGACTGAAGAAGTCACTTGGATGAGTGACGAAATGTTTCTCTCTCTGAAAACGCTGCGTCCATATGAACAGAATCAAACTTTGGGGATTTACTTACCTGGATGATTGAGCATGCATCAAGAAGAGGATGGATGGATGAAAAGTTTGGAAAACTATGAGTAAAAGTGAATTTAAAAAAAAAAAAGAAGATTTGAAGCTTGTTCCACATTTGTCATCGCTATTAATACTGCAGCAACAAGGACTACACTTAAAGTTTTAACGTGGGGCTCTTTACGCACTAAAATGGTCATGTGATTTGTTGTAATGCTATGATACAAGATGTAACTCTTTCTATATCAAGACATTTTTTGTAGCCACACAGTGTCGAGTCCATGCTTTACTGAACTGAAATGAGTCAGGTGACTGCTGCATCCTGTTTGATTTATTGCTTTTGAAATCTGACACATTTTGGGATAAATAAAAAATGAAACGCACTGGAATTGACTGGTGGAAAGTTTTGATTTGACATATTTTGATATGACCAGAAGATGGTGCTACAGTGTTTGGAATGAAGACAGGCAGCGATGCAGGCGACAGAGGATGTGTGTGTAATTTTTAGGCCGTGCATGGCTCCATTTAAACAGCAATGTTTAAACCAACCATAATGAATAAATACATTTACATTTAACAAGCCTGTGTAGTCTAAACTTCAGGACTGCAGGACAATGAAAAAAGAAGCAAGCCTCGAGGAAAACAGTGTTAAGCGACATCAATTTAATATACAAATTTTGGATTTTATATTTGATTTAATAAGTGTGCTTGGCTGATATATAAAAAAGGTTAATAACAGTGTTTCATGCATTTCATTGATGCATGCACTAAATTATAAATACAGTCACAGCACTGCTGCGTCAGTGTTTTGCTATTGCTTGCTCATCATGTTGGTAAAACAAAATTGGAACAATTTCAAATTCAGTTCTATCCCTACCTGCCGTAACATTCCTGAAAGCCAATTAGAGAGTCTGCTGGTTCACTCAGTGATTCTTTTCTTGATTTTTCTGTCCCTCTTTCCATCCTCAATTAAGAAGAAGCCCTGTTTTCAGTTCTGAGTTGGTGTTTTAGGGCAGATGTAGTTGCATTCGGAGGATAGTGGATGTTTGGAAGTACATGGAGTTGAAAAGGAGCACCCACGAGAACAGAAAAGGCATGAAAAAGATGAGATAAAACTATTCTTTTGCTCAGATCTGATCACTTTGCCCCATTGAACCCTTAATAACCTCTTTACCTTTGGCTGTAGATGCTGTAAGTGGGAAGAATGACTATATGAAAAAAGTCTAAACTTTAAAACTCAGGAAGTTACTAGAAGCAAAGATGGATCAGAGTTATACCTGGATTGACCCAAGGAGGTCTGGTACTGCTGGTCCTTGTCAATACAACTGGATTTAACTGACTAGATTAAACAGATGACTGAAAAAAATTCCTTTGAACTGATAGCTATGCACACGCTTTATCAGGTCTGTGTCCATGTTTTTTCATTAATGGAAAATAGACTCTTTCTTATTTAGCACTTTATGCAACATGCCTCATGACAGCAACCTGAGTTAATATCTTGCCCAAGGGTATTTGGCATGCAGTCTGGAGCAGCCAGGAATTGAACCACCAACTTTCAAATTGGTGTGAGCAGTGATCACCTGCTCTACCTCTACTTGAGCTACATAAAAGATGAAAAAAATATCTGAGAAGAAAGATGACTATGATCAGTCACAGTGGGGGATGCACAGCATAGATCATTAAGAATTATTTTTTTCACATATAAACTAAATGAAGTTTTACCTTTACGGTAATCTATAAGTAAAGTAGAGTAAAATGACATAAGGCAATAATACACAATTGCTCCTCTTGCTATTGTGTATTGAGGTAAAGCGAAAGACCTGTAACAGTTATATAAGAACTACAGTTGAAAAAGAGATAAACATGATTCACACAATGCAGCTGCTTAAGGTTTAAACTATCTATTGCAGAAAAAATGTGATGATTAGAAGGTGTAGTGATGAGCTGTGACACTCTGATGTGCATGCTAGTGTTGACACATAACAACGTTACTGGATTCACTCAGGGGCGTGTGTGCAAACCAGAATGCAGAGGAACCTGTCCCTCACACCCATTATTTTGAGGAAAACTCTAACACACTTTTTTTGCGTCAAGCTCCAATTAATTCCAATGTTGTTGCAAGTTCTAGCAAACGTGGCTTGTTGCTTTTCTGGACAGTACACACTCTACTAACAGAAAGCATTTTCACTCCAACCATCAGCTCGTAATGTTACTCACTAACTTAAATAAGTTATTTACATAAATATATAGACTGTTTGCTGTGGCCATTAAAAAAGTGGTCATATGGATCCTGTTTGGTTAACGATCCTTAAAATATTTCTTACTGGCTGTCAGATGCCTTTTATTCAAGACTGGTGTTGCTCTTACAGATGATTAATTGATGGAGTGCTGATGAGATGGCCATGCATCTCGTCTTTGTAGAGGACTTCTGGAGCTCTGCTAGAGAGATCTTTGTGTTCCTGGTCACCCCAGTGGCAAAGGCTTCTCTCAATCACTAATTCCTTTTGAACAGCAAACTACAGTGCTGTGCAAAACTCTTGATTTTTCAATCATTTTCAGTCCAATACTTGTACCTGAGCATTTTCACACCATTGTTTCCTGTTTGTATGTTTGTTAAGTCACTTAACATTGACCGTTGAATCATTCAAGCATAAAAAAAACTAACCAGTGTTGTGTCTACACATAACAGAACACAAGAACAAAATCTAAATTATTGGAATCAAGGACAAAAGAAGACATGACAGGCCTTAAAAAAAAAAAAGAGTTCATGAATGTATGAGAAGGTCATGTTCTTAAGAAACGGGAAAAAAATCTTGCAAAGAACTGACACAGGAGCCAAGAAAAATACACCTGGACCATGAGTTGAGACATCTATTGTTCACTGAAGCCTCATCAGAAATGGTCTAAGTAGAGGGGCAGGTGTCAAGGAGCCTTTATTAAAAAAGGGAAACAGGAAAAAAAGACCGAGGTGTGCCAAATTACACAGGCACTGGACTGAAAATCAGCAGCAACAAGTCTTATAGAGTGGTTAATTGAAATTGAAGTTTTTGGTTCAAATTGCCGTCACATATGTATGGAGGAGGTCAGGAGAGAGGTGCAACAGTGAGTGTTTACAGCCATATACAAAACACGGTAGAGGCTATGGAACACTCAGTGGAACCCAAAGTGCCAACATCACCATTGTTGAAGCAGTGTGGGATCCTCCTGACAGAGAACACAACAAAAAGCAGCCAAGATCCAAAGAAGAGCTTTGAATGTCCTTTGAGAAGCCTGGAGAAATATTCCTGAAGACTACTTACAGACATTACAAGCTCTGAAGCTCAATAAAATTTCTCCCTTTTTGCTTTGTACACTATAATCCCATGTATGTTTGCAAGTTTCAATAAATTGCTGCACCTAGTTTACATTTTCCTAGCAAAGTATTTTTTAAAATGAGGGGTGGCTCAAACCTTTGCACAATACTTTAAGAGTTCTGCAGGTCAGAATCACTGAGGCCAGTGTGTTTTCTCAAAAAAGCATTAGAGATGATTTAATGCCTTTGCTGTAATCATTTTAACTGCAGGGGTCTATAAAGAGTATCTGCACCTTCTGACTTGGTTATTGAAAAAAGGTCTGCATCCTATTTCTCTTTTACTCGCTGACATAGTTTCACTTTATCATTTTGGGTCATTAAATGTGGACTGATGTGAAAATGCAGATTTTTTTATATTAAATCTATAAAAAAAAAAATCACAAAAAAACCCGAAGCATTCTGAATGTTACACAAAGGGTATTTTATACAGCCACCATTAAAACATTAACTCCCATCACAGTATGGTTAAACAAACATGAAAAAAAGAATTTAAAGTTATGTATATTTAATAAGAAACTTTCAAAAGAAACAGAGTCTTCATGCTCATGGTACGAATTCACCACCGAAAAGGTTCATGGCCTCTGTAGCAGTGAAACCGTAATGCATATGCCTGCCAGCAGAGTGTGGAAAGATAAAGTTTTTTTTGTAATTAACACCACATGATACTTCACCTCCATTCTCTTTTCCTCCCCTGCGACGGGAAACTGATAGTATTCAATAAGTGAAAGTAATATGACCTAAGTGAAGAGAGTGAACTGACCTATAAAGGCGACTTGGCAGGGGGGCAAGAGAGAAGAAGAAAATGCTGCCTTTCTGATGCCTTGGAACAGAGGAGTGGAAAATGAAGAGTGAGTTACATAACGGACGGACTGAGGTGACTTTCATGAGGAACAAACATGTTCAAGCACACAGGGAAGCCGTTCACTCTGACATAAATCTGAGTTTTAACTGCAGCTGCTTTTATTTAGTCTGAATAAGTAGTGAGAGTATTAAAGTAGGACGATCACAGATACCTTTAGTGAGACTGAGCAGTGTGAAGCATTGGTTTTATGGTCACGTCACTGCATTTATTTGCAAAGCTTCCTGAACGTGGTAAAAAAAAAAAAGAAACTAATACATGCCTTTGAGCGTAGGCCATTAGCAACCACATACACACACATGCAGTGTAGAGATTGCACCAACTGACTGTAACTTTCCATTTAGTCTGGCTTTCTATTTTTTTCCAGAGGGTCAGCTCCAGCCGAGCTGCTTTTTGGTGAAAATATCCCTGCTTTACTCGTTTTAATTTGTGTACCAGATCTGCACATAACACTAATGTAAGGACAACAAGTCCAGCTACTTTTTCTGCACATAAACATTAATGTCCTCCTTATTTTACAGCACTGCGTAGCAGAGACAGATCCAGTACAGCTCTAATGGGTGGAGTCAGGCACATGTCAGGAGCATGAATCACTGCTGGTTTGTGTTTGTGTGGTTGCCTACATGCCATTGTGTGTGTTTGTGTGCATGTGTGAGTCATACAGTGTGTGGGTGTACCCTTTAAGAGGAGGCTTTCCCTCTCAGTTTGACAACAGTCTCTCCTAGGACCAAGCTGGTGACACAGACGCGATCTCTCTTCACCTAGGGCTCTAAGGTGAGTAGTGATGGGAAGCGGGGTGTGAGGGGAGCGAGTTTTGAGGAAGGAAATAAAAGGAAATGGTTGCATTCAGTCTAGATACAGAGCGTTATTCTTGAATGATACAACGAAAAAGACAGATTGAAGAAGCACCGTTAAGGTTGATCTAATATGGGAAAAGTATTCGCTACAACTTTAATAAGTAGCTCTGAGGATTTTTTTTAACGGTGACACAGTTGACGTTTCTTCCATTTGTGTGTGCAAACATTAAACTTATACTGCATGCAGTTTTTAATGCCATTCTGTTTTTACGTGTAGGTTCAACCATGGCACGGCTCGACCAGGTCATTCCAAACATTGTGGATATATTTATGCAGTATGCTGATGATGGTGAAGGCAAAAAATGCCAGCTAAACAAAGAAGAGCTCCAGAAAATGTTGAAGGAACAAATTCAAAGCCCCGAGCTGAAGGTAAACAACTGAACTTCATTTGTATGAGACATCTATTAATAGAGAAATACAAAGCTTTTCTGTTCTTGAGCTTCATTGTGTTAACTGTATGAATGTATTCTACAGGATCAAATTAATGCAGGTGATATTGAGGAAGCCATGCAGTTGCTGGACAAAAACCATGATGGCGAGGTCAACTTCCGTGAATTTTGCCGGTGTATTTGTGTCCTTGCCAAATGCTACTACCAGAAAAAGAGAGGCAGGGGTGGGAAGAGAGGCAAGGGGAAAGATGACAAAGACGAGTGCGATCAAGAAGACTGAGGCAGCTACAAATATTAATATTCATTTTGTAGCGTTATGTTTAAAAACGTCTGGTACATGTGATGGATACAGTACATGTATATCTGCAGGCTACTGGGTTTTGACCATTGAGCTTTCTCTGTGTTTAAGTGTGCATAATTTCCAGATTTGTCATCATCATCTGTATAAACTTGATTTCAAAAATATTCCATCGCATACTGAAAATAAATAAAACCTATTAAGTCTGAACTGGCCTTATTCATCTATGCATGCAATTACCTCATGTGTTGTGTCTGGGTGTTCAGTGTCATTGCAGGAAAGCATTGGCTCATCACACTTTAAACAGATATCCCTCACTTTGTTCTTCAGTCACATGTCACTGTCAGTCCTCCTACAGAGGATGTCTTATTAATTCAGAGTTAAAGCTTCATCTAATATATAATTTCTATGCTATAAATGAGGGAAATGAAAATGTTTATCTGTATTCTTCTTTTTTTATGTATTTGTTTCAAAACAGCTGTATTAAACCATGAATGTGTCATGACATCAGACATCGCGAAGAATGATCAGAATTTAAATCCCAAATTTTTACCTTCATCTTGATGAACAAAATTTCTTAGTACTAGTATTTACTATAAACAGAGAAAGTGAAATTGGGGGGGGGGGGGCTATTTTTATGCTATTTCTCAATAGATTAATCCGTAAAGTATTTGACAGAGCTGCATCTCTTTTACCCTGTCATACATTAAGTTAAGTTACAAGTCTGAAAAGCTCTCGTGAGAAAGCTGCACAGTGAAAACAGGTTAAGCAGGACTCCTGTGTTCAAAAGCCTCACCCAATATAACTGACAACAGGAGTGGGATATCAAATGTCCACGGTAAGCAGAAATATTTTAGTCACTGAAATAAAGTTTATTTAATCTATCCATTCCCCCTGTTTGCTGCCAGGTGGAGCAAGTGTACTGCATATGTTTGATAGATACAAGCATCCACCACCACTTTTAGTCATGCAAGCAACATCAACGTTAAAACATGCATTAATTTCTGGATCAATTTAAGCCTCCAGATATCGAATACTTAACATATCCATGGATTATCCAGTTTACTGTATAAGTGATCCCAGACACCTGACTGTAACTGCTGCATAACTATAAGTTGTGTAAGGAAAAACATCCCTAATTCAAAACATTTCTGAAATAAAATCAGGGTGAGATACAAAGACATAAGCTCTGAGAGTCTGCAATAATTTGTTGAATTTATGTTTCAGAGCAGTGGGGTTGTTTTTTTTTAACTATTTGCTACGAGGTTGAATAAAACTAAACACAGGTTTCTGAGCAGAGAAAGTTGCGTCCTTAGTGTTTATGTGGACTTTGAGATGTTGGCTCAGATAATCAATAAGTACTCTATTTGCATATACTTGTTTGAAATATAAACTTTGCCTCAAATTATAATTGCCCGCATGCGGTCTTACACATTAAAGCATGGATATCATACTTTTGGTCCAAAGGCATTAAAATGAAAGAGGCAAGCCAGAGAATATAAATGTCATGCTGATTTCGTGTGTGAATGTAATTAATTGGCACAAAACTTGTCTAGAGCAAACCTTAACATCCTGCACATCCTGCTATCTATCTATCTAAAGACAACCCAAGTAGTTTTTAAGTGAAGATTTCATTTATAAAATTAATTACCTCCCCTAAACCCCTGGTAAAATAATGACTTAACTGTTATTAACCACATTTTTTTTTTTTTGAAAGATGAGCTCAATTTCACTTGCAACACCCAGGCCCGTTTACTGCCAGACCTGTTAAGAAATCACTTAAACATAATCTGCTTGATGAAGCGAAGTAGGCTAAAAGATCTCAAGAAGCAACAAAACATACCATAATCTAAAGAAACTAAAGCACAGATGGGAAACAAAGACTGACATTGATCAGTCAGGAAAGGGTTATCAAGCCATTTCTGAGGCTCTGGGACTCTAGTGAATGATGGTGAGATCCATTATCTCCTTGAGAAAACTCGGAACAGTAGCAGACCCTTCGCAGGATCAGCCCATCTCATGAAATAACTCCAAGAGCAGATGAGCGACTTATCCAGAAGGTCACAAAAGAACCGAAGAACTGTAGCCTTCACTCACCTCATTTAAGATCAAAGTTTATGATTCTTTTTTTTTTTTTTTTTATGTATTTCAGTTGTTACAGACGGGACAGACATGACTGGGGGATAGGAAAGGAAGAAAGAAAGAAAGAAAGAAAGAAAGAAAGAAAGAAAGAAAGAAAGAAAGAAAGCGAGGGAGGGAGGGGAAGAGGGACAGTGAGAAAGGGCACTTAAAAAATTCACCTGGATCACCTGTTGAGAGAAGAAAAAAGAAAAAAAGAGAAAACAAGCAAAAAAGAGAGCAACATAATAAACACAACACCACTGCAATAATCTAGTTAAGTGTAAATAACAGTAAATACTAAATATTGAATGCTATTGTGCAGCACACAAGACCGACAGCACACAATGTGCTTTGAGGTAGCAGCCAAGAAAAGTGTAGTTTGTGTCTGAGAACACGCACACGTGTGTGGATGAGCACGCTTGTATTCAAAACGTTTCTCCATGTAACGATCTGCTTGAGGGTGTGGGGAGCCATAGCCCCATCCCCCAGGGCATGAAGCAGGCATAGAGGAGATCCAGGCCCCAGACATCCAGAGGCCAGAGTGTGAGTGCTCAAGGAGGACCGTTGGAGGGGCAACTGCTCTCTACCAAAAAATCCTGAAGGTGAATGTCCAGCCATCAATTCAATGCCCTGAAACGCAAGCTCACTTGCATCATACAGCAGGGAAATAATCTGAAAACCACTAGGAGGTCCACCTCTGAATCGCTGAAAAAGGATAAAAGGAAAGTTTTGAAGCTACCTAATTAGTCCAAGACCAAAATTAAATCTGAATGAAAAGCGTTGGTATGACCTTAAACTGGCCACTCACGCTTGAAAACCTTCAAATGCGCCTGAAATGAACATTTCCCCAAAGTAAAGTGGGCCAAAATGCCTCCACAGTGACGTAAAAGACACATTGTCAGTTATCACAAATCCTTAATTGCAGTCATCATCAGGTTTCACAAAGAGCCTGGTAGGGTGGGTTGGCTTTTTCCCATAATAAATTAAATCATCATTTAAAAATTGCATTTTGTATTTTCTCAGGACATCTTTGCCTAAAATTACTATAATTTTTTGATTATATGCAATCACAGCAATATGTACATCAGATTCCCCCTCGATTCTGATATCGGTAATACAGGAAACAAAGGAAAATGTTTTTGACAATAGGTTATGCATGCATGCATAAAGTACTGCCGCTAATATCATCCAAAGTGCTGGTAGAAGCTCATATCCATCCAAGATATAAGGTGCACTTGTTCCACCTGGAAGAAGTAAAGAGTAATATCTGCAGGCAGTCAATACAGCTGGCTGCTGGCAGATTTTTAAATCAATCAGATATACACAGCACACTTGCTCCACCTGGAAGAGAGTAAGGAGAATGCAGTCAAATTATCATATCGGCAGGAATGCCTTCTACAGTATGTCACTCCTCTCTGTTTGAGTCCATTCACACTGCCACGGTTCACTGTAAAATAACTAAACTATGAACTCGCTCACATGCATTCTGGACTTACACTTCATCTGCTGCCAATTTATATTGAATTTGTGTCTTTTACATCACTGTGGAGGCAACCTTTGTGGAAGTTAAGAGGTTAAGGATCCAATTATAAGCTTACATATATCTCACTGTTATTTGCTGTTCTATGTAAAGGCATCCAAACACTAACATAATATTTAAAATATAACCACTGGATGCCTCCCTGATTAATGAGCTAAGAAATGACCCCCTGCGTTGCACGTGTTGAAAAGCCAGACCATGTTTCCAAAAGCGATTTTATGCATTACATAAGCTGTTGTACAAATCAGGTTCTTTCATGATTTGTTCTTTGTGTAGCGATAAAACAAGAGAGTTAATGTCACAGCATTTATTTTGATTTGTTAATTGTCACTTCAGATGACGAACATCAGTTATACTCAAACACGGCGTATACATAATGTTATGTTTAATCTCAAGAGTCGTACATTCCTTGTTAAATGAAGGAGAAATAAATAAAAAAGTAAAATGTTGAATAAACGTGTGATTAATCATTGTGTATTAGACCCAAATCTTCCAGTTAAAAGCATAAAATATTTGACAGACCTGGCTTAGCTGTTGTGAAGCACTCTCACTTTCTCATTGTACAGATTGCATATGTACAGCTGAAGTGTTTATCTCACAGAACCATAAATCATAAACTTTGTGAATTCAAACACGATATCAGAATATTGATCCGGCGTGTTAAAATCTGCCTTTCACTATCGTGTCCCAATTAAAGAAAGAAAAGGTTATATTGTTAGACATCAGATTTATATATTTTTTGTGCCATTCACAGCTTTTTGTGATGGCACTGCATTTTGTCTACTTGAGACTCACTGTAGAGCATTTCAGTCATTTCTAGATTGGTTAAAGTGTTTTTGTCTTCAGCAGCCTGGAGCATAAGCACTGAACCGACCTGCCTCAGCTACACTTGGATGATTTGTTCAAAATGTTAGATTGGTGTGATGGACACATTCTTCTGTGAAGCTGCATTTAAACATTTCTCTAACAGTCTGATTCAGCTCTGCTTCCTTCAGGACACACACTGGAAATCTTTGATACCTTGTGTGATACCTCTTTAAAAAAGAAACACATCTGTCTAGCAGAGGATGATCTGTTCTGTCACTACACTTTACACGCTGTCATACTGAGTCCCTTTAATGTCTTCTGACATGTACTGTGCTTGTCGTTTTACTAAATTTAGTCAGCTATTTCTATTCTGGTACAGTTTGCTTTATAGAGCTATTTTAATACATGAAGCCACTTATTGTATTCAGCTGTTTCACTTTATGTACTATTCATTTATTTTATTCATTTATTTTCACTTTTATTGTAGTATCTAGTTAGTGAGCTCTTCATTGCAGCACATTCAGTTTTTTACAGGTGAAATACACTAATATATCGTAACACCTATTTAAACAGTTGGAGGTTGACAGAATTACAACAAATTGTGAATAAATAAACATCTTAGCGAGTAGTGGCCTGGCTGTGATAGAGGAGGATGTGCTGTGGAGTAAGGAGGAGAAAGGAGAATAGAGGATGCAAAAGGGTGCAGGTGATGGATGATGCAGCATATAAACTGGTTCAAAGGAAGGTCAAAGAAACAGGAGCGACAGGACTGAAGCAGTGATTCCCCAAGATGACTTTTTTATTAATTTATTATTATTAGTTTATTATTACTGTATTTAACCAGGAAAGATCTAATGAGATTTTTTTTAAACGTATTTACAAGGGTAACCTGGATAAAAACAGCACTAAAATACACCACTCATAAAATGTTATGAATTATAAAACATCAGTGATCTCCAACATATATAAACAAAAGAAAAGTCCAACAACAAGTTCAGCAGTGTAGTCAAAAAGTCCATCAAAACATTTACATGCAAATCTTTGGATATGTAAATTTGAAGTATTTGTTTAAACTCACTCAGAGAAACAATTCCTTCAAATGGAGCTCATTCTGGTGCTGATTTCATACATAAGGGGAGAAGTACTTGAAGCCTTTTTTCCCCAACTCAGCGCGAACCCTTGGCATCGTCACTAAGAACAGATTTTATGAATGAATGTAGTAAGAGCCCAAACTTTTCTAGATAATATAAGGTGTAAGTAATATACTATTGCATACAGTGGCTTGCAAAAGTATTTGGCCCCCTTGAACTTTTCCACATTTTGTCACATTACAGCCACAAACACGAATCAATTTTATTGGAATTCCACGTGAAAGACCAATACAAAGTGGTGTACATGTGAGAAGTGGAACGAAAATCATACATGATTCCAAACATTTTTTACAAATAAATAACTGAAAAGTGGGGTGTGCGTAATTATTCAGCCCCCTCAGTCAATACTTTGTAGAACCACCTTTTGCTGCAATTACAGCTGCCAGTCTTTTGGGGTATGTCTCTACCAGCTTTGCACATCTAGAGACTGAAATTCTTGCCCATTCTTCTTTGCAAAACAGCTCCAGCTCAGTCAGATTAGATGGGCAGCAGTTTTCAGATCTTGCCACAGATCTGAAAAAGTTGCAGACTATGTTTATATGAAACGTGTGTATACTTACTGCATTTGATGTATTTTAACCATATGTAATACAGATGTTACAGAATCACGTGTAATTGATTGTTGTTGATTTTGCCACCCCATTTTCCATCCTGATCTCATGAAACCCTAAATAAATTTCTTTAGATCCGCCCCTGTGTAGTGTTTGAAAGGTGTTATATAAATAGACTTGCCTTTTGTAAATATGCCAAAAAAAAAATGTACACGTTTACAAAAAGTGCTCTTTTTGTTCTACAAAAAGGAAAAAAAAACACTGTAACTACAAGGATCGATAGTTTTGACCATGATTTAAGCAGTGACATGTGTTCTCAACATCTCAATCAGGGATTTATCAGTGAAATATTAAACAAAAGCGAACTTAGGAGTGATGAGATTTCTTATGGGGTCTGTGTTAAGTCTGGGAATCACATTTTAGGAGACTCAAAGTTACGGTCTGATCTCTTTCTTCACTGATTTAGTTTAGAAATTGCAGACTTCTGTTTGCTCTCGACACAATTATGTGCACTACTCAAGTAACTTAACGGTCAGTCTAAAAAAACCGTCTCTGATGGTCGACATGGAACGCCTCCCGCGCATCCTGCTACGGTCTCGCGAATCATCGTAAGATTTCGGCTTTTTCCGGCTTACCTCATTCAGTTAGCTAGCCAAGCTGATTAGCCTGCTACTACAAGCTAATGTTTGTATGATATTTAATGTTGTAGCCGAATCTGATTGGATGATACAGTGAGTGCAGAAAAATGGCGGACGTAGCGGGGCAAGAAATTTGTTCCCCGGTCCCTCCGTCACCTCACCCTTCTTCTCGTAACGGCTCCGGCAGCGGTAACGTTACACCGGGCACCGGCGGCAGCTGCCAGACCGCAACCACCGTTACTTCAGGCCCGCGGCTGGTTCGGATAGTGAAGTCTGACTCCGGCTATGGGTTCAACGTTCGGGGGCAAGTAAGTGAAGGAGGGCAATTACGGAGCATCAACGGAGAACTGTACGCCCCACTGCAGCATGTTAGTGCGGTCCTTCCGGGGGGTGCCGCCGACAGAGCCGGCATTTCGAAAGGGGACCGGATTCTTGAGGTGTAAGTACTGTTTTTTAGCTTCTCTCCAAGCTGCTTATAACGTAAGTGGTGAAAATGACCTGTTTCACTTTCCGGACGATCACGCAGTGAGCTCAAGGCAAACGTGACTTTATAGCATCATTCAGTCAAACTGGGAACACCAAGGTGCCAGTGTGTGCATGCACTGTGACACCGGTCCTGCAGAAGAGCCGTTCATCCCAATGAAAGGAGTGTCTGTGTGTGTCAGAGAGAAACGATCCGGGGATCATTAGAAATTCACGTCACACTGAAATCTATTCCTCTCATCCACTGCATGCCAGATATTTCCAACTCACTCCTGTGCACATTCACATCATCCTAAGCAGATGCAGTGTGGGTCATTTATCAATGAAACACTTTGTTTACACGAATCATGAATGGTAAACCAGCTCACATCTTTAACATCAGCATCACTGAATTAGATGTTACTTAGCACTGAGGATTATTGCATCTGGTTGATTTGGCATTGAAGTGTTCAAGTGTGTGTTGAACTGTTGTTGTGTGGAGTAACACACAGCATCAGCATCAGTACTCATGCTTCAGTGTGTCTGTGTGCATGGAATACCATGATGCAGAGAGGGAGGGATGCCTTGAGTTCAGTTCTGATTGGCTTTGTCCTCTCAAAGTCACTTTCTGATTGGCTGGCTTTTGCACACTGCTGTGTCAATGGATGGCCTGCAGTAACCTGGCAGTTTGTTGACCCCATTATTTCTGTGTGCCAGCATGTGGATGTGTGCCTGATCATTTTGTTATCATATACAAGATACCCCTCTGCTAGTATTATTAGCATGGTATATAGTGGTCATGTAAAGCTACAGTACACTTACTAAATTTACTAGCCACATAGTATCCTTCAAGACCAGAGTGTACATAATACATTAAAAAACTAAACTTTAACAGTGTGGGACAATAATGAAAACATGAATCAAAATGCAGGATCACACAATGTAAAACTACTACTTAGAAAAACATGAAGTGAGCTCAGAAATCAAAGACTGAACAGGAACAGAATAAGTCAGACTCAGGTTTAGAATAACAAAGAAAACAAAACAGGAGTCAAGAAGATTAGAATAATAAAAGCCAAACAGCAACCCAAACACAAATATATGCACTACAAATCCTAACCTTGAAAAACCACACAAAAAAAAGAAAACTGGGACCATGGCAACCTGAGGTTATATGAAGGTTGTAAGGTGGCACATTATGATGCTGAAACTAACCATTAGAAAAAAGGGTAAAACCACGTGGTCATCGAAAATCCTCGGTTGGCGACTTAGATGTTAGAGTTACTGTTGACTTTCTTTTTTCTCTGACCTCTGCTGTCAACAAAGCATTTCAGTTACTGGATGTCTGTTTTGAGATGCTTCTGCCTGAAATCCTAAAAGAGCTACAGTTTCTGAGTAACTCAAAACAGCCAGTCTGGCGCCAGCAGCCATGCAACATTAGTGACTTGATTTTAACCAGGTCCTCTTCATCGTGCTTAATTAACATGTGATTGGCTGGTTAAACATTTGCTAGTTTAATACAAGTAAGTAGTAAAGTGAGTCTAAGCACTCACATTCACACTGGAGTGGCTGCATACTAGCTGCAGCATCTCGAGTATTTTTATTTATTTGCACTTTTATAAACAGCTCCTCCTCTCAGACTTAAATTCAGTTTGTGTTATTTAGCATAATTATTTCAACATTCTGTTTTATTATAAAGGTCATATATATTGTTTAAACACTTTTCAAGGTGTCAAATGCATTTTAATTTGGCCTTTAAACTATGTGTGAGGGGTTGAACATTTATACACGGAGTACAGAACACTGCATAGTGCATAAAGTCACTTAATAAATCCTTAAGCTGCAGCAAAAACAAAATGAACACATACTAGTAATTTCAATTATAAAAGCAGAACTAGAAATCTGTCACATGGGAAGGGTGTCTACTGTAAAGTGTTTATCATAGTCAAAAGTGCTGATAGTGGCGGTGCAAAGGCCTCTGTGTCAGGTCCTTATTATATCATCATAAAGCTGCAGGAAGGAAAGAGCTGCCAAAATGCTTAGTCTGCATTTTTTCTTGTAGGACACGTTTGCGCTTTCTCCCACTCCACCTGCAAGACTGTTATATTTGTGTCCTCCATATTAGTCTTTTCTTACTTTTACCTACATAATCATCATTCCCAGCTTTGCTATGTGTGCACTGGCTCAGAATGCCTTCTTTATGTTGAGTACATGTGTGTAGCTATTTTGTTCCGCTGTAGGTAAAATAGAGCTTATGTTCATCGGGCTTCAACCCTCCATCTAAATGCCAGCATGGCAAACATAACAGATATGTATTCATTCAGTTGAAGCATTTCCTGCATTTCCTGTCCTGGCTTGTTACCATCTCAGTGGTTGTCTTTAATATAAGTTAGTGAAACATTTGTGGGCTTCTCACAACGTGCTTGTTTATAAAATGTGAATTAGGACACTCAAACCTTTTGCATACTATCACGCTGCCTAAAAGATGTCCCCCTGTGGTGATGTGTTTTTTAAGTCAACTAAACCCTAGAATTGGGTTTGTTTTTTTTTCTGCTCAAAGCTCGAAGTGTATCTTAACAGCATATTAACACACTTTATCCCGTATTTATCACAACATGTGTTTTCACATTAGATGATCAGAGCTCATCTATGTCTACTTAATGTGAGAATTTGCCCCCAAACCACTGACTGTGTTACATTTAGGTTATGCAAATATCATTTACAGCACTGCTGGCTTCTGTAGTCTTTGGAAAATGTTCAAATGAAGTTTGGCCTGATTCCTCATTCACTGTAATATTTCCAAGCTGTTGTTTAAGTCCTGGAATGTAAAACACAGAATCATTTATTGAATCTCATTCAGGCCTCGTTCAAATACCGCCTTTATCTGCCAGCCTACGCTGGAGCTTGTTTTAAAAGTGTGAGAAATATCCAGTGGTGTCGCTGAGAGCTTTTAGATGAGGCGACATGGTTGTTTTGGAGCAAAGTTAACTATGGGTTAGGCTGCTACAGCTCTGTCATTCACTCTGTTTGACACAACTGCCAAAGTGCACACACCCAGTGTCGCTCACTTTCAGCTGTGCTCATGACATAACCAAAGGTCTCATTTCTGAAAGAGATGATGCAAAAGTTCTACAATGTGCGCACCAGTATTTCTTATTTGAACCCTTTTTTTTTTTTTTGCTGTTTCCCATTTCATTCAATATTTTTATATTGTTTAGCAGTTCAAATAATTCTTGTTATTTGTGAATCTTATAATTTCATGTGTTAAACTTCTACCCTTAGAGAGAAGAAGCAAAGTACAAGGCACTGATAAATTATGTCTGAATATAACAGCCCTGCAGTCATGAAGCACTTAGTCATTTCTCATTGGTGTTAACAGCATGCCGTCTGTGTGTTGATTCAAGTCTCTGGTAATTAAAGGCTGCTGTTTAGATTATTTGATTGCATTAATTTATAATTGCATTTTCACTATTGTATTTCCTAATTCAGTGAAAAAAAACCTCTGTACTCTTTTATGCTTATGAAAAATAGAAAGTTGACCTTAAGAATATTAAAAAAGAAAATGCTTGCCACTCTAGTATATAAATCTCTTCTATTCAACAGCAATGGGGTGAACGTAGAAGGAGCAACACACAAGCAGGTGGTTGATCTGATCCGGGCCGGTGAGCGAGAGCTGGTGCTGGCCGTGCTGTCCGTTCCTCCCCAGGAGGCCGACTGCCTGGATCCCGGAGACGACGGGTCGGCCCAGTCCTGTTACGACTACTCCGACAAGCAGGCAGTGCCCATCTCTGTTCCCAGCTACAAACACACTGAACTCAACCATGAAAAGTTTGTGGTGGGTACACTCGTGCAAAAACACTCGGATGGATAAAAATGTTTTTGTAGTTGGACGCAGCCAGTCACAACTCAAGGCTTATGCGATTGTTACATTCATGAGATATTTATATTCAGGTCTGTGAGCAACCTAATGTTCTGGATATTATAAATACCATCCTGTTGACTAATGATCACCGCCTTTTCATTTTCATTTTTCCACTTTCACTCTTCCAGGTGTATAATGTGTACATGGCAGGCAGACAGCTGTGCTCCAAGCGTTACCGGGAGTTTGTGATTCTACACCAAAACCTGAAGAGGGAGTTTGCTAACTTTACTTTCCCCAAGCTGCCTGGAAAATGGCCTTTTTCCCTTTCAGAGCAACAGCTGGACGCACGACGCAGAGGCCTGGAGGAATATCTAGAGAAAGGTGAGGAAGAGAGGAGGAGAATCAGGCTTTCTTCATAGGGCTAGCACACAAACAGTTCACTCACTTACAGTTGCCTTCCATATTGTTTGGAACAAAGATACAGCTTTGTAGTTTTGCTTCTGAACGCCACCACGGTTGATTGTAAATCAAACAAACAACACGTGATTATTCAGTTTTCCAAAACATTTGCATGACCTCTTTAAGGATTAGACACATTTTTATAAACAGGACACCATTTTCAGAGGCTCAGAGTTAATGTGACAATTGACTGCTAAGCAGTTTTATGGCCAGGTGGTGAAGTCGCAGATGTCATTGTATAATGACTTTTATTTCACTTACACACACACACAAAAAAACCTGTATCTAATATAATGTGTGTTTCATCTGCAGTGTGCTCTGTCCGAGTCATTGGAGAAAGTGACATCATGCAAGAGTTCCTGTCTGAATCAGATGAGGTAAAAAAAATAAAAATAAACGTGTCTTTTTGCCCGTTCCCTGCCTGTGACTCACTACGCTGTGTCTGTCTTTCTGGCTGTCTTTGCTGTGACCTAGAATTATAACGGTGTGTCGGATGTGGAGTTGAGAATAGCGATGCCAGATAAAACCACACTCACTGTCAGAGTTCGCAAAAATTCAACTACAGACCAGGTCTATCAGGTAAACCCACACAAACACAGTCCTGTCCCCACTATAGCCACAACATTATTTCAGTCTCTCACTCTCATTCTGTCACAATCTCTCGCGTTCAGGCTGTTGTTATGAAGCTAGAGATGGACAGTGTAACAGCCAGCTACTTTGCTCTGTTTGAGGTCATCAACCACACCTTTGGTGAGTAAGGGCAGGTAACTCAAGCACAGGTTGCATTTTTGCTAAAGCATAGCACAAATGTTGCTGTAGTTGCTATCTGTGATCACTAACAAGTGACAGAAAAGAAAATATCTGTATGCAGCCACCTTTTTTATAACCATCTAGAAGCAAATACCTTATACATGAATAATCATGCTCATAATATGGTTTGTAAGGGCATTTATAATGATGTCACATTCGTTTGACAAAGGTTAGTATGTTGTTTGTGCCAAATTTAAAAAATGAAAGAAAACTACAGTAATAGCATTTCTGTTTAATGCACAAAGTTCTCTATGACCTGTGTCTATTACAGCAAGGACAAATGCACCACAACATTAGCAATAACCAGTCATATTTGATGAGAATGAAAGTTTTGTGTGTATCCACTAAAGTTTCAATTTGTTTCTTTCTTGCAAGGAATAAATCAGCAAATTCTATCCCCAGTGATGTGAAGAAAGCCATCCCCGTTTTATTTTTAATCAGCTGAAGAGCTGATAATTACAAGTGTATGCACTTGTGCTGTTCTTCCCCGCCCCTTCCACACCCACACAACACTTTTTTTCCCAAACTCTAGGAAGGAAATTGTTTAGCAGCACGAAGGAATCTTTCACAAGTAAAAAGAAGCATTTGTCTTGCAGTTCTAACATCAGTTACATTTACTTCAGTGTTTACTTTAGAATGTTGTAGTGTAATGTAAAGTTACACTCCTTATGCTGTAGATGTAGATAACTGTGGCCTGATTTATTCTGTCTCAGAAGGCTCAGAAGCGTGATCTGTTTCTTGAAACGATCCTTAGCTTTGGTTTCACAGTAACATCGCTGTCTTTGGTTTTTGACCTTGCTTTGCCTTTCTTTTTTCCTTATTCGTGTTGCATTGTTTTGTATGGCTTGGTTACTGTCACAACATTGTATCACAAAGCAGAAAGTAACAAGCCTACAACCACATTAGCAGCTCTTGAAACTTCATTAATAAAATCTATTATGAAGAATTTTGTTTGTTTGTTTTTCATGAAAATTATCGTTATTTTATTAAGAACATTTCTAATGGATCGCCAGTCTTTTTTTCCCCCGTAGTGCTTGTATTAAATTTCATGGCCATCATTCTGGTAGTTGCTGAACAAAAGACACTTGATTTACTGTTGTACAAATGTCTGTTGAACTGACTGACACACTGACAAAGAAACTGACCTTCCTGTGCAGCTAGCCTCACAAAAAATACAGCACAGGTTATGTGACTTTATTGACATATCCAATAAAATGAAATTATATCAACTTAAATGAAACCCTATTGATTTTTGGTTCATAGATGGTATCCATCTTTGTGGAAGAAGTACAGTTAAGTCTTAGGAGGTAGGATTTGTGCTGTTAAATGTTCTACAAATTTCTTTCATGTCTTCTTTCTTCTTTAGTACGTAAGCTTGCCCCCAATGAGTTCCCCCACAAACTGTATGTACAGAACTATACCTCAGCGATCCCAGGAACCTGTCTCACCCTGCGCAAGTGGCTCTTCACCACAGAAGAGGAGATTTTGCTTAATGACAACCAGCTCGCTGTCAACTATTTCTTTCACCAGGTGCGTACACACTGTGTATTTGTCTGCTCTGTTTGGTATGCTTAGTGGATTTTGTATTTAATTGTGTCTCCTGTCTGACCTCTTTGCAGGCTGTGGATGATGTGAAGAAAGGCTTCATTAAAGTTGAGCAGAAGTCTTATCAGCTACAAAAGCTGGCCGAGCAGAAGAAGATGTCCATGGTGAGCCTTTTATATACAGCACGCTACTGTTTGAGAGTAACATGTACATACAGAGACACTGTATTCTCATTATATCTGAGTGTGTCGTCCACTTTGTCACACTGCTTCATTCTTATTTCACTGAGTGATATACCACAGTGTAAAAAGGAAGTACCGGTAGTCTAAGAACGAGTATGTCACAGACACACATTCTTGCCAGCAAAATGTGCTCACTGAAAGTGAATAAGTGAGTGAGCATCAGTAAATTACCGCCAATTTGAAGAGATTAAAGCTGCTCCAGCAGGTAAATAATCACATCCTGTTTCTAAATCAGTCAGGCTACAGAGAATAACTGCACTCTGCTTTAAAGCCTTAAGTGTTTTTTCACAGTTAAAAAATGCACCCTGCATCTAAACTTCATTCAGCTGCAGAGCATCCTCTTGTTTTTCAGTTTATGAAAAATATTTAGCTCACATTGCCTCTTCTCCCTCTTTTTTTTCACAGTACCTGAGTTTATTGCGAACTTGCGAAGGCTACAACGAGATCATATTCCCCCACTGTTCCTGCGACTCTCGACGTAAAGGCCACGTGATCACGGCCATCAGTATTCACCACTTCAAGCTGCACGCCTGCACAGAGGAGGGGACGCTTGAGGCAAGGCCTACTCTTTGCTGTGTGTGTGTGTGTGTGCCTTTTCTATACCTCTTGTGTAACAGGGTGAGTGTACTGAAGCCTTCGTGTTGTTCCAGAATCAGGTGATTGCATTTGACTGGGGGGAGATGCAGAGGTGGGACACGGATGAAGAGGGCATGGCCTTCTGCTTTGAATATGCACGAGGAGAGAAGAAGCCACGCTGGGTCAAGATATTTACTCCTTATGTATGGATCACACACAGATCACTGCATACATATTATGTTTATTTGTTAATACTGCTACAAATGAAATAATTGTAAAGAACTCTAAAAGAAAAAGTTCAGGATGAGGAGAGTTACTGCTATATTAAGAAGGAACAGATCATGGTAAATATGGTCTCTGCAGATATTTTATTGAGTAGACTTGACACCACTTGTATGCCTTTACAGTAAATAAGAGGATGACACAAGCAGCCAGTAATTTTTATTTTTTTTTAAAGTAGTGGTAGTAGTGAGCCTAGTTCACTTACACATTACATCATAGCAAACTTCCCTGTTTGTATGGATAAAATCAGCCAGATACACCTGCTAATTAACCAAAAACAAATGTTTGAAAAGACAGAAGCCCATATTTAATTGGAAATAGTACAAAAACATACCCGGTGATGGCACCGAGAAGTTGTATCTAATCTTGAAAAATCATCATTTTAAATTGAATTCCTTTAAAAAAAAGTTAGTACAGGTGCTTGTTTACTACTGTGTTACAACACATCTTCTTTCACCAGCACTTAAAGCCTTTGGGAACCAGTTACTGTTGCTTTATAAAGTGTGTTTATGCTGAGATACGTTAACCAGTTGGTGGATGTAAGTTAAACTATATTTACAGGCAAGTACAAGAAGGTGGTATCAAAGTTCTTATCAAACTCCTTGTAAAGAAAAGAAAGAGACTCTCATTTCTACTACTCTTTTAGAGCAGCGATGTTAGGCTCATTTTATATGGTGGGTGACATGCAATCACTTTGATCTCAAGTGGGCCGAGCCAGTAAAAATACAGGATAGATGTGTAAAATTAGAGAAAAGGGTATAATGGTTCACTGCACAGACTGTCCTGTAATTATAAAATATAATGGTTTTGTTAGTTTACTGCTGACTAATTAATATTTGAAAAACAGGACCGTTTATGTCATTTAATTATTTATCTGTTAATTACTTTACATCAACATGAAAGCTAATGGGGGTGGGCAGTTTGTATCAATAGGAAAAACTGTAAAACGTATTAAATACAGTTAAAAACTTCAAATCTATGCACTCCTTCAAATTTTCTAAAGCTGTTCAGTGAGTCAGATTCTAGTCTTCGCTGGGCCCATTCTGACCCTTGGGCCTTATGTTTGACACCACTGTTTTAGAGAGAACCGTATAAACGCCAGTCTAAATCTGTGCTTCTCTTTGTCATTGTTTAGTTTAACTACATGCATGAGTGCTTTGAGAGAGTCTTCTGTGAGCTGAAATGGAGGAAGGAGGTAATGCCCTTCTGCTTCTTTACAGAATAATCTGCTCTAATACAAGCCATTTACTTCTGTCCTGTACTTACGGCAATAATGCATCTGTGCCTTCAGGTGGAAGAGGAGGCTACAGACAAGGACAATAAGAACTGCAGTAAAGATGGTATGTGTGGCAAGGTAAGGCTTTGCCTGCCTCTGTCCAGTTTGATACCAGTGATAATCCTTTTACTTTTTTGTTTTGGTGTTTTATACAGTTTCTTTTCCTTCTGTGTCTAAGCTTGTGGTTTTTACCCCTGGTTTCTGTTTCTGTAACAGAATATTTTCCAGCTGCTGAGGCACAGAAGGGATGGGGGCACCTAGGAAGGGAGATCGTTACCTCGTAACTACATCGCCATCACCACCTCAGCTCAGTTTTGGCCCCGACCTTCCCCCTCATACCCACCAGAAATCAGCTGTTAACTGCTCGGACGCCATTTAAACTCCTTCAACTTCAACATGAGAAGCTCCTCCTTACATGCAAACCAACAAGCATCTGCTGATGAACACGTTGAATGAACAGACGCATAAACTAAAGACTTGTGTACCAGAACTCTCGAATCCAGCACATCACGACCATGCATTAAGCAGAGCTCCGTTGAAAAGAAACGAGCTGCCTACAGAATCAAAGTGACGGATTCATGCGAGCCTTCCTCTTATTGGCAGGGACTTGAAGTGGAATGTGACGTGCAAACGATCGGGGTTTTGAACCTTCTTTTAAGAAGTCCTACTTGAAAAAGAGAGCTGAAAAGATTGGTGGACAAAGAAAGGAAAGTAAAAGTTGTTAGCTGCCCTCAGAAAGGGGACCACAAGATCACATTAATCACTGATTCGGAGGGGTGACCACAGGAAGACATTTAGCTTCTCAGTTTATGGATTAGAGCCTCAGTGTCCTGCGTCTCCATGCGTGTTATTAATATATGCAGAAAACCCCATCAGCTAAGAGAGAAGGGGCAAACCAGAGTCGAGCCCTGATAAAGTAAGTTACAGCTGAACCACGTCACATACATTAATTTCCATGTGTTGCGAACTGCATTTGCATTAATAATGTGACAAATGAGAGAAAGGATGAAGAACGCAGATTTTCTTTATAGGCTGTTTGTTTGTTTTTTTCATATTTGGGTGCATATCAATGCTTAGACATATGTTGCACTTTATCCAGCAGTATTATTGACCTCCAAATGTGCATAGTATAATGTAAAAGGTCAATAGATGGAATTATAATGGAATAAGTACAGGTCTACGTTTATCACTGACTACGGTGGAGTTATATACTGTGTGAGTGTGCAGAATTGTGCATTCAACTCTTAGGTAATCTTTTTAATGAACACACCATGCAAAATGTTTACGGCCATCGTGGAGCAGAGCTCCGCTCAGACACGTAACATCGTGCTTTACCCAGAAGAGGCAGCAGGGGTCCTTGTCCTCCTGCCGGCTCTTGAGCATGCAGTTATTACTTTTTTTTTCTGAGAGCTCCCACCGGATTTATAATGGGCCCGTAATTCAAATGGCCTTTCTATGCAGCACTATTTATCTGTGTAGCTGGTGCTTTGCTGTTGAATCACTTATTCTCTGCAGATTCGGGTTAAACAGGATGACCGTCTCCGAACAAAAAAGCGATGGCTTTATCCTTCGACCATTTGACAAAATAAGGATTACAATGCGCAGCCCGTAAAGACATCCTACCAGCCGATGATTCAAAAAGGTAAAGCTCAACACTTTAATGCCATCTCTAAATGAGCCCAGTTCAAGTTCCAATGTAATCAAAACAATTATGCAGTGAGCTAGAACCTAATTATTTGATGGTGCAATACAGAGCCTGACAAATAAACAAAAATTACAATTCATTGCGTCATTAAAACCTGGCGCTGCGATGGCTGAAATTAAACATTTATTATTGCTTAGTGCAATTTTGTGATCTCGCATCCTTATTAATGAAATCGTAATGTGTTGCACTTTTTTCATTTTGAAAGTTACCAGTGAGTCGGACAAATATTACATGGTTGTTTCTACACCAGTTGCTTTTACAAGGTGAGAGAAGAGTGGCATGTTCAGTTATTATTATCTTAATAGAGGTATTTTTAAAAATCAATATATTGAAAGCTGAGATTTGTTCTTAGGTTTAAATTAAAGCTTCTTCTGAGTCAACAGCAATTTTATAAAACAATCACGTTATAGGTTGTAGAAACAGAATATGATGCCACTGGCTTAATAGCATTAATATTAAAGATATCTACAAGACAGTAGGGAGCTTTAAATTTACATCAGTGAGTCTACCTAAGAGTCCTCGTTATCGTGATAGCGCTGTTCATGGAAGCATTTTGGGGTGATTAATGAGCTTCAGCACACCTTTGTGAGGGTAGAAAGGAGGTTTAATTGAATGTGTTGAGCCTTGAATTGAGAGATTGAATGTGCAGTCCTAAAGGCTGAACACATTTCCCCAGGATTCGTGTCTGCTTACTGAACCACGTCTGAAACAGTCGATTGTCTGGCATCGCCTGATCACCCCACCTTCAAGCCCGTGGGCTCACCCATCCACCCCATTCCCCCTACACACACGTGCACACACTTTCTCATGCTGACTGAAGTTAGATGTCACGTACAGTTAGATTCGATTTTAAATTCAGCTGATGAGCGTCACACTAAGAAGGGGATGGAGAATGACAACCTGCAGAGCCTTTGACATGTCGAAATGTAAAATTTAAGCAAGTGTTTGGTTACATCGCTTACTGTAATAAATTGTAACATATTCTTTTAAATAAACCGATTTATTGATGCAAAGTTGCTTCTTGTTTATTTGCAACTAACGTTGTGTGTTTGGAGCTGAGTCAAGGAGTGCGGAAATCACAAAGTAACAGACAGTCCCCACAGTGGGCAGAGCCAGATTTATCCTATAAAGTTGATTTTACACCTGTACCTGTGTCTTTATTCCACTCTTCCTCTTTTCCTCTTCTCTCCTCACCGGCTTCCTCTTCTTTCCCCAACTCCAGCATCTTATAATGAGATCTGGGAGACAATTACCCAATAGGCAGCGAGATAGCCGTTACATATCGACCTGCATCAAGTGTCTGCACCCAGTAATTAATAGGTATTGATTGCTGCTGGTGAGGTGGTGACTGAAAATTATCTTGGAATGGGTGAATTTTGAAAAGCTAAAAATCTTTGGTCTGAAAATCTGTCCTGAGAGACCTCATGGAAGTATTCAGACCTGAGTGCTGATTAGTTTCTGAGGAAGACACTTCACAAAAGAATTAAGCTCTATTCTAATAGTAGATCCACTGCTGATGGGAGTGTAAACTCATTTTCAGCTTCTGTGCATTTATTTCATGTGAAATTAGTTGTCATTTTGATATAAAAACATAAAAAGACCCAAGCGCTTCTCTCTTCATCTTCCCTCCAAGGAATTGCATCTCCCTGCTTGCAACACCACAACCGTGTTGTGAAGCTTCTTTTGATTGCTTGAAAATGCTTTTTGCACAGCTGGAGCAGTGCCAAGTGTTGTTCTCTGTTATAGAGAGCTTTTTAACGGCCTCCAGCATGAAAGATTACAGGCTGGCCTAAAATAAAAAGGTGAGCTGTTTCTGAAGGTTTGATCACCTTTTGTAAAATATTCACCAGTAGGCCTGAAAAACTTACTTTTAATGGGTAAGCGCTTGTATCTCACAACCCTGATACATCCCACCCACATAATATGATGGCTCTGATGACTGGTGGCATATAATGGAAAGAGTCACTTAGGTATTTAGCTAAATTGCTTAGTTTCAGTGATAATTTAAGTTCAGTTTTTTAAGTCCAAATTTCAGTGAACTAAATGAAGTCTTAAAATTGGAGGATGATACGGCTGGTAGTATTTCAGAATCTGCAGATCTAGTGAAATTTTCACACACAACCAACTCTAGGGTTTACAGGGAATGGTCTGAAAAAGAGAAAATATCCAGTGAAAATGCCTCGTTGATACCAGAGGTCAGAGGAAAAGAGCCAGACTGCTTTGAGCTGATAGGAAGGCAACAGTAACTAAAATAACGTCTTGCTGCAACCAAGGTGTTCAGAAGAGCATCTCTGAGGGCAGCACATGAAGTAGATGAGCTACAGCAGCACTCATTTGGATTTTACGGTCAGAATTTGGTGTAAATACCATGAAATCGTGAATCCACCCTACTTTGTATCCACAGTTCTGGGTGCTGCCTGTGGTGTAATGATGTGTAATGATATTTTATGACCATCTTCTCATGGCTGCTTCCAGCCGGTTCACACACAATGTCACAAAGCTCAGATCATCTCGTGTTTGTTGAACATGACATTGAGTTCACTGTCTCCACAGTTACCATCACCATCTAATAGAGCACCTTCTGATATGTTGGAACAGGTGATTCACATCATGCATGTGCAGCTGACAAATCTGCAGCAACTGTGTGATGCTGTCACATCGATATGGACCAAAGTCTCTGAGGAGTGTTTCCAGCACCTTGTTAATTCTATGCCGCTAAGAATTAATGCAGCTCTGAAGGTAAAAGAGGTCCAACCCAGTAAAGGGAAGCTGTACGTAATGAAGTGGCCACTAAATGTACATTCTGAATTATAGATAAATTTTGATATATAAAATTCAACACTTTAGAGTTAAGATATTAATAGATGAGTGTTGTTACAGTGGCTAAGTGATCACCCTTACTGTCTCGGTTGTCTAAGTGTGTGTGTGTGTGTGTGTGTGTGTGTGTGTGTGTGTGTGTGTGTGTGTGTGTGTGTGTGTGTGTGTGTGTGCATATTGCATATTCTCGCTGCACTAGTGGGTTTCTTCAGTTTACATCTAAGTAAGGAGTGAGCTTCTGTGGAAAACCTATTATGGACTGGCAACCTGACAGCTCCTGCTTGTCATGCTGACTGTGGCAAAAGCTGATTGGCAAGTGAGAGAACTATAAAAACAAGTTTCAGCTTATTTGAGTTCAGCAGCTTTTTCACATTTTGATCAATTAAACTTTATTAAAATACAAGACAAAATGGTATTTCAGTGATTACACCATCCTTTTAGATTGTCTCCCTGCCTTATTTTTCCCACATAAGCAAAAAAATTGCAAAGCGAGAGCACTGCACAAGCAGCCGTAAGTGAACAGTTTGTGTGGAAGCGATCTGAAGCAACAGAAAGAGACAGCTTCAGGACCATGAGTGGTTACTGCATTAGGTCTGCAGCAGAGCCCTTACTTTATCACTCGATGTGTGCGTGGGTTTGTGTTTGCGCTGCTCTTGGTATCCGTGGATGTGTGTGTGTGTGTGCGCGCAGGTACGTGCGACAGCTGCAGCCACAGATTGCAGTGGCCCCTTGATAGACACGACGCGTCTTCTGCATCCCGCTGCATTGTGCTCGTCTGTTTGGATGACTCAGTGTGCATCTCCTCCCAATAAACAGATCTGCATGAGCTGTCGACACAAAGCAGGTGGAGGAAAGAGCCAGTGAAGGAGGAGAGTATCTCAGATTTATTACCTGCGCTGTAGTGCATCTCTCAGCAGCCCAGTTTTACAGACAAAAGGAGTTCAGTAGGCCGTTGAAATACACAGAGATTTCTCCAATAGTGAACTAGCCTACAGCACATAGAGGACAAGTCAAATTAATAGCCTCGGGGTAAAGGTGCGAGTCCGGCTGTGCCAAGACACCAATTTGCCAAATTCAATCCTCATAATGTGCTTGCATTATTTCCCAGTCAATCATTTTAAACGAGAATTTTTGCCAAGATCATCACATAAATCCCAGTGAGGACATCCTCTTCCAGTTCTGAATAAACATCAAGTCACCCATAAATGCTAGACACAGTACAGTTCAGCAGCAGTATAGAGGAGAGGGAGGAGGAGGAGGGAACGTTTGTTCTTCACGTTCTTCCTTCCCCTGTCTCATTAACGAGCAATCAGTTAAAAAACTTTATTGCTCTCTTGCCGCTTTCTCAGCACATTTTTTTTGCTCCCTCCTCTGTTTCTCTCAACCAAGTCATGAGACCACCTTGTTCTATTCGTCGTCTCTTTCATTCTGCATCCTTTCTGTCGGTGTCTCTCTGCAAAGCCCTCCCTTCCTGCGACGCCCTCTCTTTTTTCCTTTTGCCCTCTCTATTGCTGTGCTTCATTACCTCTATCTTCCCTTTCCTCTTTGGCTGTTCCCCTTCTCCTTCACTCCCCCTGTCCTCTGTTCCTACGTCGCTTTGAAAACTTGGACTGGGAGGAGACGAACGAGGGAGGAGACGAACGAGCGAAAAGACTGAAAATTTGATGCATCTGTAGAGAATACAAAAGACAAGATTGTTTATTTCTACTGCCATTATTTACAGCTCAGTCTGTCACAGCCCTGGTAATAAAGTGTCCAACATCATACATTACATTAAAAATCACAATCACAGGGACTGCATTTTTCTGCATACACAACAGCGCGAGCGTGGCAATAGATGAGCGAGAGTAATGCATGTAATTAAATAAAAGCCTTGGGAAATTTACATGACTAATCATCGATTCTTCCTTTGCAGTCTGAATTTTACTGACACCAGAGCAGATAAACTATAATATTACAAATCATGAACAAAATAAGGAGTTTTGAAACATTTCTTTTCAGTGCAGTAAGCTCTCATAGATAATCAAAAAGCATCCTCCTTAACGATAAACAGAGGGCATGTTTGAAACATCACGTCGATGCAGTGTGTAAGTTTACAGAAACTAAAATGCAATAGATAGAAAATATTCCCTTGATGGTATGCGAGAGGTGTTTTTTAGCACTTCACTACCATCTCAAGCAAACACAGTTGCTAAAGAAGATGCAGAAGTTCATCCGTAGTGCCTCTGATTCATCACATTTTTTGCAGGCATAGACATCCTTCTAAAAGAAAACCTTGAAAGAAAATGAATTCAATTGAAACCCATACACCACCTTGATACTGTTAACAAAATATGGGCACTGCAGATTTAAGAAATAACAGTTTTCACTGATACTCAGTACACAAAGCTAGGCTTGATGTAACCCTGAACTTTTAAACTCTTACATAAGTTCTGCTTTAAAACCTCCATGTCTAGTTTCTCTTGACTGGGCAGCTGTAATCCTATTTTACAAATTTAATAAAGTCAGGTTGTGGGATAACTATCTTTAAGGCGTCTATTTCACAAAAAGCATTTATTTCTAGACTAAATATATGTTAGTTAGTCCACAAACCATCATTAAATAATGAAACAAAGCACTGTAACAGTGTTGGAGGCATGATGAGGTCTACAGTATACAGGATAAAGGACGAAACTGACGCGTCACGGTCCATGAAATACTCGCTGTTTACTTCCGACTGTCTTAGAGAGCAATTGTGCTTCCAGCACGTCCGTATCTGTGTCATCTCTTAACACCTCCTTGGTCTATCAAATATCTTTTTTTGCCTCTTAGAGGAAGTCTTTCGAGAGTGCTATTCCAAAGTTGGGTGCAGCCATAAGGATAGCGATGGTACAGATAATGTTGAAAACACTGAATCCAACCAGGCACAACCGGTCGATGACCGCCGCGGCAAACTGCCACTGCTCTGCCAAGCTCAGCTGACGGTCCTGCTCACGAACACGTTCAACTAAGAACTGCACCTCTGCCAGAAGAGCCTGCAGCTGGTTGTCCACTGCCACAGATCGAATCATCCCACTGTGGGCATGCAACACAGCTGATCTCCCAGTCCCAGCCTCTAAGCCGCAGACTCCAGAAGCTGTGGTTAATTGGTCAGGGTCCAGGCACACTGGAAGTTCCTGTGCGGGGCTCACGAACTTAGAAGATTGGTGTTGGTGATGAAGTGGTATATCGCTGACTGGTCCCCCTCCTGCTCCTGCTCCCTCTCCTTCTCCTAGTTCACTGTTACCCCTACCATGACTGGTGGTTCTGTTTCTCTGGATCGGTTCCAGCTCTGCTGTGGTGTGGAAGGTCTGGAATCCCATGTAAGGCAGATGCCCATTAGGCTGGGGTTGTGGGTTGGGATCTCTGTGAATGGGATTAGGGAGGATGATAGCCTGAGAGTTTGGACGGTGAGGCAGTGAGTGTGGCAAAGGGAGGTTGAGCTGTGCCAGGCTGGCCTGCAAGGAGTTCAGGCCCTGTGGGAGGACGGAGGGCGCTGGTGTGGGGATGGTGGTGGTGGTGGTGGTTGGAGAGGACAGGGTCTTGCTTTGGGAGTCTGCCTGACTGTTGGAAAGAGTAGGCTCCACTCCCTCACCTGGACGCTTCATTCGCAGAAACCAGGGAACCCACTGCAGCAGAACTAAATTCACCTGAAAGATACGGACACAGATACAAATCGAATGAAAGAACAGGGAGTCACACACATAAACACACTTCAGATAAATATGTATTGCATTGTGTATAATATCTCACTCACTGTCACAACTTACCCAGCGTGGCATGTGTCCACTGTCGGGGTTATGGTGATGGAACTGGAGGACGATGACTGTGGCTACCACTGACATCCCAACTATCACCATGGTGCTGGCGAAATACTGACCTGAAACACATGTGAGACTTTGCTACTAATCTGTTGGCTATAAACGGGATTATCATCCTGCAAAATCTCCAACACTGACATGCAAATTCACATGCAGTCGAAAAAAAACCCCTGACCTATCAGTGGTACAGAATCTGAAGTGGCGGGCATAATCTCTGCAACCATCAGCATGAAGACAGTCAGAGAAAGCAGAACTGTGATGCCTGGAGGCCAACACAAGACACCGGGGAGTCGTGGGTTGCAAAAAAAAGAAAAGAAAAAAGAAAAAGCCCTTAAGAGAAGAAAATACATGAGTAAACTTAGTAGAACTGTATATTTGGTATGCTGTACTTGACTTCTCGCCATAATCATCTGGATTACTGACACTCCCAGGAAAACTTATTCGATTTTACTGTTGTTCATCTTCCCTCTCATCTTTTCTGCCTTTGTCTTTCCTCCCTACCACGACATCCCTCCTGACACTGTACAAAGGCTCTGACTGAAGGTTTTCCAATATTGTTAACAGAGAAAGACTGCTGGAAAAACACTGGAGTGAAATAAGCCATTGCCTTCTCAAGAGGAGTGAGGAATAATATGCAGCTAGAGAACATATTTTATCTTAGAAGCAGATTCACCTCTTGTTTTTCATTATCTCCCTTGCTTATTGTCAGACTGTGCCTTGTCCCTGCTCCCCTGGTCACTTATTATTCCTCACCCAGACTGATTTTCTCCCCAGAGTTGGCAGGCAGCAGGAAGACCAGCAGGGTCATGGAGGAGAGGAGCACACAGGGGATGAGGAGGTTGAGAGCGTAGAACAGGGTCCTTCTGCGTAACGTCACCACAAAAGTAACGTCGGGGTAAGGCTCTACACAGCATTCATAGAAAACCTCATTACGACCTCCTGGGACCTCTGAGAAAAATTAGGAAGCATAGAGATATAGTAACTGCGTAAGCGATGAGAAAGCAGGGAAGCAAAAAATAAAGAATATCAGAAAATCAATATAACTAATGAAATGTATTTTGGTGCATCCACTGAATATTTGTGATTGTGTGTGGGGAAAGCTGCATGTATATCCAATACTGTGCAACAGTCTCGAGTCATTTCTGTATATTTTGCTTCCGAGAAGACAGACTTGCTTGAATTCTTTTTTAAAAATCGACATGAGCAATAGTTCTCTCCTCTCTCTGAAGGTCTTTCACATTTTTTTGTTTGTTAAGCCACTTAACACAGACCTGGGAATCATTCAAGTGTAAAAAATGTGCGTATCTCAAGGGATGAACCAGTGTTGTGTGTACACTTAACAGCAGACAAGTTAGCTAAGAACTATTTTAAATTGTATTACTTTATTAGACACTAGCGGCCTATTGCAAAAAACATTGAATTTGTTCAAATTTCTTTATTTCAATCTAGGAAACATGCCAAAGATAACACAGTTTGACAGGCATAAAATAGTGTTTTTACACCCACAAGGTGATTCCCAAAGTACTATTAGCTGAAAACTTGGCATATCTGGGCAAGGTGGGCAATGTGTCCATAATAAATTTGAGGAAACTGGACAAGTGGAGGACAAAAAAAGAAGTGGGAGGTCTAAAAAACAATCTACCAGAGATGAACGGTATCTGAAAGTCATGTCCTTAAAAAACAGTAAAAAAAAAAAAATGCAGCAAAGACCTGACACAGTGCCTGAGATGTATCTGGCCATTCCATTGATGCATCTACTGTCATCAGAAAGCCTCAGTGGAAGCGAGGCTGTCAAGAATCCATTCTTAAGGAAGGGAGACAAGGAGAAAAAGGCCGAGGTATGCCAAACTACTCAAGAACTGGACTGAAAATCAGTTCAACAGGATGGAAAGATGACTTCAGATTTGAAGTTCAAATCATTGTCAAGGTCAGGAGAGAGGTACAACAGTAAGTTTCGACAGCCATCCTTTAAACACAGCCGAGGCTCTGTCATGGTTTGTGGCTGCATTTCAGCTAGTGGTGGTGTTAAAACTGATGGAAATATGAATGCAGAAAAGTACTATCAGAATTTGATCCATAATGCAGCTCATCTAGAAAGCATCTGATAGGCAGCAACCTCAAGCTGTGGTTTTTGCCATATATACTATATTCTGGGTGGGTTGTTTTTTTTTACACAGGTTTAGTAAATTACTGCACATATAATTAATATTATCCTATCAACGTATTTAAAAAATAAAGAGTAATACAAGACTTTTGCACAATACTGTAAATCAGAAATCTGGCACAGGACCAGCATTATAAAAACAGATCCCTTAAGAGACTGTAGAAACCAAGGACTGATGCTATAAAAATTGTGATTCCGTGTTGCATGGGATATTTTATAAGGATGTAAACGTGTGTGGAAATATAAAACATCATAGCAAAAAGCATTCATGTTCTTCAGGTTCTATGGCAACAAATCAGACATGCACTCATATATAATATGTATTCATTAAGTGAGTCTTTACAATTGCAATACTGCATGGTGTTAATGTAAGCACAGTTACTAAGCAACACAGTCTGTCATCCATGCTTTTGACAGCTGATCCTACCCAGTAGGTCCCACTCGCCATTGGGCATGTATCCTGATACATCTGCCTCCTTCATCTGGATGTCCAGCAGCCAACCATCAAATGTCCATGAGCCAAACTTCAGCTCACAGCGCTGGATGTCAAATGGAAACCATCTCACATCGACATTACATGTGCTGATAAAAATTCCTTGAAATGCATAAATAACAAGAAAAAGCAAGTAAATACTGGATAATAAAATGAATGTTGCTCAGTGGTGCAGCCATGTGGAATTAAAGGAAGATGAAGTTATTTAATGAAACGCTGCAGCATTAATAATAGTGCAATTATGCAGAATGATTAAAGGTCTAAATGGTTTGAAGGAAAATATAAACCTCTGCTAAAACGTACCTGGAGGCAAATACTCACAGAAACCACTGGAGTTGACCAGCACATAGGTCTTAAAAGTCGCATCAAACTTATCATGAGCGCTGAAGGACAATAGCACAGTGACCAGTCAGCAATTACCAGCAGCACTGGTTGCACACACCCGTATTTGTACGTCACATACCTGTTATACAGCAATATGTCAGGCGTCCAGACCTGGTCGGGGGTAAAACGAAGGTTCTTAACTCCAGGATATTCTGACTGGTTCCACTGAAGGTAGTGGTCGTACCACTGCTGGGAGACACAATTACAACTGCATGAATGGAAAATGATATTTAAAAAATACTCTTCACAAATACATAAAAAAAACTGAAGGAAGACACACCCATTATGATTTCTATATCGTAATAGATATACAAGCAGCTTATCCTTCACAGCAGTAATGTCAAACTCGTTTTAGGTCATAGGCCACATACAGCCCAAATTGATCTTAAGTGGGCCGGGTGAGTGAAACTCCCTTTTCTGTCAGTGCAACGAGTCCTTGAGATATCTTGATATAGGAAAAAGAAGTGTGATTTCCACAGTACCTCTCAGTTTTTCTGCATGATAAAAATGCTGCTGTAGTAAATGAAAGGAAGCTGCCAGCAAGATTTTGGGGGCTTGTGAGAAAATGTGTAATGAAAATGTTCCCATAGCTCATTTATTTATTTATTTCACAGTGGACCCAGTTTAAAAAATGAAATTTTGTTTTATAGTAGATATTTTAAAAAGAAGAGGAACTTTATGCGGTACTTTATTATTTTGGTGTAGTATAAATTGCCTTTCTTAAAAATCCTGAACTCACACCTTCTTTAACATTTTCTAAATCCACCCTGTGGGTCGGATTGGAATCATGCCTGGCCAATTCTGGCCCACTGGCCTTATGTTTAGCACCCCTACTTTACGGTATGTCTCTCCTCTTTTACAGTTACAGTTCTGAAAAGTTTCTCCCTGGTGAAGAGGGAATTCCTTATCTCAGCAGAAGATGGTGAAGTTGTCTGAGGCAAAACTTTGATATGGGTTATAAAAAATAACGCTGACATGAGACAAACAGCTTAGTCGTTTGGCCCAGATTCAGCCAATTCTCAAGATACTCATAATAAGGTCATGTTTGGGGTTGAAGGAAGAAGCTGTTCCCTGCTGAGCAGCATATAAACTAAAACCCAACTTGCATCTAGGTTGATACTGTGCATCTGCAATGGCTTTGGGTAGACACAGATCAATATTACATTAATGTTATCCATTATACTCACCATCTGCAGCCAGGCATTTGTGGTGAGCAGCTGGTTCTTTTCATCCTTACATGGCAGAAAGAAAATGAGAGAATAAATGATTTCGTGTTTGAAAGAATGAGCTCACATGTTTCAAAATGGTCTTAAAACAATGTACACTGACTTTATATTTAAATGATTACTGGCTTTTGTAATTGTGTCCCACGTCCGTGCTTTCTTATGCTTTTCTAATGTATGTGATATAAAATGTCCACAATCCTCTTTACGGGTAAAAATGTCCTTTTAAAATCTTTCATACGGGATAGAAAATCATGTGGATATCTACCAAAGTAGAGATTTTTATATTATGCAAGTCATTAGTAACTTTCCTCTTTTTGTGACTGTCCCTGCACTGAAGTTAATCAAGAACATGCTGTCAGGGGAAACAGAATAAGTGTCTGAAATTAAATTTACATAAATGAAAGACTGAGGATTCGTGCCCCGATCTCAAAAGCAATGAAGCTTTTGATTATAAAAGGGAAAAAAATGCATTATGGAAAATGAGGAAAATGTGACTTTATTTCTTGTCTGATTGTAATGCATGCATGTTTCATGCCAAACGTACCACATCCATGACCTGCATTAGTGTAAAAGAGAACTGAACAGTGAGACTGTGGGAGTCGTTGGCCACCGGTCTCTCCATGGGGTTGTAGTCCCGCAGCAGCTCTTTGAGCAGAAAGCGTTGGTAAGGACCCTGCATTGATACTGAACATGGGAGGGGAAGGGAGTGTAAGGGAGGGGAGAAGGACGGAGAGAAAATTTAAAGAGAGATAAATAAAGACATAAGAGCACAAGGTAAAAGTCAGACACAAAAAGAAAGCTGTGTCAAAGAAGGCAGGGAGCAAGCATTTTAGAAAAACGGTGCGATTACAATGATAGAGTTTAGAGTAGAGTGCTGTAGAAATTATATAGGTGGCTAGAAGCGAAGAAGAGGCACACTAACAGAGGAGCAGATGACAAGCTCAAATTGAGGCGAAATGGAGCGCAAAGCTATACGAGAGAGGATGTAAGACGATAACATAGGCAACAAAGAGAAACGGGTGGGAGAGCACAGAGAAAGAAGCCTACTCTTTCTAATCACTTACATCACTGATTGATCGCCAGCATACTGTCAGAGTTTTCTACTGCTGTAAAAATGTCAGCTTTATTCCATGCGGAAAATACTGAGGCCATTAAACACTGAGACACCCTGGACAGACACACACAGCAACTTTGTCTGTTCACCCTATAACTCCGAGAGGGCTTCAAATCACTCCTGATTTGGATCACTGGTGGATACAGGAGACACACTGAGTAACTTATAAACAGTTACTATATGCTTAAAATGGAAAAGCACATGAAACGTGCTATAGTAATTGGTGTGAGATTAATGCACTCAAATTTACACTAACTAAAGCATACAATCTATCTATCTATCTATCTATCTATCTATCTATCTATCTATCTATCTATCTCAGCATCTAAAAAATCTAAACCTCAGCCAAACCTATGGGATCTGCAGTGGAGATGATTACATCGTGAGGTTGCAGGCTCATCATAAAAATAAATCCATTTTTCTGTACGGCTGTGCACAAGTGGCCACTCTCTTTGTCTAAATCAGCTGCTTTGTCCCCAGTTACTATGATCCGCTACCTTTACATGCAACAGCACATGCAGAACAGGAAACACACACTTGTTCGAGCACAGTCTCGCTCAAAGCGCAGTGAAAGTCACTCACCCCGGAGCAGAGTCGCAAGTATCAACAGCCACAGAGCCACAGTTTGCTTCATTCTGCATTCCTCTGTATCGGCAGAGAAAGAGTGGTAAAAGGAGAAAGAGAGGGAGAAGGTGAAGATGAAGGAAGATTAAACATGTAAAGTGAGGAAAAATGGGGATGTGAAGAGAAAGAGAGGCTGTAGAAAACAAGTGGAGAGAGCTCAACACCAGCAGCAGCAGAGCAGGGAAAGGAGGAGAAAGGGTGAGGAAGAGAGAGACTGAGAGAGTGGGTGAGAAATGCAGCGAAATGACTGCTCCTCTAAAGACGGAGAAGCTGTTTGTTGGAGTCGGTCAGGTTTAGAGACATGGGGATGCCCTGACCTGTGCTAAAACTCATCATCCACGCCTCCCTTCTCAATATACCCTGCAGACTTTATGATATGCGGTTATCTGTGACTACATGTCAGTCATCCTCCATCATTTTATGATGGATTCATTCAGTTTTTCTGGATTGGTGGACATAAAGAGCAGCTTTATTTTTGGAGGAGATATAATACGCAGAGCTGTCTGGGTGATGGGATTTTTAGTAGCTATTGTCCAGCTGTCTTTAACAGTTATTAAATCAGTTAAAATCACAGGAAATATTATATATATATATATATGTGTATGTGTTTTGGGGGTTTTTCACTTTCTAATTTATACCAGGAAGCAATATTTAAAATCTGTCTTGCTTTTGAGCTAGTCTGATCTGACACTAGCGTATTCACAGAGTAGTGGTGACACCCAATGGCTATGTCAGTAAAATGCAATATGCACATTAACACTGCTACAGTAACAGTGAGAACAAAGGGGGAAATACATAGAAATACTGTTTATAAATGCAGCCACGTACTGTTGTTAGCCTGCAAAAAAGTCTAAACCTTGTGTGTCAATTAATAAATCACTCCCACCAAAATGGAAAAAAAAAATCCACCTTGTTAAACAAAGGTGGTGAAAACATTTTGTTGCTTTGTCAGAACAGCAGTGGACTTCAGACGTGCGTTCATCATCATCTTCTTCCAAAAGTGTTTTGCAGTGTGACAGGTGGAGAACCGTCACCTATCACCAGGTGATTTCTCTTTATTTACAGATCGCACAGATCGCATCGCACTGCATTTCGTTGCCCTGTACCTGTGCATGTGCAATGACAATAAAGTTGAATTCTATTCTATTCTATTATCTGTGGTGTGTGGCAAGGTTTGAAATTCAGTCTGATTTTGCTTCTACTTGATAATATTTTGAAAACTCACCAAGATACCTGTGGCACACAGATATATGCCTCATGATAACTACCTCGGGATAGTCTCAGTAATGTTAAACATTGAAAAATGTTCAGTGACTCAATACCACAAAATCAGAATTCCTATTATTCACTAAACATCACTGAGCCTGTTTCCAAAAACCCCATTGGTATTCAGGTATTAATTTCTATCCAGCCCTTAGCTTTACCCCTCATATTAAAATGACTGGACTATTGTAATTCCATCCTCTCTGGCTACTCGCTAATGGAAAACTACTGTCTCACTTCCAACTGGTTGTGAATTCAGCAGCTCAGCTTCTTACTGGTTTTAGCAGACAGAATCACATCACCCCTCTCTTGGCTTGTCTCCACTGGCTTTCTGAACATTTTACAATAGATTTTAAGATTTTACTCATCACTTTTTAAAACTTGTCTGAGTCTGGCTCCTGACTGTAGCTCTGTGTCTGCTCACAGCTTTTCCATCAGGGGCCCTCAGCTTTGTAATAGCCTGCCTGAAGAGATCTGAGCCCTGTCCAAAGAGCCAACTAAAATAAATACCCCAAATATCTTTCTGTTTTCTGGATTCACTTAGTCTAACACAGCGGTCCCCAACCTTTTTTGCGCCACGGACCGGTTTATGCCCGACAATATTTTCATGGACCGGCCTTTAAGGTGTCGCGGATAAATACAACAAAATAAAACTAGTACCGGTACCGAAAAAAAGAAAACACATGAAAAGACCAAGGAAAACCGAGTAAACGATAAAAACGATAACAAAATAACCCTGAAAACCAATAAAAACCCTGAAAACTATATATTTCACACCTGAACCTCAACTCTCGCGGCCTGGTACCAAACGACTCACGGACCGGTACCGGTCCGAGGCCCGGGGGTTGGGGACCGATGGTTTAACACAAAGCTGGCTATCAAGTTGTTGAGTTAACCCAGGTTTTCCTTTTTTAAGTTCTCAGGAAAGGAATGGTGTTGGCACCATCTGACCGATTATGTATACATCCAGTGGCAGCAGGGTGGCTGATTTTGAAAAGGAAGCTGAAACTATGCTATGGGAAAAATATGGTGAGATTAAGCAGCTGCTGCAGACAAAGTAAGACTGGAAATGAGCAAATAAATTAAAATATTGAGCCTATTTCAAGCCAGGAAAGAACAGATTTATCAATATCACATCTCTGTTATTAAAAGAAGGGAGAATTTCATGGGTTACAGCCACATTTTTGATTCATTAATATATAAAATACAGTCTTCGTTTTTATTCTTTCAGCTGCAGCCTCAGTTAAATAATGCTTTGAAAGTAAAGGATAAATGTAAAAACAGAATCCAAACATCAGCGTTGTCTACATGCAAATTCGATATAGCACGTAGTTGCTCTGTTTTCAAATCACATACTCAAACTTACAAAACAATAAAATTAAAAAACTGCAGCCATTAAAAAAAAAAGGAATAAAGTTGTGTCTACGAATATATCATCAACAGGGAAACACAAAGTATGAGATACTATTAAAAACTTTAGATCTTCTTTCTATCTGGATCTTCCAGGAGTGCTGACAATGTTTTCCAGAAAATTGATTGGTCAGTAGATGGTGATTTCATACTTGCTGATCTGTAGTCTGGAATTTTGCATTAAGTTACCATGGTGATATATCAATCCTTTCTAATAAAGAAAAAACAGGCTTAACCCTACAGTTACCTGGATAAGATGAAAACCTGCTTCGTAGGACAGGCCTATACAATCCTGGTCACTCCCACTGAAAACTGAGCATCTTCAAGTCTTCCTCCTGTCTTTTTGTCAGTACTACTGTGTCCAAACCATACATCATAGCAGGTCTCACTACTATCTTGTAAACCTTCCCTTTCAGTCATGCTGCTATCCTTCATTCACAAATTATCCCACACAGTTGTCTCCATCCACTCCTGCCTCTCCTTCGCTTCTTTTGTGCACAGCCTATAGCTTTGGCAGTGCTACATATTTAACTCATCCACCTCCTTGCACCTCCCTCTCATTCACATGTATGTATTCTTTCTTAGTTCCTCAGATTTTCATTCTTCTTCTCCTCAGAGCATACCTTCAGCTCTGCAGGTTCTCTTACAGCCACTCCCTAATCTCATCATGGATCACAATGTCATCTGCAAACATCACAGTCCACAGAGACTCCTGCATGACCTCATCTGCCAGTCTGTCCATCACCACTGCAAACAAGAATGGGCTTGGAGCAGATACCTGATGTAATCCCACCCCCCATCTGGCCACACACCTCACCACTGTCCCATGTCCTCATACATGCCCTTCACCACTGTCACATACTTTTCTGACACTCCTCACTTCTTTATACAGTGCTACAGTTCCTCTTGTCCCCCTATCATATTCTTTGTTTAAATCCACAAAGACACAGTTAAGCGCTGTCTCACCTTCTCTATACTCTCTATACTCTCTATACTCAATGAACACTCTAAAAGCAAATGTAGTGTCTTCCTCACAAATTGAATTATGTTGCACCTAGGTTTTATGTACTATTATTGTATTCTAACATATGTTTAACAATGCTCACACACGACTCACACTCATAGACTCAGCTTTGAGATAATCTATTATGAATATTATGTGTTGTCATCACAGAAAGAATGAAATGCCTTTTCCAGTGTATTGAAGGCCTACAATGCTTATTCTAATGTCTGTGATACGTTTTTGTGATGAAGACCTATGTTCACATACAGCTTTTATAGAATGATGAATTAAAAGTACAACTAAGTTCTAGGTTATACCTACTTTCAGTTTTCAGTTATATTGTTTTTGGTACGTTTGACTGTTTTCTACAGTCATTGGTTAGTCAATGGTTTGAACAATATTGAAACTTTAGCAAGGTTCTACGTCATTTGCTTGCGACGTATAATCGTCAGTCGCAGCCTTTGCGTCACTATTCCCCGCATCAGTTCTTTGATTGTTTCTTTCACCGCATTAAAACATCACACACCAGCAACCACGCACTACCAGGAAACACGGCGAAGTGAGGTAACTGCTAAAGGCTATGGCTTGTCCTGAAGTCATTTTGTAGGCTTTGTGTGAGGCGTTTATCGCTGTTTGACTGTAGCAGATAACGAGCCTGCTGCGATGCAGGCGACAGTTAGAAATGGTGCAGTGCCAGTGCGGAGCTAGCAGGCTAACCTCAGTTAGCCGGAGGAGGAACGATGCTCAGTTAGCTGCTGTCAACTGGTCTTTTCACCGATTTATTAATTAATAATAGTGAGAGCTGTTGTGTCTGGAACAAAAATATGAATATCAAGTTGGTCTAACCTGTAGCTCCTAACGTTTAAGCCTCATGTTTCTCTAATTATTAACCTTGTCTTGTTTGTCAGACCTCCAGTTTTAAAGTAACTGAATTTAATGCTAACCTTCATGAAAGTGATAAGAGAGACAGATAATATTCGTTTGCTTTGATTAACAAAAAAGTTTGTAAGTTTCCGTTTTATTTTTATAAACCCCCCTTTTACGCTGTGCAGCTGTTTTCCACATTAACTGTTTGGATTCAAGCATTTTCTTTTGTAGATAAAGCTACAACAGCACATTGCCAATATAATTTATTATTTAAAAAATATTTCAGGCAATTTGAAATCAGGTGGAGCCCGGAGTCTTGATTTAGTATGCCATCTAAATTCATAGCGAAATTTTGACGCTTTGGGACAATATTTGAGTCTCCCAAAATGTATTACATTCCTTTCACCCGCTTCTTTCGTTTTCCTTGTTTTATTTTTAAAGCGAGAAATTGATCCGAGCGAGTGTTGTCTCCTAGAGCAAGCACCGAGGAGACTATGCCCTGGTTTGTTGTAGAGCAGCAAGGACGTCGCTATAGCTTTTTTTTTTTTTTTTTTTTTTTTTTAAATCTGACCTCTTCGAACAGAGATGAGGAAGCTTAACCTTTAAACAGTTCCGGTGTGCCTCGTGGTCACGTGACTGGCGACAGAAACCTAAGTTTTCTTCAGAAATGAAATCGAAACTTAACCCTTTTAGTGGAGGACAGTTTCCTTTTTATTACAGTAACAACCCCGCGGATTTTCCCTTCATCATCGCCGTGTAACAGTGTACTAACGCATCTTGCAGCAGGCTTTATAAGCGCGCAAACCTCTCCGGTGTTTATCTTTGTGCTGCGATTAGGAACTGATCACCCAAAACCGGAAGACCCTGCATTTTGGACAACACCTTCAGCACTACATAGATTTGTGGTTATTTTTTTTCACCCATTCTACCACGGGTTCGGTCTTTATTCTTGCATTAATCTGTAACGTTTATTTTATTGTTATAATTATTATTACCTTATTTACTTGGAATCGAGTCTTGGATTAGTCGCCTTTAGGAATCTGCAAAAGTAAGGGCGCTTTTTACTACTTCTATTTACTTTTTCAGCGCTGCCACTTTCATTTGAACTACTGTAGGTGAGAACTGTTAAAATCAGTGTGTTATAATGCCTCTGATGATGCTGTAAGACTCCACGGGCCCTTTCCTGCTTGTAAATATAGCATATTGCGTGCACATGTGGGGGTGTGTGCGCTAAATCTAGAGACTTCATTTCTGACATATTCAGGAAACAGAGGGCACAAAGCTTGGTGATTATAGAAGAGGGTGACTCTCAATGTCAGGAGGTGTTTTGTCTTTAATGGATTTTTTGGTTTGTTTTTTGTATTAAATAGTGTTCTCAATCAGTTGTCAGATGCACAGTCTTGTCTACATCTCTGTCTAGGCTAACAACAAAGGAGAGTGTAGTGAACGCAGATTCTGAAAAACACAGTTGTTATTTTGGCTGTCAAATGTTGCCTTGCATCAGGGTCAAGATGAGTCAGCTTCAATACTGTTTGGCCCCTCTGCTGCCGGCCCTGTCGGCCCTTATTACAGCGATGAACCAACACTATGGTGTTCTCTGTTAATGCGGTATGTTCGGTCCGCTCAGCCGTTGATGCTGACCGTGCCAGAGGGGATGAAACCTGACTCAGTATTGGGTGTCTCCTTGTTGTCATTCTGCCTGATATAGACATTATTGAGTGTTGTCAGATATGACACTTGAGGAGGAATCAATGTTTGTTTCTCCCATAGAAGGATTTTAAAGTTCTGGGACAGTGTAGGTCAAAATTTCTGTTTCAGATTGCTAATTTTTTTTAATGTTTTATTTTCATGCATGCTAGAAGAATTACTCTAGCTAGCTCTGTGAAAAATAACATTATAACCAGAATTGCTAGCTAACCGCTGCAGGCTTTTTCCCTGTCTGCAGTTTGTTACTGATGACTTTTTAGCCCATGTCCCTCTGTGCCCTTGTCTGTTCTCCTTGTTTGCATCAGTCTCACTTTCCCTCTCTGCTTCGGCTTCAGATCCAGCGATAATTTCTAAGGCCAGAAATAATACAGAATAGTTGCAACAAGGTCTGCATTATTTATCAGCTTCCTTTTTAACCGGGGTTTGGTTTCAGTGTGACTGGAAGAGATAGTATGTCACCCTGCAGTATCCTTGTAGACTGAATAGTTATGATAATCTGATGATATATGCAGCACTCCCAGCTTGTCGTCTCCACATTTCCTCCAACCTTCCATATTGACCACATTTTGAGTAATTCTCTGTGTTGTTTGCTGCTGTATTTTAAGAAAGCAGTGGCATAGACAGTTGCTTAAAACCCTGCTCTTGGAGTTGTTATAGATTTAGTGACTTATCCAAGGACACTTGAGCAGGTTGGAGGATTGCCAGCACAGTCTGAACTTGTGGTACTGGCTGGAATGACAGTTTTTTTCTTAACCTCCCGACTGCTCCTTAATTTTTAAAAGTTTTCTTTTTTTTTTTTTTTCCAACAGTTGAGTTATCTTGCTGTTATTTGTCTCAATTTATTGGTATTCTCCTAACTTTGCCCTTTGTTTTTATTTCAGGGTCTCTCAGCATGCAACTGGCCTGCCCTGACTCCTGATCAGGGTATTCTGTTTGCGCTAGAGGACATACACTAATACAGAAGCTGCACAGCCGGCAGCATCGGCCCCCTTCACGCTCAACCCCTGCGCTATGAGCAGAGGTAGAGGAGGGCCTTCCAAAGAACATTACTACAGGCATCCACAACCCCGCGTGCAGGAAAGGGATAACTTCTATAGACCTGGCCCAGGTGTATTCTATCCCAGAGCTGGGCCACAGCAGATCCCACATCCAAGTTACTACGACGGTCCTACCCACCCTGAAGCACACATACAGCCCTCATCTCCCCTAATCCCTTCTACCCCCCCTACACCAAGCCACATTAAAGTGGTCCCAAACTCTGTCACCCATAATAGCTTGTACAGCCCGAATCACGGTGCAGGTCCAAGCCCTAATTCCTTTTATGACAAACAAAGAGAATTCCTGACAGGACGGATCTCTGAGGCTCCACAGTTTAGAGCCACTGTGAGTGGAGGAGGAGGAGGAGGAGGAGGATTTGTACCCAACAGGTCACATAGTACTATATACCAGCCTCAGTCAGGATACTGTAGATATCCAAACAGCAGCCCTAGTGGTAGAGGGGCTAGCCAAGACCGGAGACCATACCGACCTGGTGCAGGAGCTTCAAGAGGTAACCTAGCACCTCGACACTTGAATCAAAACCAGTTCCAAGGTAAAAACCATAACCAACACTCCAGTAGACAATGGCGCACCCAAACAGATTCACTCTGTGACCAATTTCAGGGTTTGTTGCTCAAAGACAGGCCCAACAGAGGAGGAGAAAGGTTTGACAAACATTCTTCATCCAGCAGCACAGGAAATTTAAGTTTTTGTAAACCTAACATCACTCTCACAACTCAAATACAGGGCGTGGTACATGAGGCTTTGGCTGCGTTGAAGCCAAGTGAAAGTATTTCTGCTAAAGTGTTAGCCAGAAAACTGCATCTTCACAAAAAGGTAGTCAACAAGGCTCTGTACTCTTTGGAACACTTACAGAAAGCTTCCAAGCAAGGATTAACCCCTCCTGAGTGGACACTATACAGAGAACCTCTCAGAGTCGAGGAAGACCAAAGCACAAAGTATCGCGTACAAAATCAACCTCCTTATTCGTTAGCCAGTTCAGAACCCCCACAAAAACCTGAAGAAAAGGTTGAAACAGAAACCGAAGAGGAAGTCCAGGCCAAAGAAGAGGACTCTGACACAGAATCAAGTTCTTCATATTCCTCCTCTTTAGAGTTTTCTGACTCTGAAGATTCCCAGTCATCAGCAAAAGGTCAACACCACAAGAAGCAACATCCCAGCACTTCTAGCTCCCCTGATCAGGACATTAAAGGTGCTGTGATGGCAGAACAGAAGGAACAAATTTTTAAATACCTTCTTCAATCAAGGGAGGCAACAGCTCTTAACATAGCGAAAAATATTGGACTCAAGACTGCTAAGCAGGTCAATTCTACTCTGTACGCCCTAGAAAAGCAAGGTGAAGTCGTTAGGAATGTTGAAGTCAACCCTCCAACATGGGAGCTCTCCACCCACCGCCGAGAGAGAATGGAGAGGAGTCTCAAAGCTGCACAGAGCAACCCGGCTGTCCTGGTTAAAATGGAAGTAGAAGAGGAGGAAGTGAGTGCCATCTTTTCCCCATCACCGCTACCACCATTACCAGGCCTTGAGGTACTTACGGGGGGTTGGATACCAGACCAAATTCTTAGTGAAGCGGTAGGTATAGTTAGAGTTTTTGCTTTATACATTTTGATTTGTTTAATTATAAATGGCTTTGGGTTTTCACTCAGCTGCAGGAGAAGAAGTGAGGCAGAGTAGTTCAGGGGGCAGTGTGAGGTGGAGTGACCAATACACCTGCCTTGATTTTGCCAATCAGCCAGCTGTGACCAGATGGCACAAACCAGCCACCTTTCTTATTTCCCCTAAAATTTTATTTAGTTATTTATTTTGTGCATCTGTGTCACACCAGAGATTCAAGCGGAGGAGGCAAAGCAACAGGCGTTTAATCAGATTTGAAATCTTTGCCTCAGAGCCTCTTTCCAAAACAAGATTGGTTCAGTTTGATGTTGGACTCAACTTGTGTTTTTATTCTACCTGAATCCCTGCTGTATTTTATGATCTCAGATTTAGGGCCAAGTTTGATTAAATTCACAGCATGGCGCACTGTGACAAGCCATACTCTTTTCTAATCACACACAAAGAAACAGTGAAGAGCACAAAGTTTGATCATCTAACTGGAACAAATTGTGAAGAAAAAGGACAAGTTGTGTAAAGAGTCCGTCTTCTAGCGTTGCTTGTGTTTTCCAGCTACGCCTCTTTTATACACTGAAGGTAAAAACACTTGATCCAAACCTGTGCATCCTCCATTAGAGCTCTTCTGGCAAGCTTCTTCTTTCCTCTGTCCTCCAGTTGGGTTTTGGGAATTGTGACACCCTTCAGCATAGTGTACTGAGATTGATTTCCAGGTCACCATCGAGAGGACAGAGAAGACGAGAAGGAACAAATTAGTGAAATAAGAAAAGCCTTAGGACTCCACAGCTGGGTTGTGGGCTGAGCCAGACTTTTTCTCCGAGTTATTGTTTGGAGTCCAGTGTGATTCACCCTGCCGGGCAGGCTCCACCTGAGTGCACAGGGTTTTGATTTATTCTGCATGTGTCCGTGCAAAGTGACAATAAAAGTGTGTTTGCAGCTCAGCATGGTCCCTGGCTTTGCCTGCACTAAGGTGAATCCATCTGTAGTGTAGGTCTGCTACATATAGAACAATACAAAGATTCCTTGAAATGTGGCGGCTAAATGAAAATCAAACCATAACTTAAAAATAATAAATTTGAAACTCTTTCAGCTAAATAGGTCAAGCTCAATGGATAACAAATTCTAGGTATTAAAGATTTTTCCCCAGTAAAACACAGCATGCATTCTGAAAAGATTAAAATAGTAGCTTGACATTTTGAGACATAAGCTTATTCGCTCATTTCCCCGTTTTCAGCCTTTATACTAAGCCAAATCAACCATCTGTGGATTTATCCAACAAACATAAAAGCAGTGTCAATCTTTCTTTCTAATGCTCTTCCAAATGTTGAACTATTGCTCTGAGAGACACTTTGCTGAAAATGTGAACTTTTTATTAATCGCATTTAGATAAGACTTGAAGATCTACCCTGCCTATATTAACCCTTTTACCTCAATTTTCCCTTTCCATCTCATTCCTCCTTTTAGCCCCTTTCCTCTGCCTCATGTAAAAGCGAAAACGCCAATGAAGGACAGTGGTCCACTGATGACATCCCTGAATTCCTCAATGCTATTCGCAGAGAGACGGATGCTGAAAAAAAGGCATCCGAGAAAACCAATGCCATGGGGACTGTAGCTGTCTCAGTGGCTGCCCCGCCTCCCCAGAATCTGTGGGCTAAGTTACAGGAGGTAAGGTTGAAGAACCCTGTGAGCGGTCTCATGGAGTATGCCCAGTATCTGGGCCAGAACTGCGAGTTCCTGCTGCTGGACCAGTCAGGACCCTCCCACGATCCTAGGTTAGTGAAATGATCCACATAAACCAGGCTTTGTAAATGCTATTATGGCACTTACTGGTTTGTTACGGCTAATCACTGACTCAGGTTTTAGTGCCACAATAATTACTTTACCAAGTTTAACTCATAAAATATCGCAATTAATGGTGACAGTCCTGCTGTGTTACGAGGATTTTCACGAGCTCATTAATTCAGTTAGGTTCAGTTTTGTTTATATGGCTCGAAATCACAACAACAGTCACAACAAGGTGCTTTATATTGTAAGTTAGTGACTCTTCAGTAATACAGAGAAAACCCCAACAATAAAATGTGCCTTTTGAGCGAGCACTTGGCGATAGTGGGAAGGATAAACTCCCTTTTAACAGGAGGAAACCTCAAGAGCATAACCACGCTTAGGGAGGGGGAGTCATCAGCTGCAACCCCTTGGGGGTGATGGGAGGAAGACAGAACAAAAGACATGCTGTGGAAGAGAGCCCGAAATTAGTAATAACTAGTGATTAAATGCAGGGAGGTTTATAAACATGTAGTGAGTAAAAAAAGAAGAATGAACCAAAAAAAACACTCAGTGCATCATGGGAAACCCCAAGAAGCCTAGGCCTATTGCAGTGCCACTAAGGAAGGATTCAGGATCACCTGATCCAGCCCAAACTATATGCTTTATCAAAAAGGAAATGAAATGAGAAATATGCTCTCTTTCTTTCGTTTTCTTTTGTACGGAAATTGTTCTACTCCGATAAGACTTAACCGATACAGAGGGTAAATCCTATCATTTTTTCATTATGTGATAGTTTTGTTTTTACACCTACACAGATCTGTGTATTCAGAGTCTATAAGAAATAAATCTGCCGAAGTGAAATCAAACTAAAAATGTAAATTACTTTGCTTGTTAGTCAACGTAGGAATCTTGGTAAATTTTTCTTGAATTAATCATATTTGCAGATACTTGTGTCACATCTGTATTTTCTTTTTTGCTTCTGTTAGATTTCGTATGCAGGTGATGCTCAACGGGAGGCTGTTTCCTGTCGCGGAAGCTTCTAGTAAGAAAGTTGCAAAAAAGGATGCTGCTGCAGCCACACTGCGAATCCTTGTCAAAGAGATGCAAGGGGGGACGTGCACCGCCGATGAGGAAAATACTGGCAATGTGGACCAGGTGATGGAGCTACCTCCAGACACCAGTGTAAGTTCTTTTGTAATCTGTGAAAATACGACCCCTTGTGCATTTTAAGAAATGAAATCACATTTAGTCACAACACGCTTTAACTAATTGCCTGTGACTGGTCAGACTTTCGTCAATTGAGAGTGTTGAATTTATTCACCAGGGCATGAACTGTAAACAGAAGTCTAATTACCTGTGCTGGCTAAAACTGTGTCCATAGCCGTTATCTAATGTTGGAGACCAATTAAAAACTGTGTCTGAGAAGTGCCGTAAATTATAGTTGGCATTTTTGTTTACTCTCTCCACAAGGGACCTGCTGAAAGCACAGGGGGGGTTTTGGGGTCTGGCGGTGTGGAAGGGACGGCAGAGGGACCTCGCCAACCCCTGTCCCGCTCTCTGCCTGGTGGCAAGAATCCGGTGTCTGTCCTTATGGAGTACAGCCAGCGCAGTGGGAAGCCCATCGAGTTCATCAACACTGGACAGGCGGGTCCACCGCATGATCCAAGGTACTGACTCATTCATTTCCCTTTGAATCTGTTTGGATGTTCTTCTCCACACTGCATGCTCATAGGTTGAGTTTCTCTCTGTGGTCATACTTTTCTGCCTCAGAGCAGCAGCTGTTCAATATCTCTCAGTACTGTAGTCATCTGACAAAGGCACAAAAACGTCTTTGTTCAGTTGATGGCCGGGTCAGACAAACAGTATAAACTTGTGTTTTCTTGCCATCACTTTCCAGAAAACATGATCACTAGTCTTGATCATGATCTTAGTACAGGCTCCAGTTTCATTGTGATCATGGTGCATCTGCTCAGGCTTTGTAAATGTGGAGTTATGAATCTGATCTCAGTTATAATCCTTTCGTTTCCCTTTCTCTGTTCTGGGCTCAGGTTCATGTACAGGGTGAAGGTGGGAGAGAGCTTGTTTGCAGAGGCCTCAGCTCCAAATAAGAAGGCAGCTCGCCAGCTGGCAGCAGAGGAGGCTGTCAAAGAATTAATGGCTGATGGGAAACTGCAGCTCAACAAGGTGTTTAATGAGTAACCAAGAATAGATGGGGATTGCATATTCCTAAAATTAAAGGGATAATTGATTTCTTGGGCATAAAGAAACTATTTTTGTCACATCTGTCACAAAGCTCTTTTCTTTACTGTTCACATCTTTCTTTTGCATCACCGCCTCACCCATCTGTCTTCTCCAGCCTCAGTTGCCCCTGGGTCCTTCCAGTGGCAGTGACGAGAGTTTTTCTGGGGCAACATGCCCCAGTTTACCTCCACTCACTGCAGATGAGTTGCGAGCAGCCCACGAGGCAGGGGTCGGGGACCTCATCAACCACCTGAACAACAATGCAGTGTCGGGTCTTCTGGAGTATGCCAGAGCCCGTGGCTTTGCTGCCGAGATCCGCCTTGTGGGCCAGTCTGGACCGCCACATGACCCTAAGTATGTTAGACCATGATGCAACCAAACCCACAGACCAGGAGTTCTACTACTGTCTGGGCTGCCACATACTTGTAAAAGGAATATTTTATGTAGATTTTCGAATAATTTAAACATTTCTTTTTTTGCCTCGCTTTCCAGGATCTTTGGTGTGTTGCAATAGCAACTCATGCTATGAGGGAATTATTAGAATAGATATTTGTGTTTATTTCTTTGTTAAAACAGCTGGGGTTTCCATGCAATCACCTAAAGGGGGGCGAGGGGGACCAAGCAAAATCCTCTGCTTATCTTACTTTTTGGCCATCTTCTCAGGTTCACCTACCAGGCCAAGCTCGGCGGACGCTGGTTCCCTCCCGTCTGTGCGTCCAACAAGAAGCAGGGAAAGCAGGAAGCAGCTGATGCTGCACTGCGCGTTCTGATTGGAGAAGCTGAGAGAGCAGCCCGCACTGGGGAGCTTACACCAGCTGAGGTACTGACTATTCAATGAATTCACGCATTTCATCTTAAAAGTTAAAAGTGCAGCAGCTTTAAAAGAGCTTTCCGTGGCTCAGCGTGGGATTACAGCTGAACATAATGGAATGAAAGAGTAGAGCATAGCAACAGGTTCTGCTTAGCTTGATTACTTGTGCTGAAAGATTAAGCTCAAAGTAATCTACAGTAAATGCTTGAAGGATAATCAACTAACCACTTCACTTGCTCTCCTGAGAAAATAATATCAGAAAATGTCTTCATGTACATTTGAAATGTATAACCTCGTTCAAGACAAAAGCAGTCTAAGGTAAACTGCTTCATAATAAAGAACACAACACAAGTGTGTAAGGAAGTGACACGTCTGTATAGACAGCATACTGAAACATGCAGTTTGTTATATTCTCCTGTTTTAGTTTCACATTTTTGTCCAATTCATATTCAGAGAATCCTGAATGTTGAATAATAATGTTTTAAATAATGCTTCCTGTCTTTCTTTCATTTGCATGTTTTTGCACTCCCCTCTCCTAGTTACCAGTGAGCGGCAGCACACTGCATGATCAGATAGCAATGTTGAGTCACCAGCGCTTCAACGCTCTGACCACACGGATCCAGCACTGCCTTCTGGGACGCAAGATTCTGGCCACGATCATCATGAGGAGGGGGGAGGGCCTGGGGACTGTTGTCAGCCTTGGAACTGGTACATCCATTACCTTTAGCGTATAACACATGAAATGACCAAAGTAGTAAAAAAATTTAATTGTGGAGCACTGTGGGGGTGGATGGGGGGGATTGCCCCTGCATTTTTTCCACAATGTTTAGTTTTGTGGATTTCTGCGCTTAGAGGTATGTACTGTCACAAAGCTGAAGCAACTAGGTCACCGCTGAACCGAGAGGCGCTGCATTGTCGTGTTTTTTGACATTGAATTTGTCTTTTTTTCCTCTCCCTCTCTCTCATTCTTGTTGTCAGGAAATCGCTGTGTTAAAGGGGAGGAGCTGAGCCTTAAAGGAGAGACTGTTAATGACTGCCATGCAGAAATCATCTCCAGGAGAGGATTTATTCGGTAGAAATTGATATCTTGCTTCTTTATCAGTGTTTCTCCTACACTTCTAAAAATACCCCCCTCTCCCTGAAACGGCATCTGTGGGACATTATAAGTCTAGCTCACCTTCTCCTTTCCTCTCAGGTTTCTGTACAGTGAGCTGCTCAAGCACTATGAAGGTGCAGACGATAGTATATTTGAACCGGCGGAGAATAACAAACTACGGATCAAATCTGACATCACCTTTCACCTCTACATTAGGTGGGAGTATGAGATGTTTTCTTTCTCTTTCTTCACTATCCCCCAAGCCTTCACTTTCACACATCAGTGTTTCCCGTTTAGCTCTGTGAGGTCTCATCTCCTAAACTGCAGGTTGCTTTGCTGTGCATCATAGCAATACCTTATCTCTCTCCTTTTTCTCTCATCCTTAGTACGGCACCGTGTGGGGACGGTGCTCTGTTTGATAAGTCATGCAGTGAGGCGGGGGATGAAGCTCAAGGCCACCAGCCTCTATTTGAGAATGCTAAGCAGGGCAAGCTTCGCACTAAAGTGGAGAATGGTGAGGCACGATACTAAAGGAGAAATTGGCTTTTATGTACATGATCTGTCATGAAATGTAGATGAAAGCAAATGATACCACATCCCGGTTTGTAAGCAAGAGTGTGCTGTTGGTCTTTGCCAGGTGAGGGCACCATCCCTGTGGAGTCAAGTGCCATTGTACCCACCTGGGATGGCATCCAGCACGGTGAAAGGCTGAGGACAATGAGCTGCAGTGATAAGATCCTGCGCTGGAATGTGATAGGCCTACAGGGGGCACTGCTTACCCATTTCCTGGATCCCATCTACCTGAAGTCCATCACACTTGGTAAAATATAAAGATTTCTTTGTGCAGATAAGAGTCAGTGAAAAATGGTGGACTCCCATTGCATTGGTTCTGGACTTGGATACCAGTTTTACAGCATGTCTTTGCGTCTCTTATCCAACAGGCTATTTGTACAGCCACGGTCACCTGACACGCGCCGTTTGCTGTCGGTTGGCCAGAGACGGCGAGGCTTTCACGCAAAGTCTCCCCGCTCCCTTCAAGCTGAACCACCCTGAGGTAACCGCACAGGTTTTTGGCAAGGTCACACTTGGAACATTAATCATGAACATTAAGTTTATTCTCACTAAATCCATCAAGCTGCCAACGATCCTATTTGTGCCTGCACAGCTTTCTTTTTTTTTTTTTATTGCTCATATTATTTTAAATTTGGCTCATCCATCAATTAACAAAAAGCCAGCAGGTTGCTGTTGTAACACCAAGAGAAAAGGAAGAAATATTGCAGCTGGCACACTTTCAGTTTTTTCTTTTTTTGAGCCTTTTTTTTTTTCTTAACATTTTCTTGGTTTGTCATTTAGTTTGACACTAATCAACACAGTGTGACGCCTCTGACACATCAGTGATGCACGTGTTACTCATCTAATTAAAGAACTGCTAATTTACAAAATGTGCTCTCTCTCCCCATCCCTTCTCCCACACCACCTGGTTGGACTTGTAGGTCGGCAGGGTGAGTGTGTATGACTCCACACGTCACACAGGCAAGACCAAGGAGTCCAGTGTGAACTGGAGCTTTCCAGACCAGCACAGTGTTGAAGTGCTTGACGGGACCAAAGGAAAAGTAGATGGGTATGTAGCATGTAGGGACTGACATGTATTATCTTTACTGAATTTTTGTTTTCTTTTTTATTATTAATAGTAAGAATTGTGAGTTGAGTCTAAATCTACAATTGACATTACATTCAACAGCTTCAAGACTTATTGTATTATCCTTTTTGATCTTTATTTTTTTTTAGTATAGATTATGTTTGTCCATATAGCTGTTGGAGGCAAAATGCAAGTAGTTGCAACAACCAACTCATTGCCTAGTGGTTTAGGATGTTGCATACTCAACCTCTGGGTGATCAGTTTACTCACAAGGTGTTTGTACAGGTTGTATGATGGGAGGAAGCATGTCACAGTCTTGGACTGACTGCAGTCAGTCTCAGACAAACTAGTGAAAGCATGCAAAGTATTGCTGTCTAACTGATCCAACACACTGCATCAATTGGAGTCAGACTGTGTTGAGTCAACTTCTCTGCAAAGCATCACTTTGCAACTGTTCAGGTTACATTCCAGTGTAAAAGCAATCAGAGCACCTGTGTCATTTTACAGTTGAATGGTCGTCCTACAGCAACTACGTCACTATTTGTGGAGGAATTTCTGGATTTCTGTTTCATGTGTAAGATTTGCACTCTGAGTATAAGTAGATAATGTCAATTATCAGTACATAGAAACAACAGATTTGCAGTTTTTGCTGATTTATTACAGTTAATCATCATGATATTACAAACAGAGTTCATGCAGTTGCCAACTTGACCACATTCAGTCACAGACTGATAGCAGACTGACTCAATCTTCCTTAACCACAGTCACTTGAAGACAGCAGATGATGGCGAGGAGTCGCAGACCTGGTCCCTGTCATTAAAGAAACAGTTTTAAATGGCCTGTATTTGTATATGCAAGAGGAGTCCAACATTGTTGCACATGGTTGCAGTAATGTTGGTCACGCTGAGGTGTACAGCCACTGCTTTTCCTAGTGTGACTTTTGCATAACAAGGAAAAAGAAGTCAGACATTCTGATTTTAAATTGGATCACTTAATAGCTCCCAAAATCTTGTTGCTATCTTGAGCTGTTGTTCAGTGTGGGCCACATAAAGCTTTGAAAAGAAGTGTCTTGATGCATGCTCAATAATTCAGATAAAGGAATCCAACCAAGTTAATTCGGTTCATGTGGACCTACATTTTCAGTGGCAGAAATGTTTTATCGCTCATCCAGGTAACCACTACAGTCTCAGGAAATGTCTGGTGAGACTTCTTCAGCCTCACTGGACATTTGTGACATCGCTCATCCAAGTGACAGGAAGTCACTTGGATGAGCGATGAAACGTTTCTCCCACTGAAAACGTTGCATCCAGATGAACTGAATTAACTTTAGGGGATTTGAATGGATGCTGACACCCACTCTGGGGGAAACACTGAAGCAGGTTGTGATAATTCAGTTTCACTTTGTGGAGTTTTTTTCCCCTTATTTATCTTTATAACGTCTTCTCACACCCTCCTATACCACATTAGTAATAAAAACTCTTTACAAAACACCATAAACTGAAAGCTGTTTGCAGATTTTTTGCTTCATTGAATTTTAATTAAGCGAGTCAAAACAGAGCAGCAGGGAGCGAAGTAAGCTAAATAAGAAACACTGCATGATCTGAGGAAACACTTTGTCATGCCAGCCTGCCAGACAAACCATAATGCTTTTCCTGTCACACTTGTTTTGCATTTTTTTTTAAAACACTTTGCTAATGTCTTTTTTGTCCAGGACCAAACTGGCCGTGTCCCGCGTGTCCAAGTCCAATCTATTCCATCTTTTCCGCTCCCTGTGCCAGCGAAGCGGTCGCACTGACCTCCTCTCCCTGCCCTCCTACGCTCAGGCAAAGATGTCTGCTGTGTCCTTCCAGCAAGCCAAGCAACAGTTTTTCCAAGCTCTCAGCGCCCACGGCTACGGAGCCTGGATCGGAAAACCCCTGGAAGAAAAGAGCTTCGAGGCTGGGGAGGGAAACAGGAACAATGGGGCACCTGTGGGAAACAGCAACAATGTAGGAGCAGTGGAGGCGTAGAACTGTTGTGTCGAGTGTTTTATAAAATAATACCACTGGGTGCAGGGAGAAAAGCTCAAAGTGCAAACGGGTTAAACACAAAAGGATAATCAAACAATGTGACGACGCTAGTGCCCCAAACTATGGAAAGACTAAAGAGAGAGTGAAAGAAAGGGACACAAGAAGTGAGTGGAATAGGTCAAGGAGGGCAAACCCTAAAGGATGAGTGAGTCCACAGCTGACAAGACAGAGCTCCGCGGGGTGTACAGAATATTGTAGACACTACATGCAAAAGAATTAGTCTGAAGTCAGTAAACCAACATGGCAGGCACTGCTCGGAAGCTCAGACAGCTTCAATTTTTCTTTGTCACCGTTTGGCATTTGTGGTTCTTGCTTTCCTATTGTACTACTTGATGTTCCCGTTGTAAATGTCTGCACCCAAATCACTTGTTTTCTCTGCAGAGGAGAGAAACTGCTTATTGGAATTCAGCCTGGTGTGACCAGTGCCATGTAGCAGTGTTTGTAATTGTGATTAATTTACTTTGCAGTGGAAGTCTTCTATAATGAAGTATCTCCCCCCCCCCCGGTTCATTATTCTTTTATTGTGTTTAATGTGTTTTTTAGGACGAAGAGAAATAATGGGACACCCTCACCGGGAACTTTTGGGTTGGATTTTTGAAACTGCATTGATTTAATTTTGATGTCAAAAGGAAAATTACAAGAATGTACATAAGAAAATCATTAATGTTCATTGTTCAACATTTCAGTCTTTAATTCCCGTACATGCTTTAAAGTCTTCAGTCAGACTTATTTTTAGTTAAACATGCTGATCGTACGTCTGCCGGCTGTTGTTGCGGTTTTTTGTCTTTTTTCCTTGCGTATTGAGTATTTCTCTTCCTCCTGAACCCCCGACACATATATATGTGTATACATATACATACATATATGTGTGTATATGTATACACATATATATGTGTATGAACACAAAGATGTACAGTGGGTTCCAAAAGTTTAAGCCTGGTTACAGAAGCTTTTATTTTAATGTGTGGCTGTTTTGTTTTGGGTTTTTATGTTTGTTTGTTTTTTGAAAATTTGAAATACACTTTTAGAAAGATGAGCAGTTTTAAGATTTGAACGAGCTGCTGTTTCCATTAAACAGACCTCGGGTTTTGGGAAGAATTTGGACGCGTCGCCTCATGTCAGAGATGTAATGTGACGCAGGATGTCTCTCTCAGATGTTTGTGCTTAGTGTCTGATAACTACGGAGGTAAAGCTATGCAAGTCAGCTCTCTGATCCTTCAAACGGTTTGGGGTAGCTTTGATGCATGTATAGAGCCATTGTTTTACTGGAAAATAAATCTCTTTTTTTGTCATTGGTTTTGAAGTTGCCTCTGTAAAAACAAGAGCAGCACCTCCAGTGAATTCTTGTCTTCAGCAGCGAGTTATGCAGCTGTGTATACTTTTTTTTTTTTTTTAAACTCTTGGTAAATTCTGATCTATATTCGCTGCACTGAGCTCTACATGTATGTGAATCACTTAGCTCAAGAACTCAGACTTGTGGGCCCTCACTATGATAAAATGGGCTTTTTGGTTTAACGGTGTATAGCCGGTGTGTCTGTGTGTGTATGTATATGTGCAGGATTAATGTATATAAATCATTCTCAGTTGCTTTTCTATATTTTTCCTGATATTTTAATTAACTGACAGTGAAATTTATTCTTTTTTTAAACAATGACTTTAACAAAAGTTAAAAATAATAAAAAAGTAGCAGTCTGTCATATTTTCATATTTTTCATCTTATTTCTTTGTGGGAGGCCTTGAAAGGCCTGGGGTTTGAAGTGTCTGAATGATACAAGGGCATTTAAAATTTGCAGCTCAGAGCTGCTGTTGAAGTGTTTTATGAGTGCTAAAAAAATTACTTGCAATCCCCTTGTTGCTCACTCTTCATCTGTGACTAAGCTGTGGATTACACCTATGCAGAAACAATGAGTGGAGAAGAGAATTTCGAGTGTGAGGAAGATGGTAATTTCTACAGCAGGGACTCCTTCCCTCAGGGTGGTGTTTTGATCCAATCTGCCTTCTGATAGCTGCAAAGCCTATTGCAGTGCTCCAAAGGATCAGCAGATGGAAACGTGTGCACACCTTAAGCCTGCGGGTCTGTTTTTGAATGCATGCATCAGGGAAAGCCTACATGAAACCAGCCATGGGTGACCTGATATTCATGGTGGATGCAAGACAGATCTCTGGGTAGATATGATTTGTGACTTGCAGAGTTTTGATCTGTAGATTAGCTCATTGCATTCAGCGATACGCCAGCATTAACTGTGTCATTTTCAAAGCTGTAGATGTTTAGAGATGCGCTTATTTTCACTCATTTTTTGTAAGAGTACTTGTCTTTTGCGACCAACTGCATTAGACTCACACTGAGTAGAGAAATAGTGTACCCTGGATTCAACTTGATTGTCACTGCATGATGTGAAAATGCGATATATATATATATATATATATATATATATAATTACATACATACAGTAAAGATAAGTCTAAAAAATTAACTTGGATATTAGAATATTGGGGAGAAATTGCATGAGATTTTAGTTATGTGTAAATCATAAAAGCAGATTTCCTGATACTTCACGCTGTTTTAGCAGTGTCATAATAGGATGCAATAACACAGCAAACATTTAAGCAAGCCGTTTAGAGCTGTGGCTCTGCAGCATCTCACTGGGAGAAAACAGTGAGTGGCAGCGATATCACGAGCCAATCAGTGCAGTATTTTTATTACATTTTATTAGATGTGGGTGCACACAAGTCGAATCACGAACACCCTAAGAAAAATGCATTTTAAAAGTCATTTAAAGGCATGCCCCCGCTGATTTATGTGTACACACAATCATACTTAACTACAGTTTGGAGCTAAGAAATAAGAGAGATTTCTCTGGTGTTGTATTCAAAACCTGCACATAAGCATGTTTTTGCTGTTCCCGGTGGTCGGTGTGTTATAGAAAAGGCCTGTTTCACTTGGGATCTCGACCCATTGAGTTGGATTCCTACTGTCTCTCAAAGCAAGTGTTTGGATGGTGGGAGGGCAGGACTAATGATAGGGGGAGAGGAGTAAAGCACGGGTGGAGGAAAGGATAGACGAGTGGAATGAGGCTACATGAAGTGAAATATTAGTCAGGACCGAGGGGCTTAAACAAGCCAATCGATGCTCTCCAATGGAAATAAATGAGAGAGGGTAGGGGAGAGAATACATGGAGGCTGAGAGGGGAGAGGAGTGGCTTAAAAGCTAAGCTAAAAAAGCACAAGATCATGGTCATCCGAGGCGTGACCGGGTGGTGTGTCAGATCATTGAGGCACCAGGGAGGAAAAGAGAGAGCCTGAAAAGTATCACGGTGCTGTGAGGGTAATGGATGGTGTTTTGAGTTAATGGCAGTTGTACTGCAATGCTTCTTCTGATGCCTGACATGGTTAATGTGCCTAAAACTTGCAGTGTTAGTGCTGCAGTGGTGTAGTCAGTGCAGGAGCATGTATGCATGTAGAGCATTGTTTGCAGTGCTACTGATCACTTTGAAGTGGTTCTCAGAGAACTTATACTTAAAGACTAGTACTGCATTAAAACATAATGACAAGCTGAACCACTGGAAATGTATTTTGCCACAGGCTGAACCATGAGTAATGCCACAAAGTGTCATTATTAGAATGGTCTGGTAGCTTTTGTATTGACTAAATCTATGAAACATATCTAATGCTTTATTGATAATGCAGATGTAGTAGTTGAGGTTGAATGCTTAAAAACCTATACATGGTATTTTAGTTGTGACCTAGGATTGGGAGAGGTAAATAGATTTTGTTCTGCTACTGCAACCAGTAAAGCAGAAATACAATAAAAGCCCATTTATGAAATGAAAAATGAGGGGCATGCCCCCAATTTGGAAATTATTAGTATGTACATAAAAAAAATCTGTCCTCAAGACATATCAGGAGGACAACAACCAATGGGAAGACCTGAGGAGTAGGGGGTAGGGGGTGGTGAGTCTATTCCTGTAATATAATAAAATGAAAACTGTGGATTGTAAGAAGCAATGCAAAAATTGTATGTATGTATGACTGTATAGCCTTTCTATGGCTCTGGGAAATTTTAGCCTGGTTTTGTGGTCTAAAGTTCTAGATCAAGTAGTTTTTTCCCTTTTTGTAACTTCAGATCGGCCAACTATGAACCTTTTTTCCAGTTCATTTGTGAGCGCTACAGTATATTGCTAATTAGAGACATATTTTATAGCCTAATTTATCAGGTTATCCAGCCATAAAAGGGTGAAAAGCAGAAAGATGAACTTGCTAATAGGGAAGAAGCTTAAGAAAACCGTTTAAGAGCCTGAATAGTTAAAACTGTATCTAACTATCTATGTACTTCTATCTACTTTTTAAACCATAACGAATACATAGAACCAGTTATTTGTATTTTACTTATTTCATATTAACATTACACACTGGCCTTTGAGGTGTTGATTCTTTAGCAGTTTGCTCATTTGACTCTATGGTACCAGTGATTTTTTTTTTTAGGTCGAGTGACATTGTAATTTGGACTCTGCCGTGATTGTCAAAGTACCTTAAATCAAGGAAAATGGATTTTATTGTGCAATGGTACTGTTGTGACCAAAATAAATCCGCGTCGCTCAGCTGAGAGACAGTAGACAGCTGACTCAGGAATATTGCGGTCACCTCAGAGACATACGATCACCAGCGCTGCATGGATTTTACTGTCATCGTGACGCTTTAAAGCTGGGCTTCGCCTCTGAACTCCCTGTAATACTTTAAAATGTTAGAATGAGGTCATCTGCACACACTTGCAGGCATACTTAGTGAGCTGCCTCTTCAATCCAGGGTGGCACGTAGCACACAGCATACCACGGCATTCCTTTTCTCGGAGGCCTGGAGGGAGCCCTTGACCTCCTGCTACCTATACATAAAAGATATCTAAATTTGACACCACCTCTCTGATCTGTGAAGAAAGAGAAAAGGCCACATATCTCTCACACCCCCTACATCACAAAAACCAAGACCGTTGTTACTATCAGTGGGAAAAGGGCAGCGAGGAGGGAAATAAGAGACAAGCACATGTTGCTTTCTTCTTCTTCTTTTTTTGCAGTTGATTGTAGATTCAGAATAGTGGTAAGGTTGATAGAGGCCTGAAAGTATTTTAGTTAATAACCTGATCATCTTCTGTTTGCCTTTGTTGACGTCTTAAGAAAAGTCTATGTAGTAACATGGGCTGGTCCTATATAGCGCCTTTCTACTCGAGCGCTCGGAGTGCTTTAATGCAACATGTCTCATTCATTCATTCACAGTCACACGTTCATACAAGCACTTTTTTCTGTATTTAAGTGCTTTCTGGCTAACATTTACAACTCAGGATTTGCCATCTTGTCCAAGGATACTTTGGCATGCAGACCGGAGCAGCTAGGGATCAAACCATTAAGCTTCTGATTAGTAGATGACATGCTCTACCTCCTGAGCCACAGCCTCTCCCAATGAGCTGTGAGGAAACAGACACCTGGACGTGTCAGGAAAAGTAAAAGTGATAATTCAGAACCTGCTCTGCTACTTAATCTTGAGGGAATGAGTAGCCATTAAAGTAGGCATAAAGAAACTTCCTATGGAGGGGGAAGAAACTTAGAATGAGGTAATTCCTCCTTTTCCTCCTGTTTCTCTTCTCATGATACTAAGTGTTTCTGTCTATTTTCTATGCATTAATCTCCCCAAAAGACCATTTCTGCATGAGAAAGCCTGGTCTCACAAAATTTCCATAACAAGCATGACTCCAGATACAGCTCCCATATTTTCATGGACTCAACTAGGCTCCTTAATGGCTGCTTCAGCTGGTTGGAGAAAAAAAAAACACAGATTAGGGAACAGGAATGTCATTTTCTTCAGGCCTGCGGGTTTAAGGCACAAACCATGAAGCGCAACATCCCAACCAGGTACATTCACTTATTATCACTCACCATTTTCGACACCAAGTAAGAATAAAAAATCCCTAAAGATATCAGCAACAATTCTTTAGTCAGTACAGCTTGACAATGACGTCAATGAGACAGTAAAGTCATTTATTTTTGGAAAAAACACTGAATATGGGGACAATAATTATGCTGTGAAATGAATTCTATCCATCAACCCAGATGAAGAACGTCTAGCTCGAGTCTTTGCCACAAAATAACTTTGTTGGGGTCTGTTAGAAGCAGCTGTAGGCAACAAGAGCTGGAGAAGCAAGAAACAGCACATCAAAACACTCCTTTACACATCCAAGACATCTTGAAAGCGTATTGAATTTCATTCAGCAGAGAGGATACCAAGCCAGAAATTGTTTTAGAGGAGCTGAGCAGCATGGACTATAAAATCTGGAAGAGAGACGTTCAATAAAGGAGTTACCGCCTCCAGCCACGAGCTGGGTTGACAGTGCACCCTGGAATATGAGCTTACCAGCTTCTCCGGCCCTGTGATAGATTTCTAAATCGAAAGCCAAAACTAATTACTAATTACCTTACTTGTGGTATCCCTGACTTCAAACCTTAAAGCCATGCATGACTATGAAAGGGGGGAAATGGTCCTTGAACTTGAAAGTGTCAGGAAAAGTGTGAATAAGTGAAAATCCGGCAGTGACACTAGTCTGCTGACTGCTGGGTTTTTTTCCTTCTTTTTTTTTAGTCAGCAGACAGCTGACACAAACACTCATCCAGTGCATCAGCATCACCACAGCACACACTTTGGTTTCATGCTGACACTGTGAAACTGTAGTTACCCCCTGAACTCTTCAAACATCGACTATTACTAACATGACAGCTGCACACACTTGTGAGCGGCGCACTTAATCAACCGGCTCTTCAGTCAGGGGGTGATGATGCCCTTTTCTATATACATTTTAGAAAAGATGGAGTGGTGACTAATATTTTGCTTGGCGTATGATACAGTTTCTGACAGACGCAGATTCTGATAAAGCTGCGCAAATATGCTGTGTTTACATATGTTTGTGTGTCTGAATGTGTGTCAGTCCTTTCATTAAAAGGGCACAGTTGTTTGGAGGCAAGATGTTCTGCTCTGATTGCCCGCCTCTTGAACAGGAGAGCGCGGACGCATTACCCACGGCTTTCAAGCTCCACCATTCACTCCCCCTCTCTTTACGCCTCTCCCTCCCTGTATCTTTTACCCCCTGCAGTCTCCCATTCTCTGGATTTGATTAGTCTGTCTCAGGCAGCAGGTTCAGGGAGCTGTTTGCTCTGCAGAAATCCATCTGCATACATCCATCGTTTCTAGGCTGCGGGTTAGACTACACAGCTTCTAGGGCTCCATAGTGCAATCTGAGCCATTAGGATATAGTGGAGTCGGTGTAGGGCAACGATTAGAGCATGTCTGATAGAGTGAGGCCAGCCCAGTGGTCTATTAAGAAGAGTCATGCAGCTATGCAATGCACTTACTCATCACTTCCCTGACATCTATCATAAATGCAGTCAACAACGGGTTCATTATTTGGACAGAGAGAAAAATCGGCTTCTCCATTTCCTGTCATTCAGTGGCTTTGTAGTTTGGCCAGAGTGGGTTTATCTTTCAGAAAAGGAAATGTTTGCAGAACATTTCCTTTGTTCCATTTTTTTCTTAGCTTTACTTGTGTATTTTGCAACCCCAAGTCCAAAAAGCTGTCACACTGCGTGTAAAAAAAAAAACACACACAAAAAACCCAGAAGGCAACGATTTTCAAATCTCATAAACCCATATTTTATTAACAAAAGAAGATAGGAAATGTGTCAAGTGTTTAATCTGAGATTTTACTATATCTTAGCTCATTTTGAATGTGATGGCAGCAATACATCTCAAAAAATCTGCGACAGGGCCATGTTTACCACTATGTAGCATCCCCTCTTCTCTAAACAACATCAGTAAACATCTGGGAACTGAGGACACCAGGTGCTGGATTTTTTGGAAGAGGAATTTAGGATTCTCAGCAATCTTTTTTGTGTGTTTTTTTTTTGTTTGTTTGTTTGTTTCATGACATGCCAAACGTTTTAAATTGGTGTATGCAGTGTGCAGTTTATTACTGATTTGCTGGGATGAGCGCTATGATCCAAGCTCCCAGTTCCATAGGCACTAATGCACCCCCATACCAGCAATATGCAGCCTTTTGAACTGAGTGCTGCTGGATGGTCCCTCTTCTCTTTAGTTCAGAGGGCACCGCATTCATATTTTCTAAAAGGAATTTAAAATTTTAATTTTCTGACCACACGACAGCTTTCCACTTTGCTTCCGTCCATTTTAAATGAGCTTGGGACCAGACGAGTGTTTGTGGTTCACGTTCACGCGGCTTCTTGTTTCGTTGACAGAGCTTTGATGTGTATTTGTGGCTGGTACAGCGAACTGTGTTCTCACTCAGTGGTTTCTAGTCATCAAAATTAAAAATGATATAATGTTTTTTCATTAAGGATTAAAGTATCTCGGTTCAAACATTTGATATGTTTTCTTTGGGTTTGTGAGATTTTCACATCATTGCATTCTGTTTCTATTTACATGTTACACAATTTATACCTCCTCCTTCGTTCCCTCCTTCCTTTCCTACTTGCACTCCACAACATTTCTTTAAAATGTTTTAGCAGGTCTGCTCTGTTTTTGTGTGACAGCGGAAAAACTCATTACACACAAATATCTGTAAATATTTAAAAATATGATGAGTTGTAATTCATTAAACTGCCCATTGGTGTATGAACTACTTGAATTGCTTTCTTCCCCTAGCTATGCCATTAAAATGATGGCTATACATCGATGCAAGCATAAGACTGATTCAGTCATAAAAAATGCATATTATAGAGGCATTTGGTATAATGATTTTTTATGCAGTAAATACACTTTTCTGTTGATATATATTTAATATCTTTATATGGTTTCTCAAGCAAAACCTTTTACAGCAGAACTTTTACTTGTGATTGAAGTTTTCAGTGTGCTACTTTTGATTAAAGAGGGAAAATTCAGATATAATAAATGTGTGTTTCTTATCACCAATGAAAATTTAATGTCTAAGCAATAAAGCCCACCTTTCAAAATGCAGAACTGTCGCAGTCCTTATCTTTGCCCTGCTTTTGTTTTTATTCTTCCACTCCTTCCTTTACCCTATCCACCCACTAGCTCTCCAGCGCCTTCCTTCTGTTCCCAGTCACCTGACACACACCCACGTCACTTATTCCCAATTTCTCAATCAGCCATGTTGTATTTATACCTGCCATCTTGCTATTGTTTTCTGCCAGATTCTCTCACACGCTCATGCTGTGTTCTCAATTCCTAATTCTTTTCTCTTGCCTGCCAAATTGCCTGTAAATCTGTACTTTGCATTTTGAATTAAACCAGCTGGACAAGTGAGCATTTAGTTCTTCCGGCTTAGTCACAGAAATGTTAACAGAAAGTGAAGGTAGCACTTCTTAATACAATCTGTGACTTGGGATATAATTTCCAGATATTTGCTATATCATTCTTTAAGTTTCAGATGTAATTTTTAAGTACCTAAAAATACCAGGAGGTACAGCAGAACAAGGGGGTAGAACTGCAGTTTCGAAGGAAAGGAGGCACAAGTTTTCAACATGCATGGTTAAACTGAATGTTAAAATTATGGATTCTCCTTTCCTTTAAATCGGTTATGTTCCTTCCTCTTGTGTTTGTGTCTTCTTTCCTTTTGTTCTCTCCTTTCTCTTTCTCAGCTGATTGCACAGCCCCAGACTGGAAAAAGCTTGTGACCAGACCGTGCAGCTCTCCAGCTTCCTCAGATCATTGGGGGGGTTTTCATAAGTATTTAGTTTTTTATTTCCTTTCAGGATTGAGCCTGAAAGGTAGTCAGTTTTTTTGTGGCTTTATTTGATAATCCAGTTTTGTTGTTTCATTAGTTTAGGAGGGAATTTTCTGGGTCCTACAGCCCATTGTGTGTCCTCTTTATATGTTGCTGTCACTGAGATGAGTTGAGCCTTTATGTTTGTGGCTATAAGTCTGTCAACTGTTACTCCCTTGTTCTACTACACCAGTAAATAGTAACGGCCCTAAATTTATTAACAGTAAATGTTGGGACGTTGGTTTTTGGCCGTAGTGAGACGTGCACCCAAATTAGCACACATACTTTGTTTGTGTTATTGTTTCCTCAGGGGACGGGCACCAAAACCCTTTTTGTACCATGCGGTAAACATGTAAAAACTGGGCGTTTTAACATGGTGACTTTCAGATTTAGCCTCATTTGAGGATCTGCAGTTTTTACCACTTTGTATTGGCTTCATTTTTTTTTCTTTTCACATCTAGAGGTTCCTGCTTCAGTGATCAGCATCATATGGGAATCCTGGTAATGTTTGTAACCTTTAGATAAATACTGTGCATTATGTATTAGACTCACTGAATCAGAGTGCTTACATTAACAATCTCCCCATTCATATAGTTTTTTATCTAAATAGTCTCTACGTATCAACTGTGCTGAGAGTTAAATGAGAAGACCACTTCCACTCACATGTCTGTAGTAAACATGAATGTACGTTACCCTATCTGGTGAAAAAAACCACTTCCCACAACCCTAATGGTTCACTGTGTCACATCTTGTTCAAGATGGCCTCAGCTATATGTGCCTCCCCGTTCACTTCCTGTAATGACTACACTGCAGGAAGCTACAAGGCTACACCTGCCCAAGAAATAGTTCTAGTGGTGGTCACATAAAACCACAACGTGCAATACATTTCAGCTTTTTATGCAGTACTGGTAAGCTGATTTTGCTTCTTTAAGCAAGGCCAGCCTCACTATTTCCCCTGTTTCCAGTCTTTGTGCCATGCAAGCACAAGCAATTTCATATTTACTGGAGAGACATGAGAGTGGTATCGATCTTCTCACTCTCATCTAGCTATCCCTTCTAAGTACAGGACTTGAATGGAGTACTTCTTCCACCCCTCTTGTTGTTGAAAGGGAGACTTAACAGCCAGAAGATGTAAAGGGAACAGCAAACCAGTGTTTTCTGAATGAATGAATGGACCTGTATATTTCAGCAACAGGAAATAAAATGTGTAAAACAAATATGAGTAGGTTTGTGAGAAATATGAATGGAGGAAATGCATGTGTGATTGCTGCTTTGTGTGTGTGTGGAGGGGCAGAGGGTCAGCTGTCCTTTCAGTTAGAATCTAATCAGCCCCTCTCTCTTTTCACTCATGAGCTTCCTCGTCCAAATTCTCACATTTCCTCCACATCGCTTTCTCCTCCGTCCGATTGCACATTACTCCCATCTTCCATTTCCTCTTCCACCCACCTGCTTGTTGTGTCATTTAGAAGTTTCATGTGATTTATACAGTATCATTTCCTGTAGTCGGGCTTTTATGTGGCTTTAAACTCAGAGGGAGACCAGGAAGAAAGATGGATCGGCAGAGTGAGAACTCATCTGTACGCTACAGCGTTGGCATAGCAACTGTCAACCCACTTTATTATTTCTCTTTGTATTCTATTATTCACTTTCTCTTTTACATATTTCTCACACCATACATATGACACATGCTGCAGGGCAAGACTGTGGACTAACCTTTTCATTCAAAGGGCCCATCATTTCTCTTTCTCGTGACTCCCCACTCTCCATCTTTTCCTCCTGCCCCCTAACCGCTGCGCACAATATTAAGACTTGTGAAGGGTATACATTGTGGCCGGCCACTGTTCCCATTTCCTGTCAGTTCTAATCTCCCTCCGGGCCTCTGACACTCCTTTTTCCATTTACCAAGCTTCACTGTGTTGTGTTGCGTTTGTCAGACTCCCCCTCTTTCTCTTTCTCTTTTTTGTTTTCCAACTTTCTCCTCTGTGTTCTGCTGACCAAACACCTGTTTGAAAAAATCATGCCAGAACATTCAGGTTCAGGTGGGATTAATGCTGTTTTACATAATGTACTTAAGGGTTTTATTTCAGCAAATGAGATGAAACAACACATAAGAGAGAAACAGACCGACTTTGCCGGTTAACGCTCCTTCACAATCAGCCTTCGCACCGTCTATTGTGTCATTTTAATCGCCTATTTCTAAATATAATACGGTTGTTTGAAAAAGAAAAAAAAATAGATCTGTTAAATTTTGAGGAATTGTAAAAATGTTCTCGTCAAGAACAATTTTTATGCAACATGACATCTGAAGGAATAGTTCAAATAGTTGCTATAAAGGATGGAGCTGATGAAAGACATAAAAGACGTGAATTATATTAAAAAAGATTTGTCGAAATTTTTAATAGAAACATTTTTGCAGCTTTGCATTCCTCATTTGAAACTTGAAGCTTAATCATAAAACTCGCTTTCTACACTAAAACCCACACATCCTTTTTTCCCCTTGTTGATCTAACTAACTCTCACTCTTAGGCTGCAGCAACCCCATAAATAATCAAATAGATATTATTTGTAGAGGAGCATGCAACAAACCCTTACAAATAATGTGTTGAACCAGCCACTTTCCAACCGTTACCCACAGAAAAAGACACTGATACAAGTCATGGCAATGAAAATCATGAATAAAATATCACATTTAGAGCATTCAGACTGGACAAGATATACAAATACAGAGGCGTACTGAGAGAAGATTCAAACTTATATGTATAAGGTCACCATCATTTTCTGTATCACTGAAGGACTACGGTCTTTCTTTCACAGTGAGCGCACAGTGAGCGAGGTGTTGGTGTATGGCTGCTGCTGTATAAATACTTGGACTCATCCTTCACATGCTATGATTTGCTTTATTGATGTCTGTCATGTTGCATAATGGCAGGATAGGCTGACCTGTCATAAGGAAACGGTCTAATCCACTCCCACACAGTTCTGTGTCTGCTCTCATCAGATTATACCGTACCCAGAAAGCCACAGCCTAATGTTAAACCGATTAGGCCAGGTAGAATAGTCTAATTATATAAGATTATACCTGAGGATATAGACTTGGCTGAATTGGGATTATAACCTGATAAGTCTATAGGAATCAAATCAGAGAATCCCAGTGGAAAATCTAGTATAAGTAGTCTCTTATATATTGCAGATCTTATAGATTTCTAAAATTATTTTCCTGTAGAATAACTTTAATATGTCAGTGATGTCATGTAACAATCTAAAACCCATTGCCCAGCAGGAATATCATTGCAATAAACACAAGTAGTGATACTCGTGTTATACTTAACCCTGGTCAATATGTGGCTATCATCCATGACTATGCACGGTACCTTGCAAGAGGATATATTTGAGAAAAAATATATCCATCTAGATTTCTTGAAGATGAAACATTTTCCTGGTGCTTTATAAAAGAAAAGTGCTGGATGCCAAGACTGCAGATCATCACAGCTTTATGGAGTCTGACAATAGAAGCGGCACAGCAGCACAAAATGAGAGGACAACAACTTAACGAGAGGACTACAGGAGGAGAATTCAAAAGATTCTCAACCAGACCACAAATTTCTGTGTGTTTAAAAAAAAATCTGCATTAAAAAATATTTTGACACAGAAGGAATCACAACTTGTTTTGCCCATCCCACATGGTTACCCAAACTACACTTTTTCAAGTTTTCTTCTGATATATCCTCATGATCCTGACGCTCAAAGTTTGTCAGAGAAAAAAGATGCTCTGGGAAAAAAATAAAACCAGGTTTTGGCTTTAGATTGTAACACCTGGAGTTGGTGTAAGAGTGATTTGGTCACAGTTTTTAACAGAACCTAAATGTGTTTTTCAGCTCTACAATTTTCATGTGGCTCTCCTCCGCACTTAAGAAGTTATGACGCATCATAATGCTGGAAAAAATAAGGCGACTCACAGAAAGTGCCAAATTTCAACTTACCTCTAATGTGTGCACTTTTGGGACTGTAACTTGGAAAATATTCACAGTAAGAAGTTAGAATAGTTTCCTTAGATATCTCACAGTTGTCACAAAATATGCATACAGTACTGTGCAAAAGTCTTGAGCAACCCTTCATTCTTCATATCTTGCTTTCAAGGCACCAGAACCTCACATTTTTTTATGTGGTCTTGATCAATAGTTCTCCAATAGTTCTCTTTGGACATTGGCTACTTTTTCATTTTTTTCAGTCCCATCCTTACAGCCGAATATTTTTTGTTTGTTTGTTTGAAAAAAATCACCTAGTTCAAGGGATGAAGCAGTGTTGTGTCTACACAGACAACACACAACTTAGCAATAACCAACATTTTTCCCAAAGGGCTGTGGGCTGAAAAGTTGTCCTATTTTAGCTTGATGTGCAGTGTGTCCTTATAATTCTGAGCAAAGTGGCAGCCTTTAAAAAGCTATCTACACCAGATGAAAAGTACCTGAAAGTCATTTCCTTAAGCAATAATAAAAAATCCCTCAAAGATCTGACACAGGACCAGAGAGCTCCAGCTCTCCCTTCAGTCGATGCATCTACCATTCACTGAAGCCTCATCAGAGATGGTCTAAATGGAAGGGTGGCTGTCAAGAAGCCATTCTTACAGAAGGGCAACAGGGGAAAGGCTGAGGTATGCCAAATTACACAGGAACTTCAATCAACAGGATGGAGTGCTGAATTCAAATGCAACATTTTTGGTTTACATTATTGTCAATATGTCCAGAGGAGGTCAGGAGAGAGGTACACCAGTGTGTGTACAGCCATCTGTTCATCACAGTGGAGGCTCTGTTGTGGTTCGAGGCTGCATTTTAGCCAGTGGTGTTGGGGATCTTGTTGAAACTGTTGGAATTATGAATGCAGAAAAGTACCATCAGATTTTGATCCACCATGCAGTGCCACCTGGAAAGCATCTGATTGGCAGCAGCTTCATTCTGCAGCATGAGAATGATTCCAAACACACTGCCAGTGCAGTAAAAGCCCAGATAGAAAAACACACAAAGGAGAACTCTTAATCTTACCTCAACATTATCGAGGCAATGTGAGATCATCTTGACAGAGAAGAGAAGAAAACTCAGCCAATATGAAAGAAAAAAAAACGAGCATTGACTGTCCTTCAAGAAGTCTGGAGAACTGTTCCTGGAGACTACTTAAAGACAACTACAAGAAAGTTTCCCTAAGAGAGTTCAGGCTGTGCTAATGAATAAAGGTGGTCATACTAAACCCATTTCAACCTCATTAGAATTGAAAAATGATATTTTTACCTTATATAGTGTATTTCCATGTAAGTCTCTGAACCCCTCTGAAAGGTGACTCAAGACCAGAGATGGGCAGTAAGGCGTTACTTGTAACTTTTTTCAAGTAACGAGTAAAGTAAGGGATTACTATTGCAAAAACGGTAATTAGATTACCGTTACTTTCCAGTAGGAACGCTGCGTTACTGCGTTACTAAAACCGTGATTTTTTTTGCTAGAATGTCTCGTGACAGTGACGTAAGCGAGTGCTACGTTCGTGGCAACAGCTGTGTGCAGATCAACAATGGATAATATATCGAGTGCGGGAGAGAGTATGAGCATGCAGCGTTTAAAGCGTGGAAGTACTGACCTTACTTTGAGTTTGATTCCATAAAAAGTGACAAAAACATTAGCGTCCGTTGTGCGTGAGAAGAAAACTTCCTTTTACAGCGAAAATAACCCCCTAAACTTCCAAGCAAGCACCGAGTGTGCTATGACGTAATGGGAAATTCACAGAGAAACTGCGGATTCTTCCACTGACCGCTGCGGCACACCTGCACCAGGGTAAACCTCCGCCTCCCCTACTCCTGCTTTACAGGTGAAAATAGAGCAAAAGGACCGCTAGTCTTTGATTTTATTTATTTTCTGCTGTGTTTTACTTGCATCTATTTGAAAGACTGAGTGTAAACACACAAAAAAAATTATTTTATGTGCTGCAATGTGCAGAAAATAGGTTTAAATGTTAAACAAATTTCTTCCAGTCTGAGAATGTTGCATATAATTAAATTTTTGCTTGATGCATAAAGTTATAAGGTTAAAACTAATAAAACAAGTTTTAAAAAGAGACTTTTCCATTTGATTACATTTTGTATGATGGATTATGTAGAAAAAGTAGAATTAGGCTGAAAGATCTATCACTTTATCACCTATTCAGGTTGTAAATCGTGTTTTTAAAAAGTAACTAAGTAACTAAGTAACTAAGTAATTAATTACTTTTGAAAATAAGTAATCAGTAAAGTAACGGGATTACTTTTTTGGGGAAAGTAATCAGTAATTAGTTACTGATTACTTTTTTCAAGTAACTTGACCAACACTGCTCAAGACAAGGACAACATACCAGCCAATGGTCTCAGATTAAATGTATCGGCATTATCTAAACTGGTTTTCTGAAAGTAATTCGTTTCACCTTATAATCAATCAAAATTTGATGAAATGATTTCAAACATATATTGCATAAGCGATGTTGCAGGATTGCTTTTATAGACCCGCATTAACATCTATATTTGTCTTAGGCATGTGTCTCCCCTCCACTGCAGTTTTGATTTACACGTGTGTTTGTTCTGGAAATGTTTCTCTGCGTGTATTTCTGACGTGGAGTTGGCGGTCCCAGCATCCTTCAGTGCCATGTTTCAACAGGTGCCATAAAGAAAAAAAACAACAACAAATGGCTCATATAGTCTTTATTACAGAGGCAGCAGCTACGAATGCCACACGGATCACTGGTTTTAATAATAACCCCGAAATAACCCGGTACAATAAATCTAGACAACCGTTTGGTGGCCACATCTTAAAAATCCTGCCACCTGTTATTTCGCCTTTCCGACTCCGTCCAATGGGAGTGAGCGGCAGGTCTGGAGGCGGAGAAAAGAGGGAGAGAAGTTGGAGGAGAGAGTGAGAGACAGAGTCGGAGAGACGGAGAGCCGTAGATTGAGTGTTTGTCGGTGGAGTCACATATTAAATCGCAGACTTTACAGCTCATCTGGGGACTCTTACTTCACATCCACGCCGTCGTCTTTTCCCCCCACCACCTCCTGTTTCATGCTGCTTACGTGCAGCCACAGGTTGACCGATTTATCCGAGTCACCATGGATTATTCCGCTTCATCCACTGCCGATTGTCACTGACAGGATCAAAATGGGAACGATCAATACATCACCGATGACTGGGAGAGAGACAAACTGATCTTATCAGGTGAGCGGAAGACGGAGCCACCATCAGCGGGGAAGCGACGCGCATTTTCGAGAGATAAGACCTGTGGAGGACCTATATGAAGGGAGACGAAGCGAAAAGATGATGGGATGGCCGTGACAACATGAAAAAGAAAAAGTGCTGTGGTCTGCTTTCATCCAGTCCGTGATTCGACACAACTAACCTGGGGGGAAAGGGACCGAGGCAGAAGAGGTCGGAGGTAGGTATATGGGAAACAGTCAAGGAGGAGATGGGTGGTCGTGAAGGTGTCTGGTTATATCATACTGAAAGTAGGCTGTTGTTTTGGATCAATCAGAGGATACTAAAACGCAAGCCAACTTATGGTTAACTGAGGCTTTCGCACTTCTGCTCTGATCTGGAATTATTATCCTTTAGTCTCTGAGGCTGATCTCATTTTCATAGTGTAAAGCCAGAGGATTTGCACCATCCTCCTGGCTAACAACACAGATGACATTTATGGAATAGATTGCTGGAAGCACTGTGGGATGTGAGAGAACAAGAAGACACTGGGAAACCGAGAGGGGAAGCGCTGAGAGAGGCTGACTGGGCAACTGACTCAAATGTGACTCAGGGAATAACATATTCCCCAATTATGACCACTTGTCTTCACTCTGTGTTCCCTCTTTGTCACACATCCTCAGCTTTTGGAGTTCAGTCTTCTCCCTCATTTGTTTTAACCATCCATCACAATGTTTTCCTGCTCCTTCCTTTGTTTTTTCTGTATGTCCTTCATTACCACATTACGATAAGGAACCTGTATTCTCTATCATTTTCTCCGCGGGCCACTTTATATTTCCTCTCTTTTCTCTTCCTAGACAGGTGTGCGGCCACAGCTGTGATCATGGAGCCTCCCCCTTCTCTGAGCTTGGCTCTGCTAGGAGGGAGCGAGGATGAGGACCAGCGATTCCTCCTTCCCCTGGGCAGTATATCCCATCCATCCACCGCTGGCGCCCAGCCAGGATCAAACCACTCCAACCACATGGGAGGATCAAGCCTCGACCGTCTAAACGGCAGCACCTCATCCCCCTCGCCCGCCACGCCCAACTTGCCCCCAGCATCTCTCCCGAAGTTACCACTTTCCTCCGCTGGAGCTCAGCCTTTGCCTCCACCCATCCCCAATGCCCTGCACCCCACCAGCACCCCACTCTCTTCCTGTCTGGGCTCACAGCACAGCCTGAGTGGGGACAACTCCCCAGTCTACAACGCCCTTTTTTACTCGTCCCATTCGCCGTCCATGGAGCGGGAGAGGGACAGAGAGCGTGACAGGGACAGGGAGAGGGGGTGCAAACACAGACAGGCCAGCCCTCTGGTTCACCGTAGGGACAGTAACCCCTTCACGGAGATTGCCATGAGTTCCTGTAAGTACACAGGTGGCGTCATGAAGCCCCTGAGCCGCCTCAGCGCATCCCGGAGAAACCTAATCGAGTCAGACAGCAGCAGCGAAACCAAAGAGGGCGCCGTTTCAGCTGTTGCTGGCGCAACTGCTGCTGGGGGGCATGACCGGCAGCGAGAAGCCCCCCCTACTTGTTCGGTGACCCAGTCCTCCACCAACCAACCCCCAATTCAGAGCCCGCCAGAGATTGTGATTTCATCCAAAGAAGATTCCCCGTACCTCAGAGGAGGTTATGACATCACCGACTCCACATCCAACCAGATGTCCATCTACCACCAGAACCACGCACTAGTGGAGAGCAGGCGTTCGCAGTCAGGGAGGGGCAGCAGGCAGGGAGGAGTTGGGGCAGTGGGTACCGGGGCCAGGGGCAGCACCTCCAAGGCTCCCAAACGAAAGAACCAAAACATTGGGTATAAACTGGGGCACCGCAGGGCGCTGTTCGAGAAGAGGAAGCGGCTGAGCGACTACGCCCTGATCTTTGGAATGTTTGGCATCGTAGTCATGGTGATTGAGACAGAGCTGTCGTGGGGCGTGTACACGAAGGTGAGGGACACAAATGAGTGACACTTAAAAAGACACACCAATAAAAAGATCACGTGTGCTTAGTGCTGGGGCTGGGCCATGTGTTGAAATGTTCTAACCATCAATAAAATTAATTATTTCCTGAGTTGAAATCTTAAGGAGGCAGACCACAAAATTAGAAACATAAACTGACAGCTCTCCCTCAGAAAATACTGCCCAGAAGTCATCTAGTCGCTGATAACTGAGCGCAGTCGTTGTCTTTTGGGAAACCAAGCTGCACTCCAGCCATGTCTTAGAAAATAAGCCTGATGATGACATAGCACAGTGAAGAGGGTTACCTCAGCTCACACTTGAAAATTAATACAAGAAAGCATGCATTAGAAACCTGGAGTGTGGACAAGCCTGTGAATTTATCAGGCAGAGGGGTCTAGAGAAAGACATTATGAAGTTCCCCTGTGGGAATTGTAGGAGCCAGTGTCTTTAGCTAAGGACTGATACTCACAATATCTTTGCCTCTGCTGCTTTAGTTTTGGCTGTTGTTTTGTTTTAATTTGTCTGTCATCAATCCCCCCACGCTTTTAGAGGTATGACACAAAATTACCAGAGTGTCACGTTAATGTAGCTGCATTGCATATGCGTAACAATTATGAAACCAGGCTGTCGTGTCCCAAAAAGTTGATTCTGTTCATCTGGACGTGGCGTTTTCAGTGGGAGAAACCTTTTGTCACTCATCCAAGTGACTTCTTCAGTCTGAGCTGACTGCAGGTTTCCCCAACCTTATAAACAGTACATTTGCATAATGACTGACGGCTGTCATGTATGTCATGGTTATATCTCTGGTGCTTATCTAGAATCTCCTGGGTTAACTTTGTCTTATTTGGGCTTTTTTGCCTTTTGCTTTTTTTATTTTTTTATTTTACAAGCAGCCCATAAACACTGACAGGAAATGTAGGGGATAAAGAAAGAAAGAAGATTACATGTCCCAAAGGTCATCAGGCAGATTTGAACATTAGGTAGTACGATTATTGACCCTCCAAGTCACTAGGACACCCCATTTTTTACCCGGTTTAGGCGGTGCAGATGAACCTTTTAGTCACTGAATTCATGATTGCAACAACTATTGCAATGACCAAGCTTGACAGTTACTGCTTTTGGGTGATGTAATGCAAGGATGCTAAGGACATGGAGGGGGCAGATTATCAGAAGGAGGCCAGGATCTCATTTGTTTGTGTAATGGGGGGTGTAATAAGCTGAATAGGCCCCTGGCTGCTGTTCTCTGTTTATTTTGTGTGTGTGCGTGTGTGTCAGGAAGCCTCGGACCATGTTGTGCTCACCTTGCTGTGAGACACTTTTGTCCTCATTCTAGCCTCCCTTTTTTTGGTCAGAGATATGACACAGGCTTTGCTTTCTTTAGTTCATAAGGTGGAAACATGACTTCTGCTTATGCAGCTTGTCATACATGGATCGCCGATGATGTGAAATAATCTGTGAGATCAGCTGAGTGCACAGATTAACAGGTAGCCTGTTAGAATAGCCCAACTGGGTGTGTCTCCCCATCTTTCTCACCCTCCTCCTGTGTTTCTGTTTGCAGTCTGCGATCTCCGGACTCTTTCTGTTAATGCCATTGCTAGAAAAATCTCCCTGCTGCGTCTTCTACTTTACAAAAATCACTGCTTTAGAGGTCCTTTTTTTTTTATTAATGAGAGTGCACGGTCTCTAATTCCCTTTCAATCCCTCCTCTTCTCTTTTATTCTCTTCTGTCTGCCTTTTCTTTCTTTTTTTCCCTGAAGGAGGTGGCAGAGACTTATGCCCTCTTTTTCTGCCTGGGCCTTTTCTATTTCAACTCCACGCCTGTCTCTTTGTCCTGTTTTCTTCATTCCTTTCTTTCTTTCTTTCTTTCTTTTTTTTTCCTCCTTCACTATCTCTCTCCCTCTGCTCCGCTGCTCTTCCAGTGGGCGTCAAACTGGGGGAGTGTGATCGGAAGAGAGAAGCGGCTGGGTGAGAATGAAAGTCTGTGGAAGGAGAGAAAAAAAGGAAAAAGGCGATAATGAAAAGCCTGATTTAGGTTTTTAAGCTACAATCAATTTAGCCCTCATCTCAAACAGGCTGCGTTATCTATCAATACGAATCAATGGACTGAGTGATTTCGAGCTTGGTAATCAAAGTGTTTGTCAGCACTCTCACCATATTAATTCATTTCTGATCATCAGGGCATATTGGGGGAAAAACAAATCGTATGTGAAATGTAGCAAAACATCGCGGTCTGTCTTCAGCATCTTGCATTTCTAAAGAGAGAATCCAGAGAGTTAAGTGTGCATCAAAATTCATCTTAAATGGAGACTGTAAAATTTTCTGTCTTCTTTATGGCTGCATATTTGGTTTGACTCCAACAGACACTGGAGTCCCGTCAGACAGCTAAAACCCTCACTTAGATAATTGAGGTGGATAGAAGCCTGCTGGCTGTTGTGAAAAAAAAAATGGATTGAGATCCCGAGGATGAAAGAACGATCGGGCTGGGAAGATGAATGGGTGGAAGGAGGAGAGGTTCGCGCGCTGCTTTAAACGAGTCTAGGGGGCGAGGTTTGAGTGATTTCTTCCATTGATTATTGATAATCACACCCACGCACATGCACCGTGCACCTCCGCATACACATGCTGTGCAAACTGCTTTATTGAAAATGGATGCTGCCTTTCAGAGAAGCCATCCTTGAGAGATCGTGTTGAAATATGATCGGTTAAGATCATTCGTCATAGATTGAAAATATATAATGCACGTGTATAAATATAGCCTCTTAATGGCTCCTTTAGGTCTCCCTTCTTTGACAATGGCTACAAAGCAAATGTCACTGTATACTGATCAGTCTGTGTAGCTCTACCTAAGCTTCTGCACTTTTTTTCTGAAGGTCCAGCTGCTCTAGCTTTGCTCCCAAAAATAGAGATGAAGAATAAGAATGGAACCAAACAGAGTTGGCTGGATTGTGTGGAGCGTGCATGTTTCTGTGTGTTGGAAGGGTAAATGGAGAGAGGTTAACTGAGGAGGACACAGTGTTTCGTGACTGTGGGTATTGTGAGTAAGCTATATTCCTGTGCAGAAACAGCACAAACCCTATCAGCACACTCTTTTTTGCCACATCTAAGACTTTTCCATTCATTGCTGTGCAGCCTCTATCTTCAGTTATCAGCCTTTGCAATTTAAGTTAAGTTCAAGTCCATGATGAAGGCCACTTCTGTAGGACAAAGTTTGATTGCAGATAAAAATTATTATCTTGTACAGCCTTCAGCGCTCTAAGGCACAGCTGTAAATTCCTGCATTGTAAATATTCAGGCACGGTTGTTGAGCCTAGATAGATTATGTAGAGAGAATATTAAATGATGAAATAATTCATGAATGTGAAATAATTTAATTTTTGGCTCATGGTGACTTTTTGCCCAAAAGGCTTCAAAGAAAAAACCTGAGCCTTTAATTTGTTGTCATGCATTTTTAACTCTGCATGTTCTGTGACCTCTCCTCATGATCAGTGTCACTGCCACACACCCAGGATCGTGACATGTCAAAATGTTAACAGCAGTGTGAGGACAGCCTTCTATATGCTTCTATTATTATTTTGATGAGGAACAGGGGGTCCTGGTCTGACACGTGTCTCTGTCTGAGAATAACTGGGGCCCTTGGACACTTGGGACCTTAGCATGTGGGCTGTCACAGTCAGATCAATAGATCTTTCACAGAGGCTCACATAGCTCCTCGGGGCCAAGCTCCAAGCCACATTTCAGTCTTGCAACGCTGCTATTCTGAGGCGATGCCCAGCAGTTGTCGACTTCACCTGTCACACTATCAATGCGTGCATTTGGCATGTGTGAGGGTATCAAGTGTGAGTATGTACCCTCTGTCTGCTTCTCAACACAAGCATCAGCAATGCTGCCTCCTATTTCCCCTTTGCTTCCTCGATTCCTTCCTTCCTTTCACTGTCAGAGAAAGTCCCTCCCTTGGCGAGTCTTAAATATGCCTCCATTCCCCCACGAGAGTCATTGCCTTCTCAGCAGCCTTAAAACCTCTTCCTCAGTCCCTCTGCAGCACCGCCATCCCTCCCATTCTGCCCTCGCTCTGCTATCTCTGACATTTATACTGGTAGACCTTTCTGCACATTTTCTCTGCTGGTCCACTTACAGTGGCTGCACGCTGCTTTAGAGACAGTACATGAGGTCGATCAGGGAATTAAACTCCCACCATATTCTCTAAAGAAGCTATCAGCCATCTCTGCATTTTTGTGCAACTGCACCTACTCTCCTTCTCAACCTTCTCCCTTTTCCTTCAGTCCATTACACGCTGCCTTCATCTTCTAGATCACAGACTTCTAAGCGACTGTAGATCCCAGAGGTCCTACAACTAACAGGTACAAATATGCTTGTTTGAGCATAACAAGGCTAAGCAACCTCTGGCTGTATGTGGAAGTGCTGGTACTTACATGGTTATGTTAAAACTTGTGTGCTCTGATGGTAAACATTCACGTCACAGGGTGTATGGTGTCTCCTCTGTGTACACGCACACATATGGAGTGTGTGTCTTTATGTATTTACCTCTGTCACGTTAGTACCCATGGATGCACCTGCTAATGTGTGTGTGTCCACATCTCCCTTTGTCTGGATTTAATTGAGTGTGTATGGCCGTAATGGTGTATGCCGATGTGCATTCGAGTGTATGTGTATGGTGCGTGTGTGTGTGTTTATCCTGGAAGGGTGACATCGCTTCTGTCTATTGCCTGTTTCCCTGGAGACTGATTGCAAGAAGGCATCACTCTGACAGGGAGAGACCCCCAAGGCTAAGGCATTACATCACACGCAGACACATGTGCACACACGCACACATGCACAATCATACTCATTACAACCGCATGGTAAGTGACACGTATTTTCTCTCATGTCTGTGTCAATAAGGTTGAGGTAGGGGCAATTGGGGGAAACCCTCTAGATACTACCTGTCTGTGTTTGTGTGTGTGTCTCCCTGCTAATTGAACTAAAGAAGCTCAAAAAGCTCATTATCCCTGCATGTTGTCCACAGAGCCAGTGATCAATATACGCTAATCACACACTTATGCACAGCTGGCTAAGAAAGAAAGGAAAAAGAAGAAACACAAGCATATGTAAGTTGTATTTCCAACAAAGGAGCACCAAAGAGCCAGTCATCAGCTTCAAAACAGCCAAACCAGGAATCATGTCAGTCAGTCTGGGCCCTGTTAACATACCCAGGATATCTTTCTGTTATCTGGCTTCACTTACACTAACATTGGCAATCAGGCTAAGCGGTCACACTAGTGACAGTGCTTATTGACTCGATTATCAACCTAGCTTCGAGCACGTTCACATGAAAGAGTGCCATTAGTAGCATCTGACCAATCACAAACATGGATGCGTGAACTGGCAGCAGAGCGCCTGGTTTTACAAAAGATAAAAATATAATAATACAAAAATCTGAAGACGTTAAACACACAGTGCAGATTGAAACCATCGCGGTAGTTGAAGGCAAATCAGCATGAGCATGAGTGTCTGCAGCAGGAGAAGCACTGAACTGTAGACGAGACTTAAATAGTGCTGTATGCACGTGCGAGTGTTTTAACTGCTTTAGTCGGTAATGAATGCTCGGTCATTAGGGCACAGGACAATCTGTGTTATTCCACCAAAGTAATATTGAGATGTGCATGAGATAGTTTTAGTTTGTATTTTTTCTGCTGCAGCCCTGGTGCAGTTTAAGGCTCTGAGAGTAGCCGAAAGACTAAATATAAAAACAAATTCAGTGTAGGAAAATACAAATTGTTTCATCTAAGAATCTTCGAATTCTTATTGAATTTTATCAGAGAAACAAAGACTTTAGACACTGTTAAAAAAACTGCAGACCCTCATGTTATCCTTCCACAGAGTCCAAGAATGGTGACACTATTTTGTAGGTGGTGATTTTATACCTCTTGATTTATAATCTTGAACATAACCCGCTCCAGAACAGGTCATATCAGCAGCAGAAGTTACCATGACGATGTCCCCCAGTAGCAACTGAACCACTTTTTTAATACTGAAAACCCCGAGTTAAATTTTGAAGTTACCTGGATAAGCCCAAATCATGCTTCCCAGTTTTTGCAGAGAAGGACGCACAGTTCATTTTCACAACTGTTTAAAAAAAGTCCTTAATTTAGGTTGGTGTATTAAACCAAATGTGTGCACATTTTGGAAGTTTGCTTACTTGCTTACTTCTGTAAGCTTGAAGACTCAAGGGACTGTTTTTACTTAGAAAACCTTAATTTAGCCATGCTGAGTTCATTATTTAACTGTTGGATGTGCAGTGCGGTTTCTAGTATCCATGTGGCTAAAAACAGTGTATTAAATAACCTCTATAACTAAGTCTTCTGCAGCCATTAATGAAGTTCAGTCATTGTTGTTGGTGGGATGGGCCAGAGGCATCGAATAATGTTAGCACCGTGGATTGAGCCATAAATTTAGCTGTAATCTTGTGTATAGTAAAAGTAGAACACGCAGGGAGTTTTTTAACACCTTATTTTGAGACTATTTACCAAACTTTTTTTTATCTGCTTTGTCTGTTTTCATCACATTTGAATGGTGTTTTTATGTCCCAGTGGCCATTGAAGTAAAAGTCATGCCTCTCCCTGTTTTATTACGCAGTTATACATGTTTATTGACCTAAAACAGTCAGATGCACAAGATATGGTCTATATGAACCATATCAGCCACTTTTGTGTGGGACGGTGAAGTGTTAGGTGAACATTCACCCATTTTTTATCAACACTGTTATCTCTGAGGTCAAAATGCTTCTATATTTATATTCCAGTTTCCTAAACTGTGCTTGTCCAGGATGAGGGTAAAGCGCAGCCTAACCCGAAACAGGTCACAGGTGACTCTATGAATGTTAAGAGGTTAAGTGCGACACAGAAAATTTCCCTTCAGCTTGCATATATGATTTGTGGTAGGGAGCTGCATGCTGTTTCCATAGATGAGCACCGCTAAAGCACAGGTGTTACTAAGAGCATTTGCAATGATTGCACTTTTCTCAGGTCTCACTATAAGCGATGGCAGTGTGTTATTGAGCCTACAGTAAAAGTACTATTAAAACTAAAGCAGCCAAATGAAATTCAGCCATTTATCACTTTTTTTTTTAATGAATTACACCTGTGTTTGCACATTGCTCGTTGCCTGGCAACCCCACTGTGACAAAAATCCAGTTGGTGTTATTCATCACGAAATCACTTGATGAGCATGTAACTCAATAAACAATTAATCCTTACATTTCTGTTTATGAGCAGATTAAACCTTAAATGCATCTGCTTTTCTATAACCAGCAATCCAGCACCAATATGAGGCAGGTTAAGCCACGTATCAATATCATTCTGCTTGCAAACATAATTTAAAATAACAATACCACATAAAGTTGAAGTCTGTTTTGATCTTTTGTTTCTACAGGCAGCCTACTCCGTCATATGCTGTTGTAACAAAATACTTTTGGAAGCAAGTTTCCCCAATCAGCACCCGTCTTATTAACGCAGCTGGGAAGTTACTTCGTCTTAAAAAGATTCAGACCAAATCAAAATAAATCAGAAGAGGCGTTGCCAACACATTACAATCGACTTTTATTTCAAGTTAAACTGAACAAAAACTAGCAAACAATCCCGAATGTGTCCTCAAATGAGTTCAATTAAAGTGAAACTTTTCAGTTTTAGATTTTGTTCTACTACACACACTTCGACACACTTAATGTTTACAGTACGCCAAGAAAAACTACGACTTTACAACATGTAGACATTCCTGCTCCTACACAGAAACTGATCCTCGACTATTAGCTGGGGTCAGTGAATTAACATGATTGGTTCATTTGTTTCCTGATAAAGGTGATTGGGTCTTTGGAGGGAGTGGTAGCATCATTGTATTCAGCACTCTTTGAGTGGCATGTCTCTCTCATATAAGGTCTGTAACACTGTATGGACTGGGATCTACAATCCAAAATTAGTCAGCACAGTAAACACTAATCCCAGTCAGTTGCTTGTGGTCATTTCAACTTGGCTGTGCAATATGCATGCATGCTTTGCAGAGGAGCGCAGATGGTCAGTGTATTTATTTATGTCCCCAGTGAAATCAAGCTAGAAGAGAGCTTTAAGCTTTAAGAGCTTTCACCTTCTTAAAATAAGGGAAAAAAGGAAAACTCTGGAGTGACATTTACTTTTTATTGGAGAAAAAAATGGAAAAATGAACAAAGCTTTTTGTCATTTATGAAATTTCTACTACAGAACATTAACGGAAAAAAACACTTTGAAGAAAACAAGGAAGCTGAGAGCTTAATTGAATTACATGATTTAATTAGACAGGGTGTAATATTGTCTCATGGTATATATATTTAAGGATTAAACAAATCGTAGGTAAGGAAAGAAAGCCGTCAGGACACGCCCAGAAATTTCCCTGCACATAATCCGCCTGTGAAACCGCAGCTTGTCATTAATTAGTGAGTGCTAGAGGTGCCGGCAGGTGGGAGCTTTTTGAACTTTGGACAGACCATTACAGCCGTTTCCCCCACTGCTTCCAGCCTTCATGCTAGGCTGCTCTCTCAGCAAGATAGCAAACATTTTCCAAGTGGCAGAAAGTTAACTTGTTCCAGAAACATCACAGTTTCAAAGCTTTTTAACTTTTTTAATCAAGGCACAAGTCCTGCTTGCTGTAAGGAATCATGTGATGTAAAGTTCATCATCGACCCGTGTCTGCAAATATGTGCACAGGCTCTAGGAGTCGAAAGGAGCGCGCATACACAGAGTACAGACTGTAGCGCGTGTGCAGTACGTGCGTGTCGTCAAGCCTGCATCCCACCAATTTCGCATCTGCACTGACATTAAAGTGAAGCTGCTTTTGTCTATAAAGACTTTAATGCTGGTGCATTCATTTATAATGCAAACACTTGAATCAAAAGGTGGCACTAAAAACTAATAGACCCATGCCAGCCTGTTAGAGTTTAAAAAACTCCTGACTGTAAAAAAGCTGAAATGAACAGAAGGCGAGCCAGTAGGCGCTTATATCTCCTTTTTGCAGTTAAGTTATTCACTATACAGGTGGAATAAGTGAAGTGGAAACAGGCAAACAAAATGCTTTTGACAGTGTAATGAGACAACTGTCAAAAAATCCCAACGACCAACAGACTGCTGGGTGTAAACGAACAAAGCGAGAAGGGAGACCGTAGAGAGAGAGAGAGGGAGAGAAGGGGGACGTAATCTCCCATCACATTGCAATTCACTAGTGTGACTGTGTTTAAACAGATATGGTGCTGAAAGCCAAGAGTGAAACCAGCATTTTTCTCATTAGCACAACAATGTTGGCTTCCTTTGCACCTAGTTTGCTTCAGTGGGTACAAATGAGATGTTAGCAGCAGTGGAGAAGGAGACCGAGACAAGACAAGCAAGCACAAGCAAATAAAGACAGAAAGACAACAGCTTCGGGTAAGCTGATAGAGGAAATCAGGAAATCAGTGCGAGGCAAAACTAGATATTTTCCCAGTGTTGTGCGCTGGCTCATAAATGCACTGACATGAGTGACAAATGTGAATACATCCATACAGCATGTGCATTTTAGTGTATTATATGAACGGCGGAAGGGGAACCCAGCCTCAGATTCATTCTCAGATTGCTCTAATTACAGTCAACAGAGGAGCACGTCAGTGTGTATTAACCAACTAGACTCTGTGCGTGCTTCTGTGTGTTTGTTTGACATTGAATTAATACCATTAAGGCCACGAAGCATAGACAGAGACCCTAAATAAACACAATAACACACTAACACACTCTATTTTCCAGGAGGCTGAGTTGCAATATATATTCATGAACCCAAAATGCAATGTGGATTCTGTCTAATAACACCACGGAGGAAAGACTGAGTAATATGTGTCTAAACTCAGAGTGCAGACCCGGATTAAAGAGTGGTGATTAATGCTCAACAGTCTCCCACTTTACCCCCAACCTACCGCCTAAGTCTTAAGGTGGCTCAGGTCTTTCCTGGTGGAGGACATAAGGCTGTTGCGCTCGGTGTGTGACCTTGCTGGTCCCGCCAATGTGCTTTGAGTTTCTTATTTCTTCTTTTGATGTGCGTGTGTCTATTCAATTGTGCATTTCAAAACACAGACCTTGAGCTGATGTGGACAAATGAGTCGGATTGGCAAGCTTTATTTTAAAGAATTAGAAAATGAATCAAGCTGACTGGTTTGTTTGAGTTTCTGAGCTTTTGCTTTTATGTGCTGATTTTTTTTTTTTTTGTTTGCCTTTGAAACTGAGCATTTGCAATGAATGAAAATGTAATGAATTCCTTAAACCCATCCAGTGTACTGCTATGAAAAAAATGCAATTTCTGATAAAAGGTCATACACTTAAAACTTGTTTAACTGGTGACGGATGAAAAGGAAGCGTGAAAACAGTGTAGTTTGATCTGAAGCTTATGAAGTTTTTATAGGTTTAGTAAGTCTGTCGATCTGCATTTAATACTGTTAGCAAATGTACACTGAAATCTTTCTTTCTCACATTCATCCACTGATTCATTCCTGTATTTACATTATATTAACACAACCAGATACGTCATTATCAGTATAGATGTATTCTCCAATGGACGACCAGACTCTCCGGAGAGCAGCTAACAAATTAATCGAATGCACTTTCCCCTTTGAATCTCTTTGTGTAGATCAGATGTGTGTAGCCCAGTGTATTCTGACCAAATGTACAAATGTGTTGTGTACCTGTGTGCAAACATGCGTATGATAGCTCACGTAAGTGTTGCTGCTCTCGCAGTGTGAAAGGTGAGGGGGTTAAAGAAGCCAAATAAGTACTATGAGTCGTATTGATTGGAAGATACTGGGCGTTGATTATAAGCCCTGTGAAACCAGACAAGGAGTTAACGCTCGACTGCAGAAAGATATTGATAGGCGAAAAGCAACCATTCAACTTCTGTTCTTTGAAACTGGCTTTTGTTTTGTCTTTGCTGAGAAATTGCAACAACAGTGCTGATGCTATTTTAGCAAAGGAGTGAGAGAGGAGTGAGTGAGTGGGACATCTGTGAAACCAGCCTAGTGACTGAGTCTGGACATTCAAGTTTTTTTTAAGACTCTGTTGTTTTAGGTGAAGCAGACTGAACTGAGTGGAAATAAAATCAGTGTAAAATCAAACACACAGCTAATATAAAACATTTTTCAAGGATCAGGATTTGGGCTTAGTTACAGAAGAGGTTCTTTCACTTGGTTCCAGTGAACCAAACTCTTAATGCTTCAGCATAACAAGACATTTTGGACAATTTCATGCTCTTAACTTTATGGGAGCATTTTGGTGATTGCTCCTTGCTGTTCCAACATGACTGTGCACCAGTGCACAAACCAAGGTCCATGGACATGGATGAGACGTTTTTCTTATTTTTTGTTTTGTATGTATGCATGCACACCTGTTCAACTGCTCATTAACATAAATATCAGCCAATCACGTGGCTGCAGCTAAATGCATTTAAGCATGTAGACATGTACTCATAAAAGACAGGCAGAGGTTTAAACTGAACATCATGGGGAAGAAAAGAAATTGATGTGACTTTGAGTGGCACGATTGTTTTTATCACACAGTATTTGAAAAACTGCTGATCTTTTGGGATTTTCCTACATACATCTGTAGGGTTTACGGAGAATGGTTTGAAAAAGAAAACATAGCCAGTTAGCAGCAGTTTGGACAATAGAAGAAAAACATAGCCTGGTCTGATGAGTTTTGATTTCTGCTTTGACATTTGGATGGTAGGGTCATTCGATTGTCACAAACAGCATAACTGTATGGATCCATCCTGCCTTGCATCAGTGGCTCAGGCTGCTGGTATTGCTGCTGACCATGTCCATCCCTTTATGACCACAGTGTACCCATCTTCAGAGGGCTCCTTCCAGGAGGATAATGCACCATGTCAAAAAGCACAAATCATTAGAAATACCGGTTTCTGGAACACAGAAAGGAGTTCAATGCACTCAAATGAACTCCACAGTGAACAGATTTCAATCCAATAGAGCCCCTTTGGGATGTGGTAGAACAGGAGATCCACATTGTCAATGTGCATGTGTGATGTTATCATTGTAATATGGAGCAAAATGTGTTTCCAGCACCTTGCTGGTTCTATGCCGTGAAGAATTAAGGCAGTTCTGAAGGCAAAAGAGGTCCAACCCAGTATGAAGTGGGTCTGAGTGTATATATAAACTCACCGGCCACTTCATTAGTAAGATTTGCTGTGGAAATTCTCCCTGTTTCTGATGCTAACTTTGAATTAACATGTTGAAGTGCTTAAACACTTTTTTGACTGCACTGTGCTAAGTGTTGTGGAGGGGAATTATGGTGTGGGGCTGTTTTTCAGGGTTTGGGCTTAGTGTATGAAGAGTTCCTTTCACTTAGTTCCAGTAATACAAACTCGTAATACGTCAGCATACCAAGACATTTTGGACAATTTCATGCTCCTAACATTGCAGGAATTTGGGGATGACCCCTTCTTGTTCCAAAAATGATTGAGCACCAGTGCACTAAGCAAGGTCCATGAAGACATGGGTGAGCGACTTTGGTGTGGAAGAACCTCATTGGCCTGCATAGTCCTAACCTCAACCTGATAAAACACCTTTGGGATGAAGTAGAGTGCAAACTGTGAACCGATCAGTGTCTGACCTCACAGTAGAATGGTCAAAAATTCCTACAAACACACCCATAAACCTTGTGGAAACTCTTTCCAGAAGAGTTTAAGCTGTTGTAGCTTCAAAGGGTAGGCCGACATCATATTACACCGTATGGCTTAAGAGTGGCATGTCATGCACGTGAAGACAAACAAGCGACAAACATCCATTGTTTCAGACAATAGATGAACCAAGAGACGGCACCACAGCCCAGCATCAGGTTAATACGTATTACTTTGAACTGTGAATCACGCTGCCAAACATAAAAACATACAGAGTTGGAAATAGTCACAGCTCCCCTCTTAATCAGAGGGGAGCTATGACCTTGTTCATGCAAAAGTTCACCTTGTTCATGCAAAACTAAATTTTGATGGCATCTCTTGTTGTAGCAGGTACCAAACTAGTTTTGTGACTGAAAAGCATGTTTAGTTTTCAAAATATCCCATGCCTATGGATGCACTCTGCACTATTAAAAATCACAATAGCAGTAGCACATACTCACACAGCCTTGTACGTGTTATAACTACCCCTTACTTTTTATGAAGATCAACATCCATAGTTAATTTAAATGTTAAATAATTTTCTTCCTATTCAAATATTAAACATTTCAGTCTCAAAAAACTGCATCCAAATATGCACATCGCTCACTATAATAATATAAGCAGTATAAGTAATAATATAAGTATAATAATATAAGGCTATGTAATAATATAAGGCTATGTAATAATATAAGGCTAATTGTGTGTGCATGTGTGTGCGTGCCAGTCTGTGTGTGCTTTAGCAGAGGTCAGTGCGAGGTCGTTCCTGCATGTTACGTATTGCTAGTCAAGATGACTGTTCGTGGCAGGTCAGAATGACCCTCAGGCCACGGAGAAATGTCCCGGCGCTCCCGAGGGGCTGTTAGCGTGTGTTGTCGTCCGTCATTGTACTCTGAATATTAAACCAACCGTCATGGCAACGTCAATCTGTGCATATTACATTTGTGCTCTAATGTCGTGTCTCCAATGATAAGTGTTTCAATTTTCTCTCTACAGAGCTCCATGTACTCTCTGGCCCTGAAGTGTCTGATCAGCCTGTCCACTGTCATCCTGCTGGGGCTCATCATTGCTTACCACGCGCGGGAGGTTCAGGTAAAACATATGTGCATGTGTTGTGTCTCGCTTTACTGATCCAGACAAAAAGATGAAGTTAAAATAAAAAAAATCACACACACATAGCAGACTGTAATACAACAAGTTGCTATTAAATCTCTGGGTAGGCAATATCTCTTTTGCACTACTGGACAAAGAAAATCCATGATAACCTTTCTGCATATTGTGATTCAAATTAAGAGGGAACCAGACGTCTGCACCTCCCCTGGGCTTTGCTTCCGGGCTTTAGAAAATTTAGCTCATAATGCCAGCCTTTGGTCAACAAAGGGAGTCTGACAAGTGAAGGTTTGTACCCCTTAAACCTGCACTTTTTTCTACTGGCCGGCCGGGGGCAACCCCTCAGGTCACAAAAAGAAGCCTGATTTTTATTGCAACATACAACAAAACAAAACTCCTTTCTTTATTTACAGCCTCAGTAAACACGTTCTAATGAGTGGCGTCAAGTCTTATTTTGTAATTTATGGTCCAATTTAGAGTAAAGTAGTCAGTCTGGAGCATCCTCAGTTCTCACTCAGATATGTCTTTTACATACAGTCTGAGGTCTCTTCAGGACAGACGGAGTGACTTGTGTAAGATGTTATAAAAACCAAAGAAATCCAAGGATGGAAATAAGATGTGATGCAGTAGGTTAGGCAGAGAGCTGTCAGTTTGGAGACCAGGGGTTGAATCCTTTGTGACGCCAATAGCATATGATGAGCCCATGCTCATCTGGTGGGAGGGGAGAGCTGCATGAAGACGGGTGTCTAGTTTAAAGTTCAGGCTTTTTTTTTTTCTTTTTCTAAATTTCTACATTTTAGAATCTGGGAAGTTCCTGAAACGACAGCTATGTTTATTGTGTTTCTCTTTAGGAGTGTTTTCTTGTGAGCCTCATCTGTGCTCTGTCCAAATTGTACACATTATGTTATCATCCCTTAGCCCTCTGAGACAGAGGGACCCAGATGTGTGTCGAATCCAGCCAATTAACGGCATTAATGACAGTCTTTGTGGGATCGACAAAACAGTCGGCTATGCGTGATGTACATACACACCGAATTTTAAATACATATTCAGCCAATTACAGCCCTGTCATTCAATAGCTGCACAAAAAGCACAAATAAATATGCAAACACTCACACACGAGTCACACAAACACAGCCTTACAACCCCTTGTAAGTTTGAAATGATCAATCAGAAAGGCTTTCATGCTTCATGATATCTGTTTTGCTGTTTGTCATTTTACTAATACAATGGTAGCAAAGTCATTTAGCCGGGGATTTCATCCGAAGCCATTTGCAATCGATGTGCATTGACTATTTATGGGAGCCTTGCGGGAATCAGACCCAATGAATACCCCCACACCAGCTATTACACCCACCAACGAAACCACGGAGCCACACTCATCCATCTAACGATGTGCTGGTTTAATGCTGTGATTTTTTTTATTACATCACAGCTTGGCTGTTGCTGGAAATGTCTATTAAAGTTCTGCTCTGAGGTTCAGGCTCTCCGTTCGCAGATCGATAACTGCTCGGTGATTTTTTATTCACTGTCGTACACAGGCACTGATAGGCTGGTAATTAGTCTTGGACAGTATTAAGAAGCCAGAACAGTGCGCGGAAGTGGTGCGAGTGAATAAACGTAGATGCGGTTTAGCGTTCATTGATAAAAGACCCTTCGTTTCTGCTCACAAATGTGTTGTCTCATTCACATACAGAGTCAGTCATCCACCCACACATGCTGTGGCTTCCACACGTGACAGGAACGTTAATACCGACAGAAAAACAGGAGATTGAGAGCGGCTACTGTCAGGCCAACAGAGAGAGATAAAAGGGTGTTCTGTTAATCTACTTCAGGAATAATTCCTTTTGATTAAATGAAGTTAGGAGTTTGGGGAAAATACCTTCAAGGTATGCTTGGGTGGGAATGCCAGATGGATGGGGGTGGTAATGTTGGGGTTTACCTACAATCACTTTTCATGGGTGAATTAGAATGGTGATAATTTACACACATTATGTAAGCTGACAGACGTTTATATATTTGTTCTTTCTTCCTTTGGATGTTGTTTCTAATACTAACAGTGCTAACACTGTACTTACAAGAATTGCTAAGCCTAGAGACCTGGTTGCCGAGTTCCAGTCAACCAGTAGTTGCTGAAGGTTGCTGGGAATCACAATGAAATTGGTTGCTAGGACCCAGCCACCTGTAATACAGCCTCCCCCAATCCCCGTTGCTAAGTGAAACTGGTCGCAAAGATGTGTTTATGGTGGTGTACTGTAAACCTGCATGCAATTGCTTTGGTTGCTAGGAGACTGATGCAGTTGCCCATAGTTTGTATGGAAGATATCAACTTGTCTGCAAATGATTCGCTAACAGTAGTTAGCACACTTTCTGTGCAAACACTTGCAAACTACACATTTTACTAATTGTGAAACTGATGCAAACTGGAAACAGAGAAAGTAAAAGTAAAAGCTGCCCCTTTTCAAACATGTTGGTTTCAGCAGTAAGGCACAATTTTTAATTTGAAGATGAACTGTCTTTGTATCCAGTAAGTAAATGGCTTCTGCATTAGCCTTATGCCATATGGGTGACTTACAAGTGAGCTAAACCAGCGCTATCAGATTTCTTACGTTTCAGTATTGCTAGCTGGTTAGTTGGCAAGTGTTTGCAGCGTCAACGTCTTCCATGCAAACTACAGCCGATAATGGCAGTCTACCTTAAACCAAAGCAAATGCAAGGAGGTTTTTAATGCAGCATCATCTTCACAATCAATTTCTCCCAGCAACAGCGAGCAACCTCTAGCAACCGCACACCAACTAGGGGTAATACATATTTTTGTGATCAGATTTTCTAAAACATTCCATTAAGAGTCAAACCAAAGTTGAGGAAACCTGAAATAATCGTAACTTTTCCTCAAATGTTTGACCAGAAACGCTGCATATAGAAACACAACTAAAGCATAGTTAAACTTTAAATAAACAAATGTCAAAGTGAAAGCCTTAAATTCCAGGTTTTTCTGGTCTAGAAGTAATAATACTTCCTGGAACAGAGCCTTTCTCAGCATTATATCATGTAGAGCTCGTGACGTGTCTGCCTGCTCCTGGTGCCTCGCGAACTAGAGCAGCCACAAAAAATTAAGGATGATTAAATATTGATTGTGTGTATCTCCTGTTTAGAAATGTTACAATGACTGATGCTGACTACCGTTTTGAACCTTAGGGTGTGTTTTGTCTTTCCACTTCTCCATCGACTCAGTCACTCATCCTGCGTTTGCTACAAAGTGAACTTATAGAGAACAAGTGCTGACAGCTTCTGCTACATTATTTACACTCCACTTGATGTAATGCTGCCACATAACTATACAGCAGATATTTATAATTATATCAGTCACATAAACAAACTATAGAACGCCACTTGTACTTGAGGCCTTAAAGCGCAGCTGTTTTTCGATAAGTACATGTTGGAATTGACATATTTCTTCACAACACAAAAGAAAAATTTATAACACAAACCTCTCTACAGGTAAACTTTATTTACAAAGTGAACTGTTTCAACCTACACAAACACAGTGGAGACTGCAGCTGTACCAAGTATATAATAATCTTATAAATGATAAAATTATAAAAATAAAAGCGAATTGAGTACTCATTCAGAGCACTCACATGCAATAAAATAACACTTTTTATTTTAGTTCCATAGTTATAACCTGTGTGCAAATATATCTTTAGCTACTTAACTCATTTTAATAATCATTTTTGAAATCCTGATGCCCAGAAAGAGACGAACCACTGCAAAGGTTGAGACGGCTGAGAAGTGTTGTGCTTACCAGGCACTGATGACCAGTAACAAAATCTTTATTTCACTGCTGCTTTTGTTGCATCTAAGCAGAGGCAGATAGACCTAAAAAAAAACAGCTCGCTCATTATATACTAGCAAACAACTCAAATACAGTCCTGTAATTTGGTATTGTGGCCATCAATTCATTTTTTAATGTGTTTTAAAACCACAACTGGCCAGTTTGTACTACAGCTGGGGAATTATCAGCTAATCCGATCACTGGCTTACTTGCCTATTTAGCAAGGTGTACTATAATTCACTACAATGCTAAATGCGATGTGGATCTTTTTTTCTAGAAAAATAGGCTTAGATGTGTGTACCTGCTTGAGATACTGAGCAGCTCTCTCTTCAGTGTGCTTTTCGTTAATGTAGAAAATGAGGCCCTTAATTATGGGTGACTTGGATAAAAGTTTCTTTGTACACTCATCACAAATGGTGAAGTTAGCTTTAGAGGGCAAAATGGCTTTTATATGAGACTGTAAACAAGCTTATTTCCACTGTTAAACTGAACATTTTCACAGTAGATGAGTCAGTGCCATTGAATGGATCTTTTTCCCATAAATTTGTGATTTTTTTTTCTGTAAACTTGCAGGACTTTTCTAAGATGTAAAACTTTTCAAGTGTTCTCTCATAAATTTTTAGTTCTTTCTTGTAAATTTGCATGGGTTTTATTTGTGGGGTTTACTCCTAAATATGTCTTTGTTTTGTTTTTTCAAAACAAAATGTAATTAAAACAGGAATTAGAATATAAAGTGTGTCATGAGAGTGAGAGGTAGCAGTTTATTTTCCTGTAGTTTTTTTTGTATGCATACAAATGTGCTTAAATGTTGAGATGCATCCACTAAATGCATGCTAGTTATACTGGCTGCTCAAGGCTGCCTGTTTGCTTAGATGCATGTCAACATAAAGTGTGCCTGTGTGCCTCTGCCTTTTATTGTTGGATGGTTCAAACACACACACACACACACACACACACACACACACACACACACACACACACACACACACACACACACACACACACACACACACACATGAGAAGTAATGCTGTGCAAAATGAAAGGTATTGTTCAATAAAGATCTCATTTTCAGATTATGACACACTCTGCTGGTGCATTTTGTCCAGCATGTAACAGGATATTACAAGTACACACACGTACACACACACACACACACACAGACTCATTCATGCACACAATAACCAGCAACATTAAAACTGCCAAAACAGCTGCAGCCCATCAGAGGACTGGCACAGGACCACTCAGGGTGTACTGTGATATCTGGCACTGGGATGTTGGCAGCACATCCTTTGGGTCCTGTGGGTTGCAGGGTGGGGCATTCATTGATCGGGCTTGGTCCTGCTCATCTCCCAGACTACTGGACAACACCTCAGGCTCTTCTTTAGTAATTTTTGGGGTGTGGTGAGGTGTATTTAGAAACCACCGAGTGTGCGCTTGTGCTAATGTTTAGGTACACTTCAAAGTAACATCCAGATGAACATAACAAAGTGATAAGTGTCATTCATCAGTGGTTTACTGTTATGGCTGATCAGTGTATATGTGGTTCAGAGTAGCTGCAGAGTCACTTGAGAGCAGGAAACTGTTTTGGGTTTAACTGGTGGTTATTATTCCACATTCATCCCCCTCACTTTCTTTTACTGCTCTCTGTTCATTTGTTCCTGTGTAAGTCTTTATTCTGCATTTCTGTTTACCACCATTAAGATGTTTCTCGTTGCCTTTCTTTCTTCCTTCTCTCTCCTCCTGCTTTTCCGTCATTATCACATTAGATCTATCTCCCTCCTTCTCTACTGAGCCTCAATCCAATTTTGTTGTTAAGTTACATATCCTCCTTCTCCCAGACAGCTCTCCTCCCTTGTTACACAGCATTCAGCTTCTCACCTATTCACCCTTCTCCTGCTGTACTTTAACACTCATCCACATTTATCTTCTTCTTTTATCTTGCCCCCTTTTCACAGTGTGTTTCGCTGCATCTTTCCTCCCTGCCTTCCTCTTTTGGAAGTTTCTCTCGTCTTCCTCCTCTTTCTGTCTTGTCTAATCTGTCAGGGGACAGCCCAAAGTAATTGTGCTCAGCATGAAACAAGGAAAAACAATCCATCTTGACTGCAGTGCAGCTCATCGGTAATCATCACAGATTACAAATATTTCCCCTTATTCGCAGCCATCAAAGGAGGAAAAAAAGAGCTCTGACAGTAATAATCTTGTTGGCGAAAAGTGATAATTAATAAAATGAAGCAAGGCCACATTGTCAGCCAAATATAATGGGTGGTTTAATAGAGACCAGGATCACCTCAGTACTTGAGTCTGTTTTGATTAAGTGGTGATTTTTGTTATAAATATCCTCTACTTCGAAATACAGCTCTGCGGAGCTCAAACTGATTGTGACGACTGTATATATAATTTTAGACCATAATCATTTGTCGGTAGCACTTTATAATGTCACACTATTAAGTATTAGTAAGCTATTACCAAGCACCTCATATCATTACTCCTCCTTAGTATTATTATTAGTAACTTTTGATATGTTTATCCATCTTTTACTGTTGCACCCTGTACACCTATAACTGCTAGTAATAATATAACTGTAAATACTACGGAGGACTGATGCTAAATAAATGATGAAATAAGCACTTGCTTATACCTTAATAGGGCTAATAGTTAGACAAGAAATAAAAGCGCTACCAATTTGTCCTTTTTTTTGTTTTTTTGCTTGTACATTGCTTTAAACCTCAGAAAACCTTCGCCAAAGTCTTATTACTTAATCATGGGCATACTCTATGGTTGCAACCACTGCATACTGTAATTCTAATCATGTGACATTTGCTTCCAAAAATTGGTAATTTCACTAAAATCTGTTAGTGACTTGTTTGAAAAAATGATCTGTTCATTGAGATTGGTTAATTCTCTCCAACAACAAAAAGAGGAGTTTATTATCACAACAAACTCAAAGTTACAGTCAGAAAATTACAGCTATGTGAAAAAAAAAAAAAAGGCCATATGCAGTCCTGCTGCTGCAGTGGTCCAGCCAAAGTTCAGGCCTTAACCCAACCGAAATGCTGCGGCGTGACCTTAAAAGTGCTGCGCATAAACAAATGCCTCCAAACTTCAATGAACTGAAGCAATATTGTAAAGAAGAGTGGGCCAAAACTCCTCCACAACAATGTGAGAGACCGATAGAGTTGTACAGAAAATGATTACATCAAGTTATTTTGCTAAAGGTGGTTCTACAAGCTACTGATTTATGAGGTGCGCTCAGTTTTCACAGCGCTGCACAGAATCCTGCGAAAACTTTCTTTTTTGCATGAATGTATATTGAAACTGGGGGGAAATAAGTAACAGTAACTCAGGAGGCTCAGATTTACACTGGGAGTAACCAGAACGGACAAGATTAGAAATGGGTATGTCAGTGCTCAGGTCGAGTTTGATGGGATAGTTAGAGAGCTGAGGCTGAGATGGACACGTGTAGAGGAGGGGCAGTGGATATACTGGAAAAAGAATGCTGAAGATGGAGTTTTCAGGCAGGAGGAAAAGATGAAGACAACAGAGGAAGTTTATGGATGTAGTGAGGGAGGGCACACAGAGGGTGGTGTGACAGAGAATGCAGGGATGGAGATGGAGAAGGAGGCAGATGAGCTGCTGTGTCGGCCCCTAAAGGGAGTAACAGGAAGAAGAAGACTGAATGACTTAAGTTGCCTGCTTAGCTAATTGATTCGTTATTTCAGTGTTTCGTTCAGCTGGAGCACTGGTTGGCATCTGGGTGCCGGCAGAAATAAAATAGGGGTAAGTAGGGGTTCAAGATTCAGTGTTAAGTGAAGCAGAAGTGTTTGTGTGTGTGCGTGTTGTCACTTTTGGCTTCACAGTGAAAAGTGACAGTGAAAAGAGACAAGGAGCTGACATGAGAAATGTTTGATTTGTCAGAACATTTTGTGCTCTGTCAGCTGAGCCCCGCTGACATTCCTGGGTTTGCTTCTTTTATTTTTAATTCAGCAAACTGGAATGCTACAATACCGTCCCCGTCCAAAAAAGACAAATACAAACTTTCACAAGATGCTCCTGTTGTAACTTTGATTTTCATTACTTCACTGTATGTTTAGATGCAGTCATTGGAGTACAAATTGGCCTGTTCACCAAACTGCTAAAATACCCAAATGTTCCAATAACGCTCCAGAATTATTTCCCAGATTGCTGTTGGTTTTCACAAAAACCTTCTGTCTTATGTTTTCTCGGTTGTTATTACACACTTTATTGAGCTTATGCACCTCAGAAATCCCCTTTTAAACCTTTAAAAATAAACAAAGAAGCATCTTAGTCTTCTTTGAATTAGTAATTTTAGAAGATTTCTAAAGCTAATTCGTGAATTGTTTTTGCAGCACAGATGGGTTTGAGACCTTCAGTATTAGAGCGTGTGAACTGTATTTGAATGTCTACATTCTGTTTTATTTATTTAAAATTCCTGACAGATGCTGGTTTAATCTTTAACATTAGTAAATTATATTAAGCTTTTACTAATCATAGACTTATAGAAGAAACTGCCTTCATTGATAAAATAATACGTGATAAATAAGGCTGTGTTTTTACCCTATATTTTTTTCATCCACGATGCTGCATTAATCTGAGTCCTTATGTCACAAAAACCTACAAATTGCTGAAATGTTGATATGATCCTCGAAAAACGTGTAAATCTGTACAGTTTTCTCCTTATTTTCCTCAGTGAGGAATAATAAAGTCTCTTCTTGTTCTGATAATGTCTCTGCAAAAATCTACACTTCTCAAGTGCTCTTTCAGGTGCTCATTGGTACCTCATGCCTGATATTTCCAACTCCACTGTATGATTTGCATCAGAGCACAAGAATGGACTGCAAGTGGCCATCAGACCCTGCTGCATGGGGCTTGTTGAAGAAGAGATGACATTTTACCAAAGAGCAGTCTGGAACAAATACTTTGAGGTTCTAATGGAGCAGTTTATTCCTTCCAGTTCCAGTTCAGATGCCTGCTGGATAGTATTGCATTAACAGCTGTGATGCGTGTTTTTTGTTGTTTGTTTTCCTTCTTGGGGTCTTTTTTGTCTTTGTAGTAGTTTTAAGACTTCTTTAGAGGGTTAGTGCACAGATTTAGCTTCTCCTGCATGTGTCAGAAAAGCATGAAACTGTCCACAGGTCATTTTAGTGTTGTTAAGTGACCTTCAGTGGATGAGGGAAAAGTGCATGTTAAATGTGTGCTGGGTACTCTGCAAGTTACCACCCTGGAAATGTTTTTCTCCATTTGAACCTACATCGTGATGCCTAAATCTGGTCAAAAGTCAAATGTGTGCACACTTTCTGTTCTTTTTGTATTTAGAGCAACACTTACTGTACATGTGTGCTTCAATTACGGGGAGGAGGAACATATAAGATTGTTTAGTTCAAATAAACAATCATATATGTTGTTGTATTTCTGTCATTTTGGTTCCAAATGAATCTGTGTGAGGTCTGTTTATTTGCCTGAATTGATGTGATCCCAGTCAGTGGCTACATAAGCATGTGCTATCATAACCAGTGTTGCTGTCATTACTCCAAGAAAAGTGATGTATTACACATTACTTGTTACTTTTATAAAAATGAATGCAGTACATGACTTAATCCCTCACCAGAGAAAGTAAATTGTTAGTCAATTTGTTACATTACTTCCTCATTACTCTTTAACAGGAATTCAAATGCATTTTCACACAACCACCACAGGAATCCCAATCCTAATCAGGACACACGGTCTGTCTTTAAGTGCATCCATCTGAACACAAAGCAGTTGAAAACCAACCCAAAAGGACTGAATATGATTTGCACTGTGATTCTACTTTAGAAGCACGAATAGATAGAAATGAGGTCTATAAAGCTGCAATCTGACAGCTCATCACTGCCTTTGTTACCCATTGAAGATCAAGCTCTGGCTGCTGGGCTGCGGGTCAGTATGCACTCAGATTTAACATGGTTCTTCACCACTTTATGTCAGCATGCTGCCCGTGCAGATGTTTGCAAAGAGCCAAAGCGGTGTTGTTTCCGTTCAGTTTGCACTTTAACATCGCGCACTTGTCTTTACTTGCAATAAAACTAAAAGTAATGGGGGGGCAGGGTTCATATATCCACCCGTCACGCAGATAACTGAAGATCTTTTATAACAAAAGTAACAACATAATTCTGACTTTAATGTGTTTACTGAATTTAGTACGGTAACTCGTTAAATTACTGCATTACTGAAAAATGCAAAGGTATTATGGTGACTTCTTACAGCCGACACTGTTCATAATATCGACTCGTATATTGACTCGTATTAGTCGCCAGTTTCTGAAGACTGTGTGTTGTCAAAAGTTCCAAGTTGCTTCCGAGTTCACAGTTTATGTTTGGGAACTTGATATTGTTAAAAAGTAAGCAGGCATAAGGATGAATGATAAATTCAGCAAAATTGGGTAGTATTCAAATGAATTCCTGGGCTTCAAGGAGAATTTTAAGTGGCAGTCGACACCTTCCTGTGCACCCCTGCCTCTTCCACTTGCTTAAAGGTCCACATTCTGTTTTAAAGCACCTGCTCTATTTGGCTAATGAGTAGAAAGATTTTGTTACCTACTGATCGCGGAGAAATATTCCCAAATGAATGTCACTATTTGAACCAACTCAATTACCAGAGCACTCTCCACTGAGCGAATGCCCATCAAAGGAAAACTTTTACTTTCCAGTTCTGTCACTCTCCATCTTCTCTTTCTTTATCTGTTCACGTAGGTCCCTTCTTCCCTTTTGCCTTCGTAGAGTTTCCAGAGTTTCTCCAGTTGTTCTAACATCTGCTTTTTGGCAGTTGCTGTTATTTTCCAACTTGATTTTGTGACCAGTGGTAGTTGCAGAACTTAGAAGTGGGGGTTACAACCAATCTAGGTGCTGATGGTGTCATTATTTTATAATAACAATCAACATTGTGCAGTCATGTGCTGGAAGTAATATTTGACAGGATAGTGTACAGATAATACGCATTATCATGTCAGTTATTATCCTGTGAGTACAGGATTAGAAAAGAGCATATCAGAGGGACAGCTCAGGCTGGAGCTTGGAGACAAAAGGCTGAGCTGGTTTGGACATGGACAGGAAGGATCGTGGATGTATTGGACAAAGGGTGTTAAAGATGGAGCTGCGAGGCAGGAGGAAAAGAGGAAACTCTCAGAGGAGGTGAAAAGGGGTTGGTGTGACAGAGGAGGATGCTTGGAATAGGTGAGATGGAGGCAGATGATCCGCTGTGGTGACACCCACAGGAAGCAGCCAAAAGAAGAATCATTCAGTCATTTTCTTGCACGCATAACAGAAAGCTCCGTTTATTGTGCTTGCTGTCTGAAACACCTGTCTGATTACTGAAGAGTGAAGTGTATCAAAAACGCAAAACAACCAGGGTTCGGCCTCTTCGGCCTTCAGCATGAAAATCAACACTGTTCAATAATCTCACCATAGTTAATTTGTCATCCTTGACAGTACGTTTCTTTAGTGAATGATTTCTATTTTTGATGATTGAGGTTGAACTTGCTTTTGTTTAACTGTAACCAGATAAAGTCAGTAAACAAACTATAGAAGATTTTTATCCCAGTGTTGTGGTTATTGAGCGTCAGCATCACCACACACCTTTAGTTTAAATTTAATAGATGCATGAGTATGGATAGAAATAATGGAGCATTACTGGAGATTTAAGTACAGTAGCATTAGTCTAGCCAGTGATGAATTTTTAAAACCAAAGTTTGCAAGCATCCTTTGGCTGATTCGAAAGATAATGATAGATGATTTCAAAGGCTAAATGTTTGCTTAGAAAAAGAATATTTCAGAAAGTTTCACCTTATCTCAGCTGTGTTTGATGTGGCGTCCAGAGACTTCCATGTATTTGAAGTTCTGTTATGTGATTCACTCTGATAACTCACGAGTCGCCTCTGTTCTTCACACACACACACACACACACACACACACACACACACACACACACACACACACACACACACACACATGCATCATTTTACATACCCAGCAACAAGTAAGACACTTCTCTAAAATGAAAGCATTAATTTTAGCTCATAAACTTGAAAGAAATCCAGACGTGAAAGACAAAAATTGAATTGTTGTTGAAATTAATCAAATAGAAACGCTAAGAGAGTGTGTGAGAAAGGGATGTTTCTCCAGTCCATTAGTGCACTTTAAGCATTACAGAGCTGTACTATTCAGTTACTTTTGGAGAATTTTAGAAGCAGTCCATTGATCAAGAAGACACGAGCTTGGCACTCACAGCTACTCAAATGCAGGCAGGATGGCATTAGGGTAATAAAGTGAGCAGCAGCCCTCCAAAAAGGCTGTGTTCTGTTATTTAAAGTGAAGTGCAGCCATAAGATGTCTAATAGTGGGACGGTTATTTTATGATGTCTTGCTCTCATTTTTGGCACAATGTACATCTGCCCTTGAAACTACAACCAAGAGGTAAACTACAGCATCCACTTTAGACTCGTAACACACAGGAAGCATTTTGACCATTTACTTCTAGGAATTGTTAATTTATCACATGGGATTTGAAGCCTCTGGCCATTGCTCACATCTCAGTTTGTCTTTCGTGTATTCGCGCTGAGGAAATTCCTGGTCTCCAGACAACGCTGCTGGAAACCTCTCCTCACTCTCTCCCACTTACTGTTTTTAGACTGGTGGCAAACGAGGCAGCATCACACATGCACACATACCTTTCCTCATCTCTCGCACTTTCCAACACTTCCTTTTCACTTTGGTGAACCCTCTCCCCTTCGTTTCCTCTTTCATAGAAACAGCCACAGGGGTGTTCCCTCAGAGCTGCAATCACAGTCAGGGAAAGTGTGTTATCCTCTCTGAATATTCACGTATATCAGGGTGTGTGAATCTATTTTCTGCCTGTTCTAGGGATTTCCATGCTGTAGGACCCAGACATCCCCCCAGAGCTGTGACTGTGTGTAAGAGTATGTGTGCATGCTTTTTAGTGTACGCTCTATCATCATCTCCTTCAGTGATTAGGACTGTCTCTGCCCCAGACTGGGGTTTAGTCTTTTTTCACTCCCATGGCAAATGGAGACTTGAGGCTGATTTGCATGCAACTCTCTCTTTTTTCAGTCTGTGCTGCACTTTATAGGATCGTCTGGATGTGTGCATGTGCACGCGTATGCGTGCTTGTGTGCATGCGAGTGTGCAAAATTGTCCTTGCTTGCTCGCTTGGTAGGGTCTGACCAGTGCTGCATCTGGTTCCGTGATGAGAGACATCTGCAATCGGGGACTTAACCCGATTAGAGAGGTACGATGGCCTGGGGGGAGCAAGAAATGGTTGAGGCATGGTTGGATGGCTGAGAAGAAAAGATGGAGAGGTCACAAACTGACCAGCGGGCTACAGACGTAGCAGCTGGAGCAGGGAATGCTTTAGGTGGAGAGTGTCCCGTCAGACCTCACACCTTCACCTGTGGAGAAATCTCAGTCTATCTTTGGTGCTGTCATTTTTGCACATTTCTCCTTTTCCTTTTTATCCCCGTTGTCTTTTGCTGTCAGGCTTATTTTTTTCCTCTTCCTTTAACCTCCTTCTGTCCTGTCTGCTTTCCATTATATTCTTTGCCCCTTGCCCTCAGCCTGTAATGGCACAGACTTTAAATTTATCTATTTTCTCTTCATCCTCATCATTGTTACCAGGCGCTTTATGGTTTTTTTTTTCACTCTCTTCCTCTCTTTTTTGTCTCCTGATGGCTGTGCACACATGCATACACTTTTCCCACACTCTCTTCCCTCATCCTTTCCCTCTGTCTTGGTCATGTGGGGGCAGTGGCACTCACTCATTCCAATTGACAGATTACTTTCCTAATGGAATTTAATTATTTATCCCTTCCTCATGGCGATTTAGCCAGGAAAAGACCGACAGCAGCAGCAGCAGTGTGAGGGAGGACAGGGCAGAAGGGGAAGGCGAGGAGGGGGGGGGGAGAAATAGAGGAAGGGAGAGGTGCTCATTTCCTCCTGTGGCAAGAAACTGGATCACCTCCGTTTTGATTTGGAGAAATGTCATTCAGCGAGAAAGGGAACAGGAGTGAGGGATGGTGAAAGAAAAATGGAGGCAGAAAGACGCCAAGAAACACAAATTCATACAGAGGGAGAAAAGAATGAATGACAGGTGGCTTGTGGGCAAAACGTGTGAGTATGAATGAATATACATACATTTTACTGCATGGATAACACTCATGTGAACACGGAAAACCTGTTTTTATCACACCGGAGTTCATGACTTACACCGGATACTTATTCTAAACTTAAACACAACTATAATTACACAACTCCCAAACATGAGCCATAAACATTAAGTCTGTTGCTCTAAATGGCTGGTGAGTCCCAATAATGTGACACTGTGAACAGATTTTTGTCACCTAAATCTGAGGAGTCACTCACACACAAAACCATTGCGGGGAAGGTGGGTGCTAGACAACCTGTCTGTGCTTTCGTCTCTGTACCTCTTCACTCGCTGTCGTACACACCTCAGTCTCTTTTCTTGTGTCTCCTTTTTCCGTCTTCTTGCCTCGTCTCTCCCTTCCATCTTTTTGGCTCTCTCTCTCTCTCTCTCTCTCCCTCTCTCTCTCTCTCTCTCACACTGGGGATCCTAATTAAGCTTGGCTGCTCTTTGATGTTGTCGCCTTGGCAACAGTCACCATGACGAGGCTGGGTCTGCACACTCTCTCACCAACTCGCCCAGGCATACACAGATACACACAAGTACAGTGCACGCACACACACACACGCACATGCAAATACGCGCACGCACACATAGGCTGTGTGAGACCATTAAAGAGTACAGCCAGCGTTTGACCCTTGGTTCAAATGATAGCTTGCAAAATGGCTCAGGTGTGTGCGCAGGCTACATATGTGTGTATCTGTACACATGTAGTCAGCATGTGTGCATACATGTAATAGAAGTAGAACAACATGCAACCGACCGTGCTAGACGAAGGTGATGATTAATGTGGAGGTGCATGCATGTAGGTGGTTGAGAAAGCTTCAGTTCGGCTTCATCACGACAGTGACCAGGTGGCTGTGACACACATACAGCTGTCATGGCCGCTTGCTCTTTCATTTGACCTCTTGTTGTATTTGTTTTGTTTTCCTAAATAAATGTTGGTGTGGGCTAAAAGCCCTTGAGATGAATCATGTGGTAAAGAGCAATTGTTAGCACTGGCTGTTTCTCCAGGCAGTACATCAATTGGTAAACTCAGCTGACTTCCAGCAGGGGAGTTCCTCATTTCTCTCCCCATGCCCCGACCTTTCTCTTTAGTCTCTGCTTTCTGGTTCTCTCTCGCTCCTTAACCTTTTCTCCCCCCAGCAGTAATCTCTTTACAAATTTTACAATTGAGTCCTAGCATTTTGTTTTGAGAGGTGAAAAATGTTTGCCAGTGCACTGCAAAATCCCAACTTATCCCAAATGCAGAGCTTCAAAAATGGTGCTTTCTTAAAAAAAAAATTATTTTGCGTTAACAAAAATAATCCTCAAGTCGAAGTCAAAAGTGTCTAAAGAACAAAGAGATTTTTTGCAGTGCCCTTTCTGACCTGATATTTCCTCATTCCTATCTTTATCTCTTCATTTCCTCTGCACTTCATCCATCTCTTTCCTCCTCCGCCTTCTCCTCTCATCAACCCCACCTCCTCCTCCTCCCTAACCCCTAGCTCTTGTCAGCACCGTCTGGAGGACGGCCCCCGTAATGAAACCTGCTCTTACCACTTCCTTATAACGATGGCTTTGGTGATAATATCAAGTGTAACCACAGCAATTACAAACCCGAACGTCAACATACGAGGAGGGAAAACCGCAATTAAAGTGGCCTTTTTTATTAAACTTAAACTTTCTGGCCCACTTACACAGCTGAAAAATGTTCACACCCTACAACACAATTTTTCTAATTTTTTTTTTACCAATAGTTAACAATAAAAAAAAGGATCCAAGTTTAATTTTAATGAAAAAAGTCCGCTCCGTACCATCTGCAGACTCTTGTTTATTTATTTTCCCTGCAAAAAATAAACAAAGAAATCACATTCATTCAACTTAGTTTCGCTCCATATTTTTCCCCTGGTCGTCCGAGCCCCATCTGCAGTGGCTCAGTGTCCCACCGGTTTCAGAGTCATCGCTGGCATGTGCCCATGAGACCGGCTGAAATCACAGCATACTGCCCTTGTTTTTTAAATATTGTCTCTCTGATCATTAGAAACCTGTTTAGCTTAAGAGCCACTGCTCCAGATGAATCAGCATCTTTGGTTTAATTTTAGCAAGAGAAGAGTTTCAGGTTATATGAAAATGAGCCAAAGCACTGTGTGGGGACTGAATAGATTACTGATTAAATGGATGGTGTTTTCCGTCTCAGGGAAGACATTTATTCTGAATTGCAGGTGCATTCTTTAATCATCAGATTAGTCAGCTGTACTGATGAGAAAAGGACCGTGCCAACAGAGCATCACGATGAAAAGTTTTCTCAGCGACACATTAAAAGAAGTGTAACTCCTTTCCCCAACTGACTCTCCACATGTCCTTCCTGTCCCCACAGCTGTTTGTCATCGACAACGGAGCAGACGACTGGCGAATCGCCATGACGATGGAGAGGGTTCTGCTAATCGCCCTGGAGCTGCTCGTTTCTGCTGTGCATCCGGTGCCTGGGGACTTTAAGTTTCAGTGGCGGGCACGGCTGGCCTTCTCGTACGCGCCTTCGCAGGCCGAGGCTGACCTGGACATGGTGCTGAGCGTGCCCATGTTCCTGCGCCTCTACCTCATTGCCAGAGTCATGCTTCTGCACAGCAAACTGTTCACCGACGCTTCCTCCAGGAGTATAGGTGCCCTCAATAAGGTCAGGAGAGTTTTAATCTTGTAGATGTTTCTCTGAGCGGTATGCCTTCAAAAGTGTGGATGTGAAAGGTTTTGCTGGAAACAGGTGATGGAGTTGTAAAGGTATTAAGGTCAAGAGTTCTCTCCTCTGAATTAAGCCTGTGTCTATGTTGTGCTTTTTATCCTTGGCCTCTTTCGCTCTAACTATCTGAAGTTCTTCCTGCCCCTTCTGTCCTTCTAGTCCAGCTGTTTCTTTTCATCTACCGCTTCAAATCCCCTTCCTGTCCTTTTGTTGTCACTGTGCTTAGAGACTTAGATCTAAGCTGTGGTGGATCTTTCATAATACAATATGAGATGAGAGCATGAAATGGAAACAAGTTATTGCATACAGCTCAAATGGGCCATGAAGAGAAAGAACTAGAATGAAATTGCAGTATGAGTGCAGAAATATGTTGAAGTCGTGCAACAAATGGCTGATGCCAGATTTGTAATGACTTTATACGACAAACATTGCTGTAAGATCAGGAAGTAGAGATGTTGCATGTTGCAAACGTGCAAACTAGGTGGAGGAGAGCAAGTGCAGCAGGAGAGATATAGAGGAGATTTTTTTAGACGAGTAATTTAGCAGGTGGCGCGTGTATCGGCGACGGCTCTCTTCTGACCCTCAGGCAGCATCGACGTGGAGGGAAGGTGAAGCTGCCACTGAAGTGCAGCTGTAAATGACAACTCATTTATCAGCTGCTTTAGCCTTCCAGGGCTCAAGCATCAAATGATCCATCTGCCAGAAGTTGATTGTCTGCCTCTTATTGATGAATGAGCCAGAGATAAAAAAGTACACTGACACAGGCCAGTTACTCAAAGACACCGTATAACCTGACCCGAGTCAGAGGGCAAGCCCTGATCTCGACTCCAATTATAGTGGAGATTCTCTGAGTGCTGCTGCTATCAAAAGCTACTCAGAGGACTAATTAGTAAAACATCAAGTCCGCTTGGGAAACAGTGTGCAGGATAAGGATTCAGAGCAGCACAAGATTAACTCCTGGAAAAAAAAAAGTGAAGCAATGTGTGTATGTGTGTGTCTCTAAATGTCTTTTAGGTCCATTTTAACACGCGGTTTGTAATGAAAACCCTTATGACGATCTGCCCTGGGACGGTGCTGCTGGTCTTCAGCATCTCTCTGTGGATCATTGCTGCCTGGACCGTACGAGTGTGTGAGAGGTTAGCACTAAAGCTGGTCCGTTTGCGATTGTGATTTGGTGTTTATTGCGTGTACATGAGCGTACATGAGTGTGAGTGTTGGACTGTGACCAGATGAGGAATTCAACTCAGAAATTAAATTCAACTGGCAGAATCTATAATCTGAGACGTCTGTGCAACATAATCCCTCTTTAGACTTCAGTTTATGAGGCTTTCTCAGCAGTTGTTCAGGCAATGGATTTGTTACTTCATTTGTCTGCTTGTCAGACTAAAAATAAAAATTAAAAATCAATATAATAGTGTCTGAAGAAAACATTCATTAACATTAATGACCCTCCAATAAGGCATTTCTAAGCAATAAACAATCTGATATTGTTACGGGACACTCGAACATAGTTTGTCAGACACTAAGGACCTAATTAAGGACTTAATAGTTGATCATTTGTCAAGAGTAAAAAAGAGATAGCAATAACAGTACAATATAGCTTTCCTCACCACAGTGTAATGAAACATTACATGAGCAAACACGGTGCCAAATCCTCATAGAGATTCGTAGATTTACACGAGAATAACTAACCCACAGGCATGTTTAAGCACCCACATCAAAAATGTGTATTAAAATTCCCGAAGACATTCTGAGCTCAAATGTCCTGACCTTGGAAATATCACGTTGAATAAGCTTACTGACTTTTATTATGACAGAGATGTGACTGATGCCGCTTTTAAGTCTTTCTTTTTGATTTAAAACCATAGCTGCGGCTGTTAGATCACCAACTGACATGTTATATCGCATTTTTTTGATTTAATGTAAAAATGTACACAAAATTGTGGTTTTACAGATGCAATGACTCTGAAAAGTGGACAGAGCTGGGGTTTTTGTTTTTTACTGGTTTTTATGATTAGATAAGCAAGTCAAACAGTTCCTGTAATTTAATACACCAGTTGCAGATGTTTTACACAAGGATGTATAGTTGTTAACAAAGATATTAATTAACACCTAAAAGTATGCTTATAGCAGCTCAGTACAATGTGTTACAGCTTTATTTTCATTCTTTCCTATTTCACATCTCACAATATGTGTTTTTCATGCCATATAAGTATATATATATATATATGACATGAAAAAAACGTTAAGAGAAATCCATATCATACTCAATACAGCAAACACATGGCAGTACAGACTGGTGATTTATCGACCGCTCTTGCATCCAGCAGGCAGACGCTCAGAAATGAAACGGCTTACAAACATATCTGTTTCTCTGTTGTTATTAAAGAGCACTAAATCCAGTTGTTCGGTTACATTTAAGAGATTGATAATTAAATTTTACAGATTATTTAATGCTTGTAATGTGCCATCAAGTGCAAAGCAAAAGGAGATGTATTCAAATGTTTTTGGAGATAAATCAAGGAAATGTAGGAAAATGTCAGCTGGTTAATAGGCTTGATTAAATGCATCACTGCCCGGCTGCTGGGGAGTCCTCGGTTGGTCCGTATCCAACTGGCAGAAACTGGCATTTTGCTTCTTTCCAAATCAAATTAATGAAGAAGAAAAAAAAAAACAAAAAAAACTAAATGGCTTCGAACGGCGTCCAAAGATGTGACTTTTCAGTCTTAGAGAATAGAGAGACTTCAGAGCAAATATATCTGTTGCTAGCAAGCAAGGTTACATCTTATTATATTTCTGCTGAATAGTTTATTGAAAGAAAAACTTTGTTTCAGATCTGCACCAGGTTTGGTTGCTACGGTAACAGTGTTGCGCGTAGGGCAAGAACGATGGAGGCAAAAGATGCAGTTATGTGTTATGTGTCAGACAAAATTGCTGGAAACATTTTTTTCGGTTAGACGCCCACATTCGCAGACAGGACCAGTGGGACAGTTATTGTTTGTTTGTTTTTATTCATTATTATTATTTAGATGTTTTACTATTGACTGACTTTATCCTCTAACAATAAACATGTTTGTTTGTTTTTTAGGTATCATGATGCCCAGGATGTGACCAGTAACTTCCTGGGAGCCATGTGGCTTATCTCTATTACTTTCTTGTCTATTGGCTATGGAGACATGGTTCCTCATACTTACTGTGGCAAAGGAGTCTGTCTGCTCACAGGCATCATGGTCAGTACATTTCCTCTCCGTCCCCTCTCTCTGCACTCCCAGTAGTGCTGTCCTCCCCTCGTTCAAAGGTCAGCAGATTAGAGCGCATGCTGTCATTTGCAAGAGAAATTCTCCCATTTGTGTAATTTGGGCAATCCTCTCTGAATTAGCCTGCATCTGTGCTTCTGTGTGTTTTGGGTGTGTAGGCGTGCAAACAAGAGCATGTTAGTGGTTTGTGTGTGTGTGTGTGTTTTTTTATGTGTGTGTGTGTGTGTTTCTATGCGTGTTATTCCCTTGTCTGTCCTCATTGCATAATGAAGGTCCTACCTTTCAGTGTGCCATGTCCTCCCACTCTCATTTTTTTCCTCATTTTTTGTCAGTCTTTCATTTTTTTTCTTTACCACTTTCCTCCTCTCTTGTGCTATCTCTCTTTTTTGTGTTTCTCCTTCTATCTTTTTTCTCACTGTCCATCTCCCCTTCCCTGAGGCCATGTGTTTATTTCTATCTACCATCCATCTGTCAATGTTTAAGCTGCCGACTGATCCTCTATTTGCTTCACTTCACAGGTGTTCTTTCCTCCTTCGAACATTTCTTTCACTCTGTTTCTTGCTCTCCATCTTTGTCACTATTATTTTAACACTTCTCTGAATGAGTCGAGGCAATTTGCGTCTTTTGAAATGCAAGAAAATTTGATTTTTTTAAATAACTCTATAACTAATTATTGCATGTTCTCAAATTAAATGTGATAAGTATGTTAACCTGTGCAGATAAGGTCAGGAAAGGAAAAATAGGGTTTAAAAATAATAATATGATTTTCCTGGGAATACATTTCCAAAAGGACACAATGGTCCTCATACTTGTTGCCAGAGGAGAATACGATGACTGATAGGAGACTTTATTCAGATTAAAAGCTGGACTTCACTGTTCAGTGGTCCCTCAGCTTATTTGGGGGAATTGCTGTAATTAACAGAATACATATTCATTTTCCAAATTGGCTTTTGCCCATTATTATTGCCAAGTTCCAATTTATCACTGTGTTTCTTAGAAATCCTTAAGTAGAGGACATGAGAAAGATTGTATTAGACACTGGAAAGGTTGTTTGCCATGAACTGTAAATAATAATGTAATATGCTGTTTGTCTTCATTCATTCCTGAAAATAGAAGACATCGTTACATATAAGATTTTTCCTTGTACTTATAAAAGCAGTGTGTTCATATGAAAGAAGACAATTTAAACAAAAATACTTAGAACCAGTCCTTAGATGAATCAGGGTATAAGGTAAAACTTGATTATATGATCACAAATATAACCTCAGTATATGACATTGACAAGATTGACATGAGTGGGTGTCATGTGAGTACAGTCATGTGAAAAAAGAAAGTTTCCACGGGACTTAGGCTACTGTTTCTATATGGGTATTAGGATAGGGTGGAGGGTAGCTGCTAATCAAATGCATCTGATTACTTGATTATCAGCACGTCTGGTCACCACTATAAAGCACATATTTTTTCCAGTTTGTTGGTCTGGAGCATTCAGCTGTGTGTTAAGACAGTGCCACAATCTTCCCAGGAGTGGACATCCCAGCAAATGTGCTCCAAGGTCAGATTATGCAATGCTCTAGAGAAACAGCAAAAACCCAAGAGCTACAGCTAAGTTTACACAGACCTCGGATAACGTGTTAAATGTTAAAGTTCATGACAGTACAATTGGAAAAAGACTGAACAAGTATGGCTTGTTTGGAAGGCTTTACTGCAGAAAGCCTCTTCTCTCAAAATAGAACATGGTAACACAGCTTAGGGTCGCAAGTTGCTTTTGAATAAACCACAAAACTTCTAAAAATGTCATTTGGACAGACAAGATGAGGCGATAGCTCATTAGGTAGAGCGTTTGCCCCACGATCAGAAGGTTCATTGGTCAGGGGGGAACCATTGTTGGCCATTAACTCCTCTGTATACCAAAGTATTACTAGAAAGCTAAAGCTTAGTCCATGCAACAACAACAATGCCCCAAATACAGCAGCAAATCTACAACAAAATAAGTGAAAAAGAAACGAATCAAGGCGTTACAATCTGTTACCCAGTCAAAGTCCAAGTGTCCTTAAGCTTGCTGTTTATAAATTAATGCAATGTTGTAAAGCGGACAAAAATGCTCCACAATGATGTAAGAGATTAATTGTCATACAGGAAATGATTATTTTAAGTTAATACTGCTAAAGGTGACTGTAGTGTGATATCACATCACCTTTTGCTTTCTTTTATACATACACAAAATGCAAACGTTGCAGCCATTTTTGTGTTAAGGTGCCTCCAAAAGCGTGCTAAGAAGAATGTTATATTTGAAACCACAAACTAAGTCAGTGATTAACAACAACTCCATATGACACAGCTAAACAAGCTTCAACCAAACAAGTTTCAGATATCCCAGACGAGCCCCCAAATTAGTTGAAAACAACTAGGAGTCCACGGACACGTAACACACTGTATTAATACATTAATACAGTGTGTAATAATATATATATCAACCATCTTTGCAAAAAACACAAGTGCAAAAGTGGTCGATGTCAGATAGAAAACGGGGCAAATGGGCCCAAACATGAGCCAGCCCCCATAGTCTGAAGGACCAGGCACATCCCAATGTCTCCACTGTCAGGCAGTTGTCCACATGAGCAGACTGGGACCTCCAAGACAGTTGGAGGTGTTACACAAATAAAACAGCTGCATAAAGTGTGCAAATGCTCAGTTTGAAATATTTTAAGAGCCTTCTTTTCGTTATAGTAAGACCACCAGGAAAAAGGATTAGAAATGTGAAATCTCTCCACTTTCTTTGAACACCTACAGCCTTTTTTTTTTTGCCAATGCCATTTATAACAGTATTGAAGGCAGTTGAGAAGTGCCTTGAGATGTAATTTAATGACTGCTAGACGTTGGTTTGAAGAAGAAAAAAATCAAGGGAACAACTTAAAATAACTCTCACAATCCAAACTACATTTTTTCTTTTCTTTTGCATCTTCTGTAGTATGTACTTTGGTCTTTGAAGTTATCTGTTTGATTGAAAAAGTTAATTCAAATGGATTTCTTATCTCCATAAGAGCCCAAAACCTGCATGTGTATTCTTTCATCCTCACTTTGTCCACTCTCTCTGTTTCTGCCGGCTCACTGTAAAGCCCATTAAATGTGTGAATAAAAACACACTTACACACACATACCCCCATTTTCTGGATGAATCATCTAGTCTGTGTTTGAGAGAGAGTACTACTTTTACCGTAACACGCACACAAAAACAGACACAAAATGGGGTGCATACAAATGGTCCCAAGCCCACTGCTACAGACTCCACATCCTCCACACAACACTGACACAGAACTTGACATACACTCTGAGTACAGCTCCCACACACTCGCTCCTCTCCTGTCACACACAAACACACTCTCATCACACTCTTCACAGTGGTCAAAGTGCTTTATTTTTGTTGATCATCAGAGATGAAGTGAGGCTGCAGGTGGAAAGAGAACGTTAAAGCATAACTATACGAGAAAGAGACCAGGTGTAGCAATGTTATGGAATTACAGGGATTGGTGGGTTGGAGGGGAGCGCAGGGCTGACAGGTTAAGGCAGAAAACTTTTATTTATTTATTTCATTTTGTTGTTGTTATTTGTTTTGGGGGTTTTTTTGACTGCCTAAAACTACTGTAATGAGAAATTCTCACTGTTGTTACTATGACAACACATGAAGGCCAACGGTGTTGGAATATACCACTGCCCTGAGGCTACCTGGGGGTGTGCCAGGTGTTAGTGTGTATTTGTGTGTGGTCGTGTGTTGTTGTGAGTGGGTGGATAGCAAGATGGAGGTTAGGTACACTATACCACAAATGTTGTGTACAGCATATGTGATACAGCACTTCATGTTGTAAACAGGTCGTGTGTACAACATGAAGTGATTATTAAGTGTTTATTAAACTGCACTGAGAAGTAGGGCTTGGTCTATAAACAAATAAATGAATGGCAGTATAGTAAGACACAGCTGTAGTTATATGACATGTTATTATTCAAGGACTTGTTGTTGGAGAGCACTACTGTAAGCATGAATAAAAATTGAATGTGCGTATGCTTTACCTATTTTTACTGTGAAATAATACAGTGGATTCCAAAAGTCTATGTTTACATGCCAGGTTTTTGTGGTGCGAAACCTTGGCATTCGATCCAATTGTAAAACAAACTGAAATCATATAGTGGGGAAATAATAATATTTTCTAATAATAACCTCTTTTCATATATATACACACATTTAAATTAAAGGTAATCTACAAAGGAAGCAATTTGCAGTAAGGTGCTGACCAGATATCAATTGAAGTCAATGAGATTAAGTGACGTCAAGTGAGTTGAACTTTTCTCAGCTTCTCAGTCAAGGTGACTGACTGAAGCAGCTATCGATGAGAGCAAAGGATACTGTCGATCAACATTTGACAGACTGGTAAATACATTAGAAGGTTACCTAGGCAACCGGAGCCTAGAATCGCCACTTATGAACAACTGTCTGCGACAAATTTATGTACAACAAGCTAATAACTGCTTGTATGGATGGGTTCTTTTTGGGTAGGAGTCTGAAAGTAGGGCACATCATGACTTGACAATAATTGGCAATATATTTGGCACAACTTGAGTTGCAAAGGTGCTTCAAATCTGTCAGATTACAAAGGCATCTCCTGTGCGCACCCCTCATCAGCTCATCTGGGCAGATATTTAATTGGATATTGGTTTGGGCTCTGCCATTGTATAACCATAATTTTCTAGTGAAGCCATTCTTTTGTTGATTTGGATGTATGCTTTGGAATGTTGGTTAGCCACACAAGCCGTATTATTTTATGGATACGTGCATTAAAAATGCTTTAACCCACAAGCAGTTCAGCTAAATCAGATTAGCAGTGGCAAAGCTTAGCACATAGCTTACGCTAGAGCCGTCTGTATTGGCAACCGTCTGTCAGTCAAAGCTTTTGTTCCTTGAGTCCAGTCTTCAGATTAATCTGTGACTCAAACAGGTGGAGGTGCGTTTAAAACATTTCCACTAGAGATCAAGAAATTATGTTTTGTAGAAGATTTACAATTTCTTTCAAGAACATCCACACTGGTTACAGGAAACTGCAGTGCCCATAAGAATCATTGTGCTGCAGAAACAATTCGACAGACAATCAGAAGAAGGCAGGCTTTCAGAAATGGCTCTTTACAGAGATTGCCTGTTTTCAGTAGACGATATCAGGGGGGCTACATCAAGAGCCAATATGAGATAAATAAGGCATTTTTGAACTGTAAATCAAGAAAAGAGACCTTAAAAATATATATGGTGCTGGAAAAATAAATCATAAAAATAATATTCGTTTATTGTGATTGCATGATGTATAGTATAAATTCAGGAGCAAGAGGTCTCCTTTAAAATGTCCTACATTACAGTGGGCTATATTTCCAATATTTTTAACATGTAGATTCATCCTAAATGTAGGCGTTACATTTAAGTTTTACCATATGACTGTGCATAATTATTTTTATTTCCTACAGCTTCTTAACTGCAGTCATTAACTGCAGGTTAAACAGATGCAGACAAGCTATCATTTTTAACCTTTTTGTGGCTTTTCTGTTCCAAGTGCTTGCATTTTGAACACTAATTGAGCATATTAAATGTTTTTGTTTTTTTTTCAACCGTATTTTTTCCTCCCTCTGCATGTTCCCACTGACTGGTTTTGGAAACAATTTTCCACTGCTGTTTGCATTCACTTTTTACCTGGACCGCGTGGGTGTTACACAAAGGCACAGATGGGTGATTCCCCCTTTTCTGAGTGGGTAGACAGCTGTGCTGTACTGAAGAAAACAAGGGGAACACCCTGGTAAATGGAAGAAATCACAGCAGCACAGCCGTCATCAGTCGTGTCACTGCATGGACATTTCACAGGGAGCGCTGCTGGAAGCAAATAGATGCAGATGCATGTGCAAACAAATTGACACATACACACATATACAGCCACTTTGTCAACGCATGCTTCCACATACACACACACAAAGGCTGCCCCGACAAACCAATCAGTGCCCCGCTGTTTCTGACCAAGGAGGTCATTTGTGAACACGTGCACACTGCGCTGCATTTTGTGCTGTTTGTTATCTGAGGGCTCTGTTCCCTAAAGCGCAGACGTGTACAAATGCTCTAAGGGGTTTCCATTGGCTCTCATCATATTTTATTCATAGTTTTTGAATAAACACAAATAGAGTGGATGAGTGTATAGATGTGGGCACTAAGGCCTGTTTGTGCGTTACATTTCACTGAACCCAGCCAAGGTTATTTTTGGCAAACCTGTCTTGTCGTTCAGGAGTGTGCATGATGAAGTCCCGGCTATTTCCTGCACGCTTCAAAATGTTGCATGCGCCCTCGCTGTTGCTCTAAGTCACTATGTTTCTCTCCTTATATCTCTTTATTCTGTCACTCCTATCCTCTGCCAACTGTGAGCTTCGCACACTTACAAGAAGGAAGGAAGACACTCATACATTTTCATTAAACACTCTTAATCTTAATTCATTACTTATCAGGAGATATGTGACCTCATTAACATTGCCTTCTTCTCCATCTTTCTCTCCTCCTATTCCGTGCACACACCCTCGCCTCATATATTCATCCGCCCATGTTTCTTCCTTTCCCATTTATATTTACTCATTGCTCTTCACTTTCTTTATCTTTTCTTCCCCTCTCTCTTCTTTTTTCCCTCTCGGTGCCTGCCCCTTCAGAGGAACCTGTGAGCACTCAACAGCCCCATTGAATACAGTGTCTAATCTAAAAGTTAATTAAGTCTGTCTTCTTCCCTGTGTTCCTGCTCCTCTTCTCCTCTCAAGCATGTCTTTTTTGGTTGAGAGACTGCTGTCATTCTCTCCCAAATGAATTTGCCGTGAGTCCCACGTGGGTTGAGCTGGGATACAGACAAACTAGTGCTGTTTTACACTTTTACACATCCTGCAGGCCTCAAGCCACCAGTGACAGGAGAAGACTGACACCACGTAATTCGGATTGACAACATCCAATTAAATTAAATTAGTTGGTGTCAATCGGTGATATTTTTTTTTCTGGTTTTATCTTTAAGGGGCACAATTTCAGCGTCCTATAGAGGCGATATAGAAGGCATCTCACACCAGATGGATTGGAGGTGAAAATAGATTTGGCTTGCCTCTCAACATGAGGAAATGTGGATCTGGAACAGAGCTATTCCTCCTAATCCTCTCCTCTCTCCCATTCACTTCTCCTTCTGTCATCTTCATATTTGTCCTTGCTCCCTTCAATCATCTGAACTAATTCCCTGTCCAAAAACCACAGATTTACCAATTCCACCTCTGTACTGGCTGACTCTGTCCTCCTCCCTCCCTCCCCTCTTGTCTCTCATAGGGTGCGGGCTGTACGGCTCTGGTGGTTGCCGTGGTAGCCAGGAAGTTGGAGCTGACCAAGGCCGAGAAACATGTACACAACTTCATGATGGACACGCAACTCACCAAGAGGGTGTGTAGGCATGCTCGATGTCAGTGAGTGCGTGCGTGTGAATGAGTGTGTCGTCTGTAGCAGCAATAAAGCAAAAGCACAGAGTGTAAAGAGCACTCGTTCTCCCTGCAGCTGTCATTTGTAAAAGTGCGGTTTTTATGTGCAGTGCAGGTGATTTTACACTGTAGAATTTCTTTGGCGTCGAGAGCCCGGCTAAAAGGATTGTTCTTTCACTGCTACTGCGTCACCCTCCCCAACTAGCACATTACACCCTGTATTGTTGTGACAGAGTGCCATGTTATTTGAGTGAGCGAAGGCAATAAAAGGTCATCTCTGTCTCACTCTCGCTGTTCCGCTCCCTCACTTACCGCCGCTCTCTTTTTCTTTCCATCGCCGATCTTTTCCCTCCCACACCTCCCCTCTCCTCTGACATTTGTCTCTCTTACAGTAAATCCTTTTCTCTCTCTCTGTGTCACATTTGCTTCTCTCCTTCCTCCACCGCTTTCTCCTTCTTCTTTTGCCCCCTCCCAGCCTCCGTTCCCCACACCCCATCTCTCCCAACTCCCTCCCTCCCTCCTCTGGTCCTTTTCAATTTTTCATACAGTTGAAAGACCCAAGTTTTAAAAATAGCTCCCATATCAAATATGTAGGGTGCATGATGGCAGCAGGGTTATCTGGGTGACTGAACGGAGTGGGGTGATCAATAATTTGAGCGTGGATAAGATATCGACAAAGAAACCAAATAGACTCTGTGTGTCAGTTGTAGCCAGGCTCTCTCTTCATGTTCCTGCAGTCTTTGGCCAGGTCTGTTTTCACAAGATGTTTACCATCCTTAACCATGTGCTCCACAGGTGTTTGCAAGGGCGGCGATATTTTGCAAACAGAATCTGATATGAACAGTTTATTATTGAAAATAAGATTTAACTACCTTTGTTATTATACAACATATTCATTTTGCATCATTTAGTTGTCTGTTATTTGGCTGAAATATCCTAACATAATTCAAAGGCTTGCCTTGAATTTTAGGCATATATTCCTTAGAGGACGACTCCGTGAGTTTATTAACCCCCTGATTTTTGCATGTCACGTATCAGTTTGAGATCTTTTGGCTTCCTGCCTTTTTAGTTTAGTCCAGTCTGCCTTTTGTAAATGATTGTTGGTACACTGAATTAAAACCTCTTCTTCTGCTTCTGAAACAATGTTTGGCTGCCATGAGCATTTCAAAATTCACAATGAGAAAATGACAGAGAATGCTGTTACACACTTGCTTTGTCTTAAATTATCTAAAGTTCATTTAGATATTGTATGTGGTGTCACACCTGGGAAATATCACGTTTCAGTGTATTTTTTTTCTTCCATATTCAAGCTTTAATGTCTATGAAGCTATTTTCCCAGTTTAGACTGTTTTAAAGATTATTGTGTGCTTTGTATATGAGAAGCTGTAAAAAAAATATCAGTCTCCACCCTGTAAAATTGTGGTTTTCTACAGTCCTCCAAAACTGTTGTCAGAGACCAGAGTTTCAAATATTTTAGGGACTTTCAAGCATCCTTCAATATTTTGTTAACTTGAAATTCACTCCTGAGAGCAGGAGTACCAGATATTAACCCTGAAAAATATAAAGGACCAAGTTCAAGCAGTTTTTCTAGATAATGGAAATTTAAAATGGCCCTTAAAAAAACAATGCTGGAAAAACATAAAAAAACACCCCTACCTGAAATGTTACATAATATCTGCTGAAAAACAGATTTTTACCTTGGATTTTTTTCAAGCAAACCAATTTTTTTTCCCAACCGACATTGTCAGTTGTGAAGTTTTTGGTTTGTTTTCTGTTTTTTTGTTTTTGCTTTCATAAATTGTAAAATTTTCTATAGAGAACAAAGATTCCAAGCTAAATATATCTCTGCTTTAAAGCCAGGCATTTTAACTCATGAGTCTTTGGAGATAGACTTGCTTTTGCAGCTAATCCCAATTGAGCATCCAAAGATTTGCAGTTTTTTGACCACATTGGTGTCATTTTTCAAATCAGGTGGTTTTCATTTTAGTTTAATAAGGTCTCAGTCACACTGGTCTAGAAATCAGCCAGCAGCTCCCCTAAAATCTGTTGTCACTAGGGTAAAATCGGTATTCCCTGACCAGTTTCCAACATTTTCACTAAGTGTAAGCAGTTGTATACAGAATGGTAAACCCAAAATCTTGTGATCTTGTGATTGCTTTGGTTGCCAGCATGTTGTAATGGTTGCCCGTTGTTTTCATGGAAGGCACAAATTTGTCCACAGTCTGTCGCTAACTACTCGCCGATGGGTGGTGACATTGTTTGAAGTGCAAAACAAACCCAAAACAGGGAGCGTAAAAACTGTACAGGCCTTACTGCAGCAGTCAAAACGTTTTAAAAGGCACAAGTTTTACTCTCTGTTTATGGTTTATGTTGCATTTTTTTCTCCTAACGTGGCATATAGTTTTTGAGTGTCTGCAGACAAGTTACCATTTTCCATGTAAACAACAAGTGATCATGGCAACCTGCTAGTGACCAAAGCAATCGTAAAAGGGTTTTCGATGCAACACTATATACCTCTTTGCAACCAATTTCTCTTAGCAACAGAAGCAACTTGCAAATTCTCTAGTAATTTCTCTAGTAACCCATGATTACCACGGGATCACTGACTGGTCTCATGGCCTGTGTGAATAGAGGGCTTAGCAATTCACAGCGACTGCCACCAACCTCCAGCAATCACGCCCAAACAGTCGGGTATATATCTTTTTTCCTAGCGACCAGTGTGATTGGGGCTTAATTATCAAATTAATAGCTATTTAAATTTTGCAGCAGTACTCAGTGCTTTGAGCTAACGTTAGCAGTTTTGCTAAGTGTTTTACCACCTTGCCTGTAGAAACTTGGCTTTTGTTTTAATGTTCAAAAGTTTCTTTGTTAGTACAGTGAATGTGAGTTTTTGGGCCTGCTGACAGCCTGGTGAAACGGTGTAGCCTGATCATATTAGCATGATCAGTTTAGCATTTAGCTCAAAGCACAGCTTCACCGCGCTGCTAGCAGGCCTAAAGATTCTTGTTTCAGCAGGTTACCTTAATTTGCATTCATACTCCTCATTGAAATGCAAATTCATCTTCACCTCTTCAAGTGGCAGACAGTGTACATATCAATCATTTTTCCATTAGTTTTTTAGCCTTTTCAGCTTTTCTGCTAAACTCGATGCAGATCAGGTTATGTAGAGGCTGTGTGGTTTGTGTAGCTGGTAATTGTGACCGTAAATGTGCTAAATACTATAATCAAATGAATTTTTATCGTTTATTCAGCTAACCTACAATTTTTTCACAATCCCCTGGTAATTACAAAAGCACCTGCTGCGGTACATGTGTACCTTAAGGTTTAAAGGTTGAGGAAAGTCACATCAAATCCCAAATTTTTAACTGGTAGCTAAAAAAGTATTGTATTTTTTGTCACACTGATCAATTTTATTAGCCCCTCAAGCAAAAAGATTATATTCATATTTTAAAGCAAATGCCATCATCATTACAGGTAATTCATGATCTTAATAAACCCGCTCATCAAGTAACGGAGGCCTCCTAGAGCAATATGCAGCATGCTGCTTGGTGACATTTCCCTTCAAAGGGTCTACGGTTTATGCTGCGGTAATTGTCTCCTGCCCTCTATCACTGAGAGACCAATGATTGAAGCTGTTGTGTGCACATTGATTTACATAGCCGGGGCCATTCTTTGCCACATCTTTGTACCAAGAGAATACAATCAGTCAAAGCTTTATAATAAATAATGCAACAATAGCTTCAACATCTTGCCATCATCATATGTGCGCACACACACAAACAGACAGGAAAGCACACAGTCTGTCTTTCTAACTCACTGCAATGCTGTCTACTTCCCTTTGAAGGATTAACAAGAATGTCAATTAAATGCCAGAGAGACGCTCTTAGCTGATCTGAACGAGGTGTTGTGCAATCTAATGTAATTTTGTAATGTTGTGTAAAGAATAGGGTGTGGTTCATCAATAGCATGAAAATCTGAGCCCAGAAATCTAGCTGTAACTTTTCCTTGATTTTGACACTTTTTGACAATTTTTTAAAATCCTTTCTATTTTCATGATTGACGAATACTTGCTGCTTTCATCCTCGATCAGTTTTTTATGCAGAGCAATGTCAAGACTGAAGTTGATATTTTGAACCCCTGTGCAGTGCACATTGCGTGTGGAGGGCCTAATAACCTTATCGGGGAGAATGATTTCCTTCCAAAGACTGATGCACCGAGTTAATTTTCATGCAGTGCTCAGTGAAGTCTCTCCATCTGATAGGATTAATGCAAATGTTAATTAAATAGCAGTTAATCTAGTCCTTAAGTTGACCATGTGTGTGAGGTGTGATTTGTTGTTGTTTGATGCCAGGACTGTTTTTTCTTCTCGATTCTTGGTTTGTTGCTGCTGTTTTTTGTGGCTGTGTACTGAAGCACTGGTTGATTCAGAGCACTGCTGGAAGCCCATTTGGTCAAAATTTCACCCTCAACTTTCAGAGAGCTCACTCAACACCGAGAAAAGCAGGACATGCTTGCTCAGGCGCTAAGTCAGTGGGCTAACATCTCCTTCCTTTTGATGGCGCTACGATGTCAAATTCCAGTGTTAAATTCCTTTTATTGAAGCAGTAAGCCAGTTGACTGTGTGACTGTGGCTGACACCGTCTGTATCTGAGGTCATTACTTTTTTTTCAGGCTTTTAAACTCTCGTTCCAAGTTAGAAGCTGGAAAAAAAATCTTTCTAGAAATTTGCACTCGGGATGCATATTCTGCTTTCACACTGGACTACTACTTAATTCAGGGCACTTTTACGAGTCCCTCCGGCACATTTCAGAGCTTCGGCCTGTCTGAATATTCAGAGTGCACTCTGGACTCTGGCCAAGGAGGAGGTGCCGCAGTGCCTTCCAATGTTTACACCAGTAGCCAAATGGGAGCAATCTAACCCCCGAAGATTTCCACTAAGCTAGCTTCCACTCCACATAATAAAAATAACTTTTAGCAGCCTTTTCATTTATAAGCATATCGTTATTCATTGTTATTATAGTCATATTGTGATGGTGACAATTCATTCAATGCTCCACGAGTGCATTTACATATCTCATTGATGTTTGTTTTTTTCAGTTTTTGCCAGTTGAACTTGCACATGAGCTTCCTTCTAATGTAGAAAATGTGTTAGCCCCCTAATAAGATCCAGTGATTATTTTAACTGTAATTTAATGTTCTGTGATTTTATTGATTTGTTTCACCTTTAACTTGAGCCTAAGGGCATCACTCTCCTTTGCTTTGGATGCTGAAATAGTGATTATTGTCCTTGTGTGTGGCCATGTTTGTGTCTGCCTAAGTGTCTCCTTGTCCCCTTGTCAGTGTGTCTGTGAAGGGAAGGTCAGAGCAGGTAAGGCCACGTGTCACAGTGGCACATGGATGAGTTTGTTGCCAAGGCAATTCGTCTGTTTGTTTTCTGATCACTGGAAAAACACCATTGTGTGTCCAGCATCTCAGAGCCTAATTACTAATTACATGCACAGGTCATTAACCCTATAAGTGCTAGGCTTTTATTTAAATGTCCAATTGAGTAAAAATCTCCAGTTCTACTCTACAGCTATAAAACTGTAGGGCCAAAATTAATACATTTAGAATTCATTTTGATATATAATGTTTCTGCATCTGTGAGACTTGAAAATATCCAGCAAAAAAAATTATTATTCTTCAACACTATAAATTACTAACATGACATGATAGTTTTACGCAGTTGCTGCACATTTGTCGACTGCACATTCATTATGTGAGTCTCCGATTCCACCACATCCCAAATATGCTCTGTTGGATTGAGATCTGGTGACTATGGATGCCATTTGAGTACAGTGAATTCGATGTCATGTCAAAGAAACCAGTTTGAGATGAATGAAGCTTTGACATGCTGAAAGCAGCAATCAGAAGAAGGGTACTCTATGATCATGAAAGGGTGGACATGGTCAGCAGCATTAGCTGGGCAGGCTGTGGTGTTTAAATGATGTTCAACTGATACTAAAGGACATAAATTGTGCCAAGAAAATATCCCCACAACATTACACCACTACTTCCAGTCTGAATCACTGACTGAAGCCAGGATGGATCCATGCTTTTATGTCGTTTACACCAAATTAAAACCTTACCATCTGAATGTCACAGCAGAAAGCAAGACTCATTAAACCAGGGAATATTTTTCATATCTTATGTCCAATTTTGGTGAGCCTGTGTGGGAATTTTAGCATCAGTTTCCTGTTTCTACCTGACAGAAGTGACACCGGTGTGATCGTTTTCTACCCAGAGATGCTCTTCTGCATACCCTGGTTGTGTTTTCTTTTTTAACTCATTTTTACCTTCCTATCTGCTGAAAGCAGTCTGACCTCAGACATCACCAAGACTTTTTCAGCTAGAGAACTACTGCTCGCTGGATATTTTCTCTTTTGCATGCCACTCTTTGTAAACTTTAGAGATGGTTGTGTAGTAAAATCAGAGTAGATTAGCAGCAAATCTGGCACCAAGAACCATACTAATTTTAAAATCACTTAAATTCCCTTTCTTCTCCATTCTGATGCTCAGCTTGAACTTCAGCAGGTCAACTTGACCGTGTCTACATGCCTCAGTATATTGAGCTGCTGCCGTGTGATTAGATATTCCCATTAATGATAGGTTCACAAACAGCTGAACAGGTGTACCTAATAAAATAGCCAGCGAGGTTTTGTAAGTCAGTGACACTAATGGTGTTGAACCTGGTCTAAAAATTGTCAACAATTCTACATCCATTTTAGTCTCAGCAGCAAAAAGAAGCTGATTTCATTTTAAGTGAAAGTGCCACACTTGGCAACCTTTGAAAATGGCAGTGGTTGTGTCTTTATAATCCTGGTATGTGGACCTCCAGGGTGAAAAAGGTTGAGTCTTTCTTGGTTTAGCAATTTAGCTTTACCTCTGATCCTGTTTCCAACTGATGAGAAAAAAAAGTCTATTTCTCTTCTTCCCTTCTTTTCCCAGTTTTGGTATTTCAGTTAATGTTTATTTAGTAAATGGAAACGTTCTGTTTTTAATGTATTATAAACTGGGATTACATATATATAGTAATTTCAGTAAAATGTTTCTATTTCTGCTGATTAATTTATATTCTGCAACATGTCATCAACTGCCTAGCATGCTGAGAAGTGGGAGCCCCATGCGTTAACAGACTTTGCGTGTACCTGCCATAAGGTGTGCCACACAGGGGAGCAGCCAGAACAGATCCTTGACCCAAACCAGCCAGATGGCCCTAACATGGTTGCCCGAGTACAAGCCATATGGTCCAGGAATGGCTGCCGCTGCTGTCATTTGGTTTCTCGTGGCGTATTCTTAGCGGTTCATGTTGAGTCTGTTAGCTTTGTTAATGGAGTAGCTGTCTTTGCATCGATATCGACATTGATTCACAGGAGGAGAGAGACAATTAAATACAGTGTGCCGGTGGTGGTGGGGTCTTTGCAAAAAATACACAGTTGGGTTTCATTTTTTGTTTCCAGGATTTAAATGATGCTTTATAATCATCTGCACAAAAAAGAAAGAAAAAAAATGTCCAGCAGCGGTAGACTCCCTCTGCACTGCTGGACCTGTGCTTGAAAACTGGAAAAACTTCCGCAGCCTGCCATTCAGTCAGACACAAGATGCCATCAATCATCATCTTTCACTCACCCTGCAGCCATTAATCATGTGATAAACAAGATCTGGCATTTCAGTCTACCAAAGGGCCCACAGCTTTAAACAGTACTGAATGTGCTCTTTAGTGCCTGTAAAACAAAAAGAGAGAGAGAGAGAGCAATAATGAACTCTATTTATTCCAACATAATCTAAGTAAGTTAATACTAATTAATCTTACATGTATCCTTCAGCAGCATATCTAATGTAATGTAGTTTAGATGTAGTGTCTCAAAAAGCGCTGCTATAAACATGTTATATATAAACAACATTAGCACACCAGGCCTATTAAACAGCATGTCAGGGTTGTGATGGCTCTTTAAGATCTTTGCAGGTCTGTCACTGCCTGTGTTTGCCACACGGTTGGGAGGTCTGTAATCCCATTGATGCACACTGGAAGGTGATGCTTGCACATTCAAATTATGTCATTCCATGAATTTTAACATAAATGTGTTTTATTTTGTAGGGTTACTGTAAGTTTTGTTGTTGTGTTTTTTTTTAATTAAGCAGAATAAAGGTTTTGTTTTTTTTATCTTTACTGTCTTTAAAAATGGTGGATAACGTGTCAAATTTGCTGAATCACGGGGGCCTTATATATTATCTATAGTTCGCTCGATGAGCTCTATTTGGTTTGACTTCCTCTGTGTTATTGAAAACACATCTGCAAGGCCCACGGCCTCCTACTCTCTTCATCTGTAGCCAATAGTGTGTGTGTGTGTCTGCATGTGTGTATGTGTAGGCGTGTATGTGAGTGAGCAGTCCTTGACTGCGGTGGATGGGTGCTGATTAGCCAAGCTGCCGGGGTCTTTTGTGCTCCTCAGACGGGGGTATAATTGTTCTTTGTTCAATGCTCAGCATCTCTTTGAAGTCTCTCATTCAATTTATGTCCTTACAGATTCTCTCTCCCTTCTCTATGGTGTCCACCCTCGCTTTTTTCGATGGGTGTCAGACCCCTGTGTTGTAATTACATAGCAACCTATAAAATACATGAAACATACAGGAACAAGTATGGAGCCGCGAGAAAGTAGAAGAATCCCGATATTTATCTATAGAAAATGACCAGAAACTGACATTTCAAACAGGCATTTTATTAAATCAAAGAAATCTCCCATTCTGCTGGTCCAAACAAATGAAGTGAAGAAAAATAACCGTCTTGGAGTGGCTCGCCACAACTGAGCATCATTACATAGGCTAATGTTCCTCCTCTGTAGAGATGGGGAATGCCTTTGACAGCTAGTTTGAGTGCAGTGACTGTGCAGCGATTGTTGCTTTCAGTTGTTGTCATAATTAAACAGAAGATCACTGGTTTTAATACACTGCGATGGTGCTGCGCTGAATTACTTCAGCCAGCCAAGATAATGCAGCCCCATTTGAATAAGTCTAAGATATAATGTGGCATGCAGACAAACCAAGAGAAGAGAGAAGTGTGTGTGAGGGGGAGACTCCTGTTGGTTCTCATTGCCAATCTCCCTAAGGAGAGAGCTGTTTATGCACACATGAAAAGCATTGGCAGGCAAGCCGGTATGTGTAGAGAGAGAGGGAGCATGAGAGAGAGACAGAGAGAACGAGGGCAGCCTCTAAGAAGAGAATGATGGTTTAGTGTTTTTTTTTCTTCTTTGCATAGATAATAGCAAAACCAGGGGAAAAAAGAGAAAGACGAGAGGGCTGGGCAAACCTGTTGCCAGTTTCAGTTGCCAAGGACCACCTGTTGCTAACAATAAGTGTGTATATGTGTGCTTATTCTTTTTTGGGAGCAGATAAAGAATGCAGCTGCTAACGTACTAAGAGAGACTTGGCTCATCTACAAACACACCAAGTTGATGAAGAAGATCGACCATTCGAGAGTCCGCAAACACCAGCGGAAGTTCCTCCAGGCTATACATCAGTGAGACCGCACCTCACACACAACTACATACACTCGTGCGCACGCAAGCACACCCGTGCACACGAGCACATGCGCATGACGGCGCTGCTGAGCTGATGAAGCCTTTGAAATCAGCTGTACTTTCTATCCACCCACAGGTTGAATCAACGCTGATCATCAGATAAAATGCATTAATCCCCGCACACACAAACACACACACACACGCATGATGTGATTCATCATCTACGAAAGGGCAGGTTCAATCCAGGCAAATACACTTGTGGGAATGGATAATCATGTGCATTGTGTGCTGTTAGAGACACTCCGATCACCCTGTCATCTCTCCCAAAAAGTGATGCTGCTGTTACAAGTGCTCAGAGTGTAATTCACACACATAAAGAAAAAGATTTTTTGTATATCCTCCGTCCAGCATCTAAATGAAGGATCCCGTAAATGTTTCCTGATCCTTTGATCTTTAACGGTTCAACTCCAGGACAGTTCAAAAGCCAGAGTCAAGAGACGTAAGGCTGTGTTAAATCTAACATTCAAAGGCTAATCCTTATTCATGTGGACTGTGGACTGGCTGTGTCAACACAGCAACCGGGCTGACTCGATGGGAATAGGGGTACATTCTGTGGTTAAAATCTGTTAGCATAACAGGGAGACGGGCTCAGCTGGGGGTGCAGTCTCATAAAGTCAGCCTCACAGGGTTTGTTTTATGAAAATACAGGTTAGTTCACCAATTATTGTATAGTGCTTTGAGAGTCCAATAGGCTTTTAATTGGACTGATTTTTTTTTTTATCAGATTTTTTCCTGTTGGTTTATTTCCCTCTAGGTCTTGTGCCCCAGAAGTTTTCCTTAATATCTTTTAACTTTTAATGTTTCTTTTCCTGCATTCATTATATATATACAAATATATGTATTCTCTACTTCATGACAAGATTACTATGTTTCAGTCCACACTGTGCGCTTGCTGTTATTGTACATTCAAATCAAGGGACACACTGCAGGTAGAAATGAAGCTCAACTTGGCAAGGTGACCGCTCCAGAGTGGTGTTGTCTGAACCCTGAGGGATTAACTCTCTGGTCCAACCACAGCATATTTACCGGGTTTCCACCCTGTATGTGTGTTTTATGTGTGCATCTGTTTGCAGATTACGCAGCGTGAAAATGGAGCAGAGGAAACTCAGCGATCAGGCCAACACACTAGTGGATCTCTCAAAGGTGAGGCACACATCAGTGCTCTTCATTTTTGCATACAGGTTAGTCGCTCATACCTGACATGCTTTTGCTCCCCCCAAAAATTTTGCACAGCATTTCTCCGTTTCCATGCTGATCTGCCTGTTTCTGTGGCTTTGCGTCTCCTAGCAACCAGAAGAAGTGTTAAAACAGGGATGACTGAGTGAGAGAGTGAGGAGGAAATGAGAGGAGGGAGGGGAGTGCTCGTGTTTTTTCTGTTACTGTGTGGGTGTTTGAGTGAGAATGTAAGCGCACGTGTGTGTGTGTGTGTGTGTGTGTGTGTGTGTGTGTGTGTGTGTGTGTGTGTGTGTGTGTGTGAAAGAGAGAGACACAAACAGAGGAGAGTGAGTGAGATACAGATTCGAATCAGAAGGAGACAAAGATTAAGCCAGGGTGCATGTGTGTGTGTGTGTGTGTGTGTGTGTGTGTGTGTGTGTGTGTGTGTGTGTGTGTGTGTTCTTTCAGAGGAGCGATGCCTTTAGCACCAAATATTTTGCAATTTTGCAATCTCAGTCTCAATTGGCCACTTGTGCATTTACCATGGTTACAGAGACAGGGATGTGCAAGGCAGGGACATTCTGTTGGCTTCCTTTCATCCTCTCTCTTCTCGCTCTTTTTCTTTCTTCACAGTGTTATAAAGCCCTGTCTAGTGTGATTTCTAACTTCTAATCCCTCTTAGTTTTTTTTGTAATTTTTGCTTAGTCTTTCTCTTTCTGATACTTTACCTTATTCTGTAACCGTGGGTGACCAGTTGCGGTCTGTCCACAAACTGACTCACCTAAGTGTAAACATTTGCAGGGACAGGAGGCAGGGCTGATGGGATTTAAAATACCCTCGTGAAGACAAAGACAGTAGTTACAGAAAATCGCATACAAAATATGTATGTATATGTATTGGCATATGTAATACACACAGTTAAAACAGCAGAAAAACATCACAATTAAGTTTATTATTCATTTGGCATTGCATTGGTAGTTCTAGACAGACAGTCACTGCTCCAGATTTGTTAGTCGTTGCCCTGAACGGCCAGTTTTAAAGCTTTCTTACTAAGGTGGTTAAGCCGTGCTGAAGTGCTTCATTTACAACTGTGGGATTTCTTTGTATTGTCAGCAGGCTGTCAGTTGTGGAAACACTGAGGCATATTATTAAAATTTCACCTATTTTTACACCTCAGGCTGTTCATTTTTCATTAAAGTTTTTCAGAATGTACTTTTTATGCTAAAAGACGGTGAAAATGTTTCAAGCTGTTTTCTTTTTTTTACCTTTATGCAGTGGTTTTACTCATCCAGCACACTTCAGATCAAACTGGGCCGCATGTGACCCAGCTAAAATGAATTTGACATCCCTGCTCTACTTAGTGTCTCTCCTTATTCAATACCAACGTTTTTTGTTTTTTTTAAAACAAGCTTTCATAGAGCGACTGTGTTATCTTCCTGTTTTTACGTGTTTGCAGTCTGTCTCCCTTCTTCAAAGTACGCCGTGTGCACTGACTCATCTCCCACTCTCCACTCTCTCCTTTCATAGATGCAGAGTGTCATGTATGAGCTCATGTCCGAGCTCAACGACCGCAGCGAGGACTTGGAGCGTCAGATGCTGTCCCTGGAGCAACGGGTGGAGCAGCTCACGGCGGGCTTCAACGCCTTGCCCGCTCACCTGTCTGCAACCCTCAGTGCCCAGCATGCTGCCCTGGTTCACCTGCTCCGGGAGAGGGATGCAAGGGATGGTAGAGGAGGAGGAGGAGGTGCTGTGGTTCCACTGTCCCCTGCTGCTTCTTTAACCACTGCGCCAGCTTCAGTTTCTCCAGTCCAGGTCACAGCTCCTGCACCACCTTCAGCTCCGGTTTCTACTTTGGCGTTGGAGTCCCCTCTGTCGCCCCCACCCCTGAGCCCAGAGGGGAGCTTGGAGGCTAGCTCCAACCCCAACACGTGCACCTCTAGCTGCTGAGGACAGCTTTTTTTTCTTTTCTTTTTTTTTCTTGGACCAGGAGAGGACAAATATGAGGAAAAACAGGGAGGAAGGACGGGGGCTGCGCTAGTCCTCACACTTCAGACTAAAGGAGAGAAATGGGAGATGAGAGAAATGTCTGGTGATCCTCGGAAACTAACGCTCCAAGAGGGAGGGAGGAAGACTATGAGGAGAAATAATGGGATTAAGATGGAGGGCCTGTATGAGTGATGAGACATGTTAGGGACTTTGGGGCGCTTTACTTGATGAGGGAAGGAGAAGAAAAATGGGGATAAAATGGAGACTCTAAAAGGTGTGAGGGGGAGGAAGGATGCCAAGAGGGTGAGAAATTGAGGTAGAGAGAATGAGGAGGACGAAAGAGAGAGGAGGAGAAATAACGAAGAATAATTATATGAACTCCTAAATGGAATCCACTCCAATTACTGAAGAATGCCTTTTATTATCTCTATCTCTCTCTCTTCTACGTCTCTCTTTCTCCCTCTCTTTCCTTCCCCCTTCCCAATCCCTCACTCCCGTCATCAGGAATTAATGACCATGACTTTTTATCCTTATGATGTATTTTCTATCTGAATGCTAATTGTGTATTAACGAGCATCCCTTTAACAAAAGGTTCGATCAATACGACCACGATTTAAAAAAATGAAAAATAAAAAAATAAATAACTAGTGGCATGCACCACACACACACACACACACACACACATACACACACAAATCATGTCATCCACGCAATACGAGCTAACACAGCACAAACACAAATATACAGACTCTCACAAAGGCCCTATTTACGCTCACACATAGAAAATAATGCACTAGCCCACAAGATGATACTAAAAGCCAATACTGCCAAGCACATGATGCACTGTCAATCTCCATAGAGCACTGCCAAGCGATGTAGACACACTGTAAAAAATGTTCATCTTAACAATTTATCTTTTGTGGGTGTGAGCTGATGCAGTAGTTTAGACTTACGATGCGTAGTTGTGACATTTTAACTACTCAGCCGGGAGAATTGTAACCGTTCAGTGAACTACACAAATTATAGATCAAGCTGAAACAAGCTGATACAGAGGGACGTGAGTCATCATAATGTCTGTTTGTGATGATGAAGACAGTAGCTGATGGTAAAATAACCTAACACAACTACTACAGGACTTTATTACTGCATTTACAGAATTACAGATTGAAACGAACTGATGTTTAAAGTGTACTTTGCTGTGCTGAAATGAGACTTTGGTCTTGTTTCATTTCTGTGGACGTTTCGTATGACAGCAGCAGAAAGTGGACAATTAATAGTTGTATTAAGTGCATTAATACTGGGGCGGCTATTAGAAGAAAAATTAGCTTATTATACACATATTTTTTGTACTGGCATTTAAAAATGGTTGATTGATTTCTGAAGATGATACCCGTTAAAACAAACGCTGCAGAACTCTAACGGTGTGAACACACCGTTAAGTTGGCTCTTTGCACAATCTTGATGCTCCACATTTAGTGCGAGTACTCGTTTAATGCCACTAAATTTGGGTGTTTTGACCCAAAGATCTACAGCAGATGCGGTTAGGTCCACAACTTGTTGTCTTTTTGTCTCTCCGTGCCACCACAGTGGCTTAGAAATAAAACTAAAAACTAACTTTAAAAAAATGCATTAACTGTTTAAGAATTATCCACATTTGTATACACAGTCCCTCATTTTCAGAGGCTCAAAAGTATCTTGACAATTGACAAGCAGCTTCATAGCTAGGTGGGGCCTGTTGCCTTGTTATTTCATGACATGATTCAAAGAGTGGAATTTCTATTTCATAGTTGTTCATGGTCATTCCAAGTGAGGGAGGTCGTCATTAGGCTTAAAAATTCAAAATAAGTCAATAAGTGTCAATTGCTGAGTGGCCATTCTTGAAAAGAAAGACAACAGAAAACAACTGAAATGGATGATGAAAGAATGGCTAAAAAACAACTTCACAGCATCTAACTGAGTCAAAAAAAAACCTCTCACCAGGATGTACAGTAGGTGTAGCACTGTCAAAGTCTAAATCTGTAAGTTTGTAACTGTTAATCCAGAGGGTTTACAACAAGCTGCAAACCAGTGGTTACACTTAAGAACAAGTAGGTTAGATTATACTTCCTAAAAAAAACATCTAGAAATTAATATTTAAATAAAGATGAGCCTGTGGCAGAATTATGGGAAGAAAGAAGTAAGGAGAAGGAAAGAGAGAAACACCTATTGATTTGAAGATAACACATTATCTGTCAGAAACAGTGGGAGAAGTGTTGGTGGAACCCCGTCACTAGTGTTTACTGATGGCGTGACTAACAGAAGTGGCAGGATGAATTGTAAAGTGTACAGGGCTCTACTCAAAAAGACACGGAGTATTCGTCAATGACCAAGTTATTCACCTGATCTCAGCCCAACGGAGCAGCTTTTCAGTTCCTGAAGACAAAAACTGAATGCAGAGAGACCCACAAACAAGCAGCAACTGAAGGCAGCTCCAGTAAAAGCCTGGCATCTCAAGAGAGGAAACACAGCGTTTAGTGATGTCCAAGGCTGCAAAGGATTTTCATTCAAGTATTTAGAACACTCCTTACTTTTAAAATCATGTTAGTTTGTCCAATTAAAGTTTGAGCCTTTGAAAATGGGGGACTGTGTCTAAACAGTTAATGCAAAAACAGGAAAGCGCTGTGAGTCAAAGCTGAAAGTCTGCACTCCTGATTACTTGGTTTAGAATTCACTGTGGAGGTGTACAGAGGCAAAATCACAAAAGTTGTCTCTTTATCCAACAAATTATGGGCCTAACTGCACTGAAAACAATGAAAACAATTTTAACAAATCCTTTACTTGACTAAAGTCAAACCAACCTACATGCAACTCTATAAATATTGTCTGTCATTGGCACTTGTTAAAATCCAGCAGTGATTTAGCTGTATTACTCTAAGTTGTTTTTATTAGTTGATTTTTTTTATGACCTTTCATAAAAAAGTACTTTACTGCCATTCTTTGTCAAACTTGTGGTCCGAAAAACAGCTCACTGTTATCATGAATGTATTCTGTGTGAAGAAATACACTCAAACTCGCTTGCTCAGTCACTTAAACTGCCACACAGACACAGGAACAGACACCCACACGCGCGCACACACACACACACACACCTCGACAACCAAAGTGCTCTCTCTTAAATGGACTTCAATAAGAGGCAGGGAACGCTGCTGTCACTGGGGACAAAAGATAGCAGGAGGCGTTGCAGATATCTTGACAATATTTCTGAGGGAATAACTGTGAAAATCTCGGCATGGACTTGTTACAGTGCTGTACATGGACTGCTGTAACAGATGAAGGTGGACTAAGGATGAACACAAGGGAACACAAATAAACCTTACAAAGGATAAATGGCCATGAAGGAACAGATGTTCATGAAATAAATAAAATGAAAGACTGAGATATATCTGAGAGGAATTGTAATGACGTGATGGGAAAAGAGACAAGCCTACCTTTACATTGGAGACAATATTGAAAACTATCTTTTAGCGACACGCTGTGGCCGGAATACTGAATTACATACGCTTGGAATATTGTACAGTATGCTGTTAACGAAATATAGCTTTGTATTGCTTAGTCTTTTCTACCATTATGATTAAAAGCAGTTATAGCTGATATCTTACCTTATTAAACTATAGTATTCTTCTCATTCGTCATGACAATTATAATATATGTATTATCAATACGTTAAATAATCACGAACAAGGAAAGTGCCGTTTGAGGTTGAAATTATTTTGTAATTTTATTTTATCAGAGAGAATTAATAAAGTATATATCTATAACATTACAGCTTTCATGTTTAATGAGTCTAAGTTTTTATTTTATTTATTTTTTATCATTTATTTATTTCGTTTGTATGCTTTTTTTCGGGTACTTCATATTCCTCGGGGATTCATGTAATCTTAAAACAGCTGTAAACACTAACTCACCCTGTAGAGATTATGTTTTGTTCAGTAATTTATTAAATATATAAATACTGTAGGAGTTTTAAGAATTGCTACCACGTTTTATTTATTTTTCTGTCGTCTTTGTATCTTTCACTGTCAAAAGGGGGAAAAAATCTCCCCCAACTTGGATTTCAGCGTTTCTCTCGCTCATTCTCGCGATGTTTGGAAACAACGTTGGACAGTAACTTCACGCTGTCTTTAAGCACAGGGGCACACCTCTGGGGGCAGTAGAGAGCTGGAAGTTTGTTTGTTTTATTAAAATAGGCTTTTTTTGTGGAAGCTTTACGCTAGCTAAGTCGTTCATTTGTTAAGTCCTATAATTATATAAGTATTGATCGGCTAACTTCAGTATGGTAAGATGCTGCAAAATTAAGCTACTGTGAAGTACCCCATTATAACCAGGCACACTTTTTAGCAGTATATTTTGCTTTCTTGGGCTTGTTGAATACTGTTAGCTTGCCAAATTACGGTGACATTATCAGTCGTGATTAAAAAATTATGTTTTTGATGTTACAATACAATATTAATATGATTAGAGGTGGCTTGTCTACTTAGAAAAGTACTCACTGTTATTAAAACATACCGGATTGGTACTGAAGACAAAATATGTACTGTGGCATAACGCAAAGTCATTCACTGGGTTTTAATAAAGTTAGTGGGCGTTGTGATATATGACTTTGAATATATGTGAATCCAATTCTAACTGAGAGGACAGTGTTTGGAAGAAAAACCAGAAAGATACATGATGTATTAGTGGGTGGTGAGTGGGTGTGTAAACATTCAGTGTCCAGTCTTTTCCAGTGGCCAAGCCTCCCTCTATTCATTATTTCTGTGTGTGAAGCAGGTCCTCCTTTCTGCTTTACCAGTGTCCTCTATGCTGGCACCAACAGCATTATAAATGAATGTGGGATTCTGGTGAGGGTAAGTATAAACTGTTGTTTTATTTCTTTCTGTGGTTTAACCCAAGTAAAGTGCCACATTTAATATTGTCATACAGCCAATAAGGGCTACAGCTGTAACCCTCAATTCATTCGTACTTGTTTTGCATTCAGCACAAATACATAATGAGTTGTCTCTTACTTTAGATTGAGTTACAATTAAAGTACACAGAAATGTTGTTCAATTTCAATTCAATAAAACTTTATTGATCCTGAAGGTTGACCCCGCAGGAAATTGGGTTATGTTGTATGTCGTACAACAGTATGTAGTATTACAGCCACATTGTAAATGTGGAGGTCAGAAGTTTTCATACATTCATCATGGGCATGAATGTTATGACAATTTGAGGCTTTTGATGATTTACTTGAACATTTCTCTTTTCAAGGTGGAATGATTGTACAGCACACGTCTTTAATGACTTAAAAAAACAATCAAATGTTAGAGTTAAAAGTATGCATACGGACTCAAATACACCCTATTAATATTTGGTAAATTGTCCCTTAGGAAGTCTAAGGAGCTTGGAAAGAAAAGTGTCTGGACTTTAAGTTGCTTGAAGACGTTTCACCTCTCATCTGAGAAGCTTCTTCAGTTCTAGGGTCAAATGGTGGAGAGTCCCAGATTTAAACTAGAACTGAAGAAGCTTCTCGGATGAGAGGTGAAACTTCAAGCAACTTAAAGAAGTCCAGACGCTTTTCTTTCCAAGCTCCTTAGACTACGATGACCTGGATGACTGAGAACCTTCACAGACATATTGTCCCTTAGGAAGTTACACCTCAATCAGATGATTTTGGTAGCCATCAGCAAGCTTCTGGCATAATGCTGTCTGGATATTTGATCATTCTTCTTGACAGAATAGAACAGTGCATTTAAATTGGTTCATTTCCTGGTGCAGATCTGGCTTTTAAGCCTGGTCCACAAATTTTTAATAGCACTGAGGTTGGGGCTTTGGGAATGCCGTTCCAGATGCATTATGTTAGCCTTCTTGATCCACTCCAAAGCCAGTTTTGACATGTGTTTGGAATCAATGTCCTTTTGGAACAAACAGCTGTGTCCAAGTTTCATCTAGCTGTTGATTTAAGAGTTGAAGAATTTGGAGGTAGTCCTCCTCCATTTTGCTGTCAACTTTGAGCAGTGTACTATTATCATAGGGAACAAAGTAGCCCCAGAGCACGATGCTACCATCACCATGCTTCACCGTGCTTTTTAGATTTGAAAGCCTCACCATTCAGATCCGTAAGGACAAAAAACTAACAGACTAAGGAATAGCTTATATCCCTTAGCCATCACTATGCTAAATGCTGCTAAATTAATATGATCCAATATAATCTTTGTGTATGATGTTTACAGTGTTACAACACAGTCTCATATTTACATGTTTACAACTGTATTTTACCACTGGTACAGTAATAGTGGCAAATGGGGACTAGTGCAATATGAAATCAATTGTGTTTGTTGTTTCTAAACATATATATATATATATATATATATATACAGGGAGTGCAGAATTATTAGGCAAGTTGTATTTTTGAGGAATAATTTTATTATTGAACAACAACCATGTTCTCAATGAACCCAAAAAACTCATTAATATCAAAGCTGAATGTTTTTGGAAGTAGTTTTTAGTTTGTTTTTAGTTTTAGCTATTTTAGGGGGATATCTGTGTGTGCAGGTGACTATTACTGTGCATAATTATTAGGCAACTTAACAAAAAACAAATATATACCCATTTCAATTATTTATTTTTACCAGTGAAACCAATATAACATCTCCACATTCACAAATATACATTTCTGACATTCAAAAACAAAACAAAAACAAATCAGCGACCAATATAGCCACCTTTCTTTGCAAGGACACTCAAAAGCCTGCCATCCATGGATTCTGTCAGTGTTTTGATCTGTTCACCATCAACATTGCGTGCAGCAGCAACCACAGCCTCCCAGACACTGTTCAGAGAGGTGTACTGTTTTCCCTCCTTGTAAATCTCACATTTGATGATGGACCACAGGTTCTCAATGGGGTTCAGATCAGGTGAACAAGGAGGCCATGTCATTAGTTTTTCTTCTTTTATACCCTTTCTTGCCAGCCACGCTGTGGAGTACTTGGACGCGTGTGATGGAGCATTGTCCTGCATGAAAATCATGTTTTTCTTGAAGGATGCAGACTTCTTCCTGTACCACTGCTTGAAGAAGGTGTCTTCCAGAAACTGGCAGTAGGACTGGGAGTTGAGCTTGACTCCATCCTCAACCCGAAAAGGCCCCACAAGCTCATCTTTGATGATACCAGCCCAAACCAGTACTCCACCTCCACCTTGCTGGCGTCTGAGTCGGACTGGAGCTCTCTGCCCTTTACCAATCCAGCCACGGGCCCATCCATCTGGCCCATCAAGACTCACTCTCATTTCATCAGTTCATAAAACCTTAGAAAAATCAGTCTTGAGATATTTCTTGGCCCAGTCTTGACGTTTCAGCTTGTGTGTCTTGTTCAGTGGTGGTCGTCTTTCAGCCTTTCTTACCTTGGCCATGTCTCTGAGTATTGCACACCTTGTGCTTTTGGGCACTCCAGTGATGTTGCAGCTCTGAAATATGGACAAACTGGTGGCAAGTGGCATCTTGGCAGCTGCACGCTTGACTTTTCTCAGTTCATGGGCAGTTATTTTGCGCCTTGGTTTTTCCACACGCTTCTTGCGACCCTGTTGACTATTTTTAATTGAAACGCTTGATTGTTCGATGATCACGCTTCAGAAGCTTTGCAATTTTGAGACTGCTCCATCCCTCTGCAAGATATCTCACTATTTTTGACCTTTCTGAGCCTGTCAAGTCCTTCTTTTGACCCATTTTGCCAAAGGAAAGGACGTTGCCTAATAATTATGCACACCTGATATAGGGTGTTGATGTCATTAGACCACACCCCTTCTCATTACAGAGATGCACATCACCTAATATGCTTAATTGGTAGTAGGCTTTCGAGCCTATACAGCTTGGAGTAAGACAACATGCATGAAGAGGATGATGTGGACAAAATACTCATTTGCCTAATAATTCTGCACTCCCTGTATACATATATATATATATATATATATATATATATATATATATATATATATATATACATATATTGTATTTTCTAATTTAATTTAAATTTTATTGACTGATTGTTTCATATGTTCTGAGTTCTGAGTATTGGTCAGTGCAATAACGGCCATGCAAATCCTTTATATGGCTGCAAAGAGGAAATACCAGTTGTAGTCAATCATGATCGCTAATGAGATGTTAATAGGCTGTCACCTTGTCAAGTTAAAAGACATTGTAGAACCTTCAGGATCACAAAAGATTTAAGTGAGTGTATGTATATGTTTGACCCTGTGTGTGTAGTCTGTGACTTAGAGAAAATCTTAAATAAATTCAAATGTGTGCACTCAATTCTTGTTTTTAAAGCCATTAAAGATGTATATGCACAATCATTAAGCCCTGGAAAAAGAAGAAAGAAATCATAAAAACCCCTAAAATTACTGTAACACTCATGCCGATGATGAGTGAGTGTAAACTTGTGACCACAACTGTATACGCATTAGAAGGATTTTTGTTTAACATTGTATTTTGAGAATAGAGAAGCGTTAGCCCTGTTATAGACTGGCAAGCTGTCTAGTGCGTACCCTGCCTCTCATCCTATGACAGCTGGGATAGGCTCCTGCCATCCCTCAACCCTGAATTGGATAAGCAGAAGCAAATACATGAATGGCTGGAGAATAGACAATAGAAAAAAAGGGAAAAGGAAAAAAACAAAATACTATTCTGAGGGAAGCAAAAGTTAAATTGTTGAGAATAAAGTTGTTTCAAATCCAACTGTATCATTAGTGCATCGCTGCTGGATCCTCTACAAAATGCCTTGTGTAGATGAGTTAATGAAAGCACACTTCAGAATTTTCAGCACACAAACACGGTGTGGAATAAGTATGAGGGCTTTAAAGAGATGGTGCAGAAAATTGTCTGTTCAGAAGAGAGAAAAAAGAGTTGGCTGCATTTGTGCAGAGTGAAATAATTGGCAATGGACAAACACAACAATATCGATGCTTTAGCAAGTACAAAAGATGTATGTTGTATCAGATGATCAGGCTGTGACTTGAGAAATGCCCATGGACTAAGGGAGTTGACCTCATTCTCGAGATTATATTTATTTTCAGAATGAAACAGTTAAAACAAAAAATGTTCTTTTTGTGGCTTCGATGCTACTGAGGTTTGCACTAAACTTGCTGCATCACAGAAGTAAGAAACAACTGACCTTTTGCTGGTGCTGAGAAATAAGACTCAAATGAAATATAAATAGGGATGTAGCATACTCTGCTTTCTTGCAAAAGCTTTAGAAGATTGAAGGAACTCTTCAGTGACAATAATGAGAACAAAAACACACAAATACAAGAAGAAAGGCCACGCCGTGCTTGTATTTACTTCAGTGGCTGATATAGCAGCAGAACTGATCTTCGGTTTGGACCTTGCCTAATTAACGTGTAAAAATAACCCTGGTGACAGACTCGCAGGTCGCTCATTCACTCATACTATGACACAGTTTGTCTTACTTAACATTTTTCTGTCTTTCTTGCTTATTGTTTGTCTGGCATATTGGTTCTAATTAGGTGTAATCCTTTGTTTGGTTTACAATCTCACTGTTGCAGGCCTAGCAGAGTGCGTTTGGAGTAAAGTTTCAGCTCATAATAGACATGGAAATAAGGAGAAGTACGTTTTCTCTTTGACTTCACTTTTTCAAGTTTTGTCTTATCTATTGAATACACTTAAGTTTGACACATAAATGTGTTTGTATTATTAAACTTACCTAACTTTTTTTTAACTGATTACTGAGGATTTGTCTAAGTGAGATCCTAACAGCAACGTTTTATGTGCTTCATAGCTTCAAAGTCTTCGTTATTACAGATGAGTGATAGATGTTTAAATTAAACACCTTCCAATTAGTTCACACTGATGCTTGTCCCAAAGGTGATCACACCTTAATCTAATGGCTTATTATGATCATAGATAAATTCATCTGTCACAATATTCACACATTGCTTCCTTGATATATGAGAGTGTTTGTTATTTTTTCATGAAACAGGTTTCATATAAACTGGCCTGTTGGGTGTTTAGCCAAGAGTGAAAATAAAGCAGAACAACAGAGGTGTGAAAGTCAGGCAGCCTGAGGCAGTGCTCTGCCCCGGGCACTGCACATACCCAGATGTGATGAGCTTGTTATCTGTGTTATTTACTGGCAGGCTCTACTGCCCCCAGGGCTTTCATCATCTCTCTCAGGCGATGTGAATTTTCATGATTGGGTTCTATAATTTTAAGGCCAAGGTAATGTCTGTAGTCTAGTCTTTTTCCCTCTTCCTCTTTCCACCGGTCGCTCTGCTTCTCTCCATTTCTCTGGAAACCCAATTACACTTTCAGGATCTCTGTCTGAGCCAAGGGTAGCAAAGAATACAGACAAAATTGAAAATTTAACATATACTTTCACTCATTTTTAGCCAAAAATAGTGAAAATATGTCTGCAAGACATTTTATTACGTAGGTGCAATTCACTAAGAGCAAAAGCAAGAAAATGGCAAGAAGGAGACACGTTAAAGGACATGAAAGAACACGCTAAAGAAGTGAGAAAAACTGGAATTTTTAAAGTTTAAAAAACAAAAAAAAAACATAATACTTAAGCTGATCACTTTGAACTGTGTTCAGCCTCTGAAATAATGACTTGCTGGAGGCAGGCTGTGGATTGATAACAGTGTTGGCAGTTCAATCCCAGGCTCCTTTCCACACGTTGAGTAAGGCATTGGCTTTAATGCCTTGATTAGTGGATTGCATAGTGGCTTGCTGCCATAGGTGTGCTGCCAGTGGGTGAATGAGAGGCAGCTTGTAGAGCACTTACAATAAGAGCACTATATAAATGCAATCCAACAAAACAAAACCATAAATCACTTTGAATAGGAGCATCAGATATTACACCTAAAAGATGATAACATTGATATATTAATGTGTCTAGACAAGAACTGCTAATCTACGTGTTTTACATCTCATTATCCATACTACTGCTCAGACATCACGAGCACCAGTTTTTAGACCGCAGCCTTTCATGTGGAGTTTCCAGGTTTATAGCTTTATAGTTAGAGCTGGATCCAGTAAGCCTTAACAACCCCTTAATTCTCCTGCTATAGCCTGCCCTAGTCTCCCTATTTATTTTGTCTTGCTACACTCTGCTTTTCTGTCTCCTCTTTTCCTCCTCCCCCCAACAGGTAGCTACTTCACCCTGAGTCTGGTTCTGCTGGAGGTTTCTTCCTGGTAAATGCGAGTTTTTCCGTCCCGCTGTCGCCAAAGTGCTGCTCATAGATCTGATCTGATTGTTGGTTTGTTCTCCCTGATATTATAGGGTCTTTACCTTTCAGTATAAAGCACCTTGAGGTGTTATGTTGCTCTTGTGAATATTAGCTGAAGCATTGCACACAATATCCAGTACTGCATTTTATTAAAAACAGTAGCTTTCTGTCAACGAATGAAAGACAGACTTAATACCATTAGTGTATGCAGACGGAACAAACTCCTGTGTGCAGTCAACCCTTGAAATAACATTGAGTGATTTTAATTTATAGTCTTAAGTAGTGGATGAAAATAACAGCGCAGAGAACTTTCAAATATTAGATGTATTTTAGTGGTTTCTTATTTGCATTTTTATGTGGTGTGTTTTTAGGAAGCTGGAACTGATTGAAGGCCATTCATGTGAGGGAAAACATACATTTAGTTTGGTTCCCCAACATGAAAGGTTGTTTCAGGATTGCTTTACCTTAGCCAAAATGATTGAACCGAAAGGCTGGATATTAAATTGTTGCAAATGTGTGCAATATTCAGGACTGTTGGGGAAATGTTTTTAAATCACTTACTTCTGGTGTCTGGGATTTACGAGCTGTTCTTTGAAGATGCCCATCTGAAAAACAATTTAAGGTTCCAAGCCTTGTGTGTGCTTAGTAGGTGGTATGTAACTTTACAAAATCACTATATCACTATAATGCTGAGTATATCAGGTGTCATCTGGGTTTTTAGTAGTTTAAAGGAGTCTGTTTGACTCACCTAGACGGTAATAGTGGTCTTTTACAAGAATGTGCTTGGCTTACGTACCCAGCATTAACCAAGCATATATACACACACACACACACACACACACATATATATATACTATGCTCTATTCATGAATATGTTAGTTTATTCATGTCTTTTTTCTCCATCCTAACTGATTCTACTGCTGCTTCTGCATAATGAACACCAGCTGCCTCATTAAGAATAAAAAACGGTCACCTAACACTACACTTCTGTATCAGCGAAGATGACTAATGAGTGTGCACGACATGGAGCTTTGTAAGTGGAAAAGTTGCTGGAGGTCTGGACTGGTCCATGCTGTACTGGTATACCTGTCAAATGTAATGTCATCATTTTAGAGTCGGGTCAAATATCACCAGGTTCTGTCAGCAGGAGACTTATGGCCGAATCTGTTATCTCCAGCTTCTTAGAGATAAGCTGTTCTGTACTGGGAGCCTCTGCAGGTCAGAAACACACATTTATTCATATGGATTTATGTGAGAAAGGACATATATGTGCACATACTGTTGAATTACTACTACTTTTCATGACATTAGTGCCCTTCAGGTGACTGCAAAGGGCTGATGTGCAGACTCATGTGCAGATCATTTTCATGCTCCGTCCAGGTGTTTACCTGATAACCACAGGAAAATATATTACACAGTGCACATGTGTGCTTTGCATATTTACTAGTAGAGGCAGTATTGACTTCACAGCCAGTGTGTTTGTTGCATGCGTGTATGTGTCTAAATGTGTGAGCAGGTAGATGCGGGGAGCCTTTACTCTGAGCCTGGACAGTGATGTTGCTGTGGTGATGATCAAAGGAAAAATACTGCAATAGCTGCGAAAGAAGCTGGGCAAGACTGCAGTTCAGAAAGTTGATACAGTTAAACATTAAAACACCACCTCAGAGAAGATGAATGACACACAGATACACGCACAAATGCACAGATACAAATTCAAATAAAGCTGTATAAACAAAAGCGAAATACGCACTTAGCTCTTGTCTCATAGTGACACCTTTCTTTGTGGCTCTTTTTCTCACTATATAACACTTTCCCACTTACACAGTGCAAATGCTGGCTAATTTGAAGATGAAGACAAAGTTAGGGATAATTTGTTTGAAGAAAATCATGCTCGACCGAATCTGATGCTTCATGCGCAAATCATCTGTGAATCTTTTTACATTAGCCCCTCTCATAGCCAGTGACGTCAGCGGTTCCAACTTTGGGCCCAGCAATTAGTCAGCGCTCTGCTCAAGCCAGCTCTTTTGGCACCGACATCAATGCTTTTTCGCTGAATTGGATGGAGCCATTTCTAGATTAGGCACTGCCACTGGCATGAGTAACTAGATCCTGTAATGTTTTTTTTTTAGTGGTCACAAATTCACTTATTGAGATTATATATTCATACCAACCATTTTCCCATCTTTATGCGCCATACTGCCTTTGTGTTCTTCCTGTGAACCTTTGAACTCATCTGTGTTAGCCCAGCCTGCTTTTTTCTCTGACTCAGCATCTGCCCAACACCTCCACATCTCTTAGTTACCTCAGCACTTTAACATCTTACATTAGTGGCGGGTGTGTTTGGTGATCAGATTGGCCCGAGTAAGCCAAAGAGTTGTGGAAGCACATCGCCATCCCTCACCTACTTACTCTCAAGCCCTCATTTCATAGACACCTGTATGAACATTATTTTTTAATGCTTGCTGCATAAAATATATTACTTAAGAGCAATATACGTCCAGCCTTTTCTTTTCAATTAGCCTTTCTCACGCTAAATCCATTACAAATATAACTAGATCAGCAGGTTCTATAATACACATTCAATCTTAGGAGTAATGTGTTTGAATTATTAATCAGTTGTTTTGTTGGTATTCCAGATCAGATTACAGGCTCTTAAATGTCTGCCTGGTCCATTCAAGCTTTAGCTTCCTCTACATTAAAATCTGACTAACACACCCTGACTATACAACAGTGATTTTATTTTCAAAGTCTATTAATGTTTTATGTACAAATAAGAAGACTGGCCAGTACCCAAAGAGAAATTTATACAGTAATGTGGACTGCATATATATTTTCAGTCAGGCACTTAAAAAGGGGATTATTGTTCTTAGAAAGAACTGGCAAAGTTGAAATGCTTTATTCTCTAGGCGGCAGGCTGCTATGCATGAGTTGTCTTTTTTCTTGTCCTGAATGTGTGATAAACCTACTCAGTGTGGTGAGGAAGTAAAAATGATGTCTGCATGTCTGTAAACCGTGATGATCGTTGTTCAGGTTGATGTGCAGGTAGAAGCAGTGAAGCAAGGCAATGCCATTGTCACCACAGAAGTGGACCGGTACAATATCGGCTCCATGGTAACGCTGGCCTCCCACACTTCGCTCAGCCTGCATTCAGGGGACTTGCCTGTGCTGCATATGTGCGTGTGAGAGAGAAGGGGGGTATGAGAGCAGAGGTTGCTGATTGACCTATTTTCAGACTGTTTGTGTGAATTGGGATGAAGGGAGAAGTGATGGGGTTTTTAATGATGCCGCAGGGGACTTGTGCATTGCTTCCTCCTCTGATACGACTTCCACTGACATAACTGACATAACTGGGCTACTTGTAAACCCTCTGCATATTATACCCACAGTGAAGACCCAGACCCACTTGTAAGTCCCAGTTCACTTTTTCTCTCTGTGGGTCTTATTTGACTTATTTGTGTGTGTGTGTGTGTGTGTGTGTGTGTGTGTGTGTGTGTGTGTGTGTGTGTGTGTGTGTGTGTGTGTGTGTGTGTGTGTGTCAGCCCTCATTGTATATGAGGCATGTCTCAAGCTGGTGACTCCAAACCCTTAAGGGTGAGAGTGTTCTTGGTGGAGACAGTCAGCTAATTAGAGGCTAGGAATAGCCAGCAGTAAACTGGTACTCATTCGATTTCAATTCAATTTCATTTCATTTATATAGCAGTAAATCACAACTGTCACCACAAGGTCCTTTATATTATAGGGTAAAGATCTTACAGAATGAGAAACAACCCCCAACAAGGAGACAACCCGCTATGAGAAAGCACTTGGCAACAGTGGGAAGGAAAAACCCCTTTTAACAGGAAGAAACTGCAGAATCTGGCTCAGGAAGAAGCAGACATCTTCTGAGAGTGGATGGGGGTGAGGAGAGAGAGAGAGCAGGAAGAGAGTCAAGGCAGAGAGAGAGTTTTAAATCAGCTTTTAATAGTTAAATTGAATAGTGATTTATAAACCCATGGAAGAGGAATCTCATGAAGAGTTGAGTGAAGAAGAAATGCTCAGTGCATCATGGGAAGCCACCAGCAGTCTAAGCCTAGTGCAGCATAACTAAGGGAGGATTCAGGGTTACCTCATCCAGCTCTAACTGTAAGCTTTATCAAAAAGGTTTATTAGGACACTATGATACTATGAGGTCTAATGTGGGATTAATATGGTCTACTTTCTAGACCATGACAGTACTCTTGCTGCAGCTTCAGCTGAAGCCTGTATAATGTAGATAGAATCTCATTCTTAGCATCCAGATAGGACCTTATGCCACCAATTATTTTGTGAACTCACCTTTTTAAGCAAAGCCATCTTGGCTGGGATAACCAGAAGCCAAATGCTTTAAGTGAGGAGTGGATCAGACTGATACAGCTCTGCTGATTGACTTCACTTTTAAAACACCTAGGCTGTTTCCATTTTTATTTACATGGGTGTGTGGGACTCTAGTATGTTGTTCAAATCTTATGAGATATTTTTAGAAATATAAATCAAATATATTTATCTAAATCGTGTATGTCTGTGTGTATGTCCAATAGCTGTTTGGTTTTTTCGGAGTGTTAAAACTTCTGGCCGATAGAACAAAAGGTTGAAAGTGGCCTATAACTTCTTCTTCTTCTCCGTCTCTGTCCCCCTCCTCCTCCTCCTCCTCTGTTTGACCCAAATCCCACCCTCAGTCCCAGTACCCCACAAGCACAGCAAGTTTTTTTTTCATTTAGTTTAATTTCCTCTGCTCTTTTCTATCTTACCGCCCTGCTGCTAGCTGCTACACCTTCGTCTGCTTATCACAGTTATGCACTCACAGACAGACAATGAGCTGCATGCATACACACACACACACACACACACACACACACACACACACACACACACACACACACACACACACACGAGCAGAGACATGGACAGAATTACATTAGAATTTCATATTCATTTGAACAGTGCTTTGACGTGGCTCCACTCCTCGCTGCCTCCTTCCGACCTTCCTCAGCTTACCTCCCCAAAAAGTAATGTTGGTTTCTATAGTAACCGCCTGTGTCTATGTTAGAGGGGAGTTTCCTCACGCTGACTGAAAACGATGTTGAGCACGGGGAGCCACGGAAATACACACACTCTCCCTCACTCACATGCTTGCATTCGTAAAACTGTTGATTAGCAATCACCGTGTCCTTCACACTGTTTATTTTTAATGAGCTCAGAACAATCTGTTGATTGGGTGATTCCAACAGGAGTAACACGCAGCATATTACAAATTGAGTATTCACATCAGATGGAATTTTTGTGGCCCTTTATGTAATGTGAGAAAGGTGAACATGAATGTGTGAAGAGTTCTCTTATTATTTTGCACGTAAGTTCCTTTTAATTGTAGGTTATAGTTATTTTCCTTTTTTGGGATAAATACATGAATACTCTTTTCTTTGTTGCACAGAACTATGACTGTGACTATTTTTGTCTGTGTTGTGTTTTGTTTGTAGCATTCTTCTTGATATGCTCGTCTCTCTGTTGGTGCGCTGCTGTGGTGCTCTCTTACTTTTCAAAGAAATGTAGGTCAGGTGGACTGGAGACTGTAAATTGCCTATTGTTGTGGGTTTTGTGCTTCCCTGCATGGAAAGGTCCCAGATATCTGTGATGTATGGGCATAAACAATGAACAAATTAATGAAGCCCCACGAGCCAGACTGAACTTTGCACCAGCTCGTTCAGACTCATCATTTTCACATTAATGCACTTTGCATAAATTGTTGCTCAAATGCAGAATTGCGATACTTGACTTTATGTAAAACACCAACTGAAATATGCATTAATATACTGCAGAACATTTCTGACAGGGGAAATAAATCATTTTGATCTCTGTGTAACGTATTTGGTAACGACTTGGACAACCATAAAACAACTAAGCGGCATCTGGCGAGTGATTGCATATTTACATTTTCTAAGCTTCTCCCTCTTGTTAAGTATTGACAACAGTCCTAGCACATTATTTGTCTCCTCCATTAAGAGCTAGCCTGTGATTGGCCGACACAAAGCAGAAACAGCCTGTGTTTACATCTCTTCTCTGCCGCCTTGTTTTTCTTCCTCCAACTCATTTCTCTCATTCACTCTACTCGTTGCCTTGCCAAATATCTGCACAGATATTCTGCCAATCATATTTTCTTTCTCCACCTTTCTTCTCTCTTTTCCTCCTGGTGTCATGTAGTAAGGATGTAGAGCTGCAGTTAGCAGAGTGTGACCAGAAGGGGGTACAGTTTGACAACCTCCGATCCCTCCCAGTGACTCTGCAAGCTCCGCTCCATCTCCCTAAATGTTCTCGCACACAGGGACATTCACAGCTTGCAGACTATTTCAGCTTCATCGTCAGAATAATTAATGCAGGAAATGATCACCGAGACAAGAATGATTAATTTTGAGCTCTGACAACACCGACATGACCGATTGTTGGTGCTGGGCCACCAGGCTTTTAATGCTCACGGCCATCCAGGGATGGCATCCATCACGGTGACCCTCACTCCTGCAGAGATGTGTTCAGTGTGTGTTTTTATGTGGGTGTGAATGCCAGCGTATGTGTGTGTATCATTAAGCATATGTTTACTAATTTATCAGCCTTGTGACTGTGGAGGTAAGGGGTTACTATTCTGAGATAGTAAAAGATGTTTAGCAGAGCACAACCACCTGAGACCTCTGCAGCTTTCCTGACATGACCTGCCAGGGGCACGAGCTTTCACATTTCATCAGATGGAAGTTTTGTAATGTGAGAAAAGTGAACTTGATTGTGTGAAGACTTCTCTTATTATTTTGTAATAAAGTTCCCTTTAATTGTAGATGTGACTGTTCCAGGTTTTGGATTGCACACTAGGTTATAGTTATTTTCCTGAGAGGGGTGACATCAAAATTTAGGATAAATACATGAATACGCTTGTCTTTGTTGCACAGTATACTGTGACTGTGACCATTTTTGTCTGTGTTGTGTTTTGTTTGTAGCATTCTTCTTGATATGCTTGTCTCTCTGCCGGTGTGCTGCTGTGGTGCTCTCTTACTTTTCCAGACAAATGTAGGTCAGGTGGACTGGAGACGGTAAACTGCCTATTGTTGTGTGTTTTGTGGTTCCCTGCATGGAAAGGTCCCAGATATCTGTGACGTATGGGCATAAACAATGAACAAATTAATGAAGCCCGATGAGCCTAAATGCGTAAATTGGTGCTCAAATGCAGAATTGCAATACTTGACTTTACATAAAACACTTTAAAATAAGCTGTGTATCATTAAGCATATGTTTACTAATTCATTGACCTTGTGACTGTGGACGTGAGGGGTTACTATTCTGCGATAGTAAAAGATATTTAGCAAAGAACAACAACACCTGAAACTAGCTTTCCTGACATGACCTGGCACATTACCACATTTTTACCTTCACATATAAAGATTTTAGCTCTCTCTGTAGCACAGTATGACTAAGGTACTCTTGTTATAAGGTTTAAGGTAAACAGTCCCTATTAAAGTGGCAGAACAATCAGGAGTGGGGAAGACTGGATGATAATAAAATCATTTGTGAATATTAAGTGTCCATATGGTAATAAATTAAACTGAGAGTGCTTGCAATTGTGTTTTGCACAATTACTTCCTCCATTTTGGAATGGATCATTTCTTAATCTTGCTTCTCTCACAGTTTCTCCCAGTTATTCTGCCAAACACAATTAAAACATTAATCTGGAAATAAACAGTCCTTCCATTTTTGAGTTTTAGTCGTGCCAGCTGGTTACTTTCAGCTAACAAAAATAAATAAAATCTTGGGGTACATTTTAGACACTGACAAAAAAAATACCCAGAAGTCTGTTTGACATAACTTGTGTGTTGTTTGTTGTCTTGTGTCCCAGAGATGCCATCTGGCCTGTGCGCCACGCTTTGTGTCAGCATGTGACAGGACACGACTTGTCACTGTGGGCTCCCAGGGGATGCTGACTAGTGGCTCAAACACTGACTCTCCTCTGCTGGAGGTCGTTGCTGTGGAGGCGTAGGGTCAGCCAGACCTTGTTCATAAGTGTTCAGGTCAGTTAATTAAGTAGGGTATACTAATGATGTGTAATGACTTTGGCCTTGGCAAAGGAAAAACTCAAACAAAGAGACATATGTGTACAGATGAACTGTGTCTCACCAGAGTGGTTTGTGCTTCTGCTACAGCGTGGGAGGGCCCAGTCAGCCCGTCTTTCCTTTGTTATAAGTCACTATTCTGCGATAACCTTGGTCAGTAGAGCTACGCTCACAACACGCACACACCCCCACAGCCTTTCTTGTACGCTCGTTTAATTTCTCCACAGTTTCTGGCTCTGGATTTTTCTTTCTTTCTCAACAGCCTTCTTTCATGTCAATTTTTCATTCTACTGCAGCTCTCATTTTGCTAAATTTAACGCTGAAAAGAGAATTCAAACTGCTCAGATCAATACTATAAAAAGTCATCTGCCATGTCTTTCAGTGATTTTTCTGCCCTTCTCTATTGATCCTCCTGTCCCATCTTCCACTCTGCCTCCCACTCAGAGATGACCTGATGCTGATTACTTCAGATTTTGACAGACGTTTTTGGTGTCCAGACTTTGCAGAACAAAGATTTTCAGCAGGGCCAATAACACCTCCCTTAGTGACTATAATCCCCAATATGTTAATGTTTTCCATCTCTACATCAGTCCAGAAGGAGAATGCATGACACTCTGTAACAAGCAAAAGGGTCAGCAATGGGTATTTAATCAGGCGTTACAGGGCAGACCTATAGCATCTTGGGAGAGGGAAAGTTTGCTACAGGTAGAGAAATTTAATGAGCACAAATGGGTAGAGTTTAGGCTGCTAGTATCTAATCAATGGGCTCATGTCCTCTGTCTTCTGGGTGAAAAGGAAGCTTCCACAGTCCCTACTCTTTTAACCTCTGCAGACAAACACGTCATGGTGGTGGTGGGAGGGTTTCAAGCACACATGAAACTAAAGCATGTGAGGAAAAATTACCATGAGCATGCATCTTTTTCCATCCTTTCACTCTTAATGTGTCACTTTTATGCACCATCTTGTAAGAAAGCTTAGTTAGTGTTGCACTTTAGCTCCCCCTACCTTCAATTTTGCATTTTTACAGTCAGCCCTGACAATTCATGGCTTGCTGCTAACAAACTCTTCCCCCGTCATTCATTCCCTGCAGTTGTTTACGGACAGTCACTGTGTCTGTCTCAGGAGGGGTTTGTTACCAGCTGCTCTTGATGGGCCCTCTCTTTGTGGGGTCAGTCCCCTTTCTGTCAGAGCTGCTCTCAGGTGTCCCAGAGGTGCTGCCCGACCTGTTGGCACTCCACCGATCTGTGTTGCTCCCTGTCACTCAGCCTGAGGTTGAGTTTACGGTGATGGGCAGCAAGAACATGCTTTCATCGGTATGTCACGCAAACATCCACAGAATAGATTATTTGAGCCTTTCGTGTACTTACCCACAACTTAGGACATTTATGAAATGCACTGTGGGGAAAAAAAAACTAAAGCGTGAGTGAAAAATCAATCAAAACAGAGGGAACATGAACTGCAGTCTTCTTGACATCATGTAATTTCTTTGACAGACATTCATTATCTGCTTCCATTGTTTCGAGTAAAGACTCATTTTGGAAGCTGAAAGAAGTGGAATTGTTGTGGATGTAACATTTACATTCCTGCTGTTAAAATTTCAAATATAGGTCAGTGTTCAGTGGATGCCTGAGCTCCAAACAATAGTTAATTATTCTCTCTCATTCATCCATTCATTGATTGCAGTCTGGAGACCGACATAAGTGAGGGGCAGAAATTTCTCTGGTCACACTGAGGTTATATGGTATGTATCCAAACTCAGCAACCTGAACATTCATTAGAGTTAACCTATGGTGCTCTTTTTCTGCTCCATAGTTTTATTTTTTGAGCTATACTAGAGTGGCTTTGCATGACTCACAGTTCAAAGTAATCCTTATTTGTCTTACACCATGCTTTTGTGCAGAATCTCAGTTTATCCTGTCTGAAATAAGTCAGTCTAGCCTCTCCCTGTTACTGTTAAGAGGTTCTGAGTTAAATCAATATTTAGTGTTAAATTTCAGTAGTTCAGAGAAGTTGTTATTAAAACAACTTTTTAAGCTGAGGACAGGTTTGGCTCTTCTTTATCTATTTATTTTTTATGACATGACCACATAGTGACAGCCATACTTTCTCTTGAGTAGATTTCCACAGCTGAATCCACTGAATGTCACCACCTCACCAAGTTCAGACCCCGTCTCCACTCCCCCAGTATAATTACACTGAGCAGACATACATCAAAATAGTCAGTGACCTTATGACAGCCTCGTGGTCAGATTCATGGGTTCTCCTGCAGTAAACCAGGAAGCTTATCATTACTGTGCTCAGGTGTGACAGTATGGTAAAACCACATGCTTTCAGTTACTGGACTTATTTTCCTGGATATGTAGGTTTGGGGCTTCTGTGAGTTGTTTTGCCAGGAAAATGGAAAATAGATGCAGCGATTTATTGAAATGTCGGTTGGGGTCTACGCTCTGGTGAGGTCGATCCATGAATGATGATGTTCTGTTGTGTTTTCTTATTCGGGTGCTTCTAATAAATTGGCAGTTTGTTTGGGATCATTGAAGATGCTTTCACAACAGTATTGCATGGTGGATCAGAATTTGGCTGTAGTATCTGACAGATACGCCAAGATTACGACTGATAGGTCTTTGGGAATCACCTTACTGGTGCAGAAATACTATTTTATTCCTGTCAAACGATGTCATCTTTGGCATGTTTCATGTTTATTCAACTTGCTGCTAGTAACAACATGCTATTTAAAATTGGTTCTTTGCAAAGCTGTGTTATGTGTAGACACATGACTGGTTAATCCCACAGGTTATGTATCGTTTTATGATTGAATGATTCATAGGTTAGTATCAAGCAGCTTATCAAACAAGAAAAGCTAAATAAAAAAGTGAAATAAAAAAGTACTGCACCTTTATAAAAGCCTACACACTAAATCTAAACCCCTTATATTTGAATAGTGAAAAAGTGGTGGTATAAGGGTACTATATGATTAAAAGTATGAATAAAATATTAAAATAGAATGGTGATAGTGACATTAATATTAAAAAAAGATCATATAGAATACAAAGCTTATCCTGTGTTAGTCATTCAATAAACACAAGCCACACCAGAATCTCATTTCCTGTTTACCATAATTTTATTTGTTAGTGTCCAATACAAGCAAGACAATAAAAATGTAACCATAGCAACAACAAAGTTATCAAATCCCTCCGTCTCCTGATTTAATTTTCATATTAATTCAGTGTACAAATCACTGCTGTCACAGAGGCTGTGCACAGGGCCTACGTGCGTGCAGGCGTAAACCACAGGTGAGAGTAACCTGCGGCCACAACCTGCTCCTGCAGTGTCAGCCCTTTCAGAGCGACTGATTTTTCACAACCTGACAAGAACTCATCCCACATGATCATTTGCACAGAAAGCTCGCAAGCACACATAAATGCACAACCACACTGTTCATTGAAATTTAATTAACTTCCTTTTTTTTTTTTTTTTTAAAGCAGAGCAAATAGTGTCCTTCCCTGAATAGACCCTCATTCAGACTGAGGGAACCCTGCACTGATGCCACTGACATCATCGCCTACTTTATAGTGCTGACGTCACTGTGGCATTAAAACATAAGACACAAGAAATGTATTAATAATTATTCATGCAGAGTGCCCTTTTTACACAAGAAAACTCTGCAGTCAAGTCAACTTTCTTGAGACGTAGCCACAGTTTGCTTCCTTTTTCTAGAGCTGGCCCCCTTGTTTCCAGAGGAACTTTGCATCTAGTGCTGGGCCTCATCTCTGACCACACCTTCCTGTAAATCATTGCTTAGTTGATGAAGGGTGTAATGCAAACAAATGCAAGACAAACAGAAACCCCACATGCATCGTGTCATCTTTAAAGGGTTGTCAGCGGACAAAAGCTGTGTTTTTTCCAGATAAAATGATGAGTTGAAAGATACCTAATGAGATTATTTATCAAATGGAACTTTATTTAAAGTGAACAATGAATCATATAAGCTGTTGGTGGTCTCTCAACAAGGCCAGGCATTTTTCTGCATATTAAGTAGATAGACTCCCTCTTATATTACATGATTTAGCCATTCCCATTCCCTGCATCAGTTCTATGGCAGTGTCACTTGATGTCCATCAAGTTCTTACTCTTCTCAAGGATGTCGAACCACATCTGATCAGGTTAGTGCTGTTTCCTCCTGAATGAGCATCCTAAAGAAAGAGGCGAGAGATTGTGGCTCAGACACTGATAGAAATCAACAAGACAGCTTTATTATAAAACACTTAGAGAAGTCTTGGTTATATTATAACCTTATAATCCTCCATAAATATCGACAGCCTATAAAAACCGCCAATCTTGCAGCAAGGTGTATCAACTGACTCCCTAACAAGAAGACATTCACCTAACAGTGAAGCTCATGCTACCATCTGCCTTCACAAAGGCTGAGTCACCACCACACTCGTGGTTTTATTGCTCAGAGTTCCTGCTAAGAAGCTCCTGTTACCACAGCAGCAGAGGGTGGGGGCTGTGACGATGAGAATATCAGTAAAATTGAACCTTGAACCCTGAGGACATGAAACACTACACATATAAAGGCTAATTTACATACAGGTGACAGGTTGTTAAACGGACCAACAGAAACTGATTTTTCCTCATCGGGCTGGGTGTCGGGCTGAGCGGTGCAATCAGCTGATGCGATCAGCGCTATTTTATGCAATAAAATAATCTCCCTCTTCCCAAGCACATCCAGGCCACTACATACAACCACAAATATAACTATGTTTCTTAGCGAAGCACGACCAGGAATCCCATCACGTCTGCAGGGAAAATAGGTCAACGTGTGCAAAAGGAAGAAAAAGAAAAAAAAAAGTAGTCGAGGCTCAGAGGAAGAGATGCCATACTTTTTGGAGATCTTTTGTATTTTCCTCACGTCATCTCACTGACTGGATTACTTCAGTTTAGAAGTGAGGAAATGTAAGTGAAGGAAACTAAGGTGGAGATTTTTTCCCTGCGTACATGCTGATGAATGTTGGGATTTCCAGTTGCATTTGTTAAGAAATAGTTATGTTTTTGGTGTGACGCACATGTAGTGACTTGTTATATTATAAACTGCTTGGCTGTGTTGGGAAAAGAAAATATTTTATTGCACAAAAAAAGTGCTGATCGCATCATGCGAACATCTGCTTTGCTTGACTGCACAGCTCGGTACACCCGGCCTGATGAGGAAAAGCTGGAAATGCTGAACTCCAGCTTGTCGGCCTGGTGACTCAAACAGGCTCTCCTCCAATCGCTCCTCATTTATACAGTGCTTTACAAACCCAAATATTACAGATAACAGCTGGATTTTCCCCATTTCATTTCATGTCCTCTTTAAAGGAGACCTATCACCTTAAATCTATACTGGGCCTACCTGTTAATCTGAAAAAATAAATAAAATAAAATGTGTGTAAATGAAACGTTGTGCTTGCAGCCGATTGTGTAGGAATGGATCAGTGATGATGAATTCCTCTCACAACCACAAGAGTTACTGTATGCCTTAGTTGACACCCTGTTCATGAAGAAAACAATGAAAGGGCAACACAAAGGCAAATGTGAAAGAGTAACTGAGCGTGTGTACAGTCAAGTTTGACCACTCATCTCCGGCCACAAAATCTGGGGATTTAGGGAAAAGCTTCTGCATTGGGTCATTAAAATATAATTCAGTTTTATTTACGTAGTGCCATTCCAGAGCAACCGTCACCCCAGAGAGAGACAAATCTAGATTGCATCAGGAAGAACACCACCCAACACAACTCTGTCGAAACAAACATGGGGGCAGCTAAAAGTAGCTTCCGTCTAAATTTGCATCAAATGCAAAAAATATTAGATTTAGACAAAAACTCCCAAAAATGTTTTTTAAAAACAAGCTTTTAAAAGTTGTTTCCCCTCTCTATCTTTGCCATTAGAGAATCCTCCAAAAGAATCCCAAATTTAAATCTTTAAGCACCACCCGCCTCTCGCCATTTGTGTAGTTCTACACATATAGTTGAGCTTTCTGGTTTCCCTGTACCTTCTGTCAGGCGAGCTTTCCCTCCTGTCGGCTGGCACAGGACCGTGGAGCAGCCGACACACAGAACTACAGTCTGAGCATGACTGAAGACTGTGGTGATCTTGTAGCACCCTGCAAATAGCACACAAACCAGTTAAACAACAACAACAACAACAACAACAAGATGTCAGGAGTACTCCTGATGACTGGTGTGTCGTTGCAGCCGTTTGTGTAGAAGAGTCATTTCAAGCTCATGTCACAAACGGCCACAACAGTCACTGTATGCCTTACTTGACACCCCAATCACTAACGAAGCAATGAAAGGGCAACACATAAAGGCAAGTGTAGCACAGAAGTGGAAGAAGTGCTCAAAGGTTTTCCAAAACATTAAATTACCCAAGTAAATACTTCTCCTGCACCATGACTTACAAATGGGAAATACACCACTTTGATTTAAAACTGTAATTAACTGCAGAACTCAAGCAAATGTGCTTATTGTTAGTGGACATGTTTCCATTTAAATCTTAAGTACAACTCATAAGTAAACTGACCTGGACACTTGACATCCATAAAATAGGAGTTAGGACTCTGAACAAGACGCTTTTTCTTGTGTCGTCTCTTTTCCTGCTCGGGGGTTGGGTGCAAAAGATCCTTTGCGAGCTGGGGGAGGAAAGCAACATTTTTTTTTTCATTTTATTTATTTATTTATTTATTTTAAACACGAGCTTTGAAAATAAATAAATTATTAATAAAAAAAAATTAACCGGAAGGTGCTTTAACATGTAATTAAACTGCTGCGGTTGTAGGCCTCAGTTACAGCGAGGCAAAGGTCGAGACCTCGATACACTTCTCGGATAAGGAAACTGGAAAGTGTTAAGATGAAATTATCGGAATAATCTTGAAGCAATCGCAGCGATGCCGTTAAAAAAAAAAAAAAAGAAATCAGATGAAACATCGTTAAGAGTTTAATCAACCCCCAAAACACCCAACATATGTCACAGGTAAACAGACGAGCACGACACCCAGTTATCAGACTGCTGACTAACATTAATGCGCGACATTAACCAGCTTCCTCCCCATTAAAGACATTAAATACACTCAATGCTGAGACTTAAAGCTATACTGTGTGCTGTCAGCGAGCCTCGTGGGTTGCTCGTTGAGCACGTGTTTCGCCATATTGCGCTCGTGCACATCTTTACGTTTACATTAAAGGAAAAAAACTGCTGACGGATTTTTTTTAAACGCACTTTTTAAGCTGTAAAATATTTTAACCGCGTTATAAAAGCACACTTTATCGACTGAGGCAAGTTAGTAGGTACAAAGACGCTTTTGTTACTTACAGGCATGTCTGCGTGTTTGGACTCTCACCGGAAAAAGACTCGCTGTCCACGTACCGGAAACTGCTGACTGACTGGGAGGAAGACCTGGAGGAAGAAAAAATAAAAAATACTCGTCGGTGTTTACGTGAAATTATTCGTTAGATAACATCAAATGAATGCTTGAAAATAACTTAATCGTGTAAATACACCGTGAATACAATTTTCATGTTTTTCTGTCGCATTTGATTAAATCTTCTAACTGTATAGCGTTTTCCTGACAAAGCAGACGATTATCCTGTAATTTAAATACTTTTTTCAACAATTAGAATTGTTGAAAAGTAGGTCAGACCCCTCATCATCTACACGTGAAACACGCGAGCTTAAATCCTTAAGTGTGTCCGTCTGAATATGCTCAAGTTAACAATTTTTGTTATAAGTCAGGGGAGCAAGGACTGGGCTGTCAAATGCCCCAAATCGACCATCTGCACGATTTTTCAAAGTGTCGTTATAAAGAAGTCTTTAAAACCATGTTTGTTTGTGGGGGTTTTTTCACTCAGTAAAATAAATTCAATGTAATGATGTCAGCATCCACTAGGAGTGGAAAATAAAGGACAGTAAAAATATAATTTGTTATGTTCCAAAATATTTTACATGTAAAAAGTGTGCCTCTGTGAACCCGCTGTAATCTGCAGGGTTGGATGGTAACACACAAACAGAGATATTAGATAAATAAATGTAAGTTGGCTTTAGTGGTCCGGCCTGTATGAACTAAAATGACCTCTGGTCTAGAGACATAAACACCCGAGAAAGTCAGAGGGGAACTGTTGTTACCTGCAGGTGACACCTGGGGAAAGTTACAGTGTGCTTCTCTTCCTGTAGGTGGTGCAGGTTAGACTGGAGGTACAAAAGCACTGAGCAGAATTAAGAAAGTGTCATTTTACATATATTCTTCTGTCGAGGCCAACTTTCATGCTTGGTGGTCACATTTTAAACGATGACTCTGATATCCAACAGTCTCTTTCTTGCAGGGATGTAGAACATTAGTTGTTATTTGATTAAGCTTCATAAACAATGTTAGCTTTGTATTGCTTTGTCTTATTATAAGGTTACAAAGTATTCACTTAAAACGTACTCCAAGTAAAGGCCCTGCATTATGTTACTTAAGTAAAGGTTTAAGTAAAAGTACTCTTCAGTGAGGGAGAATTACATGAATGCAGAAGGACTTTAAGCAGCATTTTACTGTTTTTTACTTCAACCTCAATTCCTGATTATTTCCTTTAATAATCAAATGACTGAGAAGGAATCAAAGTTGAGCAATGCTGTTAGAGTTATCCAAGAGCATTTCTCAACAAGAAAACCCCATGGTTATGGATTATAGATTTATTAATATCATTTTATTTCATGGAGGATGTAAGGAAAGAGCACATGTTGTTTAAACCAACTTTTTCACTTGTATCGGTCCATACACACGTGTTTACTGATCAAATGGTGCCACCTAGTGTCCGTGCTGAGTGAGTGCCTGCGAACTGTGAACCGTTCACTCCCATAAAGCTCTCCCACACGTAGCTGCTGTGGGATTGGGGCCGACAGCAAGTTCCGTTTTCTTTTTTTTTAAGTGGTATTTCTGCAGACTGGATAAACTTGTTTCCACCCCGATATGCTTGTAAACGGGATAATAACGACTCTCTAATTGCAGCGGAATGAAACTTTAATACATGAGGGCTGATCTGAAAGAGTCTGTACAACTTTATCCTGCGCAGTCCAAACACAACACGGAGGAGGATCGGAATTTACCGGTGACAAGTCTGAGAGTGAAAAGAGGAAAAAGAAGAGGATCCACTCGCAGGAGATTGCTTGTTTTAAGTCACAAGGAAAAGAATCGAGATTTAACGCGTTTGGTGGTGGATGAGAAAATCTCCGGTGAAGAGACAGACCAAACTTTCCCCGCTCCTGCTTTGACTTCTGCTTGAAGAACAACTCCGACCATGGCGAAAAAGTATGATTTCCTTTTCAAACTGTTACTCATCGGGGACAGCGGAGTGGGAAAAACGTGTCTGATCATTCGTTTTGCTGAGGACAATTTCAACTCTACGTACATTTCCACCATCGGTACGTTTAATGTTTGAATTACAGTCTGCGACATTTCTGCTTCAGCTTATGATTGGCTTCTGTGAAACTTGGGATATGAGCAAGACAAATGTTTGCTGACATTTCAAGCTCCGTTCTGCCTCTGTTTACTGTAAGAGCTGGCTTCCCGGACTGCTTTCATGTCCCAACTAGTCTGCGCTCTCTTATTTTCTTTTTCTTTATTTAGTCTCTCTCTCCTTTTTTTTTCTTTTCTCCCTGCTGAATGTGTGTGCTCTCTCTTCCCTGACCCTCTCCCCCATCTCTCCCTCAGATCTCATTCCTCTCATTTGGCTCACAGAGGGTCCACCCACCCTCATTCCTATCTCTTTTACCATCTCTACGTTCCCAGAAGAATGGCTGGCTTTCTGGCATGCACAATTTTGCACAGTCAACCCCCTCTTCTGCCCCGCACTGTCTATGTGTCTGTCAGCTTGTCCATCCAGCAGAAAAAAACAAAAACACAGCAGTCTGTAGCAGTTTGCAGGTCTGTATGTCTGATCTTTATGTCTGCTTGTGGATGGTAACACCCTGGGGGGTGTATGTTCAGTGTCGCCACCTTAGTGAGGGTGACTCATATCAACTGCAATGTGTGAGTTTTTGTCTCCAATAGGGGTATTTAATGCAGTCTTTGCCCCCCCCCCCTGTTGTCTCCCAGGAATCGACTTTAAAGTAAAAACCATTGAAGTGGATGGAAAGAAAGTGAAACTGCAAGTCTGGTAAGAAGTGGCATGTGATTGTTTGTCTGCAAACGGTTTGTGATATGGTGAGGCAGATAATCTCTGATTTGTTGAGTTATCTTTCTCTGCCCTCTGACTGCCTCCGGCTCGTTTTCCTGAGAGGAAGGAGGAACCTCCCTCTTCTTGTCCAAATCAGGATTTTATGACAGGGTTCATGTCCAAGTCCATCACACACGGCCACCACAGAGAGCTACTCCATGTCATTTAAGGGTGCTGCTAGAGAAGATATAGCAGCGTCAAATACCAGCACAGACAAAAACACGTTTATTTTTTGTTGGTTTTTTTCAGTCAGATTTGGCCTGTTTTGATTCCTTCTTCCACATCAATATAAAGGAAGTATTTAAAATACAAACGTAAATATGTTTAATCTTGCTATAAATTCCTCTTAATCCATGCAGGTAATCTGTCTACAATTACAGCAAAGAAACGTATGGATTTTTACAAAACAGTTTCTCAAAAATGATTTTTTCCCCTCATTTTAGAGCCTAAACTCTCCTTTTCAGCAGCACCTACAGACACCAATCATTGCTGAGCGATTCTCTTTATTCTGCTGTTTTTCTTCTTTTTTAAAAGAGAGGTTTGCTCATATATAATTCAGAACCAAATTTATAGAAGTTTTTTTCTGAATACATGGTGGAAAATAAACCTTTTATGACTGTTGACAGATCTTTCTGATTTATGGGGTACAAAAAATGAGAGATCCAAAATCCCCTCTATAAAAACCGTCGGCTCTGGGATGCCAGCAAAACACAAACAAGAACTTTGATCCTGGCTTCATCGAATGTTTACATTTCTCACCTGTAAAAGTTTGCAAAAAAGTTTAAATTTATATACATTTTGATATTAACACATAGTTTCAGAAAACCTGTGATGCAAAAAAAATATTCTTAGTGGAAGTATTTTAGTGGGAAAGTATCTGTTAGTGCAAACTTACCCTGTAGCTTGTAGCCTGTAGTGTCTCACCTCAAATGAATCTTTCTGCATTCTGCTATACTCCAGGTTTTTTTCATATGATAGAAGTATTTTAAAGACCTTGCAGCACCTTTTTGATTCTAAGTGTGTGCTTTTTCTAGGGACACAGCAGGGCAGGAGAGATTCAAGACCATTACAACAGCCTACTACAGAGGAGCCATGGTGAGCGCAGTATGCCTCCAGGACAATCAGGCCTGGATAATCAGGCTGACATCACTGCCTCTTTGTGCTCAGTCTGCACCTTTGACTGACTCCGTAAATGCTCTCTCTCCTGTCTGTTCTCTGTTCATCAGGGCATCATCCTGGTGTACGACATCACTGACGAGAAGTCCTTTGAAAACATTCAGAACTGGATGAAGAGCATCAGAGAAGTAAGCCGGTTTTCTATTAGCTGTGACAAAGATAACTAGGAAAGACCAAGACTGCAAAGCTAATGAGTTTATCTGGTCAGTTCATTTAAATCAAAGAAGCAAAATTCCTGTATCTTCTACTGAGGAAACAGTAATCTCTACACCATTATGTATGTGGATTGTTCTCAGGATAACCTTCCTTGTTCATAAACCAGCATAAAACTATCCAGCATGGCCTCTTGTGCTCACTTTGTTAATGATGTTTTTCAACCAAAGTAAAACTTTTAGTTGATTAAGGACTGAAGAGGTTTTCTACTCACATGTTGGCTAGGTGTCACGCTGTGTGGGAGACCTCAGATAAATGTACAACTTTCTAAAGAGCTGGCTAGCAGCTAGGAGCCAAGCTAACAAGGGCATAACATGAAAGGAAAGTTACCGCTGTTGTCTCACAGCAAGAAGGTGCTTTGAACTTCCTGGTCGACTGGGACCTTTCTGTGTGGAGTTTACATCTTCTCCCTGTGGCTCCAGCTTTCTCCCACAGTTCACAGGTTTCTGGTCCTTTGAAATAAGGTTGACCGATGGTTGTTAATTGGACATAGGTGTAGATTTGACCAAGCATGTGTATATGTGTTTTTGTTAGCCCCATGCTGGACCTCTGCCCACCCAGTGGCAGCTGGGGGTCGGCACCGCACCCGGGAACTCTCAGTTGGATTTTTAATGTTGCTCAGATATTTAAGAAAAACTAAAGATAATGCAGGAAGCAAGATTATTAAAACTGAACTAAAACTAGATGTTAAAAAAATCAACTAACTAAAATAAAATAAAAACTAGACTTTTGAAACAAGCTAAAGCTAACAAATGATTTTGTGAACTTGAGTGTTACTTTGGTTAAAAAAAGATATAAAAACTTGCCTTGAGAGGCTTTGACAGATGTGTTTATTGACACTGGCATATGCCCTCCACACACAGGAATAATAACAAAGACTAAAAGTAAAACTGAAATGAATAGAAACTTTTCCATAAATAAAATATGAACTGAAATGGGCAAACCGACTGAAACTAAACTGATTTAGAAGCAAAAACTCAAAATGAAATAAAAATAAAACCTAATGAGACTAATTACAAAACTATAAGAAGCTTTTTCAATAAGTGAATGCTGCCCATTTTAATATTCCAATTAAACAGACAATATGCAAACACGTGGTGTTCAATATCTTTACATCAAGTAAAATTAAGAACATATTATAGCTATAAATGCATAACCAGTGTCATTGTTTACAGATATACATGGCACTTGCTTACCTTCTTCATTTTCTTTTTGTTTTTTTTAAAAACTTTCATGTAAGCATCACAACTGAGCGGAACTGAAAATCGCTTTTATAGCTGTTTTCAGTCTGTTCACAGCTGTTAAACATATGAATGATTCAGTCACATTTTCATAAAGCAACTGTTATGATTTCATGTATTTGTGGCCCGCAAGTTGTCAGCGACTCTGAGAGATTTGTTTTGCTTGTTTTGCCTGTAAACAAACTGTAGACGGCAGCACTGACGAACTGCGGAAAGATGGCAATGGAGCATTTCAGGGAAATGGTCTTGGTTTAAAGGGAGAAACCGCTCTGCTGACAAACAGCTGCTATTAGTGTCTCTGTTGAGGTTTTTGCTCTCTGTGCTCTCTTTCACTTTGCTGAAGTCATTTTGATCAGTTAATCACATTCCCTCTTTCCCAGAATGCATCAGCTGGGGTCAGTCGGATGTTACTAGGTAATAAGTGTGACATTGAGACAAAGCGGAAAGTTTCCAAGGAGACAGGAGAAAAGGTAAGATGTCGCTTGCGTTTTTTTTACTTGTAATGAAACAGCAGAGGTGTAGGTTTACTTTGATGGTAGTTAAACTATCATCCAGGGTAAGATACACATGAGTAGATGGATTCAAAATTAATCATTTGTGGGGCTACTTTGCAAAGATTTCATTTTGAGAAAGAATATTGCATGGATTCCTCCCTCTTAAACTTTAGCGGACAGGAATGCTTGGGAAATGGTCAAAGTTGCTAAATTTACTCGAGATAAAACCCAGGAAGTGATTATTACCCATATCCTGTCCTCCTGTAACCATCTCGGTTCCTAATGTTAACAGCTGGCCAAAGATCACGGCATCAGGTTCTTTGAGACCAGTGCGAAGTCCAGCATTAATGTCGAGGAGGTGAGCAGTTTCTCCATACATTGAGCTTGTTTTATTATAGCTCTTTTGTTAATGTTTGTTGTGTGTTAATATGCAACAGACCTATATTTTCTCTCTTTCTGTGTTTCAATCTATCTGTCCTGCAGTCTTTTCTGGCTTTGGCACGAGACATACTACAACAATCCAGCAAGAAGCCAGTAAGTCACAACACAAGATCAGGAATGCAGCGCTATAAAAAGTAATTTTGCATGCTCTACATACTGTATGACGGTAACGTAATTTTTTCGTCTGTTTGTTTGTCAGGGCCCCGGAGGTCAACAGGTGAAAATCACCAGCAGCACAGAGAAAAAATCCTCCAAGTGCGTTCTTCTCTAGACATGATTTCACTAGTGTATGGAAGAAAGAACATAGAAACTTAGGAGCGCCTGTGTTGACAAGGAAAAATGTGGCAGGGTTTGCAAATATCAACAACAGAGAGGTGCTAAAGCTCTGTTAAACTACACTATACTCCCTTTATAAGTTCTTCCGCAAGAATTCTGCTGTCTCCAAAATAATATATGGATAAAGCAGCCCCAGTTTTTCAGACTGAACATATCCTTTATGTGACATCTACTGCGATAGAGATGATTCCACAAAAAGTTGGAGTCTGACTCCGAGACCTTTAAAAAAATAAAAAATAAAAAATATGGTCCCCACCATGGCACACATTGCTGTCACTGAACCGTATATCTTTCTCGCTTACGTTATCGTTCCTACAACAGCACACCAGCACTTAAAAGAACTGCAGCTGTCTCTTAATGCTTAATTTCTAATGTGTGAGCATGTGCAGGAGTAGCTTTATGGAGCTCAGTTGGCCGTAAAACACTAATGTGGTCTGTTTTGATTCACATGATGGACACGGGGTTTTATTTAGAGTTCAAGTGGTCATAAGCATCTGAGAAATTGAGGTTTAAATACTACAGGGGAATTCAAATTTATTAAAGAGGACCTATTATGCTAATTTCCAAATTCATATTTTTTAGTCTTGGTCTCTGCTAAAGTAGCTTTACATGATTCACACCTTTTTTTTTTTTAATGTGTGACCTTTGTGCAGACCTTCCCTTGAAGCCACATTAGCTGCCCACTGCAAACAAAAGACTTGAACCGCAGGTTGGTGGGGCTACTGTGCTTACAGAGATATCTGTGTCCAAGTCAACCACATAAGGAACATGTGGGCTCTGACATGTATAAAACTGAGTTTTTGGCTCACATGAATTGCAAAAACAGTGACCTCATTATTATAAGTTTTGGCATTAGCACAGTGGCATATGCATAACAAAAAGGAAAAGCATGATAGGTCTGCTTTAAGTTCTAAATGATAAAATGACCAGAATTGTTAGAGCGAAGGTAAAAACATGACGTACACATTAATGATGAAACAAGTTGGTCGCTGGACTTGAATGTGAAACAAGTTCTGTGTAAAACAACGCCTTGTTTTAATAGATGAATGGATTGAGAATGTGGATATAGATATTAGATATGGACAGTGATAAGTGCAATATGAGAAGATGAGTGGAGAGATGGGAAAAAAAAGATGGATTAAGCAAGTGAATGGGCAGGATGTAAAAGCCTAGGAAGCAGCAGGGTGTTCATGTGTCCCTCATAGCGAATTGATTTAGTGGGTCTTGCCTTTTATCTGAAGTGCCTGGGAAAGCTCTTACTAAACACTACCACATATTAGCGACATCTGACATGGCAGCCTCTCTGTTCAGGCAGTTTGATGATCGTTCAAAATAACCGATTGCAGGTCTTCATCTGATTCTGACAGATCTTTTTTTTTTCTCTGCACACACGCTCTAAATTTCTGTTTTCTTTTGTAATTTCCTCCACATTGTTAGTTTTCTTACACCTGCCAGATTGTATGCAAGACCTGACGCTTGATGAATAAAATTGCAAAACTATAAATCTATTGTTTGTTGTATTTTTTTAAGTTCCTGTTGGTACAGTGATGCAATAGTTTTTCTTTCCTGGTTTAGCATTGTCATAAATGTTATTCTCTGTATTCACATTTGCCTTAAGGGGCTTTACAGTTTGTACAGCATCCAACATCCTCTATCTTTAGATTCTCAATCTCGATAAGGGAAAAGCTCCCCTCAGAATCCATTTAAAGGGAAAAAATGAAGGAAACCTCAGGAACAGAGCAGTGATCCCAGATATGTGAAATAGTGAAATGACAGCTGCACAATTTCAATACTGAAAATCATAATGTTATCAATTAGGAAAAATATGGATACAGTGTTGTATTGTGAAAGACTTAGCTAGGCAGAAAATCTTTTTTCTTTAATTAAATACCTTAAATGACATCAATTAAGCGATGTTAAACTCTGTGTCCTAGTCCACAGACTTCATAGAAAAGAGGGACATAGGTTATAAAACTGTGTTGTTGGGGTTTTTTGTTTTGTTTTGAAAATTCTTCAGTGTGAAAGCAATTTCATGATATTCAACAAGTAAGTGGTGGCTTTAATTTTTCAAAAGCACATTTTAAAGCCTTCTTTAAAATTGGGGGACTTAATTAATTTATTTATTTTAGGGTTTTTTTGGGGGGCACTGTCTGACATACCTGAGTGGGGGGGCTTTTATTTTGGAAATTTCAAATGCATTTAAGCCATAGTGAGTATAAAAGATGCACATAGCTACCATAACATCACCCACTGGTTTGTGAAGCCTTGAGATTTGCTATCACCATCTTGGTTTCCAAAAGAAAAAGAAAAATGATGTGATGTGATGACTGACTGTAAAACTGTGCTCATTGGCTAAGGACTTGAGATTAAGAAAGTGTTTGCCAATGAGCTGTGGTTTCACACCACAGATTTATTTTGAGACATAATATGACAACGATTTACAAAATACACTCATTAAAAAATATTATTATTCAATACGACCCCACATGAGTGGCCAAGCCTTTAAACTCAGCAGGAAACTGTTGGCAGAGTTCAAGTTAGAAAGCAGTTTTGTGACTTCTAAAGAACTGGAAGTGTTTTTGAAAGTTATCACCTTCTCAGAGTATTCAACACTTCCACATTGGCTTTGTTTTTCCGACCTGGAAGATATATCCATCTTTTATTTTGTCTGTGGTTAAAGCATACTGGACATTCCACACACACAAAAATGAGGGCTTTTACTGTGAAAATCTATCATCCAAGTATAATGGTAACGTCCTGTAAGTCCCGTACTATTTATTTTGAGAATCTGACACCGAGATATGTTAGTCACTATGAGGGTCTTTGAACGAACAAGAAACATTACATATGATAGACACATCGCTGGTTGTTTTAGACGAGCCACCTACAGGACACACATTCTCACTACAAAGAATCTCTGCTACCGTCTATTTCTCTTTCTTCTTTCTTTCTTTTTTAACTCTCCTGCCAACAGCAACAGCAACTGCTTCGGGTTTTTGTGTGTGTTGTTGTTGTTGTTGTTTTAATCGTCGCTGCAGCAGTAAAAGCTGGATCCTGTCGCTAGGCAACCACCCCTCCTTCCCAGCATCAGCACCAGGACTGTGTTAACGCTCTCTGCCGCATCACCGAGTTGGCTGCACGTTCTGCGTGCCTTGTCATCACGTATAGGGCAGGTTGTGGTTTGCAAACACGATCCGTTCCTCTGCCAGAGTCACAGCTCGGCTTGGAAACAGAGGAAGAGATGCGAGGGCAGCAGAGGGGAGGGGCGAGCAAACACGATAATGAAAGATAAACTTAAGTTGCTGTGCTATGAGGGGGCACGGGAAGGCTAAGCGGCTGTATTGGTGTGATGTCTGGTGAAAGGCTGTGAGGTAAACGTCGGGGGTACATACACACATTCACAAACACACGGGCTGAACGGGATGCCCGCGTGACTGCAGGGAGGAAAGAGGCGGCGGAGGAGGAAGAACAAGAGGAGGAGGAGGGGGGTCTAGGTGCTTGTGTGGACCGCCGCAAAAACCTCCGAGGTGGAGTTAACAAAGATAGATAGTCTGCTGGTAAATATTCCAGCCTGGCTGCTATTTTGGTGCAGTTTGAAAATCGATGGAACATTTATTTCCTGTTCATGCCGGGATAGCTAATTAGTCTTAGGGTGATCTTAGGGTTTTGATCTCCTCGCCGTCTTTTTTTCTCTTCCGTGACAGGATAAGGAGCTGATAAAAAGGTCGCGGGAGGGGAGCGCACATGTTCAGATGATGTTCCTCAAGACTGGACGCACGGACTGACCCCCACATGCCGCCTCTGCTGGGAGTAAAACTACAAGCGAACAGCTGCTATCTCTGAGATGCTTTAGAATTTGCGGCCTGCTCGGGTCTCCAGTTACCGCAATGCCACGGGCTAGAGGAGGGAGAGAGGGACGAGAGGAGGTGGAGAGGAGGAAGCAGCAAAAAGCAAATGAGTAATAATAGCAATAATGTGAAGATTTAAAAGGAAAACGAATTGCCCAGTTTGCCTGTTAGCGTTATAATCAAAGAATGGCTGGGCAGCAGAATGGCGTAGACTGTACTATATAAGCTACATTGGCTTCTGAACTGAGTGGGGTGAAAGAGACGCTGTGTGGACTTAAAAGTATAAAAGCTGAAACGTCAGATGAGGTGAGTATGGTGCCTGCGACTGTGTGGTAGCAGCTCATTTTTTCAACTTTCTGCTGACAAAGTTATTGGACTCACTGACTGGACTACAGTGCGCACCATGGGACATTGCGCAGAACCTGCCAGTGGAGAATTTGGTGCATAACTGTGACAGAGCAGAGCTCTGAAGCCAGCATTTATGTCTCTCTCTCTCCTGCTCTCCTGTGCTTCTGCCCACACAACTTGTCTTATGAACCCGCTGTAAGCGTAAAACCTTTCCCTGCCTCCTCCACAAGCCAAACATGCCTTCACCTTCAGACTCTAGCAGCGTGGCTTCAGCCTCTGGGTCCCGGGGTTGGTCAGACAGCCGCAGGGGCATGTCTGGCCGGGGGCCTGGTGGGGCCCGACTGCTCCTTTACCTGGGGCTCTGCCACCTGGGCTTGGGAGCAATGGTCCTGGCCTTCTCTTTCACCAGCATGGCCTTCACCACCACTCCCCGCGTAAGGCAGTCTTGTCCATTCTGGGCTGGTTTCTTTGTAAGTGTAACTCGTACTGAAAACAAACAACAGTATGTTACAGCAGATATACTAAAGGAGGTATATCATGGTGCACATGCTTTTTGTTTCCAGGTGGTGGCATCGGGGATTGTTGGAATAATCTCATGGAGGAGACCTCTGACGCTGGTGGTATGTGTAGCACATTGCATCAAATCTTTCTGAGAATTTCAAACTTTTCATCCTTTTTGGCATAAAAGTGGGAGTTTAAAATGTGTATTCTTACATAACTGATAATTGAGGGTCTTTGTACTGGGGTGTTTTGTCACTATGTGGTTTAAACAATTCTATATCTGCATGAAAAAATCTATCATATTTTATATTTTGATTACACTGTGCACATGAAGTAAAACACTTAGCAGGCTTAAGATTTCAGTGCATTGAGGACAGAAAACAGGACCAGGATCTAAAACAGGCACTTTCATTGAACATGTTCTTTACTCTGGTTGAAAGCATCTTGAACCATGAGATATCCTGCTGTGGTCTTTGGTTGAATGCCACCCTCTAACTCAAACATCATCTCTGTGTATCTCCACAGGTGTCACTGTTTATGCTGCTGTCTGCAGTGTGTGTGATACTCAGTCTAGCTGGCTCAATGCTGTCCTGTCAGAATGCACAGATGGTCAAGTCCATGCTCACCTGCCAGGTACAGTGAGCAATATTATGCAAGCTTTATCTTCTACCTTCATGCTTAGATGCCCTTCTAGCCAGATGCATGGAAAACGTGACAGGAATAGCTGCAAATATCCACTTTTGGTCTACCGATTAGTGCTTTACACCAATCCAATGTGTTTAGGTGGAAAATGGTCTGTGTGTGTGCTGTGCACGCACAGACCCCTGCTCCACAGATGAGGAAAAGCTGGTCCTCAACCAGGATAATGGGTGCCACTCAGTCAGAAAACAGCTGAAGGTAGGTAGAATATTTTTTGACCACACTGGAAATCCATTTTCCACATAAAAAATTACACAAACTAAGATTTTGTTTTCTTTTGAATGCATCGTCTCTACAGGACCTTTTGTTCAGTGCGTGTGGTCTCAGCATTCTCTCCACCATCATTTGTACCCTGTCCACCGTGACCTGCAGTATCCACATATTCTCCCTGGACCTCCTGCACCTGGTAGGAACAGATTCAGCACATTTTACATTTAAAATGTGGACCCTGCAAATGTGCTGGACTGCTGCTTTAAGAGATTAGAAAATATATAGTGCTGTGAAGAAGCATTTGCTCCCTTCCTGATTTCTTTTCTTGCATATTTGTCACACTTACCTGTTTCTGATTTTGAAAAATGTTTAAACGTTTAGATAAAGATAACTCAAACAAATACAAAATTCAGTTTTTAAATGATTTATTAAGGGAATAAAACGTCCAAACCCACCTGGCCCTCTGTGAAAAAGTAATTGCCTGAAACCTAATAACTGGTTGTGCCACCATTGGCAGCAAGAACCGCAATCAACCGTTTGCAGTAATAGGCAATGAGCTTTTCAAACTCGCCATCAGACCCAACTGTTCTTTGCAGAAATGTTTTAATTCACCCACACTGGAGGGTTTTCCAGCATGCACAGCCTGTTTAAGATAATCTCAATCGGATTTAAGTCTGGACTTTGACTAGGCAACTCCAAAACCTTAATTTTGTCATTTTTAGCCATTCAAAGATGGACATTAAGGTGTGTTTTGGATCATTGTGCTCCTGCATAAGCCAAGTGTGATTGAGTTTCAGGGCATGAAATGATGGTTGGACATTGTCCTTCAGGATTTTCTGATAGAGAGCAGAGTTCATGGTTCATTCAGCTAAGGCAAGTCGTCCAAATACTGCAGCAAATTTTTCACGTAGGGCAGGTAGGTTTGCATATTTTTTTCCCTTAATAACAGAATTCATCCTTTAAAAACTGCATTTTGTATTTACTCAGGTTATCTTTGTCTAATTTTAAAATTTGTTTGCTGATCTGAAACATGTAAGTGTGACAAATATGCCAAAAAATAAGAGATCAGAAAGATAGATACTTTTTCACAACACCGTATCTTTTAAAGATGTACCCAATTTTTTATTCCTGCCCAGCTGGCCCCACATCGCTCTCGGTCTGTCAACCCAGAATGCACCACTCCTCAGGATGCCTTCCTGACCAACATCATGGACTTTGAGGAGTTTGTTCCACCCATCCCTCCACCCCCCTACTATCCTCCTGAGTACACCTGCAGCTCTGAGACAGATGCTCAGAGGTATTAAACATGCACTTAAAATGCATCAATATCACTTGTGTTCGACATTTAGTAGCCATTCACTTACATGATTAGGCTACATTTTGTAAAACCAAATGATTGATATTTTTGAATCCACATTTAGCATCACCTATAATGGCTCCATGGAGAGCCCCGTTCCCCTCTACCCCACTGACTGCCCTCCTCCTTATGAAGCTGTGATGGGACAGAGAGCTGCCAGCCAGGTAAGTATGTGTGTACTTGTATGTGTTTGTGTGATGGACTTAGTGAGAAGCTGATCTTTGTCTTTTGTGACTATCAAGGCCACAGTGTTTGACCCCCACGGCACTGAGCTGTCTGGAGAGAGAGGAACTTCCACCGCCTTCAGTGGAGAAGGTTAGCTAATGGAATATATGTTTTACAGAGCCATTTGCATTTGGAATATTAAAAAACAACTATTATTAGAAAATTATTAGAAAAAGTTACTAAAAATCAACATAATTATCATTTTAAAAACTAGTTCCAAACTTGAAGGGGTACTTCACTCCCAAACCAAATATACAGATTTTTATTTAGCCTTGTGTTACGCCCCCACACGAAAGCTAGGCGAAGAGGGTGGGGGACGGTAACAATTGGATCCGGGTTGAAATGAAAAGAACGCCAGGCAGAGCTATTTAACACAAAATAAATCTTTATTATAATCAATTAACTCAATATTCATATAAACAGTAACAACAAAAAGAGACAGCAATGCTGCTTTAATGATAAATCAGATAGTCCAACCCAAAGAGATGGTGACCACTTCAACAAAGAAAACAACTATAAGGCTTCAACAGAAAAAGACAGCAACACTGCTATTAGCAATTACTAGGCAGGCCAAACAAAATAATGGAGGCCACCGACACTTAAGGAAAACCACTGTTCAGTTAAGAGCTACTCACAAAGAGCCACGCACACGGTGGGGCTGGTCACACACAGCAGGCCTTTTCCACACCTAGACCAGTATCACACACACTGACCAGACCAGTATCACACACACTGACCAGACCAGTATCACACACACACACTGACCAGACCAGTATCTCACACTCACTCTCACACTCACACTCTCTCACACTCACACACTCTCACACTCTCTCTCTCAACACACCACAACTCGCTCACCACACACCACACACCACACACAACACACACACACACACACACACACACACCACACACACACACACACACACCACACACACACCACACCACACACCAGCCCAGCGGGAAAACCACCAGAAGTCTCTCCCACATCCACACTGCTCTCCTCCAGCTTATATCACCTCTGAGGGTAATTGGTGGTCAACAAGGGCAAATGAGCAGCAGGTGTGTCCTAAAGGAGAAGGCAGGGGCAGACAGAGACAAGGGGAGGGGCAAGAAAGAAGGAGGAGGAGAGGGAGAGGACAACACCACGCCCACACACTCCCACGTCCTCACTGGATGTAACACCTTGCTTACATGATTGTAAAAAGACCAAAACATTAATACACATATTTTAATTAAAGCAATTTTCAAGCCACACAAGATAGCATTTTAATATAGGTGTTACTAATCATATTAATAATACTCTGTTCTAAACAGGTACACAAACAGATGATTTAGGTACACCAGTGTTAACCTGCTATTAAAAAATATGACTGGTGTGAACTCTGTCTATCTTTTTCTTTTTTTGTTCGTCATAATTTCAGAAATGGGACAGTACTGTTGTTATGACATTACATAATTTGGGGGTTGTTTTTTCTTTTCTTCCATTTTTGGTTCCTTTGTGCACTGCAAGCCAAGTGCCATCTAGTGCAATTCAACAGAAAGGTCGACATCTCTACAGCCACAAGATGGACAGATACGTTTTTTTTAAACTACATGCTAGAGTAAAGAAAGAAATAAAAATAAAAAATAAAGTGTGGTTAATTTTATATTGGATTAAACACAAGTGTTAAACCTCTTCTGCCAGTGACGTTTTTCAAATGTCAGCAATGTACTAAAATCAGTATTCACTGACAGTAAATATATTGAATTAATCAGATCTATATTTTACGGAGCCCCGCAGGAGACATGGGAGAAAAAAAATTAAGACGGACTTTTGCGAGATCTCGCAAAACTAACTCGGGATCTCGCAAAACAAACTCGAGATCTTGCAAAACAAACTCGGGATCTCGCAAAACTTTTGCGAGATCTCGCAAAAGTTTTAGCCGCATTCTTCCCGTTAGCTCGGAGCTAACGGGAGGTCGAGACCTACTACAGCCGGGAGGAACACTGCTTTCCCGGCACATCGTGCCTCGACCTCCCGGTCGGCTTCGAGCCGGCGTCCGAAGAATGCAGCTAAAAGTTTTGCGAGATCTCGCAAAAGTTTTGCGAGATCCCGAGTTTGTTTTGCGAGATCTCGCAAAAGTTTTGCGAGATCCCGAGTTTGTTTTGCGAGATCTCGCAAAAGTCAGTCTTAATTTTTTTTTCTCCCATGTCCCCTGCGGGGCTCCGTAATATTTCAAATTAAGACAAACTGAAAATGAAACATAAAGCAGTGTGTAAAAGTCTTGCACCACCTCTCATTTCTTTATATTTTGCTTCCAAGGAGCCACATATTGTCTCTTTTTTTTCAGTGATCATAAGGAATATTTCTCCAGGCTTTCTGAAGTTCTTGCAAAGTGTTTATTTGAGCATTGGCTCCTTTGCCACTTATTTTCAGTCCAGTTTCTACCTGACCATTTTCAGATTAATGTTTATTTATGGGGTTAGGGTTAAGGTTATGCTTATCATGCCTCTTAAGACTGACCATTCAGGCATGAAAAGCCTCCTAATTCAAGGGATGAACTAGTGTTGTATCTGCACATAACAGAGAACTTAACAAAGAATCCATTTTTAACCGTGTCTTTAGACACTTTGTTATTAACAGCCTGACACAAAAAACAGATAATTTGTTCACACAATATTTTTCCACCAACAAGGTGATTCCCAAAGAGAAGTGGAGTCTCATCAGAAATGGTCTCAGTGGAAGTCTGGCTGTCAAGAAGTCATTGTTAAGCAAGGGAAACAGGGACAAAAGGCTGAGGTATGCCAAGTTACACAAGAACTGGACAGAAAATCAGTGGCATTAGGTCTTATTGAGTGATGAATCCAAATGTGAAGTCTATGGTTCAAATCATCAATAATATGTACAGAGGAGGTTGGGTACAATGATCTACAGCTGCCTGTAAATTATGGTTGAAGCTCTGCGATGGTTTGGGGCTGCAGTTCAGCCACAGGTGTTGGTGATCTTCCCAAAACTAATGAAAATATGATCACACAGAAGTACCCTAGAATTTTGATCCACCATGCAACACCAACTGGAAACTTCTGATTGGTAACGGCTCATTTTCCAGCATGACAATGATCTCAAACACACTGCCAATGGAGTGAAACCACACCTGGATAGAAAAACACACAAGGGAACACTCAATTGCAGGCTGACCTCCACAGAGCCCAGAACTCAACATTATTGAAGCAGTTTGGGATCATCTCGACAGTAAATGGATCAAAAGGCAGCCAACAGCCAAAGAAGAGCTTTGAATGTCCCTCAAAAATCCTAGAACTATTCCTGAACACTACTTAAATAAATGCCAAGAAAGCTCGCGTAAAAAGATTTCAGGCTATGTTGAAGAAGTAAGGTGGTCATATCAAATTTTCGCTTTCAAGCTCATTAAAACGCCACAAACTCTGTGCAGTGTTGTACAACAGAAAACAAAAAAGCATTAAGTCATAATTATTACTGACAATATTATTGCTGAGGTATAGTAAGGAGTTTTCTTAGATTACTTAAAAAGTCCTATAAATTAAATCAAAATGTAACATTTTCCCTACATAATAAAGGATTACCTTTTTTACTTAGTGTCCATGGACAGTGGATCTCTGTTAATGTCAGAGATTGTGGACATCCCTGATGATTCCTCCCCCTCTGAGGACTCCTGCCTCTTGGAGGTTGGGCTGAGAAACCAAGGGGAGAGGCGTAACAGGAACGCTAGTGAGGGTGGAGACGGAGGAGATGGTAGGGAGTATATCAACTTAGGTGGCCCACCGTGTCAAACACCAGAGAGTCCTCTGGCAGGAGGGCCGAGATCCAGGCGATTCCTCAGAGGAGAGCGGTCCAACTCCTGCTCCTCACCCAGCACAGCCACCACCACATACAGGTGAGTGCAAACGTCCGATGCCGGGTTAAAATCAGAAGTTGAAACTGCAAACACATGCCAACATATGTTTTGGCATTTTCCGGTTTTGTCATCCAGGTCTCCAGTGTTGCGGCGCCAGACCATCCTGGCTAGTAGCTGTTCCCAGCTGGAAGCAGTAGGGAGTTGCACCTCTCAACACCAATCCTCGATCCCAGAGATTCGAGTTCGCCCCTCCACCCCTTCAGTCCAAGGAGCCATCCCAGCCTCTTCTGCTCCCCTTACCTCATCCTCCTCTGCTACCAGTGAGCAACCCCATCCGCACCAACCCCTGTATCTTCACCGGAGAGCTGGGAAGAATGAAAGAGATGGAGAGAATGTACAAAAAGACCGGGAAGGCTTCCTACGCCTTGTGAGGTCACACAGTGAGCCAGGTCTGGGCTCCTCAACTGAGACAGGTAAGTCAGACACCAACGTAAACACATGTCTTAAACTAGCTTTATAGATCCCATAACCTGTCTGAACTTACATTTCTCTAGTTGACTTTGGCTCTGGAAGCAGCAAGGCATCTATAGACACAGGTAAGAGCTCGCTCCTATGGACCTTAAAGATGAGATAAACTTTATCAGGCAGTGTGATGTACAAATGTTCTTAGTTAAAGAGCTGAACCTTTGCTGCATTTCATCACCACCTCTGTCATCCTTTCTTTCTCTTTACTTGAGAGATTGTCTAATTAGAAGGAGAAACCCCAAAAGAGATCATGTCTCAGTTGTTTTGATCAGACATAGCTCAGCTCATTTACCGCTAATTGCCCTCATTCATCAAAGCCTCTTAGCAACGACTGGAAACGTACGCTTCAGAGGAGACATGGAGATCTAGCCCCATGTGCACGTGATTTATGAAACTTTTCCGGAACATCAAAATTAGCAGTGATTTGATTACATATTGATAAATGACATCACTTTGTGGAAACAGTAATGTGCCTTCTTATCTGCATTTTCTTTTTCAAATGACAGACCCCAATGGATGGATGCTCAAGCAGCAAAGTCATGGATACAGTACGTCATGGAAAAAATGCAATAATCCATGATTATCCATGATACAGGCCTTAATGTCACTATCACAGGCATAAGATTTTAGGTAGCCTAATTTATTATGGGAGATTATTCCATCAGACACACTAAATAGTATGCTGTTTACTGTCTAGTAGAGCAGGGGGACAGTCTGGTACATTCTGTAATACCATGCAGCACTTCCTACAGTCTATATACACTATACCTCTTTGAATCATCAGCAGCAATATTTGTGTTTTTGCAGCTGTTTCATCTGCTTTTTTTTATGCAGCAAAAGTCAGAATGTTTGTAATGTAGCTGTTAAATTTCAGTTATGTCTACCTGTATGTTGTTTCCCTCACTTCCAACCTTTCTAAGTATATGTTAAGGTTGTTTTTCACCATTTTGTTTTTCTATCGGCTCAGGACTCTGCCTACATCTTTATTTATATAGATTATACAGCAAGAATAAAAATATCAACACATATTGTACTGTACTGTGGAAGGATCTACAGTTTTCCTGTGGCATCTCGCCAATCAGACTGCAACTACTATATACTGCTGCAGTCACATTTTTTTTCTGTCTGCTGGTTGGGTGAAATTAGCTGAATGTCTAGAGTGAACAGAGATCCATATTTTAAATCAAGTAAATGGGCCTGCCCCTGGCAACTTTTCTAAGGTGTACCTTGCCTTTTGCCCTATGACAGCTGGGATTGGATGGGAGGATGGATAGATAGATAATTTATTCATACTTAGCCCCCTGCAGATCAGCATTATGCAAGTTGCTATAATGGTCTGCACAGCTCTGTGCCTGTGTCTGTTTTTTAAGGATATTTTTGACTTGGCATTGGGCTTGTTTTGTCGCACAGACCTGGCAACTCTGCTGCTGGATGAGCTAAAAGGGTATTATAGCTCTGCATGTAACATTTTCTTTTTCTTCTTATGCAAAGGCCCATCCTCTGAAGCGTGTCTGTTGCCCCGCACTTCTGTGCCTCCGGTTGCTGCTCTGCCCAGAAAAGGCAGCATCAAATTAGCAGCCACGGGGGTGCAGGTCCCCTCCAAACCTGCACCCACTTCACCGTTACGTTTACCTAAAGACTGCCACCGTTCTCTCGGAGACCTTAAGGCAAGTCCAAAAAAATTCTTGAAGGAAGTTACAGGAGCAGTAAGGTGGCAAATATGAACGGCTGTGCAGTCTGCTCATTCTCTGATCTCCTCGTGTTTCCGTCAGGTCACTCGGGTTCTGGTGGCTCGCTTCTTGCAGCGCTCCAAACGTAACCTGGCACCCCCATCTGAGCATGCTGGCAGCGCAGGGCAGGGACCTAAGAGAAGGAGTGGAGCTGAGGGTGCCAACCACTTGCCCTTGGAGCAGGTATAAAAAGAAGTCCTGATTACGCTGTTATGTCACTTTGCAGCAAACCTTCTGCCCTTTCTCACAACTTCATAAAAATATCTTCAGGTGTTGCGAACGCCTTGGAGCACAAGCCGTGGACAAGCCAACCATCATTCCCATCATCCTCATCGACGCGGACATCACCATTCCCACAGTGACAGTCGTCACAACCGACACTACAGCAGCCGGGCGCCTGAAGGGATCCACCTGCGCAGCTGTGGAGATTTAAGCTTCTCCTCCTCAGCGTCACTGCGTCGACTAGTGACACCTCATGCACCACATGGGTCATCGGGAGCTCTCTACTCAGAGTCTGCACTGTGAAAAGAAGAGGAGAGTGAAGGAGGGGTGGAGGAGGAAAATAGGTGGCACGCAAGATGACAAGGCTGTAGGGGGAAATATCTAGAAGCCTATTGAGATATTATTCCCTCCTTTGTCTCTTATTCACTTCCGTTTCTTGGAGCAAGCTGTGCAAATGGCCTTACTTAGTGGTGCTCTTTATCATGTGAACAACATCTTAGAGCTCCCTCACAGATCAACAGCAGTGCAGTGCTCTGTAGATGTTTATTTCTGATGGGCTCTCTTTAGAGAACCTATTGGCCAAGATCAACCTACCAGAAGCATCTTTTCTGCCACACCAATGAGCTCCTAACTCTGACTGGAAATGGAACTCAACTAGCATTCAGATTTACTTACACTTACTTTTAATCTCAGTCTGTTACACAATGGGTTGCAATATGCTTCTGGCCCTTTTGTACATTGCTATTCATTCACGGGATCGCTCAGGTGAAGTGATCAAGGAAAGCTCTTACTTTGTCTTCCATTGATTAAACAAAATGCATCATCATATAGTCAGCTGAGTACAATGTAAGATAAACAGACAACACATGAGAAATGCTTTCACATTACTGAGTTGCTAATTTTGTGTTTTTCTAATTCAGTCACACTTTTTCCACCTACACGATGGCCTTCGAAAAATAAGGCAGCCAGCATTCAGACACTGACATTAATGCACGCCACAGACACAGGCTCGGCCTGTGAAATGTACTCTCTGTGGGTGGCCCCTGGACACGGTCATTTCGTTTGCCCGTGCGCATGTTTTGCTACAACCGGCGATACAGCAGAAACCTTGTGCATTGAATCCTGACTGTCTGTGTAATTAAGTAACATGTCCTTCAGAATGTCTTTATCTGCATGTTTTGACTATGCTTCCTTTTTTTTCCTCCCCTTGCACCCAAGACCTGTGATAGTCGGCAGTTACAATGTATTTGTTTTAATAGCTAGCTCTAAGGACAAGGATCTGCAGCGCTCCCACGGGCTCCAAACATGCCTCTGTATCCAATTTGATTTTAATCGAGTTTCAATATGTGACACTGGCTAAAGCAGCTTGATCCTGTAAGATAAATAGGTGTAACTTGTACTCCGATGATATGAAGAGTCTCTCGCAGTAAATGTACAGATGAATTGATTAAGTGGTCAGGCTTCACAAAATGTGTTAGCACATGTCCCTGTGGACTCTATGGGTTGCTGGTGGTTAGTTGAATGACAAAACAAAAAGAAAATCTTCCAGATACTCTCATGACAGGGAATTTATGATGGGTCTGGCAGCTCTGGGTACTGAATTTTGAAGTGTAATAATATATTTGTATCAGATTGGATTTCTTTTTTTCTTTAGAAAGACTTTCTGGTGTGCTCACCAAGTGATGATACTGAATATGTATCAGTAAAGGCACATTTTGGATACACTCATACGTATGTATCTAAGTTTAAAGATTTACACACATACACACTTACAGGCACATGCATACACCTATAAAGGCACTGAGCTGTGTTTCTACCTCCTGTCTTGCATAAAACATAATTTATTTCAAGAAATGTATATCTGTATTGCAGGCTTAACAGGACAGAGCCTTGAGATCTGAACAATAAATGTAATCTAAGTATGACACCTATTCCAGATTTTAAATGCAGTGTCAATGTATTTCATGAAATGAAATAAATGATAGACAAAATGCAGTGTTGTGCAAAAGTCTTCAGCAACTCCTCATTTATTTAGATTTTGCTAGTAAACTGTAAAGTAGCTTCAGTGTTTTATTGAAATATATGCAAACATAAATGGAAATACAGTGTATAAGGTCAATTTTAAGCAGCTATTATTTAGCTAATATTAAATGTACAACAGCGCCAGAACTCTCTTAGGCAAGATTTCTTATAATTTCTTATGTAGTCTTGAGGGATTGTTGTCCAGGCTTCTAGAAGGACAAGCAAATCTTTTCTTTGGGTGTTGGCTGCTTTTTCATTTAATTCTCTATCAACATAAAGCCACGGCTCTGAGGAGGCCAGTCCATGACTAATCATGTGTGTGTGTTTTTTTATCCATGTATGCTTGTAATGCATTGGCAGTGTATTTGGTTTCACTGTCGTGCTGAAAAAAAATAAGTTTTTAACCAAATCAGATACTTTCCAAATGGTATTGAATGTTGGGTCAAAAGACCTGTTTTCCAGATTCAGCTTAAGAAATAAGAACAAATTGTGTTTTTTCCAAGAGACTGCAAGTAACAAAAAGCCTCAAGATACAATTTAAAACTGTTTCTTTGCCAAGTTGTCTGGTATGTGTAGACACAACATTGGTTCATCTCATGCGTTAGGTGCATTTTTATGCTTGAATCCGGTCAGATTAAATTGGATTAACAAACAATAAAATAAAGTAATATTTATAATAATAATAATCTCAAAATGGCAAGATACAATGACTGGACTGAAAATTAATGAAAAGGTGGTCAATGTCCAAGGAAAAACAAACCTTTAAAAAAGCTTCAGCTATTGCTCAAGATCACTTTAAAAAATTACTTGCTCCATGCAAGCAAAATAGAAAGAAATGAGGAGTGGCTCAAGACACTGTAAAATACCTGTGTTGTATATAAGTACAAACTAGGATATAATATATTATTTTAAAAATACAGTATAGAAATTATCTATGTACTGAATAGGATCATATAATTTTCTTATATACTGTATACTACTGTGTACTATAATACAGTATAGAAATTTCTTCATTTGCTTTATCATACTCCTCTCTCCACTTTTGCCACCCCACTTAAGCTCCGCCTCTTCTCAAGTCCTATTGGTTAGCCATTGTGAAAGCCCATCCTGGTTCGATGCACCAAACCAATGAAACCCCTTAATGTCAAATGGAGCCTTTTAAAATCTCCGCCCATATTTAACCACTCGCAAGGAACACTGGGACATTTAGTTCGACTGCGGTGTAATAAAACAGACAGCAGCGCGACAGCAAACTACAGTCTGATATCCTGGTTTTAGGAGACGTTCACAGACTCCAGTTTGACAACAAGACTGAGAAAGTGAAGACCGGCATTTTATACTGTATTACATCGTGCAGTCTGGGATTACAGGGCGGTGTTATTATGGTGAGTAAAGGCATTTGTATGAATAAGAAACATTTTCATTCGTTATGTTATAACTAGCCTAGAAGACAGAGTGAATTAAGGAAAACGATGTAAGCTAAAGTCAGCAAACGCTTCTTTTCATGATAACGGAACTAGCTAGCTAATAATAGTTTCTCTTTAGCTTAATCCACTCTGCCGGATAGACCATGGCCTAGTAGTGTTAAAGTAACCTGGTAGTGTTACAGTCACCTGGTTGATCCTCATCTGGAGCAACCATGTGATTTACCTTTACCTATAAAAACGTTTGTTACTGGTCGGCACAATTGCACGGTTGAAGGGTAATGACACGCTTGCTGAGCTGGGTCTCCAGTGCCCATAAAATTATCCGGACCGTTTGGCTGACCGTGTCCCCCCTCAGGCCAAGAAACACCTCTCACCTGCTGTGCATCTCGTCTTTGCAGGGAGACAGAGTTTGCAATGGGACGCACAACAAGAAGGCTCTGCTTTCAGACCCTCAGCTGTTTGAAGACCAGTTTGAGGAGCTCGTCACAGAGCTCACAGAGAGAGACTTTACAGATCCCGTGCTGGCAGACGCATTGAAAAGACTGAGAGAGGTAAGTATGTATGACTGGTCTCTTTTTTTCATTTAGCAGAGGGGGACAATGATATGTAGATGTTCATATGTGTTTTTGTTTAAGGTTTTGGTATACAACACTCCTGGAGGAAAGAGGAACCGAGGCCTTTCTGTGATTGGCTCACTCAGGGAGCTTGTCCCGCCCTCCCAGCTTACCCAGGACACCGTGCAGCGGGCTCTGTTGGTCGGCTGGTGCATTGAACTGGTGAGGGTTTGGTATGGCATGCTAAATTAAAAGTCTGACAGTATTTCATTAATTTTTTTACCCATTAAAAGTCAGTGTCGGTCACAGGTGATTTTAATTCTGTTCCAACCTAATTAAGCATTAAGATGTTAAGCTGCTTTAAAAGATTGCACTACATAGTTATGACCTCCTTTAAAGTCTGCAATCTTCAGTAGGGGCTTGGGACCACAATAAGCAGTACAAACAATATCATTACCACTTTAACCAGTAACTTTACACTATCCTCATCTGTAATCATGTTTAATCGTGATTTATCTTTAATCATTGTTGAGGCTGGATTTTACTAAATTGACAGGAAGGTAGCTGGAATATGCAGGTTGTGTGTCTTTAAAACTTTCTCTCACGAGCAGACTCTTGACTGTAGCGTTGACACTTTGCACAAGTGCTACGTTTTCTAATTTAGGTGTTGCCGCTGTGTGTCTGATACTTGCAGCTTCAAGCATTTTTCCTCGTGGCAGATGACATCATGGATGGATCTGTCACTCGGAGAGGGCAACCCTGCTGGTACAAGAAGGTGAGACTTAATATATTCCAGAAAAGGAGACTAGTATGAGTTTGTGCTGTGGTTATTTTCCCACTTCCCTCTGGTTACCTATATAAATCCTACCTATTGGTTTGTTTGTTTTTGGTTTTTTTTTAGGATGGTATAGGTCTGGATGCCATTAATGATTCCTTTCTGTTAGAGGGGTCAATCTACAGACTGCTTCGCAGATATTGCAGAGATCAGCCCTACTATATTCACCTCCTGGAGCTGTTCAACGAAGTGAGTCTTCTTGGCTGAAAGTGTGCTTGTGCATCTGGCAGCAAATTCATCACTTCGTTCGTAAAATGTATGCAGTAACGGCTCTTAAAAGCCAACCGAGAGACTGCTGAAGAGGTTATGACTGTGGTTATGCATGATTTCACTCAAATGTCCAGCTTGAGCAATGTATTATTGCATAGTTTAATCCGGCTCAACACTTAGTCATCTTCAGCATTGTCCACTGTCCACAAACTACTCCTCAGAAAATGCAAAACATCCTTCAATCCATTTTCTTTACCGCTTATCCCGTTCGTGGCAGTGGGGAGGTGGCTGGAGCCTTTCCCAGCTGCCATAGAGGGAAGAGAAAAAATGTCCTTTACAACATTTTCCTCAAGCCAACACTGTCATCTTGCTGATGTGTGTTTTGTTCAGCCAACCAATTTAATCAGCCTGCATATTTAGATTGTCATACAAACTAACCACAAAATTTTCAACACAGTTTCCTAATTCTTTAATTAAAATCTCTCAAATTATTCATCAGCTGTCAAAACATTTGCTTATCAAGTGACCGAACAGTTATTTCAGAAACTCAAGTACTTGTGAGTTTTTACTTACCTTGTGTGTTTTCTTCTTTCTTTTCCCCTCAGGTCACTTTCCAGACAGAACTCGGTCAGGCTCTGGATCTCATGACTGCTCCACCCAGACAAATTGACCTCAACAGATTCACCATCGAAAGGTAAGAAGGGGAGAGAGTGTTGAAAGATGAGTGTTGTTTATTGCAATAAGTATTTATTTCTTTTTTCTCTTTTTTTGTCTTTAAGGTATAAAGCAATTGTAAAATACAAGACTGCCTTTTATTCATTTTACCTCCCAGTGGCAGCTGCGATGTATATGGTGAGTGTGTCAACTTCATGTTGCATAAAAATGGAGGTAAAATAATACAGCTTTAAAACACTCTTTATACCTTTTTTTCTTTTCCAGGCAGGAATCAACAGTGAAGAAGAGCACAGCAACGCCAAGCACATCTTACTTGAGATGGGGGAGTTCTTTCAAATACAAGTAGCTATTTTTCCTCATCATTGACCTTCATAGCATAATATTTCCCATTCGTTAGCTGCACGTGTTGCATAATACGCTGCTGACTATTCTGTTTTAATGACCATCTGATGTATTCTGTCACAGGATGATTACTTGGACTGTTACGGTGACCCTGCTGTGACAGGAAAGATTGGCACAGACATTCAGGACAACAAATGCAGCTGGCTGGTTGTGACAGCCTTGGAAATCATGACTCCTAAGCAGAGAGAAGAGCTAGAGGTTGGGCCTCATTAAATAAATGCTTCTCTTCTGATCACGTAAAATTTATAAATATGTGGCAGAGTTGGGTTGCCACTGTGTAGAATTTTCATTTTGATGATGCTTAGCTGTACGTGCTCTTGTTTTTTATCCTTTAAATGTGCAATTTGTCTGGTTGTTAGTTTTAAAACTTTTCGTTTTTAAATCAACTGATATAATGAGCAAAATAATAATATTAACCATATTAATACATTATGTTGCAGAGAAAGTAGCAATCTCTCTATCTAGCCCTGTCCCTTACATTCTTGTAATATTACTTTGTAATTAAGGGGGTGATTTTGAGTTAACATAGCATCTCATCTAGAGAGAATTTTCATACGGACAAGAGAGTAACCACTGTTTGTGTATACCGTCGTTAGACTCTGCAGTAGGATAGAATAAACCTCTAGATCTGCTGCCGGGGTAGCTTCATTATTCATGTCAGCTGGTTGCAGAAATTAGTCCTTGGCATCGCCAGATGTTGCTAGGGCCTCAGTCACATGCCATAGAGACCAGTCAACGGTTACACTCTATTGTCTGCTTGTTGTACAACAAGTTGAGATACATCCAACTACAACAAACTACACAGCAGCTTGATTTAGTGCTGGCAGTTATGCAGCTCTATGCTCTAAAGCTCGCATTGCTGGCTTGCGTCTTCTATAAGAAATCAATACTAGTTTCTGGTGGAGTAGTGGTTCAGCTCTGTTTGCGTCATATGACATAAAATTGCTAATCTTACCCTTAACTTTGCTTACTAGCAGATATTCAATGTTCTGAGCATCCAGAAAATTCCCCTGACGTATGTAATCATTGGTACAGTTTAAGTCGGTATTAAAACGTCTACACCTTTAATTCTTTGACGTTCATCTGTTCCCACCTTGTTTAGACTCATGACTAGAGTCATTTGTTAGTGTTAACAAGTTCATTTTGATCTCCTCCTCAGGGATGTTATGGACAACATGATGAAGCCAGTGTGGAAAAGGTCAAAGCACTGTACAACAGCCTGCAGATGCCATCATTGTACCAAAAATATGAAGAGGAAAGCTACCAGCGCCTACAGAAACTCATCGCCAGCCACGCACAAAACCTTCCTCACTCTGTTTTCCTCAATTTTGCCCAAAAAATCTATAAGAGAAACAAGTGAGAGGGCTTGCTGCTTTGTAGAAAATATGTTAACAGCATCAAATACACAAGTCTGGTGACTCTTATGAATACGCACAATCAGGTCCTCACTTATTAAAATAAAGTGTTTCAGACTTCAGCAGTGTAACTCAGTCAGGACTTTGTTTAATAGACGATGTCCTCTGTCAGAGGAATCTGACTGATAGAAGGATAACTTTGGAGTGAATCACAAAGGGTCTGATTTAACTTCAGTGTGCCTGAACTGAGGAACACATGAGAGGGATGATGGATTAATGTTTTTTTGATTGCATAATAAATGGGTGAATGCTGATGGCAGAGGACAGATGATGAAAACTGACAAACTGTTCCATATGTTTTATAGTGTTTAAAGTCCGTACTAGCCAAGAATTTATTGCTTTTAATAAATAATATATAGTGTATGAACAAACATGGTTGTGTACATTTCATCTTTTTGTGTGGTGTTATGTTGTTTAAAGAGACAGGATTTTTTTAGCACAGCTTTTCCAAACATCCTGGTTTTATTTTGTATGCTTACGTTATTTTACATTCCTCACACAAATCAAAATTATTAACCACCATGATGCTAATAGTCAATGGTGTGTCCAATTTGCAGCCTGTAGTCAGTTGTTCTAGTTTTCACAAAGCCTCACATACGTCTGAGCAATCTCAGCCCAGCTCTCTGAAAAGCGCTCTTTGTAAATGAAGACAGATTTGCAAAGTCAGGGCTTTGTGCAGACCAGTCTATAATGTTCACTTTGGCCGTCTGGAAGCAGTTCTTCAACAGAGGCAACAAATGTTTTAAGTCACTGTCACCTTGGAAAACAAAGCGATGACTGCTTGAGGTTTTCTTCCAGAATCTTCACATATCCTTATTTCTTTGTGATTCCTTCCACTTTCATGAGATTCCCAATTCCAAATGCACTGAAGCATCCCCACCACGTTGTACCCCCAATACCTTGTTTCACTGTAGGGAGGGTGTTCTTTGGGTTGTATTTCTCTCCCTTCTTTCTCCAAACATAAGCAGCATCCCTGCTCTAGTTTCAGCTCATCTGAGGAAAGCACTCAGCATACTTAGCATACTTTAGTCTGACTTCAAAATTTTTCGCAGTTTTTCTTTCCAGAGTGTTTGAAATCTTTTGCTTCCTACGTCTACGAGACTTGGTCTGTATTGTGTGGCTCCCTTTGAATTTCTTGATGATACTTCTCACTCCAGTTCTTGACACTTGGATACGCTGTGATACTGTTTTATATCCATCTACTGCTTTATCAGCATGAATAAGTCTTTTTCTCGACTCATAACTGATATCTTCTGTTTTTGGCATGATTTTTACTCAAGTGACGACTCAAACCCTTGCTGACATTTTTATACTGTGTTTAACTTGGAGGATAACCGTCAGCTTGAGCTTTGAGCACTACAAAATAATAGCATGTCATTGCACAGCAGTGGTTCATGATATAGCTCTGTAAAAAGATCAGTTTTTCAGCAGGCTAATAATTTTGGTCATGGTATTTGTTTCTGAAATAATTTTGTTATTATGTACAAATAGAAATAATTGTGTGTATGTGTGTGTGTGTGTGTGTGTGTGTGTTGGGAGGGGATAATAATTTTGTCCTTTTCTATATGTATTTAAATTGCAGTTAAATGCAATTAAATATGACTTTTTTATATGAGTTAATTTTCTGTTAAAGTAATCACCAAATGCATAAATCATGATAATTGGGCGGTGAACACTTGAAACTCATTATTTTAAGGAGGCAAAGCTAAAAAGGACTATAGATTAACTGAATGTGATGATAAGGCGAGGGGTAAGGGGTGTGGTTTGATCGGGGGAGGTGGGGGGATTTCTGGATGCTCGCGAGAAGACAGATGCTGAGGCTGTTCGAGATTCACATTCTCACGGACTGGGGATGTGAGAGAGCCCGACGAGATGGAGACCTTCATCCATCTTTATCTGAATGTGAGTCAAGTGCATTTTTATCAGCTTTATCGTGCATGTAGATGTCTTTCAAGCGAACCTGCATGAGACGATCGGGTAAGAAAATCCTCCTCTTACCCCCCCGAGACTGCGTAGGATAAGACAATAAATTCCTCTGTTCGCGGTGGCATTTGTCGGATTAGATAGCTTTGCGTAAATACGCAAATAACTGTTTTGTCTGTTCTAATTGTAGTGTGAAAATGATGGTTTTTGTCTGAGTTGTAATAGGGGCGTATGGGCCCGTTTATCAGAGCGATGCGGGTTGGAGGTACTCCCCTCCTCCCTCCTCCACCCATCCACCCCTGTCTCCATCAGCTCTGTGGGATCAATAGATACAGGGTTAAACTCTGAGCACAGGACGGATTGCATTACATATGACGGTATGCTGTGTTTTATATTTTATTTCAAGGCTTAGTTTGCTAAGGGCCATCCCGACGGAGGCCCGGCAGTGTAAACAGGCACTCCAGTGATTTATATTCTTCAGTGATGTGAAGGGCACTGTGGAGGAATATATGAGCAATAGCCTTCAGTAGATGGGCTTTTAAAAAGCAGACTGGGTGTTGTTCTCTACCGCTGAGTGATTATTTCATGCTCCACTTAAATGTATGTGTGTTTTCTTTGTTATTTACGATTTGTTTCTTTTGATCCAGATTTCCATGAATATCATAGCCCAGTGAAGACGAGCATAACTGATGACAGTTATCAGACTATAAATTAGCTGACAATTATTAATACAAGGAGAATCATTTCATGTGTGTGGGTGGGTGTTTGAATAGTTGGGTGTTGTGTGAAACCAGCAGATGAAAGGAGCCGTGCAGGTATCTTGCAGAAGCACTGCATACAAATAGAGAAGCTCTAAAAGTATCTATTTAGCTGCAAGATTGCAGGAATTAAGTATTCGAAATTTTGTATGGAAGACACCACCTTCTGTATTACAGTATTATCACCGTTTGCATCATCTCACCATTATGACAATGTAATTTTTTGTTTATGTGGATATTATTATTCCCAGGGACGCTGGAGCTTATCCCAGATATTGTAGGGTTCACTCTGGACAGGTGCCCAGATCTGAATAATATTTTTGATCATTTTAATAGTCATTTTAAGCCCTAACATACATTTTATATGTTAGGGCTACATTTTTCCAAACAGATGAGTCCCAGCTGTGGTCTTTAGATGTCTCAGTACCTACCATAGTACCTCTAAATCTTATTCCTAAGGTGTCAGAATATTTAATATTTTAATATCTAAATATATTTATATAATATTTAATATCGAAAGCTGTCAGAATATTTAATTTTTGGCTTTAAAAATAATTCTGCTAGTCTAAATAATAGAGCTACTTTTAGCTGCTCTCTCATTCACAAGGGGCCGACACAGTGAGTAGCTCTTCATGTTTAATTTGGCAGATTTCCTTCCAGGATCAAACTGGAAATCTTTCATTTTTTAGGCAAAGATGTAAACCACTGCCACATTAGAGAACCAGCTTGCCAGTATAAAAAAAGTCAAAAAAATTATTTGCATTTTTTCTCAAGAAAAAGTCCCTTTGATTTGTATCCACAGCATATGGTCAGGGCTTATCAATGATGACTAAGACCTCACAGGGTTAAATGATTATTTGATTATGACTCTTGCTGATTCACTTTCAGTGAAATTGACTGCTGGAGAGGCTGTGGGATGGAAAGAGCAAATCTTTTCCATATATTTTTGACGATAGGACAGAATGGCATTCGGATATCTAGTTTTCAAATCTTATATTTAAGTACCATCACACCGGCTTATATATTTCTATCAAACCTGTAATGATCCTGGTTGCTCTGCATGTGTTAGCAGATTTGTTTGACTTCCTGCAGGAAAAACTAACCTTTATTTGACCTGTTTAAGATGAATATATTTGATAAATGCTTGAAAGGATGGAGTAAATAATAATAAAAATTCAAACAATGTAAACCAGACTTTGTGTGAAAGTGTACAGTTATAATTTAACACCGTGTTACACAGCAGTGTAATCTGCTGCACCTGGTTTTAAATATTTTATTTGTTTGTTTTTTACTTTTGGTTGGTTTTGCATTTATTGTTTGGATTGGTATGCTCACCTTTAATACTAAAAGAAAAATTCCCACCTCAACACACACACACACACACACACACACACACACACACACACACACACACACACACACACACACACACACACACACACAGGAATTAAAATTAACTACTAAGAGTTCTCAACGTATTTATTTTAAGGGGCAATGCTTGACAATGTGCTACTCTAACTGTGAGTCACAGTGTGTGACTTCCCGGGCTGTGATAATTACAGAACAGAAAACCCTCAAAAGCAGTTGCCTTTTAATGAATAGTCTCGATGATGGGTTCACTTCAAAGCTTAAACCTAATATGCAAACATGTGTAGAGTAAGAAATCGCTCTGCGATGAGCAGAAGCTGCTCATATTTGTTATTCACTGTGTGTCTTCTTTGATGTTACAGGATCTTGGGAGTCACGCCAAGATGTGACTGTCACGGCGCGTCATAGTTTGGAGGCTCTACAATACTTGTTTCCATAGCAACAGAAATATCAGAATATCCAAAAAAGTCCCATTCCCACAATGCAGTCCTCTCAGCCGCCGAAACCGCGGCGCGTTGACGTCAGCAGACGGACCAATAACTTAGCTGCACCAAAGTCTCACGGCCCTGGGTTTCAGAGGGAGGATAAAAACATGAACACAATCACCGCGCCGTCCCCACGCCGGGCCACCAAGGGCCCCACCGCTCCCTCCAGGACCAGAGTGGGCGTACAGCCTCGAGCTCCAGTAAGCCAGTCCAGGTTAAGCTCACAGAAACAGGGTTCTACTGTCTCTAAACTAGCTAAACCCAAACCCAAGAATGCCCGTGCATCTGCAGCAACTCAAATTGTACCCGCAGCGGATCCGCCTCCTCCGCTTCCCTCGGTTCTTCCTGTTGACCCGAACTGCAACGAGCCGAGCCTCCCGTGTCTATGCTGTGATGGCCGATCCCCGCAGGACAACAACAGCATGTTCAACCACAACCACAACAACAACAACACCATCTCCCTCAGACATCAACTGCAGCTACCGCCTCCACCCGCCCCGATGCCCCTGAGGCAGGATGGGACCGGGGCCAAGGAGCAGGCACAGGCAAAGGCCCAGATGGAAATTTCTGCCTGCCCTGCTGCCAGTCTGGAAAATGAAGAGAAGATTTCAGATGAAAACACTGAAGTAGACAATAAGAAAAATGCAAAGGTGGAGGAAGATGATGAGGAAGAGAGCAGCGGGGATATTGAGATTGACGATGAAGAGGAAGATAACGATGACGATGAAGATGATGACACCCTGGTCCCCTCGTGCTGCGACTGTCCCCCCTCCCTCCTGGAGTTCTCGCTCTCCTCTTCTACCTCCTCTTCCTCCACTTCCATCAGCTCCTGTTCTGATCTGGAGTCTGACTGTGCCGATCAATCTGCCTCCATCTGCTCTTCCCAAGATCAAGACAATCTCTCCGTCTCTCTTTCCTCCAAAGACCACTCTCTCCCACAAGGCCCTGATAGCAAGCCTCCTGCTCGCTCACCTCCATCCCTCCCTCTGAACCGAAATCCCTTCTGTTTAACATCTCATTCCCCGAGTCCACCTTGCTCCCCAGATGAGGGTTACCCTTCTGCGCTTGACTCACCTTCCCCTGACTACTTAGGAGTCAAAGATGATTCTGAGGTCACCAAATTAGGCTTGCTTGACTTTCTAGAATCGGTCGGAGAATTTGGGAAAATGGAGCGGTTCAGCCAGGTGATCCAAGTGGCTCGCTGGGATCTGGATGGGGAACAGCACTGGGATGTTCTGCGGGATCGCTTAGATCACCTGGATCGTTTGGAAAAGGTGAACAGGGAAGTAAAACTGACCTACATTGCCAGACTCCACGAGAAGGGACTTGATCTTGGAGATCTGGATGAGCAGGACCTTTCGGATGTCATGGATGAAATGGGCAACATTGACATTCCCTGGAAGCTGTATAAAACACATGATGGAACGATGGGAGAATCTCAGGAGTTTTCCGATGCCGGGGTCGACTTAACTGCTCCGTCAGACTGTGAAGATCCCCTCGTTCCAGATTCCCTCACACCTTCCCCTGTTGAACCGCCACCTAGACCCCCAAAACCTCCAGCGCGACATGCCAGCGTGAGCTCGGACCTCCACACCTACATAAATATCAGCAGAGAGACCACCTCCATCGCTGTTTCCACCTCTCCTACATTGTCTACCTTCTCACCTAACTCCTCATCCCCCACATTCACCACTTTTAGGTGTGAGAAATCCCTACCTTCATCTCCACCATCCATTCCTCCTCTCCCTGCTTCTAAGCCAGTTCCTTACCTCACTCTGTATACCACCCCTTCTCCACCTCCCTCTATCCCCACCCCAACACCTCCTATCCCTCCACCTCGAAAGCGACACCTCGCACGGAAGGAAGCGCAGCGCCTCGCGGCTCTTCAAGCCGAACAGGAAAAGACCCCCATGTCCCTCCCCCCACCTACCATCCGCCCCCCACCACTCCCTCCTCCACCTGTTATCTCAGTCTCCTCTTCCTCTCCTCCTGCCATACCACCTCCACCTGCGCTGCCTCCTCCACCATCCTTCCACGCATTGGATGTAGAGATTCGGAAACTGCTCATGCTTGCTGGACTTACCCAAGCCGAGCTCCTCAAACTCAGCCCTGAGCTTGGTGTCTGTGTCGGGGGGTTAGAAGACGAGGGAGATGGAGATAATTTCATGAAACTGAAATCTCTGGAGTCACAAGAGTTCAGTCTGCGGTACAGAGAAGAGGAAAGTGAGCCTGACACACAGCTGGTGGCCAGAGATCAATGGGTTGGCACTGAAAAGTTGGAGGGAGATCAAAAAGCAGATATAGCTGAAGAAGGCAAAAAGAAAGAGGAGGGCAGAGACACACAGAGAACAACGTCATTTACTGAGATGGCAAGGAGAAGGAAGAAAAACACTGGCTTGGCATTCGACCAGTATTACAGTTTAAGCAATACACATGAAGATAAAGCAAAGAATGTGAGCTTTGGGGCTTCCCGTTATTCTGCTGAGCCACCAGAGTCACCGCCGCCTCCTCCTCCCCCTCGCCCTCTGCCACCCATTCCTCCATGTTTGCCATCCCTCAAAGTCAGCACTCTGCCCGCCAACTCTGAACAACCTGAGCGTTTTGATTGGCTGATAGCATTCACACCTGAGTGTGAAGCCCCACCACAGCTGCCACCCCTAGAAAAGAGAAAGGCATATGTGGAAACCCAAAAGAAGCCCAATTCGTCAGGTACCTCTCCAGGGTCAGCTCCAAAGGTCACAACCTTTAAAGAGTTGCGTTTCCGCAACAAGAGCTCCTCTCCTCCGACTAAGGTGATCATTGAGCCCGATCCTGACCCCACAATAATCACTCCAGATCCAGATATACTCTACAACTTAAAGTGGAGGAAACATAAGGAGGGAAGTGATGGCAGCCAGTGGGAGTACACCTCTCAGGCTCAGGCCCTCTTCATGCAGCCGCCGCCAGCCCTCACCTCAATGGCTGCTCTGCAGGAAATGCTCCAGAGAGCTGATAAGGAGGGGGGGCAACTAGAGTTGTGCCCATCACAGAAGATTGGCTGCTCAGTCAGTGACAGCAGCCTGTGGACCTTGGACAGAGAGTGGGAGGGGGAAGAAATTAAGAAGGAAGAAAAAGAAGGGAAGGACAAACTAAAGGAGGAGGTGGAGGTGAGAGGACAAGCTGATGGAGGACGGACTTTTGAATCAAGAACTTCAGGTGAGTGTGATTTTAATGGTAGTAAATTGGAAGTTATATTCTATAACACAAAGTACAGTCCTGCCTTTGCATGTGCATAGAAGAAAGTAAACACACAAAAATAAGTCAGAGCAAATTGGATGACAGAACAGATCTGGGACGGGCAGATGATGGAGAGGAACAGATGGGGAAAAGGCACGCTCACAGTCGTCTTGCTCAGTTCTTCAGTGATGCACAAATAATATCCTTTGACATTACAATGAAAAGAAACAGAAAGCCAAGGGAAATGAAAAAAAAAATACACTCATTTGTGGAAATGATAAATGGAGCCACGGAAGAGAGATGGAGCGGGAACATGAGTCACTGAAAAGGATGATGCAATGATGCGATGGCAGGGGATAAACAGGGTGATTTTAGATAGGGGAGTAAGAAATGTGAACACAACAGTGAGAGATGGAAGAATATAGTGAGGCTAGTGAAGGTAATATGAGGAGAAAGGGGAGGTTGGAAACTTTCCAGCCAGTATTTCCTGTACGGGTTATCAGTGTGTGATGTCATCACAGACTTATTCAATTATTCATCCACTCTTCAGATTGAGGGGGAGAGGAATAATGGAGCTCACTACCTTCCTCACTTTAAATCGGACTTTTTCCTGTTTCCTGTTTTTGTTTTTGTCTTCCTTTGTTGGCATCCTGAAATATTTTCCTTCTCCCCTCTCTCTCTGCTTCTTTAATAGTTTTGAATCCCAGTTTTGGGACATTTATGTGTTTTTACTTATGCTGTCTCCACCCCAACACCCCACCCTTTGCTCCCTGGAGCAGCACAGATAGCTCAGATCAGGTTACGTAGCTCATATGGTCCTACATTAGGCTACATTAAAACTAAGTTGTTCATGTACAGCAGGGTGTTTAAAACCAAGACTGGATTATTTTTTCTAAATGATTTATAGGTTAAAAATTTATAGGTTAAAAGTTTCAGATCTTTTCTCAAAACCACTGCAGTGAGGTAGGTTTGGGGGATAGGTGTATACACCTTTAAGAGCTGAAGGGGTGGATCTTAGTACATGGACCAATTACTGCCAGCCAGGGTCAGAAAACTAGGAAGTATCATGTATTTGTTGCAGTTCAGACACAGCTCAAGTCTAACCAAGGTATGGTTGCTTTCTAGCTCCTTTTATAGTTTAAGGTAAATACAGTGTAACGAGAGTCGGGGTGCCACTCTGAATTTCCACAAAGGCGGGCCTGATGATTGAGCAGAAAGGAACAGAAATCTGTTATCTGTTGACTGACTCAGCAGTACAGTTTTTGCTGTACTGGTGGAGAAGGGAGGGGTGGTGGAGAAGAAGGTAGAGAGAGATAGAAACTAAAAGCAGAGAGTGAGAGAGAAGGTGATCCGGAGGTGATGACAGCACGCACTGCAGTAAAGTACAAAACGTTTAGCAACACCAGTCACTGACTGTGGTTATCACTCATAACTCTCAGGTGTCAAACAGAAATCTGATGTCACAAAGAAAACGTGGATTCTTAACACGTGTTGTAGTAGGATGACTCTTCAGGAATGGCATTTTAATTATGATGAATTAAGCGAGTGAATGACAGACCGAGTCCTTCTACCGTGCAGCTGTGAGACTGCTCCGTAATTATTCTTTTACAGCCTCCGTGTCATTTCCTGTCATGTCAGACCCCTCCTAAGCGAAAGACTGTGTTTATTGCTCTTCATAAATCAGCTCCATTGACTTCCATGCACCGTCGGTGTGTAACTGTCAATCAGACGTTTGACTGGAATAAATACTGCATGGTGTTTTGAAGATGACTGCTAGAATACACATGTGCATTTTTTCTCTCAACAGACACTAACATGTTCTGCATCTCTCTCTCCTTCCCATTTCTTTGCCGCCTCTTTCTTACTTTTATCTTCCTTGTTTTTCTCACTTATCCATCCCGTTTGGTTTGTTTCCATTCGGTTGTCTTCATCTTGGCATCATCGCTCCCTCATTACCATTTATGCTTGTGCGTCTGCCCTCTCCATCCGAACTCCTGCACTTTTTGGCCTTGTTCTCCCTTTGAACCGAGCAGTTTCCTCACCCCCGCTCTCCCTCGCCCAGTCCTCCCAACCCTACTTCCTCCACACTGCTATCCCTTCCTTTCGCCCAGGCTACTGTTACTCCCACCCCCTTGCAGATCCCAGGCCCCGCAGTCATGTAGGCCAAGGGCCCACAGACACACACAGAAACACACGGTGGACTCCTGCTGTCCACTCAGCTTGTATCCACAGAAATGAATCGAGCTCTGTTATAAGCTCTGGGTTTAAAGATGAATCCCCGGCTGCTTTTGGTGTAGAGTCTCCACGTGACTGTGGGGATAAGTTTAAGCAAAACACACATTCAGCTTACCAATATAACAGCGATCCCAAAACCAATGAAAGGGACTTTGCAACTGACTCAATCTGCAATCTTGACTCCCTTTACCAAAGTGATTCAGAGAAGCAGAATGATGCCAACGCCGTGTCTGTTAGCAGCACCGCTGAAGCTCCAGGTTGCACCACACCGTATAAGAATATTGATGTTATGATGATGTATTCAAACAGCATCGGTGCTAGGGATTCGATGTATTCAGAGAAGCGCTCACTCTCACACACAGACCAGGTCAGCATCAAGGCTAGGACATCCAAAGATCTCCCTCCCCTCCCCACCTATTACCTGTACCACCCTAAGAACTGCCCTCTTCACAGGGGGGCTCCCCCCCGCCTCTCTCCTATCGGAGCCCTCTCCCCTCCCCATCGCTCCGGAGCACCCCCTCCCGGTGCAGCAAGCTCCTCCCTCAGCTCCCCGCTTTTCCCCCGCTCGCACACCTTGCCTGCCCTCGCTGCTCCCCTCTACTATCCAAACCTCTACCCTCCTATACCGCCCAGGGCGCCCCCCCTACCCCCAAAACTCTACCAGGCTCCTCTGCAGTCACGCGTGGCGAGTAAGATCTCTCTCTCTCTCCATACATCTTACACTTTTTCTCCTTGTCTGACATCTCGCTTGCATGTCTGTCTGTCTGTCTCTCTGTCTGTCTCTATTTCTGTCTCTCTTCTCTCGTCTGGATGTGGTGGCCTACACGCTTGTGTCACCTATGGCCCCGGGGGTTTGCAGATTTGAAAGAACTAGGTAACTGTAGCTGTTTTATATATCAGAAGGCGCGTCCCTGCAGGCCATCTGATACGTCTTATCTGCTCTGTCCTTTCAAATCTGCAAAGGGCCTTCAGAAGGGTAACAGCTGTTTCTGTCACAAGGTGTCTAGAGTCACTCTCATCACTGTCTCTCTCTCTCTGTCTGTCTTTCCTCACCTGTCTGTCTCTTTGTCCCGATGTTGTTCTTGTCGTCTTTTTGTTTTTGCATGGTGTACCCACACAGACACGTGCATTTCATGCAAAGCGAACCTTAAGTAGCTGCTTGATGATGATGATGTGATGCTAATAAATAAATAAAGTTTTCATTTTTATTTGTTCTGTGTTCGGTTAAGATCCACAGCATCCTGTCCATTGTACACATTTGCATTTATCGATCTAGTTTATATAAATACATTTATATAAACAGCAAAATGTACTTTACACCTACCCTTTGCACATGGATGTACTTTCTTCTGACCTGGTTCTTGTGGTAGTTCCTACACTTGTTTGTTCCTAGCTCTGCAGCTCCTCTGTGTATGCCTATATTAAGTATGTGAGTATTTGTATAACTGTGTTTGTGTGAGTTGAGGTTAATTGCATGGGATCCTGTTTAGCCCTGAAGCAGACAAAAAGTTGTGTTCACAGATCCAGTTGTGAAAACCTCATCACAGTAATCCTACAGGATGTGCTCGCTCACTGTTTGTCGTCAGCAGTAACGACTGCTTCCATCTGCTTCTATCTGGCTTCTTCATTGCTTAACTGCTCCTGCTAATAATGCTAATATTTTAGTTGTTTTGTTTCTTTTGGTGGTGATTCATTTTTTTTTTAAGTTTTTTAATTTGTATTTTTTTTATCACTTGCATACAAAGTAATTGCGATATATATTTATTTGGGGTTGTGTTTACCATCGCTGTCAGCTGTTCGCAGTGTCTCATTCGCTGGCTCTGTGCTGAAGACAGACACACCCTGGATGGGCGAGGATGTGAAGCATCCAATGAGAGGTCTTGGCCTATCCTCTCTGTGCCTACAGGAAAAGAAAGGTGGGGTTGGATGTACATGTGCAGGATGTGCGTTTGTTTGTCTGTGCATGCTCTTCTAACCAGCTGTTGCTTTTACCTTTTTTTTTTTACACCCGGTTCTCCTCTCTAGCCCTGGTAGGCGCAGTTAGTGTGGCAGTGGAAGCCATATTGGCCCAGTTCAGTTCTTCAAGGACTGTGGTTCAGAAGGTCAGTACCTGCTGGTTTGATGACAGTAGCTAGAAGGACTGTGTGCTTTTTCATTTGTTAGTCACCCTTTATAATCTATGTTTTTTTGGCTAAACCTCATGGTGTATTAAATTCTTTGTTTACCTTCGAAAATATTTCCCCTCTTCCTTCTTGTTTTGGCTATTGTGTGCCTTCCTCCAGTCTTCCTCAGTTAACAGGGTACTAGAGTATCTTAAGATAACCCAGTTTCTTAGTCACAAGAATTTCTTTGTCAACTTGCTGCTCACTCACCACCCAAATCATCCCTCATTACATCATGTTGATCATCATCACACAATCCCCCTTTTCCACCCCTCCCTCTCTCTTTGAGTCATCCTTTTCATCTTCTTGTCCAATCGCTGCACATCTTCCTCCTCACCAAACACCCATTCTCCCCCCCCCCCCCAACCCGTGCTCCCTTCCTTTCTTCTCCTCTCCTCAGGCCTTATCAGGAGACAGCGCTATAAATCCATCACTGGGCCGTCTGGTGCTGCAGTGCCTCTGCCCCGCCCTCCACAGCTTGCTGACTGATGGCTTGAAACCCTACCAGAGTGACCTGATTGCAGGCAGAAGGCCAAACTCCGCTTGGAGTCTGGTCCAGGCTTCAACCAGGGCAGGTAGCATATCATGCTTCATAGCCGTGGATATTAAAAATCAGATATTATCCTGTTGTTCCTCTTGAGGTTTGGTTTCCTGGTTGATAGTGATAAACTCTGCAATTCGTCTGTCTCCACTTTTCTCCCACATCAGTCAATACTTGTTGATTTTATCGTCTAAAATGCTGAATAAAGTGAACACCAGGACACAGATATTGATTGGCCTACGAGTGCCAAGCTTCACAGCAATTTTTCACTCACTTCTGTAAGGTCCTTCATTGATCTCTCTCTCTCTCTCTCTGTGCATTTTATCCTTTTCCTCCCAACCGATCTTCCAAGGTCCTAAAACTCATGCCTTGTTCAGTCTGCAAGTTCGAGTTGGAGAGCTACCCCAGCTCAGACAGAGCAAACACAGGTTCAACGCATTCCTCCTCGGCCTACTGAAGTAAGCAGTGGCTATTAACAATCCTTGATCTCCACTGACGACTCGTTTAAGAGCATGTTATTCATTTTATTATTGCACTCATAAGGCCAGATTTACTAATGGTTCTGCGCAACCACAAAACCCTTTTGTGGCATTCATTTTACCTCAAATTGCAGTAAATTGAACATAGAAAAAAGACTTGTTATATTTTGTGCCTGGTGTTGTTATGATAGTTGCATTAGCAGTGTTCATTTATTTGGAATGACAGGATACCAGTGTGAGTACGTAACGACATGGGTGGATGGGTCAAAGTTGTGAGTGTGTGTAAAAAGTTTGACTACATCCTGTAACTCTTCGCTCGGTCTTAACTCTGCACGCTTAGATCTGAGCTCCACATATTTGTGGTCCATAGTAATACTGGTATTTTGATGAAGTGGAGCCTAACTTAACCAAACTGAAGTGAACTGGAGAGTCCTGATGTTAAATAGGCAACAGAGTTATATTTTAGAGTGAGCTGATGGTTTTCAGTGTTTCAGGCATTTAGTCTCATTTCAGTTTATTTATTTATTTTTGCTTCTCTCTATCAGAGCTGTTACATACAATATTGGAATGTGGAGCTGAAATGAAAACGGGATCTTTGTTAATGTGTTAGAAAAATGTCTTCATCTTACAATATGTAATATTGACTGAAATAGGTATTTAGCGCTTCATACAGCCTGCAGGAAACAAAAAAGCAGATCATGCACTTACATAGCGGCACAGTAACAGTATCTTCAATAAGACACCGACAATAAATAGTGATTTGTGTTCTCCTACACATGGTGCAGGTCAGCTGTTACACATAGTTTGTAGTAACGCAGCTCTCGTCTGCGCTCCACCTGAGTCTCAGTCCTGAGGTTCACGCGCAGTCTTCAGTCATTTCTAACAGTGGAGTTCAACCTTACATTAAAGATATTGTCTCTCCTCCAACTGCTTGTCGTTTTCCTGAATTCTCTCACTGTTTTCAGAGAGAAACACTTGAGTAAAACCTGTACTTGCACTGTTTTACTACACCCTCATCGAGGCTGCTTGTTTTTAACCTGCTAATTTGTGCTGCTCTTGCAGAATGCTGAAATCAACTGCCTGCATTCTTGTTTATAAATTAGCACATTGTTAGTAGATCACCCACATAACTTTCCACTCCCATGGGCGCATTTCTGCATTTGGTAATTTGCTCCACTTAGTAAATCCGGCCTAAACTGCATAATAATTTCTGTGCATGTATCTTCTTTGTATCCTCGTTACTCATCTTCTTTCTGTTTTTGTCTCGTAGTACCAAGCTTCTTGACTTCTGGCTGTCTTACCTTCAGTCTTGCAGTGGTAAGTTTTCCTCTCTTCTAGCAGTTGTTGCAGTTATGAGCAGGGTGCAGTTTGCCAGGGTGGGGATGCAAATGCAGGGGATTTTCCCCTCTCTGATGAATAAATGAAATAAACTCAGAGTATCAGGAGACCGCTTGCCTGATCAGTGACTTCAGAATTTCCTGCAAAGGTGAGCTCCACAGCAGCTGCTGTGGAGCTGAGAAGAGCAGTCACGCGTTCATGTAAAAAGAACCTGTCCACAGTTCAAAGTTAGAGCAGGTGATTTGCGACACTGTAAGACGAGGTTACAGAAGAAAACAGGAAAGTGTTGAGAGAGAAAGGGGGAAGACACTCAGCAAAGGGCTGTGGGTCAGACTCAACCTGTGCCACCGAACACTGACCATAGGGTACGTGGTCACCTGCTGAGCAACCAGACTCATTTTTACACATTTTTTAACTCTCAAACTCGAAAATCTCCAATTGATTCAGTAAATGAATCATCCAGAGAGAAGGAAAGCGAAGCACTTCAGATGACGCGGGAAAGCAGAAAAAGTCTGTCATCAAAGCAGGCTGTTTTCTTGATGTAGGTATATGCTATACAGGACTAATTAATATTTTTCAAATGCAGCATTTTGTTCTGTTGAAATTTGTACGTATTTCTTTTCAAATATTGAAGCTTAATGGCAAAATACTATTAATTGGATTTGGGACTTTATTCTTGCATGTCAAACCTTTTATACGGCTGCATTTGATCGAGACGTAAACATTAATATTTCTCTAGAGGCTGTTAATATGCCTCATATTAATTTCATTGAAAAGAATTCATGAGAATATTCTTGTAAAAGCTGTGGACATGTGTTTACGTCCTGAATTTGTTTAGTTGGATTCTGTAAACGTTACATTGACAGCAGCGATAAATGCCATTATTTTCATGTCGTGGTGCAAATCTGGTTACAAGCATAAATGTAAATACTGAAACTGACCTCTCTCTCTCGCGCGCGCGCTCTCTTTTCTCAGATGTGCTGGAGACCTATTACCACCCCACCTCTTTTATGCGTCTGTCGCAGACCGCCTGCCAGCCTCTGTTTGAGGAGCTGCTCCTTGTGTTGCAGCCTCTGAGCCTGCTCACCTTCAACCTCGACCTGCTCTTCCAGCACCACCATTTAGAGCCAGAGAGTCACAGGCCAGAGATCCCCAGCCCTCCCTTTCCGGATCCTGGATCCCAGCTTTCAACAAATGAGACAGCAATAAATGGGTCTCAATCCAAAACTCCAGACAGCAGATACAGTGAAAGCCTCTCAGAAGTAGACTTTGGAAGCCCAGATCATCAGGCAGCTAAAGATGCTAAATCATCACCTGTGACTAATTCAGATAATGGAGGATCGGCAGCGTCAACAGATACCAGTTTTGGACCCATAAAGGCTTCAGTCACTCAGGAGGAGACGAGTCCTCAACTGTTGTGGGTCCAGGAAAAAGAAATTGAAGATTTGCCTCCTCCTAACGTTGAGGAAGACAGCCTCGCTCTGCAGGCAGGACAGGTAGCCACAACTGTTCAACTCCTCTGCCTTTGTATTCAATGATGATTGTGTGATTATGCAGAAATTAATTTATCTGTTTTTTTTATTTACAGGTAATTCAACAAGGATGGGGTGCTGTGGTGCGCTGGGGAGGCCGACTGAGTCAGAATCTGGCTGAGTTGAGCCTCTCTGCAGTGAAGAAGGATGAGATGAACACAGATCTGCCAGATCTCCAGGCTCAGGCAGGAAGCGACTACACTCCAGTCAGCGGTAGTACTCAGGTTCCCTGGGGTCTGGGCCGGCTCTTTGGAGCCTCCAAAACTCCCACCAGCCCGACAGGTCACACACAACCAACCAGGTCAGTCATTAAATATGTAATAGTTATTATGTAGTCTAGACTACAGAAATTGGTTTTACTGATAATCAAATCCTCTGTTGAATAAATTAAATCAGCTTCTGAAGACAATTGTCTGTGACTCATGCCTGTTTGTAATTTTCCAAGTTTCTGTAATTTTCCTCAGACGTCCCTCTCAGTGGTTTGCACCCGGTGTCACTGCGCTGACCCGAATGGTGAGCAGCAGCTCCACACCGATGCTGAGAAAGATCCCCGAGACTCTGGGAGAGACCGGATCAGAGTCGGAGAAAGATGTCGACACACTGGAGATGAAGGACAAACCCAGACCACTCAGGTACAGCAGACATAAAGTGATGGCAATGATGGATGAGGAGCAATGACACAGCATTGCTGTTTTCTCACTGTTACTGTTGCAAGCGCTGATTCTGTTTCCAAGTTTTAAATACGTTTATATGACCTATATTGGCCTTTATAATGTAGACCAGGGGTCTCCAACTCCAGTCCTCGAGAGCTACTGTCCTGCAGCTTTTAGATGCGTCCCTACTCCAACACAGCTGAATCAAATGGTTGGATTACCTCTTCAGCACGCCATCAAGTTTGGCAAAGGTGATAACAAGCCATCCATTTGATTGAGGTGTGTCGGAGCAAGGATGCGTCTAAAAGCTGCAGGACAGTAGCTGTCGAGGACTGGAGTTGGACACCCCTGATGTAGACTGTCTTCGTTAAGTGAATGGTAACATCTCAAAGCCCAAAACTGGCAAAAATCAGATGACAGCAGTGTCATTTTGGGTCAGACCTTTACACAAGTGGGATCCTAATCTGCATATGAAAGATGGATCCAGCTTCAAGGTATGAGTAGTGATACCAAGCTAGTGCCTCAAATCTGCATGCTTTCTTCTCATCTGAGAAGCCCCATTGTTTACACGCCTGTGACAAAAAAAATTGACCCGTGATATCAGTAAGTTGTCCCAATGATTTTATGGTCTCAATCGCTGGTTTCAAGTCAAATTTTACATTTCCATCCAGAGTAAATTAGATGATAGGGTTTGTCTGCCTTGTGAGTGTGCAGTGTCCTCTATTTTTCACCCAGATCTGGTTTCAAAAGACTAATATGGTCACAGTGGGTGACACAGTTATTTTTATGTCTTTTCTTTTGCAAATCAATATTTTTCCCCACTGATAAGGGCGGCAGGGGTTATACCAGAGACACCAGAATAGCTGCTGTTATCATTCTGAAGTCTTGTAAACGGTGACTCATCCCGTCTGACATCATACGCTGACGTTACTCTTTGTGGCTGGTGTAAACGTCGATCACTGCGGCTGAGACAGTGTCTTCTGTCCCAGGTCGGTGCGAACGCTGTGTGACCACGCTGGATCCGGTTCCGAGCTCAGCTTCCACAAAGGGGAGGAGCTCGTGGTGTTAGGAGGCGTCGATCAAGACTGGATTCGCTGTCGTCAGGGAGACAAAGAGGGGCTGGTACCTATTGGCTACACCTCTCTCATCATGTGACCATAACTGCTGCACTTAATCAACACTAAAAAATCAATAAATAATTATAAAATATATATATATATATTTTAGGTGAGTATTGAGAGGTTATGGTAAGGCTGCACTACTCTGAAAGGGATATTTCACACAGGCTCGGTTACAGTTTGAGTTAAGGGCATAACACCATCTGTTGTGCTTTATGTGCATCAGAGGCAATCTGCAGCCCCCCCCCCCCCCCCCCCCCCCCCGTTATGAACATATTGGAGCTTTTCCCATCACAATCATTTCAGTTTGGTAGCGTTCAACTAATAGATTTTAGCAGCAGGAATTGAGCAGATGGTGCGAAATAATGACTCGACTCAAACTTGGATCATTTCAAACCAGAAGACCTTTGATCCTCGAGTGAATTATCCCTTCAAATGCCTTTTTTCTCCATTTCCGCCTTGCTTGCCGGCCGCTGATCTGAAAGCGATCGCCAAAATTCTTTGCAGTCTGTCACACTCGAGTGCGTTCAAATCAGCGGCTATCTGTCGCGAGGAGGCGGCGGTCGACAGCCTGGCTGCAGGTCGTCGAGTGGGGAAAGCATGTCGGAGTAGTGGGCCGTAGCTCCTGTTGCATACTGCGTAGTAATGTAGTGAACTGTAGCTGTGTAGACCCGTTCTATTGACCTTTTACCCTTATTGACCTCTCATCTTTCTCACCTAGTTTATGTGTGTTTGACATGTTTCTGCTACTGTATTTGACTGTATAAATATACATATAAAAATATATATATATAAATATATAGCTATATAAAACGAGATTGATATTACCAAGATAGATAGAAAGGTAGATAAATATGAGAAAGTAGCAGCTTAAGGCTGCAGCCGTATTGATGGAGTGATTATTCATCTTTACATTTGCAACAACACGAAGCGGATGTCATACATGCAAAAACAAATGAATATGTGTTTATTTTAAGTATGCAATCCAGTATCTTCCCTATTGTGCGCTTTATGTATTGCCATTGTCATCATATTCATAACATGATTAAATTTAGCTCATACCTTTTAAACTCTGTATGCACTGTAATGTACCACGAATGCTCTGAATGAAAACATCTTAGATATCCCACAAAGTTATAGACGACAGCGACCTGTAGCCAGAATCTCACAGAGCCTCCGTGGGTTTTAGCAAAAACCCTCACAAAAGTCTGCCCCGCTTTCTCGGCACTGTCTGAATTTCAAATGAACGCAGTGAGAAAAACCCCAGATGTGATGTCGATTCATAAATGCTACAAGTCTGTGGGTTTGGTGGCTGGTCTTCACCTCGTACCGCAGCTTTTGTATTTATCTTAACCCCATGTTTGCCGATCATAATCATTGATATTAATGGTAGTGGTAGCAGTGGAAGTGATTCGTTTGTTTTGTTGTTGCTTAAATGAAAAGAAAAAAAACCTGTTGTTTTGTGTCACATAATTATTAGTTATCTGTATCTATGACTATGCATATATTTAAATGCGCAACTAGAAGTGTGTTTAGTTTGTTATAAAGTCGATTTTAATTTGATGTTATCATGCAAGAGGAAACCGGAAGCATAAAACGATAAGTGCTTAAATTAAAAAAAACAGAAGGAGGGCGATTTTTAAGCGGCCAGGAAAGGCTAACGCTAAAGGACCTCTATTCAATCAGCAGGAAAGTTCCATTGCTATTGATCAATCAGGGAAAAGATCAGTTCTGCAGAGTTTCAGTGTAGCATGCGATTGCTGGCAACAGTCCAGTAGCATTAACTTAAACCAGTGTCATAACTCATTATCAGGAAAAAAAAATGCCAACACAAGTGATTAAAAGAAATAAAAGAAACAAAGTCTAGATACAGATAAAATATCAGTAGACACGTTTAGTTTGTTTCTTTCCGATGTGAGATTACAAATGCATTTGTTTAAAAGCTATTTATTTATGGGATGTATTATTTATTGATCTTGAGATTTCTGAAAGGAATAGCTCGCTAATTATCCGGGTTTTTCGTGTGCGAAAATGCACACATGGCCGTGTGTATGTGCGTGTATGTGAAGTGAAAGCAGAGATGAGTTCGAGCACTTCTCTGTCAGCGCATCCTGCACTTTCACTTGTGTGTGTGAGTGACAGTTAGTTCTGTTCCTCCCTCTCCTCCTCTCTGGTGTCATGTAGCCCGTAGACATCCCGTTGTCCTACTGTTGCGTATAGAGTGCCCCTCTAGTGTCAGTCACTGTTCAGCTCCTGCATGTGCTTGTTTGTAAATACACCAAATAAAATATGTATAAACCAAACATGATCAGCTGTTGGAGTCATTTTTTTTACACTATAGTTCATGTAAAATCCCCTATTAAGCCAGAACCTCAGCCCTATACTGAAGAGAACCTGTTTTTGTGTTACAATGGTGGATGCTCAAAGTAAGCATGCTAAAGTTTAAAATAATGAGATTATTTTATGTGGAGGTAGTGAATGAGCCATAATCTCAGTTCAGTCAGGTTTTTCTGGATCTTTCTTGGATCTTCATGTTGTCATGGAGAGGGGATGCCCTTAATTAAGACATCTCAGGGACACAGCTCTGACTGTGAGGACAGCAGTCCATCTAAACAAGGTCCAGTGTAAGATAAATAAGGATTGTTTTGAACTCTGAGCCATGGACTTTGCATGTTTCTTAATATCGATTGCATTTCATTTATTTGTTGATGTCTGAAATGTGCAAGATTACAGAGGAAATGAGGAAAGCTCATAATGTAGTATCGTGTAAAACAACAACAATAATAAAAAAAACACAAAAACTTTTTTAAGCTCCTGAGAAATCATAATCTTCCCACTTTATTTACTCAGATCAAGATCTTTGGGTGTCTTTTGGACGTTCTGAAGGGCAGAAAGAGGAGAAAACGTCTCCAGGGCGAGCTGCAGCCCTCCCCCATCTTGTAACCGTTTCTGTGGTAGCGTCCTCCTTTGTGGGTCATTATGGAGGACAACACATTGTGAGATATACAATCCTACGCCACTAGATAGCACTGTTAGCTCAAGCTGATGTTAACATCAGCTTGAGCTAACCCCCGTCCCCTTATAGTAAACAAAGCAAGAAGGAGGTCTTTAAGCTGAGACACCACGAGCATTCAGGGTTTAGTACTAGTAGACATAAAATGCTTTTATTATTATGGATACAGAGGCAAAAAGTTTGAGCTGACATTCTATGGCGTTGAGTTATCACTGTTTTTTTTGTTTGTTTTTTTAAGCACATTATCAGAGGCAACAGGCAAAGGTTACATGTCATGCAAACTAGATAAATAACTCTTTACGTGTACCTTTGCTATAAAGTTAATCATCCACTGGCAATAATGTAGTGCTCTTAGTTTAAAAAAGGAAAGAGGGAAAAATATACATACAGTATGTAAACAGTCAAAGAAATTGCACTTTCTTGGCTTGTTATTAGAAGCCACACTACTGAAAGAGAGCAGAAATGTAACACTGGAAAAACTAAGTCACTGTCACTGATTGTCTGACCAAAAACAAAAGTAACGCTCGGCTAAAGAAAATCAAATAAAAACAACCAATAAAAGAAAACCCAAACAAACCAAACAGACAAGTTATGTCCTACAAAAAAACAAAATAAATCATATACAATCATAGTCAACTTTAAGGAAAAATGTCTGATATATTGGTCAGCTGTATAGTTTAAAAACATCTTAGTAAAATGAAAGGTTTATTAACTTTCATGTATAATCCAGACTGTATTGTGTATAATACTAATTTTACACGCTACTGCTGACAGAAAGAAAACAGGTCTCTCGATGTACTGTACATTCACACGTAACTAAACGCTTATGTTACTTCCAATAAGTGGATTAGCCCGATGTTCCTAAGATGAGAACAAACTACTTTGCATCTGTACAGAAAAATGACCTCAAATCCTCAAATATTCACAACTTTTTTTGTTTTGTTTTTTCTTTAGTTTATCTTAAAAAGGAAGTTCTTATATAGTCCTTATCAGAGGAGATATTGCTTTTAAAGACTGCATGAGTTCGCTTAGGTACGTACACAAGACAACATGGCACTTCTACAGAGCATTTGGGGCAAATCGATTCTCATTCCCTTTCCGCTCTCCTTCCTCCCTCCTGCCGAGGACATTCTGATTGTCAATGCTCTGAAGCAAAGAGTGAAACATTCTCAAAGGCAGTCTGAAGTAAACAAAAACACTTTTTACACGTCCACCTCTCCTCCCTCAGAAGCAATACTGAAAATAGTTAACAATAAACATTCCTATCGTGAATATATTTAGTCCATTTCTTTTAGCGGACACGACTCGAGCTGTCTTTGTTTTTTCTCCAAAAAATAACTTCTTTCTTAAAACCTCATTAGAAATTCTCTTGCAGCGATGCCAAAATTCCTATCACTAAGCCCACCCCCTCCCCTGCCTATTCACTGGTACATAGCAGACACTGTCTTGATAAAGTGAAGAAAACCCCCTAACACTGTCTCAACAGCTTTTAACTGGCTCACGTCTCCTCTCGTGTCATTTTCCCAAAGGTGCAATGTGACTTTGAAAGCTTACCAACTAAATGAGCGTTCAATTTTGACCTACTTAGGGCCCAGGCTACATTTTGTATTGCTCTGGGCAGCCTGCGAGCTCCTCGTCTCTTGGAAACGTCGGAGCTGAAATGCTGAGTACCATATAAGTCCATATCCAAACTCCCCTGCAATGTCCGTCTTTCCCAAATTTGCTTAAGGTGCTGAAGTAAGAGCAATCAAAGTGTACAGTATGTGTGTGTTTATAGTGTGTCCACTCAGCATACATACAGTCTTTAGTGTGCTTGTTCAATCAGCACTAGTGCAAATTCATTTCAGCTGGTCTGTTTCTTTCTTTCTTTTTCTTTCTTTCTTTCATACGGGACAGTCTATCTCTGTTTCTCTCATCCCTCACCGCTCGGACAAAAGATGTGTTGCCATGGTTTCATCCTTGATGTGGATGCCCTTCAGAAAGCTAGGATCAACACACTCATCTGTCAGCGTTTGAGATGTCTTTCTTTTGCATTTTCAGCTGGTATAATTCGCCAGATCTCGTCTCCTTTTTCTCGCTTCTTCTCTGCGGGACTGCCATTGTTAACAGCAGCGTTGTGACATCAGTTCATCTGTCCAGTGGTGGGTCCTGGTCCCTTTCTCAGAGTGGTCCCACCTACACAAAAGAAAAGATACGGTCAGCTAAATAGTACACATACTTCTGGCTTCTGCTTCAGCGGCAGACGTTTCACTTACCCCCTCTTTTTAGCTTATGAATGCTGCAGGTTCAAAAGTAAATCATTCAGCCGTTTCCTCCTCTGTTCTCTGCTGCAAACTTCTCCTTCCCCTTGTTTTTCTTCCTCTCCCTCCTCCTCATGTCTGCTGTGGGTTTTGGTGGGCTGGAGTGAACAAGTATGCACAGTTAATTTCAAAAGCAGATTTTTTATCCTTGTGGAATTTTTGCATTGTTATTATATATATATATATTTTAATTTTTGTAGATTTGTTGACTCACACAGGGGCTGGCAGTGAACGAGCTGGAGGTGTCCTGACTTTGGTGGGGGGGGTCACTGCTGATAACCGTCACTTCCACCCCCACTGGATGATCTGAGGGTCAAAGGCCAAAGAGTTTTCTGTATGTTAGTGAAGGCGACGTAGGAGGGAATGAAAACTGCGCTCATTTCTTTTACAGAAATGTCTGTAATTATGCAAGTGTCCTTATTTCCCCTTGATTTCTATCTGCAATCAGTCATGGAGTCTTTGATGGAAACTGTGTGTGGTTTCACTGTTAATGGGGAAAGTTGATGCCTGCTGGGTTCTTGGACACCAGCGGTGGATGACAGAAATGGGGAAACATTTCTGCAGGCTGAATTCTGTGGTTGGAAAACCACTTAGTTTTTGTTGCTGAGTATGATATGCGGAGAGAAGCCAGTTGTGAGGACGGCGGTCTGTACGGCACACACGTACACATACATGCACACATGGAGGAAAAGACACAACACAAGACGCCGAAAGAAGTCAGTAGAAATGAAAATGTATTTAAACCACATACACGGGGGCATACACGAACACCTACAGAAACAAAAACTAACACACACACTTGCTTCATGGACCTGACTTGATGTGGCTGTCGTCCCCATTGGCTCCTTCACAGGACAGATGTCGTGAGTCGCCCTCCTCTCCCTCCCCCTCTGCGTCTCGTTCTCTCTCCCTCTCTATTCTCATCCGGATTTGTCTGTCTCTCACCAGCTCCCAGTTCCTCACAAGGAACACATGGTGCTTCACCACAAAGCTCCTGGCCCGGCACAAATGGAGAAACATTAACTGCTGACATTAGTTCAATAATATCGCAACAAATAGTTTAATGTGAAACGCGAATCGTCGTGTACTTTCCGTACCTCTCGCTGCTGGTCAAAGGCTCCATGTCGAGGTGCGGGAACAAGCTGGTAATGTCACTGGAGCTCTCCTCCTTTACAATAAATGCAGAGACGCGCGTAAGCTTCGGGACAGATTATTGCAAAAACATTCATCACTGGAATCAAATAACCACGAGCCACAAAAAACTCACCGCTGTCTGCTGATATGATGCAGTCCTCTCTTTCAGCCGGCCTGAGTGAATCAGAGAGAAAGAAACACAGTAAGAAAGAAATTATCCGGCAAGTCAGCTAAACCTGACGACATCTAACAACTGCTGTAACACTGTAATAGCGGCGACTCACAGTAACGCCGCTTCCTCTTCAGGGGGACAGCAGGCTGTCGGTGAAGCTGTAACCAAACAACATGAAAGTTAGATCCAAGGACATTTTTTTAAAAGCTTGTGCCCTGCAAACTCTGATCTGGTGTGACTGTACCTGGTTGTGCTGCCAGAGCCACATCACATCATAGGGCAGCTGGAAATGAATTCTTTTTAGCCTCAGGTACTTCCCTGAAGAAGATAAAGTGAGCTTAGCTGCATTACTACAAGAACATAGTACACACTAGCAGTGTTTACATTTTCTTATATACTCACCGACATGGATGGGAGCAGGTAAAAGGCTGTACTCGTTCTCCCCTGGCGTGTACTCCATGTTCTCTTTGCAGTTCTTCTGGGTTTGGGAGGGGGGGCTAGGAAAGATGCATAATAAATATTTAAACAAACAAACAAAAAATAAAAAACAGATAACGGAAAAAAAACCCCATTATAATAGTTTGTTTATGGATTCAGTCAACTCACTCTGTAGTTTTGTAATCATCAGAGTAAAGACCTGCCCTCAGGAATTTCTTCCTGGGAGGACCATCGGCCTTTTCCTCTCTTTGGATGGTTACGGGTTGGGACGGAGCCTGGTCGACGTCTGACTGGCTAAAACATTCAGGGAGGGCGTCGCACTCGGATTTATCCTCAGCGACACTAAAAAGGAAAGCACAAAGAGAGAGATAGAATGATAGAGAGGGAAAAGAAAGAGAGAAAGGCACTGGTTTAGCACACAGTGCTGAAAACGATGGGTTAATAGGACAGTAGTGAGTGGTTGTATTGAATTTTCAAGTCAACCAGCTCAGGTGTTTACCTCTGATGACAGGGCGAGTCACTGTGTTTTCTCTTCCGTCCTCTCTTCCTCTTGGCCTGCAGCTCCGACTCCGTCACCTGCTGCGCCGTGTCGCCTCCTCCCCTGTCTCTCTCTGGCAGTCTTTCTTCTGTTCTCCCTCCCACTTCTCTCTCATCTCTGACGTGGCTGTGTCCTGGCAAGATTTCAGGTGAGGACATGGACGGCGTTGCAGATAAGTGCGCGGGGGAGGACACAGAGGAGGGCAGCGGGTGCTTCCTGGGCCGTCCTGGCCTTCTTTTGTTCTTCAGCGCCGCGCTGTCTGACGTTGGCACACTTTTCTGCTGCCCTCGGCTTCTCGAGTCACCTTGTAAACCTGAAGTCATCGAAATAACAAGGGGGGGGGGGCAGTCGGAGGCATGAGGGGAGGGGGGGGTGTAAGTGGTGGAGAGGAAATGAGACAGATGTGGATCTGTGATTGAGCCGGCAGGAGGTGTGAGGTGAGGCCAGTCTAGGCTGAGTCATGCACATAGGCCGCACATTAGGTGAGTCACAACATTTCCTCTGACCATTTCACTTCTGGGAAACACATTAAAAAGTGATTTATGCACGCCACAAAAAACAAGGAAAAGAAAAACAGACATAAACACGGTGCATCATGCATACTTTTTCAGTGAGCATGCACAAATATGCACTAAGCACACTATTTATTTTTTACAAATTCGGTTACTGTGAAATACAACCCCAGAAAGCTCAGCAGCTACAGACGGCGAACGGATGTCAAATGTATTCCTCCGCTTGCAAAAACATTTTTCCTTTGCCCCCCGTCTGACCTCTGTGCTATTCCTTTATCCATCTCTCTGAGGTCATTCGTCTTTTTGTTCCATTTTCCACTGCCAGTGACAAGACTGACCACTCTTTCCTTATTGGATTTTTCCAAGTCAAATAGGCCTTGTTGGCCAGCAGTGAGGGATAGGCCAATCTTTAAATAGCCAATCTGGTGGTTAACTAATGACTGTTCTCACTGGGTAGCCCTAGGCTGCAACAGCGTGTGGTTCACTGCCGACCAGGAAGATTTCAAAGATTTTCTGGCAGATTCCCATCAAGACGCTGCTCTCCTGCTATAACACTTTATAAAAATTCCAGCAGATAGTGGTTGCTGAGAGGCTGTGTGTTTGTGTCAGGCATCGTCTCTCGCACAGCAGAGAGAGTCTGAAATTAGCTATAAAAAGAATGGAGTCTGATTTCCTCTCAAACACCCTCCAGGCTTTTGATGCATGGCTTAACAACACCTGAGAAAAAGCAGCGCTGTCCCTATACTGGGGACACTACTGGTAGCACAGTTTCATCTCCACATTGCACAAATATAAAAATCTGTCATACCGTGCAAGTGGAAAGAAGCTCTTGGCATAAATCTTATTCACTCAGCTAGCTGTCATGATTTGCTCGCTGCTGTCATATTTCAGTGGTAGGTACATTTGATGATAGATTCCCTGCTTTATCTAGATTACTGTCAGTAGCCTATATATTCATATTCTGCGCCGTTGACACAGTAGCAGAACACAACAGCCTATTCACAAAACTCAAAATGCTCTCAGTGGAGATTTCTGTAGCATTCATCAGCACAGTCACGCTGTCATGCGATCACAGCCTCGCACTGATCGATCGGGTGAAAGCAAAGACTTGTCAGAGATCAAATCATTCATGCACCCTCACCTGCGTCTCTCCTCTCTGTCCACGCCGGTTCGTGTCTCCTCCACGACCTCTCTACATTTCCTTGATTCCTAATGGCCAATCCACTGCTCAGACCCCTCCCTCCTGTTGCTATGGCAGCAGACGTGAACAGGTTGGTGTGTGTCGGCGATGGGGACGTCCTGTACAGGTGTGACTCTTGAACATCCTCGTCCCCATCTTCGTCCTCGCCGTCCGATGCGATCAGTCTTCCTGCATGCTGGTCTCCGGTGAAGCCTCTCCAGCTGGGATTTGAGTTTCCGAACACTGTAGCTCCCAGACTCCCAAATTTCGCCCAGCTCTGACCCAGGCCGCCCCATCCTCCTCCGAATGAAGACAGGTGAGAGGATCCCAGCCCCAGTGACGTGAGCGAAGTGTGTTTGTACCTGTCTGCGGACGATGACGATGAGGCAGCGGCAGCAGCGACAGCGGAAAAGGAATCATTTCCATTCTCACGCAGCCAAGTTGATTCTTTACCCAGCATGCTCCCTGTTCCCCTTGCCACTTTCCTTCCTCCTTCTCCTTGCCCCAAAACGAACCCCAACCTTGACTTTGAGCAGGACAGCCCCTCTCGTTCCACTCCATCTTCCTCCTCGTCCTCGTGTATCTCCTCCTCCTCGTCCACGTCTCGTTCGCAGTGCCTGTGACGATGTTTATGTTTGTGTTTGTGTTCACTCCTCCCGCAGCCGTAAGAGAAGCCGGATGCGAACCCTGAGCCGAGGTGTGGCCGTCCTCCACTGCCTACCCCGATATCCCCTTCGATTTCCCCTCCTAAAGCTCCCTCCCTCAGCAGCCTACTCCTCCGCCTGTGAAACCTAGGTGGATTAAGGAGAAAGTGGGCGTGGTGGGGCTGATGAGGGGCATACTGGTGGGGAGATGGAAGCGTGTAGGAGGGGAGGTGGTGGTAAAGTGTTGTGGTTGTGGGATAGCTGTTGTAGAAGCCCATATTCTCAATGGTCTCCTGAAACTTTGAAGGGCAGCCACATTGCCTGCGGTCTGGCTTTCTGTTGCAGTGGCAAGGGTAGAAAGGCTGCGGGGAGAACGTGGGATTAGCAGAGAAAGATGACGGGTGAGGAGAGTAGAAGCCATTTAGATTGATCCTGAAAATGTTGGAGCGGTGGGAAGAGGAGGAATGATGTCGCCTTCCTCCGGCAGCATTCGCACTCCCATCAAAGCCTTGTCCCAGTCCTGTCCTCGCCCAGCTACGCCGTCCGATATGTACCTCGCTGAACTGACTGATTAAATCTTCGAGTTCGGCCAGAAACTCTGGGTCCTGCATGTGCAGCTGCTGGTGCTTCTTCTTGTGTTTATTTTTCTGTCTCTTCAGTGCATTGTGCCCAACACAGGAATAATAGTCCGAATGAGTGCACTTGTTGTGTCCTGGACAGGGGCAGGGACACAAGCAGGTACAGGAAGGAGAACAATCGTAATCCCTGCGCCTGTGTCGATGTCGGTCTCTGTGCCGCTCCATGGTATTTGAGTTGGCCATGGGGTTGGTGTGTCTGGGGATGTGAGACAGAGGCAAAGAGACTGGAGAGGGACAGTCCATGATGGAAGAAAGGTGCCTTTGACCACCTAGAATCGCTCCTGACCCCTGACCCATCCTCAACACGCCCCGAGGTCCCCTCATCTCCCCTCGCTCAGAGACGCTGTTGTTGTCCGTTCCGATCCCGCTGTCGCTGGGCAGGGTCTCTTCGCTGTGTGATTCACTCCTCGGGGACGGGGTGGCCTCTTTCAGGTGGCCAGGAGAGCCAGGTGTGTGATGCAGTGGAGGGGTGGGGCAAGAGAGCTTACATGAAGACTGGTGAAAGGGGAAGTGATGCCTTCCCTGACATGGACAGCTCTTCTTCACAAAGGGAGAGAGCGATGAGGAGGAGGGAGGACGGGGGGAGGTACAGGAGGAGGATGGGGAGGGGAGGGAGAAGGGGTGAGGAAAAAGTAGGGAGGATGTTGGTTCTGCGAGGCTGCCCTCACTGTAAGGACTCTGGGCCCCGCTGGAGTGAGTAAGAGATGGGGAGGGAAACGGGTGAGACGAAGGAGGCTGGGGTTGGTTGGTCGAGAAGAGAGAAGTTTCTGAGGGACTGGTAAACAGAGAGGAGTGAGTGGAGTTCTGGGAGTTTGAATTTAGGTTGGCGGTTTGGGATTTAGGCTTGCGTCCTCGCCTCTTGCCCATGTAGATGGTCCCCCTCTTGCTCACATTGATCTGAGGGCCTAGCTTACTCCCAAAGGAGGAGGACAGGGCTGAGAGTGTGTGTACTGTTGTAGCCTCTATCGATTTACACATTCTCTGAGAAGTCTCACCATCTGCTGCCTCTCCTGCCCTTCCTTCCTTTCCTAAATACCCAGACAGCATTACTTTGTGAAATCTCCTCTTCTTTCTTTTCTTCATCTCATTAATCAGCCTCCTGAGCTTTAGCTGCCTGTTTCCCTTTTCAGGGGGGTGAAAATCTTTACCACTCACTGTATGATCAGCGTGATTTAGTGCATCTCCACTCGCCTCCTCGGGGAAAGGTCGTTTGGGAGGCCGGCCACGCTTCTTGGGGCTGGATTTAGACTGAGCCACACACTGCAGTATTGCACTTGGCTCCAGCACAGGGGCTTTCGGAACTCCGTCACAGCCCCGGAGAGGCACCTCAGTTGCGATATCGTTTGGTGTAAGCTGAGGGGGAGGTTCGTCTAAACTAGAGCTGTAGGATTTAGGACGACCCCTTTTTCGGGCCGTGTTTATGGGGTTTCTGGAAGAAGGGGGGCTGGATTCTGATGTGGGGTGATTCTGCTTTGGGGTTGGAGGTTTGGTTGCAGAAGACACTGGGGAGGAGCTGCTGGTTAGGGAGCCAGAGGTTGCTGGGTGTGACTCATCACTCTGCTGAATAGTGGCTTTGGCAGGAAGGGGCGTCTTGGTGTTCTGGGTGAAACTCAGTAAAGGATTTTGTAGTGAATCAGAAGGAGCTTCCTGATTTTCCACTCTCTGAGCCCGGTGCACCAGCTTGGTCCAGCTGGGCCTTCTGGCTTTACGTTTTTTGAGCGGTCGGCTATCCTGCTCTTGTGGGGAAGAAGGGGGAGAAATGGGAGAATGGGCAGAAGGCGTGGGCACAGGGGGAGGAGCAGAAGAGGAGGGGTGGCTTGGAGGCACTGTTGAATGTCTCGAGACGTCCTGTTCTTTTGATTTACTCGTGTCACCTGTTGTTGTTGCTGCCTCAGCTTGTTTAACTGACTTGGAACTGTCATCTGTCTTCTCCTTCTCATCTGGTCTGCCTGTATTCACTAATTTGCAGGTTTTATCTAGCTTGCCGTTGTCAGCTGTTTCCCCACATTTTGCACTGTTATCCTCTATTCTTTGTCTGTCTGGGCTGAGCTTATCCCTCTTTTTCTCAACCTTTCCTCTGTCACTCTTTAGATCATCCTTCCGTATATCATCACCTCTATGTCGTTCATCCTTTTCTTTGCCGTGTCTCGATTTCCCATCCTTCCCTTTTTCCTTTTTCTTCTTCTTACCCTCCTCCTTTCTGCCCTCGTTTTTTGCTTTATCAGCCTCCAGCCTATCTCGCTTTGACTTCTTGTCTTTGCGTTTCTCTTTTTTTGCTTTTCTCTCTTTCTCTCTCTTTTTCTCCAGCGGGTGCTCTACAGAGGGATCGTGACCTTGGGATTGGACAGAGAGTTCCACAGCGGGGGATGACTGCGGTTTTGGGGTAATTGAGGGATAGGAGGGAGATTCTGGCCTGCTCTTATTGGAAAGGCTAAGTTCTTTATGGGAACCAGTGGAGACTGGAGGTCTTGTTGAAGAGTCCATGGAAGAAGTAGAGGTGGAAGTGCTGTGTTTTCCAACTTTGACTTTGGATGAAGTAGGAGTGCCAAGAATGTTAGAGGAGCCTTTCCCATTGGACAGGCCCTTCTGTTTGGTTGTCTGTACCAAACCATTATGCTTCTTGGAGGTGTTTTCATCATTCCTGGTTTCCAGTGGAGACTGCGTCTGGATGCATGGGCTGGAAGGAGTAGTTGAAGCTGCCTGGTCTGTTGTGGGTGAGCAGGGTTTGGGTCCTGCAAGGACGGGCTGGCCATTGACACTCTGAGATTTGTCTTTCTTCACTCTCTCAGATGAATTCACCTCTGTCTTATCGGCCAGCTTGATAGGAACCTGAGAGATGAAAAAAAGAGAAAAAAGAAAGAAAGAAAAAAGCAAATCTCTGTCATAGGCATCTTTTAGTTTGCTGTCAACAACAGTGACGGACAATGAAAAAGAGACAGTAACTGAAATTCTTTTGTTATTGTTCCCCATTAAAAAGGACAGTGAAGATAAAAACGACTCAATCAAGCAGAGAAACGAGGGCACACCGAGGAGGAGAGAGTGGAAACAGGAATGGGGTTGACAAAGAGAGGAGAAATACAAAGGCAGAGAAACGGAGAGGAAGGGAGTGGGACAGGGACAGAGGGGGAGTGAAAGATAAATGAGAGCAGGTAGAGAAAAGAGGGGATGTAAAAATAGAAGAGAGGGACAGATATAGAGAGCCAAGCAGAGACAGAAAGAGAGGGAGAGAAAGCCTTGCTATTGGTGGCTATAAATTGCCACTAATACAGATGAGAAGGCTTGACATTTCATACTTGTTCTGTAATTTTGGTATGCTGTAGCTTGAGTGGCGTTTGTGCAGCTAAAGCTATAAGCTTTCCCTTGGGTGATTGTCATAAGGACTGATGGGCCAGTGTCTGTAATAACTCCAAGCGGTTGCCGTGCTGTTGTCCTATTTATAGGTTTGTTTTTAAAATGCACTGCTTGAGTTTCAGGATTGAGACAATGGCTGTTAGATAGATATTACAAGTGAGCTCAATGCTGGGTGATTTTGCACCACATCAAAGACTCCATGAGAATGGTGGTTAGCTGTAAAAAGCCTAAACAAAGCACAAAGGTGCCATTTTTCAAGCTAACTTCAGCTAATTGCAGATTTATTCAGATTCAGATCAACTTTATTAATCCCCCCAAAAAAGGGCAATCTGTTGGCAGCTGACATGAGGAACGCTGCACATATGTGAGGCCTTGTCCTTAACTTACCTGTTTGGCAGACTTCGTCCCTTGGCTGGTTACGACAGGGACAGAGGCCGGGCTGGAAGCTGTAGAAAATGTCGGTGACAGCGACAGTGACTGTGATGACGAAGACAACAACGGTATTGATGATGTAACTGGTGGTGAAGCAGCAGATGCAGTTTGTTTGGATGTGGTCTGGACAGCATCCAAGCCTGAGTGTTGCTCTCTGTTTGCTTCGTCTGGAGCAGAGCTGGTTTTACTCTGCTGGCCCGCTCCCCCTCCTTCTCCATCGCCCTTTAGCAAACCCCCCCTGCCTTGTCTCTGATAGGTCCTGATGGTGGGCTTGCAGACGTAGCTCTCCAAGATCTTGGGCGGTTTCTTGGTGCGCTTGGTTTGCAGACCAATTCGGACTCTTACATTCCCCTCGGGGCAGCTGGCCTCTCTGCCAGAGAGCTGAAGCTGTTGCTGCCCCACGCTGCCACAGCGCCCCTCGATGAGCAGCTCCAGCACTGCCCCCTTGTCTCCTTCTCTCTTTCTTCCTCCTCCCTTTTTGTCCTCCTCCTTTTTTCCCACTGCCTCGCCATTCTCTACCTCCCCTCTCCTCTTTTTCTCTGCCACTTGGTCCTGCTCAGAGTCTTCAGGTGCAGAGGCGGGGTCCAGAGTGGAGGCTGTGGTCGGAGGGGTTCCCCCCTTCACTCTCTGGTCCATCAGAGAAGTCGGGGGGAGAAGTAGGATGCTGTGAGGTTACCAGTATAACACTTTTAAACGACTCCAGTGGGGTTGGTGCGGTCAAGGGTGAAGAGCAGAATGCAGGTGTCGATCACAAGGGTCACAAAAAAAAAAGATCCAGTAAGAGTCCAAGTGCAGCTCTGTACCTTCATCCGGCAAGGGAAGGTCTCTCTGATGTCCTTTACAGTTACACTGAGACAGAGTAAAAGGCAGAAGGAAAGTGGAAGAAAAGACAGAAAGATAGAGAGGCCAGTGATTAGTCATTTCAGTGAGCTAAGATGTTGAACAGCAGCAGTACAGGAATTGAGGGGAAAGTCCCCTTCCTGCAGGCAGCTGTAGCGAGGTGCTAAAGTCTGTGTCCACAGAGATGATCTCATCATCCAGAAAACCCAGGAGGCCAATCAACGTTGCTGATTCCCAGAATGTCGGCACTAGCTGGAAGACTGACTTACATTCCCCCCCAAAAAACAGCCTGGGCTAGTTCGCTACAACAATCCGCAAATATCGATGGAGCTAAAAGACAGCGAACACACCCCAAACCTCTACACTTTTCACTTATGTCGTAATCCTTCCCGTGTCTCTCCGCAAATCAATCTATCAATCAATCAGCTTCTGGCTAATTCAAACACTTGATCCAGTCTCCTCCCCTGCTCTCTCCACTGTCTTTGCGCCTTCTGTTCTCAGCTACTCCCACAAGCACTCCTCCTCCCACCCTTCCCGCTGCTGTACTTTCTTTTCTCTCCGAAACTCCCCTTTTCATGTTTGGCAGTAAGCTTTTGCATGCATTCTCTATTAGTCCTTCCACTCTCTCTCTCTCTCTCTCACTCTGTGTGTGTGTGTGTGTGTGTAGACCACACAGTAAAATGGTCAACTCATACACTGTATCCATGTTAATCAGAACCATATTTCCTCTTCCTTGTCGTTCTTTTCCTTCTCTCCAACTTAAATCTCTCCATTCACAGTCCGACTGTTCCCCTCCTCCCCTTTCAGTAGTGGTAACACAAATCCGTAGGAAAGGGTAAAACTTATTTTTGGAAAGGAGCGCAAATTCCTCCTCCTCCCATTGCTTCCTCTAAGTCAAGTAAGCTTTTCATTGACCCCCATTGTAAATGGCCTTTTAATGTGACATTATAGTGAAGTAACACACCCTAAAATAACATTCTCCTCACCAGGAAAAAACTTTCACTCTCATTCGTGGTGTTTCCAGACCGCTTTTCAACGTGTCGAAGGGAAGCAGCATCTTTCTGTCATGCTTCCTTCATTATTCGCTCTCCCTCATTAAGGGAGACACTCATCCATTTTCTAATAAAACACACCCGGGCAAGCATTCTTGCAGCTCTCTCCTGAGCGCCTCTTATGAAATAGCTCATCTGTCTCTCAGCGCTCTGAACTGCCCCCTTAGACTTACGAGAGCATCTCAGATAATGTTTTCATTTAAGAGCTCAGTGGGCTATCTCTCGTGCCTCTTGGTCCCTCCACACCCAAACCCTTCCCTTGAATCATAGAAGCTCAAATCAACATCTGTTCCAGTAACCGCTGTTACGTAACAGTTTTGGAAAGCATTTCCAAGACCAGTCCTCCTTACAATGAAAGAAAATGAGCGTAGAGGTGGACAGTGGTCCTCTTGAACTTAACTGCGGCAACTTTTATTATCAAGTCCACTCCAGAAGCCTGTATGGAAGGGCCGTGAGCACAAGCAGTATGAGTTACAAACCTGTTTGTGAAAACTCGCCATAAGAGGAGAGCCAGAGGGGCAGGTTTTCAGACTTAAAAGGGCAAGCCCATTCAGCATCAGTCAGAGTGCATACTAATGGCTTTTTATAGTCTCCAGAACTATACCTCTCACACATAACTCAAAATTATTCTAACATTAGACCAGAAGCTATTTCCAGTGACAGGATGATGGGTTGACTTGACACTGTAGTCAGTGCGGTGGCTCGGGAGCGCCGAAGCAACGATTAAATCATGATAATGGCCCACCATATTTCCAGCCATCATCACCATCCCATGACAGCGTTATCATCGATAACTACAACACTATTATCATCTGCCTGACAACAGCATGAGCCCAGCTGGAAATTGGGCCCCTGTGATGGCATCTGAAATCACTGAACCACGAAGCCTCGCGGTAAGCGTACGGGGAAGTTTCTCACGTGAGTCCCCCTCCTCAGACGCGCACACGCACACACACTTTCCCTCTAGTTAGTGCGTTGGCCGTACATTGTGTACCCGGGTCGCAGCTGCGTAGGCTCACTGATGTTGCTACTGTAGATACAGTATGGGCAGTGGGGGGTGTTACCGCACTGGAGCAACCTATCACTGGTTTACCGAGGACGTCAACAGGAGCTTCCTTCTCCATAATGACTTTGCGCACCTCGGAAAATCACTACCCGCCTGATGCTGTCGCACTTACAAATGATACACACATGCACGTGTTGTTGTTGTCGTCACTCCTGTCTCCTATTTTGAGACATATCGCACATCTACGCGCCCTAAAACATGACCCAGCTGCACGTTTCAAACTCAACATGGAAGTGGGAGGCTACGTAGCACGAAAAAATGTGCTTGCTGGTAGTGTTTGTGCTGGTGCGGATTAGTACCGAGCCACCTTTTTCCTCAGCCCCCCCTCCCCGCCTCTCTTCTCTCTCTCGCTCTCTCTCTCTTCTATCTGTCCTCTGCCAGTCCTTCTGCTGGTGTCAGCAACATTGAAATAAGAAATATCACCGTGCGGGGAGAACAGAGGGGAGGGAAACACACTCGGCAACAAGGGATAAAATTAGCGCAAAGCGGATGCACAAAATTCTTAACCTGCTGCGCTTTGAGCCCGCTGATGATGACAGGCCTGCACACATTAATACGGACTGCCATGACAAGCAGTAATAAGGCTACGTAGGCTACTTACCCCGAGAGCGCGTCCCAGAGCCAACTGCGTTTAGGCAGGAGGTTAAGGTGTTGCTGTCCTGCTCTCCCCCTTCGCACCAGCGGCGATCCACGGCTTTTTGGTGCATTAGATGTTGCTTTGATTACATAACTAAGGCCAGCGGAGGTTAAAACACCCCCTAAAACCGAGTTTCAGTCCCATCAGAGCGCAGAGCCTACTGTGCAACAACATTGGCGCGGGTGTTTTCATAATCATACAGTCGACGGATCTCCGTCGGCGCGTCTCCGCAGCTAGGTGGCGGACTGGTTACGCTGGATCTTATTTTTTTTTTTTTTTTTTGCCTACTTCTCTCTCTACCCCCTCTCTCTCTTTCTCGCTCTCTCTCTCGGGGGGGGGGGGGGGGGGGGGAGTTACACCGCTCCCGCCAGTTATAATGGCTCAGATTGTGCTCTCGTATGCGCACAGCCTGCTAACGTGTCGTGGCGACGGGCTGAAGGCTGCAGCTGCGTGTGTGCGTGCTTGTGTGTGTGTGTGTGTGTGTGTGTGTGTGTGTGTGTGTGTGTGTGTGTGTGTGTGTGTGTGTGTGTGTGTGTGTGTGTGTGTGTGCTCGGGGTACAGGGCTGGCAGCGCAGAGGGGTTGTTGGATGTGCGGGAATGCAACTGCGTGGCCATTTTCATGTGGCCAGAGGAGGAGATAAAACGGTGGATACAGCACAGGATCTCATTGCGGTTCATAACAGGCGATCGGGGAGGGCTATTTAGGCGCTTAATAAAATGGCGACGACTTGGCGAAAGTAGGCTGCTGGTAGGATTTGGGGGAGCAGCCGAAAAGTTGCGTCGCGTCATGCAATACACGATTCGGCTTTACGCGAGTGGGAGAGGCACGCGGGGATGGTAAAAGTTGATACGTGAGAGCGGTTTACCGCGCGTTTGGTAACATTTGCCCCAAATAATAAAAAGCACACAATTTGAACATGAAACATTTGCAGAAGTGTGTTAATATGAGAACACAGTCATAATTAGTAGTGCTAAAAACAGCAGTCACAGATATATAATTACAGTATAGTAATGATTTATTTGGCAGTAGAAGCGGTATATTCTCCAAAGAGTTTAGTCCACTGTTAGGTCCTGATACGCATATAAGATTTGGGGAGCCCCCGTGCCTCCTATTCGCTACACACTGTTTACACCGTGACCTCTAAATAACCATTAAACACACTGCAGACTGCACCTGACCGCGCACGTCTGCATGATCCTGAATTTGTTAGTAGCACTAAAAGTCCTGAAAACACGCACCATGTAAGGGATATGTGACAAAAAGCAGATAGATGTTTGCCCCCGTAAGTTTTAAGTCAATTCCATAAGTCCAATTAACAAGCACGCAAATTTTTACAAACCAAAAAGTCCTTCAGGCTCTCTGGGCCTCCTGGGAAAAAGTTGTTGTCTGACCCTTGTGACACAACCGAGTTTTGCTTGTTGTTTGCTTTGTTTTTTTTAAATTCTCTGTCAAACATTATTTCGAATAAAAAGGGTCCAGATTTATTCGACTGATACTGAAGCCAGGATCTCTGTATGTCAGTCAGTTTGATCCAACGCAACCTTATTTTAAATGTTAACGACAGCGCTCGTCTATTTTAGGATCAGTGTACTCGTGATAACGTGAACAACTGGGAAAATAAAGTCGAACTAAAGTCGAGCCAGTGATTAAAGTTTAACAATTGAAATGCTCATTAAATACCTGCATTGGTGCGAATGACTAGAAAAAAACGAGAGCAAAAGAAAATCAATGCGGAACTGAATTTATGCTCAAAAAGTCGCATAAAAAATTTGATCACATTGAGATAGACAAATATCAGAGTCCTAGAGATGCTTAGAGACACAAACATCCATGTCTATAAGATTCCTATAGCATGTATGCATAATGAGAGCGTAAGCTTTCAAGATTATTCACAACAAGCACTAAAGATAAGAGAGATATGCTTTGCACACTTAATTTAATCAGCAATAAGGTTTTGTTGCTGTCTTTGCGATAAAAAAGTGAATATTTGATCCGTTTCAAACACCTGCATAAGTTCTAAATGTTCAGAACCTTTCATTGTCAAACTCATTATAAATTAGGTGATAATGCAGGGCATTCTTAGTTAATTACTAAAGAAATGAGCATTGCCATACAGAAAATTTGGTCTTTCATGGGAGCAATTTTCCTGTGATTGTGGGTAGACGCGAATCTGCACACAGTAGACCATAGAGCAAAAGAAATCAGCATACTAATTGCAATTCCAATTAATAAAACTAAGAAAATAAATATTTTTTGATGTTATACAAATACCAAACAGACACAAAATACAAGGGCAAATTATTGAAACTGTGTCCAGGGGAGGACTGTGATACTCTGACCTAAAGGATAAAACATACAGAAGAAATAAAGTCAGAGATAAAAATATATTGAAGAGTGAAGACAGAGTGTTGAGAAAATGGAAGAAGTACTTTGAGAAGCTTGTGAATAACGGAAATGAGAGAGAGAGGAGGACAGATGGAGGAAAGTTAGTGGATCAGGAATTTCAGAAGATTAGATTTCAGAAGAGCTGCTATAAAGAGGATGAAGAGTAGAAAGGTGGTTGGTCCAGATGACAAGCCTGTAAAAGTATGGGATGTCTAGGAAAGATGAGAGTGGACTTTTCTTTTTTACCAGATTCTTTAACACAATCTTGGAGAGTGAGAGGATGACTGAGAAACGGAGAAGTGCATTGGTACTGATTTTCAAGAACAAAGGTGAAGTGCAGAACTGTAGTAACCACAGAGGGTTAAAGCTTAAATGCACCATAAAGTTATGGGAAAGAATTGCTGAAGCTAGGTTAAGAGGAGAGGTGGGGACATGATGTTTGCTTTGAGGGTGTTGATGAAGAAGTATAGAGAAGATCAGAAGGAGTTTTACTGTATCTTTGTAGATCTAGAGAAAGCATACGATAGGTTGTCGAGAGAGGAGAAGGAGGCATATCCTCACGCAGGACAAGCACGAGGACAGCAAGACAATGATGAGGTGTGGAGTAGGTGACATATGGGTTCGGGTTGTCGGAGGAATAACATCTGAAATAATCTCTGAGGCCCTTTCTTGTTTGTAGTTTGGATGGACAGGCTGAAAAATAAGGTAAGACAGAAGTCTCTGTGGACTGATGTTTGCAGGCAACACTGTGGTTTATAGAGCATGGAGCAGGGGAAAGAGAGTCTAGAGTGGTGCAAGTGTGCTCTGGAGAAAAGAGGAATGAAAGCCAGTCGAAACAAGACAAAATAGATGTGTGTGGATGAGAGGGCAATAGAAGGAAAGATGATGCTGCAAGGAGCAGAGGTAGTCAAGGTGGTGACTTGGTGAATTGAAATACATGGGATCAGTGATTCAAAGCCCCAGACAGTGCACAAGAGAGGTGAAGAATAGCATGCAGAGAGGATGGAGTGAGGGGAGATGAGTCTCTGGGGTGATTTGTGACAGAAGGACAGCAGCAAGAGTGAAAGGGAAGGTTTAGAAGATAGTAATGATGAGACTGATGGCAAAGCAAACATAAAGACAAACTAAAACATACAAAATCTCATTTACTTAGTGCAATATATATTCCTATGCAATACACATTTCAATGTGGAGTAAATATCTAAATGACTGTGCAATATTTTTCTCATACTACAGTGGAATTTGGGAACTACCGTCTCATAGCTGAAACTAATTTACATATTATTTATTTTCTACATCTTTTTTAAACAAACACAACAACAACAACAAACAAAAAACCTTAGTGTGTACTGTTTTATACACTATAAAGATATATCTTCTATAAAGACATATCTTTATAGTGTATTTATTTGACTTTGACTCTAATCTCTAAGAGTTACCTAGACCTTAGTGTATGTCTCCAAATTGCAAATACACATTTTTATCTTTATCTCTTATGATGTCTGGTAGCAGTGACAAAAAAGACAGCTGGAGGTGGGAGAGTTGCAGATGCTCAGATTTTCACTGAAGAATGAAAAAGATCAGAAATGAGTATATAAACAGGAAAGCTCAGGTTGAGCAGGTGGAGACAAAGTTAGAGAGACAAGGCTGAGATGGTTCGAACATGTGCAGAGGAGGGATATACTGGACAAAGGATGCAGAGTATGGAGCTGCCAGGCAGGAGGAAAAGAGGAAGACCTCAAGATTGGTGGATGTAGTGAAGGAGTACACGCAGAGGGTTGATGTGACAGAGGAGGATGCTAAGGATAGGTTGAGATGGAGACAGATGATCTGCAGAGGTGATCCCTAAAGAATAACACGAAGTATATTGCATGAGCAAAGACATTTAGTTGATTAATTTCTCATCATGAATATTCATCACGAGCCTTGTAACTTTTTTTGTTTAATCTCCAGGCAACTAATCTGATGGTTAACTGAGATTACTGTACTGTTGCTGTTAATCTTACCTAAATCCGGAGAACAGGGATATAGCTAATGCTTTAAAGATCACTGTCTTTACCCTTTATAATCTATTAAACAGTCATAATAACTGTACCGTAATTATCAGAGGCCAAACGCCAAAGTCTGATAAACTCCATTTTCCTCATTTGTTGTCGCCTCGCCTCGTGCGGTCTGATTGGCTAAAACACCGCGTCACGTCACTTCCTTTGTGTGCAGCATGATGGCGGTGTCCGTGACAGGTCTGGCACATTGACATCGGCTCGGTTTGTGCAGTATTTACTCTCCGTGACCGGAGTCTGGAGAGCCTTTTCAGCAGATGACGTTTGTCGAAATCTTCCTCACTGAACATTTAATGAAGTGAGTCGCAGGTGAGCAGCTTTCAGCGTCCGCGCGGCTCTGGGTTCGTTCCCGTTACTTATTACATACATGTCTCCAGGACGACACAGCTAGCTGTTAGCTAACTGTTTATACAAGGTTACAGGACACTGGTGTGTGTGTTTATATATCCTGGCGTTTTGAATTGTTTCTCTCTGTCCACCCTGTTTCAGGTCATGGCTCTTCACAGATTGTCCTCAAGGCTACGGCCAACGGTGAGGATAGGCTTTAGAAGCTGCTTCTTCGTAACCTGGACAGTACTTAAATATTTCACTTTATTGTCAAAACTGTCAGGTCAAAAATGTTTTTACTAACAGCTGTTGTGGCAAAATGTTGCAGGTAACCCACGTAAGGTCCCTTCACAGCGGTGGACGCAGGCAGCAGCAGGAGGCTGTTGCTGTAGACTCGGAAACGGAACCTTTCTCAGTCTTCAGGACACAGGAGAGCGACCCGGTAAGCAAGACATGAGGCAAAGCTGGCTCTGACACCCAGACAGCTTATGCTCTGAGGCTGAACTGAGCTAGAGTGAAGCAGAAAAGTTGAAAGCTAAAAATGGTTAAAGCAAGATTTCTTTATTCCAGAACACAGTTTTTAACCAGTGGGTTATGTTGTTATATATTATAAGAACCAGCCAGAAAAGGCCGCTGTCATCACAGTCAATTGTATCTGGATTCATACTCGGGATACGTGTTGTTGGGATAAGTGTTGAATCATTAGTCTGTTAAACATGTACCTGCCCAACATTAACAAAGAAAAGCAAAACAGATGAACAAACCACCACTGCTGTTCAACACACTGAAGGGAAAATTATTTAAACACAAATCTTTATTTTTAAATTTTTTTTAAGACTAAAAATCAGCCATAGCAAACAAAAGGTCCAAACTTACCAAAAGGAAAGAAAACAAAAAGAAAACACATTATCTTTTTTTTTTTTTTTTTTTACTCTAAGTTGTTATTTTTCTGAATAGAGGAAATTGTGTTTGATCTAGCTGAATTTCTTTTACGTTCAGGTTATGTTGCACAAATGTGTTGCCTTGAAAAGCGACGCACTCACAGAATTTGGTGTCTGTTCAAAAGATTTGTCAGTGAGCATTGTCAGTCTTCATTTTACGGTGTTTCATTCTTTCTTCTGCTGTCCTGAAGATTTTTGTTTGTGCTGCATGAACTGCATGAGAACTCGTTCGTGACCATTACAGCCAGATTGAGATTTATACGGTGAAAATGGTTACAGGATGGTGGATAAAATGTTGTTATATAGAGGACGAGTATATATTTCTGTTTAGGGCAATCTGAGGGGTGCTGAGCAACTGACAAAGATCCAATTTAAAAACATTTTGTTGCAGCTTTTATAGAAATGCGACTGCATTGCTTATTCTTAAATCAGATATTTGGAATTTGTTGTCACTTTAATTGAAATGACTGAAAAAAGCTTATGATTTTGACCTGCGTTTCCTTCCAGGCATGTCATTCAGAGACGCACATCGGACAGTACTACACTCTGCCCTCTGCACATATCCGCACGCTGTTCCCTTCAGGCCTCCCTTGGCGCTATCAGCAACAGGTAAGTTCATCCTTGGATGTGAGATCTGCATAGAAAAGTTACAAATGTGACCTTGTTTGTAGATTACAGTGTAGTTTTTCTTAAATGTTTTAAGCAGCACTGATAAATTCTTCTCCATGGTTTTAGGTGAAGACATTTAACGAAGCTTGCATCATGGTGAGGCAGCCAAGCCTTGAGGTCATCTCTTACCTGAAAAAAACAGACTACAGCAAACCTGCTCTGCGATATTTATTTTGTATCCTTCAGAAACACACCTGCGCTGCCGCTTACAGAAAAGTGAACGCACTCTAGCTCTTGATCCTGATTAAAGCAGTCGTTGTCCTTATCAGGGTGTTCAGATGGGCAGAAGGGTACTGGGAAGACGATTTCTCTCTGTCACGCTGTCCACTTCTGCTACACACAGGGATGGCTGGTGCTTCATATTCCTGATGGTGAGACAGACACACCGGCTAAATGTCTGATTAGTAAACAGTAAGAAAGTGTTTGGGATGCGCTGATTCAATGGCCTGTTATGTGGCTCGTTGACTGGCATCAACCTGTCAGCAAATAAAATTACCTTTAGTGATGTTTTTCTGTTGTATGCGATCAACTTTCAACCACCCTGCTTGCAAATCCAATGATAAATGTATTAGTCGTTCAGAAAGAGTGTGGTGTCGGTTTAAAGGTCTTTAAACCTATTTATTTATTTTTAATGATGAATATATTATTTCACAATCGTTGCATCTCCTTCGTGAGAAGTTAACGATCAGTATCTTCTTTGCTCGCGCAGCTCATCAATGGGTGAAGAACTGTAAGGAGCTGCTGCCTTCATCCTATAACGCGTCTCGCTTTGATCAACCATTACAAGCCACGACATGGTTACGCAACTTCAGGCTCACCAACGAACGCTTCCTTTCAAAGGTAACAATATGGACACAGTAATACGCAGTATTTAGAGTACTTTGAGTATTCAAAGTGAGATAAAGGCTTATCAACAAGCTGGACAAGTACTGGCTTTGATGTAGTTTAGGACTAACTTAAGTTATTAAATGACACCATTTAAATCTACCCGTCTTTACCCCGGAAAATGGTATGTTTGACATGGAGACACAGGTTCCTGTAGCATGTAAATTTCAGCAATGGTCTTCATCCAAACTTGTGTAGCATTTTAAGGAAAAAATGTTCCACCCATAGCACACCTGGTTGAGCAGACGACCCGTGTGCCATAAACTGTGATCATTATTGATCCAGTAGTTTGGATCCCAGTCCACCTCATTCACTTCCAGCCACTCGCCCTCTTTCTGTCCCTACTTTAATGGCTAATCTATACTTTCCTTTCTACTAAATGCACCCCCCTAGAAAAAAATGTCTATAAATAGTAAATATATGTACCCATATGTAACCACCAAACTTGAAAATTACTATAACCGCCTTAAATTTTCCTTCGTTAGATTCCGTCTTCAAGTCTTCTCCTTATGCACGTCCAGACCACTTCCATTTTTACGATGTTCTGTTCTGACTACTTGTACTTATGAATCTGTGATTTCACCATGGCAGGAAGTTTCTGTCTACACTAACACAATCTTGGCTCCTCACCTACCCTACACACCAGATCTGTTCTCCTCTGACTTTCACTTCTTTCTCAAAATAAAATACAAAGGTTGCCATTTGAACACACTGGAGGAGATTCAGTATATATTGCAGGTGCACATATGCAAGTGGGCATAAAAGTAGTTCAAGGTAGCAAATCTAAAACTATGAGAAACATTGAAAGGGTTGGACAGGTGCATAAGGAGATGACCTTGAAGGGGAAATTTGTAACTAAGGTTTTAAACTAGGTTGGAGATATTGACCTCTTGCTGTTGTTTGTCTTTGTTGGTAAAAGTCTGGTGAGGAATTCAAATAGAAATGATAAGAGTTTAATGTTTCTGTTTCTTTGCCAGATAAAGACAAAGCATCGCTACATGTGGACAAAGAGAGAGTTCACCGAGGAGGGAAGTCTGCTAGGAGAGCTGGTGGATCAGGTGAGTCCTCCCTCTGTACAAATAAGTGGGAGTTCTGTTGTTTAGAGGATTTGTGTTTACCCTCCAAAACATTTTCATCATCCTGTTACTGATTCTTTTGTCCTGCCTGACTGATTCCCAACACACGGGGTCATTAAAGTTTCATCTTTCACCTTGCCTGTGCTTGCTGGAGATCAATAGCGAATGAACTGAGCACTGATGGATCAGAACAATACTTTTGCACCATGCATGCTGGCAAATGCTGCAGGAATTTATATGCAGCTTGTCAATTCCCCACTTGTATCAGTTGTCTTATTATTCCCATTTCTTTAAAAGATGGTGCTGCAGTATGTGTATATATATATATATATATATATATATATATATATATATATATATATATACATACATACATACATACATACATACATACATACATACATACACACTTTTTAATGTAGGGGTAAGCTTGTCATATATGTGGATAAAGCTTATGTTAAGCAATTATCCTACAACAGCGAGTAGACTGATTATATCCAGGATTTTTCTTCCTTTCTTCTTTTGGCTTCTGTATCAAACAGCTGGATGTTTACAGGCTTCCCCGTCCCACCCACATGCTACAATAACTCAGATTTTCTTCTGTTGCAGAGTTACTGTTATTTATATTCTTGATTTTGCTTCCATAACAAATGGCATTGCATCGCTCTAGGGTATATCTCGCGTGAAGAGCAGCAGTGATGTTGTGGGGGCGGTGATGAAGGAGCTGAGGCTGCAAAGCGGGCAACCGGGTTCAGACTTCCACTTGGCCGTGGCAGTGGATGGTGTCAATGGCCTGTGGGGAAGATCCACCATCAAGAAGGAGGATAAGAGTGCTGTGAGAAGACATTCCTGTTATTCCTCAAAGATGTTTTCAGGCTTCTTCTACGTTTGCCACAGATGGAAAATCTCATGCGTCTCACTTTCTCACTGTTATCAGGTCGATCCAGAGGAGCTCACTTTGATTTATAACCTGAGGAAGCTCATGAGGAACGACTGGGTGAGAAGAGCACAAGGTGTTTACGAGAATATTATGTTGAAGAGATTTTCCATTAACGCTCTCTCTCTCGTTTTAGACTGGAGGCGCCATTATCGCCACTCTGTCCCAGACGGGATCGCTCTACACCCCCAAATCTGCCTACTTGCCTCAAGAGCTGCTCGGAGAGGTTAGAGGTCATTTGATTGTGCTTTATTATCTGTAGCACTCGCCCTCAAGCAGTGACGGCAGATTAGTCTTTGCTTGTCATTTTCAGTTTCGGCTATTAGTCAGGAAATTGCAGACTGAGCAACATTTTGTTGTCTGTGAGCATCAAATCATGCTGCATAACCAGCAATATTGTCAGAAAACAGATTTCTTGTGACATTTGTCAACAAAGGATGAATCTTATTCTTTGTTTAGTGCATACACGCCCTCTTTCTTTAGTAAGCTGGCTCTTCTATGCAGCAGCATGAATGTGAATGCTTCTGTTACTGTTCCCATTCTGCTCGCTGGGTTCAGTTTTGCAGTTATACAACGTGACTGTGTCAATGCTGTCCGTTCTGTTCATCACAGCCATATTTGTCTGATGTATGCGTGTCACAAGATTCATTTGCAGATGGACCGATAAACCCATCTCTGTCGCCCACCTCTTATTCTGGACAACAATTAAACAATAAAACTCAAAGCAGGCTCGTAAAACATTCTGATCCCCCTTCCCCATTAAAAAGTGTTGGTGATGTAAGTTCACACTGTGTGGGCTTGACCTGAACTTTTTCTTTTCTTTTAAATGCATTAATTCATATTTAGAAATGTGCATTATTGATTTTTTTTCCCCTTTAGTGCATCTATCTTATGTAAAGACTGATATTTGTTAGAGCCTGCAGTGCATGTTTTGCATTTTTATGATGATTCATATGTTCTCTATTTTTCTATTGTAAGTTATTGTCAGTATGTAAGTGATCATCAGCTGTATTGAAAGGCTTTAAACATGGCTGAAAGTGAGATTTGACGTCTTGTGTTCTGTTTGTGTTTTCATCATCAGAGGGGGTTTGACAGCATGGATCCATTCATTCCAGTTTCTGTGCCCAACTACAGCGAGAAGGAGTTTGAGAGCTGTTACCTCTACTATATGGACCGCCACTGGCTGCAGCACCCACAGAGTGAGCGATGATGGTGATGGTGACACTAATAACACGTAATTTAGGCTGTGTTTCTAATATTTTAATTTTTTTCCTCTAATCAGGTCGAACTGAGGAAGGGAAAAAAGAACTCGTCTTCTTGAGCAACAAGAATCCATCAATGTTGGACAGAATTTGTGGCTTCTTATGAGGATGCAAACAGATTAAAATCAGTATCAGTCTACTAGAAATACAAAAACATACATGTGTCCATGTCTGTAATATGTATACTGTTGTAAACTATGATGCATGCGTGCTACTTTGATAATAAAATGTTAAAATAAAGAAAATAGTGCTTTTGGTTTTGCCAGCACTTTGATCTTATGTGGTCCGAAATCCTCAATTTCTGTCAATGTAAATAGTTTAACTACACATTTAATCAATGAGATATCTTAATATAGGATACTGTAATGTGTAAAATTACAGAAATCTAAGTTTAATTACTTTGGTATATTGTGAGTGGCCATGGGGAAGGTATTTATTGTTAGGAAAAGCTTTAAAATTGGATGCAGTTAAAAGTCCAGTCTTTCTCAGGGTGATCCTGGCCCCCAGGACTTTTGTTTCACACCCCGGAGTTTGGGTTTCAGGTACAGTCAGAAACACACTTTTCAAAAACCAGGACCAAAGTCCAGGTGGATCTGCTATACTGAGCAGGATTACTGGAGTCACACAGGCATAGAAAAAGGTTGCTGATCACCATATGCTGGGGAAAAAAATGTGTATTCCCCAATACCAACCAGCTAGCAAATAGAAAATTGTAATTTCAGTCATTAAGTGTCTACACCTATATATCTCTGGGATTTACTTAATGAGGTAAATTCTACAAGAGAATATAGCAGCCTCTCTGAACATTTGATAAATGGCAGTCATCAGGACTTCATGACTAGTTGATAAATAATTCACTGGGGTTGAATTTTACAAATTTTAATTAAGAATTTTAAAAACTGTAACCAAACATCACTGGCTTACTTTTATGGTCCAAAGTTGTTTGTTGATTTATTATGATCTACTACGAATGTTGGTGAATTAAAAGCAAGCTGGTTCAAAATGCAGTACTAGTAAATTTACTACTAGTCTAGTTTCATACAATTCACCAGCTGGGAGACCACGTGTCCCATTTCCTGTTGGCCTGCACTGCATTTTTATCCCTCGTGCCCTTGTCCCACATATTACGACAATGTCCCACATTTTAATTGGCTCAGGTTTCCAAACGTGAAGTCATGTCTCACAACACACGTGTGACACAAAAAGAATCACGCAGACCTAGAGATGCATCCTCCCCGAAACCCAGATATGATAACCAAATGGAAAAGCCGCTGAAAAGCTAGCGTAACAGAAAAAGACATTACAATACAGAAATGGAGGAAGAACTTTACGTTTATGCGTAAAGCCTATTTGATCAGTGAAGAAATCGGAAAAAGTCGTTCAAATAAAATAGCTTTTATTCCTTACAAGATGTTAGTAACAGCAGTAATCTGTTGTTATTTATTTATTTATTTTAAATTGTTTTTTTCAAAGCTTTCAGGTTCATAATTTCTCAAATATAGCGCATTGAGGTAGCTTGCTGTGAATTGGGGCTATATAAATTAAAATCAGCTGAACTGAAAACCTTTCTGAGGTTATTAATATATTTACAAAATATTTAAAAATATTTATTTTTGTAATTTTCCGTATAGTGTTCTATTGCCCAATCGTGCAGTTACGTAATTGGCTTAGTATTTTCTTCCTTTGCACTTCTTGCTCTCTATGTTGCAATAAAGTTGATCTAAAAAAAAAAGTGGGGAAAAAATGAAGGTACAGCACCACCTGGCTGCCGATGCGGAATATTGCATAGTTGTTCACGTGATCATATGTAACGTCACATGACTGGTTAATAGGGAGGAAGTGGGGAAAGTTGTTTGGGATGACATTTGATCAAATTGGAGAAACGTGAGGAGGACAGTTTACGTCTGTAGGACATGAGGTAAACTACAGGAGCGTCTAAGGTGAGCACATCTTCTTCTACGTTTACAAAGTGCGCCGTATGACAAGGAAATTAGTAAAAAGCACGCACCTCTGTCTGATACGTGTGTTTTTCTAAATAAAAACTCGCACTTCTATGTTTAAAACTACTCTGTTTGTAGATAAAATGGCCCTTTCATCTCTGTCATCTGTCCTTTGGGCGCTCCTTTTCGTGGCAGCACAAGTGATCCTCTCTGCAGGTAACCAGGAAAACACACAGTCACACACACACAGCTTGTGTGTCTTTTATTACTGCAGAAGAATAATTGTTAACTAGATTTATTCTTCACCCAGGTTACAATAAATGTGTTGCCAGAAACTTTGGCTATGACTCTGTGGTGTGTGAATGTAATTCGACATATTGTGACAGCATTGGATCTGTCAGTCTACCTCCACTGGGCCAGTTCTCGTCCTACCTGAGCAACATTGCGGGCAGCAGACTGGAGGCCAGTCAGGGTGAAGTTCGGGCTAACAGCACTGGAGAAAGTGGGTAGAGGAGTGGCATTTTAAGATACCATCAGTGATGCTGGAGCAGGTGCAGAGCATTTCTGTCTGCTTTTGTGTTTCTTTCAGGGCTCAGGTTAACTATCGTTCCCTACCAGAAGTACCAGAAGATCAGGGGATTTGGAGGGGCGATGACAGATGCAGCAGCCATCAATATACTCTCTCTTTCTGCTGGTGCACAGGAACAGCTGCTGAGGCAGTACTTCTCCAGTGAAGGTACACTGCCACTGTACCGGGGAGACATAGCCTTACAGCCTACGAAAGGGCGATGCAAAGTCAGGCAGTAAAAGAATACTAATAGGTATAAGAAGGGTAACAGAAACGAGGAGATGTTAGACAGTTTGGGGTATTAAAAGGCACTTTTTTAACTTGCATCAGCAGCATGATGATCATCAAAACATGTCATAGCCCAGTATCAGCACCAGTTATAATTGACTGAGTGATTAAAAAATAAAATTATTCCCCAATGATATACACAGATGTAACAAATATATGCAGAATAACTAGAAAAGGGTTTTGTGTCTAATTGTGTCTCCTTTTTTATTTTCTCTATACATTTACTGTTACACTGTTACAATGGTAGTACGACATCAGTGAGACAGCATGTCCCCAGTGATCTGAAGGGTACTTAGCACAGCAAACCCACTCACCTGCTGTTTAGACCTGGTGTGTATGAAGGGCAGCCAATCAGAAGAAAGTGTCATTAAAGAATGGGGCAAGGGAGCTAAAAAAAAAAAGCTTGTTTCACAGTGGATGAAACTGCACCCAGGCCCAGTAAAATGCAAGTGTGGTGAACTGTAACGCAAAGCTGTTCTAGTAGAGTCAAAGTTTAAAGCTATAGAGCTGGAAATTAGTATTAGCGCCCTCTATAAAGTAGAGTCTCATCTAATTCAGTTACAGTTCGGTTAGAAATATAAAACCTGAGGACATGAAGAACAAAAAACGGTGCACATCCTGCCGAGCCCTGATCATTGACATCACTGGCCTGAGGCAAGTAATAGATGGTGCCATGATTACAGGATTAGTGACACTTGTAGATGTCTTAGAGCAGCCAAAAAGGAAGAAAAAAAGCAGATCAAAACCAACAGTCATTCAACACAATTACCTTCATTCAGGAAGGAAAAAATAATTTTAACCAAAAATGGCCTTAGTTCAATTATTTTCCACTTCCCAGATGTCCTGCTTCCCTCCTAAGCTGAGGCCAGATGTGTTTATCTGGTTAACTGAAAGGAGGAAATCATTTTAGTGAAGCTGACTGCACTGTGGGAAAGCGGTCGACCAGTAAACACCAACAGCTGCCTGGCAAATGTACGGACAAAAAGGGTGGTACGTGGGTTTTTTGTTTTTTTTTTCTTCTCCATTGGAAGTGGGCTGTCTGGGATTCCCCTCTCTGTGTGGAGGCTGCTCACTAGGACGAGAGTACAATGGCGTAGGTCGGCAGAAAACGCTGAAAGAGCCTTCTCCCGGTGAGGAGGTTGAAAGACTGTGAAAGTTGAGCACACCTGCAGAGTTCTTTTCTTGCCCAAAAACTACAACTACAGCCTATGACTCAGCTACTATGAAGGGCATCCTGCCAGAACAGCTTCCTTGGACGTTGTTATTGATACCTCAGATTTCTGGAAATCTATTGCATGGCTTGTTCACCAGTCTTCTAAAACATATTCTTTAAAGAGTTTTTACACCGTGGAATAAAATGCTATAATTGTTGAGTAATAATACTGATTTATCCCCCAGCTTTGGTTGTGTTGATGTGTTTTGTGGCAGGTATCGGCTACAGTGTAGTGCGTGTCCCCATGGCCAGCTGTGACTTCTCCACACGTCTGTACACCTATGCTGACACACCTGGAGACTATGATCTGCACAGTTTCACTCTGGCCCCAGAAGACATCAACATGAAGGTGTCTGTCTTTTGTCTCGCACGCTGACACGGCCGTTGTCGCCCATGTCTCATCTTACCTCCTTTGTGTTCCAGATCCCTCTCTTGCAGCGTGCGCAGGCCTTGTCTCCTCGTCCTCTGTCTCTGCTGGCCAGTGCCTGGAGTGCCCCCGCCTGGATGAAAACGAACGGTGCACTCACAGGAAAGGGCTCCCTGAAGGGCCAGCCAGGGGGCAAGGAGCATAAAACCTGGGCTCAGTACTATGTCAGGTGACTTCTGTGGCTTAAAATCAGATTGATATCAGATATTGGAGGAGCGTGATTCAAGAGAAATGTATTCTGATTGGTGCGTTAATCATTTCCTGTCAGGTTCCTGGAGGAATACGCTAAATATAACTTGACCTTCTGGGCACTGACGACAGGAAACGAGCCCTCTGCAGGAATGATGACAAACTACAGGTCTACTCAGATGCATTAAAAGTTTTTTTTCATATAAAAAATGTTAAGCATTGAGCTGTGGATTCTAAATTTTGCAGCAGACTGACAAGTATATTTGTCTCACTGCAGTTTTCAAGCCCTGGGCTTCACTCCTGAGGAGCAGAGGGACTGGGTGTCTCTGGACCTGGGCCCTGCCCTGCACGCTTCGTCATACCCACACACACACGTCCTCATACTGGATGACAGCCGCATTCTGCTGCCCCACTGGGCCAAAGTGGTGAGTCAGTAAACAGAAGGGTAGCAGGAAAGGTCATGGCAAACTTTATTTTACCTGAGGCAAATAAGAAATTAAAAATGAATCAGTTTTAGGAGAATAAATGAATCCAAAACATCTTAGCAAGATAACTTGAAAGCCTAATGTAGTGAAATACAAGAAGGGGAAGAGGGAATAAAGAACTTTTTTTGACTTCAAGTCTCACAAACTTGGTGTCCAAACTGTTCAGCTAAGGAAAAAATGTCAATCTGATAAGCTGTTGATAGAAATCAACCCAAAGAACGACGCTTGTCTTGCTATTTCACGACAGTTAAGAATCAGATAAAACCAGGCTAAAAGCAGATTAATGCAAATGTTCTGCAGTGGTTCAACAAATAAAGTCAAAACCACTAACACTGTAAGGCATCTTTCACAATTATGTTGAGTGAAGTGCATTATTTTTCCTTTTCAAGGTCATGTTAATCACTGTTTCAACCATAATTCCCATTAACATGACTTGTGGAGGGATATTAAAATATATATGGATGAATTAGCCACTTACAAACTCCAAAGACTGATTTACACCATAAAATAGGGAAGTTGTTGGATCTGTTAAGTAGACAGCAAAAGAATAATGCAAGCAACAGGCAAAACTGTGGCCCTGTAGTCTAATTTAACCAAATAACTTATTAAAATCAGTATTTACCCATTATGCTCTAATTAGCTTCCAGTTAGCCTATTGAAGCTAGGGGAAGTACTTTAAGAAAAAAAACTTGGTGTCACTCAAATCAAATCAAATCACTTTTATTGTCACATCACATGTGCAGGTACATTGGTACAGCACATGTGAGTGAAATTCTTGTGTGCGAGCTTCACAAGCAACAGAGTTGTGCAAAATACAATAATGTAAACAAGCAAAATACAAGAATGGCTACATCTGAAACTAATAAATATATGTACAATATATAATAGTATATGCATTTCTGGATGTGTATACTAAATATTTTTCTACGTGTGTGTGTGTGTGTGTGTGTGTGTGTGTACACATATTTTACAAATTAAATAGAGTAAACAATAAATAAAATATATAAAAATATACAGAGTTGAGACATGTGCAAAACAGTGGCATTACTGTACAGTATGGAGTGCATAATGTTAAAGTTCCAGTAGTGAAGCTGAGGTGTCTATGACGTGTTCAGCAGTCTGATGGCCTGATGGAAGAAGCTGTCTCTCAGTCTGCTGGTATGGGACCGGATGCTGCAGAACCTCCTTCCTGATGGAAGCAGTCTGAACAGTTTATGAAAGTCCAGAGGAGAGTTTATAGTGGTAAAATGAGTCGTGACTGGAATTGGAATCACATAAAAGGACATTTACTTTACTCAGTGTCTACAGCGGCTGTGAGGAAACATATATTTAAAGACTTTACTGAAACCTTTTGGGAGGAAATAAATCCAGTATTTTGTGTATACTTTTCTAGGACTGATCTGGAAAATTGTGGCGCTATTACTTTAACCACGTGGAAAGTTTTATTCCTTATCTCTGCCAAGGAGGTTTGCACGTGTGTGTCATCTTTCTATCTGTGAATACAGTAGCTTGAAAAGTTATGAGTGAATTCTGATAAAATTGAATGATTTATTGATAAAATCGACAAAAAGTCTTAATGCTTAGAAACTATGATTCTTACAAGTATGGTGTATTGTCAACACACAGAAAGTACCATATAAGGATTTAAAATGTCACGTCACGTTTGACCTCTGACCTGACAACATACGCTTATAGGGATATGTGGGGATTCTAAATATGTTAATATATTACGACATTGTTATTTACTTTACAGTAAAGGCTTATAGCTTTTAAATAAATACCAATTTGAGTACATTTACAATGTTTTATGAATAAGTGTTGTTGTTTTTTTTAAAACAAAGCAAAACTTTTTTCACTTGATATTTATTAGTGTGCATTTAAACAAATGTACTAAACAATAAACAATCAAAATTATCTGAAATATATTAAAATGAGCTATTGGTTTTAACTGCACTACAAAACTTCTTACATTTAAAAATAACAAAGAAAACAAAATGAATATGTAAAAATGCGAAAGGTTCCCCTTAATAGTAAATACTGTCCAGCGACTGAGCTGCCCTAGCAGAGGTTTGTGCTCTCTGAGTGCTTCTTGTTTTCGTTATTATTTTTTCCCTCTTGTCCCTCCAGGTCTTAAGTGATATTCATGCAGGAAGGTACATCCATGGTGTGGCAGTCCACTGGTACTTAGACAGCGTTGTGCCACCTGACATCAGCCTGGGAACCACCCATGACCTCTACCCGGAGTATTACCTGTTTGGCACAGAGGCCTGCGCTGGTTGGAACCCACTAAACAAAGGAGTGATGCTGGGAAGCTGGGACAGAGCTGAACAGTATGCACATGACATTATAGAGGTAAGATCATATTATCTGATGCGTGGAGGTTTGTGCTTGTTCAGTCAGATCCACTGCAAAAAGAGAATTTGACAAGCTGTGAGCTGTTCCAGAAAGGTGAGTCACCTCCCTTCGTGCTGCAGTGCAGGTTGTGCACACACTCGAGAGACTGCAGGCCTGCAGGCCATCAAAGCAAGCTGGAACTGGTGTTTAGTTTCTTCTTTCTTCACTCTCTTTCAAGGGAAATTGGACTCCTTCCATTCTCTCTCTTTTGCATGGGTGAATTCAGGCTGCAGACGCTCTGAGAGTCCAGAGGAATTTGTTTATGTAGACGTGCAATCCCTGCGATAGTTAAACAAAACGCTAGTTCAGCAGGCTGACTAAATTACACATCTTACTACAAAACACAGAGGAGGTAGCAGATAGTAAACTGTGGGTGTTTTTCTCCACGGCAGGACTTGAATCATTATGTGGTCGGCTGGACTGATTGGAACCTGGCGCTGGACCCGAACGGTGGACCAAACTGGGTTAAAAACTTAGTGGACAGCCCTGTTATAGTGGATGCGACGCGTGATGTCTTCTACAAGCAGCCGTCTTTCTACAGCATGGCCCACTTCAGGTAGTCAGGATCTATGCTCACACTGAATGCTACATTTCACCCGTTCCATTACTTCACCGAGATCTTCTTACATGATCTTTCTACACAGCAAGTTTCTGTGGGAGGGGTCTCAGAGAGTGGGGGTGTCTGCCAGTGGAGAGACACACCTGGAATTTTCTGCCTTCATCCGACCTGATGGCTCACTAGTGCTCATCATACTCAACAGGTAAGGCATATTTAATCTGTTGTAGGAAATGTGACATGATGGGTAAACACTGAACTGTTTCTATGCTTTGTTTTTCTTTTTTAGATCATCATCAGACATCCTGTTTGAAGTCTGGGACCCTCCTGTGGGTTACATCCCCTCCACTGCTCCAGCTCATTCTCTGCTCACACTCGCTTGGAAAAGGCAGTGATCATTAAAGCAGTTTCTCAGACTGCATATTTGTTTCAGCTGAACCACATTAAAAGCATTTCTCTGCGAATTTGCACACAGGATGGTCATAAAACCTCCTGATTTTATGGCCTTAATTTTTGTTTAGCTCCTACCTCTGGACCAAGGAAGCAAGAGGAACCTCTGACATAAATGTAGGGCGATTGCATCACTTCAGCATTCCTTTTGGCAGTGTGAATACAAACAGGAAAAAAGCCCTTATAAGCCCCTAGTTCTTGAGAAAGATTTCAGTGTGGCTTTGGGAGTCTCCACAACTGTTTGGTCCAAAAACCCCTAATACAAAAGCTGTTTTATGTTTTAAGTTTCATCACACAGACATATTATTTTGTTATCTTGAGTAATTCCAGTATTCATTTAAAATAACCACAGGAAACCAGACATTCAACACATTATTTCCCCTTTCAAATGTCTTGGGGGGGAAAAAAATGATGCCTGAAAAGAATATACACATTAGCCTGTGCTACGTAATCACTGGTGCCTTGATTTCCTTTTAATAACATGCTTGACATGGCTCTGATCAAATCATGTAATGCACTGAATCTGTAAATAATTTAAGTTGTTGCTATTTAATCATATTTGCTAAATAAAACAATGTTTGAAATTTGGAGGAACAACTATTAGATGGATTGTGAGCAATGAAAATGAAACAATGACTTTTTTTTTCAGTTTATTAATACATCATAGACAGTTTATCATAGACATTTTTTTCATATATATAATATACAGTTTCATTACCAAGTATTTCACATTTGGGCCTCCATTCTCATGTTTATTTCTTTGCAAATTTTAAGTTGTTGGACTAAAATTATTTACATCAAACAGTGATAAAATGTGAAACAAAAGACAGTCGTAAACAGGAATAAAATGACAGAGGGATGCCAGCTGTTTATACTATACACACCAGGAGGAGCATGTTGAAATATGAAGCATTGTATATGGGGCCAAGCTCTGAGGATTTATTTTTATTCCCTTGCTGGTACTATGGGTAATTGTTTTGTTTTCTGATTTAGAAGAGTTCTGAAAGGTGTCTTGAATCCCTTACTTTCCTCTGTAGTTAGTCCGACCTGTTTGTGACCATTTTACAGCAGCAACTCCACATGATTCCTATACAAGACTGTCGTGCTCCTGAAACACTGCAGAGTGTGCACACAAAAACATAAACACCTTTACAGTCCAATCCAATTAAACACTAACATATCAACAGTCACTCGACATCTTCCTGACACAATCTCAACAAAGAACATTATACAGACCCTTCATAAACAGCATTTATTTCAAGGATAAAGGTGTTCATGCTGTTATGGGTTGCCTCTGTGCATGCGTAGAGTGAAAAAAAAAATCACCTACAGTCTTTTCATATGCTTACAGGGCTCAGTTGCAGGATTTAGGTGATCTTAAGATGAATAAAGAGGGAAAAGCATGAAGAAGTCTGGTATTTCTCCACCATAGTCTATTGCAGCAGTATATTTAAAGAAAAGATTTGAAAGCAGTTTCCTGGAGGGTTCAAAGTACAGAGGATATGGGCTTGATAAACAATCTAGGCTGGTTTGTTATTAGGCAATAAAAAAAAAAAAAAAGATAAATCAGAACTTAACTGAATCTTAAGACGTCTGCATTGGTACACAGGTGAGGAGAAAGGCATTATAATAAAAAGTAAAAATACAAAAACTCAGACAGAGATGATTATGACTGCAACGGAGATGAACAGAGGGAAATGAGAAGCATTTTGTCTTCTCAGTGGGCTGCTTGATGTAGGCGAGGAGAACTAAAGGGATGTGACAGGTGGGTGTCTCAGAAGGACCATCTCTCCTGTGTGCGAGGGTCCGTGGAGAGCGAGGGGGACTCTGATGGGGGCTGGCTGCTGCTGTCTTCTCCGTTCAAACTCTTCCTACACACTGGACATGTGTCATGCTGCACGGCCACAGAACAAAATGCAGAAAACAGTTGCTAAGCACAGTTTTCTCACAAGTGTCTGAGAAGAGTTTTAATAAGTGGAACATTATTTCGGGCCTGTTTTAAATGACGTCAGTCTGCTCTTTTTCTTTGATTGTGACTCATTTTTAAAAATGTTTTAATCTGCTCAGCCAATTATGTGCTATCCACAGCTTCCCAACTGCTAATACCAAATAACTCGAAGATGAATGCAAAGAAATTTTCAGATTTGTAATTTTTTTTTTAACCTTTTGTCCCATGCAAATTCCAGTTAGATTTTCAAAATAACACATTCACAGAGGAGGATAACATACTAAAAGCACCATGCAATAATAAAAACACTGATTGTATCATTGCAATAAATAAACTATCGGGAAGCATTATTCAGCATACAGAAGTGGCATTAAAACAACACTTCATCAGTTCCACTCCATTATCATCAATTTAAGCTAAGTGTTACTCAGGTCCCACCTACATGGCATTTCCATCATGACTCAGATAATCAAATCACATATTTGAGGTTCCTGTAGATCTGAATGCTCTCAAATGCAAAGTGAATAAATAACACATAGAATCCTCAATGTCATGTATGGTCTCTGGTATGGTTATATTTAATAAAAATTCAACGTTTTTGATGTGACTCACCATTTCCAGCCACGGTACTATACAGTCTGAGTGAAAGAAGTGGTTACAGGGTAGCTGTCTGACGGGCTCTCCAACTCTAAAGTCCTCTTTGCATACAGGGCATTCCATACAGCAATCTATTGAAGAGGATATGTGTTTTTAAATCTTTTCCTGACATCAACACCCTTGTCATTTTTGATTGAGACAGATTTGATTGACACATGTTTACAAAGTGGTACAGCTACGTTTCTTGAGGAGATATACATTACACTTCTCAGCAGAGAATAACACAAAGTCCTGAGAATGCACCCGGACATTCATCTATGCCTTAAAGTCAGCTATCAACAGTCCTGCAGCAACTGGACAGCATAACTAGTCACACAGTTACAGCTGAGTGGTAAAATAGGACAGCATACCAAGAAGAGGAAGTCAAGAAGAACAGAGCCAAAAGAGGAAAGAAAATTGGGGAGGTGAAAGACCAGGAAGCAAAAATATATATATTGTCAAGGCTACTGGGCATTTCGTCCCTAACAGGCACAGTTTCAGAAGCTCCTTCTAACAGGCAGCAAGTGTATACAAGACATTTAAGTGCTGTGAAGATTTTGAAACATCTATGTATCAACAAAATGGACACTTTGTCCTTAGCTATTTTTTTTTCAAAGCTGAAAACAAGTAAAAATAAAACATTATATGGAAACATGTCAATGAGTGCACATATACAACTAAAGCAACGTAATACTTGGTTTAACATTTTTCTGGAATGCATTTCTGATTATTTTGTAAGCGGACAGCATACAACACACTGACTTCAAGAGGTATGAATAGTGCGACCACTATTTAAAACACAAACTTAGTAGTAGTAGTAATAAATAGGGGTTTGACCTGACAACTCGAGCAATGGCAAAACTGCAATTTGTATTTCAAGGACAGAATAAAGAAACATCAGGGGAAAGTGAAGGAAAAAAGATAATCAGAGGTGACTGACCGGCTTGTTCCTGAGAAATATTGACAGTTGGGAGTGAAGAGATCTTCTCCTTCTCTGCTGGCGGAGGTCCTGTGTTCTCCAGCTGACCTAGTAACTACACAGACACGGGCACATATGTAAATACATGAGAAGAACACAAATTTTGTAGACTATTTTATAGTTTGTTTACCTGTGTTATCACAGCATCTAATCCTCCCTGCCCCCATGCATAATCCCCAGGGTTAGAGTGCAGCATCCCTGTCCTGAACGAAACACAAATAGACCTTTTTAATAATAATAATGTTATTTTAAATTGTAGTAACACCTTGTTGCTCTATAATGTCATATTACCATGACAGGGGAGGGGAGCCAGGGATTCCAGAGTTGGCAAAAAGACCAGCAAGAAATTGTTGTACAATCCTGACAAACAGAAAATGTACAGCAGTTAATGTCATTACCAAAAATAAGATCGGTTCGGGGGAAAGTATAAATAGCACTGTCATTATAAGTGGGAGTATTCAAGGCAGAGAATAGAGCCAGGAAAAATTATGAACTAGTGTGTTACTCACCCTTCCACAGCAGGCGAGCGGTCTGGCCTACTGCTGCCTCTAGACCGGTATCTCCTCTGGCTGCTCAGACGAGGGGGGCGTCCTGGTCCCCAGTGTTCCCCAGCTCCTAGTAGGCCCCCCATAGATCCTCCTAGGCCTGCTGGGACAGATCCCCCAATTGGTCCCCCTCCTAACCCTCCTAGGTCACCGAAACTCCCCAGGCGCCCACCAGGGAGCCTAGGTTCTGAGTCTGGGCTGTCAATGTCTCTTGTAAATGGCCGCTCGACTAACAAGAGGTGCCATAGCTTGATGAAATAATAATAAAGAAAAGAACAGTAACAGAAGAAAAGGAAAAGATTAAGTAAAGTAAAACATACAATCATGTTAATTAAACCTCTTTATCCCGTATTCCTTCCTCAACTCCCCAAACCTTTCAGATCATGTCATACCTCTGCAAACTGTGTGGCTGTGTCATCTAGCCCATTGGCGCCGACCTCTAGGAGACTGAGGGAAACAGCGCACAAGGGGACAAAAGACTCATTATTAGCAACATGCACTGTTCAGCTGTAGCGTAAGCCTGGAACAAAACTGCAGAGTGAGCCTACAAGTTACAACAGTGCAACATCAGCGTTCTTCAGTACATGTCCATGCTCTTGTTCCAGCTAAAGCCTGTGTGTGTGTAGACATCATATGCTGTCTAGAGAAGTGAAATGGATAGTGACGATAATACAAAAACCTCTTACCTGGAGTCTTCTGTTACTTCCTCAATGAAACCCGAGTCACATCTCGGACAGATGTACTCCTAGAAATAGATTGAGCCATGTAAGAGTCAAATAGAAGAGGAAAAATTCATTTTTTAATTTTTTATTTTTTTTTTAATTTCCTAGACCCTACTATTCAAACTACATAAACTATCCAGTAATTTAAATATTCTATTCTCAATTATATAAATTCTCACAGAAAAAAAAATAAAATCAGGAATCAATAAATACCTGGAATTTTTTACATTAAAATTCAATTACACTATCAACCGAAAGTATTTGTTTGTGTTGGTTAACTATACACCACTTTGCATGTGTGAAAATGAGATGTGACAAAAGGTAATATTCTATCACTTTCAAATCAGCATCCATTCCACAAAATAATTACAGCACGTAAAGACATTTTGCGGCCTAATATGGCACACAAAGAAGTACAGCCAGATAATATCAGTAAGAAGTGTGACGGTCTGTATTTTGTGAATGCAACCAAGTAGGTAGAGCTGGTCTGCCAACCACACCTAAAGAGAGGCGTGATAGAAAACCTGTGTAACAGAATGAGGAAAACACTGCTACCAGTTTATTTGTGCAGCTGGTGTAGTTGTACACTAAAAGCACAGACTTATAAACCATGAAAACAGGATAGAAGCGGGGTCATTTAATATACAGATAGGGTTATGAGAGATTAAAGCGATACCCTTGTTGAACAGCATATGTGTATTAAAAGTAGGTCACAAAAATACCAGCCTTTTGTATTATGCTTATACCATGCTTAAGTTCACATGACAATTTTAAAACTCATATTCGTACAGCATAGAGAAATTTGGGGGTCTAAAATGAATTTTGTGGTTAAAACGTGTTAAGAAACTTTGCCGTAAGCAAAACAGTTTGTATCAGTTGAGTGTCAAATTGGACAACCTCACAGATTATACAGTTTGTTGTATAAAACGGACAGATGACTGAGGACTGGTGCCTGGGCTGTACTGTAGTAGCACAGGTCGACAATCTTAGGTGTTGGAGTCACTTAGCTCAGTGAAAACATGCCATAGGACTGACTGTGCCTGGGACACTTTAGAGTCAGTGACAAGGAGGACTGGAATTACCCTCAGCTGGATCATAAAAATAAAAGATTAATGTGACTCTAGTGGTGATATAAAACCAGCCAACAGTTCATTGTGAATATTGTAATTTTTTTTTAAAACAGGGCAGAGTTTGTCCACAGTATAAGATTATTTTTTCCAAACAAAAAATACTTTCTTAAAGGACTATGACAACCAGCATTTTTTTTTTATTATTTTTTTATTGGGGGGGGGGGGGGGGGGGGATCTGAGATTTCACCTACAAAACACAACAAAACACCACAGTAGTAAACAGTGCCACTGAGAACTGTGAGAAAGCTACAGCTGACCATAACCTTGTATTGGAGTAGGTTAATTTTAGGTTGTTGTATTTAATACACTTGTAACACACTGAATACAAACACACGCCATACTATTTAAGACGTGGATAACATGTTTCAAGCACGTTAAAGTTGCTAAGTATGTCACGATTTAGGTCAGCTCTGAGTCCAGAGTTTAGCTTCTACTTTTAACTTCAAAACTGAAACTGAATACGACATGTTTAACTATGTTTCCAAAAATCCCCCAACTCGTCCTGTCAACACTGCGTTTTTATCGGAAATTAAAAACTAACCAGCTGTCAGGCAACTAAAGTTAAGTGTGAAGCACTGAACAAAGGCAGCAGTAACGCAAATGTTTTCGACAAGTCCTTGTTGTTTTGAGGAAAAACACAACATCCCCCGAACTGTCACAGCAGAGCTTCGAGTACACTGCTTTGACAGAAACGTCTAGGAAAGTCTAACAAAACCTGTCGATATTTGCTTTTAATGTCAGTTTCCCCCCCCCACCCCTTTCCTTTGACGGAGCTCGTAGCTGGAGTTTATTTTAGTGAGTTAACAACAGCAGACGTCGCTAACTGCTAACAGGCTAGCTGGTGTTTAGCTGTAGCGAGAAAGCAAGCGGAACAAATGGCCGTTAGCGGTGAGGCAGAGCTGTCAGCCGGACGTATTCTAAAAGAGTCTGACAGATAAACAAGAAAAGCCTCCTGCTTACCGGTAGTTTGGGGTTTACTTCACCTTTACAACAGTGACAGAAAAACCGATGCGGGGGAACAGCCGCAGCCTCCGCCATCTTCCCCAGAGCAGCACAAACACTGACGTCGGTCCTCCACAAACCGAAGACAGCCGTCCACCTCCAGCCCAGCATGCACCGCGGCGCCGCTGGCTGGAATCCCAGCTCACCGAGGAGCGGAAGGAAAAGTGTTTGTGTGTTGACGTCAAGAAGTCGCACGTGAAGTGTTCGGTGCGGGTGACGGAGAATAAAAGCAGCGTATGTTCAGAAACTTCTCAGCTTAAAAGGTTTGTTTAAAGTGTTAAAGAACGGCTGAAATGGTCAGCCGTAAATGTTAGCTTTTCAGTTAGCTTAGCATGCACTGCTCACAGGGTTAACTTGGGGTTAGACAAAATTATTTTCTGTACTCGACAAAGATGCTTCTGCACAATGTGTCATTTACACATGTGCTTAGAAATTCATCAACAGTGGTTTAAATATAACTGAGGTCTGCAGTCGCTTAAATCTAAGTGGAAACTTGTTGTTTCTGTTCAGTAATGTGCAGTACAACTTTTAGCCTAGATAAGACCAGTTCTGTTGTCAGATTGTAACTACCAAAAATAATGTGGTTGCTATCGAAATATATCGACATAATCTGAAAAATAAAACAGTAATTGTTTTGCGTTCATTTTGTGTGCCAGCTCTTTTTGTGACAAATCAGTTACACTTGGAAACACGAGTGTAGGGAGGTGTGGAGAGACAGTCGGTAATAATAACAGTAATACGTGATATTAGGCGCCTTTCAAAACAACCAAGGTTACTTTACGCTGAAGAATTGAAAAACAATATAAAAATAAGAAAAGATCGATCAAGTCAATAAAACAATATATAAAATCAGTAAGAGCAGAGGTTTAATATGATAGGTGGAAGACAGTCAGAGTGCATATGCCAGTTTTGAGACGAGATTTAAAAATGAAGAGAGTCAGTGTTGTGGATTTCTGGTCGGATGCAAGTCCAGGAAAAGGGCGATGAGATCGAGAGAAGAAGAAAATCTGGGATTGTGGATGAGTGTGTTGATGTGCAGAATTTCAGAGGGATGTTGCAGAGTGATGTTCTGTAATCAATAGGATATTTAACTGTGAGCCAGTGAAACTCGTGAAGTACAGGCATGTTGTAAGAAAGTGAATTTCTGGATGGACTTGAGAAGGGAGTTAAAGATGTCGATGGATGACGAAACCAGGATGGTGGTACTATTGAGTGTGAGAGATATACAGAGGTAACTAATGTTATAAAGACTGAGTGAGATTACTGCTGTGAGTTTGGAAAGAAAGTATTGTATGTCAAGCAAGATATGTGGACTTCAGCCAGAGGGGAGGGAGAAACTGTGGAGTTGTCATTGTTAATTTAGCTACAACTGTACAAAAAGTCAAGCATTTTATTATCACTATTACATGCCAATGCTGTAAGTATTGTTTGGTCTGTTCATGCTGTTGGCAAACTAATTTAGGTAATATATTTTAAATCAGTTTTACAATGTGAACAAAATTTTTGGACTGTGAGAGCAAGCTGGAGTACCCAGAGCGAACCCACAGTGTTTCAAGTCCCCAGCTGTTTCAAATCCCAAGCTGGCCAGTAGATTCAATCCCAGGACCTGCTTGATGTGAGGTGATGGTGCTAACATTGGCCTAAAATGATTTATTATTAACTATAAATCAGATGTTGTAGTTTTTATGCTGTACTTGCTGCCCATGTTGGTCTTAATGCTGCTGATGAATTTCATACAATTACCAGGAAATGGACCAATTTGTTGATAGGGCTTCAGGCCTTATCATGAGTATTTTAGGTCATACGGTTCCCATTATTAATAACATTATCATTATTAATGAGTAAGATGTTATTGTTTGTTTGAAGTTAGCTGCTTCAGGATTTTGCCTACTGATCTGTACTAGGGATGAGTATTGTAAGATTTTGCTGATGGCAGTGACACAGATTTTGCTTATAGATCCAAGTCTTTGTTGATTCCTAATCATTTTTTGTTGTTGTTTGTTGTTTTTGTTGTTAAAAAAGGGTTTTCAGTTTCTGTTGTGCTTCAGAGTCTCTGAGTCTGAAGTTAGTATAGAACAAGTTAAAAAAAAGTGACGCATGTGATTCAAGCGTGTGAGAAGTCCTCTGTTAGAGACACATCCTACATTGCTTATTTTAGCATTCCTTTTTTAATTCTCCCCTTTTGAATTATATTTCTTTGTGTTCTTGTAGATAGAAACCATATATTGTTTGCACCTTCTAGTAAGGGGACACAAATTATTATGGGGTTTTATGTACATCTTCATATATGAACACATAGCAACCAGTGATTTGCACATAGCAACAGCAGTCCACCTCCGTCATAATAAAAATATATTTCACACACTCCATAAAAAGCATTTACTTCTCTGTAGAAATGTGTTAGTCTTTACAGAGATAAGAGTTTGGTTTTTGCAGGGGGCGACTTATTTAACCTTAAATTACAGATCTCTTGTATCCTGATATGATTCTAATTTCAGGTTTATTACATCCAGGTGTTAAGAAAAATGACACTATATTAAAGGAATATAGAGGAATACTGGAATACTGTTTTTGTACTGATATAAGTAGTTCCTTACAGCTATACTAGATTTTAGACCTTTCATCACCTGTGTGTTCCTGTTCTTTTGTTTGTGCAGATGACAGCCCAAGAAGTGCGCCTGTGTGGTCTTTTGCTGCGGGAGCACTTTGGAGAGGTGGTTGAGAAAGTGGGAACACACCTGCTCAAATGTGGAGCACAAAATTTAAGAACCATCATTCATGAAACTGGCCTCTCAGTGGACTTGGTAAAGAGTACTACACCAACTCTGCCTCGGCTTGTTAAGCTTGTTGAGTTTATATTTATTGTATTTATTTATATAACACTGTGTTCCAACAGCTATGGCTTTATGGCCATTTATCTGAAAATTCTGTCGTCTTACATTTTTATTTGTTAGAATTATTATTTTATAAAAAGCTAATTAGATATGATAGATGGCTCCATAGTGTAGGGGTTACACAGTTGTCTAACAAGTGTAGAACAGTACAAAGTAGCATTTAAGGGCATATGGTAATTAAGTTGAATGGAGCTTTGCATAACGAACAGAAGCAAAGATGTAGTTTTCTGAGCATAATACACTGGAAAAAAGGCAAGAAAGTGCACATAATTTGGAGTTACCTCATTAAATCCTACTTTTACCTTATTAATTAGAATAGATTTTTAAAAAATGGTTAAGCAGCAGTTCTTCTGCAGAGACCTTCATGCTTTGTGGTGCATAGTCTAACTCACTGGATGTGGATTATAGGTATTAGCCTGTCATTGGTCACATATTTTACACTCTTATTAATCTCCAGTCAAGTTTTGTCAATTTTACCTTTCTCAAAAGAAATGTGGATCTAGAAACAGCAACATCTAAGCTATGAAACCAGACAATGAAAATAAGGAAAATGTCTGTTTTTGTTGTTGTTCTCTGTATTAGTGAAACTTGAATCGCATTGAATTCTGTCTTTACCTGACCGTTGTCAGTTATATTAAATATCAAAGGAAGCGATAAACTTTTTCCCTTCTTTCATTTGTTTATTTCCAAATCCAGGTGAAGAAGTCTCTGTGTGTCCTCGTGCAACACGGTGCCTCTACGTTCAGTTCAGGCCGCAAAGGACCCGGGAGCCCCACAGAGTATCACGCCAGCTGTGACCGAATCCTTAGGATTCTTCGCTACCCACGATACATCTACACTGCAAAAACCCTGTATGGTGACACAGGAGAGCTGATCATAGAGGAGTTACTACAGAGAGGCCACACGACGATGAGCAGCACCGTTAAGACGGTGGCAGACCGCCTCACGCAGAACATGGCAGGTCAGTGTTGGCATCAAGCAAAGAACACATACTTCTATCAGTGGATGTTTTGACAGCTGGATTTTGGTCTAGTAGATAGACATGCCATTTGCTAAAACCAGTGTTTAAATGTTTATGTGGAAAAAAAATGTCAGGATTAGCAATTAAGGTTTCAAATGAATATCTCCCAAAAAACTTGGAGGCCTGTGAGTGAACCAGAAGTCCTAATATCTCTTTTGACTTTATTAATGTTGGACTTTTGTTAGAGACTCTAGTACTTGCACTGTCTTTGTAATTTAGCTGTGTGAAAAGGGAATTAAATATGACTTGGTAACACCACTTTTTCTCTGTTGTTGCTGCAGAGGGCCTGACCATGGATTACAGTGAAGTGTCCTCGACTTTTTCCAAACTGGTGGAGACCCATTTTCTTCAGCGTTGCCCTCCATTGCCAAGAGTGGGAAATAAAGACAGTTCTGCTCCAAGTGAGACTCCTGCCACTCCTGGTACTCCGGCTGCTCCCGTTAACACTGCCCCACCCACACCAGAAAGCTTCCCAGAATGCTATAAGGTACCTAGTGTGACACTCATAGGGCGGGGCAAACGCCAGCTCGCCAGTGAGGATGGAGAGGAGCAAAGAAGCGCAAAAAGGGCCAAAATGGATCCACAGGTTAGTTTTTTTAACCTTTTTGGTTACTTTAACAAATTTGCAATGTCCTCCATCCATTATATCTACCTTCCCGCTTATCATTCATGTGACCTTTTATTTCTCTGTTTGCCTCTCATATGCTCTGCTTCATTCGGCTCAGACACATGGTGACGAGGGGATTTACTGGCAGGTGAATTTTGAACGGTTCCATCTCCACTTTAGAGATCAGACCATCGTCAGTGCTGTCGCCAACAAGCTGGACCAGGTGATGGGAAAAAGTATTATAATTTTTAATTTAAGGACACTCATTTACTTTCTTGCGTTATGAAGATTATTATATATATATAATAATATATATATAGTATAGTATATGTGCGTATACTAGAATGATTTATTATTGTGATTGATTAAGAATTTAATGACTAATTATCTTCTTAATCCTCAATATGCAGACTAGCAGTGAAATAGTGAGGACCATGCTGAGGATGAGTGAGGTTACAACCTCGCCCATGGCCACCTGCACAAAGCCCCTCTCAGCCAATGAAATCTTCAGGTCCCTCCCACCCAGCTACAACATCCTCAGACCCATCTTAGACCAGTACCTCACTCTGCTGGTGGATGACCCGGTATGATCTGCAAACACCATATTATGTTTTCTGATCTTTTTTTGTTTGTTTGTTTTTTAAATAAACAAAAAACATAATGTCTATATCTTCTTTTCCTCCTCTTTTTTAAGATGGAGTTTGTGGGGAAGGCTGGTGAAAGCGGAGGAGGGATGTTTGTTGTCAGTATCCTTTTTCAGATTTAAAAGGTCCTGAGCATTTTCCTATGAAGCAGCACACTGGTTGATATGATTTAATTCAGGAATCACGGTTGCTTTTCTAAGCTCCTCTCTCAGATCTGCACAGAGCACTGGCCAATCTGGCACGGGCCACACTCGAGTCTGTAGTACAGGAGAGGTAAGCCAGTGTGTATGTTAAATAATATATATAGCTGTGAGTGTCCTATTATCACCAGCTTCGTGTTACTGAAGTCACTCTTAATCTGACATCAGGTTTGGCTCCCGGTCGGCTCGCATCTTTCGTCTGTTGCTAAGAAAACGTCACCTGGAGCAGAAGCAGGTGGAGGACTTTGCTATGATTCCAGCCAAAGAGGCTAAAGACATGCTGTACACACTGCTGTCACAGAACCTGGTCCAGCTACAGGTATGCGGATGATGGACTGTTAGTTGTTTCGGTGTACTCAGAGAGAACCCACACATGCAAACTCCACATAACTGGTTGTGCCACTGTTGGCAGCAAGAACTGCAATCAGCCATTTGCAATAATTTGCCAATGAGTCTTTCAACATTGGGCCTCCTCACTGTGGAGGCCCAATGTTCTTTACAGAAATATTTTAATTCATTCAAATTTGAGGTTTTTCCAGTATGAACAGCCAGTTTAAGGTCCTGAAAAAGCATCTCAGTTGGATTTAAGTCTGGACTTTGACTAAGCCTTTGCACAAGCTACTGCATAAACTGAGTGAGTCTTGGATAATCAAGATGTTTTCTTGGCAAATGTTAGTCAAGGTTTGTGCTCTTTTTGGTCAGCAGGTGTTTTGTTCTTGGATCTCTCTCAATGGCGCTCACTGTGATTCGCTGGAGTCCCAAAGCCTTAGAAGTGTCTTGTAACCTTTTCCAGAATGATTGAAGTCAATGACTTTGTTTCTCAGCTGTTTCTTTAGATCGTGATGCTTTGCTTTTTGACAACTTTCAGCCTATTTCACTTTGTGAGACAGCTTCTGTTCAAGTGATATGTAATATATAGGTGCTTCTTTAGAACTGCATTTTGTATTTACTCAGCTTATCTCTGTCTAATATTAAAATCTATTTGATGATCTGAAACATGTAAGTGTGACAGGCATGCAATCCCCCCCTTGTTTTTCAGGAAATCCCAAAGACTCCTGACTACGCTCCCTCTCGCACCTTCTATCTTTACACTGTTAATCAACTCCCGACTGCAAGAATGCTGCTCCAGAGCTGCTACAAGGTAAAACAGTAAACTCATTACATGTAGCCTTTAGAGTTCTGAACAGAAGAAGACAGCTAATTGTCTTTCATTCTGGTATTTGCCTCCGGTAACATTATCTCTAAATATTTTCCTTCTGCAGACCGTAGCCAACCTCGTAGAGCGACGCCTCTTTGAGACCAAAGAGAGCAAGTGAGTCTTTTCATTAGTGATATATTTTGATGCATCTCACTGCAAGGCAGATAAAATCTTTTGTCTGGCACGCACGTTGCCACAAAGAAATGGGTTGACGGTTTTTGGTTTACAGGCGCTTGCTGGAGAAATCTCAGCGAATCGAAGCCATCTTGGCATCTCTGCAGGTCAGCGGGGCCGAGCCCGAGCAGCTAACTGAAGTCGAGGAGATGATCACTGCTCCTGAAAAGCAACAGCTGGATACCTTAAGGCTTCACATCAATAAGTAGGAAGACAAAACAGAAATTCTCTTTTCTAAAGGCGACAAGGCTCTTCGGTGGTTTAATCAAGTCCTTTTTTCACTGTCTTTTTCTCCTTTAGGTTAGATTCTGCAGAAAACCAAGTAGATGAAACCATCTTTCTTCTAGAGTCCTACATCAACTCAACCAATGCATCTTCATGACTTATACTTTGGAGTTTTATATTTCATCCATGCAGTTAATTTTTGTGTATGATATCTGCGTGCGTGTCAAGTATGACTGTTTTATAGTTTATAGCTCGGATGTTTCTGTTTGGACTGAAATAAAATCAGATTTTTTTGCTTTTCCTTTTTGTTATTACATTTACATCAGCAGTGAATAAATAAAGAACAAGAATTTGTCTTTAACTGTTTTAATTAAAGAACAAACAAAAACTGAAGAATCAAGTGACTGAAATATAAAACCATAAAAATGTCTGCAAGTTAAATAGAAGGACTGTGGTTTAATACACTTTGCATTTCTTTAAAATTAGAAAAAGATTATTTACATAAGTGCCCCTGACCCTTGAAACAGTGGGTAGCGCATTACTGTTGAACCCCCTCCCCGATACTCTTTGGTCCTGAAGGCCCATCTCGGGACTATCTTTGTGTCTGCCAGGAGGTGGGCTCTACTCATCTGACAGTCTTCATTGCAGATGAGTGTGTTCTTGGCAGCAGAAGTTTTGCTCAGTCCTCATGGTTTTCATCCTCTTCTCTCTGTTTGCGTGTGAAGAATCCAAGCTGATAAAAAAACAAACAGAAAACAAGAAATTGAGACAGATTTACTACTTTCTGATTTTTTCTTGAAGGAATCTGATGTGTAATTTCAGTTCCAAATACCTTCCACAGTATGAAAATAATGAGGGCCAGCAGCAGCAAACCCCCTATGATGCTACCAATCAGAATCCAGAGCGAGATGGGAATAGCTCGGCCTTTCAGCACTTCCAGCACAGTCTAAGGAAAAGAGATGAAGGGAGAGGTTAGAGGAAATTAATTTTATGCATATTGTGCTGCTCAGGATTCTCTTGGGTCTTACCTCCCTCCAGACTGTTCCTGCGCTCAAAGTAATGAGGTTACCGGTAGTCTCCTGAGCTGTGAGTCGATATACGCCTATTATCTTCACTGACTTATATTTGGCCTAGAGGAAGAGGCACACAGATTATGACCAATGTTTGTGCCACAGGAGCACAATTTAAAAATCTGCGTATGTTTTGTTACTCACATTTCTGAAAAAATCATCATGAACTCTGCGGCTGACCCGAATGATGGCATCCTTTCCTCTCGGAAGCTGCTTGACTTGGCACACGACCTCTGTGCACCATGACCTGCTGCAGTTCTACACACGAAAACATGTAAACATGAGCCATATTAACATCTTTGCTTTTGCAGTGTTCACCAGCAGCTCTGTGGCAATTTAGGCCCTTACCAACATGTCATCCTGCATCATGTCTTCAGGATGAAGGGGGCGCACATCTCCCTGTCTGGCCTTCAGCTGTGCTGCATCACTGAGCACGCTGCAGTTCACCGTGACCTACGGGGTAATTTACATATGTCAGGTACGATTTTAAAGCATGATAAGAATACACAGAAGCAGTACTCACGTTTATTGAGAAGACATCGGTGACAGTCATGAAGACTCTGTCACCTGCAGCCACAGAGGGCAGATGCAGACGCAGCTCCAGATTACTCACAGAGTAACAGCCGAGATTCTGCAGCTATAAACACAAACAAAGCTAAAAAGTTTGCCTTGTCTTATTTTTCTTACTGTGATTATAATTATATGTTTTTATTGGGACCTATATAGAGGATATACATTTACCCTGAGATGTGTGTAGAATTCTGGTCCAATTGCTTCCGACATTGTCCGAGTAGGATGGACCTCATAGCGGTTCAAATTAGATTCACTGCAAAAACAGGGAAAAGATCAGCACATAAATGCAGAGATAAACCAGTTCATGAGTTGAGCTTAACTAGATCGATGCTGTACAAACACACCTGCTAACAAAAAGGTCTGGTTCATACTGAACAAAAGTCTGGAGCTGAACACTGTTGTCCCCCAAAGTGTCTTGTCTCTCCACACTGTCACTGTAAGACAAAAGAAGGGTTACAAAAGCGTCTCAGTTTAAATGTCTCCTAACTACTCCAGCATCTCAAAACGTGGATGCAAACAGATGAAGACAGAATTATTAGCCCCCCTATTAAATTTTCTTTTTTTAAGTGTTTCCCAAGTGCTGTTAAACAGAGTAAGGATTTTTTTTACACGGTTTTTCCAAACATCTTACTTTTATTTTGAATGCTTACAATATTTTACTTTGCACACATAGATAAAATTATTTCACAAAAACCAAAAAATACCAGTTTTTTTGCTGTAAAACAAGCTGGAGTCAGTCTCGCATGCATCTCCTGAACAATCCCAGCACATTCTTCTTTGCCCAATCTCTCAACATTTGATGTCCTCTGGCATGGACCTTGGTCTTTAGTTCACCCCACAGATTTACAGTGGGATCCAAGCAATAGCTTTGAGTAGCCCAGTCAGTAAAGTTCACGTTGGTCTTCTGGAGCCAGTGATTCACCAGCAGCGTATGTTTTGGGTCGCTGTAGTGTTGGAAGACCAAGTTTAGCTGCTGACTGCGTGAAGCTTGTTTAAAAACTTCACATATCCTTCTTTCTTCATAATGCTTTCCACTTTGATGAGGTTCTCAGTTTCAGGCACACTGAAGCATCCCAACAGCATAATACACCCACCACCTGTTTCACTGTGGGGACGATGTTTGTTGGGTTGTACGCTTCGTCCTTCTTTCTCCAAACACAAGCAGCATCTCTGTGGCCAAAGAACTCTAGTTTTCGTCTTAACTGACCACAGGACGTACTTCCAGTACACATAAAATTCCAGCTTATTCCAGTTTATTCTATATTACTTCAGTTTATCCCAGTATGAAATATTTCTGCAGGTTGTTCTTAGCATACTTTAGTCTGGCTTGAAGATGTCTCTTATGTAGAAGTGGCGTTTTTTGTGCTTTCTTGCAGTCCATTCCTGCCCAGGGTGGCGTTGACTGTCTTCTTTGAGATTACATATCTTGACTTGGCTAAGTCATTCAATAGTCTCTTGGCAGTTGTTCTGTTTTTTTTTTTTTTGACACATCTCTCACTAGTTTTCTTTCCAGAGTATTTGAAATCTTTCACTTCCTACCTCTGCCAGTCTTTTCTGTTCTGTACTGTTTGGCTCTATTTGAATTTTGTGATGATACTTCTCACTTGTGAGCACCAATAATTCTTTTTCTTAAGTCTAAACTGAGGTATTTTGTTTGTTGCATGCTGTTTTCTCAAGTGACAGCTCAAACCTTTGCTGTAGGTTTTATATTGTGTGCAAATTGAAAGATAACTTTTAATTTTACAAGTTTTGACCATTACAAAGTTAAAGCACATCACTGAACAGCACTGATTGGTGCTATGGCTCAATTAAAAAACCAGTCGGTTTTTCTAATATTTTTTTCAAATATTGTCCTCATCTGTAAATACTCCAGCATCTCAACACGTGCACATGCATGCTACTTTGCAGACAGCTACCTGGATGCATGGAGCTTCATTTTCACTTGATTGTGCAAAGATGTACAGCTGAATTCAAACTCCAACAGGAAGTTAACCTGCAAACAAAAAAGAGAGCAGCAACTTGCTGAAGTGCCACATCTAACCTGCAGGAAGAGAAGTATGTGTGGGCTGAGTTGAGTGATTGATGGAACTATTTCCTCAGCACGAACGTACCTTTGACTGGGAGCGAAATACTGGATAACTGACATTGCATGAGTGGCTGTTGGCGCTAAGGGCTGTGCACTCGATCTTGAAGTGGGCAACCTCCTACGATGAAAGAAAAGACACGAAGAAAGAGAGGATCTGTGCATGTAGATAGATGTTTATGGTTACATGGTCCCTCATGTAATAGCAGTACATGTGCTGTATTTACCCTGATGCTAAGGCTGGAGAAGTGGAGGTTGCGTGAGTAGTGCAGCGTCAGGCTGGTGTTGTAGGCGTTTTCCAGTCTGTTCTGAAGCTGCACCTCCACTGCCAGACGCCTACGAGGGCTACGAATCACATAAGGCTTTTGTCTGTGGAGGAAACACAATGAAAACTCACTGAGACCAAAAAAAGGGAAGAGAGGGAACACCAGAATATCTCAGTTCTGTACCTTGTCCCAGAGATGTCCATGTGTGCCTGTAGCACCAGGTCAGTTGTACACACATCATCCTCACCACAGTCTTTAAAAAATGGGATCTGGACAGGTATGGGAGGCAGGAGCAGCATGTTGAACGAATGCGGACAACAACAAGGATATATAGCGCTAATTTTTGTGCCACTCACAGATTTGTTGATAGTAGTCGGCCACCCTTCATCCAGCACGGGACCACTTTCTGTGTTGTTGATCTTAAACCACAGTGAGAAGCTGATAGGACGAATGTAATCTGCTGTGTCCTACATTGAAGACAGAAAAAATGTAAAAAAAAAAACAAAGAAATGTGACTTTCCCATCCTGCTGTGTATGAATGAAAGATGGAAGGTGTGTACCGACACTCACATAGACATGGAAGGGAAGTCTGTAGCACAGAGTTTTCCCTGTCTGGGCTCGGACAGCCAGCTGGGTCTGTCGGTGGGAGCTGTCATCAAACAGCGCCCGTGCTGACAACTTCCTGTCATCCAACATGGCCCGCACCCACAGATCTGAAGAGAAATCATGCAACTGAGGCAAAAACTCCATCGATAGGCTACTTAATGTAGGGTTTATAAAATATATACATATATGTATAAAATATATATAAATATATAAATGTGTCAACCAAAACTGTTGCTGCGTGGTCTTGGGGAGCGGGACACGGCTGTAAAGCAGGCGGTGGCATTGAGACAGGCGGATTCTCTGCCTCCTCTCTGGCAGGTCTTCTGAATGACATTAATGGAGTGCGGCTGGAAGGACAGACTCACATTGATCTGGACGATGCTGCGAGAGCTAGAGACAGAAGGGACAGTCTCAAAAAGCAGCATTTATCCATTTATGTGCACAGTTGTAATAGCCAGTAGAAATTTTTGTTATGATTCTAAATGTGGGAACTTGTTGTTTATAGATGATACACAAGTTATGTTTTATATGGCTCCATTATCTAACACTGCTTGCACTGCTTTCTGCCTGTTACACTTTCCATCCTACCCACCTGAGCAGTACAGCACTTCCCTGCGCTCCCACTGCCAAGTCTATTAGATCATCTCCATCCAAATCCAATTGAGCATTCAAACTTCGGCCAAAATACTGCAGGGAGGGGGAAACTGATGATGCAGCTATCCGCTGTGATAAGGAGAGAGACAGGAATTAGTCTGAGTTCTGAGATGCACCAGTAAAACTTGCAGTTGTAAAAAGGGGGATACCTGTTTATAGTTGTGGATGACATAAATACCGTCTCCATGATAAACATAGATGGCCCCCCGGTGTTCATCCTCCAGTGGGGCTCCCACCAGCAGATCTGTGAAGCCATCATGGTTCAGATCTGGAGTGGGTGCCAGTGCATAACCAAACCTGGCATCCTGGGACTTATTGTTTGACTTCAGCGTTCCATTGGATACAAAAATGTCCTCCTGTGAGACACAAAGAGGAGGAAACAAAGAAAGATGAGTGGATGGTAACAGGAGACCCTGTAGGAGTAAAACAGGGATATCATTCATTGTTGTATATGACAGGAATGTTTTCATAATATATATGATATGAAGGTGATCGATCCATGCTGCTGCTGTCTTACTCCATTGAGAGTGTAGATGTAGACTCGTCCAGCCTCCTTGTTTCCTGACCCAAGGTACATTGGAGCAGCAACCAGAAGGACATCAGTGATGCCATCCTGGTCGATGTCTAGCCCACACACTTCACTGCCGAAATACGAGCCAATCTAAACACAGATACATGTTATTTCATCTTACCGCCAGCAGGGGGAGCGCTTGCTTTAACCCAGAGAAATCAGACTCCTACTGTTTGCTGCTGAAATATTAAAAGCAAAAACAAACTGAAGGGAGACTCAAACAAGGGCTTTACCTGCTCTCCATTAAGCGCCTGCACAATGTTGACATCGCCTTCATCGCTGAGTTCAAACAGAATGACTTTGCCTTTGTGTTTGAATCGAGGAGCTCCAGCTACATACACCCTCTTCCAGTCACCAATTATCACAGAGGTCACCGTGTAACCTGGAAACGCATATGAACACACCTCATTCAGCACTGAAAACCTAATCTAATGCTCTTTAAGAGTTACATTAATGCTGTATCTTATATTAAACGGAAAGACCAGGAATGTTTACTTTGTTTGAAAAAAGTTGTTATTTGATATTTTATAAACCAATATTTGCCATTCTTTTTAGGAGAGTGGGGACGACTCACACTCTCCAGTATGGTTTAATATGGTCATCTGCGTTTGTAATACCAGGGTAATTGTGAGCCATTACATGATTGTTTCATCAATGAAGATAGTTTTTTTTTTAAAATTTTTTCTATTTTTTATTCAATACCACACACAGTAAGTGCAAAAAACAAAGCATTCAGTGTCATGTTTGGTGGTATGATGTGTGGTTACCTAAATAAGCAGCATGATTTTTGAGCTCCAGAGGAAACTCGCTTTCAAAGGCCTCTCTGGATGGCACGATTCGCCCATTGGTCCCTTCTTTCAACACACCCCCATCCCAGTCATAGGCCCCCACCATGCCAAACAAAATGCCATCCTGAAGAATGGAGCAGGGAATGAATGATGTGCAGAGATAAAACTCAACCAATTGCTGGCTCACAAAGAATTAAATAAAGTTGGACTTACATCTAGAGTGTGCGTGGAGAAGCCGATCTGAGACATCTCCATGTGGAACGAGCTCTCGTTGTAACCCAGCGTACCTAACAGAGGAAAACAAGTCATTCCGTGCTCCTTTGCCCATCTCCTCCCTTCCCTTTCCTCTCTCTTTCTGATCGCTGGCATCCTCACTCACACTGAAGACAGACACTGGAGGTGGCAGACATTTCCTTCTCTCCTGTCTCTTCCTCTCAGATTTCCCTGAACATTGAAGGGTGGCATCGCTTTTCATCGTCCTTCCTATCATCTTCCCACAAATACTATGACAGCTGAACATGCCCTTTTTCAGTTTTCACTGCTTTGTTCTCCCATGTACATCCTCCCCACACATTTCTTTCCTTATGTAGTTTTCTTTGCCAATTAGACAGATAGAAAGCTATCATTTCTTTAATTTCACCACATTTATTCTTCAACACAGTCTGAACTCTCATAGGCAAGTTTTCTGTAAGCAGTCTTCAGGAATAGTTCTCTAGGCTTCTTGAAGGATATTCGGAGCTCTTCTTTGGATGTTTCTGCCTTTTGTTCTGTTCTCTGGCACATTGATCCCACAGTGCTTCACTAATGTTGGAGTTCAGGGCCTCCATTGTATTTTATAGGGGCTCATTGTCACCTGGTCTGCTTTGTACACATAGATGACAATTTGGATGAAAAACTTTCTGATTTCTGACGAGGCTTCAGTGGATCAGGTGGATCTCTCCTGTCCTGTGTCTGGACTTTCAGAAACTGTTCCCCTGCACTGCTTCTTTTGCTCTACACATGTCCAGTTTCCTAAAAACTTTTAAGAACACACTGCACATTATGCTAAGTTTTTTTCTGTATATTCAAAGAAATGGGGAAACATTTTTATGTATTTGTCTGTTGTGTGTAGACACAACACTGGTTCATCCATTCAGTCAGGTACCTTTTTTATGCTTCAGTGTTAACTGGCTTCACAAACAAAACAACTTTCCTCAGGTGCATGGGCAGAACTGAAAATTAGTAAAAAGAGCAGCCAATGTCCAAAGAAAAACTTTGAGAGATCTTTGAGACCTTTGAAAACCCTGAAGAACTATTGCTCAAGACCACTTTAAAAATGTACAAGAAAATGTAAAAGAAAGTCTGAGTGGCCACTCAAGCCTTTTTCACAGCACTGTGCAACCATTCAGTCTTTCTTGCTTGTGAGCAAGCAGCTAGCACATTTTATGCAGCACAACACAGCAGGTAAACTGCTGAAAAACCATGTGGATTGAAAGTCACCTTCCAGAGTGAAGATGCGATCTCCCAGTGCATCAACAATGTCGTTGAGCGCAGCTTCGTCCGTAACATTGAAAAAATATTTGTCATCAGGGTCGCTGGCGATGAACTTGATCTCCTTAATGAAAGTTTCAGGGTCTTGCTGTCTCCGGATGTAATGACCCAGGACCTGAAGAAAGTCAGAAAGGTAAAAGACCACATGGGAAATGAATGAGCACATAACACAAGCTCAACAAAATATTGATGAAAGACCACAGATGAAATTCTGATGTATACAAGCAGGTATCAGAGCAATTGCTCATCCATGTTTCTGCTGTGACTATCAGTAAAATCGACTGAGTTTGGAGATGTGCCAGTTTCTGTGTCATTTACCAATAATTAAGTGATACCAAAGTCAACAAATCGAGTGGAAAGCATAAGATGGAAGAAAAAGGCAGCCACCAGAGATTTGTAAATGAGGAGCACAGGCCTAGCTGCGAGGTGAAGAGATGACTGATCCAGAGAATATACTGCAGCGGCAAAGGCTTATGGCTTAACGCCTGAAGTACAAATGAGAAAATTCCATAAGAGAAACCAAACCCAAGATCTCCCCCTGTGACTTTAGCTGCCAAGCAAACTAAGGAAATCCTCTGTTTTCAAAGGGCAGGGGTGCAGTGTGTAACATAAGGCGAGCCTGCGTATAAATATGTACATTATGAACTTGTAGAAGTTGTGAAATTCCACGCAGACTGCCAAATACTGCGAGCTCTCGCATGGGCATAAAAGGGCAACAGGGAAAGAAGAACTGTAAAGTAAATGTAACTCTTCTGATTGGTTTGTTTCCACTTTACAAGCTTCCAAACATACGGTGCTGCCTAAATGCTTTAGCCTCTGGGCTGCACTGATGTATAAAACACAGTTTCCAGTGACCGGGCGCTTTTTTTGCTCTTGTTTTGAGAGCTCCGACCCCCTTGGCGAGCCATTTTCACTGCGCGCACACACGGGCTGCAGCACAGAGAGCAACATGAAAACATGGCTGCTGTTATAAGCAATAATTACCTCTCATCACTTTGACTTTTTTGGGCAAACATTCAAACCATCAAACCCACCCCATTCACTGTCGTTTGCTTCAGCCATTTTTTTGTTTGTTTCTTTCAATATTTAAGTTTGTGACTGTGTATAAAATGTCTGCTCTAGCAGCACCTTAAATATCTGTCACTACCTGTTTGATTCCCTCCATGAAACTGTGGTTCACAAAGTATTTTGTTTCTGCAGCATATTTTATTACTTTCTCCAGGTGATTTTTGGAGCCAAAGAGTTTCTGGTATCATAGACACAATAAAATTTCATCTGTACTTCTCAAACCTTTTGTACTTTTTTAAGAGACATTTTTCTCTATGATTCACACACTTTCCTTAAGAGTGGTAAATGGTCTATATTAAAACTGTTATCCAGAGAAACGGTGGCTGTAATAGCTGCTACTGGATTTTCAGAGTGGCGTTAGTTTGCCCACTAGTTTGGCTGATTAATTATTTTCATTCAAAACTATTGAATGAAAATAATTCATCATTTGCTTTGTGGATGATGAATCCAAACAACTTTCAAGATTCATCAGTATCACCAGAATCAGTTGTGCTTTGAATTTAGTCCTAACTTTGGTGGGCCAAAGAGCCAGTGCAGGCTGAGTGTGGATAAGAGGAAAAACATGGATCAAAAAATGTTGAACAAAAAGTATTTTGTTGTAAAATAAATAAGTAAAAAATGTATATGGTGATTCTGTACAGAGCTTTGAATCTTTGTGGAAGATCCAGCTTCTTATCATGTTAAGAAAATAATAATTATCTCAAAGTAACTGATTTCTGTGATTATAGCTCAAACTATTATAAAGAATATTTAACATTTTCCTTTAACAATCACAGAAACACTACAGACTTATCTGCATGCTCTGATACCACTAAAAGCTGCTAGAAGAACATTTCTATCTTGGCCCACCACTGCTTAATGAACAGACTGAAATTAGTTCCTTAGATGTTTTCCTGTAGCGAAACATTAAAAGAAGCAGATTCAGGGAGACATGGGAGAATATTCACTGATGATGGCTTGATTAAACCGCGGGATTTATTGTTCCAGAGGTAGGGCTTACTCGTTGTTTCAACAGAACAAGTTATTGTAACTGACTCGTACTGTAAATAAGCTTCTCCAGTCAGTGATCAGTTTATCTGATCTTCTCTAATCTACATCTGTTTCCAAAGTGGCCCTTTGCCACTCTTCCTGCATGCTTGGCTCATGTTCTCCTCTTCTGTGGTTCCAGCGGAGCCTTTACGTTCGTTTGCTTCTCTTGTGGGTAGGGAGGGGTCTGCAACCAGTCCTGCCAACTAGAGTCTGTCTGGCTCTCAAAAACAAACCACGCCACCACTCGGTGTTTTTCTGTGTGTTGAGGGGGTCGGGTGGGGCTGGAAAGGAAGAGTTTTTGTTCTCAGTTGGCTATTTTAGTAGACCCAAGTGGGTCATTTTGTAATTTGGAGTTATTTTGGGGTGGGGTGGTGTTGATATTGTCTGGTTCATTCGGGGTGTATATATTTGCTATACCACTTTCACACAATGTGTGAGGAATGCCAGGGATGCGCTGCACATCCTGCATATGGCGTCGATTAGTTGTCTTTTTATTAGTATTGTAGAAAGAATTTCTGAATCAACAATTTGAGCGCCACAAAATGCAAAAATTGTCAAATAAACCCCCAAAGATTATCGTTCTGCTGAGCTTGGACAACATGCACTCACAGCGATGGCATATCGGGTGATGTTTCTTTCTTCGCACTTCTCCAGAGCACCTTCTAGTTCATCGCCATCGTGGGACTCTCCATCTGTGACTACGATCATCACCTTGGTGGCACCCTCCCTCGCTCCACGCTCAGGACTGAAAGCCTCTGTGCTACAAAGAACGAGAGAGAGACATATAAAGCTTAAAAAAATATACGTCAGTTGGTCCTACAGATCTTGTGAAACAGAATCAGATCTTAGACGTGGAGAACGAAAGAAAAACGGAGTCAAAGTGTAGCTAGGAAATGGATGAAAGGGAGGCTACCAGTGAGTATCAAGTAATTTAAATAAACATCCTCTGTAAGATAACACACGACATTAAGCATTTCTCTGAGAAAAAGAAAAGCTAGTAAAAACACTGAGTTTGAGTTGCTTTCATCGAGCGCGATATAAGTGGCCCAAGTCACAGCTGGACCTTTCCACAACTTTATTAGTCCAACTTGACACACATGCATCAGCTGCCAGTTGACTCCAACCAGTCACTGCGTGCAGTGTGGATGTGTCACTGCACACAAGAACCACATTTGTGCATTCCAGTCCAGCTGTGCTATGACACACAGACGAAAACTTGACAAACACACAAACAGACCCGAGCTGCACCCCGTTTGTCTGGAGGAAACCTGTTCTCAGTGGGAGCTGATTCAAGCGCTGAATAGGGTTGGTAAGCCTCAGACTAACACACACACACACACACACACACACACACACACACACACACACACACACACACACACACACACACACACACACACACACACACACACAGAGTGAATGAGGCAGAGAAGTCACTGCTAGTGAACTCAGTCATTTTCAGGCCTAACTCCAGCCCTTGACTAAATATAACGTTGTGGTCAGCCGCAAGAAACTCTGAGTTAAAAACAACAGTTTCCCCTATGCAGTCTGCAAATTACATAGGGTGCAGAGTAGGAGAGGAGAAAGAAAGGAGAGGAGTTAAAAGAAAAGGAACAAATGAACGAGAAAAGTCACATTAAGATGAGGAAAAAAAGCAACAAACAGAAAAACTACAAACACATGAATGGAGAATAATGACAATAATGGTATTATAATGCAAACTATAAGTTTTCATTATAAGAACAAGAAGAATAAAGACAGTAAAATTACATCAAACATTATGAGTGCAAAACCCACTTCGTTGTGCTTAGCGTTAAAATTTAGTGAATTATACAGCAGAACAAATTTGATGGGAAAGATTGAAAAGAACGACAGAAGAGTGGGGGGCAGTGGTGGAGACAAGATTGGGGAAAATGAGGATACAAGAGACACAAAAACAGGCAAGAAACAAAGGAAAAATAAAAGGAAAAGCAAGAAACAGATGAGAAAGAAGGACAGGGAGATGAAAGAGCAGAGAAAGTGATGGGAGCTAATTGGGAGGCCTGGCTGTATTTACTAGCCATTTTATGGAGTCATAGCAGTGTGGTAATGACACAGCACAGCGGTTTTTGTGTGTGTACTTTAGTTGTTTTTCTGCGTGTGTGTGTAGAAGGGAATGGTGTGCGTCTCAGACGGGTGGAGCGATAAAAAAAATTAGTGGCAAATCCAATTGTAGATGGGTTACTTCATGTTAATGAAGCAGTCATCTAGTCTGCAATCAAATTGTACTCTAGTCTGGTACTAGTCTCATTTCATTATGCAAGGAGATACAAAACAATCAAGTTTTAGGTAAAGTGTGTAACTACACTATACAAGTGGCAGTCAGATTCAGGTCAAGTCCTTGACTTTCCTCCCACAGACAAAAAATGTTCCTCATGCAAGCCGTTATTGTGAGCTATGTTTATGATTTAAAGTTAAAGTACTTCTAGCAGAGTGAAGAAGCACATGCATAATGTTTGGTGGTGTCATTATTGTGATACGGGACGGAATCTGCAAATGTTGTCATTTTTGTGCCTAAAAATCGAGAGTAAAAGCCAAAGCAATCAATGGGTGAAACTTCCAGACAGTCACAGCTGAAACACAGAGTGAGGCTGAGTAAGATTGTGTTGAACTCTATGAATAAACTACCCTACTCCTCACTGAATTTAATACCTCACTAAAGTTTTTATAAGAAGTTTATGACCTCGATTCCCAGTTTCAGTTCTTTTTTAACATAACATGATGTTCATTTGGTGATTCATTCTCCTATTTAGAGTCCAACAGATAATGAAGCAGAGAATGCTTTGGGATGGGTCTATTTATTGATAAGTTGTTACTCTATGAGAGTGCAGTGTCTCCAGAATCTGAAGAAATCTCTGTGTGCAAGGGACAAGGCTGAAAATCAGAACAGGACCCCTGTGATGCCTCCGGCAGCACTGCATTAAAAGATTCTGTCTGTTCTGTGATCAGACAAATCCAAATGTGAAATCTGACAGTGAGAGGGTCCATCAAACATGTCATCTCTGATGGTATTGGGTTGGATGAGTATCTATTGCATTGGCAGCTTGCACATCTGAAAAGATAACATCAGTGCTTAAAGCTATAGTGATGGACGCAGACCTAAACTTAAACTTAGAAAAACCTAAGCTTAGAAAAACACATTAAGACAATAACAAAGTCAGCTTACTATCATCTCAAGAATATTTCAAGGATAAAAGATCTGATGTCTCTACAGGACCTGGAAAAACTAGTCCATGCATTCATCTTTAGTAGGCTTTATTACTGTAACAGCATCTTTACAGGTCTACCTAAAAAAATCAGTCAGACAACTACAGCTCATTCAGAACTAAGACCAAAAACGTGCACCACATCAGTCCAGCTCTGAGGTCTTTACACTGGCTGCCTGTCCGTCAGAGGATAGACTTTAAAGTTCTGATGCTGGCCTATAAAGCTCTGAATGGTTAAGGACCAAAATACATCAGTGACCTCCTGACCCAGTATGAACCTTCCAGATCCCTCAGGTCATCTGGATCCTGTTTTTTATCAGTTCCCAGAGTCAGAACCAGACTCAGAGAAGCTGCATTCAGCTTTTATGCTCCATATATCTGGAACAAAGTCCCAGAAAGCCTCAGATCAGCTGAAACACTCAGTTTATTTAAACCCAGGTTGAAGACTCACCTATTCTCAGCTGCATTTGAATAAAGCCTTTGCCTATATAACGCTTTCTTTCTTTCTTTCTTTCTTTCTTTTTTTGAGGGAAGGCTTCGCATATTTCAGCAAGACAATGATAAACTCCATACTGCAGCTACTAGACAGCAAGACTTCAAAGTAAGAGTTCAGGCACAGAGCTGGCCTCGTTTTTCCTCAAATTAAATATATTTTCTCAGTTTGAATATTTGATACCTTTTCTATCTTCTCTTGTCAATAAAATGTGGATTTTTGAGATTTACAAATTGTTGTGATATTTTGATACCATGGTAGCATTTACAGGATATTGTTTTATAGTGATATTATACAGGAAAACTGTTACTCAATAAGGCCCATTTACTAGTTGTTTTTCTCTTTCTCTGTGACCCAAGAATTAATGTGTAAGAATCACAGGATGGTACCTCAAGGTTGAAAACACCACAGAGATCACTCCCTTACTCCCATCCTCCCTTCTTTATCTCCTAGAAAAGAGCTTGTTAAAGGCCAGGTGGTTTGTTTCAGAATTCACTAATGAAAGAACTCTGTATTCTATGTCTAGGAGTGTATTTTGCTGGGATGATCATAAATTGTAGCTGAACTGATAAACTATACAAAGGATACTTCTTTGCTCAGAGGGCAGGAAGACGTTTCCTTATTTGGTCTGTACCGGTTTGAACTGAGAACCTGCTGACACACGAACCTTTTTCCTCTATATAAACTGTTGTCTGATGAATAAACCTTTGAGTTGATTTTGGGAAAGCAACCTGAAGCATTCTGTGTTTCCTTGTTCTCCCAAGCTACTCCCGGCGCTGTAACTAACCTGCTGAACGGCATACCTGAGTGTTACTTTGAATAATTTTGAATCTTATAGGGTAAAGACAAAACTCTGCTTATAGGTGCCCACGCTTCGGAGGAAACCCGATCCACGGATGACCCGGGACGGAGATTTCTTTCACAAATGATTGCATTCTGTTGTCAGCAACCCATCTTTTTTGGAAAAAAAAATAAGTCAACAATTGAAAGCAGGGGTTCCACAAACCAACAGATAATGTAACAGCAGGTGAGATACTATCCATCATTTTGCTCCTAATGCAGACTGTGTTTTGTGGAAACACTGCTATGTGTTGTTTCATGGGTCGTGTCACATGATAGCAGATGATAGGTGATATGATTTTTTAGTTGGAGGACTTACTGAAGCATTTCTGTCCTACGTTTGCCTTGAATTTGGCCACCAATAAGTCCTTCTCTGTGATTAGTTTTCACTAACACTAGCTAGCTTAGCTCACAAAATCTCTTTAATTTTGGGGGTTTCTTTGTGCATTTTCCCACAGCTGTACTTTTATAGCATGCTTATCAAGTTACGCACAGTAGATCTGGTCGGGTTATTTCTACCAAATTAGGTGTGAAATGTTAATCATTTGAATAAACCACCATTCCTTCTTTCCAGTAGTCCCAAATAGTTCTCCTCCTCAAATAGTTAGCTCTCAAATATGCCAAGCCTCAGAGCAGTCAACTTCAAGTCAAATCAAAATTCCTGATTTTTATGGCATTAGTGTGAATAAAGTCTAAGATCAGTTTAAATCTGCACCGACCGCTCTCCCAGGAACTCGAAATCTTCTGTTGTTCTTTCGGGAGCTATTTTAGCTAAGTGCTTCATTTTAGGGTTAGGTTTCTCATAAGGAGATGGTTGGGGTAAAGGCTGAAAGTTAAACACACAGTGAAGAAGGTTAACGTTGGGGTCAGGAGGTCAGGGAACAAATGCTGTAACTGTCAAGTCTTGAAAGAATAGTTAAAAGGCATCGTTCGTGAATTTAACAAGTTATACATGAGTCCTCATTATGTGTGTGTACGTGTGCACGTGCATGCTGTACATGTCTCTGTGTGTATTTTTACAGCTGTAGCAGAACTACTTGGCTGACCAGTCTGGGTCAGGTCATGCCACACCTGCAGCTGTGCTGAGCCAGCAGCCGGCTAGCCCAGCTCAGCTAATCTCGTTGTTTTTCTTACCCCGTCACTTTCCTGCCAGTGCCAGGGCTGCTATCTGTCCATCTGTGCATGAGTATGTGAGAGTGGAAGTAGATATGTTTATGAGAGTTAGTTTAGAAGTTATCTTTTGATAGTCCCGCCTCTTAATGTCAAGTTAATGCCTATATTTTACAGCATATAACTTAGCCCAACCATCACATTGGGCAGGGAGCGAAGATGACAGTTACAGTGAAAGCAAAAACTGGATTTCCAATCGCTGGCATTTTAAAGTAAAAAGCTTTAAGACCTTATACTGGTTTCCAGGGACTGCTTTTCCACTATCGTTTACATGTCCAACTTTTACCTTTAAATGTACCAGAAAACAGGAACACTCCAATTACCTGTGTGAACGTGTGTGCGTGCTCAGAGACACACATACCAAAATAACAGTCACGGCCACACATCAGGTCTGGGTGTGGTGCTCTATGTCGGTATGACTTTAATAAAGGAGGAATTTTGTTTTGAAAAGAAAGATTTTTCACTGACCTGCCAACTTCTTTACACTTGGGTTACCAGCGTTAAAGCCCCCCAACATACCTCTACAAAGTGATGGATGTGTGGAGGAACTGGGTGACAGTGCAGCCATGAGGAAGTTATAGAAGACTGCCTCAAAGGTCCCTTATGCATTTTATCTGGATTTGATCTTGCACACTGTACTGAACCACCACTTATTTCCTTATATATTTTTTATTTTCATTTTGAAGGGGTCTTAAGCAAAGGTCTTTCAATGTTTTTCACTGGTTGATCTTTGAGTCATTTTCAGTCCTTGTACCTGATCATTTTCAGAGGATTTTGTTTTTTGTTAAATCGCTTAACACTGACTTATGACTTTTACCCTTCAAACAATCAAACAAACAATTTAGCAAAGAAATAATTTTAAATTGCTTTGTTATTGTTGTTATTATCAGCCTGTCGTAAAAAAAACCAAACTTTTTTTTATTATCAACAAGGTGATTCCCAAAGGGCTATCAGATGAAAACATTGCATTTCTTAGCAAGGTGTGCACTGTGTCCTTAAAAATATTGAGGACAAAAGCAAAAGTGACAGGCCCAAAAAACTTTCTAGAGCAGATGAATGGTGTCTAAAAGTTATGTTCTTAAAACAAAGACCTGACACAGAACCTGAGAAATGCATCTGGATCATCAGTTGATTCATCTACTGTTCACTGAATCCTCATCAGAAATGGTCTCACTGGCTGTTGAGAAGACATTATTAAGCAAGTCAAACAGGGTGAAAAGACTGAGGTATGCCAAACTACAGAAGAAACGGACTGAAAATCAGTGGAAACAGTTTTGATGAAGTGATGCAGTCATAGTTGAAATTTTTGGTTCATGTGAACATTAGTATATATGTAGGTCAGGGGTGTCCAACTCCAGGCCTCGAGGGCCGGTGTCCTGCAGGGTTTAGATCTCACCCTGGGTCAAAACACCTGAATTAAATGATTATTTCATTACCAGGCCTCTGGAGAACTTCAAGACATGTTGAGGAGGTTATTTAGCCATTTAAATCAGCTGCGATGGATGAAGGACTCATCCAAAACCTGCCCTTGAGGCCTGGAGTTGGACACCCCTGGACACTGAGTGGAGCCTCCGTCGAGGTTTGGAACTGCATTTCAGCTAGTTATGTTGGAGATGCAATACCATCTGGAAACCAGCTACTTCTGAAATTGTTGTTGGGCACTAAGCGTTTATTAGGGGTGCAACGATATTCGTATCGATATTGAACCGTTCGATACAGTGCTTTCGGTTCGGTACGCATATGTATCGAACAATACAAAATTTGTAATTTATTTTATCAACTTTCCTTCTGACGATGCTGTCTGTGTTGAGCGCTCAGTGAATCTGCGTTCGACTACTCCGCCTAGGCTCGACAGTGCAGCCTAGGCGGAGTAGTCGAACGCAGATTCACTGAGCGCTCAACACAGACAGCATCGTTAGAAGGAAGAGCGCAGGGCAAGCTAGCGAGACAGAAGTTAAGCTCACCTTTTAACATGGACCTTCCCCCACTCTCATTCAGATCTGGCGTTTGGAATTATTTTGGTTTTCATGTGACGTATGACCCTGAAGTCAGGGACTAAAGTAAAACAGTATGTTGGATGTGCCACGCAATGCTCAATTACATGGGTGGGAACTAGTGTGTTAGCGCAGTTAGCTCGTTAACGTGTTGGCCGTCTAGCCCCATGCACGGGGCGATCGGCGGTAGCTCGTTAACGGAGATTTGCCGTGTTGTGGCGTTAAGGTCATTTCAACGAGATTAACCTGAAAGCACTAGTGGGAACACAACGAATATGACTGCACATTTACGCCGACATCATCCTAGTGCAAAGACAAGTGGAAGCAGAAAAAAAACAAGCAAGCATGCTACTAACTTTAGCCGAGTCATTTAGACAGCTGTTAGCACATGATTCTCCTTATATGTTTAATATGCTGCTGAGAATATAGCCCAGAAGAAGCGGATAGTATAGCTTTTAATTTGGAAAGAGACATTTCTCTGTAATAAACTCTCTTTGAGTGATTCCTCAATCAGATACAGGGCTCGCAATATCGCTAGCCCGACGTCCCGGGGCTAGCGATTTTTTCAGTCGGTTTACCAAAATCTATCTCTGCCCTGCCCGTCGGGCTATTGTAGGAAGGAAAATATATGTCAATGCTTTTGCATTCTTTCAGAAATGTAGCTGGGTAATTATGTCATTGGCATCGGTGAGCCACTGTCAATATGTGACATATTGAAGTCGCGTTTGAATTTGCGCTTGTTTTTTTGCTTTCACTTTGCAATCGTGCGAACTGTGTATAGAGAGCGACAGCACTGATCTGTGAGTGATGATAATTTGTGCACCAATTCCTCTGACATCGTCTTATTAATCGTTAGCTTACTATGCAAACATGACAAGTGAAATCTCACGCAGCAAGCTTAAACATGTGAGAGGTTGATCGCGCAGAGAATCGCTGAGCTTATGTGAGTGCGTGTGTAAAAGCAGCAGGATATATATTTAACTACAATGACCTGGATGACTGAGAACCTTCACAGACAGATATATATTTTAGTTCTGCTGAGCCAAATAAGACAGGTCAGGGTGAAGAAGTGACAGCCAAAGAAAAGCTTACCACAAAATGGAGAAGTTATGACAAATCAGACTATAAGGCAAAAAGAAAGTGCAGCTTTATGGTTTCATGGACAAAAGAATTTCTGTGGCTGCAATATGACGAGCTAAATAACCAGGGCTGCACATAAGTGGTCCGCAGGTGCGCATTCGCTGTCAAAATAAAAAACACGCACAAGGGTTAGGGTTAAATTTAAAAACTGTACTTTTGAGTTAAAATATATATTTATAATTTTAATAAATGACAAATTAAAAAGGCATGAACATTTTTTTGTATCGAAAAAATATCGAACCGTGACACCAAAGTATCGAACCGAACCGTGAATTTTGTGTATCGTTGCACCCCTAGCGTTTATGTATAGGGAGTGTAGAGTGGTTTGTTTCAGCTTTTTTGCTTACAACAGCTGCCTGAAATCAGTGAGAATGAACTCAAGAAGTAAACCTGTCCAAACTAAAACTATTGGCTGAAAGATACTTGTGTGGTGTGCTGCCACTACCGCTGACTAATTTTGAACAGAAACAGATCATACATTATGAGAAATCGAATAGTTTTCCATAAATTAAACATGGAGCATATTGTTAGAAAGGAAATTAGAGAAGAAGAAAACAGATCTGATTGCCATTATAACTGAAAATTATACAGTGATCTATTTATAAGCACCAACTATTGTTACAAACAAAAACCAAAGCGTCACATAGATTCCAGTTAACCTGCCAAATCTACAGCATGCTTTAGAATGAGAAAAATCATCCCTGACTAGTAAACTGCCATGCCTACCAGGCTGTTTCAATCGCATATGCCGTGCGCGTCTCCCGTCCCTCCTGTCGGCTGATATTCTTGGCGGCCTCCACTACCTCCTGTGTGGTCTGGTAGTCCTTCAGAGACCACTCGTGAACAGCTACCTCACCATACTGCAGAATACCAACCTAAATATGGACACGCGAGGGCAAACACATGTACAGAAACACACAAGCATTTCAACAATGCCACATGTTATTGGTTGTGCCGGCACATAATTGTGGAAAGCAACATCTGAGACTTTTGTTTCTGGGTTGAACTATCTCCTTAAGTACCAGTCCTGTTCTTAAAGCAAACAGTGCACTTGGGGGATTTCTGAATTCATTCAAAAACCAGAGGTATTTCCTCTTCACCTCACATTGCCTGCTACCCCTTACCCCTCACCTCCCCTTTTCATTACTCAGTTCTCCTTTCACTCTTCTAGTTGCTTTGCTTTGAATAATGTCACTAGAAACCTCACTTCCCCTCCCCAACTCATGCAGACACACACACACACACACACACACACACACACACACACACACACACACACACACACACACACACCATCACCAAAACCCCCAGCTCCCATTCCCCTTCAACCTCAAGTGAGCTGGGCTCATGTCCCTTTACATCACTCCAACTATTCTTCTGGACATATTTGCCAAACTGGTTCCTAATACGTCCCTGTCAGCATGTTTTCATTCAAGGGACTAGCTTGTCTTACTGCTCTGGGCTGCAGCTAAGGGGTTCCAGATATTTAAGTGGGAGACTCACTCAAATTTAAACCCACAAGTTTCCATTACTAGTGTAAATAATATTTATCGGCTGTGCAAATACACACTGAATTGGAGTTTTACCTGCATCTGGTCTGAGCTGATGTGGAACTTGCTGAGGATGTTACTGAGGAAGTTTTGGACCTCGTACCAGGGGTAGATGCTGTTGGAGCCATCCAGCACGATCACGATGTCCATGTACGTCGAGCACCCTGCCAGATATGGACATTTAGAAATGTTTGGTTGATTGAAGCAGGCCTGCAACATGTTTCTTTGCCGCACTTTGTGGGTTTTTTGTGTTTGTGAGTGTAAGTATAGTTACTTTGTGCTGTTGGAGCGATTGTCTCTCTTGGTTCTAGGTCATCGCTGACTGAGGCACAGATGCCAGTGCTGAACATAGATGTACCACACTCTTGTGACCACAGTGGAGCACATGCCTGCAAAACAGATGCACACACGCGCGCAAACACACACACACACACACACACACACACACACACACACACACACACACACACACACACACACACACACACACACACAAGCATCTGTTTTACAGGTGAATTTCACAAGTAGCTGTAATTAATTTGAACAGAGTTTATTCTTTTTCACTGTTTGTTTTACGTGCACAAGATGTGTATCAAAGAGTTTAAAACATGGAAATGCGCACACAAACATACCCACAAACACACACAGAAACGCACAAAACGATAACAATTAAATCAGGGCAGATAGGGAACAAAAAGAAAACAAGTCACAAGAGGGAATAAGTCATGGAAAAACTACAATAGTGTGGTTTGGAGGACAGGAGAAGGAGGGAGACTATTGTCGACATGCTGGCAGTCACAGTTGTCATGAGCGGTTTCACAGAGCTGGAGCACAAGACCAGTATGAGTGATTTAAACTTGATTGTGCTAAATGTAGGGAGGGTGAGTAAGGAGGTTGGGGAGGGGGCACCCTATAAAAAATATTTCTGCCTTCAAAGCGCGCCGTTTATTTGGCTTTCCATACCAAGAGGAAAGAACAGGGGCGAGTGCAGAGACAAGAGACAAAAAAGAAGCTAGCAGAAAGACAAAAGAAGGAGACTGAAAGTGGGGTGAAGTGGGGGTAGAATGAGAGAAAGAGAAACATCCTGGTTTTTCTTGCCCTGTCATTATGGAAGGGTTTCTCCTCAGGCACACAGACAGGCAGAGAAGAAAGGATGGAGAGAGAGGGATGGGAGGAAACGATGGAGGGAGAAGATGGAGAAAAGCGAAAGAGGTGCTATGGCTTTTGGTAGGTCTGTCATTAACAAAGGGCCGGAGACGCATTCCGATCCTGTTATAGACCTGACCACTGGGGTTAAGATAAACACACACACACATGCCCGCACACATGCCTGTGCACACGCGCACACAAAAAACCCGCCTAAGCTGGCTAGCGTTTTTTGAACTGTACACGACTCCACGCCCGAAGAAGCAGTAAAAAACCTGGCAGACACCAAAACACGCAAGCACACTTGCCCAACATACACACAGAGTTACACAAAGAAGGCATGTAACACAAACTGCTGTCTCCTCGCTAAGGCAATAAGTGTGTGGGTCTGCAAGCCAGAAGCCTCAGAAGTGCAGAAATTAGGATAAATGAGTGAGTAAGATTTCAAGAAGTTTGTCTAAAAGCTAAAGTCTTAAACCTAAACTCGAGTTAGATTCTGTCCATAAACGTTGCTTTGCACTTGACTTCATCAGCTTGACTTTGAATCATTCATGTCTGGTTATTGTGTCAGTAACTACAAGCTCTGTAAGTTCTCACATTGATTAGAGTCATGGTAAAAAGAAAATACACCCTCCTTAAATTCTAAGGTTTTACCTATCAGGACATAAAACAAATTATGTGGTCCTCACGAGGTTCGAAAAACTGTTTAAATACAACCTACACTGACAACCAGCCCACTGACATACTGCAGTTATTGACTATTGACCAGTGGCTCCAAAACAAGATCAAATCATGACCTCTCCACCACTGTGCTTGACAGTATGTATGAGGTGTTTGCGCTGATATGCTGTGCTTGGTTTTCACCAAACATGGTGCTGAGACTTATGACCAAACAGTTCCACTTTGATCTCATCTGTTAAATAGACATTACTCTAGAAGTCTTGTGGTTAGCTACTTTCCTGTGTAACACGCTGATTGAGGCCTGTACTGTCTAAGATGTGGCGCTGGGGTTTTTTGCAGTTTCTCTGAGCATTGTAGAGTTTGACTTTGAAGTGAATTTTCTGTGACTTGCACTCCTGGGAAGATTGGTAACTGTCTTGAATGTTTTCCACTTGTTTGGAAATGGGTTTAAAACACCTTCCCAGACTATGTAAATGTGCAAATGCATGTCCAAAATTAAAGAAAAGAAAGAGGAGGATCAGTGAACCGCTTGTGGTCAAATCTAAATTCAACTAAAAACACTCGAAGGGAGCGAATTCATGAGAATTCTGTTGAACAAACTCAACCTGGTCTGACCACATCCCTTCAGGCTCCCACCCATCAACCCACTGCCCATGTAGGAAAAATAAAAAGCCCCGTTTTCCAGTGTTGATGCCACATACCAGGAAGCCATCAGGTGAAGTTGGTGTGAGGGTCATTCCCAAGTGAGAATTCCTCAGATTTTTAGAAACGTTCTGGAGAGCCGTCTCACCTGAGTGAGACAAACATCTTAGCTTTGAAGTAACAAATCCAAACATGAATTGAGGATTTTTTTCCTGCATATTTTCTTCAACTCATAGTTTCTCTCACCTAGATTCACTTTATTGCAGCTTGAGTTCCTCTCCCTGTCCCACGCTGCATTTGTACACATCTCCTTTCCTGTTGTTGGGCGGCCCGTCCCAGGGAGCACCAACCAGCATCCTTTACGGAGTAATTCATTCATCATCAAAATGTCATTCATCGCCCGCTTTGTGTACATGTTATGACAGTTTATTTATGACTGTGTGGTTCCATTAGATTATATCTGACTGTCTCCATCACAGACTTACGATTTCTCTCCATCTGCTTCATGCTGCAAGACGGAGAAGCCGAACAGCGCGTCCTCTGGACCGGTGAATATGCGCGGGTGCTTTACATCTATGTTGAAACACTGACAAAGCTCTGGAAGACATGACAAAGAACATTTTAAACACCGATGACAAAAACAGACAACAAAACAGTGCTCACTTAACTGAATTTTGTTCAATTAAATAATACAACCACAAAAAAAAAGTGGCATGCTCCAATAAATCAACTGAATCAAGCTGAAAAAACAACAACAAACACTTTAATGGATAACATTAAAACTACAAACAGATAATGCTAATCCTCTCGTTCAGAGTCATTGGGGACAAGGCATTGCTAACAAAATCCCCATGAAATGTTGCAGATCCCAGTCTGATTGAGCAGCAACAGGACTGCCAGCTGCCAATATCTGGGTACCAGACACCACAGGACAAGATCGAATGTTACAGCCCCAGTAAAACTTCTTCTGGCAGGAGGAAACCCCTCTACCCTACATTTTCCTGTGTCATGTGTTATGGCTGAGTGATGTGTATAAAGCGTGGAAGATGGGTTTTTTCTCTTAAAGATTCACGTAAAAAAAATTATAGGGGGGAAGCTGTGCATTCAAAGAAAAGTTTGAAGTTTAGATTTTAAATATTAAACTAACCCGTTAGTTAGGTGGTTGATTTAGTATACAAACTGTAACTGGGGAAAATGCTGGAATTGTAATGGTATTAAAACCATAACTTTTAAAGCATCCATCCATCCTCTTCCACTTGGAGCTGTAGCGTATCACTGTTATAGGGTGAGAGGTGGGGTACAGCCAATCTGTTGCAGGGCTAACACAATGGACAGGCAGCTATTCATGCTCACTTTCACCTTTTTAGCCAATTTGGAATAATCAGTTGCTCTTAAAGCCTGGCGTGCATGTTGGACTGTGGGAGAAAGCTGGAGTACCCAGAGAGAACCCCCACAGACACAAGGAGAACATTCAAACTCCTGGCCTGGATTCAAACCCACAACCTTATCGACATGGTAGTACAAATATAAATCATTCCATCTACCTCTCCAACTTATGCTTTTTTATTTATTCATCTGTTCATGGAGCACTAAAGTTAATGCACTTACATAAACTTTATTCATAAGCTGTCAAAGGCCAGTGAAAAACTTGGACAACTGTGTGCACTATGTGTAGTTAGAGCTGCAGTGAAGAGTAAGATTATTATTTCATGTCTTGGCCTTGGAGAAGAGAATTAGAGGGGACAGGGGGTGGCGGGTAGGGGGGGTGTCAAAAAGATGGATAAACAAAGTGACCAAAGGCCGTCTCTGAGGAAAAAGAGAGTTCAGTCTAAGGGGAAAGAGGGAGACGAGAGGGAAGAGAAGAAGCAAAGCAAGGAAGGGTGTGGGTTAGAAAAACTCTTAAATATAGTGAGCTCCCTGTTATGACACACAAGCCTGCCCTTCATACTTACAGGGAGAAGCGAGGGAGACACAGTGAGATGGTAGCTCACTGACTTGTTTACATCTGTAAGTAAGCTGAAGCATGTTTGAGCTGCTCGGTGCTGATGATCAGAGCTAAACTAAATGAATAAAGATTTAGGAGTCAAAGAGCCTGAAAATAAATAACACGGATGTTTCAGCATCCATTTGAACCTTTTTAAAAGGGAAACATTAAAAAAGATCGAACTAGGTGCAGCAGAAAAACAGACCCTGGACTGTTAATTCATACACATTTATTCCTCATAAGCACCTGACACATAAGTGACCCACAGCTAATCGACTTGCAGTCTGGGGACCCGGGTGTGTTATGCTAGGTGCAGCAAATGTAGATGAGATGAAGAAGAGACCACAGAGCTCATAGCTCACTTCTAGCACCACACCCTCACATTGTTTTTCAGTGTCAGACTTGTAATCTTCAGTGCCAACAGATGCCAGCATAAGCACTGTGATGGAGGGAGGACTCGCATCATCTACTTAAATACAGCTACTTATACTTTTTATTAGTCCTTTATTTATCTAGGTAAATAATCTCATTGAGATTAAAAATCTCATTTCCAAGAGAGACCTCATGGCAGTAGAAGTCTATACACTGCAGTCTATACACTGTAGTCTACACTTATACTACGGTGTAAACACAACGTCCTGCGTTGAAAATGTAAAAACATTTTTAAAGCAAATTATTTAAAATGGAAAGATCGCATCTTGGGATTTTTATACTACCCTGGTTCAAAAAGAGAGAGCACACACGTCATTTTAGGATGCTATTAAATAGCTTAATTAAATAAAGCAAAGAAACCAAAGATTAGTAGGAGTGGTTGTCAGCAGATTAGTGTATACGCAGGGTAAGTGTACAAGTGCAAGAGAGGAGCAGAAAAAGAGCCCCCACGAAGGTCTGGCAGGGCTGCTTTAGACGGCCCTGAGCCTGCTCAGGTATGTTACATCCCAAATTGGGTCTGCTCCATCCACCAGTTACCCGGAAGAGATAGACAAAGGCAACAAAGAAAACAAGGTCAGCCCTGTGGCCGTCACAGTAGAAGCAGAATTTAGCTGTTGTGAGCAACTTCATGTCCAACTGCAAGTTATATTTGTTTCATTCATAACAGAACAGCCAGTATCATCATTTACTGCGAGTATTGAGTATCTAGCTGTCACATAGTGAGGGAGAAAGGGCAACGGTTACCTTTGAGATGTAGTGGAGGACAGGAAGTACTGGAGAAGTCATGAAAAAACTCACAAATGCCTAAATTTGTGTTTAAATGGTGGAAGCCAGGTTTTCTGCACTTTTCTTCATTCAGCCTGTGTTTAGTGGTGACTCGAACAAAATTCTGTCACGGATCCAAATTTTGGTGACTCTTAAGTTACACTGTGCAAGGAGTATTTAAGTTGTAGCTGAGGTAATGCTTTAGTGAGGTTGGTGTATTTTTTTGGGTTTCTGTCAACTTGAAATTAGAGCCTGGTCCCTTAACTTGGTATTTTTAAAGCACCCAAGTTAAGCTTCACGTATTATGCTTTGTGTTGGGTTGATCTGGTTGACTTATTATTTAATAATTCAATCATGCATTACCAATCGACGTAATATAACTAAGTTGTTCCAGCATTTCTCTTTTTTCAGTGTACATACAGGTGACATACGCTGAACGTGACATGTGAACCAATCCAATTTATCTGAGATTTATCTGATTTTGGCTTCATCTTTTGCATTTCAGGCTACATGTAGCAGATAGCAGGTTATTTCCAAACACCCATAAATAGACTGAGTATGTAATGGACAATACAAGTTAAAGAAAATGTTGTCAAGCAAACATTTAAGCAGATATATATGTATTTCCTGTTTCCACTGAAGTGGTTGAAAGTAGCTTACAGGATATGAGCCAGCTGGTATTTCTTGCCTACACAGTTCCCCATAGATTAAAGAGAGTCATCGTGTATTATTTTCAGTTCAGACTGAGACAGCTCTGCAGCTCTCAACAGTTGGTATTTAACTTGTCCCACTTGTGTGTCTACTGTATGTTATTTGTAGGGTGTGTTGGATGTGGTTGCTAAAATGGGCTTTCAGAATGGCTTCAGTTTACTGAGCAGTTTAGCAACATCTACAGTTCCTTCCTAACAGTTCTGTAACTTCTCCAGTACTCCCAGACTGGGAAGCAGACCAAAACACTGGTGGCATGATTATGAAACAGCTGCTTACACACTTGTGTCCAGGTACTTTCCCACAACTAAACACAGACAGTCACAATTCTGTGCAAAAGTCTTGCCTCACTCCTCAATTATTTATACTTTGCTTCTAAGGAGCCACAGTTTCCTAAAGTTTTTAAAATGGTGTTGAGCAATAGTTCTCCGAGCTTTCTGAAGGTCTTTCAAAGTTTTTCTTTGGACATTGGCTGCTTTTTCACTCATTTTTAGTCAGGTTCTTGTCTCTAACAATTTTTCAGAAGAATATTTGTTTGTTTGCTTTTAAAACACTTGACACTGACCTATAAATCGTTCAGGTTAACCCAAAGGATAAACCAGTGTTGTCTCAACACATAACGGACAATTTAGCAAAGCACTCATGTTAAACTGTATCTTTAGGCACTTTATTGCAAAGAGTCTGTATGAACAAGCATTATTTGTTTCCATTTTTTTACTCGAATCAATGAAAAATGTAAAATAAGCCAGGTCTGACGGGCATAAAATGATATTTTTGTACCAGCAAAATGATTCCCAAGTGCTATTAGCTCAAAACTTGTTTTTGTGTCAGCGTAGTGTCATAGTGCCACAGCATTATCTTAAAGCCAGCAAAGACACATGACTGAAGCCTCATCAGAGTTGGTCTCAGTTGAAGACACGGCTGCGTTTTACCAAATTACACAAGAAATGGAAGAAAAATCAGTGGCAACAGGTCTGATGGAGTGATCATCCAAATTTGAAATTTATTGTTAAAATTCTCATCAGTGTGTATGGAGAAGGTCAGAGGCGAGGTTTTTGCATTTGCCGCATTTCAGAGAGTAGGGCTGGAGATCTTGAAACTGATGAAATTATGAACACAGAAAAGTACCATCAGATTTTTATCCACCACACATTACCATCTGGAAAGCATCTGATAGACAGAAGCCTGATTTTCCAGCATGAAAATGATCCCAATCACATTGCCAATGCAGTAAAAGCATACCTGGATAGAAAACCTCATAAAGGAGCACTGTGAGTCATGGACTGGCCTCCCCAGAGCCCAGACCTCAACATCAGTGAAGCAGTGTGGGATCATCTTGACGGAAAACAGAACAAAAGCTTTGAATGACATGAAAGCTGCCTGAGAGAGTGCAGGCTGTGGAAACAATAAAGGTGGTCATATCAAATATTGACCTTCAAACTCATTAGAATTTGACAAACTTCATTTGTGCCTTACACACTGTATTTCCATGTATTCTTGCACATATTTCAATAAATCGCTGCACGTATTTCTCAGTTTCCCAGCAAAATATAAAGAAACGAGGGGCGAATCAAGACTTTTGCACAGGATTGTACCTCCGCCAAGCCAATCAAATTGGGATTCCACTTGGTTTAGAGAATGAAACTAGATATGTTCAGTGTTTCTTTTCCGTCCCTGCTCATGCTTTTCTCACACACTGTAGTTTCTTCTACCTGCTTCTTCACTTTTCTCTACAGGTTGTCTTTCTTGTAATATAACTGCATTGTCACACACATTTCGTCTGGTTTTATCTACATAGACGTACTCGCCACATACACCTACAAAGATGGAGGCTTTCAGACATGGCAACAGCAGATATTCTGGTGTAGATTAAGTTATGTCAATAAATTATTACACGCAGAGACTTTTTGTCTGTCACCACTTTGAGTTTGACTTTATTGGTTGTAATTTACCTTGACAACAACTGGATGAGAACAGCACAGTGACGCAGTGGTTAACCTGTCACCTCACAGTAAGAAGGGTTCGGGTTCAAACCTGCTGCCAACGGGTTCCCTTGATTTTATCATATGAATGTTCTTCTTGTAGCTTTCCGGGATCCCTCCAATGTCCATGAAAGCTAAATTGTTTGTGTTTTCTAAACTGGCCATAAACTACATTAGCCCTGTGATTGATTCTGACCCTATAATAGCCATAAGGGGAAGATAAATGTGGTTGTAAAAAGACTCCTGACTTGGCCTTTGCAAGCACTTTCCTGCTGAGCTTATAGTCTCACTCTTTTTCTCTTTTTTTAAATAAAAAATGATGGGCATTTTACAAACGTTGGTCATACTATGGTTCACTAAGCAGGTTTCTGTTGATTAAAAGATGGAGGGAAGACGAGATGAGACAATTCACCAACATGACCCTAACAGGTAACACAAACCTAACCTGCTGAGCTCACTGTACCACAAAAAATTCAGAGACTTATACTGGATGTTTCGATGCATGCTTAATCATCCAGGTAGGTAAATCCCGAAACGTTTCGTCTCTTGGATGAGTGACAAAACGTTTCTCCCACTGAAAACGCTACGTCCAGATGAACAGAATCAGCTTTTGGGGATATACTGGATGTTGGAACAACAGAAGGCTGATTATTGGCCCGTACAAATAAACGTGCAATTTAATTCGATTCAGTGTAGCTCCAAATCACAACAACAGTTCCCTCAAGCTGCTTTACAGTGTAGAGTAACGGTCCTACAACATTAGAGAGAAAATCCCAACAGTAAGATGACCAGCTTACACATAATTTTTCCAACTGCACCAAACAACAACCAATTTTTAGATCAACTGATCGATTAGTTCATCATTAAGTATTAATAGCATTGCAGTGATGTTAATAAAATGTAATTATTTATAATTAGGTCTTCTGGTTACACATTTACAGTTGATTGAGTGAGATATAAATGATGCAATAAAAAAGTCTATTATACTAACTATGTTATTCTAAAAGTGTTTATATTTAGTCGTCTATACTGGAAGAACCAATGAGCATTGTCTCAAACACTGCCTCACAGAGCTGCTGGCATGGTTGTAGACCCTTAAGTCTTGTTTCTGCTGATTTTGCACATCAGCGCAAGCTTCCAGTATTTCTTTATCCAAGCCTCCAGTGACTAAGATGAGCCTCATGCATCTATCCAGTTCTACACAGATGTTTTAACAGGCTTCAGCATTGGGGATCCGCGTAGGCAGCACTATAATAATTCTGCAGTCTTTATTTCCCTTGTCAGAGAAAGAAAATCCATTTTCCCAGGCTTTTTGCAATTAGCTATTCTTTCAGATTGACACCCACCACCCGTCTTACACACTGCAGTAAACTGTTTCTCTCTTTTCTTGAGACAATGTCACCCACACTCCAACTCCAGATTTCTTCCCACATCAAAGCAGGGATCTGATAACAGCTCCTGCTACTGATGTTCTCTTTTATCCTCGTGTTTAGCTCATTCTCTCATGAGCCTTAAATTGCTCGTTTTATTTATTTTTTGCCCACTGTGCTATAAAATGAGCAGACACACACGCTATAAATGCACCACAAGGACAAATCTCCCGTCTCAACCCCTGCAGCTTCCAGAAAACTATACCATCATTCCCTGTTTTCCCTGTCCTCTGGTTGTATTTTCATCTTGGTTTATATATGACACTTTACCGCAAGCTGTCTGACCACCCATTGCCATGACAACTGCCGGCAAACATTTATCAAGCCAAACTAAGTCCAGATTCTCTCAACCACACGCTCAGCTCTGGGCGCTACTGCTGCTTGATGTGAATGGTTGCGATTGTGTAGTACAGTATATGTATGTGCATGTGTGTGCACATGTCGGGCAAAAGGAATGGAACTTAGCACTATAGTGTTTGGGGGACTACAAAGACATGCCAGCATTTAGAGCATTAACTAAAGACAATGATGTATATCCCTGTCCTCTTTAATTTACACGTCTGACTTACAGCACCTCTGTGAAATGTCCTCGAGCAGAGATGTCTTATTCAGTCTGTTTCTGTCATCTGTATTGAAGTGACTCATAATGTTCCTCCACTCATTCTCCCTCCTTACCTCTTCTTACACCCTTCCACAGATTTTCTCTCCATTATCTCCATCGTGTTCTGTTCTCATCTCTGTCACCCTCTCGTGGGGAATGGGGGTGGACGAATAAGAGGGGGAGTAGGAATGAAAGTCAGCGAATTATGGGAGAGTAAAAGAAAACACGCAAGAAGATAGCTGGGAGAATAATAGCAAGAATTTATGAATGAGCAGTGAAACAGAGTGAAATATGCACACACACACACACACACACACACATGCAAACACACCTGTGTTTGACATCTCAGTAAAAGCATAGCAGAGTGTAACAGACATGAGATGCCTGCTGACCACATCAGGGGAGTTCTGCTGAAGCCATTAACATTACACACATACTCACTCACCTACATGCTCCTGTGTGAGACATGCTTAGGCTTACAAACTCACACGCAGGGACGAGCGTAAACACTAAGCTACTGCACAAATTAAAATAGAGGCTACATGGTTAAAAAGGTGAAAATAACGTCGGCTTGTTCATGCTTTATTGAAACGTGTAATGGAGTGTAATGTGTAAAACCACACCACAGGCTGCTGGTGTTTCTATGAAGGGTATGTGCGCCGGTGAGTGTAAAGCGTGAAACATTCGTACCCGATGCATTCCTCATTCATTCCTTGGGGTCTGAACAAGGGTGAAAATGGGCAGCGTGGATAATCACGCCACAAATTGCCACAAATGACGACAAATGGCAACATTTCCTTCTATAGATTAACTTCAGCGACTGTGTGTGATTTGACACAGGTACAGATTTAACATGCCTTGCAAAACATAATCTCAACGCCTATTGATCTAATTTTGCATCGTGCTTGCATGGCGTAGGGCAGCAGTTAACCACTGCTTATCAGCTGCATCAGTATGCAGACAACAATGGCCTTTTTCTTCACTTTCTTTCTGGTGGGTGGGAACGTCTCGGTTTGTTCTGTGGCACAGCGAACATGAGTACTGAAGGGGAGCTGATGTTCATGCTCCATGAAGAAACACACATGGCACAGGCACCCTATTAGGGGAACTTTAGACATCAAGTCTAAGAGATGGCTGATATGGCCGGTGAGGTCGTGTTACACAGCTGCCAGGGTTTGTATGTGTCAGCTATAAGCGGATATGAACCGGTAACCTTTTGGCTCTGAGTACATGTATATCTGATGGTAGCTGGAGACCTCCAACAAAAATGAAATATGTCCTCAGTTCAAACATATGTGATAGATTTACTAAAGGATCTGACTTTGAACCAAGAACCGGTACTCTTTAGGCACAGCTTCCTTTACCTTTGATTTATTTGGCAAATGGAGTGTGTCCAGGTGTTTTAAGATTCCCGCTTTCCTTCTTTAAGCACAAAATCATCTGAGGAATGTCTTCATGGTCAGTAGTTTACTGTCACACAGTGTTAAGTGGGCCTCAGGGAGGCTGCCACACCATCACTGGCACATGCTGTCTTTTAAAGTTGAGGGAGGTTAATCACCAGTAAGAGAGGGCTGAGTGAGGGGTAAGGAACTGGGCAGTGGAGCAACACCAGAGCCTTATTTTACACAGAGATGATTATACTTAGATTTGTGTTCACAGCGTTGAGTTAACTGAATTAACTGAATGAATAACTTCACCTTATTTTAAACTGTCCTTCAGTTTTGTTTGGCTTTTTAAAGAAATGTAACAGGTTTTTTTAAAGGTCTGAAATATAGGCTGAGATGTGGCTCTTACCTTTAAGGAGGAGGATAAACTCCAGGCACAACAGGTATTTACGCAGCTCCATTTATGAATCCGAATGAAAGAAGTCTCTCTTTAATGTTTTTTTTCCCCCTTTTCCCTCGTTTATTAGGTGGAAATGAGGAGCGTCGTTGCCCACCGCACACATACACAGACACGCTTGTTTTCAGCTTTTTCTCTTTCCAAGAGATGCGTAAAAGTCGGCCAAACTGTGCCGCGGTGGCATGCCACGTGCGTGAATGGGGTTCAACTTCAGGAGCTTAAATACTGATTCAACGAATAAAACGAAATATCTGGCTATGATTTTCTTCTTCTTCTCGTCTTATGTTAAAGTGAGCGAAAACGTCTTAAAAATGTAAAAATGAAAAATCAACTTTGCGACGTCTCAGTGACCCATGGCGTGACAATAACTGCACCTGTCCCATCCAACAAGAGGCCGCAGTTCCGACTCATTAAACCATTACAAATGTGTAACGCCTTCACAAACAGGCAGGCAGCAGCTTTATCCCTCCAGACTCCGGAGCGCGTCTTTGAAGCTCAAACTCCTCTGACAGAAACTCCGCTCATCAGTCCCAAAGTCTGAGGAGCGCTGTCGTGAGCGGTATCTTTGACAGCACGTTATCCATGATCCACTCCGCTTATTTCTCTTATTTTAGGCTCCCCTGCTTCTTTGTCCGTGTAAATATGTGTCTCTAGTAACGGATTTCTCTCACGTTGAAATGAAAGAGTGCATTTATCCTCACAGCTCCCCTCCCTCCATCCACCAGACTCCTCTCTGAGCAACTGGTTCACAAACCTCAAACCCACATCTCCCCTTTCTCTCCTCTCCTCTCCTCGCACTCGTTTTTCTTTTTCAAACACTCAGACCGTTTCTCTCTCCTGTACACTTTTCTTCTTTTTTTATGATTTACGAATAAGGAGTCAAATTTCACTGTTTTTGGCACCGTTTCTATGTGCCTGCAACGGGTGAGAATCAGAGTCAGTTACTGACTGCAGTTAATACAACATTAATCAATCCTTTTTTTCTTTCAGAAACCGTAAAAGACAAAACAAGTGTCACACTGGCAGGGGGATGTGCTCAAAACTTCCAAATCAAATGCTGCTAACAGGGGAATAATGATTTATAGCACTCATCATTTCATAAGACTTAAGAGAGGCTGAGTAAGAGATGGCCTCTCATTAAAACCAAATTTGGTTTTATGTACCAAGCGCTACTTCTGCTGTGACAGATCAAAATGTCTGATGAAAAGGTGACATGAATCTGAGTCACATGGAAATGAAACAGAAGTGCTCTGAATCGGGAAAAGTCACATTAAATTAGCTAACACAAAAACTGTGGACAATAAACATTACCATAACCTTTGGAGCAGTTATTTGAGATACTTCTGCTTAATTATTTACGAATTAATGATAAAATGTTTAATTCTGTGCTTTAGAATCAGTGCTGTAAAGTCACCCTTTGTTGAAATTCTTTTAGCCTAGTGGGCATCGCTTCAAGCATGACAAGGGCACCATCTACAGGACAACAGATGTCAATGAATGCTTTGATGAGAAAAGAAATGCCGTAAACCACCGGTTATTGTTTTCACCGTTACCTTATCTCAGCCCCAGCAGGCAACAGAAAGAGGTTTTGGGATAACATGTCATAAAAACACCAAATTAAGAGATTCATTTTTCAAGAATGGTGCTCATTCCTTCAGTAGTGAAAGAAATCTCCGTCCCGGGTCATCCGTGGATCGGGTTTCCTCCGAGGTGTGGGCACCTATAAGCAGAGTTTTGTCTTTACCCTATAAGATTCAAAATTATTCAAAGTAACACTCAGGTATGCCGTTCAGCAGGTTAGTTACGACGTCGGGAGTAGCTTGGGAGAACAAGGAAACACAGACTGCTTCAGGTTGCTTTCCCAAAATCAACTCAAAGGTTTATTCATAATACAACAGTTTATATAGAGGAAAAAGGTTCGTGTGTCAGCAGATTCTCAGTTCAAACCGGTACAGACCAAATAAGGAAGCCTCTTCCTGCCCTCTGAGCAAAGAAGTATCCTTTGTATAGTTTATCAGTTCAGCTACAATTTATGATTATCCCAGCGAAATACACTCCTAGAATACAGAGTTCTTTCATTAGTGAATTCTGAAACAAACCACCTGGCCTTTAACAAGCTCCTTTCTAGGAGATAAAGAAGGGAGGATGGGAATAAGGAAGTGATCTCTGTGGTATTTTCAACCTTGGTACCAGCCTGTGATTCTTACACATTAATTCTTGGGTCACAGAGAAAGAGAAAAACAACTAGTAAATGGGCCTTATTGAGTAACAGTTTTCCTGTATAATATCACTATAAAACAATATCCTGTAAATGCTACCATGGTATCAAAATATCACAACAAGTAGGTTTTCAGAGATTTGGGGAATCCAAAACAAGGAGCACTAATGTTGTTTTTGAGGCTTGTGGTGACTTATTACTTAATGGTGGTTTTCCATCTGTTATCCAACTCACAATGCTACACTAGCATAAAGTGGCCCAAAAGAGTAATTTGAGCATATAATTTCAGCACGTGTGTTCTGCCATGCATCACACTGAGGCTTTTGATAACTAACTGATCAAAAGTGAGAACACATAAAAATGCAAATTTCACATAAAATCTTGCTTATCCAGGTTTACCACATCCTTAAATTTCAGTCATGCAGTGATCATTATTTTGAGCAGTGGTTTGGGCTAACCACCTTCCATGACATTTGGTATCTGTACTGTTGTACTAATGGCAGGAAAACACATGCTGAACTTATCTTATGTGCCATGATGACAATCTCCTGTCCCACCACATCTAAGAAGTGGCCTATTGGATTCAAATGTGGTGACTATGGAGGCCATTTGAGTACAGTTAACTTGCTGATTTGAGCTTTGTGACATGAGTAGCTTCCCGCTGGAAGCAGCCGTCAGAAGATGGGTACACTGTGGGACAGACACGGTCAGCAACAATACTTAGGCAGGCTGTGGTGTTTAAATGATGCTTAGATGGTACCAAGGAGTCATTTCTGGCAAAGATTTTTATGCCATATGTTGATCCTACCAGCTGAATGTTGCAGAAGTAATCAAAACTCCTCAGTCCAAGGACTATTTTTCCGATCTTCCTATCCAGTTTTGGTGAATTGTAGACTAAGTTTCTTGTTATTAGCGGACATGAGTGGTACCCAGTTTGGTTTTCTGCTGCTGTAGCTCAACTGCTTCAGTTTTTGACATTTAGAGATGCTCTTCTGCATACCTTGGTGTTAACGTATGGTTAATTGATTTACTGTTGCCTTACTTTCAGCTCAAAGTCCCATTTTGGCCATTTTTCTCTGACCTTCGTCATCTGCGAGGCCTTTTCACCCAGAGGACTGCTGCTCATGGGATATTTTCTGTTTTTCAGACCAGCCCTTCTAACACCTACAACCATGCCACATATACAGTCACTTAAAGTACCCTTTTCCCCGTTCTGATGCTCAGTTTTGACCATTACTATGTGCCTCACTGCACTGAGTTGCCGCCCTGTGATTTTGCATTAATGAGCAGATGAACCTGTGCACCTAATGAAGTGTAACAGGGCGACTTTAACCCTTGTGTAGTGTTCATGTTTTTATGTCTGTGTAGATTCTCAGTCATCCAGGTCATGGTAATCTAAGGAGCTTGTAAAAGAAAAGCGACCCCTTTTCTTAAACATCTTCAAGATACTTAAAGAAGTCCAGTCACTTTTCTTTCATAGCTCCTGAGATGTTCATGTTTTTGTTAGTTAGTCACTTTTTGGGGGTCTGGTGGACGCACCGCATATTGGGCTTTTTCAAAGAAAGAAAATTAAACCCCAAGCCAAACCTAAACCAACCTGATGCCTGCTGGGAGAAGAGAGGATGTTATCAAGCCTTAGCCAAGTGCCAACAGATGTGCTTCCCCTCACACACTGACCATCCCCTAAAGACAGAGCCTGATAGAGAGGGCAGAGTGGGCAGGAGGATCACGCCTGCCATGTCTTTATTGGTTTTACCTGTTTGCATATATTATTCCTGAGTTTGCTGTTGTATTTGGTTTGTCGTTCTGTTTTCTTACCAGTGTTCCTCCCTCTGCTTCTCGTCTCCTCTTTGAAATTCATGAAATACTTTCTTGGACTTCTATCTTTGCAGCTGTGTGCTCTGCATTTGCTCTACATGACTGCCCCCTTTTGGACACACCGCTGTGTGCATGGGTTAGCACTGCCTCTGCTTCCCCTGAAATAGGACTGGCCACCACCCGAAGACCACTGGTGACACTGGATTGTTAGAGTTAAGCACTGAAAGCATGAATTGGGACTCTGCAACTTAACTGTACATTTACTCAAATACTTTACTGAGGTACAGTTTAATGTATTTGTACATAAATATTTCTGTCATGCCATTTTCGATATTTTGCATGTAAATATTGTATTTTGTACACCACACCATTTTTTAAAGGTTCATTTATTTTATTTTGCAGATTTTAAACTATAAATATGATAACAGTTAATTCTCTAATGATCAGAATCATGCACAGAATTAAAATTATTTACAACTGCAACTTTAAAGCAGTATACTCATTAATTTGAGGGAAATTAAGTACCGTATTTTTCAGACTATAAGGCGCACTTAAAATTCTTTAATTTTCTCAAAAATCGACAGTGCGCCTTATAATCCGGTGCCCCTTATGTATGAACTCTGGTTGTGCTTACTGACCTCGAACCGATTTTATGTGGTATATGGCGCTCAAAAATCTGTCAAAAAATGTTTTAGTACGACTTTGGTAAGCTACGAAGCCACACCGCTTGATGGATCGTCGGAGCATTATGGCTACCGTAGTTGGAATCCTCATCTGGGTCCAAACTCCGCTTCAGGTCCCAAAGTCAAACGAACACTGCGGCATCACTGAGAGTCAAAAATTGTCTAAATTCTTTCATCTATAATAAAATGATCAGTGTTGCTGCTTTATCAGGTGTAACAATTAAGTTTAACATCCAGGCATCCATGAAAACAGAATTTATTAAATTTAATGGAGTTAGAAGTCATAATACACCATGTTCTGGTGTATTATGACTGAAAGATTTCTGAAAAAATTAAAACGTACAACTCTGCTATCACTTCCAACATAACTGAAGACAGAAAACTAGACAGTAGTGACTTTTGTAGGGTTACTGAAGTATAGTAACCCTATACTATAACAAGCTAGTATATAATGATTTGCTACGTGATCATAACATAACATATATCATAACATAGCATAACATAAACACAGGCTGTGTCCCAAAACGTAGACTGCATCCACAAATGTGTCCTTCTTTTCCCCGAAATTGAAGGATGGGTCGGGTGTGTCCTTCGTGGCCCACCATATCCCAGAATTCATAGCACGGCCCAGCCAATTCCAGTTTCCAACAATGGCGGCTGCAACTAAGTTTTAATATTACTCTTATCAATCTTTCTGGGTCACAAAATAAACTTTTAACATATTTTCAGGTGAGAAAATAGCTGTGTAAACTTCAAATTTCTGCTTGGTTCATCAAGACATTGGATATTTGCAAAAGTGCTCCAGTGTTTTTGGAGACATCTGTTACCCACTAGCTCGATAGCTAGCCGGGGGGTTCAATGGTCACTCGAGCCGGCGAGAGCAGCGGACTCCCGGCTTCATCGTTTCCAGACCCCCGCTGTCTTTCGCTACTTGGGTAAAACATGATATATAGTCTCTCGGATAACTTTTTTGGTGTTTTATTTGTTCTGGAGTAAATCGGTTTGGCTGAGATCAAAGTTATTAGATTAGATTTGATTAAATAAAACTTTATTAATCCATCGGGTGGGTTCCTCCGGGATTTTCACACAATGAACGTCAAACAGAAAACTGATTAAACAGAAGTGTGAGACGGTCGAGAATTTACGCCAGTGAACTGTTATATTTTAGATAGCAAGGAGCAGACGGCTAAGTTTATTAAACTCCACCGACACAGCCGTGACGCAAGTCTGAAGGCTAGACTGTCCTATTTCACAGCCTCGCACTTCCGGCCTTCTCGGTCTTCGAAGGATGCGGCCTATGTTTTGGGACACAGCGACAATGTAGCTGAAGGATGAACGCTAACTTTTTTCCACTCGATGAAAGTTAACGTGAGGGTTCCTGATGGTTAGGGACAAATGCAATCAGATGGCAGGATGCTGTAACGGACCAAACTTCAGTCAGGAGAACAACTGAGATAATCCATCCACAGTAAGAGGTTAGTCATTAATATACTGCAACAACATGGGAATAGAGCAGCTGTGAGAGAATTCAACATTAATGAATCAATGGTATGGAAGTGGAGGAAGCAAGAAGAATGAGCTGAGTAAAGTTTGACTTAATGCGCCGTATAATCCAGTGCGCGTTATGGTCCGAAAAATACGGTATATGTCGTACTAGTTGGCTGATTAAGTAGAATTGTGACTTTTAAGTAATAAATCAAAATACTTATTTCTAAACTTTGCACAAAAAAGTTATTAATTGTCAAATCAGGTTTAATTTCTTGTGCAGTCACATTTTTATGTAATACATCAAACATATATACCAGGGCACAGGGATGTGTTTTTCACACCACTTTTTTACTGTATTGATGTCTAATCAAATATTCTTGTGAGCACTGGGCTCCCCTGCCTTGTAATTGTTCTCCTATACCAAATAATTTAAAAAGTCCATGTGGGCTCACATGACAGTGAGATATTATGTTTACAGTTTTACTTTATCAGTGTGGTTTCACCTTTGAGGGACTCCGTCCTGTAAGAGAGACTCATGTTTGTTGCTTTAAATCACCCTACAAGAGTCCAAAAAGACTGACTTTCTTATTTACAGTGTTTTTCACAAGGGATAAAATGAAATGTCACCATCAGCTGTTCGATGACTGAGGTACTTGAACAAAGTATAACAGTAAAACTTTGCTTATTTTATTTTTTCATAAATAAATCTGTGAAAAATGGACTTTCTTCATTGGCTGGGTGGAAAGAAGACATGCTGTCTGCCACAGGATGTATAAAGATGACTGATTTAGTTGAACCCAGTTTTTGACCTTTTGCATAAACAGGTCTCAAAATGCCAATCGCTGGACTTTACAAAAATAAATTAACAATCTGCTGTGACTAGTATGTGACTGTAAATAGTCAGCTCCATATAATATCTTCTGCTTCTGCTTAAGAGTGTAAAAATATAGCTGTAGTGATAAAAGGATGCAAATACTATGCTGCTGCTATAACAAATGCCTCTTATTACCACTTGGTGTCGCAGTGTTTCAGTATTTGTATCTGTATTTCCTGGCAGAGCAGCCTCGTGGTGTGTGTGCACTCTCTAACCTCTCTTCAAAATTTGTATGGTTTCCTTTTAAAGCTAATTGCATAGCTCATCTGGGGCCAGCTTGTCTTCTGGTTGTCAGTACAATGTCTCGTGATGGTCAGCTGATGTCAGATTCATATTATGCTGAATTCCTCCTTTCCCACTTAAAGGAATGCTGCAGAACATCTTTTTTTTTCTATCTCTGGCTTTTCCAGGGTCATCATGTGGCGATGGATTTCTGCCAGCGGCAGCACGCAGTGCACCAGGTTTACAGAGTAAACTCATAAGTGGCCAACACATCTTGAAGGACTCCATTTGCTTTGACTCATGAGTCCAGTGAGGGAAAGTTAATGATTATTGGAAAACTGACCTCACCCTCTCCGGCATTCCCCTTTCATTTACTGCAGAAATGACTTTGGTTTTCATCAGCGTCCTTGACATTATTGCCTCCACTTTCTTTCTTCATCTAGTGTCTCCCTCACGCAGAATCCAGCAAGAGGCATCAGATATTCCCATGAGCTCTATGCACAATGACTCAAAGAAACATCAAGCCAATATTATTTTTGCAATTATGTATCCTAATGTGTTTGGCACATCTTGGGTTCTGTAACTCGACTAGCAACATAGTTGTGCTAACTGGCAGCAGCATTTAATGTCACACGCAATCAAACGCCGCTGTAGACAATCGCTGAGTCTTGCACTGAGGTGAAACCTGTATGAGAGCCAACTCTCTCTGTCTGTCACACACACACACACACACACACACACACACACACACACACACACACACACACACACACACACACACACACACACACACCACAGACAAACTGTTTCACACCGGTTGGCATTATGCAGGAGCCCATTAACATCAGTCATAAAATCAAACTTTGCAGAGTCACGCTGCTGTGACAAAACAGGTTAAATCAAAGCAGAGCAGATAACTTTTACAGCATTTAGCAACCATTGATGTACATTAAATATAATGTATTTATTTTATTCCATGCACAAGTAAGCACTGTTTTACTTTTTCTAGATCTTTCCCACAACTTTAAAAATGAAAACTGGTTAGACTTTAATATTTATGGGTTAGTTATACCATGCATATTTGCATAGTTTTATTAGACTTGATAGTATATTAGATAACCATGCAGTCTTGTAATTTCTGGTCAAAGAATAAGAAATACGCCAGCAGAAACAGTTTCAAACTGCATGCGAGTTTAATAGTGTACAAAACAGCAGCAGAGGCTTTATGTTGGACTGATGTCTGCTGCTCAGTGTGTCTGCTTCGCCCTTTCCAGGCAAATCTGCATTTCAGCATGAGTTGAACATGGAATGTCCGCTGGGTGTACTACTTTAGTTGGCGGCTCTGTGGGATATTTTGCCTGTTGAATGATAAGTAAATCAACGTCAGACCTACAGTCTGGCTATGTAGATAGACAGATGCAGGGCTGTAGGAGACTATAACACCAGTGTGTTAAATTTTATCAGTACAGTACAGCAATTGTGATTTGTGGATAGTTAGACAGTAGTGACAGTGGGGTGTTAGTAGACAAGCCTTTTCCCCTTTCTGTCATCAGGAAGGGAGGCGTCACCCCTGATGGGTTTGGTTGGAATTCTGCCAGTGTTTGGTACTGGTGGTTGTGACTACGTGGGTTATTAAAGAAAGGTAAGCTTTTCATTTTAGTGATACCTGTTATTTTAATTGGTGTTGTTGGTCTTTGGGTTTCCAGTTTCTCCTACCTTATGTGCACTGATGTCATGGCAGTAACTCATTGCATGGATATTGCATAGTTATTGATGGACTGGTTTGTATATTTCAGAAGCTGCTGATCTACTGGGATTTTCCCACAAAACCATTTAGGGTTTACAGAAAATGGTCTGAAAAAGAGAAAATATCCAATGCGTGCCACTTTTCTTAGTCAAAATAGCTTGTTATACCTGTCAGAGCTCAGAGGAAAATGGCCAGGCTGCTTTGAGCTCATAGGAAAACAAGCAGTTCAGATAACACTTGTTACTGCAAAGGTATCAGACGAGTATCTCTGAAGGCACAAGAGCACACTTGAAGCTTGAAGCAGATGGGCTACAACAGCAGAAGACCACACCAGGTACTGCTCCTCAGCTAAGAATGGGAGACAGAGATTCACCAACACCACACATTAAAAAATTAGAAAAATGTTGCCTGGTCTGATGAGTTTCAATTTCTTCTGCATCGTTTAGATGGTAGAGTCAGAATTTGGCATTATGAAATCATGGATTGGTATCAATAGTTCAGACTGGTGGTGGTGATGTAATGTTGTGGGGATATTTTCTTGGCATGCTTTTGCCCATTAGTACAAACTGAGCATCATTTAAACAGCACCGCCTCTCTGAGTATTACTGCTGATGATGTCCAACCTTTTATGACCACAGTGTACCCATCTTCTGATGGCAGCTTCCAGCAGGATAATGCACCATGTCACATAGCTCAGATTAAAACTCCAACTAATTTTTTCCAACATGACAATGAGTTCACTGTCATCAAATGGCCTCCACAGTCACCAGATCTAATACAGTGCCGTTGGAATGTGGTGGAAGAGGAGATTCACTACATGGATGTGCAGCCACAAAATCTGCAGCAACTGTGTAATGCTATCAGGTCAATATGGACCAAAGTATCTGAGGAATGTTTCCATTTTTTGAAAATCAGAAAATATCTCCTGAACTTTATAAATGGCAACCACACAACCACATTCCAGACACAAGACAGAGGATTCGTTTAAAAGGAAATATGTTGAAACATGCTTACCTTTGTTAAAGTACAGCTGCATCCATCTGTTTCAGGTAGACACGCCACAGAGCAGAAAGATGATGAGACTTACATTGCTGATGTTCAGTGCCGTGACGCTCTCGATGTTTTGAAACCTTGTTCACTGAATGAGTTGGTCAAGTTCTATCCTGATTATATTTCATTTTGTTGGTGGTTATGTCTTCTAACCCCAATCATAAACAAATAAAGCTGGGAGGCACATATGTGTTGTGTATACGAGAGAATAAGAGCATGCTGTTGTGGTGTTAGCTATAGCAGCAAGAAGAGTTGTGAGCATTTCTGTGTCACGCTGACAGCCCGATGACTCATCAATGAACCAATTTTAAATTGTGTCTTCAGGATTCAAGATTCAATTCAAGTTCTTCAATCGAATCTTTGAAAAATTCCAACGATAACAAAATTTGACAGAAATAAAATAGTATTTTTGGATCTGTCTGGCCCTTAAGGAAAAAAATTTAGGACCCAAGAGATGCAGTTGACCCTTCAGTTGATCCATCTCCCATTCACTGAAGCCTCACCAGAAATGGTCTCAGTAGAGGGGCTTCTGTCATAAGCCATTCTTACAGAAGGACAACAGGGAGAAAAGGCTGAGTTGTGCCAAATTTTTTTTCATCAGTATGTACTGAGGAGGTCAGGAGAGAGGTGCAACAGTGAGTGTCTACAACTATTTATAAAACACGGTGGAGGCTCTGTCATGGTTTGGGTTGCATTTCAGCCAGTGGTGTTGGGGATATTTAAAAAAAATGAGAGAATTTTGAATGCATAAAAGTCCCATCAGATTTTCATCCAACATGCAATACTATCTGGAAAACATCTGATTGGGAACAGCTTCATTTTTCAGCATGACAGTGATCGTCAAAACACTGCCCATACAGTAAAAGCATACCTGGATAGAATAACATACAATGATACACTACCAGTCATGGATTGGCCTCCCAGAGCCCAGACATCAACAATATCGAAGCAGTGTGGGATCATGTTGACAGAGAACAGAAACAAAGGGAGCCAACGTCCAAAGAAGAGCTTTGAGTGTCCTTCAAGAAGTCTGGATAAGTATTCCTGAAGAATGAAATGACAAGAAATCTTACCTAACAGAGTTCAGAATGTGGAAGGAATAAAGATGATCATGCCAAATATTTTTATTCTAGCAAAAGTCAAAGAAATGAGGGGCATCTCAAGACGTTTGAATGTCAAAATGTGTTCTATAATGACTAACACACCACTACACACACTGCGTTTACTATTTATTATGTATTCATGCTGTTGTAAAAGTGTTGGCTTGGTTTCTTGAAGACCAAACTATGAGGGAGAAAGAATTGGAAGAAGATCGTGAATTTCTTTGTGATCAAGTGGAACTCTTAATTAAAGTAGTACATGAAGGCAGTCATAGAGGCAGAACACAGACTGGGAATTGTTGGCATGTTCAGATTGGTACATAATCAGAAGAAGCAGTGGAAATGGGGTAACCAGACAAGAATGATGAAATCTCGGAGCCTAGGTATAATAATTTGGCTTAATTTTTGTGACTGCTAAGACTAAATGAGGAAACAAGTGCAGACGTCTGTGTCAGTGCTTCCAAACGTCTCAATTTCTGCCAGTCTTGACTAAACCACACGTCTGGGCATTTCAGAGTAAAACTGGGTCAGCAGAGTCTCCAAAAGCCTCTGTTTTAGAGCTAAAAGTAGCATGTTGTGCACTAAATGCAAGTGTTGCAAACTTTCTAAACACTTTGAAACAAAGTTAGTGTGCCTGTAACTGTTACTTTGTGTCATTGCCTTGTTTGTGCATCTGTGTATTTCGGTGTAATCATCTGAAGTGCCCTGACAGGAGTGGCATATTTGTTTAGTCACCGTGTTCAAGTATCGACAGTCTTTTTCCAAAATGGATTACTCCACCTTTAATTTGTTCCCACGAGGAAAGCAGTTGCACTATTTTTGCTCTTTCAGTCATGCACCAATTTCCGAGTAGCAGCTCTGGGAGTTTTTCATGTACACACATGCTTTATGTGTGTGTGCATGCACATGCGGCAGCCAATAAGTTTTCACAAGGTGTGTTTCCTCCAACCCTGCTTCTCAAATCACAGTGCTCTGCAACCAATCAAATGACACCACAGCGCACCTCACCCAGCATTACGCTGCGTCCAGCTATGACTCGCTGTTCCCAAGTGTGCTTGAGCGAGGAAAGAGATGGAGAGAGTGAGAAAGGGAGAGATAGGGGTGGGGGGGGAAGAAGTGGATAAACATGGATGTTAATAGACTGAAATTAGGTTTTCCCGCTTTAATAATTAAAATGAATAATAAGTACAAGTTCAATCATAAAAAGCATTATGGTTGAAATATGTTTTTTCAGTTTACATGTGCACTTTTGTGTGCATGTTGTTTTGGATATTAATGCATGTGTGAGACTTTACTGAGTGCTGATCCTAAAAACAAGGAGTGAGTCATGTCGATTTAACAGCTGCAGCAGCTGTGATGCCTGATGGTCCCTCTGGACGCCTGCCTTCACACCCCCACCTCCATCTCTTTTGCACTGGACACAAAAAAACCTCAGATGTATGGATGAATGTATGAATGCATGGATGTGTGGATAGATGGATCTACATGTTGCGGTGGAACAGGGGACAGAAGACCAGAGGATAGGCCATATGGGTTCTATTCACACACGGGTTGCTTAAAGGCTGAAACATGATCTGTTTTTAAATGTCACACTTTTTTAACTGCACTGTCTTTTTTAATCATTTAAACATTAACAGTCTAAGCTGGGGAAAGTGCACGAATCCTTGGGCTAATCACATTAACAAAGATAACTGGAGTCAGGAGTATTTGAGCTACTCTGACTTACATTTTCAGTTTGCTTTGCATGCACTGTGCCCCCACAAAAAGAGATCACAAGAGAAAGAGGCGAATGTCCTGAAGGAATTCTTAAACACCAAATAAGGACAAAAAAAATAAAGCAAGACTGCCAACTCAAGGCTTAAATGACTCTTTATTAATAAGCAAATGACTGGAGCTTGTTCATTCTGTTTTGTGTACTGATGAAACTAAGGTGGGATTAAGGCATAAAAAGGACACAAGGCAAAATCTTGATGTTTACATATGGTGGGTGAGCTTAATGACTGCTTTACTGTCTCTGTGCCTATTTAGCTTTCCTTTATTGCTGGGGAAAATGGATGCACAAGCACATAATTAGCCTGCAGTGTCAGTTCTTTGCACCAAAATGTGCCTGACTGTCCTTCCTGTCTCTATAAAGTTCACCCTCCCTCTCTCTATCTGTCTTCAGATGCTATCTCCCATCTCCTCTGTGTCCTGCAGTGTATCTAGAGTTCACCATTAAGTCTGTGATCAGATTTATTACATTCTTCACCTCTACAAAGACTTCATTCAGTTCACCTCCAGCATACTGTAAGACTATTGTCCTATACTTAGAGAAGGATGAGTGTGCTCATGCTACACTGTGATTTTGCAGTTTGGAGATTCCCCTCAGTGAATAGACATGAGGAGCCTCAGCAAATTGAATCCTTGGCCTCATTGTGTATAAGTGAATTTGTCATCTTTTATACAAATAGGACTGAGACTGCCTCTTCAGTCTCTGACTCAGTGTCTCCAAGTCTCTTGGTTGTGCTCCTCTTTGATTTTATTTTCCTTAATGGAAGGACTCTCTGGCCAGATGTTAAAGTGAGGATATTTTGAAGTCTGTCGGTTTGAGTCAGTGGGTCAGGGCGCCAGCCGAATACTTTTGATTTCCAGACTTCTTCATCTGACCTTTACTGCATGCCTTCCTCTCCCTCTCATGCCTTTTCTTGGCTGAATAACAAACTTCTAATTTAATGGAGGAGGATAATTTGATTTTTGTTTGTGAGCTTATGGATGTGTTTAAAACTGTAGATTTCCATGTGCTGCAGCCAGTCCGGTGTGTGTGTGTGTGTGTGTGTGTGTGTGTGTGTGTGTCTGTGTGTGTGTGTGTGTGTGTGTGTGTGTGTGTGTGTGTGTGTGTGTGTGTGTGTGTGTGTGTGTGTGTGTGTTTGTGGTATGATGTCATGTGCACTATTCTTGACCAGTCTTTTACAAGAGACCTCAAAGGTTCCTGGGTGGTCTAATAGTGTTTGCCACAGGAGATTGGTGCACTTTACCTTCAGATGTGTGTGTGTGAGTGTAAATCAATATCCCGGACAGTGACAGTGTAGTGTGTGAGGGTGTTTAACCTGTCATCACACTGCCACATGCATACTTTCCCTATGAATATGTGTATCAGGAAGATGTAGTGGGAATGTGTCGCTTTTTGCCAGTCGTGCTCTCTGAGCACCCACAGGACATTTTTCTTTCTCTGACGCCTCCCACTCCTTTACAATCTAACCCAGAATGCACTTGACCCTTTTCCTCAGTAATTCCTTCAACCAGATCACAAATCACCTGTCTTGACTTTTGTGACACGCACTCAAGTATGCAGGCAAGAACACACTCAACTCCTGCATGCGTGTAAGTCATTTATCAAACGCCACCCTGAGTCAGCCGTGGCCCCGGGGCAGCTAAACTAACCTGCTCCCCCACAAACTTCGACAACACCAACATCTAGTTTCTATTCAGTTATCTGCGATTGCCCATGGTTACTTGTTAGACATGTTCAGGTGGTGTCAAGTTTCCACTTAAATCTGATGGATGAAGAGCAGCAGTTGTTAATCATTGTGTATATGCATGTCTGTATTTTTTTCCTACAGTATATCCGTTACTGTTTCTCTTACAGTGTTGGCGTGCAGTATGTTTGTCCAGAGTTTGCCAAGGTAGTCCCATATCTTCTTTTCCTTGCTATGTTTTCTCTAAAGCCAACAACCTGCAGAAATAACGATGCTGTCAGGATGTCATCAGCAGACACGAGTGCGCTCGGTGTCTTCTTAGTTATCCAGACTGCTTTTTTCACATGTTTTTGTGCACAGTGTTTTATAAACTGCATGTAGAGTGTGGGTGTTGGATGGTGTGTGTGAAAAGTTGACAGAATGTGTGTTTTCAGTTTTCTCTGTGAAATGCATGTGGATGAAGGCATTTTGAAGGAGGCCAGACAGCTGCCTTTTACTGCCCCAGGGGGCAATAAACAGAGAGGGAGGGGCAGTTATTTACCTTTTTTATTAGGGCAGGAGGCAGAGGAGGGGACTTTATTGGGGTCACACCGTAACTATACACAGCTGCAGGGCAAGAAGAGAAATAAAGATGAGATAGTTCTTTAAAGAAAAAAGTTTTGTCAACGCTAAATTCCTCCCTCAGGAATCCATCTGTACTTTTTTTCACTTATTACATGACCGTAAATGTGTGTGGGATATTGTTTTGTCAATTCCCCCCCTGCCTCTTCCATTTCCAGGACCCTTAATGGCCTGCTTGTTGTTAAGCACATCTGCTGTCAATCAGCTGTACCCTGTAATCCAAGTGGCATTTCCTGCCATTAGAGGCACGCCCACTGCCCGAACTCTGACCATTTGACGATTGGTCAAGAGGTTCAACGTCTGACCCAAAAAGATCTCGGGCTGACCTCTATTTGTCCAGTAACGCTCCACAGTTGCAATAATATAAAATCCATAAATGAGGACATTTAATGGATTAGGCTGACCTGTCAGAGATTCCTTTTAACCTTTTTTCCAAGAAGATCAATACCACTCTTGTGTCTGGGTCTCATCTACCTCAAATGGATAGTTAGCTAGCTTCAACAACCCTGCTCTGTGTATAGGCAGCAACACCCAGCTACCAGCACCTCTAAACATGAAGTGTAAGATAATAAAAAAACACATGTAAAAAAGTAGGTAAGGTCCTAACATTTGGTATTTATAGACTTTTTTTTTTTTTTAGTATAACACATTAACTAGTTGTGCTGGTTTGGGCAATTTTGCTGCCTCTGACTATAAACAATTTTAAAGGCTTTTAACAACTGGTGAGCGGATATCTGTTTCGTCCTCTGGTCATTGTTTACAAATAAATATGTTTTTTTAATAATAAAAAGCTAAATAATCATCAGGTGAAACCAGGTAAAACTCCACATTTACCTGCATGTTTACCTGCACATGCAACCAAAGCCTATGCAAATCTAATTGGTCAATAGAACTCGAACTACAGTAGAAACCTGTTGTCTACAGATTCTACATTTTTATATGCAGACACATTACGTGGACAAAAGTAGTTGGCCATCTAAATCTTACACCTACAGGAGCTGCTTGGTTATGGAAATCCATCCACTCCTGGTGCAGCTTTTGCATTGCTGTTACTGCCAGACTGGGTTTGAACTTATATTATATACGTTATTGAATCAGCAGAGTCCTGGAAGCCAGATTACTTAAATCAATGTGTCAAGCCAAACACATATAATAAAGACATACGTGAAGGCCGGGATTTCCTGTAATTGTCTTCTCCTAAATTCAAACGTAACTGAGCTTACCCTCTGTCTGAAAAACCTTAGAAACAATGTGTCTATTTTGAGCAGGATATGTCCTTGAAGATGCATATCAAACAAATACGTAGGACTGCTTTCTTTATTCTGTGTCTCAGATTAATCCTGAAAAGCTAGTTTGTGCATTTGTTACTTTTATGCTGGAAAATTATAATTCACTACCGTCAGGTTGCTCTTAAAGCTCTCTGAAAAGCTTTCACCTGATCCAAAATGCTGCAGTGAGTATGGACAGGGATCAGAAAGACAGAGCATATTTCTCCCATACTGGCCTCTCTTTATTGCCTCCCTGTTAAATCCTGAATCAAATCTAAAATCCTTCTCCTTTCATACAAGGTCTTGAATGATCAACTCAGGACTCGCTGTAGATTTTTATTGTAATAGAGCACTTCACTCTCAGACTGCTGGCTTTCTTGTGTTTCCTGGGATATTTAAAAGTAGAATGGGAGGCTGAGTCTCCGGCTATCCGGCAACTTTCTTGTGGGGTCAATTCCAATTTTGGATTTTGGAGAAAGACGATCTCTTTACATTCCAAATGAGGCTTAAAACCTGCCTTTTTGATAAAGCATGTAGCTAGTTATGTTAGTTATCCCTTAGTTACACTGCTGGAGGCCCAAGCATGCTGCGAGCCTTTCCCATGGTGCACTGAGCACTTTTTTCACTGCCTGTGTGTTTATATACGACTGCAGCATGTCGCTATATTTTTGTAATTCCTCTTCTTTATTCTATGTTTTTTCTCTTCTCTTTCTCCTGTCCAGTCATGGTGGATGGCTGCCCCCCCCCCCCCCCCCCCCCCCCTCGAGTTGGATGCCGCTGGAACTTTCTTCCTGGTAAAAGGGAGTTTTTCCTTCCCATTATTGCAAAGTGCTTGCTCGTTGTGGTTGTGGTTTTCTCCAGTACTGTAGTGTCTTTACCTTACAGTGAAAAATGACTTGAGGAAACTGTTGTCATGATTTGGTGCTATATAAATCAACTTGAATTTAATTGAATTTGTTCCTAAATGCTTCCCCTTTGCCATAATATCACTTACAGCTCATTATTATACTCTTGGATTGGTGCATACCAGGTGTGGTGTGACCCAGTACTTTTGCCCATATAGTGGCCACATGTCTAGGCCTTAAATATGTAAAGGTGGAATCAATCTTCTCATCTAACTCTTGACTGGAAAGTGAGTAAGTGGATTAAAAACACAACATATCCCTGAAGTCAAGCAGCCTTTTAGGGCTTTAAAAGTATGAATCATTTAACTAACTGGCAAATAATATGGAAATAAAAGAAATGAGAGCCAGCTGCCAGGGAAACATTGCAAGATGAAACTGTGAGAGAAGAATAAGGAGGACATGTGGCACCGAGATGACTGACAGAGAGAGGGAAGGGAGGGACGGGAGGTTGGGAGGAAGCAAGACTAAACGGGAGGGGACAGACAAGTTATTCTAGTTGCAGACAGCTGACAGCAAACCCAAAATAAGATGGAGCCGTCTAATGGGCACACATTCTGCAGCTACACTCACAAACCATAAAACACTGCTGGCACTGTTAAATGCACTTCTGCTCCTAATGGTTTTCAACACAGGAGAGCCAAGAGCCGAGCTGAGTTAATGTCGTAGTTTATTGTTTTCCCATAGAAAGTGTTGTTTCCTACGATCACATTTCGTATAAAAGAGACACAATGTAAAAACCGACTCTAGCGTAGTAATAAATATAAAATGTCATCATGAGATAGAAAAAGGTTAAAGTTGTGAGGGCAGGGCAACAGAGAGGACAGAGGGACACATCAAAACTGACCCGGAGACTGGAAGAGCTCATAGATTGGTTTACACGTCTACAAATATAGTCTCACACCCCATCTCCTTCCACACACACACTCACACTCAAACACACACAATGCCAAATACACAAGATGTTCCTTAGCAAGTCTAATACAATGCAGAAGACATGTTCATGTTCAAATCTTCAGCTGGTCACGTTTGATGGGTCTGGAAAGACAGACGGATAGCACAGTAGCTAAGACTATAGTGCACATGTGACATGCTAGATATAATTACCACACCTATTATATAGTGAAGCTAACATGGATGCTGGAATAAAACTATAGGCTGCTATTTCCCAGCTCTGACAAAGAGGAGCAATGACACAAAGCGGTGATGCTGTAGACATGGGGCGCGCTGAAAGGGCGAAAAGTGAGAAGTGCTCTTGTTCATTGTTGTCGTTCGTAGACTCTGGTGCATATCACATCATCTGCTCTCATGGTCTGAAAAGAAAGAGAGGGCAATGAGGGCAGTTAATGAGGATACTCGCACACACTGAGGCAAAAGTACTGGCATGGAGTTAGCCATAAATTCATTTTTAAAAAGTTAAAGCTTTCACAGAACAGCCATTCATGTTAATCCACCCTAAAAGTCCAATTTTTATTGCCTCCAGCAGTTATGACTAACATAATGTCACTGTGCCAAACTGTTTTGACCAATCACTGTGTATGCAAAGAGTAAACACACTTTGCTTGCTTCCCCTCTCTCTCTTACACACACACAAACACTACAACTACGCTGGCTTCTAAAAACCAGCTGTGGGTTTGGTGCTTAACAAGACTTCAGGAGTCTTAAATGTGAACTATTTACTGCTAGCCCTCAAGCTAGCATCTCCCCATAAATACTTACTGTGTTTGCAATTTCTTCACTTTAAAAACAGTTTACTCCAGACTGAAGCCTGCGTGGTATCTTATCTCTAGCTGAACTGGTTTACTGGGTCAAATAAGAATTTTAATTAATGTAATTTAATTTAATTACATCAGAAAGTTTGTTTCAATCAACATGAAGTGCTAGCTGGGTGGGGTTCCCCATTAAGTGCAATTATGCTTCTGTGTTTATGTTTTCATTAGATTAGTATTTTATTGTAAGAAGGCAGCAGATATAAGTGGACTCCAAAAAGGTTATCTGAGTACAATAACTCAACTCTGTGTGGTGAGTGTCTCGCAAACACATGCAGCTAATGTCAGAAGTGCAATGCTACAGCCCATGCAGCCCTCGTTGCTATAAACAAAAGAATATTTCTAGGTTTCACAAGTAAAACAAGATCCACGTAGCAGCTTTTGTCGTGGTCTGTTTGTCAGCCAGTTGTCTTGCTGTGACACAGAGTACACACTTTGTTCATGTGATGACAACTGAACTGTCTTCACGACAGCTGAATAAAATTTTGCTGATGGCAGAGTTTAAATAAGGGGAAACAACCTGGACTAAAGGACAAGCGCCCAACCCCCCCCCCCCCCAAACTGCAGTACTTTGATTGGGCACTTGAGGCTGGCACCAAAAGTAAGCCAATCCCCACAGACTGTGGGCATAGCCAACGTGAAGATAACCTTCTTATCTTCATTTTTGACTCGAATGAGGACCATGATTTAGATATAACATAATTATTGCGTATTAAAGTTAGAAGTGCTAACTGAGAGCATAAACTCATTGGGGGAGCATTTAATGATGTCATAGATCATGTGAGCTCAAGAGTTGTTGCACCCATAGACTTCTACACAGCTGGACTTCCTTTTGCAGCCAGAGGAGTCATGAGCTATTAGGTATTAGAAAAAAAAATGCAGGGTTAAAGCATTTCTGCACTTGGTTTACGAGTCCTAGAACTGATGAGCATCTATTTTATACAGCCTGTAGTTGATCCACATAGACAAAATAAACACGTTTACAAACTGGTCTCTCAAGCTAATTTCCCCCTTCATGGCCACTATGTTAAGGGTGTAGCTTCTTCGACTGACAGGTGACTGGTAGCTCATGCAGATGTTGCTGGTTGGTGACTGCTGGGTTACTGAATTGGACCATGTCACTGTGTTTCTTGTGCTATATGCTGCACAGCAGTTAGCCAATGTCTGTGTGTGTGTGATCCTGTATAAATTAGGGATGTCAAATTTCCTGAAATTAGCTGACAACTTCGCACCTCATCCTATGGTCCAATTGCGATTATTTATGGCTACAAAATGATAAATGGGGATGTTCACAACGCTAAGGTCAAGGCTTCAAAGTGTAGATTGGAGGCAGCACAGTGGCAATGTCCATTTTTTATATACAGTTCATAGTTCATTTTAAGATTTACTCCTTAGCCACTTTTTTAATAATGATCTTTAAAACACACATTTTTAAAAAAAAAATTAGTTAATTTCAAGTCTGAAAATTCAGTTTAGTAGTAGATCAGTAGTGGATAGTGTACAATAATTTGTGAACTATAATCTATGGTAAAGCTTTGCACTTGTTAGTCTCCAAATCTAAACTCTTGCTCAGGTGATAGTTTGTGTGTTTTACCAAGATCAGCTTGCTGTCACTGGTGATCTCTCGGGTCCAAGATGTCTTAGGCCCCTCTCCTTTCTGCAGAGTCTGCTCACAGCTGATCTTGCTGTCTGTTTCCCAACGTGGAAAACTCTGAAAAGCCATTAGACCCACGAATGAATGCACAAATAAATGGACACGAATAAATACAATGCCATTTGTAGGGAAGGGAACTTAATGAGGGAGTGTCTAATAGAGAGAGAGCACAAAAAGGCTTTAGCAGGGTGATCACTGAGAGGTGATAACTCGTGATGCGCTCATCGTTAGTAGAGCGAAGCGCTGGCTGGGTTGCATGTGTTTGCTTTGGAAACGGCTGAACAGAGGCCATCTATGGGAAATTGGAGAGAGTAGCGGGGAGAATTAGGGAGGGACAGAGGGTAGCAAAGGGCAAGTAGGGGGAACGGAGGGAAGATGGGAAGTTGAAAGGGATTGTAAAGTGTGTGAAGGAGTGCAGTGTAGCATGATAGGCCTTCAGAGACCGAGGGAGGGGTAAAGCTGTGCTATCAGTCCAAATATGATGAAAAGCCAAATTAAACAGATTGATGTAATCTACACAGCTCCCACCCATATCTACTGTGTATTTGGTTATGTATGTGTGTCTCCATGTGTAGTCCAAGAAGAGATGAAGTGCATTTAGTAATATATTCATGTCCATATTTTGTGTACCGTGCAGGGACGCCCATCCACAGTGGTCTCATTGAACTCCTGCCCAACAGTGAAGGTGATGTGGGTGGTTCGGACTGTGGTCGATGTTTTAATAGAGAGTGTTTCTCCATCCTGAGTAATCTCCACCAGGGGCTTGGAGGCTGCCTTCACTGCAATCTTGCGTAGCATCACGTTCACACCTACATAAACAAGCAACAGAAAATGCGAAAGAGCATGTGTGAGAAGAGATTTCCAGAAAAGACAACACATAATGACAAAAAAACAGTGACAGTGCTCTTACACAGCTAAATGTGGTGCCTTGAATTAACACTACTGCTTCCACTAAAACTAAAAATATTCCCTGGGACATTGGTAAACTCAGTTCATGGAGATGGATCTTTTTTTTTTTCCTGTGCTTGTGTATTAGAGTGTAAACAAAAACACAAGCAAACAAAGACAAGCAAGCCCTGTATCGGCTGTGTGGTTGTGTTTGAGTGTTGTTGTGTTGCTGCTTATCTGCAATGTCTTTCTGCACACACGGGGCAAAATTTGGAGCAGACTTGAAATGCACAGTGCTTTCCAATAATGATTGCACAGGAAACAATGAGGTCATATGACAAAGCATGCTTCAATCCCCCTCCACAGACTTAATCATCGTTGCGGCCATGCAAACACACGCTTACTGACTTTAACACTCACACCGTGATTGCGATTTGCACTTCCTGAAGTGTAATCTCAGTTATTCCCCTTTTTTCTGTTTCTAGGGAAAAAGCATAACTTATTCAATATTTTGTGTGACTGTAAAAGGCTTCTCCATACGGGGGCAGTTTGTGGTATGTTGGTCATCTGTATTTCACAATGATTTCACGAAAGAGTGAGCAGAACAGCACTCCCAAGAAAAAGACAAGTCACGTAAAATCTAACTAATGTTAGTGTTTGTTAACTTTAGCCACATTTATAAACTAATCTGCAGTATTATTTTTAATAAAATTAATTTCCCCAGCCTTTTTTCCCACTGAAATGTGCTTAGAAGTTTTAAAAAAATGTGAAGGAGGAAAAGGTTTGTCCGATAATGATTATCTGAAAAGGGGAAGGAGGAAAAAAATGATGTTACCCCGTGGGAAAAGAGAGGGAACAAGGAGAAGACCGGTGTGGGGGAGGGAGGTTGGGGGCCTGGGCAGACGAGGGGCAGCGGTCTGCGTGTGGTGTGCGAAGATCTCTGTCCAAGTGTGAGGGGAAGTGTGTGTATGCCGCCCAGTGTGTATCTGCTGCGAGTTGGGTTTCACACTTCTCACCTCTCACACATTCCCACCTGTCACCAAGTGTAAATATATACAGAGAGAAATGCACAGTCATTTGCCATGCATTGGGTTGTCCAGCCTATGCCCTGTGTATAATTTGTATGCACTGTACAAGCAGCTTCATATATATAAATGCATTGTGAGCTTGTGGTGTGCAGATGAATGTCCACTCATTGGAAAGACATTATTTTGCAGGAATTACTTATACCTTTTTTTGCTCCAGGTAATTATTAATACTTCCAAGTACTTAAATATTATGTTATGCTAATAATTCTCAACATTTCAGGGTGCATTTGCAGTATGTGTGTGTTTACATTGTGGAACGACTTGCTTTATTTCATTTGGTTATATGAATACTTTTTGCACCCCTCCATGCTGTGACGGGGTGGGAAAAGTTTGAAAATGTGATTATTTATTTACTTTTTATTATTGTAAATCACTGCACATCATAGCTGCTACTGTGCATTTATACATGTGCTTTATAGCTTTACTCACAATGTAGCCTATTTTCAGTTTTTTCCCCCCACAGATACCATATGTAATGACTCCTTGTGCACGACCAAGGATAAAAGCCTAGAAGTGAAAATGTGGCCCCCATCAGTTTTTTGGCTTAGACGCTGCTGGCCTGCCAAAACCTTTGGAAGCCACAGAGGGATACGAAGGTTCTCAAGGTATTCCCCGCTGTTAATTTTTGTGACCGAAATTCTTTAATTCACACAAGTTTCACCACTGGGGGACAAACACAATTTCAGACAGACGGTCAGGGTCAGAGGTCAAAGATCATAGGGCAGAGGAAGCATTTGGGACATGGAGAGACGAGGGTAGAGGGAGGAGAGCTGGAATGAGGAAAGGAAGAGAGGATAGATGGAGGGAATAGGGTAGTAGGTGATGACAGTATGCATCCAGCTGTGCTTTGCCTCCAATGAAACCAGGGATCAGAGCCCATTCCCCTCTGTCAGTCATCCCAATGTAGAGGTAAATTAAAGGAACACATGCAGTCATGGGTGTGGATGTGTGTGTGTGTGTGTGTGTGGTAGTTACACAGCATTCCTGCTGTTGGAATGTTGTCTTATAATAATAACAAGAGATAAAATAATTCAAATACAAAGTGCACAAAGCAGGCACATCACAAGAACAATGCATTTTAGAACATGTGCTAAAACCATTTAAGGAGAAATAAAAGAAAAAGAAGAGTATTTAAAAAACCAGGTGATGAAAGTATATCTTAAGAGGAGATTTAAAGGTTGCTACAGGCGCTCAGATCTCTCTTTTCATCGAAAAGTCATAGAAACGTCCTTTTAGACAGACAGTATACGCATAAAATATCCTGTCCTCGCATTATTGCGCACGGTGCCATATTTGCCTTTGGTCAGAATAATCTGGATCAAACAGACGTTAAAACTAACCGGTGGTCTTTCATTTGTGTAGTGGTGGTACGGGATTCATGTAGTTCAGTTACCTCTATATGTGTAGGTAGCTAAGAGACTAAGATAAAGGCGGTGTTGTTGGCGCTTTGCGATAAAACGGATTCCAGGTGTGCACTGCCAAGTCATCTAATGAAAATTGGCTACTAACGACAGATGCGCGCCTGTAGTGCGCCCTACAGGCGCGCTCACGCACACACTGGCCGGTTTACAAATGAGCCAGACAAAAAAACAGCGTGGATCTCAGCGGCAGGTATTTGTTCTTCTCTCGGACTGTCACTTCGGATAACGACGCCACTGTCCTGCACTGTATTGTGTCATAACGGTCCTCTTTAAAAACACACGCAAACAATCTGAGGTTGAGACACAGACAGATGTGTCGCCGTTTGTCTCTATTGTGTTAGCAGGGGAGGCCAAAAGGGGAGATGAGAGAGGATAAAAAGGGGGGGGGGGGGGGGGGGGGGGGGGGGCTGGCTGGGGGCCAAGAACGGAGTTTGGGGTTCTGCAGCAGAATGACAAAGACCCCCCACCCATGCAGTACGCTGGTGCACGGACGCAGAGGTAGACTCACAATGTGCTGAGAAAGCTACAGTTTGAGCTGACACATCTGATCTGTCTCTATGAACAGAACTAAAAGCTTCACCAGGAACCACTGACGCATAAAAACGTTCAAACTGCCACTTACAGTGATGATGATTTAAGAAAAAACAAACAAACCTTGCTTCACATTACTTACCTAACACTTTCAAGAGTTCCTCAAAATTTTCAGAGCTCTTCATCTCCCAAGTGCCGGAGAAATCTGGGATTTTGCGCTCCATGTTCGGCGATAGTTTGCTTAGTGGTGTGGACTAGATAAGCTGTCAGGTCCTGGGCTGCAGTCAGTGCGCGTCTGTGCGTCAAAAATGAACAAGTTGTGTGTGCGCCAGATGGCTTGGATCTGTCCGTGACTTGGTTTTGCCTTCTTCCCGGGATGAGAGACCTACTGACAGCAGCTCTTATCTCATCTATCTAGCAGTGCACGTTATAAGCATTTGCACTTCAAATGAATGACACGGAGCGCAAAGATACTTGTGTAGGGATGCACACGCCCCTTTCTGAACGGACACGCCCCGGAGGCCGACAGATTACAGGCACAGGCCCACAGTGCTTTAACCTGAGAACACCCCAGCAAGCACTCTGTGCACTTCGACCCAGGGAGACGCCGTTTGGAGACCCCTCTCATCCATACTCGCACCTGTCACCACCCAAACTAACCACTCCCCGAAACTCCCGCGTGCTCTGTTTATTAGGTGTTTAGCCACTTACTTTAGGCAATTACATTAACTACATATTACCATCAATGTTGTCATTGCAAAACAGAAAGGATGTAACCAGGTCAGTATTGACAGAACATGTCGTCTTGGCAGGGCGGCGCAAAGGAAGAACAAGTCAACTGCCAACCTGAAGAGATGGCGGAGCGGTTTGTGTGGGTGTGTGATGAGAGCGAGAGAGAGAGAGAGAGAGAGAGAGAAAGAGAGAGTGAGAGAAGGGCCAAGTTCATCTCCCAGCCTCCAGTACGCCCTGGTTCTGTGTCATAAAAATATAAGCAGAGGTAATGGGATACATCTAACGGCTGCAACTGGTGGGCTAGCCTGCGTCAGAGGAAAAAACAACCCGAACCCATGAGGGAAATACATTACGTGGGGCTGGGATTAAAAATAAGAGGTGGTATTGGCGCAGGTCAGCGGTGGCTCTCCTTATTAAAGTTTTTCGCCCCCCGCTGGCGGAAGAAAGAGGAGGGGAGGAGACGCGTCAGGCGGGGTCAGGGGCCCTGCGGGGTCGGAAGGTAGTCCTATAAAGAACACACAGAAATGCACACGCACACACACCGTATGTATGCGCGCTCACGCACGCGCTGATGATGGATGGCAACTGGACAAAGCAGACGTTAACTATTGACTCTTGATGGATGATCCCATCCGCTACACTGCACGGCGAATTAGCGCGAGGTAACCCGGGCGACTTTAAGGCGCGGGCATTAGCCACCATACCCCCCCCGGCTTAGGATATAAGCTTCACGCACACACCGGCTCAGTGTCAGTGTTATAACAAAGACACAGTGACTAACAGAGGTCAATAACAGTGTCGGATTGATATTTGGTAACCTGATATGCGCTTTTGCGCACAGCTCTGCGTTCAGTTGCTTTGGTTTGCATCGGGCCCGGCGGGTCTGTTTGATGTGAACAAAGCTTGCTCTCATTGTTTCCTTCATCTACACACACACACACACACACACACACACACACACACACACACACACACACACACACACACACACACACACACACACACACCTAACATCTAAGTCACTGGCCACACACCATGCCACAATCACAGCATGTCCTCACAAGACAGCCATATTAGAGGTGTAATTTGCACTCCAGTCTTCTCTTTTTCTTCTTCTATGTCACTCATGTTTTTTGTAAGCTGGCTTGCCTCTTCTTCTTTTTTAAACTCTTTAACAGTTTTCTCTTATATTATTAAATCAAAACACCTGATAGTGAAGTAAAAAAGTGAAGTGTATTACTGAGATCAATCGAAATCCACATGGGAATCTTTATATTAAAGCACAGCATCTGTGGTGGTCTGTGGTTCAGAAAAGAGGACACGATCACGCCCTCAGTTTAAAGGTGGCTGATTCAAACCACCAAGGTTACAAAGGACAGCTGGCTACCATGGAGTAATTCGTCTTCAGCGTCATCACAGGCCATTACCGCTTTAGCATGACATAACAAGAAATGCATCAAAGGCCACTGAATGAAACAGACAGTCATGCAGTATAGGACGATAGCCTCACCCATGTTGTGTGTGTGCTGTTCAGATGGGGGGGTTGATAAAGAGCTCTGAAATGTGTGTGATGCTGCATGTCAGCACGTGATGACAAAGCAAAGCTCAACATTCAGATCCACTCAACCGTGCCCCGCTCCTCTCAGCTTCTCTCTTGCCCCCCATTCCTTCCCTCCATTCCTCTTTTCCTTTCTGTCTCTCCTTTACCTCATGCTACTTTCTCCCCCCCCCCCCCCCCCCTTTCTTCTCTTTTTCGACCTTCTCCACCTCCTCCTCCTCCTGTCAAGCTTTTGTTCTTTTGTTCTGCTTTGACACATTCCTCAAGCATGTTGAGGAGAGGGAAGAGGCAAAAACAGAAGGGGAGAGGATGGAAAGGAGAAGAAAAAAGGAGGGGGGGCTAGTTAGTGAGAAAGTTAGAGACTGAAGTGCATGTCAATTTTTGTCTCTTTGTTGTGGGGAGAAGGATAGGGAGAGTGAGTCAGCAAGAGAGAGCAAGGAGATCAAAAGCCAGCAGCGATGGAGAAGTTAAGAGCAGTGGATGAATGAAGGCGACAGATTAAGATCTGTCTTCGGAGGTGTAAGAAGTATTATTTTCCTGCTCCTGCGCCAACTTTATCTAAGCTATTTCCTTATGTTCCAGCTATTATCCTCACATATACTGTTTACTTCTTTTGTTCTGTCATCTTCATCTTTCTGTGTTCTTTCTCATACCAAGATTATTATTGGTAACTGATATCACCAACTGCCATCACAGAGACTGACAGGCAGGCTGCACCATGTGCAATCTAAACAGAATCTCTTGTGTCCTGTCATTTTTGGCTCTTATCAGCATGGCTACAAACATTCAGCATTTATAGAAACAATAACGTAAAGCAGCAATAATACCATAGAAGAAGAGTACGACGCAGAAAAAAATTCGGGGTTCTGTTTGAGAAATAATCATACAATTAGTTTTGACAATGAAAATATTTACTATTTCCAGCTTATGCACAATCAGATTTTTCAAACTTTCTAACTAATGTGACTAAATGACATCAGCAAAAGCTGATAATAACTAAGCCAGTGTTTTCATCAAATCAAATGCAGCAGCAGCAGCAGGGGTGACACACATGCAGCTTCCAGGCCACTAAGGGTCCAGTAGGTCCCCTTGGCTGTGTGTCTTGTGTCTCTGCAAAGTAAAAACTGCAGAGACATAGAACAGACGCATCACTGGAGTTTTAGCTGTCTCTTGTCCTGCAGACACCTTTGAGACATTGCCCATCTGCAACCTTCTTATCGATCAGGACATTAACCATGCTGCACCAGTAAACCAGTTTAGCTAAAGGGTTGTGCTGAAGAATTTCTTTGATTTATGACACTAGTGTTTCTTTGCCTTGACAACAGACAGCAAGAATGCAGGAAAACTGACGTATTTGAAAAATTCTGCATAGTTTGTAGGACATCAAAGGTTGTGAATAATCACGATAATATAATAAACCTGTTTTCTAAATTAATCTTTCTTTAAATGAGAACCTTTTCAGAATGTACTTGTACTTCTTTGAACTAATAGAAAGGGAAACATTTGGAGATGTGCGGTTTCAGAGGTAGTGATGGGTTCAGTTTAATACTTCAATGGCTTGAAATTCGATCACACAGAAAGGAATGAGGATGCTAAATAATTGGTTATGTGGAGCCTGCTGCACTTTGCCAAATGCTATTAAGGAAGGTTTGTTCATTTCTGTGATGAGAAGCACAATTAATCTGAATCCTTTACACAGTTGTTTAATTAGAATAAAACTGGGCCGACTGTGACACTGACATCCTTGGTGATACCATGAAACAGTTAAACGAAATCATTTGGTTAAACACTCCATACCCTGCAATCTTCACAGTTGTGTCGCTGGCAGCAGAGAATTTCCAGCTGTATTTCCTTCTCTGTGTTACATTTAAAACAGACTGAGCCTTGTATCAACACCCTCCCTAGGGTGACCTGTACCATATCTCCACACTCACTTCCTCTTATGCTGCGTATTGTTTCCTATTTCCTCTCCTCATTCAAATGACACAGATTTGAACCATATCTGTAAAAGTTACAATCTACAGACTATTTACTGTTCCAAAGTTTCCTCATGTGGTCATGAAAGAAAACAGGAAAAAAGCTCACACCATATTAGATTTAATGCAAATTGTATCTAAAGTATGTCTAAAATGTGGGTGTCCTATTTCAGATGTCTTATCGTATTTGTGTTGCAATAAGAATAAAAAAATATAGCGACATGTATGCACAAGTTGGAGCCTGTGCGTGTGAATGCGATCAGTCGGGTTAAAGCCACACTTCAGTGGCATTCTCCACTTTATCATGCCGATGACCTCCAGTAAAAATTCTCACCCACTAACCTTAGTAATCCCAGATGTGAACTTGACCCAGGCCTTCCAAACTGCCAGCTCCTGGAAGTCATTATTACTGGCCTTTACCCTCACAGGAAACCACTGGGCAAGAAGTGCACATGCCTGCAGACTAACATTCCCCAAATTACCGTATCTCTCTTTTATGATTTAACCCTGGGTCCGTGTGGGCTTGAGACCTCCCCAAAGAGTCATGAGATGAATCGGGCGCCTTTTAGATGACTAATAGAAAAGGAAAGAACACAAAACATTTACGTGACACAAGACTGTGTCTTTTTCTGTAATCTTTTCACTTTTTGCACAAAATGCATGACAGCTGAACCTCTTCCAGCCTCTAAAAATTACATGCCGAGACATAAATACGTTTAAAGGGGGTCACAGCATTAAAACATTTGCGAACCCCTGCTCTGTGTGACTTTCACAACAGTTGCAAACACACATGTTCGCAGCCAAAAGTGTGTGCAGCACTGTTGGCTGCTGGCATGCTGACCCAGCAAACCATATGGGCCTGATTAGAGATGGCAGTATTTAACTGTGTACATGGAAGGGAGGCAGAGAGATCAAACCAAAGAGCAGAGGAAAGATAAGAAATTAGAAAAGTTAAGAGCGCACGTCTGTGTGTGTAGCATGTTTAGATATCTTTGTGAGGACCAAAAATTGGAATTCTACTATCCTTGTGGGGACCAACAGTCTCTTATGGGGACAAAATGCCCGTCCACATGAGTTTGAAGGATTTTTTTGAGACTCAAAATTAGATTTTTGTGCCAGGGTTACAATTAGGCTATGGTTAGGTTTAGGGTTTAAGGGTTAGGCGTTCATTTTTGATGGTTAGGAGCAGCAGCTAGGGAAAGCAGTATGTCAAAACATGAAAACAAGTTTGTGTGTGTGTGTGTGTGTGTGTGTGTGTGTGTGTGTGTGTGTGTGTGTGTGTGTGTGTGTGTGTGTGTGTGTGTGTGTGTGTGTGTGTGTGCGTTTCCCCACATAACGGTTACTCTTTCCTTATTATTTTTCTTGGTAATGGAAATCATCAGACACAGATTATTCCTGACACACACACACACACACACACACACACACACCACATCATCATGCAGGGAGTTTTGCATTTAAAGTATCACTAATGGACACTGTGTGTGTGCGCCTGTGTGTTGCATACATGAGACTGAACCTCTAGATGCCTTTGCAGTTGCAGCCAGACGCCTGTATTACTCACACTCTATTCGTATTGTCCTTCAGAGCTCCTCCCTGCTTTCGCCCCGCTCCCAAAACCCCCTCTTCTCTTCTTCTCTCCCCCCTCGTCTTTGTGCTTCTAATTATCACATTTGTTATGAGCCGGTCTGGACAGCAGGAGAGCAAGAGCAGGGAGAGGTTGATTAGGAAGGGGAGGAGATGGCTGTGACTGTGAGCACTGAATGAAAAGGAGCTGGAGAAATAGATTACGTCGAGCTTGTCTTTATTTGGTCCTCCTTGTGTGTTCAATGCTTGAAGTTTTCCCTGTGTTTCCCTGTGTACACTGTCACCTGCACTTAATCTGAGGTGACAACTGCACTGAGTGATGCTGAATTGTCGTGCAGCCAACAGAAGACAGCAGATGAGAAGGATGAAGAAGAAAAGAGGAGAACAGTGAGGTCAGAGAGGCAAAGAAAGGAACTGAGGGAGGCTGAGGTGTTCATGAAGAAGGTTTTGTGAAATACAGCTAGCATATGTGGACTGGAGAAAAATGGGAAGCTGAGAAGACAAACAAGAGCTGGTTCCCATACTTTTATTGCTTTTCACCTTATTTTATGTGTTTTGTTTTCCTGAAAACCCCAAAAAAGTTCAATAAAAGTCCAGCCCTGCTTTTATCGTATCAGCCCTCCTTCTTCTTGCATCCTACGACTCTGCCCCTCCACCCTCGCTCTGCCTCTCACTCCGCACTCATTCTTTTATTCTCCCGCTGCCTTTCCTCTTTGACCCGAGTCAACGATTGTTGTCCACTTTTGCTTTTTCCTCAGCCACGATTGTGTGTCAGTAGTGTCTCCAGAAGGCAATGTTCTCATCTGTTTAAGTTTGTCCGTGCATTTGGACACATATGGATGTATGCACGACTGGACAGTATGTGTGCATGCGATGATGTCATAGATGAAGAATTGCTATAGTTAAATACTTGGCGCAGGTCACCCTCTGGTCACTGTTGCTGTATGTGACCACAGTGTGTCCCCAAAGACTCTACAATTAACTGACACAGTGTCAGATTTATGCTTTATTGTTCTCTCGATTGCCTTGAATAGCAGTAGATCTGCATATCAGTGAGTTTGAGGCAGAAAACTGGAAAATGGCATTAAGCTCTGTGATTTCTTCACTGATCCTCTGACTTTGCCAAAGACGTGTGAGAAAATAAATGCTCAATATAAGGTTTAAAAAGCTTTTATTCACCTGCCTTTGCAAAAACATGATGGGGAAGAAAGCTACGAGAGATAGCTATACATGAAATGGAAAGGTGTGATGAAATTTTACGAGGTGCAGCGCATAGAGATGGAGTCATCTGTGATACTTTCGGTGTTGCTGTACAAGAAAACCAAGTGAAGAATTGTCATTTCTTGTCAAAATCCAAGCAAGTCATCACTTCTTTTATTTTTGATTAACTTTTCTGCAAATCAATGAGCCTATTGTTTCATTCGCACTTCTATACATTCATATCAGTGTAGTGTGGCTTTGTACAAGCAGATGTATACAAAATAAGCTCAATAAGAACTCCATAACTTTTTAAAGTATGCAAGAAATATTTTCTCTTGATAATAACACCTCCACCCTGCTTATTTCGCTATTTGAGTCTAATGCTTACACTTTAGAGGTGCTAAAAGTTCAGTGTTTTTCATCATGTTTTACTGTAAATGGCTCAGCAGCACAAAGTTTTTGCTGCCGTAGTACCTGACCTCCACATTTGATACTATACGTGACTGTCATTTTAGCTTGATAGCTTGACATACTGGGTGAGTGTACTGGGTTCTGTGTTGGAGTGGTTCTGTGGCTTATAAATTAACCTCCTCGTCTGCGTCTCTTGCCTGCTGTGTGGCACAAGGTTCTGTTTCTGGCACTTTACAGTTTCTTGTATATCCACTCCCTCTTTAGCTCATTTTAAGCTTTTTAAAGGGCTTTTATTAGCACTGCTACACAGATGACATTCAGTTATATACCTCTTTTAAGCCCAAAGATGTTTTAAAATGACAAATTCTGCACAGTTTATAATAGACTCTATTAAAAGATGGGTGGCTGACAGTATTCTCCAACTTAATAATGAGAGGTTACAAACAGAAGTCCTTGTTTGTGTCCTCCAACATATGGAAACACCAGGTTTCCTCGCGACTTTTCCTAAATCTTCTATCAGGAACCGTTTTTAAAAATAGTTTGGGACTTTATTTTAGCCTTTATTGTATAGGACAGGGACCCAGCAGGGCCCTGGGGTCATTTGTTCAGGCCCTGCTTGCTGTGCAGCATAACTAGGAGCGTTTGCAGTGGTCCCCAGATTCTGGAGCTCTTCCCTACTGAGCCTGAGATCTGTGGACTCAGTGGTTTAAAAAGCAGCTAAACGCTCGTCTTTGTCACCTTGTTTTTCAGAAACGTTTTGTCTGTATGTTTTTAGTATCTTGTTGTGATTCACATTGTAATTTTTATCCTGAAAGGTGCTATATAAGTAAAGTTTTATTCTATGTCATTCTTTTAAAAGGGGTCAGGTGGTCTCCAGGTCAGAGTTCAATTTTTATTTTTATTTTATTTTTTTTTTATTTTTTTTTGCACAGAGCCCAAAACAAGAGGGGACATTCAACTGAACGGTAAAAAATAAATAAAGACCAAAAAAATCCCAAAGTTGTTTATTCACAATCTGATCTGTACTGTCCCAACGTATCATATTACCTGTTATCTTACTTATATTTGTATATTTAGACTAATTTGCAAACAAATGTTGGAAGTTTAGGACGATCATCTCACAGAGACCGCTGCAACAATCTAGTCTCACCAACAGCAAGCAAAAATGAGCCAAAACGAAATTCTAGCAAAGATTAAAATCCATGTGTGTTGGAAGATTTGTTTGTATGATGTATCATGTGCCGGCCGTTATAATGACCATGACAAAGTAGACATAGCATGGGAAAAACCTAGCAGAGTTGCAGATGACTTTTTAAGTATTGTCATTCTGCAGTTTACCATCAAACTTTATATTCTAACCAAGTTTATTAGGCCCATACGATGTGACTTGCAATAAAATACATGACCGATGAAATCTCACAGGATGTAGCTGTAGGTGCCTAAAAAGACTCTAAACAACTAAAAGTCTTTCTCTTTTAGAATAAAAGATGAAGGAACCTTTTATATTTTTAAATGAATTTAAGCCTGAAGGCTGTTTGTACTGTTATGCTCAGGCTTTGCTTGGATCCTGGGATTTTGGTGAGTAGCCTAATGAGCAACTCTCCTGCCATCTGGTGGTGGCAAACTGACGGTGCTGTGTCTAAGTCTTCAAACTCTTTATATCCTTTTGGCTCCACACGTAGAAGATGTCTGGGCATGTGAGCCTACTGTAACTAATCAAACTATTGTTATTAGTGTTTACAGGAGTTTAGTGCCCTCGGCTATGCGTGACTCCAGGCCTGCTCATGCGCCTGCAGGGACAGGTGGAGTCCCAACACCCACAAGTCATCCTGATAATTTTGTTTGTGTTTTTGTCTCTCTGAGAACCAGTTTTAATGTGATACAGAGTGGCAGCAGTTCACCCAGGCCTTAATTTGTTGCAGAGCTTCTTAAGAAGGCTATGTCAAAGCTGCGAGTTAGCTCTTATGCTGTTAATGTTCATTTAACACCACAAAGTGCAAAATGAGAATAATAAAAGGTCAGCTCCAATCACCACAAAGCCGGTAGACAGATTTGAGCTGAATCCGAGCTACTTGGCATTTCTGGCTCTATTATGGGAAATGTGTTGTTTGCCAATTCTGGCACAAAAATATTGAGCTGAGCCAAGCTTTGGTTGTGACAGGTTTTATGTGGGCTATGTGCCACAATATACCTGACAGCTGGCTCATGCAGCGGGGCCTGGGGTTGACTTGAGGCAGGCTTTCAGCCCACTCAACCTTCACTCAGCCTGAGTTAACACTGTCAGTGAACTGGCTTAGTAGAAAACTGTAAATATGGTGCACACGTGGGCACAGCATTTGTTGCTGAATGGGCAATTTGGGGAAATTCTAATGCAAACTCAGGAAAATGGTGACCCCTCAACAGCAACAATGACTCGTATATCACAAAGTATCTTATTTCAGTAAGTTTCTATTTCATATTTATTCTGCATAGTTTAGTTCAGAGTGGAGATACATGCTTGCAATATTTAATATTGGTGTTGCTGTATATTGTATCATTTTGGACCACCCACCCTGTTGTAAATATGTTTAATGACAGAGCTGAAAAGGTGCATCTTAAATTAAATACACAAGGTCTCATATGAGGGTGGATAACAAGTCAAATAAAAATGAAGAAAAGGAAACGGTCTACTTTTGTATCACTGACTCAAGGACTGTAGTGTCTTTATTCTTTTCCCATCTTTAAACCTTTCCCTTGCAAACACCCATGTCAGTATAAGTGCAGTAAAAATGCAACAGTGCCTCTTTGTAATGGAAACTTTTAACATTCTTCTCATCTCTGTGCCAAGCTGACCTGGCTGAATGGGAGGCTCCATAGTGTCTCATTTTGATTCCCTGTAATCTTTTAATGCAACATGTAATCGACTTGTTACAGCTGGCTTGTAAGGCCCTAACACATAAATGACAGCTACTGCCTGCCTGATGAACATCACTTAGTAACAAAAAAAAGAAAACACGCAACCAGAAAAAACAGAGGTCTAGTGCACAGACGTAATGAGATGAGAGACACCAAGGAAGGGCAACGCTAAAGAGAAGGCCACATAAATAGCCACAACCCTCCTTTATCATCAGAGGGCAACACCAAGAACTCAAATTGCAGAGATCATAACCAAATGCACAAACACACTCGCAAAAAATAGCAGTGCCTGTGAACTGTAACAATCTCTATTCATCTTTTGCATTGAATCTTCTGTGTTCTGCAACCTGTGAACTTGTAAATAACGTGCCTATAAATGATTCTGTGCTTGTGGTTCTTTTTGTTCTCTTTTTGAGAACCCCTCAACCCATTTGTGTGTAAAATCAATTTATTTTAAATTTCTGTGACACCTTTCTCCCTTTTCATTAACAAGCTGCGTCTAAGATACGTCACTTCACTGACTACATCCTCAAAAGTATAAAAAAACCCTGAAGAGGTAGAAAGAAGTCAGCTTGGCAAACCTATGGATCCACTTCTCATCTCAGGAGGTCGAACGTAAGAAGAAGCCAGCAGAGGGTGCTAATCTGAATCAGCAGAGACCAGAGAGGCACTGTGGCAAAGCTGTGTTAAGATTGTGATTGAAAGCAGCTCATATGCTGATTTTTTCCTTAATCTCAGACTACATCTGTATTTAACCACACCTGAAAACTCTTATTTCATTTAGTTAAACTGCCATCATGTGCATGTTAAGCTATTCAGCATAGTGATGAGCAATTTGAGTTTCAAGTGCACGCGTCTTCATGGTCTGATATTTCCTGTGGTTTTTGCATCGCATGCAATAAGTGTACACACAGTGAGGTACCGATACTTTCATCACTGACAGACGACAAACCCATTTGGTTAATTTGCTGGAAGGAAGAACAAAGCAAATATTAATTTCTTGAATTTTGAAACTGAACTACTGGATCTATTAGGTGTGACGAGACTTCTTGTTATGAATGTATAATAAATATATCAGCTGCTCCAAACAAAGCTCACCCAAACAATAGTTATTATCAGTCTTCTGTGCAGCTTGAATGGGTTTGCTGTCTAATTGCTGCACTTTCACTGTAGCTTTTGTGGACTAATTAGCAGGCAAATCAGTTAAAACAAGACAAATCTAGAGACACAATCTTCACATGGTTGTCATCTACCTCATTTGTAAACATGAATCACTAACTACTGGTGGATTAAAATAAAAGACGTGGATGGATTGGGGCGATTCGTTGAGTTTGTGTCAGAGAAAGATGAAAGAAAAATTCCTGCAGTTGCTTTTTGAGAATTTTTATTAAATTTACTCTTCATGGGCTCATAATTTAGCACCAATAATTTTATTTTTGAGTCAGTCTCAAGAGACCACTGTTGTTATTCAAACCCTGCACACCATGTCTGCATGTCCACAATCAAATTATTCAAATCAAACTCATAGACAGACTCACCTGAGCAGTACATGCATAAAAAAGTAGCAACATTTGTTACAAAAATCCATCTTTAAATAACTGAATACTTGACTTTTTTTTTGTTTGTTTTAATATTGCTTTGAAGTCAGAAACTCCAAATCAAATTTCATGACTGAAATGTGAACTGAATTGAAATGCCTTCAGATAAAAAAAAACAAAACAAAACAAATCCATAACATTTAATTAATCAATTTAAAAAAAGCTTATAAGGAATAACAAAGTAAACAACAACCAGAGCCATGTCGTTTTTAAGCTGGGAGCATGGCTTATCCTGGGGTCCTGGCAGGCTTTGGCATTGTTATCAGGCTTCATGTTCGTGGGGTTTCCCTCAAAATGGACCGGCACACACTCGTTGTCCAACACTTCACAGGCCAGGATCAGGTGTTTGGTGTCCTTTTGGACACTTTTGATACCACAGGTGTCCTTAACACTTCTCACTGTGACAAAGGTGAAAGGCTGCTGGCTGATGCACAGGTTATCCTTGTACGTCTTCCCTCCATTCTTTGAGCAGACGGCCTTCACCCTCTTCAGTTCCTTTGGATCAAGGAAGGACTGTGTGGGTCTGCTACAGTCCCCGATATTCTTAATGTAACTAAACCACTCATTTTGATCAAGGGTCGTAGGAGTTCCATTGCGAACGTGGCGATCCATGAAGGTTTTGAAGCCTTTTTTCCAAGTGGAGAGCTGGCAGGGAGCATCGCTTATGGCAACAGTTTGATGTCCCAGAAAAAGACAGACGGCAAGCGAGAGGTAAGTCCTGGGAGCAGCCATTACCCAGCGGTCCTGCAGAGAGCGAGAAGATTTATAAAGGAGCTATAAAGAAGTCGTGAACAAACACGTTACAGCTTTTCGCTGAACAGTACATAAAAAGCAGCTGAATTAGCGACAGAGCCACAGCTGACTGTCTGTGCAGTTTTTAAAACATGAAAACGGGAGCAGAAGTAGAAAACCGCTGCTTATTTGAGACAACTTCCTACCTTTTGCCAGCTGCTGGTTCTTCTGTGAGATATAGAAGTGAAAGAGCTCCAGATGTGAGATGATTGCGCTGTCTTTCAGTTCTCTTCCTGTGCCGCACGAGTAGGAGTGGCCAGAACTTGTGCATTACATAAGGCCGACCACATGGCTATGCTTCAGAGCAGAGGAAGGCGATCCAGTGACTGCTATAAATACTAAAGGTCCAGTGAGCTATTTTGGCTGCTCACTGTGTGAGTCTGCTGCATTGAAGGGCTGCTTTTTGTAACACGTTAATTTAATTATGCAGATTATTATCATGTTTCAACCGATACATCACTGTCTCTGTTTTGATAGCCTAGCCTATGTTCCTGCAGACGTGACCTTTCAATTATAAATCATCTGACATCATAGCGTAAGTTATAGTTAAGATTGAAACACAGGAATACTTAAAATTGCTTGAGATGTCATCAAAAGTCAGAATATGTTACAAATGAAGAAATCATATCTCATTTACAGTGGCTTGCAAAAAGTATTCTGCCCCCTTGAACGTTTCCTCATTTTGTCACATTACAGCCACAAACATGAATCAATTTGATTGGAATTCCACGTGAAAGACCAATACAAAGTGGTGCACACGTGAGAAGTGGAACGAAAATCATACATGATTCCAAACATTTTTTACAAATAAATAACTGAAAAGTGGGGTGTGTGTAATTATTCAGCCCCCTGAGTCAATGCTTTGTAGAACCACCTTTGCTTCAACCACAGCTGCCAGTCTTTTGGGGTATGTCTCTACCAGCTTTGCACATCTAGAGACTGAAATCCTTGCCCATTCTTCTTTGCAAAACAGCTCCAGCTGAATAATTACGCACACCCCACTTTTCAGTTATTTATTTGTAAAAAATGTTTTGGAATCATGTATGTTTTTCGTTCCACTTCTCACGTGTACAACACTTTGTGTTGGTCTTTCACGTGGCATTCCATTAAAATTGATTCATGTTTGTGGCTGTAATGTGACAAAATTTGGAAAACTTCAAGGGGGCCGAATACTTTTGCAAGCCACTGTATATGTGATTGAAATAAATCATTTATATTTTTATATTAAATCCATGAAATTTAACATCAAATAAAGAAAAAGGGTTAATGAGATCAGAAGATGTTTGAATGGCTTCGCTTTCGTAAGTGAAGTGTAACCAAACTTCCTCATTGTCTTTTCTCGCTTTCATCTGAGTTGTGATCTAATCTTCAGGCCTCCAGAGCACAAAACAACTGTGACATTAATCACACGTTTATGTTCATTAAAATCTGATTAATACACATAAAGCTAAGAAGGTCTTTTCAGCTGATTTTGCTGTGGTTCCACAAAGCGAGCAGGCCATAGTGAAAACATGGGGACCATAATCTCCTCTAATGTACTGGTACTACCAGTATCAGTACTGGTATCAGTCATGACTCTTAAACAAATCATAGGTGTCATATGTTGTCACTGCAGTCTTCAGGAATGATCTATGTCATGTGCAGCTGGTCACGTGTACGGTATGCTTTCATAATAAAGCTCCGTTGGATTGCACCCTCATCATGATCTCGTCAGCACGTTTGAGTTTAACACACAAGGCCCAGGAAGCAGGTTTGTGTCTCCAGCAGGAATCAACCCAGTGTCCTTCTGCTTACTAAGCAACCATGTTAACCACTACAATCCAGAGACACCTCCAGCTTTAAGTGTTTTACTGGTGTAGTATTTTGCATCATGAACACACACGTTACTCTTTTTGCTGATATGTTACTTCATTTAAGAAAAATGCCTAAATAAGTTTGTTACATTTCGGTATCAAATATCAAAAGTGCCTCTTCAGTCTTTTTATTTTTTCTCTGCAGATGTGAAAGCACCCTCCACCTCAAGTAGGAAAGGCAGAGGAAACAAAATTAGACAGCCTTGCCTCGCAGCTGTCATTTTACAGCTCTGTCAGGTTTGTATGACATGAATGTGACACGTGGCTCTGCTGCATCATGAACAGTTTTGTCCTGGCCCACTGCTCCATCTCATGATTTCAGATAAAACACACAATGGCCATGATATTTTGGGTTAGGCATTCACTTTTTATGGTTAGGGTTAAGGTGAATGAATAGGGAAAACTTTATGTCAAGCAGCATCCTCAAACTTCCACAGCTCTCAACACTTCTTACTTGATCACATGCAATCATGCAAAGCCAGATATTAACACGCGGTCATATGTAATCAAGAATCGGCAAGTTTGACATTCAGGTGTTTTAATGTGGTGTCCATGTTGACAAGTTAGCTGAAAACAAACACATAAAGAGGACGTATAGCACCTAAACCCTCGATGGAATAACTAAATGCACATAAATAAAACTGATTTACAACAAAATCTGCTGATTTCAGTTCAGAGCCAGAAATGTTCAGATATCGTGTATTTTATACAAATAAAACCTGCTTCATCTCTCGTGTGTGTTGTTATCAAATTTTCTTCAATTCTTAGGTTTTAGTGAAAAATAAAATAATTTTAATTACGATTATTAATGTGCCAAGTGACGTGTGCTTACAGTTCAAAGAACAAAGTGAACAGATAAAATACCGCCCCACTGTGATAAAAACAACAGAATGTTTATCCCCCAAAGTATTTACATGAGTCGGTCATATATTCCAGCCATGCATGAGCCATACCTGAAAAAACCCCCCAGCAAAACTGCATATTTACACCAACTGCTCCCTGTGCAAACTGAGGAAATGTCATACGCCAGACAGAAATGGTCCGGGCAGCAGGTGGCTTCTCCTGTGTCCAAGTCCCTTCGCTTTTTTTATAAGCTGCTCCTTCTTCTTCTTTTAGCGTTTTGTAAATGATAAAGTAAAAACATGTTGCTTCCTCTCCCCTGAGGAGATGTGGATCAGCAATAAACTCACTGATGAGAGGGACAGTGTTTGATGTTGCTGTGAGCTAGGGCACACTCTGAGGTGACAGCAAGGACTCTTCTTTCTTTTCTGCTTCTGAAGTCGAGTTCATAGCCATGTCTTGTTTTTCCTCTTTTTCCTTCCCTGAATCCTTTGTCCTGAAATGTCAAAGCGAAGAGTTATCCCCACCGATTAATCGCACATACTTCAAAACTTCTCAGATAGTTTTTTTTTTTTTTTTTAAATGTCAGTGTAGTTTATCCAGAAGAGGTCGCTCCTTGTCCAAAAATACAGCTCAGCCCCGGTAAGGCTCCATTATATGATTAAAAAACAAAAAAAGAAAACTAAAAATGATCAAACACGGGTGTTTTAGGAACCTATGAGGGCAGGGGATAAATTAGTAGAGTCAAGAGAAAATAAACTAGCAGAGGGGGACATGTAACAAAGGATGCCCACTGGATTTACTGTGTCACTGTCACGTTGCAGTACAGCAAGAGTACATTTTTTTCATCACATATTTTGGATATACTAATGACATTTTGCTTTAAATGTATATAAATATCCTTCTATCCTTATCCATTTTTTCCACTTGAGTTCAGGGTCACAGGAAGGAGCTGGAGCCTATTGCAGCTGTCATAGGGAAAGAGGTGGAGTAAACAAGCCCCCATTCATATAAATGTCCTGGCAGTTCATTCAGATGTCGTAACAGAAGCTTTAAGAATCTGTGGATATATATCCTGTCTTTCAGGTTGGTCGTGTCATATCAACTGCCATGTAATACTATAAAACGCATTCATAGAGTTGAAAAGTTATGGTATAAAAATGTATTGTCTTTTTTTTTCTTCATTTCCTTCCAGCTTTACTCTGTTTGGGAAACATTAAACATGTGATCTAATCCAACACAGAAGCTGTGTCAGGTTACTGAAGCAGGTTACTGGGGTTGACAAAATACTATTAACACCTTTCAGTAAAATGCATTTCAGTTCAGTTCAGGTTTATTTATAAAGTATCAGATCACAACAGTAGTTGCCTCATGGCGATTTATATCGTAAGGTAAGGAGCCTACCGTAATGCAGAGAAAAATCTGGTCCAGCCTAGAAAAACATGCACAGTCGGCCCCCTTATAGCTTCTGTGCAGAAATGTCAGTGCATTTAGAAGAAATCAGAGGTTGTGTCCCCAGAAAGCCTTGATGTGCCATTCAGACTCTAGTGGATCCTTGTGTTCTCACGTTGTTACACTGGTTTAAAACACAAGAGTATTTAAAAATGGAAAGCTATCAGCTATTCGCAAGAGCAGCGAATGATGAAAAGTTTCCTGTTGCCACTTTAAATCAACTAAACTTTAGCCAGTAGAGACAGATATTAATATTCCTTCCCATGTAAATTTACAGTTTAAGAGACAGTCCAACACAGTCACATATGTATCCAGTGAGCACTGAGTACATTAGAAGACAGAGGGACAGAACTCTAACACCTAAAACTTTAGGATTAAGGACTACTCTTCTTACTAATGACAGATGTTTAAGAAATTCTAACTGTACTCTGGAGGCTTTCTTGGAAGTTAAAATGTCTCACAGTCTTTAGTAGGTACTCTAAGAATGTCTAACTCATGAGGATAAGTTATTGTGAATAGGTGGTTAAAAAAAGAATAAACTACGTCTGAGAGGTTGAAATTAAAGTTTTGAGGTCAGGGGTCATAATTTTGAACAGTGACCTTGGCATGGGAGCAGGCCGGTTATTGTGCAGGACATCCCAGCTAGAGGTAGAGCTGTCACAAGATCAAAAGATGGAATCACATGACAGGAACAGAAGAACAAAACAGAGAGTTAACATTTCAAAGAGGCTGTATGCAAGTGTTTTCTTCCCACTGTGCTCTCGTTAGTCTGAGGGACCGGAGATGAGATTTTAATGTAAAGTTTAAAGCAGATTAACAAAATGAAAGCTGATGGTTTCCCAAACTCCTCGAGGGATCTAATAATCCATTTTGGGAAGTGCTGAAGAAAGCAGTGAAGATGTTAGCTCTTTCCCCCATGAAGACAACATTTGACGGCCTCAAATATGACAGAAGCTGTTCAGCACAAAAAAGAGAGACAGTGTTTACACATAGTAGGCATCCAAGGGGAAAAGAGTTAAATCGCTCTGGCATGGGAAGAGCTCATACTTTCATTAATCAGTGGTAATCATGAGAGAAGGCAGCGAATTATGAAATAGGCATGTTATTGCAGCAGAGGTCAAAGGATCGGATTATTCCCAGCACTGATCTTAGTGCTAATTTTATCTTTTCATTTCTTTCTTTACATTTCTATTACAGCCCAACCAACACTGGTAATGGTAAAAATGATCATATTTAAGTTAAAACCATCTGATATTGTAACTATATTCACTGAGCTCAGAGCGCTGATCTCAACAGGAAGCTGCACTGTATGTTGGGTTGTATTGGATCACACTGAGGCGTGCCTGTAATTTTTAATCCTTTCGAGGCTTCAATCATTAAAATATCAATCTTTTATAAACAGTCTGCTGTGCATACTGATATATTGTGTTTCTAACGGAAATTTTACTTGTTGCTGGAAATATATGCAGGTACCAGTTTTGTCCATGCCAGTGTATTCGTTGGACTCTAATTTATGTCTGCTTGTCAGCATACTGTAATTAATGATTTATATGTAGATTACTATGAGATCACCATTGTTTTCATTCACAGGGATCGAAAACAGAATGAATATGTCTATAAGCCGATCCAAGATCTGCGCTGAGGACGCCCGACACAGTCAGTGCTAGCCAAAAGCTCTGTCAGTATTCAGGTCAGGTAAAGCACCTGTTTACCACGACTGCTTCAAATTGGAGGAGTTTAAAAAATCTGCCAAGAGAAAGGAGTTGGAGTGAGGCGATCTCCCCCAAAGTTTCTACAGGTAAACAGTAAAGTTAAACCAAAAAGAAAAACAGAAAGACCACAATGTGCTTTTGAAAGAGTGGAAAGAAAAAACAGCAACGAGACTATGGAAATGACGAAGCAATGCAGTAAAAACCTTTTACCGTATTGTCTTCACGATGAAGCGAACGATAACCGCCAGGCCTACACAGCCACACATCACTCCTATCACTATGGCTGTTACTTCTCCTGCAGGGATGACCACAGAGACAAACAGGAAAGCAATAAAAAGTGAACAGAAATACAGAAATAAAGCAATCCAGCGAATTAAAAAAGCGATTCTACAAAAAGTGACAGCAAAGATATGCATGGAAATAACTGCTAGTCTTACCAGACGAGAGCTCCTTCCCCGATTCTACAAAATACAGAATAAATAATCATTTTGTTATTTTTCGTCTCACACGGAGCAACCAATCGGTTTATCTTGACAGTATCTGCTGTTCAACTCGTAGTGTTATGAAATGTTATGTCCACTCAGCCTTGCTGCCTTTTCAAGAGTGCTGATATCACAGGCTTTCCAGTTCAGCCACTCATTACAATGAGCATTTTACACAAATTCTTTCTCCTTTGTTTTTGTCTGCCACTCTGTCTCTCTCTTTCACTTCTCTCTCTGTCTCTTTTTCCTCTTCCCTTTTCTCTTGCGATTACAATGGAGACAGTGTTCAGTTTCTAAAAAATTCTTTTCTCCAATAAGCTTGCAAAGAAACACTTTTTCCTTTTCCATCACTTCCCCTTATTCTCTCTCTTTTTCTCTTTAATCATGCCATCCTAAGGTTATTGTCTCTCAAACAAAGTCACCGGCAATCATTAGTATTCCCACATTTCTCCTCACTTTTCACGCTTTCCATGCATTGTACTAATTGCTTGCTTTGCTCTACATGGTCACCCACTGACTTTATTGTACTCATTGTTCTTTGTATCACGAGCAGCAGATTGGCATTACAATCACCCAGTGTAGAAGGGCTAAAGTGGGGTAACACTTCAAAACAGACTGGCTGTGACCTGTCCCAAATCTGCATTTCTTCAGTCTGAAAAGCTAAAAAGAATATTCTGCTAATATTCTAAACTAACCAAGTGCTTATATGCAAATATGTGACTTCCTGTGCACCACAGCAACATGAAAGAGAGAATTTCATGTCTCTTTTAATTATCTGGTTGTAGTTACTCTGTCTGACCTGCAGAAAAGGAGGTGAAGATGACTCTGTGGTTGAGTGGCTGTGTTGCACGGTAGTTGTCCTGCAGCAGCATCCTGTCTGTTTCTTCAGCTTTACTGGAGTAAAGGATTTTCTCCAACTTCAGCAGCTGGAGTGGAGAGATAAAAAGGAGAAGAAGAGCAGTTACACTGAGTTCTAGACTGCACGTGGAAAGCAAGTTTATATCCTTCTGGTAGAATAAAAGCTGTCAGTTATAGTGTAGTGCTGAAAGTTAAGTCAAAGTCACAAAAACATTCCAAGTTTACACTTTCTGTTACAAATAAAGAAAATATAACACTGCTGGAGTAGGACAGGATTTTCTGGACCATATGCAGGCAGCTCCTCGGCCAGTATTTAGTGCTGATATGTCTGCCTGGGACATGCTGGGTTGATGTTCTCATCAGAGGCAGATACAACCAATGAGCATTGCACAGCTGCAGGATGCACTCATCACATCCACAGGAAGCTATTACATGTCTAAAAAGGTAAATATGTTGTTGGTAAGATAATGTTTTGTTATCTTAAAGGGATAATAAGTTCTGTGAGATATGTTTTTACATATATTTATCATGATAAAAATAATAGATTGGATTTTATATAGCACTTTTCAAGGCACCCAAAGCGCTTTACAATGCCACTATTCATTCACACACTGGTGGAGGCAAGCTACGGTTGTAGCCACAGCTGCCCTGGGGCAGACTGACAGAGGCGAGGCTGCCATATCGCGCCATCGGCCCCTCTGGCCAACACCAGCAGGCGGTAGGGTAAAGTGTCTTGCCCAAGGACACAACGACCAGGACAGAGAGCCCAGGGATCGAACCTGCGACCTTCCGGTTACAGATACGCTTCCCAACCCCCTGAGCCACGGTCGCCCCATGAAAAAATAATACATTTCACTTTGATTTTAAAATAAAAATAGGATTAATGTTTTACTCAATATGCTCAATCGACCTGTTTCATATTAGTGAGGAAAAACATAACTAGCTGAGCAAAAGATGAGGCATGTTTGTTCTCTTTTTGCACTGTTTAGAGATTAGAGATTTTAGATGTGCAGACCTGGGCTACTGAGATTTGAACCCTTTTATGGAAAAGGGTCCAGATAACACTCTGGTGGCACGGCGGTGTTGTCAGGGAGCCGTTGTATCGATAGTATCGCCCAAGATCCTCAGGAAGCAAAGACTGCACGTCAAAGGCTGGGATGAACGCTTTCTGGTCTGATTATGAATGAAAGGAGAAGAAGAAATGTGTAAATACCCAAAACAACACGTTTTTTTTATCCTCTTAAAACTTAACTGCTTTTAATTTAAAACATTTTGTTACAGTGACAAGCAGAGCTGAAAATAATTGATCTATGTTTAATTACTGAAAATTATTAAATAGTGAGATCACTTAAAAGAACACAAACACTGTAAATGATTAAATGTAAAGAAACTGTGAAACAATGAGGTGGTTTAAAAATATTTGTAGGAGGATGAAGCTGAAAATGGACCCCAGCCTAAAACCTGTCTCACATGTCAATACTGTGGTTGAGTCCACCTGCTCTCATTCGAGAAGTCAAAAAATAAGCCCATCCTATCTAGATGCCACCTAAAGACACTGATCCATGCATTTATCACCTCTCGCCTGGATTTCTGAAATCCTCTTTGGATTGGGATTAGCCAGGCCTCCCTCTCACGTCTACAGCTGGTACAAAATGCTGCTGCACAATTTTTAACTGGTACAAGCAAACAAGAGCATATAAGCCCAGTTTTAGCATCCCTTCACTGACTTCCTGTTAAGTTTCGATCCATTGTAAAATTGTTTTATTTGTTTTTAAGTCTCTTAATGGTCTTGCCCCTTGTTGTTTGTCTGAGCTGCTTCACCCTTACATGCTATCATGTGCTCTTAGATCAGCTAGCCAGGTGTTTTTGACTCTCCCGAAGACATTTTATAAATCCAAAGAGACATAGCCTTTGCAGTTGTTGCTCCTAAAATGTGGAATGAGCTATAGCTGGAGGCTCGCTGTTTTTAAAAACACACCCTTTCTCCTTGGCTTTGACCCAGTGTGAGTTTCTGTCTTAAACTTTTACCCTTTGTATGCACCTGTACTATTTCTAATGTTCTTCAGCTCCTATGTATTAACTTATAGCTGATTTATTGTTTTATTTTTGTTCTCGTATTTTTTATAAAGCCCTTTGGTTAGCTGTTTTCTTGTTTTAAAGTGCTTTAGGAATAAAGTGGAAGTGTACGAAGACTTACCTGCGTGCCTGATGCGACTCAGATAGTTGAGGATGTTGTTAAACGCCGGGTTTGTCTCCTCACCTGTCTGGGAAAAGTCGGGCTTAAATGATCACTAAAATGCTCAAAAATATTCCAGCTAATGAGTGTAAGATTTACACCTATTACTTTTTTATGATTATATGGATAGCTGCTGTGTGACAAAATTGTTTCATTACCACAATGAGAATTCCTAAAACAGCCAAACCGTCTTTCTGGGTCATCGCTGCAGACATGTTTGGGTAGAGCTCAGAGTTGTAGTGCACCACATGGAGCTGGAGGGAGTAGGAGGACACGCAGTATTTTTAAAAATTCACTCTGACAAGGAAGAAGGCGGCGAAGAGAGGCTTGGGTTTAAAACTGACAGACAGAAAAAGCTGGATGCAAAGTCCTGAAAAGCACTGAAATGTCTCATTATGCTGTAAAAGCCCAAATGCCAAGTTCATTTTTTAAAAATGATAATTGTCCTTTTCTTAAAGGTGTATCTATATTCAGCTCACCTTCATCCTTACTCCACTCTTTTACCTTCTTTCTTCTACCTTGTTCACTCTTTCCAAATTTTATTCAATCACCTACTCGTGTCTTTCCCTCTTTTAAATTCTGTATTTTTTATTATTTTTAATTAACATTAAATCAACACAAATGTTTCTTGGATGTCATTTTCCCCCTTAGCCTCTCGTCAGTGGGCTGTTTCATTATCACAGTAAACCAAAATTAAATCAACAAAAAAAGTGACACAAAGATTTAAATATAGAATATAAGAAGATCTTTAAATATACCGATGCAATTCCAAAAATAAATAATTGTATTTGTTAAAATAACATTTATCTTTATAGGAGGGTATATTATATATTTGTTATTAATATGTTATATTTAAACAAATATTTATATAATCTCAATCATCACTAAAAAATGAAAAACACAATCAAAAATAGTTTATCAGAGAATATAAAAAGTCTCTCATTTAATTGTGTCAATTTTTAGTTAAATGCTTACTGCGTTTACTGCATGTGCCAAAGATAAATAGATACATTTTTAAAAAGAGAGTTGGGTTTTTTTCACTTTTGATAGAAAAATAACTGAATTGACTGCTAATTCTCAAAGTGTTTTTCTATCAATCTTTGTCTGTTTTTTTTGACTATTACTTAATTAAAAAGTAATAGTTGTAGCACAGCCGTTTTACAAAGTAGTTTTATGCACACGAGAGGAAGCGATGCATTTCTTTGTGACTTTTTCCAGCTGCAAATTCACACATTTACTGCTGTAATTGTTGATACATATTGTGTGTAGTCACATATTTGTAACCAAGAAATCTGCCTGCCGTCATGCTGCCACAGAATTTGGTGTGACATGCACATTGCTTAATTGTGCATGTCACACATGTAATGGCAGATTCTAAGAAAACCTTTTTACACAAGTGTGTCTTACATACATGTTAAATCAGCTGAAAAAAACTTTTATATTTATAAAAATATTTGTCTTTATATTTATAAATGAATGAATAAACATCTTTATACTGGTCCTTGTTGTTTATTTATTCATTTATTTATTATTATTATTTTTATATTACAAATCTGTTTAGTCCATGCTATGTTAAGTGACGCATCATGTATTGTGGGTGAGTTTCATATTTACTTTAACTGTATGTGTGTGGTTACTGGTAGTTAACAGTCAGATGTGTTTAAATGTACCTCTGCATCTGCACTCAGTCCGTTAATGGTGTGTTCACTGCCTCCGGGACTTGGGCCGTCATTGCCCCAGTGGAGGTGCATTTGTATGGCTGTAAAGAACCACGGCAGCCCCCCGAGTCCCATCCATTCTGGCAGTTCAATCACCACTGATGGAGAAATAAACAACACTGGTGACTTGTTTCTAGGAAAGCGTATAATAAGAATCTACAATTTTAAAAGTGGCTATAAAAATGGAAAGTTGCAAGTCATCTCTTATTAATCTCCTAAAGTAATTAATGAGCTATAAAAGTTTGCTGACCACATCTGACTCCAGTATAAACAGGCAGACCGTAAAACTGGAACGGGAAACGAGCTGGCTGCCAAAGTTACCTGTGTGTCCGTTATTGTACATAGTGAAGGGTTGGTTGCCGTGCTGGCTGTAGCCCAGCGGAGTCACAGGGATCAAACTGGGGTCGTATTTAGTCTGCGTGGTCATCACATCAACTGGAGACTGTGAGGTACCACCACAATCCGGGAAATACTCTGACCACTCACTCTGGCCGACTAAGCCTTTGACAGAGGAAAGACCGTTACACTGATGTCATTCAATCACACAGCTCACTGGCTCAGTGAAAAGCTTCTATTGATGTATCTCTAATTATGCAGACCAATTATTCCTCTATGTGCTCTTTAGGTTCACAGGCTCGTGGCAAAAACATGCACACATCCAAATATTTATGTGCCTTTGATAAAAGCCACCACTGCTGACAGTGCAGGACAATCCTGAACCAGTTTTGTTAAAACAGTCTAAATAACTGAAAACTGTTTGTTCAGAGAAACATTTCTATTTCTACTATTTCTACTGTATTGAATTAACTCTACTGTCAAAGACATTTAAAAAAAAAAAAAGGCTGGAAAAAATACAAACATGCAGGGGAAATGGATCTAAACAATGAATCAAAGAAATCAGCACCGCATTAATTTTTATTAACCAGAGCAGTGGATCAACTGCTTAATCAATGTTGGTTGTCACCTGAGAGGATATATTCTAACCCAACTTTGAATGTCTGGTAATATTTATTTGTCCTAATATATTTATTTGTCACTCGTTTAACGTTACATAGTTGTTTAATTAACACAAATAATAGTAGCGCAGTGTCTTTTTTCTTATTTTGCATGACCACATTAACCATGTTGGGCTCTTACTTGTCAGACTCCTCATAAATCAGTGTGGGCATGATCGCATATTGAATGAGGAATGAGTGAGGAGTTGGAAAGACTTGTTTTTAGTTTTTTGGACACTTAGACTTTTGCTTTGTGTGTGTTTCTTAGTGTTAGTGTTGGTTCTTGTAGCATGAATAATGTTATTCTAGTGATGCTAGTGCCTCGTAAGGCTCAAATTGATCAAAACATATTAATACAAAGGTTACTGAGGGGCTACTCTGTTTATTACTTAGTAGATTTAAAATATCAACATTAAAAAACACAAAAGCAGTAATATGTGTTTCCTGATTACTAATGAAGACCTGATATGTTTTGATGATATTTGCTACTAAACAGCTAGTTAATGCAGATATCTGTGGTCAAAGAGACACAAAACATAAATAAACAAATAAACCATGTACAATAGATGTGCAATGATAGATAAGATTATAAAATTACTTCTAATTTAACAAAGTGCATTATGATTGTTGATGAGAGTCCATTTTTTCATAAAATACAGTGCTTTTTAAAAAACATAAATACTATATTTGTACCATGAGTAAATTCCTACAGCTATGAAAAAAAAAAACATTAAAATTGCTTTTTTTTAATATAAAATGTGATGCTTAATTTTGGATGGTTTAACACAGATGATGGTAAATTCTGGAAAAACTATTGTTGTGGCACTGATAATTACTGACTTGATTATTGAATGACAATATCAGTATTTTATATAATTATAACCTGATGAGCATGAAAAACAAAGTATTAGTGTGTACAGAAATTATATTTTTCTCTACATTTTTATAATAATCTGTACAAGATTCAGATATTTTTGCTGGCTTCCATAGGAAATTACTATGAAATGTCGGTCCCCTGCTCACATAATATCTAATATCTAATATCTGTTAATGTATAAAAGATTAAAGAGTATTAAGATTAATTATTTTTAAAGAATTTAATGGAAAGATGGACAGAGATACGCTGAGAAAGAAGCTGAGGGAGAGGAGGGTAGTTGAGGCCTGGGTTCACTGAATTAAAAAGAGACTGGTCTATTCTATTGCACGATAAAAGAAACTTAGAAAAGAGGAAAGAGAAAGAGCGACATGTGAGTCAAAGAACCTGAATTTCAATTGCAAAGCGAGGAATGCTTTAGAAAACAGGCACACCACTGACACCTTTTACACACAAAAATGCGAGGACTGTCATGTTATTTGCAGCTGTAGGTTCACTGATTCTATGTTTAAAAGCACATTATACCTCTGCAAAACCAACACTTCCTCTGCATAGACACAGTAAATTCAGAAGGCTTTGTTTACACTCAAACACACAGAAATTGAGGAATTGAGGAGGGGCCTTGACATTAATTATGTAAACGCATACCACATGTCCACTCCCACTGCTTTCTCCATATCTCCATGTAACCCCCACCTTGCCCTCTCTAATCTGCCAAATGCCCACTGCCCCTCACTAGCTACTCTTCACAGCAAAGAACTTCAAAGTCTCGCAGCCCCCTAACTGGTTGTCATGGAGGTCTCCATGGTGACTGGAGGCGAAAATTATGACCCCCATGCACCCACCCTACCTCTCAAAGCATGCTACAACTGGCCTGAATGCAGCTAAAAACAAAGACACATTGAGAGGCATGATGAGGAGATCACCGACTTTCCCTTAAATGTCTCTAAACTCCTGTGAAGACAAATCTCTGACATCAAGTGATTCTCCACTTCACAACCTTGTGCTTAATAAAACTGATTTTCTGCATTAGTAAACACATCGTATGTACTGCAACACAATCTTACAGTTGTCTGCCTCTATATCCAGCATAATAAGACCTAGACACACATGTATATACACCATCTGCCTCCTGGTACAGACTCTAAAGTTTGCTGTGTATTCTGCATGTACTGTATATCAGTGCTGCTCTCCTGAATACATGCAAAGGGTGCTAATCTGTGCACCCCATTCATTCCCACAATGTCTTTGTCTGCAGCATAGGCAGCCAGTGTGCCTCAACAACACAATAAACACATAGGATATTGTGCGCTGCAACAATACACTGTGCGATTTGCTTTGCTTTAGCTTCATTCCGTCCCATCTCCCTCGCTCTGTCCAACACACTCATCTTCGTGCACCTGCCTCTCTCCCAGTCAGCCTCTCTCTCAGGCTTTTTCTAGCTTTCTTCCTTTCAACCGGCCTCCACCCACCCCTTCATCATCTCTGTGTGGCTGCTGCCCTCATGCCAGTTTGCTGAACTGTAACTAATACAGAGAAGGGGAAAAACAGAGGGAGAAAGGGTGGAAGATATGGGAGGGGAGGACCTAAATCCTACCCCAGTTACAGAAGCTTTTACCAGAATTTTAACATTTTAGAGATCCAGATTTAAGATGTGCAGCCAAGCAGGTGAAAACCCTGCTTAGTTGTTTCATGCAAAACTTGTGCAAGTCTTTGATGTCATCAGATTAGATTGCGTAGTGGATTACACATTAAACTGTACGAAATGTCTCTATTTGTTTTCAGGTCATTACAAAACTGACTTCAGGACTTTGCTTCTTATTTTTAAAGTGATAAAAAAACAAAAACAAAAAACAAACAAACAAACAATTGCCCCAGATATCTAACATACTCTAACCATAAATCTAGACAATGTTGTGCTAACTATCACTCAATAAAATAATCTGTTTTTTAATGAGCTACATTGGGAACTTGAACTTACCAGAGTAAGTCCAGGTGATTTCCTCTGGAAAAAAAACAAACAAACAAAAGAGAAAAAATTCCTGAAATTTCTGTTTTGGTTAAACCAAATTTAAAAATTCACTTTGAAAAAAGAAAAGGCAGAGGATAAAAGATAAAAGATAGATCAGGAAATTACTACTTTTCTTCTACTAAGGCTCAAACTGGAAAACCCAAACCATCAAATACCAGAATCAAAGCCAAAAATCTCACATGATGCCTGTTATTATGTTAATTTTCACCTTACCAGCAGCAAGGGCAGGCGTCCACTGGAAAAACAGAAGTATTAGCAGCATAAAAAGACCCAAAGTGTCCATGTTATCCCGCTTTGCCCATACACAGAAGTGAATAAGAGCAGACTGAGAGATGAGGAACGAGCAAGAGAGAGAGCGAGAAAGAGAGGAGAGAAAGTGACGGGCTCCAGCAATCCCACCTGCCACAGCTCTGTTTAACAGCCAGAGTGTTGATGTCACATGCTGAATCCACTCAGGCACACAGTGCACTGGTCTCAGCAAGAGAGAGATGAACAGAAAGTATGAAAGAAGACAAAACGAGAAAATCAGGGGCGAGACAAGGCCCGGTTTAGGGATCAGTTAGTGAGAATTCATTCAGAGTTGGAGACGTGACTCTCTTTTGCAAAAATACCCTGCCTAATGCAGGACAATCAACAGTGTTTCCACAGACACACAGACACAAATACACACTGAAAATACAGATGAAAAATATACAAATTGTACGAGATTAAGTCCAAAAATGACCAAAAAGAATAAGATTCAAAGCCCAAAATATCAAAGTAAGACCTAATTGTAAACTACACCCACCCCCAGATGTACTAGGATAAAAACAAGAAACCACAAATATTTTAGAAATCTGTCAAAAACATGTTTAACAAAACTTTTTTTCCCCATGCTAAATTTCATGGCATTACAGGGTTAGTGATGTTGTGATGATCTATAGGAGGCAAAATGACAAGAGCTATGCCATTGTTCACAAACTTTATGATCCCACATCAGCTGTAAAACCACATTGTATGAAATGAATGATGTTGAGCTGCTTGGGCAAGAATATAGATGACAAGAAAAAATGAAAAAGAAGAAGAAAGGGGGAAAAGGAGGTCATACAGGCAAAGAATAAAGGTGTTTAGTACAGTCAGAAGATGTGGATGAGTGAAAAACAGAAAGCTGAGAAGACAAACAAGCGCTGGTTCTCATACTAGTATTGCTAGTCAACCTTCTTCTATGTTTCGTTTATCAAAAACCCCCAAAAAGGTCAATAAAAGTGCAGTTCTGATTTTATTGCATCACCCCTCCATCTTCTCCCATCCTACGACTCTGCCTCTCCACCCTCGCACTCCACACTCATTCTTTTATCGTCTTCCCTCCTTTCCTCTTTGACTCCAGTCAAACATTGTCGTCCACTTTTGCTTTTTCCTCAGCTGTGACTGTGTGTGTCAGCAGCCTGCAGGTGTGATCAATTTTCTTGTCTTTGTGACTTTGTTCACATGTGACTGCATGCATGACTGTGTGGTATGTATGTGCATGTCATATATGAGGTTTAACCACAGTCAAATACTTGACTGGAGGTCACCCTCTAAAGGCTCTGCAGTTTATTAACAATATGGTGTCAGATTTATGCGTTTTATTGTTTTCTATTGATTTCTTCTTGATTGACTTGAATGGCAACAGTAGCACAGTGTTTCTCTGAGCATGAAAAAACATGAAGTTCAATGATTTCTTCATAGAAGAATGCCTATCACAAACTGAATCAACAACAAATTCATTACAAAACTAAATTACAAACAACGAAAAAACTGGTTCTTTCACCTGCTGCAGCAAAATTATGGGAAAATTACAGATTTTTTTGGTTTGCAAGGCCTCTCTTTGAATGCAATCTACTCTCAACACTGTCAGTTCTTTGGAACTGATACTCTGACTTTTGTTATAAAATAATAATAATAATGCCCTTTTTTAAAATAACTTACTCATGCTTCACTACAAACAATATTTGTTATTTGAGGTGCAATTGATGCAACTCTGCTTTGTACTTTTATCAGTCACATCTTGGAGATCATTCACAGTGCAGGTGACATTGGGGGCCATTGATTTTCAAATGTTCGTCCAATATATAACCGACAGCTGTTTCCTGTTCTTGGCAGACAGGAGTGGCCTCCACTGTGCTCTTCTGTTGCTGTAGCAGATCTGCTTCAAAGTCAGATGTGTTATGATTTGAGAGATGCGCTCCTGCACACTCCTGCAACCACTCGTGTTTGTAACGAGTGGTTGACTGACTTACTGTTGCTGTTCTGCTTAAAATCTTCTGGCCGTTCTTCTCTGACCTCTGACATCAACAAGATATTTTCACCCAGCTGCTGCTCACTTGATATTTTCTCATTTCAGACCATTCCCAATCCCAGCAGGTCAGCAGTATTCGAAACAATTAGACCAGTAGCTGTGCCACTTTTATTCCCCTTTCTTCTTGATGCTTGGTTTGAACTTGATCAGACTCTACTGACCATGTCTACATGCCTGAATTTGAATTTCTGACCTGTGATTGGTTGATTAGGTATTTGCATTAATGAGTAATAAAGTGGCTGCTGAATGTATGTGGTGTGACTGTAATGGACTATACAGTGGCTGCTGCTATGTTCATGGATTCTACATATTTTCTTTGTCTATTTTCTGATGCATATAGTTTCACGAGTATCATTTTGCTTTTCTCCATTTAAGCAATTTTGTAAAATTTCAAGTACATTGTTCAAATTTCATTTTTTGTGCCTAAAATGTTTTTACTCTACATTAGGGCTACATTTTTGCTGCACTCCATCCAAAGTCAGTAAGGTGCAGATAAAAGTAAAAAAAACTTTTGTTCATTGTTTCGTCATAAATGCCACAGCAACCCAGTATGTCAGTGGACACACTTTGAGTAGATTGGCTACTTTGAAAAAAAATGACCAGTAAAATTTCTTAAACCAGAAACAGACTCAATGTTACTGCAAAGAAAATATATGTATAAAAGAGTTATCTCTATGTCCCACATAAAAAGATAACCAAGCTAAAAGCATCCCAGTGTGATCTTTACTTTTAAAGATATTAAAGTTATACACATTTTGGAACTAAAAAAAAAAAAAGTTTCAAGGCTTGTCTGTGTTTCCATATCTGCTGATCTGGTTACAAGCCCCTAATAAACTTGAAGAGACCACTCAAGGCCCACATGACTGCTTTGTTATGGTCAATAAACTTAACCCCCGGAGGTCTCCTGGATCCATTTCCAAGCATTAACTTCAAGGTTAAGTAATTTATTTGTGGTTCTCTCATGGATTCTGATTTTAAATAGAAAAACATCTTTTAAAAACCAGAACACAAAATTCCCATTTCTCATCTGGGGTCTTTCTGATTTTACTGTGTTTCTTCATCACGTTGGTGTAAGTCTCACATCAGGAGTGTCACTGTCACCACATCTCATATCACAGTCTCATCTGTGCAAGTCAGTAAAACAGTCTAAACAAAGGATGTCAAACTCCTTTTACAATGAGGGCCACATACAGCCCACTTGGATCTTCAGTGGGGCAGATGAGTGAAACTACTCTTTCTGTCAGTGTAAACATCTTTAATTATACATTTAATCCCTGAGATCTTTTAATATAAGATAAATAAGTGCAGTATCTACAGCAGGTCTTGGTTTATCTTCATGACAAATGTGTAAATGTATGAAATGTAAACTACTATCCTGTAGCTTTAAAAGAACAAGTTTTTGTTGATTGATGAACATTTTCTCTTTTTTTATACTGACATTTTTATATTAGACAGTAAAAAACTGGAACCTTTCCTGTTTATCTTTTAGGTAACTATTTTGGTGTAGTATCTTTATCAGCAGGAAAAGCTGTCAAATTTATAGAAAAATACAAAATTTAATGCAACCCATCATATCAACCTAGCCACCTCTAGTTTTTTCTAAGAGTAACATCATATCAGTCACTGCCATTTTTAAAAAATCATCCCTTTTTTGTTGTAAATCAGTCCTGATACTATGTGCATCAGAAAATAAACAAAGACAAAAATATACTTACAACACAGAAACAATTACTGTATAGTATGACAAAGTCACACAACATATGTGTGTAGTTCATGCTTGCATGTAATAACAGTGTCATAACCTGCACGTGTGACACAAGACTGAGAATATGTGTTTGTAGCTGCTTCGACTGAACCTCTTCTGAGACCGCGTTTATATTTGCTTTCAACTGAAGAGCATATTCACTGCTACCACTGACAGCATTTAACGGCCTTGCTGTTTCATGTATATTTTAAAAACTTGAGAAGTGATTTGATTGAAAACACTAATGCAATGCTTCACAGCGTTGTTTCATAAGCGAGAGATCTGTATTTCTTTCTGGAAAATAACAAATAACAATTTGATCAGTTGTGCCATTCAAATGAGAAACACACCACACAATGACTATCACCTTTAGCAGTGAAGTATGTGTAAAACCAATAGCAGTGTGTGCAAATACTATGAGAAAGCCTGATGTGGGTTCTCACTGGTGTGAGATTGATTGGAGAATGGCGTCAAAACGATCAATAAAAACTGTCATTAAATAAAGATCTTCGGTGTGAACACCAGGGGGAGCCCTATCCATGTGACATATTTTGGGCTTAACGAGCAGAAAATACACCCTAAAAGTAAATGTTATCGTCACTTCTTCCTGCAACACTGGAAAGATCGTTACAATCCTGGAACTGCTCCAAAGATGCCGAATAAGGAAACATCGACATTTATTTAGGTGAAAAATAGCGAATCACAAAAATAAATAAATAAACTAGTGAAAACAGAAAGACTGAACCCACGTGAATCCACTGCTTCACTGTGAACCGCCACCAATTAAAGTCTCCACGCACTGATTAGCTGCACAACTACTTTTAAACTGGATATAAATCGCCCTTTAGGGAACAGTTCCCTTTAAAACCTCAGAGTCAATCCAAGCAAGAGTCTTTTGATCTAGATTACATCACATTGTGGATTCAAGGATAAACTTCAAAGATAAAACTGAAAAGGTTACATCACTTACTGCATCAAGCATAGAAACAACAGGATATAGAATTTAATTAATAAAATCACTGATTGCAACTATTTATCCCTTAAGATAAACAAAAGTGTGGGAAAAAAATCCCACCAGGTCTGCTCATAAGTGTTTGAATTATTTGCTATTTATGTTTGTTGTTGTTTTTTCGTGAAACTCTGATCTGTTCTCTTCCTCGGGTTGTTGACAGCGGTTTGTGTGACTCGTGACTATTGTTTCTAACATCTCTGGCACTGATCTCGCGATCTTAGTTTTCTCCACCTCCGCTGTCTGTCTCTCAGCTCCATCCTTTCACACAGTGCACCGGAGCGCTCAAACGTGAAGCGCTTCAGCCAAATTATGCAACACTGGTAACACTTGCCGCTCTCCCATTGGCTGCTGAGTCTTCCACTTGGAGGTGTGGCTAAAGTGCTTCCACCTGCCATTTGCCAAGTCTGTGCCGAGGGCGTGTCTGCCTGTTTCATTCACAAATCTAGCAGCGGAGCGTCTCTCCGACATGTGAAGATCCCTCTGCTTATTCTGTGGCACACATGTCTGCTCCGCAGATGTACGCCTGCAGCCTGAACAGAAGATGGAATCTGACTAGTTCTGAATGAAACTGTAATGTTTGTGGTGACAGCAACAAATATTACTACCATAATGGTGTCCTTTAGCACTTGTGTGATAGTAACATATGAAAAGGAGTCTAGAGAAATGTCCGTGTTATTAAAGGCACGAGGCTTAAAATAAATGTTGGATGTCGGTGGTCTTCGAGCCCTCGGGGAGCAATTCATTAAAAACAGGTGTGATCCTTTCACAGAAATTACTGCATCAGCTCAGGAACACTTCCACAAATTATTGTCTGTTCACGTCCACAAATTTTCTTTTTTTCTTTAAAAAACCCCACATATGGCTTATATGTGAACATAATCCAGAAACACTGCTATCTTCTCTGTGCTAACCCTCATTTAAAATGTACTCAGGCAAGGATGTTGGGACAAATCAAAATTTGAAGTTCTGTTTGGAAAAATGAACACAGCATCCCACAACTAAAGAGGAGAGAGAACATCCAGTTCGTTATCAGCAGTCAGTCAAAAAATCATGCATCTCTGATGGTGGGTGCATTAGTGCCTATGGAATTGAGAGCTTGCAAATCTGGAAAGGCACCATCAATGCTGAAAAACATATAAAGGTTTTAGAGCAGCATATACTTCCATCCAGACCACATCTACTCCAGAGAAGGCCTTGCACTTTTCAGCAACATGCTGCATCTATTACAGCAGCGTGACTTTGTATTAGAAGACTCTAGGTTTTAAACTTGCCTGCCTGCAGTCCTGCCTTCTACAAATAGTCAATACATCATGAAATTAAAAGCACAACAAAGAAGATCCAGGACTTTTTGAGCAGCTAGAATCCTATATCAGATGAGAAAGGGACGTTATTCCTCTCCCAGAAGTGCAAAAACTGGTCTCCTTAGTTCCCAGAGGTTTACACACTGTTGTAAACATGGCACCCCATCCCAACTTTTTTGAGACATGTTGCTGCTATCAAATTCAAAATGAGCTGATATTATTCTTGGGTTTAAATATTTGATATGTTTTCTGTGTTCCACTGTGAATAGAACAAGGGTTCATGAGATTTGTGAATCACTGCATCCTGTTTTTATTTACATTTTACTTAGTGTGCCAGTGTTTTTGAAACTGACATTGGAAGCTTTAATCGCACTGTAGTTGCAAAATACATTGTGAAAGAGTTTGCGTGATACTTTGGAACTGATTCAAAAAAGCATGTCTGATTTGCCCAAAGGTGAGTGCACTATCACTGAGGAGCAGATATAGTAGTTAATAATTGTGAGGCAGGCGCTAAAGTACCAGGCTTCAAACCAAATAGTAACTTATTTAAAATTTGAAACAAAGTTTAGTAGTACTAAGCAGTTTCTGCCTGTTCTGCAATGAAAAGAAATATACTGTTTAGACACTCAGGTACGTGCACCCAAACACATAATAATTACAAGAGAGATGTACAGTGTGTTTCATCAAGTTCCTTTATGGATATTATTTGTCTTTCTGATGGAGGACAAAGATACAAAGAGCACAAAGAGTGTATACTGCAAACTGTCTCCACTTTATATTGCAGCTCTTTGTGTCTTTGTCTTCCATTAGACCAATGACTTTTCAGTCCTAGTGTCTGATTCTCACCTCACCAAACAGGAACTTCAACTTTCACTACCTAAACATTTAAATGCTTTCACACTGAGTAAGAATGTATGTAGAAATGTCTTCTACGTAAAGTAATCGTGTAAATGTTTAATTTAGCTTCTATAATTAAGCGCTCTCACATCCCTCTTTGTTTCCCTCTAAATCATCTGCTGAATCCTTTTTATTACATTCATGCAATAGTCAATTTTTACTACAATCAACCCAATGGAGCAATGCTCTGATTTCCACCTCAGGGACCGGTTTGACACACTGAACTTTGACCCACTTAATTGACAAACACATCTTCCATAGATGATACTTCAGCTTGTCAATACAAGGACTGATAATGAGAAAAGAGAAAAAAAAAACATGGAAGCCAAGTGGAGGATGGGATTTGAGGGGGATGGTCTTCAGCAAGCATGAACTCGAAGTAGGTTCAGTGAGTTCACGTGCTGTAGAGGAATGCTCACGTAGCACACATACGACCTTTCCCCTGGTTTACTTTTTGCCAAAGTTCACCTGTTATTGTATCCTGACAATAAGAGGGTCCTGTTTGTGCACCTGATGTTAAGGTTACTAAATACTGAGGGAGTTGACATAGTTGCAGGCCTCGAAGATGGTAATTGTCAATCTAACAAGGACACAGCCTGTTGTGTACATTGAGGAGGGTCAGTTGGTTCATGTGTATGTTAAGCATGGCAGTGGGGGAAGGGTAGGCCGTTTATCATAGGCTGAAACATGCTGGGCACTTCGGATCTAAAAATACAAGTCAAAGCCAGTAAAATCGTGGCCTTACAATAAAGCCTAATGAGGAGAGAACCCAGCAATAAGATAAGTATGTAGCATGTGACAAGATCATGTGTATGATCCATGTACGTTGGTATAATGCATTGCAAGTTTCAGAGGGAGGGTCAGTGAGTTCGCTGCTGTAAGGCTATATATCATGGTACTGGGAGGTGATTTGTTATCTGTATGATTGCATGCAGCAGTGTGTGTTTTTAACTTAAACATGAAATGACACTGACACAAAGCAGGCTATCACACTTTAAATACGATATTTCATTGTTGGAAAATGTATCACCTCAGCTCTCCTTCCTACTTTCATCCTCTGAATTTCAGTTTGTGACACTAGACAAACGAATTGGTAAGCTTTAAACTGAGGAAAATACAAAAATGTTCACATGAGATTATGTAAAACTGCAAGAAATGTAGCAAATGAACAATATCCGTCTAATATTGCAAGTTATGTAAGCCAAGATATCTCAGGGTGAAAGAATTGCACAGCCTTGTCCAGGCAGAGTGACCATCATTATAAGAAATGTGATTTTCTAGTCTGTTCTGGGCAATATAATGAAAAACGTCGCCCACTGTTTGTTTAGTTATTATTTTACCTTTGAGAGGCCTTATTTGCAAGCGGTTTTCGTGCTCCATGCGTGCCTTCTGCTAAACCTCTCAAGTCCCTTGTTATATTTATTTATTTATTTATCAACGTGCGTTCTTACGCTCTCGGTATGAGTAATTTTTGCGCACATCTCATGCATAGAACATACAGCACACGTCTCGGGCCGACGTGCGTGCCTGCGTGTGTTTACACCCGCTCGCTATAGTAGAGCAGCCCAGCCCAGACGCCACACTCACGGGCGACACATGAGTGGGCAGGACCGTGAGTGCCGGGGCCGCCGTCCAGTCAGCGGAGATCACTGCGATCACTGGCTGAAAGGTTCAGCCAATGGCGCGCGCCGCCGTCGACACGGCAGCCAATGGAGTGCGCGCAGAGCGTGGGCACGTGGATTTGCGCACATGTTGACGCTTGTAAACTGCCGAGAGAAAGAGGCAGCACAGGCACAAACCGATGAACGGCAGGCCGGGTGGTGTGTGTGTGTATATGTGTGTGTGACAGAGAGGTGATGCTCGGCGTCCCGATGCTGCTCCAGCCTCGGAGTGTGGACTGACGGACCCAAAGTAGAAGACAGAGCCATCCTCCACTATTATTAAAATCAGCTGTTATTTTTAAAAGCGCTTTACTGAAGGTAAGAATTTTCAAAAGCATTTTTTTCTTTTTTGTTTGCCGAAGTTGGCAGCTTAGCCTGAAGGAATTTCCTGTCCTGTGCGTACCATCCCGGTATAATTTTAATATATCCTAAAGCTGTGTTGCCTAACGATAAATTGCTTTTAAACGTTATAATGATTGCTCAGATTTTCCTTCATGTTTAAGACAAGTAACTGCTTTGGATTTATGTTAGTGTCTGATAGACTGAACGGCTTTAGATGGCCTGAATGTACAGTTCCATTAGTTTCTCTTGCTGGCGTGGTGGTGGTGGTGGTGGTGGGCACAGACACAGGCCGGCAGAAAACACCTGAGTCGCAGCCTCATGGTCTACCTGTGCAGGCTGTGGCAACACATCCACCAATCCAATCCTACCGCATCTCCATCCAGCTGGGGCTATAAACTAAGTAAGGGGTTGTACATAAACAGAAATAGCATCAGATTTCCTCACGGTATTTGAAGCTGTTGATTCTTTCACGTTAACAACGTGCCATTTGGTTTGACAGCCACCAGACATAAAATGCAAATGGCAAAGCACGCTGTCTGAGCGTTTCTTTCTCCTTTTGCGTTTGTGTCAGTCTCCTTCATTTGTGAGTGACTTTTGACTTTATTTTTCTGACGCTGATAAAGAGTTCTGTTGGTGTATTTCATTGCTGAGCATTTCCCAGTTTCCCCTGAAATCTCCCCCTCAGTATTGGTGGGATCAGAGATTACACAAGCTGAGAAAGAAAGGGGGAGAAAAACAAACAGATGAGAGAAAGGCACATGGCCAGAAATGCAGAATGTGAAAATGTGAGTAAAAGGAGGAGGAAGAGGGCTTGGTTTGGAGAGGAAAGGAAGAGGGGGCACCGGGCTTGTGTGCATAACGAACAGGATGAGCTGAAGGCAGAGCGGAGAGGGATGAGAAGCATACAGAAATACAGCCGAGAGGAAAAAGAGTGGTTTGCATGAGTGCGTGTTTGTGTGTGTGTGCGTGTGTGTGTGTGCGTGTGTGTGTGTGTGTGCGTGTGTGTGTGTGAGAATCCAAGGGGGGATGGAGCGCAAGTCTGAGACGGAGAGGAGGGGCTAGAGAGAGCACTGGAGGCTGTGGCAAAGAGAGAGAGCAGGCCTATTCCGATTTCACTACTCTACAAGCTCCCATCCCCCTCACACATTTTACTCTCCTACAGCCTCCAATCTCCTCAATGGAAGCCAGACATGCACTACTATTGTGTGCCTACTGCCTACCCCCAGTCCCAAACTAGGGCAGTGCTATACCCACCATTTTGAGTAATAGGGGTTATTATTTTTGGTAGCGAGGTAGGAAAATGGAGTATTGCCAAATGCTAAGAACTGAACTTCCTCTCACTTCAGACATGCTGGTTTTCAATGTTCACCTAAGCCACACTTGTGTTTTTTTCCATCATCCTAATCTTTGAGCTTTCTTTCTGTCCCGATAGGGATGCAGTCGCAGGGCAGCACCTCCTCTCAGCCCTCCTTTGATTCCCTGAGCTCCAGTGACAGCCTCTTGTTCAGCGATTCAGAGCAGGCAGAGGACGACACAGACGTCTTCCTGACAGACAGTTCTCCATCTGTCATCATCGGGGGGTCGGGCGGCGCGTCAGCAAGTGGAAATGGGGGGTCAGACAGTCCCGGGTCACAGTGGACGTGTGACGGCTTCACCGACAAAGAGGAAGAGGAGGACTCGTACAGGTCACAGAGCGGCGGCAAAGCGGCTCACGTCAGCCTGGGGAAGACTGATCCGGCGAGGCAGACTGCAAAATCACAAGGAGATCTGCTGTTTGCTCAGAAGGTAAGAAAGGTGATGGGCAGAAAAGGAGAGTGATGAGAAGAGGGCTGACATAGCAGTGTGCGTGCAAAGGAAAGCCCAGCAGATAGCCTCAGACAGCCGAGCCTAACCAAAACCAACTCGTAATCTGTCTTCCCTCCTCCTCTGTCAGTGTGCTGAGCTGCAGGGTTTCATCAGGCCCCTGCTAGAGCTGCTGAATGGACTGAAGAGGGGCCGATTCGACCGGGGTAAGCATCCTTTCTTCACCGTCTTCTGGGAGGCAAGTGTGTGTGTGCGCTCGCTGGCTTCTGCAGTTGTTGAGGCTGAACACAGGTTTACATGATCTAAGTGGCCTTAGTCCATTGAAATAGTAAGTTTTCCTTCGAGTAGTAGTCTGTATTGATGTAGCCTATCGATGCAGTCCACAGTGGTGTGTGTGTGTGTGTGTGTGTGTGTGTGTGTGTGTGTGTGTGTGTGTGTGTGTGTGTGTGTGTGTGTGTGTGTGTGTGAGTGAAGCGAGTCTTCTCGCTGACTCAGTAGCTTGCAAGAGTTTACCGATATCATGAGTTAGAGCGTGTGCGCATGTGTGAGACCGTGCATGCCCACATATGCATTCATTCAGTGTGAATGCTGACTGAAGGATTATGTTCTTTTGATTGACAGGCTTGAGTAGTTTCCAGCAGAGCGTGGCGATGGATCGTATCCAGAGGATTGTGGGGGTTTTACAGAGACCTGACTGCGGGTAGGATGTCATCCAAATTGTCCCACCATCCATCAGCCCTCTTTTTCTCACTCTTATCAAGTCCTGCCATCATGAGATGTTTTAGCTGCATTTAAGAATTATTATCTTTATTAAACTGAGTTGATCTTAGATATGCAGTGCACGGTGAGGCAGGATCTTTTATTGAACAGTCCTCAGGCAGGTAGAGTTACAACTTTCACTGTCAGTGCAGTGAAACACCAAACTTCAGATGAAATTTCACCTAGATCTCTGTGCAGGATCATAAATATCCACGCCTGTTCCTACTCAGCAGCAAAGTCGTATTCCTATCTGCTCCTCACTTAAATTTTGTTCCTCTTTCTACATCATAGGGAGAAGTATCTGAACACTCTGCTCCAGGTGGAGATGATGCTAAAACTTTGGTTTCCCCAAATTCCCACTCAGCCTGTGTCTACAGCCTCCAGTGTCGCCACATCCCCTGCCCGATCCCTCCAGGAAGCTTCCGGCTCCACCCCGCCGCACAAACACAGGGATCAGTTACATATTCCCGTTAAGGTGAGGACATACAGTACATTCCTGACTTCTTGCTGCTAATACACATAAACATTTCTCCACCCCACCAGCACCACAAATTTTACAAAAACCTCCCGTTCATATTCTGAAAATTACTCTCCTGTTTATTTTCCAGAAGCGCAGACTCAGCTGGACGGGTACAGACTCTCCCACGCCTTCCCCTGTACCTCTCAAGTCCCCCCATATCAGCACAGGAGAAAACAGGGTGAAGTCTGATCGCAGAGAAGGTGGACCTTCTTCCTCCCCATCACTAGCAGCTGATGCAAATCAGAGTTTGGCACATGCAGCCAGCAGCAGTCAGCTAACTGATGACAAAAATGACGGAAAAGACGGAGACAGCAAGGAACCAGGGAAGGTGTCGAAGTACCAAGCGGGTCAGAGCTCTAAGCCGAGCCTCACGTGGGTTCATGTTGCGCCCATCCTGTCCCCACGAAATACCTGCCTCTCACACGATGCCCTCACAGCCAGCAAGAGGTTGAGCCCGGCTACACAAGACAGCTCCATCTCCTCCACCACACCTTACAAGCACCCCAAAAATGTGAAGAAGCCAATCCGGTGCCAAAGCCAGCCTGTTGCTGGACAGCAGAGTGAGAGGGGGACCACTGAGACAACTCCGGGTGAGAGCCAGTCTCCTCCTGTTACACTTAAGCCTTTGCCTGGGGCGTGTCCCACCAGCTTGAAGACCTGATGTACTGAATCAGCAAAAGAACTGGCAGCCTTGCTTTGTTACACCACTGGGCTAAAAGCTGCTGCAACAGGAAGAAGGGAAGAGGCTGAAGGCCTGTGATTATACTTGCATTAATGAGAGGAAGTGAGGAAAGAATTGTTGGTGATAGATGTTGAAAACAATGACGGATAAAAACATAACCTATCATCCAGACCACAGTTAAAACAGACATTTCAAACAACAGGACATAAACAAGAACCATTATCACACTTATAATCGAAACTCGTGCGGAAAGGTGGTTGTCAAGGTTCAAAAGCAATGTACAGGTAACGAGAGACATTGTAGAGTATTTAGAGGAGTAAATGATCGCTCCTCTTCAGCATGAAGGCAATCAATACAAAAAGAAGAAATATTTATGTAGGTGACTGTTTCAACAGACATCTAACTTGAAAGAAACTGTCCGAAAATGGAACAGCCGATGTCAGTAATCAAAATAAAACCTTCCAGTGTTTATTTTGATGTGGTTGATGAGTGAGCTGATTCTAGTCTTGCAGCAGAAGACACATTTTTCTCTACATTCTTTTGAATGGTTTGAAGAGGAAAAAGCAACACTGGGGGTAACTAAAAAAATCTTGTTGCTAGTGATGTGAGAAATGAGGTGTAGTGTGCGCCGTGTCGGAGCCATTGGAGACGGTGGAAAAATGACATCACAACTCACGAATGTAATCCAAGAATTGTTTGGACACTCGGCTGGCAGATCATCAGCATCGAGCAGGAGTGACATCGCAGCGACCAGTGGTCACATAACTTTTCCTGTCGTGCCGTGGATCAGATGTTTCTGACGGCAAACCGACTGGCAATCAGTCTCATTACAATCCGAGACTTTTAATAGACCAGCGTATGGAGTTAACAAGGACCACTAAAAGACATATGTCTATTGATTCAATTACACAGTTAATTTATTCATGTGTTGATCTGATACTGCATCTATTTATTGTTTGTATTTATTGGGCAGCTTATCACCTGCTGTGCGCTTGCATAGTTTGGCCTACAGTTCTTTTGAGGTGACTGGGAAGATGCTGTTGGCATTTTTTTTTTGTGTGGTTTTTATTGCTATCGTGAGGAGGGCAAAACAAAAAGGACGTGAAATCTTATGATTGGTCTCTTGGACTACTGTGCCTTTTTTACCAAATAGGATGTGTTTTTCAAAAAAAAAAAAGCATTCTGTGCTCTCAGTGCATTCATACTGTGTTTTGATTGTTTGCATGTGTTTCACAAAACCAGTGCACAGTCAAACGCGAAAGCCAACGTGTAGTCATCCTTCTTCTAAAATCGCACACAGCTTAAAAACCAACATCATCAACTGTGATTCTTTAAAAAAAAAAAGGAAAAAAAATGGCATCCAGCTCTTATATCCCAACATCTACAGCTCACCTGAATGGCCTGCATCTCTGACTAATACACACACCAACAGCAGTGGCTACTATTTGTCATGTAGTATTTAAGTGTCTAGCCTTCCTTTGGGGCTTTTCTTTAGGTTCTGATCAGGAGAGAAACCGACTGAACGGCACTTAAAGATGGTGCTCTTGAAAACTTGAAAACATGGTGAAAATATAAATGTAAGGGAAGAAATCTTTCTTTGCACCACTCTCTACCGCTGCTATCATCGTGCTGATTTACATGTATCATTGAAGGCTTGCTCTTTAATTGGAAATCCACTCACAGCATTCGTTTAAATGTTGAAGGGGTTCTTAGTAACCTGACTGGATTTATCTAAATTGTAAATATTTGGACTGATATTTTTGAATTGGTGTGAGAGGTTCATATGTTATTTACATAATTACAAATGGGGTGGGGGGATTTGCATTACTAGACTCCTCCAAAAAGCACCACACGTGAACACAGAGCCACCGGCAGCCAACATGTTACTGCCTGCTTGTTTTTGTTGTTTTCCTCAGTACGGAGTGTACAAACCCTCAGTCACTCTTATCCTGCTACAATACGCCAGATGTTGACTCTTGATCAGAGGCTGGGGGTGTCTTCCACCACACTCCTGTTTTGGTTTTTGGTTTTTTTTTTTATACATTTGTGGTATGACAGAGAAGCCAATTGCACTTATTTTTCATTATGTCCTTTTTCATGTATGTTTTCTACTGCAGCGACCACTGCTTATTGGTCAGAAATAATGTCTTGTTTATTTCAGCTGCCTTCTTCTTCTTCTACTACTACAACTACTTATTACATTTTAAAAGCTGACTGTAGTTCCACCTCGCCTCCCTTCCCCCACTCTGCTGCACTCGTCTGCCCCTGCCCTCTCCTCTCCTTTATCTCCCTCAATCCCGTTAGTATATTTCCTTTCTAAACTAAACTGTCTTTCACTCACCCCATTTCTATGTGATATTACACTTCTTTTTTTTTTTTTTTTAAATATTGATACAATCAAGGATAAAAAAAAAAAAAACTTTTAATAAATGAAACCAATTTTTGAAAGATGAAACTGCCTGTGTGCTTGTTTATGCAAATCTTCATGCATTTATTTTGTTTTCTTTTGATTATGCAGCTCCCGATTTGGAAAGCAGCTTTTAATAAACAGATGTGTGACTCGATGGGGTGCAGATTTACAGACTGTATATTCTGAAGGCTGCGTGAGTGCACGAGTGAGTGAGTGGGGGTGAGGCAGAGACGATGAAGGCAGGAAGAAGAGGAGGGGCAGTAGGGTGGTGAGACTACAGCCTCTGTAATCTGACTGAGAGAGGTAGGGGGGCTGGCTGATCCTCCAACCAGCTGCTACATCAGAGTCCAAACACTACTTTAGCTTATATGTGTGCTCATGTGAGAGTGTTATAATGAGTAAATACCTTCTGGAGGTTAGCAGAGAAAAGTTGGTGGTCTCTGTAGCGCAGTCCTGCATTTCACATGAAAACAATTACCCATAGGCTCAAGTCTGATCTCTGCAGGCGACCACCGAGATTTTTAATTCCCTCTAGAAAAAAAAATCAAAAGGTGAGAATGAAAAATTGAGTGGCGCCGCGCTGCATCACCCACACCGAACGTGATGAAAGAAAATGAAAAAAATTCTGATAACCCAAACACACACTGGGAGGTTGCTAGGAGTAATGTTATGTAACAAAATGTGAGTTTTACTTCAAAATAAAGAGAAAGTAAAAACTTTAAAGTTATGAAGCTGTGTACTAATTTAACTTCAATCTGTCTTTTTTGTTGTTTTCAAAAAACATTGCTTCTTTGATCCTTTAATATTTAAATCTGGAAGTTCTGATTCTGTTAATTTCACCAATTCTCAAAGAAAAATCTATGACCAGAAAATCAGACGCAACAATAGATGTTACACTGCACAAGGAGCACAACTGGTAATTTCATGTGTTAACCATCATTACACTCTCGTTCTCCTTCGCCCAGCATCATATCCTTAGATACTGCATGCACACCAGGATGAGAGTGGCAAATTTTGGGAGGGTGTGGTTTTGACTTCTCTCTCATGCCATGCGGCACGTATGCATGCATGCATGCGCTGCTCCCCCCGTCGCACGCTCTGACACACTGACTGGCTGATTTGGTGATGGGCTTGTCTCTGACACAGTGACTATGCTACGTTACAACAACACAGACAGCCCTCCCTGCCTCCACCCTCCCTCCCCCTCGGCCCCCCCTTGTATCCATGCAGTTTTTAGCAGAAAAAGCCCTTGCCCTCCATCTCCCCACCGCTGCTATTCTCCCCCCCTCTTTCTACTCCGGAGGATGGAAACGAGGGGCAAGAGGAAAAGGACGAGAAGAGGATGTGTGGAGGGCACAGGGACGAAACTTGACCTCACTACAATTTTGAGAACACTTTTTTTAACAAACAAAATATGTATAATTGTTCTTTTTCTCCCCAAAAAAGCTACATTTGTTTTTTGTTTAATCATTCAGTTGGATTATAATGTTTGTAATTCTGTTTGCGCAGTATATTTTCACATAATTAACATTACAGCACTGTTCACATTCAAGTTGTTTTCACTTCTCCGAGCATGTGTTGGCTTAATTTAGCATGTGTGTGTCCATCAATAGGATTGCACATAATGAACTTACTGCGGCTCTTATCCCTTGCTGTGTAGGTTTTAATTGTGGGCCCACATCCTGTTACTGGTTTTAACAAGTTGATGATTTAATGGTGTCCTTCCAGTTCTGCTCTGTGCACATAATGAAGGGAACGACACAATGAGGTGCTTATTCACTTATTCTAAACACCCCTCCCCCATAATTTCACTCCAGTACGACTCGCGTGAGGTGAAGTCACTCTCTGACTTTACAACTACATACACAGCCTCTTACTCACCATAAGTCCACAGGGTTTTTTTTAGTGCAGACTTGACCAAAAAAACCAGCCTGAATGCTCAATAAACCTGCCCAATCCTGAAATGGAAATCAGAGACATTTCGAAGTCCCTGCTTCGCCGGAGATCACAGCGGTGACGGGCCCTTGGTGTGCCAGGTTGAAGGGGTTGCTCTGCGCGCCATCTGTGGTCTCCATCTCTGTGAACAACGTAAAGACAGAGACACCAGGACTAAATTTTCAAGGGCGCACGTGTGTCTCATCATGACATTGTGTGTGTGTGTGTGTGTGATATTTGGGGCACAGCTCAGCTACAGGCAAATAACATCCTCATCAGTTTCTCTGGCCTGAATGTGTTCTCGGGAGTCTGCTCGCGATGACACCATCCCACACGGCTGCTTAATTATTCAAGTACACTGAGTGAAAGGGAATCACCAGGTTCAGTATACTCATGAGGGGGGAAAGAAAGACACAGATGGCAAGCAAAGAGGGCTATAAATGAGACAAAAGTGAGAGATTAAAGCTTACTCCCTCTGAGTTAGAATGAAGCACCTGCACATAAACTGAGATCCTAGCAGCGTATGCTCGAAGTCAAGACAGCTGAGCCCCCTGAGAGTGTATCTTCCAAGATGATTTACAACCCCTGTCAGACACAATGAAATAAAACTGGGTCAGCATGATAAAATATACCATAACCATACAGTTGATGAATCAAAAAGCTTTGTGTGAGAACAGGGGGGATAACTTAACTAAAGTCTTAAACTTTGCTCTGTAGTTAATTTTTGGAGAAAAGCAATAATATACATTAATAGCTGATATCAAGCTCAAAGGCTGTTAAGACTGAAAGGAAACACTTAAGATTCAGCAATAAAAGCTTTGCAGATACCGGACTAGGATTACAAACTAAATACCTGACATTCCAGTAATATAACAGATTAATTCATACAGCTCCCATCGCATGCCCCCATGATGCATTACTCTTGTTTTAGCTGCACAGGCAAATTGAAATCACTGTGTTTGCCTGTGTGGGGTCAGGGCATGCGTGTGCGCATGTGATGCTGTGTGCGTTTTTGTTTTTCCTGTGTGCACTTGTATAGAAATATCTGTGGTATTGTCATATTATGTGCTGAGGTGTCATTATATAATAGAGCTGGCTGGAGAGAGGGAATGGGGGTGGGGGCTGTGGGGTGTGCAGGGCAGACGGCTCATGGGAGGGATTCAGGTTGGCCACGGGTGGTCGTAGCAGAGTGGGTGAATGTGAGAGACAGCGGTGTGTGTGGTGTTTACTGTCAGGCTCATCATTTGATTATCCACAGATTAAGGTAGCATTATTGTAAATTTAATGAAAATAATTACCCATGTTGGGTTGTAAACCTGGCATTTAGCAACTCATGTACTACTTTTAGGCTGATCAGTGAGAAAGTGAAGCCCAACAATTTTAATTTTTTTTAAACATATTATTTGGAGTCATATTAATAAGTAAGTCATGTTTGCTTATTTGTCTCACTATGGCTTCCACTTTCCTATCAGAGAAGGTACCATAATTACAAAAAAAACTCAATAGTTTTGGAGTCTTTTAGCTCATCTATCTTCATCAGACTATCCTTGAACATTCAGATGTCACCCACTGGTTTTGGAGTATCCATTTTGAAGCTTCAACTAGCTTTTTGGCTGCTGACATGTTGCTATTGTTTTTTGAGCAAGACATGACCATATGCGAATGAGATGATGAAGCGTCAATAGCAAGCTGATTCATAAACTGTACACGTGCATGGCACAGACACAAATATAGACTCATTAGTATTAATCAACAGACTAACAACATACTACCATTTCGCTTACCAGAACTGAAGCGCAGATGTCTTGGATGTTGATCTCTATCACCCAGCAAACCATATTATGTAATTTTATTAAAGACACCAACCGCAGAGACCATGTTTATTTCAGTAACAATGGTGAAGACAAAACTGCTAGTGCAAGTTTACTTTGTAAACAAAAGGAGTTTTTGTTGTATTATTCAAATGCCTCTAACCCACAGTTGAGGCTAAATGTACAACATTCAGTTATTTAGCATTATCTTTAACTGTAATTATGTGCTTCACTCCCCACTGTCCTGCTTTTTTTCTCCTCTATCACTGCATGGATATCTCCAGACTATTTATCTCAGCTTTGTCTTAAACACGCTGTTCCTCACATATTTAAGTCACCGGTTCAGAACTTATTATTATTTGTTTCTTAGTTAATTGCATTCAGGCTATAGTAAATTCCTCTCTGGCCTCTGGTCAAGTTCTGTGTTACTTTAAGAATGCTGTTATTCACCCTAGACTAAGTTACGATAAACAGCATTCTTGATAAATTTCCACCTGGGTTCTGTGAAGGACAATTAACTGAGACAGCTCTTCTCAGACTATCTAATGATGTTTTGGCGCAAAGTGCCACAGGAATTGTTCTGTCCTCCTTATGTTGGACCCAACTTTAGCCTTTGATACAATTGCTCACCAGATCTTGCTTGACAGGTTGAGGTATTGGACCAGTGTGTTGGGATCTGCCTTACACTGCCTTCATATCTTTCTGATCGTTCTTTTTGCGTGCCTGCTTCAAATTACAAGTCTTCCTTAAGTCATCTTCATTTTGGTGTACCTCAGGGTTCTGTTTTGGGGCCCGTATTAATTCTGGTTTACATGCTCCCTCGTCAGCACATTTTGAGCACTTTTAAAAACCTATCATATCACTGCTACACAGGTAATATTCAGTTTTATATCTTTTTTAAGCCTCATGACGTTCGAAACTGCACGTCTTACACTGTGTAAAAAGCTGGATGGATAAAATGTTTTCTTAACTTAATGAGGAAAAAAATGAAATTCTTGTTTGTGCTCCAGAAAAGCATATAACTCTAGGAAACTCTTAGTGCATTAGACTCTTAGTTGATTAGACTATTCCAAGCCTTCCATCAGGAACCTCTGGGCAAATTTAGATTCTGGTTTTACTTTACTTTGGTCATGTTCAGTCATTGGTTCGTTTATGTTTTTATCACTAACGAAATATTGCCAAATAGTACTATCTCACAAACAGAACTGGAAACTGTTATTCATGCTTTTCTTTCTTTGAGACTGGATTAGTGTAAATCATCACCACTTATTTAGTGTATATCTGTGTGTACATAGTGTATATATTAGTGTAACTCGTTATTGACCAGCCTACACAAAGCATCATTGGACTGTTTGTAGATGCTGCCAGACTTCTGAACAAATCACCAAAGTTTTCTCATGTCACACTGCTACTCTCCCAGCTCCATTGGCATCCCATTGACTCGAGAATACATGTCAAGATTTTGGTTCTCACTCATAGGGCTCTGAATGGTCAAGCACAAGCATACATCTAAGAACTTTTACATCTGTATGTCCTTAGCAGATCCCTAAGGTCATCTGACTGAGGCCTGCTGTGCCACATGCAAGGGTAAAAACTAAAGGTGACAGAGCCTTCTCTCAGTTGTAGCACCAGGACTCTGGAACTTTCTCCCTTTTAGTTTTAGGTCTGCAAACTCTGTTCAGCTTTTTTAAAAGCAACTAAAAATCTTTTACAACTGCTTATAATTAGCTATTTTGCTGTACTAATGTCTGATGTTTTTTGTTTTCTTTTGTTCAGCACTTTGTAATCAATATTTTTAAAGGTGCTACATAAATAAAGTTTTTACTTTGTGGGGAAGTGGGGAGTGTGGGGAAGTGGCAGTGGGGAAAATAATTATTTGATCATCTGCTGAATTTGAAGGTTTGCTCACTTACAAAGAAATTAACAGTCTCTAATTGTTATGGTAGTTTTATTTAAATGGACAGAGACAGAATATCAATAAAAAATCCAGTAAAAAAAAAAACACATTACATAAAAGTTTTAAATTGATTTGCACGTCACTGAGTGAAGTAAGTATTTGATCCCCAAGCAAAAAATGTGTTACTGTTGGCAAGCACAGTGGGAAGATATTTTTTGTAATTGGTCACCAGGTTTGCACACATCTCAGGAGGGATTTTGGCCCATTCCTCTTTACAGAAACTCCAAATCATTTAGGTTTCTTGGCTGCCACTTGGCAACTTGGACCTTCAGCTCCCTCCTCATATTTTCTCTAGGACTGAGGTCTGGAGGCTGGTTAGGCTACAAAATTACACCATAATCACACCAACATTTGTCACCTTCTCAACAAGCTTCTTGCTGATGGTCTTGTGTAGATCTACAATCTTGTCCTTGATGTCATTTGACAGCTTTTTTGGTACTGGTAGCCAAAGTTGGATAGAAAAAACTGATTCTGTGAGCAGGTGTGCTTTCTAAACATAGCGAGTTAAGTTCAGGAGTATCTGTAATTGACTGAATGTAATTTGTGTGCCACATGGACACGCAGGCAATTTGTGGGAGGCAGAATTCTGAGTGGCACTTATTTCAGTCAATGGCATGCAAATCAATGCATAACTTTTATGTGATGTGTTTTTCTGGATTTGTGGTTGATATTCTGTCCCCCTCTATTAAGATGAAAATGACCATAAAAATTAGCAACCATGCATTTTTTTGTAACTCAAAGCAAAATGTACAAATTCAGCAGGAGAATCAAATTTTCCCTACTGTACATTTAGTTGACTCTTTGACAACTGAATTCTTCTCTGTTTAACCACGCTTTCTATTGAAATTCTATTATTAATTATATTTTTATTGTCTTTTTTTATTTTTATGTCTTCTACCATACTTTTATATTGCTAGCACTTTATACATAAACATCACTTACTTTGTATTTTGTCACTCCGTAAGGGACAACTTCATTTTTATTGAATGACTTTCTTTTTTGTCTTTAGGTTTGTTTAAAAAGAATTTGAAACACTTATCTGGTTCCCCCTTAGCGAGGTCAGGCCTCTCCTAGCGTCACTGCAAACTTTGCTCACTGCAACTGCTGTAGTTTGAAGTTTGTTTGGCCTGGCATGCCTGGTGGAAAGCATTGCCTCTGTCTGTCAGGTCCAGCTGCCTGTGTCAGTCAAAGAGTCCATGAACCTAACTCCAGTATCCAGGTGGCTCTATACGATAGTTGCCTGATAGATATTGTTAGAAAAGGGCCAAAACATCCCTCGGGATTAACTTCTTTTTGGAGTGGGCCTAAAGTGGCCACTGGAGGAACTACTGCAGTTTTTGGCACTTCCATGCTGGCATCAGTTTTCAGCTCCAGAGGCAGCTACATTTGTACAACACATACAATGAAACAATAGTCACTGCTACTTGCAAATGTCACTAAATAACTGACAGCCAACAAGGTCAGCAGCAGTTATTCTTGGGCAATATATCAGTGAATACCTTAGTCTAAGGAGCTTGGAAAGAACTTCTTTAAGTTGCTTGAAGACATTTCACCTGTCATCCGAGAAGCTTCTTCAGTTCTAAGGTCAAATGGCGGAGAGTCCCAGATTTAAACCCAGTGGGAGTATCCCCCCAAAGAGGGACAAAAGGACCCCCTGATGATCCTCTACCTAATCACACAAGCCAAGGTGTGAAAATGGGTGTGGGTCACAATCAGCCAGGGTTTCGGGTGAGCTCATTGTGAAACCTGGCCCCACCCTATCATGTGATTTCCTGAGGTCAAATGGCCCAGGGTGTGAGTGGTCGTTAAGGTGTCTGGGAAGGGAACTCAAAACTGGATTATAGATGGCAGACAGCTGGTGTCGTAAGCCATCGCCTCCGTTCAAAGATTGTCGCTCACAGTGGACATAAATGGTTTCTTTCACTCCTCTTTCAAACCACCTGTCTTCTCTGTCCAAAATGTGAACATTGGCATCCTCGAAAGAGTGACCTTTGTCCTTTAGATGCAGATGAACTGCTGAGTCTTGTCCCGTGGAGGTGGCTCTTCTATGTTGTGCCATGTGCTTGTGAAGTGGCTGTTTGGTCTCTCCAATGTGTCCCACACCCGTTTTCACACCTTGGCTCATGTGTTAAACTATCTTGCTTAAATGATGGTAAAATACATTTAATTTTCAATTGAAATAGTTGCTGAATATTTTTCTGCAATTCAGCTAATATATAAATCATTAGACTGTTTCAGATCAAAACATTGCATTGCAACTTGCGTTCAGCAATTTAAACAAAGAATAATTTGCGACACTCAATAACCAAAACAAGTGATCAGTAAGACCTTGTTTTTGGGAAAACTAAATATATGACATTCTGATTTTCCTCAAGGTCACGGAGAAAAATGGTATCAAAATGAAAACAACAAAAGGCGTTTGTTGTGGTGGAAAAAGCATGTAATCAAAATGCCTCAGATTTCCATGTATTATTCTGTGGTCCTAATTAGAGGCTTCCTTTACACTACTTCCATATTCACACAACTTGGGTTGTAGTGTGCTTGTAAACATGGACCTAAATATTAAGTACATGGGTGATGAATCGGCAGATGATGACGATGGAGGTGTGCTGTTTGGTAGGAGTAAATGAATGCACCCGTAATGACTAGCTGACATTTTGGTGATAGAGAAAGAGCATGCGTTGTAACTAAAGCATGCTGCATATGCACCTCTTCCTGATGGTTGCACGTAGCATTAGCACTGTGAGCGAAAGCATGGATGTGGCTTGCTGTAGAGAGAGCGAGTCATTTGGCAGCCTGGTATAGCCTTGGGCTCTCTGCAACTGATTCATGCTCACACTACTATAAGTGCACGCAGTTGACCCACATCATGCAAAGGGAGGGAAAAAAGTCAGGAGGCGGGCGTTCAGGGGAAGGAAATGGAGATCATCTGATAATCTCATGTTTTTACCAGGGGACTGGGTTCACGACTGAGCTGCGGTTAATAATTAGGCAATATTTATGACTAGTTTGAGTTCTGTGAAAATCATTGAAACACTGCGCTTTTAATATGAAGACAAAGCCCTATCATGAACCTTGTAAAGGAGAAGAATGTGAATACTCCCTGCCAAAGCTCTTCTTCAGCTATTCAATTTGGATTTTTATTTGCAATTCAGATCACTCTCTTAGTTCCCAGAATGTAAAACATTAGTTTTAATCCAGCCTTAACTAGTTTTGGTATTTGAAGTTGCCAGGGGAAAGATTTAACCTCTTAACAACCACCAAGTCACTGCTGATCCACTTAGTGGTAGGCTTATGCTGAATTTTACCAGCAAGATAAAGAAGCATAGTCTCAGAAACTAGAAGACAGAAGACATAACCTTCTAAAGCTGGCATCTCACACACATTTAGACTTTACAACTGCTTTGCTATAAGACTTCAATTTGAATGTGTAAACTAGAAGCGTAGAACTGAACCTAACCATAACCCCATTATTCCAGTACCTAATTATTCCTATTACACCTAATGTTCAGCTAGAGTTTCTATAAATATATTGCTCTGCAATTACATGATGCCAAAAACTTGAAAGTCATTTAGCTTAGTTTGATTTAAATGGACAAAAGACTGCATGTATCACCAGACAAATCTGCTAAAATAAATAAATAAATGAATAAATAAATAAATAAATAAATTGTAAGAACTTTTTCTATATATGTTTTACTTCTTCTACCATCAGTTTGTGCTGTTGGAGAATTTTCCCTTAAATTTAAATCCAGGATCCAAAGACTGCCGTGCCTCTTATAATATGACCCAAGCTAAATATGCAGATTCATTAATGTGTTTTCGCTGGTGAAAATGAAAACTGATTGGGGCTTGTGTAAGGTTAGTTGAAGTAAAATGGGCTTGAAAGTGAACACATCAGGACTGTGATAAAATGCAGTGTGCATAGTCACACCCACAGGACAGTTTTAATTCTAGAAAAACCCTGAGCTATGGGCATAATGCTATAACGACACAATGTTAACGTAGTCAAGGACGAACTTTAACGGATAAATAAATTCCCTTAATTCTCAGATTTTCAAAACTATTTGGGAGAAATACGTTTTACCTTGTGGAGAACATGGCTATTTCCATACATGTGCAGCTAGGTGGAAACACCGCACACTTGAAACGAAACGACTCTGCGAAAAAGTCCACGAAGAAGAAGCTGTATCCATTTCCTGTTCCGGGGCTTGAAACAAACGTCGTGCGGACGCGCGACTAAACAGAAAGTTTTGCAGAAAACTTGGCACGTTGAGTGTTTTACGCGTCTAAGTCTTCATCGTTTTTATTTGACCTCCACGGCTTAAACGGGCTGACTACGACAGAAGAGTAATCTAAGGTTTGTAAGCCTCATGAAGTAGTTATTCCCCGGTGATGGTAGCTCGCGTACAGCGGTGTGCTAACGTTAGTTAGCATCTAACCAGGGAGGTTTGGCGGATGTGATTGATTTAGCAATGTATGTTGCTACGGGCTGGCGCTTTAATTTAATCAGTCTGACTTAACACTCATCAACTAACAAAGTGCAGCAAGGTCGGAGTGACTGACTGTTGATGTGGGAGTTTTTATTAGTTGGAAACTGGTGAACGTCCGTGTCAGAGCAGCTGTAGCTAAGTGGATAAAGGACGGCGGGTTTTGGAGCTCATGTTTGGGACTATCACATTTGTGTGATATATGACTAATTAAGGCCAGAAATCACGAAGATATTTAAGTGATAACCATGCTCAGTAGCGATAATCCATGACATAAGTATTTGATGTTCTGCAGGATTGGAGGATGTCTCTTCCAAAGCGGGAGGTGGAGGAGTTGAGGCCATGGGTGGAACGCACTGTGAAGAAGGTGCTGGGTTTCTCGGAGCCCACTGTGGTGACTGCAGCATTGCACTGTGTGGGAAAGGGACTAGACAAAAGGAAGACCATAGGTAAGTACGGTGAAATATCTCTTATGTACTTAGAGATCTGGTGACGATTCAGTTCAGCCAAAAGTGCCTCTGACATCAGAGGTATATCCCAGGGTGATTTGTTTTACCGGGTTACAAAATGCACCCATCATTGAAGAGAAACGAGTCCAACAGCTGTCTGAAAACCTATCTGGCCTTCTTAGGAGTATTTGGCATAACTACCAAGCTGTGGGTTCTTAACATAGTGCAGACAGCCAGCCCACAAAATGATGGTGTGAAGATCTGCGATGTAGCCATCAGCAGGGCTTGTTTGCAAAGGTAATAGATTTGCTGTCCAGTTAAAATACTCATGTCATTTGTTCATTCAAATGAAAGATTGTGAGTACAAAGAAAGCTGCCTATTGCTTTTATTTGTTTGGTTGTTTATTTATTTATATATTTATTTCATCTGTCTGGGAAATAATTGCTCTGTCTGTTAGACTGTGACTTCTGCAGGTGCTGTAGTTTAAATGTCAGTATTGGGTTTTCATAGTGTGTATTTTTATGTGGGTATTTAAGCAATTCTGTGGTAACATTATTTTCTTTTCAGAGTGTTAATTATTTCATATTTATCATTCTCAGACCAGCTGCGTCCTTTTCTTGATGACTCTGCTGGAGGCTTTGTAGAGCGACTTTTTGAAGCCCTCGAGGAGAGCCGCAGCACACGTGGGAACAAAGGATCTGGAGAAAAAAACCGCAAGAGAGAACTTAAGGTAGCCTAACATCATAGCAAATGTTCATGCTTTATATTATCATTATATAACTGAATAACTAGATCTGAAGGTGGGGAGTTTTCTGACAAGAAAACCGACTATATTAACACACTCACATGCAAAAGTGACCTGTTTAAAGAAAAATAAATACATTACATTCAATGCATGCAGCGATTAGACTGATTGTGTTAAGCCTCAGTTTGATTAACTTAAACCTCAATGTAAACATCCCCTTACACTTGATTTACTCCTGCATTAAGCTTAATTGAGGTTTCACTCAGATGGCACTTAACTTTAGTTCTACATGGACTGCACTGATACAATACTGATTATTCTTACGTAAACTTTAATTGCTGCATAAGATATTTATTTTTTTATTTTTATTGGTGTTTGTGTGTTTGCCGGCTGTACTCAGGATGTGTTTGGTGAAGAGGCTGACACAGGCGCAGTGCGAGAAACTCCCGAGCCAACAGATGGCACAACAGCAAAGAGGAAACGAGTCCCCCGTTTTGAGGAGGTGGAGCAACCTGAGGTGATACCAGGACCTCCATCAGAGAGCCCCGGCATGCTCACCAAAATACAGGTACATAATACTTGGTGCAATAGACAGTAGACAATATATATATGTGTGTATATGTAAGTATAGTCGGTTTATTTTCTTCGTCAGTCACCTCTGAATCCTTTTGCTGTCCTAACAGATCAAACAGATGATGGAAGCAGCCACAAAACAGATCGAAGAAAGGAAGAAACAACTAAGCTTTACTGCTCCAGCTCCTGCTACAACAGTAATGAGATTTCTTTCCCATAAAAATACATACTGAATAAAGAACTGCAGTCTTTTCAGGTTTTAAATTTTATTTAAAACCGTTCTAATTTCTTTCTGACTCTAGCGGTTGCCTGTTCCCACTCCACAGTCACAGCTGGATGGCCCTCCACTCTCTCGACTTCTTGGCACTGCTGGTGCTGCAGCAGCTGGTGGTGGGTCATCCATCGCTCCCTACCAGGCTGCCAGCTTCATGAATGATGCAATTGAGAAGGCCCGTAAAGCTGCTGAGCTACAGGCTCGCATTCAGTCCCAGTTAGCTATGAAACCTGGCATCCTCGGAGTTTTGGGGAACACTGGGCCACAAAACTTTGTGGCACTAGCTAATCTACATGCCATGGGGATTGCTCCACCGTAAGTGATGTCAGACTACAAATATACGATTTTAAAATGTGCACAAGACATGAAAAAAGTAGGTGATGTCTTTGTGCTCAATTGACATTGAACTGCTTTCTCTTTATGTGTAACTACAGCAAAGTAGAACCCAAGGAGGTGAACAAACCGACACCTCTTATCCTGGATGAGAAGGGAAGAACTGTAGATGCCAGTGGCAAAGAGGTTGAACTCACACACCGCATGCCTACGCTCAAAGGTACATACATGGATACACTGATCCAGTATTTGTACACAAACATACACAATGTGTTTTCTTTGTTTTGATATTCCACAAAACATTTTTCTTTCCCTGTGTAGCTAACATTCGAGCAGTAAAGAGAGAGCAGTTCCGCCAGCAGCTGAAGGAGAAGCCCGGAGATGACTTGGAGTCCACATCCTACTTCGACCAGCGTGTGCCTGTTCCTCCAGCTCAGCGTGCACGCAGGACTTTCAAATTCCATGACCAGGGGCGCTTTGAGAAGATTGCTCAGAGAATTAGAACTAAGGTTGGTACAACCCTGTCCCAGTTGTTTGAAAGAGAATATTTAGAATTTAAGAAAAAGAAAGTCATCATATGTCTCTTGTCTCTCTTGTATGGATCAGGCCCAGTTGGAAAGGTTGCAGAATGAGATTGCCCAGGCAGCAAAGAAGACAGGAATCCAGGCTTCAACCAAGCTAGCACTGATTGCTCCTAAAAAGGAGATTGGAGAGGGACAGGTTCCCAATATTGAGTGGTGGGACTCGTTCATCCTGCCTTCCAACATAGACATGTAAGAAATCAAAATTTGATCGTAAACATTGAGTTTGCTATCAGGAATGTGTGGAATACATGGCAATAATAATGTTTTTTTTGTTTTGTTTTTAATTTTAAGAAATTCAGACACAAAATTTGAAGCGTTAGAGCTGTTTGGTGTGACCAGCCTGGTGGAACATCCTGCCCAAATGAGCCCACCAGGTAAGTCTATAGGAGGTAAAATGTGTAAGTTAAAAGAGATTTTGTCCTACAAAATCATTATTAACTGTTAAAAATGTCCTTATGCCGTAATGTGCAGAAGTCTTGAGCCACCACTCAGTTTAATTAATTAATATTAATATATTTAGCTATTAAAATGGTAAATGGGTACAGTGAGTTATTGAAACTTGTGCAACCATACATACAAATACAGTATATTAGGGCTAAACGGAGGCTTTACAATTCTAATAGGCTTGAAGGTCAATATGTGGTATGAGCAACTTGCAACTAGTCTTCAGGAAAAGTTCTCCAGGGTTCTTGAAGGATATTCAAAGCTCTTCTTTGGATGTTGGCTGTTTTTGTTCTGCTCTCTTGTCAAGATGATCCCACACTGCTCCGATAATGTTGAGGATGGGGCTTTGGGGAGTCCAGTCCATGACTGATGGTGTTCCACTGTGTCTTTTTCTGTCCAGCTTTTGCTGCATTGGCAGCGTGTTTGTCAGCATTGTCATGCTGAAAAATAAAGCTGTTGTCAGTAACATGCTTTCCAGATAGCACATTCATAGTCTATCAACATCTCAGCAATTTTCTGTGTTCGTAATTCCATTAGTTTTGAAAAGCTTTCCAGCACCACAGACTGAAATACAGCTTGAAACCATAACAGAGCCTTCACCGTGTTTTACAGATGGATGTAGACACCACCAATGTTCCCTCTAAGCGGCGCGCGTGCGCATTTGCGCACTGCTGGCACGGTCTCTGCGCACAGAAAATCTGCGTTGCGCACAAAAAAAAAATCTAACCTGAATTGAAATTAAAATTAATACTTTAACAATTCTGTTTTGCAGTGTTAGTCAGTAAGTGACTGGCTGCTCCCGTATGGGATTAGAACGATGCCACCTTCTCCCATAGTCCAGCCAACGATGCGATTCACATTCGTATATACGCAGCTAATCAACGTCGTTGACAGGCTATGACAGCGTCCTTATGTGCCGACACCGGTGCTTTAGCTAGCAAAGCGGCTGATGTGGAGCGAAGCCACGTTAAAGACAACGTGTACAACCACTGGAGATGTGAGCAGGGCAGACGGAACAAGTGACGGTTTGGTTTTCTTCCTGAATACTATCGTTGTTTATATTTACTGCGGGAAGAAACTGTACAAACTGCGTTTTATGAGGAAAACGCTCGAAAGCACTCTCTGCCTGTGAGCAAAGACAAAACCAAAAAAAACCCCACCCTTTCCTATTGGTCGAAAAATGTACCATGTCGACCAATCAAAAAATGATATGGCAACATGGCATTTAGTTGTTTAGGAAGGGGGACGTTTTAGGAATGATGGCGGTGTTTTGAGATGTGAGAGATTTGCAACATTTAGCGCAAATCTTGTGTAGTTAGTGTGTAGTGTAGTCAATAGTTTTGTTGTGTGTGTCAGAACAGTGAGGCGACTGCTGAATGTTACAGGAGTGATACATCTCCTGTTGTCAGGCCTGCAGGTATCAGGCTGTTGTTCTCCTTTATCTCATAGTGGATAGAAATTATTTTTGGAGTGGCACAAATAATTTGTGTGGCATCAAATTTGATGCAGAAAATGCCTTGGCTGCATTTTTAGGTAAACAGCTGCAAAAAACTTTGTTTGCATAACTCAGTTACTTTTTTGAAGAAGTAACTATATAATTAAATTGCCCAACATTGGTCATTATATACTGTATTTTGCAGACAGCGAGTCACATGACTCCATGTAACTTGGATGGATTTGATGCTGGTGTGACCACAAGGCACACGTCTACTGTTGCTCACAGTGGTCCAAGGGACCGTTCAAGGAGTTTGTGTTCGCTCAGACATATGAAAAATTAGAGGGAACATTGGACACCACCTCTCCCCTGATCTTCTCTGTGCATATAGATGTTGATATGACCTAGTCATTTCAAATTTGGATTCATCACGCCATAAGATCTGTTGCTGATTTTCAGTCCAGTTCGTGTGTAATTTGGCATACTTCAGCCTATCCCTGTTTTCATTCCTTAGGAATCGCTTCTTGACAGTTTGTTCATCTGCTGTAGGTTTTTAGGTTATTTTTATTTCATTGTATTTTTTTAAGAACATACTTGAAAAAAATGAATACATAATAAATTAAATAATAATTAAAAAATAACAATTCTTAACATAATCACACACCCTTTCAAATATCTTGGTGGTGTTTATGTATCACTAGCTGTTATATATTCCTTTCTTTTTTCCCCTTTAGTTGACACAGATAAGCCAGTAACTCTAGGTGTATACTTGACGAAGAAAGAACAAAAGAAACTTAGACGGCAGACACGGAGGGAAGGACAGAAAGAATTGCAAGAGAAGGTTCGTCTAGGACTGATGCCTCCACCAGAGCCCAAAGGTACGCATGTACAAATCACCACAATAAATAAAAGTTATTATAATGAAAGATTAAACAGAATTCAACTGATGTTTGCTTTGATTATTTTCAGTGCGGATCTCCAACCTGATGAGAGTCTTGGGGACGGAGGCGGTTCAGGACCCCACAAAAGTAGAAGCACATGTTAGAGCGCAGATGGCCAAGAGGCAAAAGTCAGTAACACAGATAATTTCCATATTTATCCTTTTGTTTATGTTTGTAGAGGTTTTCCTTAGGTTTTGTCTAACATTGCCCTCTGCATTTCAGGGCCCACGAGGAGGCCAATGCAGCTCGCAAGCTCACAGCAGAGCAAAGAAAAGAGAAGAAGGTCAAGAAGTTAAAAGAAGACCTCACTAATGGTGTTCACATCGCAGTGTACAGGTGTGTGTTTAAAGGGAGCGAGCTCATAAGTACAATACAGTAGTTAATAGTAAAATGTATAATGCTAAGTATGTTTGTTAGGAAGTGTGACTGATTTAAGCATCTTCCCTACTCAGGATTCGAAACCTGCAAAATCCTTCTAAGAAGTTTAAAGTGGAAGCCAATGCCAACCAGCTATACCTGACAGGCACAGTTGTTCTGCACAAAGATGTCAACATTGTTGTGGTGGAAGGAGGTAAGTGATGACACCGACAGATGCCAAGACATGTTTTATTGTTTATTACCCTTAATGTAATAAACAATTTTCAAGTTTCCCTATTCCTCACAGAGTGTTTAGCAAGCGTTTGCAGACAAGTTGGCTTCTTCCATGCAAACTACAGGCAACTGCAGCAGCCTGTTAGTAACCAAAGCAGTCACAAGAATGTTTTTGCTGCTGCACAGTATACCTTTTTGTAACCAGTGCCCCCTCGTGACTCCCAGCAACTGCTGGTGAGTCTCCAACTGTTCTAAGCCTGTGTCACTTAGCCCTTAATGAACAGATTCTTGTATCTATAAATACATGTCTGGTTCTGCATTGGTTTGCTCTCATGAACGATCTCTAGGGCTGGGTGATATGGCTTAAAATCCATATCGCGGTATAATTTGAAGCATGTGCGGTAACGATATATGTCGCGATCTATATTCTTTTCTTCTGTATAACATATTTTACACACTATAAGGCACACTTAAAATCCTTTAATTATCTCAAAAATTGACAGTGTGCCTTATGTATGAATTCTGGTTGTGCTTAGGGACCTCGAACCGATTTTATGTGTTACACGGTGCGCAGAAATCTGTCAAAAATGTTTTAGTACGACTTTGGTAAGCTATGAAGGCGCACTGCTTGATGGATTGTCGGAGTATTACGGCTACCGTAGTCAGGAGCCTTGCAGAGTAATCTGGGTCCAAAACTCCCTCTCTTCAGGTCCCAAAGTCAAAAGAACACTGCGGCATCACTGAGAATTAAAAACTGTCTAAATTATTTTATCTTTAATAAAATGATCAGTGTTGCTGCTTTATCAGGTGTAACAATTAAGTTTAACATCCAGGCATCCATGAAAACAGAATTTATTAAATTGAAGTTAGAAGTTAGCAGGAAGTTAGCTTGCTAGTTTCCACCTAAACATGATATGCCATGTTCTGACTGAGAGATTAATAAAAAAAATTAAAACGTACAGCTCTTCTATCACTTTCAACATAAATGAAGACAGAAAAGTAAACAGCAGTGACTTTTGTAGGGTTACTGAAATCGGACTAGCTGGTATATAATGATGTCCTACGTGATCGCTAGCAAAACAGCTACATTAGCATAACATTAGCACAGTGAAGCTGAAGGATGAACGCTAACTTTTCCCCACTCGATAAAAGTTAACGTGAGGGATTCTGGTGGTTAGGGACAAATGCAATTGCATGGCAGGATGCTATAAACGGACCAAACTTCAGTCAGGAGAACAACTGAGATAATCCATCCACAATACGAGGTTAGTCATTAATATACTGCAACAACATGGGAATAGAGCAGCTGCGAGAGAATTCAGCATTAATGAATCAATGGTATGGAAGTGGAGGAAGCGCAGTAATTTGCAGATGATGTTGTTTGTAGCCACTGCAATGCTTTCGACCAAAACAGGTGCAGCTCGATGACACCCTTAACATGCGCTATAGCGGTAGAGGGGTGAAGTCAAAATCTCTACCGTTGGCCAAATTTATATCGTCTCTACCATATACCATTTATACCGCCCATCTCCATAAAAACTGTACAGCTATATGTATTTCTTTTTATGAAAAGGTTTTTGACTAGAATTCTATTTGTTAAGCTATGCAAATTTCCAGACATTTACTATCTACTTTTGCATGTGCAAATATAGATGTTAGAATATAGAATGAGAACCAGAAATGCAAATAAAAATTGTCTATTCTGAACCTGAAGTTTCTGCAAAGCTCTTTTTAAAAGTAATCTGTAGATCATTTGTTATAAAGCTGCTCGTGAGCCCTTAATCACAAGCTTTTCCCCACTGCTAATTTGCCTAACTGCTAGGGTGTGAAATGTTAGTGAGAGCCCAGTGTATGAATGTAATCATTTAATTCTTGAAGTTGTTCCCTTTGGTTCTAAACTACTGAAATCATGTAGAAGGCAATTAATTGGGTTCTACAAAATTTCTTTCCTGGTACTGCTTCAGAAATTAAAGCAATGGGATAAACACAGTCAGAGTTTAAGGTCTGTTCTATCCACTACTCGGTGTATTACATTTGGGGCTGCTAAAGGATTTCATAATGAAGGTTTGGGATAGACAGCTGCACGCTTTGTGCTTCTCCTCCTCCTCATCTTTTTGGTTGCTCCCTTTTGGGGTCTCCACACCAGATCATCTGCCTCTATCCCTGTCCTAGGGGTCCTCCTCTGTCATACCAACCCTTGCATGTCCTCCTTCATTACATCCGTAAATTGTCTCTGTGTCTTCTTCTTTTCCTTCTGTTTGGCCGTGTCATCTTCAACATACTACAGTTAGATTGTTAAGGTCATAAAAAGTTGTCTGAATTGTTTTATGATGGAAGCTACAAGTCAAAAACACGTCAGTCAAGCAATAAAGTTTTTCTTTATGTATTGCTTCTTACCCTCTTCTACATGCATTTTGCTAGTCCATGTCCACAACCTCTTAAGTTTGCATTCATATCCATAGTTTACTAAAAAATGTGCCTAGCGCTTAAAACAGCGTTTCTGAAATCCTCCTAATTTTTGACATTCGTATCTCTTTTAAAATTATTATTATTCACTATTAGCATTTTAATGATGTATCCAAGTCAAAGTAATGTAAGGGCCTATCTCTGCTAACACAGGGTGGGAGGTGGTGTACAAAGGACAGTTTGCCAGTGCATCATCACAACAAAAATAAAAACAATGAATAAATTAGGAAGCGCTTTCATAAAATATATATAAAGTGATGTACAAATTTACCAGAAGAGCTATTTACTTTGACACTGTCATGGAACGAGTGGCTCCATAGTGTTGGGGTTTATGTGTTTGCCCCCACAAATGAAAGATCTGCAGCTTAATCCCAGGAGGAGAGACAAATCTCTTTGGGACTTACAAGTAGTTGGCTTAAAATAGTGCTTTAATGTATTAGACCCTTCATTTCAAAACAATGAATAGAATGAGAAGAGGACTGGATTGGAATTGGGCCTAAGTCTACATTTCTCCTTCCTTTTAGGGCCCAAATCGCAGAAAAAGTTCAAGAGGCTGATGATGCACAGAATCAAATGGGAGGAACACAACAGCAAGAGAGATGGTGAGATTGTTTTGAATTTTGATTCTTTATGCAAATGCAAGCATATACAGTATTTTAGTGAGATGAAAATCTCTGCCTTTTATTCCTAATTAGATCCAGATGGTGATGATGATACGAAGAGGAACAACAAGTGTTGGTTGATTTGGGAGGTGAGTGAACATTTTGCCTTCTGTTGCGTACTCACTTTTAATTACAATTTGTTTTTTGTGATGTTGCTCAAGTGTAATGATTCCTTTTGGTTCTTTAGGGAACAGCTAAAGAGCGTAGCTATGGAGAGATTAAGTTCAAGCAGTGCCCCACAGAGAGCATGGCCAGAGAACACTTCAAGAAGCACGGGACTGAACACTACTGGGACCTAGCGCTGAGCCAGAGTGTGTTGGAGACCACAGACGACTGAAACTTGTCAGCGGCGTATCTAGTTTCAGTCAGGGCTCTCTTCCTACAAACCTCCAGATCAACAGCCTCACAGCTAGCCAGCCTTCACTGCTGACTGCTGCAGGGGAAAGAGGCGATATCAAGAGACTTGAACATTGAAAACAAGGAACAGTGACCCTGTGTGGATATTTTTGTGAGAATGTGTGACCGATCAGGATGTGTGTAGGAACAGTATGTATGTAGGTCTGCATCAGTGTTCATCTTTTTGGCTAGTAGACTCTTCTGTTAGATATTTCCTGTATTATTGAATACAGTCTGGCAGATTGCATTATGTTATGGAAATCATTACATGAGACATGTGATGAGATGACGAGAAACTGTCAGGTTATGTAAAGATTGAAGTTTGGTGAAAATAAAACTGCTTTGACTAAAGCACTTCAATAAAGAGATGCCCCACACATTTAGAGAAAACTATCTTTCACAGTTTAAAATGCCTCAATGTGTTTTGTTTTTTTGTTTAGCTAAAAGGAGGAGTTTGACTCAGTTGTTGCTATATTTCTCTGTACAGTGACCATCTCAAATAAACCAACTTTAAGCGCCGCCTCCACCATATTTTCTGTAACTGAATTATTTTATTAATATATAAACTATATATTAGGTTTTGGTAGTGCACTGTTTTCTTTTGCGCTTGTGCTTGTAGCTCTAGTTTTGCTCTCCTAATAAAGTAAAACAGGGGGGCGTGTTTTACCCCCAGCAGTCCTCATTAGTTTAGCTCCTCCATCCCCAGCAGCACCACAGAGTTGGAAAGATGGCGGCCGGTTCAGGGGCTGCAAGTGGTCACGGCTCACGCAGCTCCACCGCTGCTCTGGAAGCGTCTTTGGACCGGCGTTTTCAGGGAGTTTCAAACACTATGGAGTCAATACAAGGACTTTCGGCTTGGTGCATTGAAAACAAGAGACATCACAGCCTTATCGTCCGCTACTGGATGAAGTGGCTCAAGAAATGTGAGTAGCTTGTCACTGAAGCTAATCCGCTAGCTAGCGCATTTTAGCCATTTTTCAAATGCATTTCTGTCTGGACCAGCTACCAGTTTGCAAAACTCGGCTGCAGTTTATTGCGTTAGGGACAAAGTTGTTTAGTGCACAAAAGAGCAATAATTTACCCCCTGAACAAAGTTCAAGTTTTTGATATGCAGCATATTTATAAGCTAACGCTGCCGTTGCTTGAAATTAGCTGCTAATGTTAGCAAAGCTACTGCTAGCGATGTTTACAGTCGGGCCTCCCGGGGTTCACGGCACTGCGCTTTTAAGCCGAAGAGCAAACATGATAAAAATGTTATTTTTAGACTGATTTAATCAGCTGCATGTTAGCTTTAGTTGGTGCATGGTGGTTTGAGTTGTTCCTGACGGCTGGTCGTATCGAGCATAGTTTATTTAGGGGACGCGTGAAGCGATAAAGGAGCGATCCACTTAAATTAAACTCGTATGTCCCTTTCATTGTTATTATATTATTAATTTTTACCGACAAGCTCATTTAACATTTATACTAAAAATGCAAAATTAACTAGACTAGCTGTAGTTCCAAACTTTCCAAACAAACGGTGATAACGTCGTTTAAACTATCTACACTTCATTTATCTCCTGTCAGATTAGTATTAACGATAATGCCATATAGTGGGTATGTGCAGTGTAGATATCGTGTAATACACTTTAATTACAGCACCTCACCCTTTACTATTGGCTTCTGTTTAAAATGTGTTAGATAGTTATTATTTAGTTCTGACGTGTTATAATCCCCGTTGACATTTCCATAACGTGTTTAGACTGGTTTCTAATTAATTATATCTTAAGTAGCAGAGTACACGTGCGCAACAGTTCTTACATTAGAAGTAGAAGTTACGTTGTTTGATATTAAATCCTGTCTAGTTATGTTAAACTTTTATCTAGTAAGGATGTAATTTTGTGCCTTTCAAGCTCAATGCTAGATATCTGAAATGCACTTTTAAATAATAAAATTTTATATCTGTATCAGTAATTCCGATTTAAGATGTTGAGAGTGTAAAGAGGTCTCATAAGAGGCATGAGTCTTATCATTGTAGCTTTCTTAAATCAACATATACTAATATTTTGCTACATCAGAAATATTTTGTTAATATGTCAGATATATTGGAAACACAATTGCTCATAGATCTTGCTTTTTATGTCTTATGCTTTTTATTAACTTTGTATGTTCCCCTTGTGGATGCGTTGGTTCTCTGTCGGTACTAAAACTTCCTCCCACAGTCCAAAGACATACATGCTGGGTTAACTTGTGGTTTTAAACTGGATGTGTGTGTGGATGGTTTTGTCTCTGTGTGTTTGCCCTGTTATGGACTGGCAACCTGTCAAGGACTCACATTATTAAGGTCTAGTGACATCTGGTGTAGGCTTCAGCACTCCCCAAAACCCTAAATTGGATGTAGTTCTAGATCCCAAAACATGTCATGGCCAAATAATAAAAAATAAATAGCTGCTAGTTAGTTGTGTTGATTAAATGCTAAAAGAGCCCTCCATAATAGAACAAGTTATCAAGAGGGAGTTATGAAGAGTTGTAGCCTTGAAAGCATTTCCTTAGTCACTGCAGTCATCTCTGCTTTTGCACTCTTAACACTATGTTGACATTTCAAGGCGGCACTCTTATCTCTACTCCCTCCATGTACTTGTATCTTATGAGTTTTTATGAATCCTCCTGCATAATAAATCTAATAAGACCAGCCGGGATCGCAGTGTGGAGCAATTCAGTGGAAGGGCAGTTAATCAGCACACTTGTCTGCCAATGCCAAACCGTGCGTTTTTAAAGAAACGAATTCAGATCAGCACTAAATGTAATGGCTTCTTCCTTTTCCTATTCTCCACCTTGGCCCGGTAGTTTGTTTGCGTAATCTTGCTAACAAAAAGACAGCTCACCCAAAAGCCGAGGAGGATTATGCATTTTGGTCAGTTGCTAGGTGAGCTTTTTGTGACAGATTCTCATGGATGATGATGAGATGTGTTTGAAAACTTTGATTCTTTGCTTAAAAAAAAAAAAAACCCAAACAAACAAACCAAATCATGTTTTGAAAATGTAGTAACGCTGTTTTTAAAAGTTTCAGTCCATATAAATTTGCACCTGTTTGTATTATTTAGAGCTAGTCAAAGTCTCTGCAATATACTTCAGTTTTTTCACTCCCGTTTCTTTAATTTGTGCCCCTTAAGTGTCTACAGTACATTTGATAAGTCTCTCCCTCCTTATCTGTTGCTATTAGAAATACATTTGCTGCCTTTATCTTTATTTGTATAGGTTTTGATGGGTTATGGGCTGATTGTTATTTTTAAGCCTGCAGTAAATAAATTTCATCAGCTTTGTAGAGTTGTGTGGGAAGAACAAGGCAGGCCAACTGCCCTACATATTCTGTGCTGCTTTATTTATGTTGGTGCATGCATGATTAAATGAAATAGATGCTTGAAGTGCTGGTAAAGTCATATTGAAATAGTGCTTCTGTGTTGTTGTTTCTGTTGTAGATTGTTCAGATTCACAAACCAAATTTGGTTCCTGGTTGATGACTTTCCTGATCCTTTCAGGAATGTTTTAATGAGCTACTGTCATTGTAGTAGCAGCATTGTAGTTCACAGCATTATAGCCAGTGACACAGCATAAGTAACATGTAAACCCGTATGTACCCTGGGTAGTGTTTTTCCTGGAAACTGTAAGTAACATAACTACTTAACGTTTAGTGCAGTTATTTTTATTTTTTTAAGTAAACTTATCTTTGTAACTCTTCAGTTGCTGCATAATAAAACTGAAGAATATTTTCTACCTAGGATGTTATCTCTGTTTAGGTTTTTAGCCAACTGCTTAACGGCCTAAGTAATATTCATCCTGTCATATGGAGTGCAACTAGCGAGTGTTCCAGCAATGCTCGGTGGAGACATTTGTTTATATTTGGTTGAAGCATCACAGCTGCTAGCAGGTCCTCTTTCATTCTGTTGTTGTACTTTATGTTTTTTTGTTTTTTTTCAAGTAGAAAAACGTGTGTGTGTGTGTGTGTGTGTGTGTGTGTGTGTGTGTGTGTGTGTGTGTGTGTGTGTGTGAGTTCCACGTTTAGTGGAAACAGTTTTCTTGCATATATTGCAAAGTACTGTAGATTGTTGGAGGTTGTTGAAGCTAATTTTTCACATACTAAATCTTAATCATCCTAACAATTGCTTTCACTCTCAGACATGCCTGGGCTTAATGCTGTTGTTGGGCACACTCTGTAATAGAAAACAAATGATGTTTCTGTAGTAATATATCATTTCAGAATTTGTACCAGTGTTATCATGAATGATATATGATAGCACAGCCCTAGTAGTCATAAACTCCAGCAAGAAAGTTAGCATGAACTAAAATTTAGAAAGCTGAAATGAACCATCAGTATTTAAGCATGTTTTCTAATCTTGAGCATGTGATCTATTGGTATGAAAATAAATAAAGAAAAAAAAGTGCTGAAAACACACAAAATCAGCAGACACACTATTGCTGCAGGCTCTTCTTTTGCAGGCTCAGGCCCTGTGTTTTAGAAAGCTAATCTGTCCAATGGGATGTTCTGTTTCAGTGGCTAAGTCCAGTTACTATGTGGGCATTTTTCTTTTCTTTTTCTTTTTCTTTTTTTTTTTTTTTTTTTTATAATTCTCACCCTGCATGGCTGCCCACAGAACAATGATGAGATTAGCTTATGCTGACAATACAAATGAACTGCTGTGTACCATTTGAGCTTTTGTGTGCTGATGGAGACCAGAGCAAACTGATCAGAAGGGACTTTGTTGTAGGGCTGCAACTAAAGATTATTTTGGTAGTTGAATAATCTTCCAGTTTTTCTTTGATTAGTCAATGATTATTTCAGTAATTCTCATCTCCTCGTCCTGTTGGGCAGACCTTCTCTTCTAGGCTCCAGTGCCTCACCTGCTCAAGTCTGCCCACCTGTGACTGTCATCCTGTTGTCTCATTCCACAGAAAATTAAAATAATTACCCAGGAAACATATGAATTTGAAAATAATAAATAAAAATATTAGATAATACAAATTAAAGTGCTAGTAGTATTCAAACAAAAAAATAATAATGTGCAAAACGGAAACCCAAATGGCTTTTGTCCATAAGTACAAATCAAGCTTCAAATTAAATTTAAAAATATTATTTTTCCGGTCCAAAATGACAAGTTTCCAAATTTTACAGATGATTCGGTTCATAAATACACGTTTGTAGAGGACATGCTCTGGAGTGAGGCTTGCTCTTATCTTTGAGATAATGTTCCCAGCTGCTGATAACCATGCTAAAGATGCTCTCTGTCATGGAGAGGTCAACCCGTCTTAACTGTTGTCTCTCACTACTCATTTGAGTGAGGCAGCACAATACATGTAATGAGTAACATTTTTCAGTGTGATCTGAGTGGACGATGATAAAAATGCTGGAGGGACCTTTTTTTAGATGCAAAAGTGTCTGTCATGGATAATTCAGACCAACTACTGCACCACATAGACAACAGGCAGTGGAGTTTTGTTTTTTGTTGGGTTTTTTTTCAGGCTGATTCAGTTTTTATGCCAAGTTTTAAGAAAGGAAATCTGTCAAACTGTGATACCTGTTTTGTTTTATTTTATTTATATTTTAGTTGGGGTTTTTTTTTAACTCAGTTTTGTCTCACTTTTCTGTTCAGTTCTGCTTATTTTAAACTCTTAAGCTTTGTTGTCATATTGAAGTTTTGTAGACTTTGAGTATTTTTGTTGTTGTTGTAATTTTCCAACTTTTGGGCTTAATACTGTATCTTTTACCTAATTGTAATTTAATGCATTATAGTATAGTCAGTGTTTCAGTTTATTAGAATAGACACACATCTTGATCTATAATACACAAAGTATTTTAATGTAGTTCTGGGAGCGGGCTCTATACTTTAAGGTACAGCACTGTGGTCAACTCTGTGTTAAATGTGCTATTTAAATAAATTTGACATAACAAAAAAGGTAATGTGTAATTCAAAAGGAACACGACTGAGTAAATTCTCAATTCAGTTAAAGTTAAAAACAAGTGGGGGAAAATCACTTCTAAAGTAGAAACAAAGAAGATGAAAAAATTGAACACAGTGAAACAGTATTACATTAATTAAACATTCATTGTTCCTTTATCTTGTCTAATCATGCATAATATAGATTCTAAAATAAATCTTCCTCAGTTTTCTGCCCAACAATACTTGTCATTAAAGGATAACAACTAACATCATGATGTTGAATAGCAGTATGTATACTTTGTCCTACTTAGTGACATTTTTATTATTTCACACGCAAGTCTCTCATAAATAAAGTTTTAATGTATGATTTAGAGCGGAGTTTGATAGGGCTGCTCAATTAATCGAATTTTAATCTCGATTACGATCTGGGCTTTCAACGATCATTAAAAATGACTGAGCCGATTATTAGCCCCTCCCTCGTGCTTTACTCTCGCGCTGCTCCGTGTGGCAAATCGAGCGCACCTCACTGCATTTCGAACATGTGTCACAAGAGCAGCGGTCCCCAACCTTTTTTGCGCCACGGACCGGTTTATGCCCGACAATATTTTCATGGACCGGCCTTTAAGGTGTCGCGGATAAATACAACAAAATAAAACTAGTACCGGTACCGAAAAAAAGAAAATTTATTCATAACACACGTGAAAAGACCAAGGAAAACCGAGTAAACGATAAAAACGATAACAAAATAACGCTGAAAACCGATAAAAACCCTGAAAACTATACATTTCACACCTGAGCCTCAACTCTCGTGGCCCGGTACCAAACGACTCACGGACCGGTACCGGTCTGAGGTCTGGGGGTTGGGGACCGCTGATTAAGAGGACCCGAGGGAAGCTCGGAAAGCTAAGCAGAAGTTATTTGGAGAGGAGAGTGACTGCCGTTGGTTGAAAAGAAAGGGGGAAAAAAACTTCAGTGGTGTGGAAACATTATGGGTTCATTATGGTCATAGCTGCACCACAGAGCAACACTGCAAAGTTCACTAAACATAGATGTTTACATTTTTCATTTATTTTTTATATTGCAAACATTTGCACTGTTATCAGTATTTGCACACTATTTTATATTATTTTTTGACACTCTTTAAAGTCATTATTCAATACATTGTTATTGTTAAATAAATATCGTCAAATAATCGAGATCTCAATTTCAGTGAAAATAATCGTGATTATCATTTTTGCCATAATCGAGCAGCCCTAGAGTTTGATTGAAGAAAGATCTCCTGTCACACAAATTAAAATTTGATTTGTTTGCTGTTTGGGTGTTTTCACTAATTTTCATACAAAGTCCCTTGTCCCTTAAGTTCTGTTCCTACAATTTACATGTTCCTAAAATGCACGGCATTGGTTGTGAAAGGATAATTAATTAATTGGTGGTTAAACTCACCTTCCTTGCTGTCACAGCACTACTGGGAATGCACATGCAGAGATTTAACGAAGCCACAACCTCAGTTTCCACAGGTTGAGACTTATTTGTGTTAATAGGTGGTACTTATGTAGAATTTCCTGAACACCTCACCTATAGGTAATACTTTAGCTGTGCAAGCAAAACAGAAAACATCTTTTAAATTTTATAAAAGGAAGAGGGAGAGAGCTGCTTATTTAAAAACATACCAAGTTCAAAGTAGATTATACAACAGTATGCAAAAACAGATGATCCCACACATGCATACAGAGATTCCTTTTATTAGTGAGATGATTGTTTTGAGTTTGACTTCAGGTTGAACAGCTATTGTTAAAGATTTTTAAAGACCTTTTTGTACAGCTCATCTCTCCTTCAAATCAGGGCAATGTAGAGCTAGTTAACTGACCTCACTAATGGCCACATGAATTACTACTGGGTTAAAGTTATTAATATTGGATTAAAACAATAAGTAAATGTTGGTTTTAAAATGTTACAAGGGCACCCACCACCAGACTAATGAGAAGTTGTAAACAAGCACTGTTTCAGTGTAGAAAAATGAATGGTTGTGTCAGAGTAAACTGGTATATAATCACTTGAATGGAGAAATTTGTAAAGCATTCTGCAGCAGGATGCAGTGAAAGAAGGCTGCTCAAGCTCCTCGTGCTTAGTCACAGACTGACACTGTGTCTTTACTGTTGTGCCACAGGTTTCACTGATATTTAAAATTGATATTATGATGGAACTGATTTAATAGTTTCAAATTAAATTTAAATGCATAATATTGTGTTTTGTATGTTAATTATTGCTATTAAGAAACTACTTAAAAAATGTTTTTAAAGGTTTGTTTTACCAGCCTAAAATTTGCTGACTTTTGGGGGTTTAATTAAAAGGTCAGCAACTCAAAAAGTTATCTTGGCACAGCTTGCTGTATATAATGGAAGGTAACAAGGTGAGAGCTGAGGCAGAGGAAATACTTTCACCTCCTTTTCTTCTTGTTTATTGTTATTATTTTTTACTGGTAGATTATTGTGTTTATAAAAGGCTGCTTCTGTTTTAGACTGAGGTGATAATCCAGTCTAATTCAAATGTAAAAAACACATTAAGAGATTTAGATATTTTTAGATACGACATTTATTTCCCAAAATCCAGAATTTAACCAGTAGTATTGTTTACTCCCTAAAGCAGCAAAACTCATTGTGTCCTGCCACTATTGTATTCCTTCTTGAAATGGAAACGTATGCATAAGTTGACTAATCCAGACCATCACAAGAAGAAACGATCTTCAGCTTTTTGCTGTAGCTATAGTATCTCTACAGTGATATGGTAACTGAAAGTTTTCCAGTTTTCCAGGCCTCTTACAATAATGCGGTAACATAAGTCAGAGATGTTGTGGTTTAGCCAGAGAAACAGTAGAGATGTTTGGTGTAGACTGCAGATGGCTTTCACGGGTCATCTGTCCAAAAGTTCAAGTTGACTAAATTGGTGAGCCTTTCAGCAGGAGGATGATAGTTAGCAGAGTCAGAAAATTCACCAAGGAGCGATTTAAAAAGTGACTTGAAAAATAATTGAATCATATTTGATTTCTTTTTAAATGTTTTATTGAGATTTGAAATTGGATATACATGCAAGAATTTTTTTCTGGAAGACTTTGACTTAAGCTTGTTAAAATTTTCAAAGACTGGTGAATAAACACGTACAGAAGTCATTTCGGCAAAAGAGGGCAATGCTAGCTCCTGAGGCTAAGACTATACCTTGTTGTTTATTGAATAAATTACTGAATTGTTTTTCCCTTGTTGGCGTTCAAGTATACTGCTTTCATCTGTAAGCACAGTATCTAATATTGGCTTGCATTCACATCCAGCAGCAGCTTTCACTGGATGTGCATGTTTCCACAAAAGCAGAAATTTTGTGTTAAGGTAACAGTTGCAAAGTTGCAGTAACTGAGTCACCAGAGTGGTTGAACTCTGGCTAGTCAGTGGTGTAACTTGATGAATCGTGACAGCATGTCCTTGACAAAAATCAAAAACACCATTTTTGAAACCCTGCAACGAGGGAACTCGTACATCACCTCAATGTCCTCCTTTGTTGTGCTGTTTGTGTTGCATACAAATGACATCACAACCCCACGCACCTCAGGTTGTACTCAATTGCAATGGAAAACAACCAAAATTGAATCGGGTCAAACCAAGTAGAAACTAGTGTAAATAGGCTAATAGTGATCTAAACTCCAGATTGAGTCCTTTATTTCTCTGCTTTTCTTTTTTTCAGCTGATAACAATCACCGCTTGAATCTTTTCTACCTTGCCAACGATGTGATACAAAACTGCAAAAGAAAGAATGCCATCGTTTTTCGTTCAGCCTTCTCAGAGGTCCTTCCTAATGCTGCTCAGCTCATCAAGTAAGTACATAGTGTTTGTTCTACGGTACTGTCCAGCCATCACTGCATTTTGTTTCTCTTCTAACCCGTCATGCCTATCACTGAAAAGGTATTAAGGTCTGTGTGTTGTTTATCATTTTACTCTGTTAGAGATGGGAAGGTTCGCAGGTCAGTGGAAAGGATCTTTTCCATTTGGGAAGAAAGAAGTGTGTATCCCGAGGAGGTCATTGCCCAGTTCAAAGCCAACTTGAATAAAAAGGAAAAGGAGCGAGAGAAGCAGAAGGAAAAAGAAAAGGAAAAAGAAAAGGAAAAAGAAAAGGAAAAGGACAAGGAAAAGGAAAAAGAGGCTACACCTGCAAATGGTCAGTTTGTCACTTCAGAGTTTTGTCAGTGTGGTTTTTTTTTTTTTTGGTTTTTTTTGTTTTGTTTTTTTTAAACCAAACTATATATTCTTTACTAACATGCCAGGAAACTCTTATTGCATGACTGTGTTACGTATGGTAGATGCAGAAATGACTACTTAGGAAGAACAGCAATGTCCAGAAAAAGAAAGATCAGAACTTTCTTTACTTGAAATGATGACAAGGTGAAAATGTTATTCAAAAATATTAAAATATATTAAATATATTTATAAGGTCATCATGGTAGCAGGAAACAGGAAATTAACAATCTCAATGCAATGCTGTAAATATTATACTGGATGTTTAATTAGTTGGTTTTAAAGTCAGTTATTCACTTCGTGGTTATTTGAAACGACGAAGGAAAGTGAAGCAAAATTGCTGATTTCAAGTTATTAGAGTATAAAAACAAATTGTGAAGACATGGGAGAATATGATTAATTACAGTTGGTATTGGGTTTGGCTTAAGCTGCTGCCCCTGCAACCCAGCCTCTGAGGATGGATGGATGGATGAAATAGTGTTTTGTTTGGTTTTTTTTTTTTGTTTGGTTTTTTTTAACCCCTCATCCATAAGAAGCTGATAGGATATTGTCGGCACCCTACTGGGCAGGTGGGCAGGCAACATGAACTCCCAAGTTTGTGAATGCGATAACTTGAGAAATAGTCACCTAGGATTTCCGAAACTTTTTCAAACTAAAAACTAAAGTCTCAGTGACCTTGACCTACCTCAATAAATTCAATTCCTGTTTGGTAGTACACTCCTCTGGTCAACCTGCTGGTAATTGGGAGTGTTGTAGGTGGCTAGTTATTAAATTTGTACATTGATGAGCAATATAAATTTTAAAAATGCTTCAATAAATTTTAAAATATAACTTGGTGGCGCTGCTGAATAAAGTATGTGTGTGGGAAAACGCTGTTCAAAGAAAACTGAAAGTCAGCAGTTTAACGAAAAGTCCGTTTGAGGTGCTAAAATACTGAGGTAGTGTGGGCACTGCTGAAAACGTATTAGTGTGGGCATAGGTTACTAAATCATCCTTAAGTTAACGCTGTCTGTTTGGAATATTTCCAGATACCTTACAGTGTTTTTAAAGTAATTTATTTTTACTCTCTAGCTCCTGCTAATTCCAAAGCTGCCCTGAAATCCAAGATTGTGGCGGAGTTCACGGTAGGCCTTCTTTGTGTTTTCCTGGATTTTTCTTTTTTCTTTTCTTTTCTTTTCTAAAAAGCCTGAAAATCAACCACAATATAACAACATCTTGTGATGTTAAATCATCTGTACTCTCTCTCTTCTAGCCCCACTCCCTCATTGAACAATTGTTAAAATATAGGCAAGCTGTTGCCGAAGAAGAGTTTCAAGAAAAGCAGCTGTCAGCTCTCCGGGTGGATGTCTGCAGCACGGAGGCCCTCAAGAGACTTAAAGGTCAGATGTCACTGGGCTTATTTGTACATCAGTGCACACCTGTTGTCTTCTGTACTTTGTCTTAAGTCTCAAATATACTGGATTTTTATGTCCTTGGCATAGCCTGTCAAAACAAGTATACATATCACTAGCAGGGGTCTTCCTGGCTTGTTACAGGCCTTTGGTGTGGGCATGGAGGGTAAAGTTAAAAACAAACAATAAAAACATGGACTTGTGATGGTTTTAGACAACACACCTGTACTTTAATTGTACCTAAAGTCCTTTTAAAATAGTTCTCTACAAGGCAACACATCCCTCACTGTCACAACACTTTATACTCATATCAACAACTCAAATTGTTGCACTTGTTAAAGTGAACCAATTCATTTTCATCTGATATTTGCTGTGTTGCTTTTACTTTTGTATTTTATTGTAAATTAGTCTGCTTCAGCTATGTTACAGAATCTAAAAATTTAGTCTCAGCTTTCAACGTTTGTCCTTTATGACATGCAGCACACTGAAGGAAACTGTTTGCTTAAGACATGCTCATAATAAGAGAAATCTATCTTATCTTAAGCGAGGGTGCTCCCTGATGTAGTGTGCAGGCAGCAGAACACGTGATTAGCACTAGCTTGTGGTGGACGTACGGGACTATTAGTTGTGCTGCTTGCATATTGACACAATCTGAAACCACAGTGCAGGTTAAAAACCCAAGTAATGACCAGTCTGACTGGGACAGACATTTGTGTTCTCATATTCTGAAATGCATCAGCTCAGCTTTATCACCAGGGAGTTTTTTTTGTTTGTTTGTTTTAAACATCTGTCTCAGTGCAAAACTCACTAATGAACTGTGCTTAGTTCCCTGATATCTGAGCTTATAAATGAAATAATTTAAACAAATTACATGTGGAGGAGATTTGAATTCTCCACATGTATTTGAAATGTTTTTTAGTACTGGTAAGTTTTTCTCTAGCCTCAGCTGAAAGCTTTTGTACAGCCAGTACACACATTAAACACACACCGTAAACAATGGCTGTTAAGTCTTTGCATCTTATTTCTGAAAAGGCCCATGTACCATTTCTGAGAATGGCATCGGTGAAAAGGGTTCATGGATAGGTCAATGGATTATTCTTGTTAAGCGGGATGCAGTTCTCTGAAAAAAAAAGTGTGTTATTTATTTATTTTTCCCCTGATGCATTCGGCATCAGCACTGACCTTCTGACTGTTCTGTTAGCTTTTTTTCTGATTTAACTTTTTAAAAATTGAGTAAACCTTGTGTTTAATGGCTTGCTTGTCAACTGTCTCTTGTGTTAGATAAGGCAGGGGGGAACAAATTTGCCAAGGACTTTGAGGATGGCAGCCTGAAGCTGCAGGAGTTTGTCAGCTTCCTGGAGAAAGAGTTGAAAGCAGGACCTCCTCTGCTGGAGGCTCTGGGAAACGCAGATATTTTCTACGAGATGCAGTACAAGGAAGTTAAGATTGTGGCCAATGTAGGTGTTGTCTTTTGTAAGATGTAAAGATATCAAAACAATTAGAGTTAGTTGGTCTTAAAGTGGAAATATTCAAGCATTTGTATTTAAAACATTAAAACTAATTTATTTCATTGATTGGTGATCCAGCTATTCCACTGTTTGAGCTTAATTTTGTTTCTCTCTTCGACGTTCTCCTCAGGCTTACAACGCATTTGCCAATCGTGTGGCCAGTCTTAAAAGGAAATTGGATTCCCTCAAGTCCACTCTACCTGGACCTGAGGACTCTCCCATCCCCTCACCATCTGAAGATGCCCCCTCCCCCACTGGCTCTGACTCACCCTTTATGGCAATGGTGGCTAGCAGAGCCCAGCTCGATCCAGATCTGGATGGAAAGGCCATGGATGAAGGAGAAATGCAGAGTGACAACAGAGACATGGAGGACATGGATATGTCTGACGAAGAGACTGATGCTGCAACTGCAGGGGGTGAGTGTCCTAGATCTGTGGTTGTGCTATGATATCATTTTTTGTCTCCAAATTAATTCATTAGAAAGTTAAGTTGCAAAGCTGCAGACTTGTGATTCAATTTTGAGAATCTATGAGCTCTTTGAATTTCCTTCATTCTCAGATGATAAGAAAGAAAAGCCAGCCGCTGCCATGTCTAAGGCTGCAAAGTCAGATGCGCCTTCAAAGCTTCCAAATCCGCCTGCGAAGGCCTCTAAGAACAATGCTTCTGCTACTACCACCACAACCACCCCAGTGACTCCCACATCTGCTACTCCTACAAGTACCCCAGCCACCCCTCTGGGTGTCAATCTGGCCAAGGTGGACCTGGGAAAGATTACCTCCATTCTCAGCTCGCTAACCTCCGCCATGAAGAATACAGGTATGTTTGTGGAAGAGGGACAAGACTTTCTGTGTTATGCTTGGTGGTTATTAGACAAAATTAAAAAAAAAACAAGACAAACTGTTCTGTTTTGTGGAGAAAAAAAAAAAAAAAAAATCCAGGACTAGACGGGCTTTAAAAGTGTTACTTGATATTAATTTAGGCCATCTTCCTTCTAAGATCAGCTTCTTATGTGCCTCCAGACTACTTTCCACATCAACAGCAAACATCATTTGTGGGCCATCATCTGTGGTGATGAGACTATGATATTGAAACTTGTAAGATCAGGACAGTTACAGGTTTGTGCACTGTGAACTTCAGAGAGTCAATGTGAAGTTCTGCTCTAACATTTTAGGGCATGTCAAGGAAAACATTAGCGCAAGCGCCGTGAACTGAACTGTGGTGTGTTCACCGTCGGCCATACATACCAGAAGGAGCCGTTTAAGGGGACAGACCTGGACTTAAAGTTCTGACCTAAAAGATGATCAGCTATGGATGAGAATATGATTTTTGAAAGGGAGATTTTAAATCCAGGAAGATTTTTAGGTTCTTTTTTGTTTGTTTGTTTGTTTGTTTGTTTTGTTTTTTTAAAGCCTCTGCTATAAAAGCTTCATTCTCACTCCGCTGAGTGGGCAGGTGGTTTAGAAACCCAAGTTTGTGAATGCAATAACTCGAGAATGAGTTCATACTGTAGGTGCATCTACTGAAAAGCTCAGATGAGTTTTAATGTCAGTGACCTTGACATTAAGGTTAAGGGTCAGTGGTCAGGTTATCTGAAAATCACCTGATTTTTCTAGTTCATAGCATAGGTGCATTTACTAGGAAGCTGAAGGGTAGAACTGGCAGCTGCCACTATTTATTTTTATTTTTTTCCCCATGTGCTTAATTCTAGAACTTTCTGATTGTACTTTTTGTTTTATAATAATTTGTATTCATTGCAACATTTTCAATTGAATGTGCTAGAATTAACTACATTGATCACTTATCTTTTCAGACTTGAATCTAGATGTTATTCAACCCTGACTGTGCTCACAAAATATGAAATGCTAATTGAAATAATAGACTAACTGGCGTGATCCATCCTGGAAAAAAATCTTTCTGAAACTTCCACTAAATGATGCAAGGTCTTGGAGCCAAGTGAAAGCATAAGACTGCAGATTTTTAGTCTTTTGAATATTATCAACAAATGTGCTTATGTTTCTCACTCATTTTAGCCCTCCCTCAAGAGCCTGCAATGGGTTAGTGAAGCAATGTTAACAGTATTTCCAGGAATATGTAATGACCGTTGCATTACATGAACAACTCTCTTGGAAACTGTAAAAGTGGTTGTGGTTAATTATCTGTGGAGCCATTTCCAAATAAGCCGCCATTACATTTTTCTGTGTAAAGAAGACACACATCACCCAGCGTAGCTCAATGATTTGTTTTTTTTAATTATGTCTGGACAACAGGGGATCTCTGTGGAACAGACTAATGAGCAAAGTCAGTTGTTGACCATGCAGCTCATACTTGCTGGTTAACTTTAATGTTGTTTTCAATTTATTGTTGGAACACGGAACATTTTTTCCAGTTTAAGACTTTTTGTTTGATTCAGTACATTTAAAATAATTTTGTTAAATTTCTGGGGCTGCTTTGATCTTTCTCTCTGCAGCAAGCCCATCACCTCGTCCATCTCCTGGGACACCCACAACCCCATCTGGCCAATCAGCAGCCTCCAAAGGAACTCCTCCAAGCCCTGCCTTGGCCAGTATCCTGTCACGTGTTGATATCACACCTGAAGGGATACTTAATGCTCTGTCTAAAACCAACACAACAGGTAAGATCCATATTTTTGGCTTATTGAATTTCTTTAAGAATAACTAACGAAGTGACCTTGTTTCAATATTTGTCACACTTTCTTTTTGTCAGGTTTGTCCTCTTTCCTGCATAGTGTGACTAACACCACCTCTGGTGCTGCTGCTGGTACACGAACCTCCCCAGAATCAGCACCTTCTAAAGCTCTGCACACCAGCACCCCGACCACCCCAACTACCCCAAAAACGAAAGCTGGTCTGGGGAACAGCCACAAGCGAGAAACACCTGGAAGAATCAGAGACTGGGGGAGAGAGAGACAACTGTCCCCTCCTCCTCCACCACCTCCCCCCCCTCGCCCCTCAGCTCCTTCTGTCTCTCCCCCCAGCTTAGAATCCAAAATCAACAGTTTCCTGCAGGGTAATCCAGGTTTTAGTCTCGCTCTTGGTGATGTTAGTCCTGATGGGGTGGATGGGACCCCAGTGAGAGACGAGGCAGCCGGCACCCCAACCCAGGATGAGATTATGGACACACCTGCAAGTGTGCCAGAAACTGTGGGCTCATCTGGAGGTCATAACCTCTCACCCACAGCCTACCGCAATGAACCCTGGGATGCAGCTATCACCCCGTCAGGAAGCGGCAATGATGGAGACTTCCTGCCCACCTCCCGATATGGCGCTGGAAGAAAGAGCGGCGCAAAATTAAAAGACAATGAAGTGATGCATGTGAGGAAGCTGGTCTCCTCTTCTCCTAGTAATGACATGAAGGGTAAGAAGGATGATCAGCAAAGTCAGCTAAGGATGATGGGAAACAACAGAGCAATGGGAGAGAGGAGGCCCTGTGCCGGCTCTCGTAAGGCAAGCATTGGTTCAGATGAAGGAGGTCAGTGTGGAAAAAAAGAAGACAAGTTAAAAGGTCAAATGTCTCCAAGTGGAGATGGGAAGGAGGGGCAATACCATCGTATTGAGACACTCGTGTCACCCTGCACCGAAGGGGCACCCATTCAAACTCTAGGCTACTCTAATAGACCGCTCACTGGAGAGCGCATAAAGACAGTAGAGAGCATACGCGTGATTGGTCGAGGCTCTCGACGGGGAGGAGGACCTGGAAGTCGACCAGGAGGAGCCATGTGGTATGAAGAGGAAGGATACCTGGAAGCTCAGCCTCCCTCACCACAACTTGTCCCCCCTCCTCTTAACATTGGCCCAGGGGGCACAGAGGACATGACCCCCTCTATGCCTCCTCCTCCCCCACATCTCCTACTCCCCCCACATCTTCACCCCCCTCCGCCCCTTCCTCATCTTCCTCAAACTCAGTATCAGTTGCCTTACCACACAGAGAACATCCAGACTCCTCCTCCATCACACCTCCACCAAGTTCCTCCTCCTACATCTCCCTTCTTCAGCACACCTCCAGCAATCCCTAGACCCCCTCCACCCCCAATACCACAGCGCCATTCCCCTCCACCTACTCACCCTGCTGTACCCACTGCAGTCATGGTAGGAGGGGTGATGGTCCCTGCTGACCGGCCTCTGCCACTTCCTCACTCAGTCAGACCTGAAGCTGCAGAGAGAGGTGGAGTAGGGCCAAGAGGAGGCAAAGTGGCCCCCCCACCCCTCATGTCATCGTTGCTAGGCGAGCCCCCTAAGCTTCCCCGCCCCGGCACAGTAAAAGAGCCCTTTGTTCTCTGCCATGCACCCCCCCTCCACCGTCCAGGTACCCCTGGTGTTCCTCCACCTTTATTGGGTAGAGTGAAGGAGCCTCTGAATCTACCTCTTCCATCCCCGTCTCCCTCTCCCACATCATCTGCAACCTCGCCCTCCACACCTAATTCCCCTGCAGTTGACACTGCTCCTTCGCGCTCACTTACCCAGTCCGCTGCCCTTCCTCTCCAGAAACCTTCTGCTAGTCCTCCAGGGCAGCCCCGCAACCAAAACCCTAACCCTGTTCCCCTCCTCACCTTGCCTACTCCTCGGCCTCCAATCCTCTCCGTTCCCATCTCACAGAGATCCCTGCTGCGAGGCCGAAACCCTCAGCAGCATAATCAAGATCTACCCATAGGGGGGTTTCGTGGGGGAAAGCGCCCCGGGCCTCCATTCACAGGTGGTCCCTTGCATGCACAGAAGAGGCCTTTCCTACCCCCACGCTACTGAAGTGGTCATCTGCGACAAGCTGAATGAGAAGTGCAAGCCACACATCTAGCAGTGCAGTGTGTGTGTTAGCCCTGCTGGTATGAGCCCAGATATCTTTACTCTGTTAATTAGCTTGAATTAAAACTACCTTAGGTTGTGTGTAAATAGCTGATTTAAATTGTCTTGCTTCAGCCAGGTAGCCAGTCATCTAACACTGCACAGTAAAGCTAAGAGGTTATCAGTTTCATAATGCAGATTGTTATGTAACAACCAATAATCTTTTTTTCTTTTTCCCCCACAACAATTCTCCGTGCACAAGTTTCATTCGCTCTGTTGCAGGAATTGCATACCTGTAAGAAGAAAAATAGTTCAAGAAAAATTAAACTACATTTCAGCCCTTTCAGACATGCTGGTGGCTTCGTTCGTCTGTTACAGTGACGGCATTCTGTCATTCAGACATGGGTCGCTTTGTTTTTAATGTTGATGTTCCTCATGGCTTAGGGACATAACCATGAGCTACATGGGAATTGCCATACTGGATTATTATGTGCATCCATTGAAGTCTTATCCACAGACTTGTGAAGATTACTTATCTTAGCCATTGTTCCCTAAAATAGGGGTCTTTATATTTATGTCCATGTCTGTGCTGTAGCAAGTGATGGCTATTCCTGCCCCTCCCTCATAGGCTGGAAACTAAGTTAATCCAGTTAAAATACGATGTCTATGTTATATAGCGCAATTGTGAATATTACCACTGTACTGGATCCCACTTAGTAAAATTATAGAAAAGTGACTAGAATGCTTATTCAGACATGAGGCGAACAAGTTACAAGAGATAACTGAAAATGAGAGCGTGTCTGAAAGGGGCTTCAGAGTTTTCCTGTGTGATATATTTTTTTTTTATTATTATTATTATTTTTTTAATCTGAGAAGAGAGATGCTGGATAAAAGAAAGATGGGTCTCATGATATTGAGGAAAAACAGGGCAGTAGTTTGGCTTTTTGGGAAATGCGTTTGTTGGCTTTTTTGTTTTGTAATGAAGCTCAATATCACTCATCTCCAGCATGCTGTAGATGACGCTTAACATAAAAACTGTAAACAGTTGGAAAGCTAGATCAGGAAAAAACATCTAATTTCTTTCACCCATACAAAACGGACCTTTTACAGGGGATAATGAGCATGCAGTGACTTCTGAGATAAATTTCACAGCAACAGCACAACTCTAAGAAGTCACAATTTTTTTTTTTTTCAAGAAGTCCAAGCTGTTTTGCCTGTACTTCCAGTCTTTGTACTCTGCTAAGCTCATCTGTGTCTGCATCATATTTAACAGATGAATAAGAATTACTGCATTTCCCAAAAATGTCAAAGTAAAAAAACAAAAATGTCAGATTGAATTCATGACAGTAATCTCTTCTTCCATGTGAGAGAGAGAGAGAGAGTGTGTGTGTGTGTGTGTGTGAGAGAGAGAGAGATTTGAAGTGATTTGTGTTTCAGGTGAGATTAAGACTTTATTTCCAAACTACCCGCTGTAAATAATATTCTTCTGCTCAACCTTTTTCCACCCTTCTGTCACTCTCACTGTATATTTCTAAGCTTGTAAATATAAAGACTGAGTTGACATAGCCCCCCCCCCCTCTCTTTTTTTTTTTTTTTTTTTTTTTTAAAGCTATTATCTCTGTACATGAGGACAGTGATCGTTGTTCACGCACCCCGTCTTTACTGTGATCGAGGCCTTGGATAAGCTTTAGCCCAGAAGATTTTCTCTCCAGTACCTATCATGTGTTTATGTCCTCCTTTTGCGAAACCACCGCACAGAAGAGGAGGCTGAAGATAATTATGCATTTTTATTTCCTATATATAAATGTCTACCTGTGCGCGCTTCACATTAGACTGAGTCATGAAGATACTCAGTAGTGGATGATGGGATGGGAGGGAGTATTAGACTTTGAACCACACCCTTGCTAGGCTTCAATATGTACTCTTGAATAAAATCCAGAGTTTCAATTCAACTGGGAGGGGGAGGTATTTTTATTTGGTCACTATCCATCACTTGAATTGCGCTGTTTGACTTTACCTTTCAGATTGTTCTCATGCATTTGCACAGCTACCATTACATTAACATTTAAAGCCTTTGTTTTTCAGCTGTGCTTTCTTGCTAGGTAGACTTGGTGCTTTTCCATTTGTAGGAACCCACAGATGGTGTTTAAGCTAATTAGGATTGCATGTAAAATGGTTCATTTGAATACTTCCAATTGTTTTGGCCCTTTTCTCTATATTGCTAATTTCATGCTTTTGCTTTCAAGCGTCTGTGCTTACCTTGTGCTCACATGGGCTTCACCCTAAAACACTCTTGCACCTCTCACCACTTTTAAGAGGTAAAATAACAACGAAGAAAAAGATTAGCACGATGGCCTTAATGCTCCCTCTTGTCCAGGAATTGTTTCCATAATGCTGACCTCTCTCATACATTGGTAGTAGTTTACCTCTACAAGTCAGAGGTGCAGTGGTCTCACATCTCTAGTGTTTGATTCAAGTGTGTGTTGAAGCTGTGGTGAAATTACAGTTTTATCAATATGCTGAAAACCTTCCTGCATAAAGCCTCTGAATACATTGTTTAAAAAAATATACCCAAATGTAACCACAAAGCATATTTGTCACTACAGCGTTGGCACACTGGTGTTTTCCTGAATGTTTATACGTCTGTTACCACCCTCTGTAAATTGTTATCTTCACAGTCACATGTAGGAGCAGCTAATAATCAGTTTGCAGTGTTCACATTGCACACAGAATAATTGTAAAACATCTTCAAGTTCACCTTCTCGTCCCTTCCTCATGACCTTAAGATAACTTGGTTTGACCAATTGAAAATGACTGACAAAACTACCAGCCTGTTTGTGTGTGTGTGTGTGTGTATATATATAAGTTGAACTGCTTTCACTGCTGTTCTCATCAATGATGCTATATCACCGCCCTTTGAGTGTCCAATCTTTTCTGGTGTGATGAACATGCACACATTCTGCAGCTTTTATTTTTGTCACAGTGAATATATGCATACTTAAGGGGGGAACTATATCTTATGATATTATTTTTAAGGATCAAAACTACTAGAGGGGTAACATTTTCAGTGCTTTAATGAATTGACTTAAACCAGCCTTCACATATTGGCAAATCCTTTTTTCTTTTCTTTTCTTTTCTTTGCTTTTTTTTTTTTTGCTTTACAGACTGTAATCAGTCTGCTCTATTTAACATTTTCTGTATTTGTTGTTGTTTTGGTTCATTCTGGTAAAAAAACAAACAAAAAAAACTTGCACACTACACCACACACTGTTGCTGGAAAGCCACACTTTACACTCAAGTTCATTTAAAAACCCTGTACCTATTTCTGGACCATATTTGCAGAGCTCACTTGAGACATTGTGACTAAGTGATGACTCACCTCTAGTGTGTAATTAATATGCCCACAGTAAGACCAAACAGTGGCTGCACAGTGTTCAGCAAATAATTATTTTTTACATTCATTTAATTTAAAATGATGCAGGATAATTTATTCTTGTTGTGAATATTTTCTGCTACACATTAGGGCCCCTGTTCCTGTTAATCTGCTGCTAAAACTTTTAAAATGTCATACAGCTGAAATGTAAGGTCTTCAGTGCTTATTAAGACATCTGAACCTTTAGGGAAAATACTAGATCGACTTTTTGCCCTTATAGAGGCCAACAGACATGTGGCGTGTGGAGCATTTTAATTGCAAAAGGCTTTTACCTAATTTTAACATGGACATGATGTTAAACCAAACACAGTTTTAAAGCCTTACCTATAATATGGTTTAATCTGCTAATTAAGGTGATGTCACCAAGTAATTGCTGAGGTAATTTAAAGCTGAATGAACTGTATTTACACTGTAAAGTCCAGTAGATTTCTCTCATAGAGCTGTAGCTCCCCCAAGCGGCAGAGCAGAAGTACTTCGGCTGCTGCAGTCTTTAAGTCGTCCTTGATGAAGCCGCTTCATCTCTCCGTTGGGTTGTTTTACCCACAATTTCTAAATCCAAAATATAATGACGCTCCTTTTCAGAATCAGCTGGTTTGTTTATTAATATTCTCAGCTTTTTAAGTCTGTTCACAAAATTAAACGGCCAGTGAATAGTTTTATAATTAAAATTATTTAGAGCTTTTGACAGCGAGTCTGTAGAGGGCAGGGTTTAAAATATGTCCCTTATTTTAATAAGAGCTGCAGTGAATGTGGTTTTCGGTGAAAGTCAAACTGTATTCATCTTTCCTCCCTCCGTGTTTTAAAATAAACTTGTACTTTGGGCACTAAACTGATGCACACTTGCAGCAGGCTCGGGAAGCTAAGAGCACCGATTCTGCTGCTCAGCTTGTGGGCCCGTCGTGATGCAGCAGGTCGGTGCTTCTCTGAAATTACTTTGTTTTGCACGCAAGCTCTCAAACACCGTTTTGCAGTGTTCTCCACAAACGAGAACTGTCGACGCATGCGCTGTTTCGTGTAAATTTCAGCATATGTGACTCCAGTCTGAAGCGCCTGACCGGACAGTGCGTAATTTTATTTTTGAAGGCTAGAGATGTTTTCCCCCATTGCGCTCTTTCTATTTCCCCTGCGTTTAATTGCGCGCCCTGGCGTAGATGTCAGGAGCGCGCACGCTGAGACGGAGCTCCGTCATAACTTTTCAGTCTTTACGTCAACGCTGCTGCCAGTAACCCGTGCTTTCCGGTGTTATGGCCGCTTGCAGTGAAGGGGACAGTTATATGTGGTAATGGTGAATGAAGCGGTTGTTTTAGGCAGGGGTGTTTGGTATGGCGGTGACGCAGCTGCTTCGGCTTGTTACCTGTCGTTCGACAGCTCGTGCGACCCTTTGCGCGCAGAGGAAGTACAGCAAGGTGCGGTAAAGCAGTGCACTGAGTGAGGCTAACGTTAGCAAGCAGCACTGTGTTTTCAGTGAGTGTTGTGAGCTGCTGTTGATGCTCCTGTCTGTTAAATGTGCTAATGGGCACATTTGTCGTGTGGTAGCTAAGATTAATGTGCTTTTAATTCGGTTTTATCGTAATTTTGTTTCACGTTTTGGCTTTTTTGGATAGCCATACCCGGTTTGTTAATGTATGGGAAATGGTGATGAATGCAAAGTTATAACTTTGTTTTTAATTAAACTTAAATATTTATTTCATATTGAATTATCAGCTATTGTCGAGATTGGATTTTTCTCTTTAGTTTTTGCTGATATAAATATGTTAACATTATTATTGTTGTTGTTATTATTATTATTATTATTATTATTATTATTATTACTAATCATGTTTTTCTGACACAAGATTTTGACAAACCAGTATTACAATACGAACAAGACTCATTTACAATAAACTTAAAAAAAAGTGTCCTGATGCTTTTTGTGTTGATAAATCAGCTCAGTACTAAAACAAAGAACTTTGTGGACTTCCTGAGGACTTTATGGAAATTTTGTAAGAAAAGTTAGTTTTTGTTTTTTCTAAAAGTCTATAGAGTTTTTTTTTTTTTTTTTTTTGTTTTTTTTTGTTTTTTTTTTGGTTTACGGTCAGTTAATTACGTTTGTTTTTGTTATAACCGACTAAAACAAGTACTGATATAATAATACATGGGTAAAAACTTTTGGATTTTCTTTAAGGCTATTCCTAAAATGTTAATTCTATTTAATTTTACCTTGGGGCCATGGTGATTAAAGGTATTATGGCTTATTAATTAATTAATTGAACAAGTTTAAAATCCATTCCAGTTCATTAATTATGTCATGCCTTATGTCAACACCTCCATAGTCTTATAAAGTAGTCCTTTATACCCTTCATAGATGAAGAATTGTCTTAAGGTGTTATTACAGCTGGTTTAGAAAAGCCTTCACTGCGTTAAACTGACAGGTGTTTCAAATATTTAGTCCATCCCATGCATATTAGTGATGAGTCTGTGCAGTGTAAGCTAAATAGTACGGTAAACATATTGAGGGGCTATGCCTGTGTATGTTTTTGCATTATGTTACTCATTCTGTTGGGGCAGTAAGATAAGTTCAGAATATATTATTGTGTTGCTAAAATCCTAAATGCTTGTCTGTCTCTCTTAGCTTTACTGCATATGCACTTAATTTCTGGAGCTCTTATTTGACTGGTTTTGTCATCTTCAGATTTTAGTTCTTTTGTCCTTTTGCTTCTTGTAAATAATTTCAAAGCAAATCTTTATTTTTTGCTTTACAGGTGAATGCATCTCCTGCCTTATCTGAACGACTGCAGATCTTTGAGGCTCTCAGGGAAAAACGTGGAAATGGGAAGCGTTTTGAATCGACAGAAATGCCCCTCCGTATCCGGCTGGTTGACGGCCGGATAGTTAAGGGAACAGCTGGTGTCACCACACCGCTCTATGTTGCTCGGAGTGTGAGGTAAGTACCCAGTTTATACTGTTTGGTTTAATATGTTTAACTGTCGTGATATAACTGTGCTTTCGCACGTGTTGTTTCAGATTGAAAGGAGCCCTGGTGAGTAAGGTGAATGGGGAACTCTGGGAGCTTGGACGACCCCTAGAGGCAGATTGTGAACTACAACTTCTGGGGTTTGATACAACTGAGGGAAAGCAGGTAATTACACAGTTCCCCGCTGTTAACTTCCTTTAAGTATGTGCAGTTTCCCCTATTTGACCTGTAAGTGTGATGTTGATGAAAAATTAGTTTTGAAGGTTTTTTTAAAAACATTTTCTCACCTCATTCAGCATCATCATAAGTTAGAAAATAAATAAAGATGTTAACATGCCATGTAACATGGCAAACAAAAATTGAAACGACACTTTAACTGGGACCAGCAGTAGTGGGATGAGAGCATCTTTGTGTTTCCTTGCTGTTTTACTCTACCATCCCAACATTACAGTGTAGATGTCTTTGGCGCTCACTCATTACGACCCTTGATTTCACAGGCAGCCTGGAGAACAGGGGCGTGCGTCCTCGGTGGAGTCTTGGAGGGCATGTTTGGTGCTGAGGTGTGCAGAGAAGGAACATCAGAGTTCGGGCTTTTCTGTGATTACCTGTTGGACAACAGGTGATTACTATCTATCAGATATGAGCTCTGTCAAAACTTCATCTTTGTGTGCTCACAAACGCAAAAGAGGTGGTGGTAGTTACATGATGGTTGTTATTTCAGTTTTTCAGCTTCTTTTTGTTTTAAAGGAAAAAAAATCCTGACCTTTCAAATAAAGTGTATATTTTTTATTCTTGAGTTTAATTAGTTCCTAAATTTTATTTATATGCATGCTGTGTATAGCTGTTCATTATTATGTGCTGCTTTAATGACACCGTTTCCACCTTATGTAACTCGTGCCGGCTGTTTGACCTGTATGGCATGCTCCTGATTCTGACTAAACTGCAGCTGAAGTTTTGCCTGAATGTGACTTCATCTACAGTTTTTTGTCTCTGAGTGATGTGGAGGCAAGGTGTAAGGAGGCGGCAGCACTCAAACTTCCTCTCTCTAGACTGGAGCTGAGTATAGAAGAGGTCCAAGAGCTATTCCAGGTCTGCAACATGCTCTGTTTGTTATAATATAATATTGATGACAGACATTTTCAGTGCTGACACATCTTTCTTTAATTCTTTATGTAGAGGAGGTAAGTCTTAATTATCAAATCACTGTGGCATAGCTGTTCAAGCTCCTTCCTCACACTTTTAATGCACCAGCTTATATTACGCCAGGAAGCAGGAAAGTTTTGTTATTTTATATTTATTTCCACTTTAAAAAAAACACTGGTGGTGTAGCAGCGTTGTGTCATGCTGGCTTGAAGCATATCTGAGTAACCTTTGATAGGATGTGAATAGCAGTTATGTTACTCGCTTTTTAAGTGTGACTCCTGTTTTTAGTCCAGCTGTGATATTTGTCTGTCCTCGTGTCCATGTTGAACTTAAAATCAGTTTTCTGTGTTTTCTTCTTACAGAGCAGTAAGCTGAGGCTGCAGTTTGCTGAAGAGCAGATGAATGGCGCCACTGTCACAGTATACAGGCACGTAGGAAAACTTCTTACCTGCCAGTGATTTAAAACACTCACCAGTAAATTAACTGGTTTCAACCATTCTGTGTGGCTCAGGTGTGGAGACACTATAGCGGTCTGCAACGGCCCCCTCCTCCCACACACAGGCCTCCTCACAGTCTTCAAGATGCTGCAGGTATGTGGTTGTGTTTGTGTATCCAGTCAGTGTATTCAGTCCCTTGCTCATCTTTCCGTTTTCTCTTTTTGTGTTTCACTGCCAGTTTATGTATTTTATTGTTTTGCTTTTCTTAACTCAAGAATTTGTTCTATTCCTATGAAAACTGTATTTCATATGGCAGTGCTATCACGATTTTTCACACTCAAACACTATATGACTGCAATGAAAGAGGCAGTGCCATCTCATCAGTTAAAATCTGTTTTATTTGGACCTTCGTGGCCCTCTGTCAGATGGGACACATGCTGTGTGAGTGGAATTTTCCTCATCCATATTGATCCAGGGAGAGAGGAAAGTTTCCATACCAAGCTGTCACTGGGCAGACTGGGATTCCACAACAGAAAGGGCCTGGAAATATCAGCAGCAGGATGTTGTGTTTGTCAGAGGCCAGATTTCTGTTCTGGGCTCTTAGAAACACACGGCCATCCGTCCCTCTCATAACTTTCTCTTTTGCCACGTCCATGTTCACCTATTATTTTCTCCCCACTTTTCATCTCTGTACCATTCCAGCTGTCCTCTGTGACCCTGGCCAACCAGACAGAGTCCTCCGGTTTGACACGACTGTTAGGTGTGGCCTTTCCAGGTGAGAAAGAGAAGGAGGAGTGGGAGAGGGAGCAGGAGGAAGCGAGGAGGCGGGACCACAGACGCATCGGGACGGTAAGACGGAAACCGTACATGGGTACAGAAGATGATGCTATCTTAAAAAGTGAAATAAGAACCTTTTCATGTTCTTACACAGGACCAGGAGCTGTTCTTCTTCAATGAAGTCAGTCCAGGAAGTTGTTTCTTTCTGCCTAAAGGAGCCCACATCTACAACACACTCACAGACTTCATTAAGGTGAATTATTTGTTTGAGCTTATATTTGAATCCCCTAGAACTGCACCATCACAGCCTTGTTACACCTGTAGAAAGCATTACAGATAAGAAACTGTATGAATATAGCGCAGGGACAAAGGGTCGTGGATAAACATGTCATCAAACCTCATATTTGGCCTGGGCCTCTCACTGCTTAGTTTTGGCTTTAAAGAATGAACACAGCATTACACGGGAAACATTTTTTCTCTAGTTAGTTTTGCCTGTTTGTGGTACATCAAAAGTTGTTTAATCAAAAATCAAGAAATAACTGTATAATGGTTCAAATGAACTATCTGCTTGCAGAAAAAACCTGTTAAGTGAGCTCCGGCCCTTTTCAACACCGCTTATGCAACGAAAACCAAAAAATGCCCCACAAGCTTTAATTTGATTATTCAAAATCCAACTGTGACCTTAGTTGGTTTTATATAATGATAAAGTGCCGCTTATGCAGGAAGTTGTTCATTGAGTGTGTGTATTTATTGTTGTTGTCCATTTAAACGTAATAACACGCATCAACATGTGCTCTGCTGATTGTAATGCTGAGGTCATACGTGTTCATGTCAGTGGTCAGGATGTCAGCCTTTTTAGCCTAAAGTCTCTATGCTGTTTGACCCTGTGACCATTTGACCCTGTCCTCCACTCATTGTCACACAAGTCCTTCCTTCCTGACCTCTCATAGTGTGAATACCGAAGGCGAGGCTTCACTGAGGTCGTGACCCCAACGCTATACAGCACTGCGTTATGGGAGCGCTCTGGCCACTGGGAGCACTACAGCAAGAACATGTTCACTGTGAAATCAGAGGACTCTCAGACCTACGCTCTCAAACCCATGAACTGTCCTGCACACTGGTGAACACACACACACACACACACACACCTTACCTACCTGTGCTCGGGTGTCTTTGCAGAGACTGACTCTCCTTTGTTGTGTTCAGCCTGATGTTTGAGCAGCGCGTTCGCTCGTGGAGAGAGCTCCCTCTGCGATGGGCCGACTTCGGGGCGCTGCATCGTAACGAGCTCTCCGGCGCTCTGGGAGGTCTCACTCGCGTTCGCAGGTTCTGCCAGGATGACGCGCACATATTTTGCACACCTGAACAGGTACGCAAACAGGCAGATGATCTCTCGTTTCTAAACCAAGGCATGTTTAAGTGGTACAGACGCTGTAAACGAGACCCACGTGGAACCGCATTTCAGTGATTAGATGGGCTGTGTAAATGACTCCTGAGACATTCCAGGAAGCTTTAGCCTGGATGAATGAAGGTCTTTGTCCTTTTCAGACTTTGCACCTCCGTATGTAAGCCTTTGTGGCTCTGCAGTAAATCTGATCCCCTACATGGAGTCCTGCAGCCTTCCCATGATACTGATCCTTCAGCCTTTCTGTTTGCACCTTGTTAATTCAGAGACGGTGGTCACATGATGATCACCACTATGTCAGCCTGAGAAATTCGATCTTGGTTTGATTTTTACGCTCTCAGTTGTTGTTGGTCTCTCAGCTGTGTACACTTTTCTGTTATTATTATGTCCTCATGTTGACCTCTTCCTGACTTTTCTTTCTTTTTTCCCAGCTGGAAGCAGAGATTGTGACTTGTTTGGACTTTGTGAGGAGCGTCTATCAAGTGTTTGGGTTTTCCTTTCACTGCCTGCTGTCTACGCGACCCACGCCGTGCCTGGGGGAGCCTGAACAGTGGGACACTGCTGAGCAGGTAAACAGACACGTTGACACACTCTCCATCATTTTGTGTGCTAAAAGCAGTCCTACACAAACACAGCTGTTCAACGTGTGTGTGTATATATGTGTACTCTTGAGTGGCAGCCAGGGGGGAGGCATTTCCACTTAACCTATCAGTTATGTAAGTGGTACTTTCCAGTCGAGAGCTGCTTTGCGTCAGGCTGTTGGGTAGATGTATATCTCCAAATCCCCTGAGCACCTTTTAAATGGGCACAGCAGCAATCTAAGCTGATTCAATTGAGTGTAATTTAACATAACAGTTCTGAGCCTGCACAGTTCAAACACAGACATGGAGATCATAATGTGCTTTAATGTACTTATATTCTGTCATGCAACTACTTGCTTACTGTGGACTTTGGTGTGTGTGTGTGTGTGTGTGTGTGTGTGTGTGTGTGTGTGTGTGTGTGTGTGTGTGTGTGTGTGTGTGTGTGTGTGTGTGTGTGTGTGTGTGTGTGTGTGTGTGTGTGTGTGAGAGAAGCAGTTAGAGAGGAGTCTGCAGCAGTTTGGTGAACGCTGGGATTTAAACCCAGGAGACGGAGCGTTCTACGGACCAAAGGTCAGTGAGAAGGAAGACTTGCACTTAATGGACTCAGGAGTAAATGTTGTTTATCACTGTTTGTTTACACCAAAGCATTGTGACATCAGTTTAGTCACTCTGTTCCTCCTTAATGTAAAAAACTTTAAGGGAATGTGTGTTTTGTTTTGTTTTGGTTCTTTTTTGTTTGTTTGGGGTTTTTTTTATGTTGAAGCACTATTAAAGATTTACCAGGAGAGCTGATTAGCTTAGCATATTGACTCAGAAATGGTGGAAGCAGCTACTTTTGTGACAGCTACCAGCACCTCTAAAGCAAGCCAAGAAATGGTTTTAGGGTGGTCTCCATGTGGGATAATTCTTTATCAGGTATAGCAACTTCCAAGTCTTAACTGCCTGACTTGTATCCTCAAACTGGAAAAAAAAACATGACTCTAATGCAGTCCAACTAAAAACTAAATCTAACAGCTGGGTTGTTGCTAATCAAATGCACTTGACTAGCTGATCATCAGAAAGTGTTGCCACTTCTTTTAAAGCAGAAGTTCTGACAGTTGGCTGGTTTGGCCACAATAGGAGTGAACGTCCCAGGAAATTCACCCCAGGGTCAGTCCATGCAATGTTCAGAAAAACCCAAGGTCTACATCTCAGACTCTACGGTCCTCAGTTAGCATGTTAAATGTTAAAAGTTGTGACAGTACAGTTATAAAAAGATTGAACAAGTATGACTTGTTTAGAAAGCCTCTTCTATCTAAAAAGAACAAAAACAATGCTTAGATTTGCAAAGTTCTGAATAAACCAGAGAGCTCTGTAACAATGTCCTTTAGACAGAAGAATCCAAAGTGGAGATGTTTGGTCATAATGCTCGGCAGCACATTTGCAAAATACCGAACGCAGCATATCAGCACAAACGCCTCATAGCAGCTGTCAAGCTCGGTGGTGGAGGGGTGATGATTTGGGCTTGTTCTGGGGCCCCAGGGCCTGGGCCCCTTGTTGAGATGACCAGATGCAACAGAACAACAACTTAATGCACAGCAGCAAATCTACAATACCCCAGTTAAAGTCCAGACCTCAACCTGATTGAAACTCAGTGTAAAGGAGAGTGGGCTAGGACTCTACAGTTGTTGCTCTACCAGCTACTGAATACTGGGCTGCACTCAGTTTTTTCCACAGTAGTCCAGTGAAACCTTTGTTTCTCACAAGCCTGTAACAATGTGTTCATCAGCTTAGAGGTGCTGGCAGGTAGATCATTTTTCCATTTGATACAGAGCCAAGCTTACATTTTCTCTTCATTATATCTGAAATCTTGGGAGAACAACAAACAAGAGCATTTCTCAAGTTTTGACAATAATAAAATTAGATTTAATGATTTTAATTCCTCTAAAGGGGATTTATTTATGTTGCAACGCAGATTAAGACATCTTTGTTCTGCTTCGGCTCTGCACAGAGAAACTACAGACACGAATTATTGTAGTTCACAGAATATTTAGAGGTTTTGTGTGCGTGTGCTTTTGTTTGTTTTTGTTTATTTTTAAATAAAATTGAAACGACAGTGCGGCAATGACCTTTGCTTTTTGGGGGGGTTGAGACTTAATTTATCTTTCCAAGAAGAAGTCGGCCTCAGATAAACGTCAGCGTGCTCATGTGGAAGCACTGAGAGGAGGCGATGGGTGAAGTCAGGTTGAGCTTAACCGCTTGTTGAAACAAAGAAACGCACGTGTATCCAGCATTTTTAAACCACAATCTAAGCAGCTAATCGGCTTCTCTCAGAAACCCATTTCTAATGATTCAGTGCACAAAAAGGTACTTTGTCTCAGAGCGCTAAACTGGAAGGGAAAAGTGAAGCCCGGTAATAACACACGCCTTCATGTTTCATCAGATTGACATCCTGATCAAAGATGCTATTGGCAGACAGCACCAGTGTGCCACGATCCAGCTGGACTTCCAGCTGCCAATCAGATTTGACCTTCAGTACGTCGGGTGAGTCACTCATAAATTTCAGTAGTTGGCATTCAATCTCTTTAACATTCCTGCATCTGCACTGATTTAAACCACTACTCCTTTACAGTTGGCCACTTCTTTTTGTTGAGAATGCATCCTTGTGTATATATATCTATCTCCAGTAATCACTCGGGATAAGATGGCACAAGTCTAACTTTGGGAGCTAATTTGATGATAAAACATTAGCCCTTTATTGGATTTATCAGCTCAAGTGTGTCGAATTTGGGCCACATCTACTGAAGTGTTTTTGATTATAATCTGATTAGATTATATGTTCAACAATAGATTAGTGTCCCATTGTAGAACAGTTTATAGGAAAAGTAGGTTAGAAATAAGCAACAGAGATCTGCATATTTACTTCCACTCAGCTACTTCAATTCAGTATAATGTAAAGTTCACAATACTGTCAAGAAGAGTATTTGTGTCTGTAGCTTGGCCACGCTGCACCACCTCCTGATCTCTTTTTTTTGTAACCTTTCTCTCAGACGAGACGGACAGTTGCACAGACCAGTAATGATCCACAGAGCAGTGCTGGGATCGCTGGAGAGGATGATGGCCATACTGGCTGAAAACTTTGGAGGGAAATGGTGAGAAGATGATAACGCACAAAATCTGAATGTACCCCGTTAGTGGGATTATTGTCCTGTAGCTGTACGCTAACCTGTCACCCCCCTCTGTGCCTCACCCAGGCCTCTGTGGCTGTCTCCGGCTCAGGTCGCAGTTATTCCTGTGGGGGGCAACAATGAGTCGTACGGCAGGCAGGTCAGTGTCTGATGGAAATTTGCTTCGGGTGCATAAGCAGACAAAGTGAACTTTCATCCTGCCATGATTAATTTGTTCTTTAATATAAGAGGTAGATTACAGATACAGTCTTAAAAGAATGAATCCCTCTCTCTCTCCTGTTAAGGTGGTCCAGCAGTTCCATGAAGCTGGCTTTATGGCAGATCTGAATGACGATGAGGGAGCTACCTTAAATAAGAAGATCCGTTCTGCTCAGCTCGCCCAGTATAACTACATATTTGGTAAAGATGAATAACTAAGAGGCTACTTAAAATACTAAAGACTGCGACTGTTTTTCAGTACTGTTGACATATTTGACAGTCTTTTGTGTGTGTTTCTGTGCAGTGGTGGGTGATAAGGAGCGTGAGAGTGGAACAGTGAACGTGAGGAGCAGAGGGGGTAAACAGCTGGGCAGGAGGCCGACAGAGGAGGTGCTGATGTCCCTCACAAAGCTACGGGACACCAGAAGCAACCTCGATGAGTTTTGATGATGTCCTGGAAATAATGACTCACTGATGAAATGTTTGTTTTACATGTTCAGCCTGTTGCACTTTGGCTTTGTCTGAAGAAGCGGCTGGTTAAAGTTGGAATAAAAGTATAAAACACTGATGTTTATGTTCTGCACTCATTGCTGATTTTGTCCTTTAATGGAATTTGCTGATTAAACTGTCCTGCAAAAAAGAGACTGGAGAGAGAGAGATTTAAGGCTATTTAAGGATCGCCACACTCTTAGAAATAATGGTGCCAACTATAAGCACAGAGTCCTGCCACCTGCTCCCATAGGAGAACCCTTTGTGGTTTCTGCTCCAACCTTTTTTCAGCCTTTTGAGAGGAAACGTAACACAAAGGAAATGTGAAAAGTTACACTCAGTCTCTGGCGGTGCTATCCAACACTTCTTACTGTTTACACAAAAATGTGTGAGTTATAGTAGGTTGTATCCTCATGGACACACAACCGTTTGCAGTATAATCACTAGTAACCTTTTAATTTTATACTTGTGTTATAGTAATAAACTTGATAAGGTACACGTGTGTACCTGCACCACCCCCACTTTTGCTTTTCAGATCTGCTTTAATTTCTCATGACAGATTCAAAATGTGAGATTTTGGTCCATGTTGATGCGATCGTATCACACGTGCTGCAGGTTTGTTGGCTGCACATCCATGATGTGTATCTCCTGTTCCACTGCATCCCAAAGGTGCTGTACTGGATTGCGATCTGGTGACTGTGGAGTCCATTTGCATACATTGAACTCAATGTCATGTTCAAGACACCAGTTTGAGATATGAGCTTTATGAAATGATGCGTCATATTTTCTTACTATCAGCTCAAAGGGGTCTGGCCGTTCTCTGACGTCAAAAAAGCATTTTGCCTCAAACTGCTGCTCACTGGATATTTTCTCTAACAAAGTGGATGATGAATGAATTTCACTAGAGCTACATTTCCATCTTTTCTACCCAAAAAGGTTTTACTCTATATCACATTCATTAATAATACAATGATAATAATAATACATGCTATAATTAACAATTTGGATTCGATGACTCACACATGTATTTAAAAGTCTTGGAACAATGATGGATAACAAGGTCACAGCCCACTTCCTGCTATGAGTGACTCATAAGCCGTCTGCAAACAACAGAGAAAAACTGAAAGTCCAACAAAAGCAGTAGGAATGAGAGTGCCTAATAATGGGAACAGTGGAAAAGAACCAACCTGTTAAGAGCCTCCACTGGCACACAGTCCTGGAAAAGTGGGGAAACCCCATAAAGAAACATAAATGATACACCTTTCCACAATAAAAGCCCTCGCCTAGTTTAATGTAATGAGAGCAGGGTTGAGTCTAGAAATGCTAAATGAGTTTTAAAATTAACTGGTATACTGATAAAGGCCATAAGCTAAAATTCAGTGTCCCATCCATGAGTTTAGAAGTACAGATGAAACCCCAGACTCTTCAAATCTCACTTTTTCTTCTACAGGATGCTTAAAATGTTCTTTATATAGTTTCTTATGGAGATTATCCAGGTTTAGACTTTAAGGGTCAGTCACTTGGGTGGAGCTACCTGTTGTAAAGGCTAGGGTAGCGGCCCCTTGGGGAAGGAGGAACTGAACTGAAGAGATTATACTGCTGTGGCATTACTCAGCTACCAATGCAATTTGTTCCCCATAAGCCATCAAACGTGCAAACCTCCTGCTTATATAAGCGTGCGCGGTGCTATCTGAGCAGAAAGCCGGGCATACCTTTAAAAGACTGGAAGAAAGGGAGGACACAGAGGGAGATTTGACTAAAATAGGAGAGAGAGCAGCCGTGTCAGGGCTGTGTGTTTTCATGTGTGTTTAGTGGAAACAGCCAAGTCAAGGTAAAGGTCAAAGGAATTGGAGGTTTTTTCCTTTTTAATTGAGAGAGGGCAGCAGGATGGAAAAGACATCAGTCACAACAGTGACACAGAGGAAGAGTGGGAGGTGTGAGCCCCGAGAGAATAATCTGAGTTGACTGGACAAAAGCAACCGCTTCAACAAAGCACACTGTGAGACAGGTAGAGTGACCGTGTTCAGGTCCTCCCGACATCGCTTAGTGGGCCGCAGAGAGGGAAGCTGGGGCAAATTTGTAAAAGCTCTCTGCTGGAGCTGGTTTGAAAGTACGTTTAATTGAAGCACAGATCTGACTAGAAGCGAGAGTGCAAACACAGGCAGGTAATTTGAGCATCAAATAGTAAATTAGCTGACACTTTTTACCACAAGTCTCACTCATGCAGGGACATTCACACACAGATGGATGCACCGGTGACACCTTAGGGTTCAGTATGACAGGCTGGAGAAGCTGGGATTCAATTTACCGACCTCCTGAATGATAGACCACCCGCTCTACCACCTGAGCTGCTGTGACCCCAACAGAGAATGATTCTAATGGGAACGTTTATCCCATTAGACTGCATAGAAACACCATTAAACACACATTTTTTGCCAGTTAGTTATTTTTGCTTCTTTTTTTTTTATTGCTGAGATATAAATCTGAGATCTGTGGACTTTCTAATACAATGGAGGTGAAGGAAATCTCCTTTGCTGTGCTAACAGCCTTGAAAATGACAGCCGCACTGACAGCTCTACGGAGCTGCACCTACTTCTTGTCACACATCTCTGCCGGTTGTTATTTTAAAAAGTAAACATGTCTCATAAGAAACCTGCGGCTGAAAGAGAGCTGTGCTGAGCTGTGGATGCATCCCCGCTGAGACCCAAAAATGATTATCAGACAGAGCAGCAGCTGAAATAACAGCTAATGGCTTAAAGAGAAATACAAAGACATAAGACAATAATAAGAAAGCTTAACTTCCATTTGCAGTGAGTCAGAATAGGTGACTGGCAAAACTTGTGGCTGGTACTGTATGCTTGTGAGAAGTTGGGAATGTTGAATTATAAAAAAGTAAATGTCAATGGTGTCTATTTATTACGTCACATACAGCCAAATTTAAAGTCTTTCATTGTCCCACAAACTTTTTGCCCAACTAGTAAGTGGAGAAACGGAGTCATGTGAAAGGGAAACTTTTCACAGGGCTGTGCACCCCAACAACTCTTGGAACCAGTTTTAGGAGCAATAAACTTTGACTGGGTCATTGCAGTACTTTATTCATTTTTAAGGCATTCTGTTGTTCTTGGGGCCACTGTCCTGCTGCGTGACCCAGTTTTTAGCTTTAGCTGTTGGACAGATGGCTTTACGTATGGCTCTAGAATAATTTGGTATATGGAGGAGTTCATGGTCGACCATACCTGCAAAACAAGCCCAAAATCATCACCCCTCCACCGCCGTGCTTGACAGCTGGTATGATGTGTTTCTGCTGATATGTTTTCTTCAGATGTAGCTTTGTAACTCTAAGTCGTGCTGAGACGAGACCTTTTCCTGGAAACCTTTGCAAACAAGCCATGTTTGTTCAGTCTTTATCTAATTGTACGGTCGTGAACGCTAACATTAAACATGCTAACTGACAGTCTGACACGTAGGTTTTTGGGTTTCTTGCACTGGCTCCATAGTTTGAACATTTGCCTAGCAAGCAAAAGGTCACCATTGATGAGTAGCCAGTGTAAAATTCAGAGTTATCCACTGTGGTGACCCTTTGTGGGAAGGGAGCAGCCAAAAGTGGCTTCTGACCATTGCATGGTCTGACCTTGAGAGGAATTTGTTGGGACATCTGCTCCTGGATTGTTTTATTGTGTTTCCCACAAACCTGAATGCTTCAACCTGCCAAAATATCAGCTTTTATAGAGCTGCTCACGCGCGCTGATGATCAGTTGATTAGCAGCACTTGGCTGCTACTTACCCTCTGCACTAAGGGTGCACTTTACTCTTGCAGTTTCCCTGGGCTGCATAGAGTCCTGTGAAAACTTTTTTTTTGCATGACTGCATTTTACATTGATGCTAAAAAATAATTTACTGCTGGTGCCTGTAGGAAGGTCAGGGAACAAAGTCACTTAGATTCATCCCCTGGGTGAATCGACTGGCAATCTTATTAGCAATGCTGCAAGTGTAGCTAATGGTTAAACAGAAGCAATGTGTCCCTGGTCCTCTGAATAATCGATATAACACATGTGATAAATGTTAGGGGTTTGTTTTGTTCTTTTTTTGTTTAAGAATACAAAACCAACAAACTCAGTATTATACATAGTTTAAAAAAAATATTGAGTCATAAAAGAGATAAAAAAGAAGGAGTCTGTACTTTGTCCTTGTGTTTAAACAACTTATCAGCCTCTTAGATGATTATGGTAGCTGCTTGTAGCGGAGAACCAGACGGCCTTACAATACAGCAGATACCATTTTTACCTAAATCGGATCTAAATGGACTCATAAACTCAATCTGTGCTTTTACAGGATTTATCAAACATGTTTGTCTCCTGAATCTCAGTTATTATATCACAGACATGATATACAGCTGAAACAATGTCTGATAACATGGAATGAATAGTTGATTAATGATAACAGTTAACATTAGAGGACGTTTGGGTTTGTTTTTAAAGCAGACAGCTACACAGAGACACTACACTGTGTTAGTCATTTATTAGAAAATCAGCTTTATTGGATTATTGATTCACAGGTTTTGAACTGAAGTTGTAAAAGTCTCTTTGCCTTTTATAACACAAAAACTGAACATCTTTGTACTTGTCAGACTGATGAGACCTCTGAATAGTCCGAATGTGACTCAAACAGTTGCGATCCTAGATGTCCTGCAGTATTCATCACGTTGATTATAGGTCTATTGTAAGGCTGGGCTCTCTTTGCTGGAGGCTTTGTCCAAAATGGGGCGATAAATGCGACACAGACGCCACAGCCACCCGCCAACATTGCACAGTAGTTGCGTAGTGATGACACAGGCAATTAACTCCAGTAAACACAGCTCTAATCTTTACCAGATAACTATATCAGCCTCCTGTTGCACTCCTCATGTCCCCACTGTGCCCATCCTCCATCATTACTATCTCTGCTCTCACACACACACAAAGCAATCCTTCATTCAACTGGTGGAGTCGAACAGAGTTCACAGGAAATTATTTTTAGCTAGAGAGACTTACCACAAGTAAGGCTGCTGCGGAAAAGCTTTTTGCTTTGGAAGGACAGTGAAGAGAATTCATTCATAATGACATGAACGGATATCTTCAGAATTTTAATGTTGGAATAAGCCCGATGGGAAAGTCATAAAGAACTGTCCATCTGTTCCAGAGTCTAAAGACACACATGTTAGGATGGGTGACTCTGATTTGGCCGTATCTGTGGATGCGAGCTAGATAAAGATCCTAAAATTCCCAGAAGAAAGCGCTGTAATGTAAAGATCTTTATGTTCTCATTCAGACTAGAAAAGCACTGTTTAAATGCCAGTCCATATCTAATTCATCTACTCAAAGTTGTTTCTTTTTTCTCCATCTTCTTAAAATAAGTAACAGGGTTTGGATGTAAGGTCACATAACGTGGACTTCCTTCTCACCGATTTAAAGTCTGATCAAGATTTAGTGACGTTTGAATCGGTCTCTAACGACATTAAAAAATATGCTTCACATAGTTTCCCAGAACCCAAGATGACATCTTTGGACAAAAATCTCAAAGAGATTCACTTGAAATCATTTTTGACAAGGACAATCCTCACATCTGAGAAATGACGACGGTCATAATTTGGTCACTAAGGTAGTTAATCTGCAGGAGCTCTAATGCTGGATCAATATGATCCAAAAGCAGATTTAGTTTAGTTTTTGCGTTAAGCTTTTATTAAATAATACTTAAAGATGTTTGTTTTGGGGGTTTTTTTTTGGTTTTTTGTTTGAAGCCATTGCTTACTGTAAACATCCGGGCTGGGGGGAGGTAATAATGGAAAATCACTTTGTGGTTGTGAAATGTCAGATTTGGAGATCGCCGTTGTCCTGGAAGTCCCGTTTTCCTGGTGGGAGGCAGGCAGACTGAGAGGCAGTGACCCAGGCATGGAGGCAGAGTCTAACAGGACGGCTAGAGGAAGATAAACAAGCTGCTCTGTATTGTTCTCCTGGTATCACTGAGAAGCTGTCAGCCTGAGTGATTGAAGGGCTCAACCTCCCAAAATAGGCCCTGCAAGGCCGCGCTGCCTTTCCCTTCCACCCTGTTATAAATAACCTGTGTGTGTGCGTGTGTGTGTGTGTGTGTGGGCGAGCAGCCTGTGTTCATGCATTTCATGTTAGTGTGTGTTTTAGATAGTGTTAATAAAGAAAGAGTGTGTGCAAGCAAAGGGAGACAAATATGAGAACTGCCAGAGCATTCTTAGAAAGTGAAGCCACTGAAAACAATGACAGGAGGTCTGTGAGGCTCACAGCCAAACGGTGACAGGAGCCCAGCGGTCGAGACCCTCGACCAACCACTTCTTCTAACACACATTCCTAGTTTAGAGTCTTTAACCTGCAGTAAACTCCCACTCCCTCCAATTTCCACACTTCAGTACTGCACGTCGTCTGTGCACGTGCATGCTCCCATGCCTTTGAGTCATGTTAATGTTTGGATAGGGGCTTGTAAATTACCACCTGAGGGAATATCCCTAGATCATTAGTACTATACTCTGTTCAACAGGTGTGCCAATTGGGGTAAAAGTTTCAAGCAAACATATGATGGCACTGCAGCATCAGTGCAAGCAAATCATGCACTCGGGTGGGGAGGGGATTCGTTTTCTTGTGTGCGCTGCCGAGTAACAATCAAATAAAAAAGAAAAGTTACTTCTTAATAGGACAGCGGAATAAAACTGTCAGAAAGCTTTCTGCTTCTGACTGGATACCCCCAAAACCTCAGCCCACCCAGGCGCTCTCTCTTCTCTCCATCTCCATTTCCAGTAATTCTTCTGGGTCCAGTAACTCTGTTCAGCTAAGAGCCATCTCTTAGTTTACACTCAAAGAGTTTTTGGGTATCCTTATTTGAGCTGGCTGCTCTCTCCACCCGTCAGTCGGGCTCCACTCTAATCCGCCAGTGTGCCATTCTCGCCTTTGATTCAAACGTGCCCTTGCACTTGGCTTTAGACTAATTTCAAAGTAATGGATGCTCCAGCATGTACACACTCGCACCCAGCCGACAAATTGTGCCAAGCTGCGGAAGTCACACTCGCAAAGACAAACAGATAGCTCGCAGCTCGGCACAGTGGCGTACAGTCTCGGGCTGGCCTCGGACTGCTCCAAAGTATTCCTGCTATGCTCAGCACACTGCTGACCTGATTTCCTATCGTGCTTCTCATCGGAGCGGGATACCTAGAGAGAGAGAGAGCAGACAGAGGCCAGAGAAAGAAGCTCTTTCTTCAGCCAAGAGACTCTGTGTGGAAGAGGCATTTTGGTTTATTGTTCTAGCCAACCTGTCGACTCACTCTCAAGAGGGAGGAGTTTTAGGGTTCAAGGGAAGGTCAGAGGTCATGTTGACTCTCAGGACCATTTAGTAAGCAAGGAGAATAAATTAACCCCCCTGGGAACGTGCAAATATTTACAGCTGACATTCTCCCCTCTCAACAAGTCACTGTAGAAAACGTTTTATTAGGAAAGCTGAAGTGGAAAGGCTCTTGAAGCAAGCACCAGTTTTGAGTTTTCTTGCATGACTTTGGGCCAACTCATGCAGAAGACGCCCATGCTCTAATATCCCATTACTGGTGCTTGTGTTGTCTTTTTGTTGTTGAACCAAAGCAGACTTTAGAAATCAAGAGGCAGTAAAAAAGAAAAGCTGACAGAAAAGCTCAGGGTGTGCCGAGAATCTGCACCGAGAGACTTCCAAGATGCATGATAACCATTTAAAACTGACAATCCAGTTGATTTACTTTTGCTTATGTAACAAAAAAAAAAGCGTTTAGGATGTGGAGGAAATTAAAGTGATAATCCCAGGCCATTTATCACCAGTTACAGAATAAATATTATATTATTTGCAATCCAGACGTTATTTAAGATAACATTTGTCTTAGAATCGATTCGGAGCCCTGCACTGTAAACTGAAGGTGCAGTGCAAAGTGTATTCATTCAGAAATCCAGTCCACCAGAGTTCATTTGTTATATACCGGTCGTCTTCAGTGCACACTGAATAAACATCTCAGTACACTATGCAGAGACCGGTGCAGCCTTGGAGGAGTAAGCTGAGGAGAGGCTGACCTCGGACTTTGACCCCAGGTTGTTTTCAGGAGGTAATTCAAACCTCCCGAGGGAAAGGGAGACGGACCAGTCGGTTCATACGGGTCTAAGGGAGGGGAGGGTGCGCTGCCAAGTCTTTGGCATAGATGTGGTTTCGGGCATGTTTAAATGATGCAAAGGTTTATTCAGCTATTTCATAACTGTTTTCTGAGTGTGTCATGATTATTTGTTTTAATCATTTTACACTTGCGTAAGTTTATTGGAGAGGGTTTGTGTGTGTGTGTGTGTGTGTGTGTGTGTGTGTGTGTCTGTGTGCATGCGCGCGTGTCTGTGTGGTCATATCAAACGAGCTTAACCTCCTCTTTGTGTGTCTTTTTCTTTTTAGTCAACTGAAAAAAAGTATTTCAGGCACCTTCTAAAGAATAACAGAACAACAACCAGACCCCCAAAGTCCACAAAAAAAACATGCTCTTTGCACACACTGTGAAAAAACTGAATTGTGAAACTGACAAGTTGCACAGTTGGCAAAATGTATGTGCAAGAAAAAGAAAATCCTCTGACATATCTTCTTTAATCCTACACAGCGTCTAATGACTAGATGGTTTCCCGTCGTGCTCAGGCCTCAGATAATATTAGAGTTTCTGCTGAGGTTGGACTATAATTCAAACAAGGCTCTCAGCTCCTCCAGGGCCCCTTGTATCATTTTGGTGTGTGGTAATTCAGTTAAATGCAAATTTCAGTGGGAATGTCCATTATTCAGACACAGTATCAGCTCAGATGTTGGGGGCCTCCTTCACAGCCCAGCATTATTAACCAGTGTTGCGTCTCTGTTGTGTAGAGCTCTGGGCCCCCCAGCATCACAGTTTGGCTGGGGCACTGGTGCATTTCTTTGCAGCATTAGGTTAAGTGGGTCTTATTTGAAATTCTATGCAAAATTAAAATAATGTGAAAAGCATTAAATGCATAGAAGACATGATATAAATCAATATAGATGGCAGTACAAAATACACTTCATTAGGTTCACCTGTTCAACTGCTTGTTAACGCACATATATAATAGTCCAGTGGCCTCCCAGGATGTCAAGTGAATGCACTTGGTAACTGCCGCCACTTTACTACGAGTTGAGGTTGGCTCCAAAAGCGAGTCAGTCTGATATTAAAATGCACAAATCTACAGTAGAAATAACAATGTTTACAGCCTGGTATACAACACGTTTAGTTTCTATAGCTTGGTTTTATTTAAAGATACTTATATTGACCAAAACATCAAACTCAAGTTTTGAAAACAGAAGTCATAAGTCAGTACCTTTTTTAACTGTCTTGACCAAGAACCTGTTTCAGACCTTTGAATCTTGTCTTTACATGTAGATTTGCACATATATATATGTTGATGTGCCAAACAGAAATGGTCAGTAACACGCTAGCAGCAGTGTAAGATCAGTTTTATCAGGGATAAAAATAATTTAGCAGAGGCACAGATATCAAAACCAGTTGGAGGGTAGGGTGAAGGGGGAATAACTCCATCCACTCCTGCAAACTGCACCCAGATTTTTGGCATATAGGCATGTTTGACTTTAGCAGTGAGCTTGAAACACTGCCTCGCAGAGCATCACTGTAGACTCTAAATCTATGTTGATGTATTTTTGAACTCCACTTACACAGGGTGTGCTTCCTACAAATGTCAGGGTCCCTTAACTGACACAAGGCTGTTTGTAATGGGTTAATTCAATTAGATTTAACAAAATATACACTTTAAATAGTAATTTCTTACAGCGGAACAGTCAGTATTTAGGTCATTTTAATAAAGTTTGCATTCAAGCAGTATTTGAAGGGAGAACCTGAATGTTTCAGTCACATGTGCTCTTAATTGAGCCTTATGTGTAGTATGAATAGCCATGAGGGAGGCATTTATCTGTAGAAAAAAGTTGTAAAGCCCCCTATAAGAGCATTTATGGATGACCTCACCAGGTCACCGGGGGTAGGTGGATGCTCCAAGGACTCGAAGAACTCATCAACTTGTCACAGATGGATTTCAAGCCTGCCAAGCCTAGAGCATTAGTAATGAGGAAGGGGAAGGTGACTGACAAGTTCTGCTTTAGTGTGGGAGGCATCCCGATTCCATCAGTCACAGAGAAGCCTGTCAAGAACCTTGGCAGGATGTTTGATAGCACCCTGAAGGACACTGCAGCTTTCCAAGTGACCAACAGTGAGCTGGGCAACTGGCCCTTAGCAGGATAAATCAGGGCTGCCAGGAAAGTTTAAAGTTTAAAATTTACCTGCATGGCATCTTGCCTCAACTTGTCTGACCACAGCAGGTCTATGAGGCTCCACTCAGAAGGATTAGCCACTACCTGCGCTGGTGGTTGTAACTACCCTGAAGTCTCAGCAGTATTGGACTTTATAGCAGCAAGAACAAGCGGCAACTCCCTCTTTCAGTAATCAGAATTCATGGTCACCCGGGCCAAGTAAGTGATTTTGTACAGGAACTCCAGCAACTCCAGCTACAATAAAGTCTCTGCAGCAGGCATCGAGGTCAGAACATAGAGGAAGTGGAAGGCATGTGAGGCCTAATTCTGGCTGGAGCACAGCGAGCCGGTGGTAAAAGTGGCATCAGGGTGAGTAGGGTTTAGAAACTTTCCGTGGCCTCTTTATAGCAAGGCCCAAGGGAAAGAAGGATGCCAGCTTCTCCAAGAAGAGGTTCGTGTAGGGGTTGAAGAAGGCCACTATTGCAGGTCATTAGGGATACGGCGACAAGGAGCATGGATACCATGGAAATAGATGTTGGACCTGGATATGATTTGATCCCCACCAGATACTGTAAGTTTCCTGATTCAGTCAGTCTACGACTTTCTTCCCATCAATCCGATCTGCACCCACTGCACCCCTATAGCACTGGGAGAAGGCTGCTGTCACTGGCTCCATGACCAGGTGCTGAGAGTGACAGCAGATGTCATCAGCACGGGGATAGCTCACAGCAGGCAGCAACAACCTACAAGACATCCTACAAACCATCATCTTTGTCAGGGCTGGGCAAAAGCCTCAGCAGCATATAGGTCGGCTCCTGGCAACAGCATGGAATTGGCAGCTGAAGGTTGACCTTGGGAAGCAGCTCAAATTCCCAGACATCATCACAGAGACCTCACTCAGGTCCGACATGGTCCTGGTGTCAGAAATTACAGGACAAGTGGTCCTTCTGGAATTGACTGTCCCCCCAGGAAGACCGTCTGGAGGAGGCTTTTAAGAGCAAGAAGGCAAGGTATGGGGGGCTTATGGCTGATTGCTGAACCAGGGAAGACCCAGTGTTATCCAGACTCTTTGCAGGCCAGCCTCTCTATGTGGCACTGATAGAGACAGATAGAAATTTCCAAAACCTTAGAGCCATCAAGAACACCACACATGCAGCACAAAAGACATCAAGGTCCCCCTGACTGGGTCGCCTGGCCGAGGTTGTTTGATGTTGAAACACCCAATGACCCCAGACCTGATGACATCACTGATGATGTGTCCAAGATGCATCCAAAAATCCTCAAAAGAACCATAAAACCTATGAAAATCCAGTTAAAAGTTTAAAATCTGTGCCCTCCTCCACATTTTCCAAAACTGTTAAGCGTAATCTAGACCCTGGACCTTATTTTTGACACCGCTGATCTAAATGGCTGATATGAGGTTGTTGTGTTGTATTTGAGCTGTTTTGGTCTGTTAAATTTGCTGGTTTTGTTGTGAGTCTGGAAGTAAGTGTAAACCTATGATCTCAGTGTCACTTTGTCACTTCCTGTTTTACTTTGAAGGTTGGTTCTCTTCTCGTTATAGTTTCACTTCCTGCATTTTCCTTCCCCCAAAGTGATTTTCTCCCCTACACTTATCAGACTCCTTTGTGTTTAATTGCTTTCACCTTTGCCTTCATCCCTCCTGTTTCTCCTCCTGAGTCAGTCCTGTGTGTGTTTGTGTGTTAGTATAAAGTCCTGTCAGTTTACTGTGTGCACAGGGCTGTTTGCTAACCTCCCCAGATTGTACATGCCCCGCTTTTCCTTTTTTTCATGTGCCTCTGTGAGGTTATTTCCTTGAGTTTAGTCTAGTTTTCTGGATTTTGCTAGAAGCTTTGTGTAGCTCATTATTTTCATACTTTTGTTTGTGAAAAATGTTTGATTCCTGACAATCAACATCCTTGAGCCTTCCCGGGTAGTCCAGCTTCCTCTCAATGACATGCATGGGGTTAAGTTTATAGGTGACTAAACTGAGTGGAGGTGTGATTGTGAGCATGAATGGTTGTCTGTCTCTGTGTTAGCCTTTGACAGAGTGGTGACCTGTCCAGTGTGTACCTCACCTCTCGGCCTGTGTAGCTGGGATAGTCTCCAGGCTCCCCGTGACCCCAGACTGGATAAGCAGAAGAAGAAGATGGATGGATGGAACATCTTTATGTCCTCTGAAACAACTTGTTATACTTCTCTTTTTCTAGTTTTCTGAATCTGAAGAAACTGTAATTCCTAGTTTGTTTTTTTTAAATCAGTTAAGCGAATCTTTTCATGTAAAGTGCTCTTGTCTGGGAATCGCTGGCACAGACAACGTCAGTGAAACCTTTTGAATTAACCACTGCCAAGTCTGAGGCATGTTTTCTTTTGGAAAAGAGTCATGTGATCAGGCGTGACAAATCATGTAAGGACAGGGAATGATTGATAAGACCAGAACCCGGGCAGCGAACAGAGCCTATCAAGTTCTCAAACAGCAGCGATTCCAAAATAGTCGGTTTTAAGTTTCCAGAAGTGTCCCAGCTGAGTGAATTCAAAGCGTGAGTGCAGCAGCTCGTCCTTACAGACCAGCAAAGTGAGTTAACTTTTGTCCTTTAAATGTACAGCAGCGACCGAACATTATTCTCATCTGATGTGAGCAGGGTCTCTCATCAGTGCTCCAGATCTCCATAAAAGAACAATACAGGAATTCATCAGCAGCAGCAGCAGTTAATTGACGCACAGGCTGTGATACATTCTTTAACCAATCGACCGTAAACACATAGAAGAGCTTATTACCCTTATACTACTTATTCTCTCTGTGTCTTCTGACCCCAACATGCCCGAGCTGTACCATACGTGCCTCCTGACACATACCATGAATCGTGCTGTTTGTTGTGATTATGCGTATATACTGTAGGTGGCCCAGTGGCTTCTCTGAATGAGCAACAATTGCTCTTTGTTTGAATAATTGGAACAAGGTTATTTCAGCAGTTTCGTCAGCCAATTAGGCCCCGACTGAGCTGACCTCTCCCTCTCATGTGCTTGTCTCGCCAGCGACCCCTGGAAATCGTCATTAGAGCGCTCCTCCCATAGACGGCCTTATTTCCCTCTCTACCGTACACCCCCACCTCACTGCCTCCTCTTCACTGCCTTGGCAATAAAGTCTTCCTCTTTGAGGTGTACTGAGGAGCTGTGCTTGCAGTTTCTCAGAAGTCAATTTCAAGCTGAAATACTTTTAGTGAAATAGTATCTCTCGTGGCTCTCTCAGCGTCATCCAAAGTAGACTGTAAAGATGTCAGTCGATTTTTCTCCTCTGGCTCTTTGCGCCCTTTTCAGAGCACCAGTCCCGCTTTGATCCAGACTCTGGCACAGGATTGGTGGAATGGAGCAAATATTGACTCCATCTGAGCCAGACAAATCACTCCCCCTTCCTGCTTTCTTTTTCTTTCAGTCTCCTTTACACTTGCTCAGTTCCCGTCTAATCTGCCATTACCTCTTTCTCTCACATTCCCTTTCATGTCTTTTCTGCTGCTGCTTTTCTTTTCACCCCCTTTGTGTCCCTGTCTGTCATTTTCTCTCTCCCTCTCCCTCTCTCTTCTCTCTCCAGGCTTCTCAGGCTGTCGGTACTGTTAGGTCAGGCCTCCTCCCCTTCTCAGCTGCCCGTGAAGCTCTCTCTGTCTCACTTTAAAGCTACTTTGGGTTTCAACACCTGCCTGTGCTGTATGTTCAAATGTTCAACTGCATGCTTCTGCCTTGAGCCTAGAACGTGCTGCCTCATCTGAGAGTGTGCAAACATGCACGGGCATCGTGTGAAGGTATTCGCGACGGTACGTGCCAACACGCTTTCATGTGATGCTCATATGTGCTCCAGCCGACTGCAGCGGAGAGATCAAGAAACGAAAAGCCTTTTTCAAATTAAACTTTCATAGTTTTCGCTCTTTGTTTGTTTTTATGTTTGCTGCTGATGCAACCCCAGTTTTTTTATATGTGCAGATCATGTTAAACTATTGATGTGCACACTCACTCCAGTGTGAACTATAGAAGACTAAGGCTGAGGCAATACTTCTGCAAAGTTACGTGTAGACATGTTTGCAAACCAGAGCAGAGAAAGAGCTTACAGGTTACCCAAAACCTCAACGTTCTGTTTAACTGTCAGTTCAAAACATTGTTGTTTTTCCTGAGAACCGAGGAAAAAAGAATCTTTTTTGTGATTTCCTCCATCCTTGGTGCTAAAAGAGGCCACCCAAACACACGAGATATCAGTAGAAAGCCCAGGATGTCTTCTATTTAGTATTTGGACTTAGTAGCTCAAATAAGTCAAAAGACAGATCAAAAACAAATGTCCGTTACAGAGGACATAAATGAATAGGCTGCTTCTCAGGAGGATATATTGGGCTAAGTTCACCAAGTCCAAATACTACATTACACATTACACAAGCATGATGATCTTCATCATAATCTTCATTTATGTGATGCCTAGAGAAATCTGTTCTGGCAAAACTTGTGTAAAAATATTGGAGCGGCAGACATTATCTTTCGGCAACCCTGATGCATCTACCAAAATTTGTGCCAATGTGTGGAAGCTTGTTTCCTTCGCTGAAAAAAACAAAACAGAAAAATGTAACTTTTTCTGTCCATAACTCAAAATTCTGAGTTGTTGTGTCAAAATTTCAACTCAAGCTTTAGAGAAAATTCCTCAAAAATTTGAAATAACTCAAAATTTTGACTTTGCTTCACCAATCAGGAAGTGGATTTTTTTATTTCAGTGATAGAAGCAACCTTCCATACCAACGCATGTGTCCAACTGAGAATTGTTTTACTCAAATCTGACACAGTCCCAATGATTATTACATTTTCATTTTCCTCTCAACTCTCTATAAGTCCATGTGATGTCCAGCTGTGCACATGTGGTACGTGTCCTGTGAGTTCACAGTGAGTGAGTGGGTTTACCTGCCTGCTGCCAGCTCTGCTTAGGCAACATCCTTAAATGGAGCAGTCAGAAGAGTGACCAGATCCCAACAAACTACATGTGTTTGTGTGGGACAACTACTGAGAGGTAGCCTGAATGTCTGGATTGTATTTCACTGTTATTTCAGCTGCTCCTCTGTCTGGTAGCAGTTTTTTGGGTTTCTGTGTGCTGCAGATTGGCATGTCTTTTTTGAGCCATATCTGACAATTTTAGCACTTTTGACACATAATGACACAGACATGATGACACAGACATACTTTAACAGAAATGTCCTGGTGTGAAATTCAAAAATAACTCCCGTGAAAAAAAGATAAAAACAATATTTCTCAGAATATAGCGCTGCTTCATTTTTTGTGGTAGTTTCCATCATATTGAAGAAAAAGCAGAAAAGCTTGTGACAGTTCATCAATGAAGTGCAGTCCCACATAAAGAGGGTCATCTGGTCAACCTGGTAGTGAAAACACTGCTGCATGCTGCATGCATAGCTTTGGATATTATCCATAGGTCATGTGTGAAAACTGTGAGGAGGTCACCTTTGAGGAGGCACAGAGCGTCTGGAGGTGGGGCATGCAGAGGGAAAACAACGGAATATTTATGACTTATGTGGGGAAAACAAACAGCATGCTGATTTTTGTTTCAATAAAGTTTTTTCACTGTTGATGACCTTTTTCAGCCTTTAAGTGGAACAAGTAGAAAAAGTTTGAGCAGCGCTGTGTTGGAGCAAAGAGGCTCGGCTCAGTGCAGGATTCATCCTCTGTGCACCATGAAAGTTTTATAATTTCATGCCAGTACATCCGATAACTGCTGATTTATTTCAGCTTGGATGAACCAACAGATGAAACTTCTCCCTCCTCCCCACGCAGAGGTGCCTACATACATCTTTGTTGAAGCGTGTTTCAGCGCTGACTCTTCTGTAGGTCAGTGGCTGAATGTGAAATGAGCTCTTTGTTATCATTACTGGAAGAGTGTTGCAGGACTGATCCTTCCCCCGCTTCCGTCTCTATCATTTCTCCGCCCTGCTGCCACCTTTAGCACACAGCGGTCCAGCCCCGAGGCCCAACCCGTCTGCTGACCTGAAGGAGCCCGGAGCCCTCATTAACCGTAACAGCGAAATGGTCGCGGGCCTACTGTTCCTGTGCCTGAGGCTGAGGCGTGTGTGTTTTTTGGACTCAGGGTGTGTGTACATACTAGAAGTTTTTCAAGTGATTTATCACTCCCACAGGGCCCCGCTACTCTGATCTGCAGTGCTATTACTCAGATCAGCCAGCCGAGACAAATAACAGATCTGCTGCTACATATAGACCTCCCCTGGACACATGCACATACACAAACACACAAACACACAAACACACATTATCTCTGTGCTGTGGTGACTAGTTGAGAGAGACATTTTGCTAATCAGGGTCCTGCGGTTGGTGGTGCGTGTCGACAGGCCGGCATGTAAGTTATTGCTTCTCAAGGATCCAGAGAAAGATAGATAGGGAAGGAAGGAGAAGAAAGACATAGATAGGGGGCAACGGAAGGGGGGGCAAAGAGGGCTATAAGTGGTCACGGGCCAGTGGTAGCCATGGCAATGACCTCTGGCTAATTGTAGTTACTGATAGACATGGTGCTTAGAAGTACAGAGATATCCTTTACACTAATAACACACAAAACACACACACACGATGTACGTATAGAGTGTGTGTGTCCCTGTATTCATCCACTGCACCCGCGCATTTCTTGATTTTACATGAACTTGTTTTTTATTTTGACAGATCAGATCTTAAGCCCTGTCTGTAATGTTGTTTAGTCTTCAGTCATCTGCTCTTAGCGGGCTTTGAAGTCGCTAATCTCCATCACCATTGCCGTGTCCACATTGTTGCCAAGAAAAGCAGCGTGTCCAACTATAACTCACATGCACGCCCTCCTTTCCCGCTCTCGTTTACACCGTGTGGGCTCTTTGCCTCAGGGTAGCAGGGTGGGAAATGTTAATGAGGAGGTTCAAGAGCGGGATCAGAAGGGACCTTGAGTGAGATAATGTCTTACAAGTAGCAGGGGGCTGTGATGTTGGCTCTCTGGGCTCTGATCTCGAGGAGACACACTAGAAAACGAATCTCCATCATTCCTCTTTCCTCCCGCTGTCCTCTCATGCTCTGCTTTTTCTCCGAGCTGATCCTCCTCTCGTCTTTACTCTTCACATGCTCTGAACTTTCCCCGCCTCACTATTTTCAGTGGTGAGGAGATTATGTTTTTTATTAATGTGTCATGCAGCTATGCCCAGCCCTCAAGGGGCATGACACCAGCTAATAACGTAAACCAGATCCACGGATCGAGCACATATCTTTAAAAAAAAGAAAGAATGCACAGCCCAAAAATAAAGAACACAAAACAAACTCATAATTTTAATGTTTTCGTGCCTTAGATGTTGTTCATACATTAAATCTTATTTAAGAGAATAAGCGATGAAAGAATAAACAGAATGAAAGCCCATTTTCTTGTTTGTGACACTCATTCTTTCTTATTTCTTTTTGTGCAGCACATGAGGAAAAACAATGTCTCTCCCTACTGTTATTAAATTTGTCAATGTTAATAGACAGCAGATGACTACCAGTTCTTTTCCATGCAACTAAAGAAGTAATAGCTGTGTTTGTATATATACACCCTCTGCATGTGATCTAAATGACACTCTTTACTCCCACTGTCACCCTGTGAGCTGTTTGACTGCTTGGTGTGTTCTGTTTTAGAAAACCAAACCAACCAGGATGTTTTGTTTTGTTTTGTTTTTTAAATATGGTGACACATTTAAACACATTTTCCCTCGTGGGAAATCAGAAAGTCCAATCAGAAGTAAATACACCTTTGCAAGTTGGAGAAGTAAACATCGGGTATGATTTTCAGGCTCTTTTGCGGTGCACTGCGCCATAAAACATGTGGTACTGCATTAAAAGTGGCCCTGGACATGAATCTGAAAGTTGCTTTTTACTTTTTGTTTATTAGCATGTTTAATGAATAATGCTAACGTCTCTCTGTGCCCTTCATCCCCAGCTGGTTGAGGCAGATTCCTGCCCCTCCCTGACCCTGGTTGTGTTCTTTGAAGGGAATTCTTACCCCCCACTTTTGCCAAGTCCTCCCTCAGTGTGGATGACGTGATTGTTTGACTATTGTTTGATCATCTTTACTTAGAATTTAAGTACCTTAGACTCTTGTTATTGTGAAGTAGAGGTTACAGTAATGAAGTTGAATTGGTGGTACAACTACTGAAATCTTTGACGAAAAATAGACTGGACTTTACGCAGCAAACTCCATTTACCCAGTCATTCACATACACAGCAGTGCACACTTATTCTACACATATAGTGTTTTTTAAGCTAACACACAATCACACACACACACACACACTAATGGATGCATCTGGAGCAATCTGATGTTCAGGATCTCTCCCAAGGATAGTTAGACTTGCAGGAATTGCAGGAGAAACAAACCACCAACCTAACAGCTGGTGGACCACCCACCCAGTCCACCTCCACCACACAGCTGACTGTCAAAATACTCTGTTACAGCAAAAATCCTGCATTCATATCCTCTGTTAAAGTACAGAAGTATTACTTTCAAAATATATTAAAGTACCTAAAGTAAAAGTACTTGCTATGTGCAATATATAATGGCGTCATTTTAATTACCTTATTTACTGCTAAGCTTAATGTAGTAATATTGAAAAAAGTGATCAAGATCATTATTTCAAGTATTTGCCAATAGTTATTGATTGAAGGAGTTAGGAAGCGATCATAGTTCAGGTGTCATCTTACTTACCCTGGGAACAAATGTAGGCCTCAGCTTATTTTAAAGACCTAAAACTACCGTATCTCCCCAATAGAGCAGTTTGCTCGCCTCTGCTGGTTTACTTGTGGTTCCTGGTATATATATATATGAGTAGAATGGGAGGCAGAGCCTTCAGCTTTCAGGCCTGCGAGACAGACACCCTCTCTACTTTTAAGATTAGGCTTTCCTATTTTAGATAATGTAGTTAGGGCTGGATCAGGTGACCCTAAATCTTTGATTATAGAGTCCAAAGAAATTGAAATGTAACTGTCATAATGCATCTTCACTAAAGGCGAGTTCTCTTATAATAAATGGAAAATGACCAGAAAAATCTTTTTAACATTGTTATTCATAATTATAATGCTCTGTTAAGTATCCTAACACACATAGAGAGACACACCTGTATTCACCTTGTTCCTTTGCTTCTTCATTTACTTCCAGCCACAACTTGGAGTCAGATGTCTGGGAATCCACTTCACCGAGAGCCCCTGCAGCAGCTACCCTCTGGCTAAGCTTGCTGAGCATTTTCTCAACAGCTTTAATGTTTGAACTGTTTTCATTTTTGTGGAAAAGAAAAACAACAACAACAACAATGTGCTATGGATCAGCGAATTCTCGCAATTGTGTAATTTCAAGCTAAATAATATAACACATATTCATGTTTTTTTGTTGTTTTATTGGTCATTTTAGTGGCATAAAGACCAACTTGTTTATGTATTTGTTTTTTCATTTATAATTCTTGGCTGTGCCCCTAATTGTGCATGGACCTCTGGCCTGAGCTCATTGAATAATCTCGTGGGGGGGGGGGGATAAGCAGTAACCCCTCCTTTAGAGACGCCTCCTGGTACCGACTGGAAAGGTTGGTGGACTGCAACCAAACATACAGTTTTCACATCTGCTTCCAACCAAAGCTCCTGCTCTCTCTCTCAAACACACACACACATGCACACACACAGAGTGAGACCTGTGCTCAGGGGAGCCGTGTTTCTTGGGTCTATTTATCTGAGCTCCAAATTGGTGAAGCATGTCTGGTTACAGTCTTTAAATGTGATTAAACAGTTATGAGAAAAAGTCTTTTTTTTTTTTTGCTCCAGTAAGTCAACAGCCATATTTCATCCACGCAAAATAAAAACACACATATATCTCCCACTTGGAATTTGTGTCTGTAACTTTGTCAGACAACAATTAGTGTTTGTGTTGGCACAACAGTAAGCTCATAATTCTTTGTACTTCCCCCTTTAAAGTGCTGCTGCTGCAGATGCTGCCAGCTCAGGGTTGTTCCTGACAGTGTTTAGATCATTACTACTGATCAGTGTGACCAAGCACAATGGGGCATTCTTATGTTAGATTGAGCAACTAAGAAAGCGGCTCTGAGAGTTATTATAGCTCAGTCAGGGCCCATAGTGAGTGTGTGTTATGAGCGCGTTTTAGGCTGGGTGGGGGGGTGGGGGGTGTTTTTCATGTGTGAAAGAGAGGGAGAGTGTGTGAGAAAGTTGTGTAATCTGTCCATTTTTTGTCCCCCCCCCCCCCCCCCCTTTCTCTGTCTCTCTTTCTCCCGTGCCCCCCCCCTGGCGCTGTCAGGCGTCACACTAGTTTATATTAAGAACCCAAAGAAGTTGTCGAGTGAACGGCACTGAAAGAGAAAAAAACGAAACTCTTCCCACTCTCCAGAAATCACGGGGAGTGACTGTGACAGGAGGAAGGGGACAGAGAGAGAGAGAGAGAGAAGAGAGAGAGAGAAGAGAGCTGAAGTCCTCGCAGGACTTTATCACGTTTCTTTCAGGGCTCCGCAGATCGGATTAGACCACTAAACTGGACTGATAATTATTATCTGTGAGCGGAGTCGGGACCGTGCGGGAGACTCTTGGAGCATGCAGCTCGGTTTGCTGTTCAGGTAAAACTTCTTCACGTCTGCTGCACCCTGCTGCTTCTCTCGGTCTGTCCGTAGAAAACACCACATGGGAGTCTGAGTCCAACTTTGTGCGCAGAGTTGTTTCAGAAAGTTGTTTTGTTTTGTGGTAAAGTTTGTGGTTTTACGCACGATGCCCTCTTGTTGCGCACTGGGCGCTGTCCAGGTAATCTGAAAGGAATTCACCCAAAGGCGACTGTTTTTTTTTTTTTTTTAGCTCGGAGTTCCCTCTGTCTCCTCGGGGCAGATTTTTGGGAGTTTTCTCCACTGATATAATTCTCTTTCTCCCTCTGTTCCCCTGTCCCCGCTGCTCTGAGGTTATTTTACAATGTGCCACTGTAGCGGCGAGGGAAACGTGGACCCGCGTAGGGGGTCTTTACTTCGGCCTGAGCGGCTCTGTTGTGCGGGATCTTTGTGTTTTTCGGGGGTAATTGTGTAGTCTGGTGTGGGGAAACTTCCAGAGACCGCGGCGGTGCACCACACTGGGTAGAAGGGACCAATTACTCTGACTACATGTGGCTTGCGGACTGGTGATTGTGGGGATGGTTTGGTTCTGGTGGTGAGCGCTGAAAGGTCCATCTTAGCAAGTTGTTTAGGATCGTGTTCTGGCTATTTTCCTTGTCAGATGGAAAGAATTTATCCCTCTTGTTTCAATACACTTGTCTCGGTTTCTATGATAGTTATAGACAGACTTTGAAACAAGTGTATTATCTGTCTTTTTTTCCTTTTTCCTTTCTCAATGAATAGTGAGACTTCTACGACTCATGTGAGGATTTAAACTACTTTTTCAGGTGAACAGCTTTTGCCCAGCCCAGTCAGCGACTCAACATAATCCCCAGTTGTTGCTTCATGCCCAATTCAACAACTCCAAAGACACCCCAGCCATACAGCACGTCTTTGAACATCACACCTTCGAATTAAAAGTAGCTGAAATTACAAGATGATTTCGGATGTTGCAACTTATTGAGCCCGAGAGCCTGGCAGCTGTGTGTGTGTCTCTAAAAACCACATCCTCAGGGTGTGTACACGCGCAGGGAGAGGCATGCGGAGGGAAAACATGCTTGCTGTTAAAACCCATTAGTTTGTTAGCACCTCCCAGGCTTTCCCAGATTGATTGAGATGCTTGCCTGTGATCCTTGAAGGGGGAAAAAGAAACTTTTGTTCACACCCATTTGAGCCCACAGGCCACCCAGAGTGGGGGAGAAAGGGGCATAATTGGTTGGTAAAGTACACTTAGGTCACTGGAACATTTAATAAGGTGTTTGGTAACACTTGTAACACCTTTTAAAACAAATGTACACTGAAGGAAAAGTTTAAGAAAGCTGACAATCCCTCAACAGGGACTAATGAAAGTCTTTAAGTCTGAACATTATATAGCAGGTCATGGATTGACTGCGTGCTTTACAAAAGACCTCATTCAACCTGCTGATATTTTAAACCCTGTATATCTCCCACTTTTTTACCCTCTGTTCTTTGTCCCTCCAGGCTCTATGTGCTGTGGAGCTTTGTGGTGGTCACGACCTCCGTGACCAGGACTGCCAAGAGGAAGGTGAGCCATGAGCCATTAGATCGTTAAGTTAGCTCAACACAACAGTTTCACTTCAGAGGGGTGAAAGGTGACAGCAGTTGAAAGGACAGGTTCACCTTCTCTTAAACGTCACTCACATACTCATGTACACTGAAAGAGTTACAGGACATGAAGGCGTCCATCCTGTCCTTACTGCCCGTGAGGACGTCCAGTGAAAGACAAATAGCAAAATATGTAGTCATCATGCTTTATGCAGCTATTGTGAGACTTTACCAGTCAAAACTGAACAAATTAAGTGTTTTGGGGGGATTAACATTCCCTCTATGATTTACTTTAGCATCCTCGTACTGCAACTAGGCGAGAAAAGGCAGTCAGGGGAGAAATGCTGGAGCCTAAAGTTTGCAATTCACTACAGATCTCAGCATCTTTTAATTAAACAAGAACAGCAACCCTATTTTTAGCACTTTGAAGATGAATTTAACAGATGATCAGGCTAAGACCAAAGCGGACATGTGCTGCTTGGCCCAAAGATTCATTACAGAGTAAACAGATTCAGCAACACACAGCACCACATTGGAAACTAGTTGCTCATTACTGTTTTATTGCTACATTTGCAAGCTAAATAGGTTAAAAAAAAAAACCTACATTATTAATAAAACTGCTTTTAATGCCAAGCATGATGATGATGGACCTGTTGCATAGCTGTAAAAGTAGAGCCAGGTTCAGCTTTAGTTATTGGATGAGTTCTCTGTGGCATTAGCTTCTTTCAGGTGAACGTCACACCTGCGTTTCACCACACAGGAGGACAAAGATGCTTCTCTACCTATGAAGCAGCACATCTTTGGAAAGAACGTCTCTTGAAACATACAACAACCATAAGAACCAAAGCTTACTGACTTATAATGATCAGTGTTATATTCAATCAGTCGTCCAATTTGTGCGTCGCTTCGTTGACCTTTGTGTCAGACTCATCTCATTTGTACTGTATTGTACATGTGCACATTTCTTTCTCCCTTTTTTAGCATCATTTTTTATCACTTTATTCACGTGAATGTTCTTTGTAAAGAGCTGCATTTTTATCTTGAAGGCCACAAGCCAAAATGTGTCTCTCTGGCAATAAGATGAAAGCGTAAGATGAAAGAAGGAGGAAAAAGTTCTCTTCCACTGGAAACCCACAGTGCCACTAATGATTAAAGCCACTCTTTAACTGTAATCTGGCCGTGTGAATATTGTTTTAAAAAAACGGCTTTAAAGGGCAAAGTCCCACCAGTGTGATCTTGGAAAATGACTGCGCGGAGGGAAGACATATCTGCACCCCTGACTGGTCCAGGCCTGGTAGAGGAGCAGTGTCGCTGGAGTTTAACCAGTAGCTCCAGAGGTCGATGGTGGCTGCTGTGGGGGTCACTGCACGGAGCTCGTTAATGGTCCCAGTTATGTGGCAGCTGTGTTTGATGTCACTCATTAGGACAGAGCACGCCTCCCCACTTCCACACACACACATGCGCGTCTCGACCCCCTCCTCATCCTCCTCACTTCTTTCTCTTTCTTTTTCTCCCACCCTCCTGCCATGTTACCCCAGACCAAGACAGGAACTTTCTTTTTTTTATTATCTGGTGGCGAACTGGAGGATCAGAGCATGCCCGCACATGCGCTCAGGCTTACATTTGTCCCCTCTCTCCTCTGTCCACAAACAGTTTGTACAAGATGTTTACTTGCACATTTCTGCCAATTTAGACATGCATTTACACACTTGGAAATAGAGAGGAGAGAAGCAGAGCACAGATTCACGTTTTGATTCGTTCTCAATGGAAACTTTTGTTCAGCTCGCATGTTTGCAGGTCTGCCAACCAGGCCAGCGCTTCAGTTATGAAACGAGAGGAGAAACATTTCTTTATGACCACAGAGGAAGAGAGCAAAGCCTGAACTGGCACCGACATACATGCATTCACACACCTTCATATGTACAAACAAGACTGCACAGAGCAATCAGCCCTGATTTTTGTCATTTCTGCAGTGCGTCCATACGACGCCGGCTCCTCCTGCTCACAAGCTGCTGGCAGGTGCCCGAGTCTCTCCTAAGCCTCGGCGAAGGATAGTATGTGTAGGATTTATATTTTGGCCCCAGAGGAAGGAAATTCATGAGACTACAGCTCATCAGTGAACTCTGTTTCTGTGAAGAAAAAGGATTTCGAGACAGTTTGGATTTTGCAATGGCAGTTATTACTGAGTTAAGAACTTCTTTAAATTATTGTCAGGGTTTGCAAGTTTCACCCTTTGAGTCAGAGTTGCAGCTGCTGCAGTGGTTTATTGGAGCACTTTAAATTTTCTTTTACCTTTATAGACTTTTTTGACATTCAAATCTTTAAAAAACTAAATAGCTGCAGCAGTTTATTGCAACATAGAACTTAGAAATACAGTATATTAGAGTTTGTGCAATTCTCATGAGCTTGTAAGTCAAGATTTGGTACCTTTATTCTTAAACACAGAATGAACTCTCTGAGGCAGCTTTCTCACAGCGCCTGTAAGTAGTCTTCGGGAATAGTTCTCCAGACTTCTTCAAGGACTCTTGAAGAGCTCTTCTTTGGATGTTGGCTGCCTTTTGTTCTGTTCTCTGTCAAGATGATCCAACACTTTTTAGTAAAGTGGAGGTCCAGGTTGTGGGGAGGATATTTAGTGTATTTGCAGTGTGGGATCGTTGTGATGCTGAAAAATGAAGCTGTTGCCAATCAGATCCTTACCTGATGGTATTGTATGGTGGATTAAAATCGGATGGTACTTTGTTGCATTCATAATTCTATTAAGATATTAAGACCAGAGAACTTTTGTTCAAGACATCTTTAAAATTTGACAACAAGGTTTTGCTCTTTGGAAGAGTAGCTTGAGTATGTCAGTAAAGGTGATCACTTCATCAGAAACAGTTTTATTATGTTTGTTTAAATCATAAATTGTTGCTTCATATATGTCACACTTGCAATTATTATTAATATTATTATTAGTAGTATTAGTATTATCATCATCGTTTATCTTTGATACTCCTGTTTGGATTTTCTTCCGTTGAATGAGATTTTAAGATGTCTGTCTGATCTTGGCACCGCTTTTTATTGACAGCTTGTGTGTGTTTGTGTCTCAGGTGGCAGGTCGAAGGTCCAGACAGGTGTTTGAGCCTGCAGCGGGCGTGTGGTCAACATGGGGGGAGTGGTCAGAATGCTCTCAAACCTGTGGCGTGGGCATCTCACAGAGGAGCAGGAAGTGTTTACCCCCACCTCCTCCGCAGGCCCCTCCACTATCCCACTCTCCACCAAATTGGGCAGGTTATCTTCCCGGGGGCGTCGGAGATCCTGCCGTCTCACCTGTGCGTCCCTATTATCCTCCTCGTTACCCTGGGCAGCACCACCTGCCTTATCGCTCTACGTCAGTCTCCACCAATCAAAACCCAGGATTGCCTCTTTATCGGGACACACCCGCTGAAGGAGGAGGAGGGCCTCCCGTACCAGCGCAAACCAATCGATCACCTCCTTTGTACCAGCCAGAATTCTCCTCAAACAATCAAGACCCCGTGCCTCCTGTTTTCAGATCTCCCTACCGTGCGCCAGCACACGGCTACAACCAGCCAGCACGGGTCATCAGGCGACCAACCAATCCTGGAGCACTGAGAGCAGGAGGAGGGGGGAGCAGAAGGTCGGTCTCCACCAGCCGGGAGGGTTTACCTACAAGAAGGTTAGTGATTTTAAAAAAAGACCAAAAAACACAACTAATTTTACTTAAAGAGCAACAGTTTGGGTGCACCACTACACCTGTAACTCACCCAGTTGTGACGTAACAGTGTAACAAAACACCTTAAGGATGATGACCTATAAACCACCAAGTCAAGAAAAACAAGGTCCAAATTTAAGGATGCTAATCTACGTAAGCTTCTTTCCATCACAGTTATGGCACGTATCAAAAAACCCCAAAAAACAGAACATTTACATTTTGCCTTACTCAGCACTCTTGAGTTCGCTTTTTCCAGGAAAATGTCAAAGGAAGTGAGTTTTGCATCGCTGGCAGTAGCAACGGCGGTTTGTTTAGGATAAATAGACGGACTCGGTTGTTTGGATGGGGAACAACAGCATCGCCGTGGACAAAAACACAAGAAAAGATTGATCACTGGGCGTGAGGGAAGGTGTGATGTTACAAAGATGAAAGATACTGCCGGTTTGTTTTCAGAGTAATGTTCGACTGACATGTTGAGGCTTCATTCAGGTGCCATTAGTTAAACCGCTGACATTGTTTAAGCATTACAGGGTTTGTTATTATGTTTCAAGCTTTGGGAACTTGCCCATCTCTGTTTCTGGTATCTACTGTATTATTACATCATTACGTCTGTTTTTTGTCATCCAGACAGGCAAGGCATCACCCTTCCCGCTCACCACAGGCTGCTGGTTGTGTGTCGTTTATAATAAATTTACTCTGCCTCTCTGTCTGTGTGACTGCCTCTGCCTCTCTGTCTCTTCTCCTTCCTCTTCTTCATCTGCCTTTTCTTTTTGACCCTCAGGTCTTCCAGCATCCGTCCAGGTCAGTTTGGATACGGCAGAGTTCCCTTCTCTCTGCCTTTGCATCGTCAAAACCGCCAAGCTCGCCACACTGTGAACAGCACTGAAGATGCCACAGTAGTGCCCGAACAGGCTGCTCCTGAGGACATCACAGAGAGTAACAGGGGAGAGGAAGAGGAGGCTGAGAGGGGTGAAAGGGACAGGCAGGAGGAGGAGAATGCAGAGCGGGAGATTTCTGAGACACCTGCCGCAGAGAAGGTGCCCACAGTTCCCACCATCCGCCCTCTGCTGCGACCCTCTCACACCCATACACAGCACGGGAGGGCCAGAGGGCAAGTCCCACCCTCTCGTCCCTTATCACGTTCCTCGCTACCGTCTGTCTTCAGTAACCGCCAACGGTTTGACTGGAGCTCCGTCACTGCCCCACCTCCACCTGTCCCTCCTCTGTCGCGGCCCTACTCCCCTGCAGCCGGTTCACCTTTTTCCCCACCTCTCCACCGCAGCAGCCCTGTGCACAGAGACAGGGAGCTCCACCCGGCCTTCAGTCCCCAAGCTCCACCTGCCGGAGGCATCTACCCCTTACAGCACCCGCACGTCTCACACCTGGGGATGGAGTCAGGCAGAGAAGGTGGGGCTCCTCGCACGTACACATGCGCAGGGCCGGAGAAGGAGTACCGCAGGTGTTTCTCGCAGGTAAGACCTAAAGATTGTGTCCAAATCTTCACCTGTGAGTCTTCAACACACAATTAATTTTCCACTTAATTTACCGGCTTCACACCCAATCATTCAGTCTACAGTCGCGCTCGCTTCGTATGCGTGCAGTGAATATTTGATAGGTAGACTATTCTCCAGTTCCAACAGTAGCTGGTTGTCTCTGAGCACTGAGACGGAAAATGCCTGCTACTGCTTCCGCTACGCCATGCCATTTGTGTATTCTGGGATACTACCAGAACACACATTTACTCCAGTGAAACTACACAAATAATTAAGCACATGTGCATGTCTTTACAGCACACATACATGTGAGTATAAACACTGTGGGTGTTACTCTGGGCAAATGCACATCTGGCTCGGGCCCTGCATTGATTGCCGTCTTATGATTGGGGTTGCGACCTGCTCCATACCTATCAGTGCAGCACAGTGAGAGCTTTATCTGAGCAGAGAGCTGCCAAGAAGAGGAGCCAGAGACACCGTCGGGCTGCTCGTGCCAGATGGGCCAACTCACTGTCAACACACAGGTGAGAATCTGGGGTCGACCTTGCAGCAAATCAGGCTTCACTCAGGCGAGAACGCCGCACTTGATTTCACTCAATTAATTGTGAGATTTAGAGTGAATATTGCGGATAAAGTTTCCGAGCAGTACAGCAGGTATTAGGTGTATCTATGGTGCCATTTCAAGCTGACCTTACTTGTTTAAAAAGGGAAAATAACTCAAAGCACAAAGGCTCTGCACATATGATAGTATTTTCAGCCATCAGCTGCATTCAGCCTGGTAGGATTACAATTGGCAAGCTTAGACGTTTTCCACCTCTTGCTATGGCTGCTGTAAATTAACAGCAGACTTCCACACAACCTTCAGCCATCGCTGCCATTTCTCAACTATCAATCAGTCAAATCTGGTCTCTGGAGAGGGCGACAGCACATGGAAATTTACATATTTCAGCTCCAGTAGCCAATAAGCGTTAACTGTAGTCAGGCATTTATAAAAATACCTGATTTATAGACACTGTGTGATACCTGAGGATCAAATTAAAATGCTTTCGTGCACGTGGCAACAAGTATCCAAAACTATTGTTCAGTTTTCTTAACTTTAAAGAATGATTGGAATTATATGAGGACTAAACCTTAGATACATGCGTAAAAGCTAACCTCTCCCTCTGCAGATGGAGAGACGATTAAACAAAACTGAGCACTCGAATCACGGCAAAAATACCCAGGGTGACATGTGACTGGGTTATTTATTCCAGCAGGTCTATCTTAAGTGGGCGCGCAGGAGGACGTGATAAGACTGGACTCAATGAACGCTGCACTCACATGCGCGCCTACACCCTCCTGCCCCCACAGTCCACATCTACAGCTTGCTCTCATCAGAGTGGAAGTAGACACTCGAATGGGGCACTCACGTTGGCACTCACAATCCCTTGACTTTTCCCTCTGCAGATAATTTGGCAGCCTCTCTGCACTTGTCTTTTATCCCCCTATCTTTCTTTCCTTCTGTCTGTGTCCTGTTCAGTGCTCAGTCGTCCCCATTTTAAAACAGATTTAGTAGCTGGCAGAATACATGACCTGTGTGTGCCAAGAGTGCTAATAGCAGTCCTGTGATGGCTGAGCCTGACTCATTGGGTTACATATTTACCCAACATTAGCCTCTGTTTCAGCCTCTCTTGCTGCTCCAGTAGATTGTTGGTTTTATGTGTCTTAAAAATAGGTTCAAGTCCTGCTGAATGCAAGACTTTGCCCAGGCTTGTATGAACTGTATATATAATGTGTGTGTTTGTAATTCAGGGAGTGAGCCAGATCTGGAGAATGACACATCCTATTATCTATTAGGTGTGTTTGTCAAAACACGGTGTGCCTGAGGCACATTGCAAGTGTGATTGGCTGTTGCAGTGAAGCAAATGGGGAAGCAAGAGAGGGACAGAGGAAGCGAGAAGGGCCAAAGGTCAGATGTGCAAGATGTGTGCGTAAGTGTCAGAGCGAGGGAATAAGGGGAGGGTGGTAAAGGAAGTGACGCAGTTAAGTAGTAGTGAAAGGGAGTACTGTTTTTAGAAAATGTGCCCATAGTAGTGGGAGGGCGAGCCAAAGGGCAAGGGAAGTAAAAAGGTGGGGAGGGAGCAAGGCGGTGAAGACAGAGAGATGGAAAATGAATGAGTGTTTCGGTGTGGAAGGATGGGGACAGAGGTGTAGAAGGAGGCGTGGTTCACTGAAGCAAAACAATTGACTTGGATGGAGAGGAAGAAAAAGATTCTGCTGGAAGACGAAGTTTGTGTCAAAGGAAGAAACAGATTCATGGAAAACTTTGTGTGTGTGTGTGTGTGTGTGTGTGTGTGTGTGTGAGCAAGAGAAAGAGTTTGGGTTCGTGTGTGTGTGTAACAGGAGAAGAAGTTATTCTGTGTGAGGAAGAGTGGAGGAGAAGGTGAAATTTGAGAAGAAGAAGAGGGGAAAAAGAGTTAGAAGCAGACGCTTCACAAAGACACCTCCTGTCCCTTCCTGTCCGAGGTCTTTCTAGTAAATTTCTGCGATCGTCTAAGTGCTCCATCTTGTCTCGGTTCCTCTTTCTGTGCTTTACATGAGCGTAAATATTTATGTAGAATGACTAACAGTGAATATTTCTACATCAGCAAGTCAAGGAAGCGATCCTCAGACCCAATGATGTCATTTATAGTCACGACCGGCAGGACATCCACATCGCACTTTCCAAAAAACACAGTTTTATTAGTCCTAGTTTAGTGTCCTCTCTCTATATCCAGTTTCCTCTTAATTTATTGTTCTTGTCATTGACCTAAACCAGTGTTTCTTCCTTTACTGTATTCCTCAATTTGGAAGCCAAGATAAACTTCAGTCCTCGCCAACAAAAGGCTCTGAGGTGAGATTTAAGGTAAAGGTTAGAAAGATGAAATCAGAAAACTCCTGCAGTGGTTCTGTGCCCACCCGTCGGTTACAGAGCCACAGTTTGAGAACCACAGGCTTAAAGCAACATTATTCATGACCCTCCTCAAACCAAACTCTTCATCTTGATGAGACAATAACACAAAAGATAATGCATATAATGCTTTTATGTATTAAAATTTCACTGATTTCACTCCTATATCTGAACCACTTCCACAGCACTGTGCAAAAGTGTTGCACCACCCCTCATTTCTTTACAATTTGCTAGGAAAATGCAAAATAGTATTGATTTATTACAACTAGGGGTGCAACGATACTCGTATCGATATTGAACTGTTCGATACAGTGCTTTCGGTTTGGTACGCATATGTATCGAACAATACAAAATTTGTAATTTATTTTATCAACTTTCCTTCTGACGATGCTGTCTGTGTTGAGCGCTCAGTGAATCTGCGTTCGACTACTCCGCCTAGGCTGCACTGTCGAGCGCAGATCCACTGAGCGTTCAACACAGACAGCATTGTCAGAAGGAAGAGCGCAGGGCAAGCTAGCAGACAGAAGTTAAGCTCCCGTTGCAACATGGCAAATTGAACCTCCCCCGTCCTCATTCAGATCTGGCGTTTGAAATTATTTTGGTTTTCATGTGACGTATGACCCTGAAGGTAAGCACGTCATGGACTAAAGTAAAACAGTATGTTGGATGTGCCACGCAATGCTCAATTACATGGGTGGGAAGTAGTGTGTTAGTGCAGTTAGCTCGTTAACGTGTTGGCCGTCTAGCCCCACGCACGGGGCGATCAGGGGTAGCTCGTTAACGGAGATTTGCCGTGTTGTGGCGTTAACGTCATTTCAACGAGATTAACGCTGACAGCACTAGTGGGAACACAACGAATATGACTGCACATTTACGCCGACATCATCCTAGTGCAAAGACAAGTGGAAGCAGACAAAAACAACAAGCATGCATGTTACAAACTTTACCCGAGTCATTTAGACAGCCGTTAGCACATGATTCTCCTTATGGGGACCTGATATGTTTAATATTGTGGCGAGCTCAGACAAGGAGGAGACGGAGGTGTCATTTGGTCTTGCTTCCCGTGAGCTAGCCAGGGAGCACAGCCGTTTATTGACATCCGCTACATAGCCCCCACCTAAGGGGTCAGTCGTCCCCGACGACCCCATTACCCCACACAAAGTCCTGCAAATGTCCAGGTGCCTTCTTTTGGTGCACCGACCGGTTACGACCGGCGGGGGAAAAGTCACTCGGGTCAGAACATGGGGTGCCACCATCATCCCACTTCTGACACCAATGTGGCGAGCTCAGACAACGAGGAGACGGAAGTGTCGTTTGGTCTTGCTTCCCGTGAGCTAGCCAGGGAGCACAGCCGTTTATTGACATCTGCAGAAGAACACTGCCGCTAGCTAACTGCTCAGCGCGGCAACCGCACAGCAACAACAACAACACACAGGGCGCCCTCTGACCCCGGAAGGACACACCGTCGCAGCGAGAGGGCGTCACCCGTCACTATGGCAACATAAACAAAACATAACTGTACAAACAGAACCCCGAACAGCCCTGACCCGCTACAATATGCTGCTGAGAATATAGCCCAGAAGAAGCGTATAGTATTGCTTTTATTTTGGAAAGAGCCAAAATAAAAGTATCGAACCGAACCGAACCGTGAATTTTGTGTATCGTTGCACCCCTAATTACAACATATACAAACATACCTGGAATACTTTTGGTACTGATCCCCAACAGCACTGGCAGAAATGCTGCCCTTTCATAGACGGCTGTCGTCCCTCTCTCCTGACCTCCTCTGTACATATTATGATGATTAGAAACACAGATTTTTCAAATTTAGATTAATCACTCCATAAGTTTCCAGTAATTTTCAGCTAGGTTCTTCTGTTTGCTGTACAAATAAGTACAATTTTATTCTGGTCAAACTGCATTTTTTCTGTATTGTCAATTAAAGAAATAGAAACAAATAAGATGGTTTTCTAACAGGCTGCTAGAAACAAAGTCCCTAAACATATAATTTAATATGGTTCTTTCCCATTTTGTGTGTTATGTGTAAACACAACACTGGTTCATCCTAAGTTAGGGGCTTTTTTTCATGGTTGAATGATTCATAGGTCAGTGTTAAGTGTCTTAACAAACTAAAAAAAATCCTCTGAAACTGATCTGGTACAGGGAGTGGACTGAAAATGGGGAACTTTGAAAGATTTTCTAAACTATCGCTCAAAACCACCAAAAAAAAGTAGTCTGGTTCGTTGGAAGCAAAATATAAAGAAATGAGGGGTGTTTCGAGACTCGACACAGACACAGCACTGTGCGTTCTGGCCATCAAGACAAGCACACTCCTGTTTTCAGGCTGCTGCAGCGAGTCAGATGATCTAATCACACTCTGTCATTACAGAAGTGGTATTAAACAGAAAATATATTATGACTAACAGAGCTGAGGGGCCACACTCCTCAGCTCTAATGAGTGTGCGCTGGCCCTGCCACGCTCACTGCGGTTCCCAGGAAGTGACAAACGGGCCCAGATGTGCTGGGTTGTGGCATGAAACCACACAGACTCATTCACAGGGATCTGAGCTTTATGTGCTTTAGTGCATTAGCAAGCAGAGCTACCTGCTTTTCTAGAAAAAAACAAAAAAAGCAGGTGCTGCCTGCTTCGCCTGCTTTTAACAGCTACTGCGTCCTGATTACTTTCATGTTCCTTTGATCTCTTTCGGTCTGTGTTTAGTTAGCTCCCACTCGAGAGACGTAGCACTCGAAGAATTGTGAATTAAAACCACAGAAGTATAACTGCCAAAGAAAAAAATATAACTTTAGAAAACTTTTATTTGGTGCAAATCAATAAACTTTTAAAGCCTTTTTTGATCAAATTTGGCTGATGGCTGCATGCTTTCAAGAATTTCAACATTAGTTAACAATGTAGGTTGTTATTTGTTGGGTTGCGCACTTATTTGCACAGTCATCCAATGAAATGCAGTTTTGTCTGATGCCTCCTCCATCTCCCAGCATGCTCAAGATGACTTTTAGCATCAGTCCTCAGATAACTAGAACTAAACTTAAAGTTAAAGCGAGAGTTGAGAGAGAGAGAGTTGTAATAATCTCACCATCTACGTCTTTGTTAAGATAATCAAGTAAATGTTGAAGGAAATCAAGCTGAAAGGCTCATTAGATAAAAACAAGGACATAAATATATATTACAAAGTCATATAGAAGATGTTCCAGTAGAAACAATCTTAATGCCATATTACATCACCCTCAGGGACATCTCAGCTCTTAAAGATGAATGAAATTAAGCATCAGCAGCTCGGAGGTGAATTCACAGAGAGATCAAATATTTCCAGGTTCAGACGGTTGGACTCTTGCTGCCTCTGTCTCTCTCTCTTTCTGAGGTCCAGGTGTTATTAAGAAAGTGAGGGTGATTTCTAGGTATTAAAAACATTCTGGTTTAAAAAATATGTTGTGGATTTGTAGAGCTGCTACATGGAAAGTGAAGCATGGAAACTGGCATTTCAGTGCTTTGAGCACAGCTTTGGACTTGTTTATTGATCTTGTGGCCACAGTGTTCTTTTCTTTTCTTTGCTCAAACCCACATTTCTCCCGAGGACAGCATCAATGTTTCTCGCCATTCTCCCGCCTTCATTCGTTGCCTGTTTTTTGATTAGTGAGAAGTATTTCCTTTAGGGGACTCATGACATCCCCCACCCCGCCAGGTCATAGCTGAAAGCTTCCCTATGAAGAGGCGGCACACGGCCTCGGTCACAAGATTAGGCACAGAATGTTAATCACTCGGGACAAACCTATACACACACATATGTCAGCGTATGTCACGGATTTGCATGCACGCAGAGACTGATTAGTCGTGCTGCATGGTGATTCATGGCTGCAGGGGCCGGCCGTCAGTTGTTTTGTCTGCATTGTGCTGCAGTCATGCTTGAGGAATGACCGGCCAGCCTTAACCTGTATTCAGGCGATTTTGCCAGCTGTGCAGGCGTGGGCTTCAGTGGTGAATAAATGAGCAATGAGCAAGATGATAGGAGTGTGTCTTCAGAGGTTTCTCTGCTGAGACACGCACGGCGCTAAAGGTAGATCCCGACCAAGCTGCGGTTTGGCCTGTGTTATTGGTGGATTTCGACCTGTCACTTGTCAGTGTCAGAGTATATCGTGTCCATTATGCAGCAGTATAAAATTTCTTTAAACATAACAAAACTGTGAAAGGTGTTAGAGGTATTTATCCAGCCTTCAACTTCATCTAATTATCTGGGCAAGAAGAAGGCACAGAGAACAGACAGTCTGACAAAGGATTATATATATTATACATATTATATATACACACAGAGGTGAGACACAGGCACAGGCAGTAATTAAAGTCAGACAGTTGCAAAAGACGGAAAAGAACAAAAACAGAAAGTAAAACCAAATCAAGATATGTGAGAAAATTTACGTTTAAAGTGAAAGTGACAGCAACTAAAAGACAAATAACGGAAACAAAGAGACATTGAAAAGTTAATATACACCCTTTTCAACTTAATAAAGTATGAACATTCATATTGATACACCAGAAACCTGCATCTGGATCCAGTATTGGTCACAGGGCTGTTTCCAGGATTTGTTTGAACTGGGGTGACGTGTCGAGGATCAGAATATTTAATAAGAAATTCAATCATTTAAAGTGACTAAAGTAAACATACCCCTTATGCCGAATGACACTTTTTAGATTCATATACAGTATATAATCAGATCATAATTATTGATTTATGTGTATTCATTGATGTGTATATCACTTAAACGTTCCAGCTTATATAGTATATAAGTATGTAAGTATGTATCTTAATGGATAGGTTGATCTAAAACAATGCAGGATTTGGATTATTTGGATTAGCAAAGTAATAAACAGAAGACAAATAAATAAGGTTTAAAATAAATGCTATGGAGAAGAAAATACAACATTTGAAGTAAAAGCAGAAAGTAGCATAGCAAAGATTACCCAATTAAAGGAAAAGTACTTCAAACCTGTACTAAATAGAAAATCTACTAAGTGGCATTCCTAATGGTCCTGTCCAAGCTTTTATCCAATGGAACTGCCCAGTGTAAGGTTAACAGTACTATAGTCCAATGGCATTGGTCAGGACGGTGCCAGACAATCTTCCCACAACCCCCAACTACCATCACCACCTATTCATGAACGATCAGTTGGGCTCCTTAAACCTTAATTCCTAAACAACATCCTCACTTAAAATTAAACATCACGTTTTACTTTTCTAAAACTTCTAATTTTAACTTGGATACACAGAGTTTTATGTATTTTTGTGCTACTTTCCTTTAACAAATGCGTGCCGAGTATGGAAAGTTGAGCACAAATGCTCCAGGGACTGTTAATGATGACTATGATGATGATAATGAGCATTATTATTATTTAAATCCTTTATTTGAACAGACTGAGATCTCTTTTTCAAGAGAGACGGGTGTACAGAAATCACACACACAAACCGATACCGACAGCCACACAATGAAACGACACATTATACGTGATTACAAATAAAACATTTCTTTTAAAAAATATCGTGAGCTGGCTTAAAGCAAAAGGTTCCATATTTTGTTCCTCTGCAGAACTCATTAGTGTAGTCTGGGTGTTTGTTTCACATTCGAGTGCCGATGTGTGATCGGGACTTTGGCTTGTGTGGCATTTTTGTGAGTGTGTGCAGAACAAAGCCGTCACCCCGTCTGCTCCACATGTTCTTATATATGCTGCACACAGATCTCCCCCCCAGCCTGGGCAGTAAAACACATCTATAACCTTCACAGCTACCGTACAAAAAACACTAACTGTCCCTCTTTCTCCAGCTGCATTCACTTTACTCTCACCTGCTGCTATACGCTAATCTGTCGCTCAGTCGCAGACATTCTTTTTGATCTCTTGCCTCATTTCTTTTGTGTTTACAGCACAATCTCTGAGCTGCTCTGACTTTATCAGATATGTTTGGTAGTATTTAATTAAACTCGGCAGCGAGGGAGTGGGAAAGTCCACTCTGGTAGAATTTGAGTCTCATATTAGTGGTTTTGGCCTTCATTTCTGTAACACAGCATTTCTTAAGTTAATTGCTGAGATCTGTAATCTGCAAAGGAAATTAAACACGCAAAGAAACAGAAGCAATCAGATGATAATCAAGGTGTTACACAAACCCACCGGTTAACCTGATCTGTGTGGGAATCTCTCCATCTATCATTCCTTATCTTGAAAGTGTTTTTGCCTTGTTGGCCCATTTAATAACCTCCTTTTCCCCCCTCCATCCCTTATGAGGAGATTCGCCCCTCGCCCTGTACTCACAGTATACCACTCCTTACAATTACACACAAATTATCCTCCAGAACCATGAAACACCAGAGAGCACGTCGCCTTCTCTCTTCTGCTTTTCCCCTCAAACCGTCTCCGCTTTCCTCCCCTCTCCGTTCGGTCCATTGTCTTTCCTGACATCCTTACACACCCTATACTTCTTTTTTTTAGAGCAGAATCCACTCCTACCGCCTTACATTCTTTCTTTTTACATTCCTTTTCCCTTTTTTTCTGTACTGTAGCATCCCACGTCTGCACACTACACCCTGCGCACATGTGTGTTTGTTTATGGGGCTGTTGTCCGTTTAATGTTTGCAGGCGAACACATATGCCCTGCGACATGGAGCATATCCAGTTTAAAACAGGGCTCTGCTTGTTTATGTGCAGCAGAAATATTTACAACCAGAACCAACTGTGTTTCACACACAAATCTGGGCAGATTTGCACGGTCCCCTGAAAACATAAGGTCGCATACGTGCGCTGACCTTTAAGGAGCCCGTATTCGGTTCTAAATTCAGTGGATGTGGCTCGACACATTCCCTTATAAGCGGCCTTAACCAAATGTGTATCATATCACCCATAAATTATGCCAGGTTAAGTCTGTTTTTTGAGCAGCGAGGACATGCGGTAAGCCGTACCACATAAAGTTTCATGAGCTGGTTTCACACTTTGACAGAGGGGAAATACGAGACATCGCAGATACACACACACACACTCACACACCAGTATGAAAATGCGGGGGGGGGGGGGGGGGGGGGGGGGGGGTTCAGCATCAGAGAGTGCATGCTTTGATGGTTTATCCATGAGACTCTTTTACACTTTGTCGCAGAGGATGGTTCACGTGGGAAATGTTGCTCTGTGTGTGAGTCTGAACCTTAGTATTCGCTCTCCCCAGACGAGCTGCTAGGAACTTTCCAGCTGTTTGTGACAGCTGTGTGTGTGACGAGAGGTTCAGAAAAAAAAATACAAGAAAGAAAAAGAGGAACGAATCAAAGAAAGTAAGAAATGAAAGACAAGAAGATTGCAGAGCTGACAGAGATTAGAGTTCCAAGGAAATCTAAGAGCTTCGTGTGTGTGTGTGTGTGTGTGTGTGTGTGTGTGTGTGTGTGTGTGTGCGTGTGCGTGTGTGCGTGTGTGTGTGTGTGTCCAAACTCCTCGGGCAGGGTGATTGTGGTTTACCACAGAAGTGACACCTGATGAAGCTGGTTGGAGTTTTAAAACCTGTTATTTAACTAAAAATGAAAACAGTGTAAGACTGCTCTGCTACGAGTAAAAGCAGAGAGATATTACTGACTAAATGCACTGCCCTGCACGTCTTTTAGATGTTGATCGTATCTGTGGTCATTGATTTATTCTCCAACAGGACAGTGATGCCAAACACAGAGCTATCTTCAGCAAAAACAAGAACAATTAGTTCTGTAGCAGGTGGTCTGGCCCTCACTGAGCCCTGGTCTCAGCGTGATGTGGTCAGTCTGGGATTGTGAGCTCTCCAACTTTAACACACTCACCAAATACCTTCAAAAGCTGTGCAAGTGTACCAAAGACAAGTGGCACTCGTTTAAAGGCAAAGGGTGTAGTTTTTTTCATTTTTACAGCACTTTTCTGAAGGACTATTGATAAATGCAGAGTGATAAGGATTATTTTTTTAAAACAAAATATCACAGGACTGTGTTCAAAGGAAATCATTACATGGCATCTTAAAATTATGGATCCTGCTGGCAAGTAACTTATCAAACACACTTTAAAGGCTGATTCTGTTCATAACATTTATGGACAGAGATTCAAGGCACAGCCAAGTGGCATGGGCTTTTTGGTTTGGTGGCCTCAGGATCACCTCTCTTTTGGAGGATGATGTGGTTCTTTTGGCTGGATTACGTGGCGAGTCTACACTCTCAGTTTCCAGCCAAGTGTGAAGCAGCAGGAATGAGAACCACCTCTCCAAGTCTGGTTCTCAGCTGGAAAAGGTTTCAACTCTGGGAGTTGCCCAAAGTGCAGGGGTCTAAGTATCTACATTCCAACCCTCACCTATGGCTACAAGACATGAGTAATGACCTACAGAATGAGATTGTGGATACAAATGGTGGAAATGAGCTTCTTCCGAAGGCTGTGTGGGCTCTCCTGTAGAGATAAGGTAAGGAGCTCGGGGAGAGGCTCAGAGGAGAGCAGCTACTCCTCCATTTGAAGGAGCCAGTTGAGGTTGTTTGGTCATCTGACTAGGATACCTCCTGGACACTTCTTAATTGAGGTGTTTCAGGTATGTCCTACCAGGAAGCAACCCCATTGTAGACCCAGGGCACTCTGGAGAGATTATCTCAGCCTGCTCGGGAATGCCTTTGGCTCCCCCCACAGGATGAGCTGGAGGAGCTGGCAGCAAGAGGGAGGTCTGGGCATATCTGCTTAGGTTGCTCCCTCCGAGACCCAGACCCGGATAAGCAGCAGAAAACGGATGGATTGATAGTAAAGCAAACTCTCCTCCTTTTTGACTACAGTGGGAATCATAATTTTAAAAAATGAGCTTTTTGTCCAGCACAACTTTAAACCAGTGGCTTAATTCCTAAAATCATCAGGAAACTATTCATTGAAGCCAAAGAGCAAATGAGATGAAGAGTTATATTATCTCTTAGACTTCCATACAACTGGAAATCTTTTTGCAGTCAGTGGAGTCGCCTCCTGCTGGTCATTAAAAAGACTGCAGCTATAAGACACAACCTGGAAGCTACGTCAATCTTTATGTCTGGAAATGAGTAATTGCACTTATTGTGGCTACTTCCTCCTATTTATAGTCTTAATTCTAAGTAAGGCTAACTGACTTCTTATTAATTAACTTGAATCAATGAGTAAGTGGCATTTTAAAGTTATGACAAGTTAAGGCTGAGCATTTACTGTATAACCATTTATAACCAGGCAGGTTTCTAATGTGAGCCATGGACTGAGGCCCTTTTCGTAAGGCATTAAAGATGATTAATGCGGTACAGTGAAGAAGAAACTACAGTCTAATACAAATATTTGAATTTACTTTTTGACTCCAAATATTTTTCCTGATTAGCGCAGCATTTAATGGTTTTTCTTCTTAAAAACACTTGTGTGTGGACTACAGCAAACCTCAGCGAGTCATAGCCGCTGCAGTGTAAACCAGCAGAGTTGTGTCTGCCTGATGTCTCAGCTGTCGTTTAAGTGCATGTATGATAAAAACTGTTTCCACTATACGGCTCCACAAGGACCCTTCTTGAGCGAGCACAAGCTGGACATGTGTTCTTACACACAAGCATAGACACACACTCGTACATGTGCTCACACAGTCACTCACATTCTGTGGCCATGCACCGAAAGCCACGGTGGATTTATGTGAGCAGCCGTTTCCAAAAAATCTATTATTTCCATATGGTTCTTATACTCTCGCACACTGGCCAAAGCAGCATGGGGAGTGCTTGTGTGAGTTTTTCTCCATAACAGCATAGCGTGTTTGTGCTTACCTCTGTGATGTCAAGTTAATTCTTCCCTTCTTTACTAGCTGCTTGTCCTCAACTGTTCCTCACTCCACCCTTACTTCCCCCGGGGACTAGGAGAGAAACAGCCCTCTGTGTAATCTGTTGTCTTTCACATCAGTTCAGTTTGTGGCATTAATTGTTTGACCTCTCTCTCTCTCCGTCTGCTTTGGTGTTTCTGTCCTGCAGGTGTGCCGAGGAGGTGCGCTGGACTCCAGGGCTGAGCAGTGTGCGGCCTTTAACACCAAAGAGTTCATGGGTCGATTGTACAACTGGGAACCTTTCACTGAGGGTGAGAACTGAGTCAACACACACGGTAGTTTAGTGGTGAGCTGCACAGTGCTTCAATGTTATAAAAGGCTTATTGGGGGAATTAAATGGTATGATGGGGGAGGCGGGGTTGGGGGGAATGTGTGTTTGAGTGAGTTAAATATGTCTCTGGTATGAGTGTGTCCCGGCTGACCTGCGCTGCTTGCCCAGCCCACCACAATCCCCGCTCTCTGTCGTTTGAGCAGGCCAACATCTGCATGCAGCTTCGAGGGTGGTGAGAGTCAATAGAAACAGAGAATGACTGGAACCCAATCTGCTTTGATTCTTTGCACTGAACACTTTCCCTCCTCTGTTTTTCTTCTCATTTGTCCAACATCTCCCTTTCTCCCCTCCTCTCCTGCCAAGTTTCTCCTCCCAACTATGACTAAGCACACGGATTCCTACTGAGTGAGATAAAGAAGGAGAAAGAAGGACGGGGAGAGGGAGGTGAGAGGTGATGGGATGCGAGTGTTTTGTCACATGACCGCTGGGAGCAAACGGAGACAACGTGGCTTGCGTGCGTGTGCGTGCGTGTCTTTGTTTCTTCACACAAAAGTGTGCAGCTCCGTGTGTTTGTTTACTCTTTGGTTAAATGTGCAAAGGTTCGCAGCAGTGGAGCTTGTCTTTGTTTTCCAATGCTGGAGGCAAAGAAAGAGAAAAGGCTCAGCGGATATTTGAGGAATTTGAGCGAATAGGAAGGGTGAATATTGCTTGCATGGAGCTGAGGGAATCGAGGAGGGAAAGAGAAGAGAGAAACACAGCTGTGGGATGATATCAACAGTATTTGTCATTAGAATTAGAAATATGTGCTTGAGCCTGTGTGTATTTGTGGTATTAACATATTGGCAAGAGTGCTTGTGCTCTAGATGAATAGCTTAATGGATCTCAGATAAAACAGAAACAGGGGGGGAGAAAGCGTTTGCTCATTCGTGTTTGTGTGTCCGTCTGTCTTTGCACTTGTGATTACTGGATGAGCTGGATGAACTCCTTCGACCCACACAGACACTGGGGGAAGCACAGACCCAGTAACAGTAGATCAGCAACACCACCCGGCCTGCACACAAGTACATTAGTTTGACAAATTTTGTCAAAAAGAAATACACAGTTAGCACACTAGTCCAAATATAGACAGCACACACAGCTGAGAACGTCGAGTCAGTAGAGTTTATTCATTAAAGCGGAGCACGACACGCGATCAATACAGTAAAAGTTAAAGTAGCTCCAGTTAATAGATTATTTAATGGAGCAGATGAAAGCAGTTCAAAGAGTTCTCCCACTGAGTGTTTTATCAACTTCCAGCCCACTATCTTGATTTTCCATCCTGTTTAAGTTTGCTGTTATCACTCTTGTTTTTGGTCGCAGCAGGAAGCTGTTTTTAATCTTAAAGCTCCATAAACCGACTGTTTATGGAGCTGCTGAATACTGTGGAGCAGTCGTGGAATCAAAATAGGCTGCATGCACTTTTGATTGAGCAAGGACCCCTATGGCCAAAAGAAACTTCTTTTCAAGCTGGGGTCATTTAAATTTGGAGATCCATCTCTGTTCTGGGACCTTGCCATGCTTTCATGTGCGTAGCTGGGGTGGAGGTGGCTTGCAGGTTCTAAAGTACACTACATGGACAGCCCCTAATCTTGTCTTTTTTCACTGCCATTGCCACAATTGTATAAAATCAAGCACCTAGCTACTCAGTCTGCTTTTACAAACATCTGTGAACAAACGGGTTGTTTCTTAAGAGCTCACTTGATGCGAGTGTGATATTGTAATAGGATGCCACCCTCACCACAAGCCAGTTTGTGAAATTTCTTCCCTCCCAGATATTCCATAATCAGCTGTAAGTGGTATTATTGAAGAGCGAAAGCATTTAGAAACCACAGCAGAGGGGCAAACCACGTAAAGTGCTGAGGCGTAGAGCGTGTAAAAGTCACCAGCGCTCTGACTCAGTAACTCCAGCGCTCCAAACCTCCTCTGGCATTAACATCAGCACAGAAATTATATGGGTTTCCATGCCTCAATAGCTCCTGTAGGTGTAATTTGTAGGCAGCCCAGTGCTTTTGGCCATATAGCGTAACTGTAGGCAGGCTAAAATAATTAAATAGCATGGCAGGTATGACATTTACCAATGGGATGCATGGAAGGTGTGCAGATCCCATCACTTGGCATGTTGATAAATGTATACTTTGTTGAGAAAGTATGAATTTAGTGCTTTTGCTCTGACTTTCTCTTGAAACAATAAACCTCTTGAAAGGCCCGCAGACAGGAGCGGGTGGGCATGGATAAAAATCCTCTATCAGTGAACCTATTGCAGTGTTGGAAAAACCCTAAATCGGTGTGAAATGAAAAAGTAACACAGTAAAGCGTACTGTCTGAGCATAGTTTAAAAAGATAATTATGAGTTTTTGTCTGTTATTTGTAACACTCATACTTGCATACTTACTTGTACTTGCAGCCAGAAAAAATAAGCCCATAGATGGCTTCAGATCATTTTTTCCCATTACCTGAGGGAAAGGTCAGAGGCCGGTGTGTTTCAGCTGAATGCCTTGTGTTTCCCAGGGGAATACAACATGTCAGCCATGAAGGCTGTTTAAGATTTCAGTCAGACTTGGGGAAGTTTGAGGCGGATCTACAGATTAATTCTGTGTGTTTGCACCAGAAGTCATCGGCGGGGTATCAGCTGGAGTCAAACTGTCTGCATAAACACACGGGAGCTTTCCTTTTACCCACTACCAGGTTTCTGTGCGTTTGTGAAACGGGATTGGGGGGGGAGGGGGGGGGGGGAGAGAGATATCGCTGCATCCTGAATTGAGCTGCTGTGCGTCCTTGCCCTCTGCTTCACTTTGGGTTGTTTTAAACTGATGTGTCCTTGAGGTCTGCTGAGAAGAGGAGAGGGCTGGATAAGGGGGGGGGGGGGGGGGGGGACAAAAGGGCAACCTCTGGTAGGGGGGAGTTTATGGGAAAATAGTCAAAAACACTCACCAAAGTCCACGCTTTGGCTGCACTATGCTGCTGTGCTGTGGGGGGCAGATGCTGTAGCCAGGTGACGTCACACTCGATCAGCACCGGAGATGATCCTTTCCCACTCCGCTAAGTAAACTCTATCACATTGTTTACTTCAGTCCGGTCCCATTGGCCACAACCCAGATTTTCATATCTGGCTTCCTATCAACACGCTGGAGGCTGCGATGGAGTGCTTGAGTGTGTTTGAACACTGACTGCTGCATGTCATTTTTCTCCAGCTGCTCTCATCTGTTTAAAGCTCTGTAGCACTGCATACATTTCCAGTCAGTATTTATGTTACGCGGTGCAGTCAGCTTGTGAACGTTTTCGCCTCCAAGGTGACGAGCTCTGTTATGTTTGTTCTTCGGAGTGGCGCGGCCTCGGGTTTAGAAGTGTACGTTTAAACAGTAAAGCTGCCACCGTGGTTATAAGCCACGCAAGCGATGGGCCCTGACTAATTTCCTGCTACACGCTTGGCTCTGGTTAGCAGCGATTCTATAGATTTGTAAGCGCTGCACGTGCAGGTGTTGTTTTACTTGAATATTTCCTTTTTTCAGGCCTCATCCCCTCTGTGCACACCCAGCCTCCTCTCTTCCTGTCCCACTGCCTCTCTCTTTCTCTCTCCCCGTTGGAGTTTGTTTAGATGAAGCGATAGCGGGGAAGTATATTTAGGCACCATATATTCCACTGTCTGAACACTAAGCTCAGACAGGGAGCGAGAGTTAGAGCGACAGTGGAAGAGAATGAGAGAGCAGAGAAAACAGAGAGGCAAAGACGAGTAGGAAGAAACAAATGGAAGATAAAGGCTAAATTTAAAGAAGACAGTTTGGAGCTGAGACGCGCTCGAGCGTGGCTTAAGGAGACGGAGAATGAGGGAGGTGATGAGGAAGGCAGAGAGAGCATTTGTGGCGACACGTATCCTGCTTTTAGCTCCCCCTCTCTTTTCTGTCACTGTCTCCAGTCTAATCTCTCAAAGATAACTATGACAGACAGATGGAGAGAATGAGGGTGGAGGGAGAGAGGGTGGGAACGCTGCCTCTCTTTTTCCATCTCTTTCTCTCTGTCTCTCATTCTTTCTAAATATGTACCATATATCTTCTCATATCTCTCTGCAGTCATCAGATGGTAAACAAGGGGGCACACCGAGGCTGAAAAAAGGACGGTTTTGCACAGTTTGATGCATTTTGATTTTTTTCTACCACCTTATGTCAACAGCAAACTTTACTGATATATTGAAATCAGAATAAATTACAATTACAGCAAGACAATTAAAGGCTAGCCTTAAGAAATTAGTTCCAGGAATGAAAAGTATATAATATACAGTAGTATACTTCTTATATATATAATATATAAGAACTATATTATACTATTCATCTATTTTTCAAATGTGCTGGTTTGAATATTTGTTAGTGGCCGGTTATAAATAAGCTTTTTTCCCATTGGCATTAGATAGTTTCCATTCATCTAGTCTAGATCACATTGTCCTCAATGCGACATATGTCTGCAATAAGTTTTCCCCACTTGGAGCATCTCCTCCAACTCTGCCTAAGACCACATGATGTCCTCCATCATGTGGTCTTAGGCCTGCCCCTCTCTCGATTTCCAACAGGGATCCATCTCGGGACACGATGACATATTTTTGTACATGATAAAGTGTTTTATTTTGTCCTGTTTTCACTGAGAATTAATACAGTTTCTCTGAAAACTCTGCTGTGTCCCTTCATCGCTAAATCTGTTGCTGTTTAGTCTCTTCATCTTTAGTCCCTTGAAAAATTGTTTAAATTCCTCGAACTCCATGTTTACCTGTGTTGAAGGACTGCTGCTACAGTATCACAGTGTATTTATAAGAAAACTTATGCGCAATCTCCTGCCTTGTGTCTGTATAAAACTGTTAAAACATCAAGTCTAGATCAACTCTTTTGCTTTAATGCCCTCCTCACCACTTCCACCCACTTAGCGAGAGGAAATTCACTCCTTAACGCTGGAAATATGTGTTCCCTTTGTGGAAACATAAAAACCACAGATCTCGATCTGTACGTCAGCCCAAGCTTGAAATGACATTTTAACAGTCTACTTTAACTTGCCCTTATCTTCCAAGTGGAGGTTATTTATTAACATTTTTAACGACTTCTCATCTATGATATGATTTTCACCCCATGTTTCTCTCAGTCTGTGCAGTGATCATTGCAAAATGTGATCCCGGAGCCTCGGTTCCTTTAACAGGAACTACCACGAAGGTTTTGAGTACTTCGGCAGGTGTTTGTCCTTTCTGAACTCGACGGCCTTGCAGTCGTGCCAGATGCAGTCATGAAACTGTACAGGTGTGCAGCTGACATTAAAGGTTGAGTTTAAAGATAGCTGCTCTCTGGGTCATCGGGACTGAGTAAACGATGGTAGAGGTAAGAGGGCCACGTGGCCGTTCCCTCAACCCCAGTTATCACACATTTGTCACACATTCTTTTTCAGTTTAATGCTTTTTAAGTCACTTTTGAGTGATCTGGTGTACGGTGTCACAGCTGCTTTGATCCCGGCACAAGATAGTTTAGTTTCCTGCTTGTGTGACACCTGGCTGAGCAATGTGGTACTCTGAGAGATTTGAGGACCCTGAAAGCATATGGATTTCGTTTGAATGTGTGTCATACGACACTCTTTGAATCCTCACAAGGTGAAAGCAGGGCGTTGGTATTTGACCTTTACCCTTTGTTCTCCGTTATCTCCTATGAACCTCATGACTTCGAAGGTGATGGAAAGCTCGGTTTACTTTCTGCTGATGTCATGACTTGGAGTGGAAATTTTTCCATTCTGCAACAGTGTAACCATTTCGCAGCACTGCTGTATTATCACAAACAACATTTGGTTGCATCATAAGATTAACGCAGGCTTTTGAAAATTCTTTTAAGAAGAAAATTAATTATCTGTATGCTGTTTTGACTGCTCCAGGCAAAGTGGCACGGTGTTCATATATGTACAGAATTTAATGGTTTTTACAGTTTCAGAAGACGAGAATTTTCCCCTTTAACCCCGAGCCCCTCCCTCCTCTCTTCAGCTACCTCTTCTTCTCATGGAGTGAGCTCATGTCATTAGCCCTGTTTCAAACAAACATGATCACAGGCCTGTACATTCACATACCCCTACAGCTTCTTCTTAAATAAACTGCCAAACAGTGGACCCAATCACCAGCCCTTCCTCTGTGTCTTGCTCTTCATTTTAAATGAAGATCTTAACCTTTTGGGAAACAGACCCATACTCTTTCTCCTAGGACTATGATGAGAAGTTGTAGGCTACATCATACATTTGAGGAAACCAGCAACTACTTTGTCTGGAGTTTGGTTGTGGGAGGGAGTTGTTATGCTTCAAGACTGTTTTATTCCTTGGTGTTTTACATGCTGAATTACAGTAACTCTGAGTCTTTCATAAAATACAGGTTACTTACACACCCTGCAGTCTGAAAAAGCATCATGTTTAGGCACGAATGGAGGACTGAAGACGGTCTGCTGATGTTGTGCTCATGCCATGCCCTCAAATATATTAGTTCTTTTTCGTCAAAAAAAGCTCCTTATTTTCTTCACATTTTCCTTTTATCACTCTGCCCTGTGTAGTTTTCTGTATTCTCCACACTATTTATCTTCCCTATCCTCTCTGCACTGAATGACTTTCATTTTCTCTTTTACCTTGAAGCGGTGCCCTTTTTCTTCAGTTCTTCGACTCTGTGTTTCCACGCACACTTCGCCCTGCTGCGTGCATCCTTTGGGTCGCACTCATAAATCTTGCCTTTTTCAAGCTTAAGATTACACCTCTTTTCTGCGTATGTATCCGCTGGGAAGGTGCAGCCATGAACAGCGGGGAAATAGCTGATCACTCTCCCTCTCAGGGGTTACATGGTCTGGCCTTAGTTTCCTGACCACATGGAAAGACGTTCATCCTTCCAGCTGTTTCTTCTCCGTGGTTGTCAGAGAGAGAAAAAAACTCTGCACACACACACACACACACACACACACACACACAGAGTTAAGAAAAACATACATGCTGTCTAGTGACCCTGCTGCCCTGTGTTTCTGTGTTACAGTTGGGGCAGACAAGCAGTGCGAGCTGACCTGCAGACCCGCTGGCTATCGTTTCTACGTCCGTCAGTCAGAGCGTGTCAGAGATGGGACGCCCTGCTTCAATGTTAGCACCAATGATGTGTGTGTGGAAGGACAATGTCTGGTGAGTGGTTTCAAATGTGTGTGTGCGAGATTCCTTGTTTCACGTGTCTGAGTCCAAGTGTCTCCTGTCTCGAAGAGGTTGACAAAGCCCAGAATCTGGCTGTCTCAGTCTCACGTCTGGAAGCTGATTTAAACTGGCATTCAGAGTCAGGCTCTTTTTACGGCCCTTCTCGGGGCCTCTTTTCTTTGCATCTTTTCCTCTTTCTCTCATTTGCACTCTCACTCTCTGATTTTACCCTCGTTCCACCCTTCTGCTCCTGGCAGGAATCTAGCGAGCATCAGTTACCAATTTAAATAAGCAACGTTGAAATAAACACTGGCAATGGATGCGAAATGTCAACAAGATTGGACCCGTTTTTCTCCATCCCCACCCCTTCTCTAACATCTCAATTGTTTCCCAGCCACATTTCCTTCATTGTCCGACCCATCACTCACATCTTTTCAACTCCTTCTCCTGTCAGACGGAGGGCTGTGACGGGGTGCTGGGCTCCGGCTCTGTGATTGACAAATGTGGAGTGTGTGGTGGGCGGGAAACATCCTGTCGAAAGGTGACGGGAAGCTTCCACAATACCACGGTTCCTCTTGGTTACCACAAGATCCTGGACATCCCACCCGGAGCCACATTCATCAACATCACCGAGAGACGAGCGAGCCCTAACTACCTGGGTAAGCTGAGTTGCACACGCACACATTCGGTTTAGGGTTTCTTGAATAATGCTGGTCTACAGCTCCAGTAAAAGTGAAATACTGGCGAGGATAGTGCAGATTTGGGAATGAGATTTGGCCCGTGATCGTGTGTGTGCTGGCTTTGACTGAGAACTGAGATTTTTGTGGCCTCACAGACTCTAAGCTAGCATTGTTAGAGCTCATAAAGAATCAGTCAAGTGTGTAGATTTCTGTGTGTGCGTGTGTTTCTCGTCAGCCTCCTGTTTGTTCACCACACAGCACTCCAGGGTCTGTGTTTGTCTTTTTTGGGAATGTGTTTGAGCATATGGGGGGATTTTCTAAGAATTCACCAGACTAAACAAGGTCCTAATAAGAAAAGAAAAATTCACCCCAGTTCTTCTGACATTCCCACTCCCTCCTCCCTTTTTCCAGCCATGAGGAGTGGAACAGGAGCTTCCGTGGTGAACGGACGTTGGGCTGTGGACCCCCCAGGGGAGTATCAAGCAGGGGGCACTACCTTCACCTACACCAGGCCTAGAGCACAGGCAGAGGGGGAGGAAGCAAAGGGCGAGTCCCTCTGGGCACCAGGACCCACAAAGACACAGCTACAGCTATATGTAAGTTCTGTAAGCACACATGGACCAGCACTACAAAATTAAGATTTACTCAGAGAAACATGTATACGTACAGAATATTTCTCTAATATATCTCCATGTCACTGTTTTGTGCCCGAAGCTGTGTTCTTCTGCTCTGTGTCAAGATCCTCCAAGGAGATGGAATTATTTTAGTATTATGGCAGGATAAAGAAGGATATACTAAAGCTTATCCTGAGCCACCTGAAACTATCCAAGGCTTAATAATAACAGCGCTAACCTCGGGCTAAAATCTTATTAAAGATCAGGAGTCATGTGTAGCTTCACATCCAGTAACATCAGGATCAGAGGAGGTAAAGAAAATAGCTCTGGTTTGATCTCCCCAAGAATCACCAGCATTTTTAAGGTTTAGCGGGATACAAAAAGTAAGATATAAAAAGATTAAAACGCTGTCACCATGGCAGCGGCACTGTGATGCCGTGTAGCTCATTGCATGCTTGTTAGGTGGATTAAGAATATGTGTTCCCTCTAGATCCTTGCCAGTGTTGCAAAATAAATATATAAATAAATCAACTTTTTGGCACACCCTGTAGATTTGAGTTAACACACAGACCACAAACTAAAATGCCTCACTCCAGGAACTTTTTTTTCTCCTTCACTCACAAGGGCACTCCAAGTAGAGGGGGAGAAAGGCCCCAAATGTCCTCTTTTTTTTTTAAGTCACGGGTTGTATCCCTGTTTTAAATACACCTTCCAATATTAGGAAAAAATAGTCAGTGGTGTCTTAGGCAGTAAGGCACTGAGGGACCTGTCCGAAGGGAGGGCATGGAGTGGCACTGAAACCACTCCATGTTTTCTATATTGTGCTATATTATTATAGATAACGTTACACAGAATTAATAAAGTCATTAAAGTCATCTGCTTTTCCAAAATTAAGGTAAGTGCATGACTGATTATAATCCAGTAATTGTAATCCAATAATACGATACATTTAATTTTGTATAATACTTATATTTAAATAAGCAATACTTACCTAAGTAATAGGTCTAAATGTTTGTTTCACCATTTGTTAAATAGCTATTCAATATTAAATGTTTTACAGTCACAGAGAGCTCCCTTTCCATGTAACACATCTTTATTAAGGCCCTGCACATGAGCATGAAAACTTACCTTACATTTTTAACTTCATATTTCCTGCCACCTCATTGTAAAAAAAATCCCAGAAATGCCTCTGACAGCACTCGATTTTCCATCACAAGGCCAGCTGTTTGACTTTAGGACCCAGGTGGTAATTTAGTATTTTGGAAATGAATCCTGTGCTCTTGAATGAGGGGGTTAAGGAAAAGCCAACTAGAGCCAACTGAGCAACTAGACAGCAAAGCATACTCTAGCACGGAGACTGAAAGCTAGGGGAAACAGCTCTGACTCTTTTCAAAAGCAGCCAAATCAAATGTCTCGCACCCCTAAAACTCAGACATTTAGATCTTGTTTGTTTAACACAGATAAAACACCAAAAGCTTAAATGACGTGGGTGTATTAATGGTGATACAGCAGCTATATATTTAAATCTGAACTTTTCAGTTAATCTCTAAATCATCCTTCTAGGAATTAGGTGTCAGAGTTTGTTTTGTTTTTGTTTGTTTTTTTAAAAAAAAGCATATTTTGACTCTTAGCACTTCCAGATGAATTTCACTCTGCAAGCAGATGTGACGCCGCCAAACTAAAGCAGTGACTGAAGGCCCTCAGGATCAGTTGCAAAGTATAGCAGATCAAAATGTTTTTGAAATGAGACCCCTGCTGATTAAGTCTAAATGACCTTGACTAGATTATATCTCATATATAAGACTGTAGGATTATGTAGGGGGTGGGTTCTTGAGCATGATATCAAGCTCCTGCCAGTTCATTCTGACCTCTGACCTGTAACAAGAACATTTCTCTGTGGGAATCAATAATGCGATTTTCATGCATTTTTTTTCACCCTCTTCTTTGGCTCCGTTTGGCTCTTTAGATAATCTTCCACAAGGACAACCCAGGCATTGACTATGAGTATTACATTCCGGTTGAGAAAAAAGAGGGAGAGACCGAGAGGCTAATGGAGAGAGAGCGGGAGACGCCCAGAGAGGCACCCAGGGAGAGACCAAGGGAGCGAGAGCCAGCGAGGGCACCCCTTCGCAGTAAGTCTATGACACCCCAGCTTTCTGACCTCCTCTCTTCTGTTTGACAACCATATTTTCTCTATGCTGTGTACAGTAGCCTAGATGGCAGCTTTCCCAGCAGTCATGTGCAGCACATAGCTGAACCGTGTCAATGTGGAGCTCTCCAGACTCATTCTTTCCAAGTTACTAAAGGAAACATCACTGTAATGCAGATTCTGGGAGAATGACTGACGTCTTTATGGTTTATGATGGGTGTGGTTGTGGGCCAAATGGGAGGGATTATTTCACGAGTGTGTTTGTGTGTATTTGTGTGCGTAGATGACCTAGATGGGAGGCTATCTGATCCATATGTTGGCTGTCATGAGATGCTGACCTCGTCATGACATCATTAATGTTTTCCTCTTATTTCCATCATTTCAACATGTTTTTCGACTTTCCCCGCTCTTAATAACTCCTCTTGTGTGTTTCCCAGTCATGTTCTCCTTTATATTTGAGCTTTAATGTCCATCTTTGTTGGCATTCTCTCACAGGTCCTCTCACCGTCTCAGTTGAAGACCCTGTTCCTGCTCCTCCTCCCAATTCAGTCCATTCTTACTCTTCCTCCTCCTCGTCTTCCTCCTCTGTGTTTTCGCTCCCAACTTCGAACCAGTGGACACCTGAGCGGTCACGCCCACGAGGATCTGCGCCCAATAGGAATGCTCGGATCCCCCCTCGCACCGACCTGCCACTGGACACCCTGCCGCCATTTGTGTGGAAGAGAGGTGGCCTCACCGAGTGTTCTGCATCCTGTGGCAAAGGTAAGACTTGTGATTGTGGGACTTCATACGTGTTACACCCCAAAAATTCTCTCATCTGCTTAATTACTTTGGATGAGGTGGTGTCTCCCTCCTCTGGTTGTTGGAAGCAAGTACAAGAATCTGTCCATCTCTTTCTCTCTCTTAAGGTACTCAGAATAGACTCATCGTATGTGTGAGCCGTGATACAGACGAGGAGGTCTCAGAGAGCAAGTGTGACTCTGCAGCCAAACCTGTTCCTGAGGAGGAGCCTTGTAACACACACCCCTGCCCTCCATTGTGAGCAACCTATACATTAACTTATTCATATACAGGTTATATAGAAAATGAATTTTTATATTGCATTTTTTATACATTGAATCTTATTTAACAGCTTATTTTTAAAATTACATTCATTTATCTTGGCTTGAAAGCATAGATTTTTTATTTTACTTGAACATAGAGACATTTTATGTATATTTTTGCATACAAAAAGTAGTAGTAGCTATATGGCAGTCAATTTGTTTGGGCTGGCTGTATTTTGTGCCATGCTTAAGAATTACTGTGAAGAATTAAAGATAATTCCACAAACTGTATAACATAATTATGAATGGAAACTAACTGCTTACAAAAGTCTCTTTGCTTGAATGACTTGTAAATGTTTTTAAGTGGATCCTGTCTCCTCTGTCACAGCTGGGAGGCTAGCTCGTGGTCGGAGTGCAGTGTATCCTGCGGCCTGGGTGTCCAGCAGAGGCAGCTTCAGTGCAGGCAGAGCTTTGGCGATCGCTCCACCATGGTTCACCCCCAGCGCTGCGCCGACCTCACCCAGCCAGTGCTGACACAGCCCTGCCAGCTCCGCCTCTGCTCCCACTGGGAGGTCAGCTCTAACTGGAGCCAGGTGGGTCCACAACACATGTATGCAGCTAGCAACAGCCTCTGTTCTTGTCTGGAAACAACAGACCCTCTCACATTGTCAGCAAGCGGGACACTTGTATAGTATAGTGTCTCAACAAGACACTATCATTCATTTCAAAAAGCTATAATTAATACTACAAAAAAGCTATAAAAAGTTATAATTGGGAAGAAAAAGAAGATTCGTTTCGTGGTTTGTCTGCATATTCTCATGTTTGTCCTGTTTCTGCCTCAGTGCTCGGTGGACTGCGGAGTAGGGAAGAGAACAAGGAGTGTGCGCTGTGTCAGCGATCAAGGTGACGTGGTGAACGAGAAGGAGTGCAGCTCCAGGGCCCGTCCACAGGGAAGTGAGGAGTGCAACATGGGTCCCTGTGTGACCAACTGGTACTTTACAGACTGGTTAAAGACTGTAAGTAATGCACACGCATTTCAGCTTTCAAAAACTTTTCAGCTTTAAAAAAAAACAAACAGTTGAAAACACATCTATTTAGACAGGCAGTATTTTTAATATCCTTGTAAAGCACCTTGTATTAGATTCTTATCTTAAAAGGTGCTATATAAATGAATTTTACTTATGTACTCACAGCAACAAAAGAATAAAACATGCATTTAGCATCGGTCCTCAACATGTTCCCTGACTTTGTGTGCTCAGTGTTCAGCGCAGTGTGGCCCTGGGGTGCAAAAGAGAGAAGTGGTGTGTCTGACCAGAGGAGGAGTCAGAGAGGGTGGAGAAGGAGGAGACTGTGTTGGGGACAAACCAGCAGAGATGAAGGCATGTAACGGAGGCCCCTGTGTGCCAGTAGCTATGTGGTATAGCAGCCCCTGGACACAGGTAGGAGAGTGGTGTCTAAAGACTTATTTTGTGTTGTGAGTTTGGGTCTCACAACAGTTTGGGTGTTTTGTGTCCTATAGCTGCTTTATTCTTGACTAGGGTTGGGTATGTCACTGATTTGTGGTCTTTTTTCCAGTGTAACGTCCCATGCGGGGATGGAACTCAGCGACGAGACATCATTTGTGTCCAGAAGATGGGGAACGATTTTACTGTTGTTCCAGACGCTGAGTGCGCTAAGCTGGACAAGCCTGCATCAGTCCAGCAGTGCAAGATGGGAGCATGTCAGGCACAGTGGTTCACCACAGAGTGGAGCGCGGTGAGAGATGAAAGGACAACGAAGAGAAATTTTTTAAAAATCAGAGATTTGTGGAAATTATATTTATACTGTTGGCCTGCCTGCGTTTTTGTTCTCAGTGCTCAAAGTCTTGTGGAAAGGGCTTACAGATGAGGGAAGTTCGATGTCTAACACCAGAGAAGAAGCACAGCCATGAATGTGACTCCAGCACCAAACCAGTCCAGGAACAAATCTGCAACACAATACCCTGCAGCCCACAAGTCTCAGGTCGGTGCGTGTGTCAACAAAACTGTGATCAAGTGTGTTTTGATCTCCCTGCCAACCTCTCTGTCTTTCTGTCTGCTCACAGATGAAAACTGCAGAGACGTACGTCAACAGTGTGAGTTGGTGGTGCAAGCCAGACTCTGCGTCTACACCTACTACAAGAAAGTCTGCTGTGCCTCCTGTGTTCAGAGTGCTCAGCGTGCCAAGAGACACTGACCGGCCAATGGCAGACAGCCCCTGTGCGCAAGTAGTGGAGGATTAGGTCAAAAGGGCTAATCACCCCAGAAATGACAAGTCTGTAGAAATGAGCAGCCCAGAGTAGACACGTGAAGGCGTTTGGATGACATTTAGCTTTTTTGTCCTAAATCTTAACATAAAACACTGTGAAAGTTCCTCTTATCAGTACCAGTCGCTTAAACCTGCACCTTCCTCTGAGTTTGCTTCAATATACTATGTGTGTTAGCTTTAACAGTTTGCTGATTTCCCACACACAGTTTAATTGAATTTCATTGTCCTTATTTTCACTCTCGGAGACTCATTTCTGTGACTTACAGGTTGTAAAGAAAGGAGGACACAGCTGTGTTTCAGCAGCAAATTTAACAATTTAAAGATTCCTCCTAATCTACGGGATCTTCAAGCAGACATGCATACCACTAATTACGTGCTAAACGAATGATTACTATGTGTGCTAAGATCTACTGGAATAGATCTGTTATCAAGTGCCCCACTGAGCTACAGTGGAAAAAACCCTCCCAGACTAGAAGGATTTTATTTACATATTTTATCTATTTTTTTCTCTTTGCCAAAAATATTTCCTCAAGTGTCCTCTCAGTATTTGGACAGATGAACCAAAGGATTGGGGTGGGCATAAGAGTTAGTGACCAAATATAACAGGGTGGGAAGACAGAGATGAGACTGTTCCTGAACAAGGAGGTCAGCTGACATGGGACAGTCACAACAAAGGTTGCCCACAAAGAAATTTTTGTTTAAATTCAAACTTAGCTATAAAGATTTGTAATTGCAAATGGGTTTTTTTTGTTTCTTTGTTTGTTTTTTTAAATTTTATAAATATATGTCAAAGAACAAACTGACAGGACAGCTGTTGCTGTAGAATTGTCTTCTTGACCAAGAACCAAGCGTATCATATCACATTGTTAGTCTCACTTCCCAACTATGCATTAGGCATACTCAAGATATCATGTAAACCTTAACTTGCCACTAAAATATAAACAGCAGGGCATTACTTAAGCAAGAGTAGTGTTGACAGTAGGACGCTGACAGTCCTAAAGGACCAGCTTCAGCCCGCTGGTTTCGCTCCACCCTCCCTTTAAGCCAACTTTCTTCTGATTGGTTGCCGCTTGCAAACACAAGCATGAACAGCAGGTGGGTGGGACTTCACCTGCTGTGCGCCTACAATGAACATATTAAGGATATCTCCTTCCAATGACCTCATACAGAGCAGAGAGTAAAAAAACTGCCTTAAGTCAATGTTTAGACCATTCTGAAGCCTCAGGGTTTTGACTGAATTAATCTTTTTTTTAATTATTTGTTAGCTATGTATAATATTAGCATCCATTTTAGCATTTGCTGCTTTCTTTGGTCAGTCATTGCTGGTTTTGTACTTTTCATGACATTTCCTTTCAGTACAAACCAGAAGGACATTCAGAGTGTGCATCCTCTGTCAACTGATTTCTTTATTTTTAACAGTTATAAATAAAGTGACCTAAATTCTCCCCAAAATTTGACAAGTTCTTAACAATATCATAAAGTCAGCTTCATAGTTTCTGCATAATCTTGCTGAACAAAAGCGAGTGATCATATATATTTAATAGACAATACAGAAGGTGGCCTTTAACCATTAATAATTACTAAATGATTGATTTTGCAATTGTTATGATTAAGCTATTAGAAATGTCTTTATGTCATTACCTTTTTGGGGGGGAATGTTGAATCTGTCTAGTGAAATCAGGTGAAGTCATAATAGGAAACCTTAAGAGGACTGAAAAAGTTGCTTTCTTACATGTAGGCTTCTAGATATGATTGGATCATATGCAATGATCCTGCTTTGACCTGAAACATAAATAATGCATATCGAAGTGGCAACCTCTGTATATGTGTGTGTGTACTGTTTAATGCTCTTTCTCTGGCCTTGATTGTTTTTAATTTGCTCCCATTTTCTTTTTCACCTCCCACCCTGACATATACTCACACCCAGTCAAAGGTGGGGAGTCTGTATATTTGTGAGATATGTTTTAATGTCTATAATTTCTCTGAAGATAGTCGGTGCTTATGTTTATAACTGAGTAGAGTTATCAGAAGTGTTGTTATAGAATCCATTTATTCACATCTAACTGTCACATAAGTATTTTATGTTGCATTTGAAGAAAGAATCAATGTTTTTGCTCTTAAATTGCGGATGTTCGTGTGCGATGTGTGTGTGTGTGTGTGTGTGTGTGTGTGTGTGTGTGTGTGTGTGTGTGTGTGTGTGTGTGTGTGTGGGTGTGAGGTTGTGAGTTTTGCATATGTGGCTTTGGATGTGTCATTCTTGTCTCTTATCCCTTGTAGTAGAAATTAGATTTTATATATAAACATAAAAAGGATAGTAATTTATCTATTATCTAAAGAACATGTAATTTATTTGCTGTTTTGAGGAGCTGTAGCAATTTTTTGTTACCACAAGAGATTATCAGATTGTTATTTTCAGTATACAGACAACTTTATGATGCAAAAACAGGAAACAGCGTGGAGGAGTTATTATCTTGAAGCTTCATTTTAAATAAAACGGAAATTACAGAGAAATCAAGGCGTGTGTGTTACTTTTTGGTCCACTGAACAAGGGTGAATTTGCCACTTTTGTCCAAACAGTGGCGCTGTTGAGTCTCTTACACAACTTAGTTAGGCCTAGCTGTCTTCCACAGTGAGTCATCTGGATAAAGAAATAAAGAGGTTTTTAAAAAAATGTATGCTGTGGTCGAAATATTGAATGAACACAAGTGTTTTATTTCACTTTTCACCCTAGATGAGTCTTAAATTCTAATTCTTGTGTAATGACGATAATAATAATAAACATCTGACCAACATAACACAAATGACACTCTAATCATATATGTGCTGTAGTACAATTAGTATTACAAGGCAGAAAAATCCTGGAAACATGCAAAGATTATTACTTACATAATTATTTATTATACTCTTTATAAAATCTTGAGTGAGTGTGTGCGTGTGTAATGTGATGTTTCAGATAGGAAGTGTAGTGCACAATCCTCAGTCTTTAAGGAAACCCTGCCAAGGTCAGCTGCTGTCTGAGATGAAAATCTAGGAATGGACGAGCTTGTGTAATGAGTAGGACTATCAATAAGGCAAAATCAAACCAGGAAAGAAGAGAGTGGATGCTAAAAAGCTATAGGACCTTCATTAAACTTAAATATCGCTTAAGCCGGTGTAGTTTCCTGAGTCCGTATCAGCAATTTTAGAAATGTCAGCCCGAGTAACTTCTAATAATTTCAGAACTTTTTGGTGGAGAAGTGATAATTTCACATAGAAATCTGTGATGTAAATGTATACTTTTACCTCCCATGGACACTATAATAGCCAAGTCGGTCAAATACAGTCAGTGAGGATTTTATTAGTGGGCTCGGACCCCATTTTGACTTCAGCACTGCCTCAGTTCTTCAATACATAGATTCAACCAGGCAGTGGAAACAATTTGGTCCATATTTACATGGTCGCATCATACGCGCTGCAGATTTGTTGGCCGCACCTCCATAATGTGAATCTCCCATTCTACCTCATCTTAAAGATACTCTATTGGATTGAGATCGGTGACTGTGGAGGAAATTTTAGTGAAACTAACTGTCATGTTCAAAAAACCGGTTTGAGATGATCTGAGTTTTGTGACATGGCGTGTTATCTTGCTGGAAGCATAAATCAGAAGGTGGCTACATTGTGGTAATTAAGGGATGGACACAACAGCAGGCAGGCTGTGGCATTTAAACGATGCTCAGTTGGTACCAAAGTACCTAAAATGTGCCATGAAAATATTCTCCATGCCATTACACCACCACCAGTAGTCTGAACTGGCATGATGAATCCATGCTTTTATGTTGTTTATGTCAAATTCTCACCTTGTCATCCAAATGTCACAACAGAAACCAAGACTGATCAGAGAAGGCAACATTTTCCTAGTCTCCTCTTGTCAAGTTTTCCATGTGAATTGTAGCCTCAGTTTCCTGTTCTTCACTGACAAGAGCATCCACTGTGCTCTTCTGTAGTAGCCATTTCAATTTGGCTAACTAAAATGTTCACTACATGCCAAAAAAGGTATTTAGTCGCTGCCATGTAGATGCTGATTAAATATTTGTGTTAACCAACAGTGGAACGGGCGCACCTAACAAACTGGCTGGTGATTGTATGTTTTAAATTGTGGAATGTAAACTCCCTCAGATTGACCATGCCCCCAGTTCCCACTAACTTAGGGGGGAAGTGTTCTCTGTGTCCTCCAACATAGCTAAAGATTTTCCAATCCAGTGGTACTGGAACAGTTTGGAGCAGTTTTCAAACAAGTGCAAGGAAGAGCATTCATAATGCTTTAGCTCAACTATGAAGGAACAGAGGCAAAATCAGGATGTACTCTCTTCTTCTCATTCTTTTTCTTTTTGCAAGGAAGACCTATGAGTTCCAGAGGGCTACAGCCCTTTACACCGGGGTTTTCATGCAAGCCTGCGTGGGCGGGGTATATATGTTGGATGAATGTGGCTCACAGAGGGCACGATGCAAGACAGGCAGATGGTGACCTTTGGGAGTAAATTACCATGAACCTTATGACTCTGTTCCCTCAGTCTCTCTCTCCTTTAAAGGGTCCGGGCATGCACATTGGCTTTCAATTCAAAGATGTGAAAAAGGAGCGTGCTGTTATCGATAACTCTGGAAGTTTGGGGTTTTGGGGGATATCACAGTTAAATAGCCCAGTGTCTGCCGGTTTTCCAAAATACAGGCTGTAAAGTAGGCCAACTCCAACCTCGAGCTATCTCTCTTCCCTCTGTCACACATTTCACTCTGTGTGGGTGTGAGCGTGAATTTCGGGCTCGGGCGTGAACAGCTGTAGTAGTCGTGACTGCGTGCTCGACGACGGCGGCGCGCTTCGGCTTCACGTCAAGAAGCATCGTTTCAGCACCAAGGCCAGGGCTCGCGGCGAGAACAATAGGCGGCTCCGCGCACAGAGTTGGCTAGGCATCGTCTTTAAAGCGGTCACCCGGAACTAGCCGCTAAGATAACACGTCGCTAAAAATGCTAAAAAAATCTTTTTGTTTTAAATACTGAACACACATCCACAAGTTATTGAGTAAAGCTTGAAAAGATCACCGAGACGTTTAATCTGGATTTATATTTTTATTTTTCGTGTGTGTACGAGAGGACTGTTATTGACGGTCCCCGCGGCTGACGTCACGCGCTAGCAACCGCTTTGGAGATAGGAGGGGGAGGGGGAGACAGAGAGTAGAGAGACACCGGTAGCTTTAGGACGTTAAAAGCCATAGAACCGTCGGACGGGCCGGTCGCTACAAGAAACAGAAAATAGTAAGAGCAGCTCCCCATTAACGGTTAGAACAATAACGACAAGGCTGAAAGATCCCGTTACGAGTGACCGATCAAGTTTCAACAGTTTTAAGCTAGCCAAATTTTAGAAGCTGCTTTGTCCATTATCACTTTGTTATAATATAACAGGACTTGAGAGTGGTGAAAGTGATAACTCTGGATTTGTAAACCCTGAGAGGTTGGGACTAAGTGCAGAAAGCGGTGGTGTTCGAGCTCACCTGCCGCCAGGACTTCTTCTCCGTCACTTCCACACCCGAAGACCGGGAACACCGGGATTTTTTGTGGATTTTTTTTATTTATTTATTTTTTTTTTGTAAAAACACAAGCCGAATCTATAGTATTACACACCGAGGAAAGAGGAGGAGGATAAACACAAACACACACACAGCACCGCAGGCACAAAGAGCGGGGAGCATCCAGAGAGGGGAAGAAGGCGGACCGCACGGAGAGATAGAGCGCGGTGTGAGGACAACAACCCGACTGAGCATCCCTCTTTAATTTCTGATCTGCTCAGGAAACACTCTGCACGGCCGTACAGTACAAACGGTAAGAGCTTTGATGTGTGCAGCCTGTATATTCCCATGTCTTGTTTTGTTATGACGAGAGTATTATATATATATAAATATATATATATATATGTGTGTGTGTGTGTGTGTGTGTGTGTGTACATTGAGGAGGAAGGGGGGGGGGGGGGGGGGTGATCGGACAAAGAGCAAGGGAGCCCCATGACATCCGTGTGTATGCTGTAACCTACAGCTGGCTAAACAAAGAAACCGCTCTATTGCAATGTTTTATCCCCAGTCACACTGTTTCCTCTTCTTTTTTTATGTGTAGGGGATCCTGAACGCCGTTTATCCACGGAAAGGTAACGCATCTGCATACATATTTTCTTTTCATATATTTTTAATTGGAGCAAAAAGTGCTATTATTGTTTTTTGATTGGCTAATTAACATTTGCATAATTGTTTTACCGGAAGCAACTGGGGCCCTTTGTCATCAGCGTGGGCACTAAATACACAAATAATCTATAGTTTCTTTTTCTTTAACGTAATGGATGCATGTATTTTATTATTAAATATATTCATGAAGACATTTGATTGGGAATTTATCATCTTTTTACAACATTACAATTGCAATCTGGCTAATACTATAACACATGTGATAAATGTTTTATAGGGTAAAATAACCAAGGAAAGTATCCTACTGTAATATAAATCTGTGAAAATGAATTATTATTATATAAATAAATATTCTAAGGATAATAATAGTTATTTTTCAATTGTTTTCTTTTCCTCTCCATGTTTCTGGCTATGTCCCAAAGACTCCTCCAGCATCAGTCGCTCCTCTCCAGGGATAGCTGCTCCCGATCTGTTTGCCCCTGAGCCCTGCAGTACCCAGTCGTCCTCTCCACTTTGTCCCGATGAAGGAGGCTGATGCCATCAAGTTGTTTGTGGGGCAGATTCCCCGTAATCTGGAGGAGAAGGACCTCAAGCCTATCTTTGAGCAGTTCGGCAAGATCTATGAGCTAACTGTGATTAAGGACAAATACACTGGCATGCACAAAGGTAGGATCTGCCTTCGTAACCCAGAGTTAAAAAGATGTCTCCGGTGCTTGATAGATGTGCGACACAGAGGCAGATAGATGAGTGAAAATATTTCTGCGTGTATATCACATGTATCCATGGAAACTGTCACAGCGCCTTCGTGTCTTCATTTTGAGTTGAGGCATGAGATCCCGAAGACGAGCAAGCAAACTCAGTTACTGCCCGTACACTGCGAGCGAACTCGCTGTTTTGCAGCAGCGTGCTTCATAAAACAATCGGGTGCCTAATGTATTTAAAAATTTACTCCGATTTGTAAAGCTTGTGCTCCACAGGCGGAAAAAGAATGTGATAAAAAGTTTTATAATATATGATAAAGAGTGGAAATAAGGATCTCCTGATAGATGCTATGAATGAAAAATAACTTTCTACTGTAGCAAAACCCATTCAGGCACACACATGCACACAGACACACACACTGACCTGGGTTCCTTTGTGTTATGAGCCAGATTAGACTGTATGCTCCAATCAGTGTAATGGGGCTGTAAGCCAGGGTGACACAAGGGAAAGAATCTGTTGTTTTGAGATTCCCCACAGCCACAGTAAGCCGCTCTTAAAAGCAATGAGATGGACCATAAGATGCATGTGTGTCTATGTGTGTGTGTGCCATGTACTGATCCGAGTGCCATGTCAGGTGTGTGTCTTATCATTCTTTGTATTTCTTTTTTCTTTTTGTTTTTAATCTCATGGCACCATTAAATCCCGAGATGCGCACTCCGTGAATGTTAACTTCATTTCTCTAATCTGAATCTACATGAGCCTGTCTGAGATGTCACTGGGATGCTAACCTGCTGCTAATCTTGTTGTCTTAGTGCTGGTGACAGGTGTAGTAAACAGCTCTGGGCAGCCAGCTCTACTACCCACCCTTCCCTCACACACACAGACACAGGTACAACACGTAGGAAAACAGAGGGAGTGTATCTGGAGTGATCGTGAGGCATGCATAGTGGTTGGTATAGGGCAAGAACCCGACAGTGGCAAGCCTGCAAGGCCTTGTTAGCCCCACGCACACGTCTGTGGTGCTGTCATGTGTGCTGACTCGTGGCGTGCCGTACTGAGATGTGCCGTGCCGTGGAGTGTCCTCTTCTGCTCTAGAGTAACATCATTAGGGAGCATAGTTACCGTACAATGCATGATTATATATCTATATTTTAATCTTCACGCGTATATCCAGAATATATGATGACAAGTAATCAGGAAAGGTATTAGAAAAGACAACATTTAAAAGATTTAAATGGATGATGACGGAGAGTGTGTGTGTGTATGTTTGTGTGTGTGGGGGGGTGCAATATAACAATATAGTCTCAAGGCAGTGGTGAAGTAGTCATAATCGTTAATGTATTTATTCATGTTCCTGGACACCAATGTTTCATTTCTTCATGTCTTGCACACATTTTTGTTTTTAATCTGTTTGGTGTCATGTGTAGTGATTTGTCCACATTCGGAGACTGAAGGGGTTTGTGGCAGAGGGAATCATTTCCCCGCTTATACCAGAGATCACAGTTTGAGTCAGAAACGAGACAGATATTTACAGTTAATTTGTGTCATACATTATTAATTGTCTTTAAAAGCCGAATTGATTATGTTTAGAGAAAGATCAAGGTTTGGGTTAAAGTGCATCACATCGCCCTGTTGTCTTGGTTGCCAGGGTGACACAGCCCCGGTCCAGACTCGGGGCTGCGGACATGAAATATACCTCCTATTAAAAAAACATTACCTTCAAAGTTGTGCCAACTGTCTTGAAAAACAATGACAATTTGTGTCCGTGAACATGAACAACTACATTACTTTTTTTTGTGACTATTTCACGTTTTGCTCTGAGACCCGGCTGACAAAGACAGAGATAGAGGATGACAAATATTAGAGCCGTACCCTGACCTTTTCTACCATTACTCTCTCCCTCTCTCTTTCTCGTTCTCTGCCTCTTTCTGTCTGACAGGATGTGCGTTTCTGACGTACTGTGCGAGAGAGTCTGCGCTGAAAGCCCAGAGCGCTCTTCATGAGCAGAAAACACTACCAGGGGTAAGTGCACATCAACAGACATAAATACACACACAAACATCCCCAGATAAATCACACTTAACACTTATGTAACAATACACACAAGCTTTCATGTACATTCCTGTTGTAGCAAACATACAGACTCTGTCATCCAATTTATACACACACACACACAAGTGGCCTCGCATCAGTGTGCGTCTGTGTGATTGGAGGTTCAGCTCCCATTAGTAACACTGACATAACTCAGCAGCCGGCAGGCGTCTTGCTGCTAAGGACAAACACTCCCTCTCGCTGGAGACACATAGGGTACTCCGTAAGCATTATCATCTCCATTTCTCTATCTTTCTCTGTCGCTCCATCTCTCTGTCGGCCCCTGCGTTAGCCTCCGGTGATAGCTCCCGCCTAGAGAGTGTATGTAATTAATGTGGCCATTCCCCTTTGTCTCATCCCAGTCTCCCTCCGGTCGCTCCAGTGAGGGATTGTGCGCTGCACCGGGGCCGGGGTAGGACGGTGTTCATTATGGATGGGAAACTGCGAGAGCGGTGTCTGTCTCGCAGGCTCTACCTCTCTGTCACTCCCGCTCTCTCTCTCTCTCTTTTTCTTCCCTCTCTGACCTGATTTCCACTGCAGTTAAAAACAGATATTACAGTATGCGCTTTGGAGCATTTTGTATTTTTGCACACTGTGCGGCTAAAATACAAAGCGTTTAATCGAAATGACATTTTCCCAGTTTTATCCGACTCCCAATTTCCACCATTTATAACAGAATAGTAAGCGTGCTTCTACCATCTCTGACGCGCTAGCACTCTCTCAAATTCTCTGTTCGTTGACTTGCTAATGATCAGAATTTCACTTCATGCACCTTCTTCCTGAGCCAGAGTGTTGATAAGATCTGTGTGAAAAAAACTGTGGAAAAAGAGCGTGAGGAAAAGGCGTTGGGGGAAGGGAAGTGTTGTGACACACACAAGCATGAAATCTCTGCATACATATTGCAGTCATGCATGCTTTTTTTGAACCTCTATGCAGTCACACATTCGCAGTCACCTATACAAACACACTATAGTGACAGTAATCCAATTAGAGACTGCTAAGAAGCCTGACCTTTTTTCATAATCACCTTTCTGCTGTCTGCTGTGTCTCCCTTTTCTTGTGTGCACTGCCCTTTGTCCTTTAACTCATTCTTAGTTTCTCTACATTCCTCTGTGATGTCTCTAAGCGCAAAAGGGAAATCATCTATATGGCTGACTTACAAGAACATAATTGCTGCAAATTTCCAGATAAATTGGGATAGATATTCTGGACACACAGAGGAAACATTTGCAGGGCGGATACTCATTAGCTGCAAAGATTTACTAAAGAGTCAGCATGTAACAATCAGAAGCACCACTCTCCTGAGGAAGGCTGGTGCTGAAACAAGGGTGTGGCATTCGTGGGCTGATATAGGCCTGGACTCTTCATGAAAAGCATAACTTTTTCTGCATTTGGTGTGTCTTGGTTTCCGGTTGGATCACTTATTCTGTCTAATTTGAGCCAGAAGTGTTCATAATGAAGCACTTGCAAGAATTTTAGCATGTCTGAGCTCAGTGAATTGGTTGATGAATAGCAGTAAATGAGGGGCTGACACAGTTTGTCATCAACACTTCCCTTTAGTTGAAGCACTCACAAATATTTCCATCAGCAGCCCCATTAATCACTCTGGATGTCGTTTGGGGTTGGAATGAGGACCAAAGTGCAGCCACTGAAGTAGAGGGAAGTAACAAAAGTCGAGTCTTTAGTTTGGTTGACATAAAAAGCCCTAAAAGGGAAGTGACACGCAAATTCAAAAAAAATAAACTCAAAGAGCCTGGGAATCAATCAAGAGAATATGGAAACAAGAAGGGGAAGACAGGACTACACAAATATACACAGATGAAAACGGTCAACGATGGGTGAGGACGGTTAGGGTGGGGCAGGCGATCTAGGGGGGAAAAGACCAGAAAGTAAAACTAGTACAAGACACAAAATTAGCATTCAGAGTAAAACGATAAACAAAAGACAAATAGGACTGAGTATGAAAGGGTACTAAACAAAAAGACAGAGACAGGAAAGCACAGGAGGAAAAAGTCATCAAGACATAGAGAGAGAGAAAATGAAGAAACACTACCTAAACTAAAAACACACGAACAGACATGTATTAATCTCAAAAGAGGAACCAAAGCCCAGTTAAAATAAATGAATCAAAATTGTCTCCAATACTAATACAGTAATGAAATCAAAACAAGAAGCACAGCTCAGTCATATTTAACTGATATCCAGAGCCATGACACTGGTTTGGTGACTACAGCTAACGAATGATAACATTTTAAAGCGATTAACTAAATTAAATTAAATGTCTTCATTTAATTCTATAGTTTGATGCTTGGCTTTGGTAACTTTGTATAGAGCAGCTAAGGTTTAGCTCTTCTATCACATTTCACTAACCACTGAAACCTGTGTGTCAACCCGGTCTCGTGCCAAACTGTGAAAAATCTGTTTGTTCCTGATCATGGACACAAATATTGTTGTCAGCACGACTTTGAAACTATTGTATTTCGGTGCTAAGTATATGCTTTGTGTGAAAACCAAGAAAATTTTCCATTTTTCCAAACCTATCCCAGTAGTTTAAATATCCAATTCGCTAGTTGTGCATTTCTTTGTAAGTGGCGTTTGGTTACTAAAAACATTAAAGGCTCCATTGCCTACATATTTACGACTCTGTCACATGTCAATCAACGGCAGAACTGGCTATCGTTTCTGTCTCCTTGAAAGTGACAATTTGGGATCCGGCCACTTTGACCTTCTGGCGATTATTTCTCCCATTATCTCTGAAACTCTGAAAATCTCTGGCTGGCGCATCACAGTTTAAATCGCTAAACCTAACCAGGCTGTTTTTAATACCAAAAGCTATTGTATTTTAAATAGATAACATCTTAAAAAATAAGACAAATGATTAAAAATCTGTCACATGCAAGATTCGAAACAAAGTTTCTGGTGTGACCGGTGAAATTTTGTTTTTACTTTTAAAAGTGGAAAATATGAACTTTTTGTACCCAAACATAAATCAGTACGTCCGAGACTAGCGGAACAAAAATGTAAGGACAGGAAATCTGAGTACAGGACCACAGGAAAGCTGGAAAATTCGTTTACAGAAACGCAAGTTAATAGATTAGAGCTTGTGACTGTTTCGGGAACTGCCGTGAGACTGTGTTGCGCATGTCTCCCTTCTCCCTCGTCTCCGTTCCCTTGCCTATATTGACTTCTTTGACGGGATTTAGAAATGACTTAAGAAGATTTTTCACTCTCTTTCACACATCCTCCCTTTGTCCCATTCTTTTCTCTCCTTAAGAAATGCTTTTTCATCTCTTCCGTATTCTTCCTTTTATTTCCCCAGACCTGCCATATGCTTTCTCTCTCATTCAATTTCATCTCCGCACCCCCCCCCCACTCTCAAATCCCCTCTGTCCTGTGTTCAACTCCTCCTGACGTCTTCCAGTTTCTCTACAGCAGTAGAATATTACACTAGCCTGAACCCTTTCATTTCATGGTATTCCTCTCTCATCCCTCCTTTTCCCTCCCTGCTGTCTTTTACTCATTTTTTTCTCTCACTGCACACTAGCGCTTCCTCCTCGGATTCTCATTTCACAGTCATTAATGGTAACCCTTCTAAGTCCTCCTTCTCTCACGCGCGCGCCATCTCCCTCCTCCACCCTCCCCCTCGTAGTTCCTCTACCCCTCGTCTCATTTCCCCTCCTCTTGATTAGTTGACCCCTTTGACCGTTTCACCCCCCCCCCCCCCCCAATCTCATCCTCCCCCCCTCCCCTACTCTTCTTCTTTGCCGGCTCTATTTGTTAAGCTTTGTGATGAGTTTATCACAAACTCATTTTTATAGTCAGATTCTGAGCTCCCTGTGAGGCACGAGGGCTGAGGTCTGTGTGTATATGTGTGTATGCGTGTGAATCTCGGGATCACTCTAAACTGCAGGCGGCGGAGGAACGTCAGGCACCTCATGCAACTTTAATTGAACTGTAGCATCACACACTCTGATGTGTTGCTTTTACACCCACGGCCTAGCAATTAAACGTTCGATGACAAGTCCAACGCTACAGAGTGTTACTGCTCCTGCCTGCCACTCACCGATGGGATTTAATGCTCTGATCAGCCAGTAGAGAAATGAAAAGAAGAAGAGAAATGCATAGAGGTGTGCTCTATAGTTTCAGCAAGGGGCGATAGACTGTCAGACGGAGTAAGAAGAAAAAGTGCAGAGGGATTGAGAGAGGGAGATACGAACAGATGGCCTTATCAGAGTGTCCTGCGCCTTGTGTTTAATTTGGACACAGAGGGAATGAGAAGCGACGAGGGAGCATGACAAGAAGAGAGTGAGAGGGAGGGAGCAAGATAGTACATGATATTTGTCACAGTAGCAGAAATTTAACAGTGGAACCACTAGTAAAGTCCTGCTGTAGCACACAGATGTTTTGGTGTATTAGATGTGGTGCAAATATTCCCTCTGGGATACATCCATGTGAAAGAGCTTATGTTTATCCGCCACATATTAGCATTTGTTTTCACATGAAGATTAAATTCATATGTGCATGCAGGGGTTTCCTCATTATTCCCAAATGCAAATAATATAAATATTTAGTGTCGTAAAAGCCTGCCCCCACAGATGTATTCCTGGTCTTATTTTGTAGATATCTTATTAAAGGTGTCTCATTCAAGGAACCACTTTTACTTCTGCAAAAAGAGCCATACTGTAGTGGATGCTCGATTTTAAAGGCTAAAATATATAAAATCAACAGCCGAGAAATTATTCTATCAAAGCAGCCAAATAAATTCCACAAAATAGCTTAAATAAAGTAGAATAGCTGAAATGAATTCATACAATAGTAAGACAAAACCTCAGTACATATATTTCATGGATTTATTTAAGTTAAAAGCTTTGATGATCCACAGAAATACACTGTTGGCTGGCTTTGCAGCTAGTGTGGGTCTTGTTATTTCAGAGAGATTGTAGCACTTGGGTGATACCATGTGTCCGAGGTCAGAGGTGAAGGCTCAGCTTCCAGTGAACAAATCCAGGATAACCATTAGAAGGACATGTCATCCCCAAAGAGTGTGTGGACCACTGTAATCTAGCACAATGCACAGGCGACATTTTGGATACATATTCTTCTCTCCTTAATAATAATTATGCCTGCAGTCAGAATATTTCTACAGTATAATTAGTTTGACGTGTTGATTTGTTGCCTGGTTATATAATTTTTTTCTCACATCTTTTCTTTCATTTTTGACAGTTTTGTATGTAAGTTAAAAAGCTTGTATTTCTTGCACATTCATTGGAGACACTAACAGACACACAGCTCAGTCATAGTTTGCGTACACGTACAGCGGTAAAAGACACTGTCATACACACAGGCACACTTGTGCTCATGCAAACATCAAATTTAGAGTAATCATTCATACAAAACTATCCTTGTTTCATCCTAATCCCCCATGCATCTCTCCCTCCCTCTGTCGCTGTTCATCAGGCCACACTTCCCTCCCAGCCTGGCTAGATTTTAACCTCGTATCTCCCTCTGCTCTCCATCTATCGCTCTATCTCTCTGCAGCCCTACTGCTGCTGTATTTCCTCCCATATCTCTCCTCTTATCGGCTTCTTTTGTTCTTTGTTGTCGATATCTCTCTCTCCATTTAATCTGCACGCTCTCTTCTCTTTGTGTTTATCGCTCCCTTCATCTTCGTGCTACTTCAAACACAACTGTTTGTACACACACATACGTCTACCTGCTTGCACACACACACACACATACACACACACACACACATCTGTTTGGTCACGCCGACATCCGCAGATCTCAATGTAGGTGAAATTAAAGTGTGATAAGCAGCTTACCAGGTGTGTGTTGTCATGCTTCACTGCTCTCAAGGCAGCACTCTGCTCCCTGTTTTTTGATTAGAGCCAAACTGAAGCTCTCTCTCTCTCTCTCTCACACACACACACACACACACACACACACACACACACACACACACACACACACACACACACACACACACACACACACACACACACACACATGATGTACTTTCTGTGACACACCGAATGTCTAATGAATTATTATAAAGCCAGAAGAAGCACCACCAGTACTTAACAAAAGAGATACTACAGAGGATTGGTGCATTTATTAAAAAAAGAATAAAAGTTTGTAGTGGTGATATTGATTAAATACATTTAGTCTGACACTGAGCACTGATCCAGCTTTTTTCATTTCCGATACGACACAGTTACCTTGGCTTTCGGTTTCTACTGATAATGAGCACTGATCCGATACCAGCCTTAAATTAATAAGCTGTAATCCTCACTGTGAGGAAGAGACTAGGAATCCTTCCTTTATTCATAAAATAACATCAGGCTATACTTAAACATTTTTTTCTCAACAAAAGAACAGTCCAAGACTGTAAATGTTGACTCACTTCATCAAAGTTAGCAGTGAAGTAAAAGAAAAAAACTTTTTCAAACACACAAAGAAAATCTGTTAGTGTAGCAGCGTGAAATCCCTCCAAACTCTCAACGCTTTGCTGTTACTTTCCCCCATTCCCCACATTAGGTCTCACACTAACAAACAGTGTGCTGCTGCGTCATGCATGAGCTGGAAATCAGAACAACAGAGAACTGATGTGAACAGCACGATGCACCGGTGCATCGCTGGTTGTTTTAGAGTTAATGCTGGATCTTGGAAAAGTGTTGGGATTTTACTAATTCTGTGAGGTCTAAGCTCTCGCTGGCACCCCTAAACTTATGTTATGGAGAAATACAGAACAAAAACATATGGTTTGTCAGGTGTCAGTCATAATAACACTGGTAGGGTTATAAGCAATATGCTGTTTGATGGTGTAAATTTAACTACAGTATTTTCAGGGTTAAGGCTTGATCCTGGAAACACGTCTATAGCTGCTAAGCATTTTATTAAGTCAAATCAAAAATCAAAACCGTGGAAACTGAACTGACTTCCACGACATCCTGTGTATGTTTAGTATTGATGAGATCAGACACAGATGGTTAGACGGTGCAGAAACAGCAGCCTCTTCTTTATAATTAGTGTCACTTCATTCTTTTAAGGGCAGCCCAAGAAAAAGAACCAACATTGGAAATATCACCATAAATAATCGCTTTTCCCTTTAAGTATGTCAGTAGTGTTATGTGCCTGGGAAGATAGATGCGATCTCTTCAGGTATACATCAACCACTACTTTTAGTTGATGTTTATCAGATCCACTTAGAATGTGTCCATGTTGTGTACGTCCTGTGTGTGTTTCCATGTGGAATCTAAGATGCTTGGCAGACAGCCTCCCTGTGGGGCAAAGCTATGATGAGCAATTATCCACTAGGGCGACTTTGTAGGCTAATTTAGCATATTTATGTGGTCAGCAGCACTGTTTACTATTCCCCTTCACTGCTTACTGCTACACTTTCAATTTAGAACAGACCCCAAATCTCTCTCTTTCTCAGTTTCTCTCTCTCTTTCTATATTTCCTCTCTGTCTCTCCCTCCTCTCCCTCTATCTCTCCCCTCCTGATGGGGTTTGTGATGTGTATCGCTTACCCCCTCCCTCGTGCTGTTTCTCTATTTTTATCCTCGCTGTGTGTGGGATGGGAAGGGAGTAGAGGGACAGGTGTAAAATTGTGTGTGTGTGTGTGTGTGTGTGTGTGTGTGTGTGTGTGTGTGTGTGTGTGTGTGTGTGTGTGTGTGTGTGTGTGTACAAGAAGTAGACAAAAAGAGGAGGAGCTGGAGAGAGTGATGCAGAGGGGATATGCAGAGCAGAAGGGTGTTTGCGAGGGGAGGGATTTGGCTTGTTTGTTTAAAACAAAAGTCTTTGCTCTGTGCATGCATGTGTGTGTGTGTGTGTGTGTTTGTAAGTGTGCATGTGGGTACATTTTTGCATGAAACATGGGGAGAGAAAAAGTGCCTGCCTCATATTTCACAACAAAAATGAGGCAGAATCTAATCATAGCCTAATAAAAACCTGACCCTGGAGAGCGCCTGCCTCTTTAAGACCTAACACACATACACACACATGCACACATACTCCAACACACACTGTTGTTTATACATGACTCCAGAGGACATTACAATGACTTACATTCATTTCCTAGAGACTTACCTTAACCTTAAGCCAGTGCTGGGTGGTATGAAATATGTATGGTCGTTTTTAAGATTCTGGTGGTTTCGTTTTATGTCACAGTATTGTTATTATTAGTTTTATTTTTGCCTATGAGCTTACATACAGACTTTAATGTCATCATAAAAAAGAAATAAAACCTAAAATAAAACCACACAACCATGAGCAATAAATGTTCTAATCTTAGGCTCTGCTAATGAAAATCATTGGCACATGGCTGTAGAGGCTGCTTTCTGTGATTTACCAGTGTAAACAGATTTTGGTCCTCATAAGTACTACCTGAACAAAATAAACACAGAAGGACCTTCATGTGTTGGCCTGTTTGTAAAATGATGTTTGTGTGGATGGATGATTACCAGGCCGTGTGTCTCTCAGATGCTGAACTCTAAAGTAGCAGTAAAGTTGAGTCCATATCACACACCATCTGCTTTATAAAGCCAGACAGGTTTAGCACAGCCTTGTGTCCACGTTCACTGAATGAAAAGACCTGAGTTGTAATTTTGTAAAGTTTGCTTCAAAACTTGCACAAGCACAGCTTTTTTGTAGCTATTTAAATCTTGGGTTCACACATTGGCTTATTGTAAACTGCCCACTGACTCTAAAATCCTCATATTTAAAATAGAGAACTGTTTTTTCCTGGCTGAAAGTGGCCCTTTAGGGCGGCTATGCAAGTAAGCATGATGTGTCAAGGCAATATATTAAAGGTGCATATAGAAAGATATATTTATCCATCCATCCATCTGTTTTCTTCCACTCATCCAATTCAGGTTTGCAGGCATAATAAATTTATACTTGAGTAAATTCCCTCCACTTAAAAAAAGACTTTGCTTGGGGGGAAGGCCAAAACCTCTTTAGTGAACAGAAACCTTTACAAAATAAGATAGATGTTCCACGTTAATGCAGATAGAAACTGGAAATACATTTGACTGATTATTGTAAGCTTACAAGAGGATTATCTTTCCCATTTGAATAAAAAAAAAATGCATTTCAGAGTAGAAAACAATTGTCAGAAATCAGAGTATGCGAGGATCACTTAAATGCGATGACCTTAGCAGATCTCAGCATTTGTTCTTGGATCAGGCTTTCATCAGTGATCACCCCTTTTTTTTTTTACTTGAATTAATTTACTCTTCCTAACACTCCGTCTTGCATAGATTTTCATGGCATGGCATGCTTTGGCATGAGTTGGCATCTTTTATTTTGTCCATGTCCATGTGAGGCTGTCTTTCTCAAGGCTACAGCTTGCAATCCAGACATGGTGTCTCAGCATGTAATATTTATGTGTCTATACTGAGGCGGACGTATAGAACAGGACCATGCCGGGGGGGGGTGAATGAATGTGTGAATTTGTGTGAATGAAAGGGGAGGTTAAGCGGAGTGGAGGAGGGCCGTGAAGAGGTTTGGCATGAATAGGGGTGTATAGACGGGGAGGGGGGAAGGGTGAGACAGGGGAGGAGTAGAGGAGTTCGGGTTAGAGAGAAGGAGGAAACAAGACAAAAGTTTCCCATAATGAGCGTGGAGGAAGGGGCAGGCGGGTGGTGTGCAGAAGAAAGGGCTTTTTCTGGGTGGTGGAGGAGTGGGAGGGAGTCAGGGCGCACTTCTGTCAATTTAAACAGAGACATCTGTCAGAGGGGGCCACTGGTGTGTGTCTGAATATGTGTGTATGTGATTAGGCAGGCAAGGGGATGACAGGACTTTGGTTGCACCTGGGGTATGACCTCCGCTCTGAGGTCCCCCCTCTAGCCACACTCCAACTTCGTATCTGAATAATGGCCGTTTTCCTCTGACCACAGGGCAATACTGGAGCTTTAAGTGACCACATTACACAAACGTAAATCACCACACTTAATAATGCTGCGTTCAACAACAGAAAACAATGGGAACACGAAAAACAAGCCTCATACGGGAGACAGAGAAAACTGGGCTCCGGGTTTTGCTTTTAGTTCAGCGACCGTGGTTGTGATTTAGTGCTATATAAATAAAACTGAATTGAATTACTTAACTAATTTTCTATGACAGCCTGGTCTAAGGCACTTAAAAACTGTTCATAAAGTATGAACAAATTCTGCTATGAGAATATTGATAAAACACTGATTTGTGTGTGATATGTTCATACACATGATTTACACACAGATTTTTGGATACGCGCTGTTAGTAAATGAGGTGTGAAAATGAGGCTGTTGTGCCTTATTTAACAGAAATCTATGCTTTTTTCTGCTGTTTCTGACAATTTGAGGTCAGACAAAAATGTCTTTGTAGATTGAGTAGATTAAATTCCAATTAACAAAAGTAGTTAACAAAAATTATTTTATTACCATGCTGGTGATTTCACTTTGGTTTGAGCTGAAATCTCTTTAGGGAATCCAAAAATGTATATGTGCAAAAAAAACAACAACAACCATGAAATACTAGTTGGTTGACTGACTTTTAAAAGTGCTGCAGTAGTAACTTGTTGATTATAAGATATTTCTTAGTCACCTGCCTTAGCCAGGCCTGAGATAGAGCTGTGCCTTCATATAAATATAAACAAGCCACATTTTAGTAAACTACTCATTTACATACAGTCCCTGGACCACGTCATATGAAGCTACACACTATTCAGATACCATATAGACACAAAACAAAGAACACAAACAAAAAGACAAATACATGCAATACAATCATACTAAATTAAATATGATCACAGTTATGGTTTGTTATAAGCCTTTGTGGAACATGTAGAATGTTCCTTTGTTATAACTGGTAAGCTATTCCAATATTTACTTCTGTTCACTGATAGCACAGTTTGTCCAAACGTGGTTTTGCCTAGAGGCACCTGGCAGTGAGTTCTTTGTATAATGAATTCATTTATACAAGGTGGGGAGGGCATTTAAATTCTTATATATAAAAAAGGCTCTGTTTTTTTTATTTCTCAAAGCTGGAAACCTTTTGTTCTTTCAAAAATGTCCCAGAGAGTAAATTTAAAATGACCTTTTATCAAGCTTTTTTATGGCTTTAATGAAAAGTGATCCCGTTGAGGGTCGTTCCACAGACTCTTCAGCATGTAAAAAAAATTCACTGAAGAATGAAGAATATAGAGGGAATTTAGAACATTTTACATTTAGAAAAATATAGGTTTGGATTAGCTTGAAATGTAACCTTCAGGGTTATACACTGCTTATGTTAAATTCTATCAACATTATTTAATCAAAATGAGTAAAATCCTTTCTCTATTTACCCCGAAGCAACTGAGCTATTTTAGCAACAACTATGACTGAATGGAATTATTTATTATATAATTATATTTTATGGAGGAATACATTTTAAAAAAAAATTTGTAATTTCACTCAAGTTTCCTGTACCAATAAAATGATATTTATTTATTTTAGTCAGTTACAGTTAGTTAACTGAGAAAAAAATATTTTTAAAACCTAAAGTATATTTGAATAAAATGTGAATTACACTATGCTAGTATCACTTTAACACAAAATATTAATAGTAATAGTGTGAGCAACAGCAAACTTTAGTTTTGTTTCAAGTTTTTGGGTCAGGATTGGATGGTTTCCCTTTATTACTACTTTGTTACATGTTTCTATTACATCTTTCAAAAAGACTATTTAAAATATTTTGTGGAGAATCACTTAAAATACTGAAATAAATGAAAAACTATTATGGGATTATTAATGGCCCCACACAACTTTATTTTTCTTATAAAAAGTTTGAAACGTTGTAAAAGACGAATATGAATTAAAGAGATTTGTTATACAAGCGATAAAGTGAAAAAAGCCTAAAGCGGTATACCTTTTAAAATTTAAAGTGTGAACTATGAATTGTTTTCCAAGAAATAGAAGTTTTAAAAAATCAATTTCATACATCTATTTTATTTCTGTGACATGCAAAAAAGCTAAATCATCACCAGTCAGTGTGGTGTTTTTAGTTCTGTTAGGCTGTTATGTGAACACACAAGTCATTTGCATGTTTTTCTTGCTTTAATTTTCTGGGATCCTGCCTCATGCTGTAACTATCTGAGCATTCAAAAACGTGTCGCTGGCTCCGTGTTGAATGTAATCTCAGTGAATATGAGATTTTTGCAATCATGAATTTCTATGGCTCTGAGCAGCCTTTTTAATTCAGCCGTTCGTTTCTCAAAAGACTTACACTCCCTAAAATAGAAAGAAGGTCCAAGTGCATAGGTCTAGCAGTTATCCGCTATAGTGCTGTTGGATTATGTTGGACTAAATCCAGAGGATCAAATTTCAGTGAGTGCTCCACTGCTGCATGCAGAATGTTCTCATTGGGGTTTGACAAAAACAGCATATAATATTATAGGGATCAACAGGGTAGTTAGTTCTGCTTTATGGATGGTTTGGTGTCATTACTATGGAGCCTGATAAAGAGAAAAAGAGAAGGAGAAAGAAAAGAGAATATGTTGCTAATCCGAGAGGCTGGTGAAGGGTTAACTGCCACACAGAGTATTGAGTGGAGAAGAAGGAGGGCGGACTTCTCAGGTGTGAAGAAGAGAATGAGGGAGAGACAGAGGGAGGAGGGATGAGAGCAGGGGGATGGGCCGCTCAGGAGCTTGTATTGTGGTTGCAGGCCCCCGTTACCAGGCAACGGAGCTGAGCTGAGATGCCAGGTTGCTAGGTAACCTGAGGGATGCAAAGCCTAACGTGGTGTGATAGAGAGACGAGGTGGGGTGGAGCTGTGCTGCCGAGCTGCTCCACCTCAGCGCTCACTGTATCTGTTTCTCGCGTTTCAGTGTCTTCATCCAGCTGTGAATGAGAGGTGTGAGCCAGGGTGTCACATTTACCATATCCTACATGTGACACCCCGGGGTGGCTATGCATGGAACCATAACCGGCCACATGTAGTGAAAGCAAAGCTGATGTCTATGCGTTTTCCTTACATTTTGGACCATCTTTTACTGTTGAGTAACAGTAAAATATTTTAAGACTATTACAGCGAGTAGAATTTTTGTCACAGTCCTGATGATTTTCCTTTGTCGGAAAAGTGAAAACTTGGTTAGCATGGAGTATTTTAATATCACTTAAAATTAGGGCTTGATTATGACAAAAATTAGAATCACAATTCATTAGCAAGGACCGCAAAACTGAAGGTAAATGAAAAAAAGGGGCCCACAAGTCAATCTATGCTTTGTGTTGGTCCCAAGTCTGGAAAAATGAGGAGGGATGTGTCAGGAAGGGCAAAGGGCATCAAATCTTTGCAAAAATCAAATATGCAGATCACCATAATTCCACACTTGATCAGTCCAGACCTCGATGGAAGCAGGTTATGAAGAAGAAAAAGAATAGCAAAGATGATAGATGAATTACAAGGCCACAGTGAGCAGCGTGTGGGCCCGGCTAAGCCCTCTGATATCTGTGAAAAGAGGAGGGGCGGGGGGGCGGGGGGGACGGGGAAGTGGCATTTATAGATTTATGACAGCAAGGGAACTGTTCCGGGTGTCGTTCCGCTCCTGAATTTCAGATTAAATATCTCCAAGATTTGTTGGTCACTATTTAGATCACCATGGCTTAATAAGTTAACTTCACTTTTGAAATATAACGAAAATTGCATTTTGTAGTTCAGACTCCTCGAAACCAAAGGGTTTCCAAACAGCTGAATTGGTTTCACTACTCTTGGTAATCAAAGTCGCTCTTCCTTTCATCTTGACGTTAGCTGAGCTAAACCTGCCGCAGTCTTTTCCGAGAGCAAGTTTGGTGTTTTAGAGAAATATGTGCAAAAGATGAAAGAACAGCAAAGAAGAGAACAAAACAATTGCTTTTGTTCTTGGACAATTGGAATTGTTTTACTCAAATTATCCATTATCATTTAATTATTTTCAGCATATTTTTCTATAACTACACATCCTTTTTGTGTTTTTTTGTTAATAAATAGATTCAGGAGAGATACAAAATATAGTTATTTGGTGCTTTTAACATTAGTCCACTAGATGTTGAAACCATGGATTTTTAAAAAAAAAAAAAATGAAGTAGTTAATCATTTGCCAAAATAACTGCAAAATAATTTACGCTCACTGAATTATTGATGCTTCTCTCTTTAAAAGTGTTTAAAATTCAAAATTTGCATTCTATCTTAAAATGCCTGCGTGATCACCATCAATTGTTTACCTCTCGCTCATTAATTTTACAATTAATTTGTTTAATCAGACTTACAATGTGCCCTCAACTTTGTTGAGTCCAGAATAAAGGTAGAGTCGTATAAATCAGTCATGTGGATTAGTCTAAAATCATTTTTTTCAATATTCACAGTTAGAAACAGTGCTGCCTAGCTTAGTTTTTTTGCATGCTGATGATGAGGATGGGTTTACTAAAATTCATGGAGAGAGTAAGAAAGTAAGACGTAATGGTAAGAAAGAAGAAAAAGAAAGATAAAAAAAAAACACCGTGATGGCTACGTCATGGGGTATGAAGGGATTATGGAGCTGCGAGTCATGAGGAATTGAGGATAGGCGAGAGGAAGAGGGAGAGAAATAATGCTAGATCGTGGAGAAGGGGTAAAAATAGTTTTCCTTTCTTGTGCACTCTGGAAAATAGACATCTGAAATTGTGTGGATGGAGTGCTCCAGAGAGAGATTGAAAGGGGGGAAGGGTGGACAAACACACACGCACACACGCGCGCACGCTCACGATTGAATGTTGTGATTCTGTGCTCTGTAATCAGTTTTATATTACTGTTTGTGATAACATTTGTTTCTTCTTGTGATTTAATGACAAAAAAGGGTCAAAAGAACAAAATGATAACATTGATTCAGCGCCGTCGTTTAATCCATGTCCCAAATAGTGTTTGTGCGCTCACATTTACATGCACACACTACCCCCTTCCCTCATAACACGGTGCAATGGTTTATTCCACTGATTTTGTGTAGGTGGGGGAGGGGGGGGGAGAATACGATTTGATTGGATAATCCAAGGATTTAATATCCCCTAATCCTGGCACAATCCTCTCTGCATTACTGCAGGGAGTAAGATTAACAGTATGTGTGTAGTATGTGTTTGCTTCGGTGTGTGCCAAAGGGCGGATGCTCTGAGAAGGGGGAAAACTGTAGTGGATACTGTGTGTCAGTGTATGTGTGTGCGTCTGTGTGTGTTGTCACCTCAGCATGCAAATGGGCTGTGTTTGCATGCCGTACATGATCGTGCATGTGTGTGTTTGTGTGTGTGGATGTGCCTCACACGCACACCATCGTATATCACATATCTCACCCTCATGCGTGGCCTCACATATGAATTCACTTTCCTCTGAGATATAGAAACTCTGCCTCTCAGGGAGGGCTTCTTAGTATGCAGCAGGACGGATCAAACCACGCTCCAGTATGAAGCCAGCTCCTTGTACGTGTTTGCAGATGGTTACTGTTAATTAAGCCCTAATTGGAACGTGAGTAATTAGAGGATAATTCGACTCGAAAGGAGCGTGTGGCTGTTCATGAGTGCTGGAGTAAAGGAGACAGAAATACAGTGTGAATGACTAGCGGGGGCTATACTATGTTTGAATTTTTCACTGGGGCTCAAGGGAATTTTAATTACTACAATGTAGATTCAATCCCTCACCCTTACTTATTAAGACTGCCTTTATCTCTCCATTATTCTCATCTTATTGCTCATATATATTTACACTTACTCGGGGCTCATTTTTCTCTCTATGATGGTACAATAAGAGGATGTGTTAGAGGGACGATGAACAGGGGAAAGCAGAATTTACATTTAAAAAAATGTCTGGTATGAAAATGTAGGTAAAAGGCAGACCTTTTACATGTGATAACTTTGCATACAAACGCCAAAATCTAATTTTAGCGGTATTTTTATTTTAAGGCTTAACCATCAAAGCGGTTTGGAGCATATGATAGCCATGATTCTCCTGTGTCAGAAGAAATCACAGTTAGAAAATGAGCCTCATATTTAAATGTAGGTAAACAGGAAACCTTTTAGATGGTATTTTTTTGACAAGCCACCTATCGCACGTGGAGATGTGGCTCACAGATGTGATTTTCTGTGAAAACAGATTAAGCATCCAGGGTACCGTTTTTTTGGGTTTTTTTGCTACTCACTGTCAGCGACATTAAAGTGCACTTTTGCTTTTGTTATATATCCTATACCGATGGCGCAAAGGTGGGAAGAAATCAGTCTAGATTGTTTTAGATTGAGACACTTTGAGTGGGTGTAAAATTGATTTGCTTGCTGTCTTTGAATGAGCTTAAATGTGAATTTCAGCCCTGAAAAATTCATGTGGCTACCTCCTTTTTTACTTATCCTGCTTTAAAAAATGCTGGTAAAAATGAGGTGACTTAAAAAAAAGCACCAAATTTTGACCCACCCCTTTGTACATCTACATGAAAATTTTGAAGCGTTTTCATGTAGGGCTTCATTAAATATACTGAAGTTATTTTACAAATCAGCCAATTCTGAGGGTTTCATGATATTCTATGTGTTATGCCCTTATGATAAATGCTCATCTTTCTCTTATTATTTTACAAGGCAGGAAAAATGTGTGATGTTAAAGCCAGCAAACGCTCCTCCAGCACAAATTCTTTGTTTACTCAAAGAGCACAGGAGTCGCCCTTGGCAACCAGCGTTCTTGTTTACCTACCCAGTGTGCCGTCATATGATTGCCATGACAACGATCTCGTTGCTATGCCAATTTTCCAGTGCTATTGTGTCTTTATGCCGGCCGACTGCACCTTTCACCTGCTGCTTTTCCTCATCTCTTCTGATTCTTCCTCTCATCCTTTGCAGTACATCATGTGGGATTCATATTATATGGTTCTATTAAAGTTTACACACACACACACACACACGCACGCACACTCGCACAGATGCTTTGATAAGCTTTGATTCAAAGGCCTTAGTTTGAAATCAGGAGGTGTTTCTGTTCAGTCTGTTTCAAGGATGATCTTGAATAGGCCTAATGAATGAACAAATGGAAGAAGTGATGGATGGCTAGAGGGATAGGGAAAGGGTCAGTGGATGCAGATCCTGCTACAATCAGCCTGCTCTACAACACAATCCGAAATCAATGGACAAGACGGAGCTGATCAATGAGTTTGTATCACAAGATGGATGGCAACTTAGATGGACAGCAAAAGCACCCTGAGCAGGGCTAGGATTATGATGGATGGATGGATGGATGGATGGATGGATGCAAGGTTATGGATGGATGGATGGATATGGATGGATTCAAGGTTATGGAAAACGGTCAGGGGGAAGTGTATGTGTATTTTCCATAAGTTTATGATGATGCTGACAGCTCGAGTCGATAAAAGTGTGGGGTTAAAAGTACATATCATTCCTTCCTTTGCACACCCCTTGTGTGCCAATGTTTGTGTGTGTGTGTGTGTGTGTGTGTGTGTGGTGTGTGTGTGTGTGTGTGTGTGTGTGTGTGTGTGTGTGTGTGTGTGTGTGTGTGTGTGATGGCCTTGTCTTAGATCAATAGCTTTGTGGTGACAGCTAAGAGCTGATTAATCAAATGTATGGATCAGTCTCTCGCTGCTCTGCCCTCTCTTCAATTACCAGCTTCATTACATTGCCTTAACACCCCACTGGGACCTCTCTCCATTCTTTCTCTCCCCTTCCTCGCTTTCTTCCACCGTACTTCTCCTCCTCCTCTCTGTCTCTTCCCATCTTTTTTTCTTCCTCTGTTTTTATCACCGTCTTTCAATAACTATAGCTGTAAACTACATATTATTGAGCTTAAAATCATATTTTGGCTGGCAGTGAGGTATTAATATATACATGGCTTCTTTTTGAGACCTATATATAATAATATAATACTATTATTATAGTTTCCTCATTACTATTATTATTATTAGTAATGTGTTAAAGAACAAACATAGCAAATCTCTGCATATGAATGAAGATTATATTCCTCCACGTTTTAGAGTAATGTACCCACAGATAAGAGCTTTTTGGTGAGATCCATGTTCTTTATTTGTTCTATTTTGATTTATTTTTTGCTTACAATCAAAAAAGTATATAATTAATAATAAATAGTTTTAGAATTCATTTTGAATTTATTTTGCAAAATGTGAAACTGTACTTCATGAGCGTGTTTTCTTGCTGTATATTTAGATGTCACTTCACTGGCTCATATCTCCTTTAGCCTCGTCTCCTACCTCCATCCCTCCTTTTGATCCAGCCTTCTTTTTTCTCTTCTTGTTTCCTTCTTTTCATCACCTTCATTCTGCAGCTCTGATCCTCCTTCTCTCTGCCCTCCTTTTCTCTTCCTGTGTTTTTATTCCCATTTTTCAGTAACTCCTCATAGACATAAAGAACCTATTTTAAAGGAAATATCACATTTTGACTGGCAGTGAGACATAAGTACATGATTTCTTTAACATTATTTATTTCAAACTTTTAGAAGTTATTTTGAAACTAGAATTGTCTTCTATGTCTTTACGGCTTTGCCCTCCTCCCTTCCTTCCACCCCCCTGCTTCTCTTCTTGCTTTCCTCTTTTCACCGCCATCATTCTGCAGCCCTCCTCCTCCTCTTCCTCCTCCCCCAGCCCATTCCCCTGGCATTAACACTGTGCCTCATTGCCTCAGTGCTATGACTAAGCACTGTGTGTGTTTAGTATGTTTTTGTGCCTATGTGTGCTTCTACGTGTGTGTGTGCGTCAGACCTGTGTTTCTTTCTCTAAATAGCGAACGAATAGGGGGAGACATGGAGAACGTGTGTTTGCACGCGTGCATTAGCATTCATGGCAGTGGATTGGTGTAGTCGTGACATTTTTTAAAGATAGAGCAAGTCACGACTGAATCACGCCCAGCTCCTCCCTCCCGCCCTCCCTCCATCCCCTATTTCTCTTTCTATTCTTTTTGAATCATCTTCTCAGGGGCAGCTCTGCTTTCATCCTCCCACACTCGGTCTCTCTGTCTCGCTCATCATGTACTACTTCTTTTTCCAGCCTTTCCATTCATTCCCCAGGTTCCTCTTGGCCTTCCACCTGCCCTTTCAGTCGGTCGAAGTTAGGCAGGGTCCCCCAGGTCTCTCTCTTTCTGTCTCTCGTTCAGCATCCTTTTATTTTTAGCTGACCGCGCCTGGTCCTGTTACACACTTGTCATTTCACCCCACTACAAAATCTCTCTCTCTCCCTTGCCTCCTCCGCCTCGTCGCCGTATCTCAACCTCCTCTTGTCCCTCATCTAATCCGTAGTTCTTCAGTAATCCTGATCAGCTGGCCTGCATTCTTAATCTCGTCACTTCTCAATCCTCCTCAGTACTCCTGCATGCGTGTGTGAGACAGAGAGACCGAGAGAGAGAGAGAGAGAGAGAGAGTGAGAAATCATAGGTAGTAAGACTGTGTGCGTTTGACAGGGATCAACCAGCCTCGGACAGAGTTCAGACACACCTGTTACCTGCTAACATTCATTTATCTGCTGCTAAAAAAAAATCCCACTTGGATACACACAGGAGCCACATAAAAATAACAGCTACAGTCCATTCATCTTTACTTTTACAACAATATTAGTATTTGTGTCTGATTTGTCATTACACTTGATGCTTGTCTGGATTTCAAAACATGCCACAAAAACCGATGTTTTCCCTGAATCAATATCAGACCTTGGTTATGTACACAGGTGTGAATATTCAGCATATAGTTACAGTAATGACTCTGGGTTATGTTGTTTAAGAGATTTCTGTGCATTTTCCTGGTATTGCTGCCCAGTTGGTGAACAAAAATGATTTTTTTTGCTAAAGTAAATTAAACCCGCCTTTAAAAAAAAAAAAAGGTTCAAAATATTGATTTTACTCTGGTGGAAAGCCAAAATTTCTTTGATGGATACCTGCTCATTTACAAAACACCAATTAATGTTTGAGTAAAATATGTTACCTAAAATTTAATGAAAGTGAAGTCAGTCTTAGAAAACAAATATGTCCAGGAGAGGCTTGTTTATGTTGACCATCCGTATTCCTGCTTGTTTGTCCCTCAGATGAATCGGCCAATCCAGGTGAAACCAGCTGACAGCGAGGGCAGAGGCGGTGAGAAACACGCTTAAACATCCAAACACGTACTCCTGCATACACACACTCGTGTCTTTCTGTCTATGTGACATAATGACATAATGCATTCCCCTTACTGTAAACGTAACCATCAAAGATTTAGACAAAGAAAAAAATCCAAATCTAAATCACTCTAACCAGAACTGTAAAATCAAGCCTGTAATAAACCTTTGACGTTGTGAAGACTGGCCAAAAGGTCCTCACAGTGTACAGATGTCCTTGTTTGCCAGATAGAAGGGTAGGTGTCAAGTTGGATCAGATAGAGATGGAAAGTAGTCAGCGGGGTGCCTGGCAAGTTGCTTTTTATAAATACGCACACATACATACACATTCAGATCACACTCTTTTCATGCCACCTGGTTTATGGTCTCTGTGGTCAATACTGCAACCTGGTGGACATAAATTGAATCTGCCATAAAAAGATTGTTTTTTTTCTTTTACTGAAGACAGCCTTTACTCTATACCAGCCATGTCGCCAGCATTGGGAATATAACATTGAATTCATAACATTTTCTTCCCTTTCCTCCACACATCCTTGGCCTCTCAGAGGACAGGAAGTTATTTGTGGGCATGCTGGGAAAGCAGCAAAGCGATGAGGACGTCAGAAGGCTGTTTGAGCCCTTTGGCAGCATAGATGAGTGTACTGTCTTGAGAGGGCCTGATGGCACCAGCAAAGGTAAAATGCACTCAAATATAATACCACAAAGTGCTTCATTTCATGCAGTGCCATTTTTATTTTTAATTTAATGACTGTTTGTTACAGGGTGCGCGTTTGTGAAATTCCAAGGACATGCCGAAGCCCAAGCTGCCATCAACAGCTTGCACGGGAGCCGCACAATGCCTGTAAGCAGCATGCACATGATCGCAAATGATAAAATCCATACGCATAAAACAAACAGACACAACCAAATATGTGTATGTACTTCTAAAGGCTTATACAGTGAACCGCAGGGGAGAGTTTGCATTTTTTGTAGGTAATAATGTAATGTAAATGTATTTGCTTTGGCCCTGCACTGCTCATTGTGCCGGGATAAGCGTGAGTCCCACGAGACTCATAAAGGATTAACTGGATAGAGGAAATGAATGAATCAACACGAAGCCTGGGCCCATTAACACCGAAAATTACTTGCAATTGAAACTTAATTCTGTCTTCACCTCTGTCCTCGCAGGGGGCGTCGTCCAGTCTGGTGGTGAAGTTTGCAGACACAGAGAAGGAGCGGGGGTTGAGGAGGATGCAGCAGGTGGCCTCCCAACTCGGCATCTTCAGCCCCATGACCCTCAATTTCCCCGCCTACAATGCCTACACGCAGGCGGTCAACGCACAGGCAAGCACAGACACACACAAACATTCGCTGTGCTGAACATGCATGCACCAAGTTTGTAAGGGGAGTGCTGTGCTTATGAAAGGATGTAATAAGTTTGAAGAGGCTATCAGTGGTCTAATTCAGGCTAATGTTATTACCCAGACAACAGAACATACGTCATCTGGCATTAGCTTTCCCGCAACACACAACCATTAACCCACTGACTCGGGACATAATGGCCTTGTAATTAGATCTCTATTCATCTGTTCCTCCATCACTCCCTCTCCCTGCCCCTTCCTCTCATTTTTCTTTCCCCTTTTTCTCCCACTCTCCCTCTTTTTCCCATACCCATTTAACTGTGTCTTTGTTCTCTCTCACCCTCACTTTTTCTCCCCTCTTTCTCCCTCCTCTCTTCTACCTCTCCATCTCCTTCCTGTTTCTGCTTCCTTCCTTGTCCACAGCTTGTCCAACAGCAGGCCCTGGTTGCCCAGTCAGCGTACTTGTCTCCTGTGGCAACAGTTGCCGCCGTACAGATGCAGCAGATGGCAGCACTCAATGCCAATGGAATCATTGCCACACCCATTACACCCATCACACCATCCTCGGGTAGGCTTACATGCCATGCGTACTTAAATATATTCTTGGATTATTGGATGTATCTTCTAGCTGTACTTGTCAGTTTGTTATAACATCAAACATGATGCATTAGAAAAATAGTCACAACCCTTTTTCCTTTTAATGTTTCATGTTATCAAAAGAAAAGTCTAGATTGCTGCTTCTAGGAGTTTAAAGCATTCAGTTTATATTTTTACAGTGTAAGTATAGCAAGATGAATCTCTGAATGAAGGTTTGGTTATTGAAGCAGGTGTACTCACATAGGAAATATAGTTAATGTCCTTCGAGATGCAAGATAGGCCTCTTGGTAGCTATCTTAAAAGGCCTCAAGGCACTTCTTTTGAAGTATTATTTTTAATTCATTTTAATTTCGCTGGTCACTGGGACATAAAAACTGCATGCATAGTGTTGCCAGGGAAGAACAAAGACTTATTCTAGTTCCCTGACTTTGCCCCCAAATGGGGTTTTAAAATCCTGAAAGTTGTACTTCTACTACCATCTTTCTACCACCAGATTTCTCCCATAAATCTAAACGTTTTATTCTTTAAGACCCGTGTCTCTCATCTCTCTGGTATAGTGAAATATTTGCAATGACAGAGACTCTGGTTTGCTGTGATATCTGTCTGTAGGTACAAACACCCCCCCAACTATTGCAGCAACACCTGTGCCAGCGCTTCCTCCACCGATAGGAGTGAATGGTTACAGCAGCGTGCCAGCTCCCTCCAATGGGCAACAAACAGAAACACTATACACCAATGGCGTTCACCCATATCAAGGTATTTTGATCAAATCATTATGGAGTGTAGAGATATGTTTACTACTGTGATGTTGTGATGAGGACCGGACCCAAATTGCAGGACACAAAGCAGACAAAGTGAATAAGACTAAACACAATAACAGAGACATAGAAAATAAAAATACAAACAGAAACCAAGAACTCAATAAACACTACATAAACCCCAGGTCCATTACAGATATAGAAATAAAATAAATCACAAGAATTTATTAATATATTGCCTTTTTTTAAATTCTCCTTTTTTAAAAATTTCATATCCCCAGCTCAGAGTCCAGCAGCAGCCTTGGACCCACTACAGCAGGCCTACGCAGGCATGCAGCACTACACAGGTTGGTGTATGCGCAGATCACAGAACTGATCACTTATAATCATCTGAATTCTTCATAGATATTAATTTCTGTGTGCTTTGCTTACATTAAGATAGATGAGGCATGCAAACAAAATCAGTAGTAAATACATCTGCTCAAAAGCCACTGAAGATGATGTGACAGATGTTCACCATATGCATGTCCTTGTAAATCAAAGTTGCACATATGGATCAATTACACGTGGCTCTAAAAATCACGTTAGCTTCAGTGAAGTCATACACATATCTAATCCATATTCAGCCGTATTATTATTAATGCATATGTGTGTTTCCCAGCCGACGTCTCAGGGAGGAGGTTAAATCAAGATGAGCAGACTTGTGACTTTGTTATGAATGTGTCTGCTCTCAGACTGTCAAGGATAAAAGGACAGTTTGATTGACTGAATTCATTTTGTTTTGTTTTATCCAATTTAATTAAGACACAAAAGGCTGGCGATAATGTAACACAGGACATATCATGTGTACATGATTCAATATCAAGGGGAGATGTAATGCGTGTACAGGCTCAGATCAACAGTGTCATTGTCTGGTGAACTTATTCCACTCGTATGTTACAGTTAATAGTTTTCACCTTCAGCAGAAGACGTTTCAGCTCGAACAGAGTGACTCTATTGGACGCTACTATGTTGCCACTCGTTGTTGTGGTCCAATCATATTTTGTTGCTCCCTGTCTCTCCCAATAGCGGCGTACCCTGCTGCGTACGGATTGGTCGGGCAGCCGTTCCCCCAGCAGCCAACACTTGTTGCCCAGCAACACCAGCAGCCCCAGCAACAGCAGCAGAGAGAAGGTGATGTGGTTTCCTTTCTGGCCGGGGCCACGCCCCTCTCTCCAGTGATCTTATTTAAAGTTTTTTTTATTGCAAAGTTTTTACAGCCTGAGATCATTTATCAAACTCTGTCTACTGTGTGGATGCGTGCGTGTGTGTGTGGGTGTGTGTTAGGTCCAGAGGGGTGTAACATCTTCATCTACCACCTGCCTCAGGAGTTCAGTGACTCTGAGATGCTGCAGATGTTCCTGCCTTTTGGCAATGTCATCTCAGCCAAGGTGTTTGTGGACCGTGCCACCAACCAGAGCAAATGCTTCGGTGAGAAATGCAGACGGGGGAGAAAGGGGGAGGGAATGGGGGAGGACCGGTTTATCAGAGCGAAGAAAGGACAAGTGGAAAAAGTCATTGGCTGATGAAATACTGTGTTAATTAATGCGTGTAAACCCGCCTGACAAAATGACTAAAGTTAGCATTTTGCCTGTCTTTCAGGATTTGTGAGTTTTGACAACCCAGCCAGCGCTCAGGCCGCCATCCAGGCCATGAATGGCTTCCAGATTGGCATGAAGAGACTGAAAGTGCAGCTCAAAAGGCCGAAAGATGCCAACCGCCCATACTAAGTGACTACTGAGAGGATAAAGAACAAGTGAAGAGAGGTGAGGAGGTGGAGAGCAGGTGAAGAGTGGCACAATATGAGACAAGTGAGCCTTAGTATAGAGACAGAGTGCAATCAAGTCCCGCCCAAAGCAAACTAAGGCTAAAACAGTGAAACTCGTTAGTGTGGCGCAGGCATATTGTTACTGATATCCAGTTTTATTGGATGCTCCTCAGATGTTTACAAGACTGTGAATCATATTCAGAAAATGCTGCATTTGTATATACAATTACTTTTACACAATATAATGTTTAAAAAACTAAAATTAATACTGAAATAATTTTTTTAACTGTATTTTTAACTGAAAAAAAAATAAGCCCAGTTTGACAGCTTTATTAAACTAAATTAAAAAGAAAATTAAAATTAAAAGACACATTTAATATTTAAAACCAAGGATAATATTAAAAAAAATAAAAACTATAATAAATATGAGGAGTTTTTTCTCCCTCCAGTGGGCGTGGTTTTCAGAGTAAGACGCATTGCGCTCTGTCTCTGTGTTGGGGGAGCAAGCGGATAAATTTGGGTTAGTGAGGAAAAAAAAGTGGACAAGGTAACTTAGACTTGACAGTGCACAGCTAACTGACGGGGAAAGCTTTAACCTGACATTTCAGTGAAATATGCTTTGGGTAACTTACAGAAAAACAGCTTAATCAACTCAAGAAGAGTAATTATACTAAAATATTGTTTCCCTTTTTTATTTTCTTTGACAATCTTATTTATTTTCTTTCCTGCTGTTTTGATCTTTTCCTGAAACACCCAAGATCCTTCCGTCCAATCATAATTCACGAGGACCCCATCGCTATGGCAATGGTTGCCTAGTGACCGATAAAGCCCCGACCCCCCCTTCCTCTCACATTGTTGTAAGTTGATTGGTTGGCCTGTGTTTGGGTTGCTGTGGCGATTGATTGCCTGTGTTGGTTGCCCTTGGCAATTTTTGTTCTGTCACCTCGAGCAACCAGCCATGCGTTGACCTGCATGTCCTGTTGCTGTAGTGACCACAGACTGTGTTTGGTGCATTGTGACTTTATTTTGTATTGACCTGTGCACATACTGATCAATAACTATCAATAGCCCGGACTGTACTCAGAATCAACTGATTCGATTGGATACTTGATACTTTGAATCATTTTATAGTAATTTGATCAATTCTGTAGCAACGCTCGTTACTCTTTTCAGCCCCGTTTTTGATCAGTTTCTGTAGTGTTCTGTTTGGTGTGTTTATTATTTGAACAAATGGTTTGGGTAAAGTAGTGAGCGTGGGCATCTGTGTGTACGTATGTGTCTGTGTTACACTGTTAGCGTGTAATACAGGAGAGCGTAATCCTCGTTGTATTGGTGTCTGTACAGAAAGGTGTGCAGAGGCTTCCACGGTGGACTGCTGGAGAAAGCTAGAGCAGCAATACAGTTTACTGAAAATTACATTTACTTGTTTTATTATATTATGCAACATACAGTGGCCGTACATGTTGGAACAGAGGCCATGATGTGGTTGAACAGAACTCTAAATATGGCCACAGACTGGTCCAAAGTATGGGCTACACAGGCCAGAAGAGAGACAGACAAGGTTACTTTCATTTTACTGACAAAGGCACACTGTACTTTGGCGCGAGCATGCATTTTGTTGAGCTGTGCTCTGATAGGCTGAGTTTTTAATCCTGGATTGTGATTTATTACAGTGTTTGATGTGCCACTTTAGTTTTTTGCTCCTTCGTTTTTCTCTCCTGAGCCATTTTCACACATGAACTCCAGACAGAGTCGGGAGAAACAGGTCACCACATTTCCGAACATGCCCTTCATTACATAGGCCACTTAGGACTCGCTGGAACTAGTAGTAGTGATGGTGAATTCACTGGACAATTACATTCTCTAGTTATACCTACAGGATATGTTTATTTTATATAATTAAGATGAGCACTTAGGTGCATTACGTAAGTCTTCCAGATTTTGCGATACAGGCTAACTTTCATCTGGAGTCCCTGGCAGGTTGAGGGCATTCATAGGCAGGAAAAAAAAAGCAAAGATCCAAGGGAACCTAAGCACAGGTAAGAGTCATAATCATATGAACGATAAAACAAAGACATAAACAAAGAAAGACAACATATTAAACACTTATAAAAACTCCCATACAGACACAAAGCGCATTAACACAATTACAAAAGCAGCGACCTGCAACACACTAAATCCGCTTACGTCACGTTTGATTGACATGGACTTTGTACCGGAGAGCAGGCAATTTAAATACTGTTTCAATTTTTCACATTGCACCTATTCCACGTCATTTCTAGAAAAGTTCAGCGCTGCGGTGCATGTGTGAAAACAGCTTTTTATATATATCCCTATCACTTCTTTTGTGCTCTTTTCTCCCTCTTCCCCTCACCACCTCCTTGCTCCTCATCTTCTTCTTTTTCCCTCCTCTCTCTGTCAGGTTTTTTTCTTTCTGCTTCTCTCCCCTCCAGTCTCTTCTTTCTATCCCTCTAGCTCGTGTTTTGAGGTAAAGGGTATGTGGTTACCATGGTGGTATATAAAAAAAAAAAACTGTGAAAAAAAGTGCCTCTTGCTTATTGGAGAACAGCCTTCAACTATAGGAATTCTGGGAGAAAAATAACAAGAGAGACTGTGACGTAAATGTAATCCTCCACAAACCCGTAACCTTTACCAGAGAGCAGAAAATGTGTAGCTGCTGTCAGGTCGGTGTTTGGAGGCACTTTCAAATGGCAGCACACATTATAAATAAAGGATTCAGCTTCTATTTCTAGACAAGCTTTTACATAACAAATCCTTGTGGGTAATAAGAAGGCCATGTAATACCTCGGTATAATACAAAAAGTTGTGGCCACTTCTTTATCCTGATTAAAATGATCACCCAGAATTTCTATACTGCAAATGCCAGAGAGTGATGCATGTTGGTAGTAGTGTTTGCTTGCTATGAATCGAGGCACATGTTCATAAGGACACAGAGACATAAGTGCATACTTCTAGATTCTGTAGACTTACTAACACACACACACACACACATTTACATCCAAACACACACCTACAGTCCCACAGTAACACATTTGAGTGATTTTCACTGTATTGAGTTGCATGATCCAGGCACTGTGTGTGTATGTGTTTAAAGCACCATGAGTTACCGCTGCTGAAAGACAGAATGATGCTTTCTTGTTTGACGCACTCACCTGAGACTGAAGCTAAGCGAAGCTAGCAGCATCCTGAGGTGCAGTTTGCTGCAGGAAGTGTGGCAGTCAGGCCTACACAGGAGTCTTGTTTGACAAGCTGTGAAGATCAGAGAGAAACGCAGAGCCTCAGAGTATTTATAACTCTAACAGATCCTCCCTCCTTCTCTGTCCCTCTCTCCTTTTATCACTCCCTCTACCCTCCAACTCTCCTGCCTTCACAGGTGACCTTTCAGAGTCCAGCCGAGGAGGAATCCCAGGGTTCATTGTGCTTTCAGACTGTCTGCTGCCTGTGAGCGTACGCGGACTGCAGCCACACTCACGCAAACACACAAACATACATCAACACCGAACCTCATAGGGTTCGTGGCTGATATGTACATAAAATGCACAAACACACACACACACTTGCTGACACTTACACAAATACACACGCGAGTCAGTAATCTCACCCATACGGCCGAGACCTTGGTTTGACCGTAGTCTGTGTGGAACAGGGTGTTTAGTACAGCTAAGACAACTCAGACCAAGTGAGAAGGGTGAAATCAACCTGCTGATATATCACTCCAATAGACTTTAACTTGTCTATACCATGTCTAATACATGACAAATATAGAGGGACCGATGTTTCATAATAAAAACCCAAGAAAATACAAAAAAAGATGACTAAATGAGTAGGTTAGAGAGACTTTGGAGAAGATCCTAATGACCTGTAAATAGTTTAGTTTACAAAGAGCAGCATTTAAAAAACAAGAAAAATGCAAAAAGAATACTACTTTAGATAAACACTGAGCAGGACACAGCAACATTATTATTATTATTATTATTATTATTATCATTATTATTATTATTACCACTAGTAACATCATCATCTTCATGAAAAGAAAATACATTCCAAATTGTAAAATGGGAAATCACTAACCTATTTTAAATTTCTACTTAGACTTTAGGTGAAACACGGGGGAGGGAGGGATTGCACTTTTATTCGGGAGGTTTTAATATTTGAGCTATTTTTTATTTATTTACTAATTTATCAATTATTTTGTTTATTGGGAGAAAAGGGGGTTTGAGTGGGTTGCAATATTTTGATTTAGGATTTTCTAGAGGAAAAAAAAACAACTTTTGAGGGTCTGTCTCTCTCACTTCTTGCAATCGAGTAATTATAATGTATGTATTAATTATTACAGCAATTATATTTATTTCTAATTTATTGAATCCTGTTTTTGATCCACTCTCTTTTTAAGTTTAAATAAAAAGTATCATACTAAAATGCCTGATGTGTAATCCATGTGAGTGTTTGCATGCATGTGGGAGGGGAAGAAAGGGAGCAGGACTGGTCCAATGAAAATCTGCATTTGGAAGGTTCAGCAAGGAAGAGAGCGCACATCCAACTTTTCACCAGGAGGGGGCATCGCTACAGTAATCAGAGAAGAAGGAGAGAATTGAAATACCAATTAAGCTACACAGCTTGTGATCTCATTTCATTCTTTATGGGAGCAGGCTACTTTTCTAATAGTAGAGGCATTTGTCTTTCTCAGGAATAAGTATACAAGAGTATTATTTCTAATGATTAATTTACCAATAGAGAAAACTATTTAATAATAATGTGATGTGTGCAGAGCACATTTTTAAGAAAAAATGATTAAGCTGACTAAATATGAGTCCACAGGTGTGGGATTTGTTAGACCACTGAGAGGATACATTAAGTAGAGGAAATTTTGAGCATCAGACTTTTAATTTCCTGTGCTTGGATTTTAACTCCTTCTATCCTTCAGTCTATGGTGGACATATCTGGATTTAGATGAGGGGATATACACACACAACACACACATCCGTCTACATAATCCCTATGCTTCTCTAATGTTTCCCACTGAGATCTACAGCTACAAAAGTGTTTCTCTGGCCAAAACAAGTAAATAATTTAATAGGAAGAGATCATTCTGACATTTATTACACTATTGATTGAGGTTAGCAGCCAAAAAAGACCTCATCAATTTTATTATACTACATTTATTTTTTATGGTGCATGAGGCCATTCAAAGATAAGATGTCAAATTGGGAATATTCCAGGATGTGATATTTTCATTACCGCATGGGCTTTTTTAATATTTTATGTTATTCAAGTATAAAATATTATATTTATTGAAGGTCTTTTATCATAGATTGTGTTTGATTAAACTTTTAGCTGTTGCAAAAAATAGGTAAATAAAGTACATCTCATGTTATTTAACCTTATCTTTGTGACCTATTCAAATACTTGTATGATTCAAAGTTAAGTTAGGACCAAGACATACCCCCACCCCCCGCCCTCACTTTGTGGGCCAAATATAGTATTTAATATAATTAAACTCAAGCACAGCCTTATTGATCTGATCTGAACTTTGGCTGCCTGGAACAAACTGTTTGACAGGCTGGCTGTGAGTCAGATATGAAGATCCTTTGACCCCTCAGCTGCTTCTCTTATAGTTCACGTGTCACTAGGAAAATAGTTATGTCTGTAGAAAATATACAAAATAAAATATCCTATTTTAATTATCCTGTTATTATTATTATTATTATTATTATTATTATTATTATTATGTATTTAAAAATATTTGATTAAACGCCCAGTAAAATGTAACAGAAAGGTCACGAGTGAGTGGGACATCACCAAAAGATTTCTACATTATAGTAAACATTCAGTCAACAGCAGATGCTACGTCCGCAAATAACGAGGTTAAAGGTCAGCCACGGCAAAGCTTCCAGCCGATCAGAAAAGTATTGTAAGTTACGAAATGTAAAAAAAAAAAAATTATAGCTTTTTAGATAAAAAAACCAAAAACAAATATCAGACACTTTGGATTAACACGGCTGTTTCGGATACAAAGATTTGGGGGTAAAACTTATTCCGAGCGGAAACAAAACGCGGATGTGTGTGTGAGTGTGTATGAGCCAAATGCTCTCTCATGTGCTTGGACGTCATCTGCGTCCCTCCCTCTCCGTTATCCCCTCACTCCTCCCTCTCTGTCTGCGCCTCTCAGTCCGCTCTCCTGCCGGCCAGACCCCATCCTCTGTCCGGCCACAAAGACCCCCGTCGACTCCCAGGACACACGAGGGGGAATTAGTTGGGACACGACGAGGGAGGGGGGGGAAAAAACTACCTGAACACTGCTGGGAGAAAAGCCGCCGATATCGCATTGCAGCATCTCACACATTCTCCCCCATCTGTAGCTCCCCTTTCCTTCCCTTTTTCGCACATTGTTCCCAATGGAAACATGTAAAAATCAGTAAGCTGCGCCCTTCTGAGCACAACCAGCGGACTGGGCACACTCAACGGGACCGTTAGCTTTTTTTTTTCCAGTGAGCTACGCGGGACCAGGAGAAAAAGACAAAAAACAATTGACAATTTTTGGTGGAAAGAAGATTTTTTCTTCTTCTTCACGGCGCGAGAAGGACACCAAAGTAAGTACCGTTTCACTTTCATGTCGGGTGGTAGACGTTGGTCGTTTTGTGCGCCTGAGTGTTTTCGGGAGACGCACGCTCCGCATCTTCGCTCACCTCAGACGTCATTACGCACTCGTGCAGGAATCGGGCAATTAAAAATAACAGGCCGCTTTCGGTCTCTTAACGAAAGAAAGAGAATAAAAACGCGGCGTAAGCTGGGTTCATATGTGATGGTAGGTTGATTATTCCTGCCAGTGGCTGTGTAATATGATGACACGAGGGCAGTCTGGCGCTTGAACGGTGGATCGCTAAAGTTTGCTAACTAGCCACATTATCACTGTAACTAACACACACACACAAGTCTCAGCCCCACTATACAAATATAGTTTTAAATAATATATATCGTTTTTTCTATGTTTAGTAATCTCCGTTTCACCCTCTCCTTCAGGCAGTCTTTAATGTGGTTCACTTTGCAGTAGCTACATTACAGCAAATCTGCAGAATGCTAAGTAAACATAAATACTAAAGCTTTAAAATGAGAGGAGGCAGCTGTAGCTGCCGTACGGGAAATAATTGTTTGTTTTGTTGATGTTACCACAATGACTCTTTCATACTCAGACGTGTAAATACGTGACATCATAGCAGGCAAGTATGTATAATATATTGTCACAGTTATAATATCCAAGAAGTAGGTTAATTAGAGGAGTGCCATATGCGAGTCAGACCAATAAAACCAATTTGTACAACATTTTCCATTTAATGTAAAGAAGTCCACTCTGGAGATGTTTTTAGCACCTAGCCAATATAGACCCACATTTAATAAGTTGAAAGATACTGTATAAACAGAAACCCCCACTTTACTATATGCTTTAATGGCCAGACAATATAATATTTTGTTTCTTGCTAAATTGTTTTTTTACATTTAATTATCATTTTATTAACAAAACAAACCGTTGATAGAATGAGATGTCCTTAAAGTCTTCTCATATTCAGTTCTTGTTTAGTTAACCACCATAGTGTATATATATGGCTTCACTGTAGGAGCCACTATTGTTTTATGTTTGCAGCTCCGGCTACCAGCTGGCACCTCTTGTGTTTACTGCTTATTTAGGTGTATGTATTTAAGGGACAACAGCTACAGGTGCTGCCTGTTGCCAAGGCAAACATCTTTTTGACTGTGCTATTGTGTAACTATAACGTGTTGAGGAGATGTGCACTCAGTGGTACTTTAAATAGACACTACATTTACAGTTCTGTCACCTTATGAGGGGATAGAAGTACTTTTAACTTTACAGACTTTTACTCCTGTGCAGTGAAAATAAAATGAATAGTGTCCCAAAAGGGACCATTAAGTGGGATTTGCACTTCTACGTTAAATCTACACCATAACCTATGCTATAACCTGACATTTAACTCCCTAAAACTGGAACTAGATGGTTTGGTATTGTTGTTTCTTCCTATGTATTTCTAACTACTTATTCTTTCACTGTCATTTCTTTTTGATGGTCTGAAAGATCAGTTTGAAGAGAGAAACCCTACTGCTAACTAGTGTTTTGGCTGGTGTGCACACCAGCACAATAGTGCATTCCAGAGCAGCTCCAACAAGCCCGACTTAACAATCCAAGATCAGTGACTGTAAGCAGTAATAAAACTGTAAAGCTTTAAAACAGTGTGGCAGCTGTTGTGTATTTGTGACTCGCTAAAAAAGCTGTATGCAGAACATTGAGAAGGCTCTATGTCTGAACATGCTGCAGCAGTGTTTTTAGAGTTACAGTGTGTAAAATCTCACCACTAGATGTCAGTAGATTGCAGATTGCAGTCAACTACGTTATTTTTTCTAACTACTTCCAATTCATGTTGATAAATCTTGGTAAGGTAGGACAAATATCTCTGGCCACTGACTATCTGTAGTTAGTGTAGGCTGTTAGTCTGCTGTTTACCTCAGCTTGTGTCCACTTGTGTCTCCTCTTGTGTTTACTCTGGAGGAGGCTGTAAAAAATTTGTGAAAGGAGTCCAATAGTCAACGAGTCAGTGAAGCTTACTTGTATCTAATGATAGCGATACTGAGATGAGCTGTTGCGTTATCCTGAACTTTTCTGAAGCCTCTGTGTCTGTTAGCTGCTGTTAGCCGGTGTTAGTGAAACTTTCTTCGAAGTAGCTCATTGTTGGACACTACGTGACTAACTCTTATGATGTGAGAATGTAATCAAAGTGTTTATTAGAGAGAAAGTTTCATTTTTATGACATTTGAGCCTAACAGTAGCTGGCATAACATTAACTTATAACCAGCTGTTGTTGTTCTTGTTTAGCCGGCTCATTGTCAGTTGTCTCGAGATGAGCATAGATTGTTCAAACTGCTGCCTTCACGCAGGTGCTACGGAGTGGTGTTTACTAAAACCACCTGCCACAGACACAGTTTCTTGCCCCAGTTTGCCACTCTGATGAACACTGTGAAATCAGCCACTTTTATATAATTCTGGTCATATGCACGCTGTCTAGTTCTTTTCTCCGCTGTCTATGGTATACTATATATGGGGATGATCTCTAGCTATATGCATAAAATGTGATTGGGCGGAGCAGCGATGTCCATCACAGCCAATGTATTTGAGACGGAAGGGTAACATGGCCGCTTCCACAAAACGGTATCTGCGTCTGTGTATTTTTAATGGATTAATTCTAAGTTTATGAGAATGATTCAATTTTTTTGGAAGATTTAATTACACACATTTAATTTCATTTAGGGTCATCTACTGATCGGAAGGTTCGTGGTTCGATCCCAATGTGCATGCCAAATATTCTTGGGCAAGATAGTAACCCACTAACCCCAAGTTGCTCTCCAGTGCATTCATTGGAGTATGAATGTGTGTGAATGTTAGGTAGAAAGCACTTACAAAGCATAGGAGGAAGTGCTTGTATGAATATGTGAATGGGGCATGTTATATAAAGTGCTTTGAGTGCTCTTGGAGAGTAGAAAAGCACTATATAAGAATCCGTCCATTTACCATTTACACTTATCAGTGTTTACACTAATTTACACTAATAATCAATTTACTTTTCTGATTTTATTAGTTGGAAGGCACTCAACTTGGGAGTGACGTGACTCCCAGCTATTGCATTTGTGTCTATTTGCACTGCCATTAGGATATGCTGAGTAAAGGATTGACTCTGATGATTTGCTTCCATGCAGTCCTCTAAAAAAAACTGTGCCTAGTCTTTCAGGATTGACATTGTGCGTAGATGAAATGCTGATTTGTTGAAAAAGTTGGCTTGTAAAGGAAAAGAAGTGACAGTGGAGTTCACTAGGAAGAGGGAGAAACACCATCAAAGATCAAAAAAGCAGCATGAGAACCACAAACAGTGGCCGCACTGGACAGTTTTCATTATTTTTAACGCCTGGTTTCGCTTCCCCATAAAGAAGATCTTTGTCTATTATCTCCTTAGTGGGAGGAGTTAAACTAAAGGAACGACAACACCACAAACATGACCAAGCAAGAGTAGCCCTCAGACTGGGTGCAAAGCATGTAGATAAGGGTCTGCAAATTTCTGTGTAGAACCAACATAGAGCTATGCCAGCCCCCCTTCGGGGTTATGATGATGTCACAATTACTGTGCCCATAAACGCTGCTTTAGATAGGCTGCTTCTAGCCTGTGCGGGAACTGTGCCACACTGTTGGTTGATGACCATCTGTAACTTTTTTGAAGGATTTCACGCAGCAGTTAATTTAAATGATTAATCAGTCATCCAATTAATAACTGCTGTGCTGCTCTTACAGACTGAATCTTTGCATCCATCCAAGTTAAACATCACAGAAGTCCAACAGCAGAGAAAAGAAAAGACAATGCAGTTTTTCATTTACCTCAGCCTAACCTGGACACATAACAGCTGTCAGCTGTCAATGATTACCTCTTCTTCTTCCAAACTGTTCAATGAGTAATCAGTAATTCTGTTGTCTGTTTTTGAGTGTCCTATATGTCCAGAGGGCAAACCGCTTGGCCTCAGCGAGAGCGCTGTGCTTGGTCAAAGGGGCCGAATTGAACTGTGAGGAGAAGAAAATCAGTATGACGATGTCCCCACACCACCTGAACAAGCCTGTTCAAATCAGTCTGCTGCCTGATTGAACGGTCTCATCAATAATTCATCAGTGTCACAGATCAGTGTCGGTGGTACTAAAACCGACCGACTTGTGATCTCTATCTAACACACAGACTGGGTGACAGTAATGAAACGTTGAGCTGTCCGTCTGTTTTAGGATGATTTCGCATCTTCTTACACGTAAAAGATATAATTCACATTTATGCTTTTTTATGTTTCTTTATTTGCTACGTTTAATAAAAATATCTATTTTAAAAAGCTATTTTTTTATCCAGTGTAAGGATGTGTAAAATGTGAACAATGTGTATGACTCACCCTGAAAACTCTCTGGCCCAGAATATCCAAAGCATGACCTGAGTTACAGCTAATGAACCATGTGCAGAAAGCATGTCAGCCTCCTGAACTGCCACTTCATCCCACAATGTGTGCATTCAGGTTTTCATGGTTTGTACTGTGATTCCTAATCCATAGCTGTGACCTGGACCATAACACATAAACAGTGTATATAGGGAGGCTTGACATACTGTATTTAGTCCACGGCTGAAATGAAAGTATTTGAAGAGTTTGAGTTGCAAAAAAATTGTATGAATCCAACACTGCGCTACAATTAGGGGTTGATATTAGGGTTTGCCTGATTATCAGCCTGGCAGATTATGTGGCCTGATAATCGACTCTGGTCTCATGACAGTATGCCTTTGCAATTAATGTATTTTAATAGGAAGTATATTTTATGTCCACAGCATCTATGCTGTCCACACTGTCCAGCAGGTTATGTGTCCCCTTGACAGCAAAGAAAACTGAGTTTTAAAAAAGGTGCCAGCCTTTGCATTTTATCCTGAACCACTATTTTTTTTCCTAAACCTAACCAAGTAGTTTTGCTGGTAGAACATAACCAAGTGGTTTTTAATTCCTTAACCTAGAAATCTGTCATGTGCAGGGCTCAAAATGTGGACTTTTCTGCCCTTTTAAGTCTTCTTGCCAAAGCTTTGTTTCCAAAGGTCAGAAAAGACGTCAGGTCCGATTATTTCTCCAGTACTTGTAAGTGACGAGGCTTCCCTGGTTCTGGTTATTTGTTCTTGGTGGCTTATAAACCTGTTGGAAATGGACAAATGTAAATTATGCATAGCACAATAATAAAATCATCAATCGATTAATAATTAAGAGTGGTGAGTATAAATTATGTGTGTAGGAACACGAATCAGTACTTAAAACACCATATAGATGAAAAAACGTTGTGCCCAGAAATAGAAGATAATTAGATTAGATGTTGTGACTATGCCAAAGGGCAGGACAGAGGTGCAGTGGTGAGCAGTGTTTCTTCACAGCAAGAAGGTTCTGGGTTCAGACCTGCTGACCTTTCTGGGTTGAGTTTGCAGGATTTCTTTGTGGCTGTGTGGTTTTCTTCCAAAAATCCAAACACATCAATGTGAGCTTTGTTATTAGTTGACTGCATGCGTGAACGTGATTAAGCTGACTGTGACAGACTCGGGACCTTTTGCCTATATCAGCGCGGAATAGGCTCCAACAACACCACAACCCTTAAAATTATAGATGATGTTTTCTTCAATATCTGTAGAGATAATTTTTTCAATATGGCTTAACACTGTCCCCACCAATGATGACGTATCATGCGATTATGATAAAAATGTAACTTCATCCATCTGTCCATCTACATATATACACGGATAGATCTTCAGTGTAAAATCAATATCAGATTTACAGCAGTCTAAATTTAGGAAATTCATTAAATAACTTAAACAGAGAATAAGCATTGAGCAAACACTTAGTGCCAAGTGACTGAGATGTAACTCAATATCCTTATCAAACCAGTTGTAATAAATCACCAGGCCCAGCAGTTTATGAGCCTTTAACTATGAAGTGACCAAGCTTTTTTTTATCAACTAATGAGTGGGATGGTTTATGACTCTCGTTATATTTTACACGTTATTACTTTATCATACGTAAACTGTTTTGTTTATCAGTGATAGATATTGTATAACCTGTTTATATTCTAATTACAAATTTCTAACATTTTTATGTTAAAAAAGTTTAAAACTAATCCTGCGAAAAAGATTTATTTAGTGAATCCTTGTGTGTTTCCTTTTACAAAAACACAGTATTTGTGTGAGTAATACCAGGAAAAAATACATGCTAAACTTTAAAGTATGTTGGAATGAATTGTGTACTGCAGTATGCTATATATAAATATAGATGAACTGGTGATACTTTGATCAGCAACCTATTATAGATAAGCTACTATTTCATCCTTTTTTTTTTTTACTTCCATATGGTTGTTTAAAATAAAAACAGCCACTTTTTTTTAAAGATATATAATATTTAAAATATACTATATGGGCAAAAGTACTGGGCCACCAACACATTACAGCGACAGGAGCTGCTTAGCCAGGGAAACCCATGTCTTGAAGCTCCTGGCGTTCAGTTTTTGTGCTGATGTTAATGTCAGTGGAGGTTTCAATTCCACAATTATTGAGTCTGCAGTTTGTTAGTGATTTTTACTCACTTGGCGACCCCTCTCTGTAACTTTATGTGGTCTTCCACTTTGTGGTTGAATTCCTGTAGTTACTAAACACTTCCACTTTTCAATAAAACTATTTACAGCTACTGGTGGAAAATCTAGGAAGGAAGAAATTTCACAAACTGACTTTTTACAACAGTGACATCCTGTTAAGTACCACACTTGAATTTAGTTTAGCTTTTCAGAACAACCCATGTTTAAAAAAATGTCCAACAGCAGAACTCCAGTCTTTTCAATTTTGCTAAAATTACCTTCAGTGTACCATTCTTTCTAGTCTCCAATAGTAGTTTTTGTAGCTTATCGTGTGAGTGATCCATTCATTCACTTCATAGTTAAAGGCTCAGTTTTATTTATATAGTGCCAAATCCCAACAACAGTTGCCTCAATGTGCTTTATTTTGTTAAATCCCCCCAAGAGCAGTGGGGGAAGGAAACAGTGGGAAGGAAAACCCCCCTTTTAACAGGAAGAAACCTCCAGTAAAACCGAGCTCAGGGAGGGGCGGCCATCTGCCACGACAAGTGTGGGGTGAGGGGAGGGAGACCTGAAAGCTGAAGGCTCTGCCTCCCATTCTACTTTTAAATACTCCAAGAACTGTCTGAGACTGAAGTGCTTTAATGGGGTGATACGATACTATGAAGTCTTTAAGATAAGAGGAGGCCTGCTTATTCAAGACTTTTAAATTTGATTTTGGATTTTCATTTGCTGTTGAATGTGTCAAGTGTGGATGGACATGAGTTGGTTGTACAATCATAGGTGGCTTGGTACAAGTGACTCACAGTCAGAGCACATCACTACTGTCTTGTGACTTATGTTCCTCTGGCTGACTCAGCCCTCCACCATCCAGAAAAGGCTGACTGTAAATCTCCATGAGATGTTCTTAATCTGTGGAGATGAATGGGAAATCTGGAGTGCTTCCTTTGTGTGGTGGCAGCATGTTTACATTCCCCAAACTTTCCTGGACTCTGTACCAGGAACCAGTGAGTGTCTGTGTAGGTTTTTGCTAAAATTTCTGAGAAACTACATCACTTGTTTGAAAACCCAGGATCCAGGAAAATATAAAAAGAAACAGCAGTGACAGCTGGTGAACTGAGAGAGCTGTTGATAATCACCAAACATGCTTGTACTGTACATTCATTGTCAGAAAAACAGAAGGAAAGGGACATACACAGACAACTTCCTTTTCCCTCCCCTGCCAGAGGCTTCCTTTATTTTTATTGGACCATTAAAATGGTCAGAGTCTGATCATGTGACCTAGTGAGCCAATAGCATGAAGGGTTAGGAAAGCTGTGGGGGGGAAAGTGCTTTAACATGCTGAATTCACTGCATGAACTCAACAAGTCACCCTAAAAATACCCTCTGGGATCCTAAGCTGAACTCACCACATACTGCTACAATAATGAGAAATTAAAAGAACTTTGTTCCCCCCTTTGTTTGCTTTTGTGTGTATGTGTTTGGTGAACTAATCAGTGGACACACTCATAAACAGTGTTTAGTCATTTTTAATTATAGGAAATCACATATTTATACAGGGGAATAAGTGCCATCTGCTCTTTTGGCCATCTGTAGTGATGCTCAGAAGCTCATTTAGTTATTGGATTTCAATGAGATTACACCGTTGTTGTTGTTGTTGTTGTTGTTGTTGTTGTTGTTGTTGTTGTTTTTATATAATGGAGCCGGACATGCATGCAAAAACCCTGCTCAGCGAAGCTCTTAAGATCTGGCAGCGCACTCTGGGAGAAGTGAGATGTAGGGCTACCGAAGTGGAAGAGCTGGCAAAGTGACCAGGAAAAATATGTCACCCTTCCCATCCACCACTACCTGTGTTAAAAGAAGGGGGGGGGTGGGGTGCAAGAAGGGGCAGCCCAATGCTCAGTCAGCCGTGCTCCTGCAACAGGAAACTGGGGCCATGACTAACATGACATGATGAGGAAAATAACTGAAGCACTCAACCATGAGACGTAGCCAACAGTGTCAGTGAGCTGCAGTTTACATGAAGTGAAGCTGAATTTCTTGAACTAGTTATGAAGTTAAACATAAAAGATCATTTATGGCTTTTCTGTTGCAGATGAAAAAATCTAAATAATCAGGAAAATTGTGGAATCATGAAACTAAAGAAACTTGTCTTTATTTAAGAGAAGACTTGAACTTAATTATAATCCAAATGGAAAAACTGAATAAATTAATAATTAACTGAGCTAAAACTCCCGCAGTCTGTCTGGGAGTGAATCTGAAGTTTTATTGAGGGGCAACAGGAAAGGGAAAGGATGTGCTGAATAGCAAAAAAAAAGGAGAAGGAGTCTTGCAACACAGAAAGTGGCACAATGTTTGTTTTAGTAATTGATAATAGCTGAAATCATAACTGTAGTGGTGTTTTCATTTTCCCAAAGTCTGTGTGATTAAGTGGAATAATTATGAGCTTATCAGCTGCTACTTTTGGCTGCTCCTAAAGCCTGTGACTATGGGAGAAATACCTGCAGGTGAGCAACAGAGGTAACTACCAATGAAAGCGAAGAATACTGTTGATTGGCATATGATCTGCTCGTTAAATACGTGAAAGTCATTCTACATCAAGGGCCACATACTGCCCACTTTCTTAAGTGGGTCAGATCAGTGAAAGTGGAAAATATGTGCCCACATTTTCCAAACCTGTCAAGTGGGCGGATTTGGAGTCTTTGCTGACTCAATTCTGGGCTTTACGTTTGACACCCCTATATTAGAGTGTTACCTGGGCAACCAGAGGTTTGGCTGTCCGTTGACGACAAGCTAGCAGCTTCGAGCAAATCGCTTCCAGTGTGTTTATTTCGATCCCAATTACAAATCGATTTGTGTCTCCTCCTGGGGTCAAACTAGGAATCTTTCACATGTTTAAATATGTAAACAACTACTAATCAGTCTGATGAGTTCAGTACACCAATAAAAGGCCAGTAGAGGAAGGAGGTCAGTCAAACAGTACACTTCTTCTTTATATGACAAATGCTGGATTAATAATAGATAATCAGTAATAGAAAAACTGCATACTTTCCAGTTTCCATCTGTTGGTCAGGAGAAACAAGTAATGTTTAGATGTCCCCTTTGTACCCATTTAATGGGTGTTTTCCACATTATAAGGGTGTAACTTAAAGAAAAGGCGCTTATTTATTTCTCAGAGAAACTCTTTTTCTGCTCTGATATTAAAGTATTTCATGTGAGCTCTTATCAGAAACGTTAAAACCAAACACAGCTCCAAACACAGATAAGGACATGCTAAAAAATTTATGAACTGCACAGTTGTTTTACTGCTTCTGCTTCTCTTTCTGTAAAACTCTATCAACATTAATGGCTAAGTAGGGTTTATGCTGTAAATTTTAAAGATAGTCATGACAAGGAGGCATTACACATGGTCTTGGCTCTCTAAGCTAAGGAGGGAATCCTTTTCAAATAACTGGCAGGGAGCAGCAGGGTGGGGATGGGAGTGGGGATGAAGCGGTTACGAGGTTTTGGCATTCACAGCTGCAGTTGTTGGGAGGGGAGTTACTGTAGATCTGCAGGGGGACACCAGAGATAGAGTGCTTTGGGGCGCCCCCGCTGCTCAGCACTTACGACTGACTCATGACTCACGTCCCACAGATATTCATTCAAACCTCTTTACACTCTCTCTTTCTGCCACTCCCTGAACTTTGCATCAGAAATATTCAGCTATGTACTGTGAGGAGAAAGTGCTGCCCTCGACTAAGCACATGTGGAGGGAAAGATTTGCTTAGTTGTTGCTCTGCCTTTTCCTCTCCTGTGAGGGCCTCTTGACTTCTATGCATGTTGTATTTGCTCTGTTATATGCATGGTAAGAAACACACAGGAAGGCTTCCACATAGGGGGAAATCATCCAATTCTCCAAATTATGTATCCGATTACAGTTGTCCTCCTATATACATAGCCAGGGATGTATAGTGGGTGCGTGTATAGCCAGTCTATAGACCACATATGGGCAAAATATGACCTGAGGGCTGGGAGAGGCTCACAAACCATCTCAGTCCAGCCCATGACATCTTCAAGGGAAAACAAGAAAAAACACCCCCAAATCATTAAGAGGCAGCATTATACTAAGAAATGAGAGTCCTGCAACTCAGACATGTTTTCACTGACATAAGATAATGTAAGTGTTCTAATAGCACTTTAATTTTATGTTAGTTACGGGTGAGGTGCTTGGCCATTGAGGATGGGCTTGGAGTAGAGGTGTTGCTCCTTCACACTGAAAGGAGCAAGTTGAGGTGATATTCCCAATCTCTAACTAGAATGCCTTGTTGATGACATGATTCAGACATATCAGGCTGGGAGGAGACCCCAGCAAGAGCTCAAAATGCCGCTGACATCCTGAAATATGTACAAAAGCAGCCGCACCACCAGCTCATCATCGCTTGATGTCAACATTTTCCACAAAAACACAGCATGTTCGGTTTGTAAATTTGTTACACGATAAGTTCAAACCTGGGAAATTCTGATTTTCATGTCGCTTTTTTACAACACTCGGTGTGTAATGCCCTTAAAATTCCCACTCAAACTCTGATAGGTGCATCAGGGGTTAAGCATCTACCTGAGGATACTTCACCGTGCAGATTGGAGGGATCAAGCCACCTAACTTCTGATTGGCAGGCCCCTGATAATTGCCACCCATATAACAATAATTAAAAAAGACTAGAAGTAACAGTGGAACTAATAAAAACTAAACTTTTTGAAACAGTAAAAACTGAACTGAGACAAATAAACCCACTCTCGAAACTAACTCAAACTAAACTGGAAGAAACAAAGAAAGATTCAAAATGAAATAAAAATTAAAAATGATGAAAAATTACAAAACTTTTTAGCTCAGTTATTCAGAGTTTACCTCTTTGCTTGCTCATCCCTGCTTATGGATACAGATTTTAGGAAGAACAATATCACTGTACTTGAAAGAGATGCTCATTTATGAAAGATCAACATTCCTACTCTCACTAGTAGTGAGATATAGGAGAAATGCTCTATTATTAAAGCTCTTGGAACTTTAATAATAGAGAAGTGATCATACTTTTAACGTAACAAATTTATTAGTAAAATGTGCAGAAATGACTCTACTGCAGCTGTTCATGAGGGAATCTCCCACATCAGTAGATATTTCCTTCAAAATGACTCAGAAAGGCATATTTTTAGAAAACGTATTTACTTTTAAAAGAGCAACAGAAGTAGCAGCATGCTCCTTTAGTCTCTGTTGGGTCCGTTTGGGTTGTTTTTTTTTTACATCTTAAACCAAATGACTTTTAAAGGGATTTTAGTTTAAAAGATAATTGATAAAAATAAAATCATGAAAGCTCAGCTGAAGCTGCAGCTTGCTCCTAACATGTTAAATATTTTTTGTAAGATGGTCATATCCTCAGTCAGAACATCTTTAAGTGGTAACATTCTGATAAAGACAACCTCCTAAAAGTTTTTCTGTTCGGCTCATGGAAACAAATACGCACAAACACTGTAAACAACCTGTTGTTTTCTCAGCCAGCGTCATGTCTACATTCTGTTGTATTCTCTTTTTTCACTGGGCTGTTTTCTTTAGAGTAACGCATTGAACTAGAGCAGGGCGATATGACTAAAAATATTTATCACGATATACATTTGAAAATTTACAATAACGATATAACTGACGATATAATTGACACTAGACAAAATACTTTACAACTCCACAACTTTATTAGTGCAAAAAAACCCATCAATGTATTGTCACTTAAACAAGCAGCTGTTTTTTATGTGCATTACAGTTATATAAAAATTTAACAGTGCAAATGCAAATTCCTTGCTGACAGTTTAACCATTTCCAGTGGAAACTGGCCGACATATCCTCAGCATAACCATGTATAATATCCACAAAACTTAAAAAGAGGTTATACACACACAATACGGTAATATTATGTTGAAGCACAGTACGTATCACTCCGCGAGGCACCTGCCTACGATAGCCGCAATGCTCCGACAATCCATCAAGCGGTGCGGGTTCGTAGCTTAGCAAAGTTGCACTAAAACATTTGACAGATTTTCGAGCGCCGTGTACGACATAAAATCGTTTCGAGGTCCGTAAACACAACCAGAATTCATACATTAAGGCGCACGGGATTATAAGGGGCGCTGTCGATTTTCAAAAAAATCAAAGGATTGATTTTAAGTGTGCCGTATTTTCCAAAAAACACGGTAATAACGACGGCCCGCTAACATGCTCTACCAAAAATAGTGCTTTGTTGTGTATCTGACAGACGAAAGCTAAACCAGTCCCACACCACTGAAGTTGCAGCATTTTTACAAACCAATTCTGATTCATCCGTTTCATTCACCGATCCGCTTTCGCCCTTCTCATTCTCTGTCGCCGCCATGTGTGTATGAAAACAAAGGCACTGCGCATGCGCGTTTTACCCATATTCTATCGCGATATTTCATTTCCTTATCGTTGCCCAACATTATACCGGTATTACCGTGAACGGTATGATATAGCCCAGCCCTACATTGAACACACTGTAGGAGCCGTGGTTAAAACCGGCTCCACTGCCCAGCAGCTTTTCTTCAAATAGATTTCCACCAGGATTGTGATGGGATATTATTTCAAAAATATAGGTATGACCTGCGAGTTTTAGCAACCATCCAGCTGTCTTTTCTTCACCTATTTTGAAACCAACAAACTTTAGGGTTTGCGGGTCTAAATGATAGCTATTGTATTGTAGCTTGGGTTACACGCTGTCTGAAAGTGTTGACTCCGTTTGTGTCTGTGTGCTTCAGGATGTTGTCGGAGCTCAGTGAGTGGTTCTGGCAGGAGCGGCGGTGGTTTCCGGAGGGCCTGGGCTGGGCTGACCTGGAGGATCGGGATGGACGAGTGTACGCCAAGGCCCGCGACTTGTGGGTGGCGCTGCCCATTGCCCTCATATTCCTCATTATCCGTCAGATCTTTGAAAGGTCGGTCCATTTTTCACTCTGTCTTATTCTATCTCAGACATTTACCTTTAATGCGTTTATGCATTTCTTTATGTCTTTAATCTCTCCTGACTTTGTATTCAGTTCGTTTATGCTTTTTTCCCCTCATTAGTTACTTAATCCTTCTTTTGTTGTGCCCAGATCTATGATGAATAAATTCCCATTGTTTCTTCAGCTGTTGTTGTTTTCCACATAAGTGTGCAAACAGTGTTCCTGTTTCCAGGAGCTAATCAGCGTTCATCTGTGTTTCCCTGCTAATGCCAGGAGACTCTGTTCCTCATTGTTTTTCATGTCTACCTCCTATTCAGCCACAGAATTGTTAGAATATACAACAGAAAAGAAACAGTGTGATCAAGACAACACATTTACAAAAAAAATATATATATATATATATATATATATATATATATATATATATATAATAGCTTGAATATCGGATTATATAATATTTAATGATCACACCTATGCTTCCTTTTTTGTCACTGTTTTTTAATCCCAACATGTCACAATTGCAGGATGGTGGCCACGCCTCTGGCCTCGCTGCTCGGGGTTGAAGACACGGTGCGGCTCAAGGTCCCACACAACCCCACACTGGAGTCCTACTACTGTAACATTACCAAAAACCCCACACAGGTAGATACCTCTGGCCTTCTATTGCAACATCACAAAGGCTCTAATGCAGCTCTCGACTGAGTCACTGGAAAATAATCAAATCTGACCTCTTTGTGCTGTTCTCAGTCTTCAGTAGCAAGTCTTTGCAAGAAGACTGGCTACTCAGAAAGACAAGTGCAGCGATGGTTCAGGAGACGAAGGAACCAGGACAGACCGAGTCTGCTCAAAAAGTTTCGTGAGGCCAGGTATGCATCCGTGCTCTTCTAAACATATATGATTGCTGTAGAGTCCAGAGAGTGTTCCTCTGGCAATATGAGCACATTTCTGAGGGCAAAAGTAGCCCTCTATTTCTGCACTCATTGCAATGTTGCCCCTGCTCTCCACACACACACACTCACACATCCAACCATGCTTATTAGCACAGGGCCTTTGCAGCTGGGGCTCTGTCACCACTGTTGGTTATTTTTATTTGTAAGCCAACATTTACTGTAACAGAAGCCGAGTTAAACCAACAGCCTGATCACAAGGCTATTGAGGCCAGCTACTACCAGCTGACAGGATTCACAGATACGTACAGTACAATAACATGATAACATGATACCGATACTAGTACTGACAGCATGCAGATATACTGTCCACTGATATGGATGCAGAGAAATCCTATGATTATATTATCCCATGTGTCCTGTTTGTAAGTCTTTCATGATCTGTTGGCTTGGGTGTTGTTTATGTTTGATGCAGATCTGTGAAAGCTTTTAACTCAAAAGATCAGTTTACCATTTTTACCCAGAAAACGGTGGACACGCTGTGTACAGTGGATGAAAAAGTCACTGTAATAAAGAGTGAGACAGAAATACAGTTTGTACCCACCACAGGGTCTCTGTAGCTTCTCTGGAGCCTCTGATTGCATCACTCATGAGATGGAGTTGTAGGGGAAGTATTACAGCTTTGTTTTTTCCTACAAGGCTCAAAAGACATGACATTTTTCAGTGCACGCTCACCCTGGAAACCCTTTTCAAACCCCGGTTCTCTCACACCCTTTATTTACGTCAGTTCTTGGTAAAGACATAAATGACATTAATGATGGCACTTCCTGCAGAGATGTTGCTGATAAATATGACAATTACAAAACTGTAAGTGTAAAATCAGGAGGCTCCGATATTAGGGCTGTGCGATATGACCAAAATCTCATATCCCGATATAAGAATTCTATCGTCCAGATAACGATATAAATCACAAAAATGTAACATTTTCTGTAAATTCTGTGAATCTCGGGCAGCTCGTCTTGCGTGAAGTGTTTCCAGCTGCGCGTCATGTAGCTGGAGTCGAGTGTTTTAACCAATGCATGAAACTATACATTTTTAGACATAAGTTGCCGCTGCCGTTTTCTTTATGAGTATTTATTACACGGCGTGCTGCTGGGAAAAGCCTGTTCTAACGTTTGAGTCTAAGGTTTATTTTTTAGCACCTGGCGGCTCTTTTTTTAAATTCTCATCCGTAAATAATCTGCTCTTTCACGTGATTCAGTTTATTTTGAAAAGTCTCAACAGGATCTTGAGCTTTATTGTGAAAGGTTTATGTGGAACATAAACAAGTAGACACGCGATGCTGTTACCGTCGTTGTTGCTCACCACAACGCATAAAAACAGGCGCTTGTCCGTCAGTAATGTGATTATATAAAATATAAGAGAAAGAGAGAACTTTAAGAAATTAATATAGCCACTACAGTGACCATCAAAACGATGAAAAAATATTGCCGTAAACAGTTTATTTTGCGACACCACGAAACAAACGATAGCGTAAAATGAAAGATAGACGTTTTTATATCGTCATGCGATATATATCGTTATATCGAACAGCCCTAACCGATATGTTTGCCAAGTATTCGGATGGGTTGAAGTTGAACCTGTTTGTTCCCTGAAGAAACTCATTTGTTTCATTACATTTGCATTACTTAGCCGTATGTCATACGTTAGCAACATAAAGCTTAAGCTGTAGTCAAAGTCTCTTCCACTCAAATCTTTAATGAAGTCACAGGCATGATCTGTATTTTACTGTTTAAGTATTAGCTCAAAGAAACAATAGAACACCTGCCTGAAGCCGCTGGAAATGGAGTCTGCAGTGCTTTAAGCCTGACTGCTAATCAGCATTTTTGTTACTTGTTCAAAATCAGGCTTTGGCTGCTTGGCTGGAGTCACCATACACTCAGCTTTAACCTCACTCTTTCTTTGCTGCTTTAGCTTTGGTTTAGCTTATTGCACATGTTTGCAGGAGTTGATGTCACGTTAAGAGCAGCTGTGCTTTACACTTTAGCGGCACATTTTTGTCCTTTGGTGCCAGAAAAATGAAAATAATAGTTTTCTTTATCCCACCTCCCTTCACATGAACTGAAGTGACCTGATTTAAGTGGAAGTGCAGAAAACAGCATGTTTTATGATTTTTTTTTTCTTTCTGTCTGCCTATCACACACATCATTAAAGAGCTTTTGTAACACAAATTCGATTAGTAACTGTGATGTGATGCTGAATTTGTGTGTGTCACAACAGCTTTAAGTGGGCTAAATGCTCAAAAATAGCTTAAAATAGCTTTTGAAGTGATTTTGTTTTCCTGGTACACATGATGGGAAAAATAACTACAAAAACCAAACAAATAAAGCAAATAATATTATAGATGTCAGGTATGGGCCAAGCATTTACATTATTTCAGCCAATTTACAGTGATGTGTGTGCATATGTGATGTGTGGGTGTGTATGTGTGGGTGTGTGCAGGCGTGCATGTGACTGCATGCTTGTCGCTCTCTGGTCATGGTGTGTCTTTCACTATGCGGGCTACAGCGTAAAGGCATTTTTCTTGTGAATCGATGTATTGTGGATGTGCATACAACAGGCTTTCTGTATCTCTCCCCCCACTGGGGTATCTCCCACACTCCCACTCCTTCTCTGTATCCGTGTCTCTGCTGCAGCGTTTTCTGTAGCGTCTTCTCATTACACCTGTATGAGCAGTGACAATGACTTATCACTGTCTCCAGTACAGGGTGTTGTCTAGTGGCTCTCATTGTCTGTTAGCACATATTTGACTGTGTCTGTGTCTCTGTGTGTGCATTTGTGTGTTCCCGCATGTGTGTGTTGTGTTTGACATTATCAGCAGATTTTCCAGGCAGTTCACGCAGCCTGGCATCTCTCTTTAACTTGTGTGTTTGTGACTGTAAGCGAGAATTTGTGTGTGTGTGTGAGTGAGATGCATTTATGTGTCTGCTGGTAGAAAATGTGCCTACTGTCTTTCCTCATTGACTGAGTAGAAAGTGTGTTTGTATGTGTGTGTGTTCTCTTGCAGTTGGAGATTTACCTTTTACCTTCTTGCTTTCATTGCTGGCCTGGCCGCCCTCATCGATGTGAGTACTGCCATGTTAACCTCGACCACTCCTCTTCCTCCTCTCATGCTTTTATGTATATTCATGACCTGTCCAGCCTTTTCCTTTGCCGTGATAACCTCACCTCTCGCGCTGTCAGAGGGGGAAGCATTGACTCATCCTTGTGCTGAGTCAGTTGTTATAAATACACCTGTCGTGTTTTGCTGTCTCATTCCCATCCTGCATGTCCTTCCAGAAACCTTGGCTGTATGACCTGAAGGAGATGTGGCAAGGCTTTCCTGTGCTGGTACGTCTCTAGAATCACTAAGTACAATAAATGCACTGCGTATCTGTTCATTAAATTAAGCTCCAGAACAAAAAGGTCCTGGAAGGTAATAAAGTTTTTCCCTGCCTGTCCTGAAATGATGGAAGCAACATGTCTAGAGTGGCTTTTCTTTGTTTCGGTTTCACTTTAGATTTGATTAGTTATAGTGTTAGTTTTAGTGTCTTTAATGGGTGACATTTGTCAAGGTCAGATTTAAGGACTTTAAAGCAGGTGTTTTAACATAAACACTTCTCTCACAGTCTCACTGACGATCCCAGACTCTGTGAATATCTGTGCCAAAAGATCCTCAGGCTTTTTATTTTGGTTTAGTAAACTATACTCCCTCGGTTGGGATGCATGACACATATAGATTCAGCTGATACTGGATTGGAGCCTCTTTTGTCTTTAGAATTGCCTTAATTTTTCTTAGCCTGAATTCACCAAGATGCTGGAGTTATTCCTCAGAGATTTTGGTCTATATTGACATAATATCTTCACACAGTTGCTGTGACAATCATGCAGCTTGGATGTGTTAACTGGCACTCTCTGAAGTTAAACCAGACATTAGTCATTTTTAAAATTACACCAAAATCAATTTCATCAGAGAACATTTAGAAGGTTAATCTGTAATATAGGAAAAAGTACAGCCCCACTTCCCAGTAGTGATTTGCACAAACTGTTATATTGACTTTAAAATTAACGATCTGTATCCTCCCCTTCAGACTCTCTTGCCGTCCCAATATTGGTACTATATGATTGAACTGGGTTTCTATGGATCTCTACTCTTCAGCGTCGCCTCTGATGTCAAACGCAAAGTAAGTGAATTTATCTCAAGAACACAAAGATTTTCTTTATTTAGGAGTACAAAGGATTTGAACAGGAAAAGGAGGAAAAGACATTTGTCTTTCCTCCCAACCATCCATCCATCAATTTTTTGCTGCTTGTCCAGTCTGGATGACAGAGTCAGCAGCCTAAGCAGAGATATCCAGACCGTTTGCCCCCTAGCCACCTCCTCCAGTTCTTCCAGTGGAGCACAAAGACATTGCTAAGCGAGCCAAGGTTTGCCCTGGAGCCCCCTCCAGGTGGGACATGACCAGAATACCTCACATAGATGGTGCCCAGGAGGTATCCTAATCAGATGGAACCACCTCAACTGGCGCTTTTCAGTATGGGGGAGTAGCGGCTGTTCTTTGAGCTCCTTACCCTACCTTTAAGGGAGAGCCCAGCCACCCTTCGGAGGGAGCTCATTCTCATTATTTTGGTCACTACCCAGAGGTCGTGACCATTGGTGACTGACTAGTAAATACACAGCTTCATTTTCATGTTCAGTTCCTTCTGCTGTGTACAGCATTCGCACATCACTGCAATCTCCTGCACCACTCTTCCCTCACTTGTGAACAAGACCCCGATACACTTAAACTCCTCTATCTGAGGCAGTAACTCAGTCCTGTCCTGGAGTGGGTGCTCCACGCTTTTCCAATTGAGAACTTTGGGAACACATCAGACTTTGAAGTGCTAATTCTCATCCCATATGCTTCACACTCACGCTCAAACATTCCTCCAGAATCCTAAGGTTGACTGACAGACAGACTCTCCTCTGTCAGTTAGTCTGTTAGTTTAGTGGAGTGTGACTCCCCTGAAGTTGGAACACTCTCCAGTCCCCCTTCTTAAAGAGGGGGTAAGACAGTAAGACAGTCCCAAATCAATGTCCCCAACTTCCATACAGTGCAGAGACGTATCAGCGACAACATTTCCACAACAGCTAGAACCTTGAGAAACTCAGAGAGAATCTCATCCCGTGGTCCATGAGACTAAGTCATACTGAACCCAGCTAAGCCCTGTGATCTAAGGGCTAAGGGTGAGCCCATCGACCAGTCCTGCCTCCAGGGCTCCAGTAACCCCAATGCAGGTGAGGTAATGTGGCTCCATAAGCGTCTTGTGAATCACACTTGGCCTGACCTTTCACCTAGAACCAATTTGCCTTGGCAGACCCTACTGGGGACAAATTTTGACAACGTGGCATTTAGGATCATTAGGGCCGACAAACCCCTTTACCATGATAAGGTGGTGGTTCATGGAGAGGGGGCATGCAAAATGAGTATGTCATTTGTTCAGACACAGCCACTATTGAATCTGTGTGGATATAGCATCATAATTCTGCACACAAGGCTGACAAAGAGTCTTTCGTCACTCTTCTCTGATCAGTTTCACATCTGGCATGGACTCTGAGTGGACATTAGGCTGCTGTGACACGTGTGTGTGTGTTTCAGTGTGCCTTTGTGTGACATGTGTGCGTGTGTATTGTGCGCCTTTGAGTGTGTTTGGCTTGGACTTTGCTCAGCCTGGTCAGCTGAGCACAGTGGGGTAAAAACTCTTGCCAAACTCTTTCACAGTGTGTTTCAGCAGCACAAAGTCTAACCCAGATAATGTTAAGCTGGATTTACTTGCATTCTCATGTACCTGGTTAAAACATAGTGCACGGTTATATATGTGTTGTGTTTCATGTACACGGCATTAATTCAAAAACATCTTTACCCCCCACCACCACCATCTATCTCCCCCTCTCCAGGACTTCAAGGAGCAGATAGTTCACCATGTAGCAACAATCCTCCTCATCAGCTTCTCCTGGTGTGTTAACTACATCCGTTGTGGAACTCTCATCATGCTGGTGCACGACTCCTCCGATTACCTCCTCGAGGTAAAGCCTCACCTCATTTTATACACTGATGGAAAGCACGTGCCCAAAATCAACTAACCTGTAGCTCGACATATATTTACATCCTGTCATCCTGGAGATATTTTACTCCGTGAGGTGTGAGAACTGTGTTTGAATGTTGCACAGTTTGCACTGATGTCATTTATCCCTACCACCACTAAGCAGGATGTTTTGGCCTTTGAGTATTCTGATGTCTTTACACTGATCACATACTGCCCCCTTGTGGAGGAAAGTGCAATTTAAGTATTATTTGTGGGATATAAACACTTTAGACTTTCATTAATTAGCATGGTTTTTATCAGGTAATAGAAATATTTGTAACCTGTTGCTTTTTTTTCTTTTTCTGTTTTTTTATTCGGGTCATTCCCTTAAGCATTAAATGTATTTTAGTTTGTCAAAGGACCATAAATAGCGGGAATGTGATACTGACTCTTTGCCAAAGACTGTATGAGTGGTGAACATAGATGCCATGAAGTCACCCACTGTTAGCAAAGTCCAGTTAAAAGTTAGGAAGATTTTATCTGAGTGTTTGCCAGACCCAACGAGCGAGGGGTGGAGCTTACTGTGAAAATGGGGGACAGAGCACACAAATCAATAATCTGATACATAATTTATAAAATGAACTTCATGCTTTATTCAGCATGGTTTGAAGTTACTGGCTGAGACCATAAAAGCATTAGAAAAGTGTCACTGAGGTCACAGAGGAAGAAATCTGAAGACCAGAAGTCTTTTTGTAATCACAGGATCGCCCCCTGCTGGCCTTTAAAGAGAATGCGTGTTTAAAGCACTTTCACTTTAGCCTCTGAATCTTTTACAGATCCATTGGCTAAGTTCCTTCTTTATACCACAAATACTCTTTGGTTTTATTACATGCGGGTCATTCATGCAGTCAAGCCCAAGAGGACCCATTTACAAACAGAAAAAGCTATGAATGAAGTTTAAATGCTTTTTTCCCCCAGAAACTTTCCCTTTTTGATAATTTTTTTTTTATCTTTTCCACTAACAGTCTGCAAAGATGTTCAACTATGCTGGGTGGAGAAATGCCTGTAATTACATTTTCATTGTATTTGCTGCAGTCTTCATTGTCACCCGCCTTGTTATCTTCCCCTTCTGGTAAGCACACACACATACATATACACCGATTTGAGACAGTCATTTTGACTGCTGCAGTATACCACTGTTTGTCATGCTTCACTCTCCTTAATCCTCGCCGTCTCTCTTGCAGGATTATTTACTGCACGTGGGTGTATCCAGTCACCATCTATAAGCCATTCTTCGGCTACTACTTTTTCAACGGACTGCTGATGACTCTGCAGTGTCTACATATCTTCTGGGCCATTCTCATTATACGCATAGCAATCCGATTCCTCACCAACAATGTAAGCAAACCAAAAAAGATCAATTAGGTCAAATAGGAAAAACTAAATAATGCTGCAAAACATTTATTTCTGTGAGTCAAATTTGCACATACTCTCTTCTGAAAAGCTGCAGATCAAAAATGAATAAGGCGTTTGAAAGTCTGAGTTTGTTCTGACACTCTGCAGAGCTCCAGGAGAGCATGAGCAGGAGGTCTCCCTGATTAATGATGATGTTTACATATTTTCATGAGCTTTTCCTCGTGTTCTTCAGGAAAAAGTGGATGATGAAAGAAGCGACAAAGATGAAACGGACGAATCAGAAGAGGAGGACGACGAGGAGGCAGGAGAGAAAAAGCATATGAAGAAAAATGGCCCGGTGCAGAATGGTCACACAGTCCACAACAACAACCACCGCAAGAGGCAGTGAAATTAAAGTCACGGGATGGAGAAACATGAGAAGGACTTATATCCCTCAGTAGAGGAGCAGGAGGGAGGGACCAGTGATTCCCTAAAACCCAGAACAGCGGGTATCTGAGGAAATTTGGCACTGTTACTTTTACACAACACACATTCATGTTTTTTTAGAGGGCACAGAGATCCAGCAGATGACATACACTACATTAAGTGGCACGGCTCTTCGCTTTGTCATCAGAGGAAAAAAAATGTATCACTGCCTTTTGTTTGATGTTAGTCCCAAACGTTTTCAATGAGACGGGGAAGAAAAAATGGAGAAGAGCAAAGTTTGGAGAAGACAGATGAGGGGGCGGAGGAGGTGATGCTGCTTCTACTTTAGCTTTCATGTTCTGACTGTGTGCCTTAGAGCCAGCTGACGGCTACGAAAAAGCCATTTTAAAGCCTTCTGCTTTGAAATTGAGTTGCTTTATTCTTTGTTTGCTTTTTACTAACAGAACAAAACAACTGAAAGTGGGTTATGTGAAGGTGACACAATAGGGCATTTATTTCCCTAGGTTTCTGTCTATGCAACTATCCGTTCAGCTATTGCAATGTCTTTGCACAAAAGTACAGAGTCTCTCATATAAAGTAATAACCTGCAGTAGGACTGTGCTCCTCTGCTCTCCGGTGTGGTTTGTGCCATTTGTAAAGTGTTCTGGTTTGAGTTTAGTAATCAGCAAGATTTTTTTTTTAAAGGGGGGCCTATCGTGCTGGTCCATATTTTCTGTCATAAACTTTTAATAATGGATGTTCACATTAAACATGGTCAAAGTTTCAGATAATGAGGTCTGTGCATGTGCAGGCATTCCCTGTGAGCCGAAAGCTCAGACGTTACGTTACTCTAAATGCTCTATTTCAGGCAGTTTTTTCTACCCCTGCATCTGTGTGCTGTCACAAAGAAAGGCTATCCCTAATATGGTAATCTTGGGCACACAGCTCTACCCACTTAGTGTTAAAATCTTTTGTTTACAAGAGGCAGCCAATCAGAAGAAAGCTGGCTCATACCTGATTTATGGCACTGTGTTAAAAGTGTGACATAGCCAAAAACCTCAGAAACTGCAACACATCTGTTTGGCAGTGATACGCAGTGTAAACTCAGTATGCTGTTAGCACAAGGATAAAGCATTAGTTGAACAGCATCTAATAGGCCTTAATTGTATCTAGCTTGCCCCTTATACTATTACAAATATCTAGTATTGTGCCAGATTTATTAGCTCAGTTTTACTCATGTTGACAGTGACAGTGCCCGTGTATGAACGCGAGCATCACCCGCTGCAGTGGAGATTCAGCGCAGTACTATAAACCATGCTTCAAAGGGACCTGGCAGGGAGCTAAAACCGCTTCTTTCAAGATAACCCATGATTATTCTGAACTGTGAATCATGCAAAGCTCCTCTAGCAGAGTCCCAAGAATAAAAATATGGTGCTGGAAAAGAGCATAATATGTCCCCTTTTAACTTCTGTTCATTCCTAATCCACTAAGGCTCACTTTGTACAATTCCTGCTTCCAGTAGAGTCATCTCCAGAGTTCAACAGTTCTTTGGTGTTTAGGCTATAAAAGAGCCAGAAATTAATATAAACTCCGATAGAAAACTTGAACTAACTGCTAAATAACTTTTTCCTCTCTTCTTCAGCTCAAGCAGTTTTGCATTGACGATGCCACCCACTGAAGAGCGATGACTCAATGCGAATGGGCGTTGCTCTGTTGAAATGCTGGAGTTTCATTAAGTACAGTGGAGCAGGACGGTTTCGCAATTTCAGATTTCCCGAGGTCACTGCCCAATAGTCTGGGTTCTGATTGTTAACCCGGCTGCAAATTTAAAGTGTTGATCTGAGTAAATTTTTTAAGTATCATTCTGGGTATTAAATGTGTTTACAGGTATGTTCTTTGAAGCTTTTATTTTGTTTTAGTTTTTAGATGAAATCATGAAATGAGTGTTACAGAGTTTTGTTGCTCTAAAGCTTTGTATGTCAAGTGCCTTATCTGTAATGTATGGGAAGCTCTCCTTGTCTTCATGCCCTCTCCTTTTCTTTCCTGTTTCCACCTCACATCATAGATCCAACCTGCTACATGCTCTCACGTCTTCTCTTCTTTATAAAATGCCTTCCTTTCAAACTCACCCTCATTCCACTACCACGTTCTTTTTAACTAACCCCCAACCAACCAGCAGCCTCTCTTCCCCAATGATACAGAAGAAACAGCTGTGTCCTAATTACAGTGTTATTATTCTTTTTTGTCTGTTTTTTTGTTTAATGATGCCTAATTATTGTTATTAATGATAAAAGCAAAGATCATGAATCACAATGAAACCAAGTTGAATTTGTGGTTATTTTCGCATTCATCACGGCTAATCCTAAGTAAATCAGTCCTTTTATAATAAGAGTATATTATATATACAAGGGGGTCACACTCATTTTTAATTACATCGTGGACAATATAAATTCATTTTAAGTGGGCTGGACCAGTCAAACTTTCACCTAATAATCTATATTTACACACACAAGAAAAAACTTTCTTTCAGCATAATAAAGCTCCTACAGTTAGTCCCTGAGGTAAAAAAAAAAAAAAAAAAAAAGTTAGTGCAATAGACTCACTTTTACACATTAAAAATAAGTGCTGCGTTTAGAAAATCAAAGAAATCCACCACTGCTCTGTGACCAATTTGCCCAAAGATGTAAACATTTAAAGAAAATGCACCATCAGCTAACTGAACTACCTGAACTTTGTCCTATAATTTAAAAGCTTGCATTTTCTGATTATTTGCAGAAATGTTCTGTTTTTGCAGTGCAAACACTGTACAAACTAAAATGATATAATAAAATGGGTGATAAAGTCGTGCACTAGGTGGCGCTGTCACCTCATAATGACATCCTCAAGGGTTTATGTAGTTTAATATTAAGAAATTGAGACATTTTTTACTGTGCATTGTTGAGCACTGTGACTTTGCTAACGAATAAAGTAGTTGTATCCACTGCATGTATAAAACTTTATGTGCAATGGATGGTTTTAATTGTGGGGTATTGGAGCTTATGTATAGCTATAACTATAACTAATCAACTTTCATTTGATTAGCAATGTATCCATATTTTACATTATTGTGTCACACATAAAACAGTACCAAAGGGACTGCTCAGGTTAAGAAAGGCTGCGAAAAAGAGGAAGACTACGGAGAAGATTCGTGGATGTAGTGATGGAGGAGATGAAGATGTCTGGTAAGACAGAGTATACCTGGAAAAAGGTGAGAGGGAGGCAGATCATCTTCTGTGGTGACCCCCCTTAAGGAAGCAAAAAGAAGGACAAGTTGCAAGCACTAAACAAACAGTCCAACATTTAGAAACAGGTAGCAGGGTATAAACACAAAATTTATTAAATCGCCGTTTAATTCTTTGATCTAAGCATTTCTGGACTATTTCACGTCCTTCGAGTTGTTAAATTTGCCACCTTGAGGAGCAGGAGAGATGATTCCTATTCACAGCCGTGCAGTAAAATATTGTAGGCGTTAGTGTGAACCACAAGTTTCAGTCGAACTGGTTATGCATCAAAACCCCGTCACATTTGCATCATGCACCTCTGTCATGGAAAGCGGTGGAGCTGCAGTTCCCTCCGCTGCCAGCAGGGTTTGAGGTAGTGACGTCATTGGTGTCGTTTACACGGTAGCTTTAGCCCTGCTAGCGAGAAAAACGCCATCTTAAGTTGACGGGGGGTTTAAACGGAGTGAAAACAGGGAGACAGGCACTGAGGAGGTGAACCTGTTATTTTTTTATGATTAAAATTATCTGAGTCACCTGGACTAGTGTTAGTCATGGTTTGAGGGCCTGCATAAACGCAAAAGGAAAAAGGGCGAGAAAGTGAGGAAATCAGCAAGATACTAGTTAGCATTTAGCTACCTAGCGAACGGGCAAGGGGGAGGGCCGGGGTAGTTGAGGATTTTTTTTTTTTTTTTTTTTTTTTTGTTCGGGTGAAGCTGAAGTTTTTGTTTATGTTATTCCACACGGAGATGTCTTCTTCAAATGCAGGTAAGGTCAACTTTAAGCCACAGGGACCTTGTAGTCACACCACACACTGCAGCTGTTAACCAGTTATGAGGGATTTCTTGAGCGGAGCTTTAAGCTGACACTTTCCCAATGATAGCGTGACAGCGTCGGCTAACTTAGCTCCGTAGCATGGCTAGACTTGTTATTGCACAAACATGCTAACTAGCGCACATTAGTTAACGGTTATTGTGGCTCTCCTTTCATATTTTGCACCACTAAAAGAGTTAGGCTGAAAAGCCAAATCTGAGTTGAGCAAACTGTCAAGTTGCAATAGGCTGACGCTGTTCAAATGTTTCGTTTTTAGACAATTCTGTGCACAAGATTGTATCTGTATGCTACATGTAGCTTTGAGGTTAGCCCCGAATCGTAACGAATACGAACCAAGAGCAGATGAGGTTAATTTTCTATATTGTGGCCTTGAAATCAGACACATGTACGCTGATGTTATTTTGAGCTCCGATTACAGGCTCCTGGCGGTGGTTGGGTTTGTTTTTCAGTGCTTCAGGCATAATAGGAAATCACTTGTCATCTTGTTTATTGCCCCTCTGTGTTGCCCTGTGTTATTAATAGAGTTACAAGACCCAGATCTGGGTATGGGGGCCAGTGGGACCCAAACAAGTGGTGGGGCTGTTGTACCAAAAGGGAGCAACAAAAGACGAGCTGCGTAAGTGTGTGTGTGTGAGAGAGATACTGTTAATTTTTGTGCTGATGTATCCATATTGTGCTATGCACATTTGCTGACTGGCTGACTTTTGTTTCTGATCGTCGTGGTTGAAAATTCTGGTGGGAAAAAAATGTGTGAAACTGTGTCAGATTGTCTTGTTTCTCCTCTCTCGCAGGCCAGACTTTGATGATGTTGATGGAGGCAAGATAAGCAGGTATGTTTGTGTGAGTTAAGCTGGACATCGAGGGTTTAAACTGGCTGCATTATAGTAAAAATCAATCTGGTTCTCTTCTTTCTCTTCAGGTTTGATGATGACACAGGAGGCTCCAGCAATGATAAAGAGCGTTTTGCCAGGTAGGAGGATGAATTTAGAGGAATGGACATATAGCAAGGGAATATAGCAGAACATTAATATAGATGCAGGAGCAACCCCTATGCCTGTCTCCCCACTTCAGGTTTTTTTTTGGGGGGGGGTTTTTTGAGGGGAGAGGTCATCCTGCACTTCTTTCGTTTCGGTAGTGACTTTGGGCCTGTTTTTTTTAGTGGGTTGGTTTCATTTCCAGGTTTTTGGAAGACGATCAGAGTTTTGCAGATAAGGAAAAACTAGCCAGGTATGGCCTGTACCACTGTGGAAGGCTCCCTCTCCTGCTTGTATTCATATTGATATTGAATGCAGTGATCAAATACTTTCCTATCCTGCTGGGATACCAGCACATTATTGTTTCAACAGCACAAAATTACCCGTATATTTTGCTGCTTTGCATCTGTTTTGGTGCCTTCAGAATGTTTTGCTTATTTTCCCAAAGAGGCTGGTTTCCCCTTTCAACCCACCACTATGTTATGTGTCACTAACTGCTACACTGTGTAAGTTAAGGATTTTTTTCACTCCAGTAACCCCTTCCTCTTCAGCAACTATCCTTTCTGTCTGTTTTGTCCCCCTCTCCCCTCTCAGGTTAACTGAAGGGTCTTTCTCTTTCGGCACTTGCTCTCTTTTATCACACAAACTGGCCTTGAAAGACCAAACTCTTTTGCTTTCTCACGTTCATTTTTTAAATTTCTTTTTAGATCATTGACTTCACGTTATTGTTTGATACGTTCATTACACGTTTCACCTTCTTGCACTCTCACTTCTTCTTCCTGATTGGCATCTTTACATTGCGACATAAACTCTAAACTATACTCGTTGTCCACCCGCCCATCTGTTTCCCCCATCTCGATCCCTCCTCTCCACCTCTGTCTCATTCATTTCCTCACTCCAGGGAGAACCACAGTGAGATTGAAAGGCGGAGGCGTAATAAGATGACTGCTTACATCACAGAATTATCTGACATGGTACCCACCTGCAGTGCACTAGCGCGGAAACCAGACAAACTAACCATCCTGCGAATGGCAGTTTCTCATATGAAGTCACTTAGAGGAAGCGGCAATACCAATGCAGATGGGTCGTACAAACCTTCATTTCTCACCGACCAGGTATGAGAAACGGAAGGAAGTTCAGATTTGAAATGCCTGCTAAAATTTAAAAAACCCTTACTATTCAGGGAAGGCAATACCTGTGACTATGTGACAGTATTACTTATGTAAGAGTTGTTAATATAAAGGTTTCACAGTCACAGTTAACTTCACACTGTGTAACACTGAAATCAATAGAAGTAAAGGATACTGAAAGTAACACCTTTTTAAACATGCTTGTTTTCTCACGTTGTGGCTGTTGGTTAGCTTTTACTTTCAGTAACTTTCCTTATTAGGTAGTCGGTAAAGTTTAAATTAGTAATGTCAAAGGTTATGTTCATTTTTATTTTAACCATCGTTCATTTAGACACTTGTTTAATTTGTTAATTGTTCAAAAACCCAACTATTAATATGCCTTGTGTTCAAGTGAGCCGTGTACACTTGTATATTATGCAGAACTTGTGTATGTTGTGTATGTATCTCTTACATTGTAAAGCTTAGTTGCATGCTGCATCAGCTTCCACACTGCTGTCAGTGGTAGAATCGGATTTGATTGGCTGTCGGTTGAAAAGTAAAACTTTTGTCACTTCTGCGCTGCAAGCAAACCAACAGACTCACAATACTGTTTTGCAGTGCATTATGTCATCTCACCAAAGGTAAATTAGAAATGTGAAAGTTCACATCTGAAATGCATGCATGCAAGTGATGAAACTAGGGATGTGCACAATTAGATGACTAGATGTTTAAATATTGCTGATATCATTATAGTTGAAGACATGATTTCGAGAGTTGTGTGGTGTTTTATTTAAGTTTTCTGAATTTGGTGGGCTTACCAACCCGGAGAGTGGGACTAGAAATCTGACCCTGAACCACTGAAAAAGCATTGCATTAATACTGATACGCAAGGGGATAGGAAGACATAACAATCAGTGGGGTTTAAGATTTACATGTAAAGGTTAAACAGAGACAGAAACATCAAAGGTTTGGAATACAACAATGGGGTTACAAGATGAAAGACTAAGATATATACACGTGAAACAAATGGCTGATATTATCTGAGGGACAAACGTTCCAGGGATTAGGCAGCTGTGTTCTGGTTGCAGGGCTCATATCCAGCAGCAGTAATTTTTCACCTGAATGTGACACAAGTCAAGATTTTTCAGTATTTTTCAAGCAACAAAAAGTAAAACAGAAGTGCAAGCCAATCATGGTTTGATAGTTTCTGATGGCTTTAAAATGCGTATATAGTGGTAGTATGAACATTGTTTAACCTCATCCAGTAGATTTCTGCTCAACAGTTTCTCTTGCCTCATGTTTTCTTACTTTTAAACTTATTGGCTGTAAATGCGTAAATGAAACCATCAGATTTCTACTCTACCAAGCCAATAACTAGGTAGCCAATGTTTCTATATACTCTTCCCATAGAAGTGTTTACACTTCTAACACTTTTCTGCATTTTTACAAATACTTTAGATTGATACCTCCACAACTGATCTTTGACCTTCACTGCTCGCTGTCTGTCTGTAGGAGCTTAAGCATCTTATTCTGGAGGCTGCTGATGGCTTCCTGTTTGTGGTGTCGTGCGAGACGGGGCGCATTGTTTATGTCTCTGACTCCCTGACCCCGGTCCTCAACCAGTCACAGTCTGACTGGCTCGGATCCTCCCTGTATGATCAGCTCCACCCAGACGACAAAGACAAGCTTCAGGAGCAGCTCTCCACTGCAGAGAATAACAACACAGGTATAAACACATTCTAGGAGCAGTTTCACAGTCATGAAGGAAAATGTGTGTTTCATTTTGTGAGCACAGTTCAGTGTTGTCTTTGTCCTCAAAAGGGAGGATGTTGGACTTAAAGACAGGAACAGTGAAGAAGGAAAGTCAGCAGTCATCAGCGAGGATGAGTATGGGAGCTCGTCGATCATTCATCTGCAGAATGAGGTGATTAACAGTTAATAATATAGTTTATGATTGTATTGAAATGTGTAGCAGAATGCACAGTTTCATGTGGTGTGTTGGACTGTTTGTGTTTGCAGGTGTGGCACATGTCCAGTGGAACCAATGTCAATGAACAGACTGCAGTTTCTTAGGAACAGAAACAGGTGACCAAAAACAAAAAGATCTTCTTTTACAATCTTATTGAACTTACTGTGCAGAGAACAAGCATACCTAACATATACCAGCTGTAAATTCATATTTTCATTGTCTTTACTTCTTCAACCTAAGAAATGGTTTGGGTGCAGCCAAGGAAGGGGAACCACAGTATGTAGTGGTGCACTGCACAGGATACATCAAGTCCTGGCCCCCTGCAGGTAAAACTAGTCCTTCTCAGTCTTTAGATACATGAGCATCTGTTATATTTGCTTACTTATATGCAGAAGACCTCTTTACAATGCTTAAAAGCACAGAGCTAGATTGAAAAAAAAACTTTAATCCTTTATATTTTGTCTTTTGTCTTTCAGGAGTATCATTAACAGATGATGAAGCAGACAATACTCAGGGGAGTCGCTACTGTCTAGTTGCTATTGGGAGATTGCAGGTACAGTGGATGTCTTGTGGTCCCATGTCTTTTGCTGTGAGGTCAAGTAAACGGGCAAATGTTTCGTTGATATCAAAGTGCAGTAACCTTTGATCCTCAAATCATCAGAACATAAATAAAATTAACTGTGCGAGTGGTGGAAGATAGATTTATGAGGTGGAAAAAGCTGCATTTTATTTTTTTATTAGTGTGTTATCTGAAGGTGATTTTGCACTAGTTAGTTGAAGTCATTGTGAAACACTGATATAATTAAGAACTTCTGCGTTTTGTTCTGTTCTTGCAAGAACAAAAACTGATCTGAAACTGAAAATGTAAAAAATCTAATCTTACTCATGCTCATTGCAACTTTGATATTATCTAAGTTTTTGTGTCTGGGTTTTTATTGCCTTTTATTTTTGACTCTTCTGCAGGTTACTTGTTGTCCTGGTGACACAGATGTGAACAGTATCAGTGTTCCTGTGGAGTTCATCTCCCGACACAACTGTCAGGGCATGTTCACTTTTGTAGATCATCGCTGCTTGCCCGCTATCGGATATCAACCCCAGGTGAACATAGCTGGCTAAAGTGCCAGGGTTGCATTGCATTTCCTCTGAAAGTCTTTATCAGAAGTTAGTTTTCATGTCCTGTAGAGTAACCACATTTTCTTTTGTTGCAGGATTTATTGGGGAAGAGTATCCTAGACTTCGCCCACCCTGAAGACCAGGGCTTACTAAGAGACAGCTTTCAACAGGTGAATTAAAAGCTCTTATTAATATATTTGTGGTTGCTTTGATCCACCATTTTCCAATTCAAATATGAAACACACTTTGCCTTTGGGTGTCTGCTCATACAGAATACCAGCTCAATGGGGTATCACTGTTAGATTTATAAACTGTACTCCTGACTTTGAGAAGGAGATTGGGAATCATATTATGTTAGATGGGTGAAAAAGGGTGTTACACCAAGAACCTGGCTGTAATTGCTTTGTCACTAGCAGATTGTCGTGGTTGCCCCTAGTTTGCATGGAGGACAGTTTTGCCACCACAGTGTTTGCAAACATCTTGGTGTTTTCCATGCACACCACTATTAGTCTAGCTATTGCAGCCTGCTAGTGACCAAAATAATTGCAAGGAGGTTGTCCGTGCAATGATGTATACCTCTTTACAACCAATTTCACTCAAGCTGTAACAAGCAATCACTTGTCAACCAGTCAAGGAATACATATTTTTTTCCCTTCAGCTACCAGTGGCTGCTACGTGGTGGTTCAGTGCAGTGTCAGTCATTCATTTGCTGAATTCTGTTGTCACTGCTTGTTTTTCCCTTTCCCTACTCTCACCTTCTCTCTCTCTCTCTCTCTCTCTCTCTCTCTCTCTCTCTCTCTCTCTCTCTCTCTCTCTCTCTCTCTCTCTCTCTCTCTCTCTCTCTCTCTCTCTCTCTCTCTCTCTCTCACGCACACTTCACGTTTGGCTTGCCATTAAAAGTGTAGTAATTTCAATGGATCTGATGACAGCTCCTTAGCGAGAAAGAAAAAGAGCTGCAGTCTGAGGCTTTCAGCTGTGTTTAGTCACGCTAATACAGTTTGTAGTTAAGTAAAAAAAACAGACCTTTTTTAACCACATAAAGAAAAGCTGCACCTGGACTTTCATCATGAAAGTGGACATGATGAATGTCTACATGAGGCTGAGGAGTAACTTAACAATAATTCTTTGTAATGCCAAATGGCTTGATGATGTTGTTTATTTTCAGATTTGTGGTATGAATAAATGGCTACGGTTCTGTTGCGTACTGGTTTAGATATTTGCTTGGCAAGCAAAAGGTTGCTGGTTTAATTCCAGCTGGAGACACAGATACGTTTGGGTTTACATCAGGAAAGCAATCCGGCGTAAAACTGTACAAATCAAAAGTCACGATAAGGCTAATAAAAGTATCTTATAGTATAAATGAACTGCTATCAGCATGATCTTGAGCACCAGAAAACTTTGTAGAACTTTTAGCCCTGTCCAAAACCACTTGGATGTTAACTTTAAATAGTTGGATCCTTGTTTTCTTTTGTTGTATATGAGAAACACAGGTTATTTAACCTGGATGATGTTAGAGAGAGATTTCTCTTGAAAGTTTATTTGCATTTTGGTAATTTATTTCCTTAACTACATAAATTTTAATTTACATGTCTGTGTGTGGATGACAGAGGCTCAAAATGGGGGAAAGCATTGCTGCAAGAGCAATGTAGCAAAAATGGAAGATAAGATCTCAGAACATTCAAAGTTAATGGTGCAAAGTCAAACTAAAACTGAAACTGACCATACAAGTATAAACTGTCCATTTTCCACTGAAGAGCACTTGTCTGATTGTATTTGCTGCAAGAGAAAATGTTCTTTCTGCAACACCAGATTCAGCAGTAGACACTGTTGTCCCATTACCTTTGTAACCCGATATCTTCCAGTCACTCAGTTTCTGTGTGTGCATGCAAGCCTCCGCTCATTGCTTATGAAAACACCACAGTATGAATGTTTGGCTTGTTGGATGTGTGTGTCCACAGGTGATTAAGCTGAAGGGTCAGGTTCTGTCAGTGATGTTTCGATTCCGCACCAAGTCGAGAGAATTTATCTGGATGCGAACCAGCTCCTTCACTTTCCAGAACCCGTTCTCGGAGGAGATCGAGTACATCATCTGCACCAATGTCAATGTCAAGTGAGTCAAGCAGACATGATTACACAATCAGATCCAGCAAATAACGAAAGCATTGATGTTTTTCACCGTGTCTGTGAGACATTCCTCTGTGTGAACGCTTACAGTTCCTCTTACATCCACAACTACCACAGCTGCTTTTAATAAACCACAGACTCATCACTCTCTCCCAATACTTCTCCTCTGCACCCACCAATGATTGTGGGGCAGTAGAAACTCAGCTCAGGACCCCCTCACTCCCATCTCCTCCCCTGGGGCTTCGATGCCCCCTTCCCTGGGTCAGAGCAGCCCAAGTGGTCCTCCTGTAGTGCTCAGTCCGGGCCAGATGGCCACCAGGTGAGACCAGGCCTGACCTCCCTATCCTCTCCCTGCTTGGGAGAACAGGGGCTGCTTCTTCATGGGAGACTTCTGCTGTTTCTAGCAAACTATAGTTCTTCTGTTTTTTGTGTTTTTCCCACTCTGGGTGATTCTTCCTTTCTTCATTTCTGTAGTAATGGAATAGAAGTGCTAAAATGGAGCATGTCTTATTTTTCTTTTATTATTCTGAGTATTAAATATACTTTAAAGAGGTGAGCTTTTGGCATAGGTGGTGTGGCATGTTAGCTGTATGTACTCTCACATTCTTCTCCTGACACCTTTTGTGTTCCCACGGTGGACGGTGGTTGACGGTGGTGGGCTGAGTGCTAGTTTGTCAGCAGGTGTTTGGGATTTCTAATGCAACAGTGAAGAGCATGGGTTTGTGGAAGTTATGGTATATTAGGCCGACTTCAAATAACAAACTCTCTCTCTTCTACTTTTTCAGACAGCTACAACAACAACAGGCTGACCTGGAAGGACGAGATGGTCCATATGAACCAGGATCAATGACCCACCCACAGGTCAGGGAACACGACTGTACCACTTGACTGAAGCATACACGTTTCCTGTTTCTTTTGAGTTTCTTTTTATAGAAACAGTGGCAGGATGTAGATTGTTTGCTTTCCAGGAAAACACATCCGGATGTTGGTAGAATCATCACAACTTCCTTACAACTGCCTGCTATTCTTGCTTGAGTCAACTACAGTGCTTTCTGCTGTAGTACTTAGTCATTTTTAGCAGAAATTATTATTTTTTTAATCATGACTCATGTGAATTGTGCAGATATGTTACAGAGAAAATATTGGGGCAGTGGGAGAATATCAACTTCTCAAATGAAATGGTGTAGGTCTGAGCACAGTTTTGTGCTGCATTCTTTGTTGTTGTTTTTTGAGAAGCTACAAGGATGTTTGTTTGCATTTAGCCTGAGCTTTAACCTCCTAGTTGCAAAAAGACAGCAGTGAGCAGGACAGTGCCATAGATAGTCCAGCAAAACATAGCTGGACAAGTTGATTGGTGAAAACCACATCAACAATTTCACCTGTGAAACTATATGTGGAACGTGACATTAAAGTAAAAGTCAAATTCCTTCATCTAACCAACGGTGTGATAAGAAAATGTTTTGCAGCTGCTTCCATCCACTGTCATCTGGTTTTCAAAACAAGAGCACAAATGACTCAATAATAAGCAAACGTCAAAGCTGTCTGTAGGCAGATCACCTGCTATATCTGTAAATTTGGAAGGTTTTCTTGTAAAGTTTGCCATTCTAGCTGTGATACCTGCAGCATGTAGGAGTGAGTTTGAAGAGAGGCACAGCATTTAGTCTGCTACATCTAATATATTTTTCTGATAAAGAAAATATTTATTTATCCCATATTTACGATTAGTCTTTTAAGTGTTTATATTTGCTTGTGCTGTTCTTGTACTTAAGACAGCCATCATCAGCTAGCCACCTATATAAGCAGCACATCAGCATGTGGTGATGGGCGTGTAGTTTCTATATGTCTCAGTAAGTGTGTGCGTATTTTCAGTGTCTGACAAGTGGAAATAATTGATTACAGAAACCATTAAGAATTGCATTGATAGTAAACTGGGGACATTCTTATTAGATGGGCTACATCATAAAACACCAGTGGCGGAAATCGCCCAAAAAGCGCTGGATTTTCTGTATACGCCAAACAAAAGCCTTGCACTTTTCTTTTTTTTTCTAAGCCATTTCTAAACCAGCGAGTGTTGTCTAATTGACATGTGAGATATGAGGAAGTTTGCTGCTCTTCACAGTGCAGTTTCCTTATTTTGTCATTAGCAATTCATACCTCTGTTTATACATTAGATCAGTTTTCATTCAAACTCACAACTAAAAGGAATTAATTTAGTTATCATGTAACCTCTTAATCTTTGGTTATGAAAACGGCAATAGGTAAAACAACACAATTTATGAATCAGAAATAAGGTGAACTACAAGCAAGATGGCCAATGGTGGTAAAGTAAAGCAACTATTAGCAATAAACTGGATTCCAACTCTGGGTCCCTCATAACTTTTAGGCTTTTCAGTCAATTTAGTGCCAAAGCTGTGAAAGCTAAACTGACTGCAGGATAGAAAAATGGCGCAGCAGATGCACAATTGCAATTAGAAGTAAAGTATCCACAGGGAGCAGCTAGAACATGTCAATATTTGCTTATTCTTAGATCTGACCAAATGGTGGAAGCAGTGGCGTCAGTTAAACTGTAACTGCCATGGAAAGCTGCCAGTAGCGGTTACTAGGGCAACAGAGTATTCACAACCGACAGTGGTACACACAAATGTTTATTAGATGGTCCATGTTCACAAGCAGCTGTTTTTGTGTTGGCAGCAGCAGTTTTTACATCACCCTCAGCGTGCAGTTTTACAGACTTGCAGCATGGGCCAGTCGTTCACCTCACTTACTGAACATATGTAGATTAACAACATATGAACATATAAAGGAAAAACAGTTCAGTCATAACATTTTAGTTGGTTTTATTGATACCGTTTGTATTGTGTGGGACATTTTTGCTAGTTTTAAAGTCCTTAATGTTTTTAGTTGTCCTCATGCTACTGTGAACAGAGGCTGGTCTGTTACAAACCAGACCTTTAACTTGCCCAGCGCTGCAGGCATCAGTTATTTTCATTATTGATCACCAGAATGTTTACAGTTTATGTTTTGAGCCTGCTCTTCTTTAGTGTAACTCTAGACTCACGCCTTTTTTTTCTTTCTTTTTTTTGGGTTGGCTTCAGATGCAGGTGCAGCCAGTCACTGCAGCAGGGCCGGACCACAGCAAGAGCATTGAGAAACCAGAACTCTACCCTTCGCTTTTCCAAGGGCAAGATCAGACCAAAGGCCTTCCTTCCTCCACCCCTACTCCATCCACCCAGATCTACGCCCCAAACAACAACTTTGCTGCTGGTCGTTCCAGCGATGCATACAGGTAGCAAGTGTTCTGTGTCCGTATGTGTACCTTAGTCATTGTGAGGGCTGCTCAGTGTTTGTGTGCTGTCGCTTGTGAATATATTTACTCTTAGACATTTAATTTCAGTTACTTAGAAGTGCATAGCTATTTCCCCCATAAACAAGCACTTTTGTAGCTTCATTTAGTTGATATAGGACTAAATTAGGTTTTATTATCACCTTGGGATAATGTAAAGTTAATGCTGTGAACCTTACTGTAGTAAAAATTTAGAAATGTTTATTATCTACCAACTGGAGGCAAGGAGAAAAACTCCCAGTTACTAAGTTGTAAATCTTCCACTGTGTCTGGAAATCGGGTAATAAAAGCTTTAAGTTGATGCAGAAGATGCCTGGCAAAGATTATAGGTCCCTTCAAAATCTGCTCTTCAAAGCACAGACTGAAGTAGCTATACTCCCTGTTCTCCTGACTTTAAAATTTGCTATACTTTTTTTTTTGTTGTAAATGTTTGTCATGTCTTATTTAGTAGATTTCCAATCACATTGAATCGATCATAACGTAAAAGATAACTTGTATATCATGTCCTAACAAAGTACTGTGTGTATATATGGCCTTAGAAGCGGGTCAGCACGAATACAGCACCTGCAACAGCAAGACCGAACTGAACTACAATCAGAAACTCAGATGATGGAATACCATTAAAAGCTTTTCTAACATTTTTAGTTTCATCCCATCATCAAACTAGCAAAATTACCTTTAGTCCAAATCCGTTATCACTCATTGTATTCCCGAGAGTTGGGAGTGTCATAAACAGTAGAAGGAATGCTTATGACCGGCAGTAGATGCAAGAAGATGTCACTAATGCGTCTTTTCCCTTTGCACCTACTCGACTCTTCTCTTCTCCGTTTTAGTCGTTTTCCAATACAGTTGAGTACCACATTACAATTGTGGTTGTTATAGCAAGGGAACCTGAAAGTCCTGTCATGTCATTTATATGAGACGCAACACAACAATGGAGGGCATGGAGGCAATGGTATAAATGCTGCTCGGTCTGTGGCTTTTTGTCAGTCTCCGGGTAAAAGAAGAGAGCCAAAAAGCATGTGTGGCCGTGTCCCTCGCTGCTGGTTGTTTTGTGTTTTGTTTTTTTAAATGCCCGGTTTTATTCTTGTTCCACTCTCATGCCCCATCCAATGGCATCATACCTGGTACCGGGTACTACCCCCTAATGGGGAAAAAAAAATCCTAAAAATCAATTGGAATTATATCGAGCCAAGCAGGTGCTAGTGGAAAAGAGCCTTAACAGCAACCTCTGTGGTTAGCACGCCTTCTTATAATGTTTGCCACTAACCTTTGCAGACTCTCAGCAAATACGTTTTCTTTCCCGTTTAGAAACTTTAAAAAAATTGTTTGCCAAATCCAACACTGGCAAAAAGTAGAAATGAAGCAGTGAAATGTTGACATGCAGTGATGTTGTCAGGAATTATTGTCCATCAAATATATTTGCATCACAATATTGGCGAGACAATGCCACCAAAACACTTACACATCTGAAACCTGTCTCCACAGAGATTATGACAGAATGTTGGGCTCTGATCTGATTTTATCCCTATGCATGTTGTCACTTTTCTCCATAGACCAGTCAATATGAATCCACAGATACCGCAGCCCACCCACTCAGCCTCAGCAGGACAGATCTTGGCTCAGATTTCTCGTCAGAACGTAGCCCCACAGCAAGTTAACCAATCCAGTACGACAAGCCCCCTCCATGGAGGCCCAGCAGGCGGGTGGCCTGGGGCTGGACCTGCAGCCAGACCGCAATTTAATAACCAGGTAAACTAGTATAACCAAATTGTGTGATTGTGTTTGATGGCATTTTTAGTCATTTTATATTCACAAAAAAGACACTATCGGGAATATGTTTACATGCCTGCTTGGTTATTGATCACATCATACTACCTAAGGGCTAGTAAATTAAGAAATCTCTGTTACTTTTCTACCCAGCAGGTGGCTCCCCAGGCGGCAAAGACCATGTCGCCACAATTTACTCCCATGGGAGGGTTTGTAGGCGGCCCTACCAACACTTTTGGCCAGATGCCAACAGGTGCTGCTCCCATGCCTACAGGTGCTGCTCCCACCGCCACCAGCGGCGCAAACTACTCGCAAATGAATGCTCGTGCAAGCCTCAACAACAACGGTTTTGGTAGGTTGTGTGTATATTGTGTGTGGGGTTTTTTCTTCTTCTTTTTTTCGTCTTCTTCTTTGTCTTTAGTTGTACTGGTCTGTAGTCTCAATCTCTTCTGCACTCCTGTCCCAGATGGCTCTCAGTCTGGGGCACAGTTCCCTCCTCGAGCAGCAGAGGCAGTGTGGCCCCAGTGGCAAGGCCAGCAGCATTCACAGAGTAATTCAGAGCAGGGCAACCAGCAAGACATCTTTCCTGTGAGTGACACAAGCTCATTCAGTTTTAGATGTTGTTTTACTTTTCTATTCTATGTCACATTAAATAAATCTGTTTCTTTTATTTGACTCAGGATGTGTTGTCTATGTTGGACCAGCCTGCCAACTTCAGCAACGAGGACTTTGAGATTCCTATGTACACGCCATTTAACGAGTGACCTGGAAATACTTCTGTCGTCTTGCCTAATTTTTTGCCCTCACGGTTTCTTATATTTAGCTCTTCTCCTCGTCTGTTCTTTCTGCTCTTCCCCTTCTTTGCATGGCTTCAACTGCACAGCTACAAGACAGTTAAGGATGGAGGGATAAAGTTGAATGCAGGGGAATGGGAGAAAAATCAAGAATTTGCTACTGACTAAAAGATTATTTTAACAATATACCGCCATTGTAAGAGAATTTTCTAGCTAGCACTGCCCAAAGCTCAACAACCCATGTTGTAGATATGTGATATACAGTATATATGTTCATATATATATATAAAAAATATATATATAAATATAAAAACGCACAATCCCACAACCACACTTGAATAGACTGCACAAAACACCCTCCTAACTCTGGTAAATGGAAATGAAAACGGAAGTAAACACACACTTGCACACAAAGGCCTTTTATTCTAATATATTCGTGTTTTTTCTCAGGCATTTTTTAAGAGTGTGTTTTGCTGTTTTAGCCTTTGGCGTGTAGACTAATCACTCCAGTCACTGATTTAAACTCTTGGGAAATTGCAGGGATATACAGCTTTGGTAATTTTATTAATTTTTTTTTTCCCTTTTTTCCCTTTCTTTCTCAATTCTCAGCTGTTGCACGCTAACCACACTCTGTTTCCTATCCACAGCATGTCTCCGCATGACTGAACTGTCCATAGCACAGATTTTTATCAAGTAGTTTTCCATGTACAAAGGTGGTCTCCCCTGTGAATTCATTTGTTTTCCCCCTTTTTGTGAAACATGCAAGCATTTTTTTTTGTGATGTACTTCAACACACCTTAAAATGACTTATATACATTTTCTTTTCCTATAAGGTGTCCATTTGAAATGTAAACAATCTATTTTTTGTTGCATACATAGACATAAATACAATATACATGTGTTAATGTTTGTAAAATGGATGCATACAGTATCATAATCAACTCAAGCTTATTGGGTTTCTGCCTTGCTTAATTTGCTTCTTTCTGCTACCCTGATTACCCTTTAATTACAGGCTTTTGTACGTATTTTATAAGAGAAATATTAAATAAAAAATCACACAGCAATAATTAACAAGCAGGAATTGTGTAATTTTCAAGCCATTCTTTATCATTGTTATAAATGTTTCCTTTAAATGTTTTGAAATGGAGACGTGTGATTTTTAATTGAAATGTCTCCAAAGTATTATATTGTTTGAACTCTTGATCTATCCATTAACCGTTCTCTGACTGGTATTTTACTAATGGTTTAATCAGGGTATTCAGGATTAAAATGGAATCAACAGAGACAAAACTGGTATGATATTCAGTGAGAATGTCCATGTATGTGTATTTTTTTAACAGTGTTTTGTTCTGTCCTGTTGTTTGTTAGACTTGGACTGAGTCTGTTTTTTTGGTGATTTTGCATTCTAGCAGAATGTCTCGCAATGAACGGCTGTGCTTCTAAGATGATTTAAGTTTTAAGATGTGGAGTTTAAAGTTGACCCCTGATGTTATCTTCTCTTTTCTGTGTGTAGCATACACACATTCATGATAACAGATTATGTCAATGTATGTAAACTCATGTAGATAACGCCCAGGCTTCATCTTCCAGAGGATGCTATGCTGTTGGTGACTGTGTTGTCTTCGTTATTGATGAAAATCTCATTGGTTACTCTGTATCCAGTTTTGTTTCTTTCTTTTTCTTCCCTCACTCATAGAAACACACATATATAAATATACTGTAGAGGTATATGAAATTTTAAATGAGAGAGATATGTTTTGGTTTTTGTATTAAATTGTTACAATGTCCAAAATGAAAGTGTTTTATTGTACTGGGTTTGCATTTTATTATGTTTTTCAGCTCCAGGTTTTTATTCTTTACTAAAGTGACTTATCCTTATTCATAGTTCAGTATAATCTTTATTTTATATCAGTTCACTGCATGAGATAAGCTCCCTCTTGCTTAATTTTTTGTTAATTAGCAGTATTTTTTTTATTATAAAAAGATATACTGTAGTAAATTTTGCATCTGTGTACTGCCACAGTCAATGTTAAATGTATTATTCAGGATTGTGCAGACTCAAGTTTTTACGCAAGACTTAAGGGTATTACATTAACTGCTTTGAAATTACGGGCATTTTTACAGTCCCCCATTTGCAGGCATTTTAATTGCACGAGCAAACCATAATTTTAACTTCGTGGATTGTTTTAGTATTTTAATGTGATGAAATTCATTTGCAGTCTTTGAAGATGCTAACTAGCCTTCAGGTGCTGCTTTTTTGTAGGTCTCTCTGCCTTTAGCTTTGAGTTCAGTAACTAAAAGCTACTGTGTTAGGTTGAGATCAGGTGACTGACTTGGCCTTTGAAGAATATCTAATTTCTTTGCTTTAAGAATCTCTTGGGTTCCTTTTGCAGTTTGCTTTGAGTCATTTTACCTGTGAAATGCTGTCTGTTCAGTTTTCCAGCATTTGGATGAGTCCGAGCAGCACTTCAGAATTCATCTTTCCACTTCCATCAGCAGTCACATCATCAATAAACACGTATGTGGCCCGATTCTGTCTATCCACAATGCCAGATGGGGACACACCTTGATTTCCCGTTTTTTGACCAGGATATCTTTATAAATATTTATCACTGCTTTCTTTAATCTGTGCAATTAATAAATTTTATCAGATGTGCTCAAAACTCCAGGAAAAGCCTTTAGTTGATTTAAAATGTTTCTACAAGAGTACTACTAAAATATTTTTCCCATATTGGCTTCTCTTTATTGGCTCCCTGTTAAACCCATCACATTTAAAATATTTCTCCTCGCATACAAGGTTTTGAATAATCAGCCCCATCTTATCCTAATGACCTCATAGTACCGTATCACTCCTTTAGAGCACTTCACTCTAAGACTGCAGGCCTACTACAAGTAGAATATTTTCCTAGAATATTTAAAAGTAGAATGGGAGTCAGAGCCTTCAGCTTTCAGGCCCCTCTTCTGTGGAACCAGCTCCCAGTTTGGATTTGGGAGACAGCCTCTACTTTTAAGATCAGGCTTAAAACGTTACTTTTTGATGAAGCATATAGTTGGGACTAGATCAGGTGACCCTGAATCCTCCCTTTGTTATGCTGCAATAGACTTGGGCTGCTAGGTGATTCCCATGATGCACTGAGTATTTCTTCTTCACTCACCTCATTCTTCACCCACTGTGTTTATACATCAGTCTGCATTTGGTTATCATTAATCTCATGCTGTCATCCACAGCATGTCTTTATGTTGTCTTCCTTCCCTCACCCGAAACTGGTCAAGGCAGATGGCCGCCTCTCCCTGAGCCTTGTTCTGCTGGATGTTTCTTCCTGTTAAAAGGGAGTTTTTCCTTCCCACTTTCACCAAGTGCATGCTCATCTGATGGTGGGGATCGTCTCTGTTTTCTCTGTATTACTGTAGGGTCTTTAACTTACAATATAACATGCCTTGAGGTAACTGTTATTGTGATTTGGTGCTATATAAATAAAACTGAACTGAATTAAAGTGCTTAGAGTGGTCAGTAACACTACAAAAGCACTAAATAAATCTAAGTTAGTGTTATCACTGTATTACACTAACTTCCTTGAGTGTGTTCTTGATTAGATCATATAAAGTGTTTTTTCTTATCTACGGAAATCATTCTGTCGTCGTGTACTTCAGTTGCCTGCTGTGTCTTTCGGGCCTTTTGGTGTTGCTGAGCTGGTCAGTACATTCCTTCTTTTTAACCAGATGATGCTGATTTGGCCACTCCTAAAGTTTTTGCTGTCTCTCTGGTAGGTTTATTTGGGGTTTTCAGCCTCTTGTTATCCTTCATTTGCACCCACATCTAGTAGTGTCTGTAGCTCAGAAGGTCATTTATTAGTCGGCCTGAGGTTGGTTGGTGGTTCAATCCAGGTGTGCATGCCAAAGTATTCCTGAGCAAGATACTGAAACCCAACTTGCGGTACAATGGGTGCATTGGAGTGTGCTTGTTAGCTAGAAATCACCTACTTAGGTAGAGAAAAGGTGCTTTTATGAATAGGTGAATGAGGCATGTTGTATAAAACACTTGCTCAAGTGCTTGAGTAGAAAGGTGCCATATAAGAACCATTTTCCATTTCTTTAAACCTCATATTGAGGGTTATTGTAAAAAGCAACCAAATGCAAGATCATCACTTTGATCTTTCTATCTGCTTCATTTGTCATGGAAACCTGATCATGAAACTGTGTATCAGTCAGTTATCCAATTACTTTTGAGCCTCTGAAAATGGGGGATTGTGTATAAAAAGGACTGTAATTCCAAAATATTTAATGTAATGCTATTTCATTTGTTGATGTCTGCAAGTACATCACTTGATTTAAAATGTACCGTGATGCTGCACAGAGGCAAAAGTACTATGTGACTGTCCAAATAATCCTGGGGGTTACTGTATTTCCACAGTTTATGGCATTGGTCTATTCACACAGCAGTCCCTGTTGTAGTTACATCCATCCTTGCTTGAGCTTCCTTTAAACTATTTTGTGTTCGTATTTGCAGGAAAAACAAAAACCACGTTTGCCCGGATTGTATCCCGTTTCTTTCGCCTTTCTGTTTATGAGTGAAGACTGAGATATCTGCAGGTATCTCCTGGGATCAGTTTCCACCTTCGTCCTTCCCTCCTCTCTTTCACAGGCTGGGGGTGAAAACGGATGGTAGCAATGCTACAACTCTTCTAAGAGAGGTTTACTGTGTCACCTCTTCAGTCTTTGGGTTGCACTTGAGTGACAGCATGTGCTGTAAATCTTGTTTTTCCAGTATCGTTTCAACAAATTCACCTCCTCATCAGACTTTTTAGTTGGATTCGCTGCTATTTACGTAGAGTCACTTTACTCGTTGTGTGTTTGTGTGTCTGTTAGTGGCATCAGAATACAAGCAATCTGCATTTTTTTTTGGTCAGGATCAAATTCCAAACCCTCTCAAGTGGATTGCCACTAAGGCATCATATCCTCTTTCTCCTCCTCAACCCTTTTTTCCCTCCCTTTTCTTGACCATCTTGACCATCTTGTGCTCTCATCTTTCTGCCTCTTTCAGGCCATAAAGTGGCCCAAACGTCATGCTGCTGTGCAGGGGCACGTGGCACAGCAGATTGGAGGATTTCAATCTGCTCACTTCACCTGAGCAAGATTAAAAGAAAACAAAACAAAACTGTGTACAGCCACAATTTCTTCCTTGTTGTCATCTATCTACACCTTGCGCTGAGAACTGAGATCCTACTCAGGTGTAATCTCCTGTAAAGGCCTCATGTCCTAAAGAGATGCCTGGGTGTCCTAATCTCAGGAACGGCCTGATTGTTACCAAACTCCTTATTAACTATGCATAGAGGACACGGTAGCCAAATGGAGCTCCGTGTGTCCATCAGTAAATCTTATCTTCGGGACGAGGACGTTAGGTGTCAGCGCAGAGAGGAAAAACAGCCAAGACAGAAGAACAGTTGGATGATACGTGACGAACTGAAGGAGGCACTTTTATCGAAGCCAACAGATGAGAAGAGAACTGTGAAGCAGATAAACTTTGGATTTATTTGGATATTTCAACATGGACCCTCCAGCCCTCCCTGTGGCCAGGCTGGATGTGGATGTAGATCTCGGGTTTGCCCTCTTCTTCTTCTTCCTCCTCTGCTTTTTCTTGTTGGTGACCATCATCCGCTGTGCTCAGATGGTGCTGGACCCTTACAGCGCAATCTCTGAAACGACATACCAGGAGGAGGAAACGGAGGAGTGATGGAGACCAGAGACCGGTTCAAGCTGTACAGATGGGATAACAGAAATAAAATCCTACATGCCACAGAATATTTTCAGGCATTTTTTGTGAATGAGTGAGGGGGCTGAGCGGTTTGAGACCCTCTTTGAACTTTTATAAAGCTTCTACCCTACGGCAGCAGGATAGAGTTATGCCAACAGCATCTGCACCTTCTAATCATGTAAGCGTCCATCTAAAATGTAGAACATGTTTCATAATGTGATTTGTTGAAACATGCATTAATGCCCCACATGTTTCTGTAAATATCTCATAGCTTTTTAATGCTAGGACAAATTATGAGGGGGAAAAACAGTTCAATAAGTCTCGGGTGATTCTTAAGAATGGAGTGGAATCTGTTCATTGTACCAGAAAGTACACTGTGAAAAGCTGCTTAATTGCAACAAAAGCAAATCCCCTCCCTTCCACGATAATAGAGCGCAGATGTTCTCAATGCAAAACAGATGTTCAGTTCATTCCCCAAATTCTGCCACACGATGTTTTTGAGCTGTTTGCGCAAACTCTCGTGCAAACGACTTATTATTGAAGAAATTGTGGAAGTAAGTTAGCTTGTAGCAGGTGTCAGTAAGTCGATGATGGTGTCTATGTGGAAGAAAAACTGAAAAGCTTCTCTTTGTCCACAGTGGTTTTTATAATAAACATGATGTGAATATTCAGCTCACATAGCCTTCCGGATGTATTTCACAAACTGACTTCACAATCTGTTAAAGCCAACCTTTAAAATTCTAGGTTTTTAATATTTTTCACAAGTTTATTGTTTGTGTTTCCTTTCGTTTAGTTTGTGTTACAGTGATGCTTTGCCGCTTCCAGCCACTCTTTCAAATACAGGAATTCACACCCAGTGATCCACACCCAGTGATCCCAGTGAGACTAACTCATTCTAACAGTCCAAAGTTAATTAAATAATTGCTTTGCACTCACCAGACACCTTATTAGGTACACCTTGCTACTACTGGGTTGGGTTGGACCCTCTTTTGTCTTCAGACCTACCTTAATTTTTCATGGCATAGATTCAACAAGGTGCTTGAAACCTTACTCTGAATTTTTTGTCCATATTAATGTGATCGCATCGCACAGTTGCTGCTGATCCAGATTTGTTTACTGCAAATCAATGAGGCGAGTCTCCCATTTCATCACATCTCTATTGGACTGAGATCTGGTGACTATTTGAGTCATTTGAGTGCAGTGAACTCACTGTCAACTTTGTGATATATGTGTTATCCTGCTGGAAACAGCCATTGGAAAATTGGGTATACTGCAGTCACAAAGGAACCGGCAAGACCCAGGTAGGCTGTGGTATACAAACTATGCTCCGTTAATACTAAGGGGCACAAAGTGTGCCAAGAAAATATCCCCCACCCCATTACACCAGCAGCAGCAGCCTACACTGTTGATAGAACACATGCTTTCATGTTGTGACCTTTCTTCTCCATTTGATGCTCAGTTTGAACTTTCGCATCTTGACCATATTATTGTGTGATATCTGAGTTATTTAGCAGTCTAACCAGCGTACCTAATAAAGTGACCTGACGTAATTAAAACATTTCAAAGTTCCTGCATGGAAACACTCCATGAGATCATTGTCTAAAGCAATTTCTGTGCACATTCACACAGTTAGCTGAATCACACATGCAGTATTTGTAGAGCTTGACTGCACTTATACTAAAACGATGATGCAATTTTATTCATTAAATAAAAACGTTACAATGGCTTGATTTTTGGTTTGTTTGTTTTAGGACTTTTGGAGCAGATTTTTTTTTTATCATGATGAAAAGAAGGCCTCTGGGAGTTTTGTGGTCCTCCCCAGGAAATTTCAACTCAGTGACCCTTCATTTTCGTAGTTTCTGGTCAATTTCGTGCCCTATTCAGTATATATTCATGATGGAAATGTCTGTATTTATGTAAAGAGAAACAAAACAATCAGGCAATGATTGAAAATATAACTGTTGTCCTAAATAAATCCGTTCTTTGTTTCATATTTTTATGGGATCTTGGAGGAGGGACATCTCTCTGCGTCTCGTGTGCCGGACTGCACTTTTCTTAAACCTGGGTAACCCGTGTGGGCGGGTTTGACCCGAACGTATCAAGCGAGCTAACACCGCCTACCTCGGTTTCCCTGACAAACAAAGCATGCACTCCCCATTGTAGCTAGCCGGTAGCATTGGCTAGTTAGCCAAATATTTGCGAGCCAAGAGGATGGAAACCGTTGAAGGGTGAGTCCTGTTTCTGAGAGAAATTTTACACATAGGAGCAGGCGTTTCTTTGACTGCAGCTTCACGGCACGCAAGTTTGTTGGTTTTTCCAGTCGCAGGCTTCACTTATTCAGCAGATGAGACATTTTCTATGCTAGGCTAACGAGCTAGCCTGCGCTCCCGTGTGTCCTGCTCTTGTGTGGCTCCTCTCAGCTCCCCTGCAACTGAATAAAACGCAAATGCAGTTTTGACGGTCAGCAGCAAGGCTAGGGTAAAACTGGAAATAATTGAAATCATTTAAGTGGATTTTTAATTCAGTGCATCTCCCTGCATGCTATCCAGTAGCAGCTTAGTGTATTCACTTGTGCAGCTGCTGTATAATCATTTAAACTGGCGATTAAACATTTAACTTTAAAATAATTACATGTGCTATTACTACAAACTGCTTCTGTCTTTGCTGCTTTTATCCGAACAGCAGGTTCTAGTTTGAAGTAGCATGTAAACAAAGCCAGCCGTGACATGTTGTAGTCGCATTTTCAACTCATGTGAGCATGCCCAGCATCAACTGCACCGTCAAATCAGTTTAAAAATTTGCTTCTCGCTGATGTTTTTAATTGTTCTGTCTTCGCCACAGAGGAACATGTAGGCTTCTGTATGCTAAGGTGAAGCGAATGCTGCAACCATGCACTGCACAAGCATGCACACCAGCTCATATCTGCAGAAAACAGCATTTATGTTACCTGGAGTTATGAGCTTTGGCTGTGATTTCAGCTCCATTAGCTTATAGCTTACATGTGTATCCTTATCAGACACTTCCTCACAATCCAACAAACTTTCCTGGTCAGTCTGAATTGGAGCCAGCACTTTACAGTAGGCAAAGTTTCTCTCAGAAGGATCTCAGGTTTCCAGGTGTCTCTTTAACTTCCTTGGTACCGTGTTGACTGTTGGAGTAGTTCCTCTTGACAGTTTGTGTGTATGTGGTTTTCTCCACACAAGAGGATGATCAGTTTCACCTCCTCACAGTGTTATCCTCTTCTGTATCAAGTTTAAGGTGTCAGTGAGGGCCTTTGGTGTGTAGTAACACAGTGAATTTAAATTTCATTCATGACTTTCTGTGCAGTTACAGTATTACTGTTTGGTTGACACAAATTTCCCAGGCACAGCTGGACTCGCCTCAAAGAGGACCTGAGTGCTGATAGAGACGGAGGATCAGAGATGCACTGGTGGTTACTGTTTGTGTGTGTGTTGATGTGATAAATGTGGTACTTTATAGGCGTGATCATGAAAAACAGCACATTACAAACACAGTAATGTAATAGTTACATATGGAAACTCAATTTTTGTTGCACAAGTAAATGATTAACTACACATAAGTGAATTTCCTCAGTATTTGTTATGTGTCATGTGTCTGAAAGAAAAAAAGCAACATATCAGCTGAAATATCAGAATATTCTATTTTTTATCACCAAATATCACTGTCAGTCTTGAAAAATCCTACGTTGTGTGCGAGAGAACGTTAACGGGCAAATGTAAAGGAATCTTTGGAAGGAGTAGTAATAAATACACACCGACATGTTTCTGTGCTCCTTTCTCAGAATGGAGGTGGACGGCTGGGACTCCAGTCTGGAGGAAGAGTTGGGTGTTTCTTTGGACGAGCTGAAGAAATGGATTGAAGAAGCTGTGGAGAAGAGCGAGATTGTGCAGAAGAAAAAGACTCAGTTGTCAGAACTGAAGGAATGGGTGGAGCAGAAAGAGGAGGAGGAGGCTCGGACAGAGAAGCTTCTCCGTGATGCCAACCAGTGAGCGGGAATTAAGATATTTCTTTTATTTTCATCGAACGCTGTGTCTTTATTGGTCTACAAACGAACTCTTCTACACTTTCCGCTCACTTCTTTCCTCCCTCCTCTTCCTCAGGTCTGTACTGGAGTGTGAGAAACTGGTGAAGGCAACTTACCGAAAGAACGGCCTCGTCTACAGAGAGAGCAGCTCGGAGGACGAGGGAGGCGGAGCCATGTTGTCCTCTGAAGTCATCGAGATAGACGATGACGACGACGATGACGTTATTGCTGTTGGCTGTTGTAAGTCGGGCTGTTTAGTTATGAATATGCATGTATGTAATGGAGTGATTATGCCTAATAATTATTTGTTTTTCTTCCATCCTTCATTTTCAGTGGTTCCGCCGAAGAAGCCTCTAACTCCAGTCAAAGATCCAGTGGTGAGAGCAACGCAAAGCATTGCTGTATTGATCTGTTCTATCTGTCTGTTTGAGGAGAGTTGATCGGTCGAATTATTTTCATTTTGCTGATTGATAGCTCGTAGCTGCTTCAGTTTTTCCTGACATCTAACAAATGGATTGGTGGACGTGACCGATAAAGCCTCTGAGAAAAGCAAAACACCGTCTCTCTTGCTGGATTTAATCCAGATTAACCGAAACAATTTCCTTCGTAGCTTGTCACCAATTTTTTTATGTTATAACTAGAAAAAGAGCTTCTAGGACAGCCTGTCTGATCTGTTATTAGGTAGAGTACACCTCGGACAGGACCAGAGATTTTCCTGCATGTGAACAACTTTGGGAAAGGAAAATCACCTGGATAGTGGTTAAAAAAATATAGTTCCACACATTAAGTGGAGTTTTAGCCAGACTTAAAATACATTTTTGTTTATCAAGAAAAAAACTTTTCCTTCAATAGACATAACCAGTCGTGCTCACATGCACCATCCCCCAAAGCCCCATTTTAAGCTAGAAAAACCCTTGTGTCTTTTTTATTTCTAATGCCAGGTAAAGGAAACTTCCACAGTGCTGCAGAAAACCTCCCAGCAGGTGCAGAAATTGGTCCAAATGGTCAGCAAGCCACCACTCAGTGCGCCATTGCTCCGTTCCCCAGTACCGCCCTCAACTCAGTCAGGTGAACACACTGAAGTGCTGCTGCATTCTTCAGGCTTTTGTTGAAATACTGCTTCTAATGTATTTTGCTCTTCTGCCCTTTAGGTAGCCACAGCTCACCACCTGCCGTGTTTATATCTCAAGCATCTCAGTCTGCAGGCCAACCAAACCCCAAAATGCCAGAAGATGAGCTCAGAATCTGGATGAGCATTCTGGGAAAGAAGCGCACCAAGACGTGGCACAAAGGCACCCTCGTTGCTATCAACCCAGTTGGTGTGTTATCATTTTCCTTTTCTGCCAGGTTCTTACTCCATGGGCTGTGTCTGCTTTGTCTTTAATGCTCCACACCCTCTGTCTGTCTTCAGGAAATGGTACATTCAAGTATAAAGTCAAGTTTGATAAAGGCAAGAGTCTGCTGTCTGGAAATCATGTGGCTTTTGACTATAACCCCACCCTGGAGAGTCTGTACGTTGGTGCTCGTGTAGTCGCCAAGTATAAGGATGGAAACCTGGTGTGGCTCTATGCTGGAATAGTAGCAGAGATGCCCAACAACAAGAACCGCATGAGGTGGGTTAGATGGTCAAAAATCTGAAGAGCTGTGGGGGTGCTGATTGCCTGGGTTTCTTTATAAAGGCTTTTGCGCATGTTTCAGGTTTCTGATCTTCTTTGATGATGGGTATGCTTCATATGTGACGCTGCCTGAGCTCCACCCAGTTTGCCGACCATGTAAGAGCCCTTCTCTCAAATTTTTTTGTTTATCTAAAAGAGAAAATAAGTAGCACTTACTGGAATATTTGATTTTTAAGAGTTTTTGTTCTGGTTTTTACAGTAAGGCATACTTGGGAGGACATAGAGGATGCATCATGTCGAGATTTTATCGAGGAATACATAACTGCATATCCCAGCAGGCCAATGGTTCTCCTAAAGGTTGGCCAGATAATCAAGACAGAGTGGGAGGGAACGTGGTGGAAGAGCAAAGTGGAGGAGGTGGATGGCAGCTTGGTGAAGATCCTCTTCTTGGTATGTTTGCACTAGAAATAGCACTGATTTAGTCAATGATCAATCAATCTTTATTCCTGACTCGTAGTCAATGGAAACAATAAGTCAACAGCACAGAAACTAGATAAAAAAACAAATGCATCCAAATTCTCTCACATCTCACTTGCACTGACCCATCTCTGCCTCTTCATTAAAAATCTATATACTTTACTACCTTACTTAATTTACCTAAGAGGATGTTTGCTTGTGCATGATGCAAAGTCGCCTGTAAATCATACTTGCCAGAGCGATATATGCTGGCACAGGCCTAATTCTATGATAGCGGAGAGTTTTCTCCAAAGAGCCATTTATGAAACAAATCTGCATGGACTTGCAAAATGTAATGATGTATAAGATAAGATCAGATTAATAAAAGGGATAAATGGTTAAATCCCCCATTTAATTACTCTGCAGTGAAATATTTGAGTTTGAATTCTTCTAATTAAAACTTTGCTACTAGATAAAATGCATCAGCCTAAAACGCACACTACTTTCAATTTAATTTTGACTGAAGTTCAGCTTAGTCCGTGAGGCAGTCGGCTTCTTTTTTCTTCAGCTGCATACGGCATTCAACCTTTCAACATGTAAACGATGATAAAAATGACATTTGCTAATAATTACAAATTAATTATTGCCATTATTGTGAATAGAGGTGCATCATGGCACGCCTCCTTATGGATTTACAAATGAAAACTACACCATTTGAGTCCTTGATTAAAAAGTCACCAGACACCTTAGCAGCTGGGAGGCTAAACTGTCTGTGTTGCCCGCTGTTGACAGGATGATAAGAGGAGTGAGTGGATCTACAGAGGCTCCACCAGGCTGGAGCCGATGTTCAATCTGAAGATGACCACAGCCAACACCCAGGAGAAGAAGCTAGCTGGCCAGCAGAGGACAAGACCTAACATGGGTAAAAACCCAAGCGTTCACCGCTCACTTGCGATTTTCTGTTTGTGCTTCTTTCTAATTTGACTTGTTCCGTTTTTCTGTCTGCAGGGGCGTTGAGGAGCAAAGGCCCAGTAGTTCAGTACACCAGTGACGGGCATGTCGGAGCATCTCCGGTCAAAGCGCCGCAGCCCTCGACCAGCCAGAGTTCACCAACGGCACAGCTTCAGCAGCGCCCACAGCCGCTGCAACCTCAACAAAGCCCTCAGCCCGCGCTTCCTCCACAGCCTCTGCCACAGTGAGTGATGCTTATAAACATGTCGGCTTTATTCGGCTCAAAAAAAGTAAAAGTTGAGGGAAATTCAGAGTTGGAGCTTCATGCCAGTTCAAATTAAAACAAGAATCTTGTAAAGTAAGTAAAACGTATAATAAGAAGCTGAGAAACTCTTAATTCATGTGAGATAACAATTCCATTTTATTAGATTTATAATATTTTACAAAGCGTTTTATTTGCTGATTGCAATGTTGCAGATTTTAATGAGGTTTTTATTTCACCAACATGATGTGACATATTTCTAAATGAAAAGAACTGCGTGGGTGGGATTGTTACATGGTGTGACTCGCTTCCTCAGTCAGCATGGGATTAGATTTATGTATTTGCCCCTTGAGCTCAAAAGAGAACACAAATCTTTTTAGATTAACAGGATTATCAGCAGGTGGGCGAGGTGGTACTGTCACATCATGTCAACAAGGTTTGTGGTTTGAGCCTCCTGATTGGTCGGTGTCTTTCTGTGTGGGTTTCCTCCCAGAGATAGGGTGGAAAGAAAAACTAGAAAACAGATATAATGAACCCAAGAGAGTCCAAGATACCACCATTTAAATGACTACCATAATATAAGGATAGTAGTTATTGTTATTATTATTATTATTATTTTACATTATTTGAATCATTTCCTACAAAAAATAATGACCCTAATTTTATTCTCCATGGGCCAAATTTACTAAAGGGGGTAAAATGGCGAACACAATCCCCAAATTGCGCTTGTAGGTGTGGTTAGTTTTACAGATAATTTATAAAAGTTGTGCTTTTTTTGTAATTAAATTTTTCATAAATCTGCCCTCACATCTCCATACCAAACATCATAGAGCAATCGCTGTCTGGTCAGCTATGTTCGAATACGTGTTGTGACATCATGAGTCTGGAGTTTTAAAGTGAAAGATAAAGGTTTAAAAGTTTGCAGCAAATAAATTGACCTAAAGAACAGCTGAAGGACTGATGAGCGTATGCAAACTCCCAAGAATTGCTTCTCCTCCTAAAATATTGATCAGATTTTATTAAAACTTGTTAGTAAAACACATTGAATGCCTAATGAATTTTCACCTATCCAGGTCACTTTAATCGTTTTACAGCCAGTAACCTGTGAACTGTGATGGCTTAACCTGGATGGGCTAGCTGCTTATTAAGGGATGATGTTTAAAGGTTCAGATGAGTTACACAGCTCTGCCCGTGTAACTCATCTGAACCTTTAAACATCATCCCTTAAGAAGCAGCTAATATTAAGAATCAAAGTATAGAAATGCAGAGGGGTTGGGTTGTTTTTTCCTTTAACTGACTATTTGTGCATTTTTCCCCCTGTTCACTGACTTGAAGGAATAAACATCAGATGGCCCGAAAGAGTACTTCTCCATTTGTTCCTGGGGTGGGCGGCACACATGCCTCTAAAGTCACGCAGTCTCTTACATCCACTAACAGCAACCTCTCAGGGTGAGTTCACCTTGTGTTCATTAAACTAGCCATGTTTTTCAGCACAGAAAGCATTAACTTCACTCTCTGTCTTTTCCCTGTTTGCCTGTCAATCCACAGCGGAAGAGCGCTGAATGCCCCAAACCCTGTGGCGCCCACGTTCACACAAACGTATCAGAGACAAATGACCCCGCTGACTACAGTCCCTGCTACTATTCCCCACGCAGTGGCCCAGGTCCCACACCAGCCGGCGTATCGCGCCCCGACCGACCGCATCTTCTATCTGGCGCACACATGTCAGCCTGCCTGTCTGAAGCGCGTCCGGCCCGCAACAACAAGCATGCACAGAGGGAAGAACCCGCTCCTCACACCTTTGCTGTATGACTTCAGACGCATGACGGGACGGCGCAAAGTCAACCGCAAGGTGATAAGGAACATCAACATGATTGACGACTTTAAAATGTATTTCTTTTTTTTAGTATTTATAAGTAACCCTTACCTTTTGCATGTCCACTCCTCAGATGTCTTTCCACGTCATCTACAAGGCTCCGTGTGGACTTTGCTTGCGTAACATGGCCGAGATCCAGCAGTACCTCTTCCAGACGAACTGTGACTTTATATTCTTAGAGATGTTTTGCCTGGACCCCTACGTGCTCGTCGATCGTCCCTTCCAGCCACAAAGGCCCTTTTATTACATTCCAGACATCACGGCAGGAAAGGAGGATATTCCACTTTCCTGCGTCAATGAGATTGATAACAGCTCTGCTCCTGAAGTAACTTACAGTAAGAACAACACTGAAATCATAATAAAGGGACAGAGACTGTTTTTCTGTTGAGGGTGGGATTTTGGGTTTAAGGACAAATCTTTGTTTTAAATGGCAACTAACAGAGCATTTTCAGTGGTCTTGGAAAGTAGTAGGTGTACGTATGAGATGATGACATATGAGCCAAGACACAGCACCAACAAAGTCATTTTTTTAACTTGGTTATAACATCAATTTTCATTCATTCTGACACCCTACATTCTCATTACAGTATACTGTTAACAGGGTTACTGAAAATCCAAGTTGAGTAAAACACAAGTTTTCACGGAATGCATAGTGTCGTGTGAAAACTTAAGTACGCACTTACTGCTCCCATAGGAGGTAAGAGCGAAAAGGCTATCACTGTTCTGATGCAGATGATCCCAAGTACAGGAACAAATCTGCAACAGAATGGCTGAAAAAGAAAAACAACAAGCAGTGATGCTGTGTTGCAGTGAAATACAGGCAAACCTCAAAGAACTGAAGCAATACTGGAAACATGAGTGGGCCAAAATTCTTCCACATAGATGTCAGGGACTGATGACGTCATAGAAAAACAAGAAGCAACAAGTTATTGCTGATAAAGGTGGTTCTAGTCGCTATTGATTCATCTGTTGTGTTAAGTTTTTCACAAAAAAGTGAACCACGATGTGAAATACACTACAGGTTAACAAAAAAATGAATAAATGAATAAATTATGCATAATATGTGGATAAAAACCCTTTAGGAAAACTTTATGATTTCTTGTGATATTATATGATGTGATGTTCACTTTTTCGACTGTGATTTTCTTTTGAAGTCAACAACTCAGCAGCTCATACTAAGACTTAATGTGAAGAGTACTGTACATTTTTAAAAATGACTCCGACACCACATTAATGCAGAGTTACTTTGTAATGACAGGCTAATAGATCATGTTGTCCTCTCTTTAAGGTAAAGAGCGTATTCCTGAAGATGGCGTGTTTATCAACACCAGTGCAGACTTCCTTGTCGGCTGCGATTGCACCGACGGCTGTCAGGACAAGTTAGTGAAGCAGCTTTTTCTTTCTTTCTCTTTTTCATATTTTTCCCACTTCTAGAGCTCTGAGGATGTGTCTTTGAGTTTTAATACCTGTTATCACATAATTACAGATCCAAATGCTCCTGCCACCAGCTGACCCTTCAGGCTACAGGTTGTACACCGGGGGGACAGATCAACCCAAACGCAGGATATTCGTACAAACGATTGGAGGAGTGCCTGCCCACAGGGTGAGACACTGAACAACAATACTGAACCCTCATTCCCCTTAGTACCTCACGAGACCATAATTACTGTTGAGTTTATTGGGCCGTCTTTCTTCAGAGGCACTTATCTCTTCTTTCTTCTTGTTACCCGTTCTCTCTCTCAGGATCTATGAGTGTAATAAAAGATGCAAATGTAACGCTCAGATGTGCACCAACCGGCTGGTGCAGCACGGCCTGCAGGTCCGTCTCCAACTCTTCAAGACCCAGAACAAAGGCTGGGGAATCCGATGTCTGGATGATGTAGCTAAAGGCTCATTTGTGTGCATTTATGCTGGTGAGGAAGCGTACTTTAAATTCAGGTGATGACTTTATTGCAAGAGGACTTAATTATTTGCCTTTTTTCCTGCCGCTTCACCAGGTAAAATCCTGACAGATGACTTTGCTGACAAAGAAGGTCTTGAGATGGGTGATGAGTATTTTGCTAACCTGGACCACATAGAGAGTGTGGAGAACTTTAAGGAGGGCTATGAGAGCGAGGCTCACTGTTCAGACAGCGAGGGTAGCGGCGTGGACGTATCCAGGATAAAAATCCAGCCCTCTGCTTTAGTGTCAGCTAACCCTGTGGGGCGACCAGCTAAGAAGAGTAAGTCTAAATCCAAACACGAGAGATCAAAGCGGTGTTGAGCTTCTTATTCTCCATATAATTTCTCACATTTCTTTATTTTCTTACAGCCCAAAGCTCGAGCTCGTCAGGCGACAGCAATGAGGATGAGGACAAAGAGTCTAAGAGTGAAGATGAAAGCGACAGTTCAGATGACACGTTTGTGAAGGACAGCTACTACAGCTCCAGCTCGGTGTGGAGGAGTTACACCACACGTGGGCAGGTCAAAGGCAACAAGGAAGGTGAGCCAGCTGCATCTTTGTAGTGTAACGGGTTTCACACAAAGGACAGTTCACATTAGATAGATGAGGAGTTTGTGTATGTGTGCTTCGTTATGAAGATTTGTCAGTGACTAAATGCTTTTTATGTTTTGGGTCTTTTTTTTTCTTAGAGATGGAGTAATCAACAGTGTTTTCTTCTCTTATGTTATTCTTATAATGCGTACACTATACTGGCAAAAGTATTCACTCTTCTGCCTTCACGCACACATGAGCTTGAGGGACGTCCAATACCTAATCTATAGGATTTAATATTTTAATGTTGTTTATTAATATGACGTAAGGCTTTAATGCGGCTGCTCGGGCCATGGAAACCCGTCCATAAAGCTCTCTACGAACTGTTTGGAGGTCTGTAGTGACTGACTATGGAGAAAGTTGCGGACCTCTGCGGACTAAGAACTTCAGCATTCGCTGACCCCGCTCTGTGTTGCTGTCATTCCCAATCACTTCCGCTTTGCTATAAATCCACTAACAAGCGACTGTGGAATATTTAGTAGCGAGAAAATTTCATGAGCGGACTTGTAAAGGTATCATCTTATCACGGTACCACGCTGGAATTCAGTGAGCTCAGGAGAGTGACCCACAAATATTCTGAAAAGCAGTCTGCATGCCTAGGTGTTTGCTTTTATAAATCTGTGGTCATGAAAGTGATTGGTGCACCTTACTTCAAAGATTTGGATGACTGTTTGAATACTTTTGGCATTCTAGTGTATGTGAGTGTAGTTTTGGTTAAGTGGGAAGTGTCCCACACAGTGGGAGTTAGGGACAACCTTTGTACGGATTGTATGAAACACATTTAAGCTTTTCGGCCTCACTTCCTGCAGTGTTTCCTCATTAATTCTGTCAGAAAGATTTCTGTGTTGTATTTTTACACTTGTCTCTCTCCTCCTCTGCCTCAGGGAGTCAAGATAGTAAAGATGGAATGAGCATCTCAGCCAGAGGAACAGATGATGACAAGCCACCATCTATGCCAGAGGAGACGGGAAAAAGCAAAGTGGCTTCCTGGCTAACGAGCCAGGGGCTTAAAAAGGTTATTAAAGACAACATAATGTTGGAAATATACAGAATACACAGAAATAAAGCTGTAATCCTACTTTCATCTTCGTACAGTAAAAGGCTGAATGGTAAAAGGTGGCTCTTTTTCTTCATGAACATGTTGCGTGATTATTAATAACCCTTCCTTTTCTATTTTCTTCGTAGGAAACTGGAGATAACAAGAGGTTTGTTTGGATTTCACACTAACATGCTTACACTGGTGTTTAGACTGTGTTTGCTTCCACACGTTTGTGCTTGAGCTCATTTTGCTGGAAAGCATTTCTGTTGAGATGACTTTCTTTTTTTTATCTCTTGCAGTCCAGTGAAGCCTGAAGTGGTGAAGAAGCAGGATGTGATGACTTTGTCTGACAGTGACGATGTTCAGACCATCAGCTCAGGATCCGATGACAACAAGGACAAAGAGAAAGCAACGCCAGGTAAAGAGTCGGTTGTCGGTTTCATTGTTTTAACTGGTCTTAACGCATTATCAGATGTAGCACTCTGATCTGTACAATGACAGTAAAGATTTATCTTATCTTAGCTTGAATTGCTTTTGTTTGTCATCACACTTATCGTAACTTTCCACTGGTTTTCTCTCTTCTTACATCTGGATCAGGTGTGACTAAAAAGCAGGTGGCTGTGAAATCTACTCGTGGCATCGCCCTGAAAAACAGCCACGGGATGATGGTAAAAACAGGCGTGCCTGGAGGCGGAGGGCCGGGAGGAGGTAAAGGAGGACAGCAGGGGCAGACGGGAGGAGGCGGAGACAACACTCCCACTAAAAACACCCGCCAGTTCTTTGATGGGGAAGAGTCCTGTTACATCATTGATGCCAAGTTGGAAGGAAACCTCGGACGTTATCTCAACGTATGAATTTGCTGCTGTGTGATCGTTTTATGTCACTTGAGCGCCGCTCTGATTACTTTCCTCTGACGTCGTCGCCTCTGCTCTCTGTTTGTGTTACAGCACAGCTGCAGTCCGAACCTTTTCGTCCAGAATGTGTTTGTAGACACGCATGACTTGAGGTTTCCCTGGGTTGCCTTCTTTGCCAGCAAGTGAGTTTTGAAACAGAGGAAAAGATTATCCAAGATTTTCTGTACTTGAACATGCCTGCAAAACAGTAGAATTCTTGTCTTTACCCTTACAAATAAACTGACAGGAAGGTGTGTTTAAAGTTGAGTAAAGTTCAACATATGTGCCGTTTTATTTTAGGGGATTTCTCTCTTACAGGGCGAGAGGCCATCATCCATAACTATCTTGATGAGTTTTTTTTTAATTAATTATTAATATTATTTAATCATGTCTAACACTGAGACTGCACTACTCTGAATGTTTGCTTTCTGTTAAACAGGGTGGAGTTTTGAGTGGAAAAACAAAGATGCTGTGTTGTTTTCTGTGTGAATGCAACCTTAGGGTGGTGCTGCTGTGTCATTGTTAGGCCTGCCATCGGATCATACAGGAATAGTTTTACAGTTGCGGAAAGGTGTTCTTATCAGCAATGGACTGGATTTATGCCACCCGCCTAAACAGCACTTGTGGCTCAGTGTGTGCAGGGAAAGAGAGAGGCATTAGACTGGGAGCTCTGTAACAAGCAGTCGACCACTCTCACTATTAGTTTCAAGGCTAGAACGTACAATGAAGACTCATCTGACTCATCTGGCCACTTCACCTTGCTCCCCTTTGCCCTTTGTAAGGTAAAAGGGCAGGTTTCTCTGCCCTTTTGCCCTTCAAAACAGCTTTAATTCTTCATGACAACGAGATGCTGGAGACATTCCTCAGAGATTCTGGTCCATATTGACATGATAGCATCACACAGTTTCTCTAATAGATCAAGATCTGATGACTCAGTAGATCAGCAGTTTCTGAAACACTCAAACCAACACAGCTGGCAACAAGAACCGTGCCATGCTCAGTCTGAACATCAGCATGTTGTCTCAATTGTATCTACAAGCCTAAATGAATTGAGTTGCTGCCATGTGATTGGCTGATTAGACATTTGCGTTAATGAATGTGTACCTAACAACATCTTAACGTTTTGTTCTTGCACTGACATCACCGTTTGTGTCGTCGTGCAGGAGGATCCGGGCCGGCACAGAGCTGACCTGGGACTATAACTACGAGGTGGGCAGCGTGGAGGGTAAGGTCCTGCTCTGCTGCTGCGGCTCCACCGAGTGCCGAGGAAGACTGCTGTGATCCACAGGGACCTCCATTTCCTGTAGTAAAACTAAGGAACGCTCTCAACAATGTACCCCGAGTTTTTATTTGTTCTTTTTTTGGAGGGGTTTGAGTTGTGTGTTTTGTTTTGTTTTTTAATTCAAATTTTACATTTTATTACTACTGCCTTGATTTTATTGTTCCTCTACATCTCAATAAAATGTCCTCTCTGTGAAACTCACCAAAGGTCCTGAATTGAAACAAACCCTTCACAATAAAATAACTGTATTATGACCTTTTGTTCGTTTTTAATAGTGTATTGATATTTTATTTAATCGAGCTTTAATATTTGTGTGCCTATTTCTCTTTAAATGTTACTTCAAGCGCTCAGAGTGACCAGCAAATCATACAAGTGTTGCCATTTCTCACAGCAGCACTGACCAACCACCTGTCTCAGAAGAATAAACAAACAACATTCATATCTCACAGTGGAGAGACTCAGCTCTGATGTAGATCGGAAGCTGTGATCTATCAGATTTTATCCGCTAATTAACTGATTTATCAAAAATTTGCTGAAATGTTTTACTATCCCACAGTTTTAAAGCGTCACACAGGATGCTTTTCTACCATCTGGTGAGTAAAAACCTGGTTAAAATCGACACATAGATTTACTCCACAGTGCTTAGGCAGTAGGCTAGCCGTTTCATGTCAGCTAACATTATTGATAAGATGTTTTAAAAATCATTACGTTTAATAGGAAAATGGGTATTTTAGACTAGTTTCTAATCATAAATAAACTTAAATCTGGGAAAAAATGTTGCTAATGTGCACAAACCCCTGAAATAAACATTCAGACTCGCTGATGGTTACGTTTTATGTTCCAGTCTTCCTTTACCCAGAGAAAACAGGGTGTTTAAGTACATTTTAAGTGGTTAAACATATTAATATTTCAGTCTATAAAAGCCTAACAGAAGCATGTTTCTGTCGACCCGTTAAAGTAATTAAATGTATGTACTTCCTCACAAGGAAAATAACCGGTGCACTGTGTGTTAGTTTTGGGGGGAGTTTATCAATTTTACATACATTTTACCAACATTTTTATGCATGTAAAACTCACATTCTGCCTCTGAGTCCATATGTATATTTAAATGTGTTAAAAAAAAAAAAAGATTGCACGGTGCAGGTGCAGCTGAGGTTAAGCATAAACATCAAGTTTAAAGTATTTGAAGCCTTGTTTATGAAAGACGCTAGCTTTGAAGATTGAGAGATCAAAGGCTACACAGATCGTAAAATGCGGGCATTCCCATCTTTGTATTTATTCAAGGTACTTTCAGACATTTTTAAAACCGTGAAAAAATATTATATGATAATCAAAGTCATTTCGATCAGTTTTTAGCTGAAAAGCAAATGAAACCGCATCTATTAAAGGGTAAAAAACTGGTAAATTGTTAATGTGCCAATCATTTTTCATACACAAATGTGTACTTTTAAAAAATAAGTACACATTTGTACATTTGTCCTAAGTACACTTAAGAATTCACTGACCTGTGCGGTGTAAAATGAAAATAAAAACAACAATGGAGTGATTTGCAAATTTTAAAACCCCCATATTTTACTCTCTGTAGAACATAGAAAACACATGAGATGTTTCGACTGAGACATTTTTAATCATGTGAAATATTAGCTCAGTTTGAATTTTTGTTAGCAACATATCTGGAAGATGCTGGGCTGGAGGGGGAGACAGGTGGAGGAACATTTTGCAACTCACTTAATTGGCAGCAGAGCAGAGTAACGTAGCTGAGCATTAAAACAGCATCTTAAATAGACAGATTCATCATTCTGGAAAAAAAATGCATCTGCAAAATTGTGGAACAATTTCAGAGTAACATTTTGATGCATGACCATTAATCAACAGCCATGAGTATCATTCACAGAGAGTTGGAGAATGGCTGCAATCACAGAATTATAAGATGTTCGTAAGGTTTGAAGAAGTCACTTGGATGAGTGATGAAACATTTCTCCCACTGAAAACATTACGTCCAGATGAATAGAATCAACTTTCTGGGATTTCAGAGTAATATTTTTCAATGAAAATTGCAAAGTCTTTGAATAATTCATCATCTACAGTATATAAAATTTAAAAGATTCAGAGAATCTGGAGAAATCTCTGTGCACAAGGTGGGAACAGGCTGGAAATTAAAACTGGATGCTTGTGATCTTCTGGCCATCAGGCGGTGCTACATGAAAAACATGTGAGTCTGCCAAAAACAAATCACTGCAGGGCTCAGAAACATTTCAGTTCAACACAGTTCAGTGTGCCAGCCACAAATTATTAAAAAACATTTATGGAGCGTCCTCTGGACTGAAGAGGAGAGGGACCATTCATATCAGTGCTCAGTTGAAAAGTCTGCATGTCTGATGGGAATGCTGCCATATGGCATATGTTGCTACCTATGGAGCAACATACACTCCCATCCAGACGAGGCTTTTTTTTCTGGGAAATCCTTGTATATTTCAGCAAGACAATGATAATGATAAGCCACATACTGCATCTATTCCAGCAGGATGACTTCATAGTAGAAGAGTTCAGGTGCTGGACTGGCCTCCCTGCAGACCAGACCTTTCACTGACTGAAAATATTTTGAATATCTTCAAACAAGAAATGTGACAAAAGCGAAAATGCCCAAATGCAACAATGACTATCAAAGGGTGTCAAAACTATGAGAATCTATTGGTATTTTTAGCTGATACTTGCTAAGTTTTACTCTAAAAATGGAGCACAACAGCGAGTGGACGGGGAGGTGAATCGCGTGTTAATGGTACAATAAACTTTTCCCAACCACAGACTGTCTTTGGTTCTTTTCTGTCACAGTTTAAAAGATTATACATTATTTATTCGTTCTTTAGCTTTTAATCTTGATTTTCATCTTCAGTAAAATAAAACATGAGTCGTCATTAATCCCCTGTGCCCATTTCAGGCTGGCAGCTACGAAAGGCATCAAGGTTCCCCGCCGGGATTTCCTGAAAGTCAACGTTAGAAGCACCTGGTAAGAAGTTATTTGAGTCACTTTCTCACATTTTTAGCTTGCTTGCATATTAAAATTAAGTTAATGCTCATCCAGCGATGACATCATAAACTACGTGCTGGAGCGGGTCGCACCACCTCGTCCAGGTCTGCCCCGACCCCGATTCTCCCTCTACCTGTCCTCCCAGCTTCAGTATGGTGTCGTTGTGGTCTACCACCGGCAGTGTGCTATTCTTCTGGGTAAGGAGGCATTTACACACTGAAGGAAGGAGAGACATAATTGATCCTGATGTTGATTCATTTGTTGTCCTTTCAGAGGAACTTCAGTCCATTGTGGGACAGCTGGTCAAACAGAGAACCTCACAGAAAATTGATATGGATGACCACAGCAGGTGAGAAATTATGCTCAGCATATTTACCTTCATGTTCAATCTCAAAGTAACAGCTCTTTCCTGGCACTGAGCTTCCCGTTGTTTTCCAGACCATCTCTGGTCCTGCCAGATGTCCTGACTCTGCTGGAGGAGACAGACGGAGCTCCTGACCCTTTATTTGGAGTGATGCAGCTGCAGGATGCCATGCCCAGCCCCAGTACACTAATACAGGTCGCAACTAAATAGTAGCAGTTAATAAGTGAAAGTTGAGCTGCAAATCATCTTATTAGTTCATAAACTAAGAGTTCTCTGGCTGTATTGATTCTTAGATGAGTTGGGAGTATCTGAGAGAAGCTTCTCCTGAGCATCCTGAACTGATCAGTCCAGCTGCTGCACTGGAAAACGGTAGGATGTGTTAAAGTCGCCGAATTGAAAAAGTGTACTAGTTTTCTTTCCTTTTTATTTATGTGTCAAGTCATACTAAAAAATGACCTTAGCAGGTCTTAAAATCATTTAAATACAGCCTCAAATGAACGACGCGTGTCACATTACATCTTGTCATAATTAATTTAACAAAAAGCCTAAATGTAGAAACATTGAGCGCAAAGGTAAGTACACAACATGATTCAGCAGCTTGTTGAACCACGTTTAGCAGCAACAGCTTGAAGAAATCACTTTCCCTGTGACTTTATCAGTCCCTCACGTTGTTGTGGAGCAATTTTGGCCAACTCCTCTTTACGAAGTAGTTCATGAAGGTTTGTGGGGATTTATTTGTGCGCAGCTCTCTCAAGGTCCCTTACTTACTTACTTACTTACTTACGTACTTACATACCTAAAACCCCTCCTAGGTATAGGCTGTTGCCAAGGGTTGGTCTTTCTTAAGGACCATTTCTGTCAGATTGAGTTCTGTATACAGATACACCAAAATAAGGAGCAGAAAGCTTTTTTTAATCACTATTGCATCTTATTTCATCTTTGGCATGAATATTGTTAATCAAATCAAGTTTATTTAGCAGCGCCTACTTATCTTCTTAATTCCTATAGAAGCAGGAACCTTTTGCACTTTAAGCAGATACACCTGCACTAGTTGTACAAATAATATCTGCTCACATTGCTTATTTTTCTGTAGAAATGTGTTCAGGGATGTGCAGCATGTGCATGTCCCTGCATGAGCTCACACTGCAAATCCAGCCAGACGTGAGGAGCAGAAAGAAAACGACAGGTCAAAGCGGAGCAGAGCAGAGTGCCTTCAAACACTTAATTTGCAGAAAGTGATGCCTCAGAGTCAGGAAGGGTTGTGCAGCTAAATTTCACTCAGCAGAGGAGAGCACTTTAATTTAAACATGATTAGTCATAGCTCTCTGGCCTCTGTGGAGTTGATGCTGAAATAGTGACTTTTATATTAATGTGTATTCACGACTCTGTTTTCGCAGGTATAACCGTGTCTCCAGAGGCCATCACTCTGAGAGAGGCGGAGCCTGTTGGTATCCCCGTTACAGAGGTAGGGGAGTAAAAAGGAAACAGATCTTCAGTGTAATATCTCTACCCATCATCTGCCTTATTTCACTGCTAGTTTGAGGGTGCAGAGCTGGTTGATGACCATCCAGATACTATTGACTTCCTGCTGGCACAAACAGATCACTTTCCAGAAGGTGTGTAGCAAAAAGCTTCTGTGATTTTGCATTTTCAAGAAAAGAAAAACGTAGAATGGGACATAACATAATCTATAATCTTTTCTAACAGGAGATTTGGAGATACCGGGAGAAAAGGTGGCAGCAGGGGAACAAGAAAAAGAGGTGGAACGGGAGGAACGAGAGGGCGACCTGGAGAAACACGGAGCAAAGGAGCTCACAGGATCCACTCTAGAGTAACTTAGAGACACTTATGTAAACAGAAAATACCACGACAGACAAACAGTGATCCACTTAGTGTGTTTTTACATGTGTCAGGTTGCAGCCCACTACTCTTTCCAGTGAGGAGGCTATTTTGTTGCCTCAGGAAGAGCCAGGCCTGCCCGCAGAGAAGCCCCCCTCAGACCAGCTCACCCCCGTCTCTGTGCCCGGCCTGCCTGCTCCGCCCTCTGCAGCAAAGGAACGTGAAAGGCGTCTAAGAAGTCTGGAGTTGGAGGTGCTGGCTTATGTGGGTTTTACTTAAATGACAGAAATATTTAATGTATTTAACAAAAACAGAAAGAGCTATAAACGGTTTTGCCCTAACAGACGAACATTAAGTATCTTTACCCTTCCCACGCACACCAATCTGTAGACCCTGTGATGCTCTCATTACTGCCAGTACTATTTAAGAAGGTCAAACATGTAAGATTATATGTGCAGCTAGCAATGATAATAAATAATGAATCAAGTTTGTCCAGATTGACATGATAGCATCACTCGGTTGCTGCAGATTTGATGGCTGCACATCCACAATGTGAATCTCCTGTTTCACCACATCCCAACGGTGCTCTGTTTGACTGAGATGTAAACCCATTGTCATGTTAAAAAAAAGGTGATTTCAGCTTTGTTATCTTGCTGGAAGCAGGATGGGCACACAGTGGTTGTAAAGTAATGGACATAGCAGCAATACTGACGTAGGCTGCGGTGTTTAGACGATGCTCAGGCTCTGAGGGGCCCAAAGCGTGCAAAGAAAATATCTTCCACATTATATCACTACTTTTCTGACCATCCCTCTTTAAACCCTATGGATGGTTTTGTGGCAAAAACACCTAAATCTCTCTCTTCTTCCTCTTTCTGATGTTGAGATTGAACTTCAGCACGTCTTTTCGTTCATTATCTGTACCTACTTACCCAAACATGCTGAAATAGCTCAGTTGGGAGAGCTTTAGACTGAAGATCCCAGGTTTCAGCAGTGGAGTGCTGTCTTTAGGCAGTCCCGACCTGGAATCATAAATGCTTCCAATTCTAAATATGCAAAGTTGCTTCCATTTGATTAGATGTTTGTGTTAATAAGAAGTTAAATGGCTGTACTTAATAAAGTGGCTTGCGTATGATACTTTGCTGAGACTATATAGAGTCCATAGTCACCAGCTGAAATCTTTGGAATCAGTTATTCAGAGATTACATTTCTAGTTTTAAAGGGAAAATTACTGTTTTGCTTTGTTTAGGTCTTGAATAGGTATAGAAATGTCTTAAAACTGAGTGTGAAGCCTCCCTGAGAGCTTTCCATTCTGGTGGAAGATTAACACCGACTGGAGGAATATTTTGTAGGCTTGCTACCCCCACCCCCTTTTGAAAAATCTCCCTAACCCTCTTTTACTAAGTCATAACATAAAAACAAGACATTAGCTACAACTTACAAATCTCTGGTCCCCTTTAGTCAATCTATTTCCCTCGCCCCCAGGATGTGGCTTCACCAGAGAAGAAGAAGAGGAAGAGGAGAAGGAGGCAGCTGATCTTCTTTGACCCGGTGACGCAGCTCTCCCAGGACGATGTGCAGCGACAGATCGACGACCCTTTGACCGAGACGAGGCGACCACTCCTCGCCCCGCTTTCCTTTCAAAGAATCCTTCCTGCTGCTGATCTCTTCAACAAGCCCTGCACCTGTCAGTATCACAGCTGCTAAAAATAGAGCAAAGCATCCTCTCGTCACCCCAGAAACATCTGTTTAAATCTCACCCCCCTTTATACCTTACTCATTAGATGGAAATCGGGTAGAGCTGTGCACTGTTGGTTTTCTAGTATGGCCATGGACTATGCTGCGAGCTCCTTTCTTTTCTAATTACAGGCTTCTAATAATCTAACTGCTAATATTTTTAATGCTGGCTCCTCTAAATTGTTGCAGTAAAAGCTTCACGTGGAACCTTGAATTCTATTTATTCCCCTCACTTCTTATATTCAGCGGCCGCTGCAGCTCTATTAATGGTGTGACTCAAGTAACCTTTTCAAAAATAAACCACGAAGCTATTTTCCCCTGCAGTCTTGCCTGAAGAGGTTCAGTTTCTATGGAGACAGAGTGCAACCATCACACCCCTCTCGGGCTCGGACCTGCAAGTTGGGGAGCGAGGCCCCGAATCCACTGATTCTGAAAGGGAGAGAGAGCGTGAGATGCTCGAGGTTCCCGAAAGAGAGGTGTGGAAAAGCGTTTTGTTACGTGGGCAGCGATTGGCAGGGATGTCTGCAAAGGCTTTTAATGCAGGAGATGGAAAAACACTCACAGTTGTTAACTCATTACTTGTGTCTTTGCGTGAAGCAGGTCCTCAGAGAAATGGCAGAAACAGAGATGCTTGATATTTCAGGTAAGATTATCAAAGATTATCACCGGTATACAAAGATGGATGTAGATTCCAGTTCTAAAAACTAAAGCTAGCAATGAAGTCATGACCAGCAGGGGGCGACACCATAAGTTGCACTATCCTGATATCTTAGTAAACACTTTCCTGAAGGGTTTAAGATCTCAAGCACTAATTACCTTGCATGCTGCTACTGTGTGCAGTGTCGTGAATTTTAAATCACTCACCCAACCCACTCACTAATCACACATGAGTTCAACACACCACAAATCACAAACATTCAGTTACACTCAGTTTTATTTAAAGCACCAGTTCACAACAACTGTCTCACAAGGTGCTTTATACTGTAAGCTACCCAACTTTGTTAAACAAATAAACAAGAAACACCCACAATAATCAAATGACCCGCTATGAGCAAGCACTTGGCAACAGTGGGAAGGAAAAACTCCCTTTTAACAGGAAGAAACCTCCTGCAGAACCAGGCTCCAAGCCATCCGCCACGGTTAGTAATTAGCAAGGGGCTGAGGCTTCAACATGACCTGAATAACTACTGAGTGTCATAAAAATAGTTACGTCCATCTTTGTATACAGTCTTTGAATTAAAGGTAGAAATTCACAACACAAAACAGAGCAGAAGCCAATTTTAGGTTTAAATTAGCAGGTGTGTGTGTGTGTGTGTGTGTGTGTGTGTGTGTGTGTGTGTGTGTGTGTGTGTGTGTGTATGTGTGTGTGTGTGTGTGTGTGTGTGTGTTTTAGCTTAACTGGATGTAACATTTTGTCCTCAGTGTGTTAGCATTGCAGATTTATTTGGCACAAGCTAAAACCTTCTGTGCATTCACATGGGGTGAGGCTGAGGTCAGAGGTCAGGTCAGGCGTGTAACACTAATGGCTTTTAAAATACGATAAGATGCATTCATTTTAATATGCATGTATACATCCAGCCCAGGGTGCACTGCCAATGGAGGGCAGTGACCAGAGAGAGGTGTCTCGGGAGATCTCCCCCTTATATCTATCCGAAGGGTAAGTAAGTATCAAAGAAGATCTCTGTGTGTGTTGATGTGCAGGTGTGTGTGTGTGAGCAATCACACTCATGTGCACCCATCATTTGGCAGGTCCACTCTCTCCAGGTCTATTTCTACACTGAGGGACATCCCAGAGGTGTCGGACGAGTTGCCTGGGAGAGTAGCCGCGGAGTCACCTCGGTAATAACCAGCAGAAAAACAGAGACGACTCTCTCTTTAGTGTCTCCCGATGTTTGAGTTCGATTTGGAGACAGGAATGTGGTTTGTTTGTTGCCAGGTTGCTGCCAGAATTGGCCGAAGGTGAAGTAGAACCTCTGCTTTTTCAGTCCCTCTTGCCGCCCGAGGTCAACCGCAAAACTGTCAGCAATGTTTTTCAGCGGCTTCTGGGTAAGCAGGCACTTTCACTTATCATCGAACTGTCATGTCACTCATGTTAAAATTGTATTAATGGTACAGCGCCAAGGCTGTGGCGGTCCCTGGCCCGTGACCTTCAGTTTATAAAGGTTGAAATAACAAACAGTGTCACTAGTGGAAGCTTTAGGAATGAACTGATGAACAAACATACTGGTGACTTGTGCACATTCATGGAAAAGTAATTTGCTTTAAAAACATGAGATCTTTTCTGTGCTTCAGTGACCGTTTATGTGTGTGTGTGTTGTGTTGGTGGGTAGCATCTTTATCTGCCAGGAAGCTGCGTGTGGAGCAGGATGAGCCTTATGGTGACATCTTCATATTTCGTGGCTCCAACTATGAAGAAATACATCTGCCTTTGTAACATGGAAGCAGCGAAGCAGCGCTGAGCCTCCTGATCGGACTCGTCCCGTCTTAAAGCCAGACTGGAAACTTCGTGTTCAACAGCATCATAAATACAAAGCGGTGTTTTGTGAGAGATCATTTCACGAGACGGGTTTAAAAAGCATTTTATCGAGCTTTCAATGCGATTAAGTGTTGTTTTTATAGTTGTTCCTTAGTGCTACCAGGTTTATGAGATTTCTGATAAATATTTTAACAATTTTTATTGTTTTATCTGCAATCAAACAGAAGTGTTGTCGTTGTTGTTCTGTGCATTCAGTTGAACTGTGCTGTGTTCTGTTGAACTGCAAAATAAATGAATTTTTGTGACCTCTGTGAGTTATTTCTGTGACGAAAGCGGGCGCCGCATGCACGCAACAAAGTATATGTAGCGTGCGGAGGAGGACGGGTGTGGAAAATCATACCGCCGGGGTTAAGGAGGTGCAAGGAGGAGAGGAAGTAAGTTGAGTGAAACTGGATCCACTCAGCCCCTGTGCCCACATCTTGATTCTCATCTGAAAACTTTCTCAGGGGGTTGTGACCAAAGTTTATTCTTAGCGTCTGTCTCAGCTCGCCCTCCTCTCTGTCCGTCTGTTCCTCACTTTTTGTGTTTGTCTGCTTCAGCTGTCGTGTTCGCTTACTTTCAGTGTTTGCCTTTTACTTTTTCTCTATTCTCCCTAAGATATTCTTTCTTCTTTTGTCACTTTCGTGGTGAAGCTTCGGCATCGTGTCTTCCTTTCACTTCTGGTTTCAGCTGACAACACTGCAGGCTATTTTTTACTTTTTCACAACTCCTCGTCCTCCAGTTTGTTCCCGTGCTGCTACTTGACTATTTATCGTGCTGACCTTGGCGCTTTTCCTCTCCACATCTCCTCATCGCCTTTTGTTCCTGCCGCTACCTCACCTTCATCTCGCCTTCACCTCCCGTGCAGCATCCCTCCATCCGCCTCTCTTCCACTCAGGCTCGTCTTTTCTCTGAGTAGATCTGCACTGCTGTGCAATGGGAAAGACAGAGCTGCATTCTCTGTTTAAGGGTTTTCTGGACTGTATTTGCCTCTGCCTTTCTGTGAGTATCTGCATTCTTTGAGCATGTTTTTGTGTCTCTTTCTAAGTCTGTGTGATTTACTTTTAACCAGCTGCACTATGTGTTGATCTCTTAAAGATCACCAGCTTTCTAACAATGAATGTGCAGATTGGTTGTGTTTATGTATGTCAGTGGCCCATGTCCTGCGCTAAGTGTCAGTTACTCACATGCTGAGCTTCTGATATTAATAACAGTCTCAGAATGTGGATGGAAATAGAGCCTCAGCTCCTCCAAAGAGAGTCATCTGGCATTTTCTTATGAGCCCCCTTTAGGGCAGGCTCAGGTCTTTGAGATCAACCTTAATGCATTAATCATGGCTGCATTAGGACAGCCTCGGCAGGAGGACGTACACAAAGCTGTGTGAGCTTCTGTAACCATGCAAGCTTGAGTGCACGGGTATGTCCAGCTGGTGACCTTTCTCCTTACAGACCCAGAGGTCAGATGTTACTCGGTGTGTTTTTAGGTGGGGTGTGACAGAAGCAGGTTGATGTTTTTTTGATCTTTTGCTCCACCTTGTCATGAATGTGGCTGACTTTGTTTGCAGAGAAGAAGCGACCGGGTTGCAAATGACAGTGAGAGGGACTCTGAAAATGGTCACCTGATCTACAAAAGTGGTGACGTCCTTGAAGACAGATGTAGGTTGCAGCACAGATGTAGGAAGAGTAAGCAGCCTCGTTACGGTGCTCCGTCATTAAGCTGATCTTTATCTGTCTTGCAGATGAGATAGTCGACACTTTAGGTGAGGGGACCTTTGGGAAAGTGGTTCAGTGTGTGGACCACAGCAGGTAGGTTTTTCATCAGAAGTTTCAAGTTGAATCAATGTGCAGTGTGTGTGGGGGGGGTATTTTTTTTTTTTAAAACAGTGTTTTAAAAACAGAGGAGGAAATCAAATTGCATTGAAGATCATTAAGAACCAGGACAAATACAGAGAAGCAGCCAAATTGGAAATCAACGTCCTGGAGAAGATCAGTGAGAAGGATCCGCACAACAAACAGTGAGTCTGTGATTGAAACGCTGTTACCCGTTTCATGTGCTTTATGTTTCACCCTCTGTTTCTCTTCCTCATCAGTAACTGCGTGCAGATGCTCAACTGGTTTAACTACTACGGCCATGTGTGCATCTCCTTTGAGCTGCTGTCTCTCAGCACATTTGACTTCTTGAAATCAAACAACTTCCTGCCGTATCCAATTAACCAGATCCGACACATGGCCCAGCAGATCTGCCACGCTGTCAGCTGTGAGTCCAATATGCATCATACAGAGTGTGCAGCACCACTTTCCCTTTTCTGCTGCACCTCTGCATCAATGCCAGGGATGAGACTAAGCAGATTAAACACGGCAAATTAGAGCAAGACGCAGGAGCAGTTTGGGCAGTGAGTGATTGATTTCATTCACGATGATTGATATCATTCAGTGATTAATTCTAGTCAATAACCGAACGCAATCATTTGCAAATCTCAGACAAGTCTGCTATTTATAATTGAGTCATATCAAATATTAATTTCATATTCAGTACAACCATTTGTTATGTAGCCATAACATGGTATCATTTGCTTGATATCATGCTGGCAAATTAACTTCAGAATGAGACAGGATGCTGTAAACCGCGGCCTACGATTCTCCAAAATAAAAGCAGAGCATGCACTCCTAAATATTTAAACATAAACAGCACAAAAGATGAGCTGCAACCACAGATTTTATAGAAGATGGGTTCATCCACTGTGACTTCACACATTGGTTTAGATTAGTTTAATGCTACTTTTTTGGTCATTGAAATGTTTTTGTTTTTCGTTTTTTGGAGACAAGAGGTATCACATTTTTAGATGCACGTGCAATGCACAGATATTGCAAACTAAACCTGAAGCTGGGCTGTACCACACAGGATGTAATAATATTAAATTTCTCTATTTAAAAGCTTTTTTAAAAACTCAAATGCCACTCGGCTCCAGCTGCATGTGTTGGGAGACCTGCCAATCAAAGCAGCAACATCCTTAACTCTAGTATCCAAGTGGATGAGTTATTACAAAAAGGTCAGCTCCATAGCGTTGTTATGAAAGTGGAAACTATCCACAGAAGCCAAAGGTTTTTTTGCACTGTAAACATGTGTTTTAACCCATGGGGTCTTGGGGATTGACTTGCTTTTGGAACTGGCCTCAAGTGGCCATTAGAGAAGCTGTAGTTTTTGGCAGCTTCACCTCGGGTTCAGTTTTCGGCCATGGAGGTTACTCCTCAGCTGGAATGCATCACACCATCAAAGAGTCCCTCTGCTTTAATTAAACCAACACTTCATCAGACAGAGTGGCTTCATTCGGGTTTCTGATATATAATCTTTGTAATATCCTATCTACTAACATTTAATTCGCTGCTGTAAATCTGTCACATCCAGCTGTCTACAATCAACCACATTTGAGGTGTCTGCTCATGATGAACTTCCTCATCTGAACTTCCCTCCCGTTTCCTCTGCAGTTCTCCATGACAACAAGCTGACTCACACTGACCTGAAGCCTGAGAACATCCTCTTCGTCAACTCGGACTACTCCCTCATATACAACGCCGAGAAGGTCAGAAATGGCTGCAGGCGTGATGGCTGAGCGCTTCAGGGGATGGTAGAAAAAGCGGGTATTAATGATGGCAGAAAAATGCAGCTTTTCATTTGGGTGCAAATTTGTTTCAGCAGAAATCAGACACCCACATGTATGCTTTTTATAATCTCATGTTTATCCAGGAAGGCTGCAGCTTGTTTGTTGACCTTTGCAGGAAAATATGTGGCAGCTCTGAGACATATAGCTGAATTTTTATTTATGGGAATCTCCACTTTTTCTTCGTTTTTCACAGCCACATAAAAACGAAAACTAAATACACCCTTACTGCTTCCTGTTAAATCAGGATGTCCAAGCTTATTAAACTTTATGACGGCACCATGGCTTGGTTTGCATCTGAACAAATCACATGGCTTCTGGACCAATGTCCTGTGAACAGACAAGACCAAAGTGGAGACACAGTGTTGCATTTAGCAAAAAAGGGAAAACAAGCTTGTTGACTTTCTTGGAATTAGTTAAATCCACCAAGCAGGGTTTTTTAAGGTTAACTGGGTTAATTGAGACGTTGTGAGACGTTGATTCAGTTAGTTGATTGAGATGTTTAATCTAATTAGTTTAATCCAAGCAAAAAAGAAGTGGGAGATTAAGGGGGTTTATCTGCTGGTGGGGCTGTGTCACGAAGGGCATCTGCTGTAAAACGCAACCAAATCAAACATGCAGAGCTACCAGCTACAGTGACCCCTTGTCCACATGGAAACAGCCGATAGTAGCGTTTTTGTTGTTGCTGTTTTTCTAATCTGATAGACTCGTTCTTGTTTTGTCCTACCGTGTTGCAGTATTGTAAAATTGTTCATAACTTTTTGTTATTTTCATCACATTAGCTCAAGCCTAATGCTCTTTATCATTTTTATCAAAGCATCATCAATAGCAGGAAAATACAAAGATTATACTTTAAATGAGCGAAGTTGGGAGGGTTTACAGTGTTTCCACCTGTCGCCCATTTAGAAGTGCAATGAAAGGCGGGTAAACGACACCACGGTGCGGCTCGTCGACTTCGGCAGCGCCACCTTTGACCACGAACACCACTCTGTCATCATCTCTACTCGTCACTACCGAGCCCCAGAGGTCATACTTGGTAAGAAATGTCATTTTAGCTCGGGGAGTATCCAGGACCTGCCCAGTCCAGTTGGTAACAAAGCTATTCCTTCTTCCACAGAGTTGGGTTGGAGTCAACCGTGTGATGTGTGGAGTATCGGCTGCATCCTGTTTGAATACTACAAAGGGTTCACACTCTTCCAGGTCACACATTCGACATAAAAGTAAGACGAACTTTGTCTTTTTATTTGTCATGGTCTTTACTTCCTCTTGTGTCCACTTACAGACTCATGACAACAAGGAGCATCTTGCTATGATAGAGAGAGTACAGGGACCGATTCCTCAGAGGATGATTCAGAGGAGCAGGTATCCCGCTCGTGCACCCTCTCATTGTCACAAACTCTGAAACACTTTGATCTGACGACTCTTCATTTTGATTCTCAGAAAGCAGAAGTATTTCCACCGTGGACATCTAGACTGGAATGAGTGCTCCAAAGCCGGACGCTACGTCAAATCCAAATGCAAGCCGTTAAGGGTGAGCCGTGGGCAGGCGGACCACAGATAAGCATTATCTGCTCGGTGCCCACCATTTGAATATAATGTCTCTCTCCTTGTTTTACAGGAATACTTGTTATCACACGGGAGAGAACACCACCATTTTTTCGATCTCCTAGAGAGGATGCTGGAGTACGAGCCCTCAAAGCGTATTTCTCTTTCCTCCGCTCTGTGCCATCCTTTCTTCCAGCCCCTCCATCATCCAGGAAGAAGTCAGGGGTGGAGGAATAGCTGTGACATGAGCAGATGACCTTTGGTAGACACTTAACCATATGTGGACCATATGGTGAGGGTGTTTGCAAGTTTATTTGTAATTTAAGCTTTAAAAATAAGAGGTTTAAGTTATTTGAGTTAAACACTGAAATGACAGCTAACAGTGAAAGAGAAAGTCTGAAAGCATCATTGTAAGCAGCTTCTCAGATAAAAGAAGTTTGAACAGTTACAGCTGATTGAGCTGGAAGAGAGAAAAGAGAAGCATCATCCTTTCAAGTAGGGAAAAAAATTTATTTAGCAGACACGTTTGTCTAAAGGTGCTGGCAATTTTTTTCTGAGCATATTATTTTTATGTTTGTTTGCTTTTCTATGTTTCTGTTAAAATTGTCTTAAAATTGTTTACAAGCTTGTTAAGTATGGAAAGACTTGACAAATGCAACCTACGTGACATTATAAAAATCCAACAGTCTCAGCCTTAATGTATCCCCCAGAACAGAAGCATTTTATTTTGAGGTAATGAGTCTCTAGATATTAATTAGAATAAATGTGATTTTTTTTAAGTGTAATTTTCTAGTTTGTAGTTTTAATTATATAAAACATTAAAAAAAATAAAATAATTATATATAACATTAAAAAAGGAAACAATTGAAAAATATAAAAGTTATTTGCTTTTACTTTTTTATGCTGTACTTTTTATATTGGAGGAAAAAAGATGAAGAAATGGCGCAGGTGCCAAACGTTAAACTACTAATGGAGAACTGACCTTAACAAGCAAATCAACTGAAGGAAATATTACATCTTAGGCTTGTGTGATCATCAGAATTATGATTAGGGTGACCAGATGCCCAACTTAAAATTTTTTTTTACAATAAATCAGACATGAGTCTAGCATGTAAAGGCCAACTAACTTAACCTGTTATGCAGTAGTCCTTATTTAACCCATGATTCATGTTCTTATATTAGCTATATCTAAAAAAAAACAACGATTTTTCTAGTTAATTATAACACACATGCACTGTGTCACTTCCTGCCATATTTCCCCATCTGTGAAATTGAAGTATAATCTTATCTAAAGAGACAAAAATTGTATTTCTCAGTATAAACTGACAAATCATTTTCTTTGTGGTAGATTCCATCAGATTAAACAAGCTGCTAACTTTTTGGTGACTTCTTGCTCTGATGGGAAAGGCTAACCTCCAGTTAAATATAATAAAAAGCCTTCCCTGCGTTCTTTAAACTCAGGGAAGGCTAAAAAAAAACAAAAAACAAAACAGAGTTTAGGAAAGTGCCGTGTAAATGTGGGACTTTGCTTCTGTATGTGGGAGATGTCATAAAACTTCTGCGGCGTCCCACAAAAAAAAGGGACATCTGGTCACCCTAGCAAAAACACTGAAGTTTGGAAACAGGTGATGTAGTAATGGTTATAACAAACACAACAGACGTTGTCTTCATGCTAATAAAAGAAACATGTTCTAAAATTGGACATTTTAAAGGGAAAAAATAAAATGTATTCAGATACGTCTCTAACATTTGGAGGACATGATGTATTTAAAAGCTGAAGATGTATGATCCTTTCGGTTTTGTGCTTGCAGTCACTTTATGACAATTTTGATGTTTTCTGTAATAAATTTTGCATAAAATAGCACCTGCAGTCATTGAATTAATTCAGTTTTTCATGTTTTTCTTGCAACCTTTCAGTTCATCACTCATACATTCACACACTACTGACTCTCAGCCCTCCTCTGGCATCTTGATTGAGTGCAGCTGAGCAGAGAGCACGGTCACTCTGCTGAGCGCGAGCGTGTACTCGCCAGTTTCCCCTCTTCAGCCTTTGCAGTGCTGAAAGCGAGTGCAGGAGGCAGGATGCATGACGCCCACTCACTGGCAGTGAATGCATATTTAGGTGTTCTACTGTCACACGGGCGCAATGTGACATCACGCGGACTTTGAACCAGGAAGCCGGAGGTTAAAGATCAGCTAGCGTCTGATCCGACTGTCCCAGACAGTTTTCACATGCACTTCCATTTGGTAATTTCTGTAGAAATTCAGGGTTCCAGTGCAATAATGCATAAAAATCACTTTAGATATGAAGATGCAGCAACACGCACGCACACACATACGCACGTACGCGCACACACACACACACACACACGCCTTATCATTTAAAATAAGAAACATGACAGATGCATCACTTCTTTATAAGATTGTGCAACATAGGGAAAGACCTTTACAAAAGCTCTACAACTCTCTTCTCTCAGAACAATGTTTTTTTCCACAAATATTCAGTTTTGCTGTTGTACTTCAAATATATTGTTAATAAATAATGCTATAAACACGACTCTCGTACCGGCTACCTTTAAAATGAGACTATTGACTGTAAAACATTTTCAGTGACTTCATTCAGCCTTCTTGAAGACTTGCTTTGCTGCGACGCCTTGAACTCTCATTTCCTGCAGAGAAGAGACGGAGAAGAAGAGGGGGAAAAAAAAACATGAGGTGAGAGGGTGTAAATGAATGTTGAGAAGCAACAAGAACATTTGGGATTCTGTCCAGAACACCCCCCTCACCAGCTCATGCTTTGACCTCATAATCCGTCTTCCACTCTTTCACATCTATTCATCAGGTCTTTTCAGCCCGCTCCCACTTTCCTCCTCCACCTCTTCATTAGTCCCTCACTGTTCCCTTTGTGTAACCTCTGAAACCGTCGCTGGTATTCCCCAGCATATTGAGTTTAGCATCGGCAACACTTTCTCTAAATTTGTGAGAGCTTTTTAGTGGGAGAATGCTGACCGTTTGAAAACGTAACCAGCAATGAAAGATAAGCTATGAGTTTTAACTGTTCTAGAACAAATGTGCCTCTGAGCTTCTGTAGCACTTGTGCATTCAGTTTGTGTGTACTCCTTTGTTAGGTGATGGACTTTCCCCTTTTAGGCACATACAAACTCCACAGACCTCTTAATAAAAACCTCTTCACACAAAGACGGTAACAGAAATGAATAACTTCTAAAACCTGCCTTATTTGAATACCCTCCCTCATTTAGCATATCAATTTCTCCATCACTTCCCTTTAAGCTTTCATTTTCCTTCTTCCCTCTTCCTTGCTTTCTCTCTGCACTGGCCTCTTCTTCCCCTCGTACATCCTTACCAAATGCAGCTTGTCGCCCTCCAGCCAGTGCGTCCAGCCTCGTCCCTCTTTCTCGCCTCGCTGTACACAAACCAGCTTGTCTCCGTCCCAATCTACTGTAGTCTGTGTAACCACAGAGATGCCGTTAGTGTGAAACATTAGCATGTAAAGTAGCTCACACAACACTCAGCCACACAAAGAGACAAGAAGCTTTATGCAAAGCTAAAACGGGGGGGGGGGGGACTAATACAGTGATGCGTGAAAGGTCATGGAGCCTTTAAAATATACTTCATTTTTTCAAAGATGTGACCAAAAACATCAGATTTTAGATATTTGTTTAAAAATTACATGAATATATTAGTTGGACCTGATAAAAAATGATCCAATATTTTTGTATCTTTGCATCTTTTGTATCATGTGACACCCTGTAGACAGCAATAACTAAAAAAAAAAAAGAACATTTAAAGACAATAGTTTGGGCTTTGACTTTCCAAAACATCTTTGATCTCCTTAACATCACTTTGGTGGAACAACTTGTGAGTTTGGGGTGATGTTTTTGTTTTACGATCCATTTCCTCCTGAGATTTAATCCACGGACAGGGGTCCTGTCACCTCCTTGAGACTTTTCTGGTGTAATTCAGAATTCATCCAGTTGTTTAAGACTAAATGCACAAAAACCGATCCAAAACATGACGCCACCATCGCCATTTCCTTTGTCCAAACACAAGACTTCTTATTTCATACTAAAAAAAAGTTCTACTTCAGCATCATCTATACATGAATTCGAGTTCAAACAGCCTTCTGGTTTCCCAGTGAGATCTTTAGCAATCTGCAGGTCGAGTTTGCGCTGCTACGATGGACTCTATCGCCGTTTAATGTTCTGCTGATGTTAGACTCAGTAACCTGAACACTGTCACTGTTGTCGAGGCAAACTCTTTAAGGATGGTTTTATAACCTCTCCAGACTGATGAGCATCAGTAAATCAATAAATCAAATCAATACAACAGAGGAACCTCCTCTGTTTGGGCCATGACACACTTCCCACTTCTGAAAACTCAAGCATTTTACAAGCAAAGTGGTAAAAGCCACAATAACACGAGTCCTGGCTGGCAAATGTGCACAAACCCCGCCTCAGGGTCACATTACATTTTAAACATTTCACCAAATGCTTTAAAAATTCCTCACCATAAGGAGGGCAATCCCGGGCACGACCAACACATGTGTGTCAGATCTGCTGTCTGGACTCTCGCCGAGGACATTTCGGGTCAACATTGGGATAAATCCTTACTAATCTAGCATTAGTTAAGTGAACACTTTGCACCAGCAAAGACAGATGATTAGCGCACCAAGTTTAGGACAGAGTTCCAGGGCTCATCAGTTAAAGTTATCCCCAAGTCAGTGTCCCAGTCTCACACAGTCAGTGGAGCACGGATTAAGGTTACTGATAAGTTCATAAATCTGGGATATGAGTCCTCTCTGTTTAGCATTCAGCTGAAGAATATCATCATAGCCCATCATTGAATGGTTACTTGGGAAGGAGCTGAATGTTTCTTATTCTGGGTTTTTAAACAACAACGAGTGATTATGGAATAATCCCAGCGGGAAGTGTACAGACTTTACTCAAGTACCTAACCTTCAAAGCAAACTTTGGAAAAAACACAACACACACCTGACAGGTACGGCCATCCACTATCCTCAGGTCCTCAGTAAATTCTTTTCCAATATTAAAATCCATGCTGAAATTCTTGAAGGTAGTGATTGTGTTGATTTTCATGGCTCCTGTCTCTGGGTCATGGATGATCTCTTTAGTGGGCTTCAACATACACACGATCTTCCTCAAAGCAACATTAACATCTGGGAGAAAAGAGGGAAAGATTGTGTAAGCCACACTTATGGGGGGATCTTTTCTACCTCAGTCACTGCAGGTGGAGTGAACACACACTTGTGAGGGTGTAAGTGGGTCAAAGGTGGTGATTTCATTACACTAATGTGCTGCTGGAAATGTAGACAGTCCACATCACTAAACCAGACACTGAAGATTATGAATCAGTCAACATATAAACAATTATTTAAAGATAAACGCATGAAAGATGAATGTTAAATTAGAGGGTTTTACCCGTTAAACATTTGATGGTAATAATACTATAAAATATGCTGCATAAAGACTGGTACCTAAACCTGTCAGGTAGGCGTCCACATTCTCCTGCTCCACCATATGATAGGTGCCGGAGTAATTAGGTTTAGTCATTTTTTCCTTAAGAAACTCCAGAAATTCCTGCTTTGCCTTGTTCTGGTTTTTCCTCCCGTCCCGTCTGGATCCCACGGATCAGCTGCCGACCCACAAGTCTGAACCAAGATTAGTGTACAACCACTTGTGCGTAAATTGTAAGCCCTGGCAAATACCTGCTCCAATCGAAACACAAATACAGATTAATCTAAAGAGATTCCATGTGAATAAATAGTAATAATTTAAACTTCACAAATCTGCTATTTTAGCTTTTTATTTCCAACTTCCAGCGCGCACAAATGTCTACAAATACTTGTGATGTTCTTTTCGCTCACTTACAGCTCGTTAAATAGCCGTGCACGAATCGCCTGTTGATCGCAGAAGTCTAATCATCACTTCTGCGGTGAACCTTTGTACAGCTGACGACGTAAGCTACGTAACTGACCGACGTAGTTGCCAGCTTTTGCGTGGTGTTCCCTGTAATTACCTCATCGTCTGTCCCGGTGTTTTATATGCGGTGTCAGCCACGATGGAAACAAATTAAATGCCGGGGCTTTCCCCCTCTTGGGTCCCCACTCTTTGTAGTGGTCAGTTGCTTTTTTGTCTCCCCCTGGGGCTAATTTTTTGTCCCTCGCCACCCCTCCCCCGGCCCCCTTCCACTTCTTTGTATATTTCATCACATCCATACTGATTGCCGAAACTATCTCCCTAACATCTCCATCCATCCTTTTTCTTTCACTTATCCAAGGTTTGTGAGTCTTTATACTGAGGTGATGATGATGATTATTATTCTCGGTGATAAATTCAAAAACTGCGGCGAACAGGTAGCCGGAAATGCATAGCAGGGATCCACAGTCCAATCACAGCAGCTGCCAGCTCCTTCGTAACCTGTAGTTACATTTCCAGTAAGCTGGTGCACGTCTGGTGACGTCGTAGGATTCGGGGGAAGGGGTTACGACATCCCTACACATAAGTATAAATCCCCGGTGACACGCACAGATCCCGTCACATGTGCACGTGGATTTTGGAGACAATTTTTAAGCTGCCAAATGTAAGCTGCTTTCAAGTGAGGGTGGAGAACTGGGACATCTGAGCTTCATGTGTTTTTCATATATCATCCCTCGACTAGAAAACGAGTAATAGCCTGTGAAAGTTAATATATGGTTTAAATAACCTGCACTACTTGCTGGATGTTCTTCTGATGTAAAACGGTCAGTTAGAGCTCCTTCTCTGAAGCGAGTATAACTCTTGCTCATTTTTAAATATATATTTAATCCAGGTGATGTAGAATGACTACATCTAGGCTCCTATATGGCGTCTGTAATCTTAAATTGGGGAATTCCACAGAAAGCCCAAATGTCCCAGTTTTCTGTTAGTACGTGAATGCTGCTTACATTTGTGGCTCTGGGTAGAAGCTGGCAGCCCGAAGACAGTCTCAAAACCCCACGTACACATGTGACGTGATCTATAAATCTCCCCGTATCAGTCTAGGTGTGTGTAAACACTCGTCTAGTCATCTAAATGAGGCTCAGTTCACCCGATGCCACATCGGCCTTTGTCACCATAAGGAGAAAAACCGAGGACCTCATTGCTTTTTATATAGGTGGGAGTCACCAAACACCCCAAGATACGATATCATTGACATTTATAACATTTCGCCATATACCGAGTACTGCAATAACATATTTAAAGGATCCATCACCTTATTGTTAAACTGCAAATTATGTCCTCAGAGTTAAACTTTGTCATCGTCTCTTTATCAAATAAGATAGTTATCTCACTTCACTTTTTTGTTTCCAAGCATGCCAGCACTGTTACTAAAACCCGCCATAAGAGGGAGTCAGTTTGCTATCAGTCTGCGAGTGAATGGGGTCAAGTTGGCAATTACATGTAATTTGTTTCTGATAATACAGTAATAATAATGGGAAACCATTTAGTCGACCCTCAGACTAGTCTACTTCTGCCTGAGGTTTCTTTTACTGAAATTCAAGTTAGTGCTCACTGTTGCTAAGTGTTGCTAAGATCTGATTGTTGGGGTTTCCTCTGTATTATTGTAGGGTCTTTGGCTTACAATGTAAAATGCTTGGAGGTGATTGGAGTCGTGATTTGGCATTATATAAATAAATCTGAATTGAATAGTCACCACAGGTTGCAACAGTAATGTAAAAAAAAAAAAAAAAATTAATGCAATCACCAGGCAGCCAATATTTATTTATTTATTTTTGGTTGATTGAAGGAGGTCGCCGTTCTATTTTTCCTCCATTAGCTTGCTCTGAATTAGGAAGCTGCCTGTCAAGCTGCTTGTGTCCAGTGTGGGATGGTTTATTGTTTGAGTTAATTTAATGTAGGTTTACTCAGCTAACGTTGTCTCAGGATGGTGCTGCATGAGATTTTTTATTGTATTCCGAGAGTATTTTAATTTATTAAAATATCCAAATTCGGTGTTCCTGTATAGATACATGCAAATATCGCAGTACTACGCTTGATTTTTGTCTCAAACACTTGTTTTTCCAAACACTTCCTTGTTTCCAAAGTGGTCGCCACAGTATCCTCGGGATCAGAACTAGAAGTAAACTAGCTTGTGTCGCCTTCTGCTCTCAGGATCTTTTGCATGTTAACAACCACACCACTGAGGGTAAAAGTTAGAATCAGGGTTAAGTTGCAGTAAGGGTCAGAGGCATTCACCTGTGATGGTGAAGGTTAGGGTGACGTGCTAAGTTATAATGTCAACCAGTGTTGAGCAAAAAGAGCCACTTAAGGGATTTTCAGGGAGATCAGTGTCCAACATGTGACAAAACAACACTGGCATACACGTGAACACACACACACACACACACACACACACACACACACACACACACACACACACACACACACACACACACACACACACACACACACACCTGGAGAATATGAACATGGAAATGTTCAGTAATGTTTCCCCTTTGTTCTGTTCATGAATTGTACTGGCTGACACAGGACCACCTCGAGCTATCTTCAGTAGTAAAAGGCAAAACTTTGGATTAGTAAACAGATCTCAGGTCTGCATGAGCTCTGGGGTAGGGGGCGTGGTTTCTCTCTGTGATCTTGTTAAAGTATTAAAGCTTCCTCACCTGTTAGAAATTAAAGTGCTCTGGGCACCAGAGGAGGAAGAGTAAGAGGAGAGGGGTGTGGAAATGAGTGAGGGACTTCAAACAGGTTGGTTGAAGTGTGCATATGGGCTCTCGGTGCCAAGTAGGGCATTAGAGTAGGTCAGAGAGCATAAAACTCACTGTGGAGTCGTTCCAAGACATTCAAACAAGTGTGCCAAAATAAGAAATCAGGAGAACAGCTGGGCCACATTTCTGAAAAAAAGGACACACGGAGATCTAAGTAACCCCATTTTACATTCAACAGTAGTATATAGTTATATTTAACAAATAATGTATCATGGTGTTGTAAGCAGATAAGTGCGTTATAATGTACTTTTAGAAACTGGAGACAATTGATAACATTTAAAGCCATGTTCAAACTCTTTTTTTCCTCATTTTAGTAGTAATGATAGTTATTGGTAAAAATATTTTGCAAATTGTAGTTGGTGGAAATGAAATGAAGTAAACACAGCATCAATTCAGGAAGCAGAAAAGTCAGACCTAATTTGCTGTCTCATGGAGAGCACATCATTGGAAGAGAATTAGGCTGTATATAAGCTCCTTCTTTTCATTCTGTGTCCAGCATAATTAATACCTGTTGCCACTGAAGGGGAGACTTGCTGCTGCTCTCTGTGTACTCATATGGAAGTGCAGGGAAGTCCCAGAGCAGCCGTACAAGACATTGAGCCAGTGACTCACCCTCAGCATCTAATTCTGGGTCAGGCTGACCTGCTATCACTTTCAGAGGTCTCTCTCTTCCTCTTTCCCTTTCTCCTTTTCTCTGTAGGGATGTGTCTGCTCGTTTTGTAGTTGTTGAAAGAGGTGTGTTGGGGTCAAAGCAGAACCTCACCAGCTGCAGCCAGTTCTTCAAATGAGACCACTACATATCCTCAGAACTGATGTTTCCACTCTGCCAGGTTGGTGTTTTTGTGACCATGCCTCTTGTCACTTTTGCTAAATGTTTGGATAGATTCCCAGGGCCATCCTGTCTTTAGTGTTTTGCAGCCTCCTCTGCTCTGGCTTCAGTGTCTTTCTCAGCAGCCAGCTCACTAACCTCTCCCTCGCATCTTCAGGCTCTCAGCCATCAGTTCAGCCTCCACATCTGGCTTTGTTCTTGCCTGCTGGCAACCCCTGGCCCTCTGCGCTTCCATCAGAGATTTATAATAAATCAGTTTGGCCCATCCCCTGCCTCATGGTCTGTGTTTGCACATGGTTTGTAGGTCACCATAACAACACTGATAAATGCACAGACCAGTCACTTAACATGGTGTTGCAATCATTCCCCAGAGATTTTGGTTCATATTGACGTCGTAACATTGTCTGGCTGTACAATGCACATTGAGATCCAATGACTTTGGATACCATTGGAGTAAAGTGCAGCAACAGACACAAACAGAACTGCTGAAACAGCTCATTTGGAAGAACGTTAGGTCCCTGGTTCAATCTCACGTTTCAGCAGTGGAAGGATAACTTTATGCAAACGCTCCTCCTTGACTTAATAAAGGATTGTGTTTCCATTTGTACTGAGATACTTTTATGTGATTGGCAATTAGATATCTACCTTAATTAGTAGTTGAATGGGGGTATTTAATAAAATATTTGCTAAATATGTGATACTGTGACTAGCTAGAATTGCTCTTGTTTTTCTCTGTGTGTATTTCAGTGTTGTATCTCCCATTAAAAGACTGTGTCTACATGCCTAAATGCACTGAGGTGCAGCCACGTGACTGGCTGCTTAGATATTCGTGTTAACAAGTTGCTTTTACAGGAGTGCCTATTACACCTGTGACAATCCTAATAACAAACAATCCTCTTTGTCTGTAGTGATCCTAAGTGAAACTGAACAGAGTGAAACTGAACAGAGAGGAAAGAAATGACCCGGTGAAGGTTGTTTTTTTAGGTTTTGCTTTTTACACTCATGCCCTCTGCCTCACTCAGATAATATTTCTGCTGGGAAGCTGTCTTTAAGTAATTTGATTGCATGTAAATTTTCCATGTAATTTGTTACATAAGTAGAAGGTAAAATGTTACATTTACTGGAATCTAGTTTGTTTTGGTATATCGATCACATTTCCCCTAATGGTTAATTACTACATAAATAACCCTTTGATTTTATATTATGTTGTGTTTTATTCAAGATTCTTGCTTCAATTTTTAATGAGGGTGAGAAATCCTTTTTTGAGTGCATATATTAAAAAAGAAGAAGAAAGAAATCAGGGGTAATGTATTACACTGCAACTTTTAAAACTGTGTTTGTGGATAAAAAAGTCTATGATGCAGGAAACTATGCTCTCCCTTTAAACAAACTTCAGCACTGATTGTTTGGTGGAGAGACTGAGGGAGACCGGAGGGTGACCCCACTCTGTCCCCTCTTTTCTGACAGTTTGCACAGTTGCACAGTCCAGCTGTCAGTACGTTTCTGATCTCCCACTGACTCAAATACTTCTCTTTAAGGCCGGACTCTCTCCATCCAAGTTTCATTTCTTCTTTCCCCATCTTTAGTCATCTTTAATCCACGAATGTTTAGTGAAATAAATACCAACAGCATTCTTGTAAGAAAAAAAAAACTGTCGCTGTTGCATTTATTCTCCCATTTTCTAAACTATGAAAACAACATGGATTAAATGGAGCTACGCAGGAGGACAAATGAGTCTATAAATATATGAACTTACTGTGAATGCATGGGTGTGTCACTCAACATCACGTCTAAAGCTTCACCCCTGACACGTGACTCATCAGGTGAATTCCCTGCCACGGCTAACGAGATTCCCCTCATTAAGTCCCTTAGGTAGTAATCTGTGTGGCAGAGTTGGGGGTAGTGAAATGTGAAAACGATTCTGTAGGAGGGAAAGAGGGAAGGAGAGGCTGAAACCTCAATGGAAAACAGTGATTTTGTCCTGTGAAGGCCAGGAAGTTGCAGGCTTAATATCTCGTGGAGAGTCTACTGTTTTTTATTCTTATTTTCCCCACTTTTTAAAAAGCTTTAGGGATTGGCTGGTGGTGGTGAAGGCCATCTGGCTGGGTGCTTTATCTGGATTTTATGGTGTGAGCCTTAGGCCAACTGTGGCCACCTGCATGGGTAAGATAACCGTGGACAGGAACAGCATGGTAAACCATGTTTGTGTGTAAATCAGTGGTAATAGACCCTGAAAATTAGCCTGTTCAGCATGTTAGTTTGGCATTTTCATGTTTTGTCATCACGTAGTTTCCGTTTTTCTGCTTTACTGCCCTCTTTAACCTGATCTAGATGATAAACTCTCCATCAGTGTGTTTAACCTTTCTGAGTGTCTGAACCTTGTCTGACTGCCGTCCTTGTCCTTGGCAGGAGTTATTGCTGCGAGATGTCAGACTGCGTGTCCTGATTTTCTCGTGTCAGTGCAACACAACATGAGGGAAGGCGAAAGCCACCATAAATTCACCTGTCATCTGACGAGGAAATAGGGGTGTGTGTGCGGTACATCATGGAGTCTGTGGTGAGATTAAAAAATTCCCTGAGCAGGAAGCTGACCAGCTGTGTGTCGGAGGTGAAGGGGAAGAAGCTGTGTGCCAAACGTAGGAACAAGAGAGGGAGAGGCAGCGGGAGTCGAGGAGGATGTGTCAAGTTGGGCAAAACGTCTCCCCCCCGAGCTGCATATCCCAAAGATCTGTCTATCATTTGCTCGTACCAGACAGAGCTGGAGAAGGAGAGGCAAGTAATGCTCTGTATGTGATGTAGAAACCGTCATGCGGGGTGAAGGAAGTATTCACATACTTTAAGTAAAAGTAGCAACAGGTGCTTTTGTAAACATGAAGTGTTACAAGTAGCACTCTTACAGTGAAAATGTTGCTTAAAAATCACAATTCATAGTTTTGGAATCTAAATGAGAAATTGTTATCGAGAAGAAATAAAAAATGAAACACAATGAAACGATTCACAAACTGGCACAAGGAAGGAGCCCACACAAGAATTTCTCTTCAATAAAAGAGAAATTATGAAACATAAACAGACAAAGCACAAATAGCAAACAATGCTGATGCCACATTATGTGCAAGAGAGAGCGTGTGGCCCTGAGTAGCTCATCTGGGGCACCACAAAGCTGCACAAGCACCTGAGTAGTATCATTATTTTGTGCCATTACAAATAACAGGCAGGGTTGCTTCTTGGATGCATTATATGAACAGGCGTTTTATCATTTCCAGGTGAAAATGGAAAAAAGACTCTAAACACACATGAAATCAAGTTTTGCCTGAGTTACATGTAATTCATCTGCAAACTGAAATCAATCCCCTCAGTTCACCTCATTTTGTCAATTCCTCACTGTGCTCTCATTGCAGGAGGCAGCTGAGATGAACGAAGGCGTTAACTGTTGTCACCTTTGCAGAGAGATTTTTATTTTCTGCCTGCGATATCTGAGCTGTATTTATGTTTGTCTGCTGTGTTGACAGAAAGCTGCGGGAAGCCACGAAGGCCCAGAAGAATGCAGAGAGAGCAGCGATGAGAGCTCATTTCAGGAGAAAATATCAGCTGCCTGAGGTCTGTGTTTGGAAGAAAATAACAATATTTATCCTCTAGTTTTGTGTAAATTGGACAGTTTTCCCCTTATACACGGTACTGTTTGTTTTTTTTTTTTTATTTCTTTAACAGAGTTGAATTGAAACTTTACAAAACGCTGCATCCTTCTGTTCACTACTCTCACACACCAGTTTTAATTTTCTTCAAAATATAACGTTTTTCCAACTTCACTGAATTAATTTAGATAAAATGTCAAATAACCACAAAAATGTACTGCGTAATTCTTCTGAATTTAGGATTCAGGGTTCAGCAACCAAAAAATTCTTACCAGTTCAAAATGAAACTTGCTGTGTCAAAGAAAATGAGAAGATAGAGAGAAGATGAGAAGTAAATACCTTTTTTTTTTTTATCAAGTATTTACTTGATAAATACCCTCAGGGAAAAAAAATGGACACAAATCATGAAAGGAAAAAAGACAAAAAGGGCAGCACGGTGGGGTGGTGGTTATTGCAGTCAGAAGGCCTTGGATTCAAATCTTGACTTTCTAGTCCAGTCTGGTCTTTCTGTGTGGAGTTTGCATGTTCTCATGTCTGTGTGGGTTCTCTCTGGGTACTTTCATTTCATCATTAAACATCATGTTAATGTCTGTAGCTCAGTAGTTATAAACCAATCTCAATGCAGTTTCTGTTTTTCCTTTTGCAAACACTTCTCCATCAACAAGATGTAGCACATCTTGATGCAATTATGGTTATACTGCATAAAAAAACCTTAAAACTCAAACTGTTATAACTTCAGATGTGTTTGCAGCCTTTGCAGAGGTACAGCCAACCCCCAACAATACAGTAGTTGGCTTACTCCTTGTAGGCATTATCCATGTGTGCCAACTTGTATGTTACTGCAACATAATAATGGATTGGATTTATATAGCGCTTTTCAAGGCACCCAAAGCGCTTTACAATTCCACTATTCATTCACTCTCACATTCACACACTGGTGGAGTGTGTGAATGTGCAAGCTACGGTTGTAGCCACAGCTGCCCTGAGGCAGACTGACAGAAGCGAGGCTGCCATACCGCGCCATCGGCCCCTCTGGGCAACACCAGTAGGTGGTAGGGTAAAGTGTCTTGCCCAAGGACACAACGACCAGGACAGAGAGCCCGGGGATCGAGCCGGCGACCTTCCGATTACAGATGCGCTTCCCAACCCCTGAGCCACGGTCGCCCCAAGGACATAAGAGATGTAGAGCTATTTATTCATTTTTATTTTTGCAGCACGTTCAACCCTGTAACCCATTTGTTCTTCCATCATCCTTCAGAACACGAAGGACACAAACCAGCGGAGGTCAGTCGGAGGCAAAGTGTCGCTCCCCCACGAGCTATCGACAATAATTCATCCTGAAACCAAAACCAAGGACGATGGCTTCAACCTGCTGAGTGCCTTTCAAGGCCTCAGCTTCAGCACAGCGGTCCTCACAGGGAGGAAACGCAGCGGGACGCCTACTCCTGCACCAGCAAATGGGGGATCTTGTAAAATCATGTGATCAATATGTAGTCACAGCAATGATTATTACACTCTATTAACGAAGAGAACAGCATATGGGAATTTATGACTGCTGCTTTTATGTAAGCTGAAGTCAGTTTTCTTCTTACATAGCTCTGATAACTTGTAACAGGTGAATAAGTCACCTGTTTTACTTGATAATAACAAATACGCCAGTGTAAAATGCTTATTTTAGGTATTGATTAGATATACTCAAACATTATTATGAGGTGTTGAATTACTGGTCAGTACATGACAATGAAAGTACAAATGGGATTTTACGCAGTCCTTGAAGAATTTTCTCCTCATTGAATATGTTGATTTTATACTGTTTTAATAAGCTGTTGCATTATATTGTGATTATATAACGAAATCAATAGTTGTAGATGTTAAAACAGGGCACATCTTGTCCTGGTGATGTTTCACTCGGACACCGTGTTTAGTTTTTTTATAATAGAAGCCAAGCTAGTATGCAGAGCTGTCGGTCTAAATGATATAGATCCAACTAAGAGATCTATACACAAGTGAGGAACCTCAGGGCAACAAAACAACATGAAACTTTCTTATTTTGTGTGATTATGTTAGAATTTGTCCACTTTTCTTTATACTCAGTCCTTTCTGCATCACATCTACAGTATCGGTGATGTGTATGAGCCAAATCTGCTAGTTTCTAATAACTGCTTTGTTTGTGTTGAGCTTATTTTGGTGCATAAATTCAAGGCTTTTATACAGTATGGAGAAAAACACCACTTACGAAGGTGGCCATTTAGTCTGTTTGTTTGTAGCTGATTTGCTGTGATTGAACTTGTAATAAAACACATTTCGGGAAGCTACACTGGCCCATTATCTGTTTTTTGTGCAGTCAACCTGACATTCTGGCTCTGTTGTGTTTCTCTTGAACTCTGATGCTCAGATTTATAAATCATCAAACTCCTGTCAGCACGAAATCTCATTCAAGGGTGAATTTTAGCGTTGGAGGAGGGAAAGAATGAGCCCTGCAGAGACGACACCAAACAAGAAGTGTCACAACTCTGGATGAGACCGCTTGGCACAGCTCACTCAGACCAGATCCAGCATGTCCACACGAGTGACTGCGGGTATCAAAGCGAAGGGCTCTTGTGGGTCCAGAAATGTGTTTTTTGGTGTCGCACCTCAAAAGGGTCTTTGTGTGACTGCAGCAGGGACTGTGATGCATGGAAAGCTAGAAGGCGGGAAAAGAGTAGTGAAAGGGATGCGGAGCTTTGAGGAGATCCCTCACACTGGGAGGAATGGATGGCTCAACCTGCTGAAATTCTGGAGAGAAAATCGCTTCCAGCAGCTTCACAAGCACATGGAGAGGACCTTCAACACGCTCGGCCCCATCTACAGGTAGAGGGAAGTTTAAAGCTTAAAACGTTCTTCAGTATGTTCGTGTGCTTACCAAATATCCTTTCTGTCTCTCTGTGTGACTGCAATAGAGAAAAGCTCGGCACCCTAAGCAGCGTGAACATCATGCTCCCATCTGACGTCAGTGAGCTCTTTAAGTCAGAGGGTCTGCACCCCCGACGGATGACCCTGCAGCCCTGGGCGACACACCGGGAAGTACGCAACCACAGCAAGGGTGTCTTCCTCAAGTCAGTTCCACATGTGTGTTTTAAATTACTCGTGAAGTGGTGATATGCATCTGTGCAAGCAGTCACACGATGGAGACTCCTCTCCCCACCTCCGTGGGTAAAATCCCATTATTCTACTGATTAAAATTTAAGAGTCAAAATTTGACTAAATCATTTCAATGTTCCCTCGAGGGATGGAAACAACTCCATGTGGGTGTGTGCACATGAATGTAATCACTTGTACCATCATCGTGTCTTTTGGGGGGGGGGGGGGTAATTTAATCAGGCGTGGAAAGTTTTTGTTCATCATTTAGTTTCTTAGTTGCTTCCTGCTCTTACATTTGACTGAGAGATGGTAAAACATCACTGTGAAGGTACAGCACTCTGGTGTGAAACACAGATAACAAGCAATAATTATGACTTTAAAAAGCAGACTGAGGTTGTTCATAAAACAACAACAAAATGCAGCGAAATTTCAGCCCTAAAAGAACAGCTTTTCCAATGAGATTCTAATTATAAGGAGAAAATGCAAAATTAAAGCAAAAGATGAAGTTTTCTCATTTCTTATTGGAATATTAGAACAACTAAATGGAGCGCACTGCAAAGTCTGTGGTTACCATAGAGATTATATATAATATTTAAAATTATACACAAAAAGAGGTCTCTAGACATCCTTATACTGTGTGTGTTGTTCGGTTGTTGGTTCTGACATAAAGGTCCTTTTAAAAGTTCTAATATTAGTGCATTCAGACATTTTCTAATTCAATATTTTCAATATTTTAAGCTTTTAAATTCGGAACCATGAACTCATTGCCAGAAAATTATAGTTTTGTGTTTTTTAAACTCATGCAAACGCACACAAAAACTCATGGCTGTAAAGGGTTGAGTGGTAAAGGCTGCTGGAAGTTTGTAGCCACTGATTCAGATTTAGTGTCACCCCCATAAAGCTGGAACTCTCATGCGACTTTAAAAAAAGACCAAAACTAGGCTGAGAAATCCCAGTGGACTGAAATATTTTTCATAATTCAAACAGTGAATTATTTTTTCTTATTGTTTTACATCAGAATTTTCAAAGTCATCAGTTCTCTTTTAGCCGACTTTAATTTGCTTTCACTCAACCACAGAAACACGCTGTGGTTTAACTGCACATGTAAGAGCTGTGCATTTAAGAAAATGCTATACACTTTAAATGAACTGATTAATATAATTCAGCTATTTAAAGATGGCTGTTGTCACGAGTGACGAGTTGTTAGCTACGTGTTTGTACCTGTTAAACATGATAATCCCCCGCTGTCTTCAGGAAAAGGAAGTTTTCACTGGATTCTGAGCAGTCCTGTGACAGAGTAGCTTGTAATGACCTTTAGCAGCCACAACTTCAAGTAATGACTTTTGCTTTGTGTTGGTGTTTGCATGATTGTCTCACTCTCTCACAGTGTTGTGGGGGAATTTTCCCCCTATCTTCTTTACAAAATCGATTCAGTTCAGTTGCTTGCGGGAATTTGAGAGCCTGCAAAACGAGCCCAAAGATCATGCCTCCAACACCGCGCCAGACGGCGTTTGTGCTGATCTACTACTTTGTTTTTTTCCAAATGTGGTGCTGTGCATTCAGGCGAAACAGCTCTACTCTCTCCAAAAGGACATTGTTCCAGAAACCTTGTGTTGTTCAGATTTAACTTTGCAAACCTAAACTGTGCTGTCATGTTCTTTTTTAGAGAGACGAATGTAGAGACGAGATGTATCTCTTGGTTTTTTTCTGTGAACATTGCATAATCTGACCTTGGGGTGAATTTACAGGGACATCCAGTCCCGGGAGGACTGTGGCATTGTGTTAACACACCTGACTGCTCCAGATCAGCTCACTCCTCATTCCTATGGAAGCAGTAAAGGTGTACTTATTTTTGCACCTGATTATCTCGTGTCCTATGAAAACTTTCTTTGTTGCATATTAACTATTGCAACGTTTGGGTAAAGGTAGACGTGTGGTTGGGAAGAGGTCAAGCACCAAAAAAAGAGACTTCTCTCAATCTGGCTTTCTTTGAATTCATGTTTAGACAATGATAAGTCTGACTGGGAGTCAGACTTGAACACGATGTCCTTATTTTATTTCACAGTGACTGAGCAGATATGAAATAAGCTCATTTTAATGCTTAGCGTGCACCTTTCTCTCCACAGGAATGGGGAAGAGTGGAGAGCTGACCGTCTGCAGCTGAACAAGGAGGTGATGATGAGTGCAGCAGTAAAACGCTTTCTCCCTCTCCTTGATGAGGTGGCGAAGGATTTCTGTCAAATGCTGCAGACAAGAATGGAAAAGGAGGGAAGAGGAGAGAAGGGAAAATGCGTTCTTACCATCGATCCCAGTCCTGACCTTTTTCGTTTTGCACTGGAAGGTTAGAGGTCATCAGCCCCATGATATGAGACCTTTGTGTATCTCTAAGTGTCATTTTACAGCTTGTAAAATGAGAATTCATTAATTCCTGTTTATTTACAATGAAGCCAAAAAAGTAGACTTTCTTTTTCTATGTTGGAAAAGTGTGGAGAGGTGTGAAATGATGGGTGTTTGACAGAAACATCCCATAAATGTCAAGTCTAATTTTTCATGCGGCAGTGATCGACCTTGAAGCCCCGAGGGATGGAAGGCCACGGATTCATGTCGCTTCCCCGTTTTGACAGGCTTTCATTCAGCCTAACTATCAGGTCTATGCATTGACTCACAAATGCTGATGTAAGCTGCGCCAGTTTCTGACGTCAGAGGAATTACACAATCTGCAGGAGCATCACCTCTTTAAAATCTTCAAAAAAAAAAGAAGAAGAAGATGAAAACGCAAATAGATCAGTGCTGCTGCTCTCTCTGTCCTTTAATTCTAAAATATTCACACCTAACATGAGAACCGAACCTCATCCTATCCCCAGGCGTCTCTTAGCGTACTCTGGGTGTAGGAGGTCAAAGAGAACATGCACCTTTAAAAATAGAAATGGCAACAAAGATGATCAAAGCTTCAGCGTTATTTCAGCAGGTCTGCTCCTTTCATGTGCCTATCTGCTGTATTCCATGTTCGCAAGTGTGAAAGCCTGTATGACTCAGTGTACACTTGTTTGCATCTGTGTGTATGCGAGTGGGAAGGGGGGGGAGAGCTGATGACTTTGAGTCACGCTGCTCTGCTCCTAATGGAGCCCAGCACAAGAAACCAAGTGCTAAGCCGGAGTAAGAAACTCTACTCCAGTTGCTGATGTCGTGTTAATATAACTTGAACATGTTTGATTGGGAAACATCATGTGCACCGTGGGGAGATCTATATGAAAAGGGGTCTATTTTTGTTTGTTTTTACATTAAATAAGAAAAAATAAAGTGGATTTTTGAAATTGTTTAACTGTTATTTGGAAAAGATTAATAAATTGATGACACATAGAGACATTCAAGACAAAGGTCAATGTAATCCTCCATGAGGTTTAATAGTTTATTTATTTTTAAGTCCTTTGCTTGCTCATGTTTTAGGTCATCAGTCATCTATCTCATCTTAACCCGCCTAGACCTCTTTCTTTTCCTCCCTTCCTCCCTCTCTAGCTAGCTGCCACGTGCTCTACGGAGAGCGTATTGGCCTCTTCTCCTCATCCCCCTCCCTGGAATCTCAGAAGTTCATCTGGGCCGTGGAGCGAATGCTAACAACCACTCCTCCTCTCCTCTACCTGCCCCCTCGCTTACTGTTGCGCATGGGTGCTCCCCTGTGGACCCAGCACGCCACTGCTTGGGACCACATCTTCAGTCATGGTAGGAAAGAGCCATAATCGCAAGAGCCTCATATCAGCATCAACATGCTTCTTTGTCCTTTCACTTCCACAACCTGACTGTTTGTCTTCCAGCGGAGGTGAGGATCCAGAGGGGGTACCAGCGCTTGTCAACCTCCCTGGATAGAGCATCTCCGGCTGGGACTGCTGGAGGCCAGTACACTGGAGTTCTGGGGCAACTCATGGAGAAAGGGCAGCTATCTTTGGACCTCATCAAAGCCAACATCACTGAGCTGATGGCTGGAGGGGTGGATACGGTGCGTGTGTTGGTGTGTGTGTGTGCCAATATGTGTGATAGCCTGACTTAGCCTGGGTCTCTATACCTAATTCTGTGTCACGTCTCATCCTATCCTCTCTTCAGACAGCAGTACCCCTGCAGTTTGCTCTGTTTGAGCTGGGACGCAACCCTGAGGTGCAGGAGAGCGTTAGGCAGCAGGTGAGGGCGTCGTGGGCACAGGCTGGTGGGGATCCTCACAAAGCCCTGCAGGGGGCACCACTTCTTAAAGGCACAATCAAAGAGGTCCTCAGGTAAACACGTCAAGAATCTGACTGCACATGGTCTCTTATATCCATTTGTTTGCACATGGAAAATAAATGAGAATGACACCTACACATACACATCTCTGCAGTCTGTCCTTACATCTGCCATCTGAAAACTAAGGTCTCAAATCAGAAGTACCTGACTCTGTGGTATAATTCTCAAACACGTAGCCTAAAGCAGATGACTCGTAAGCTGGAGAGGAAATGGCGTGTCACATATTTAGAGCATCATCATTTAGCCTGGAGAAATAGTTTGCTGCTTTATAAGAAAGCCCTCCGCAAAGCCAGAACATCTTACTATTCGTCACTGATTGAAGAAAATAAGAACAACCCCAGGTTTCTCTTCAGCACTGTACCCAGGCTGACAAAAAGTCAGAGATCTTTTGAGCCAACCATCCCTTTAACGTTAACTAGTAATGACTTCATGAACTTCTTCACAAATAAAATTCTTATCATTAGAGAAAAAATTACCAATAATCATCCCACAGATGTAATATTATCTACAGCTACTCTTAGTACCATTGATGTTAAGTTAGACTCTATTTCTCCAATTGATCTTTCTGAGTTAACTTCAATAATTACTACTTACCTCCAAACCATCAACGTGTCTTTTAGACCCCATTCCTATAAAACTGCTCAAAGAAGTCCTGCCATTAATTAATGCTTCAATCTTAGATATGATCAACCTATCTCTACTAATCGGCTATGTACCACAGGCCTTCAAGGTGGCTGCAGTTAAACCTTTACTCAAAAAGCCATCTCTAGCCCCAGCAGTCTTAGCTAATTATAGGCCAATCTCCAACCTTCCTTTCATATCAAAAATCCTTGAAAGAGTAGTTGTCAAACAGCTATCACAGCACAGAAACAGCTTTAGTGAAGGTTACAAATGATCTTCTTATGGCCTCTGACAGTGGACTCACCTCTGTGCTTGTCCTGCTAGACCTTAGTGCAGCATTCGATACTGTTGACCATAATATCCTATTAGAGCGATTAGAACATGCTGCAGGTATTACAGGTACTGCACTGCAGTGGTTTGTATCATATCTATCTAATAGACTCCAATTTGTGCATGTAAATGGAGAGTCCTCTTCACGCACTGAGGTTAATTATGGAGTTCCACAGGGTTCAGTGCTAGGACCAATTCTGTTTACATTATACATGCTTCCCTTAGGCAGCATCATTAGAAGACATAGCATAAATTTTCACTGCTATGCTGATGACACCCAGCTCTATCTGTCCATGAAGCCAGGTAACACACAATTAGTTAAACTGCAGGAATGTCTTAAAGACATAAAGACCTGGATGGCCGCTAACTTTCTGCTTCTTAATTCAGATAAAACTGAGGTTATTGTACTCGGCCCTGAAAATCTTAGAAATATGGTATCTAAGCAGATTCTTACTCTGGATGGCATTACTTTGGCCTCCGGTAATGCTGTGAGGAACCTTGGAGTCATTTTTGACAAGGACATGTCCTTCAACGCACATATTAAACAAATATGTAAGACTGCTTTCTTCCATTTGCGCAACGTCTCTAAAGTTAGAAATATCCTGTCTCTTAGTGACGCTGAAAAACTAGTTCATGCTTTTATTACTTCCAGGCTGGACTACTGTAATTCATTATTATCAGGATGTCCTAAAAACTCCCTAAAAAGCCTTCAGTTAATCCACAATGCTGCAGCAAGAGTCCTGACAGGGACCAGAAAGAGAGAGCATATTTCTCCGGTTTTGGCTTCCCTTCATTGGCTCCCTGTTAAATCTAGAATTGAATTCAAAATCCTGCTCCTCACACACAAGGTCTTAAATAATCAGGCCCCGTCTTATCTTAATGACCTTGTAGTGCCATATCACCATATTAGAGCACTTCGCTCTCGCTCTGCAGGCCTACTTGTTGTTCCTAGAGTATTTAAAAGTAGAATGGGAGGGAGAGCCTTCAGTTTTCAGGCCCCTCTTCTGTGGAACCAGCTTCCAGTTTGGATTTGGGAGACAGACACTATCTCTACTTTCAAGATTAGGCTTAAAACTTTCCTTTTTGCTAAAGCATATAGTTAGGGCTGGACCAGGTGACCCTGAATCCTCCCTTAGTTATGCTGCAATAGACGTAGGCTGCCGGGGATTTCCATGATGCATTGAGTTTTTCCTTTCCTTTCCAGTCACCTTTCTCACTCACTATGTATTAATAGACCTCTCGGCATTGAATCATATCTGTTATTAACCTCTGTCTCTCTTCCACAGCATGTCTTTCATCCTGTTTTCCTTCTCTCACCTCAACTGGTCGCAGCAGATGGCCGCCCCTCCCTGAGCCTGGTTCTGCCGGAGGTTTCTTCCTGTTAAAAGGGAGTTTTTCCTTCCCACTGTCGCCAAAGTGCTTGCTCATAGAGGGTCATATGATTGTTGGGTTTTTCGCTGTACCTACGAAGCGCCTTGAGGCGACTTTTGTTGTGATTTGGCGCTATATAAATAAAATTGAATTGAATTTTTAATAATAATAATAATAATAATAATAATAATAATAATAATAATAATAATGGATTGCATTTATATAGCGCTTTTCGGGGCCCTCAAAGTGCTGTACAATTCCACTATTCATTCACTCACTGGTGGAGGCAAGCTACAGTTGTAGCCACAGCTGCCCTGGGGCAGACTGACAAAAGCGAGGCTGCCATATCGCGCCATCGGCCAGTCTAGTGTTATATGTAAAAACGGCCACTGTTTTTCAAAAACAAGAGGACTGATTTGCCAAGTTTTTGGTGGCTTTAAAGAACATTCTAGATAAGTGAAAAATGTTCCTTGAACTAAAGGTCCTATGCTTCTTCAATAAGTCACTGCTGATCACCGCTGTTTCCTTGTTACACTTAATGAAAATTATGCCTTTGTAAAATACAGCAAATAATAATTTTTATTATAAAGACTTATTCGTTAAACAAGATGAAAAAATACTGCGCCAAATGCATAATACATAAAAATAATTTGTTAAAGTGTTTGCTTCTGTTTAAAAGAATATAAAGATGGTGACCTCTAATCTCTACTTCTGGCTATGATATTATGTTATGTGCATAACAGAAAACAAGGTTGTGCTGAATACTAAAGACATGTGAAACAGGTGAGAAGAACAAATTTACACATGAATATGTAAAGCGAAAGACAATAGAATAAAATTAGAGAGGCATGAAGACATTTCTTTTTTTCACAAGTTTCATTAAAGTGAGAAAATTATTGAAGCTTGTGTACATACAGAGAAACGCTGCCCTCTTTAATTAAGTACATCTATGTCAATTTTAAACAATGAAAATATCTGTTAGAGTTAAACAAACTCAGAAACAGTTTTTGTTAACAGTTTAACTTACATTACCTCAAAAAGCACCGAGTATCTGGTGAAAAGTTGCTGTTATCAATTGGCAATTACTAGTTAATGTTATTTGCGGCCAGTGTTGGGGAGTAATGGAATACCTGTACCCGCCTTAGGTATTTAAAATACAAAATATGAGTAACTGTATTCTGCTACAGTTACTGTTTAAGCGGCGATAATTAGAATACAGTTACTTTGTTGAAATAAATGGATTACACGGCGGCCTTTTTCCATTTTTTCCCCAATTTGAATGAAAACAACAGAATTTGAATCAAAAGAACAGAATTTGAATCAAAACAATGGAATTTGAATGAAAACAACAGAATTTGAATGAAAACAACGGAATTAGAATGAAATGAATAGAATTTGAATGAAAACAACGGAATTAGAATGAACAGAACAGAATTTGAATCAAAACAATGGAATTTGAATGAAAACAACAGAATTAGAATGAAAACAATGGAATTTAAAAACAAACAACAGAATTAGAATGAAAACAACGGAATTTGAATGAAAACAACAGAATTAGAATGTACAGAACAGAGTTTGAATCAAAACAATGGAATTTGAATCAAAACAACAGAATTAGAATGAAAACAATGGAATTTTAAAACAAACAACAGAATTAGAATGAAAACAACGGAATTAACATGAAAACGACGGAATTTTAATGAAAACAACAGAATTTGAGAACAAACAATGGAATTTGAATAAAAAGAGTAGAATTAGAATGAAAACAAAAGCATTTGAATGAAAACAACGGAATTTCACTAAAAAGAATGGAATTAGAATGAAATGAATAGAATTTGAATCAAAACAATGGAATTAGAATGAACAGAACAGAATTTGAATCAAAACAATGGAATTTGAATGAAAACAACAGAATTAGAATGAAAACAATGGAATTTAAAAACAAACAACAGAATTAGAATGAAAACAACGGAATTTGAATGAAAACAACGGAATTAGAATGTACAGAACAGAGTTTGAATCAAAACAATGGAATTTGAATCAAAACAACAGAATTTGAATCAAAACAATGGAGGTTTAAAACAAACAACAGAATTAGAATGAAAACAACGGAATTAACATGAAAACGACGGAATTTTAATGAAAACAACAGAATCTGAGAACAAACAATGGAATTTGAATAAAAAGAGTAGAATTAGAATGAAAACAAAAGCATTTGAATGAAAAGAACGGAATTTCAATGAAAAGAACAGAATTAGAATGAAATGAATACAATTTGAATCAAAACAACGGAATTAGAACGAACAGAACAGAATGTGAATCGAAACAATGGAATTTGAATCAAAACAACAGAATTTGAATCAAAACAATGGAATTTAAAAACAAACAACAGAATTAGAATGAAAACAACGGAATTAACATGAAAACGACGGAATTTCAATGAAAACAACAGAATTTGAGAACAAACAACGGAATTTGAATAAAAAGAGTAGAATTAGAATGAAAACAAAGGAATTTGAATGAAAACAACAGAATTAGAATGTACAGAACAGAGTTTGAATGAAAACAAAGGAATTTGAATCAAAACAACAGAATTTGAATGAAAACAATGGAAGTTTAAAACAAACAACAGAATTAGAATGAAAACAACGGAATTAACATGAAAACGACCGAATTTTAATGAAAACAACAGAATTTGAGAACAAACAATGGAATTTGAATAAAAAGAGTAGAATTAGAATGAAAACAACGGAATATGAATGAAAACAACGAAATTAGAATATATAGAACAGAGTTTGAATGAAAGCAACAGAATTCTAAAACAAACAATAGAATTTGAATAAAAAGAGTAGAATTAGAATGAAAACAAAAGCATTTGAATGAAAACAACAGAATTTGAATGAAAAGAACAGAATTTGATCAAAAACCAAAGAATTTGAATGAAAACAACAGAATTAAGCTGGACTACCTGTGCACCCTCTGTAGGGTCCAGATCCACCTCATGCGACCAGTAATGACCCTGACCCTAGCTAGCTACAGGGTTTTTCTAAATAATAATCAAAAGTTGTCACCGGAAATTTCACACAGGAATATTGTACAGTAATTAATGTATGACACATATTATATATAGACAAGAAGAAACTAATTTTTCCTTCAACTCATGTATGGAGAAAAAAATCATCAGCTGTCTGAGTTTCTGTGTTTATCAAAAGGCACCTAAATGAGAATTGATTACCAGAAATCTTGATTATGTCAGACAACTCAACTAATGGAGGATTCAAAGGTAATGTGTCAGAAATTTTAAGCTTTCAATGTCTGGATTGCTTTTGGTTTAGGTTATACCCGGTGGGAATTACAGTGCAGCGGTATCCAGTCAGAGACATCGTTCTCCAGAACTACCACATACCTGCTGGGGTGAGTGTTTGGACTGTAACTCTGATTCTTTCTGTTGCACTCACATAGACATTCATATACATTCATCTGACTAACATGCGTTTGGTGGTAAATTCTCCTCAGACTTTGGTCCAGGCCTGTATTTACCCGATGGGGAGAAGTGAAAAAGTGTTTGAGGATCCACTGCGCTTTGACCCCAGCCGGTGGAGCAGAGAAGAGGGCCAAAGGGTGGAAGCCGCAGGATTTCGCTCCCTGGCATTTGGCTTCGGGGCGAGGCAGTGTGTCGGGAGGAGGATTGCTGAGAGCGAGATGCAACTTTTACTCATGCATGTGAGTGACAGCAAAAAAGTGAAAGGGGAAGAGTAAGGAAGCAAGAAAGCAAGTTTTGGGATGGGATGAAAGTGAAAGGACAATGATGCAAGAGGACAGGAAGAAGTGGAAACATGAGAGCTCAGTTATAAGGCTGGTAAGAAGTAAAAGCTGTGCATTTAAAAGAATAGAACACTTCAGTTCACTCAGTGCTTTATAAGTCATTGTTTTGCAGTGAATTAATGATTCGGTTCCCTATAAGGACCACTTTACATTACTGGTTACGGTGAAGATAATAGCTACATTAATAGTTATAAACATTAGTTATAAACAAGTTCAGTTCAATACACTTGAATTTATATAGTTCCAAACCATAAGAACAGCCGACTCAAGGTGCTTAATATTGTAAGGTGAAGGCCCTACAGTAAAACAGAGAAACTCCAACAATCAACAATCACTACAGGCAAACAATTTGCAACAGTGGGAAAGAAAAACTCCCTTTTAATAACAAGAAACCTCCTGCAGTGTTGGGCAACTTCATTGGTACATGTTTCATGGAAACAGGGTGATCAATGGAGGAAAAAAACAAATTGTAAAGTTTAACACTGTTTTCAAATCCTAAAACTTTAGATGGAATATGTTTATTCAACCCGTAAGAAAAGCTCTCAAATAAATGCGAAGTAAAGTTTGTTTCACTAAATTATAGTTCACCCGAAGAGAAACAAAAAAAATCTAAGTAGCATTTTGAGCAGATGCACCTATTTCTATTCCGCCGCTCACTGTAGCATGATTTTAATCCATGTAAACGTCTCTGCTCTCTCTTCCTCTCTTTCTTGATGCTTCCACCCCTCCCCTCTCCTGCCTCCTCCCTCTCTGCATATCTAGATCCTGCTGAGCTTCCATCTCAGCGTGCCGTCCTCAGAGGACCTCAACACCACAGTCACCCTCATCCTTCAGCCCGAGACTCCGCCGAGGATTACTTTCAGCAAGCTCTGACACACACACATGCTCAGAGGAGAGTCATGCTGTTACCATTTGACAAGTTTAATCACGTAGGGTTTGCGCGCTTTAATAATTTATTTCCGATTATTCCTAATAAAGAGCTTTTTAAGCGTCCTTACACACTTTGCATTGGAATGAAGATAAATAAAGATGAATTTTATCCACTGTTGTTATTGTTTTCGTCGTGACAAAGGCAGCACCCACAGGTGCAGCATTAACATATATCCATCAGGTGGCAGTAAAGCTCACACCTGCCCATTCATTTACTTTTGTACCCTGCCCCTGTTCACCCAGCACTTGTTACCTGTTCGAGGAGAGATCCGAGAGGTTCGTTACTTCTCTTCTAAACATCGCAACTTCTCATCGTAATGAAAATACGCTGTTTGGGCCAAGTAAATACTTAATTCTGCTTATCGGGGCTCGCTCCTGTATCCACCTCTTATGATTGTTTCTCTTTGTTTTATAGCTAAAAAAAAATTGCAGATTATTTCCGTCGCTGCGGCGGGTATTGATCGCTTTGTGTATTCTTCTTTTTTTCCTGCAACTCACGATCAAGTTTAAAAAGAACTCAATGCAGGAGCCACGTGGGGGGGAGTTTTGATAGTAATCCTACAGCATTGTTCGAGTATTCAGTTCATATTGCAAATTTAAGTTGCACTTTGGTGCCAATGCGTAAAATCGACCTTTACCCCGTCTGATAATTACTGCAAGCGTAGCATTAGTAGATGTTACGGAGGTGTGTGCTTTGCACGTTAGATGGCTGCAGGGTTAGATTTTAAACAGTCAACTCAGGACCAAAGTGCTGTTTGTCCTTTGGCTAACGATTTACACCCACCAGTCACCGCGCATAGAGTGGACTCAGCTCTGCAAAGTGAGGCTCCGCGCAGACGCAAAGTGCTCCTTAACTACAAGCCACGTCGCCTCTACGTGTAACCTCATTTGTCAAAGTCTTAGTCTTCAATAACACCTCTTATCAGTCCTACTGATTTCTAATAGCTGCTGTTGTGAATAAACACTATGAAAGAGGGAATAACATTTACATCCATTTAAGCATGCGAGAAGCAAGAAGAGGCCCAATATCTACTCTGAGAGATTTCTTTGCAAAAGCTTTATACGTCGTGTGCTGATAATTATTTAATTATGTTATTGCTCCCAACAGATCAGCTATAGGGAATTATTAAGAAATAAATTAGGAATGCCAGATTGTGGATGGTGTTTATTCTACTCCAGCTGTAAACTTTTTTCTTATTTTGGTTTCTTGTTTAATTCCATCAGAAAACAGAATCTAGTATTAATAAAATTAAACAGTTGGGATGATGTTGCTTGGTGTAGCGTTTTTCCTTTTAACTCTGTAAATATAGCTACGGGGTCTGTGCAATGTAAAAGTGACCAGTTATCCTGGGACCTCCTGGATCTCCAGCAAAGTCTTCATGGTGCTGACGCACTGAAATAATGTTAAAGTGGTGTTCTTGGAAATGGTCAGATTATAAGTTCAGGTTATACAACTTCAGCTGCAACTGATAACTGTTTTCTTTACTGACCTACTTGTTAAGCATAATTATTTGTTCTCAAATGTTCCAAAAATGTTGAAGATAATTTGTTTACAGCAAACTAAAACCATTGGAAGAACTACAGTGAAGCATGTATTTAGTTCTTTTCCTTTATAAGTGAGAAGTTATTGTTGGTTATTTTCTACTAATAATACATTGACAATTTATACAAATACATAATAGCATGAGTAAATATGTTTGGCTTGGAGTTCACATTCTGAGGTCAAGGTTGGGGTTATATAATTTGCAACGGTGCAGGACACCGGTGTCCTTTTGTACTGTAGTGTACTCTGTTGGCTTACCAGTCTGGCAAAGATTTTCCATTTTTAGCATCATTTGTAGCCAGGTCAGATTGGCTCTCTTATGCTAACTCAGCCCAATCATGCAACTGTTGCATGCTGTGTGGACCCAGTCCAGATGGTGTGAGTGGGAGGAGAGATAGATGAGGGGGCAGCAGAGGGGCGAAAGAAAGATGAATGAAAGAGACATGAACAGGCTTGTTCAGGTGACACAAGACCAGTCAATAACATTAGCGCTGTAAAGGACAAAGACAGAGGAATTGAATTGAGAAATTGGGAGAAAATAAATTACACAACAAAATCCAAGAGAACCTAAAACAAAAGTAGACTGGAGAAAGAATCGGACAGTGAAACAGTAGGTTTGGATCTATAATGGAAGGGTTGCTCAACATGGGTAAGCACATTCATATATTCTCATACAGGTTTAGCTTGATTTTATTTATTTTAATGAAAATGTATTGAATGTTTTACACTTGTAGCTATTTTATTAGGAACACTTGCTCAACTTCTCACTTTTGCACTGTAATAATCAAATCAGCCAACCACATGACAACAATTTAGTACATTTAGAAATACATTAACTTATTAATCTTGGGGGGAGAAAAGCTTAAGGGTAACTCCTAATTGTTGAAACCGGGGATCTTTAGATCTTCCATCTAACGCTTTTCCAACTGAGCTATTTCAGCAGATAGAGATAAATTTAGACAAGATCAAGTTGGCCTGCTGAAGTTCTTTTTTTTTCTTCTTTTTTTTTGCCTGTCCCGTTTGGTTCTTTTGCCATCAGAATTATTGTCTAAAGGCGAAGAAAGATGCCCAACGGATTTACTTTACCAAATTGACCATCCCAGCCTTGCCGTAATGGTCTATTTGATTCACCTTTTATTGTTTATTTTATTTATTTTTTATTTTCACTTGCTAGATACGGGACAGACTTGAATGAGGAAAAGAAAAGGGAGAAAGGAAGAGGGGGGAAAAACAGCGGAGAAGAGGGACGGGGATAAAGGGCAAAAAAACAAAAAACAACTAAATAAGCAGACAAAAAAAATACATATATCGATCACCTGTTGAGAAAGAAAAAAGAAAACAAGCAGAAGAAAACGAGAGCAATACAATAAACAACATCACGATGATCTATGGGAATATAACAGTAAATACTAAATATTAAACATTATTGTGAAGCACGTAATATCGACAGCACACAGTGTGCTTTAAGGTAGGAGCCAAAAAGGGTGTAGTTTGTGTGTGTGAGCACCCGTGTGTACACCTGTGAGCATGGACGCGCTTGTATTTAAAAGGTTCCTTCATGTAATGATCTGCTAGAGGGTGTGGGGAGCCACAGCCCCGTCCTCCAGGGCATGTAGCAGGTATGGAGGAGATCAAGACTCCAGACATCCAGAAGCCCTCAGAACACAAGAGACCAAGGAAGACCAACAGAGAGGCAGCTGCACCACTATCCCAGAAAGAGCTGAGGAGAGTCCCAGATGAGGGGTCGCTCAGCAGCCGCGGAGCAGAAGCCAGGGGGGGGGTTGCAGTGACGTGCCCGTGAGCTCCGCCGGCAGCCAGCTGTCCCTGAGTGACCGAGCCCCAGGCCGAGAGGCCGAGGGCACCCCACCCCCAAAGTGGCCCGAGCGAGCCCCAGGCTCCAGGCCCCAATAAGCAGCCACCAAGGAGTGAGGCCTCAGCATCAGAATGGAGAAGAGAGCCTTGAAAGCAGCAGAAGACCACACTGAGAGCCACTCCTGTCAGCAAAGAACAGGAAACCGATGCTACAGTTCACACTGACTCACCAAAATTGGCCTGTAGAAGATTGGAAACAAACATTGCAATCAGTCTTTTTGATGTGATGAGTCTCTCTCCTCTGACGCTCTTCTGCTTCAATATTCAGATGTTAATGTCAGATTTGGCATTAACAGCGTGAAAACATGGGTCCATCCTGCCTTGTAGCAATGGTTCAGACTGCTGTTGGTATAACAGTGTGGGGATATTTTCTTGCACACTTCGGGCTTCTTAGTACCAGCTGAGCATTGTTTAAACACCACAGCCTACCTAGCCACAAAACTTAAGTTGTCTGAAATCGGTTTTTTGAACATGACAATGACTTCAGTGTGCTCCAAGTGCCTTCATAGTCACCAGATCTCAATCAAACAGAGCACCTTTGAGCTGAGGCAGATGAGGACAAATCTGCAACATTGGAATGTTCCCAGTACCTTTGTCAGTGCATGCGATGTCCAACTTGGTACTAGCACTATGGATTAGTGTTTAATATGAACTGGCAAGACATATTGCGTGTGATTGATAACCTATATCTTGATGGAAAAATACTAAATAATCCCTTTTTTGTAATATCATTGATTGTGCAGTGTCACGTTTTTGCATTATGTCCTTTTTCACTTGCATAACAGTCAGATGTCAAATGCCTTTGAACTTCAGTGCAGCCGCAGTTGGATAAATAGCTGCACTCTTACCGTGGGTTCACTGATCAATTGCACAAACACTCCGAAAATGTGACCAAGTGCAGCTCATTCCTGGTATACTGGGGTTACACCCATAACTGGTTTTAATCAGTCATGAAGCCTCAGTGTTGACTGATACTTTGCAAGTTTAGTGTCTTTGACCTAATGTCTATTTATAGTCAGCCTTCCAGTAACAGGTGCCTGCGTGTGTGTACATTTGGCTGGATGTTTGCAGGTGGATGTATTGCATGTGTGTGTTTCCATGTGTACTCTCTGGGACGTGTCTGGAGAGGATCTCAGTGGGACACGTAATGATGTGTGCAGCAGTGCGGCAGAACTGGGTCACAGGGAGGTGGAGAGGAGAGAAATAGAAAACGCAGACAGACACTGAATCTACAGGATAGACGAGTTTTGCAAGTTCACATTATTCTACAAAACCGCCATTCACTTGTTTTACCAGGGAATTTCCTTTGCAGAGTGCAAACTATGTCCTTGCATGTTTCTGTTTGTCCATTCACGGCGTAGTCCTTAAACTGATAACTGACACATACTATTTAAAAAAAACAGCAAACAACCTTTAGACAGTTGCAAAACAACCTTGTAAAATGTGGCCCCTCTGTGATGTGTGCACTGTTCTTTCTCTTGTCTTCTTTCCTGTCTTTGTCCTCACCTTTTCACACAAACCTTATGTCGGACTCACCTCTCATCCTCACGCTCTTTAGTCTCTGTGATGGCCGAAATTGCAAGCTCGACTGACTGTGACATCCTTTAAAATGGATTCCATTGTACTGGCGCAAAGCTCTTAGTCAGGTACCACAATGCTCTGAATGAAAGAAATGGGCTCCATTCCCTGTATAATACTCTCAGCTGTCGCAGCCTATAAACTGTTTATAAAAGATGAAGGTAGCCACCCATGTGTTCAGAAAGTCCTGTTTTTAAGCCTTTAGTTTGGTGCTATGGCTTTTGCCTTGTTTTGTTTTGTTTGTTTTTTGTTGGTTAGCAAGGTCCAGCCGTATAAGTGTCACACGCTTGAAAGTCAATATTTGGTTTGACCTTCTTTATTCTTCAACACAGCCTGAGCTACCCTAGGCAACCTTTCTTGTAATTTCTTTAAGTAGTAACGAAATAATTCTTCAGGCTTCTTGAAGGACCTTCAAAGCTCTTCTTTGGATGTTGGCTGCTTTTTGTTCTGCTGTCTGTCAGAATGACCCCTCACTGCTTTGATAATTTTGCCGTTGGAACTCTGGGCGATCCACTGTGTGTTCTTCTATTTTTAGCACTGGTATCTCATACCATAAAGTATAAAATATCCAGTTAAATCTGAATAATAAAATTTAAACATTCACCCAATTGCTGCCCACGAATAAGGTTTTAAAACCTTGCTCTTATGAAAGTTATATTTCTGCTATCATTTTTTCAGAGCTCTCTCATAGGGTTCAATTCAAAATTCTTTCAGCACCATCTCTCTCTCTCTGCTGCAACCCATGACCTAACATGACTAACTAGCTGTGACCATGGATACCACAGTCTGTCTTGTACCAATCTAACATGGTCCATCACAGTTAACTGAGCCACAGTATTGCAGACTTCCCAGTTTAACCTGCACTTACTGTCCTGCATCACCTCTGAAAAACATGGAATGATTATCATGTATTTGTTGTCATAGATCTTACTCTATATGAAATAACCAGGCGAATTCAGCAGATCCTCTGCTTGGTTTAAAAAAAAAATCTAACAAGAGCGGGGATAATGCATGTAAGCTGGAAGTTTCCACTCACTTGCTGAGCAGTCTTTACCTTTGAAAATAATCTCTTGTCTTCCCGTCCTGTCCTTTCTTTCTAATAGCTCTCTTCATCTTTCTAATTTACCTACTTTAAAAATTCATCCATTTATGCTTGCTTCCCTTACTGTGGCCACGTTATAAACTACATGCATGGATTCATGACAGAGATGAGAAGGTGGTGTGCAGGTGGCCCCATTTAGTAATTTAACTGTCTCTGAGGGATGAGCTGAAGCTCGACAGTAGTTTGCATTAAACTGCCAATCAGATTTAATTGCTCACTGGATCGAAGGTGTCAGAACGCAGTTCAGGATGGCCCCAGCCCACTTTAAGTGGGAAATGGAGATTGATGTGCTTTTGTAGCCAGATTCAAGCGGCTCTTTTATGAGCTGCAGGATTAGACACTTGAGCTTTGAGTTCATTGTTCAGCCCTCGAGGTTGATGCTCAGTGATGCCATAGAGACTGGTGGTTGTGGAGTCACTGGGATAAGGTGCTGAAAGGCTTTACCTACTGGTATCTTCCCAGTGTGAGTAGCACATGGATCAAACTGCGTAGATTATTGGTATATAGACTGCTACTTATATAGAAACCTTCTACTTAGTCTGAGCACTTATTACCAGTCTCATTCACCCAGTCACACATACATTCACACAGCATCTTTTACTTTGTACTTTTATCTAACATTCACACACACACATAACAGACCGAGGTTCAGTACTTGCCTAAGAACTTCCACCATAGACGTAAGCTGGGGATTCAACCGACTTCCGATTGTCACTAATAAAAAGTAATTCACTAGCTGGGACAACATCCTACTACATCAGGTTAACAGCTATCTAAGATAATGGCAGAGGCTTAGCTGAGATTGGGGGGAGAGGGGGCTGGGGTTCTCCAAACGTGTAGCTGTCTTTTAAATGGATACGAGATGTTAAGCATCAACAGATCTATGAAGCACTCATCATATGACTGTAGAAAGCACGTTCTTGGGTTACCTAGATCTAAGGATGCTTTAGACGATTTTAAGCCCATAACTCGCTCCTGATCTTGCAGTACAGCAGCAGACAGATGACGATACCAAAAGCAGCAAGTAAGAGAACATTGAACATTTCTCATATGTGGTGGCACAAGAAGCTGCGTTGCCATAGCTTATAGTTCAAATTACATACGTGGTGACGTCATATGCTGGTGTGGTTTTTGCTCATCCATCCACTCCTTTGTCTTTTGCTTCTGGAGGATTTGTTTTTATTGTGCTTCACAAGCTGACAGAGCGGGTAACAACAGAAATGCAACCGCTGGCTCCTTTCAGTCCCAGTGACTGTAAATACTGTATCCAATAGAGAGACTGTGTGTGTGTGTGTGTGTGTGTGTCTTCCTTTCTGGTCCATGAAAAACAACCAGCCTTAAATTAAACGGTTGCTTCCAGCTTCAAATGTCAGCATAAAAACCTTTATATTGCCTCCATATTATCAGTCGTCATCTCTGTTTTCAAATGCCACTTTACTGCTTGTAAAGTATAGCGTATCAGCAGAGCAGCTGTGTATAGTTTTCGCAGTAGTGACTCATAAGTCGGCTGAATACCAGCATCTAAACCTTTGTGACCCCTGCTGGTGGCAGTTAATGTCAGGTCTGTGTGTGTTGTGTTTTATCTCTTAATGTTAGCATATTCTGTGTTGTTCCTTTTTGCTATTAAAACTGAAATTGTGCGCTTCGTTCGGTCGGAAGTGTTCGGTTCATTTGGTTTTCACAGGTGCAGTTGGCAGTAGAGCTTCATGACTCAACTTCACCCCACTGACAGCGTTTCTCTGTCATTATAGCTCGCATCAGGCGCTACTCCGATGTGATGACACTGCCGGACTCTTTCATCCAACGCCAGCAGCTTGACGCCAGTATGGCTGACACCTTCCTGGAGCATCTCTGTCTCCTGGACATCAACCAGGAGCCAATCACAGCACGCAACACCAGCATAATCTGCACCATCGGTGAGTGTGACAGACAGTGAGTCTCAGTTTCAAGTTTGTTGTGTGACAACTGTTATGTGTCATCGTTGGCTCCGTGTCAGAAAGCCAGCGTCTGGAGGGGGTGGGTGGTCTTTAGCTTGTTGGCAAGGCTTTTTGGCTGATGCAGTTTGAAGCTTTTGCTGTCCAGAAAAAGATGAAAAACAATTAGAAGGAAATACACTATACAAACGGCTCCTAAGTCATCTGGCTCTGGCTCTGGCTTTCCAGATGATGTTTTGATTCCTCGCAAGGACATGGGTTTTTTTTATCACTCCCTGAAGGGTTTTCATTAAAGGGATAAAGTAACAGGCAAGCAAACAGTTCATTTTAATGTCTGCCTGTAGCTAACAATAATTTCTATCATTAACAAATTATAACATGAATAAGGCTATTAATAAAATATCAGGAAATTACACAAAAAATAGCCAAAATGTAATTTTATTGTGGCTGTTTAAAACCTAAAGATTCTTTTATAGAAAACAAATAAAATTCTGTTTTTGGGGCAACATCGAATGAATGAACATTTGATTATTGAAACTGCTTTTCTTTTATTCACTCTCTTTTTTCCTTTCAGGTCCGGCATCTCGATCGATCCCCAAACTTCAGGAGATGGTCAAGGCTGGAATGAATATCGCTCGTCTTAACTTCTCTCATGGATCACATGAAGTACGTACGGCACACATGCTGATCAGCCACAACATTAAAACCGCCTGGTTAATGTTGCCTGTTTATTCACGACACCAAAACACCTTTGACCAATCAGGGGCGTAAAGAAAAAACATCTGGAGGTGTTTTGTGGTATCTGCCACCCACTGCGGAGTGGCTGTGGCTCAGGAGGTAGAACAGATCATCTACTAATCAGAAGGTTGGTGGTTTGATCCCTGGCTACATGCCGAATATCCTACAGCAAGATACTAACCTCAACTTGCTGCTTTAGCATCTATCAGACTGTAATCTGGGGAGTTGGAAGACCTTGCAGTCTTTGTTTCTTGTGTTCCCTGAGCTGTTCCTGTGCAGTTGGGATGTGTGGATGGGAGTGGGTACATCCATGGCTTGTGATGAAGTAACAGCCACATAAATGCCAGCACCCATCACAGATAACAGATGATGATCCATGTGAATCATTTCACTGGCTATTGGTTTTAATGTTGTGGCACATTTGTGTTCACACGCCTCGGTTTTCCACTCAGCCAGGTATTGATTCCCTGTCTGTGTCTTTCAGTATCACGGTGAAACCATCAAGAACATCAGAGAGGCGGTGGAGACGATAACCTCTGACCCATTGTACTATCGACCGGTTGCCATCGCTTTGGATACGAAGGGCCCAGAGATCCGCACCGGATTAGTTAAAGGGGTGAGCATGCTTTGCTTCATCTATCAAACAGTCTAAACCTAATCAAACAGTCACATGCAGTCAGGTGTAAGAGGTGCAGAAAATAAGCCAATTCCTTGGTGCAGCACATCATTTGTTACAGGTTGCTACTTTTCCTGGAAAAACAACAGCTGTAGGCGTGTGCTCATCTGCCTTTTCATCATCATCTTATTGTGTTGTTGGTCGTGTTGCTGTTGCCTGCTGTCTGCTTTGCTGAACAAATAACTCCAGGCTGCAGGAAACCTCCTCGTGTGTTGATTAGCTTCAGAAATACTCTGCATGGCATTTGATCTGAGTCTGGGTAGACTAATTGAAAGGTGCACTTGAGTTACTAAACACATGCTAAATAGAACTCTATTTTTACTAAACATTTATATTTTTAACAGACAAGATATTTACAGCATACAAAATTATATATGTAGGTGAATATATGTAATGGCAACCAATCAATCAACCAATAAATCAGTCAATCATTATTATATATAATAATGACTACCCATGTTGTATGTTAGCTGGGATATCCTTCAGTGCTCCTGCAACCCTACCTGGATAAGTGCTTGTTTTTTGTAGAAATGTGTAAAATATTTTTGGATTATTCTGTTAATTTTTAAACTTATGCTATGTTTGAATCCCATTCTTGTCTTTTTGACATAACATCTTCTTTTGGCTACTCCCTTTAGCGCTCATCACATCTGCATCCATCTCACCGTATCCCTACTGTCCTCCTCTGTCATATCGGCCACCTGCATGTCCTCCTTCTCTACATCCATGAACCTTTTATGTGTTCTTCCTGTTTTCACCTTCCTGGGCACAAGATATTCAAAATCCTTCACCCAGTATTTCTACTATCCTTCCTCTGCAATTTTCCAAACCATCTCAGACTTGTCTCTCTAACTTTGTCTCCAAACTGCTCGATCTGAGCTGTCCCTCCGATGTACTCATTTCTAATTCTGTCCGTCGTTGTCTTACATCAACTGTGCCGCCTTCATCTCCACCGCCTTTCTTTTCAATGATGTAAACCAACAAATAACATAGAATAAAATAGGGTGCTGCTATCTAACTTTTGCACAAACCTTACAACCACTGGTGTGGCTGTGACAGCAGACACAGTTCTCAAATATTTGGAAATATAATTGTTACCTCATCAGTAAATACCAAACGCTTTGCACAAAGCAGCCAGTGTGTTCCTTTTAAAGTTTCATGCCTGTACAGTACAAAGTCTCTTGTGTTTTCATCATTGCTGCCACTCAAACCCTCTCAGATGAGGTACTAGAACTACTCATTATAAACACTACAAAACACACCGGCGTTTTGTAACACAGCATGCCTTTTAATCAACCAGTCACGGATTTCATCACGGTTCAAACGCAGTCAGTTTTTTTGTTTTTCTGCAGCAGCACTCAGAGATCCTGTGTCTAAGAAAATTCAGTTGCTGGAAATGACAATACTACTGTATGTTTGCTTACAACAAGAGCAGTAATTGGAGGTTTTTGTTGTTTCGTATCTGTGTTTCGACAGAAAGTGGAAGAAGAGGTGGAGCTGGTGAAGGGCAAGAAAGTGCGCGTGGTGACAGCAGAGAGTGACAAAGACAAGACAGATGGAAAGATAATCTGGGTGGACTATCCCAACCTGCCCAAAGTTCTCAAGAAGGATGGAAAGATCTACATTGATGATGGCCTCATTGGACTCCGAGTATTAGATATAGGTAATGTGCATTACACAGACTTTAGCAAACCTACAGAAAACATGTCTGTCTTATTGCCGTTATAGAAACATCTGCAGTGACAGCTGTGTCCAGAGGCACTGCGTTTTCAATTTGTCTCTCTGTCACTCGAACACATTTATTTCTTTAAATTTGGCAACAGTCCCTGGGACGCTTGAGGACACGCTTGGACATAAAGCCAGAATTCGTACGCTGATAATGAATTTCATGCAAATGTGTAATTAGAATAAAATGATGATCTTATTTTATATTCAAAAGGTGAAAGGCCAACATCAATGTGACACCCTAAAATCATTCAGATATGCATTACAAGCTATTATTCAACTCAGAAACAGAGAAGGAGTTCAGATTCTGAATTGGTGATTATTTGCTCACCATAAATTCCTTCAAAACCTCGTCTGTTTTTTTTTTTTAATGCGCAAGAGAAACTATGGTGTGAAGGGACACAATATGTGTGGTTGTAATTCGATAAAAATTGCTAAAATTGTCAGAAAAATTTGCCAATTTATGGATCCGTCCCTGCTGTTGCCAAGGACAAGATAGAAGAGCAGCTCAAATATTTATTTAGCAAGAGAGATGGAAAAGTCCCATTCAGATATTATGTAAATAATACGTTATAATATATTTGACTACCTTTTTTGGGATCTGATCCCCCTACTCACAGCCCACAATTTTTCTCCACCATCAACTATAAATTTGGATCCAAATCAAATTTTACCAAAATAAAGGTCAGCAAAACAGTATCAACACAGTCTTGTGTGTTTATCTCCCTCTGCTCTTCCTGGGCCTGTTTGGATTTTCACCTCAGGCTCCTTTATCCTCCCACGGTCCAAAGGCTTTCTTTGTCTTCAATTATATGAACATTTGTCATTTTCTCTCTGCGAGGTGGTTTTTCAGTTTTATGTGCATTCTTCTATAGCTCATTCTCATATATCTCATGCACTGAATGCAACTTTTCAGGCCAGTGTACTGATACAAACATGTCCACAGGCCTATAAACCTTCATCCCTGCATGCACGTATAACTTTAAATCTTTCTATGGATTCTTGAGTTCCATTATTATATATTACTTCTAATGTATTTTCCTTATTATCCAACAATTGTGCAATTTCCCATGCTCTTATTTTTGGTTGTATTACTGAATGTTTTTATAGTATCAATGCACCACTCCTTTGTGAGTCCCTGCATCTCCAACATTTTTCTTGTCAGGTTCGGACTGGGTGGACACGGTGGTGGAATCAGGCGGGATGCTCTGCAGTCGTAAAGGCGTAAACCTTCCCGGCTGCGACCTAATCGGCATGCAGTCGGTCAGCCCGCGGGACGAGGCTGACCTGAGGTTCGGCGTGGCTCAGGGTGTTGATATGGTGTTCGCCAGCTTCATCCGTTCAGCCCAGGATGTCAAGGATGTGCGTCGCGCTCTTGGGGCGCATGGTCGAGATATTAAAGTGATCAGCAAGGTGGAAAGCCGGCAAGGAGTTCAAAAGTGAGTCCTGGAAAAATCCAATTTCCAATTAATGCCATTTCTGCAGAGTTATTTTTAGCCAAACAGGCACTGACGGCATGAGTCTTCCACAACGAGACTTTGACAGGTCTTTTAAATCCACCGCTGATGTGATCTGTCGCTCCTGTGGACAGCCAGCTGTCCACGAAGGAGAAACATATGTCAACTTTAGATTTTACACATCTATGATAAGCAGTCTCTGTGGCTGTCCACGTGAGTTATTGCAGCCAATTAATATACCTGACATAATTTATTTCCCTGCCTTCTTACCTCCATTACTTATCTCATGCTTTGTCCTGCTGCTCCCCGGCTGCTGACAGTGTTTAACTGCAGTTTTAATAGAAAGAGATTAGATAATAAAGATGAATTCTTAACAGTAATTAAGCTGTTTGTGAATATTTGGTATTAAACGTCCTGTTTGGATGTCCTGCAGCTGTGTTTTTCCCTTTTAAATCTACATCAGCATCACGGCTTCCTGCTTTTCCTTTCAGTCTCTTTGTTCCTTGCTCATATAGGAGTTTGGATTTCATCCAGATCATTTAGGATTTAAATCAAAATTTTACGCTATCCTCGATATCTTTTGAAGATCTAAAAGCAGCGTGACAAAAAAAAATCTGAATTGGAAGACCTAGTTTTTAGATAACGTGTAGAATCTTCCTTATTCCTCCTTTTGTGCTCTTTTTCCAACTCTCTCTTCTTGAGCCCAAACACTCACTCCTTCCTCTAATCTGTCTGTCAGTTTTGAGGAAATCCTGGCTGAGAGCGATGGCGTGATGGTTGCCAGAGGCGACCTGGGGATCGAGATCCCTGCGGAGAAAGTCTTCATTGCCCAGAAGATGATGATTGGGAGATGCAACTCTGCTGGGAAGCCTGTCATCTGTGCCACACAGGTCAGAGATGAGCACACACACACACACACACACACACACACACGCACACACACAGACACACACACACACAGACACACAGAGAAAAAAAATCACAGAAAAAGAAGAAATATTGAGATTAAGACTTTTAACTGCAGTTTCAGCCAGCCGAATGTCAAACGGGTCCAACTACACATTAACCTTACACTCGTGCATAATGTCACTTGTCCAGTGAATTCATTTTCAGAGATGCACACATTCCCTCTCTTTCACACCCCTCTGCTTTTACACACATGCACACACACACACACATGCGTGCAACACTCCCGCAGCCATGTTGAGTCACAGTGCTGTACTTTGTTTATGCTACAGCTCTTGACTCGGAGTGACAGCGTTATAGCAGGTTTGCTACTCGAGACCTGAGCCCACAAACAACACCCACACACATGCACTAATCAGCATTAGTCGGAGCTTCTTAACTAAAAATGCAGTCTCACAGGCCATGCTGCAAGCTATCTCATTTTCCAACTGTCTGCCTCGCTTATTGACTCATAACACTGAGTCTCCAGCATACCAATAACGATTTCTCTAACTCGCACTCGCCTGCCTCAGTCTAAATGATCTCTTATTACCGGTACTCCTACTCTACCATCTATCCATCCACAAAGCCATTACCTCCTGTCTTCGTGCTCGCCCATATCACTTTGTCAAAATGAACAAAAATTGACATACAAAGACTCCGAGTGGCTTATTTTTGATGGACTCATTGGTGAAATCCATTTATAGTACCTTATAGAGACGTTTTGGTTATAGCTGAAATGTATTGTATGTGTGTCTTTGTGTGTTTTTGTGCATTTGCAGATGCTTGAGAGCATGGTGACCCACCGACGGCCAACTAGAGCAGAGGGCAGTGACGTTGCCAATGCCGTGCTGGATGGAGCTGACTGTGTAATGCTATCTGGAGAAACCGCCAAGGGACTGTTTCCTGTGGAGTCAGTTGCAATGATGCATTCGGTGTGTGTTTCTGTGTGCACATGGTGTCATTCGGTTGCGTCTGACTTAGTGCCCTCTGATAATGCTCTAACCCTCTGTCTGTCCCTCTCCCTGTCTCTGTCGCTCTATCTCAGATCTGTAGGGAGGCAGAAGCAGCCATTTTCCACCAGCAGCTTTTTGAGGAGTTGCGCCGCCTCACTCCTCTCTCCTCTGACCCCACGGAGGTCACGGCGATCGGAGCAGTGGAGTCTTCGTTCAAATGCTGTGCCGGGGCGATTATAGTCCTCACGACCACTGGCAGGTGAGTATATCGGCTAACATTCATGATAAATGTGTCAGAACTAGCAGTGCTATATGCTATATCGTGACAGTTCACCTGACTGTCACGATATAGCATAAGACAAAGTTTTATTGTTGTTTGATGAGGGTTTCCTACCAAAAAAAACAGTAAATCAGTCAGAACCGCTAAAGTCAAGAGAATCTTACGTTTGTTTCAGAAGAGCAGCAGCAAGAACCATCAACAGATATTACATTGATTAAGTCAGAAATGGCATGGAAGGAGAAGCTGTGGTAGAGGAGGGTTGCAAAGTAGCTTGCAGATGTAAAGAAGCTATGGTCATGTTTAGGGAACTTAAATAAGATGCTCTGTGTGAGGTCTGTGTGAAAGTTGCCTGACACTGAGATCAGCTGATCTACCGGGACTATAGCTGGCCTTCACTTTGTGGCCTGTTAGTTTAATAGAGAGATGCTGGTAGGTGGAGTTTGCTGCCATGTTGTTCTCTCTCCAGTTCTGTTGCAGCGCTAAGCTAAGAGCTAGCATATTTAGCACAAGTAACTAAAAAGCCTGATTAGATTTGGAAAACCATCCATCCATTTTCTTCCGCTTATCTGGGGCCGGGTCGCGGGGGCAGCAGCCTAAGCAGAGAAGCCCAGACCTCCTTCTCCCCAACCACCTCCTCCAGCTTATCTGGGGGAACACCAAGGCGTTCCCAGGCCAGCCAAGAGATATAATCTCTCCAGCGTGTCCTGGGTCTGCCCTGGGGCCTCCTCCCGGTGGGACATACCCGGAAAACCTTGCCCAGGGGGCGCCCAGGGGGCATCCTTGTCAGATGCCCGAACCACCTCAACTGGCTCCTTTCGATGTGGAGGAGCAGCGGCTCTACTATGAGCCCCTCCCGAATGGCCGAACTTCACACCCTATCTCTAAGGGAGAGGCCAGCCACCCTTCGGAGGAAACCCATTTCTGCCGCTTGTATTCGCGATCTCGTTCTTTCGGTCACTACCCACAGCTCGTGGCCATAGGTGAGGGTAGGGGCGTAGATCGACTGGTAAATTGAGAGCTTCGCTTTTACGCTCAGCTCTCTCTTCACCACAACAGACCGGTACAGCGTCCGCATCACTGCAGCCGCTGCACCAATCCGTCTGTCGATCTCCCGCTCCCTTCTCCCATCACTCATGAACAAGACTTAAACTCATCCACTTGGGGCAGGGTCTCGTCCCTGACCCGGAGTGGGCACTTGGAAAACCATTTGAAAATAATTAACATAAATATATTATCATTGTTTGGGCGGCATGGTGGTGCTGTGGGTATCACTGTTGCCTCATAGTAAAAAGGGGTTTGAATCCAGCCTGGACCTCCCTGTGCTTGCACACGTGTTAGTGATGTATGCAGGTGCGAATGTGTCTGTAATTTTTGTGAGGCCTGCAACAGACTGGAGATTTATCCAGGGTGTAGGAGATGGGCTCCGGCACTCCGGTGACCTTGGATTGGAAAAGAGGAACTTGGATTAATAATTTCTGTATTCGTCCTTGTAGATGCTAGAAACAAGTTTATTTGTCCTTCTCCAAACAAACATATAACACAGGCTCTTTAAAGTTTGCAGCTTCTTTTATCCCAAAGGTCCAGGCTGAATATTGCAGTAATGTTTGCTGCTTGTGCATCTTCTGGGTTTTATGGGGCTTCATTGTACTGTTTTTGTGTATTTTGTACTTTATATAATATATGTGAGATTTCCCGTCTCACATATATTAAATGTGCACACAGGAGGACACACACGTACCTCCTGTTACCAAAATGTGCATAAAAATACACTAGAATGATCTCCAATTAGTTTAGCCATTATGTCTAAGTAAACATACAACCATAACATATCAGATATTAAAACTGAGATTTAATTCTGATTAGAAAATAGTTTATCTGTAATGTCTGCAATATATTTCAAAAGTGTAAGCACATAAGATTCTCACATTCATAGACAGCAGACAGTCTTAAAAGCAAAAGCTTCTATAAATGAGTGAAGAAACTAACAAATGGAGAGGTATCTGTTTAGTTGATATCCTACTGTGCTCTGGGTGTTAAGCTGCTGAGTAAGTGCCGATTTCACTTTAAGATGTTGAGAGGAAGTGGTCTAAATGACCTTGAAAGCGGGATTAATAACGGATCATGGAAGACGGCAGCTTTAATCAAAAAAGCGAGTTATTATTATTATATTTGGAAGAAAAGAGTCCTGTATGACTTATGCCAAGGAGCAGTGATGCTGCTTTCGTTTTTCCCTCAGTATGAAAGTGTTGTTCATGCGTGCCATCACTGATAATTTATTTTCCATCCTTAACTTTGCACTTCTTCTCTGCAGGTCGGCTCATCTCCTGTCCAGGTACCGCCCTCGCTGTCCGATCATTGCCGTCACCAGGAGCCCACAGGTACACTCTGTTCTATGAACCAAAAGAAATATTACTTTTGTGCTGACACCTGGTGCATTTGTCTTACCATGAAAACATGGCTTAGATCAGTGGTTCCCAAACTTTTTTTGCTGGGCCCCCTTTGTTTTACAGAAAAATATTTGCGCCCATCCTCCAACCACACACACCCATATTTTGCTCAATTGCGGTTTATTTCACACCTCAAACATTTAGTAAACAATTAAGCAAATACAAGTAATCTGCAGGTAGTAAGAAGATAAACTACTAACTCTTTTACGCTACGTCCGCACCTACACGGGTATTTTTGAAAACGCAGCTGTTTCGTCCACACGTAAACGGCGTTTCGAATCACCGAAAACGGAGATTTTTTTAAAACTCATTTTTTTGCGTTTACGTGTGGGCGAGGAATACAGAGTTCTTGCAACGTCAAAGGTATGTTCCTTTTTTCACGTCAGCTGTGCGCCAATGGCAGATAGTCAGATTAACAGTATTTTGTCTCTATCTTCAGGTTTTACACGCTTACGTATAAACACGCAGTTACTGTCCCTCTATTTAGAAAGGCAGAGGCGTCAAGGTGTAATTATTTTACATGTAGTTGTTTTTTTCCTGTGTAATAATATTCAACATTGCTGTCAATACTTTTTTTTAAAAAATGCCTCTCTGTGCAAAATGGGTTTAAAAACATAAACAGCTGTGGGATGCTGTTAGTCCGTGATTTGAACCGGGGGAACAAATCGTGGGAGGATCAGCCTGATGTTATTTGTATCCCACTGTAACTTTACTGTATAAAGAGCTAACATCTCCGAAATGTCAGGAGTAGTTAGTCATTACAACAAGTGTTTGTGAACTAAAAATCAAGAATGTGGGATACTGTTTGTCTGTGATTTGGAGAGCCCAGCGGTGCTCCCGACACAGGAAAGACCAATTCTGCAGGGGAGACCTACCTCGGCACTTATGCAGGTGCAACCAAAGGGAAGATAGGCTTCACCATATTTTCTAGTCTTTGGCTTAGAATGAAGTTGGTTTGGAAACATATTCAGCGATGCTTCTATTCCCGTGTTTTGCGTTTGTGTGGGAGCCCCATGGTTGTTTATTTTATTTTTATTTTTTTTTCCCCTTTTCATGCCGCGCCCCCCTGCAATGGCTCAGCCCCCCCCCACACTTTGGGAAGGTCTGGCTTAGATGATGATATCTCGCTGTTTTCAAAAGTGATTAGTGTGCGATGTCCACTTTTGCTGCCTGTCGTGGTAAATTGTGACAGTGTTGTCAGACTGGTATCACCAATCTGGAGTATTTATTACCGACTGTATTTCTGTTTTATTGAACTTTCTTGTTCTAAGACCGGTGATCAAAGTGGGTTACACGGTCTTTAAAAAAAGAATCATGGTTTCCAATAATGTCAAAGCAATAATCAGGGTCAAATTTGATGGCGCACATGTGAATGCTCTGTAATAACCCCACACTATGGCTGATCACTGAAATGAAGGCAGCTCCCCCTGACCTTCATTATTATGACATCCACACTTTTTGATCAATCACAGGTCATCTTTTAGTATCAATAAAATTGTGGTGACAGAGTACAAAATTGGCATGTTTCGTTTTTCTCAGTAATATTAATTAAAAGAAAAGAAAAATAAAAGGATACACAAATAAATGAATATAACAATGACCATATTTAAAACAAAATTGCCTCATTCTGACATACTTTCATATTCCTCTCTCTTCCCTCGTTAAATGTAAAAATAGGTCTCCATCTCCTGATAAATAAGTCTTTCTGAAGTTATTTGTTCAATCAGACAGATTTCCAAATGCTATTCAACCACACGTGCGATGTTGGAGACTCGGATTTCCACCATCCAATTATAATGCATTTAATTGCTCAACAGTAATCGTAACAGATATTTACTACCTGCAGGAATCTTATTTTGATGTATATCTAACTTTAGAAAAGACCACAGTATGTCCAACATGAGCCTTCCGGGCTCCATATGTGTATTTTATTATTTTGTGTTTGATTTTGATAGTTTTTTTTCTTTGCTGTGTTGTTTTCTGTTTTACTTCCTGTCTGTATGATTGTTTTCTTCCTCTCTTGTTCCCAGTCTCCCAGTTAGCCTTCATTGTATATTTATACACTCCTCTTTGTCACATTGTCTGTTTGCATTCCTGTTTTTACTGGTAAATATACCGGGGGATCAACAGACTGACAGACCATAAAAATCAATAACCACCAAGAAACTTGCAGTTATTTTATAATGTACCTAATCTTTTTTCCTCTTTGTCAGGTCACCCGTCAGTCTCAGCTGTTACGAGGCGTGTTTCCTGCCCTCTTCCACCCTCTGCCCGCTCCTGTGTGGGCTGATGATGTGGACAACAGGGTCAACTTTGGCATGGAAATTGGTCAGTCGGTGCTCTGTTCAGCCTGCTTGCAGTTCTTATATAATATAAGCCATATTACTCACATGCCCTTATCTCTCCAACACCACAGGGAAAACAAGAGGGTTCTTCAAGTCCGGCGACATGGTGATTGTGATGACAGGCTGGATCCCAGGGTCTGGTCACACCAACATTATGAGGGCAGTGAATGTCCCGTAACAACATGACCTCACTGGACTCTAAATCTAACAGAGTTGCTGGAGGTTCATTAAGAGAGCCTTTAAAATCTTTTAATGCACCAAAAAGCCAAAGAACCACCCCTAAAATTGAAGCAATAACCTCTGTCGAAAGCAGCAGAAACACTCTACTTAAAATTTGAGGTTATTATGAGGAAACACCTGGTCTAATAACCACTCATATGAATGTACCCATGACTCCCTTCAAATAAAACTTGACTTTAACTTTAATACGTTGTTCTCTAGTTCTTCTCAGGACACAGGCTTCTGTAATTGAACTGTCCTGCCTCCTGTTTTCATATTGAAAGTGAAAGTATTGTCTCTGTGGCTGCCATTGTTGAAGTACATTGGTGCTCTTTATAGAATTTGGAGATAAGGCTTTCATTCCTACCCAGAGTCTCAAGCTTATCTCTGTGCAGCGGCAATTTTTTGGCTATTATGAGCAGCAGCCGATGATGCAGAGCTGACACCCCCTTTGTCAACTGAGATGACCCAGATGGCCACATCTGCATATTGCTCACCCAGAAAGTAATTATATCTGTTCCTGTGTGGGTCTTCCTCATGTCTCATAATCCTTTATTTTGTGACATCCTTGCTTTCTCCTTTTTTCCTTTTGAGCTATAATGTGCATTGAATCCTCCCGCAGCAGTTTATTTCTCTCTCTCTCTCTTTCTACCACTAATAGCCACTTTTACAGAGGCTGACTCACTGTAAATATTTCTGTGGTTGGTCTAATAGCGTTTTATCTTTCTGGGACAATTGGAGCACTTACAGAGTTTTATGTCTATATTTGCAAAAGTCTGTTTTCCATAAGCCTGCGGGAATAAGATGTAAGGTTTTTCACTTATTCTACATGTAGATCTATTCAAGTCAACTGCTGAAGTAAAAGTAGTAATACCACAACAAAAGAAAACTGAAATAAAAGTATAGATATCAGATAAATTTATATTTAATCTTTTAAACCACCAATTTGACCTCTTAAAGTATTGTGCAAAAGCCACACGTCACTTCTTTATATTTTGCTACGGAAATGGGAAATAGGTGTAGAGATTTATTAACATAATTTATTTATTAAAATGTGCAAACAATGGATTTATAATACATAAAGGAAAGTAGAATCTGTATAATACTAACAAGCTTGAAATATTCAATATTTGGTTTGAACGAATTCATTCTTTAACAAAGCCTGAACTCTCTCAGGCAGCTTTCTTGCAATTTTAGTAGTCTTCAGGAATATTTCTCCAGGCTTCTTGAAGATCATTCAAAGCTCTTTTTTGGATGTTGGCTGCCTTTTGTTCTGTTCTCTGTCAAGCTGATTCCATGCTGGTTTAATTAATGGTGAGGTCGGGGTCTGGGGAGGCCGATCCACGACTGATGTCATGTGTGCTTTTACTACATTGGCAGTGTGTTCGGGATCATTGTCATGCCAAATATTGAAGCCGCTTCCAATCAGACTCTTTCCAGATGTTATTGAATGGTGGATCAATATGTGATGGTACTTTTCTCCATCTATGATTCCATCAGTTTTGATAATGGTGGTGATGATCAGAACCAAATATTGAAATTGTGATTCATCAATTCCATTCATCAATTCAATACCTGTTGTCATTAATTTTCGGTCCACTTCTTGTGTAATTTGACACACCACAGCCTTTCTCCCTGTTTCCCTTCAATAAGAATGGCTTCTTGACACCCACCCTTGCACTGAGAGCTTTTCTGATGAGACTTCAGTGAACAGCAGATGGATTGACTGAAGGCCTAGCAGATTGGGACGTTGCTGGATTTTTTTCCCCCTGTTTCTTAAGGACATGGCTTTCAGCTACTATTCATCTGCTGTACACAGTTTTTAGCCTCCCACTCGTTAATCCAAGAATAAAAACAGCCATCACAGCAATTGTAAATGAACATAATAGGCGCCCTTTTTATACTAAGTAGTAAATAGCTGTCAAATGTAATTTTTCCCTCAAAAATGTTGTAGTTTTAGATGTTTACATAAAGTACTTCACAGCTGTTCTTAAGCTGAACATAATTTTCCCTGCTGAATGTAATTTGGATGTAGATGTGTTCACAATTCGTAACAACACATAAAAAATAAACTACTCTGTTACATTTAAAACCCCTGCATTCACAATATTTCTTGACCTTAGAATACTGACAGATCGACTATAAAGTCTCTTATTTAAGAAGGATAACCAATAAACAACTGACAAATAAAAGTAAATCTTGCTGTGAAAAATGTAGTCGAGTACTTAAATACATTTAAAATACTTAAAGGGGGAAAAGTATATTACAGTAAACTACCCTGTGATCTATTTCATGATGTATCAGCCTTCATATCTCTCTAGACGAACTCAAGCTCTGGAGTTTAACTGCAGATTGAATTAATATTTATTATTTCATTTCTAAAAGGTGTATCTGCTTCACGTTGTTTGGATCACAGCGTTCTTTAAGGACTTCATTCATTTTTCTTTTATTTCCTTTATAAGTCCTCCCCATTGTTGGTACAAAAAAGGCTTGCCCCTTTTTGCTATTTAAATAAAGTTTCATCATCCCTCTTTCCATCACGCGCTCCCTCGCCGCATTGGTGAGAAGGGATGACGCGCATCCTGTACCTGCGAGGGATGCGTGCGTCTTGCGCCGGCTGGGCATGCGGCCTTGGGGGAAGGATGATGGGGATGCGGATGCCATGGCAACACGCTGATTAGATTCCGACTATTATATGGACATTTATTTATTTAATATTTCATTTGCACGCGCTGGCGGCGCGCTTCTGCGGACGTGTCAGACCGACCTCTGAGTGTTGAGTCAGAAAAGGAAGTAAATTGAGCCGTAAACTGGACTCCATCTGCTCTGCACAATCTCCTGAGGACCAAGGCTCAACAAGTTGCTTTTTTTTTTAATTTTATTTAAGGAAGGTTTGAAATTCATGGGAGCGCACGGTTTTACCTCGGAGCGGCTTTCTTCATTTAAATGTAGAGTCTGTAATCTGCCGTTGGTGCCATAAGAGGGGAAGGGACGCCGCCGTATCCCTGTAGACTGGACACAGTGTCATTGAAAAGTGAAGTGAAGTGCATGGCAGCGCCTACATGTGAGGAAACATGGAATGTGGTGCGTCAGGCTGTGAGAACCTCATCAAGTTAATTGCGGTATCAGGTTTTGTTTTTTTTTTTTTTTTTATAAAATAGCTTTTTTTGTAAAGGAGGAAATCTGTCTGTGTTTCTGACTGCGCTTCAGTCGCGGGTAGATGGGTTTTCCGTCATGGTGAAGGTGTTTTTTCCGGCACGGATACTGAAAATGACAACGTGTGGCGGACTCAGTGAAAACATGGGCTAGACCTGGGGTATTCTGACTTCTTTCCCAGCCGTATTTGTTCCCGTTTTTCCTGTGTGCATGTGCCTGGTTGCTGGTCGAGTGCGTGTCCTTATGAATCAGTGCGTCTCGGAATGAGCGCTCGTTTGTGCCTTTTTTCGTGCGTCCTTTCTGTCCGTTAACAACCCATCCCTCCTAACAGAGTATCGAGTGTCCTTGTCTTTCATCCTCGGATGAATGTTCCCCAGTCTGACACCTTAGCGCCCAAAACATCTCTTACATAATGATATATGATGAAAGGGGCAAAGACTGGGAAGGCAGCCTGGACATATAGGCTACACGGACAGGACACGGACGGCCAATGAGCGTCGAGCGCTCTTATCTACAATAGACCGGGAATCCGGTGCCAATATGACCGGTGTCGGAGCGTTAAGGGCGACTGTGGAGCGGAGAGGGAGGGCCTCGGGCGGAGAGCAGCGTTTCAAGGACGAGGAAGGAGGACTGGCAGAGAAACATCTGTAAGGACAAACAAGACTCTTTAAGAAAAGAGGAAAAGTGAAGCTGCTGGCGTCACAGTGATAGGGGGGGGGGAATATTTTTGTCTGGATGGGGCTTTTTCCAAGGGCACTGAGGTAAGAATGGCCACATCCGCGGAAAGAGGGCGGAAGACTCCGGGAGAATGACTGGAGACACGCTGCACTTTTCTGTCGCTTCTTCAATTTAACATTCAGAGCGTCATTGACTTTCTCATCTATGTAACCTAGACAGGTCGACAGTACTGAATAGTTATTCTGAGGGGTGGGGGTCACAGGTTATATTGATCCTCCCCTCACACTCCTCCCCTTCCCTGAGTTGGGATGGATGGGGTGGCTGGAGGTGTGGGTACCCCTAGTAGCGCCGGGGGGTCCGGGGGTGACAGCCTGCCCAGGCGTAACGGAGGGGACTCGAAGAGGCGCAGTAAGGGCAGTTTGCCCTCTCCCGGCTACAGGCTGTCCCAGGCCTCGCTGGAGGGAGAAAAGGGCTCCTTTGGGGCAGATAGCACATCCTCAGGTGGACGCGGGCGTCGCCTCTCCATCATGAGCGCCTCCACCAGGGACGGCCTGCCCTTCCGTACAGCAGGCACTCCAACTACCCCGATTCCCTTGCCGCCTCCTCCGTCCTCCTCTTCTGGCACAGCCCATCCTCCTCCGCGATCAGTAGGCTTCGCCTCCCGTGCAGCCCTGGCCTCTACGTCCTCCACTGGGACCGGAGTCATGGTGGTGGCCACCGGTGCAGAGACCACCACAACCACAGCATGCAACACCAATGCAGCAGGAACCCCTGAGATGATGGGTCAGTCTAGCCTGGGTGGGTTTGGCATGGGATTGGACGGGGAAGACTACAGCAACTCCAACCAGAGCACCTTCATCCAGAGACAGTTTGGAGCCATGCTTCAGCCTGGGGTCAACAAGTTCAGTCTGCGCATGTTTGGATCGCACAAAGCTGTGGAACAGGAGCAAGAAAGACTGAAATCAGCAGGAGCGTGGATCATCCACCCCTACAGTGACTTCAGGTATGGAGCCCGCACACACACACACACACACACACACACACACACACACACACACACACACACACACACACACACACACACACACACACACACACTCCACAGCAGCTGGTCACTCTGATGTTGGTTTGTGAATTAAATGCCACTTGTAGCATTTTCAATACAGATTATGTTTTTTTCTGAGAAATGTGGATCAAAGCAAGTTGAATTCATGCTCACTTTTACAGAGCACACTTGAAGTATAATGATGGACAATTAACTAGAGAGAGAAAGAGAGAGGAAAAGGAAAACAGATCATGCATTAAGCAACCTCTTCACTTGTTAACAGGGGAAATGGGGAGGAGGACAACTGGGAAAGGAGAAAGAAATGCAGGAGGCTAAATATATATTCCCAGGGCACGGCAGTAGTGCATAGTAAGTTACGTCAGGGTTAGAGGAGAAGATGAAGCTTAAAGGGGTTGTACAACAAAGACACAGCTACAGGTGCTCATGGAAAGAGCAGTGATCAGGGGCTAAGGTCTCCAAGATAGACAGAACACTACAATGGCTGGTCTCCATTTCTAAGAGGAACATTTTATTATAGTAGCCTGTTGTTTCCTGGAAATAATCTTTTACAGATATAGACAAAAGGTGCACGTCCCTTTCCAAGTAACTTAGGTAAAAAGTTCAGTATGTTTTCATGTAAAGGTGGCTTAACCAAGCACAGCGCTCCCTGTTGGTGGCGGATTAGGATTTTTCTGCCACCTGAGCTGAATAGTTAGTACAGGAATGGGTAAGCCGGGTTTGGGTACTCATTCCTAACGGGTTGTGAAAGATAAGTGCCCCTCCCTGAAACTGCTGGAGGTTTCTTCCTGTTAAAAGGGAGATTTCCTTCCCATTGTCTCCAAGTGCTTGCTCATAGGGGGTCGTCCGATTGTTGGGGATTTCTCTGTATTATTGTAGGGTCTTTACTTTACAATATAAAGCATCTTGAGGGGAGTGTTGTGATTTATACATCTCTCTCTCTCTCTCTCTCTCTCTCTCTCTCTCTATATATATATATATATATATATATATATATATATATATAATGTACACAGTGGATTTTCATTAGGCTGTTTTTTTATTGCAACTTTTTGAATGGAGGCCAGTATGGAAGATAAACTTCATGAGTGCCTGGCAGGCTATCCTTAACACTCCTGGCTAGATTGCATGCACCATTGCACATGTTAAATATGCGTTATTATTTATGAGTTAATAGGCCAGGTATTCACAGAAAATCGCTCTCCATAATTGCATGTGCCTAAGATGTGCAGATGGACAGCAAAGGGAGAGGCAGCATTCATAATCTCCAGACAGACTGCAGCAACAATGGATGACTTGATCCCCAAGGCTCCTGGCCCACTTTTGTCTCATCAACCACACACAGGCACACACTGACTGTGTCATTTTGTATTGTCTGTCAATGTAATGATCGCTCACAAGTGCTTCTTATGGGGCTGCTCGCAGGTAATGTGATGTAGGTAGTCAGCGAGGAAGGCGGGGCAGGATCGACAAAGAGTGTTGTGAATGGGTTTGTGTTTCATTGAATCTCAGCCTGTCCTGCATTAATTGATGTTCAACCAAGACATCTGATGAGTTAAATAGTCCTAATTAGCCCGTTGCAGAACTGCAATTGAATTTTAGTCAATTATGTATGGCATTCTAAATTATGTAAGTTGAGTATGCATTATGCATTATTCAGTCATCTAACTTTTCTGTTAAGTACCTGAAGAGGAACTTTGCAAGGCCGAGGCGCGAGAGGCAAGAAGACAGATTACCTTCAGAGCTGCTTTATGTGTTTTGGCCCTTGCAGCCACTAGAATGTGTGGCAGCGCTTGTGCTCGTACATTTGGTCTGTCATTACTGAGTCTGCCGATAAGCTCCTACACCTTTCACCTCATTAAGAAAAGATGTGATGCTGCTGCACCTATAAGAATACATAACGAGGGGCAGAAGAGGTGAAGAAAATACACATTGTGGCATGAGAAGCATACAAAGTGAGAGATGAAGGGTGAGGAGAGTTAGAAATAGAAGCAGAGTGAATTCATGTTGAATCAGTGATGCTGCTGATACATGTAGAGTTGTCCTTGTTTGTCTGTATGTGCCGGGCTGGATGATGGGTGGAAACTTGCAAGGAGCTGACATCTGGCCAACCGCAAGCAGGGAACCAATCACAGGCAACACAGGAGACACTTGGCCTCAATTACAGTAGATTTGGTTTTTTGGTATGACAACAGCTGAGCAGGTAGATACAGGTCGGTTACCCTCCACCACCTGTTCGTGTTCAAAATGGAATACTGATGAGGTTACAGAGACCAGCTTTGATTGCATTTGCAATTCCTGTGTGTGTATAAGCATGTGCGAGTGCAGTTCACAAGTGCACACTATATGCATTTATACCCGAATGAACCGCACCCTACACAGCTCCCGGTGTTTCACCAGGTGGAAAATCAGAAACCAGGTCGTGTCAGGTATTTATTCTGATTTTTAGTTTGGCTGTCACATCTTCTTGTCTGTTTGGGTCTTCCCTTCTTCATTCAGGTTTGAATCAGCTGTCACATCCCCATGGAAACAGTAGGCTGTAGTACATAGAAGCAGAGTAATGTGCAGTGTACATGGACAGTGTCACCTAGTATTTTACTCAGCAAACTAAAACAATGCATATGATCCACATTTTAATCTGTGAAACCTGTATGATAGATACAAGATTGCAAGAATAAATAGATTTTCTTAAGTTAAAGATGAGAAATACATAATTCCCTGAAGGGTAATGTACTATATTGAGCAGTAGGAGTAAGTACTCAGTAAGTACTTAAACAAAAGCAAGTCCATTGGAAGAAAAGGCCAAACATTTTATCTTTTAAATCCTGTTTAAAAACTCACTTATTCAACATAGTTTTTCCATCTAGTTAGTGTCCCTTTTTTATATTTGGTTCAATTTTTATTTATGTACTTTATCTTTTAGCTATATCTGTCCTTAGTAACTTTGTTCTTATATTCTCTTCTATTGCCATATAATTAGTGCCCTCAACCTGATGACATATGTGGTACTTTGTTAATAGTCTTTTATTTAATCATGTCTTAATTTTCCTGTTTTTATTGTAAAGCACTTTGGTGTACCGCTGGTCTTTTAAATGTGCTATACAAATAAAGTTGTATTGTATTGTATTGTAACATGAATTTTACTCTTTCATTGCATGAACGGAATAAGAAAAAAGAAACTGACTTGATGTAAGAGGAATATTTCTTCAGGTGAATTGCTAACAAGTCACCATCTAACATTTCAGATTGTGAGCTGTTAGCTGGTACTGTACAGACATTTAAAAACAAGGAAATAAACAAATAATAAAATAGATTAGATTAGATAGCTCACGGAGCAAATGCACATTAAAATATATTCAAGTACCTCAAAATACTAGAGGTCAGAGGAGAATGGCCAGCCTGGTTTGAGCTGATAGGAAGGCAACAGTAACTCAAATAACCACTTGTTACAAGCAAGATATGCAAACGTCTCTGAATGCACAGCATGTTGAACCTCGAAGCAGATGGACTACAGCAGATCAGGAACACACTGGGTGCCACTCCTGTCAGCTAAGAACAGGAAACTCAGACTGTACATCAGAAGGTTGTAAAAATGTTTTCTGGTCTGATGAGTCTCAATTTCTGCTCAGACATTCAGATTGTAGGGCCAGAATTTGGCATAAACAACATGAAAACATGGATCCATCTTGCCTTGTATGGTCCAGGATGGTGGTGGTGTGATAGTTGTGGCACAGTTTGAGTCCCGTTGTACCAGCTGAGCATCATTTAAGCACTCCTTAGTTTTGTTCGTGACCATGCCCAACCCTTTATGATCACATTGTACTCATCTGCTTCCAGCAGGATAATGCGCAGTACCACAAAGTTCAAATTACTTCAAACTGCTTTCTTATAAATGAAGATGAGTTCACTGTACTTAAATGGCCTCCACAGTCACCAGATTCCATTTCCAATACAAGCACCTTTAGGATGTGGTGGAACAGGAGATTTATTCATGAATGTTCAGCCAACAAATCTGCAGCATGTGTGATGCTGTCATGCCAACATGGAGCAAAATCTCTGAGGAATGTTTATAGCACCCTGTTAAATCTATGCTTCAAAGAATTTAAGCAGTTCTGGAGGCAAAATGGGGTCCAATCTAATACTAGGAAGGTGTACCTAATAAATTGTACACTGTATATGTACTAGCATTTTCCACCTATAATACAGCGCTGACACAAACAATATTTTCCATAATCTGTAAATTAGATGTGGAAATCAGAGCATAATCTTCAATATGATAAAATCACAATATGTTGCCTACAATAACAGTAATGTCACAATATATTTATGTTGTGATACTCATGTATATCATGTGGTAACACAATCATCTATGACACATAGCAATATTTTAATAGGAAGAAAATCTCAGCGGGTAAAATATTGGAATTATATATGAATTCACTCAGCCATGGTGTTTGTGTGTTTTATCACTATAACTTAATTTCAGTAACCTGTCAGAGTTAATTAGCTGTCTGATTTGTTCCCCACCCCCGCTCCCCGTGACTTTCTTCTTTGCTGCAAATTCTGTGTTACCACAAGGAGTCATGAGCTAGTGACTGTAGTAAGTTAAATTTACTGAGGAGTCACTTTCAGAGCGCCTACATATTTTAATTTAAATATTGATATAATATTGATGTAGATGTCAACAAATGCATTGCAAGAGGAGGAACAATCATTTTACCGTGTCCATGGAATGTTTTTCCAAGCAGTTAATCAATAATCAGTGGTTGGATAATCCGTTAGTCACTGGTTGAGGATTATTTTATGCTGATCAGTTAGTCACTTCAGTAGAGACATTATTAAGTATCTAATATGGTTAAAATGGCAAAAGCAAAGTCCACACGTCAATGTTAAATTAATTGTTTTAAAAGTAACCTCTCTAAGGTTTTCCATGGGAGCCTCGTTAGGTACAGGATTATGGTTCATATTGTTTACGGGGTCCTGACAGGCATGATGTAATTTACAGACATGTTCCCACAGTCAGAGTTAACAAGGCAAGTTCTCCAAGTCAGGAGTAAATCGCCTTCACTGCTACGACAACTGCAAGAGCGACCATGTTGCTGTAAATAATCCCTGCGTGTTTGTTGCCAGTGATTATGAAGCAATACATCTGTCAGTGTAAGTGACAAAGTCAGACAGAAGAGTGTGTGGGGCCGAGCGATGACTCATGCATGCTTAATATTCATCAGTCTAGTGGTAGCATCACACCATGAGGTTCTGTTACTAAATTGGTGCTCCACAGCAATCGACCGCAGAGCTTGAGTGTACTTTGTCTAAAAAAAGAGACACTGTGTGTGTAAATGAGCGAGACGGAGACAGCGTGAGGATGCAAGAATAAGCAAGTCATTGATAACGCGTTGGCTAAAGGGCTTAGCAGAAACGAGAGAGAGAGATGACACGAATCATCTCCCGATGATTGGATCGGCTCTTCTGTCATACTTTAATCACTTTCAGCATCCAAATGACATGAGTGATCGCCTGCTTTTTTTTCCGAGACGGCTACATCACGGAGTCCTCCAGCATGACATTCAGATTGATGAGGCCTCCCAAGGTTACTGATCGTTTGCCTCCCTCTGTTCTTCACTGTCTTCCTCCTTTTCTCAAATCACTTCTGCTTTTTTTTTATTAGTATGAAGCACAGGTGCTTTATCTTGCCAAAGCAAAGGATGAAGCTGTCTTGAGGGAAACATTCATATCTACTACAGCCTGACTTATATTACCAGGAGGACTGCACTTGTTATTGTCCTGGCTCACGGATGTGAATAAGCACAGATTATTTAAAAAACAAAAATACACACTTTCTGCTCTCAAACATGTACAAACACCTGTTTGAACACATTTGTAGCTTTATGAAAGTTTTTAAAATCTTACAGAAATCTTAGTAGAAATGTGAATTTTAAAAGGTCGGGGTGGTTATCAGGTAGGAGAGAGCTGGCCAGTTGCATTTTAAGAAGTGCCCTTCAGTTTGCAAGTTGGAGAACTGAATATTACAAGTTGGGCCCTGCTTTTCACAGAGAAGCCTCTCCTGCTTTCACTGAAGTTTTATCAGAATGGTGGCAAATTTCTTGCAGTAACATCTCCCGTAGGCACTTGCATCTGCCCCTCCAACTTTGGGACCACCAATGTTGTATAACTGTGCCAGTAGCAGCTTTTAACCACTAGCAGCAGTCTTTTTTTTTTAATCTGGTGGAAATGCATTTAACAAGTTTTAGAAAATCCAATGGCACCAAGTCGGTGGGAAGGCTTTAAGAACGTGATACCCATCTTGCCCTCAGGTGCTTCAACTTTGACCAATCTTGTTTTGATGTGTCTCTTTGAACATATGGAAATGTAAAATTGAATCAGAGTTGTGTCCCTTTGAATCTAATTTTTCAGGATTATATGTTTAGGATGGGAATGTAAAAATGGACGGATGCTTGGCTCTGCCTTTTGCAATGTGGAGGAACACAAGAGGAAGACATGGCACCCTGATTCAGCCAAACAACATTATTTTTAAATGAATATGTAGGAAACGTAGCATTAACCACATCAAGTGCAGGATACAGTCTTTTTTTTTTTTTTTTTCCTTTTTTTAAATAGTAGGAATTTTGACTCATCACAGCAGAAGAAGCATGCTCTAGGCTCTCTCATCTTCCTGTACACAAATCACATATAACATTATGACCACCTGGATAATATTGTGTTGGTCCCCTTTTTGCAGCCAGAGAAGCCCAGACCCATCCTAGCAGAACACTGCCTCTGCTGGACTTCTTCCCATAGTACTTCCTAATGCCATATATTAAAGCACATGCACCGTGTAAAAGAAGACGTCATTCATCAGAAGAGGCCTCCTTCTTCCATTGCTCTGTGTTCCAGTTCTGATGCTGTCATGCCCATTGTTGGCTCTTTCAGTGGTGGACCGGAGTCAGCACGGACACCCTGACCCTGGTCTGTGGCTATTCAGCCTTATACCCAACAAATTCTGACATCTTTCTATCAGTCAGCATCAACTTTTCAGCTCGTCTGTTGGATCCAACCACGCTGCCCAGCGTTTACGCCCCTGCATCAGTAAAACTTGGTTCACCACTGCTCCTTCCTTGGACCGCTGCATACCAGGAACACCCCATCCATTTTTGTCTCTGTTACGCCCCAGTCTAGGGGTACAGGAACGCAACTTAAGTTTGAAAAGATTGCCCCGCCCTGGTCCCCAAAACCATACACAGAGGGAAAACCAATTTCTTAGTGAATGGTGGTTTATTTTTCTACACTGCAAAATGAAGCTCCGGGGTGAACAAAGGCCAAAATAACAAACAAAACAAGCTAAGTCAGGAGGAGGTGCTATCTAAAACCCTATGTGAAATCAAAAATCAAACAAAAGACAAGCGCTACACCTAACTCCCTAACTGAGATAAAACAGGAGAAAACAGTGCAAGGAAAAACAATAAGGCAGCTCACCCCTTCTGTTCCAGTGCTATTTACAATGTGCTATTTACAATGAAAACTAATGTACACACTATATACAGAACTGAGAAAGTCACAAAAGGCACAGGGACAAAAATCATGGGTTTTGGAAGCCAGGGTCACATCTGCTGCTGCTGTCAGTGGCTGCCCCAGGACAACTGCTGGTGATGGATTTTGAATGCGACCACATGATCAGCGGACCAATCGGCAGCCGTCAGCTCATCCAATCCAGGGCCTGCAAAGACTTAAAGACACAGACAAAGAAACAGCCACCAAAACAGATTATGGCCAGGGCCATAACAGTCTCATTGTTTGGCTCTCGTCAAACTCACTCAAATCCTTACACTTACCCATTTTTCCTGCTTCTAACACATCAATTTTGAGGACAAAATATACACTTGCTCCCTGATATATCCCACCCACTAACAGGTGCCATGATGAAGAGATAATCAGTGTTCTTCACTTCACCTGCCGGTGGTCAAAATGTTATGCGTGATTGGTATACTTCACCACACTGTCATTTCACAAAGAGCTTATAAGCAGGTTCACTCTTGAAAAGTGACAAAGTGACACATGCAGATTTCAGTCACAGTGAATACTAATCCTGTTCAGTTTTGAGTATTCTGTTAATGCTCATCATTTGAGCTGCTCACAGGTGACAAAACCGTGGTGTCTCTGTTTGTAAAATCATGTTAATATAGATTTCAGTAATACTGACTTATGCTAAACATACATATAGATGAAGCTTATATTGGTCCCAGTAAAGAAAAAAGAAAGATTTCGCTTACATTAATATTTAATATTTCTGTTTTTGCTTTGCGAGATGCTGCTAAACCTCTTTTCTATTTCTTTTTCATATTTCTAAACCTCTTTTACCACAACATGAAAGTCTTTTTTCTGTTTTTGCAAGGTATTTTTTTAGCATTTGCACTGTATGAGTTATGCCATTTTATCATCTTTTTACTAAAATCTTGCCAAGAATTAAAGTGTAATATTTGGGTCATGAGCATGTGAGTCAGCATATACTGCCAAAGTGTGCAAAGCTGTCTTCAATCCAAACAGCAGCTTGAGATGTTTTTGCCTTTATTTTAAATTCTATTTGTGCTATTTGGCAAACCTTTTAAAACAACAAGACAATATAAGAAAACAAGAAACGAAGATGGAGAGACCAGAGGTAAATAAAGAGTAACTGTCCATCGTTATCTTTTTAGATTCTACTGGGATCTTTTGATGTTACTGCTGATGATGGGAAACCTAATCATCCTGCCAGTGGGCATCACGTTCTTTCGAGACGAGAACACTCCTTCATGGATCATCTTTAACGTGGTCTCGGACACTCTCTTCATGGTCGATTTGGTCCTTAACTTCAGGACCGGCATCGTCAAGGAAGACAACACTGAGATATTACTCGACCCGAGGTTAGAAGGAGCATTTATGTGCATGTGTGTGTGTATTGTCTGGAATATCAGTGCATCAGGCCCAATGCCATAAATTTAAATTTGCTCTTCTGGCCATCTGCTGGGTTTGTGTTCAAACAAATTAATGTGTGAGATGTGAAAAGGTGATGTGAGGCCAGTGGCAGAGCTTTGTTCAAATCCCACTGTGTTCCTGTTGAATATTTATGAGGAAGGTTTCATGCCAAGCAAATGTTGAACTCTCTTCCACGAGACTAGACTGCCTAATGAGGAATGACACTGGTCTTCCATCTCACTCTAACGTCAGGGCGATTCGCCAGAAATACCTGAAGAGCTGGTTCCTCGTGGACTTTGTGTCATCCATCCCGGTGGATTACATCTTCCTAATGGTGGACAGTCTGGACTCAGAGGTCTACAGGACGGCCAGGGCGCTGCGGATAGTCCGCTTCACCAAAATCCTGAGCCTGCTTCGGCTCCTGCGCCTGTCCAGGCTCATCCGCTACATCCACCAGTGGGAGGAGGTGAGAAGCACAAACTCAGATATTTGTGGAAAATATTTAATATTTAAGGCATGACTCATCAGAAGCCCCTTTTGTATGAAACAACATGCTTGGAGGGCAGAGGCACCCCCGTTTTGGATGTGTTGCTGATCAAGAGGCTTTTAGGGATAAAAAAAAATCTAAAACCCCATTTGCTCTCTTTAACCGCACTTATTTTTACATCCTCTTCTTTCTCAGATCTTCCATATGACCTATGACCTTGCCAGTGCTATGGTAAGGATAGTAAATCTAATTGGCATGATGCTGCTGCTGTGCCACTGGGATGGCTGTCTCCAGTTTTTGGTCCCCATGCTGCAGGACTTCCCTCCTGACTGCTGGGTTTCTAAGAACGTGATGGTGGTGAGTCTCTGTGTTATTTTTAATATGTTTCAGTGAACGACTTTATTGTCAGGCCAACAGATGCAGGATGTGACGTTCAGGCTGAGCTGAATGAATCACACAAAACCCTATCTGGATTGTTTGAACAGCGTGCGCAATATTTGTTTGAGATTGAAAGAAACCGCTGCTTCTGAAAAGACTCACAGTTTATCAGATTTGCCATGCTTTGCCCCTTATCTGTGTTAACTGGCTCATGCAGCAACATGTCCAGTTGGAATAAGATTGACTGTAATTAAAAACCTCCGAGAGATCAGGTGTAGGTGTGAATGAGCTCAATCTGTGGAAGGCCTGGGGACCTGCTGGAGATTTTGCATGAAAGCATACAGACTCAGATATTCAGCTGACTCATGTCTTGCAGTTGCCTGTGTGATGGTTGCTAAGCAGACTGATGCTGGGATTTTCCCCAGAGAAGGTCCCCTTGTCCAATGGACCATTAACGTCTTAGTATAATTGGACTCATACACAAAAACACACACGCACACATAGAGGCGGCTCATTTTATTGTCAGTCTTTAGAACATTTATTTAATAATGCAAGATGACGGCCCTTTTATTGTTTTATATGTAGCACAGCTGCTCGATTTTATGATTTTGGTCAGCACACTGGCTTTCGGCACTTAAATTGCTCTCCTGCAATATGTTATGATCTCAGCTGTATTTTCTAAAATGGTTTGGCTGAGCCACTCAGAGGGGAAAACGCTCCCGTAACCCGACTAAAATAAGAACAGTTCAAGGCTCCAGCGTCTCTGTAATTAACGCTTGAAACTTGTTTTATTCCTCTGTCACCCTTCCTCTCTTCCTCTCCCGCTCACAGAACGACACATGGGGTGTGCAGTACTCCTATGCTCTGTTCAAAGCCATGAGCCACATGTTGTGTATCGGCTACGGTGCCCAGGCTCCCGAGGGGATGACTGATGTGTGGCTCACCATGCTTAGTATGATTGTAGGCGCCACCTGCTATGCCATGTTCATCGGCCACGCCACCGCTCTGATCCAGTCACTAGACTCATCGCGGCGACAGTATCAGGAAAAGGTGAAATATGACGCTTGTTTATGAGTGTCGTGTGACTGTGGGTGCTTCTGACTATGTAGATCTACAAGCCATCCAGGTGGGTCCGTTCTAGCCTGCAGCCTTTAGGTTGACTCTCCTTGTTCAGACTTTAAACTTTGTTCAATTTTTTTGTCTGGGGTTTCAATTACTATTGTAAGCGGTATGCTGGTTTTAATTAATGCTGAAGTACTTGAATGCTGATGCTAAGATTCACAATTTAAAATGAAACAAAAAAATACTCCAAATTCTTAAATTTGAGCCCCAAACCAACAAATCTTTGCATGAAGCCAGTGCAAGGGGAAGCATAGATCACTGTGAGAAAAATGTGTGGAAAAAACAAGTTTGTGATTTATGTTGGAAAAAAAACAAAGAGTTTGCTAAAGTTATCACAGTGACCTTTGTTTTACTAGAAATCAAAATAGGCCCTTTTTAGTGTTAATGATTAATACAAACTGTGGGAGGCATGAACTTTTTTAGCTCCTAAAGAGGACCCTGCCAGAAAAAGTCAGATAACCACGGGAGTAGTGTTTTTCAATTTGGGGATGAACCTAGCAAAGGGGTCAAGAGATAAACTAGAGTTCAAAAAAAGGGGAAAAACATTTCAACATATTTCTAACACCCGGAAGTACGCTCTAGTGAGATAACGTATTTAAGAAGTTGGTGTCTGAAATCACTGAAGTTCTTCTGCATAATAAATATAGGCATATAATGAATTAGGGTAATTCACATTGTACAGTTAAAAACAATATTATGCCCACAGTGTTGAAGAGATCGTAACTTCCCACTGGAGCTGTGAGTCAACATTCGTAGATTTGAAATTATACCTCACAATGGCTGTGCAAAGTGATGATAGTTTACTATCTAACATATATACATCTCAGTGTCTGAGTATCTATTGAGACACTGACCCACACACACCAACACAAACATATCAAACTGAGGTCACATTTCAAGGTTGATTATGAGATAAAATTTCTAAAGAATGTATTTCCACAGTCTGCGTGTACTCTTCTCTTAAAGTGAATGTGTTTGTGCCTTCGTTATTGCAGTACAAGCAGGTGGAGCAGTACATGTCGTTCCATAAGCTCCCGGCAGATGTTCGGCAAAAGATCCATGAGTACTACGAGCACCGCTTCCAGGGAAAAATGTTCGATGAAGAGAACATCCTGGGAGAACTTAGTGAGCCGCTAAAAGAGGTGATAAACTCACAAACACCCACACCATCACACATACATGCCGTAGATGCTGTGTTCATGCCTGCAGCGGATCTCTGACTAGCACTCCCTCCTCTCTTTATCCCTTCTTCCTCTTTGTTTAGGAGATAGTCAGCTTTAACTGCCGCAGCCTGGTTGCTAACATGCCGCTGTTCGCCAACGCTGATCCCAACTTTGTGACCGCCGTACTTACCAAGCTCCGCTTTGAAGTGTTTCAGCCATCAGACTTCATCATCCGTGAGGGCACAGTTGGACGTAAGATGTACTTTATCCAGCACGGACGCGTCAGCGTGCTGACCCGTGGCAACAAGGAGACCAAGCTGAGTGATGGGTCTTACTTTGGAGGTGAGGATGTTTTGGTGTCTCGTTAAACAAGAAGGAGAAGGTTTTGGAGGGTGGAGCAGAAGCAGAAGATAGCAGTAGTTTTTTCTGTGGTTTGTTTTGCAGAACTACTGTATATACTGCAATTTCCCTGTTATACTGATAAAACTGTCCTCTAATTGTCAGAGATCTGCTTATTGACTCGAGGACGGAGGACAGCCAGTGTCCGAGCAGACACATATTGCCGTTTGTACTCTCTCAGTGTGGACAGCTTCAATGAGGTTCTGGAGGAACACCCGATGATGCGACGTGCCTTTGAAACTGTTGCAGCTGACCGACTGGACCGTATTGGTAACTTGTGGTTTTTGAATTGCTACATAGATTTGTTTTTTTCAATACTGACAATACCAAATACTTGCAGATATCACAGGCCCTTTGTTAGGATTGTTCAAGCCGCCAAAAGATCAGGAGTCCTCTTTGAATACAAGCTGTAAGAATTAAAAGTAAAAATAATTCAGGATTAGAAATCTTTGTAATGTAAAAAAACAGGAAAACGCTTGAGGCTAAAACTCCAGCTACGTGACAGCTTTACCTACTTTAAAAGATATCATTCCTTTAGGCATTCCGTTTTGTCAAGCTCAGTATCTCAGGTTACAAAGACATGCTGAAGATTTTATTTCACATTTGCTCTTTCTTTTTCTCCTCTACAGGCAGGAAGAACTCCATGCTCACGCGGAAGTCGTCCCAGGGCGGTTCTCTTGGTGGCAGCATGGGTCGTGGTGGAGGCCGAGGTGGGGGGGGTCTAGGAGGTGGTGGTATGACAGCAGCAGGTCTGGGTTCCTGTGACAGCATGCTGGTGCAGCAGATTGTTAAACACGACAGCATGCCAGCCATGCAGGATGCCATCGCAGCCGCTGCTGCCGCTGGAAGAAGTGGCACGGTGTCTCCTCGGCCACGCCCCGTCATCTGGGCGCCACTGGTCCATGCTCCCCTGCAGACTGCGGCTGCAACAAGTAATGTAGCCATTGCCCTCATGCACCAGCAGCAACAGCAACAGCAGCAGCTTCAGCAGCTGCAGCAGCAGCAGCACGCTCTTGGAGGAGCTTTTTACCTGCCCTCCCCTCTCATCTCCCCCTCTCCCTCCTCCTCTTTCCCTCTTTCTTCTCCTCGTGCTCCTGTGTTGCAGCCCCTTCGCCCCTCTGTGAGCTCTCTCATTGGGATGATGGCGATGGGAGGAATAGGTGGCTTGTCGCCAAGAGGATTTCCTGTCTCCCCCTCAACCATGGGCCCTCCTGGTGGGGTGACATCGCCTCCTGTTGCTAAAACTCCACCCACTTCAGCCTCCTCTGTCCCAACTTCTGTCCAACAAGGAAGGAATCTCCATTACAGCCTCCGACTTCAGGCAGATCATCCCTCAGCGATTTCTGGATCTCTTGGAGCCCCAACAGGAGGAGGAGGAGGACCAGCTGCACCTAGCCACAAAACACCAGCCGCCAATCCGCCTGCCTCCAGTGGCCCATCAGATGGCAACACTTCGCTTACAGCTCAGCAAGGGGCAAAAGAGGCTCTGTTACGTCATGGAGGAAACACTTCACAGGGTCTCCCAGCACTGGGTAGACTCACCCAGGAAGCCAGGCTGCTCTCAGCCTCACAGCCCACCCTGCCTCATCGCTCTTGGGCTGCAGTGCAGCCTCACCCTCCTCTCCATCGGAAGGCCTCTGGCGGTAATTTGCTAGCAGCTCCGTTTCTGGCAGGGCAATTAGCCAGGGGAAGCAGTGCAGGCCTGCTGACCTCTAATCCTTCAGTACAGCTGGTGACAAATATGCCATTTAATGCACAAACACAAGCACAGGGCACAGTTCCTGTCCAGCCCACTATAGCACAGACTGTATACACACAGTCTGCAGCTCACACTGCCTCTGCTGCCACAGCTGCACACATGCCTTCTACATCGTCTGTGCCAGCATCTTCCTCTCCTCCAAAGCATACCCCGCTCTCCTCTGCCACCCCTTCCCCTGCACCCACTCCTTCATCTCCTACACCTATTCTTTCCCAGACTCCTCGACCGAAACCAATCCCAATGACCCCTTCCCGCTCCTCCTCTCCTCCTCTCTGCTCCACCCCTCCATCGGCAGGAACAAGCCCACTGTCGCTCTCTTCAATTCCTCGTCCCAAACCGATTCCTACACCCTCCTCCCGCTCGTCCTCTCCCTCTCCATCTTCCACACCACCTCCATCCTCTGTTTCTACCCCTGTTCCACTACCTCAGCCTTACGGGACCAGATCCTCACTCACATCCTCTTCTCCCCCTTCCTCTTTGGTTTCATCTTCTCCGCCCCACCCCCAGAGCCCAAGAGCGAAGGCATCCAACACACCACCATCTGCTTCTCCATTGTCGGGTGCCAGCCCTGTCTTGACTCCAGTCCCTTCTCCCACTCAAACAACCCGCACCCGAACATCTACCCCCTCCCAAACGCCTACTCAAGCCAGCACACCGGGTACCCCTACCCAGACCTTCACCCCAACACCTTCCTCATCTCCCATCCCTCTTACATCGGTCCCCTCCCTGAGTAAATGCCACAGTCCAACACCTTGTCTCCAGGCCTCCGTCTCCAGCTCAGCAAGAGTCCCCACTGCAAGCCAGATTCCTAAACAGGTCTCACCTCTCACCCCAACCCAAACTTCAACTCTGTCCCAAACACCTGCAAGCACTAACGCTCCAACTAAAGTAACTTTTTCAGTTCATCCTGTAAAGCAAACATCTCCTGTCCCAACTCCAAGCTCCACTGCCAAACAAATCACATCCACAGCCTCCTGCTCAACAATTTTATGTCCAAACCAGAGCTCCACAAAGTCCCCCTCTCTTTCTACCCCCTCCAGCACCACCACCAGCACCTCTCCTTGTGTTCAGCCGGCCTCTTCTAACCCCCCAAAACAAATACCAAGCACCATGGCTGCCCCTACCCAGTCCTCAAAACTCAATACACGTTCCACCCCTGTCCAGACCACACAAGCATCCACCACTGCACCCACCCAGTCGGCACACGCAGACTCCCCTGCCAAATCCACCTCTCCTAAAGGTGGACAAAAAGACCCTCAGCTGTCACCGGGCAGAAAAGACTCAGAGGGACTACGACACAAACTGCCCGCCAACATGTAAAACATAAAAAAATGTAAAAATTTTAAAAAAGATGAGGAGGAAAACCTCATAAAATGTTGGACTTTGTGTTGTGGTGGGTGCCTGAATAGCAGAGCCATGGATATGCAGAGTTGTGTCAGAGGTGGCACCAGACAAGCCGTGATCTCACGAGGACAGATACATGTTTGCATTCACTCTAGGATGTGATTGTCTTAGAACATCAGGTGTTCACGTGACTCACAGCCAAGCCATCGATCAAGGATCCAGGAGAAAGACTTTAGGGGTCTGCAGAGGGGTTGATAAGGCAGAGTCTAAAAAAAACATCCAAATGTATACATACATATCTGTGTTAGTGATTGTTGGAGCAAGCTGGGGAGCTGAAGTGGAAATATGCTGCAGTGTATCTACACAATAAAACGGGAAGGAAACAACGTCTGGGAGTCTGGAAAAAAAAATTAGAAGCTAATGAAAAAAAGCAATACTTGTGACGCATTTTCTCACTAATTAAACAGGAAATTTCCTTGACAATAATAATGAATGTGGGAAGATATTAATCGTTTTCCTGTTTGAAGGAAAGTCACGATGACAAGATGCAGGCAATAGAGCAGATACTTCCTTGTTTCCAGCTCCAACTCCCTCTTGCCTCCCATTCTTCACCAAAGTGTAATATTTTCTCATCAGAATAATAATAATTATACTGATATAGCGTTTAAAAAGCACTGTAAAGTCAATATTCATATGAATTTGAAAAATTAGGAGCAGTCCACTTGTAGTTTTGTTGTCCCAGGTGCGTGGTGTTTAGTTTTTGAACAATACAAACCTTTTAAATCTACATGTTCGCTTTGACAGCTTCTGTAAATTGTATTTTTTTCTTCTCTGTGTGTGCGTGTGTGCGTGCGTGTGTGTGACACACAATACTGCTCTGCTGTGCATTGTGGTTCACTTGATTTCTTTCTTTCTCCACCCGTCTCCCTGTACTGTAAATACGTGCCTCTCTGTGGGTCTGTTGTGTGCTTCCTCACTCCTCGGTCTCTTTGTCTTTCATCTCGTGTCTGTCTAGCTGCCTTTCATCTGATTTCACAGCTCTGGTCGCTAACTGTTTCTTTGACGCTCACAGACTCACTCCCTTTTCTCTCAGTTTGCCCGACACTTTGCTCTCTGCTGCCGTCAGCCTCATGTTCAATTAGCGGTTTCCTTCTTCTGTCGCCCTATGACACTGTTTCAGCACAGTTTCCAGTGATGTTTGATGTTTTCTGTGGGTAGCAACAAGGCATTTCTGTCTTAATCCCTGATACCATGTTGCCTAGACGATATATTTAAGGACCAAATGTTTTATTTTTTATTTATCACAGCTTTAGCTTTTGGAAAGAAAAGACGGCTAATAGTGCTGCCAAACTGATGATCATGAGTGTGACACTGAGGGTGATGATTTTCTGCTTGTGATGATGATGATGATGCTGACATGATGATGATGATGGTGTATAGCTGGATGTAAGAATAAAGTGGATTTAGGTATCATCTTGTCGAGAGTGTTGAGTTGTGAGCTTATTGTGTGTGTGTGTGTGTGTGTGTGTGTGTGTGTGTGTGTGTGTGTGTGTGTGTGTGTGTGTGTGTGTGTGTGAGACCTTTGGACCATTTAAGCAGGACTTTTACAATCATAACTAAAAACTGTTATAAACTATAGTTATAGTGGTTCTGCCAGAGGTTCCTGTTAAAAGGGAGTTCTTCCTTCCCACTGTTGCCAAAGCGTTTGCTCATATAGGGATATATGATGGTTTTCTCTGTTTTCTTTGTATTATTGTAGTCTTGATTTGTTGTTGTGATTTGGCACATTAGAAATTAAATTGAACTGAACTGAATTGGGTTTCACAAAAAAGCTTTACACTGTTAAAAGTGAACTCTCCACAGTAATAATTGTTGTTTTGTTGTTTAATCATGCTCAGAGCTGTGACTGAGCAAACACTCCCACGCAAAAAGATTGTCTCACAGATTTTCCATATTTTCTTTTTTTTAATCAAACACTTCAATTATACTTTGCATTGTGTTTTTTTCCATCAAAAAGGTGTAAATGCTGTTGTAAAGCTTTTACCACACTCCCAGAAAGACAGTTTACAGGAAAGCAGCAGCATAATTTGCATAAATCATGGAATTTAAAACTCAAATTGACTTGTAGTTGACTTGTTCTTTGTAACTGTAGATTGAAAATGTCCCTCCAATTTAAAAAAAAAAAAAAAAAGAAGTATTATGTCATTTTCATTAGAAGTAGGTTTTGATTCTTAGTACCAAAAAAAAAAAAAAAAAACCCAAAACAAAAACCTCAAGTTATTAATGTTTTATGTGAAATATGAATCATGGTATGTGTTTCAGCCCTACTGAGAAATATGGATTGTTTTGGTAGATCTAGACATGGTCATTCTTTGAAATGCAACAGGTACCACAAAGAAAAGAAAAACAATAACATAGGCTTGTTTAGGTTTTATCGGACACATCTGACAAGCAAATCCTTGTAGCTAATATGAAGGTAGAATTATATGTGCCGTTTAGTTAGAAAAAAATAACCAGTATTTTGGGGCAAGAAACTCACACGTTTTTTTTTTTGTTTTGTTTTGTTTTGTTTTTTTCAGATTTTAGAGGCAAATCACAGCATACCCATCTTCTGCTGGCTGCTTTTTACAGGGTAGTGTGCCATGTCACAAAGTATAGATAATCTCAAACTGGCTTCATGAACACAACAAGGACTTCACTGTACTCAAATGGCATCGGCAGTCATCAGATCTCAATCCAGTAGAGCATCTTTGGGATGTGGTGGAACAGGAGATTCACATTATGGACGTGCAGCTGACAAATCTGCAGCAACTGTGTGATGCTATCATGTCTAGATGAACCAAAATCTGTGAAGAATGTTTCCAGCACCTTGTTGAATCCATGCCATGAAGAATTAAAGCAGTTTTGAAGGCAAAAGGCGGTCCAACCCACTGCTAGGAAGGTGTACCTAATAAAGTGGCTGTATAAAACATAAACAATTAAGAAGTGTTTCTTTTTCAGATTGGGATTTGATAACTGCATTTTTCTGTGTAAAACCAACCACAACAGTCAGTAAATTGTAAGTTTTAAATTATTATATTCAAGATAAAGAAATTAGAAAATACAAACTCCAAACTTGCCTTTAAATTTAACTCAAGCACAGAAATTAAATCAACGACTGCTTCCTATCACTGCCACTAACCAGCATTTTGCTTTACTTTGAATAGATTTACTTGGATGGATTATCCGCACACAGAGTATCACTTGAGATCCGACTTGGACTTGACCTCTGTGACTCAGCCTTGGAGTCATACATGATCTCGGAGGATTTAGGACTGAAGGTTTGGTGACTCAGGTCCAGCTCTGCGCAGTACAACCTCTACCTGTGTGGGATGAATGACTGGTGAAGTGTCTCTCTTCTGCCTCCCACTCTAGCTCTGCTGCTGCCTGCTGCTCATGGATCCCCAACCCTAATCCTGTACCTCTCCGCAGAGGGCAGGCACGCTCACTTCCAAGGTTAAGCTTGTGAATGTGGGGACACTTAAATCTCTGCCGCTCTTGAGAGGAACTAAATGAATATCCGCCTTCATGAGGGCGGATTACATTCCCACTGATACACCTGCTAACTTTCTGTCTCTCACATGTGTTTCCCCTCCCCTCTCATTAGAGTCCAAGAGGTTTTCAACAGCACTTCAGCCTCTGAGGGCGTCAGAGAGGGAATTATTTTTCACATCTACAAGCTAAGAGGCATTAACGTATTGGATTTGCACGTGTTATTATTATTTGCACTGTGTTTAAATAGCCCCTGCAGAATCTCACAAAGCAGCATTAATGTTTCAGCAAATGGATGAGTGTCTGACTGTAAATATTTCAGCTTTTTCGCACCTGTGCTGGCATTTTAACTGAGAGGGAGGTGTGAGGCTGGAGGCTGTGGATGGAAACGTGCTTCTAAGCACATTTACACAATTACATAGTGAAGCAGAGCAGGTTTCTGGTTGGAGGCTCTCAGTTCAGCACACTCGGTCCTGCCGGTGGTGAAGTGACCACTAGATGGCGACGACGCTCTAATAATCAGGTGAGTACAGCGGGGTAGAAAACGAGCATCCCTGCGAGATAATCGCATATGACTAGTATGAATATGTTTCAGTATGTTTCATAGAGTGACAGGTGAGCACAGGACAGCCAGGAGTCTGTGAAGTGAAGAGAAGATCACAGTGTGGAGTCAGGAGTGTAGCAGAGGTTAATAAAGGCAGACCAGCCTGGATTACCAGCCGTGAATAGAGGCGGGGGGATAAACAGGACTTGTAATTGCTGCTTGGCTCTGAAATAGACTCAGAGGGAAGTCTTCCTGCTGGAAACAAACCAGCCTAACAGGCTATTTTCGAAGGCAACTTTGATTATTTGAATCCTCATTATTATATAAAACACAGTAACAGCAGTCAGCCTACATAGATGGACTGAAAGGCCGTTCTTTCTTATGCTTTAATGTTATCTCCAATATTAAAACAACTTGTCTATCTTACTGGCTTTCAGACTCATCCTGCCTTGTCAGACTGCTTTCTCTGAATGTTTCTAGATTTGGTGGTGTACCCAAGGAATTTTTGCACCTCAGTAAAACTCATTTTCAAATGAATTTCTATTAAATCTACCAGGCTGGCATAGAGAGTTTGTAAAGGTTTGTACACCCAAAACATATGGTCAGGTTATAAAATACCCCACTGTAACCACACCAAAACATTAAAATGTAAAAACATCCGGTAATCTCACCTGACAGTTTTTTTATGAACACTTTAAATTTTCATTTTTTTTCCCCTTCTTTTTTTTTTTTTTTTATAAATAAAACACTAAAATTCAGAAACGGGGCTTCACGTACTGTAATAATTTTAAAAATAATAGAAAAAGTAGAATAAGAATAGAAACTTTTTTAAGCAGCAGCTTTTTAAAAAGCCTTTTGGGAGGTCCCGATCCTGCGCTTCTGAACTACTGTGCAGCCCTAGGTGGGGAATAAGGTGCATTTATGTAGCGCGTAACGTGTTATTCTGGTAGCACAACCGCAGCACAAGCACAGATTTAAGGTTGGAGTAGGGGGGGGGGGTAGGGGTGGGCTCGCAGAGTTCACCACAAAAATATATATAGACTTCCTCCACCTTCACTACGAAACCCACCGACACACACTCCGGGAGCTACAGCAGACAAGGACAAGACTGAAGCTTTGAAAGAGCGAGGTGATTCCCATAACCACTTCAAACACCAGGCGCAGGTTTATACGTAAGTCTTGAAAGTTCAGTAGGGAAATGAGGCTGCTCTTTAGCGTCTGTGGCTGTGTCACACACACAAACACACACATACACACACACAAAGAAAAAAATATACCCCACTGTTCTTTCTCTGGAAAAAAAAAATCATAAATGAGTTGCTGTGTTTTGCACTTTAGCAGATTATAGCGTATACTTCCTTTTTTCTCCTCTCTCTTAACTGATTCACTGATTCACCAAAAGTCATTTTTAAAAAAGTCCCTTTAACAGTTGCCCTTTGTAGACACCACATTGGATGTGACACATCCTCTATACGAGTTTCATTTATCATATTCGTTTCCGTTTAACTTGAATCATCGATCAGCATCTGCCCTTGCCTTTAATTGGAGTTGGTACCCTTTCTCTTGGCTGACTTCCACTGCTCCATCCCCTTGGTCACCTCTACTTGACTTCTCGGGAATATTGCTGAGTCACGAGGAGGGCGACGGGGGCGATGTTTCGACTCAAAATACCCGTGCCTGTGACAAGTAACCTGCACAAATGGGCAGATATCCTTCAATCCGCTTTCAGCGCCCACTTTGCTCTGCTCACCTTTGCGCGGTGATGCCCAGAGGAGAGAGGGGGAGGAGCGGGGTCTCCAAACCTGCCCACCTTTCTCCTCCCTCCGCCGCTGGCAGCTCGACAGACACCGCTGCTGGCCTATCGCGCCAGAGCCGGACCCCTCTCTTGTCCTTTCTCTCCCTCCCCCTGTGCCCTGCCCACCCCGGCGGTCTCCTCTCCAGCCCTGCCAGAGCCAATCCGCGACTGGGTGTAAGTAGGGCAAGCCGCTTCCTGGTTCTCAGAAAGGAGGAGCTGGGAGTCGGAGTGGGCCAGCGCAGGCAGAAGACAGGGGGACAGAGCAGCCCAGAAAGCCGGCGGTCTGCAGAGAGAAGAGGAGAAGGGAGCTGCGAGGGAGGGGGAAAAAACGCCGACGCACAATTTGGCGAGTAAGAAAACCTCGCAGGTGTCGAGCTGAGGACGACAGGAGCGGTGAACCCCCCGCCTCCTGGCGAAGAAGAGGCGAGAGCTGGGAGCATAAAAAAGAAATATACGAAGTAGAAGAAGTCGGCAGGGTGGGACGAAGTAATCCAGGAAGTGTGGAGGCCGGTCAGGTGGGAGGCGACGAGCCAGGACAGGTGACACACCGGCACTCAGGTAACTATTCACCTGTCTGCCCTCGAAATGTCAGCAAACTAGAGCAATCCTGTAAAGTAAATGTTGTTTTTAGGGGGCATGGTTTGTTTGTTTTGTTTTTTCTGCCGTGACAGCACCGGCTTGCCTCGGGCGCTTTCGTCCCTCCTCCCTCCTTCCCGGTTTCTGATCGGGGTCACGGGAGGACTGAACACGTCACGGCTACTCAGTAACTCCCGTCGACATTTATTAAAAGCGTTTCGGTTTACTTTTAGAAGCGCATAGAGCCACACATGCTCTCACAGTTCTTCTGTTTTTGTGGTGGGCGAAGCAGGTGCTGCAGCCGCTGTTTGTTACGTGTGTCTGCGCGCGGCGGCGGCCAGGTGAGCGACACGGAGCAGGGTCGGCGGGTACATTTCTGGAGACTGGGCTGCTAATTATAGCCGAGAACACCGGCTGACATTCAAAACCTATAACCTGTTCTCACGCACATCACCTGCCTCCCTGCGCCACTCACGGGCACGCGGTGCAGTGGATCTGCTGGATTTAGTCTCTTGCGCCTAAACGAGCCACCCTCAGTGGTCTGTTAATCATCATTATCATCATCATCATCATCATCATTCCTACGGCGCACCCAGTGTTTTATTTTAATCCTGTCACAATCCTGTGTTACAAAGGCTGTAATGTTAGGTTAAGGCTTCAGCCTGCATCATGGGTGGGGAGGGTTGTTATATCAGTGGGCTTCTGTATGTGTGTGTGTGTCGTTGAAGAGGTAACCGTGTTGCTGACTTGCCCCTCTGACAGACCGGCCTAACAAGCTCAACTGGCTTGGGTTTGGTTTCCCTGTGCTGTGAGCAGCTTGGTTGGTTAAATCTTTAGGCGCCCTTGCAGGCAGTTAAAGCCCCGTGAAGCTCCCAGGCTCAGGTGTTACTGAAGGCTTCTTTATTTTCTTCCTTCTGTCTCACCTCTGTGTCTCTGAGGGGTGAGAGTGGGTGGCTGTGAAACCAGGGAAGGAAGGTAGCAAAAAGACAAGAAGGAGACCATAAAACAGCCTGGGTACTTTCTGCTTTCTTTTTGTGTGTGTGTGTGTGTGTGTGTGTGTGTGTGTGTGTGTGTGTGTGTGTGTGTGTGTGTGTTCTCTGTGAACCGGTTACCATCATCATGTGATGGGGCATTTCTAACACTTACACTGGGTTGGCACCACACATGGAAGAGCCATCAGGGTTTTGAAATAATTTCTTAAAGCCAGCTCTGTTTGCCCTAACTTTGTCTGCAACATAATTAGACATCTGTGTTTTATCACCACCACCCTTGTTCCTGGTGTCCTAACATGACCTCCATCTTGGCCTGCTGTCTGCATGCCTGCTTTTTGTAGCCTTGGATATTTCATCATTATGTTTAGTCTTAATTTGCAGAAACATGAATACTTACTGTCCTTCAGTTAGAGAGCTGGGGACATAAAAAAAAGAAGCCCTCATTACTTGTACATGGTATGTTGCTAATCATGTTCATCTAAAAGGTGTGTGTGTGTGTGTAGGGGTGTGTATTTGTGTGTGGGCTTTCCCAACCCTACTTACAGTTGGAGAGCTTCTTTTCCGAAGAAGTCAAAGTAGGAAGCAGTTGGTTTCTGTCGGTGTATTTTTTTTTTTTTCTGTTCTTCTACAAGAACTCCCCACTCCACTCCAAATTACATCTGGTGCATCATATGATAACTTGTGGGTGTGCAAGTGTGTGTGTGTGTGTGTGTGTGTGTGTGTGTGTGCTTATCCACATGCAGCATAGCTAACCCAACATATCTGACAAAACAAAAACGAAACGGGCGTCGTTTAGTTAGTCAGCACCTTGTGTTTTTCTTTATCAGTTGATCACATCTCCTCTCTTTGTTCGCGCACCCTTTAGTTAAAGGTAACAATCAAATTAAAGCTCCAGGCATTGTGTTCTTTGACATTATTGGGCAAAAATCAATAACAGCCTCTCTCACACTGTAATTCAAGTGCTCTGAGAGAGAGCGCTACACTCCTGCAACTCCTCGGGACTTCGTTTTCAGCCTTTAGAAAATCTAAACTATGACAGGAAACCAGTCACAGGTATTTTATAAACCAGATCAAAAGAGTAGCACAGAGCAGTATTAAAAAAAGTGAAACTTAGACACCGCTTTGGTTTAAAGAAGAAGTTTAAATTGTGTGTGAAGCCAACAATCATTGTACACTCATTTTTCTAGTCCATAACAACTGTTCGTTTGGAGGAAGGGGTGTATAGCAGAGAGAGAGGACAGCTGGTTTGTGTGTTTTCTTTCTTTTTTCTTTTTTTTTTTACTGCATCTTTCAATTTGATAATTCAAGCATTAAAATCTTTTTCTTTTTCAGGTGTATGACATCTGCAAACCTCTGAGCAAAAAACCAAAGAGTAAGGGGTCGTGCAAAGGAGAAAGAACAGAAAGCAAGAACCCATCTTCTCCTGGGTTTATGGACTGGAGGTAGGAATCTCGCACCTTTTTATAATATGACTTGCACTGTAAACACGTGTACACTCAAGAAGAGACTAGCACTTATGTGGCAACTGGAGACCACAAAATGTCAATAGATTTCAGGCGGGTGAAATAATCAGTAGCAGCACAAAGTGGGCAGGTACAGAATTATCCTAATCTCAGCTTTAAGGTGAGCAATTGAAGCAATTACCAAATGGTGTGAAAAATACTGTTGACTGGCATGTGGCACATAACCTACTCAAGCAGGGTACGGAAAGTCCAGCAGCAGCTGTTGGCTGCAGAGCGACGGCAGACGAGCAAAACTGAGGCTTTTGTCTGCATATCACTCACTCGCTCAGTCTTCCCGACACTTATGCTGTCAGGCAGCCGTGCGTTACCGTGTAATGGGGAAAACGATTATCTTGAAATGTTGTTGTGTCATCCAAGCATATTTGAAAGCCAAGGTCTTAACACCTGTTTCGAATGGCCACCCTCAGCAATGGAGAAGAAATTGTGCGTCAAGGAGTAGACGGAAATGAACAGTACAAGTGGAGATAACACTTGCAGGACATAAAAGTTGTGTGTGTGGTGTTGAGTCACAAAAGCAATTGTGTGAAGAGTGTGAAAGGGAGCTTGCGTCAGTGCCTATAAGGTCACCTCAGGAACTGATTTTCCTGTAACTTCAGGATGCACGTCTCTCCTAATATTATTCAAATGTTGTGACTACACGGTGTCACCCTGCTAGACTTTAAAAAAACCCATCTTGATGGCATATGGTACAGTTATATTAATTAGCTCCCCTGCAAGCTCATAGATGAATTAGACAGCGACATTAAATCGACACGGTTTAGCAGTGTTTCTTATCCTGTAGCTTGCTAAAAAGTAATAATGTAATTCTGAACAAATTATATGCTATTACACAGAATTATTTAATAAATATATATTTATTTAAAATGGATTTTGCTATTTAATCGCCACCAAAATGTCATATTATCAGTGCCACTTATTCAGAGCTCCATTTGCACTCATTTACCACGCTGAGTAATACATGCATGACTAATTTGTGCGATATCAGCCAAACATATGAGCTTTACTAAATCAAACGTGTGTGTGTGTGTGAGGGGTATCCTCTGGAAACACTGGTCTTGGTGGGCTGGGAGCAGCATCGTGAAAGCATCCGTGTCCTTGGAATAAATATGAGCTGAATAAAGTGGTCAAACAGTTAAATATTTTATAGGCAACCTGGAAGTTAACTCCACTGTGGTTTGTCGGCTGCAGATGCTCTACTGGCTTTTAAAGATGGCTCAGGAATAATGCCAAAAATAAACCCTCATGTTTTTAAACCAGGCTGATGATATTTATAAGTTTTTGTTGTTGGGAAATAAGCACAAAGGAGCTTTAAGGACATCATAACAGTAATGTTAGACATAATCACATAGCGGAGGACGCAGTCTTCGAGGATTAGCGGCTCCTTCAGCTTCAGGCAACAATATGCTGGCTAATTTAAAAACATGCAATTAAAATGGAACGAGAGACATGAATCTTATTCATTCTTTTTTTTTTTTTTTCTAAAGCTAAATGATTATTCCAGTTGCGATCGTGAAATTGAGATTAGCAAACAAACCATGTAATGAATGGATATTTTTGATATGCCTTCTGACAGCATAAGGTCAGATCCACCTACTGAGAAAGCTGAGCTCTAAAATAAAGATCTCATGACCAGATTACTGATGCTGATTATTATTTAAATGAAGATGTTAGAGTTTCCTGTCAATGTCAGCAAGATGCCACAAACCTACCAACATTTGTGCTGTATGAAGTGCAGTTCCAACCACGCTCGGTGCATATTTACCTGTGTTTCAACGTAATCCAGATAACGCTGGTGTTTAAATCCCACTGAATTTTACCTTTAAAACAGCTGCAGTTCTGTCAACTTTCCCTTCCTCTTAACTGTCATAGGAAGTAAAATGTATATTAATAAAATGCATGATGTATTGTTTACATGTTATATGTTTAGCTATAAAGAGAACACTCCTCTTTGAAGGAAGCTGGAGCATGAAAATGCCTATATGTTATGTAAAGTTATCTGGACTGAAGGTTAATTTTAATTAGGTTTGAATTTGTTTATGACTTTATCATGTGACTGTGTGTGTGTGTGTGTGTGTGTGTGTGTGTGGTGGGCAAGTTGGTGTGACAATTCATGTGACCACTGCTTTGCTAGAGTATGACTGGTGACTACCATGTGTCCGTGAAAGGGTGGGTATAAAGGGAAGTGACATTGAGTGGTCTGTCAGGCGAGGAAGAGAGTCACAGACCTACACATGCGCACACACTCTGATACATGCATGCACACAGTTCTGGGAAATGCTTTAATTAGGGCATGTGAGCCCATATAAATTCCCCCTATTCAGACATGGGTCTTTCAGTTTCATATAAACCGACTGAGTGGGAGGAAGGTGGGGGGGGAGAGAGAGAGAGAGAACGGGGGATGGAGGATGGAGTTGAAAGAAGTCGAGGTTTCTTTTTTAGCCCCAGATATCTGAAGGTGTCTCACCCTCTTTCTTGTGTCTCCTTTGTTCTCATCCAGCATCACTCCGACACCTTCAGTAGTGCCCTGCACTCTGACTTGTGTGTGTGTGTGTGTGTGTGTGTGTGTGTGTGTGTGTGTGTGTGTGTGTGTGTGTGTGTGTGTGTGTGTGTGTGAGAAAGATCACAATGTCTTCATCCAGCTCTTTATTGTCATCATATCCTTAAATAAATCCAATACTGTAACTGCGCTAATCAGATCTGTACCCGGACGTTTCCTCTATTTAAACATACATGGTTTTAGACAAGTTGCGCATTTTCACCATATATGGCGGTTGTTTCTCCACTTTAAAGCTGTAATGACACAGGGGTGACTGCATGGTGTCCGTAATCCAGTCTGCAGCGACTACAGTTGAGTCTTGCCCCCACTCGATCTGTGTCAATAGAGGAAGTTATGTATCTGCCATTTCCTCTTTTCAGTCATGAGTTTCTGTAGCATTTGACAGCCCTCCCTTGCTCTCGACCACCAGCTTCACAGCCCACGCCACCCTAGTGTTAACCAAGGAGCAGGTGGCCGTGACTCTTCTTCTTCTTCTTCTTCTTGTAACGAGTTAAAGAGAAAAGGGGGGGCCTGAGGGAAAAAAACAAAAGCTACAGACTGAAGGAGTGATCGTGATTCAGCTCTTCTAGTAACAGTGCAATTGTTTCTGTACACATTGAGCGGGCGGTTATCATAAATAGGTACAATGAGACAACACTTCAGGGAAAGTGAGAATAAACACCCAAACATGTGCAGGCAAAGGGAGTCATTGCAGCTGAAACTGACCCCTTTCAAGTGCGCTGCTCAGAGGGGAACTCCAGCTGCAAATGGAGGCGTTCATTCCAAAAGGCTGCACATCATCATCCCTTCTGGAAAAAATCTAATCACTTTAGTTTTTGTAGTTTTTGTTTTAAAATGTGAATTGCATTGTTTTTACTTTAAATGCAATTTAAAATAGAAGTATTTGTGGACCACAAAGTTTTGCTGAGATGTTCGTCCATCATTCAGGCTGCATTGGCTTCACTAACTGATCATTTGATCAGCAGTTAAAGTTCTCGTTTTCTCTCTTTTTTTTTTTTTTTTTTTTTTTCTTCTTCTTCTTCTTGCCTGGTTTCTGATACCACAGCAGTGGGTGTTGCAGTTGTACACCAGTCAGCTAAACGGTAAGGCCCTCCCTGATGCTGGGCTGAAGTTCTGATAATATTTCAGGGATTGTAGTTACAGTAAATACAAGCGGCCACCTCCTCTTCCCATACAGTTGAGCCAATTTGTCAGGAAAGTGACACATTGTTTGGTCATATCCTCTGGTCGTCTTTCTTTCTTTTCATTTCTACCAGTCTGGCAGCGTTCACCTGTTTTGTTTTGTTTTTAAAATTTTTTTAGTCTAATCTTCCCCTGAGCCGTTTCTCGATCATTTCTCGTGTGTTTGTCTTTCATTTATCTCTCCATCTGTTCTAGTGGTCGACCATTTTTTTTTTTTTATAGAGCACAGGAAGAGGAAATTGATCAGGATCAGTTAGTTTTTGCAACATTTCTCTCTGTGAGGATGTGTGTGTGTGTGTGTGTGTGTGTTCAGCCCTTTTGCAACATCTTCCTCTGAAGTGGGAGTTCATTTGTGCAGGACAACAGAAGCTGTTAAGACCCTCCCACTGTTTTGACAACTTTAATGTAATGGACCCACAATTACACACATGCCTGGTAACAATATTGAGTGCTAATCTAGGTTTTTCAGTCGATTCAAGAACCCTCCTTAAAGGAGGGGGAGAGCAGCATTTCACTTAAAAGTACCGCAAGAATATGTTGCTGAATACTTTCACGTAACTTTTTGCCCCATCTACTGATTGCCATCTCCAAAACCACCTCACCTGCTCCACCTACCACTGCTGTTACTACATTCTCGAGCACCCACAGGAACACACACCAAAATTTATTTTAAAAATGTTTAAAAAAAAGTTTTTGGCTCAGGTCTACAGTAATTTCTGCAGCACAGGTGGTGATGGGGTCGTGTTTGACTGCATTGGGTTGATCACATGGTGAAACCTCCCCAGCAATCTTATGAATATAATTTTATATCCTGCACGGCAAGGCTGAAAGCTTCAGTCGGACATTATATTATAAGCGGCTCCATGAGGAGTATCGAGCAGGACAAGTTAGTTTTCATTTAGCTCGAGGAGAGAACTGGAGATGTCGAGTATAATGTGCAGGGAGACTGACGGGAATTTAGATGTTAAATGTGCGATTTTTACACATAAAGAACTCATAACGATATTTTTATTGTACCTCTACAAAACTGTGAATTGTTTTTTGTCTTTTCTTTTTCTTTTTTTCTGGCCAATTAATTACCCTAAAAAATACAACACAGCGAGTGTCTAACTCTAAAAATACTACTTTTTTTTTTTTTTAATTACTCTTCTTATTAACACGATATATTACAACACATGTACAAGCATGTTATTTCTATAATTTTCATAGTACATATATTGTATATGTACTTGCTTTTCAAAGCCATGACCAGTTATTGAAACTGATTTACATTGTAAGTTCTTATATTATAAACCTGTTGACAGACATCCTCTTATACACCTGTGTGTACAGAACATAAACAAATTAGGAAAATGATTATAGATGTATTTTAAATATGTGTGTGTATCATTGTAGTATATTGCATATGTATTTAAAAAAGTGTATTTAAATATTTTATTGTTTCTGGATTCAAATTTTTGCCACTTTTTCTTTTTTTTTAGTTTAAAATTTACGCAGCTGGGGGACTTTAATCTATTTGCAAATAAAACATATTTATTTTATAATACAGTTTTTTTTTTTTTTTGTTTGTTTGTTTGTTTTTAGCCCCGATTACGTTTCAGTATCGCACTAGCGTCGATTGAAAGTATGACTGAAAAGTGACTTCCTAGTTGCTAATGAACTCTTCTACTGTACCTAATTTAAATATTCTCTCAGGTAATGTAAAAAAATTAACACAACATATTTATATATATATATATATTTACACTTTTTTGTTAAACTCTCCATGTGATTTCTCATCTAAAACTAACTGTGAAGATGTCGGGTTGATTTCTGACCACAGTTACTGCACCGGGTGCAGTACGCCTACACAGTTCATTTGCTCTACCTGATTGGCATGTTTTAACACTCCTGCTAACTGATACATTTCTGTATGTCTGACGTTTTGTTTTTTGTTTTTTCTTTCTTGTTTTCACATGCAATCGCATGTCGTCGTTCTCTCAGTGGAAACATTCCTCAACTTCATCAGCTCAATTCGATTCATCAGATATAAGAAATCACACACACTCAATAAGATAACATTTCCTGCTTTTGCCTATTAATTGACGCAGGGTGCGGCATTTAATTCGCCCACACACACCTTGATGTTTCAGCGTACACGCACAGCTGTGGAGTTCTGGGGCTAGAAACTGCTGACCAGATAAGGAGCTAAAAGAGGGGGAGAGCAGAGTGTGAAACCACTCTGTCAGCATGCCTACTTTCTCTCTCACACATCTGTGCATTTTCTCCATCTTAGGGTGAAACTCCCTTTTGGTGATGCTAATGATAGAGGTGGCTGCTACCCTCAGACATCTGCACACACACGCAAACGCATACACCTGCAAGGACTCGGCGACTTCCTGTGGCTGCGTGCATGTGTTCACCTCTTGCTCTATCGCTCTGTTTACCTCCCAGTCTTCATGTCATGGCTCCTCTCCCTTCTCTTTTTCTGTCTCTCCCCCCCCCCCCTCCCCCTCCACCTTCCTCCCCTCCACCTTCCTCCCCTCCACCCCTTGTAACTTAACTCTCTCTACTCTTGTTTCATGTCTCTTCGCTAACACAGATTGTTCGAGGCTGGGACTAGATTTTCCTGTCTTAACCTCCTCTCTGCTTTATCTTTCAGAGTATCTCAACACCCACTCCCCATTCACTCACTCACTCGCTCTCATGTGTTTCTCCTCCCCCATACCCTCCTTACACTTGTTTGATTTCTAAGAACATGTGTGTTTTTAGAAAACATACCTCCCTCATGTTCCTTTTTTAAACTTTTGTTGCCTCTTCTCAAATCTCAGACCGTTTTCCTTCCAACCTCAGATTGATTTCTCCTTTCCGTCTCCTTCTTTAACTGGGGCAAACAAACAGAAGAATTTGACTTAAGGCTGATTTCGGGCAAAGAAAACGACAACAAAAGATTTTTTGTTGTTGTTTTGTTTTTTACAGAAATAAATTGAAACTGCTTTAGAAAATGATTCAGAATGAAAAACATGTAAAGTTTAAACCCATCTTTAAACTAATCATAACTAAATCGTATCTTCCAATGTTCTGTGTTCTTTAAATCTTACTACACTTTTAGTTCGCTTTTACAGTTTTATTACAAATTTAAAAAAATGTTTGAAAGTCTTAGAGGCATCCCCTCATTACCTTCTCCTCCAGATATCAAATAGATGCTTCCATAAAATTACATTAAACTATAAAAATAGGAAACAGGATTTGTGCTAGCCATTCTAAGTTACAACAAAATAATATTTTCAAAATAAAACCATGACTTTCTAGCAGTTATTCCTCAAAAGCCAACCATTTTGTCCCTTGCACACTATAATGTCATTCGTTAAAGGTTTTCAGTATAGAGCCTTTGGATGCATAACTCTCATGTGGTAAAGGGAAACATAAAAGCCTTTTATTCCCATAGATGTCAGGTTAGAAGCTGGTGGATATTACACAGTGTATATGTGCACCCAAATGTCTTGCCCCATGTGCTGATAAGCTGATAATCCTCCAGCAGATTCACACCGGCGTTCAGGTCTGGCATGCAAACCGGCTGCTGTTGTAGCTCGCAGTGGAGTGTTGTGGTGTGGGAGGGCGAGGGGATAAGGGCCTTCGCTCTGCCAACCAAATGAATAATGTAATGTGTTCTTGGAACTAAGACCACAGCGTGCGCATGCGTCACACTTTATACACACACACACACACACACACACACACACATCATAACGCCCCAGTTACAGTAAGGACAGAGGAGGGCATGGTTGCAGGGGCACTCTTAAATAAAGAAAGAACAAACTTTGCTGAGTAACATCAACTCAGAGGACTTCTCTTTTTTTCTTTCTCTTTTTTTTTTTTTTTCTAAATTCCTCTTCAGTTATTGCAGGTTGCAATCGTTGTAATTATCATGATGGTGTCTCAAGTCTTGTCTTTGACAAATTCAAATGGCGATTCAAATTCACCCCCCTCGCTGCGTCTGTTTTTATATCTCCTGGTGGGATGCAAATGTTCAGTCCGGAGGGAACTGCTGGGACACACAGCAGGTGGAGTTTGTGTTTTATCTCCCAGCAGGGACGAGCTGCTTTACTAGAAGACCTGCCCGTGTTCGTTTAGTTTTGCTTTTTATGCCGTTTTAGACACAGTTGTCACTCCAAATGTGAAGGTTTTTGCGCCCCTGTAATGCCTTTGAGAGCGCTTAGCCTGGCTGAAAGCAGCGGTTCTGGTTTGGCAGACATTATGTGTGTATACTCTCATCTCTTCTCATCCCCCCCCACGTTTCCTCCTCCCCCTACTCTTTCTCAGCGAAGGTGTACCAGTACCACATTCAAGTCATTACCCCCAAAAAAGTAAGGTGTAAAAAAAAAAAAAAAAAAAAAAGGTTGAAATCTTTCTAAACCCTTTAAATCAGTCTGTCAAACAGAGGAGAGACTTGGTGTGAGCCGGACGAGGTGTGTGGAGGAGAAACGGTATGAATTTGAATCTTATTTTTCATGTGTTTGGCTGCTTTGTTGTTGTTTTGTTGTTTTTGTGGCAGAGGTTGTTTAGCATCATGATTTGTTTTGTTGTGGTTTGGATTAACTTTGCGCTAAGTACGGGGTTTTATATGAATGAAAACACTTGTACACGTGTTTGTTTCTTAGTCACTGTTAGTCTCTGTAGGAGGAATTTCATTTCATACAGAAACTCCGTCTGTAACGAGGACATTTTATAATAGTTTATTCAGAGCCGCTGAAACGCATCTGTGTGCTCCCGTCGAGTCACTGAACAGCACAAACGTTTTGCACATAGCCACGTTCAAAACTGTTGCACAATTTTTTCTTAAGCCTTTCTTCCAATTTAGATTTACCTAACAACTTTGTAAAACTCTAAAATCGATCCATAAACTTGTCCGTCTGCTAGCGCGAGTACTGAGAAAGCCATCACAACACCACAAGTGCTCATATTAACCAACATGGACGGACACACACACACACACACACGAGCAGGCCACTCTGGAAAACATCTGACATCAGAATTCATAAAAGCTTTTCTCCTTCTCCCTCTCTCAGCCACAGTTTTCTGTGACTAGTATAAAGTCATATTTTCCCCCTTAGTGCTGGAGCCTGATATAATTGAGGTGGACTGGGAAAACTTACAGCCTTTAACGGAAAATAGGAGCCATAAAAATAATACCAACAGTTCTAGTTCCAGTTACCACACGCTCTCTGTGTGTGCAGTGGGATTTCAGCATATAGTCGATGGATAGTATAAGCTGCTTTTATACTGAAGAGTAAATCTTTGTGAGCAGGTTTGGTCAATCCTGCAGCTGTCGTTTTCCTGGCCTCCACACAAACTGCTCTCTTTTTCTGTTGAGCTGGTGGACAGTAACTGTGGATTTAAGTTTCCATTTCCTCTTCAGTAAAAGCAAATCCACGGCAGATCCTCCACATTTCTTTGATTTCTTTCTTCTTCTTCTTTTTTAAAAAAAAATACATTTTGTATAACCTGCAGGTTTTTGACCAGTGGCCTTGCAGTTAGATGGAGACCCAAAAAATGATTTGAAGTTGTGATCTGTATATTTAAATAAACAAATAGATCTTTGTTGTTAAAAGAGAGGAAGAGTGTGCACATAATGAAAGCAAGGGATGAGGAAACCGTCAAGTTGCAGAGGTGGTACATTCCTCCACCGTCGACAAAGAGTAGGAGGTGAGAACAAAAAAACTAAGAAAGAGATGAGATACAATTGTTGGAAAGATAACATCTGTCGCATTAAATGTACAGAAAATCAACACAATCCAAAATTCCATGGGTTAAAAAACTTGACTTTTATCTACTTTGCATGCTCACTTTATTTGTGTGTTTTGGCGAGAGTAAGAGTGACGTTCAAAGACACGCCTAAAGGCAAACAGTCCTATCACTTATTTGACTTTTAAGGTAACAAGTCCTGTTTAACATGAATAAACTAAGAGTTATTAAGAGTTAGGATAATAGCTGAGCACTTGCTTGGAAGCTTTCAAGTGCATGACAATATGCGTTTGTGGTATCAGCCTGTGGGCTGGTTTAACATTAGTTACAATGTGTTGCAAGATTCAGCAACTTATGCAGACATGTCCTTCGTAAGCGGCGAAAACAACCAGAAACAAAGTCACAAGGAACAAGAAGGGGGGGAGACACGAAGAGTGTGTAGTTTGTGGCTGTGCATGTCATAATGTGTCAGTATTAAGTGACTCACAGGCAGACAGAAAATTGATGGGAATTGTTGAAACTTCTATGCAATCTTATTATTTTCCGAATACGTCTGTGTTCTGAGGAATATGCCTAAAATAACAAGCTTGAACCACCAACCTCCCATGATGCTCTTTTTTTTTTCTCTCTCTGTCTCTCTCTCTCTTTCTCTCTCCCCTGTGCCGGAAATTTAATGTGCACCGTTGTTTGCTCCTACCAAAACCCCTTTGTTTCTCGCTTTTCTGCAGGGCTTCAATTTCTGTTTTTTGAGTGACTTTTTGCTTGCTGAGAAGCATTTCCAAATATTACACTGTGTGCTCTGTGTTTTTTAAAATAAAGAATCTGATTTTAATGGAGTGATTATCGGTGATGGAGCTGTTTCGAACACAATTTTCTGCTCCAGTATCCTATCTGCTTAGTTTCCACTGTTCATTATCTGTTCTATGATGGCCTAAAACGTTTTTTTTAAACGTTATTTTACAAATTCAGAATTGTCTGTAAAATTTCAGGAAACTGTGAAAAATGGATGTTGCAAAAGGGACATTTTTATCCTTCTTTGTCCAGCACATGCTCTAAGAGTCAAACTTATTCAGTTTGCAGGAATCTAAGACAAGGGAAAGCGGATAATCCCTCATTTGTAATAATCTGAAAATGTCTGATATTCCAAGTCTGAGAAATGTGAATTTAAAAGAAAAAGTTAGGTGTCCAAATAAACAAAAACCAAAATTGAGAAGGCCGTCTGAACGTCTTCGCTCTTCTATATCAGCAGTTGGCCCTACATGTCGTCCTTGATGCCTCAAGTTCAGCGAGATAATTCTTTGTACAAGTGCGTTGGCTTCAGAAATATTAGTAAATATTTGTAACAGAATCTTTGGTGGTATTTTCTGACAAGTACCCAGTGACGTTCAACACGCCTAAGTTTCAAAGGAAGAGCACTTTGCACCAGTTTGTCTCAGTGGTGCAATGTGATATGGTTTAACTCTCATATTGCACCTACCTCACTGTTTTAATATGACTCACAATGCCAATATGATTTTGGTTCTTACACGTTTTTTTGCGTTCTTTGATTTTACCAAAAAATACTTTTTTCTTCTATTTTTTTTTTTACATTTCACATGGTTTTGGTTGCATGTGCTTATTTCCTTCCTGCGAAAGTAGTTGTACTAATGTGCATGGTCTGAAGCCGGATGGGTATTAATGCACAGCAACCGCAGCGAAGCCATAACCTTAGCCGCGTTGCGATCCACGTACCTGTTGGCCTCGTACTTGTGAACAGGGAGGGGACGGCAGGAAGATTATGTTTATCGGAAAGTGTTCGGAAAATGGGCCGTTGGGTTTTGGAGAGAGGGGGCGCGTAGGCGACTTTGGGGGGGAGGGGTATCTCTCAATGTGTCTTCGTCACCCTGCACCCTCTTTTGGTACGACAGGAAGGAGAGTGAGTGACAGAATGTGCGAACGAGGTAGACATCCCCAAGGATGAACGCTTAACCCCGACTTCTGACAAAGAGATCAGACCTTTTAAGTTGTCTGCACATCTGAAGGAAGGAGGAAATAGGAAAAAAAGAGTGGTTTTGAAAGAGAAAGAAAGAGCGAGGAGGAAAGTGAAGGAGAAGACTTGCGAAGAACGAAAAGATGGAAGCCGTGAGACAGACGCTGCCTCGTCTCCAGCTGACGGTCCCCATGCCCATAAAGAAAGGGAAGGTAGGACTAACATTTACGACCTCTGGGTGGGTTCGTCCTCTCACCTTCGCACGAGAAAGAGACGGTTTGAGAAATCAAAAAGACCACAAAGTTTGCAGAAAGGTACCGGCAGGTTCTTGATAGGCATTTCATTAATTGCCTGTACTTTTATTTTCTTTTCTCATTGTTGAATGGGTGGGGTGCATTTCTGCGTGACTGTCGTTAAGATCATCACATAACTGGTTAAATCTAACAATGGTGGGTGGGGGGAGCCACAGATTGGCACGCTATGTGTGCAAGTACTCGTGTGTGTGTGCGTGTGTGTGTGTGTGTGTGTGTGTGTGTGTGTGTGTGTGTGTGTGCCTGCCTGTGTGCTCTTGTGCATGCACGTGTGTGTTTAATAGGGTGTGTTTTGGAGCAGGTTAGTCAGGTGGATATACTGTTGTTGAGCAGAGCCCTCTGGGCACCGTGTGAACACTGTTATTGGATGGCCAGGGGGCTGCCAGTTGCTATGGGAGGGAGACGAAGGGCAGGGAGGGGGAATCTGGAGGGTGAGTTGTTTGTGGAAAATCTGGTCTGCTCAGGTGTGTGAAGAGATATTGTCGACCAGGTACAGTGTGGACAGGGTGAGGTGCGAGCTTAGGGATCCAAAGAAGGGAGTTGTTGGGTCTTATTACTGTCACATCTCACAAAGGGAAATAAAGAAAGTCATTGTCCTTGCTTGACGTTCATTACGGGATTTTACGTTCAACCCACCGCTCATACTTCTTGTCGAAAAACTGGTTTCTAAAATATCCTCACGCCACTTTTAAAAGACAAAATACAAAGACCGCATTATGAGAGTCACCGATGGACCTGTTGCAACTCTAAAAATTTGTATTTGACGTCAGATTATTTTCGTCTTTATTAAAGCTTATAATTCTCTTACTGTTTTTTTTGTTTTTTTTTTCCCTTCCTCATTCTTTCACTGGTACTCCCCCTTTCACCCACTCTAGCCTGTCACTTCCTCCCTTGCTTGGGTTTTTTCCTTCTCTCTCTCTTCCATCAGCCCCTCTCTACCTGGTATTTTATTTCAATCAGCTAATGCTATAAGGGTTTCACACGAATTAACCTACTGCCCTCTCGTTACGACGCCTACAGCACATTACATAACCTTGTGTCCTTTCCTCATCTTCACTGTCGTTTTTGTTTTATATTTCCACCGTGTCACACATGATTTTATTTTTCTGCTTCCTCTTGATTTTTGTATTTCATTTAGCTCTCATTCAGTTGCCTTCATTTGAACTTTTTCTCAAATGCCCCGACCTCTCGACATCCACCAAAAATCACCACCTCCTGATTTAGTAACCTGGATCAAAAGCACAGGGAGAGTGAGGCGAGGAGGATCATGAGGCAGAGTTGTTGTTGTTGTTGTTGTTGTTGTTGTTGATCCCCGTTTAAACTGTACGTCAGGTGAAAGGGGAATCCTAGCCTCAGTGACACTTCGAGATTTATTTTTGGGAGATTTAAGTATGACTCTGTGAAGGATGGTCTCTTATTTTTAGAAACTACACAGCAGTAACGTGTCTTTCTTTAAAAAAATGAGCCTGTAATTTGCTCATCCCTCTGCTTCCGCACATAAATTGAATTACCTTTCTTTCATGTAGGTGGCAATGTCTCCAGGAGAGGACGGGCTGATTGGGATTCCCTTCCCGGAGCACAGCAATGAACTGTTGTCCCACCTCAATGACCAGAGGAGGACAGGGCTCCTGTGTGACCTCACCCTGACTTCCCGCGGGGCACGCTACCCGACGCACCGCTCGGTCATGGCTGCCGTCAGTCTGTACTTCCGCCGACTGTTTGGTACAGAAGAAGCGGGCGGCGAGGGCGGAGGAGGTTTCAGCGTTTGCCAGCTGGACTGTGTGGCACCAGACGCCTTGGACGCCCTGCTGGAGTTCGCCTACACTGCCACTCTGACGATCCCCAGCTCTGGGATGAGAGATGTGCTGCGAGGGGCTCAGCTTCTGGGCATCCAGTGTGTGGCTGACGCCTGCAGAGACATCCTGGGGGAGACGGCAGAGGCAGAGGGGGAGGCAGCAGAGGAGCAGAGAGTTCAGCACACAGCTACTGATAGAATGGTAGGGGGAGAGAGGGTAATAGAGAAGGCCTCCAGAAGAAAAACAGACAGAAAAAAGGTGAAAAAAATTGGGCCATATCACAACATCAACTCCTCACCTTTGAACCCGCCGCCTGCTTCTCCCATCTCACATCCTTCACCTGCATCCGACAGCTTTCGCTCTCTGCCTTCTACTCAGCCTCCTAGCCCCGAACGCCACGAGCTTCGCCTCACGCCTGGCCAGAACGGAGATCCTAAAGAGATTAGAGAACCTGGCAGAGGGGCTACACTAAACGGAGGGCTTCCTTATTGGCTACAAGACCGCCCTCGTATAGCCCACCCACCTCCCATACCGCCCCTAAATGACAAGCTGTCAGGGGATGAAGAGATTGAGGGTTTGGGCGAAGATGGTATGCTGATGGGAAGCACCTCCATGCCTACCTCTGTAGCTGATCGTGGTGCAGCCCCCTCAGTAGTGGGAGGGGGGAGAAAGAGGAAGTCTCAGACCCCACAGCAATGTCCTGTCTGCCAGAAGATCATCCACGGAGCAGGAAAACTGCCACGACACATGAGGACGCACACTGGAGAGAAACCCTTCCAGTGCAGTGCTTGTGGAGTCCGCTTTACCCGGTACAGAAACTTCTTACTACGATAATCAGAATGTGCTCAGTTGTTGTTGGTTTTTTCATCATATTCTTTTTTTAACTCTTTCTACCTCTTCATGATTTTGTCTTCTGCTCTATTTTCATCAGCAATGATAAGTTGAAGATCCACATGAGGAAACACACAGGCGAGCGCCCGTACCCCTGCCCCCACTGCCCTGCTCGGTTTCTGCATTCCTATGACCTCAAAAACCACCTGTCCCTCCACAGTGGGGCGCGGCCCTTCGAGTGCCCGCTTTGCCACAAGGCGTTTGCCCGGGAGGACCACCTCCAGCGTCACCGCAAAGGTCACAGCTGCCTGGAGTTACGCACGCGTCGCCCCAGACGTGGGCCTGAGCTTGTGGAGGATGAGATCGGTGACGGAGGCAGGAGGGAGCAGTCCAACCATCTGGAGGCTATGTCTTTACAGCCCCACTCCTCTACGTTCATCCCCCGCACAATGCTGGAAGGGGGAAGTGGCTCCGGCGCCGGTCCTCTAATATTTCCAGGTGACATCGAGAGGGAGCACTCTCTCGCCCTTCAGGCTCTGGCCCAGTTTGGGTCTCAGAGGCTGGCCAGCTACCCCGAGCTTTTCCTACGAGGGCTGGACATGCGAGCAGGCAGGGAGGCGGAGGGAGAAGATGCAGGAAGAACCCGCTCGCCAGCTACACATCGCGACCGGTGGGCCGAGGAAATGGAAGAGGAAATGGGAGACGAGGAGGCAGAAGAAGAGGAATAGTGAAAACAGAACGTCTGTTTGACTGATCAAGTGCGTGTATGCGTGTGTGGTAAAACATCCACAATAAAAAATAATAATAATAAGATCACTCAGGTGGCTGGACTAATTACCTGCTGCTCACCGATAGAGAGCGCTTAAGAAAACAAAGATTAAATGAAAAAATATAATAAAAGAAAAATTGCAAAACGGGTTTTATGCGATATTTTAAATGTTTGTCTTCTGGTTGTTGGCATTTGATTTAATTTTTCTTTTAAAATGTATTTCTTGTTTGCCGTTTAATTTCATTTACTTTAGGTTTGAGCTGTTTCTTATGTCTTGATTTTATTTTTGGAAGCTGGTGTGTGTCAGTGTGTGTGTGCGCGTGTGGTTCCTGGGATGCTTTTTACTATGCAAACTAAAATCCAGGGCTGCGGCATGGAGTGATAGTTTAAGATGTATATTTTAGTTACAAAATATGTTGATTCAGGTGCACTTCAGGAGTCATATCAGCTGGATCACAACAATGAGTTTGTGTGCCCTGTCCTCTGGTGGTTATCAGTGGAAATGCAGTCTAAGTAATTAGACTTTTTCTGTGCATTGAAAGCAATAATCTTACCTTCTTTTTTTTTTTTTTTTTTTTTTTTTTTTTTTTGTTGTTAGTTGTTGAGTGAGCTTTGATTTGGTGCATAAACCAAAGATTTTAGGTTTTCTTAAGAGGAGATGAGAGAGGTGAACTGTAGCCAATGTTGGGTTTGAAGGCAAGAATCTTCCCAACTGTTTTGATAGCCATGAGAAAGAAACCTGCTTCTATGTTTGAGTGTTTAAGAGCTGCAGAGCTCTGTGTTAAATGCCTGACCAAAAAGAGACAAAGTCTGGGTCAATGAGTTGATGCTGATAAATGGTAAAGACAATTCTCCCCCCCACTCCCGAGAAGCTGTGGACTAAAGTCTTCCAATGCACTCACTCGGGTTCTTTGATCGAAGACGACGTGCCCCCATGCCCTTTCTCTATTTATTTATTTATTGATATTTATTAAGGTTCTTCCGCTCAAACTCTTTTGTAAGACCAAATAGAGGGTTGGACACAGATCTGATCCGCTCCTCATCCAAGCTGCATTACGCTAAAAATCTTTCCTTGTGGTCTCCATACACCTCAAAGCCTTTTTACAGGCAGTGTCTTTTTTTTGGTTTTTTTTGTTGTTTTTTTTGGCCATTCATCCTCAAATGCATTCTTTGCACATTTAACCCCATCAGGTTCCATAACACAGGCACATTCCAGAGAGAAGGGAACAGCAGTATCAGGGGTTGAGACCCTCCCTCGTAAACGGACTTTTCAGCACGCTCTTCAGTTGTTAACTCAACATGTATGGTACTGTATCACATGTTGTTGCATGGCAGTTCTTACAGATCGGCCTAAAGGGGGCCGTTGTCTTTTCAGTTCATTCGTTTTTGACCAAAAGCTTTTTATCACCCTTTACCTGGAGCAGAACCTTCACGGGGTGTGATGCAACCATCAATTGCTTGAAGTGACAGCGTTTGTTTTTATTTTCACTTTCATTGAAATCTGCATTTTCAGAGCCTGCTGTATCAGCCACGCTGATCTGGCCTTGTGTGCACTGTCAGCTCTTTTCCTTGTAGTGAAACCTTTTCTCTGTTTCCAGTTTGTTTTGCACTAAGAGATTTTGGAGCTTCAAGCTTTTTTTCTTTTATTTTCCTTTAAAATCTTTTCCATTCACTCACTTACTACCATTTAAAAAAATTGTGATTCAACTAGAGAATACTTCTTTAAAACCCACATGCTTCCTCCTGTATATTAGTACAGATATTGTCAAATATAATATATACGTATATATATTTTGGGATGAAGTTGCCTTAGGTTTTGGTTTGTTTTTTGTTTTTTGTTTTTTTGTTTTTTTTGTGCTGCAACTATTCTCAGGAAATCTTGAGCAATGCACTAAGTGATTAAATAAAATATCGAATGGGAAGAAACTGGTGCTGCAGGGTGATTGACACTCTTCATACTTGTGTAATGCCAGTAGTTTCATATTTGCTTTTATATCAAGTTGTTTGATGTTTAAACCACGAATGAATGAATTAAAATGTAGGTGAATACGAGTAGTGACAGTAAACTACTGGCCTTACTAGAACCAGTCTTACTGGAATGGCAGTATGACGGTTGGTATTGGGCATGAAGGGTGTTGGTACTCCCAGTCGGAGCTTTGTGAATGAATGTGGTTTAACTGATGCCAGCTGTGAAGTGTGAGTTTCTATGTGAGCTGTTTTTTGTTTTCCTGGCTTCGGTGAAGGGACATGGGGTACAGTCTGAGCAGAGACCCCGCTATCAGGGATACATTTTTGTCTTTCGGTTTTTAGTGGACCTTCTCAGTGATATGAATTCATTTTCCCAAGATTTGTTTCAGTTATTGTAAAGAGAATAAATAAAAATATCTAAGCTTGGTGTTTCCGTGTTACTGTTATTTTGTTTTTTACTTTTTTACTATTTTTTTTTTTTCCCATATCTGCCCCCATCTCACCCTATCCCCAGTATCCTCCTCCTATCACACCAACCTTCTGCATATCCTCCTTCACTACGTCCATGAATCTTCTCTAGGCCCTTTTTCTTTTCCTCCTGCCTGGCAGCTCCATATATCTAATGTCCTTCCTCTGCATATGTCCAAACCATCTCAGCCTTGCCTCTCTAATTTTGTCTCCAAACTGCTCAACCTGAGCTATCCCGTTGATATTCACATTTGTAATCTTGTCCATTCTGATCACTCCCCCAAAAAATCAGCATCTTCAACTTAGTAGCACTAAGGAGGCAGAGCTTGAGGAGTCTATCTACAAAACATACGTTGGAACAGATCTCACAACAATCTTGTAAACTTTGCCTTTCACTCTTGCTACTATCCTTCACCTCACACTCGTATCCACCCACTCCATCCTGCCATCACTCTCTTCTTCACTCTCTTGTGCACTGCTTGCTTTTTGATGGCTAACCAGAGGTATATAAACTCATCCACCTTCACTACCTCTATTCCTCACATGTTCACCTTCCACCTCTCATTCACACGTGTATTCTATCTCGTTTGTACTGATTTTCATTCATCTTCTCTCCAGAGCATAACTCCACCTCTCTGGGATCTCCTACACCTGCTCCCTACTCTCCCTATAGTTTACAATGTCATCTGCAAACATCATAGTCCACAGAGACTCCTGCCTGACCTTATCAACCTGTCCATCACCACTGCAAACAAGATCCACAAAGACACGGTGCAGCTCCTTCTGACTTTCTCTATGCTTCTGCATCAACACTGTCAAAGCAAACAGCAGTGCTCTTTCTCGGAACGAAGCCATACTGCTGCTCGCTGATCATCACCCTTGCTCTTTAACCTAGCTTGAATAACTCATAGTTTCATGCTACGGCTCATCAACTTTATTCTTCTGTAATTACGGCAACTCTCCACATCACCCCAGTTCTTAAAGATGTGTAGCAGTACATGTCTTCTCTACTCGTCAGGCATCCTCCAACTCTCCAAGATTATGTCAAACTGATTAAAAAGTCTGCTGCTACCTCTACTAAGCATCTCCATATCTCTACAGGTACTGTATGTCAGTAGGACCAGCCATATTTTCACTCTTCATCCTCTTCATAGCTGCTCTCACTTCCTCCTTACAAATTCCTCTGCACTTCCTGATTCTCTAACTGCCCTCCATCTGTCCCTCTTCTCTGGGGTTTAAAAACTAGCACATAGGCAATTTTCTAAGCCCGATGTCAAAATCCACGGAGAGTTGAGAAATAGTATAACGCACTATATCTGTAATACTAGTGAATTTAAACTTAAACTAAAAGGACCCCCCAACATTTAATAATTAAATAGTTGTGACTGAGCTGTGTGGGCAGAAAAAAAGTGCTGCTGTTATTTTTAACATTCTTGTGCTGACATTTCTTGTTAAGTGCCAGTAAGTGATCTGTAATATGAGCTAATCTTGGTGAAATATCACCTCACTGAGGTGTCAGTTATGCTTTCAATGGCATTGTCAGAAAAGGTGAAAAGTGATGGGAAATGAAGCGTGCCTGAGGTAGTTGACAGGAACGTATAGACTGAGCTGGCACTGTGTTTTCAGTCAGCGATCACTGTTTGTTTACAAAGTTCATCGTTATGCTGACAGATTAAAGAGTAATTGTTTCAAATATTCGTTTGTCCCGATTCCAGACAGATTATTTAATGATCCTTTTTGTTTTGTTTGGATTTTATAGACTCGAATTGATTATTTATGCTATTGTTACTTTAATATCGCCTCTGTCAGTGCGCCCCAGGGCAGATTTGGCTACAATGTAGCTTGCCATCACCAGTGTGGGAATGTGTGTGTGAATGGGTGAATGACTGATTGTAGTGTAAAGCACTTTGGGGTCCTTAGGGACTAAGTAAAGCGCTATACAAATACAGGCCATTTACCATAATATTTTGTTTTAAATATTTCTTATGTTTACTTGCTTGGCTGTTACATTCACTGTCCACTTTAATAGGTAAACCTTGTTAGTATTGAGCTGGGCCCCCTTTTACCTTCAGAACTGTCTTGATTCTTGAATTCACAACTGGAACACTCCATAATCAATACTGACACTATACAATTACATAGTTGCTGCACATTTATCAGTTGCTCATCTTGTTCAATTTTGTCTTATCAGTGTGAATTGTTGCTTTAGTTTCCTGTTCTTAGCTGACAACAGAGGCACCCAGTGTGGTCTTCTGTTGCTTTACCCCGATTTGCTTCAAAGTTAATTGTGTTGCTTCTGCGTTCCTTTGCTGTAATGAGTGGTTATTTGAGTTGATGTTGCCTTTGTATTGGCTGGAAGCAGTCTGGCCAATCTCCAGAGAACTGCCTCTCGCTGGATATTTTCTTCTTTTCTGATCATTCTTCGTAAACTGAAGAAGTGATTGTTGGGGAAAATCCCAGTAGATCAGCAGCTTCTCAAATATTCAGACCAGCCCGTCTGTCACCATCAACAATGGTTTGCTCAGTTTTCCTAGTATGGTTGTTGCACTGTGATTGGTTGACTAGATATTTGTGTTAACGGGCAGTTGTGCAGATGTACCTAACAAAGTGGCCATGACTGTGTGCTTGAATGATTTCTCTGGATCATAATGGAGGTTGAACTTGAGCTCACTTTTTCTGCCCCCTAACTCTAACCCAGGGGAAATAAACTTGCACGCAACACTTTAAGCCCATTATTTCTTAGTTTAAGTGATTGAGCTGGAAATGGTGTGGGGGAAAAAGTGAACAGGTCTTTAACATGGAAGTCATTCTGACCTATGAAAGGCACAGGTGTGAATAATAAAATAAACCGTGGCTGGTTTGCTTTCATGGTCCTAATTTTGCTCTGGCTCTGTCTCACCGTGGAACTCGGCTGCACTTAAAGTGAGAACATTTGTGTGTTTCGAGTTCATGTTCAATCATCTATGGAGCATTTTCACAGAAGATTAAAAGGAAATAACACCTCAAGTGTTCCAGTAAACTTTTCCAGTCAACCAGCACACAAAATACCAAGACAAGTGAAATGCCAACCCAAGTGGCAAAGCAGGCCTCACGGATGGTATAAATACATCGGTGCCCCCCACCACCATGCCAGGAGGCCATGTTTACTTTCAGATTAATAATTCGTACATAACCATGTAAACTGTGCACAAAATCCCTTAATAAAAATGATATGATGTGGCTTTGATACTGACCCAATAATTGTCTCGATGCACGCTCAATCAGCCAGGTAAGGAAATCCCAAAAAGTTGATTCTGTTCATCTGGAATTAATGTTTTCAGTGGGAAAAACGTTTCGTCACTCTTCTAAGTGACTCTCTGTGAATAGTACTCATGGCCACTGATCAGCTGGCATGACAATTTCCATATTAGTGAGCATATAGTTTTTGGGTGACCCAATAATTGTTTCTGTGTGCGTGCGTGCGCGTGCATAACATAGCCTAACGGGTACCTTCCGAGAGCAGGACGTGACGCAGTCTCTAATCCTCTTAGTTTAATTAAGCTGAACCAGCAGGCGTAGGCTGCAGCTCCTTCGGCAGCCGAGGTTTAAAAGTCGACTCGATCTTCTAAGAAAACGTAGACCCTGGGAGAAGCAGCTTTGGAGTTTAAAGCAGTTTAAAAGTGAGCTGGGGGTGGGTGTCTTGAGCCCCCTGCAGGATGCTGCCTCCGCGGATGCTGTGGGGCGCTGTGGCGCGTCAGGTTGCTCCACGACTCACCTACAGCACTGCTGCGCAGCCACAGGTAGGTAGGCCTGCGGTCACACACCAATACACAGCACAGAGAAGAAAGTGGCACGTTTGTGAGTTAAATAAGATTATCCAGATCGTTCCACTAAGATTTTTAGAGCAACTTGTGGTCTTTAAACGTGTATCCCCCCCCCATATTACTGTAGATTTTACAGTAAAAGACAAAGATGAATGCGTGTTGTGCAATTTTAAAAAGTCCTATAAAGTACTCCTGGGTTTAATTCAGTAGTAGTCTTATGTTAAGCTTCACAAAAGTTGTATTGTTTGGCATTTTGATTTGTTGATATGGCGCCAAATCACCTCAGCATTAATCTCAGAAGTAGAACATTACAGATTGTTTGGCAGCAGATGTCCAAACCCAGAAAGACTGCCAGCTTTTTTCAGCCACACCTTTTTTTTTTTCTTCAACTTTTCTCATTTCCAGCAGGTGAAGCCAAAAAAGACCAAATTTGGTCCTCTGAGTGACCAAGATCGGATATTTACTAACTTATATGGCCGACATGACTGGAGGTAAAAGTATTTGAAGTAAAACCACCTTCATTACTCTCTAATGACCTGTAGAAACACCTTATCTCTCTCTGTTGCTCTTCTCTTCCGTTTTTTCTCCCAGACTCAAAGGAGCGCTAAAAAGAGGAGATTGGTATAAGACCAAGGAGATCATACTGAAGGGACAAGACTGGATCCTGAATGAGGTGAAAATCTCGGGGCTTCGTGGCAGAGGAGGAGCAGGATTTCCGACAGGCATGAAGTGGAGTTTCATGAACAAACCCAGCGATGGCAGGTAGGAGCAAGAGGGAACAGAAACAACCGTGAATGATGCTAAGGTTTCATGAATAAATAATCTGTTGGCGTGTCTGTGACTTTCCGCATTTGCTATGTGGTAGGCCGAAGTATCTGGTGGTTAATGCTGACGAGGGGGAGCCTGGGACATGTAAAGACCGCGAGATAATGCGTCATGACCCCCATAAGCTTATAGAGGGCTGTCTGGTGGCTGGGAGAGGCATGGGAGCTCGTGCCGCGTACATCTACATTAGAGGGGAGTTTTACAATGAGTCATCAAACCTACAGGTAATGTATGGATGGATGTGTGACGAACAGTCCGTGGATGAAGAGCGTTTGTCTTAATTGTTTTCTTCAAACAGGTGGCCATTAATGAGGCGTACAAAGCAGGGCTGATTGGAAAGAATGCCTGCGGCTCTGGGTATGACTTTGATGTGTTTGTTATGCGGGGAGCAGGCGCATACATCTGTGGAGAGGAGACGGCTCTAATCGAGTCTCTTGAGGGCAAACAAGGGAAGCCCCGGCTCAAGCCGCCTTTCCCTGCAGACATAGGTGAGGTAAACTCTCCACAGCAGCCTCCAATATCCTGCAGCACTTAATTATGGTTTAAGAAACTGCTAAATAGGGTTATATTCTAATTATAGTTATTTACTGCTCTCTTTCTCTCTCCCTAAAGGGGTGTTTGGATGCCCAACAACGGTGGCCAACGTGGAGACAGTTGCTGTGGCGCCTACAATCTGTCGTCGAGGTGGTGCTTGGTTCACCAGCTTTGGGAGGGAGAGGAACTCTGGGACGAAGCTGTTCAACATCTCTGGTCACGTAAACACCCCATGCACAGTGGAGGAAGAGATGTCTATTCCTCTGAGAGAGCTGATAGAGAGACATGCAGGTGTGTGCGTGTTTAATCCAGTTCTGTCCATGAAGAGTTTATGAAACATTACACATTTTTTTCCTCTTTTCTCTCGTATGATTGGTGCAGGAGGAGTGAGAGGTGGCTGGGACAATCTATTAGGAGTGATCCCAGGGGGGTCCTCCACTCCCATTATCCCTCGGCATGTGTGCGATGATGTGCTGATGGATTTCGATGACCTGGTTCGTGCAGAGAGTGCCCTGGGAACCGCAGCTGTCATAGTCATGGATAAATCGGTAAACAGTTGCCTGAAATATTGCACGTTTCACAGGCTCCTCAGTGACAGCAGAAAGAAAATCTGACTGATGTGTCTTCTCTGCAGACCGATGTGGTCCGAGCCATTGCACGTTTGGTTGAGTTTTACAAACACGAGAGCTGTGGACAGTGCACCCCCTGCAGGGAGGGTAAGGAACTACATTCAACACTGGGCTCAGGCAGTAACTGTTAAAACATCCATTATCTCACCCTTTAAAATCTTTTTACATCCTCCTTACATTCCTTACAGTGCTCTTCTCTCTTCATTGAGCTATAATAAGCACTTGTGTGAACTGTCAACAAGAACATCAGGGTTAGGTGAAGCGTTTACTACTCAGGACATGCCTGAAGGGTACATAGGTGTGATAAGTGCTCAAATATGTTATTATAGCAAAATAAACACTCTGGTAAGGTAAGATATACCTGTAAGAGCACAATTATCGAAGCATTGAAAACATAATACTGGTAAAACCGAGGTTTTATGCCAAATTAATCATAATCTGAGCCTGTATTGATGCATTTTATTTGCACATATGTAATGTAAATCTCGGTTAGAAAAAGCCTTTTTAAATGTGTATAATTTTTTGCATTAATTTGGACAAGCAGTGCAACAGCACTCGTTTCATTCTCTTAGTAAAGCTAGAGTCATAATGTGTGAGTAATTTAATCAATTAGCTTCAGGATTTGGATTATTAGTTTGTGAAGAACACAAAAGGAAGCTACAACTGTTATTTTAAGATATCAAATAGGTTTTTAAGTCTTTATTAGAATTGGATTAAGATTAGGGTCGATAATAACTCCTCCGAGGTAAAACTTTGCTTAAAAGTTTCAGGAATTGTAATTTTATAATGCTTGTTCAACTCCTTTCTCTCCCACAGGAGTGGACTGGATGGATAAAATGATGTGGAGGTTTGTCCAAGGCGAGGCAGCAGTTTCAGAAATTGACATGATTTGGGAGCTCAGTAAGCAGATAGAGGGACACACCATTTGTGCTCTCGGGGACGGAGCTGCTTGGCCTGTGCAGGTGAGATTTCTTCTTGGAGGCGTTTTAAGCACTTAAGCATAAGTTCAGTAAAACTGAGCCTTCAATTTCAAAAGAAATGCTAAACGTGAGGAGTCAGGGGCGTTTATCCTCTTTTTTTTTTCCCCTTTTGTGTGTGCAGGGTTTGATCCGCCACTTCAGGCCTGTCATGGAGAGCCGCATTGCTCAGTATAACAAGAAAAATCCCGCAAGGGCGCCAGAGGTCGAGATGATCTGAAAGTGAAATGCCTCCCATTCAGTCTGTCATCAAATCATTCCGTAGATCATTTATTTTAAGTGTAAATATTACTTATTGATCAAAGTTATCCTGATCGCAAAAGCTATGTGTGGACAACCAGTCTGCTTTGGTGATATAAAAGCACCAATGACATCTTCAACTGATGCACGGCGCAATGAAAGAAATGAACACATACGTCAATAAATTAGCTTTATTTCATAAACTTGCGAAATAAATTCAAATGCTTCACTGCGTACATGTCCAGTCTGATCTGTACAAAAAAAGGAGATGATCAAGAAAGGATTAAGTGATTGATGTTTGTTTTGTTTTTACTTTGGGGAAAGAAAAGAGTGGGAACAGGAAAAGATGTGTTAGGATGAAAGGAAAACTGGTCTGTGATTTACAGTCTGTGTTATCATTTCACAGAGACACACAGCTGAGCTGGTGCATGTTTTCCCTCGATTCAGACCAAGAAGGCAGGCAGAATATTGCTCAACTGACCAGCTATACATCCAGACTAAAGGTTGAAGTATCACTCCGGCAAATGTCCTTCTTTGAACAATGACTAATGACAGTCAAACAAACAAATGGGAGTCTTTACAAAACTTTAGTTTGTCCATTTAGACCCAAGTGCTAAATCCTGAAACCAACACAGAGCTGTTACGAGTCATCCTTGTGACGAACAGATGGGCTCAGTTTGGGTGGATATCCTGTAAGACTCAGCAGAAAGCACTCGGTGAGTTCAGATTTTTTTTTCTGCATTAGGGTGCCATCCAGAAAGGTATAGACTGCTGCTGCGGCTGTGTTTTAGCTCGAGGGGGTGGTGGAGGAGGGCAGCGATAACCCTGTGCCCAGCCTGAGGTGGTTGTGGTGGTGGTAGTTGAGGAGGTAGGGGGAACTGCCCCAGGGTTACCTGGCCCTGAGGTGGCTTTTGAGGTGGGGTGGTCTTCCTCTTCATCAGAAGAGCCGCCGGTGTATGCCACCAAACCTGTTTTCAGTCTTTTTACTGCAGGTGCTAAAAGAGCAAGAAGAGAGCAAAAGAAAAAACAGGAAAAAAGAGAGAGAGAGAGAGAGAGAAAGGCAGCACATGTGGAGAGGAGAAAGAGAAAAAGAGAGAAAACATACACAACAACAGCAGCAGCTCATTTCAAGTCAAAGGTAATTATTTCAAACACATGTTGGGAGAAACAAAAAGTTAATAGATCAAATGTAAATCAACGTTTATGTCAGCCGGTTTGAGGAGGGGGGTGGCGGCCATTCAAAAGCAGCCATTGGTTGGTGGGGAGCGACAATGTCAGGGGCCGTCCAATCGAGCGGCAAGACGGTGTCACAGGACGAGTCGTGCCCCACCCCCAACCGATATCCATCATCACACCGGAGACACATGGAAGAGAAGAAAAACACAGAGAAAAAGAGAAAAACACAAAAACAGGAGAGATTCTCGTTAGCGAGGGAGGAAAACGAACGTCGGACAATCCAGACTGATGATGTCGTCACGGCTCGACATAATCGCACTCCTTTATAAAAAGGAGTTGAAGGCACACAAAAGGTGTTGAGCCATAGCTCCGCCTCATTATCTTGAGATGTGTTGTCACAGCAGCAGACTCCTGGAAAAGCCCGTTTGAGGCTTATTGTGGCGGGCGCTGCATTTATCTCAGCCACAAAACCAGGAGCGGCTTTAATATTAAATATAGAAAAACGAAACTAAATCTGTTTTTGGGGGGTTTATGTAACAGACATCCAGCTTCAGTAGGCAGGGAGAGGATTTACATTTGTCTCTACAGCTCTACATTAAGGCTGTGAATAAAATTGAGGCCAGGCTTATAAGAGGGTCACAGTCCGTGATTTGGATTTGGGCAGGGATTTGTCAATCCACAGGATAACGCCCTTACCGGCGGGGCCTTGCGGTGCCTTTCTCTCTTCCACCTTGGGTCTCGCTCCATTCACAGCCAAGGGGGGTGGAGGCATTAGCTGCTTACTGGAGAACACAAAGAGAGGGAGTGAGTGAACTCTTCTCACTGACCTGTGAATATTATTAACCTGAACAACATCCTGTGTAAAATCTGCACACCTGTCCCTCTCACACGACGGGCTGGAGGAACTCTGTGGTTGGGATCCTGGATTCTCAGGGCTGCCCATGGAGAAGCCTGCACCTAAATTAGTCATATGAATGGGTCCATGCTATGAGCAGAAAAACACACAGGCACGATTAGGAGACATCCTCAACTAAGCCCTGCCCTGACACTAAAAAAACAATACACACCTATTTACAACACCAAAGTGAAAAAAGCTAGCTTACCACAAACCTGTGATTATAATGATATTTTCCCGTCCACTATGAAAGATACTTTTAACAGCTCTCCAAGCTATCTCAACCAAGGTACAAAAGACATTTGAAGAGAGCAAAGATGATATGTTAGGAGACAGAAATCGGAAAGAGAGGTAAGAGTGCTTCCTCGGCTCATGAAGGTGACTCGTGACAATGAGGACTCCGACATACAAACAGGGAACAAACAAACATGGAGACCACGATGTGGAGAAAATAAAATATAGGGGGTGTTTAAAAAAAAAAAAAAAAACACCAGAGAATGATGAGGGGGTGAAAATGCAAAAGAAATGTATCACCTGGTATCCCAGCAGGCCACTGTCTGTCTCGTCAGGCACCTCCTCTGTAAAGCGTCTTTTCTGTGGTGGGTTGGCTGGGGCAGCAGGAGGTGAAACTTTGGGTGGTGCTGCAGCAGAGGGAGGTAAACGTACAGGAGGGGCTAGAGTCTGCACAAAAGACGAAAACAACAGTATCATCTGGTTACTGATTTTCCTGCTATGACACATATCCATGGCGAGAGTTTCACAGTTTATAAAAGTAAAATTAAAGAAGTAGTAATCCAAAGATCTAATTTTGTGCAGAAGTTTTGATTGTGTCAGATGTTTAGATTTGCTCCTAGTTAGCTTTCAAGGGGTAAAGAGTTAAGTGGACCTAGGAAAAAAATGGGATTGTTGTACAGTCAAAGATTTTACACAGTCTTGTTTTATTTGTGTTTCTGGATGCCTGCTTTAGTTTTAAGGCCATGTTACAATGAATCCTACCTGTGGCAAGATGTCAGGAGCAGGTACTGGTGCAGGCGTGGGTGCAGGAGCTACAGTGGGGACAGGGGCAGGGATAGGGACAGGTACAGGTACAGGGACAGCAGCAGGAATAGGAGCTGGAGCTGGGCGGAGAGGGTACTGAGAGGGAACACCAGCGGCAGCCACTGGCGGCACAGGAGGTGGGACAGCGTAAGGTGAAGGGACAGGCTGAGGCTGAGGTGGGGGTACGGGCAGTGGGTAGCCTTGCTGGTAGCCAGTAGGGGGGTAGTAAGGAGGTTGAGGAGATATCCCATTCACTACTGGCGGCTGTCCAAACCCTGAATAAAAACAAAAGAAACAAGCAAAACAGCTAGAATGAGGCTCTCACAGAGATGTCAATAAACAGATGTGTTAGACTGAGAATGTCTGTGAAGGTTCTCAGTCATCCAGGTCATCGTAGTCTAAGGAGCTTGGAAAGAAAAGCGTCTGGACTTCTTTAAGTTGCTTGAAGACGTTTCACCTCTCATCCGAGAAGCTTCTTCAGTTTCAGTTTCAGAACTGAAGAAGCTCAGCTCCTTAGACTGAGAATCTTACAGCTTTCAGTTAAAGAAAAAGAGCTTTGGTACAGCAACAGAAACTACAGAAAAACTACCAGCTGTGGAGTACCTTGTGGTGTTGGCATCATTTGATTAAGGAAGCGAGAATACTCTGCATGGACCTAGAAAAGAGGAACATTGCATTTAATCTTGTTAATAGTTTTAAAAAAAATAAAAAATTTACTTTGAAAGTCATCCTATAAAGACAAGAGTTCAACATAATGTAACCATTATAAAAGAAAAAAAACATAAAAACCAACTGTAAAAGAACGAGATCTATCAAGATTCAGTTAAAAAAAACAACAACAAAAAACGCCTTCGAACATTCACAGCACAAACTCCCTTTGAGTCTCCACCTTTAAGAAAACGGCTGTGTCTGCAGAAAATACTTGTGGTCTCCGCTTGTGGTGCAGCACACAAATAATCCTTCACTATCTACAGCTCTGTAGCCGATGTGCGCATCTGCAGAAGCTGAGATCAGTGATCCCTTAAACCACAAGGAAGTGCGTGTTTCTTTGCTTAGTTTAAAAACATTTTCGTTTTATCACCAGCGAGTGTCAAAAGTTAACACAGTGTGGAAACATCAGTGCCACCAGCGATTTAATTAATTGTTCATTTGCAATATTGATCTCGTACCATTAGTGTTTCCAGTTGTTTTGTTAAAAAAAGAAACAAAACACTTTTCATAACTAATCTGTGACAGGCCACCACTCATTACTTACTTATTATTTATTAATGCTCAGGGACTGTCTAGTGACTCCACAGTGTAGGGGTTTGCACCTTTGCCTAACAAGCAAAAAGATCTCCAGTTCGATCCCGTGAGGAGACAAAAATCTCTCTGGGGTTGCATCAGGAAAGGCGTCTGCAGTAAATATCCGGCAAAACAAATATGCAGAGCTACCTGCTGTGCAACCCTGTGGATAAGGGAGCATCTGAAAATTGGTTTTAATGCTTGAGGACCGTCTGCTGAAGCTGGAATGGGGAAAATAGACACTTGGAGTACTCACTGTCTGAAGCAGGTTCTCACACAAAGTCTTTGCTGCTGCAAGTCCTTCAGGTTTCGAGTGACTGGAGAGAAAAACAGCAAAAATAGTTCATAATCATGGAAAACTACCAATATTTGAAATCCACTGTTCTCTATTGACTCTGCATGTGACATATTTGCACCAGACTTCATTTTCTAATTTTTCTAAAGGAAATTTACACAGAACTATATGACAGTTGAAGTAGTTTTGGGCTTCGTGTCTGTACAGTACTATCTTATCTTACCATCTTATTATTCTAACACCCAGTAATCAGAACTTTTTAATGTTATTGTTTAGTAGTGGGTGGCAAATAGTTTGTAGTTGCATTACCACCACCTTTTGGCCATTACAGTGAATAGCATCCCACCAGGCACTGGTAAAAAAAAAAAGCATCAATCACATTTACTTTTAATTTTTTTTCTTAAAAAATAAAATAAAAATAATAATAATAATAATAATAATAATAATTTGGAAATTCTGACTGCGCTCTACTGCAGAAAACTCCAGAGTGTGGCAGTGTTGTGACAACGCTTCATTAGCCTGCGCCGTCTTTAATGGACAAAGACTGATGATACCCACCTGATATAAATGTACATGGGTTCAAAGGCCTCTCGTCCAGAGGCAGGCTCCAAACAGCCGGATCCTTTCCCTCTGAGGAAGACTTTGGCCCCGGTCTCAGCCTGGATGTGCTGCAAGTATGAACAGCCGGGCCCCTCGACACGCTCTTTGACTGCAAAGCCCGGGACAGCGTGATCCAGGCCCACAAAGATCTTATCTTGAACAAAATGCATCTGAGAAATGAAAGAAAATATGAAGGGTTGCAGTAACTATGACTAAACACATTACCATACTGACAGTTTTCAGTCCCCCCTACATTTATGCCCCCTTTTAGACATTAGTTCCAGTATATCTCCAAACATTTTTAAATTCATGAATGTCTAGAGGTAGGCTGATCATTCCAAATATCGACAGTATCGAGACAAACACTTTTATTGGATCGATACTCTATCCTAAAAGGTCAGACTGTATTCCACTGAACTGTGTTATAGTTTTCTTATTAAAATAAAAAATTTATCTCAAACATGCACTATGAAAAATGTCTGAAACTTTTTGTGTTCTGTGTTATCACCCGTTTTATTTAAAGCCTATAACACATTTAAACAACAGAACTTGACCGAAGTCCTTTAAAAACAGGCACATTCACATTCCAGGTCTCCAAAAAATCCAGTTTCAAAAAGCTGAAAGGTTTTGTTGTGTTAACTAATTATTATAGAAAGTAACAGTTACAGGGATTTGGTGGTCATTAAAAGGTGTTCAGATTTTTAAACTGATGCCCATTCATCTCATAAATCATGGCACACCGCTCTCCCCTACATAAGCTACCTTTATAAGTTAAAAAGCATCGGTATTGGCAGTAGTGCCTCTGTATTTATCGCACACCACTAATGTCCTTTTTTTTCCCCCCAAGTGAAGACTGTTGTTAAATCGACTGCTACCGAAGGTTGGATGCAAATCAAATCAAATGTCTTTTTCATTCAAACGATCGCAGCTTCTTTGTCTGCACTAGACGTTTGAAGTCTTCCAAGTCTTACACTTCTGAAGTATATAAAATCTAAAGCAACCTATTTACTGTTCTTTAGAAGACATCCATTAAATATGACGCTAACTATTTATAATCTCACCACCCTCACCTTTTCTAAAAACAGTAAGTGTATTGAGGCAATTGGTAAACTGATCGGTGCTTCAAAATTAGGTGGAAACAGAGAGTATGACCTGCATCCATGTGGGAACTGCCTTACCCCTGACTGAAAGTGTGGTTTGTGGTGGGTCACAGGGGGCAGTGAAGGAGCAGGGAGGTTGTTCTGCTGATACACTGTGACTGAAGCCCCAGTAGAGGAGAAAGATGGAGAGGATGATGAAGCAGTTGCAGCCTTCACCACCCCGTTTGTGATGATCTCCTTGATTCTATTAACTGCTCCTGGAAAAGGGAGGAGAGAAACTGTCAGTCGAATTACGAGCTACACAAAGACAAACGTTTATGACTGACTGAAGTTTAAAAGAATACTTACTGTCAACAAGCTCTCTTGTCTGTCCTTGGACGTGTAGATACAGAGGTCGATCCCTGATTGGAATGAGCAGAAACAAGGCCGAGTTTACATAAAAACATCAAACACCGGGTCTACTATCAGTTCGGTTAGTGAAAATGAGAGACAGTCACCCTGTTAGCGCTTTGGTCTTCTCCTCTGCTGTCATGTAACGGCCTCTGGTCGACACTGCAGCACCGCTCACTTTACTGATCTGTGGACAAACCATATTAAAAATTACAAACCACATCACGAGCAATCCGCTAGCTAAGAAACAGACCTAACTTTTGAAAATATCATTCTTATTGTTGCTGACCTCATCCTGCGTTTGCCCGCGTGTCAGGAGATTTCGACAATTAATTGGGACGTCATTGATCTCAACTTCAGCTACCACCAGGTCGTCTTTGGCTTTTGGCGGCACTGGAGGCTTTCCGACACCAAGGACCTGAAAGAGGGTACGGAACAAGAAGCATGCGTCAGTCAAGGCACAGCTCATTATTTTATACTGGAGACTTAAAACATACATTTTAACTAGAGCTGGGCGATAGAACGATAACGATATGTATTGCGAAATAACTTTTTCTCGATAGAAAAATTAAACTATTGCAATAGGCCTCATCTCTCTTGGCCTCTTAAAAAAAAAAAAGAACGGCCAATCCAAATTAAGTAGCGCAGAGCCGAACCAATCACAGCCGCAGCGCCACGTCACGTGACTTGTTACGTGCAGCACAAGTGCCAAGGCGCACATGTGTATTTGTTTGGGAAGCAGCCAGCTGGGCTGCCCAGGTAATGAAGGAAATGAGTTTGCCGACTAGAGAAAAATCAACCGAGAGCGTGAGCGAAGGTTACCGAAGAAAAAACCGATGATGGTTCCAATGCCGGAGAGCTTGTCGAAAAGAAGGGCCATAGAAGTTCCGTAGTGTGAAGGTATTTCGGCTATTTCAAGTCTGACAAAAAACTTAGTAGCTCGCACTGTAAATTGTGCCGAAAGCAAGTCTGGAAATACAATAAACCGGTGCATGCTCAATCTCTGACTGAAAGCGCTAATTCGACATTCGGCTTTTGTCAGACTAAAGTAACTGTTAAAACTGTTTGAAAAGCTAAGCTATACAACAAGGAGAGATTGAGAATTTCCTTTTAGTTCTCAGTTTATTTGATATTGAGAAAAGTTAGTCAATTTTGTCTGTTCTTCTGTAAAACAAAATAAGATTTATTTTTAGAATTAAAATTGTGTTTCTTAGTGGAATTGACAATTTAGTAGTCTGTTTTGTTTGTTCTATTTTGAAACTTAAACGCTTTAGCGGCAGGTTTTGTGTAGTTTGCAATATATTTGCCTTTATCTGAAACTGAAGTCTCATGTTCCTTAAGTACATCCACCCTGTTGAACTTATTATGGGAAATAAATATTTAAATTAAAACGAGCTGCTAATTATTTCACATTTTACTTGTGAGCAATGGCACATTTAAATCTTACATCCATCCATCCATCCATCCATTCGCTTCCGCTTATCCTTTTCAGGGTCGCGGGGGGCGCTGGAGCCTATCCCAGCTGTCATAGGGCGAGAGGCGGGGTACACCCTGGACAAGTCGCCAGTCTGTCGCAGGGCCAACACACAGGGACAGACAACCATTCACACTCACATTCACTCGCACATTCACACCTAGTGGCAATTTGGATTATTCAATTAACCTATCCCCACAAGTTGCATGTCTTTGGACGGTGGGAGGAAGCCGGAGTACCCGGAGAGAACCCACGCAAACACGGGGAGAACATGCAAACTCCACACAGAAAGACCCCGGCCTGATGGTGGAATTGAACTCAGGACCTTCTTGCTGTGCGGCAACAGTGCTAACCACCGTGCCACCGTGCTGCCCTTTTCACATTCACACACACATTCACACACTGGTGGAGGCAGCTACAGTTGTAGCCACAGCTGCCCTGGGGCGCACTGACAGAAGCGAGGCTGCCATATCGCGCCATCGGCCCTTCTGGCCAACAACAGTAGGCGGTAGGTGAAGTGTCTTGCCCAAGGACACAACGACGAGACTGTCCGAGCCGGGGCTCGAACCGGCAACCTTCCGGTTACAAGGCGAACTCCCAACTCTTGAGCCACGATCACCCCAAATCTTACAAATATAGTTATTTGGCTTATATCGTGATAGATATCGTTATCGCCAGAAATGAAAAAACATATCGTGATATGAAAAAATCTTATATCGCCCAGCTCTAATTTTAACAAAATAATCCTGTGTTCATGTAGGATTTGGCAATTGATAGATTTTTATTATCAATTACGACTCTGGCTTCCAAAGACTTTGAAAACAAGGTAATGAAAATGTTGCCGCCTTTTATTTGGCAATGACTCGCACTGTGATATTGTGACATGATTGTTCAGCCGAGCTCAAGCCAAACTGTGGAACAGGAGGACGTTGTCAACAAGGGCGTTTGTGTTTCTTTGTTTCAGTTTGGATATGTGCAGTGTTTAAGAAAATCCAGTTACAGAAATGTTCAATAAAATTGGAATAACTCTGAAGTTGAAACTATTTCAAGCTGCTCTCTTGTTCGCAAGGGTTCGCCACTGTGGGTAACCACATTGTTTTGGAGCCCAAAGGGATTAGCGTCTGAGTGTTGAGAATTAAAAATGATTTAATAAAGTTTTGACTCAATATAAAATTGAAGTTACAAGTTAACAATAAAATATACTGTTGTCACAATGTTGATGCAACAAATCTTTAAAGCATTAAAGAGAAAGTGGTCCTGTTCATTAATCTGCAATATCACCTGCAAACCCCTCCACATTAAATATGTGAGCACTAAAAAGCCATTTTACAGGTCTGTAAAAGCAGCATTTCCTCCTCCAGCAGGAACTGTAAAGAGTGACATCTGGTGGAGGTGAAGTGTACATGCGCAATGCAAAAACAAAATGTACTAATTTTACTTCACTGTTTTTTTTATTTCAGATTAGTTTCTACTTCGTTATTAAGATATTTGTTTGATTGCACTGTATTGCATTTTATTGAAATACATAACATGTTACTTATATATATTTACCTGCTGAAAAAAGAAGTATATGTTATCTTATAACCTTGATGTTGGAGTCTAAGTGTAAAAATGCAGGACGAGAGAGAAAATATGTGGGAATACAGTTAAAGCTTTAAATCAAATGTCATTATATAGACACTGTGTTTGAATATCCTGTTTTCTTAATTATCTTCTACGAAATCCAATAATATCTGAATATGAATATCTTTCTTATGTTTTTGTCAGTGCTGGTCACATGTACACATATATATAAGTGTATGGATACCCCAGGAAGAACACATAAGGCTTATGGTAATAGGAATAACTATAAAAGTCTAATTTCCTTTGGAAGCTTCCTAATTACTTGAACTCTCCAAGTACTAAGAAAAGGTGCTTCCTTTATTACCTCATTGAACACATCCGTTAAGAAAGGACAGAAGATAATACCGCCCCAGAGAATCTCGGTGTTTATTACAAGAAATGATCACCATGACAGATTGTGGATGTGTTAGGTCACAGTGCATTTTCCATTTCATAACATAGCCTGCTGATATGCTCTGCACCTTTACCCACAGGTCAACACAGCACTGCTGCGATAGAGTTGTTGAGTTTGTGTGATGAACATAAATGTATAAATAAAAAAAGCTCTATTAAAGTTTAATGATTACTGTACTGGACCCTATGGAGTAATGGTTGAATAATTTGACTTCAGGTAGACATCATCTCTCCAGGAGAAAGTGAAAATAACAGTGGCCCTACAGTATGAAGATGTTGGGCAAAGTATTTTGTATACTGGAGGTTAAACAATCACAACATCCACCCCGAAATTATTAAACAGCCTTGCATAGTGCAGTCTGGGTACCACGCTTCTCTATTACGGTGTTGTGCCAAAAACTGATTGTCTGCCAAAAACTGATTTCCGGTATTTGCCAAAAACTGACTGCTTGTATTTAAACTGCTATAAGTAACTTGTTGGGCTATAATATGTGAAACATATGTCAAATGCATCCCTCATGGATGACATAAAGTCATCTTGAGCCGCAAACAACATTCATGTAACTAAGTAGAAGCCGCAATCAGTTTTTGGCAGTGACTTTTATATAACCTTTATTTATGCAGTTAAAAAAATCTCATTAACATTAAAAATGTCTTTTGTAAGAGTAAGTTGGCCAAGAGGACAGCAGAAATGGCAGCAAATATTACAATAGTTCTGTAAAAATATTTTAAGTGGGGATAAAGGACCAGATTGGTTATGATGTAAGTACAATAACACAAAGTTGTAAAGATACTTGAAAAACAGATAATTTTTTAATTCTCTATATAACCCCTTTGTAAGCCCTGTTCACCGAAGTCTATTTACCAACATACCTAAAGATATTACACATAAAAAATACACAGAAACATTGGAAATCACTTTTTGGCACAACAACGGATTCAATAATTTATAAAATCGCCTTTAAAACAAAAGTAATTAATAAAAGGACAGCCATGCTGTTCATTACCTTATCAGGCGGCCCGGGGTTGCCTATCTGTGAGGGTTTGAGTTTGCCTTTGGCCACCAGCATGGCATTAATCTTGGCAGCCACAGCAGCAGCAGCATCCAGAGCCCCGGTGGGTGCAGCTTCAGCCTCCCCCATCCCACCAGAGCCAGACCCGGGCCCAGGCTGGTCCCATTTGCTGCGGCGGCTGGAACACAGAAAGACAAAAAACATTAAACTAGTCAAAAAAGTTTGTATAACCCTCACTTCAGCCCACAAACCCCCAAAAACCCAACCGTGAGGATAAGCAAACAACACCCAATGCTGTTATTGTTGACGTTTTGGAAACTAGAACTGTGGTCTAACAGGGTTTTTCCTCTTTGTATTCAGTTTGCGGTCACAATCACAGGCACTCTGCCACCGAAATTAATTATTTAAAAATATTTTGTTTTTGAGTAGCTACAGGATAAAAAGCATGAGCTGCTCGCCAGCTGCAGCGCGACAGCACGGCCATGATTACATAAGGCGGCTAACGTTAGCGAGCTAGCCGGCTATCTGAAAGCATAAAGGCGGCGGCTAAACAGCACAATAAAAATACAAAAACTGTCCGGGTTTAAAGGCTTACCCGCTGCTCTGAGTCCCACAGAATGACATCAATGTTTCGTCAAATAGAAAAAAATCCCTGTGAGGAAAATCTCTCCAGACTTCTGCACAGCTCGTACAGTCAGCTGTGCTGATGGCTAGCCGCTTCGTGTCTCACCGTTTCCGCCTCCGGTTACTGCTGTTCTCGCTCAACGACGCCACGAGAGGGCGCCAGACACCAGCAAGTGTGTTCAAAAGAGGGAAAAAACAGAAGGTTCAGGTGGGATGCTTCTTCCTCACCTGTCGTGCTACCCTTGGACAGTGTCTCTTGAGGCGATATCAGAGTTTCCAGTGAAGAGAAAACCCTTGAGGTGCCGGACAGGCTTCATGACGAGGTGAGTTTTAGCAGGTGTACTCCTGCTTAATCTACTGAAAAACCTCATAAATGAAAGGACACAGGTTACTGCACTGATTTGTGTTGATATTCTGTTAGGGTTTCAAATGCGCAAATTTAAACATATTCAGTCAGTCATCTTTAAATGCGGAATAATTTGTCAGTTAAACCGTGACAGTAAGCCAAATGAATGATGTTCACTCAGTAAATATATGTATGGACTGATCATACATAAGATTGATGTTTGAAGTTTCACACTTACAGCACTATGATAGCAATAATAATAATAATAATAATAATAATAATAATAATAATAAAGACAATGAAACACATTTGGTGTGGTTTTCCAGTTTTGTATTTCTATTTAATACTACTTTTTGGTTTCTGCTTTCTGGTTTTATTGATGTTCTGGTTAGTTTCTGTGTCTTTTTCTTTTTTTTTGGTATTCTTGTCATGAGTCTTGGTTTCCGTGGTCCACCCTCACCTATGTCCTGTTGTGTAATCAGCCCCAAACTCACTGGTGTTTTCTTTAGGTACTCTTGTTCAGCCCCTTGTTAGAAGTATTTAATCAGCTAATCACATGGCGACAAGTTCAAACCGAGCATCAGATTGGGGAAGAAAGGTGATTTAAATGACTTTGAAGGTAAATGCTTGTTGATCTCATCTGATCTATTGAGATTTTTCCACACAATCATGTATATGGTTTTCAACAAAAAGACAAAATGAGAAAATATGGAGAGAAATGTGGGTGAAAATGCCTTGTTGATGCCAGAGGTCAGAGGAGACTGGATAGACTGCTTCGAGCTGATAGGAGGGCAACAGTAACTCAAATAATCCTCATTACAACTAAGGCAGATGAGCATCTCTGCATAAACAACATGACAAACCTTGAAGCTGATGAGCTACAGCAGAAGAAGAGCACACTGGGTGCCACTCCTGTCAGTAAAGAACAGGAAACTGAGGCTACAGTTTACACAGGCTCATCAAAACTGGAGCAGAGAAGATTGGAAAAATGCTACCTGGTCTGATGAGCCTTAGTTTCTGCTGTGACATTCATGGTAGGGTCAAAATTTGGCATAAACAACATGAAGTCATGGCTCCATCCTGTCTTATATCAACAGTTTAGGTTGCTTGGTGATATAGTGGTGTGGAGAATATGTTCTCAGCACATTTGGGGGCCCTTGGTACCAATTGATCATCTTTTAAACACCTCAGTCTACCTGAGTATTGTTGCTCACTGTGTCCTTCCTTTTATGACCACAGTGTACTCATCTTCTAACGTTTGTTTCCAGCAGGATCACACCCCATGAAACAAAGCTCAAATCATCTCAAACTGCTTTCTTGCGTATGACAATGAGTTCACTGTACTCAAACAGCCTCCGCAGTCTCCACAGATCTCAATCCAGTTGAGTAACTTTGGGATGTAGTGGGAAGGAAGTTTTGCAGCAACTATGTGATGTATCATGTCAATATGGACCAAAATCTCTGAGAAATCAACCTGTGCCACGAAGAATTAAGGTTGCACTGAAGGAAAACAGGGTCTAACCCAACACTAGCAAAGTGTTTGTGTTTATGTTCCTGAATTTGCTGTGTTGCTTTACTTGCTGTATCCTCATGTTTTCTCTGGCTTGCTTTGTTTTTGGACTTTTCTGTTACTATCAAAGCTATTGAAACTTGTGATTTTTTAAAGTTATTCAGCATTCATTGTCCTGCACTTGGGTCCTCTCCAGCTTATCATGATACAAATGTGTTCCTGCTAACATGGACCAGTTTGTGAGTTTTGTAAAGAGACTTAAAATTAAATGTTTCTAAACTGACCCAAGATTAAAAACCCCAAGTCTGCTCTGTAAAGAAAAACAGACCCAGTCTTGCAGAGACCCCATTTGCCCCTATAGGCTAAGCCAGGCAATGGCATCGTGCCTCCTGGCTCTTAAGCTGTGCTGGCTTACTGAGAGTCACTCTGGCAGGTACAGGTGTTCGGTTACTGACCACCCAGGATCTCAGAGACAGGGCCAGGAGGTGCAGGTTTCTGTGGAAGGTGAGAACACCGTGCAGGGGGGCAACATGGATCAACAGATTGAACAACTGGCAGCCCTGCTTGTATTTCTGTTGTTCTGTGGTGCAGGGTGCTGAAAATTATCTGCTAAACTCTGCTTTCTTCAGTTTGATCAGGATCAAGATGTGTCATGTTTTCATACCAGGAAATTGTTGGTTTGCATTTATCTATTGGGCCTAAGATCATTTGATCATTTTTATGGTAGAGGTCATGGATAGGTTTTGGTGTTTTTATAGTAATTAACATGCTTTTTACTAAATGTTTAATTTATTTAACTGTATCTTTTAAGTGTGCTGCAGATTTTTTGTTAAATGCAGATTTAGGTAAGGGTAAACTTTACATGCTAAAACTGTTAACTTGTAAAGTTCACTGTTTTAACTGACCGTCAGTCATTATCACTGATAAAAAACAAGCATGTAAGCTTACAAGGGAGGTCAACCTTTGAGCCTTGGAAATTAATCATATTTCTTTACCAGGTGAACAGAGTTTGCTGTGCAGCATTAAGCCATCAGGACAGGAGGTGACCTCACAGCTACAGACTTGATTGCTGAGGTGTGTCATTTAATGAGCCACCCGAGCTGGAAGTTCAGTCAGTGCAAAGACAGACGGGTGGAACAATAAGTTGTGTAACACGGTGCAGCCATTTTAAAGCTATTACATGTGTATGACATCATGACTGTAGTGTGATGTTTGCACAGACATGATTAAGTCTTGGTGTAGAACTAGCAAGCCCATTGGGACAGTCTGTTATTGATCCTGAAGATAAAAGATATGCTTTCTTATTTAATAAAATAATAGATATACTCTCAATCTCTGCCTTTTCATCCTCAGTTTTCAACCCACCTGTCAAACTAAAATAATCAGCCTGGACGACAAGTAGATATTTAGTAATTTTTTATTATGATTTTTATTGTTCAAATTGAAAGATGGTGCTTTTCCTTTATTTTCTTACATGGTTTTATTGTTACACTGGTTGATGATCAGACTAGTGTAAAAATTCAGCCTTTTTTCTACTTGCTCTGCCAAGAAGAGGGTGATATCCTTAATATGGTGACTTAAGGCACAAGACTCTGTCTGTGAGCTCACAACGGCCCACACACCTGCAGTTCAAACTTTCTGTTTCCACGGGGCAGCCAATCAGAAAAAAAAGAGAGAGGAGCAAAAGATTTTGTTCAAGATGGGCTGAACTGTGAGTCCTGCAAAGTGAATCCAAAATAAACTGTAATGCAATTAAAATCCACGGACCTCTGTCTTTCTTTATTTATTGTGACTTTTAAGAATTTTCAAACCATGAAAAAAAGAACTGAGGTGTCTTCTCCAAAGTTAGGTGGGTTTTTTGGGGGTTTTTTTAGCTGTGGCAGGCAACTAGGCCTAGGGTGGCCAGGTGTCCCACTTTATGAAGGACTGAACACCATTTTTACTCCTTGTCTCGCTGCCCCACATATTGAGACATTGTCCCACATTTTGGTTGGCTTTTAAGTCAGTACATGCGAGTCTCACCAGAATCAAGTGAGTGCAAGTCAAAAAGAAAGAGATTCATCGAAGCACAGTTACTAAATGTTTTAAGAAAGAATGTTTTTAAGTATGTTAGGAATATTGCAATAAAAATAAATATGTTATATTTCTCTTTTACGTCATCTTCTTAATCTTATTCTTTCAGCTGCTTGTTTTAAGGGTCACCACAGCAGATCATCTACCTCCACGCCACCCTTTCCCCAGCATCCCTCCTGGGACCCGGGACCCTTTTAATCCGGTATGGAAATCTCATTCTTGAGGCAAGGATTTGTCCCACACAGACAAACTCTTGATCTCACCCTCACTCTGATTTTTTTCTTTCACTTCACCTCCAGGTGGCACTCTAATTCTAACAATGACACTTAGAGCTACATTAGCTGGTCTATATGTCACATTTAGATAGTTATCATACTGGTGTTTTACTTTAACCTGTTGGGCCAAATAAATTTACAGTAAGCAAACGTATCCAGCTTGACCTTTATATTTGATTCTGCTGAACGCAAGTGACTGTAAAGATAGTCTTTAGTAAATAAATGCTCAGTAAAGCATAATAATTATCACTCTTCTTATCTGAAAAATGTAAAAGATCATTTTTCATATACATTCCTATCCCATAAAACCAAATGCTATAAATTCTTGAAAGTTTTATTTGCCATTTATACACATGCACTAGGTCTGGGTACATAGGAAATCTTGTTCAGAGCTCAGAGTCAGAGTCAAATAAATACAAATATGTATACAAGTATAAAACAAAGTGCACACTCAGGTAAAGTATATTTTTTAACTGATAAAAATAAGAATGAAACAATACGTGACGTATTTAAACAAGACTAAGAAAAGCTGTAGAAATGTAAAATATCCGTTCCTCACCAACTGCAGGGTTCGCCGTGTCAGAAGTCAGAGGTCAGCCAAGTCTTGACGCCTGACTCGACTGTTTACAGGCAGTATGCTGTGAGAGGAGAAGCCAGGGGAGCAAGAGACACAGAGAAAACAGAGGGAGCAGGAGCGAGCAGGGCATCCATGCCATATTTACTGCCTTTCCTAGTAAGAGGCAAAGTGTGAACTGTAATGTGCATGTTGGTGGATTTAACCTCCGCCCTTCAAGGCACGCAGGCCTGGGTCTCGCCTGATCCTGGCGGCTGACACAGATATGTGAAATCAGGGGACGTGATGAGGAGAAGGGCGCCTCACGTTGGGCTTCGACTGGGTTGTACAATGAGATACTGTCAGTACCTATGTTTCAGTTTGCTGTCAAACCAGAAATTACAAGCAGTTTTTTGGGGTTTTTTTAATCTTGTAGTTGTGTGTATCACAGGCAGAGTATCATCAACCTGAAAGGGATATCTGCTGTTGTGGTGTTGTAAATGTTACAGCTGATAACATGTCATAATACCAACCCCTTTTGTTATAAATAAAATGACATCACATGAGGTGAGGCCATGCAGAGGAATGGAGGTGCAGACAAAGCAAAGTGTAAAGGGGACAAAAAGTGATTAAGAGAAGGAAAACAGATGGGCAGATTGAATTGTAGAGGAGGCGGAGTGCAAAGGGAATCTTTCTTGTGTGTGTCTGGAGAGAAAGGGAGCCTCTTATACACTTCACAGCGTGAATTTGGCCCGGGGCTGTGGCCTCGTCTCGTCTACACAGCGGGTTGCTTTCCTGAGCGGGCTGCCCAGGGGAGGGGCACCTGCATCAGCCTCAGACACTGGTCAAGAAGAGAGCCTGATGGGAGGGGGTGAGGGGTGCTGAAATGGAAAGATGCTCGATGGTTCCAGGAAAGTGACATGTGCTGGATTTATGAAATCTTCAGGTAGAACAGAGCGATGCCCTCTGACGAAAATATTTGTCCCCTTTTTTTCCCAGTGGTCTCGAGACAATGACACCCTCTGTGGTCTCAGGATGAAATCTAAAGCTTCTGTTGCACGAGAGGATAAAAGTTATGATTGGCACAAATCCGCCTCTGCAGCTACCAACACAAAGTTTAAAGATTGGCCGGCCTGCCATCTGAGACAATATTTTCCATCTTATTTCATTGGGTTGACCAAACACAGTGTATTTGAAGTTTATCAAACACTCAGTCATCCCTGCAGATCTGTGGCAGGACTTAATCATCTGATATATGGAGGTTAGAATACATCGACACCTCAAACCTGCCCGCTATGCAGAGTCAGAAAATTGAACAACAAGCCCTGCGTGCTTTAATATCCACACTCCTGTTGAGTGTCTTTTTTGGATACCTTTCATCTTTACACAAGCTACACCCTCCATCTTCTGTCATTTTGGTATGACCCCGGGGGTCCCAAAATCACTGAGTCTCATATTAAGGCGCCTTATTTCAAATGTATACTGAGCTGGCGCTTCCTCTGAAAGAAATTCCATTTCAGTGGATAAATGTGGTGCTCGGGTCTCAGTTGTCTGTGAACGGTGGATGGATATTGCATTAGCTTTGCAACAGAAGCGCCCCCGTGGTGTGCTCAGGGCTCTGGATAATAACTGCAGTGGGAACGTTATGCTGAGAAGTAGCCGTGCCAGGTAAATAGAAACACATGGCAGGCGGCATGAATTACCGGAGAGCTCTACAGCCTGCAGAAATAATGGCATCGCAACGCAGAGACACACACAAGCTCCCTTTGACAAACGCTTTTGGTATGTGTCTCTTCAACCTGTTACTGCTCAAGCAGTAATGAAACACATGACTTCAGAGCTTCTTGTGCAGTCCGGAGGTATTTCTTGAATATATCTACTTCATGTGCAGATAAATAAACCTAAAATTTAAGTTTAGGTTTCATTTTAAACTGCATTATAGCATTAAATCAAATTATCCATTACCTGCACCCTCCCATTATTAAATCTTCCTCCTTTTTCAGCGGATCGCTTTAGGGATCACTACTGTGAATCATCTGATTATTAAATGGCAAGAAAAAAAATGTAGAGTTGCTAGATATTATAATTTGTATATTATAATAATATTATAATTTGTGAGTTTTACTACTTTGGTCTCCTGAAGTATTTGGTTATTTTTCTAAAATGTTGTCTCAGATTCTCCATGAGCATTAAAATGAAAATGTTTATAACTTATTTCTTGAATTATTTTTATGAGGAGGTATGTCCTCTTAAAGGAAAAGTTAACCACCATCAGCACAGACGCAGACATACTGTAAACTTTAGAAAATAAGTGGAAACACAGTAAAAAAAAAAAAAGATTTTATGGCACGTTTTATTTTTGAACCTGTTGTATCAGTTACGCTGAGCCAGTGCTGTTCTGAGTTTCTGTGAGCTTTGATTGATTCGTTTTCAAAACACTCAAATCTACCCTGATATCTGATCTTGTGGCTCGTGTCTGTATTTTGGCTTCCTCGAGCCTCCCGGTGTTTTCTGAACCCACTGCACAGGCAGAAAATAAGTGGAGAAAGATTGGAGATGGCATGTGTCAATAGCCTCAAGCCAGACTTGAATCAGGGACCATATAATCACATAGTAACTTAAACCCCTTGACCTCAAAGTTCACACCTAACCAGAAAGCTCTGTGTTTCTGACCAGTTACACTCTGCCCCTTTTGTCCTGTTATCCCTTCCCCAACGTTACTCCTGTCTGTCAAACGGCAATATTTGCTCATGTGCGTCAAAGAGCAGCAGGGTCTGCGACACAGTACAGAGCAGCCTTTGAGTCAGACAGACAGAGACAGACCTTTGCAAACGAGAAAGACCTTCAGGACTGGCTGTCATGCTGACACAGACACAAACAAAAGTACGAGTGGAACTCAAGGACTTCTTGACCGTATTGTGCCTTTTCCTTAGCGATCCACATATTTTATACCTGAACTTTCCTGTTGTCTTGACATTTGTTGTTGTTTTTTATATTTTTATATTTCTGGTGGTGTTGATTACCATTAGTAAAAAGATCCAGTGACTCAGTGAATTACAGAAAGTGTACTCTTTATTCAAGACTATATATTATAACCTATATAAATATCAGTTATAGTCAACACCAGTAGAGAGCATGCAAAGCATCACATGGTTCATAATAAGCACATTTTCAAACCCAACATGCAGGTCAAGATATAATTTTTAAAACAAATTCTCAAAAAAAAAAGAAGAAATGTCAGAGATTGGGGGGAAAAAACAAAAAACAAAAAGACTTCTGACCCACTAATACATAATTCATTATGTCCACAAACAATAACTCAGAAAAATGTCCCAGCGAGGTCCCGCGCAGACACAACCTATTGTTAAAAAACAAGCGTTTCCTTTGATTGTTCTGAAAATAAGGAGAAGAGCTTCAGGGCTTTACTGGAAATGCTTGTGCATATGCAGCATGTGGTATAAACCCCAGTCTCCTAATGATTACTGCACTCTGTTTACTAAATAAAGCTGACGGTTTTGTTCTGGGGTTAAACAAGATGACGCGTGTACACATGTTGCTGTAGTATCATTAGTGACACTGCATACATTTCCCAAAGTTAAAAGAACATTTTAAAAACCAAATTAAATTATGATAATAATAATAATAATTCATTATCAAAGTGACAGTGGAATATTTTGCAGTTACAACTTTAGGTGACACATCTTAAAGACTCAAAGACTCAAACTCAAAACTAAAAAAAGTTAATCTCCTAATAGGAAACATTGTCCTTTTTACAAAGCATTTTTGCAAAGTGCTATCATTTGGGTAATTTTATTCTACTTCCCTGGGTTGCAGGCTAAGATGAAGTGAATGATCTTTGGTGTCTATTATAAAGCATCCATATACAGTACCTGTATGTGCACATATACATGCACACACTCACATTATGCTCTATTATTATAGTGACACTACTCCAGAGAGCTGCTTTTGCGGCACAGCTGATTTGCTGATGTCAGCAGCTGTCGGTTGCTTTTTCGTTTTCCAGTCAACAGTGTGTAAAAGAATGGATTCACACAAGAGTTTCCGTAAGTCAGACCTGTGAGGATACGATTCACTGTCACCTGTGTGCCCACTGGGACTGTCCGCAGCATGTCAGGCTTGTAGAGAGGCAGCAGCTGCCAGATCCAGAAGGGAAGAAAGCAGGCCCAAAAGGCCAGGACAATCCCCAGGATGAGGAGCAGGACTTTGGGTTTGGGAGCACGAGGAGGACAAGCATTGTTGTTGTCAGTGGCCCAGGCTGGTCGTGTCTGTGACACCCAGTAAAGGCGACCCAGTGTTGCATAAAGTGCTCCGATGGCCAGCCCGGGACCGAGAATGCTAGTGCAGAAAAGCACACTCAGATAGGCTTTGGAGCTCTCCTCATCCCATGCTGGGACGCACAGCTGGCCCTCCTGGTCATCCCCATCTTCCAGATGCAGTGTGATCATCATGGGCAGGCTGAGAGCCACCGCTAGCCCCCAGGCGAGGCCTACACGCAGCAACTTGGAGGAGTTGGAGGATGAAGTGTGTAGTGGGTCAGCAACAGCCCTGTAACGGTCCAAACTCATGGCGGTGAGAGTAAAGATGGAGGCGTGCATGGTGAGGAGATCCAGGCTCAGCAGGAGGCGGCATCCAAGCTCGCCAAAGGCCCAGCCAGATGCCAGGCTGTCATACACGATGAAAGGTGCGGTGAAAAGGTACAACAGGTCAGCTAGAGCAAGACTCAGCACCTGGAGGTGAAGAGAGGAGGAGGAGGTAGAGGAGGTAGAGGAGGTAGGAGAGTTGGAGTTGGCAAGGCATGATGGTAAAGGTAGTCTTGTCAGGCAGCAGGCTGGTAATGCTCCACATCTTCTCCTGCTTCTTCTCCTGCGCCTCAGAAGGAGGACCAAAGTGTAGAGGTTTCCTGTGATGCCCAGCAAGGAGAGGAGAGAGAGGAAGGAGCAGAAGAGAACTGTGGATGCCAAACTGGGTGATGGAGAGATGGAAGGAGAGGAGGAAGGCACAGAGAAATTGGAGATAAAAGGGGAGGTGTAGGTAGAGGGTGGTGGCAAAGAGCCTGAAAGGTCCATAATGTGATGTTTTTTGTTTTGTTTTGTTTTTTAAAAAGGAGAAAAAAGCTTTAGACGGAATAAAGTCAGTGAAATATCAGCTGAGTAAAAACGCAGTTCTAGCAGAGGCAGAAGGGAAATGGATGGGGTTAGGGAAAAAGATAGAAACAGGTGGAGAGGAGAGCAAAACAGTATCAGTTAGATTTTTCAGTATATTATATATATATCCTCTTATTTTTACCCTCTGGTCACTCTCTGGTTTTAGGAGATTTTATTTTCTCTATGTGTGTTAAGAAAAACATAGCTTGTATTTCGATTTTTGAGGGTGCCTCAGTTTGATTTATGCATATTTAAATCATAACAACCAATAAATAAAGTCATATAAACATGCAGAAATGAAAGTGTCAGCTAAAGCAGAACCCTCTCTGGTTGGCACTGATTTTATAGTTTTATACACTGTTAGAAAAAACATCTTAAAAAAACAGTAATATTCCGGCAGCTGGGGCGCCAAAATAATACCGTAAAATAACAGAAAATAACTTAAATACAATTTGTTGCCCTAATTTTACATGGGATTTTGCCTTTTTCAAGTGCTTTTAAACATTAAATTAGGAACAATTTAATGTGATTAAACAATGAAATTACCTATAAACAAGGTCAATGAATGCGGCAATATGAATAATAATACTTAAATGTACAGAAATATACAGTTAACTTAAATAATAATGGATTGCATTCATATTGTGCTTTTTGAGACCCTCAAAGCGCTTTACAATTCCACTTTATAATTCCCCTCTGGCCATCACCAGTAGGTGAAGTGTCTTGCCCAAGGACACAACGACCGAGAGTGTCCAAGCCGGGGCTCGAATTGGCAACCTTCTGATTACAAGGCGAACTGCCAACTCTTGAGCCACGATCGCCCTAAACAACAATAATAATAATAATTATTTGATGTAAAAAAAGTTTGTAAGAATTATTTTATATATTTTTCCATAGCATTACATTTGAGTTTAACAGTTTAACCTTTCAAATAACGGACAAATATTTGTGAAATCATGATACATTTGTGAATGTATTTTAACAATCTAAATATGCATATGTACAGACAAATACATTTAAAAACAAGAAAATTATGTTTTATTACATTACAGTGATTTTACGTTAATTTACATTTGAAATGTGAAATCACAGTCTATTTATGTGAATTTAATGATATTCTAGAAGAACAGTACAAAACTGTAAAATACACAGTAAAATACTTATATTTTAATATATTAGGATTTTTTTTTTACAGTGTAGGTTCACACATAGCTGAGTGATACTGTTGTGGTTTTAGTAAAATAATTGGATTTTCAGAGCAGGAGGTCTCCAAATGAAGACAATGAATCTAGACTGAAACCTCTCGTTCTTTCTCAAGGTCAGCAGTTGGTCAATAATTTAGAGACGGCTTAAATCAGCAGACTCAGCTCTAAATGATTGCATCTTTTCTATTGTGTGTTATGAATATGGAATACGTACTAGTTTTATTTTAAAGGACAGAAATACATTATCAGACAATTCAAAACTATGAGCTGGTTTGACTGGCGATTTTCTGGAGCAACGTAATCAGCAGTGACATCAAAGCAGACGTGGGGAGCCTGACAGAAACGGGCTGCGTGACTCGCGGTGACCCGGGCGGCACCGGGGTTAAGAGCTACTGTTGAACTCTGGAGGAGCGGCTGAACCCCTGCGGTGCTGCGTGGCTCCACAGGTTACTTGCTCCCTTTAAATAACAGCGATATTAATGACAGGGCCTCACAGATCAGGAAATTTTCCGAAATTTTAAATGCTTTAATTCTCAATTTGCCCACAAATTTACCCACAAACAAAATAATTCAAACAGTGTGGTTTCAGTGTGTTTAAAGACTGCGCTGTCAGCATTTAATTTATGGCACTTAAAATATTTAATCAAGGCCTCAAAGAAAACTTTGAGGAGCCCTGAATTTGGGGGAAAACATCATGTAGTAACTCTTTTTTTTAAATAAATAAATAAGGCTACTGTATGTCATTTCTCTAAAGCAAAAACTTTTTGGTTTCTGAAATGCTTTTGAAAGCAGAGAAGCTGCCATCAGTATAGTATTAATCAGAATAATTACTGAGATTTCTTTTAGAAACTTACTTTAGATCAGTTTAGTCCCAGACACTGTAAAATAATATTCCTTTACTTGGTGAAAAAACTCAGTTCCCATTTTGAAAGCTCCCTCTTCTCATGTGTTGTCTTGAAATCCCCTCTGACCTCTTCAGCCATAAATTGAAGTTTTCGGCTGATTAAATGCAGTTATGTGGTGATAATCTTCATCCAAAGCCTGTGAGCTGATCTCCGCTGCCTGTCTCACTGTCTGTCCACAGCTCAGCCACTGATGTGTCTGACCCAACCGAGTGTGTGTGAGTGGAAAAAAGGGGTGGGATGGGACGCTAAGTGAAGGGAGGGGGTTACCCTACATACTGAATATTAATACAGAATTGTCCTGGTCCAGGGAGACCCCGCAGACTGAATTAGAAGTTTAATTTTTCCCTCATTAGAAGCATAACAATAAGAAAATAGAGCAGTGACTTATTTTAATCACTCAGTAGTTAACAGTAAATAGTAATGCTTTCAAAAGCTTCGAATTATGACTGACGGTATCCTGAGTGTGCCTCCACTCAGCAGTGCTGAGTAAGGATGTAAGAATTTAAAACAAAGGTATTATTAGTGTCTATATTTTATAGCTGGGTTTGGGGGGGGGGGGGGTTACCGTAAATTTCATGACTCTCTAATAGTTTCAATACCTTTAAACCAAGCATAAATCTCACTGTGAACTCACTGAAAGGTCTTTCCATGAGAGTTAAGAGTCTGACCATAAATGGTGCCCTAACATCATATTTTGGGAAATAATCACATGGTCTGTAATTCACAGTTATAACAGCTGCTGCATAAAATTTAAAAACCTAACCTACCACTAAAGAGCCATGAAACCTGAATATTTAATATCATAAAGAAGCAGGTTTCTTTATGTTCGGGAAAACACTTTAGTAAGGACATTTATATAAAAAGGCAAAATAAATGTAGGGAAAAAGCAAAACTTTAAAACGGATGCAAGTGTAAATGTTATTCCTGTTATTACTTCATTGGCCAACGTCTTTTCTGTATTTGTTTTATAAACCCTCGATAAAGAAAGTGATGTCAGTGGCACTCAAATCAAAATGCTTTCCTGTCCACACATACACACAAAAAATGGACTCAACAAGCACTAAACACGACATGCACTATTTTATAGGCCAAATGGTCTTCAACGTGGCTCGCTTTGTGAATAAATCTTGACTTCTGCTTCATACGTGGAAAATGTAATCATATATATAAAAAAGACCCTTAAAATTGAGTTAAAATTCTCTGTGGGAATTGCAGCGAGACAGACTGACACAGCAGTGGTATTTGTTGTCATTTTGTGACACACTGCAATAACTAATGCACTTCAACTTACACCCAAAGTCAATACCACACAGCTCGTGTTCCAACGTCTCACACCCCCACGAGGGATTTTTATGATGATTTGGTGTTTAAATTATAGAGGAAATTAATTACCCACTATACTTGCCTGTATCAACATTTTTCCATGTCAGAACAAAGTTGAACTGGTCCAGACTCACTGAATAAACGGGTCTTTCAGAACTTGTAGTTGCATGTTATCCGCTGAGTTGTTTTTGGCTTGGCAGTTGTCGAGCCTACAGCTGTGGTTTGCCAGCTTCAAGAGGTTAAGCAGCTTGGTAGTGATTTAGTTGGGACTGCCCAGTAAAATGTGTATGCTGTGTGGCTCGTGCTGGTGGAGGGGACTCCATGTTGGCTGCTTCATACATGTGAGGACATACATAAGATAGACAGAGACAGGCAGTAAAGACGAAAGGGGGAAGGGGGGGACATACCTATCCCCACGGGGTGTGAGGAATTTGAACAAATACCTGGCACAGACATGCCAAAATAGGGGATTGGGGGGAGAGGGCCATAGAGGCATGTGAAGACCAGGCTCCCTCATACAAGGAGATGGACAGGTATATAAGTTGAGTGGATAGAAATGAGTGCCAAAGTGGCAAGAAAGTTTTATTAAAGGGGCATCAGCTGGCCTGCTCGTATCAGATGTACAGCAGTGTAGAAAGTTGAGTTGAGTTGTCAGATGAGTATGAACAGTGAAACCAGGCGTTTGGGTGCAGATGTTACTCATATTTAACATGGAGCAGGGAGAAGCAGACTGAGAGAGTCTGAGTGCTGCGCTGTTTATTTGTCTTTGTCAGAACACATGTCTGCCCAGACACATTATATAATTTCTAATTACATTTACCTGAGCTATGAGTGTGTTTTTTCCTATACTTTGACCTAAAGATCTTGTATTTAGTCTCTTTAATATCGAGTATGCAGATAAGATCTAAAGCCCAGAGCTAACCTAACCCTTTTTTTTTTGTCACTAAAGCTGTATACAAAGGGCAGAGCTATGCTGGTTTTGTATTGTGTAATTGTAGAAACATTTTCTTTTATATGTTAAAGAGTTAAATAATGACTGTTATTTTCTAAATCTGACTCTATAACTATAGATTAATTTATAAAGTGACTTTTTTCATTTAAATAAATTATATTTATCTGTTTGACAAGATCACATACAGTCTTTTGTTTGTTTTTGTCAATTAATCACCATATATAACATTAGCTTGTTTGACTGACAGTATTTGGTAAACTGTGATGGGAATGTTTCGACTAAAATGCTAAATCACTTGTAAAAGCTTGATGAAAATTATTTCTCTGCTCATACATTAATGTATTAAATGATTTAGCTCAATGTGATAACACTATCTCAATAAATAAAGTAATTTAATAACTGTCTTATCAATGGATAAAAAAAAACTTTAGGGCAGGTACAGATCATAGCTGACAGTGAATGGATTGCATATGGGAGTCTATCCACTGCACTTGCCTGATATAGTGCATTAAACTAATTGTGTGGCTGTCAAAGAGAAACATTCGCCACCACCTATAACACTCCCAGGTTTCTGGAGGGCTGAGATATCATTAGAGCACACAGTCCCTGGGGTGTTGTTGACTGCAGGATTTTTAAAACAAAAGAAATCTTGATTTACTTTTTTATTAGTCAGTATTATTCTTTATCTTTACAGTACGCCCAATTGTAAGCGTTGCAACCCTATCCAATCAGGACCTAGTCACAAAAAATGACAAATACCCTCCACGTAAACACAAACAGCTCCCTAACCTTTTCCTGGCTGTCCTTGCTTTCCTCAGTCATTTCATTAATTAGCCAAACCATTTCTGAGCAAACTGACTAACAAATTGCCTGCCGGTGAGAGTCCTCACATCGTAGCCTTGATTAAATGGGCGGACATTTGCGTTCATGACAAATGGTTGTTGGACTGGGCTGATTCACAACTTGTGATGAGTTATTGATCCCCACTACGCACCCCCCCCCCCCCCCCTCCAAAGCCTGTCTGCTTTGCAGTTACACATCAAATTTCTCCTGTTCCCTCAATACAAACCTCTGTGAGAGCACAGAGCTCAGATATACGCTTTTTAACGTACAATTCCCTACTCATCTACTTTTATTAATTAAATACATAAATAAATACATCAGATTTTGTAGATTATGCAGGGCTACTCTTTGTATTAATGACTTCATTTTGTAAAATTACAGAATAACTTCAGCATTTGTCAAGTAGAATTTGAATTTGAAGAGTTTAATTAACATGTCAGTTTCAAATTTATATTTTTACTTGACGTATACTTAATGTTTTAAATTTCCTATTAACCTCCTGAGACCCAAACTCTTTCATGGCATGCATTTTTAATTTCTTTTTGCTATTTGGGCTGATTGGGATCTGATGAATGTAAAAACAAAGAATTCGATTTTTTTTACCGGATTTTTGTTTCTGAGAAAAATGAGATCCACATATGAGGACACTGGTTTTAAGTTTCGACAGAACAGTGGCAGTATAACGTCCTCGTAAGTGGATATCAGGCCCTTGTAGAGAAAAATTTAGTATTTTGGTCTAGACAACCCAAAATGTGATGTCCACATATGTGGACGTCAGGTCCTAGGAGGCTAAAATAGCATTCAATGCAAACATCATTAAGCTTGTTAATTAATTCCATTATTACATCTGTATGTCATTGTTTTAATACTATTCTTAAAGCACTTATTCATGTTGACACATTCATGTCTTCATCCTATTGCACTCATGGTGTCGCAGCTTAAAAATAAAACACAAACACTTTTATTTACCCTTAAAGTGGAAAAATTACATTTGCAGATGTTTTATTTGTGGCCTTCAACAGTCCCAGTTTCTCCCCCGTCTTAATGAACTGATCGAACAAAATCAAAATAAATCTACTAGAGAATTTTCTAGACAGTCCTTTTTCAGAAGCAGTGCTTTTGTGCATTTGGTCCTATTGAGTATTATACCTGGAATACTATACCCTCACAATTAAGGAGCACAAAATCTCTTAACTCCTTCCCCAGACCTATACAGCAGCAAACTGGATACTCGTGATCTGAGGTGATGTCACCCTAACTCTGTTTTTACTGTCTGTTCTTAGTTAAAAAATTATGTTAATGTCTTTTTGTGTGAGTTTTCATAAATGTTCTTCAGTGTTTGATGTTTAATATTTAGTTATGTCTTCTGGATCTCATATGTGCTTAGATGCCTGCAGATGAAATTATTTCCAAATCAGGCACATTTACAGTGGGGCAAAAAAGTATTTAGTCAGCCACCGATTGTGCAAGTTCCCCCACTTAAAATGATGACAGAGGTCAGTAATTTGCACCAGAGGTACACTTCAACTGTGAGAGACAGAATGTGAAAAAGAAATCCATGAATCCACATGGTAGGATTTGTAAAGAATTTATTCGTAAATCAGGGTGGAAAATAAGTATTTGGTCAATAACAAAAATACAACTCAATACTTTGTAACATAACCTTTGTTGGCAATAACAGAGGTCAAACGTTTACTATAGGTCTTTACCAGGTTTGCACACACAGTAGCTGGTATTTTGGCCCATTCCTCCATGCAGATCTTCTCGAGAGCAGTGATGTTTTGGGGCTGTCGCCGAGCAACACGGACTTTCAACTCCCGCCACAGATTTTCTATGGGGTTGAGGTCTGGAGACTGGCTAGGCCACTCCAGGACTTTCAAATGCTTCTTACGGAGCCACTCCTTTGTTGCCTGGGCGGTGTGTTTTGGATCATTGTCATGTTGGAATACCCAGCCTCGTTTCATCTTCAAAGTTCTCACTGATGGAAGGAGGTTTTGGCTCAAAATCTCACGATACATGGCCCCATTCATTTTGTCCTTAACACGGATCAGTCGTCCTGTCCCCTTGGCAGAAAAACAGCCCCATAGCATGATGTTTCCACCCCCATGCTTCACAGTAGGTATGGTGTTCTTGGGATGCAACTCAGTATTCGTCTTCCTCCAAACACGACGAGTTGAGTTTATACCAAAAAGTTCTACTTTGGTTTCATCTGACCACATGACATTCTCCCAATCCTCTGCTGTATCATCCATGTGCTCTCTGGCAAACTTCAGACGGGCCTGGACATGCACTGGCTTCAGCAGCGGAACACGTCTGGCACTGCGGGATTTGATTCCCTGCCGTTGTAGTGTGTTACTGATGGTGACCTTTGTTACTTTGGTCCCAGCTCTCTGCAGGTCAGTCACCAGGTCCCCCCGTGTGGTTCTGGGATCTTTGCTCACCGTTCTCATGATCATTTTGACCCCACGGGATGAGATCTTGCGTGGAGCCCCAGATCGAGGGAGATTATCAGTGGTCTTGTATGTCTTCCATTTTCTGATGATTGCTCCCACAGTTGATTTTTTCACACCAAGCTGCTTGCCTATTGTAGATTCACTCTTCCCAGTCTGGTGCAGGTCTACAATACTTTTCCTGGTGTCCTTCGAAAGCTCTTTGGTCTTGGCCATGGCGGAGTTTGGAGTCTGACTGTTTGAGGCTGTGGACAGGTGTCTTTTATACAGATGATGAGTTCAAACAGGTGCCATTCATACAGGTAACGAGTGGGGGACAGAAAAGCTTCTTACAGAAGACGTTACAGGTCTGTGAGAGCCAGAGATTTTCCTTGTTTGAGGTGACCAAATACTTATTTTCCACCCTAATTTACGGATAAATTCTTTACAAATCCTACCATGTGAATTCATGGATTTTGTTTTCACATTCTGTCTCTCACAGTTGAAGTGTACCTCTGGTGCAAATTACTGACCTCTGTCATCATTTTAAGTGGGGGAACTTGCACAATCGGTGGCTGACTAAATACTTTTTTGCCCCACTGTACATGCTGGATTTTGGTGCTCATAATTTAATGTGAATCATATATATATTGTTAAAGAAAAAATAAAATTAAACAAACTAATTCAAACTAGATGTTTTTTAATCTTACATACAGGGTATGTAAGATTCCTACACTTACTTTCAGTCACATTTCTTTTGTTCTGTGTCCACAAGAAGATTTAACCTCTCCTGAACTCTTTCATGGCATGCATTTTTAATTTTTCTTTGCTATTTGGGTTGATTGGGACCTGATGAATGTAAAAACAAAGAATTACCAGATTTTTCTTTTTTTTTTTTTTACCTAAATTTTGTTTTTGTTTTTTAATAAAAAAAGGGGATCCACATATGAGGACATTCCTTTTAAATTTTGATAGAACAGTGGCAGCATAACGTCCTCGTAAGTAGATATCAGGCCCTTGTAGAACAAAATTAAATATTTTGGTCTAGACAACCCAAAATGTCATGTCCACATATGTGGACGGGAGGTCCTAGGAGGTTAAGCAACACTTGATTGTTTAAATGATACAAAATAGAGCTGAAATTAACTGTGAAGTGCAGAAACATATTTTAAATACTTAATTTTTAATACATTTTATAATATTCAAAAATCACAATAAATATTTTTTCGTAGTTTTTAATGACGACAAGCTGAATATCTTTTGGCTTTAGACTGATAGTTGTACATTAAGCATTTTAAAAGCTTGTTGCGAATAGTCTGAGCAATAATATTAAAAATAATATGGGTTATCATTACTTGCAGCACCAGAAAAAGTGATCCCCTTTTAGGTCTGTTAGCTGTATAGTTATATACAGTATTACTGACAGGAAAGGATCTGTCTACTGTCAGAGAGTCCAGAAGATCGGTCTTCTGTGTCAACCTCTGAATTAAGTTTGCAGAGGGCAGACACCGCACACTGAATAAGTATTCGCCTAACCCTGGAGTCACAGAGCATTAGATTTGGACATTTTGCAACCATAACAAAATCTGGAACTTGTTGTTACATGACACTGAGCCGGAGTTTGCTCCTCCATCTGCAGAAATCAGATCAGCCTTTCACAGGCACATGTGGAACGTTATCATAGCAGCCAGCCGGGAATTGGACTGTTGCTTTGCAAGCGGGATTGTTTAGTAATGCCATCATATGAGATGTTGTAGGTGTTACAGAGAAAACTCTCAATAACAATCCACATGTTACAGACAATAACACGTAACTTTAAAAGCATTCCTGTGAAAACAAAAGTGTAAGTAGGGATATTTTCTGTCTGTCTAGCTTCTTTCAAGTCATAAAACACCTAAGGTGTGAAGCTTTTCTCTTTTAGTGTCTGCACAGCTGCTCATTTGAAATCTTCCCCTGTAATTACACTCTCAGAAACCAGGTGTGTGTTGCCCCTGGTCAATTAGCAGCCCTGTAGTCTGATTAGCTAAAAACCAGTTTAGGGTATAAAGCTTTTAAGTCATTTAAAGTGCAGGTTGGTTGATGGATGCAAAAATTGTTTTAATCTGCCCACTGGTGGCTTAGATTCAGTACTGCAACGCCATGCATCCATCCAATAATAATATAACAGGCTAATTATGCAACCCTTCAGTGGGAACAAACCAGCATGCTAAAGCAGTATTTGCCTGAGCCTCAGATATGTGGTCGCTCTCCTTCTCACACTGCAAGCCTGCTGCAGACATTTCCCTCCAAACTGTAAAAACCAAAGTCAAGCAAGCACCCCATCACCTTTTCAAATCACTGTTGTACAATAAATATCTGTGTCTGAAGCTAAGCCATATTTGAAGCTAAACAGTGGAAATGTTGGCTCACTGTTTAGCAGTCAGAAATGAGCACTGCTGGTGGTTTAATGCACCATTACTTGCCAAACAAGTAAAAGGCAAGGTTTTGTTCCAGATGTACATATTTCTCCTTGCTGTTTGTTTTAAGCCACAACAGCTGCAACAATTTACCAGCATCATAACACAAGACAAAAAGATCCAGAAGACCGTTTGACATGTATTTATCTATTTTCAGGCTTTTAAAAATATTGTTTATATGGAAAGAGGACAGAGCAGAGAGAAGGGCGAGATGGTTATGATGTCATTTTAACACCCATAACCATCAAAGATTATTTGAATTAGCAGATGTCTGTGCCTTTTAAACACAAAGGCCAAAAGGGCAAGGACCCAGGAACCACATTAAAAAGGCACCAAATTGCAAAGAAATGTCTTTAAATTAATTTTGAAACCAATGTTCTGTTGTCTTAATAAAAACCTGCAGTTTCTTTCTAAAACTCGTGTTTTTCTGATAGTTTGCAAAGCCTGACATCACCATGCCGTCCCACGTCACCCTCTTTCTGCGTGACTCTGCCCCCCTCCTCCCAGAGAGTTTTCCATGGGTCAATTACAGTTACAACAGTGTTTTTACACCAGCGCTTATCCTATTTTTAAAAAGACACGCTCTGTAGACACACTTTGTACATACAACATGTATAATACATTGACTAAACATTTTCACTTGTCAGGACATTTTGATTTTCCACTGCATATACTTGTCGAGACAGCTTCAGCAGTGGCCGTGTGAGGCAGATAAATGAACACCATTAGGTTTAAAACATCCAAAGGTGTATGGGCTCACGTTGGTTGGATGCAATCGATTGTTCTGGCTGTTGCCCCAAAATCTGATCCCCGTTTCCATAGAATGACTGAGTTTATGACATGGGTCACTTCTTGGCCTCCTTAACTGAGATTAAATCAGATTAGTAAAGGCAAACGCACACACTCACACACATGCACGGACGCACACAAACTAGTTAACTCAATACTCCGGTTACATAGTCACTGTCTGATGCTCTCTGTCTGTCCCTACAATTTACTTTCAGATATTTATTTTTGATTTTTTTTTGTAATGTTTAAAATTAAAGACAGAAGACACTTTTAATGCAAGCCAAAATGTAAAAAATATATATAACATAAAAATAATCAGTATAATCATAAAAAATAATACTTTGTTCTTTGTAATAATCTAATAATGATCACATTTTCTACTTAAATTATTGTAAATTTAACTTAAAATACAAGTCTCCTACACACAAAAAGCCAAAAAGAGGGATTACAAATAGATTGTTTTATTTTTATTTTATTTTATCAGGATCCCATTGGCTACAGCAGAGCAGCAACTTATGGCATGGATCACTTCTTGGCCTCCTTATAAGGTTAAATGAGCTAACTGAGTTTATTATTTAAAAATAATAATAATAATAATAACTTCCTTGTTTAACTAGCTATTCGTGTAATAATAAAAACACTAAAAATAACTTGAATGTAAAAAATAATCGGTGTTTGGGTTCTATATGTTGGGATATTACCCATATAAACTGTAATTCTGAGGCTGGTGTGACAAGGTCACTCTGGCATTCCGGCGAGGCGCGTGCTCGTGTCTAGTTGGGAGCGCACAGCACGGCAGGGTGGACGCGCACAACAGCGACCTGAGGGCTCGCGGACAGAGCGCCAGCACGGGTCAGCTCGCGCAGCGGCTATTAATCATTAAAAAAAAATAACCAAACAGCTGCTGGTTTAATAAGGAAACAACCCGAAGCACAAAACTGACGTGGCGCTGGTTTCATGGGAGGACGCTGTCAGCAGAGGGTAAGTGCTGATTGAATTTCACTTGTGAAATTTTTCTTTTCCTTAAATTTTTCTTTTCCTTAAATTTTTCTTGAAGGAAGTTCGCAAACACTAATTATGATTACAAACAGCCTGTAATTTTAGTTGTCGATATTTATATTATTTCGTACTGTAATACTCTGAAAACCCTCACATTTCTGCACCTTTAAATATCTGTGTCAGGTTTAAACCACTGTGTGATGTTTTATAGTCAAATCTCGAATTTAAATGTATTTTCACCTTAATTCACAATGTGCAGAACTGGAGGATTACTGGAGGAATAAATAAAGAAGCCAATGTTTTGTTTTGTTTTTTAAGAAAAACGAACAATGTCAGAGAGATAAGTTTGCCTTGAGCACCCAAACTTTAATCCTTTTCTGCCTTTGTGAGTCATAACCTGATAGGAAACACATCTGTATTTTTTTAAGGCTTTGAAATGAGGCAATACTTAACAACAAACGAGTACAAATGTGAAACACATGCAGCCTCCATCATTTCCAACCAAGTTTATTTTCTGGCAGCACTGGTAGGTACAGCAACGTTAAAGTGACATGGCATGGATCAGGATTTTTGAGGGTGGCACGTGGTCGGACCGCAGGTTGGACCAAAGTAAGGGATTATGAGATAACATTTTCTTCACCCAGCCGATTACATTTTTAAACAGCATTAAAGACCTTTAGGTGACTGTAAAGGAAACTAAGACAACTGATCAGTGCATAAATAGCACTGAAAGTTGGCATTTTGTTTCTTATAGTGAAAAGATATTGACGGATAGATACGTCAGCAACATCCATAAAGTTGGGAGAAATGAAAGTTACAGGGGAGAGAAAAAGGAAACAATCAGATGTTAATGTGGCTCAGTATTTCTCCCCATCATGGGTCAAGCTCCAACCCTGTGCTCACCTCACATAATGCAGCTTGACGGTATATTTAGTAGGTAGAACCTCCTTGTTGGTAATTTCACACACACACACACACACACACACACACACACACACACACACACACACACACACACACACACACACACACACACACACACACACACCTGTTTACAGATGTTACGTTTTGATTCCTTTTGTAGATTACAGCATATCACCAGTTATCAAAAATAACTACTTTTTAGGTTTTCAGAGGAGATGGAAGAATTAATGTCAGCAGGATGATTCACTAAAAATATTAAAATATGTATTTGATGCTATTTCTGACATTTTTGATGAAGCTTCTCTTCCTGTTTTCTGCCTTTATGTCACAATATTATCGTTGTTTGTTGTCTTATCTAAAAGTATCCTGTAATTTTACTCTCCTGTTGTTAATCGTTGTATTAGTCTTAGAGGTTCTTGAAATTGAACTAGCACTGGCATGTTGCTGTGGTGCATGTTATGATTGTCGGTTGGAGGAGATGGAGGTAGGAGATGGTGTTGCACATTATCCGATAGCTGAAGAGGATTATTTTTAGTTTATAAGAATAAACAATAACGATTTTAAGCTGCAGTTTGACTCTTCATTCATATAATGTATGTAGCCTACACGTTGACTGTAGTATAGTGTCGCCTTTACTGCATATGGCCTCACTGAACCGTTGTTTGTGCTTTGAACAGATCAGTTAAAGCTCTGCATATTCATTGGATGCCGGGGTATGTCTGCACGTGTGGGGTCATGTGTATTAGCGGTGGCAGGGTACAACACCACTTTTAGATTTCTCTCCAGTATGGGGCAGTCATTTTTTTGTTTTAATATAATATGTATAAGATAAAATGGGGGATTAGAAGCAGTGTGAACATACTGATGTTGGTTCTAACATTATCGGTCCTGTCTGCATGCTTTTCAGCCTTCTGAGTATTTTCTTAATTAGAAAAGTGCTGTGTTGCGTTTTAACCACCACATTGCTTTATGCGCTGTCTTAACTCCGAGATTAACATTTGGTTGTCATCACACAATGACCTCTGTCACAGCGAACAGCTGAGCGAGGACCGGAAGCAGTAAATTTTCAATTAGATGGAATAAGGCTGAATGCCAGGATGACCACATGCTTGTGCTTATGATCAGATGCTGCTGTAGGAGGGTGTGTGCACATTGGCTGGCAGAAAATTGGTAACTACTTCACCCTAGCTGTGCACAGTAAAACATCTGTTTTACTGGAAAACAATGTTCCAAATTTTAAGGGTCTTTTTCTCCTGACATACATTTAAAAATGCATTAGCTCCAGCTGAAAGGTTAGCAGTCTGGCTGCACTGCAGGTAAGGTAGGATTCAGGAAAAAGTATGAACTCCTATGTCCCCTGTTAAAACTGTTTACTATGAGTCAAGCAGTGATCTTACTTAAAGGTTAATATGGGCTGGGGTCCCATAGTGTATATTCAGAGCACGGTTATTCTTGGGGATCATTAGGAAATGTTCAGCCTCACGTCTTTCTCCATCAGTGTAAACATGAATCAAACAACACAGTAACACCACCTTTCCAATGTTCTCTATGCTCCCCTTATTCCGCTGAAATGCATTTGACCCATTTGTTTTTAAGGAGATGTTTACTTGAAAAAGCTCAAGTTAAAGCTGAACTGTGGAGCAAGCTTATTTAATTTCAGTTTAATATCATAATAAATTCACGGCTAGTTAATGCAAAGTTATAGCATCATGTATTAAAGCCATGTTAACTAATTCATATATTTTGCTTCTCTCTTTCTCTTGCATCTTTGGCACAAATATATACTAACAGACTTGTCCTATCAGTAGCTGTTTGTTTTGCACGCACACATTCAAAGCAGACAGTTGTATTTTATATACAGTCTGTCAAATCATTTTTACTAAAAATCTCCCCATAGATGACCTTTTTTTATTCCAAAATAGCATTTCTGTAGGGGTTTTTTTTCTGCAGAGAAGGAATTTCCATTCTCTCAAAGACGTTTTTGTCATAGAAATAACTGCATTTAAATAACACAAATAACAAGAAACTGCAAAGATATCTGTATGAATAATTCTTGTACATGCTGAATTTTCCCTTTGCTGTTGCTGATGACCACTTATGACCACAGGGCACCCCCTCATTATAAATCCAGGTTTAATCCCAGTTCTTTCTCAATTATAATATTACTTAATATTCTGATGTAACTGTTACTGTTTGGTAATGTGAACACCTGCCAGCTGTAGCTATTGTAATATAAATTATTGATTAGATCTTGAAAAAAGGTCACAGCAGTGTTGTGCATTTACCTACTTATATTTTCAGGCTTTGCTTATAGATTTTCTGGAGAAATTTCTTTGTGCATATAGAACATGATTAAAATCTGCCTTGCATTCTGAGGTTTCATATATAAATTAAGCCTAAATAAAAGACATGGAGAGAAAATGGCTTGACAATGAGCCAAGGGATGCTGCGAGAGAGGGACAAAGACCCAATCCGTGTCCTGGTTTCTGACCTCCATTGATCAATATGACTTATTGATGTCCCTCTATATTACTGTGGCTTCACAATGTAGAGGCTCGCTTAGGTTCTGTGTTGTATGTTGTATTCACAATGGTGATAAAACCTAAATACCTTAAAGACCAAAGATGGGATGCGAAAATTTCTGACTCATTGTTTTCTTGAAGAAAAAAGGAAATAGGGCGGCTCAGCCGTGTACCAGAAGAGGCAAAAATACTGATGGTACTGCAACGTGAAGTTTATTCAATACATCTTTCAATGACAGTCGAATCATATCCTTTGCAAATCTAATCTGGCCACATAACACTTTAATATGCCAAGATAATCTGGATAGAACGGGGACAGGGGAGGTGCCAGAGAGAGGCAAAATAAATCATGAGAGACCCGGTGTGAAAGAAAGCACAGAAAAGTAGGTGGTGAGAGTGGATTAGTGTGGTCCTGCACGGGAACGATAAATGCAATCATTAAAGCACCTGTTCTGTCAAGTCAGTGGGTTAATGTTGAGATCAAAGCTATTCCAAGCACTAACAACCTGTGGATATGCTCAAAATGTCATTATTAACACAGTCTAACACTCCCTTGATTATAAAGGACATTATTACGAAAGTTGTTGGGTTATCATTTTGATGCTACAGTTACATATGCTGGTATTTCTGTAAGGTTTCTCTTTGTTTGCTTAATTAAAAAAGTTAATATCACAGGAGAATTAAAAAAAAATATCTATATTGTATTTATTGTTACAACAAATGGCTCAGCACAACACAACACCAGGTCTGTATGAATCAAACCAAGCAGTGACAGATGTGATCAGCAGTGACCTTGTTGTAAACAGGCACCAAAGGTTTGCAGTCGCTGATGAGATTTCAAACCACCGAAATGACTCAAGAGTTAGCAAAGCAAAAACTTTTCCCTTGAATACAACAAGCAAGTCAAATATACCAGCGGAAAGACTTTCCAAGACATAAAAATGTTTTTCTTTACAGTATATGGAAGGACATCATAACACCCATTCGAGCAGGTTTTAACAATTTTTGATATCCTGGAAGTAGAGATGAAGGGTCCATTTTCAAAGACATTCCCAGTTTTCTTTCCATACTCCATGTCTACCCAATAGGATAACAGTTTTGTACAGTTACACAGTTTTTTATTTTTTATGTTCTTCTTCACTGATGTCTGCACCGAATGGCTTTTTGGATTTGTTTGGTCAAAGGACTGACAGACATGATTAGTCTGATCACGTTGCCCAGCTTTCATCATATAAGGCAGGGCTGCAGATGAGATGCTTCTCTGGAAGCAACAACTTCACGCATGTAATTTTCCCACATAGCCCTCCATGAATGCTCTTGTATGAGGAATCATTTGAGATATTTGGCACCTCAACACGATAAGGTTAGGCAACACAACGATACATACACTCTCATATCAGCCACATGCACGCCTCTCTCATCGCCTACTCCAGTGGCTGTTGCGAGTCATCAAATGACAAGTCAGCCCAGAGATAGCCGATGTGAGAACTTGTTCTTTGGTTGGCACGAGTTACAGTAGAAGTATGAAGGTCAGGACTGCCTACTGGGTTATTTCTTTATTAAGTAAACACTGGGCAGCATAAACATGTAAATCATAAATCACATTATCATAATGTTAGTGTGCAGTTTGGTGTAAAATTTGACCATAAAAGACTTTAGGGTTCATTTTGATTTCAGTCTGGCGTTCGAACAATTTCCACAGTGTTGCAGTCACATGTTATACATCAGTTTCTACATGAGGATGTGCCAGGAGCATAAAGACGCATTTGGATGCAGCTCTCAAAGCAGGATGATACTCATACTGACACATACTGTCATATTAGTATATTTTGCGTCCCTCTGTTGTTCCTTTGTACTTTCAGTGGAAGTTTTCTGTATTGCACCAGATTATTACCTTTTAACATAAATGCTAATGTGCATTTATAATTTTTGTTGTAGCTGGCATCGTGTTGGAAATGAGGTGAATATTTCTCAGTGGGGATGATTGTGCTGCAGGAGTGATTACTTCTCCTGCATTAATTCTGAAAGTGGACTACATGTAGCTTATAGTGAGTTTTTCAAGACTGCAGATAGATGTCTAACAATTACAGTAAACTAGCTATGCGAACTTCGTCTTGTCTATTTGATCTGTATTTTCATCTTCAGGTGCTGTTACCAGTAGGTTACAAAAACAATAATATCATTGCTGAACATTGATGAATTAAGTGTTATTATGAACTTAATGACTTCTTTCTTTATTCCTGCTTTTTTAAATAAATGTCACATTCTGCAGTATAGCTCACCCTATTAAACTGGAGCCACTGCTCTTTATATTCAAGCATCACAAGAGTAAATCATGGTATCAGAGCTCCATCAATGGTACTGACTTATTTTTAATTGCTTATGCACAGATTTTTGCATACTAATATAGACTCATCTGCCACTTCATTAGTTACACCTTGCTAATTCTGAGTTGGATCCCTTTTGCCTTCAGATCTGCTTTAATTCTTCGTGGCATAAATTCAACAAGATGCTAGAAACATTATTAGAGATTTAGCTTCATATGGACATGTCAGCATCACACAGTTGCTGCAGATTTGATGGCCGCTTATTAATGATGTGAATAAGAAGATGGTTACACTGTGTCAATAAAGTGATGCTTATGATCAGCAACCAGACCAATCTAGACTGTGGCAATTAAATGGTTCTCATTTGGTTCCAAGTGTGCCAGGAAAATATCCCTCACACCATTTACATCACCAAGCAACCTGAGTTGCTGACATAAGGCAAGATAGATGCATGGTTTCATGTTGTTTATGCTAACTTGTGACCCTACCATCTGAATATCGCAGCAGAAATTAAGACTCACCAGAGCAGGCAGCATTTTTCCAATCTTGCAAATGGAAGTTGCCTGATTTTGGTGAGGGTATATGAACTGTAGCCTCAGTTTCCTGTTCTTAGCTGACAGCATCCAGTTTGGTCCTCTGCCACTATACCCAATCTGCTTCAAGATTTGACGTGCTGTGCATGCTCTTCTGCATACTGTGGTCATAACAAGTGGTTATTTAGTTATTTTAAGTCTGGCTATTCTTCTCTGACCTCGGGTATTAACAGTGAATTTTCACCCAGAGAAATGCTGCTCGCTGGTTAGTTTCTCTTTTTCTGGACATTTTCTGTAAATCTTTGAGATGACTGGAAAATTCCAGCAAATCAGCAGTTTCTGAAATGCTCACCAGCCGATCTGACACCAACAACCACGTCACATTCAAAGTCACTTAAATCACCTTTCTTCCCCGTTCTGATACTCGGTTTGAACATCAGCAGCTCATCTCAGTCCTGTCCACAAGCCTAAAAGCATTCAGTTACTACCATGTGATTGGCTAATTAGAAAATTCAAGTCATAGTTTAAAGTTATGCTGAGAATTTCCAGTGGGTTGACATTTGTTAGATGCAATTACTTAGTATATTCTACCATTTCTTTCTATAACACAAGTAGCTATTTGCAAGACTTCAGATGATTAGCAGATAGGCCTCTCAGTTGCCTCTGTAAAAATAAATAAGTGAGCTACTTCTTGTGTTGTGTTTTTTACATTTTTTAATGGTGGATACATTTTAATGGTCGCTGCAAATATTACTGCATAACATGCGGATGTAAACATGCATTTTTCTCTTTGTTTCTCTTCTCTTTTTCTCTGATAGGTACATCTGGGTCAAGCTACAAGAAGGTCTGATTTTTCATCTTAACACTATCCACAAAAAAGCAACCAATGAACTGCATTTGATAAACCAGAGGGATACACTAACAAAGGTAAGTGTCTGATTGACAAACAAAATTTTAGCAGTTTAGCTTCTCATTGCCTTTTGACTTGGCAACATGATAATTTAAACTAGTGCTGATACTTCCTTCACATTTATATTCTCCTTTCTGTTTGTTCTAATTTCTTTTTTAAGTCTGCAGTGGGTTAGGCGTGATGATCCAAACATAAAGGGATACAGAACAGTCACCGAAACCTCAATAAAGGAAACGGAATAAGAAGCAGACTCTTTCATTTCCTTCTTCTGTGACTCTTCCCTTCCCTGAGATCAACAAAGCTCAGTGCTCTCACTGAACATGTGTCAAAAAAGGAGGCCAACACTCAAGCAAAGATGAACCCCTATGTTACTTCTCACTTCAGGAGGGATCTCTTCCCCCATTTTCATTTGTTGTAGACTTTTTGTTTACCCTGCTTTTACTGGTTGGATGCAATGACTTGCTCTGTATTTGGAAAGTTATAGCAACAGCTCCTGCTTCTTGCTTTGCTGTTCTCTCTGTACCTTCAGCAGTGCACGGTTATGGTTGAGTAACTGATTTTGTTCACTGGTTACTAAATGATTATGGGTTGCATGATTTTTACACTTTGTCAGGATTCAGTTGTAAGGGTCTCTGGGAATGATTGGGCAAGGTAAATGATAATATTACAAGCACATCCTTTTCATTATCAGATGTATTTGCATGTTTTTCTTGCTTAACTTAAGCCTTTAGTAATCATTTCGATATATTGATGATTTTGTATACTTTTGCATGCTCATTAGTTGATAACTTGTGGTTCACTTTAAAGATTCTCTAGCATGCTGATGTTTTTTGTTTTTGTTTTTTTTCCTTTTTTTTAATATCTGCAAATAACTTTTTATTTGAGGAACCTCTTTGATGCTCAAATAGCCTTCGTGATCTGGTTCAAACAGGGATGACAAGTAAGAGTCTACAAGGCACAAAAACTGTTACAGCCTCCTGCTTAGACATACACCTGACCTGTGAACTCTGGAGCTTGACCTCTGCAGAAAACAGATCAAATCAGGTGATTGCTGTTCTCAACTTTTGACTCTTTATAAATCTTCCACGTAAAGCTAAGTAAGTTTAGAGATAGTCAAAATAATCATCCTCTGTTGTTTTCTTCATTTTTTCTAATCTGTTGTCAGGCGTAGGTGATTTCTCAGCCCTAACGCTGAGCTGTGTTGAGGTATATCTTTGTTGTGGCTGTAAATGTAGTTATTGGCCAATATTATCCAAGAGGCAGTGCACAAAATACTTCTTTGAGAATCTGACAATGGCCATTAAACAGTTTTGCAGACACTTAAAAAGAACATGTGAAATTGTAAAGGCAGTGACATGATTGGAAAAGAAATGGCAAACAAATCATGTTTTTTTTTTTCAGTTGGGTCCCTGGTGTTGGGAACAAAAGTTGTATTTCCTTTATCTGTGAAAAAAAGTGATGACAATAGCTTAAGCCAGCTGAATCAAGATATCTTGGCAATGAATTATGAATGATAAATAATAACAGTAGAGATTTGATGGTTTTGTATTGTCTTTTTCCTCATGCCCTTCTCAAGTGGTTGTGAAAGTGGAGAGAAGTTTGATCGTAAGAATTGGCATGTTTCTTTCTTGTTTCAACTGCATGTTGGAAGTTATCACACTGTTTGACCTGAATTTGGCTTTGTGTTCTCTGTGTACGTTGTATATCATCACATTTCTATCCCATTGTCTTGCTCCATTGCATTATCAGCTTATATTTTTTGAAGTGTTTATCAAATGAGTCCTGCTCGAGCAAAAAACCTCAAGACTATCCTTTTAGTGTTTTCAACTATATAGAACCAATCCTGCATGTTTTTCTGATGTATGTCAAAGTTAGCCCAGCTCTACCACTCCTTGTCAAATGAAATTTTGCAGATCACAGAGTTGGACTCTTTGGGCTGCTATTGAAGTCGTTCTTTTCAGCTCACCTCCTTTCACTAAAGTGACTGTGATTTAAGGTCATTGGTTGTTACTGAACTCACACTACAAGAAAGCCCATTAGCTTGCTGGGAATCCATTACTGAAAGGACTGACTGTACGGAGTAACAGAATAAAAAGTTGTGGAAGGGACACTGAAGAAAGTGATTGACCAATGGCCTTGGAGGGTGTTATCCTCTGGTTACCATTGGGCGCCATGGACCTACAATTATCTCTGTATTAGAAGAGACTGACTGTGACATTAACACCACACATAATTTCAGTGACGGTATCAAGGTGCTTATTCATTACATCGATAAACAAGGCACACTTATAAATACAGAGAACTCATAGCAGATGATGGGGGCAGCACGTGTAAAACGACGCTTCAGTGCTGTGGTGGATGGGCCAGTGGAGGAGGAGGAGGTCATGAGGCTAGCACAGAGTGCTGCAGATACATCTGGCGGAGGGGGGAGCCCAGCGGGGTCAGGGACCCCAACCAGCCCCTCTCCGACCCATGCCCTCAATGGCAAAGCTCTGCCTCTTCAAAGCAACACCAACAATGCCCGGAGGCATGGTGCCATTGGAGAGTCAGCTGGAGGAGATGCAGGAGGAGAAGGTGGGTTGAGAGGAGGAAGAATGTGTTCAGGGCCCAAGAGTGGAAGAGGCAGTAGTGTAGGAGGGAGAGGGGAAGGCCGTTCTTCATCAGATCAGGATTCACTCTCTTCCCCCTCCACTACCAGCCGCCGGCGCAATAGGCGCTCAACCCGCCGGCCCCGACAACGCTTTGTGGGCAAGGACGGACGCTGCAACGTCACCTTTGTCAACATGAGCGAGAGGGGCCAGCGGTACCTCAGTGACCTCTTTACCACTTGCGTGGACATCCGCTGGCGATGGATGCTGGTCATCTTCACTCTCTCCTTCGTTCTCTCCTGGCTGCTCTTTGGATTTGCCTTCTGGCTCATTGCCTCCGCACATGGAGACCTCTCCATTCGGCTTACCCCCAGCTCAAGTTCATCTCCGGGATCAGGAGATGCTGGCTCTGGAGGAGAGTCTGATAGAGAGGCAGTGGTTGAGGAGCCATGCTTCTTCCAGGTGAACAGCTTCATGGCAGCCTTTCTGTTCTCCTTGGAGACGCAGACATCCATCGGTTATGGCTTCAGAAGTGTGACCGAAGAATGTCCCCTGGCGGTGGTGGCGGTCGTTTTGCAGTGCATTGTGGGCTGCATAATTGACGCCTTCATCATCGGGGCAGTCATGGCAAAGATTGCCAAGCCCAAGAAGCGCAACGAGACCCTGGTGTTCTCCGACACTGCTGTTGTGGCGTTGAGAGATGGAAAACTCTGTATGATGTGGAGGGTCGGAAACCTACGCAAAAGCCACCTGGTAGAAGCACACGTCAGAGCACAACTACTAAAGGTAAGTGGAAAAAATACAAATAATCATACTGATGAAAAAAGAGGCCAGAAAACAACCCTGACATGAAAAAGGTCAAAGAAGTTATCTAGTGATTGTAACGGAGTCAAAGTCAGGAATGCACCAAATAACAGAGGTTGCTACTGTGATAGAGCAGTGGAGGGAAAAAAAGAGAAAGAGAGAGGGCTGAGACCATCTGGCCCGTATTCTGTGGACCGTAGTTAATGAGAGCTTGTTTTATTTTCCCTCAGGGGTTAGGAAGATTTACCATGGATTAACTTGCCCACAATTCTTTAACTAAGGACCATTGTCCTTCGTCATCTCATTTCCTCTTGTATACTGTATCACTGTGGGTTCTGTGATTGTTTTCTATGACTACTGAAGTTTACCCTAATGTTTGTCCTTATATCTGTAGTTTGCATGTGTGTTCCCTCAGGATTTTCTGTAGGATCAAAATCTGTAGCGCATTTTGGCTGCAGTGTGGAGAATTTGATCTCTTTTAATAGCATGACCATATCAAAGTTTAGGCAGGGCAGATGGGATTAAGTTTGAGGATGAAGGGAATACAATTGTGAATGCTAAAACTGGATATTGTTCAAAAGCAAGGTTGGGTGAGTGATAAGCCTATGGATTGGCAAGGTGACTAAAGAAGTGCATAGTGAGATTCAGCTGAATATAATAACCAAATGCTAGACAATTCGGTCAGGGTAAGATTATTAATTTACAATGCTTTCATCAGATTACCTTTAGAAAATGTCAAGTGTTACCTTCAAGGTGATATCACGATGTAATTAATTAACCTTTGTTCCAATAATAAAAATCTTTCTGTTTTCTTTTTAATATTTCCTCAAAAGCCTTAATGAACTGAAATATATAATGTGGGATGTGATATGGACCAAATAATGACTTTTACATTTCAAACCTGCTCCCAGTCAAGGGTGACACCAGAGGGAGAGTACCTCCCACTGGACAACGTGGACATCAACGTGGGGTTTGACACCGGCACTGACCGCATCTTCTTGGTCTCGCCTGTAACAATTGTCCATGAAATCAATGAAGAGTCGCCTTTCTTTGAGATGGACCAAAAAACGCTGGAGAACGACTCTGACCTGGAGGTGGTGGTCATACTTGAAGGCATGGTGGAGGCCACAGCCATGACCACGCAGTGCCGCAGCTCCTATCTGGCTACTGAAATCCTCTGGGGACACCGCTTTGAACCAGTGCTCTTTGAGAGGAAAGATGGCTACCAGGTGAAAACAGAAGTACAGACAGAAAACTCTTTTTTCCATTTAATCCTGACACAACTTCCAGTCTTTAAATCTAAGACCATTTTAAGTCATCACTGATGCATAGCCTTGACGTCATATATATTTTACCAGGTTTTTTGATAAAATAGGAGTGAAGCTGAGAAAACTAAATATAATTCAGTGTGTTTCTCCATTTATCATTTAGTAGCAAAGCCTCAGTGGTGCCAAAAAAAGAGTGGAGTTGATGTTTAAAACTTTGATAGTCTTTGATAATCAACTTAATCCTGTCTGAGCTGCTGATTGGGTAATAGTTAGTCAATCTGCAACATTTTGTGTTACCATTAATTGAAAAGGCTATGAGTCATTCTCTTCCCTCAATTCTGCTGTTATATCTCAGATTGCATACTTTCGTGTTTACACTTGCTACTTTCAGCATGTTTACATTAACAAGCATAGCTACATGCAGGGAAATACCACCACCATGGTAATGTGTTCATAAAAGTCAAGAAGTTATATTTTCACTCTCAATAGTTGGCATGTGTTGACGTGTTGTTTGGTGTTAACGTGTGTTTCCTTGCTGTCTGCAAAGTAGAAGCTAGATATTTGGCCAAAGGCTTGACAACATATCTGACAAAGCACGTGAAAATGCAGACCGAGAATCCCGACTGTGCACAGAAACAACCAAGAGATGATGCAATCCAGAACAGCCAGACTTCATCAGCCAGAAAGCATCAGAAATTTAGCATTACACAGATTTTAAAATTAAGCATCAGCAAAAGTAAAATTCTATCAGCCCTAATTGTACATTACATAACATATGTATTGTTTTGCTCCTGGGAGAGAACAAAAGTCATTTTAGGATTGGATCTTGAAAGGCATCAGCATACAAAAATATGCCAAATCAAACATGCAGGTGAATAAGGAAACACTCAGAAGCAGCATCTTCTATTCAACAATAAACATTCTTCAACTAAACATCAGCAGGGTTGTATTGTCATTTTGAGCCTTTTGAGCATTTAACTAAAAGTCACTGTTCTATGCTTTTTTCCAGGTGGATTACTCATTTTTCCATCGGACCTATGAAATCCCGAACACACCTTCCTGCAGTGCTAAAGATCTGGCCGAGCAGAAGTACATTCAGAGTTCACGGTCGTCATTCTGTTATGAGAACGAAGTAGCTCTGCAGCTTGCCTCACCCGACGGTGAGCTGGGTCAAAACCTTGAGTTTGCCTCCCCACCAACCCGGAGGCAATCCCTGGCAGAACATCTCCACTACAACTGAACGGAAGGGAAAAAGACAGGAAACCGACTTCAGAGAATGAACTGATATGATGATGGGAGACAGAATAGTAGAGAGAGCCTTGAATAAACCAGTGTACAATAAAGGATAGGAAGAAACGCTATTTACAGAAGAGGAAGAAATATTTAGTGCGAACATTAGCAAGTTTGGTGTTACTCTTTTGGTGAGTTGGGTTTAGTACACTGACCTAGTTGTCTAATTGGTCCTGGCAATCTTTCAAAATCATTGAAAACTGCTAAGTCTCACATCTGGCCCATCACTACCACAGCACACAGTCTGACTCTAATACCTGACTGACAAGGGTATGCAACAGCGCCCCATGGTGGCTACCACATGCAATTGACCCTCAATTTTTATGATGGGAAGATTTTGACCTCTGTTGGAGGTAATGTTTTAGCTTCTGAGGAATGTATTCCACTAAGATGCTCACTTATCACTTTTGTTCTTTTGTTCTTTTATTTTCTTATGGTAAGTATGGATTATGCACTTTTTGGCATCAGGGACTGAGAATGTATTTGAGATAAGCCAAAGCAGAGCAACAGTAACATGGAGAAACAGCTTTAAACTAGCAGCGGTTTTGAGATGTTTGTTCCATGTAGATGTATTTTCTCTGTGTTGTTTGTTTTTTGGCTTTTTTCCATGTGTGATGCAAAGAAAAAGATGTTCACTGATTGTAAAATTTTCTTGATTTTAACATTTTGTGTTGAGTGGAATAGCATGATTGTAGGGTCTCAGACCACACAGGTGATCCAGATGTGATGATCGCCATGCATTGTTTTATGGCGCTACTATCAAAGTATGCTGTTATCGCTTATGTCTGTAAAAGCAGCCTCGCTATTGTTTTGGTGTGCTATTTTTGCATTATTGTACACTTTAACTGAGCTATAATACTGTAATCTTTTAAGTGTTGGTGGTGCAGACTGAATAGTGAATATAAGGCAATAGCATTGGAGACCTACACTCACATCCAGCATCTTTCCATTTCTACAATTCTGCAAGAAGTGGCTGAAGATCCAACTGGAAACTACATCAGACTCCCAGAAAATTAAATCCGGGCTGTTGGGGGGTTTTTGGCTCATAAAATCATGCAATTTCCTTAGGTGGTAGGTGGTGCCTTCATAACAGAGCGGACATTTTGCAAATGTCCCTTCATCTGCATGATGTTGAAAATGTGCTTGAATTGTATTTTTTTATCATGTGCATTTGCAAGATGACCACTTTTAGTGTGCAGTATGTGCTAAGATGAAAAAAACTGAGCAATCCCCATATAAACGTGCCGTGATGAATGAATCTTTTACCCGTAATATAATGTAGGCTATGTAATAGTTGCACTTTCTAGATATATTACAAAGCACCTGAGATATTTCTGTTTATTTTAACATTAATAATTAAGAGTAAATAATGCCACCTCAGTATGTAAGTGTTTGATTGCAGCATGTGTTGGCAAAGTGTGGGGGCCGCAATGCCGTGTTGAGTGTTGACCAGTAATCAGCCTGTCCGACGCACAACCTGGAAACTTGTTGTTTGCACTTTGCACTAATTATGGAGACTAATATCACTGATGAAACTTTACAAAAGCACAGTAGTGTTGCAGGAACAGCACAGGCTAACTTCAGTGCATCGATCGCAGTGTTCTGACTGATAACATATTATCTCTTATAAATAGTGTTAATGCTGTTCCACGTCTGTCTTCCCTTTCACTTCTCTATTATGGCTACCATTTTCTATTTATAGGCTGCACAGGAGGTCATGTCATTTTCTCCCTGCATCCACTTCCATGAAATGTAACTTGAACTTACAGCACCATCACTTTACTATGATGGGACTTTTTAAACACAGCAGAAAGAAATAGACGGATTGATTTGGATTCACTGTTCACAGTACAGTACATTTTATACATAGTGTAAAGCACAGAGTAGTATAATGTAATACCTCTTTTTTAAATAAATTAAGTGATATGAAATCGACAAAAGCTACTGTTCTAGGATTTGGGGGGATTTTCTGAGGAGAAATTTTTCTCTTTTTTTTTTTTTTGCTCCAGCAGACACTAGATATATACTTTCAGAGCTGCCTCAGGCACAAAGCACTTCCAGAAAAAAGAGAACAGTGTTATAGAAGAAATAAAACATGGGGATTCAATTGTGATTATTGGGTGTGTCCTTATTTATACTCCTTGCACTCTCTGTACTTCACCCAATTAGCCTATATATGTTTTAAAAGGACATTCCACTGCAGCAATTTTACATGAATATCTTCCTTGTGTTGTACTTTCAGTGATTATGTCAGCCAATTACAGAAAATGTAACTAAACAGTTACTAAGTTATTTATAAAGGGGGAAAAAAAACTTTATGATGTAAGTGAAACTGTAGTAATCAAGTGTAACTTGATTAATATGTTTACCCCTTATTTTCTTATCAAAATTCAAATATTAAATGAAAATTATATCACTGCTGATGAATCAGACGTAGAACCACAGCCTGCGAAAAGAATTGTGTTCTGACTAAAAGGACATAGAGCAGGTGTGGCACGGGTGATAAATGTAACCAAGTCAACCAAATATGATTTTTTTTTAGGGAATATAAACAAGGGTTTGATGCAAATCATTAATTCACTGCTGTTCAGCTTGTTTCCTTTTTTCTTTCTTTTATTGAGCAAGCAGCACGGTGGGACAGTGGTTAGCGCTGTTGCCTCACAGCAAGAAGGTCCTGAGTTTGACTTCAATATTTGGCTGCTGACTTTCTGTGTGTCTCTGTGGATTGTCTCTGGGTGCTCTGGCTTCCCCCCACAGTCCACAGACATACAATTAGTGGAACTGGATTAACAGGTGATTCTAAATTACACATAGGTGTAAACCCACCCCACCCAATGAACAAATGGGTGGGGTAAAAACACCAAAAAAAAACAAAAAAAAAAAAACATGCCAAGTTGAACAGAAAAGTTTTCCTGCTTATGCTATGGTAATTCCTCTTGGGGCATTCTCTAAAGGTTCTCAGGAATTTTTAGGTTTTATTAAGTTTGTGACATGTAGGTCTGTATTAGAGAATAGAATAGAATAGAATAATCCTTTAATTATACCACAAGGGGAAATTTGGTTGTATCAGCAGCCAAAACACACTTATACAAACAGAACAGGACACAGAATAGAAGCACAATTTTTACATATTTACATCATGGACAATAGTTACCAAAGCAGAGTACTGTACAGTACAGTATTATTGTTACAGTCACAAATACAAGGACTACACTCTCTATTATTTTACTTTATTTTATTTTATTGCCAAATTTAATATTATTTAATATATGCGTTACGTTTTGCGTGCAAACAAATATATAATTTTAAAGCAGAAATTGAGATTTTATAGTTTCTCGCTATTACTCTGATATGATTGGTGTAAATATTTACTTATTTACTAACCGTGCTACTCTTGGAAATTTGGGGTGATCTGAATCAGGCACCTTGAATCAGATCTTTCCAAGAAACCCTGCATTGAGCTTGAAGGTGAAGTCAAACGAATCCGATCCCAGATCAGCGTCGCTGCCAGTCAGTGGTAAACAAAGAGCGCGCAAATCCCCCTACTGTAGCGCGAGAGCGCCTCACGGCACCTGCTCCAGCGCTCCGATTTGCTGTTTGCCATGTCATTCAGAAGAAGCCCCGCCTCACGGCAGTTAGCATTGGTTAAAGGCGGAGACGTCTGCGCCGCTGTTGTCTCGATTCGTCAGCGCGAGCGCTTTATGACCGTTCTAGGGCGGAAAGCTCCCGTCGTATTCAAGAGGCGGGTCTACGGCTCGGTTCTAGATTATGATTGGACTCATTTCTCTCTAGACCGGTCTAAAACCCGTCTGCTCGTACTTGGTTGGTCCGCTAGCAGGAAGTCCTTCTCCGAGGCTGAAGCCGCCGAGTTGCCCTCAGTGCTCTCTGTCTATTTTATTCTCACCGAGGAGTGTGTGTTGCTCCACTGTGAGAGCAATGCAATGATAAAAGCCGCATATGCGGTACGCTACACACCTATCAGGCAGGAAAATAACCCAAGAAACAGCCTCATCCCGGTTCCCCTCACACCGCAGCCTTATCCACACCTCAAAGCGGAACCTGAAGGTAAGACATTTAATTGCCTTTACTCTAATCCAACTCGTAAATAGCCAGTGTAATATCCTCAACGTATCATTTTTTTTTAGTGGAGCTGGCTAACCTCGTATGCTTAGTCTAAATGCGGTGGCTTAACGCCTAAATGTGAAACAGCAGAGGGGCTGGGGGCATTTAATTTAGGGTTGGTCTTTGTGCTGAAAGAGCCTTTCATCGAAATGACCTGAAGTCTGGCCAAGAAAAGCAATTATTCGACCTTATTTTTAACATTCCGACCCATATTACCAAAATCTGTTGGTCCATTGTGATTTTTGTGTGATAGTAATAATGGTAATGATGGTGGTATTAATATTATTATTGTTATTAATAATAATGATGATAGGAAAAAATGCTGTTTTTGTGGCTGCCACATGCATGCCGTTCACAGTCATTTAAAGGCTGGGGCCCATATGGTTTTTCATGTCTTACGTTCAAGGTGTGGTTGTCTTCGTCAGGTTTTTTTTTTCCATTTGAGCTGAAGCTACGGTTTGAAAATGCAGGTTAGTTCACAGAGCTCCAGCTTCGCAGCTGGACTGCTCCTGCAGGCGCCGCACTGCAATTATTACAGCCTGTGGGTTTTTTTTTTTAATAATAATGTCACCTTTTCCTCAACGTGTCCGCTTTAAGTGCGCAGATGCCACGGTATCGTCCCCGATGCTGTGTGCCACTTGGCATCAAAGCTGAAGAAAAGGCGTTTCCAGCTCCCCCACCCGTCACGCGCAAGCACCCACACAGTAATTACACGCGCACACACATACAGAGAAAAGAGGACCCCCGCAGTGAATGACCTCAGTTCAAACTCACAAGGTATTGTCTAAGGGCTGCTGCTCAGTGTTCAGGGTGTTGCTATGGAGGAGAGCAGTCAAGGTTTGGCAACTCCAGCTGCTGCAGGACGAGTTTGCTGCTTTAGTCCACGATGTACTGCGACATCCTGGGATACGACCGCCTGTGCAAGGAGTTTGCTCCAAGTTAATCGGTGGCATCGATGAGGCTCAGCAGCATCGTGCACTACAGTTACAGAGCTGACAATGCAAAGACCTGACTGATGATAGGGCTGATTGAAGAATAGCCTGTGGAAACAGGTTACATCTCATGCATTTTCTCTTCGTAGAGACATAATTCATATGTCAGTTTGTTTTTTCTAAGCCCAAAACTAACAATACACTCTGACTGCTAATTAGTTTTACCCCAACCCCAATAGAGCACATTTCTTTGTGGCATTTAGAGGTATTAAATGCATATTAGTCAGCCACATGATTCACTGACATGACATGTTTGTACATTACTTCATCAATGCTGGCTGCAGTAAACCCATGTTTCTCTTCTCCTGGAAATAGTCTGTATATAGTCCCAGGCAAATAAAGTGTTTGTTGTTATATTTATTTAAAACTACATTACCCAGAAATATGAGAAAGTAGTAAGAAATAGACTTGGGGCTGAGTGGCACATGTGGGAAGTTTGAACTTAATAACAGTTGCACAGCTGTTTTATGTCACCCTGGGATCACATATTTTCCATACTGACTGTCTGGGTGGTGGCGACTCTTTTGTCAGCATGTTTACTCCACACCCACAGTTGTATTAAGGTTACAGGTATGGTAATCACAGGGCTGGGGACAGACGGGCCAAAAAAAGTGAGATGAATAGCAAGAATCAAGCTCGATGACATACCTGTTAAAGCATGGAGGATAGGCCTAAAGCTAACACACTCACCCTATACGACGGCACAAAAGCCTGTCTGGTCAGACTTGACTTGTTCAAAGGTAATCCCTTGTGCTTGTTTCAGAGGAACGTGTGTTAGCTCATTCCTTCATAAAACTGAATTCTGTTAATTTCAATGACCTCACACAAAAAAAAAATCACCTGCATACTCACCATTTAGACCATCAGATGCCACAGATTTATATTAACATGACACTAATAGCTGAAGCTGGGATGCTAGAAAGATTAATCAAAAGGTTAATGTTATTTTAGGGAATCTAATTATCTGTTAACTAACAGATAATAAAACCATCTTGCTATCAGTGGTACAGTAAGTAGGTCCCAGGTTCAAACCCTGGCCCTTCTTGTCCAGTTAACAGGTTTTTCCTTTGCTTACAATGATTTTCTCTGGGAAATCCAGCTTCTCCCATTATCAAAAAACCTGCTTGGTTAATGCTTCCTGTCTCAACCCAGATTAAGATTCTCTTTTGCAAGAAGGTCTTAATCTCAAGAGTTTCGCTTCCTGGTTCAATAGAAGATATGGAAAGTCTTAAAACACCTCTTGGTCTTTATTTGGGTAGATTAAAAAAAACATTATCTAAACCAACTTAAATATCAGTATCATGAGGACAAAAATGAAATGTGTGCATAGAATCACCAGGCAAATCTGCAAAAAAGTATAATTTTTTTTTTAGCTGTTATAACAAATTTGCTTTACACATGAAACATCTGCAGTTTAAGACCAGGAGGAGACTGAAACCCAGTCCTGAGGGATACAAGCTCCTGCATTCCCAGTTCTATTCCCAGGCCTAGATAAATGGGAGGGTTGTATCAGGAAGGATATCCAGCATAACATCTGTGCTAAATCAAAAAGCCTGGATAACCATCTGCTGTGGTGACCCCTTGGCATTAGGGGAGCCACCTAAAGCACCTATACCTTACTCCACTCCGAGCATCTCTGCTGTTGCCATAGATTTCAGTTCAGCATACTCTGAGCGCATTTTTGACATTTCAGGTTTTTTTCTAGATTAATTTTTTTGTTCTGTTAAAAGTCAGAAAGTATCATAATGTAATAATTTATAATAATGTACATTATCACATCAGCAGCTCACAATATCAACTCAAAATGTCTTCACTTTACTTTCAGAGATTCAAAGAGATTAAAATAGCATCAAATATTCATTTTTGTTTTACTGATTGTTTCTCATTAAGTGATGAATAAAATAAATAAAGCAGTGGTAACAGCTGCCACACCTGCAACCGGGCTTTTCTGGTTGGCTTTATTGCCCCTCCTAGTATATTTCTTAGTTGTCTGAGTAGCTGAATCATTATGTTGTAGTACTGCAGTGATCCTGGCTATAGTTTGCCTTCATGTGTTAGATTAGCTGCCACTTTTAGACTGTCACCTCGTCTTCCACAGGACCCCAGCCCCTAAGGCGAATCAGCATTTTGGCACCACTGTGTCCAAGCCCTCAGTGAGAGGGCCTCTACAGTTTTATCTCTGCTGAGTCCAGTGGGCTCTAGTGCTTCATCTATTTCAAGTTAACAATAGATCCAGTCCATTTTGATCTCCTCTTCTTACTGCTTTCCCACCCTTTTCCCTTCCCATCCTTCCCCCTCTTCACTGTCATGTCAGTTTACTCAGTGGATTGATGTATCTCGCTGTTCCTCCACCCCTCCAGCTCTCCACCCAGCCATCTCTCTGTCTTTCTTTCATTCCTGTCTTCTCCTTGATTTGCTGTGTCTTTCAATTAGGCCATCGCTGGCCAAAACTCGGCTGGATATGGCTTGCGTGCTACTATTGCTCTTCCTATATATGTGGGTGCGTGGTTGGTTGCACATCAAGTGTGAGATGTCTTGGCACAGAATCACATTAGTATCACAGTACGACAGTCCTTTATATCCTCTGCAGAGCTCCAGTTTGTAGGCCTGTGGCAAGAAGTGGCTCAACAGGGAATGACTTTTTGTTGCGCCCTTTTTTTCATGTCTAATTCTCTCCTTACCTAGTGCCAGAAGTACCATGTCCAGGCCAACGGGGGGCGGTGCCAACGATGTCACCCGCTTCCTGTCATCGGGCACAGCGCCAGGGTCTCCCAACTCCAACAACTCTATGTTCTCTGCTGCCAGCCAGGCTGACTGGGCAGCTAAGAGGCTGGTGTGGGTGCCCTCAGAGAAACAAGGCTTCGAGGTGAGCTGCCATGACATGCGGTGCACGAGCACAAACATTTCACTTGCAGGATGTTAACACAATAGACAAGTTTCACTTGTTTTCTCATTCCTTCCTTCCACTGTCTGAGTTTGTTAATCCCCTAGTGAATTATTGGCCCTGAGTGTGTGCCCTGAGTTAAAGGTGTGTCAGACAGGTCAGGCACAGACATGGGCTGTGTGTGTGTGTGTGTGTGTGTGTGTGTGTGTGTGTGTGTGTGTCACATTTTTTATGTTTGAGGAGGTTTTTGTTACTATAGCAGTGCTCTATTTTTTCGTCTTGTTGGATTATTTACTTTTGATTTGTGATGGTGACTTACATATGTAACTATGTAAGGTCTAAGTCATCAGCAGCGATTACCTCTACCTCTATTACCTCTAAGCATGCACGTCAGCTTGATAAGACCTCAGAGGGTTAAGTGTAGTTAGTTTCACAGGCAGTCTTACAATTTTATATTTTTGATTACGTTATTTGCTTTTGTCATTTAAATTGTTTTACTTCCACTTAGTTTCCAGTTGTGATTTGCTCATTTTAGTTTGGCCTTTAGTCTTTAAAAATATTTAGTTTCATTTTCTTTACAATTTAAATGTGGGTGTATCCGTCATGGACAAGTTTTCACAAGCTCAAAAAAGATATTACAGTAAAAAGAAAAAAAACTTGATGTCATTTAGACATTCCAGTAAAAAGAACAAACAAAAGCGTCACCATGCTTGTTGTGCTGAAACATTTAACCACATTGATCCGTACTAAAACTAAGCACATGTCTCAGTTCAGAATTTATCTTTATTTCATTTATCTAAAATGTTTTTCACACCTTATTTGGTTAACTGTAACAGCCTTGATCATGAGGCCCTCATGTTATTTGTCTCACTTCACCTTGCTACTTGTCTAATGCTCATGACAAGTTTGCAGTGTGCATGTTGAAGGAAGTGACATAAGAATTTGAAGTTTTGTCTCACAGCCTCTCTCTGTCTCTGCTGGACTCGTTTCATAAAAAAGCTCTATGAATAGAACAATACGCTCCTTCAGCCTCCCAATGTTAAAGAGGCCTTTGCAGAGACACTGACTTCATTTTACAATCATGATCAAACACACACACACACACACACACACACACACACACACACACACACACACACACACACACACACACACACACACAGAAAGGCATGCACACTGTCATCTAGTTTCATATTCTTAGCTGGTAGTTCAGTGTGACTAACATTCACCCACATGAATGCAAACACGCACAAACACACACACATTTTGCGTGTTGTGCATATCAAGTAGTGGAGAGAATAAAATGCAGCAGAGCAGGGTCCTGCAACATGGTCAGAGCTTGAGATTAGTACTTCCTGTCCAACAAGCACGAGATCAGCAGCGTGACAAAGGAGGTCGTCTCTGTCCTCATCTGTCACCGTCTATTCTCGTCATGCTGTCAAATGTAATGACACTCATGCTCCAAACCACACTTGGTCCCATTCTGACAAACATTTATTTTAAATATAGTTACAATGTTTGCTGTATTTTAAATGTGGGTAGGAGTTTTTTTTTTCTTCTGAGGTGTAGTAAATGTGTGCATTCATTTTGGCAGTTTTCTTTAGCAAACTTCAAGTTATGTGAATGAAGTTCGACCTGATGTGCAGGCTTTCTGTTCTCCTCTAAGCTGAATAGAACTATACAGCTTAATATGCTTGATACAGGAAACTGTTTAACAGTTCGTTTGTTTTTTAAGTCAAAGATACATTTATTATAAGTGTCATCTGTTTGGAAAGCTGTTCTGAGTGATTTTGAGTCTGCCAAGTAGCATCTTCATAGCATCGTTGTGATCCAACAAACAGTCTGCCCAAAAATCCATTTATTAAACAAGTGTCATTTTGTTCTCAGTTACGAGGTGAAAACTCCTCAATGTTTTTCTATTAAATCCAGTCTGCCAGCATCCGAGAGGAGCGCGGCGATGAGGTGGAGGTGGAGCTGACAGACAGCCAGCGGCGGGTGACCTTGTCCAGGGAGGAGGTGCAGCGTATGAACCCTCCGCGCTTCAGCAAAGTGGAGGACATGGCCGACCTCACCTGCCTCAATGAAGCGTCGGTGCTGCACAACCTGAGAGAGAGATACTACTCTGGCCTGATCTATGTGAGTGCACCAACCACAGCTCACACTGTACACACACATGCATGAGCAAGAGGAAGCAGTCGCTGGACACGTGAAGTCCTGGATGTTGTGTACATGTGAAGTGCGGTGGGATCTCTTGTGTAAGCTGATATGCATCGGTAAGAGATGCATTTCAGCTTGTGTGGAGTCAGTTTACGAAGTTGTTGTGTGGGTGTGGGGCAGCTATGGGGGCATCTCCAGTTTCTGCTGGAAAAAAAGGGGGGGGGGGGGGTGCAGAAGTAAGATGTCAGTGAAGTGGCATTTAAAGTGAAATAACATAAAGAAAATTGACTCGATTAAATGCAGAGCTTCCTGTTAATGATGTGTAAATAATGGAGGATGCTAAATAAGAGGTGGAAAGTCAGGAACGCAGAGAGATTGTTGGAATAGCTTTGAAGGGTGTATCATACTATTGGATAAGATAGGTGTGGGGGGCTTTCATGACTTTCATTTATGCAGCAATCATCATGGGAGCTTTATTGGTGTTGACACACTGTGTGTCATCACTGACTGTGTTTACAAGAGGTGCAATTTTTCTTTGAATTTTTAAAATCAATCCTTCTGTGCACAATCCTGTGCATTTATATGTAACCCGGGATGCTCTATACAATCTTGGCAGCACTGTTGCCTCCCTTCTGTGCTTTCTGCTAAAGCAACAGTTTAATGAGATCGTGATACTGCAGATTTTACACAGGCCGCCCACAGAACATGTAATTTTTGTCAGTCTACTGCAGTCTGGCCTAAATTACTTGTATTAAGTGTGTCAGAGGTCAGAAAAGTTGCAGATTTTGAAAAACAGTCATTAAACTCACTATCTTCTTCATAAAGTTGTATTTTTGAATTATAGAGTATAAAGAATAGGACTATGAGAGGGTAAGACAGTTATATTCTGCTGGGATTGACATCCCCCACGTAAAATTAGGTCAGTGTGAATCTCTCTCTCCTGTGTGTGTTTTCTTCTAGACATATTCAGGGCTTTTCTGTGTGGTTGTGAACCCATACAAGAACCTGCCAATCTACACAGAATCCATTGTGGAAATGTACCGAGGCAAGAAACGCCACGAGATGCCCCCTCACATCTACGCCATATCAGAGGCTGCTTATCGCAGCATGCTGCAAGGTACTTAGCACTCTCTGTGACCTCTAACCCTTAGTTAACTCTGACCCTGTACATGTTCCGTGATCTTTGATCACTAAGCCACATTGTGAATACTGTTTCAAGGTGTGGTATATTCCTGGCTTTTATCAAAAGCCTGAAAAGTTAAAACAAATATACGGGATGGTATTTTTACAACTGAGATTTCCAAGAGTGGCACTCCTTTTAACGAACAGTCAATCCAGTGATATAACTGTGTATTCGTTGTGGTTAACCGCATAACTTTACATGTAATAGCAATTACTGACAGATACTTTTCATGCCCTCCCCGCCTTTCATGTAGAGTTTATTAAATGAGACAGAAAGGGTCGGTTGAGCAATGTCTCTGCCTTTGAGTGACTACCTGAGATAACAGAACAGGGCAGATGAGACTCTTTAGTCGAAATTACTACCTCACACCTCTTTAAGGGTAGGTGTGTTACCGAGGTGATTCAACCTGTATGACCAGTATGAATTCCTCCAGGCTGAGCGCGTGGGAATCTTAAAAGCAAATGCAAGCAATGTTGCAAACAGTGTCCACCCATTGACTACCAGTGTTGAGTGGTTTGGCAGCCTGGAGAGACCAGTTCAGCTGGTGACCAGCGCTGCTTTACAGCTCTTATTGAAAAGAAGTGACTTACATGCAGAGAAAAAGGGCTCAAATACACAGAATATTTATTTATTTGGCTGCATGGATTTCCACAGCACTTCATGCCCAGTTTGTGGGGGTGGAGGTTTAATATAACATGAGCCAGCTAATGCCTTAGAAAGCCTCTTCACTCCCATGGAGCAATCTACAGTGTGTTATTTCAAGGAATCATATGTCATTTATGTAATTCATTTTTATTCATTTTAGCCAAACCTGTTGTTGAACGGTTGGCGTTTTATGTCACCCCCATGACCTTGTGACGTGTTTTCTCTCCCACAGACAGAGAAGATCAGTCAATCCTCTGCACGTGAGTAGCCTGCAGCAAGACACCAGTGTGTCTCTGTGTACATGCTTTGTCATTTGGGAGGAGAATTTTTCTAGTGTTTGCTGGAGTCCTTCTGCATTTGTATATTTAGTGTGCATTTGCTTTAATTAGTATGTATTGAGGCCTGCATGCACTCATGTGTTTATATTTGTAGCTAAATGTGGTGCAAATCAAAACACTCTGGTCCTTTTATATAGATCAGAAGAGGAAAATGTGATAATTTCAGATTTTATCTGGGATTTTATATTTTTTCCAAGAAAAAAACAAAAATCTCAGCTGAGTAAATTTGCATCTTAGTAATTCTTCCATGTAGCTACGTACACAGTTTCTATAATTGAGAGAAAAATAACACAGAAAATCAACTAAGACTTCAGTACCATATTGTGAATATAGCCAGCCTCCTGTCTGTGTGCACCCTACCTGCTTGCTTGCCTCTGATCCTACCATCCTGCTCTTCTTCCTGCCAGACTCTTCCTGTCATTGTCAAGGCTCCCAAATCAGGCTCATCTCGAGTCTGTCTCAAAGTGTGTGTGTGGAACAATTCGGCTGATTCTTTCAGATCTTTTACAGCTGCTATTTTTGTTCCTTTCTCCTCCATTATTTTCCAAAAGCAACAACACTAGCATAGCCTATATCCTTCACACCTGCCTTCTGTTTAGACCTGTGGTCTTTGAATGCACTGCATGGGCTCTAATGTTTATTATTGTGACGAGTGTGCGTTTGGCCACTTGTTCATGTGGATTCTCTCTGTGTAAAAATTATATATACCAATTCATGATTGAGACCATATGTTGAAGACCGAACATATAGGCCAACAGGGGAATTAGCTGTGTTCCTTACATAGTTTTGTGTTTGTGTTTCAGAGGAGAGTCCGGAGCTGGGAAAACGGAGAACACTAAGAAAGTCATCCAGTATCTGGCTCATGTTGCCTCCTCCCATAAAGGTGGCACTCTGGGTAGAAAAAAGGAAGCTGTGCAGGTATGTTACAGCAGAGGTGCAACAGAACAGAAGAAGAGCAGCTTGGAGAACACATCATATATAGAAAGGCTTTATAGAAACTTGGGAATAAAACAGGAGGGGAATGACAGGAAGGATAGAATGGGTGAAGAAATAACTAAGGATTGATGTGAGAAACCAATAACTGCAGTCTGCACTCTAAATACTGTACAGTTTAAATGAACCCAGTTACAACTATTTCAGGTTGACATTGCTGTTTATGTATTAGGCAGTCTTCGACCACTAAATCACCAATCTAGGAAGAGTATTGCATGTTTTAAGCGTGAAATAATGCCCAGCTGGTGTATATGTAAAGAAAGACTGACGCTACTCTTGATGTCTTACAGTTAACTTTCGGTCTAAAAACAGGGGCTGTTAGTGTAGAAAGACTAAAAACAAAGTGGAAACAGCTTGAAAAGATTGTCTTACTTTCTGTGACTCGTGTACTGCAGTGTTTTAAGTGATTATTAGAGGGAGGCTGTGGAGCTTAGCTGTAAATTAAACTGTTGTGTTTATATTGAGTGTTACTCTCCAAAATGCATTGTGTGTCTAACAATCATGTCGAGTCAGCTTCCTTCCTTATAAAACCATATGTTAGCTCCTGCATTGTTGACATCCAACTTCATGAGCTAGCACTCTTCTTCTTCTCCTTCTTCTTCTTCTTCTTTTCTTTTTTTTCTTTCTTTATCTTCTTCTTCCCTGTTAATTGATATTATAAGACATACCAGGTTTTCTGTAGGTGCAGTTAAATTTATTGTATCTTAGCTCGGAGTGGGCTTCTTCTTTGAATCATTCTGAGCATTATTTCTTACCTTCCTTCCTGCACTGGTTTTTCCTTCATTTTCTTTCGTCTGCACTGTCCTTCTCTCTTGCCTGCATGTTCAGATGGACGGCTCTAGGTCCTTAACAAGAGGCAGCACTATAGTGAACAGGGTGAGTTAACTCTGTCTTGCTGCCCTGTCCTTACTTTTGCTTTTCTCCTGCCCTGATTTCTGCCTAATGAACTCCAACTAACTCAAAGCAGAGTAACCTTAAACCATTGAACTGTCACTGCTGATATTGTTGCTCATTAACAGTGAAGCCCTAGACAGTATATTCGATTTAGACTGTTTCTGTTCTTTTGTTTGTTGTTATGATTGTTGTCTTATTTGTCTTTTTATTGTTTGTTTGTTTATCCAATCCACATGTTTGTCCATCCACCCAATCTCCTCCCCCTTAAAACTTCATTTTTTTCCACACACAATTGACCAGAGTATGCAATATGTGAGTATGAAATATTTAGAAAACTTGGGTTTTTATTTATGGGGAGTCCTTCTTTAAAAGTGAAACTCTTCCTGTAGAATATTTACAGGACCTGATATGATTGTCTTGCTTCATAGTGAGAATCATATCTTCCTTCTTTCTGACTTTCATCTGAATAACCCGTGGTCTTGTGGGTCTTTAGTTCTGGTAGTTAGTTCAGTCTCTACTGTTATACTCAGCGGGCAGGTGGTTGCAAAGTGTTTCTGCTGTAGATGTGGTTTTAATAACACAAACCGAACATGATGCAATTGAATGATGTGGGAGCGGGTGTGTTGTTGCAGCTGTTTGTGTGTACAGCGTTTGAAGTGTACATACTCAACTATATGGCTTTGTTAATGTGTGCAGTGCACACATTGTTTGCTCTGTGTTTTGTCGCTATCAAAGGGCTGGCCTCTTGCTCTCTCTGTGTGCGTCTGCCTTTTGTGTTGACTGACTGCCATTCTTTGATAGTTTTTGCCATAAAACCATCTCCTGTAACTACCTCCTTTGATGCTCATCGCTGGCTGCTGCTGCATCGTCAGCTGCTGCATCGGCAGTGCGACAACTGCAATAATGCATTGCAGCGAGCTTGAATCAGCCAATATGTAGCTTCACATCTCGCTGTGTAACAGTGCTTCTCAACCAAGTCGATAGTAGCCCTTTATTGATTTTAAAAATCAATAAAAAGTTTTCAAAAAGGAAGTTATTAAACATATGAAAAGCAAATGTGCAACATAATTGATCCCCTTATCACGGATTGCTAATGAGAGACAAGTATTTAAATTATGTTGAGAATCATTTGTTCTTGTGACGGGGAATGGGGAGTGTGTTGGATGCTATATTGGGCCCTAAAATGCATCAGTATGTGTCACTGCTCTTCAAGACTGAGTCATGTATTTTTTTGTATTTTACATAACAGATCGTTAGTTCCTCTCAGCAGAGCAGTGTTAACGTGTGCATTTTAGTCCAGAGGCCACCATAGAAGTCTTTCTGTGAAGCTGTCATGTCTGTAGTTTTGTCTGATCAGACGTCTCCTCTGTTTCACAGGGTGAGCTGGAGAGACAGCTGCTGCAGGCCAACCCTATACTGGAGGCCTTCGGCAACGCAAAGACTGTCAAGAACGATAACTCCTCTAGATTTGTAAGAGTTGACTAGATTCATTAATCGGATAGATAAAGTTCTGCCGTCAGTATAAAAAGAAATGAACTGAAACATGAGCCACCTCTCCTGCTTTTTCAGGGTAAATTCATTCGTATCAATTTTGACGTGGCGGGATACATTGTTGGTGCCAACATTGAAACCTGTATCTTTCTGCTTTGTGAAACTGCACTTCCTCCTGCCTTTACAGCAAAGGGGAATGAGAAGGCAGACGGTCTTTCTGAATTTTTACTTGAATGCTTGCCTGTCCGTGTTCATTTGGAAAAGCATTTAAGGGTTTACCTGTGTACCGTACTAGAAACAACTTTAAAATGGTTGCACATATCCATAACTATATAAATTCAGACCTCCTTGAAAAGTCTCGGGCCACCCGTCAGGCCAAGGATGAGAGGACTTTCCACATCTTTTACCAGTTTTTATGTGGAGCGTCAGAGGAAACTCGAGGTGAATACAAGTGTCATTATAAAACATATATGCTATTTTTGCAAAACCGACTAGTAAACTGTGTCTAAAACTTGCTGTATTTTATGTCTCTAGCGGACTTGCTCTTAGGAACTGCTGATCAGTATCGCTTTCTCAGTGGAGGCTCGATACCTGTTCCTGGTCAGAGCGATTCAGAGAATTTCACCCAGACTATGGACTCCATGGCTATTATGGGCTTCAACCCCGAGGAGTCGATGTGTAAGAGAACAGAGGCGGGGAAAAAAATTGGGTATTTTGTGTCTTCAATCCTTGCTATGAATCACCTTCCTCCTCCCTGTCTTACTTCTCTGCAGCCATGCTGAAGGTGATCTCTGCTGTGCTCCAGTTCGGGAATATATCCTTCATGAAGGAGAAGAACCATGACCAGGCGTCCATGCCTGATAACACAGCTGCTCAGAAACTCTGCCATCTGCTGGGCATCAATGTGCTGGAGTTCACTCGGGCCATCCTCACCCCAAGGATCAAAGTAGGCCGAGAGTATGTGCAGAAAGCCCAGACTAAAGAACAAGTAAGATCTTATATGCAAAAAAGGCACACATGCTCATACATAAACAAACATTTGTCCCTGTGGAGTGTGACTATACATACATTTTCTCCTAGGCTGACTTTGCTGTGGAGGCCCTGGCAAAGGCAACATACGAGCGTCTGTTCAGATGGCTGGTCCACAGGATCAACAGAGCTCTGGATCGCAGACAGAGACAGGGAGCCTCCTTCATAGGCATCCTTGATATCGCTGGATTTGAGATCTTCCAGGTGTGTTCATGTGATGATGCAGTATAGTGAGAAGTTTAACCCAATCTAGCACAGAGGATGACTTTGTTCTCAAAATATAATAAATTGTCTGTAATTAAGTGAAACATGTAACATTAAGGGATATTTCTAGCATTATATTTGTATTTTTTGTGGAGAATAAAACAGCATTACAGATGTGCAGTGGTGTGAATTATATACAGTTTTATGTCTTTACAAATCCAACAATGTACCTGTACTTTTTCAGTGTACATAACGTGAATTTTTCTATCTTTGTTTGCTTTTCTAAACCGATCCTATGCAGCTCAACTCCTTTGAGCAGCTGTGCATCAACTACACCAACGAGAAGCTGCAGCAGCTCTTCAACCACACCATGTTCATCCTGGAGCAGGAGGAGTACCAGCGAGAGGGCATCGAGTGGAACTTTATTGACTTTGGCCTGGACTTACAGCCCTGCATCGACCTCATCGAGAGACCAGTACATGCATACTAAAACACATTTTTACTTTTCATGAGATGAGACTAGATGCTGATAACTGATATGTGCTTTCCATACAGATGGGACAACGGATTGTTTATTTATAGTTAAATAAAGTGCAGATTGTGAACGAGCCCACTGATTAACTAATACAAGCAAACAGCATCAAATAATTCTTTAATATTTTGTCATTTTGAATGAGGAAATCCACATTTTGCTAATAATTTCCCCTCTGTTCATGTCAGGCCAACGCACCTGGTGTTCTGGCCCTTCTTGATGAAGAGTGCTGGTTCCCTCGGGCCACAGATCGCTCATTTGTGGAGAAGCTGTCTGCTGAGCAAGGCAGCCATCCAAAATTCTTCAAATCAAAGCAGCCACGTGGGGAAGCTGACTTCTCCATTATTCACTACGCTGGAAAGGTATCCCTTGACTTTTGTTTTTCTTTAATCTATCCTTTCAAATTTAGGCAACCCACGTTTTGACTTTCAGTGATGATCTGTCTCAGCTTTGATTTCTACCATGTGACTTCTCCTTCCACAGGTGGACTACAAGGCAAATGATTGGTTAGTGAAGAACATGGATCCCCTGAACGACAATGTGGCGTCTCTTCTCCACCAGTCGTCTGATCATTTTGTCTCAGAGCTTTGGAAAGAGGGTGAGACTTTCTGTTTCACACACTTTCTAAATGCTGCCTTTACAGATTTTGTATTGAAAAATTCAGCATTTTTTGCAACTGTGCCAGTTATAAATATTTAAGGTATTCTGGTGCAAAAATGTATTAACGTTACTACATTTCTCTCCTCTCTTACATGCTGTTTCTTTCTCGCTTTCTTCTGTTCTGTCTCCTTCTTGTCTTCTCCTCTTTTGCCTGCTCTTTATCCCTTTTGGGCTCCTTTCCTTTCCTATGATCTTGCTCCCTGTGGTCTCCTGATGCTTCCCGATCAGACATTCAAACTCTTCCTCGTGTGTACTTCTTTGACTCCTATGCCACACTGCAGACTAATGGCGCAGACAGTAGGTTTTTGTACCTCCTTACAATCCTCCCTCCGGCCACTGTTGTTTGCTGGCTGCCCAGTTTTTGTTGTCTTTATTGCTTTTTCTGCCATTTCCCCTCTTTTTAGTTGATATTTTTGTGGTAGTGTTGTGTTGTATCATGTTGTCTCTGTGCTGTTGTGTTGCTCTCTAATTTCTCTTTCACCACGTTTTTGGCCTTCAGTAAAAGTGCCGTAACTCTGTGGTGACACATTTCTTCACTGATAGTAATTCTCGTAGTGATTCTTGTCTGTAGAAGTTTCACTTCATTTGTCACAAAAGCCACATTCAGGATCACCTTAGAGTGTCTGCCTGTAACTAGAAGAGCTCTATTGAATTCAATTCAATAATTTAAAATGAGTAATTGGTTGGCCCGGACACATTTACAGTCATGTTAATTAACATGCATGGTCTCTAAACAAAAAAAATGAAAGCGTACTTGCGTCCAGAAATGTGATCCTGAATCAGCTTTAGAGACGCAACATGTTGCTTTAGAGTATTGACATGTAAATAGCGTAGCATGGTTTAACCAGTGTAGACCTCTAGCTTTAGTCATCAGTGATCAGTGTGTTTTTTTAGTTTAGATCACATCTGATGAACTGGAGCATATTGATCTGAGTGGTGACACTGGCCTCTCTGTTCTTTCTACTTTTTACTCCTGTGTATGAAATTAGCTTCATACACTTAACAAAATAAACCATCAGTCTTTTCAGGCAGATCTGCAGCTTTGCCTGTGCAGACATGTCCAAAGTTGACAGGTTGAGCTTGAAAAACATTACCTGTGAAACTCATACACTGTATTAAGTGTGTGTGTGTGTGTGTGTGTGTGTGTGTGTGTGTGTGTGTGTGTGTGTGTGTGTGTGTGTGTACTGGCTATGGAAATAGATGCTATGGTTCTAGTTTTAAAAACTAATGATGGCCGAAATCCATCTCATATATTATTTCTGTCCAGAGCTTGATGGGAGATATGAAACCAGGTGTTGTTGCTATTGTGTAATAGCATTAACCTGTTCACTCACTCATGAAATGCCAAATCATGCTTTTTTATTTATTTATTTTTAACTTCAGCTAATTGATCATTTCTGCCAAAAGTGAGACCCTGTGCTCTGTTTCCTTCTAGTGGACAGGATTGTGGGTCTGGACCAGGTGTCATCAGGAGAGAGCAGCGCGCCGGTCACATTCGGAGCAGCAGGACTGAAGACGAAGAAAGGAATGTTTAGGACTGTTGGGCAGCTTTACAAGGAGTCTCTTACCAAGCTGATGGCCACACTGAGGAACACCAACCCTAACTTCCTCCGCTGCATTATCCCCAACCACGAGAAGAGGGTGAGGCAGGCAGTCAGGATGAACTAGTGAGAAGAGATAATAGCCTTCTTTCTGCTGACTCTTTACCCGTTTACTTTTCTTCAGGCCGGTAAGCTTTCCCCTCACCTGGTTTTAGACCAGCTGAGATGTAATGGTGTTTTGGAGGGCATCCGTATATGCAGACAAGGATTCCCTAACCGCATCCCGTTCCAGGAGTTCAGACAGAGGTGCGTATTTGTGATGGTCTTTTTGATTCGTGAAGTGTGAACTACACGCTCACACTTCATGCCACTTTAAGAATCTTTTATGGCACCTGCCAGTAGACCTTTCTGCTCATCGTATCATTCACTCAATCGCACATTTATCATTTGTCTTCCAGATATGAGATCCTAACCCCTAATGCCATTCCTCGCACCTTCATGGATGGCAAACAGGCATCAGAACTCATGGTACGTAACTTTCAAGCAGCTAAAACTTCACAGCATTACATACAGTTGTTCAGATAGAAGCTTGACCAACTCCCCTGCTGCTCTTCTAGATCAATGCTTTAGAGCTGGATAAAAACCTGTTCAGGGTGGGTCAGAGTAAAGTCTTCTTCAGAGCTGGAGTCCTAGCTCACCTGGAAGAAGAAAGAGACCTAAAGATAACTGATACCATCATACGCTTCCAGAGCGCTGCCAGAGGCTTTCTCTCACGCAAGTAAGACTAATTACTAATAGAGAACTATTATAGGCATCTCATTAGTTTTTAATGTCTTTTATATATAAATTCAATATAAAATATAAATGGAAGAATAAGATGAAATTCATGTTACTTTAGTTATTGGTCAGTTTAACAGCCTTTTTTGCTACCTGAGGTAAAAGAGATGGAGGATGATAAACATGTAGTACGGGTGAGGTTTCTCTGCAGCGCTAGTATCTGTGCAGTTGGCAGTTTTGTATTTCACTCTTAAAGGAGCATTAATATTTAACAATTTGTCAGCCCCTATCAGTGACTCAGGTGTTGCAACAGTTTTGAAAGGTATTTGGCAAAGCCTGAATTACATAATTCATTATGGTTATATGTTTACACTGGTGACTAAATGGAAAAAAGTCTATTCATTGTTATACGTCATTTGATTAATCTGGTGTCAGGTACATTTCTGTCATACATTTAAGACACAAAATAAGTTTCAGTTGTTTTACATAATCTATTGTTTAAAGATTTATTAAAGAATAACAAGACTTAATTTTTAGTCTAAAAGTTTCCATGTCCCGAAAAAGTCTCCCCAATAATGACGTTTATTAATAAACTTCACGATGTTAGTGATATCCTAAAACAGCAAAGTAAATATGTGGAAGGTGTGTTGGAGAACAGGGGAAAACATAGTTATATGGACCAAAACTCATTACCAATAATTGAAAGTTGTTTGTTAACCCTGTCAAACACCTGCTGATATTACTCAATATTGCAGCACCTTTTCAGGTGAATACAGTACGTGTTAATACCTCTAATTCTAGAGGTACACTGTGCAATATTAAATAAAAATGTGATTCTCATTGATGCATTTTGTTTGTTTTATTGCTTTCAGAGCCTTTTTGAAGAAGCAACAGCAGCTTAGTGCTCTGAGGGTGATGCAGAGGAACTGTGCTGCTTACCTCAAACTCAGGAACTGGCAGTGGTGGCGACTATTTACTAAGGTGCTGTGCAAACTTCTCAACATAGACATGAAATGCAACCCACATTAAACATAATATACAACTAAAGGCAAGGCAGTGTGAGAGTAGAAAACCTTGTAACGTTGGGAATATTCTTTATATTTACCCCTTTCACCTCACCCAAACAGGTGAAGCCCTTGCTGCAGGTGACACGACAGGATGAGGAGATCCAAACCCGGGAAGCAGCGCTACAAAAAGCCAAAGAACAACTCACCCGAGCGGAGCAGGACTACACAGAGCTGGACAGGAAGCACGTTCAGGTAAACAAACCTCATCCTCATTGTGCTTCCTATCCACCACAGTTCTGTCTTTGCCTGTCTTACTGTCAGTCGGGGCCTCACTCATCACCACTCCTCCGTTTCTGTCACATTGTAGCTGATAGAGGAAAAGGCAGTGCTGGCTGACCAGCTGCAGGCAGAGGCAGAGCTGTTTGCAGAGGCGGAGGAGATGAGGGCCAGGTTAGCCAGTCGGAAACAGGAGCTGGAGGAAGTTCTGGGCGAGCTGGAGACTCGACTGGAGGAAGAGGAGGAGAGGGGTGTGCAACTGGCCAATGAGAAGAAGAAAATGCAGCAGAATATACAGGTTATAAAGTTGCTGTCTTTTTATGTCAAAACTTTGTAAGAATGATTGTAAATTGACATTAAAACAAGCTTGCCTTGACATTGCTTTCTCTGGTTTTGTCAGGACCTAGAGGAGCAGTTAGAGGAGGAGGAAAGCGCCAGACAACGCCTCCTGCTGGAGAAGGTTACCCTGGAGACCAAAGTAAAGAGTCTGGAGACAGACCTGGTCACTGCAGTAGAGCAAAGAGACCGACTCGGCAAGGTGAGCGTCACATTAAATTTTGTCAAGCAATGAAAAAAATTATTTTTCTTTTCTTTTTAAAAAGGTTGTTTCACAACCCTAATAGCAAACCCAAGCATTACAGCAATACAATTACAGTTGCACACTTACATTTTTCTTCATTATGTTGGCTTCATTTTCTAAATAAATTGAAGAAAGAAGAAATAATAACTTGAAGAAAATAAAACACGATGAGACTGGGATTACAATGAGGTAAAATAGGTCAGGAAGGGTTGCTACTTGAAAGCAATTATTCCTGCACAGTTACTAATAAAAAAATGTTTCACGCATCATCGTTTCTCTCTGAGCAGGAAAAGAAACAGCTGGAGGAGCGTCTGAATGAGGTCACCGACCAGCTCACTGAAGAAGAGGAAAAGACAAAAAGTTTGAACAAGCTCAAGAACAAACAGGAAGCTGTCATCGCTGACTTGGAGGGTAACTATGCTAAACGAATTTTGACCTTCACACAAATTTGTTTCCACACAAGTAATCACACTAAGGTTGACATTTATGTATTCAAGAAGCAGGTGTCCCAGCAGGAATGGACGCTGTAGTCCCGTCACATGCCCATAGATAGATAGACAGATAGACAGACAGACAGACAGACAGAGATCATATGTCGCTGCATGAAGCTTTAAAATCAAGAGCTCCATTTGTACTTAGATCGAAAACAACATCCGGAAGACTTATTTGAAAGTAAATATGTCCAGAGCTTTTACACCTGCAAGAATCTTTCAGGCAGGTAAAAAAAATTCCTGTTTGATCTCAAACATTTGACGAATTAGTCCACTCGTCTGTCAAGAGCTGCAGTTACACTTGTCAGGTCTGCTGAAGGTGCAGCCTGCTTCCCAGTTACAGGAATGCAACACCGTCCCAGATGGTAGTGCGGAGGGGTTTTTGTATTTATTAGTGCTGTACAGTGTAACTGATGTGGAACAATCAGAAAGTAATGATTTATTTCTGTCACTCACTGGTTTGTTTTGACAAACATACCTCCCTCTGTTCAGGCACCTTATAGATGCACTATCCTTTTCTCTCTTAAGCCCAAATTCAGCTACTTGACAGTAAAATAACTCCAACAGAATGGTTTAAATCACAGTCTGAAGTTTAACTGTCTAATCCAGAATTCTATAAAAATATCTGAACATTTAACAAAATAGTCAAAACTCTGATTTTTGTGCACCCTTACTGAATGGAGGAGTCTATGTTTTTTGCAGTGTCAGGGTTTCTGCAGTCAAAGCAAGGAGCATGACTCAAACTTAGGGTGAACAAGGCAGCCAGGAACTGTTTTAAGGTAGTTTACTGTTGGAGAACAGATATAAGTACAGGTACTAATGAAGAAAGTGGAAACAAGTTGAGGTAGGTGTGGCATGACAGGAGTTTAGTGACATCTGGTGGGTGGATGGGGAAATGCAGGCTTATTTACAACTGTAATAACTTTACTGTTCAAATTCTGTGATTTGTAACTTACTCCATTGCTATTTGCAGAGCGCCTAAAGCGTGAAGAGCAGGGTCGCTTAGAACAGGAGAAGTTTAAGAGGAGGATGGAGAGTGAAGCTATGGAGGCCCAGGAGCAGCTGTCAGACCTGGGAATGCTGTCCTCTGAGCTGAGAGGCAGTCTGGCTCAAAAGGAAAAAGAAATCACCTCCCTGCAGGGCCGGTGAGACACAGAAAAGTATCAGAGACGCAGTAACTAAAATATAAGCCTGTAATGGATTTTTGAAGTTTTTTTGTGACTCTCTCAGGTTGGAGGAAGAAGGTGCACGCCGTGCTGAAGCTCAGAGGTCTCTAAGGGAGGCCTTGTCCCAAGTGTCAGAGCTGAAGGAGGAAGTAGAGAATGAACGAGGGATGCGGGAAAGAGCAGAGAAACAACGGCGAGACCTGAGTGAGGAGCTGGAGGCTTTGAGAACTGAGCTAGAGGACACTCTGGACAGCACAGCTGCACAACAGGAGCTCAGGTAGATGATGAGGACAAAACAAAGTTTACATTTAGTGTTTTTGTTATCAGACCAGAACTCACGCTTCTTATAACTCCACAGGTCTCGACGGGAAGCAGAGTTAAGTGAGCTCCAACGATGTGTTGAAGAGGAGACTCGCCGGCACGAGACCCAGCTTTCAGAAGTCAGAGTCAAACACAGCGCTGCCTTAGACAGCCTGCAGGAGCAGCTGGACAACAGCAAGAGAGTACGAGAAACACAGAAAAATTCAAATGCACATGCATGGAGACATGCACAGTCCCTCATTGTGTCTCACCCATGCTCTGCTTCAGGCACGACAGTCCCTTGATAAAGCCAAGGCAGCGCTGGAGGAGGAGAGGCAGAATTTGACCTCTGAGCTCAAAAGCCTCCAAGCGAGTCGCTCAGAGAGCGAGAGGGGTCGTAAGAGGGCGGATAACCAGCTACAGGAACTGAGCGCCCGTCTGACTCAGGCTGACAGAGAGAGGGAGGACAGGGAGGAGCGAATCCACAAGCTGCAGGTACAAATGAATAGGTACCAGTTTACTGGTTTGTGGTTTTAAGGTGTGTCAGTAAAGAAGTATTCTGTTTCTGTTCTGTTGAATGAATTTAACCTAAATGTGTTTCTTTTAGTGTGAGATTGAGTCCCTCTCCGGCAATCTGTCCTCCTCTGACTCCAAGTCTCTTCGGCTCGCTAAAGAAATGAGCAGCCTGGAGAGCCAGCTGCATGATGCAAGGGTAACAAATGCACACAGACACCAAGGCTGCATTTGATTTGGACATTAGCCTTTGACTGTTACAGACTCCTCATGTTTAAAAAAGAAAAAGTAACTATTTCTTTAAAGTCCAGAAGAAAATCCTCTGACTGTAGGAAATTAAAAGAATTTGATCCACTGATGACTCAAAAACAACCTCATATGCACCATTGCTCTTCTCTTTTAGGAACTGCTACAGGACGAAAGTCGCCAGAAGATGGCCCTTGCCTCAAGGGTGCGAGCACTGGAGGAGGAGAAGAATGGACTGATGGAACGACTGGAGGAGGAGGAGGAAAGAGGCAAAGAGCTGAGCCGACAGATCCAAACTCACAGCCAGCAGGTAAGTCTGAGGGCCGCAGTGACTTTATTTACCTCTTAAACTGCTGCTTTAGAAAGATATCAGTTAACATTTTTCATAAAATCACAGAAGTGCTTTCCTTCAGACAGTCAGTATTAAATGTAAAGTTCTCTGTCTATATCTATGACTTACGTATGCACCCTGTGTCTGTTTTACTTCTACAGCTGACAGAGCTACGTAAGCAGTCAGAGGAGGTGAACAGTGCCGTGGAAGCTGGCGATGAGATACGCAGGAAGCTCCAGAGAGAGCTCGACAGTGCCATTCAAAGAGAGCGACAGAAGGAGGAGGAAAAAGAAAGAGTGGAGAGGCAGAGGGAGCGACTGAGGGAGGAAATAGAGGACATGACCATTGCCCTGCAGAGAGAGAGGCAGAACTGCACGGCCCTGGAAAAAAGGCAAAAGAAATTTGACCAGGTTAGAAACATACCACTGCTTCTCACATACGCACAAAGGCTGCAAATGTCTTTATGCACAGTAACATTACCTCCTTGACCCCCCCAGTGCCTGGCAGAGGAGAAGGCGGTGAGTGCTCGGCTTGCAGAAGAGAGGGACAGAGCAGAAGCAGACAGCAGAGAGAAGGAAACAAGATGTCTAGCACTGTCCCGAGCCCTGCAGGTAAATTATTTGATAGACGGCACATAAATGTTTTTCATACATCTGTGTTTGTGATGGTAAATCGTCTGTCTTTCTGTGCGTAGGAGGCTCAGGACCAAAAAGAAGAGCTAGAGAGAGCCAACAAGCAGCTCCGTCTGGAAATGGAGCAGCTGGTGAACCAGCAGGACGATGTGGGCAAAAATGTAAGACTGTACACCTTGGGACTCTTTTTTTATTATTTCTGTCTCAGTCCTCTGTGAGTCACCATTTCTTAAATGCTTGTGCGTCAGGTCCATGAGCTGGAGCGCACACGGAGGACCTTGGAAACAGAAGCCCAGAACCTGCGCATTCAGACGCAGGAGCTGGAGGAGGAGCTGTCAGAGGCAGAGAACTCAAGACTGAGGCTGGAGGTCACCCTGCAGGCGCTTAAGGCTCAGTTTGAAAGGGAGATCAGCAGCAACGAGGAAAAGGGAGAGGAGAAGAGAAGGGCCCTGAGCAAACAGGTAGGATGGAGAATGACAAAGGAAAGTGCTGGTGCTTCTGGTATGTACTTTTTGTCCAAGTTAATCAGATTGTTTATGTTCTTCTTTTGATCCCAGGCGAGGGAGTTAGAGATCCAGCTGGAGGAGGAGAGGAGTCAGCGGTCTCAGTCTGTGTCATCCAAGAAGCAGCTGGAAGCAGAACTGCAGGAAGCTGAGGCCCAGGTGGAGACAGCCAACCGTGGCAAAGAGGAGGCGATGAAGCAGCTTCGAAGGCTGCAGGTAAAACAGGGTACCCACACCTATTTAAAAAGTCAGTTTCCTGTAAATGTCAGTGTACTTAATTTAAAAATATCCTTATCAGGGTCAAATGAAGGAGGTTCTGCGCGAGCTAGATGAGGCAAAGGTGACTCGAGATGACGTCATCTCCCAATCAAAAGACAGTGAAAAGAAAATCCAAACACTGGAAGCAGAGGTCCTGCATCTTACAGAGGTATGTATGTCTATGTCTGTGCAAAAAAAACCCATCCAATATAAATATTAAGATATCTTGCATTTATTTTTAACCAATCTTTTCTGTCTGCATGAACGTCTTTGTGCAGGAGCTGGCTGTATCAGAGAGGCAGAAGCGACAGGCCCAGCAGGAGAGAGACGAGATAGCAGACGAGATGGTCAGCAGCAGTTCTGGAAAGTGAGTTTAACTTTACCTCTGATGCATTTTGTTGATTTGAGGGGGGTTTTGTGCACCTGTGGTGTTGTTACTGAGATTGCCTTTGACCAGGAATGTGCTGAGCGAAGAGAAGCGGAGGTTGGACGCACGAGTCAATCAGCTGGAAGAAGAGCTGGAAGAAGAGCAGACTAACAGTGAACTGTTGACAGAGAGACTACGGAAGACAGCCCTACAGGTATGTTCACTCTACAAGTGTCTCGGTCACACACTTTGAAGCACACACTCATCACAGCTACATTTCAACTGCAGGTGGAGACTCTGACTGTGCAGCTGCAGGGAGAGAGGACTCTGGCCCAGAAAGCAGAGGCGGCTCGAGAGCAGCTGGAGAAGCAGAACAAGGAGCTGAAGGCCCGGCTGGGGGAGATGGAGGGGGCAGTAAGGGGCAAACATAGGATGAGTGTCGCCGCCCTGGAGGCAAAAATTGAGACGATGGAGGAGCAGCTGGAACAAGAGAGACAGTACGAGAAACAGACACATGCATCATGCATCATGCATCACATGCAAATCTTCCAGTTTACAAAGCTGTAACCTGCTAAAAAGAATTCAGGCATTAAATTGTTTTATAACACAAACTGTACATAAAAATAGACAAGGACTCTTTGGAATCACCCATTGGTTTGCAGCTACCATTTGAAGTCCACAATTTAGTATTTTGTCCTTTACTTTATTTTTTTAATTTTTGTTTGGACTAGAGGTAGTTGTCAGCTAATGCTAGCCCCCACTAGCTAACAAGGAGCGTCTATAATTTATATTGAACTGGATTCTAACTTTGGTTGGTGAAAAATCTACTTACAAGAAAACAGACTTACTGGAGACACTGAACAGTCATCTCTTTATGGGCTCTTTTAGAAAAACCAAATGCTGAAAGAAGCTTTGTATTAAATCATGAATAGGTTCAGGCCTTAGTTTAATTTTTCAGTGGTGTAGGCCGCTTTTTGTTTCATACATAAAACTAAGGGTTTCTTTATCAGTTTAAAGTAAATTTAAGTAAATAAAGTGGCCTATGATAATAGGTTACATTTACAACATTTATTAACAAAACGACACATGTGAACTGTGCCATGATTGTAAATACATGGCATGGGGCGTATGAGGGTTTTCAGTGTTATAGGCCAAGCAATTACTGCCGGACAGATTTAGAATCACTAAACATCCGAGGAAAAAAAAAGTCATCATTGATTGTAACAACCCTGTTTGTCCCTCAGGGAGCGAGCAATTGCCAACAAACTGATGCGGAAGACGGAAAAGAAACTGAAGGAGGTGATGATGCAGGCAGAAGATGAGAGGAGGCATGCAGACCAGTACAGAGAGCAGGTGAGAAAATTAAGATTACCCTGACTGCACCGTGCAGGTCAGTCACATTTATCTAAGTATGCTCAGAATAGCATTGTCAACAACAGGGCATTAAATAATCATTTAATGGGTATCAGGTCAGCTAAGCTTGCTGCTTTAATTGTGTCCGAGGGCAGTGTGTTGAAAAATCATCCTAAAATGAGTGATTTATCCGGCTCAGTCCAGACTAATCCTAATCCTGCATTGGCATCTGTGTGTTCATCGTGAAGTTAGAACATGTTCCACCACGAAATATAAATCCCTCAGTCACAGCAGAGACACTGACTCTCCTCCCAAAGCATCATCTGCAATAATCTGCCAGGTTTAATCTGACTCCTGATCCCCATCGGTCCTCCTGTCCTCACACTAATCTCTCCATTTAAATATCTGTCCCTGCTCCTTCTTCTTGGTCTCTCTTTTCCTGCAATCTCTTGTCAACTCGACCTCTCTGCTGCGCTCTGTCCTTTCCCTCCTCTTCCTCCTCCCTGCTCTTCTCCTGCAGCTGGATAAGTCGATGGTCCGACTGAAGCAGCTGAAAAGGCAGCTGGAGGAGGTGGAGGAGGAAAACTCTCGCTCCAGTGCCCAGAAGAGGAAGCTGCAGAGGGAGCTGGAGGAACTCACTGACAGCAGCCAGACCATGAACCGCGAGATATCCTCCCTCCGCAACCAGCTCAGGTAAGTGTGTGTGTTTGAGTGTGTTGGTTCATGTATTTATCTGAGGCTTCATTTACTGTTGATTTTGTTAACACCCCATTAATTTCTCATCGTTTTTTTTTTGCTTTGCTCTTTTGTTGCGTCCATTTTTGTCCACGTAACACTGACACATTACCCATCTGTCTGCGACACTCAGCTTCCCCGAATGGAGACCAGATATGTAGGTCATTGTTTTTATTATTATTATTATTTCTTGTTCTCATTTGTTTGTTGTCTTGTGTGTTTGTCTTTGTGTTTGTGTATGAAAAGCCTGCAGCTTTCCATATACAAACACAAAGTTGAGTAGTTTGCTTATATTTTTGTCTCTAGCATATTTACACAGTTCTCTGTTTAGGGGGAAAAAATAGCTTTCTTGGTGAAATTTGGATGGAAAGTTTGAATAGTCTTAGTCATTTTTTTAAAAGAGTGGAAACAGTTAACCTGAAACTATTAAACGTTAACTCTGAGCCCTGTTTTTTGGAATTTCATAAACTAAACAGTTAAGTAACTGAATAATAATAAAAACACATTTTTTAACTCCCGCTTCCTTTTTGTCCAGACGTGCTGCGCTGCCTCTGTCGATGCGTGGACGCAGAGCATTGGTTGATGACCTTTCATTAGAGAACTCCGATTCAGAAGAGCCTCCTGCCTCACCCACCCCCTCCTCTGGGGTCCCAGGGACCCCGACTCCGTCCTCAGAACACAGCCTGGACCCTCCGCCGCCCTACAGTGTCAACAACGCAGAGTGACACGCACACATCTGCTTAGCTACACAAACAACGCACACACACACACAAGCATCAGCCTCAGAGCCTCGACTGCTCGCGGTGATGCAGAGGCAGGCACACAGCACATAGCTACACTAGTTTTAAATTAAATGCCATGTAGGATAAATATCAGGCAGTTAGTTGTAAAGCATCCTCCCTGATATAGCGATGCTCTTTAAGATTTTGCCTCATTTTTTTCTCAACAAGTACAGAAAATGTGTTTTAAAAAAAAGAAATTTTACAAAGCGTCAACTGGAATTGATTTTATTTTATAAAACAACAAAGACTTGAAGTTTCTACATACCACCTCTGTAATGCACTTCTCATAAACTAAACTACATCTGCTCACTAAGCAGTAAAAACTTTTACATTTGGATTTATTTACAAATATTTGATGTAGATTGAATACACAGATCAGGGCTGCTGGAAGATGACAATCTGTATTCATGTTACACGAGCAGTCAAGTACACACATGGAGCAGAGAATTCGCCTTCGATATGAGTGTGAGTTAACTTTTTAAACTTGGAAGAATTTGGCAAAAAGAAAGAAAATTGTCATCTAAACACAGTGCTGCACATTTTCTAAGTTGGCCTAACAGATAATAATAAGAAACCGGGATGCATTACATCGTTTTCATATCACCTGTCACAATTACAGTGACACAAAGAGCTGAAAGCAGCCGACATGCAGACAGACTCGCTGCTTTAGACGATAAACTCTTTTCTATAGATTAGAAACAGTACGTTGTTAGACCACGCAGTAGATAGTATTAGATAGTTTCTTTATCTTAAAGTCTTAACATATTGCATCAGAAATTTTGAATTTGTATAATTTATATCAAATACCAACTTAAGTTATTGATCACTGCTTGTTTTCTGTCTTGTGTGTGTGTGGGGGGGGGGGCATGTTAGTCTGAAAATTCCTCTTCATGCTGGCTCTGATGTCAGGCTGAACCGGGTTACTTTAAAGGACAGCTAAGACTTGTTTCTGTCAGCATCTCAGCATCGGGTTGCAGATGTGAATTTGCATGGAAGACCTCTCTGGTTAACATTATTGCTGGTTTTAAAAAGAAAAAGGAAAAGGGGAAAGAAGAAGAAGTACACGTTTATGGATTCTCTTCAATGGCAACATAACTGGAAATGACTTGTGGAGGACTGTATTCATTCATATTTTTATCCAAAGCAGAACAAATGGTCAGAATGGGTCTTATTTTCTTGTTTTAGAACGATAAAGGCGTTACATTTTATTTTGTCAAGCATCTTGTACACTGTAAGGTTGATTTTACTGGTTTACTGTGTAAATTATTAATCAAACAAAGCTTTTCTGTTTAACCAAACGGTGGGCGTACGGATGAGAAAAGGGACTTAAATTTGTAGTTACCGTAGAGTAGCTGTAGAATAGAGTAGATGACGGGAGTAGAGGCTGGTTGGGTTTTCTAACATGTCTTGAGTAGAATAAACTCTGCCTCTGCTCGCGGGTCCTGTGTAGAAGATTAGAATATAACTGAGCGTTAGGCTCAAAGCATTTTCATGGACTAGTAGTGTTAGATTTAAAAAAAAAAAAAAAAGACAGTGGAAACAATGAGGAGTGAACTTTTATGGAGTAAATGGCAAATAGAAAAAGAAGTTGCTTTTCTTTTTTTTTACCCTGTCAACTCAAGATGACATTATCTTACACCTGCTCTGATAACCCTGCTGTGAAGCCCACTTTTAAAGTTTTTTCTTCAGACCGTCTCCATTGTCATATCTTCTATTTTTAAAAGATGGCCTTTTTTATAGCTTTTATATAGTTTAGTTTATGACCTTCTGCTGCACTGGGGGGTCTTAACAAATTGGCAGATGCTGTCTAAAGAAGCAGTTCAACCTTTTGGGAAATTTTCTTTCTTGCTTAATGTTAGTATCAGTCTCTTTTTTACCTACAGTTTAAAGCTGCAGCCAGTTAACTTAGCAAATAGGAACTGGGGAACATATAGTATGGCCTCACTGTGAAACCTGACATTCATATCTGCAGAAGAAGCTGAGCTACAAAAAGAAAAAAGTGGCAATTTCACCTGCAGGTTATGTGTACAACTATTTTTTAATTATTAAATTACCAAATTTGGTTGAGCCTAATTTTAGAATTTGCATTTTCACAAAGGGGGCTGTCTTTTTACCTGGCTAGGTTCGAGATCAGTTCTTTGGAAGGAGAGTTAAATGAGACATAAAACACCTCTGACTTGGGCTTTAGCTTTTGTCAAGTCAGCTAAAGCCTCAGTCACACATACTAGAAATCAGCTGGCAACCTCCAGTTGCTAGGGAAAAATGTGTATAACCCCACTCAACTGGCAAGTGGTTGCTGGAGGTTGCTGGCTGTCATCAGGCGAGTGCTGCAGCAAAAACCTTGTTGTGATTTCTTTGGTGGCTAGCAGGTTGCACTTCCATGCCAGCTATGGTCATGTTCAGTTTGTATGGAAGACTCTTAGTGCTGCTTAGCAAGTAAATTGGGAATGTTGAAAACAAGTCTGCGCCTTCCATGTAAGCTACTGACGACTGCCGGTCACTATGCCTGTGTGACGGGGCCTAACGTAAAGAAAGCCTGCCTATGTTGAACTCGCCTCCAGTAATCCAGTAATGTAGTAATATAATTCTTTAATTTTCCACCAAACAAACTGGATATTACTCAATAATCTACAAACTTTATGTGCTGATAGGATAGGTGAATTCTGTTGTTTTTAGGGTTTCTGCCTTTATGCTAAGCTAACTAGCTGCTGGGTGTAGTTTTGCATTAAATGTACAGACCTGTGAAAGCCACACATCATCTAATGAAAGCCAATTTCCCAAATGGCACAAGTACAACGAATGTCACTGACGCTTTAACTGGAAAATCTGAACTAATGAAAGCTTCGGATCATGTAGCTGAAACCATAAATGTTGCTCTGAATGTCAGAATCAGAATCGCGTTTATTGGCCATGTATATGCACAGACACATACAAGGAATTTGGTTCTGGTAGATGATGGCTCTCAAGCACAGCCATGTAAATCACAACAACATGTAAAAAACACAATACACACACACACACACACGTGTATATATATACATGTACACATGCATACACATGCATACACGAACATACACAAAGCTGTGTAAACCAACCATAAATAACCAATCTAAATGTTATATACATAAAATACAGAATGAGAGAAATGAAGTGAAGTGAAATGAATACCACAGAATGTACATAAGGTACAGGTAAGGTTCTGATTCTGAATGTGTTTATTATTCTAAATCAGCGGTCCCCAACCTTTTTTGCACCACGGACTGGTTAATGTCCGACAATATTTTCACGGACCGGCCATTAAGGTGTTGCGCAAATAAATACAACAAAATAAAATGATACGACCAAGACAAAAAGTGTGGTATTTTTTAAATATAATAATAAACACGAATTCACTGTGTAATTGTGTTTCCTCCTGAAATGCGCCAACAACATTGAGAGTAACATCCACCTCTCTGATGCTTAATGCCCTCTGGTCGCTATGGTAACACGTAAATATTTCTTTCAAAATAAGACACACAACTACAACACGGGAAAAGACCCAGGGAAACCGAGTTAACGACAAAAACCCTGAAAACCATACATGTCATACCCGGGCCTCAACTCGCGGCCTGGTATTAAAGCGACTCATGGACCAGTACCGGTCTGGGGATTGGGGACCACTGTTCTAAATAGTCCTATATTATCTATATTATCTATACTATACGTAAAAGAGTCAATAATCCTGGTGGAGTTTATCATTGATTACACACGTGACCACTACAGTAGTTTTCGGTAATCAGGGTTGTCATCACTGTTTAAGTTAACGTGCCTCTGATGAACTGATAAAAACAATTTTATTAATCTGCAGTCATCCCACATGCATCCATATTTTTTGCCATGCCATGATTCACAGTTAGTGACAGAAAACATATGTGGCTCAAGAAAGACTACTGACGACATACTGTATATTTAACACCCAACTAAAGGGTTTTAATTTTTATTTTCTGTATGTGTTACTCTTTTGTTTTAGTAATATCCAAAGGGTTTTGATTGAACTTTTATGTTTCTTTTAGTTTTTTTGTGTAAATGCTGCACTTTATAGTGTAAAACAACCAGACACTGTCAGTACGTTCTGTCTGCTTTGTCACGCGGTTTGTCACAAAAAAAGGCCGACATAGCATCAAGCCAAATGAGCTGACGTGTTGTCTCTCTGAACTACTCAATAACTCTTATTAAACAATGTGTATCAAATAGACCAAAATCTGAAGACAAACGGATTGAACCGCTGGATCGAGGGCAAACGAGCTCTGTTTACCTGTAGCAAGAGACAAGGCCGGTGCTTCTCAAAAGTGTTATTTTACTTTTCTCTGTGTTTGTTTATGGCGACTGTGGAACCATTTTGAAAATGTGTTTTATTGTTTTAGCCTCTTTTTTAAATTATGCTGTAATAATAAAACATCTGACCGGGGTTAACTTTAATATATGTCGTTGGTTATTATTATTACTTTGTGTCCATTTTATTTGGATAATGGGTAACATTTCATACTCCTCACTGTAATCAGTGCACAGACTGACACTCTTACATGTTAAACATAACCCATACACTGTAAAAAAAAAAAAAAGAAAAAAGAAAAAAAAAGAATTCCATAGAAAAACAGAAAATGTCCTGGTAATTTTCTGCCAGTACATTTTCTGGGTTTTGTTTTTTTTTTTACAGAAGTTGAAGAACCTTTCCATAAATGATCAAATGGAAAATTCAGTAGATTTACAGTATACTCTCTGTAGTATTTATGGACATTTGCTTCAGTTATAAAATGGAAAATAATATTACCATTTATAGGCACCTCTTTTCACTGTAACTCATGAAATGTAGTTCTTTATATCCTTAACCATACATTTCTATACAATTACAAACTAATATACCATTTGCTCAAAAATTCATAAATTAAAACTTTTTAAATTAATCTGTGCTTAGTACACAAAAACATTGGTAAAATTAATGTTAAACAATCGTTTATTCTCCTCAAAATATAATGACAGCATCCAATCTCATCATAAAACAACTAAACAGCTAATACATACACAAAATAATGCACAAACTTTCAAATTTGAGCATTTTTATTTCCTTGAAATCAGTTTGCTGTCATGTAAATTTGTATATACATTCAATCAATTCAATTCAGGCAAGAATGTAGCTGTGTAAACCTCAAATATCTGCTCAGTTTATCAAGACATCACATATTTTCAAAAGCGCTCCGATGTTTTCGGAGACGTCAGTTACCCACCAGCTCGATAGCTAGCTGGGGTTCAAGGCTCACTAGAGCCGGTGAGAACACCGTTTTCACACCCACCGCCGTCTTTCGCTACTCAGGTTAAACATGATATATAAGTCACTTAGATAACTTACAAATGTTATTGTTTGGCTTTTTTCAGTATTTTATTTGTTCCTGAGTAAATCGGTTTGGCTGAGATTAAAGTTATATTTTTTACACAGCTGAATAAACGTCAAGCAGACAACTGATTATCAGAAGTGTGAGATGCTCAAGAATATACTCCGGTGTCCTGTTATATTTTAAATAGCAAGGAGGGTAGCAACTCCACCGAAACAATCTGCAAATGTCATTAAAATTTAATAAACTATCATCTCGTCTTTATTTTTAGTTAGCACCAGTGTTGGCCAAGTTACTTGAAAAAAGTAATCAATAACTGATTACTTCCCCAAAAAAGTAATCCCGTTACTTTACTGATTACTTATTTTCAAAAGTAATTAATTACTTAGTTACTTAGTTACTTTTTAAAAACACAATTTACAACCTGAATAGGTGATAAAGCGATAGATCTTTCAACCCATTTCTACTTGTTCAAGTTCAAATTCAAATTTTATTCGCCACATGCAGTGACAGGTTGCCCTGCAGTGGAATGAACCCGCCCCCCGACCATACACAACACAGACATCACAAGGGAATACAAGTCAGAGAACGGTTGCATTACAGAAAAGGCACTGAAATGTACACTACAATGGGAAAGTACAAGAGGAAAAAAAAAGACCTCTACTCATGCTGGGCTATAGAGGACAGCATGAGAACAGGAAACAAAAAAAACTCCTCTGCACAGAAAGCACATAAATGTCCACAATACAACATTATAGAGCACGTGACCAGCAACAGGGTTGGGTAGGGGATAAGGAGTAATCCCAGGTAACACAGCAGCCATCCTGCCACTGCGCCGACTCTCCAGTGCGGGCCCAGACCCGCCTCGTGTTCCCAGGAAGCAACAAGCATCGAAGGCATTGGAAGGGGAGGGGGGATGTGTGAGTGCTTATCAGTGTAAATGTATGTGTGTGCGTGTCCATAGTTCAGCTGAGACAGTGTCCTTCACCCTACCAGGCTAAGTAAACAGTCTACCAGCCAACCCAGGTGGCCTTGCATAGAGTGGGAAGAACAGTCAACACACAGTCGTTATCAGGGAGTTTTTGTTCGGCTCCAGCCTTGAGCCCACAGCTGGCGCCGAGGGGGTATCCGCATTGATGTTGATGTTGTTGATGTTGTTGATTTTTCTTTTATGCGAGCAGCTCATGAGAATTTCAAAGCTGTTCTTTAACACTCCGACACTGGTCTCTCAATCTCCCGTTGGAGAACCGCGAGCTTCTCCACGATGTTATCAAACTTACGATCCGTGGTCTTCTCATTCTCGTATGATGCATAATCCATCACACAAAATGTAATCAAATGGAAAAGTCTCTTTTTTTTTTAAACTTGTTTTATCAGTTTTAATCTTTTAACTTTATGCATCAAGCAAAAAATTAAATTATATGCACCATTCTCTGACTTGAAGAAATTAGTTTAACATTTAAACCTATTTTCTACACATTCCAGCACATAAAATAAAATATTTTTTGTGTTTACACTCAGTCTTTCAAATAGATGCAAGTAAAACACAGCAGAAAATAAATAAAGTCAAAGACTAGCGGTCCTTTTGCTCTATTTTCACCTGTAAAGCAGGAGTGGGGTAGGCAGAGGTTTGCCCTGGTGCAGGTGTGCCGCAGCGGTCAGTTGAAGAATCCGTGAGTTTCTCTGTGAATTTCCCATTACGTCGTTGCGCACTCGGTGCTTGTTTAGGGTTTTTTTTCGCTGTAAAAATAAGTTTTCTTCCCACGCACAACGGACACTACTGTTTTTGTCACTTTTTATGGAATCAAACTCAAAGTAAGGTCAGTACTTCCACGCTTTAAACGCTGCACGCTCATACTCTGTCCCGCACTCGATATATTATCCATTGTTGATCTGCACACAGCTGTTGTCACGAACGTTGCACTCGCCTACGTCACTGTCATGAGACATTCTCGCAAAAAAAATCACTGTTTTAGTAACGCAGCGTTCCTATGGGAAAGTAACGGTGATCTAATTACCGTTTTTGCGATAGTAATCCCTTACTTTACTCGTTACTTGAAAAAAGTAATCAGATTACAGTAACTGCCCATCTCTGATTAGCACATACCTTAAACACTTAAAGCTGTAAGCTAATGATAGTTATATAAGAGCAGATGCATGCTGGTGCAATAAGCTGCACTTTTACATCCAATGGATGCATGATCTGATTAGTTGACTAATCGCAAAAATAATCGGTGACTAGTCGACTATCAAAATAATCGTTTGTGGCAGCCCTAGTGTGATCACATTTGAAATAAGTTATATTTTTCCTCTGCAGTGTTGAAGAGTTGAAGAGCTATCATTGATTGAAGAGTGCTTCAATTAATGATAGCTGTTGATCCATTTCTCAAATAATCTCTAAGGATCTGAATTTTTTAAGAAAGAGACAAAATATCTGCTTATTAGGCTAAAAGCTTGATATAGATATTACGATTTATAATATGTCAGCATCCCCCACAAGGCATGTAAAACCCCTGCACACCAGCACTGCGCTTATACTTCAATCAAGATAAAGTTATTATTTATTTATTTATTATTTAGTTAGTTAGTTAGTTAGTTATAAGTATTATTATTTAATCACATTAGCACAACAGGGTCACAAAAATATACTCTGCTGTGAAGAAAAAAACATCATGAATACTAATTGAACTGTGATTTCACCTACTTGTTGTGAATAGTAGTATACTACTGATCGTTTTGATTTATTTAAGTGTACATACTAAAAATGCTGCTCAGCATTTCATAAATTATATTTTCAATAAATATTGAAGGAAAAACACAGTTACAGCGGGAATGTGTCTGTCTGCCAATATTTCACTAAACATTTCTATGTGCTATAAAATGGACAGAATTATAAATGTGCTGAGATGAAACTAAACTTTCAATAGTATTACCACTATAGTCTGTTAACCACCAAGTTAATCTATGTTGGTCAGCTAGGGTAAAAGTCTTTACTTTAGCAGCCTAAATCAGAGGCTAACATTAGCATTTATTAACATCAGCTATGAGGCTTAAACTCGTGTAAGTGTAACTTTGCCTGAAAACCTTCAGTACTTTCTAAATAAAAAGTTAAAAAACATGATTACGAACAAGCATCAGTCAGTAAAGGTCATGGGAAAAAATTCAACAACACTACACATGTTGATTAAAAATAAAATCATGCTGAGCGGTTTCTTGTTGCTGCCCCTGATTGAGGTAAAAATAAAACAAGCAACACTTAAAACATTTCTAAAAAAAAAAAAAAGTGAAAATAATTTTTTTTATGTGGAATTTGAAAATGTTCGGGGGGGGGGGGGGGGAAGGGGATTTAACAATACAGGAGAGGGGGTCAAGACCCTCACCCCAATCACCTTTCACACCCCACCTACCCCTCACTCACCCTCCCTCACCCCCATGACACCCACCAAAATGTTTTGATCAAAGAGGGAGGGGGTCAAGCTGGAGGAAATGGGATTTAAGGACATGGAAATATAGAAAATTCCTTCACATTTATACAGTACATTATACTGTCTTGTTACTGGGAAAAATTTATTCACAAATGCAGACATTTCTAAGAAAAAAATGTGAAAATATTTTTTTTATGTGGAATTTGAAAATGTTTTTTTATGCCAAAATGCCAAATTGATTTTAGCTAGCGTTAGCTGCGATTGTTAAACAGTTAACATGGTCAACCAAGAGCAGTTTGTCGGTTGACCCAATAAAGTATAAAGTTTACCTTACATAGTACTTACAGACTTATGTTTACTGTTTAATCTGTGTAATGTCACTTGGGTTTGCTGTTGCCATGCTCTGCGTTAGCTCTTTGTGTTAGCCTGCCGGAGCAGGCGCTGGGCTGTGTTTTGTCTGGCATGGATCTGCGGTTCACCCCTGCATACAGGTCATTTTATGCTCTTGAATTTTTTTCATGATCTGTTTTTTCATTATCTGGTCCCGGTGGCCTCTTGGTAGAGCTGGACCCCTCCCTCCTTGATCAACACTTTAGTTCGACCTGCCCAGTCTTTTGATGCGCTGGGAGAGCCCAGGGTAGCTGTAGCTCAGGTGGCAGAGCAGGCCACTAATCAAAAGGTCGGTGGTTTGATCCCAGGCTGCCTCCTGGCTGCATGCCAAATATCCTTGGGCAAGATACTAACCCCATGTTTGCCTACTGGTGGTGGTCAGAGGGCCCGGTGGCACCAGTGTCCGGCAGTGGCCTCGCCTCTGTCAGTGCGCCCCAGGGCGGCTGTGGCTACAATGTAGCTTGCCATCGCCAGTGTGTGAATGTGTGTGTGTGAATGGGTAGATGACTGAATGTAGTGTAAAGCGCTTTGGGGTCTTCAAATGCAGGCCATTTACCAGGCCATTTAGTCCCCATTAAGCAGAGATTTTTCAGATCAGCTTGTTGTCCTCTTCATCCTTCATATCTGGGAATTTGTAGATTTGTTTTTTATGAATGAAGTATAGACAGCAGTGTACTATTGTCTGACATGGATCTGCGCTTCGCTCTTGACTCAGGTGATTCAGGTGATTTTATGTATTTTATGCTCTTGAATGTCTTTCATTATCTGGACCCACACATATATACACATATGTATATATACACACACACACATATATATATAAATTACATATATATGTATATATATATGCACTCCCAAACAACCCGACTCCGAGAAGACCGAACCCTGGCGCGATAGGGGCCGCCTCCGGCCTCACACCTTCCGTGGGGTGGGGCCTCGATCAGAAGGACTTGGGCCCCCGATCGGCAATGGGCAAAGCGGTCTTCCATACGCCACATTTCCCACGCCCACCTGTCAGATGGGGATTCGGCGATGTGGTTCCCAGGCAGGCACCTCACGTCGCACCGGGCACCCCGGGCAGTCTGCGCTTGGGGCGACGAAGGCAGTGCCCGAAGGCCACCTGCGACTGCCCCAGCTGCGGAGACTCAGACGGACGCAGAAATAATAATAAATAAATAATGTGTGCAGTTATAACATAAAACACTAAGGTTGACAAAACGATGTACATATTTTTTAATGTTAATCCAGCAGGTTATTTTTTTCAGTGTAGACAGTACAAATGCCTAATCTGTCAAAAAATGTGGCAACATTTTCTAAATAACTATATATTTTTTTTCATCCAGTGTGAAGTCCTGACCTACAATCTTGATTATTCAAGAAAACGTTAAATCTGATCATGGTTGCTTGGTAATTAATAATTAATTAAGGTGGTATAAAAAAAATTGTAGATCATCTGTATGTCACATTATGACAAATGCACAAACTCCTTTTCAAAAAGAACTTGTGATACCAGCAATGCTTTTTAACAAAACACCTCATAACAACTCATAAACATTTTGGACATAAAAATTCACAAAGCTAATCAAGCATGTTTAAAGTTTGGTATACAAGGAAGAACCTAGACTAGTTATTTACAGTATCTATATAAATACTGCAAAACAGTTCTTGAACAGATTGATTTGGACTGACCTCTCAGGTAAGTACTGTATAATTACAAAATAAAGAATAGAATAGAATAAATAGTTCAGATCTTTGTTGTAAGCTAATAAATGCTAAAATAAATAAATAATGAGGTAATATGAACAGCACCTACAGATGTTTTTGATCTAAAAGCTGGTGCATTCACAAATTAGAAGTATAAAACTTCTAACTTGGTAAGGACACCGTCTGAAAGATGTTTTCAAAAGTTTAAAAAAAAACATCTTGAACGTATTTATAAATGTAAGATTTCTTAACAGAGTAATTGACAGAAGAATTGAAGTACACAGCTCTATATTAGTTTTTTACTTTAGCTGTCACAAATACTGTTTCTTCATTCCTCATAATTCCCAGTTTTTAAGGATAAATTTACATACATAATAATATAAATAAATTCTCAGATTTATATCAGACCAGCTTTGATTGGAGTTTGTCCGCTGTTATGCAATCCATCAGATTAGGTTTCCGTGTCATGATGAATGAGATCTGAAGGTAAAAGTGATCTAACCCTATACCTGATAAAGTGGCCATTGACTGTACATTCACGGAGTGAATTTCTTTAGTTTTACTCTGAACCTGTTTGGTTTGATTGCATAAGTCCCAGAACTTCTGTATTTGTAGTTAGCTGGCAATTGTTCTGTAAAGGCAAAACATCAAAAAACAAAAAGGACAGCATTTTAAATGTGTTCCCCAAAAATTTGTAATGTCTTTAAACAAAAGTAAAAACAAGAAGTCATTGAGAATTTTTCTTCTCAAGTATGAGTCTGATTCTCTTTAAGAACATGAGGCATGTGTTCCTAGTAACTAGGTGACTTTCTGTCCTTCAGGATATCAGTAAACAGCCAGTTGTCTTCCTGAGGTGGTGTTGGTATGGGGCGGAGCTCAGCGTTGTTAAGTGGGACAGTGAAGGACTGAGCAACTCCTTCAAATGGTGTAAACTGTAGGTTATTTTCACAGTTAACTTGCATACAGGTGCTCTCCTCCTGAGAACACTGGTACGCCTGAAGCTGTGCGATGTTGTAGTGGTGGTAGCTGACTGAGGAGGGGATCTGCTTCTGGTTGATGTCTGTGCTTTGACAGAGTTTAAAGGTGTTAAATTGTTCCTCTTCTGTGTATGCACTTTGTCTCAGGGTCACTGAGCTCCTGTGGTTACCCTGGAAGTGGTCTGAGGTGACTCCCTGGTCTGCATATGCATATTCATACCTACACTCACCTTCACAGTGGAGATCATCCACTTCGGTAAAGTTATGTGACTGGTCTCCAAATATATCATCATCATCACCATGGCATGCACAAATGCTTTCAAAATATGCCTCTATGTCAGTGCAGTCCCCTAAGTCCTTATTGTCAATGGAAAATGGCTCCATTATGTCAGTCAGCTGACCCTCAGAGAAGTCGAAGTAGCTCTTCTGAGCCTGCGCGCAGCCCGCGAGGTCTGTGAACATTTGAACGGAGAAATCACAAGAGTCAAGAGACAATGGAGATAACTCTGGGGAGAAGGAGGGGGAGATGTCCACATTTTGGCCAAGCTGAATGAAGTCATTTGTAGTTGACTCTGTGTCTTCTTGGTGGTTGTCGGCTGGCTTCGACTGACTCTCGTTGTTAAAATAAAACAGCTCCGCCCCGTGGAACAAGTCAGAACTTCTTGGGGAGCTAATAGGTTTAATTTCCACCGGTTTATGACCTCTGCTTCCCTTTTCCTGCCTCCTCTTGCTGTGTTTGTTCGCTGTAGCTCTGCAGGTGGAGGACTGCGATATGGAGCGATGTTTCCAAAGATGCTCTGATTCAGTCTGCTTCCTTTTTGTATTTACTTGACTTGAGGAAACACTGATAGACTTTGAGGCACCATCTACACCTGTTTGAAGGCTGTTTTTATCGGCATCCTGTGGACCACCACTTTGAGATGGATTACCTGACTGGTCAGGTGAATCTGGCTTGTGTGATGACAGAGAGGACATGCCTTTGTCCTCATCCTTAAAATAAAGAGCATATGCCAACCGCTGGTTTGCTGCTTCAATATCTGCAAATTTTCTGTTGATAAGAAGAAAAGTGAATGAAACAATGAATCGGGACGACAGTGGAAAACTATTTCATGCTATTTTGGCTGTGCTAAATAATTTGCCAGAGGATTTTTTTTAAATTCTTCTTTAAAGGGTTAAAATCCAAAATACTGTCATTAATATTTCATATTTATAATTCAGGCTGAAGTAATTTTAAAAGACTGTGTCATGTAAAGTAGAAAGAAAATATTACTATATAATAGTTTTTGGGAAGGTGGCATTTTTTGTTGTTAGGACTTCAAAAAAAAATAAATCTGACACTGTAGAAAAAATAGAAATGCATGAAAATGAATGTCGCTGCTAATCGTTGGCCCATCTCAGGGCCTAATAAAAACAATGATCAAAGATACTAACCCCATGTTTGCCTACTGGTGGTGGTCAGAGGGCCCGGTGGCACCAGTGTCCCGCAGCCTCGTCTCTGTCAGTGCAGCTGTGGCTACAATGTAGCTTGCCATCACCAGTGTGTGAATGTGTGTGTGAATGGGTGAATGACTGAATGTAGTGTAAAGCACTTTGGGGTCCTTAGGGACCAAGTAAAGCACTATACAAATACAGGCCATTTGCCATTTTACTAAAAATCAATGGAGTTATGTAAACATACTGGCCTTCAAAGGCATAAAATCCCCAATCTATAATTAATATTCAATATTTACAGCTCAGGCTGAAGTATTTTTAAAAGAATAAGTGATTTAAAGTGGAAAAAAATATTATTACATAGTATTTTTACAGCAGTTTTGGGAAAGCTGCCATTTTTTGTTCTTAGGTTAAAAAGACTTTTTAAGGCTCCTCGAAGGCAGCGGTCCCCAACCCCTGGGCCTCGGACCGGTACCAGTCCGTGAGTCGTTTGGTACCGGGCCGCGAGAGTTGAGGCTCAGGTGTGAAATGTGTAGTTTTCAGGGTTTTTATCGGTTTTCAGCGTTATTTTGTTATCGTTTTTATCGTTTACTCTGTTTTCCTTGGTCTTTTCACGTGTGTTATGAATAAATTTTCTTTTTTTCGGTACCGGTACTAGTTTTATTTCGTTGTATTTATCCGCGGGACCTTAAAGGCCGGTCCATGAAAATATTGTCGGGCATAAACCAGTCCGTGGCGCAAAAAAGGTTGGGGACTGCTGCTCTAAGGCACAGGTGTCAAACTTAAAGGCCGGTGTCTTGAAACTTTTCTATATATCCCTGCTGCAACACACCTGGACAAAATTGTAGATCATTATCAAAACTCTATGGAACTTAACTGCATGCTCAGGTGGCAATTCAGACATTTTATTCATGTTACAGCTGTAAATGACCTCATTAATATTTTGTCAATATGGAGAGCAGACTTTATCACAGTAGATAATAATGTATGTGTATAGTCCCCATAGGGAAATTACTCCTCTGCATTTAACCCATTCACCCATTGAAGCAGTGGGCAGCCACCAATGCAGCGCCCGGGGAGCAGTGTGTAGGGATGGTACCTTGCTCAGGGGTACCTCAGGGTAGCTGTTCAGTGGAGTCGAACCCCCGACCTTCCGATCACTCTACCTACTGAGCTATCCCTGCCCTTTTTTTTTAAAATAATAATGTAATTAATTAAATAATAATTAATAATGTAATGTAATAATGTAGATGTCTTTCTGAAAGCGCTGTAACTAAGTTTAAGAATATAATCCACCCACTGTTATCATCTTCAATGCCCTGTACCAACATAGAGCATTAACTGCTGTATAATGCCCTCCGCTATCTTACTTTAATTGGTCACATGACTAAAATGTGGCATCGTTTTCGAAAAGGCTCCGGGTTTGCTGTCCACACTGCGACACGAAAACTGCATTTTCATATGTATCTGCCTTGGAGAGCGTTTTCAAAACGCTGCATTTTCCTTGACTGAAAACACCGTCACAGCGTGGACGGAAGGCCAAAACCGGGAGAAAAAGATGTGTTTTCAAACAAAAACATATTAGTATGGACATGGCCTTACATGGGCAGCATGTTGGTGCAGCAGTCAGGATTGTTGCCTACTGGTTCAAACCCACCGGCCAGGTGGGGCCTTTCTATGTTCTCTCTGTCCAGGTTTTCACCAAATTCCTCCCACAGTCCAAAGAAATGCAAGTTAGGTTAATTTGTGATCCTAAATTGAGTGTGAAGTGTTAGCTGGCGACCTGTCCAGTTGTGTTTGCGCTGCGACAGCTGGAATAGGCTCTAGTCTCCCCACGATGCCTGAACTAAGGATGAAGCTGGATGGATGATACTCTTGAGTAACGTCATCAACAGCTCAGAATCATGCAGGCCAATCTTTCTACCATTTCAAACAAATTATTCTCTAATCTCAGGCCTCAATAAAATCTAGAAATATTTCTAGGATATTAAACTGAGAATGGTTTTTCACTGTTAGCATGTATGTGTAAGTTAAACTATGAATCTTATCCGGTTTGAAATGATAAAAATCCTTCAAATGTTTTCTTAAAAACATTTTTAGAAAGAAGTCAACTTTTGCCAGTGTTGTGAGAACCTTCCCTGCCAGCTTGTTTTTTGAAGTCACATATGTTAGATTTTTATCAAATTACTCTCCTAACCTTCAGTGTGTATTTTCAAAAAACTATTCCTTTAAAAATGAAATGTTATCTACCTTCCATCTTTATTTATTTTTTTTTATCATTTTAGGGGATTTAAGGAGTAATAAGTACACATTCATGTGAAAACCACGCAACACACTGAATGCTACATAACAATGTTTTTTGTATTTTTCCCCCTCTCATCATCTGGGAGCTCGCATTTTCTTACGCTCAGTTTCACTGGCAGGAAAAAGCTGTTCTACATTTTACTGCAAGTGTTTCACTGATGGTCAAACACACCTCTGAATCATGTTGTGCAGGAAGCGACGGTGGTTGACCTGCCGCTTGGATGGTCGGTTCTTCTTGGGTTTCTGCAGGGTCCTCATCATGTGACCTGCTGCTGAAGTTACAAAGGTGTACAGGTCACGACCCCAGGGGACCCCTCGCTCCAACCCAGGCTCAAGACTCGCAGAGATAGACGGTCGCATGCCTGAGAAACATACATTTAGTGGAGATTTAGGAGAGTCAGGAGTCACTGACTTAAAGTGGAATAAACGTCCATTTATATAACATAAATGCTCCAGCAGAGTCTTCTTGAGTTTAAAGGATGGAGAGCAGAACAGATCCTGATCAGAGGAGCTCAGACAGGTGCTGGTCATAAAGGTGCTGTATACCCGTAAGGCAGGCAGAGCTCTGAAAGTAATCAGAGTAATCTTGAACTGAATCCTGCATTTCCTGACAGACAAGAAACAATGACAGAAGGAGTAAATTTCTCTTGTACTTAAATAAAATATAATCTGCCTTCACTATATCTAAAAGTATTTATTCTGCACAGGAAAAAAAAAAGATCTTATTATTTCTCAAAATTAATATTACTGTTCTGAGGAACTGTGACATGAGGAGTAAATGGTCTGGTACTTGCACCTTTCTACTCAATTTTAGGATTTTTTTATTAAGATTATATGACTTATCCATTATAGTCTTATTTACCCAACTAACACATACACACACATTCGTACAGCACTTTTATCTCTGCCTTTGTGTTTTCTAACATTTACACTCAGCGTCTTGCTCAAGGATACTTTGACATGTACACTGGAATAGCTGGGGATCGTTAAACCGACTTTCTGATTGGTAGACAACACACCCGGACTGCCTGAGCCATGCCTTAAAAAGTCAAAAGCCTAAAAGCCTGGATGCCACAAATTTTATCCCCAAGTATAATGCAAAAAACAAAGAAATGTGCCGTCAGACTAACTGCAGTGCATCTGTAAAGCAATAGAAGGGGAGTTAAAAGTTCAACACTTCGCTGTGAATTTATGTTTAGTACAAGTAAAGTACCCAAAAGTGTACATAGTCAATTTCCACCAACTAGGAAATCACTATAAAGAAATCAAGCCCCAATTCTCATAAGATGAACATATAGGAAGTGATCAGGATGAATGATTATTAAAAAAAATAAAATGATTAAATGATGAGAAAAGACAAACTGCAGGCAAAAATCACAGATTAAGCAATAAGTGTTTATATAAACCTGTTTGTAAAGGCTGTAACTCATATTTATTATAACATAACAACAAAATGTCAAAAACGCTGTTACAGCTAATGTGTTGTACTGTGGAAACAGCAGATCTGCATAACTTATAATTATATAAAAATAACTGCAAAAGCCTGCTTACCGTTTTGTCTCCAGGTTTCTGTGTATCTCTCTACAAACTGCACTGAAGGCTGAGGAGGCGTGCTGCAGTAATTCAGCTGTTAATGCAAGTGTGTGCATGTATTGTGGACTGATGTGTGCACAAATTAAGCTGAGTGACATCAGCGGTCAGTGCAAATGCACAGATTTTTTTTTTCCTTCTTTTTTTCCCAGGCAGTCTGAAAGGAATCTGCTTTGACAAACTGATAACGGGAGAGGAAGTGAGACATGATGAGAGGGTCTGAAAAGAAAAGGGCAATTATCTGAGAAGTCAACCACTTGTAGAAGTGTGGGCACACGCCTCCATTGTGTGGCTTTCTGAAAGCAGCTTGTTAAATACTGCGAGACACTAACGCTTGAGTTCCAGGTTAACAAGCACTTAATTGACCAGTTTAAACTCTGGCCCTAATTATCACATTCTCAGTGGGAAGATCTAGGATGGTTGCTAGCTGCTTTTAATTGACCTTTACGATTCAAAAGGACACCTTCCAAGTTCAACATTTTGCATATCTATGGCAGCAGGTGTGTGGCTAGGCTTTATTTTATTTTACTTTACAAAGTGATTTTAAGGTTAAGATTATTAACTTTTCTCTTCTTTGCAGCTCACCGTTATTGTTAATTTTCTAGATGTGAGCGCAACATGCAAATCCAACACAACACACAACAAAAATTCAAATAAGGAGTAGGAATTTGTCTGTCTACATTTGACCATACGTAGACAGTCAAGTTACTTTTTGGTATCTTTTACCTAAAAGTAACTTGGTAAAAAGTTGTCGACTTATTTCCCTTCCAGCCAAAAAACTGCCACATTCATTCTCAGAAATGAATTTCTTTTTTAGAGTCAGAATTGGTGTAAAGAACACAAAAGCATGGCTCCATCAAGCCTTTTATCAACAGTTTAGGATGGTCGTGATTGGGTTAAGGTGTGAGGAACTTCTTCAGCACACTATAGGCCTGTTAGTACCAATTAAGCATAATTTAAGCACCACATCTTACTTGAGCATTGTTGCTGGCGTGTCCATCTCTTTATAACCACAATGTGCCAATCTTCTGATAGACAACACACCATGTCACAAATTTCAAATCATCTCAAGCTGTTTTTTTTTTTTCATAAATAGTTCACTGTACTCCAATGGCCTCCACAGTCACCAGAATTCAATCCAGTTGCAGTTCCTCACCTTTGGAGTGAGGCAGAATGGGAGACCCACACTGGGAAATCAGATAAAATCTGCAGCAGCTGTGTGATGCTGTTGTGTCAATATGGACCAAAAGCTTTGAGTGTGAGGTTTGTTCCCAGCACCTTGTTGAATCTCTGACATAAAAAAAATGAAGCAGTTCTGATAGTAAAAGGGGTCCAACCTGCTTTTCCTGAGGTGTACCTAACAAATTACTTTTACTTTATATTACTCAAGTGAAATATCCACCCAGCTTCTTAATCTGTACTGACAAGTTTGCAGATCTTTTGGCTTTTCACTAAATAAACCAAGAAAATGTGTTTAAGCATGTTAAACAAAACACATTTTAACCAATGACCTGCAGAGCTAAACGAGCAAAAACATTCAATATATACTAATACAGCACAAGTAAAAGCAAAAATCACCCAATGCAGGTGAGATCCTGATATGCAGAGGCAAAATTTAGGAGCAATTAATGCAATGGCATCGTCTCATTTATGCTTTCATTTGGCTGTTGGGACACAGAGTGAGAATGTTCACAGTAAAAACAAAACAAAACACATAAGTGAGAGGTGCAAATTCATTCACTTACTTCAAAAGAAGCCATAAAATCTTGAAAATTGCTTCTATCCGATTTCGGCGCCTTTTCAAAGCCAAGCGGTTGACTCAGAGAAGGGAATCGCTGCTGCAGGAGTGGCATCTATTTATAGTGACACTAAATGTGCTTCGGGCCCAAGGGTGCGCAGCTCTGGTGTGGTTACAAGGAATAGCGTGGTAAGTCATAGTGTGTTAGAGATTAGAGATTTTCTTACCAGGATTTGCTTACATAGTGACATTACACGATGAGTGCAATGAGTACATTCAACCGTCGTTATCAAATCTGCATGCACATACATTCAGCTGTTTAAGCTTTACAGCATGAGTTTGTTAGTGTGTGTTCAGTCAAGTCTCACGCTTCACATATTGTGCTTTCTCACAGTCCTCTCCAGGGGGATGATAAGGCTTTATCACACATGCCCTGCAACAGGAGCAGAACTTTGACCCTGTGAGATCTCGTCACATGTAGATTTGCCTCTGCTGATGATCGTCTTTGTCCAGAGAAATGTAGTTTGTGTCTTTTTGGCTTTGGGGAGACTCAGAAGAGTGTGAGAGGAGCAACACTGAAAGGTAAGTCTGGATATTTTAGGGGATCACTAATCATAGCCTGGCCCTTATGCTGCTGAATTTCCTCACCCACTGTTTTTCAACCTTCAGTGAACGGCTTTCCTAACTTAGGCAAATGTCGAATGACTTCAGCTTTAATGCTCTCTCTTATCAGATTCCTCACTATGAAGTGGGTCTGGGCTGTGTTCAAAGCTCGCCCGTACATCAGTAACATCCTGGGATACACAGCCCTGTTCGCCTCTGCTGACCTCGTACAGCAGAGCGTGCTGGGAGAGAAACCAGCAGCAGGATCCACATCGGAGGATTTAGTAGGAGTCGACTGGCATCAGACGGCTCGAGTGGCGACCGTCGGTTTTTGTTTCCACGCCAACTTCAACTATCACTGGCTCAGAGGGCTGGAGAAGATGCTGCCAGGAGGCGGAGTAAAGGCAATAACTGGGAAGGTGGTGGTGGACCAGCTGATTGCGGCTCCTCTCACCATCAGTGCCTTTTACATTGGTATGTGATTCTAGTTTTGACTTTTACAGCTATTTGTGAACCTCCAGCAGGAGCCTGTGATCAACACCTGATGGCTGTGCATCATACAAGTTTGACATCTAAAGATGGCAGAGCTTTTGGAAGACTGGTTCCTAGACTCTGAGTTTTTAAAAAGCAACTAAAAACTTATATTTTCTTTATGTCTTTATGTTTTTACCCCATTGGATGTGACACAATTTGTAATATTTATCTTGAAAGGTACTATTTTTTTTTTTAATACGTTTTTTGTGTAAAGAAAATCCCCATAATCTAAGACAGAGTTCAACCAGTCAGGCTTCAGATAGACATCTACATTGTTTTACTGTTTTATTGGATGTTTTTTACAGTCAGTATGAATCTGCTGACCATGCAACTGCACCATACCACTCGGAATTAATGGCAGCTATATTCACTAGTCAACTTATTGGGTACAGGTCAGTAGTGAGTTGGGGTATCTATTGTCATAGTGTCAATTCAACAAGGTGCTGGAAACATTTCTCAGACATTTTGGTCCATATTGATACGATACCATCACACATGCTGCAAATTTTTCAGCTGCTCATCCATAATGAATCTCCCATTCCACTGCATCCTAAAGGTGTTTTATTGGAAGTCTGAGATCTGGTGACTGAGGGCCATTTGAGTAATCTGTCATGGCCAAGAAATCAGTTTGAGATGATATGAGATTTGTGATATGTGTTATCCAGGAAGCAGCCATCAGAAGATGTGTACACTGTGGTTATAAAAGAGTGGACAACACTCTGGCAGGCTGTGGTGTTTAAATGATGCTCAGTTGGTACTAACAGGCCCAAAATGTGCCAAGAAAGAATCCTATTGTTACATCACCACTACCCTGAACCGTTTACACAATCCTTTCCAAGATTTCATGTTGCTTATGCCAAATTCTGACCCAACTAACCAAATGTCTCAGCAGAACTCAAGACTCATTAGACCAGGCACTGATTTTCTAATCTTGTATTGTCTAATTTTAGTGGCCCATGTGAACTGTAGCCTCAGCTTTCTGTTGTTAGCTGGCAGGAATGACACCTAGTGTGCTCTTCTACTGCTGCTGCTTCAGAGATGCTTTAAGTCACTATGGCCTTCCTGCAGTTTGTCCATCCTTCCAAGACCACTGATATCAACAAGGCATTTTCACTCTGTGAACTGGATATTTTCCCTTTTCAAGACCATAGTCAGCAGGTGTTACTGTTAGCATGCTAATTGGACTCTTTGGTCTACTCTGGTTTTCATAACAGCCTTCAAACACCTATTAGATCACTGTATATTGTATATAAACTTAATTCATCTAAAAAAGCCTCCTAATTCTAAGAACACTAATATAAACGTACTGATGGCATCACTGTTTTATTACTAAACGTGACTACTTCTGCTCATTACTGTTGTATTATTACAAGCTTTGTCCTCAGTTATGGATTACATGTGGACAAATCTCAAATGTTCGCATACTCAACTGATCTGCACAAACATTTTAGGTTACATCAATACATCTGAATTAATCAAACGGTTTACCTTATAGTTATTACCAAGTAACACAAATCTACCCATGAATAATTGGGTAAAAAAAAGTGAGTTTTTAATGACCGATTGAAAAACAAAATCTGTCTACATTGTAGGTTTGAGTTTACTTGAACACAAAGATGACCCACTTGAAGACTGGAGGCAGAAATTTTGGACATCTTACAAGGTATGTATAAAGTCATTGTCTGTCTTTATTAAACTTCATGATGGCGATGTGTTCCCAGATCTCCTGTAATAATCTCTCTCTCTCTCCCACTCTGTAGACTGGGGTAGTATTTTGGTCAACAATGCAGGTTTGCTCAACTCTTCTCTGCACACACAGACTGAGAGAACTACACTGATGACAGGCTTTCACAATCATGATATCCATTTTTCTTCTTTCCCATCACCTCAGGCAGTGAACTTTGCATTCGTCCCCCCTGTGGCTCGGACCGTGTTTCTGGGTGGTGTCGCCCTGGTTTTCACAATCTTCCTGTGTCACCTCAGACAGCAGCGACACCATGAACAGGAAAAAACCTGAGACTCTCCTCGTCACATCGAAGGCTTTAGTAAACTAACTAAAAACACAATTCTAAAAAAGCTGGGACGCTGTGAGTAAAATCTGAATGCAGTGATTTATATACATCAGAAACCCATAAACCCCAGCAGCTGGTCTGTTCCCAGATGTTTACAGGCTGCTGTTAAACAAAGACGCGATGCTACATTGTAGTAAATATGGACTTATCCCAACTTTTTTGAGATGTGTTTCCGCCATCAGATTCAAAATGAGCTAATATTTTTCTTTAAACGTCACATGATACATTGTCTCAGTTTTTGACATGTTTTGTTCTATTGTGAATAAAAGGTTAAGAGGATCTGGTGAAATCATTTGATTTAAACAGACTAAGAGAATACTGCAACCAAATGCGAGGAAAAAATAATAATAATAATAGCTAAATAATAATAATAATAGCTAAAGCTACACTTTAGCTAGCAATGGCTCAGGGTCACTATAGCCATTAATTTTACCTGAATCCTTTACAAAAATTCTTTATAGATTTTGCATCATGGTGCTGATCCAGAGTACTTCCCTTATTATTTATTCCTAGTGCTATTACAATAAAGTAATTAAAATAAAAATAAATAAAGCAAAAAATATAAAATAATGTACTTATGGGGATTCAATTTGTTTGACTATCCAGTCTATGCAGGCAGAAAGTTTGTTAAATGTTTAAACTCTAGAGAGACAATCATTTTGCTGCTGTAAAATCAGCACTTTGTCATATTTGAAATATAAATCCATGTTTTTTAAAGTGTTTTTTCAGAATATCATAATTATAATAATTCATAATTATGTGGATATGCATATATTTCACAAAAAAATATCTAATAAGTCCTTCAGAAAGGCAGGAAAAGCCCTTGAACTTACTTTAAAACTAAATATGGCAAGACCCCACACGCACACACACATAAAATAAATAAACAAAGATTTAAAAATTACCTCAAAAAAAAAAAAGGGCAATTAGGGCACCAATCAGGAAAGGGGCAGGTGCTTTAAACTTCCTCCGTTTCATCCTCACTTCTCTCGTGGCTTTAGTTAGAAAAACCCGAGCAAACGCTCAGTCGTTAAAGAACTAGTTGTTGCAAAGCTGACAAGATGAAAAACAGGCACATTTCAGTCAATCACATATTTTCCTTTCTCTCCCTCTCTGTCCTCCTCTCTCAGTGTCTTATACAAACCTTAAATGTTGTAGTGAATAAAAAAATAAATCAATTGAATACAGGCTGCTGTTGTGATTTGCTGTCATTGTAATCTGGAGCTTTACTGTTACAAACACTGAAGACAAATTCAAGCAGAAGATGAATAGAATTTTTAACAAACTAAAATAATTAAGTAGATCAGCTCCTTGGCCGCAACTCCCGATATACCAACAGAGTGATTCAGAAAGTTAAAATGAACCGCTTAAATCTCTAACGATTTAAGCTACAATAACTAAGTTTTTTGTTTAAGATAATCGACTATGTGCACGTTAGCATATGCTACTTCCGGTGCGGAAACTCCTGTGGGAAGCTTTGTTTCCGGTGTCCTATTCGCGCCTTGTTTACGGTCCAAAACAAGTTAAGCAAATGAATGAATCAAGCGGCGATTTACATTTCTACAGATGTCTTGGGCATTTACCCAATATATCTGTAAATGATGTTCATCGACTTGTCGATATTTTTCCCCGTGCCTCAGGGCAAAAGAGAAAAGGGATTCAAATGTTATATTTCTCAGCTGTCCCTCCTTTGCGGGTGTTAGGTTCTAAAAATAACCAGCGATAGGTGAAATCAAGTGGCCAATTTTATTTTTTGACGGTGCAAAACGTTTCGTGGACATACAGTACTGCACTTCAGAGTCACACTGCTATCAATCGATGCAGCGATTCTGTACTGTACAGGAGAGACGTCCCGGAGGAGATCGTCTGCAGCAATCAGGACTCAGGACACAATGTGACGTAAAAAAAAAAAAATAATAAGCATGCAAACTTGCACTAATAAATCTGCGAAACAGCGAGGTGAAAGGTGAACCGCGTGCTGTGTAGGTGTGTACTTGACTAACTGATCTCGACATTATGGGGGAAACATCTGGCTTGACTATTCTACCGCCGTAAAGTGAGCCGTCATTTGTGAGCCGCGGTCAAGCCAGCCGCCTCCTATCCACCGCATAAATTTCCTTGCGCTTTTACACCAGTCTTTACGGTAGCGCCTTTTCGCTTTATATCCTGATTGAAAGCTTACACTCGCGCACACGTGCGCGCGCGCGAACAGTCACACGCACACGCGCGCACACAAATTACAATGGAACAGCCCAATACAGCCATCGTGACAGTCTGGTTGCATATTCAAAAATTCATTAAAAATCATTCTTAAAAGTTGATGCCAAGCTTTCAACACAATCCTCTTCTCGGACACCTACTTTACCTCTGGGCCAGGTTTTACCCAGATTTACTGTAATATTACTCAGAAATCACAATAAACTCATATTCAGTGCAATACAGTCAATACACTACAATTATGTCTATTTCAAAAATTCATTAAAAATCATCCTGAGTAGTTGAGGTCCAACTTTCAACAGATTCCTTCTCTGCGACACCTACTGTACCTGTGTGCCAAGTTTCAGCCAGATTCACTGTAATATTCCACAGAAATTACAGGAAACTTGTATTCAATTTCACCGTCAAATTAATAAAGCTTCTCCGATTCTGATTTTTCTGTAGAATATGTATATTTTTGGCATAAATAAAATTACATTGAGGTGCAGAATAGCTTTCCAAAAGCTAATTTTGATAGTCTTTAAATACTCATTTTAATGTCAGATCCTTTAATCTGAGTTACACAGTGGCATGGTGTTTAGCACTCACTGAAAAAAATGCAATAGGGTGGTTGTTGAATTTGCATAGAATTACTTCATATATCCAGCATGACTAATTTAAATTTCACATCTAAACAAGTGTACAGAAAGTGTACAGTACATACAGTAAGATCAGCCTTAATTTAGTTTTATTTATTGAACACTCAATTATATATTAGATTATATATTATATATTAGAAATTTGTTATAAAATAAAATAAGCTTACCATAAAATAATCTTGTCAATATACCACATAGTAGTCCAATACAATTAACACAAAAAGTTCATGTCTGATAAACAAGTGATTTCTATAAATATTTGACCGGAATGAAAAACATAACAACAACATAACAAAGTCATGTTCGTGTTACCAGAAAAATGTGTGCAGGTATAACATAAAAAACTAAGGTTAACCAAACATAACTTAATTTCGTGCAACCGATTACAATAATTTTTTTATGTTTATCCCACTGATTTTTTTTTTCAGTGCTGTTGCCCCATAGCAAGAAAGTTCTGAGTTCAATTCCACCATCAGGCTGGTGTCTTTCTGTCTGGAGTTTGCATATTCTCCACATGTTTGCATGGGTTCTCTCTGAGTACTCTGGCTTCCTCCCACTGTCCAAAGATATGTGTTTAATTGATCTCACCCGCTGTATAGTAAGTAAAACATATTCCATTCTAAACCTTGCGGTAATCTTTAAGAACATATTTTTAAAAATTGAAACAAATTGAAATATTTTTTCAGAAGACTATTTGTAGTGTATTCATCTTATCAATGAAGTAGAGTTTCTGAGCAAATATTGATGTCTATGTTGTTGTTGGACCTCAACTACTCAGGATGATTTTTAATGAATTTTTGAAAATTTCCATAATTCTATTGTATTGACTGTATTGCATTGTATATAAATGTCCTTTAATTTCTGAGGAATTTTACAGTGAATCTGGCTGAAACTTGGCACACAGGTACAGTAGGTGTCCCAGAGGAGGGATGTGTTGAAAGTTGGACCTCAACTATTCAGGATGATTTTTAATCTCAAACACACAATAATAACATGGACTGAACCACCACTCACAACCACTAGCACTTTATATAGCCTCTGTAGGAATTATATCTCACTTATCTTAACTGCACTACTGTATAGCTCTGTGTAAATAATCATTCTGTACATTTGATAATTTTTAATCCTACAACTGTTTACAACTTGCATAGTTCCCATTTCTGTATAACTGTATATCTCAGATTTCTGTAAAGTTATTTATTTCATATTCTGTATAGTTTTTCATATTTATATCCTGTTCATATCCTGTACATAGCTTGTACTCACTACAGTCTGTACATACTTATAGTTATAGAATATTCACAACATACTTCATACCGTGTACATTATAACATACCATAATAGACCCATTTCTGTAATATACTCACATATCTATATTATTGCTAATATATATTGTAATATATCTATATCACTAAAGCACTTCTGGATGGATGCAAACTGCATTTCGTTGCCCTGTACCTGTGCATGTGCAATGACAATAAAGTTGAATTCTATTCTATTCTATTCTAATGAATTTTTGAAATAGACATAATTGTAGTGTATTGACTGTATTGCACTGAATATGAGTTTACTGTGATTTCTGAGTAATATTACAGTAAATCTGGGTAAAACCTGGCCCAGAGGTAAAGTAGGTGTCCGAGAAGAGGATTGTGTTGAAAGCTTGGCATCAACTTTTAAGAATGATTTTTAATGAATTTTTGAATATGCAACCAGACTGTCACGATGGCTGTATTGGGCTGTTCCATTGTAATTTGTGTGCGCGCGTGTGCATGTGACTGTTCGCACGTGTGCGCGAGTGTAAGCTTTCAATCAGGATATAAAGCGAAAAGGCGCTACCGTAAAGACTGGTGTAAAAGCGCAAGGAAATTTATGCGGTGGATAGGAGGCGGCTGGCTTGACCGCGGCTCACAAATGACGGCTCACTTTACCGCGGTACTATTCTTCACCTGTAGTTTGAATGCTGAACATTTGTCTGGCTAAATCATAAGACCAGTCACTATACAGAGATGTGCTTCTGAATGTGGACGATGTGTCTTCTGCATGCAGTAATGCAGTTCTGCTTGTGTTGAGTGATGTAAACAACTGATCGATCTAAACTCTTTAAACGTCAAAATTGATCATTAGATTTTTTTTATGACACAACAGTTGTGAGTGTTCCCACCTTCTCCTCTTTGTAACTTAACGCGATCTTTCCGTTTTCGAGTTTTGGACATGATTTTGAAGTATATCTTCGCAGTAGCGATTGACCGCAAGGTAAAGCTACCGGAAATGTACAACCCCACATCCGGTCTCAAACCAGGAAGTTAGCATTTTCTCGTGCACAGGGTCTATCGAATATATTTGGGGAAAGGGAAAGTGGAACGAAATTTTAAATACAAAACTGTGTGCTGTGTGTCGTTATTTATTTGTTTTTGAAGAGCAAAATAACTTGAGCCCTGTCAAAGGTCGTTGCCATGGACACGCGGTGGCAAACAGCTGAAAGCGTCGTTTAAACCTTATTTGCTTGTCTCGTCAGTGTGTTTTCTTCCGTCAAAACCTAACAAGCTCTTCAACTGCAAACAGCAAAAGACTTTATTGAACGTTAAATTTCGTTTCTAGAAAGGATTTCTTTTGTTTAAGGTAAAGAAAAAAGTTAGTTTTTTTACAATGACCCAAAGGTTCAACTACCAAAGAAATCCACTAAACATTGGCGCTCCCCGCTGGGGTGGTCCGCCTTACAATGAGATCAACGCGCTCCGAAGAGCGAACCAAGACCTCAGCGCGAGCGCATACATGCTGAGGAGACGTCTAAATGGTCTCTTGGAAGAAAGGCAACGCTACATCCACTGGGATCTTTTTGTAAAGTATAAAAACGAAACAGAGCAGAAATACAAGGAACTTGAAGAACGTTACAAACAACTGGAAGCAGAAAAGAAAACAGCGGAGGAGCAGAAGCAAGAAATGGAAAATCCAAAAGATGCAAGTGTAAAAGTGAAGCCAGACAAAGAGGCCCAGAGTCAGAAGGGTGTGGAGGAAATGCTGGAACACCAGCAGGAGTGTAAACACATGAAAGAGGAGCCTAAAGATGAGGAGGAACAATTGGAGCAACTTAAGAATAACTACAAAGTACTTCTGCAGAATTATACAAACTTGATGGAGTTGCATGGGCAGAGAAAATGTTGTGAGCAAGAGACAGACACCACAAAAGACCAGAAAAAGCAAGAGAAGCAAGAACAAATGGAAGTCGAAGAGAAAGAGAAGCAAGAAAAGAAGGAAAGAGGTAAATGGAGATTGTTTAGGAAGTTTTTTGCTGAAAGGGGCATTGAGGAGGCTGCTGAACTTCAAGATAGATACGAGACCCTCTGACCTCCTTTCTCCACCTTCCTCTGTTACGACCCTCACCTGCAGACCCCATACATCCTTCTCCACACCCTCAACCTTCCTGCTTTCATCTCTTCACCTCCACTCCTCCAGCCCCTCTCCTCCACCTGCAGGGAGGTGTCCCGTGTTAATGTAATTAAAAGCATCATATAGAATTCTGCTCAGCATGTCTGTTTCTCTGTGTAAGTTACTTTGGTTGATTAACGTGAGTTTTTAGTTTGTCACATTAAAGAACAAAGTGGGAAAATACATTGTACAGATACACAAACAGTTTGGTTTAACTGTGTTTCTGTGTATAAAATGATCTCATCATGTTAATGGCTATTAATTTAATAACATTATATGTTCTACTTCACTTCCAACTTTACCAAAATATGAAATACTAAAGTTTATTTTCCGCTATTGAATCAAAACAAACGAAATTTTCACCATCAATAAATTTGGCTTATCTCAAATTTGCAGCTTACTAACTCAAACATCTGGGAATGTGTTTGAGATCATAACCTGTTGACTTCTGGGTGTTGTTGTTTTTTCTTTTTAAACATAGTATTTGAATGAATACTTAGTGTACACCACCACTTCCTTCGGTGCTCCCTGGGCATACACTGTGCGATTTTTTTTTGGCCCATTTTGAGCCGATTTTTCAGTCGTGCGACCGTTTTGGGCTGTTAATCCTCCAATATGCATAGATCAAACATCATTATCACAACAAGAACCACTTGAGAGATCAGCATAGAAAAACGGGGTAGTAATAAAACGGCACTGTAAATGTCAAAAACCCCAGGCAGAGATCTGAGAGGAATAAAGAGGTCAGGGAGCAATAAAACATTAAAATTCAAATATGATGTCGCCTTTTTTACATTTTGGCGACACCCTGTGGCCTCAGCTTCATTTGCAGAATGCACGGTGTAGCGATGTAGCATGGAAAACGCAAGACACATTACCGGGTATGAATGCCTGGTAAAAACGAAGGCTATTATAATTTTAATAATGAGGTCACGTAAAATTTTCCACTTAACTAACCAAAACAATTTGTTCATATGCTAAATATAAATCATGCTCCTGTTGCTAAACCATTTCTGATACAAAATGTAATCTAAACAATTCATTTTTAAAGCTCTGTGATATAAAACTACTTTTTGGGTGAAATTCCGTGTTTATTTTCAAAATGCCTGATAAAAAAAATAATCCTTCTAGTATTTTACTCAATGTACTAATTTGCTTAAATACTTATAACTAAATTAAACCAAAAAGATGCGAAAAGGTGAACTCGAGAAATGCTCATTTTCTGTTTCTACCACTGGGGGCGCCATCCTATATCATCCGAGCTGTTGGGGCAGGAAACGCATGCTCTCTAACCAATCAGGCGCCTGAGATCTAAGCGCACAGCTTATCGCGAGACTTCGGGTCTTCCTTTTCCCTTTTCGCTGTGAGTCCAAGATGGTAGGTCCTGCTAACAGAATTTCTAAAACACGATAGTCAGACTATCCGCGGTCATCCTCTGAATTAAACCACCTGATGTTTTAGATGAAAACATTTACACGTTATAAACATACTTTATGTCCGAGTCGTGCTAAGATTTCGTGTGATTTGACTTTATAATTCACATTAGCCTATATTCTTGGGAGCCGACACCGGTGGTAGCTTTACGCCTTCAAGTTGAGAATAAGTCAGATTTACAATGGGTTAAAGATGCTATATATTATCACAGGTCACTGTTTATATTTGTCCCAACTTTAACGTATGTGTCGTAAGATCAGAAGTTTCCTTATTTGACGCTATGTGCATGTTTGCTATGCCGTTCAGAGTTAGCGGTTAGCTGCAGAGTGTCAACGTGTGTACCGGCCGCTGTTATGTGGATGAGTATGAGCTATGTAGTGTGTAATATCCCTCTTAAATGTATGCTATTTTGTTTTCGGTGTTATATATATTTTTTTATTTTAAAGATAAACAGTTGAGGGTTAGATGTATGAGGTGTTCTTGGTCAAGATTATATGTTTTTCTTACCTGATTAATATATGAATCTGCTTCTAATCAATTTTCCAGGGAGTCGACATCAGGCACAACAAGGACCGTAAGGTGCACAGGAAGGAGCCAAAGAGCCAGGATATCTATCTGAGGCTCCTGGTCAAGGTAAGATTAATTTCGAGGTGTGTGAAGTTTGAAATGGTAGCTTGTGCATTTTAACTATTGAACAGTCTGAAACCCGTAATCCTGACATTCCTGGTGTTTTGCCTTTAACAGTTGTACAGGTTCTTGGCCCGCCGCTCCAATGCTCCCTTCAACAGGGTTGTCCTGAGGAGGCTGTTCATGAGCAGAACCAACAGGCCTCCCATTGCTGTCTCCCGCCTGGTAGGTCTTTCTTCCTCTCACTTTGATTTTCACACATATATCCTCCTGTTTGCTTTTACTATGGTGTCCAGGTTAATGGGTTAGTCTTCAGCATCCCTGGCCTAATGTACCGAACTGTGCAGTGAACCTAAAATAAAGCTGGAAGAAGGCTATCAGGGCTTCTCTAAGGTTTCTTCTTATGAAAGATGCACTAATTGCAGTTTACTGATTCAGATTTCCAATTTTTTGAGTGTATTTCCTTTCTAAGGACTACAATTGACAGCATATACTAACAAAATTAATTCTTTAAGGAAGAAGTTACTCTTATAATAAAAGAGGCTCACTTTACAGTTTCGCCCAAGCTGCAGAAAGTTACAGGATCTCTCGTTTGAACAAATGAAACAATGGATGGAAAGAGGTAGAAAAATTTAATGGAAAATGAGTTGCTGTATGCCTACTGTTACCTGACAGATTTGATCACATCAATCAAAGCTGGTTCAGCAGATTTGTGTAAGACAAATGCCGGATACTGGAATAATAATGTTGCTCATTGCCATAATTTTCCTCATAACTGCTTTGACCCTTTGCGCATACTGAAGCTGCTGACTGGTGGCTGTCTCTGAGCTTTGGATTGCTTTAGTTCTAGATGCTTTACGTTTGAGTTTCTTTAAAATGTCTGTGTTAAGGTTTTGGTTAGATTTGGTTTTCCTGGTATGAACAATCCTGACATAAGTGGACAACTTGTTGTTTTCGCTCAGTGTGAAACCCACACTCGCAGCATGTCCGGTATAGCTGTGAGTGTGTGAGTGCAACTTCTTTTCTGCAGCACCGTGCATGTGTTGCGCATTCATGAAATGGTAAGCTTCATGGTAATGGTAAGTCGGTCATGTAGGAGGCTGGTTGTTGGAACCAGAATGTTGGAAAGTTGGCTGATTATGCGCCCTGGATCGGTGCATCTCTGCTACTCTTTCCATTTAGTTTTTAATGCGTCTTTAGAGATTCTGTAAAACAAATCACTGGATTTTTATTTTAGTGCTCCCTGTTATCAGTTCTATAATCACACATTGATTTGCCTCAATTTCTTCTTCTTTTTTGTTTGTTTATTTTTTTCCCCTAGATCCGTAAGATGAAGCTTCCCGGCCGTGAGAACAAAATCGCTGTCGTCGTGGGAACAGTCACTGATGATGTCAGGATTCAGGATATCCCCAAGCTCAAGGTAGGTCTTACATTTAAGAAAAAACAGTTCAGCTTCACTCCCACCCCCACCAGAAAATACATTTACTAACTGCTTCTTCAACATTGTAAAGGTGGCTTAAAAAAAATCTCAAATCAGACCTCACCTCTTGCTTGCTGTCCCACAGATTTGTGCTCTGAGGGTGACTGATGGTGCCCGCCGTAGGATCCTGAAGGCAGGAGGTCAGGTGATGACCTTCGACCAGCTGGCTTTGGCTTCTCCCAAAGGACAAGGCACGGTGCTGCTGTCAGGTAACTGAACATATTGAGTTGGCGATCCTATTTTTGAAACGAGCTGTTTCCACCAGATACCCTAGAAACTGGCCAATAAGGAAGATGTACCAGATAACAGCTTAAGTGTGCAGTTTGCTGAAGCTGTAGTGGTTGAGCTTCATTGGCTATTTGGAGGCTAAGAACACACTGCAATAGATGAGGATTGTACATCAAACAACTATGTATTTTTCTGCTTTCAATGGCAGTCAATATCTTACTTCTGCACAAGAGAACACTGTCTTAGCCTATCTGAAACCACATAAGATTTGTTCACCTGACTTTTTTTTTGAGGGAATGTTCAGTCATTAGAGATAACCAAGCATTAAATTTTACTCATTTAAATATCGGTACAACCAAGAAATTGGCAAATAACACCAATAATCACATGCAATAAGAACTGATGACTGGGTTGAAGTTCAGTATTTTTCCAGAGCAGATTGCTTGTTTCTAATTTTTTTTTTTTTTTTTAATTGTTTGAGAATGTTAAGTTTTTATTAGTTTCTGTGTTAGATTTATACTTTATTATTAGGTGGATATTGTATGCCCAAGGTACAATATGTAGGATAATCATTAACAGGTTTTAAGTAGTAGAATAGAAACTGGTAGAATCACAGTCTTGAAGACATCCAAAGTCTCGTTAGGCAAGCTGTGATTACACAGTTCACCAAACCAACGAATACTAAAACTAAGGACGTGTCCTCTTGTTATTTTATTACAGTTTTCTAACTTCAAACAATCACTTTAGTTCAGTTCACATGTAAATTTTTAGTTTAGCTTAGGTAATTACATACTATAATGTTGCAGCATTGTGTTAAACATTTGTCATCTGCTTTTTTTTTTCTTCCTCAAATAGCCTCGATAATTACATTAAATAAGTGCAAATATTAGATTTTAGGGTCTGTTACACTCTTAAGGCTTTCACAGTCTTCTTGTTCCTTCAGGTGTTTAGTATATTTGGTAAGGATCTATCAGTGTGATATTTGACTCTTGATTCAAACAGCTTTATCTCGTATTGGCGGATCGATTCATTTGTGATTAATTTGTCACACCTCAGCAGCAGTTCACTGTTTGGTGCAGGTGGAGATAGCATAGCATGTAGGAAGCAAACAGCAGTTAGGACATCATATTCAGCATCAGCAGACACCTGAGGTTGGAGCATTATAACTTCGAAAAACTTGCAGTGGTGCTTCCCTAATATTTACAAATGTGGTCCGTACTAAAATGTGATTCTTGCACTTAAATGGTAAATGGACTGCATTTGTATAGCGCTTTACTAGTCCCTAAGGACCCCAAAACGCTTTACACATTCAGTCATCCACCCATTCACACACTGGTGATGGGGCGCATTGACAGAGGCGAGGCTGCCGGACACTGGCGCCACCAGGCCCTCTGACCACCACCAGTAGGCAACGGGTGAAGTGTCTTTCCCAAGGACACAATGACCGAGACTGTCGGATCCAGGGCTCGAACCGGCAACCTTCCGATTACAAGACGAACTGCCAACTCTTGAGCCACGATCGCCCCTCAGCCACGATCGTGATTCTTGCACTTAATTTAATATCTGACATAAGGAAAAGGAAACAAATTATATACAAATTATTATTATCATTATTATTATACAAATTATATATATTTTTTAAAAGAATACTTGAACTAAATCAGAGTTGGAGTGATGTTTGATTGGAACTGGGTCCAGGTCTCCCATCAGTTATGACTTGTGTGTGTGTACATACTTACGTGTGTGTGTGTGTGTGTGTGTGTGTGTGTGTGTGTGTGTGTGTGTATTTTAACCTTTAATATCGTCTTTTCCTCCAGGACCTCGTAAAGCCAGAGAGGTTTACAGGCACTTTGGAAAGGCTCCTGGAACCCCTCACAGCCACACCAAGTAAGTGTACATCAGATGTGAAGTTGCTGTTGTAAAAAAACTACTTAGCCTTAGGGCTGTTCGATATAACAATATATATCGGATGACGATATAAAAACATCTATCGTTTCATTTTACACTATCATTTGTTTCGTGGTATCGCAAAATAAACTGTTTACTGCAATATTTTTTCATCGTTTTGATGGTCACTGTAGGGGCTATATTAATTTCTTAAAGTTCTCTCTTATATAACCACACTACAGACGGACAAGCGCCTGTTTTTAGTTGTCGTTAGCAACAACGACCATCGTGTATCCGCTTGTTTATTTTCCACATAAACCTTTCACAATAAAGCTCAAGATCCTGTTGAGACTCTTCAAAATAAACTGAATCACATGAAAGAGTATGCAGTGTTTACGGATGAGAAGCAAAAAATAGCCGTCAGGTGCTAAAAAATAAACCTTAGACTCAAACGTTAGAACAGGCTTTTCCCCGCAGCACGCCGTGTAATAAATACTCACAAAGAAAACAGCGGCCGTTACAACTTATGACTAAAAATGTGTAGTTTCATGCATCGGTTAAAACACTGGACTCCAGGTACATGGAGCCCAGCTGGAAACACTTCACGCAAGTCAAGCTGCACGAGATTCACAGAATTTACAGAAAATGTTAAAATTTTGTGATTTTTATATCGTTATCGGACGATAGATGTTTTATATCGGGATATGAGATTTTGGTCATATCGCACAGCCCTACTTAGCCTTTAACTAAAGCTGGTTATGTGCATGTACTCAGGACTGCGTTGAGAGAATCAGGGAGACCATTGTCCACACTTGCCGTAACTTGCCCTTTCTTGTCTGTAGCACACATAAGGAGATTATAAGCCTCATAGTTCTCTAATCACTAATCAATGTTTAGTTTTAGCAGGAAGTGACATATTCAGAATGTCTGGACACAGTTTTGTGCTCTTGTGGTTAAGTTTTTGATGGTCATCATACTCACACAGCTGTGAGAAGCGCTTCCAATGCATGTTTGAAAACTGCTCAAGGGATTCTCAGTAGTCCACTGTTGCTTCATGCTTTAAATGCCCAGGAGTCCACAAAGGCCAGAATTAAAAGATTTCCTTATTCTGGCATGCTTTTTTTTAAAAAAAAAAAAAAAAAAGTTTACATTCAGACTTAGTAAATACACATCCAGCTGTTTCTTGGGCTCGTCTCCTAGGACGAGATTGCAAAAGTGAATTAGAAATCTCCGCCCTATTAAAAGCATGATTGAAGTGGTAAGCACTTCAGTCATAATTAGTAAATTAATCTTACAGGTGGTAGACATGGTACATATCTCTTGATTTAATCTGTGTTTGATGTTTTTAAATACAATAGTTTTAAGGTTTGAGGAGTTCAGAGGTGCTGTTGGTTGTCAGTGTAGAACAATGTCTTTCACACATGTTAATAATGATGTTATAAAAAGACTCTTGAGATAAATCAGAAGACACTTCTAAAATACTTTATATGTTGATGAAACCTACCTTTAACAAGTAAAGACGTGAGGCTGATGTAAGGTAATGATGAATTGATGGAAATGTGTTCCCAACCAAAATAAATTCCAGCACTTTGTCCCAAACAAATGAAGCTCTTAGGATGATGTATGATCCATCAACATAGCTGGATTGTGACTCACAGGATGATGTAAAGGCCCAGCTATGAAAGGCTTCATTCAAATACCTGCTTCAGTCTTTTCCCACTGGAAAAATAAGAGATCGATTTTTACCACTGACATTGAGTTCAAGGGACAAATGGAACTTAATCTTATGTGTTAGATATGCTAAATTTAAACCCTTTTGTGTCTTTCTCCAGGCCCTACGTCCGCTCCAAGGGCAGGAAGTTCGAGAGAGCCCGTGGTCGCAGAGCCAGCTGCGGCTACAAGAACTAATGCGTTTTTGTTTTCACTCTGCTACCAATAAAAGGCCGGTTGTACAAAATGTCTTCTGTGTTTTTGTTTAGAGTGCTTGCTCTCCGCAAAATACACCCTTCATTGTTAATATGGTGGAGCTCGTGTTAAAGCACCAGCCATGCTGGAGGACAAGAATGGCATGTGGCTAATAAACTGAGGTCCCCACGTGAATGTTACAGGACACGTCTTTTAATTGGCATTTATCAGCCGGCCTGATAACAAGTGAGTTGGCCAGGAAGTGCTGGTCTGTCAATGATTGGAGAATGTCGGTGGGTGGGTGTTCTGTTTTCCTTATCGTCATTGGATTTCCTCTCCGCCGCTCAGAGCTGCTGCTCCTGCGTCTCCACATACTTCCTGCACCGAGCCACAGCATTCAGAGGCTATCTGTCGAAAGAGGGGAGCCAAGATGAGGTAGTTGGGGCTTTTTCTTTTCTTCTTTTAAAAACCATGAAATGATATTAAACATGGGTTATACAGATATGCTTCTGGCGACATACAAAGCTCGAAAACAACTTTTCTTGTTGCTCATTTTGATAGGGTCTTAATAACTGCTAGCTAAAACCATGTATCCTATGCGCTAATTTAAGTATTTAATTAAACCCAGCGAAAAACAAAAGGGGCATTTTCTTTTCGATTTGTCCATAGAGTTCCTCACTAATCTTTAGTGAAGTTATATTTGAATATATTAGTTAGTCGGGTTGAACTGGGGCTACATGTCAGTTAGCAAGCCCCTAGTTAGCCCCTGTGCAGCGTGTCAGCCGTTTACATTAGCTAACGTTAGTGACGCTCAATTCACAACTATTGCTTAGCAGCTCTGTTTACCGTACACAAAGACCCGCTTCCTGCAGTTCATATTTCATCATCTCATTTCTGGCACTACAAGCTAGAATTACCGTCTCTAGCTCGCCTGTACTGTAACTGTCAAAATACAGCTAGACATGAGCAGGTTAGCAGGCTAACAGCCTGTCAAATCGTTTAACGACATAGACGTAGCTCTTACTACCAGACAAGCTGCTAATAAATGTTTAATAACGCCTTTACTACAAGAGCGACCTCGAATTCAAAAGTGTACCCTTATCGAAAATTGGCAAAAAGTACTTTGAAGTCACTCAAAGACAACCTCATTGTGTGGGAGACCAAAATTAGCCGGAGCATAGTATTATTATTATTATTTTTGGGTGTCCCCGCCCTGCGATTCAAGGACAGGGTAAGGTGCAACAATGGGCATCGGTAGGGTCTTTTTCTGTGTGTGTGCTTTATCAGGACGGGACATCAGCCAAGTATTGATTTTGTCTACACCACAGCTTGCATAATGTTTCCTGACTGCTATAAAAGTTGAAAGATGTGAACAGTTTATTAATTTAGGGTAAACCGAAGTCCCAGGTGAGACTGCAGCAATTGTACTTTATGGGCTAAAGTCTAATGATCTGTCTCCTGCTGACTTGGTAATTTAACATTGCTGTAACCTCACGTGTAATGTAATTTGAAAATAATACATGTATTTCGGTGTATTTTGATTATATATCCAGGGTTTTTCTAGGGTCAACATGAGTACTTTATGCAGAAGTCTGTGCGTTTTCCTATTATATGGGGGCATGTTGTAAACCAAAGTTATGTTTAAGCTTGACTGAATGAAATCCCACTTTCAAAAATCATACCTCTGTTTGTTTTACTTTGGTAGAAGGTTAAAACCTTTTTGGAGGGAAATAAAAGATTTAACATACAGGGAAAATCCTGATATGGCTCTTTGATAAGAGGTGATACCAGACCTCCTTGGTTGGTACAAATATGAGACTGTACTAATGCTTCTTGCAAAGTCTGTAAAATCTAATATGGTTATTTAGGTTAGGTTATTTAAACCGTGAAAGAGACACTGTGTCTCTAAATCCTGTTACGCAGAAGTTACCCTGAATTTGAAAAAAAGCCCACATGAATTGTCATGCAACCTTTCCTCCACAAAAAATAGTGTCTCAGCAAGCCAGTTGAGGATGTGTGACTCTTGAGTCATTACGTGGTTTAGCACAGACGTACCTCAGGTCAAAGGGCATAACGAATCTTATATTGCTTCACCCTGTACCCATAATCAGTTTTCTTATCGTCAATGTCCTCCTCTGTACTTGACTGAAGTATTGTTTTTGTGCAGTACAATCAATCTAAAGTTTTATTCATTTCATGTAATTTACTGTTGTTCTTCTTAAATTTTGATTTCTTAAATATTTGCAAAATCATGTCATGGTTATCACCACAGCATTGTGGTGTGGTCATAGTGCTGAGGCTTGTACTGGCAAGCAAGATTCTGCTCTTACTGAGGTAACATCAGCTATAACACTGGATCTTCAGTGTTACAAAGGGTGATTCGCTTTTTACCAGAGTAAATGATCTATTCTGACCCATGGACCTAATGGTACTGCTATTTTGAGGGGGTGAAGTTTTTGTCTGAGAAATTTTGAAAATGAGAAACAATGGATTCTTAGTGCCATCCATCCATCTACCACTATCATGGTTTGATTGTGCAGCAGTCTTACCAGAGTGACCCCCCCCCCCCCCATTACCTCCCCTAGTACTTCCAGGAAGACACCAAGGTATTCACAGTCTTTCTGGGAGATATAATCTCTCCAGCACCTCTTTGGTGTACCCCAGAGCGTCCTCACGATAGGACATGACCAAAACAGTTCACTTTGGAGGCACCCAGGGAGCATCCCAGTCAGATCCCTGAACAACAACAGGCTCCTTTTAATGTGTAGGAGGAATGACTCTACTTTGAGCCCTTCCAAAACGACCAAGCTTCTCACCCTATCTCTAATCTGCTGATTGTGTTGATGATGTCAGTATTTCAGTTCACTACCCAGAGCTTGGGTCCACAGGTGAGGGTAGGAATGTAGATCAACGGGTAAACCATCAGGTTCAGCTCTCTCTTCACCGCAATAAACCGGTTTATCGTCCACATCATTGCTGATGCTGTGCCAGTCAGTCTTTCAAACTCCCATCACTCATGAATCAGACCCAGAAATAGTTAAACTCCTTCACTTCGGCCAGCAACTCCTCTCTAACCTTGAGTGGGCAATCACCCCTTTTCTGACTGAGAACCTTGTGTCTTAGGCTACGTTCACACTGCAGGTCTTAATGCTCAATTCCGATTTTTTGATCAGATCCGATTTTTTTGTCTGCTTGTTCACACTACAAATAAAATGTGACAGCAAAAGCGCTCTAGTGTGAACCCTCAAAGTGGCCCGCATGCGCAAAAGAAGACGTCACACACAACGCGCTCTGTTTAGACCCAGAGCAAACAGTATTGTTTGACTGATAGCCCTTAATATAAAGACTTGTTTCAGTCTTTACGTTTCCCAATTTTGCTTTAAGTTATAAAGTTATTTTGTTATTTACATATGGCCTAATAATTATCCTTATTGCAGTTTTAGAGAGGAGCTGTGCTTCAAAGGATAGTTGCAGGTTTCTGTCAGAATGTGTAGATTATACAGTACAAATAAAATGTTCACGTTTCTCCAACGTTGTCTTCCCAACAGTTTAGGGTAGGGTCAAAAAAGTTGGATTTGATGCGCTTTTTCTTGCAGTGTGAACATAGCCTTAGATTCGCTAATTCTTATCCCACTTCACACTAAGCTACCAACCACCTCGGTGCTGGAGGCCACTTCCTGGTGAGGCAAAAAAAATAAATAAAAATTGCATGATTCCACAAAAAAGCAAAGAGATTATCCATGGCCTCCAAAACAGAAACCTTCCACAATCTTACTGCACTTAGAAATTCTGTCTACAAAAGCTGCAAATAGAACTGGTGACAAAGGGCAGCCCTGATAGAGTCCAACTTCCACCGGGAGCGGGTCTGACCCTTACTGCTGGCAATGTGAACTAAGCTTTCACTGGCTGTACAGGAACAGGCTTTTTTCTGTTTGCTGCTAGCAAGTTTAAAGTAGTTTTAGTGTTCTGTACGCCTTTAGTAGCATGATCTTAAAACAGGACACCTGTGCCTTGTTCTTACAAACTTTATACAAAGTTTGTGAATAGACAGGAAAACCATATTTTCCTTTATTTTTTACATGTTCTCACACAGTTTAACCTCACTGGCACTAAATTTAAAATGTTTTACATACACGTATGTCAGATCCTCCTGTGTCTTAATGACAAAGTATTGTGCTTCATCAATTTCCTCCACAACAAGTTTGCCTACTTGGGACAGTAAGTGAGTGAACACACACATACATGCTTTGTCTGTAGCAGCTGTGTTGCTTTCAGCCTGTATTAGGTCATTAAAAAATCTTTTGATTTTTCTAATATTAGGGTTTGTCTCCTTGTATAGCATGGACTTGTCGATATTTCTGTTTAGGTGTTAGGTGCCAATACAATTCCCCATCAAGCGAACGCACTTGCAGGTAGTTTGGAAAACACTGGGTTAAGTTATTGACCTGATCAGTGCATGTTAGAGTAACTGAAACCAGATAAGGGAAAAATATTCAGGGTATGCTGAACTTGCTTCTTAGTCAGGCCCCTGCTTTTGTTTCTTTTTCCTACTGTTGTTTTTTTCCACTAACTGCTGTTCTCCTTTGTCCTCAAACAGGAACAGAGATATTTGGGAGGGAACGTGAGGCTTGACTCAAGGACTTTAAGATGACATAAACTAAGGACCCAACTGGAACTGTCTCCTTGTTTGTCTTTTGTTTTGTTTCTGTTTTTGTTTTTGATTTCTGTTGTCATTTTTGTTTTTTCACCTGTCTTTGTGTTGCTCCTCCTCTTGGGGGGTAGTACTTGATTGAGTGAATGTTATCACACTACTGTCTGGGGAACTGGCTTAGTCACTCCTTTTGTCTGCCTCCTTTATGTCACTTAGAACAAGATAGCAATAGAAGTATCAAAGGTCTTGAGAAGTCTGCACTAATCTATCTTTGTGGCATTAATTACTTTTTGGGCAACACTTAAAATGCAACTTACTTTACAAAAATCTTGTGCATTAATTTAATTTAATTGTTGTAGCCTCCTTGTCTAAACAAGGTGTGTTTGTGTTTTGTCTTGATCATACTTAATGATCATTTTTAATGCAACTAAGAGTTTCCTTTTTGTCCATATGTGTAATTATTTAAGGCGAATTGTCATTGTTAAGTAGCTGCTCAGCTGCCTTGTATTGCTATCACAATAGGCAGCTTTTACATTGTAATGTAAACTTATTTTTATACTTTGTGAAGAACACTTTTTTTTTTTTTGCTTAAATGACTGATTCTACATTTTATAAAAATCCTGTTTGTTGTGACTATGTTGATGTATTTTCTGTCCACTTTCCAACTCGGAGCCAACTGTATGAGCTGACAGCTCCACAGATCACACCTTGATGGGAGGTTTCTAACTGTGACACAAAGACTGGTCTTAAGCAGTTCCCATCTTCACTGGATCAATAAAAAATACTCTAATTTGAAGAAGGATTAAACTGGGAAACGTTATTTGTATTCTTTTCAAATGAAGACATATATCTGAACTGGAACGACAGGAAGATCATTTTTTGTGACTTTTACCCCTTAAACTGAAGCACTGACAAAAAGAATGATTTTGAAGAGATTTTAGGGAGAAAGTTCTCGACAGACATAGTCTTTCAATTTGTGCTGCAAAACATGAACAGCTGGTAGATTGCCCAGCTCTTCAAGCATCTGAGTTCAGAAGCCCTTGTTCTTTTTTTAGACTGATTAACTTTGAGCAAAGAAAATGCGATCCCCAGAACCTTCCTCACCTTCTCCAGCAGAAGCTCTCCTTCATGGTCAGTTTGCCAGCTGGGGAACAAGCAGCAACAGCAACAATAACAGTAGTCCCAACAGCCCCGGTGGTTCAGGAGGGCTGTCCCCAGCTGCTCCTCCAACTCCAGCTCCGGCATCCAACTACGCCCTGACCCTCACCCACACCCACATACATATACAACGCCTGTCCCCCCGGCCTGGAAAAGAAGCTCGTCTCCTGCTACCCTTATTAGAGTTGGTGGGGTGCAGCTGCCCCCGGTCCCCTGCTCCCCCTCTGCTGGTGCTGTACTGGTACCCACCAGGAAAACGAAGGAAAGGAGTGTCCCGGCGCAGGCAGGTGAGGGCCTATCTGGCAGAAAGCAGAGCTGAAGCTGAGAAGTGGTCAGCTGCTGTACAGTGTCTACTTAGAGGTGTGACCGTCACTGCTAACACAGGTGAGTGTATGTTTTACTTGAGGTTTGTTTGTACAGCTTGGATCTTGTTTTTAAATGAACATACAAAAGACTGTAGTAGTAGCTACACATTTTGTGTATTTATATACTGTAGAGTGTGATTTTTTTGTGTGTTTTATTGAATGAATTTTATTATGTTGTCTTAAATGTAAGTATGTCATAATGATAAACTTTTATTATAAATGACCATGGGCAGTAGAAGCAAAGCTTTTGAACATTTTCCAGGAGTAATTCAGACAGTTTTTATTTTATTTTATTTTATCACAATTTAATAATAATAATTTAATAATAAAAAAAAGCAAATTAGTGAACAATAAGGCAAAAAATTCATTAAGGCAAAATTCAGTTTTCCGATGTCTTATATACAACTACATCTGCTCTATTATATTATATAAGACTAGGCTGAAATCGATTTGATAGTGGCAGCAACTGTAAACCACAGGTCGCCCTGATCGTTGGTACTGTACACTGAGCTGATGGCCTAATTAAAAGAGTAACACTAATAGCTTATCACAGTGTTTATGGAGCTTTAGCCTTTGTATTTGTCTCCTTGATAAAGTCTTGAATTTCAGATGTTTACAGTAGAAAACCTACACAATGTAGCATCAATTCACTTTGCTCCATGCCCTCTTTGTAAATTTCTACTAAGCCTAGCGTAATGTCACAGGGAACCAAGACTTTAATGTATTACATTTCCTCACTGAGGGCACAAATGGTAACAAGACTAGTTTAACATTTTGGGGCATTATATAAAAGACAAATGAGGATTAACACTAATGCACCCTAAGAGGCTGTGAGATTTAGCATCGAGAGCTTTTGGATTTTGTGTGTTTCACATAACAGGATCGTTTTCTTTATTTTTTTTTGTGGGGTTTTTTCCATCTAAACCTATATGTCCTTCCTCTTATCTTTCCTGCACACGTGGTCTGTATCTTTCAGTGTCTAATGCAGAGACAGAGGGCGGGGAGTCACCATCCTCAGTTATCTGACAGCTCAGCATGAACTTTGTGTTTGTGTTTACTTTTTTTGTCTCCATTGTCTGTGTGGCACAGAGTTAATCGGCATCTCCCATCTTCTGTTTTTCTTTTCCTCGTCTGTAGGCTCACTCTTTAATCCTTAAGTCTCTTAAATCTCCTCGTCTTCTGAGATCTTTAGTGCATACCCTTCACTCGCAGTGATGCAGCTGTCATTCTTTTTTTAATTTCTGCTTGTGTAACATTCATAATCACACTTCTGAATCACTCAGTGGCCCAATTCTGCGAATGTTTATGCTGACGGGCATTATAGGTGTGGTCAGATGGGTTTTCCGCACAATAGCGTGAAGTGTGGTTTATTGCATAATCAAGGATTATGCCGCTGTTTAGTTTTGACCAACTATAATACCTATAATTTGAAGTCTAAATGTGCCCTTTATCATATATCTGACTTTAAATCATTGACAAACTCACTCTTGAAGGACAGTGTGATATGTATTCTGTCAGGAGAACTTTAGGAGGCTTCAAATGGATAAATGCATTCAAAGTCCAAGGTTGGGCAACACTGTAATACCAGCTTAGCTTATGTCCCAGTTGGCTGGTTTTGAAAATGTGCTGAACCACTTTCTTTGTCCTGGACCAGAGCTGTGCAGGTTTTAATTAATCCATCCTGTTCTGTCTTTCTTGTGAAGAATTTTCAAGAAGTCTGCTACCTCGTCCCAGGCGACTACTGTTATTGGTCAATCCCTTCAGTGGAAGAGGCCAGGCAATGCACTGGTGTCAGACCCACATCCTGCCAATGATTAGAGAGTCCAACATCAGCTACAACCTTATACAGACAGGTAACACCCTGAGGTCTAAAACACCCCAATGAGTCACAATGCATGCATTTATATGGCAGGCATTAACGTAATTACCCTCCCTCAGAACGCCAGAACCATGCCAGAGAGCTCATCAGAGAGATATCACTCCCAGAGTGGGATGGCATCATCATTGTTTCTGGGGATGGTCTGCTGCATGAGGTAAGGTGTTTTTGGCCTGAGAGGTCAACCAGGCTGAAATTGTGGCACGTAAATGTATGTCTATGTCTAACACTGTGATTATTTAAATCTTCTGTCTTGTTTTCCTGCAGGTAATTAATGGGCTGATGGAGCGCTCAGACTGGGAACAAGCAATAAAAACACCTGTCGGGATTCTACCCTGCGGCTCTGGGAATGCACTGGCTGGCTCCATCAATCACCACGCAGGGTGAGCACATCATTTTAGGTTGAAGCTTTTCTTCCAGCTGCCTGTACAGTGTGGAATTAGGTGGAACATTAAGTCTTCATATCTCCCTCAGTGTTTGCATAGTGGATGATTTAAAGTAATGCTGACAGTCTAGATTGTGTTTGCTGATAACGGGTGCAGTCAAGTTAATTCTTTAAACTTTATGACCTCTGAATGAGCCAATCATATTACAGATTGCATATGCAGACTCTTTCACAGCAAAACTTAACCAGTTTAATATTTTTGACAGAGAGTAACAGAAACAAGCTGTGATACCCTGAAAGAATTATCTGTTTTCTGATATGTTTCTGGAGAAACTTAAAAAAGTGCACTTTCTGTAAACCGTCAGCCAGCTATCTCATCCTGTGAGATAGCTGGCTGGTCAAAACAACTTTTAGCCAATGAAATGGCTCATTTTTAATCTACATTTTGATACCAGGTTCATTTTCTAGTCGTGAATCCTTCTGTCTAGAAATAATTTTCTATGATTTAAGCCTCCTTGGATCTGCATCACAGAGGGTCTCGGAGTCAATGGATGCTCTCTTTGCTAGTGCTGTATTTTCTTATTATATTCATATGATGGCATGTCTCTTTTGCTTTACTGAACTTCCGAGAAGAATATCCAGTTGTCGTGACATTTATGTTCAATGTAACGTCCTTATCTGCTGGCTTGTACAGGGAGGTTTAGATGATCCTGAGACCCTCTGATGTAGTCAGATGATTTTAGTTTATTTTTATGAAAACTGACCTTACAAAAAAGCCCATGGATACCCAGATTATTCTGTTAAAATAAACTACATAAAAAACAACAACGTTTTTTTCCTAAACAAAAGACCGTAGAATTATGTATATTTGTTTTGTTTAATCTAGTCTTTGAATAGCTGTTGTACAGATCTGTCTTTATTTTTACTTCTTTAAAAATTTCCTCAGGTATGACATGTGCCTTCGAGAGCCCCTCCTTTTGAACTGCTGCTTTTTGCTCTGTCGAGGCGGAGTCCGACCCATGGACCTGGTCTCTGTGACAACAAGCCCCGCCCCTTCCAACAGCAACCGTGCTGCAGGACCCAGGAGACTGTTTTCCTTTCTTTCTGTTGCCTGGGGCTTTGTGTCCGATGTGGACATTGAGAGTGAGAGGTGGGTGTTTCAAGTTTTCAGAATCTTAATCTAATGTTGTTTTCTTCATAAAAGCCTGGCTTTTAATTTATTCTGGATTATGTGACGTCAATTTCAAAATGTAGCTTCACTTGCAGTCTTGTCGTCTTCCAGGTATCGTGGTCTTGGCTCAGCTCGCTTCACCCTGGGCACATTAGTGCGCATAGCTTCTCTACGATCCTACAAGGGTCGTCTCTCCTTCCTACCACCCTCTGTTGTCACCACATCACCAGATGCCACACCTCCACCAAGGAGACCGCTTTCCCGCAGTATCACAGAAGGCCTGGAGGGCTTCTGCCGCACGCCTATCCATCGCACCTGCTCTGACATGGGCATCAGTGAACAGAGGAGCTTGCGCAGGGGTGAGGGAGAGAGGGAAAAAGAAGAGAGGCAAAAGGAAAGGGAGAGAAGAAGGGAGAGGGCCAGGGGAGGAGGAACTGGTGTGGTGAGGGCAAGCAGTCTGGCAGAAGACAGAGAGAGGGAGGGACAGATGGAGATGGAAGCAGAGGAGGAGAGGTCAGGGACTTGTTCAGAGAGATCAGGGACAAGTTCAGAATCAAATGAAAGGGATGAATGCAGTATGGGAAGGGAAGAAAGGCTGGAGAGGATCAAGGATGAAAGGGAAGATGATGGAACAGCAGAGCAATACTCAGAGGAGATTGAGGAAGACGATAGAGGTAAGGATGGGGAAGGGAGCAGTGGTTCTGTAGAAGGAGAGGGAGTGTTGCATGCGAGAGAGCTGGGTGAGAGCTATGGGGTTGTCATGGGGCGAGAGGCAGATGAAGAGCCAGAGGATGGCATCACCCACCAGGATTGCCTTCATGAGACCAGGCAGGCAGTGAGAAAGAATTCAGCCCCTTCGAGCCAGATAGCCGAAGCTCTCCGCAACCAGCCTCTGAGTCAGGAGGCTGATGCAGATTCAGGCACTTCAAATGGCGTCGATGATATGGATCTGAATGGATCTTACTACCGGAAAGATTCATACACACTGGATGTCGCTCGTGAGCGAGCTTTGACGATCTCCTCTCCCTTTCGTCATTCTCCCTTCTCTTACAAGGCCAAAACCCTGGACAAAAACCAAAACACCTCCCGGCCAAGGCCCCTCTCCCTCCTTCAGCACTCCCAGACAAATTCCCTCCCACCTAAACTCAACTCTCTCTCCCTGTCTCTTTCTCCCACACCCCCCTCGTCTCCTTCTTGTGCCTCCCCACACTCATCATCCTACCTCGCTCCTCGTCCTAACACCCCAAATTCCACATCACCCTCGCCCTCTTTACGCACGCCATCCTCTTCTTTTAACTTTGACATTGCTGAACCAGCAGGACCCTTCAAGAACCGTCCATCATTCTCGCTGCCTTTAAATCTAGCAAGGGATGACTTGTTACCCCCTCTTGACCAGCCCCTTCCCACTCGAGACTGGATCACCATTGAAGGGGACTTTGTCCTGGTCCTGGCCCTTTATCAGACCCACCTTGGGGCTGATCTTTTTGCTGCACCCCAGGCCAGGTTTGACGATGGGCTGATCCATCTGACTTTTGTGCGAGCAGGGATCTCTAGAGCAACTCTACTGAGACTTTTCTTTGCCATGGAAAGAGGAACCCACCACTCTGTCAGCTCTCCATATGTGAGCCACGTTACCTGTAAAGCATTCAGGCTGCAGCCTCTGTCGGCACGAGGAACACTCACTGTGGACGGAGAGCTTGTGCCCTACGGGCCGCTTCAAGCACAGGTCAGAAAGAAAAACAAGATTTAGCATAAATAATACTTGTTGAATAAAACCACAGTGATAAATTCCTAGGTCTTTTCATTTGTCTCAGTCTGAATTTAGTTTGTAATAACTACATGTTCTGTACTTTAAAAGCTTTTAATTAATCATCTGTGATTATTCATTCACATTGCCAACAGCAACTTACGTACTGTATGTTTCTACTCTCAACACTTAAGTACTGTGTGTTCTGTGCTGCTTTGTTTTGCTAACACTTGTGATTAGTAATATTCATTTTCCTGATCTCTTAATGTTTTATAGATCCATCCTTCCATGGCCCGTCTCATTGTTGGAGACTCTGGAGAGAGGATTACCAGATTCTAATCAGGGATTGGTTGATTTGATTGACATATCAGCACTCTACTGAATTATATAATCTCTGTCGCCATCCATAGTCTGAGAGGACAGGAGTAGCTGAGAGACTTCAAATAGCCTGAATTGCAGAAACTGCTTTTCTACGGATTAATGAAAGGGATAACCAACCAAGCCACGCATCACTGAAGCATCTCTGCAGGGATTAATAGTGAATTTCAAAATGGATGAAAAATGCACCTCATTACACAGCTGTTGGATTATGCACAGTGTACCCTGAGAAGCATGAAAACAGCACGGCCTGGGATGATGAGAGGGAAAAACAATTGAATGTTTATGGGTTTTTGTGAAGATAGTGCATGTGTTGGATGTATGCATAACAGTATGCATGCAAAGAAGCACTACCTGTTTTATTTTTGTTTTTGTTTTTGCCTTACGCTGAGATGAAGAGAAATCAGATTAAATTCAAAGAATATCATTTGTACACATGAAAAGCTATAAAAATGTATTGAGATTCTCTTAGGCCAAGAGCCAGTGAAATTATTGCCACGTCTCTATCATCAAACAGCCTCATCTTACATCAACATCCAGATGTTTGAGTATAAAAACTTTAGTCCCTGAAAGGAATGCCTTATCTGATACTGTACAGTACAGCTGTACTTTTATCCTTTCCTTCTTATGTATGAAACTTTAATCTTCTTGATTTCCGTTCACCTATCAAAGTCCTTTGACTACATTTAAAAAACATAAAGTCTGAGCGCATGTGACTCGGCCACTTTTGTGTATCAGTGGAGAAAAAAGTGACTACAAGTAATCATTTTTGTCATGCAAGTAAATCCACATAGAGCAGCAGGATCAAGCTTTTCAGGGTCACCACATTAGTAGGAGCAGTGGATCCGTTAAAGGGTATCCATCACCAACGTTTGCATAATCTGCCTTTTTTTCTTAACCAGTGGAGGCACAGTGATAGTGATGTTTAACAGACGTTGCATGCCTCAGTTAAGAAGTAAATTTCACATGTATTCTTCCCAAACACGCTGAAGATCACAACACTAGAACAATTCAAACTAAAGGGTAACACTATTCTGTCTGATGCAGTGTTTTGTTTCAGAAAGTAGATCCACTAGCATTAGCGTCACCTGACATGAATTAACTGTTGCACTTTGAAGACTCTTAGCTTTTGAGGATGTGACTGACCGTTAACAAAGTCATGTTGAAACTCTAAAATCCTGCTGTAGAGTCAGCACTAATCCCCAGCGTTGTCAGATCAGGTGGTAAATCAGATAGAAGAACAGCTTGCACTTTGAGAAATTTGCCAGCAGCAGAGGCAGTTTGTTCAAGTAGGCAAAAGACTGATGTTTAAAACTGAAATATATATTTTGAGACTACAAGTATTTCCAAATGTTGATGAGTTGAATCAAACTACAGAGGTTGAAGCCCTTTGAGGATTTTTTTTTTTTTTATTCAAATCTGCTGATACTTGGACGAGGAATAAATCATTAGCATGTGCAGTTCAACAATCAGGAAGTTTGTGTGCCAACTGCTTGGTTCATCATCAACTTACTGTATGTCTCGGTCATACCTGGACAAATCAATGCCTTTGTATAATAAGCCTGTAAATTCTGGCTGTTGATCATGAACTGTTTAAACCTGACTGCAGAAAATGGAGTAAAACTCTTTTGCTTACCAGGATGTTATTTTTTTGCTTTTGTTTTTATTTTGTGTTCCTTTGAGCGCACCATGCAGCTATTCTACCACAGCTTCACTGTGCTTACACAGCTACAGAATGTGAGTACAACATTTTGGGTCTAGGCTTGTAATATTACCAAATAGATGAGTCTCTATACACTTTGAATGGAGTTTTTGCCAAAATGTTTACCCTTGATGTTTAAGAGACTAGTTATGACCATTTACCTTCCTAAACATTTTGTTGTCTATGGCCATAGCTGGGACCATGGTGTTAAAGACCAATTCCTATATGACCATGATGGGGTATTACCCTTCAGTTGCTAATGCCATAAAGATGTCTGTAGTGGACTGCCTGTAATGAAATTGTAATTACTACTAAAACAATGAAAATATATACATTGTACAGTTAATAGTTATATATGGTTTTCAATAAATGTAACTTCATAAGTTTGTTTGGAGCAAATTAATGCCTTATTTTGTCTTTAGTCACTAAAATGCCACCACATTTTTATAATAGAATTAAACCGTTTGATGTGGAAAACAGGAAGCTTTTTTCACGTATCTAAATGGCTTTTTTATCTTTTACCCTTCCAGCAACGCATTCATAATAAAATTGATCTGTAACTGTCGATCCTTTTTTCCGTCTTAAAAGTGTTATATATACACTCACCAGCCACTTATTAGGTATGCCATGCTTGTACTGAGTTGGACCCCCTTTTACTTCAGGATTGATTAAATTCTGCATGGCACAGATGCAGCAAGGTGCAGGGAACATTTCTGAACGATTTTGGTTCATATTGAGTTAGAGAAGCAAAGCTGAGATGGCTTGGATATTAGTAGAGGAGAGACAGTGGATATATTGGACAAAGGATTTTGAATTTGGAGCTGCCAGGCAGGAGGAAAAGAGGAAGACTAGAGAGATTCATTAATGTAGTGAAGAAGGATGCAGAGGGTTGGAGTGACAGAGGAGGATGCTAGAGGTAGGTGAAGAGAAAGAAAGCAGCTGAAAGAAGCAGAAGACTTATTCTAGAAATAAATCGGTGAAATTATTTGTAGGTCAGCTTCCAACCAGTAGGGTTTGTTGTGCTTTAATGCCAATTTAATCATTTAAAAATAGCTTTAAATGCGAGGCATCTTATTTTGAAAAACAGCTGACCGGAAGATTACCGCTTTAAATGTCAGACACTACTTCCGGTGTCGCCACCTCCTTTGTCTCCGGCCCAAAATTTCGACACCAGTGGTTCTTTTTTTTCTCCCGTTTAGTTTTGAGGATATATTTATATATATCCCTATTTTTTGACATTGAATGACATTCGATTCTGAACTATTTATGCCTAAAAGTAAAGCGCCAAAAATGGATGACCTGGACTACAGTAAGTAGCTATTCGCACAGGGTATCTATCGCTAGCCAACTGTGGCTAACAGTCTAGCTTTAGTTTATTAGCGCAGGTGAGAACTCAAGAACTCATATAGCATTTAAATGGAAATAAAATACCACGGAAAAGGGTGAGAATATTTTGTAGAGGTATGGGTGTACATGTTTACAATATTACAGTTTAAACTAGCTTAGGAAATGTATTATCTTTGCATGAGGCCATTTAAATTGGTCGTTTCGGTGAGTGATAAAAGCTAACTTTTTAGCTAACCACGGTGGATTGATTTATAAAACCCTAACTAGCTTTTAGGCTACACAAAGGCTCTAAATAATGATGTACTTCGTTGAAAACACCAACTTCTTTAGGTAGTTAGTGTAGTGGATGCTGTTGTGTGGATCACGGCTTTGATCCAGGCTGTGGGCGTGGTGGTGGTGCACAGCAGCTGCTTGCTTTGCAGAGTAAACACTGCTGCTTTGACCTCTAGGTCAACGTTTTCTGCAGTAAACCCTGCTCAGATAAATGCTGTTGTCCTAATAATATTATTTTTAATGGAGTTTACAGAGGTATTGATTTAGTCCGAGGCTGTAGATTGTGGTACTGCGTTTATGTCATATAGCAGGTGATTAAATTGATGTTTTCACTTTAATATAATGTCTAGCACAGTGATAAAATACAGTTAAGAAAACCTCAGACATTATCCCTCTAAAAGTCATACATTTAAGTGACTTCATCTCTAAAATATGCATATATGCAACATACATGTACGTATGTTTAATAGCACTATCTGTTTCATTAGCACTGACTTTAATTTGAATATCTACAGTGTTGTGAAAAAGTCACAAGAACCCCTTAATTTTTTTTAAAGCCACTTAACCCTGATACATAAATCTTTCAAGCATAAAAGTCATCTAACATAAGGCATGAACTAGTGTTACCTACACATAACATAACAAATTACTCAGAAAATAGCCAATTTTAATTTAGCAAAAACACATTATTATTTAATTTCTTTAGTTCAATTAGTTGATCCATCTACTGTTCACTCAAGCCCAGTCTGAGTGGAAGGATGGCTGTCAAGAAGCCATTCATAAGGAAGGGAAATGGACAGAAAAGGCTGAGGCATAAGAATAGTTATTCTTCCAGTATAGGAAGAATATTTATAGCATACATATATACAAGAACTGGACTAAAAATAAATGACAACAGGTCTTATGGAGTAATGAATCCAAATTAGAAATTTTTGATTTAAATCATTAATATGTACAGAGGTAGTCAGGAGAAAGGCACAACAGTAAGTGTCTACAGCTGTACATCTGTAAAACCAGATGGAGGCTTTGTTATGGTTTGTCGCTGCATTTCAGCAGGTAGTGTTGGGGATCTTGTCAAAACTGATGAAATTGTGATTGTGGAAAAGTATCAGATTTTGATCCATCGTACAATAATATCTGAAAAATTACCAGTACCATCTGGCAACAGCTTGATTGTTCGACATTACAATGATCCCGAACACACTGTCAGTGTAATAAGAGCATACCTGGATAGAAAACAAAACATAGCAGGACACTCAGGTCACGGATTGGCCTCTCAAGAGTCCCAACCTCCTCATTAATGAAGCGGAGAATGTAACAAAAGGCGGCCAACATCCAAGAAGAGCTGTGAGTGTCCTTCAAGAAGGCTGGAGAATTACTCCCGAAGACCACTTAAAGAAATGAAAAGAAAGCTGCCTAACAGTTCAGGCTGGTTTGAAGAATAAAGGTGGTTGTAACAAATAACCACTTTCAAGCCCGTGAGAATTGTGCAAACTCCCTTTGACGTGCATACTTTATTTCAATTTATGTTTTTACATGTTTCAGTAAATCTATTTCTCAATCTACTGACAAAATGAAGGGTGACTCAAGGCTTTTTACACAGTACTTTATGTCTGAACTGGGTGCAAAAAGACTGCTTATTGGAAGGTTATCATGTTCAGTTTTATGTGAAACTGTTTTATCACTATCATGTCTTAACTTTATTTTCATTTTGGTGCCTGTAATTTCTTGTGCTGTTAAGTTGTAATCATTTTATGGGGGTTTATAAAATATTTAACACTGCCTATGAAAACAACTTCAGCAAACACTGAAGATTATTGGCTTCATAACATTTAAATTTATTGCAGGAATGTTGTTATTTAGTTGGCCCTTATTGAAATGAGTTAGTTGTATAAACAGACTTATAGTTTAACGTAACCGTGGCATTCGGAAACTAGACCTGCATTATTAGTAAGTCACTTTTTGTCCATGTTTTTGTCCAGCCATTGAAAGATTATGGTTTTGGCAAATGGTTTTAAACCTTGAAGACAACAACTGGGCACTCATGCTCACTATTGAGGTTTTCGGCTGTCACCAGGATTGGGAATTAAATATTTATACAAATATCTATATATGTTATTTTTTAAATGTCAGACAGGCAGGACAGCAAAATGCACAGACTTCGGTTATGTCAAACAACATGGACTTGTTGCCACGAGTATAAGCGAGCCAGTCATATTTCCTGGGAAGTTGTGCCTCAGTGGGAAATCTACACTGTAATCTATGGCATAACCGTGAACCCCTCTGAACGCTGCATTATAACCCAACTTGCACCTCCCTAGAAATGTAACTACATGTCGGGTCAGCGCAGCCTGGAGTGCTCGCTATTGGCCTGGTTTGCGCTGTGGATTTGTCATGTGCATTTCCACATACTTTTTTGCGGCAGTTTTTGATTTAATCAGTGAGAGAATAACCATCATCGCCTCAATATATGAAGAGTAATAATGGCATCAATATAAGGACTCAAAAATGTCAGCAAATTTCTTAATGGGCAAGAGAAGAGGTGAGATAAAATAGAGGGGTAGATATGATTGCCTCTGGGGGAAAAAACTGACCACAACAATAAGCAGAGACCCAAAAAACTCCCAGCATTTTAATTGTTTCTATCGGCTTGCACTGCATGTAAAACACTGGAACATGATCACATGGTAATTAATGCATAGGTACCACAGACAAGGATGCTGGCAATAATATCGACCGCTTACGTAGGTCACTTTGTCGGCTTTGCAAAGATTCCCCGCAGAAGTCTAAGTCAGGCCGTATGTGCTAATGTAGTTTAAGTCCGTATATTATCCAGGTGTTAATATTTAACACATTTTATATGCAGTGGAAATATATTATACTTCTTCATAATGCAGAAGTCAAGTCTTGATTCCTTGTCTAGCTTTAGAGGTTTGATTCTGGCCACATCCTGAATTTTTAAAGTGAGTATTAAAGCGAGATGGTCATTCAGTGTGATGCTTACTTCTTGTGGATTTATACAGTTTTTATTTCACTCAAATAAAGAATGGCACTTCTCGCAAAGGGTTTTGCTTTTTTTAAGTAGCCATTTTTAAAAACTGCAGAGAAACGTACTTCAGCTAAAAATAAATCTTTTTGTTTAAAAAATGGCCACAATAACAGGAAAATGCATGAACTTCTAAGTTTGTCTAAATTATAGGCAGTGCAGTGGTGCTTATGTTTGTAGTTGCCCCTAATAGAAAACCCTGTTTGTATATCACAGTGTATTGCTATGAGCAGAGTATAGATAGGAGTACTACTGAAAATCATTTAAAGTGACCACACCAAATGTACAAAAGTACATTCACTTTTTAGTGGCAGCCAAAATATCAGATGAGTCGGCTCATCACCCTGAAAATTGTGTAATTACATAGGTTGATGCTCCAATTAATATCCAAGACTATTTTTTTTTAATTTTTCTCTTTAATTAACCAAGCTTTTAACTAATCAGTGCTTTACCAGGGACAGGCTTGGAGCAGTTTCTCTGTCATAGTGTAAGAAGCATTTAGAGATTTAATTCTAATTTAATCTGCTTTATTTTAGGAGTCAGTCAACGGAGCAGTGTTAATGCTGTCGTACATCATATTTATGCCACTGTTGGAGACAGTGTTTGATTGGGATTGTTCAGGCACAGTTACCACCTTCTATATATGGAGCAGTAGCTGACTCATTCTTCTTCTTTTCCCTTACAGTCCCAGTAGACCTGAGCCCAGAGGAGCGTTCTGAGCTGGAGGACATCCGTAGGAGGAAGGGCGTCCTGCTGCAGGAGATCCAGAGGCTCAGAGAGGAGTTACGAGAGGCAATTTTAGAGGTAGAGGGACTGGAGACAAGCACAGAGGGCAGGTAATAAGAAAACCCACATCAGTTACTCTAAAAAACAAAACAAAGAGGAAGTGATATAAAATAATAATACAATAGAAAATGCTTTTGGAGTAATAAATCACTTCTGCTGTATATATGCTTAAATGAGAAATTTCATTTTCTGTGATGCATACTGTTAAAACCGTGGAAGCTTATATTAAACATGGCCTAAATTTCTGACTATGAACAAAGCAGTTCCACTCACCTGCTGTCAAACCAGATGGTGGAGGAGCTAAAAGGTTGCACCATGTCCCAGTTTAACCCCTAACTCCAACCTTAAACTGAATATGTGTCTTTTGTCCTGTCTCCCTCCTCTCACCCACAACTGGTTGTAGCTGATGGCTGCTCCTTTCTAGTCCTGGTTCTGCCAGAGGAGTTTTCCTGTTAAAAGGGAGTTTTCCTTCCCCCTGCTGACAAGTGCTTGCTCACAGGGGTTGTTGTGACTGATGAGGTTTTCTCATTATAGAGTTTTTACCTTACTTTAAGTTAGCCTTAAACAGCTTAAGGATAATGTTGTTTTGGTTTGGACTCTATAAATGAAAATGAATTTAGCTTATTTATGCTGTTGGGATATGTGATTATTGCCCTTTGAAAACGATTCTACCAATTCTTGGCAAATGAAGAACAAAAAAGGCATTTTTACTTACACATGAAAAAGATGTTAGTCTTTTTATAAAACAAAATATCTCAGATTCACGGGGTTAAGATAATTATGCATTGTTTTGAACTGTGACTCCTGCAAAGCCACTCGTGTAGAATCCAAGAATAAAAACAGGGAGCTGAAAATGTGTATGTGTCCACTCTGCCTGGGGTAATATTCTTTAATAGTAATTCTGTTTTAGTGAATAAATGGAGTAATTGTTTCCCTTTTAATTTTCTACACATAGCTTTTCTAGGTGAATGTCAAGATTTTGCATTGATGTAAACCTCATGTTCTTGGTGTATTGAAGAAGAATGTTGGTGTTTATAAGTTAAACAGTCTTGGTACTTGGTGATAGCTTTCATGGAGGTTTGTCAGGATTCATTTTTATCAGAAGCTTTGATTTGATCACAGAAGTTAATTATTGCCAACACATTTATCTTCTCTGCAGTAAAACTCTACAGAAAAGTAGGCATGTGGCAATGGGAAGGAAGAAATTCAACATGGATCCTAAAAAGGTAATACCTCAAATATTCAAACAGGTGCTGAATGTGTCTCCTCTAGATTCCTTGGATTGTGACTGACTCGTTCTTCTCTCTGCAGGGCATTGCATTTCTGGTGGAGAATGAGCTGCTCAGACACACTCCAGAGGACATTGCTCAGTTCTTATACAAAGGAGAGGGCCTCAACAAGACGGCTATAGGAGATTACCTCGGAGAAAGGTGCAAGGCGTTGACATTTCTTCTGTCCCTTATCTCTTTTTTTAATCAGCCATGTATAACTGACCTCTATGATTTGCAGAGATGACTTCAACATCAAAGTCTTGCAGGCTTTCGTTGACCTCCATGAGTTTACTGATCTCAACCTCGTCCAGGCCCTCAGGTAATCTCTGTCTACTGTGGATTTTTTTGTGTGTTGTGGAAAAAATAGCTTCAATTGTATCAGGCATCCTCTGGTGAGCAGCCTAGTCAACAGTGGAAAATCCCACTCTCGCTCTTACCTGAGGATGCAGATGGAAAAAGGTTATGAAACAGAGCGGCAGCGACTGTTTAGCACAGTTTTTTTTTTTTTTTTCCTCTGATTTGACCTAAACCTTGACCTGTTTTCTGCAGACAGTTCCTGTGGAGTTTCCGTTTGCCTGGTGAAGCTCAGAAGATCGACAGAATGATGGAAGCCTTTGCTCAGAGATACTGCCACTGCAACCCCGGTGTCTTCCAGAGCACTGGTAAAATAAACACACAGTCGCACTGCAGTTCAAGTAGAATAGGTGATACTGAAAGCTTGTCTTAAATCAATTGTTTAGTTACGGTGTGAGTGAACAATTGTTGTTTTTGAGTTCTTTGAGTTCCTGTCAGTGCAGTCGAAACGGAAAGTAAAGTGAGGAGTGGCCTTCCAGAATATGTGCACTCATGCAAACAGTTTCTGTCTTACGAGAAATGACCTGATATGCCAGCCCACAGTCTTCACTGCTCATTCAGGCCACTTCACGCCTGACAGTAGCGCTGAAGAGTTAGCAAAACATTTAAACCCAAATTAGCTGACGAGTTCAAACCTAAATACGCTATATGTATTTTTTGCAGTTACAAAGTGCTTTACATAAAATAATATAAGACAATAAAAATACAGAAAAATGTAACTTATGAAAAACTGAATAATACGTAAAACATGCCAAACTATTTACCGATGGAAACCCTTGGAGCAACCCTTTATGCTTTTTCCTGAAACGAGTGCTTTCTGTCATATTTCTGCCCCACTTAAAGAACAAAGTGACTCGGTTTGCATCAGAAGTAAATGAGGCTGGTCGCCACCTATGCAACCACCCTTGGAAAAACCCAGGAACTATTTAAAATGTTGTCAAACCTCATCTTTATTGATATACACCGAGGTGTCAAAACTTGGCATTAAGGGGCTAATAGTTAAGAGAAATGGAGTAAGAAAAAACCTACTCTGTAGATACCTTGAATGTAAACATATGTCTCTCCTGTTCACAGACACTTGTTACGTGCTTTCTTTTGCCATAATTATGCTGAACACGAGCCTCCACAATCCTAACGTGAGAGACAAACCTGGAGTGGACCGCTTCATCTCGATGAACCGAGGGATCAATGAGGGGGGAGACCTACCAGAGGAGCTGCTCAGAGTACGATCAACCCAGCACTGCTTTTCTTTGTAGATGCAGACAGATGTTTATTCTCTGTTCTTATGTTTCTCTTATTTGTTTCTTCAGAATCTCTATGAAAGCATTAAGAACGAGCCCTTCAAGATCCCGGAAGATGACGGCAATGACCTGACACACACCTTCTTCAACCCTGACAGAGAGGGCTGGCTTCTTAAGCTCGGTACAGTGTTTTTGCTGTGATGGGGAGCACTGCTCTTCATCACTGTCTCTGTGTGTGTGCTTTTAAAATGTCAGGAGAAGGGTCATTATAGTTAACCAAAAACTAAAACTAGATGTAAATAAAATTAAAAAATAAAACTGAGAAGAAAAAAAATGAAAACTATTTTGTGAACTTGCAAAAAAGACTAAATTAAATGAAAATATAGAGGAAATATCCTGAGTTATAGTATTTGCTAATTTTCCTGATGAGACTTTGATGGGCATGTTTATTAGATGTCTACAAGACTATAAGTTAACTGCTTTTAAAAAGTTCTATTTTATTGTAATACCTGTACTTATGTTCCTAAATCTTACCTCTGGCATACAATATCCATCCTATAATACTTAAAAAGACTAAAACTAACACTGAAACTAATAAAGACTAAACTGGAAACTCAACAGAATTAAAAACAAAAACTAAACAAAATAAAATGAAAACTAATTACAAAAGAATAAACTACAGTGACTCTGGTCAGGAGTGTTATTAATACTGTATGCTACTGTACTCTCTGCTAAGGCTTTGTGCTGTGATAAACTTTTCTCTTTGCCTCCAATAATCAGTTCAGTGTTGTGGCATAAAAAAAATTGCCATAGCATGATGGTGAAAAAGAAGACTCACTTTCTTGTGTTATGGCAGCCTTAAAATCTGATTGTTTTCTTTTGCATGGCGGGGCTTGTCATCTGTGTGTCACTAATATGATCTCCTTTTCTTCCTCCTCCTCTGTCTCTGTTTTGTCTTCTGTCTTCCTCCAAATCCTCCCTTTCCTTTTTTTTCCCCTCTCCTTCTTCACTGCGATTTCCATCCTCTACTGCCGCTGCTTGTTTTCTCAGGAGGTATGTACTGACAGAGTTATTCAAAAAGTTGTAGACATCGATTAGCCACGTAGATTTCTGTAGATTGTAGAAGTAATACACACAGAGCTAGTTTTCCTCTCTTGCCATTCATCATCATCATCAATGTTTTTGTGTTTCAGGGGGAAGGGTGAAAACCTGGAAACGTCGATGGTTCATTCTCACAGATAACTGCCTTTATTACTTTGAATATACCACAGTAAGTCTCTCTGTCTTCATTCAGCGTCTCAGTGGAGGTAAACTCTGCACTCTACACGTCTGGGTTTCCGGTGTTTATTATAGTCTGGGTAGTATTGACCGGTCATGCTGGAACCATAGATAATATAAAAGATGGATCTATCCTCCATGACATCACTCAGTGGTTTTTAAATTCTGATTCAGCCTCCAGCTGGACTTTTTTGACCTTACCATCTTGGTCTGTTTGGATATAACTGTTCAATGGCTAACGAGCGATTACCCAGCAATCCTCGGAAAAATCCTCCTGCCTTTGGGTGTTTTCACACCTTTACTGTTTAGTCCATTAAAATCGTTCACTGCTTTACTGTGTCTGAACTAAAACAGCTGCACCCTTTAGAGGAGGTAATCTTTGTCCAGTTCTAAACAAGCTCATGATTTGTGCTCGATCTGATCCAACTGTGAGGTGTATGCAAGCTTGAGCTAAACACATTCCTCTAGCCAGGTATGCTTTGCATTCTGGGCATTACAGACGTGCAGAGTAAATGAAACTGTGACAACTAGAACTCAACACCTACTACTTGTGTTTACTTTTGTTGCTCCTACTCCAGTTACATTTGGTTTGTAGTGACACGTTTTGATTTGTTTTCTGTTTGAGGCTACGTCCACATCGTTTTCTCTCCATTTTGGCCTCCCGTCCACACTGAGACGGCGTTTTTGCTGATGGAAAACACAACATTTTGAAAACACTGTCGAAAACGCATACGTTTCAAAACGGTGCTTTCGCGTTGCAGTGTGGACAGCGAAAACGGAGACTTTCTAAAATGATGATACATGTTAGTCATATGATGCAGTCATGTGACCAATTAAACAGAGATAGCGGAGGGCATTCTACAGCAATTGTTTTGTTTGCTCTCTTTCCTAAGGTTTCCCATCATATGTCATGCACACATTGCTCATGTGCTGTCTCTGATATTAGACATGACAGTGGCTGGCAGTGATTCCCGGAGGTTGCTGGGTTTCGCTGGGTGAAATCCGTTGCGTTACTTGAACTCTTGCAATCATTTTTCCAGTGACTGCAATCGACTTCCAACAACCGATCGGAAAACAGTCAATTTTTTTCCTCACGACCGGTGAGGGCCATGGATCCTTTTCTAGGCCTGTGTGATTGTTTAAAATAAAATGAGAGGTAAATGTAACCGGTTGTCTTGACTTGGATTTCCATTCGCTACCCCAGAAACTCAAATAATAATAATCACTGTGAGAAGCTAACTTCTCAGACTAATGGCTTCGAGATTGCAGTGAATGTGACACACTTGTTTTAGTGAGGCAAAAAGGATTTTGTGATCAGTTGATTTTTGAAAACTGCAAGACTTAAAATGTATTTGTGAGTGAAGGAAGAGCGTGTTGCTTTGCTTGAAGCTTGCTGAGCCACAAGGTTAAAAAGTAGTACAAAAATAAAGATGTACGAATGCTACTCTAAGAAAAAAAAGACACATGAGTCAATTTAAAGGTTTTTTTTTGTCATATTGATTCAAATCATCATAAAACACAAAATAATACCCACAAATATTTATTAACTCATGTTTTTTTATTTACAGGATAAAGAGCCACGAGGTATCATTCCCTTGGAAAACCTTAGCATTCGAGAAGTAGAAGACCCAAGGAAACCTGTAAGTGGCTGTTTTTGCTAAACGGTGTGATGAACAGTATTTTTCTTGAAACTTTCAAAACATTTTTATCTCCTTTTTTTTTTTCTAACAGAACTGCTTTGAACTGTACATCCCCAACAACCGTGGTCAGCTGATTAAGGCGTGTAAGACGGAGGCTGATGGGCGAGTAGTGGAAGGAAACCACATGGTGTACCGCATCTCTGCTCCCACACCTGAGGAGAAGGACGAGTGGATCCACAGCATCAAGTATGTAAATGAAAAATGTCAAAGAAAACACGATTAGTGATGGAACAGCAGGAAATTCTGACCAAAAACTTCATATTCTCCTGTTCGGGAGAATTTATTTCCTTTTTAGTACTTTCTGTTGGGTAAAAGTTAAAGTATTTTTCATCTCCTCAGATCTGCCGTTAGTGTGGATCCCTTCTACGAGATGCTTGCTGCCAGGAAGAAACGTATATCACTTAAGAAGAAAGAGGAGCAGCCATAGATCACGCCCTTCGCTCTCTCCCTGTCTTCCTCAGCTCCTTCATCCCTGCTCCTTACAACTCGTTCATAAGTTTTGATAACCCCTCCTTCCTTATCCCTAATAGCCGTCTCTTCCTTTTCTGAGGACTCTTCCTTGCTGCCCTATCTGCCAGACTTTTGAAAAGCCACATTCAGAGTGAGAAACTCACCCTGTGTGGCCGCCTCTTATCTTGGTTCTTACACTACTGCTGTTACACACTACAGGCGTGTGTTAGACCATATTCACACCAGTGCTGATCATCTCTAAAACAACTTTTTTGGCCTTTAAGCCACACTCATTATACTTGGTAATGAGGGACCTGGAAAAGCTAAGATTAGCTAAGTCTGCACCTCACAGGAACTAAAAGGTTCCTTTATGCTGCTGGTTGTCTGCGTTACTAAACATCTGCGAACATTTGGGACGTTTGATGTTTTCAGTGGAACTACTCACACAAAGTCTTGGAATCCGGCACTTTTCTCATGTGAATTTGAGCTTTAGGGTTTAAATTCAGTAAGTAACAATAATGACTCACTGCTTTGTGACTGGCTTGAACTTTCAGACAGTAAGGCCGGATTTAGACTTCTGCAGGGAATCTAGGTAGAGCCTACGGCATAACCCACGTAAGCAGCTGACGTTGTTAGCGGCATTTACGCTTCCGTAACATGTGGCTGTGTCCCAGTGTTTTATATGCTGCTGGGTCCCCACTCTTTGCTGCCATCAGTCTTTTTGTTTTTATTAGGGGTAAACATATTTGTCCTTGTAGCTTTTCCACTTCAATGTACATTCCCTCATGCCCATGTCGATAGTTTCAGTAATTTCTTATTACTGCATCGACCCAATGTGTAGTTACATTTGTAGGGAGGTCCACGTCAGGTTACGCTGTAGGGTTACACATGGGTTTGCAGTAAGGGCGTAGCTACAGCGCAGATTTCCCACTGAAGCATAAATCCCCAGTATCACCACCAGTATCATTAAGCAAAGATCTTTTTGGGGGAGGGGGGTATAATAATGCTCGCGCGACTTGATTTAGGCCTTCTCTCTCTGCTGATCTTGTCCATTTTTGTGAGTCTTGCAGTTGCATTTCATCACACAGACCCCCTACAAATAGCAGCGAGTTGTTCAGCATAAACACTCTAGGCTGACTTGAGCCCCTGCCTATGCCTGTTGGAAATTTTTCTTTTTTGGCACATGTAGTGGATTTTTGGGAGGTGATATGAAGACGCAGGTGTGGATCCAAAACCAATGAAACAAACATCTGTCAGAGATTCGTCTGCATTAGTGTGAATGTGGTCTTTTTCAGGTTAGAAGTCCTCTGAACCTAAACGAGACATTGCCTTTCTTGATTGTGCATACCCTACACCAGGGGTGGGCAACGCCAGGCCGCGAGGGCCGGTGTCCCTGCAGGTTTTAGATGTGTCCTTGAACCAACACAGCTGATTTAAATGGCTAAATTAGCTCCTCAACATGTCCTGAAGTTCTCCAGAGGCCTGGTAACGAACTAATCATGTGATTCAGGTGTGTTGACCCATAGTGAGATCTAAAACCTGCAGGACACCGGCCCTCGAGGCCTGGAATTGCCCACCCCTGCCCTAGACAAAATGTGAATTCATGACACAAACACTAATACGTCTAACGTTGAGTTAGTGGAGTGAGGATGGAAACGAGTGATTTCAGATGACTAACTTGTTCTCATTGCTTCCTGTAGTACTTGTAACAGTTTTACATTACTACTCGACCACATTTGGGTACTGTAGACACGTCATTACTGTACATTAGCACAATATTTATATTTCCAGGTTACTGTTGATCATGAAGTGCGGTCGAGTTGAGACGAACATAAGCAGACAGCTGCGCGGTTAAGCTCACTTAGACAATATATAAATGTTCTTTAGCATGTTTCTCTAACATGTTTGAGCAATAGCAGAGTAGAAAATCATAGTACCAGTTTGGAGGCTTGTTAACAAATCCTTTATACCACTGACACTGAGCAGTTAGCATCATGTTCTCGCAGATGTAACGTTATAGCATGCCACACATCATTTTCAACACTACAAGACGAACATGTCTGACGTCAAACTGTTAGAGTCGGGTCTGTCCGCTATAGTGAGTTTTAAGGAATCACAAAGGCAGCTCATTACAATGTACACTTTTTGTAAATAGATGTTAGCATATTTGTTTACTATGCGCATAGAAATGATTTAATTTATTCTTTTGTTTTGTTTTTTTGTATGAGCTACTGTTTTACTGCATGTCGATAAACTGAGGCGTCGGTCGTAGGTCTGATGCGTCACTGATCATGCTAGTGCACTGGTTTGAGAAGTGTTAGTGTTTCCTGTTGACTTGGAGAAGATTTAAAATGGAAGATTGTTAATGCAAAAGTTTCTGACCCCATTCAGTTGTACCTTCTTTTGAGAGAATGAAGTTTTGTAGTCTGATTTAACTGTAACCACACACTACATTATTTTATTTATTGCTGAGTAAATCAGACCCAGTAAAGCACAAGCAGAGATTCGGTCTTAGGCTTCGGTTGTTACACGATCGAGTCCAGATGAAGTGTGAAGGAGCCGTTTACAAACCGAAGCTACCGAAGACTACAGCGATTTAAAATGAAGAGAAACGTGACGAGAAACACTTCGAAATATCACATAGAAACGTTTATATATAAAGAATAAGACTTTTAGATTTGTTTCCCATCGTCGATCTTAATCTAGTAGTTTAAAGAATTGGCGCTTTAGATGGCAGAGAATATGTTTGTTAACTGCACTTTATCGATGTTAGCATTTTGGAAAACAGTACTCTAAAGCAGGGGTGTCAAACTCCAGTCCTCCAGATGTTTTGAAACTTTTACATGTATCCCTGTTGCAACACATCTGGAAAAAAATTAGTAGGTCATTAGCAAGACTATAACTTGACTGCATGCTGAGGTGGCAACCCCTAACCCTTCCTCAAGTAAATTTAAATAAATGTTAAGTGTTTGGGGAAAATGTACTTCTAAAAGTACTTTTATTGCACCATGTTCATTCACTCATGAGCTGCTGTAACATGAATCACAAGGCTGAACTGCCACCTTAGCATGCAGTCAACTTCTATGGTCTTGCTAATGACCTACTAATTTTATTCAGGTATGTTGCAGCAGGGATGCATGCAAACGTTTCAGGACACCGGCCCTCGAGGACTGGAGTTTGACACCCCTGCTCTAAAGGAGTGTCTGCACAGGAAGCAATTCAGAGATTATAGAAAGTGAACGACATTCAGCGATTTCAAGGGTGTTTAAAAACAAACAAACAACAAAAATAAAATAAAAACAGGTGAAGCAAAGCAGATGGATCCAGAGGAAAAACCTTTCTTTCCTGAACTGAACTGAAGCTGCCAGTGAGAGCGCAGGATACCGGTGATTGACATAGAGGGTTACTAATGGGGAAATGGGGCCACATTTCCAGTGATGTGAATGCTGTGCCGGTCTGCTGTGGAGAGAGGGCTGATTGTAAAGTGAAGGTGTCTCAGGATACGCTGGGGAGTTATCTCTTTACGCTAGCTGAGGAACGCCTCGGTGTTCTCCTCGATCAGCTGAAGGTGGTGACTGGGGAGAGGGAGGGATGTTTGGGTGTCTCTGCTACAACGTCTGAAACTTGGACCTGAGATAAATGATGGATTGATCGGTGGTTGGGTTACTCAGGCAACCAAATCCCAGATGTTCACTGGTCGGCTTCAAAGAGGTGCGACAAGCATATCGTTCCCTGTTTTTACTGCGAGGTTGAATGTTAGTCACCGCTATCCTGCAGCGTGGAAAGACTCATCTGGGATCCGCCCACTTTGCATCATCAGCGTGTTTGGTTATTTTTTATTTTTCCCTGGCCATAGTCGGGTGAAGTCGTTGAATGTCACTAACTTTCTGTGGTTTATGATCGTCACGTCGCTGCGAATCGCTTCCTGCGTAGACGCAGCTTAATAGGCTGAAGTGTGTCGATACATCACCTCATCAGTTCCAGCTGTAGCAGCAGATGTTGATCATGTTGCTTTAAGCTGAACGGGGTCTTCCCTTTTATGATTCACCCTCCAGGGTGTCACTTTATCTTTCATGTTTGTGCTTCTTGTTCATCACAGAGACTCTCTGTAGGCCTTCACTTTCTGGGTATTCTTGAAATGCAAAGTTGCCAAAAAATAATATTTTCATTCATATTGCAAGACTGAACACTAAAGTGAACTGAATGAAGCTGGACCACTGTTTCTGATTCCTTTCACCCCGGAGCCGCCACCTTCAAAAAATGTGTTTATTTTGTATTTATTTATTTTTGTTTACTGTGAGGTGAAGATGGATAGATCATCTGTAAATGTAGCAAAAAGGAAAACCGTGATACATTGGTGCCAGTAAACTACTGTGTAACAATAAAAGGTAAATGGAGATGAGCGGTTGTTGTGCTTTTTGTTTTTCTGAGATATTGATTGAGATTTAAATTTGTTTTAAAAGATATCTGCGCTAAATTTCATTTGAATTTTATTCATTTTTCTCTGATTTAACCTGGAAAAAGGACTATGCAACAATTTAATCTGAAATGATCACACAACAAAGTAGCAAAACAAAAACATACATTTATACAAATATAAAATCATCACTGTTATTGCAAGTCAAACAGCGATAACGTGAGGTCTGCCAGACTTAGTGTTTCACATATCTTGGAAAAATGACAGTGATGGAGCGTGAACACTGATCAGAGCTATGCAAACTGCTGAGTACCATTTGGAGTCGCTGCATTAACAAATGAAAAATGAGACACTTAAACTGTCACACTTTTATTTAAACACTTTTTCAATGACAAACACAATGGGAAAATTCTAACATTGCTAAAAAACGAATTACTGTACAAAGATAAATATACAATCAAGGCCAGATTCACAAATTCACAGTGCAGCCGACATCAAAAGTTACAAACTAATTCAGTGAGAAATGGGATTTGCAATGAGAAGATATAAAAGTTTGGGTGAAACGGTATAATCAGCATTTTCAAAGAAGCCCTTTTATGGTACAAAACTGAGGCAAGAGTCCATGTATTAACTGTAAAACACTTCCTGTCTCACAGGATCTTCAGCATTTCTCTCAAAATCCAACATGTACCTATCTATGATACACAGATTCATAAAATTAGAAAAGATCAACACAAAGTTTAACCTGAAGTCTACATTTCTTTGGTGAAGTAGCTGTATGTTTCATGGAAACCTTTAAAAAGAGAATCCAGAGCAGGAAAAAAATTCTATGACTTTCATTCAAACTAACAACTTACAATTTGTCACCACAGCAGACCCCGTGTAAGGCCTGCAAAGATTAGCACACACCAACTTTATTTTGTCTTATTAACAATATGGCAATATGTCACATACAGCACTTGTCCGTTTAAATAAAATACTAACTCGTGGGTACAACAAATAATGGCCTACAGCCACAGAGTCCCTACACGTTACCTGTGAATAAAGATTTATCACCATGTTTCCTTTCATTGTTCATTTGTTTATAGAAAATTCACTGATTGAGTTCAAAGGGAAGGCATTGGCTCTGAGTGGTTATCTTAATCCTCCTTCAGTCCCCGTAGCTTCTCTTCATAAATGTTCTCAGACCATCAGGGTAACGACCTTCAGTGACAGGGGTCAAAGGGGTATCTGGCGACGCCTCCGTGAAGCTCCACCTCCGTGTCGGACCAGGCGATGATGTCACCTCTGAGGTGGCTGCCACATGAGGCCAGGCTGTAGATGTCGCTGGCGCTCAGGACGTGTGACCACATGTGCAGGTCCGACATCTCGCCCACAAATGACTGAGTGGCATCAAAGCGCCCTCCGAGAGTGTCCTGAAGAGGAGACGCACGACAACGATCAATACCTGATTATTATCATCTTCATCGATCAGAGACACGTGATGAACACCTGATGTTTCTCACTAACATATAGAAGATTATGTGAAATCTCCTGTGTATAATATAACTGAGTCACTGATGAGGTCATATGTTTTTATGAAGGTAAGTCTGCAGTATATTGGAGCCTCAACATGAGCACACATACAGGCATTTAATACTGGGAAGAGTCCTAAATGGCTTGGATATTAACTCTGGACATAATATTTGCCTCTATCTCTGGAGTAAAGCTCGCGTTGACTTTACCTGCTCCTGTCCCAGGATGAAGACCCCTCCAGCTTTAATGGGGTGCCAAGCTGAGAGATTCGCCCCAGACCCCCGCTTCACCCCGTCCTGGTAGGCCTCCCACTGTCCGTCCCGTGTGGTCCAAGTCACACACACATGGTGCCACTTCCCATCACTCAGAGACAGGGGCAGAGTCGCTGCCTGTGGAGGGGATGTGGAAAACGAATGTAAACATGTTCTAAGGATATATGATTTCAATTCAGAAACACTTTGTTAACAGATAATAACAATTACTTTTAACTTCCTCCACACCAGGGTAAAAAAAAAAAGAGCATGTCACTGCCCCCTTGTGGTTAGGTTTGGTCATAAGCGTGTTGTGTCAACAGGAGAGTTCAGCAGACTGTGCCATTTTTAATTTTCATTAACATTTTAAATTCAGTTAAAAAAGTTTTCAATCTCCTCTGGTTTCTTTGTTTGTTTTTCTCTAATGCCCAGTGCATGCAGAGCCACTGCTGAAGACCGAAGAGCAAAATCCAGGCCTGAAAAATGAAGCCAGCAGTGAAGTGCCAAAAACTGCAGTTCTTCTGGTGGCCACTAGAGGCTGTCTTCAAAAGCAAGTCGAACTAAAAACAATGTTCACAGCCTAAAACTATCTTTTTATTGTGTGTGTGAGCCAGCTGTGCAGTGGATGATTGTATAAAACTCCTGGAGTTTTAGAGCTATGTATATATAGGTTCTTTGATTGACAGATTTGCAAACCAGGCAGCTTTAGCAGGTTCCTGCTTCGTGTTTGCTAAATGGAGTCACTGAACTGAAAAATACTGTTGACTTCTGTGTGGTACAATATGTCCAGCTTGTTTGTTTGTTGTTTTTTCAGTAAAACTCTGGTATTTCATTATCCCCGGATCCCCCAGTCTACATGTCGAGTTACCTCCAATGCATCCGTCCCAGTGTGAGTGAATGTTAGGTGAAGTGCTTAGGCTTAGAAAAAAGTACCAATGGCTGAATAGGGCTTGTATTAAGAAATTATTCAAATTAAGTAAAAAAAAAAAACACTACACGAGTACCTTATATGTATAAAGAAGTATAAATCAAGCATTAGTAGTTAATAAAAGTACATTTTTACAAATAACTTGACTTTGATCACCAAAGTTAATCTGATGTATTGGGTGACTTGTTCAGGTTTGATTGACAATGACTAAAAAACCCAGCAAAGATATCAGATCAGGCAGATTTTGATTCAAATGTTGATAAACTAACAATATTTCAGTTATGAATGCTTTCAATTCATTTTGTTTAGTCTTTTTAAATATTACATTTGAAATATTTTAATTTTTAAGTATGTATTAAGTATATTATTTTAAATTTTAGATTTTCATTATTTATAATATAATTCATTTATTAAATTTCATAATATTTTAGATTAACTGCTTTGATTTTTGGCATAGACTTTAACTATCCTAATAGCGGCTTTGTTTATTGTATTGTTCAAGTTGAAGTTCTCTTAAAATGACAACGCACAGACACAGAGGGGAGCTCGTGGTTCTTCTCGCTCACCTTATCATCGATCAGCAGCTCTATGGGATTGTTCCCCCACTCGATGAGCACCAGCTCGTTGGCCTGTCCAGGCGCAGAGTAAGAAAAAGGTGTCCCCAGTCCGGGTCCCACTCCTGCCTTTATCCAAAGACACAAAGTCAGAGCGAAGATCTCCTGCAGCAGCGTCCTCTTCACCCGCCCGTACATGTAGTTGGTCCTCATAGGGAAGCTGATCTGGAACGCATCAGGACTTTTTGATTTCTTCCTGCTGGAACCTGCTTAAAGAAACATAACAACATTCACCCGCTGACCAAACAATCAGACCTGAGCGTGGTTTAAAAAGCAGTTTTGCTGAACAGCGTACCGGAGAGGTGCAGCTGATTGAGCATCGTTTCCAGCTTATTTGAGTGGAAACCGGTCCGCGGCCCTGGTGCTCTGTATCCCGTGTGTGGAAGGTAACTGTGATTGTCTGCTTCGTTGTCGTGGTGATCACCACCGTCATCATCATCATGGTCCCCGTCTGCATCGTGATGGTCATCATGGTGGCCGTCATCATGGTGTTCCGTGTGGCCGCCATCGCTGTCAACGTGACCGTTTCGATGTCCATCGTCATGGCGGTCGTCTTTGTGGTCACCGGGGTGTCCGTCATCGTGGTGGTCATCGGCGTGATGCTCTCTGTCGTCTCCGTGGCTGCTGTCATCATCGTGGTGGTCCGGGCCACCGTGGCCGTCAGTGTGATGGTGCAGTTGCTGCTCTAGTGTGTCGATCTTCCTCTGCAGCAACTCCTTCAGAGAGCTGGAGTATGTGATGGATGTGTTCCTCTTCTGCAGAGAGAGGTGGAAACACGCAGGTGAAGGCGCATTATTAAGGCACAATGTAACACCTCTGTTTTTTGTGTCTCGCTCAATCTTTATAAAAGACTGGTGTCTATTTATTTATTTCTTCTGCAGATATTTGTGTAATGTCAAACAAAGCAGCCAGTTGTGCTGCTGATCGGTCCCCCTCACACTCACTGTGCTACTCTGTGTCTGTTTCCCTTCCTCTCAGGTAATCTGGGCTTTAGTTGTGGTGCGTGCCCTGATCATGAGTCTGTCAAGAGAGATCACGATAATTACTGCCAATCTTAGACCCCCTCGCAAATGCGCCACAGCTCCTGACACCTGTCTGTGATCACAACAGATGGAAAACACAGCACATAAGGGCAGGTACCCAAACAGACTTCAAAACACTCAAATATCCTCGAGGTCTTTAAATGTGCCCGGTCAATCCACTGCCTCGCTGACGTCCACCCCTGAGCTTGTTGCTGGTCCTTGGAGCCCACTGAAGGACATTAGAGTGACTCTCTTGAGTGTGAGTGGCTTTATGCGATTAAGTTGCTCCTTTATCTAAAGTACTTAGTGGGTGTACCGCTTTAAGGCTTCCAGTGATGCAACAAATGTCCAAACAAAGGAAAATCACATGTGGGAACGTCACAAGCTTCCCTCTACCTCATCAGCTGAGTTATATCTACTTAAACGGCTTAGATACAGCCTTTCTTCCTTTCAACAGTTTAAAAAAGTTTTAAAAGTTCTGTCTCCCTCATGCTCACCTGCAGGTTGTCCAGCCTCTCCTTCAGCGCCTGTAGCATCCTCTCCATCTGCTCTGGCGACGATGCGACGTCCCCTGGTGTCACATGTTTATCCTTCCCGTGGTTGTTGCCACTGTGCCCTCCGTCAAATCGTTGCCCTCCCACCGAGGGGTAGTGTGGCGAGTCTGGTATGAGGTTGCTGTTTCCATGGTGACCCTGCTGGTTGCTATAGTGCCCATTGTCAGCATATGAGTGATGGCTGGCCGCCCCAGCGTGATGCAAGTGTGAAGAGTCGTGGGGTGAAGCATCCCGTCCGAAGCCTTCGCACAGAGTGAGCTTGGCCGTGAGCTCCCGAATCGTCTCTCTTTGGTCCAGGATGATCTCCTTCTGCTGGACAAGGCTCTCCCTAAGGTGGAGGATGGTGGCTTTGGCCTCTTCGCTCGCGCCCCACCAGCCAGCAGGAGGTGCACTTTGATGACCTGGTCCGCTGGGCCCCGCTGCACCTACGCTTGGACCTGATGTAGGGAAGCAGGAAGGGTCTGCGTCCACGGGAATAGGGGTGCACACAAAGCGTGGGTGGGCTCCAAAGTCATAGTCAGACCCTGAGCTGGCACATGCCGGCCAGAGGAGGAATGAAAGTAAAAAAAAGACAAAGGGAGCAAGGAACAGCTGCACAGATGGCGAGTTCCTCATCATCTCCATCCAGAGTTTGTACAGACAAAGAAGCTTGGCTTTGCTTCAAAATGTGTGATGCCACCTGAAGTAAAGGTTGTGCTGACTTCTTTGCTGATGTGAAGGATGCATCAGGGAGCAAAATAACAAATCTCCATCCCCAAAATATCAACTCAGCTGTGAGGAACTCAGTCACATGTGAGTGTGAGTTTGTTTTCTTGTGGATTGTGGTCTCTCTTCTCCTCACTGAAGAATAGAAGAAACCTGCAAAACAAAACAAAGGATTTTAGTTAACGCTCTTTTAATAGAATCCATTGATTCTTTTATTGTAAAATGAAGCTAAAAGGTCCAGAAGAATCCTTATATATTGGTAATTGAGTTTTAGGATATTGTCAGATTTAGATAAAAGTGTCTCTTTTTAGCTTTTTGTTCTTCTTGTGTCAGCTTCCTTTAACAAACAAAGGGACAGTGAGTTTACACAAAGGTTCTTCAGTTCTCACCAGGATGTGAAGGTTAAACACCTCAGCCTGACATTTGTGCCCCCACTTAGCTTTAGTGTGTCTGGGCAGCAACCTTCATGGCAGAGGCATGTGCCAAAACTACCAGAACCTGTCCAAACAAGGATTAGTTCAAGCCAGAGTTACAGCATGACCACGCTGAGACCTGAACCCTTCCCACCAGTGCTAATACGAATGTTTTTAGATGAATTTGGATGGAGCTACAGAGGACCAGCGGTGAAGCAGGAGCACATTTTTAATATTAATCTAAATCTATGTGGCTGCATTTTTTATTTTCCTTCATGATCTGTATCATAAAGGGAAGCTGACCTCTCTGTAGCTCTAACGTGTCCTTCATTATACGGGGTCGGCATTTTGAAATGGCACACACGTGATGTGACAGCTAAACCTCTATGACCACCTGTTGCTCGCAGTGACCAGCCTCTCCAATGACTGTGCGCTGATGGTTCTCTGTATTTTATCAATAATGAAACAAAGTGAGTGTGTGTCTGATGGAGTCTGAGGTGATTAAATCTTCATTTTTAAATGGTTTTAACGTGGGTGTTTTCCAGCCTATAACCTTTCCACCTGACATCTTCTGCCTCTGTTTTTCCTGCTGCGATTTACATGGCTTAGAGGAGGGACAGATGGTCGAAGCGCAGAACCGTGTCACACCCAATCGCCGCCGTTTAGAGGTTATTACCACCCACAGGTCCCTCAATTAACCTAATTGAAAACAGTTGTTGTGCTAACTTAACCCGAGATAAGTGAGCTTGCACACCAGGGTCATGCACCAACCAGCAACATATGGTTAAGTTGGATATTTAAGTCGTGTGATTAATCTCCAAAACTGACAACTGCTGTTTGACCTGTGATTAAAGAACAGCTCATTCTGCAAAATGAGCCGGTCTCAGTTTATACACACGTTTTTTGTAGAAGCACATTAAATTATAATTATCCCAGTGCATTAAAAGATCAATGTCAGCATCGACATCGCTGCCGTTGAGCTCTTATTTAATTTGTTAAGAGGTTTTAACCTGATCCATAGAGTGCACACTTTGGCCACAAAATATGCAAAATATCCCCATTAAAAAGCAAGATTAAGCAATAATTATCCAAACAATTTATTAAGTGCCAGTTACAGAGAAATTTAATGTCAATTTTGATGCTTAAATTAACTATTTTATGCTGAACAACTCGGATTGTTGCCAAAAACCTCAATAATTTTAATTATTCTGGTTCTTTGTTTGTGAATTATTCAGTTAAATGCACAAAAAAATAAAGGAAATCTGATTGGTTCACTTAACAGCGTGACATCACTGTTGTTTCTGAACAATTATTCTTTTTTTTTTTCTCACAGCTCACGAAAAAGCATCTGAGACCTTCCCCAGCAGGTCCAACATTTGACTTATTACCCAGACAATACTGTCTAATAAACAAACATATTCATATTGCTTCTGACTGTTAAGTTTAGCGAAAACAATAACAAACTAAAGTTAAAGTTGTGTACCCATCGTAGTGTTTTATCTTTTTAATCCAGATGATTCAAAGCCAGCACTCATTTTCATCTCTCTTGTATTAAATATAAATGCAGCTGCATCTATCACACTGCACTGAAATGCCTGACACATAAACAGCAAATATATATAATTCAAATATGTCCAATACATGGCATCAGTTAAATGAACACAGGCGTTCTTACCTTAAAGCTTGTGCGTCCACGCTGTGAGTTAGTTAGTTCCTTCCTCACACACTGATCAGATTGAGGGGATTTACTCCAGAGTAGTGCTCAAGTCTTTCTATCCCTCCTTTATTGTCTCTACCTCCCTTTCCTCTCCTCCCCTTCTTCCTCTTTGTTGTATTTTTTCTTGGAAGGACACGCCTCTTTTCCTGTCAGTCTTTTTGGCATCTTTCTTTCTCCGCATTTCTTATCTTTAACCTCTGACTGATGCACATGATGAGACCGTAAAAAAGAAAGAAAGAAAATCACTGATCTCACGTACACATCATACAAAGAATTAAAAAAACAAAACAAAAAAAACCCAACCAGTGTATAAATTCTACACTCCTCCAGCACACGTCACGCAGCTCACCTAGATCTCAGCATGGGAGTAATTGGCTTGATTAATTCCTCGTCTGACTAAGAGGCAGAGAGGCAGAGGCAGGACGACAGATGGCTGCTTTAAGGTCAAAGGCAGACAATGAAACCAGAGTGCTGATTACAGGACAGACACCTACAGTAAACTTACACAAACAGGTTCAGACACAGAAGCATGTGTCGAGTTTGTGTTTAGTATCAAACACAAAAACAAGCAAAAATAAAACAACCATAAGAGCTTAGTTTTTATCTAAAATACTAGGGGGGGATAACAATATCTATCTATCTATCTATCTATCTATCTATCTATCTATCTATCTATCTATCTATCTATCTATCTATCTATCTATCTATCGCTTCATGGAGAAGCATTAAACCAAAACAAACCATACCCACATGTTCATCCAGTTTAGAATCCCCAACAAACCTGTTATTACAGACTTTATATTACATACACACACTGGACATTTATTAGGTACACCCCGTTCAAATGCTTCTGTTCATTTGAATGTTGCGTTGACGCTGGGAGAAACATTTTGTCACTGATTCAACTTCTTTGGTCTCAGCTGACTGCAGTTTCGCCAACCTTATGAAAAGCTTGCTAATTTCAGTCATTATGCAGTCTGTTACTCAATTATGAGTCTTAGAGATGGAGTAAGGAACTTGATTATTTCAGGAGGGCCTAGGAGTGAAGTGGGCCTCCACATTGACAGAAGGCGGTTAAGGAGGTTCAAGCATGTGACCAGGATGCCTCCTGGATGCACCTTGGATTACCTATGCGAGGTGGAAGACACATTGAGAAGAGGTTGTCTAGCTGCTGGCTTGGGAGCACCCTGGTGTCTCCCCATATGAGCTGAAGGAGGTCACTGGGGCGAGGGAGGTCAGCACAGCTAAGCAGGGATGGATGGATGTTTTTGAAGTATGGTATGTAGACTGTCTGTTTGCATGGAGCGTTCCTCTGTTTCATGGTCACTCCCCCCTCTCGTTCCTCATGTCTGGGTTAAAAACATCAAGATGGTGACAGCCAAGATGCTCAACTGAAAAATAAAGGCATTGGACCATGTGTCCTTGGGGAGTAGAAAGCTGTAGACTCTCGCTCACGCTTGCCTGGGAAAAAGTAGATAAGAGTGGACCACCTCTAGTGGAAAGTTACTGAGACACTGTTGTTTAGACTAGAATGAGAGAGCTTCTGTAATAAAACTGTTAGGGGCACACCAACATTTTCAGATCCATGGCAAAGTGTCATGCAGGACGCATCTCCCTTCTAGAAGTAATGTGAAAGAGAAATAAAGTGTTAAATGGTCTACTGAGCAGTGTTTTGTCTTCCATTGGATGCCTCTGAGGAATCAAAAGAACTCGGTGAAGTGTTGATACATATTAGAGATGGACCGATCCGATATTAATTAATTATTAATTGGTACCGGTCCGATACTGACGTAAATTACTGGATCAGATATCGGAGAGAAATAAAAAATGCAATCGATCCATTAAATATCAAGCACCTCACAAATCTTGCGACACGGCGTAACTCTGCTCATAACCGTAGCACGTTGGAGCAGTGTGTGTCACGTGATAGAGCAGCTGTGTGCATTTGTAGCCTTGCTTCCAAACCAGCATTTCATCTCTGAGGAAGTGATCCCAGAGAGAAGTAAAGCAAGTGTGCAAGTTCATCTCTGAATGTTAGTAAAGCATTCCCACGTTAAGCTTAACAACCGATATATGGAGCAAGTGCCTCTTCTCTCTCCCTCCCTCTCCTGCTGCTACTTCAATCGTGAAACTGATTAATGATCAGCTGATCGGCTTTTCTGTCTCAAGTCCGTCTCTCTTCTTTATTTTTGGCCCACTTTGCACCAGAAAGAGGAAACCAGCGGCTAAACAACAGCACGTTTAACCTTTATAATGTGTTGTTAGAATGTATTTAATATTACTTTCTACACCAGGATCCTTTTCTACCCAGCTGACGGCTGGTAACTGTGCAGGGGCGGATCTAGCAAAGTTTAGCCAGGGGGGCCGATAGGGCATGAACAGGGAAAAGGGGGCACAAAGACATACTTTTCTTTCTTATTCTCATTTAAAATGTCTTTTATCAAATAATTATCTGAATCTTACACCCAAAGTTTTAATCTTATGTAAAATATATAGAAGTCCATTACTGTATATAGTAACTATTAAGTGTAATATACCCTAATAAGCTAGTACTTTTTCCTTTAGGAAGATACCATCTGTGCAGTCTGCAAATCTGTAGAAGAAAGATGTTGAATCTATTTAATTATTCTTGAAAAATAATTTATTTCTGTGCATTTTTTTTCCCACACTGCATCAAATTAAAGTTGATTACGTCGATTAAGCATCATGAGGTGGAGGGTGGGGGGTGGTTCCCTTTTTTTTTTTCTGGGAGTTTGCAACCCTATTAGTTAGGTTGCTTAATATTTCTGCTAAGTACTCTTTAAAATACCAGAACAGGAAGGATTGAGTAGGTTTAAGTTTATTAGATTGATCAGTATTGCTGAACTATGAAATATTTTGGGTGCAGTGCATTTTTTACATAGAGGTACAACAGAATAGCTTTAGTGTTGCTGTTTATTTAAACTTGAGTATGAACTTATGCAAAATGCAGCAAAAAAACAGTTTTATTGATTAAAAAACACACTATATCGGATTCATATCGGTATCGGCCGATATCCAAATTTATGATATCGGTATCGGTATTGGACATAAAAAAGTGGTATCGTGCCATCTCTAATATATATATTTTAAAAAGTTTAGACATTGAGTCTCAAGTTATTCTGTATCACATTATTTTATCCAGAGACATCATACTTTACCAAACTTGTTTTAATCCTTCCTTAAATCATCTCAAAATGCTAAAATCCTTCTTCATTTTGATTTTGCCTTTATCCTCATTTTGAACTTTAATGATGTCTCTTTCAAATGGCTTCATGGCATCAGTCTCCTTGTGGAAAAGTTTGTGTCTCAAGTGTTATGTTTGTGAAAGAATTTAATTGCCCTGAAAGTACAGTTTTATCCCTGAATATGTGATTACAAGCCCAGAACAATGAACAGCTCGCCCGCCTGTCCTGACGATGTGTTTTAATGAAGCTCTGTGTGACGGCATGAGTTTAAATGGGAGTGCTGTGTGTGACTCATCTTTATTGTTTAATAGGTCAGTACGAGTCTGTCAATCTCCTTAGCGTGTGTGAATTAGGCTCCGAGGAAGTGAGCAAACACAAACAGCTTTAAGGCTCAGGTCCAAGGACACAAGACCACAAACGCTCCAGTGTTTTCCCTCGACCTCAGCCATGTGACCCAGAACAGCACAGAGCATGATCCTCTGCTGTGAGTAAAGAACTGAAGGTTCCTCTGATGAGGGCAAGAGGTGATGTCTGGTTTTCTGAGCAGAGATGCTCTGAGGCAGCGCGCTACAGAGTAAAGATGTAGAGTGCTGTGAAAAAGTATTTGCCCTTCCTGATTTGTTTGTTCATTGTTTCTGTTTTGTTTTGTCATATTAGACAAGGCTAACCTGAGTAAATTTAAAATACAGTTTTTGAATGATGATTTCATATATTTGGGCAGGATGGGGTTGTACATTACCAAAATGACTCTGAGAGGGCATCAACGACCCATCCAGGAGGTGACAAAATAACCCAGCATCCAAAGAACTGCCCTTTGCCTTTTTTCGCCTTAATAAATAACATCATCGTTTAAAAACTTGGATTGAAAACTTGCATTGATTCAGTTTATCTTTAGTATTTAAAATTAGTAAGTGTGACACATATGCAAGAATAAAACAAAAGATTTATTCTTTTTTTTAACTAGGAAGAGGACAGATACGGTGGTGCAACACACACACACACACACACACACACACACACACACACACACACACACACACACACACACACAGCCGGGTTTGACTTTGATTGTATCTGTTTGATTGTGTGCCTGTTTCAGATGCAGCTAGAGCCGAGCTGTAGGTCTGGTCAGTGAAAACAGCAGAAAAGATTTGCTGACTATTGAAAATGCCGAATTATGGCTTCATTCAACACTGACTGAATTATATTGCTAAAGAAAATCTTTAAAAATCTACTAAACTAAACAGATGTATAAACGGGTGTTTTTGACTTCCTACCTGCCTGCTAAAGTCTGTTTTTCCATCGTAGTGAGTATACCTGTGTGCAGCGTGCACTGCCTGCATGCATGCAGAGGAAGCATCGCCACCTCCCGGGGAAATCCTGCAACTGCAACTCAAGATGCTTTACATTAGACACCCGAATTTCCTTTATATTTAATTTCTTTATATCAGTTAAAAATAAAACACTCACATCTCATCTCACTGCTTCAGGTGACATTAACAGTGTTTTTCATACTAAACAGCCAAGAGCAGAATGTGTATTTTACCTACACTCATCAACATGGTGCTGGTTGCCAGCTGGAGATGTAAGTGCTGTACTTTGCTTAAATGTTAACTGTTTAGCTCATTGATAGCTACATGTCAGGACCTCGTCTGCACTCTTGTGGTTAACAGGAATTAAAGCAGCTTAGGCATGAACGTATGCATGAACTGCTTCTGAAAATTTTTGTGAACTGGGCCTGGAAACTGAAGCCAAGGTGAAACACCTGCATTCTTTCTAATGGCCAGCAGGGTTCGACTTTTCTGGTAATAAAGAAAAGTCAGAATATAAAGAAATTTTGGAAAGAAATGACCTCAGTAAACACTTTCCCGGTGAGTGTATGGTCTCAGTCGTTAACTTCAGGAATGACTAAATAAGATGTTTATTTTGTAAATTAGGGACCTGATTAGAATTAGAAGAACAATAAATAGATCACTCCTTTTTGATTGACAAGTGTCTGCTCCATGAGCATGAAGTGTTGCTCGTTTCTTGGGGCTTAATTATACTAATGAACATGAAAAGCTGGAGCTTTTCATGTTCATGTTCATTCCTGAAGTTTGAAGTCTGCTTGAAGTCCGCTACCGTTGATGGTGCACTGTAATTTCTTTTAACCACAAATCACACTGACAGATACACATACAAAGTCAATTTTAAATGCTTGTGAACGTAAACTTTTCCAATAATCATTCCAAATAAAAAGCTTTTTTTTTTTCTCCCTGCTTGTTTTCAAAAGACAAGCAGCTTGTTGCATGAAGAAACATTTTCAGTGGTTTCAGAAAAATGTGTATAAAATTTAAAGCATAATCAAAAAGTGATTAAAACTGATGTGGATTAACATTCATTACACTCTGTCTGATACTTCCACATAAAAGGGAAATGGTTCAGTGCAAACTGATCTGGGGTGGGTATCATTTTCATCTTTACACCAACACGACTTTATAAAACATTCACAGCTTAACTCAAGCAAGGAACTAAAGCATGTTTTTCATGTCTTTGTTATTTAGGCAAATTTATCAGATGGTGAGTTTGGAGGCTTGGGAATCAAATTACACAGTTTGATTCAATTTGTTGTGTGTTTTGGCCGCCTAAATTTTATATGCTGCTCAAAGAAATTAAGGGAATATTTGATCATAGGTATATAACACAAAGTTTGTCAGACTTCAGGGAATCAATCTGCCCAGTTAGGTTAAGCCTAGAGTCCCTGTGCTATCTGTCGCATGTGCTCAGTATGAACCTGCTTTCTCTGTTTAGAGAGCACAGTGTGAGTTCCTGCCAGTTCTGGTGTTTTCTGGCAAATGCCAATCAAGCTTTGAGTGGGCTGTGAGCACAGGTCCCATCATGGAGTCTGTTTTTAACAGAACCCTGTGAAAGTATGTAGCTGGAGGTCACTTTGTAGGGCTCTGTTCCTCCACTCACTCCTGCTGCTGGTTTAACGCCCTTCTACGGCCCTGTCCAGCTCTCCTCAAGCAACATCTTCTTGTATCTCATCCTTATTCTTGAGACTGTGCAGAGGGACACGGGAAAACTTACGGATGCACAATGCTGCAGGAGCTGGCTTACCTGTCCAACCTGAACAGTCTGCAGGTACTGTCTCACCCTACCAGCAGGGACATGGACACCAGCGACAGTTTTTGTTGTCTTGTTGTCGCTTCTCCAGTTCGACTGTTATCAGTTGGATTTGAACCAAAGCAGGTGAAACGGATTCACCATAGTTTCTGATTTTGTGTTCCCTTTGTTTATTTGAACAGCGTATTAATTTATCACAATTATGTCAGAAAATAACATTTACACTAAGTAAATTAAATGAGAAGAATTTGTAAAAAAAATGCATGAAAAGCATCACATTAAAAACACGTCAGATTTCTTTTAGCAGTGTCTGATGGGTTTTAGTGGGGGCCCATTATTTTTAAAGTCCTTCTGTAAGTGCTGTACTGTAAGATTTTACTTCTCTGCAGAAGTCACTCACCTTAAACTCTCTTACACCATTTTTTAAATGCTATGCAGCACTTTCACTTCTTATATTAACCCTTAAGCTTTTGTTCAGTTTGTTGCAGTAAATGAAAGGCCTGCTGTGTCCATGCCGGGCCTCCTCCTCCTCTTCTCTTCCTCCCTCTGAGAATGGGGAGCAGGAATGTGTGATGGGCCGGGTGCATGCAGGCCGGTGATAGGGCCTGTCTGTGCTGCTCTGTCTTTGGCTCAAAAAGTTCAAGTCATTATTCTCCTCCTGCTGCTATTCAGCCGAGGTCCCGTTAGCTCATTGTTATTCTTCCCCAGTGAGAGAGTGAGACAGAGAGAGGCTGATACAGAATGGGAGGCTGACTCTGGTTTCCAACGGCAGGGAGCTGGGTGTACTGGTGTTGGCGGTGGTTTTCTGGACGGTTTTTGCGTGCGTGAAGGCATGTCTGTAATCGGCTCAGTAATGAGGAAAGGTACTGAACGGCACTGAATATCTGACCCCGATTCCTGAGAGTAAAGGGAGGCAGAGAGGGGAGAGTGGGAAACTGTGTGTGTGAGAGAGAGAGAGAGAGAGAGAGAGAGAGAGAGAGAGAGAGAGAGAGGGAGGCAACAAGAGAGAGGGGCATGTGAAAAGGGGTGGAGGGGAGCTGAGATTTAGTGCTCTGCTGGATGAAACAACCCCCCACTAACTAACGGAGAGGGAAAGTAGCCTAATAGGAAGAAAAGAGGGGGTGTAAAACTGTTCATTAAACACTCAAAGACACGGAGGAAGCCTTTATCGTTTCCAACAATGAGCCCAGAAAAGGTATGTAACTTTTTTTTAATTTAAGTAGCTGAATTATTTGTTACTGTTACACAGATGAAGCTGAGAGATCAACAGGTAGCTGTTACTGTTACTGGTACTGGCAACAAAGTGCTTTTGTTAAACTTTGGGAGGGGGGGTGAAACTCCACTGTGCAACCGATTTGTTCATATTTGTAGTTTAAACACAGTTTGTATAAATTTCTCTTTGCAGTTATGGGAATCTGCCTGTGCTTTACTGATTCAAAAGGCTCCTGCCTTTGATGTGGCTGTTGAAATGAGAGGAGATGGTGTGGAAGAAAAAGGTTAATGTGGCACTGGAGTATGGAGTGCCGCTTAAGCTGCGGCATTAACTGCTGTTAAGAGAAATCTCGGGGCATAAATGCATGACCGTCTTCCAGCGTTTCACCCTAAAAACAAACAAAACTGAGTTCATTCCTGAAGTTTTGGTGATGACATGAGGTTTGTAACTATAAAATGTTATAAAATACCAATCAAAACTTCTTAATGCTCAATTTTGTCCTAAACCCACCAAATGTTAAAATAAGTTGTTTTTTTCCTTTTATTAATGACTTCAGAGAAACTGATGGTGATTGACTACACCGCTTTATTTATTTATTTGCTGCTTTAAGTGTTTGCGTCCAAAGGAATTTAAAGAGGCTAAACCACATGAATGCACCTTCTGTATCAGTTCCCCAACCACCTGCAGACTTTTCCTGTTGCATCCTGAGACAAACAGCACTTTATTTGTTGGAACTAAAACTCACCATGCTACAACATGCACATGAAATGCTTCTGAAGAAGAATGTGCAAACTAAATTAGAAAAGGCAAAAGAAAGCAAGTTCCCATCTCTCTGTCTTTCTCTTGCACAACAACACACTATCACCACCACCCCCCAACTAGCCTGAGACTACACCCGGGTGGCCCTAATGAGCAAGAGCCTGGATATGTTTTCTTTGTGTCATACACTATTAGTTGAACTGGGTCAACGTTTTCTCTGTAATCACATCGTGAAAACAAAGAGGGGCTGCATAGGAAAAAAGAAGTGGAGTGAGTCTTTTGCCACCAAATCCAGACTGGAAATCTTTTGAGCCCCCTGAGAAATCCCCCCTCCGTTAGTGCTCCTCTCTGCCAAGGAAACACTGTTGTCGCGTGTTTGTTCAGAGCTCTGACACCTGTGACTCAGACTGGAGGAGCCCATTGTTCTTATCTGAACTGCTGTAACTGGTCCTGAGTGCAAATCTAGGAGAAATATTTGGGCTGTAATGCTGTGAAGCGATAATGTAGAAACTGGCAGCTGGAGCACAGGCGGGACCCATGTGGAAATAACACCGCTTCCCTCAGACGAAACCCAAGATGATCCTCCACGCTTGTTGCCGTGGTGCAGTGGCCTTAAAAGTCTGCTTGCTCACTTAAATCACACACTTTTAGTCCAAATAGCACCAAACGCTTAAATAAAAGACTTCCCTTTACTGTGAAGTTTTGGGATTTTATGCTTCATGTTCTGGAGCTTCTCCAAATCTCGTAAAATAACACTTATTGGCTTCAGTGAGTTCACCATTTAATTTGATGGGTATCGGCTTATATCAGCTTTTTAGAATACAATCAGCCAATCTGGAAATAAGTTGACCTTTACTGATGTCAGTGGCTGAAGTTTATCTTTTGTGTCACATCAATTTTGCACTGGCCAGATGCTCTAATTTAGTGTGATGAAGAACTTAAAGACTTAAAAAGTTACTGCTGTATTCTTTGTCTGTTAAATGTAGGTACAGGCCAAACATCGGTACGGGTCCATCTCTGAGTGGTTTGCCTATAAAGTCGGGCTGCTCAGTTATGAAAAAGCCTGAATATTCTAGTAAACATGGAGAACACAATGTGGATGTGTTGTTGTTCATTTTCAAGCCTTTTTAAAAGTAAAAGTTCTTTAACTTTATGTCTTTTAACTGAAAAATCAGAATGAAGAATGTGAGCTTAACTAAACATGACACAGGAATTCAAGATTTTATGGAGGCATTAAAATCTGTGTAAGGAAAACGAGCTGACCTGGATTTGCACTTCAGGCCTGAACTTTTATGGTCTTTAACCTGCCAGACTTTAACTGCAAAGGGGGTCTGAACAGCAAGAGTGCAGCGTCCTGCACCCTCACAGGCTGCTCATCCACCAAAAACCAAGCACTGTGTTTCCAGTAGTGTGAATGCATCTGAAGCTAACCACTGATTTCTATGTGAAAATGAGCTAGTGTGGAGTCTTTAAATTAACATTTTTCTCTAATTATCAGCCCCAAACCCAAATATCTTCAGCTTAGTATCAATTAGGACAAAGAAAAGAAGTAAATACTGGTTTGGCATAATCAGACAAAAATCTTTAACGTCTCTCCTTTGCAGGTAAAGGTAAAAGCTCCTGGTTTTGTTTGCGATTGTGATGAAATATAAGTGTATTTATCTTTATCTGCTTTTTTTTTTTTTTTTTAGGATATCGGGATCTTGTGTGAAGCTTAGAGACGTGAGCAGCGGGTCAAAATCACACCACGATCACACACGGCCAAAGCGGACACACAAGAGAAGAAAAAAATGTCTCGAACCGAAGAGGTCAACAAGATGACTGAAAATGTCTACAAGGTAAAAATCCCATGTCTGTCCGGCTCATCCTAATAGTGACTCCACACACACTGTGTGATAATCAGAAATGTGGAAGCACTTTATGAATTTATATGCACTGTTGCCAACAGGGGATTCTGGACCATTTCAACCCCAGTCTGAAGAACTTTGTGACCATGGGGAAACACTATGAGAAAGCTCTGACAGGTTGGTGAGGACACAGTGACTCAGGTCCTGCTGAACTTTGATTTATCCTCGCAGCTCCATATGTAATCATTTTTTCACTTCCTCAGGAGTGACCATAGCTGCCAAAGGATACTTCGATGCTCTTGTGAAACTCGGAGAGCTGGCGAGCGACAGCCAAGGCTCCAAGGAGCTCGGTGAGTGGGCGTAGAGTGGCAGAGAGGCAAGGGTTTGAATTGAATTGGCTTTAGAGCTAATAGAATTCATAGAGTTAATGTGGCAGCTGGTGAGAAGTGGGAAATAGTCTGTGAGTCGACCACATGTGCTGGTCAGAGAGGAGATGAAGACAAGAGGGGATGAGGAAATGTAAAGAGAGAGAAAGGCAGAGAACAGAGGGACGGGGAGAGAGTAGAGCCATTGTTGGGAGATTAACAACACCACATGATCTCATTGTAATGCTGAAAGCAGCGGGGGAGGCAGGCAGGAGTGTCGGAGGGCGAGATGCCAGCCACCACATACTACAGCACTGTGTGACCGACGGAAGCACTCACAGCTGACCGCCACTGTGAATCAGAAGCAGCGACTTTCAGCACATTTCTCTGCTTTGTTGGGGTTGTTGTGCATATTTATACATGTTTATACTGTGAGGGGCTATTATAAGCGCATGGATACTGCTGCAGGGGGTAAAGGTGACACAAATAAATCCAGCAAAGTGTTTTTCTGTTTAAGTAACATGTTGCCTTCACTGCTGTGCTGCTCCTCACAGGAGACACCCTGTTTCAGATGGCCGAGGTCCACAGACAGATTCAGGTGCAGCTGGAAGATGTGGTAAGAGGCCATCAGCATGCTCAAATAATGATGCCTTGATAGGCAAGTGTTTCATTTATAACAAGCTTTTAAAAATTGTGTGTTTGAAGTGAATCAAACATAAATAAGGGTCCAGAAAGTGAAAAAACAGCTTGTCTAAAATCTCATTCTTGGCAGGCTTTGCTTTAATAAATCTGCTGCCAGGTTTGTCCGTATGAACAGAATCATATCTGAGAAAGATCCTCTGAGAATCAGCCGATTTTTTAATGTAAAAGAACTTTATTATACTTAATGAAGCCATGCAAGAGCCATATGTGATCCAGGCCCTGGTGTGTGCAGTAAGCTTATAAACAGATAAAGCTAATATTAAGCTTGAGTTCAGCTAATTGGTGCAGCCCTCCACAACAGTCAAATTTCCTCATGTGGCCCCTGGGGAAAATTAATTGCCCACGCCTGGTCCAAGGTATCACATAAAATATGTGAACAACGGTTTTGTTTCTCCATGTCAAGGTGTGAGCTATTGGAAAATATTAAACCATGACTATATTACTAAATGTGTACACAGACGAAAAAAGGACGAGCCTGGTATTAAAATGTAGGTAAATAAATGTGTTTTTTGACCAGTCACCTCACTCATATTTTATATGACCCATGAAACCTTTCTATAGTAAAAGATCTAAAAAAAATAATTTTTTTTAAAGATGAAAACATCCAGGGCATGAGTGCTTGTTGCTGTACACAGGGGTGTCAAACATAAGGTCCGGGGAACAAAGTCAGCCCGGCAAAGACTCCAATGGCTTTGAACAGCTTTGAAAAATCAGAAGGATCAGACACAGATTTTAGACTTTTAATTGTATTTTGTTACAGCTTTTCGTACTGATAAAGACCTCCCTCATGGCCATTCATGCTACCCAGAAGAAAATAAGTAGTAAATAAACATTTAAACAACAGAAAAGTCAGCAGTTTTAAAAAAAAAAAGTGCACATTGTATTCTGCACATTTTGCTCTTAAAGAGTCATGCTGACCTTTTTTTGTTACTACAGCAGCATTTCTTTATCATATAGAAATGAATCTTAGACTCTCTGTTGAAATCGTACTTCTTTTTCTTAGCTTAATGTATTTCAGGGATTAAGTGTGTAATCAAACTTCTTTTACACTGACAGAAAGGGGAGTTGCACTGGTCCGGCCCACAATATTAAAGGCGTTTGGGATACCTGCTCTACAGGAAACTAGGATAAGTTAGATATAAAAGATATAAAAACTCAATGTCTAAAACCAAGATTTTGGCTTTTGTCATGGGTGTTGGTGGTTTTTAAAAAGTGTCCCTTTCATGAACATATGGAGTTATAAGGGATGAAAAATGCAGGTAAAAATAACATGAATAAAAAAATTAGAAACCCATATACTTTGAGGGTCTGTAATTTAATGATGAAGATTAAACTTGTTCTGTGGCTTTATTAAATATATTAAAGTTGCTCTCTGATTCAGAGGGTATCAGTCGCGAGCTCTCCAGTGCAGGGAAATGTGACACACATTCTGATATATCAGTGAACTTTAAATGTTTGACAAGACTCATTTACTTATGTCACTAACAGTTAAAGCTGTTTCACTCCGAGCTGCTCGCCCAGTTGGAGCAGAAGCTGGAGCTGGACATCAAATACCTCACGGTAAGTCCACACACCGACTACAGTATACAGTATATTACTATTAAAAGTGACTAACTTAGGTAATTAACTAAAGTGCATTTATTCTACTTTTAAGATATGTGGGATCTTATTCTTTATTTGCCTTTGATTGACATAGAAAGTAAAGAAAGAAAACGTTACATGTTGCAACAAAGATGCCAGAAATCTTGATAAAATAAAGTAAAATGAATGAATGGGTTTTGTTAAATCTCTACTTAAATATAAAATGCAATTTTGATCAAATCCTTGACTTTCCTCTCAGGCCACCCTCAAAAAGTATCAGAGCGAGCGACGGTCTAAAACCGAGTCAATCGAGCGCTGTCAGTCCCAGCTGAAGAAACTCCGCAGGAAGAGCCAAGGCAGCCGTCACCCCAACAAATACGGTGACAGAGAGATGCAGGTAACAGAGGTTTAACATCTCATCATCTTTAGTAATGTTAAAAAAAGAGCACGAAAAACACTTTGGCCTCTTTCATTTCAGAAATCCTTCTTCTAAACATCTCAGTCAGCATTACAGCAGATTAAAAAGGAGAGCTGTGTGTGCATTTGTGTGACAACTAGGCCAGCGTGAATAAGATTAAAGAACAATCTGGTTCAGCTGATTTGTCAGAAAAACAAGCAGGAAGGAAAGAAAATATCAGTGATATAAGAGGGTCAGCAGATTTGGAGAATTACGAAAATGAAAGACCAAAAATACATAAGAAGGAAAGGTCACTGAGCCAAGGAGGCTGTTTTATCACTTGCATTTTGTTATCACTGGGCAACAGACAGGATGTGATGTAAGGTACTCCTTCAGGCTCTTTGTTATTCCCATCTTTACACAGTGTATTAAAGGTCACATTATCTTTGAGCGCCGTGTGAGCAACGATAAATGCAGGTGTGCGCGTGCATTAACGAATGTTCAGCTTTGCAGGTTTGAAATTTTGGGCTTTTCCTTCAGTTCGTGGAGCTGATGAGCCGTCGCCAAGGCGAGCTGGACACGCTGGTGGCCTCAGGTTACAAGTCCGCTCTCACCGAGGAGAGGAGACGCTACTGCTTCCTGGTGGACAGACAGTGCTGTGTCACCAAACTGCTCATTAACTACCACTCCAAGGTGATAAGCTCACACGTGTTAAGTTTGTGAATGTTTCCTTTCATCGAATCCAGTGAAAACTAACAATTTACTCCTGACAGCCGTGTGTGTGTTTGATCAGTGTGATAGAGCTTCTTTCTCGCTGCTATACATCTTAAGTCAGCAGATAATTTCTGTCATTGAAATAAACAACAAATCATGCTGCAAATATTCACCAGATCCAAGAACATGTACTGGTGCTCAGTCTTGTTAACTGAGCATGCGTGTTGTTCCAGAAATGATTTAATGATGAAACTGTATATCTCGTTTCTGAAGAAGCTGAAAGGCAAGAGCTGATAAAGAGATTAGTTTGCAGTAAAAATAAATGCAGTAAGATTAATGTTATAAATGTCTTATCCTTTGTTTTTCTGCTGTTGAATGTAATCCAGGTGAGAGAGCTTTTATCCCAGAAACTGTCATCTTGGCAGCAGTCGTGCTCTCAGCCAACAAAGCTCCCGGAGCGTGCTCTGAACCTGCTGCGCCACACTGCGCCTCAAAGCCCAGGGGCTGCTGGGATAGCTGAGGTCCTTCGTCACACCAAGCTTGGCACCGCTCAGCCCGAGCAGGTCAGATCATGTTTTAGTACAAGTGTGTGTTAAATCCAAAGTCACGCCCAACAACCCAGTTTATGCAGACCTTACTGTGGCTAAAAATCATCCTCTGCCCTTATAATATTAGACATGTAAGGTTTTGTTGTGAGGATCTTCTTTGTTAGCTCATTACACTTAGGTCTGTAAGTTTCTGGACAATAGGAAAAAGCCTTTTACAACTTTAGCTAAGTCAATAACACTCTCAAGGAGATGGGCCCATCATTGTCAGTAATCGAGCCTTCACAAATGGAAGTCCAGAGGGTTTATAACATGCTGCAAACCACTGGTTACACTGTTAAACTGTGTCACTGGTGTTTGTGATGATGTGACTACTGATGATGGGACGATGGACTCATTCTGCTTCTGAACACCCAGAAGGTTTTTAGAGTTGCCTCAGACATCATCAAACAGCAGCGGTATCAGCTACAGAGAAACTGTTATCAGCACCTCTGCGTATGTAGAGGCTTCTGTCCTCATCCTCTTTTTCTCTGAACATTACAAAAAGCAGATTTAACTCCTCCTTTTGGACCCAGAAGAATCCAGTTTTTCACTTGTAATGGAAAAAGTTTCTCTGTGAATCTGTAGGGGTCTGCACGACAATCATGCGATCATTCCTCTCAACTTAACTCAAGGGATTCTGGTGCTAACATTTTTTAAGCTAATTTTGAAAAAGACAAATTAAAAGAAGTCACTGTGAGGGATTGAAACATCCTGCATGGTGCCGCATCGGGTTTTGTTTGTCATCACTTACAAACTAAGTTGAAGAGCTTAGGATATTTGGCAGCTCACAGTTTAATAAGTCATTCAGGACATCAGAATTTTAACAATGGCCCGTATTGTCTGGTAGTTACTGTGATCTGTTCTTGATTTTCAGAGGCTCTCTGTTCAAGAAGTCCCTCCTCTGTTAAACGGAGACTCTAGTCGCTCCCAGCAACAGCGCTCGCTCCCCTCCTCCACCCAGAGTGACACCTGTCCTCCTCAGGGCTCTACCCAGACATTCCTCTCTGCTCCCTCCACCGGAGGAGCTGCTGGAGGTTCATCGCAGGGAGCATCTCCTCAGCACAGCAGCACACCTGTCAGTGCTTCAGCCAGCCCGCTCCCTGACAGCAGCACCAGTGGCAGCGCCAGCCCGGCTCCATCTACTCCCACCACCACATCCAGTAGCTCAGCCCAGCAGACCTCGCTTCTCCTCGCCGCAAACACATCTAACCTGTCCCCGAGCCTCATCCCCTCCACCGTGATGTCGCTCAGCCAGATCTCCCCGGCCAGCAGCTCCTCGCAGGGCATGACCCTCCCCATCCCCCACAGTGCACCTCACAGCCCTCCTCTGCCCCACAGCGCTCCGCTCTCTAGGGCCATGACTCCAGTGCAGCTGCTGCACCAGCAGGTGGAACCAGGAGGGAGCAGCACTTTATCTACGTCACATAATCCATGGCTGCTGAAGACCTCAGAGATGAGCGCCACTGCAACACTTCCACTGCCGAGGAGACCTGTCAGTGAAATGAGGCTGGGAGGCTTTCAGGGTGAGATATGATCTGGCTCACCTGCTGCTTTTTTGGATGTCTTCTTCCCCGACACTTACTCCTCATTTCTTATTTTATTCCTCCACCTAGGCTCGAGTCTTCCCAGGATGATGCCTTTATCTGGACCTACACGTGTGGAAGCCATGTTTTCTCACACACCTGGAACATCAGATGGCAGTGGAGGAACCACAGTGGGAGGAGCATGCTTACTGCACTTCCTGCCTGGTGACAATATCACTCTGCTCATCTCTGAGCCCAGAGATGGGTGGCACTACGGTCAAAATGAACGAACGGGACGGTATGGTTTATCCATATTTTCATCCTGATTCATATTTTGAGGGGGCCTTAAAACATTTAATGTCACTATTGTGCTCAAAATAAAAAATAAGACTGCATTAAATAAGGTCAGACAAGGATTTATAAACTGTCTCCAGCTGGTAGCTTGTGTTTCTGTAAATAAAACAAAGCAAGCACACCATGTTTACTTTGTTCATTTAGTCTCCCAATCCGAATTAGAGCTGCTAAATTTGGAAATGACCAAACCTTTCGGTGGTTGAAAAAAAACTAAATGGGTTAATTAAGCAACCAATGACCACACAGGCTCTGCCAGCCCTAGTGCCCATCGTTGCATGCAAGTGCTGGCACCATTGGATTCTTTGATGTTAAAAATGTATATTTAGCATTTAAAACAAAGAATCAATTTCATGTAGAACGAGAAATATAATGAACAGAGTTTTACGGTAGCAATAAAATCAAAGAGGAAAGTGTTATAGGTTAGCTGGCTTGACAAAACCTAATTTACCAGATGTAGATAACAGGTGGTTATCAGTCTTTTATCTTGAGTTAGGCCTTCTGCTTCAGGCTGTGAGTGTGCTCACATTCTCACAAAATGATCCCTATGAGCGCCCCCTACTCCAGTCGGTATCAGCTGATGATGATAAAATGGTGATATAATCTATAAAAAAAACGAAAAAATAGAATAGAGTTTAATGCAACACTGTTGCAAATAGGACAAGAAATTAATGTTGCAAAAAAATGTTAATCCTGGGATTTATTGCACAGTTGGTAAAATAAACATTTTAATTCAAGTTAATTATTTTACTACACAGTGCGGTCTCATTGTTGTTGTTCATTTCTAACATGAGTTAACACCTTAAAATCGATACGTTTATACTAATTAAAAGTTGAAAAAGAGGTTTTTGATCTCTGACAAACTAAAGCGATTTACATGTCTCCTTTATGTAATGGTAACTTATGATATATATAAACCTTTACTTAGCCAGGAAGATCCCAATGAGATTAAAGTGCAAATAATTTAAATGGGTGTCCTTACTTTGGGTTCTGTGTTCTAGTAGCTGCAATTCCAGCAGTATAAAGGAGACTTGGCAGTAGATTAGAATAAAGTACAGCAACATTTCTGCATCACCAAATGAATGCATGCATGCTCCCATTTGCACTGCTATAACTTTACTGTAGAAATAAGTTACCATGGTGATTTCATCAGGTGAAATGAGAGCCCCTTTGAAGACACAGAAAACTCTCACTTTACGCTCAACATAGCTCACGAAAATGTTAATCTCGCTTTGTAGTTAACTTGAATAAAAAAGCAAATGAAAACAACGTTGCTTTTTTCTTATAGAATACTTATACAGTAATATTTTTACACATGCCTACATTGTAAATGTGACTAAAAGGACAGTCAATAACGGAGCAAATGAACAGTCCTGTCTTCTGTGGCCTTTTCTACAACATCGCTCCCAGTAACGTCGTGCTCCTTTTTCGATACTACATTAAAGAAAACTTCTCTCTGGTACCAAATTATGCCCTTACTTTACTAAGTTTTCTTCACACAGTCTCTGACATTTCTTGTTTCTTTAAATTTCAACTTTATTGATTCAACCGGTGAAATGTTTTTTCACAGGAAAGGCTGGTTTCCTTTCTCTTACACTCAGCCACATCATACCAAGATGGATCTTCTCGAGAGGTAAGCGAACAAATAACAACTGCTGAAATCTGTTGGTCTGAAGGCTAACAGCTCTGACATTAGTGATGATGCTTCCATAGTTTTTTTTGGGTGATTCACACTTGATGGAGTCATTTTCAGGCTGAATCCTTTATGACTCTCTCCACTTTCCCATCCATGTATTCTCAGTCACTAAATACACATTTCATGCCATCATAATCATCCTGTCTGCCTTCAGTATCCCCACCACCCTCTCTCAACTTACTCTTTTTTCCAACAGCAACAAAGTTGTTGATAGATTCACACAAAAACCAACATTTGCCTACTCTCATTGTGTCTCCTTTATCTTTTTTCCACTGTGTATTCGTTCCTCTCTGTCTGTGACCTTCCCTGTAGCTCGCTCTTCTTATCTAGAGCTAACAGCACCAGTACCGGGCAACTTGACAAACTAGGGTCTCCGGGTCTCCCAGCCCTCACCCCTGAGTCGGAGGAGGAACGCTCCCTTCCTCCCCAGAGGGTCAGCACCTTCCGCCCGCGCCCCTACAGCATGGCCGACAGCAACAAGGTCAGAAACACGAAACCTGTGGGAGGAGCTCAAGGGTTAGAGTGAGGGCGTCCTCACAGTTGACCCTGACTATTAAAGTAGCAGATACTTCTGCTTTCTAATAATTCAGTACAAATACCGACGCGCATCTCTACTGACTTACAGATCACCTCAGAGTTGGCCTCCCCACCTCCCTCACCGACCAGGTAACTTACAGGTGCTAATCAAAGGAAATTGAGCATTTTTACTTGTCATCGCCCATTCACTGAAAATACTACACAGTCTATAAACTACCTCTGAATAAATTCAGACTTGTGCACCTAATTCTGGTTGTTTATGTTTGGTTGGCACATCAAATTTTTTTCATATTGTGTTTGTTTTTGCACTTGCATCAGTGCAAGACTGTGACGAGTCCAATCTGATGGTGGACACATAAAAAATAGTATCAGCTGCCCAAAACATAATAATAACCATAGCAGGCATGAACAAGTCAGAAGTGAGCACTAAGTCCTGCAGTGTCAATGTCTCTGTAGAGCTGCTATCACAGCATGTCTAACTTAGAAAAGTATGATCCTAAATTCTTCACATGCCCATGTAATCACCAGTTTAAGTTACATATTTATCGCTTCCTTCTTTCAGGCCCAATCCATTTTCACATGTCCGACTCCGAAAAACCGTCACCAACGATCGCTCAGCTCCCATCATCGAGTGAGCTTTTTATTCCCACCGCAGCAGCAGCAGCAGTGTTCCTCTGTGGTTCATCAGTACATCGCACCTCAGGTTGAATCCTGGAAAGAAGCACACTGGCTAATGTTAATGTTCTACTTTTAAATGTAATATTCTGTGTGTTTCATGTATAAAGGCTGTTATAAATATGAGTACAGCCGACTGGATTTGTAGGTTGCTGGGGGAGAAGAGACAATTGTAACATGTGAGAAACTGCTTTAGTGAAGTGTTGGCTTTAACATAAAAACTAGATGTTTAGATGTTTAGCTTCATGTTTGTCACACTGTGTCCGGCTTGTCCTGAATAACTAACATGCTTTAGTTTGAATTATGACAGATACAGTTGTTTCTTTTACTGTTTTAAAGAGGTTTTTTTCTCCCTTTTTGGTTATTTTTGTGCCATATTCAGAGATGTTTTCTGTGTTCAGCTGATTTAGGGACTGGATCCTAATAGCAGGTTGTGCACAATGACTATGATGAAGTGTTATGGGAAGAGGACAGGCTCCTTCTCTATTACAGTATTATATTTTTTAGAAAAGCTGCCAGATCTGGTGCATTTTCTTGGTGCTGGTGAAGGTGAGCATTTAAAAGTATTAAAAGTGTGTGTGTGTGTGTTTTTGTTTTTTCATTTTATTTTAACACAGTGATTGTCTGGATGAGCTACTTGACATTAATGAAACTGGCACAATGACTTATGTTTATGTCATGTTTTAGTTTCTGAACATGAGCGATGTTGTTTGAAGGCACAAGTCTGTCAGATACATCCTGTTGTGCCACTTAACACCATTCATTCTGCTGCTGTAAAGTTACATGTTAGCAGTTGCGAGTAGATGACTTAAAAAATTGCTTTCTGCTTGAAATTTGATTATCTAGAGTTGATCCATCCACTCGCTGAGTGAAATCATCAAAATTGTCCTCTTTTTAAATACAGAGCATCGCTGACAACACAAAGAAAACTCGTAAACTTCACAGACACAAACTGTAAAAGTTGGTAGTTGAATGTTTGGATAGTGGTATCACCGAAAGAAGTGTTTTGTTTGAAAGTAGGATGTCGTGGAGGGTTCAAAGTCTTAAGAGTGAGAGATTTGCATGCTTAGTCTTTGGATTTGATGTCTTCTTGATTTCTTTTCAGTCCCAAAGCTATTCACCAGCTAGGCTGCTTAATTGTAGTTGTACGTCCATCAGTCAGACTAAGCAGAATCTTAAAGTGATGTATGGATGCTAAGACAGATGATGATTAGGTTTTTACTGAGAAACTGTATCCGTGAAAGTGATGAAGAAAGTATACAGGAAGTTGACCAACGTCTGAGCAAGTGTTCATGGTAATCTACAGACATCCAAAGTCATTTTTTGTAGCTCTGTCCTCTTTGTTGCCTCTAACAAAGTGAAATCTGTGCAAACTGAAGCAGTTCATGTTCCTGGTTTAACTGCCTCAAGTTACTTTGATGTTTTAGCACCTTTTAGATTCATAATATCACCTGAAAAGCTTGTAGAAAAAAATATCTATCAGCATATATTGTACTCACTTTGTGTAGTGTTGCTTCATTAATAAAGATGACAGCAAAATGCTTTTAATGCATGTAAATAGTGCCAGAAATTGTGTGAATTTATGATTTCTTTGTAAAAATTTCACTTTGGTAGAACATTTGGGCTTTGTGGTAATACAGAGCAAACATCTGGAAAGTGCACAGCCGCTGGTAGAGAAATTCAGTCTTCAGCTCAGAGTGACTTACACAGAATGAGATACAATTGGTACAGAGTTTAGATACACAATGTCACTAATTCAAGTTGAATTTAACCTTTAAAAAGCAAATTATTTAGTCACAAATACATTTAAAGTAAGGAGGAGAGTTCTGAAAGAATTGCATGTGAGATTAAACTCATTAAAAAATGTGAGCGTTACAACAATAATGTAAAATGAACAGATAACGTTATTTAAGTTTCAAACCTACACTCATTGCCACTTATGGTACACCTGTTCAGGTGCTTGTTAGTGCAAATATCTCATCAGCCAATCACATGTCAGCAACTAAGTACATTTAGGAACGCAGACATGATCAAAAGGACCTCCTGAAGTTCAAACCGAACATCCGAATGGGGAAGAAAGATGATTTAAGGGACTTTGAACGTGGCATGACTGTTGGTACCACAGTGCTCTGTACATTTCACAAACTGCTGATCTGTTGGGAACCATCTGTGGGGTTTACAGAGGATGGTCTGAAAATATCCAGTGAGCATGAGTTCTCTGCATGAAAATGGCCAGACTCCTTTAAGCTGATAGTCAGGCAACAATAACTCAAATAACCACTACAAGGTATGTAGAAGAGCATCTCTGTATCCACAAGACATCAAACCTAGAAGCTACGGCAGCAGAAGACCACACTGGGTGCCACTCCTGTGAGGAAAATAAGGTTACAGTATGCACAGGCCCACCACAAGTTAGACAATATGGTATTTGAAGAATATTATCTGGCCATGATAGAAACTGTGAGGTTTTCTGAGGAATATTTCCAGCAACTTGTTGAAACTATGCCACAAAAGCTCTGAAAGAAAGCAAAAGGGGATCCAACCTGGCACAAGCACAGTGTACCTAATGAAGTGGTTAGTAGTTCCCCTGCACTTTAAATCAAAGCTGAACAACGTAGGCGAGAGCTGTCCCGTCACAACTCAAACACAAGTTCAGAACACTTCTGTTAGAATTGAAATGTTGTTTGACATTAGACACATTTATTTATACACTTTATCTGCAGAAAACAATGCATCTATTCAGACACTACTGAATATAACACTACTATGAATATTTCAGAGGAACAGACTTTATCTGGACTACTAATGCTTACATGTGAAATAAAAGGTCGATGAAACAAGCTTTTGCATGATTTGTAAAACTGAGATTTCTGCAGAGAACACACAGCATAACGTTATATTGTTATTTAGTATATTCAAACTTTGTACAGGTGAGAAAAAATAAGAGATATTGAAAGATATTTTACAACATACTTCATGTTTTCACTAAAAAAAACAAAAAAACCCAAAACAAAACAGGGGGTATCCATCCATGAGGAGTGCGAGCAGAATTAAAGCTGGTATGAAAAGAATTTTTTATACCAGCCTTAATCTGATTACAGCTTCTTATTTTTAAACTAAGCCACCTCTGAAGGATCAGAACTGTGTTGAAGCTTAGTTTCAAAACAAAAATCTTAACCCTGAGTAACTTTTAACTGAGAAAAAAACTGTTTCACATGTATGTATGTTTGAGAGGTAAAGGTGTAGATCAAACTTAAAGCAACTTAAACTGTGACTGATCAACTCTGCTTCGATTTCACAGCAAAATACGTATTAATGCTGTTACTGATTACAGGCTTTGTTATTAATTAATTCAACAGAACCAATTAGACACTGTTGCTATAGTTTGCACATCATTAACCTAAATGCACTGAAATAATACAGATGAAACAAAAGTAGAATTAAATAGAATCTTTATTGTTGGACACAGACATTGGAGGCAACTATTTAGACAGATATTAACATGAGAAAATCTGAAGTTATAGATTTTTGATCCAATCCAAGTTTCTTCCTTTTGGTTCACGTGGATGAGCCGGAATGTCGGGCATGTTTCCATCATCTCGCACGGGAACTGTGAAGAGAAAATAAGGTAGGAGTTTTAGGATGCTGAAACGTCAGCTTTCAATTACACTCAAACCTGCTGTGACATAAAGATCGCCAGTGTTTACCTGGGTAGTTGTACGGCACAGCTGCGTTCAACATTGCTGTATATTTTGTAAGTGGGCTGATGAACGGAAGAATGGCACCTGAGAAAAGACATTTGAACACATATGGCATTACACTCACAGTTCACTGTGCCTCTATAGGTCAATTGAGAATAATTGAATCATTGCACAAGGTGCACAGTCATACAGAAACATAATAAACACAGATAGCAACGACTCTGACTGGCATGGCTTTAAGTGTCAATATAAAGTTACTCATTTAAAATGCTGATTTATGAAAATTCAGACCAAAAGATTTTGGAGCCCTCTGACCAAAAGCCATTTGATGTTAACTTGTCCGGCATTTTGGACAAGTTTCATTAAGAAACTGTATACACACTCCTCCCTCATTGAATTGCTTTGTTTAGGTTCTTTAGCTTACTAATTTTCTCCAGTTTGAAACAAAATAATAATGCAGAAGAAGTGATTTCATGTTAGTTTTCACAACAAATTCCTCCATGACTGAAACATCCACATATCTACTACTGTGGAATCAGCAAAGACGCTTCAAATCGCTGGTCGTTGAATAACACGAGTAACCAAAGCCAACTGTCTGCAGTACATGAAGCAGAGTAACATAATAGGCGGGCAGATGGTGATGCCAAGTTAGGCGAGATTTTAGAGTCAAGCTGCCAAATAGTTTCTTAAATACACTGCTGGAAAGTTCATGGACAATGACACTGTTATTTTCTGATTATAACCTGATTTGATATTGGCCACAAAAATTCAGTAAATTCTGTATTGTGTTGTTAAATAATGTATTTATATCGAACTTTTCTACACCTACTTACCACACAAAGCACTTCAATCTACAAGTCACATGTTATCCAAATAGCACTGTATTCCATAAACTTTAAGCATATAGCTGCCCCACATCCACGGCCAGTTTCAAACCACCAACATGCATAAAAGTTTCAACTGTGAAAGGACGCTGGAACACAGCAAGGCTCGCTGGTGAAGTACACCATTGTACCACCTCTATACAAGCCACTCTCTCTCTCGTTTGCAGGTGGTTCAAAATGCAGCTGCTCGACTCTTAACTTGTACAAAGAAAAGGCAGAATATCAGTCCTGTTTTAAGCCATAGATTACCTCCACAATATATTACAGATCTTTTAACTCCAGGTCACTGAGGTCATCATCACAACAACTTCTCTCATAAAAATTAAAAGTGATTGGGTTTTTGCTGTGTTTGCCCCCTGGCTCTGGAATAGTCTGCTACCCGACATAAGAAGCTGTTCAACAATAAACTGTTTTAAATCAGCTCTAAAAGATCGAAGCTCTATCTACTTTAAATTGCTTTTTGTCAAGTGTGAGGTGACTCGTGGATTTTAATTGGGTTCTTGAGACCTGGATTACAAGTGACTGTGCCTTTAAAGCACTTTGGTCAACTACTGTTGTTTTAACATGTGCAATATAAATAAAAGGACTTGACACACAAAGACTATAACGTGCTTATTTGTTTTCTTTATTCGGTCTTTCCATGCTGGACATATAAATCGTATACTCAGTTAAATTAAACTGAACACAAGACAGCCACGCTAACATAAGCCTAAAACAGCGGATTATTGTGAGACGTATAATTCAATTCAATTCAATTCAATCCAATCTTTATTGGCAGACTTCATGTCCATAAAAACAAGACAAGAAACACACACACAACCCCCCCCCCCAACACAAGGTATAAACCATTATATAGTATAGCTAGCAATCTTCTGATTAATGTTTCATGTTGCCACACTGTCATTCATCGGCGTTGCAGAACTGCCATTGTATGTTATTTAAAGCTATGCTCTCTCTCTCTCTCTTTCTCTATCGCTGCACCACTCTCTCACAGATTTCTAACAGGTTAGCTACTTACCAACCAGTCCAATTCCACAAGAAGCCATGATAACCGGCTCCTTGTTCCACGCATTCCTCAGGAAAGCTCCGATTCCTGCAGACAGACACCCACGGGTAGGTTAAAAACCGCACCGAGTGACAGGCTACGTACGGTTAACCAATGCTAGCTAACGTTAGCAACACATCCAAGGTCACATTTTTCGTTTTATTTCGAACGAATACATCAGAACTAAAGTACTTCTAAGATCCGGTTAGAGTAATTTTAAATATATAAGGCATTTATCTGTACTACCCGAGGGTCCAAGTAAACCGAATTTCACTGATTAGAAGTCAAAAAGATGACAAAATATACACATACCCGCCATATTGTCTGGTGTAGTTTCCACCGAGCGAGTTCTCATGGGAAATGTAGTGACTGCTAAAAATGACGTATAATTCCTGCGCCCGCCGCACGAAAACAGAGAGAGGGAAACTGAGGATCCCTGGAAGCTTCGGGATTGATTTAATTCAGCTATCATGCTATTAAACGGCCTTAGCTAAAGCTAAACAGAGAAAACGACACTGCACGCAGCTTGTGCTCAGGTTGATGATGACACTGGTCGAAGTGTCGCTTTAAACACACGTTAAAAACATCGTTTCGGGACTAACAAATGTAAGTATTATTAGACTAATGGATTGTTTTAGTACTAAACAATAATCAGGCGTGGTGACATCAGAAGTCTAAAACACGGGAAATTCTTGTTTTGAACTTTTCAGCCGTTTTTACTCCACTGGGAACCCCGACCACTATATCAGGCTTTTACTGACTCACAAACAGCTGTTGAGTTACTGTAATTACTATCCAGATCTCAGCATCGCGCAGTAAAATAGTAGATTTAAATTTTGTGTTATAAGTTTATATCGGCAAATAATGTGCGACTAAATCTTTAAGATAAGTGTAGCGGAGTAAATCCTGAGCACCTCTTTTGCTGCAGGTATTTCCGCTATAAAGTCAGAGGACAGCTGCTGTCCACGTGGGTCAATTTCAGCCACTTTGCTTCACAGACAAACTGAGTGGTTAAAACACCATTGCTGGCCCTAGGCAGTGAGGCCGTTGAATCCTATTTGCCCAGTGTATTTGCTAGTATTTCTTCTTGATGAATGACTCATAACCGCTGCACAGGCTGTTTACATTAACAGAGAAACTTCATTCCCTCCAGATGATGGAGGATTTTTCTGGCTTGGCTCTGCCTCCTTTATTTGGAGGTCACATCCTGGAAGCAGAACTGGAGCCTGGTGGTGTGGAGCTGGGACCGGGAGAGGTAATTTTATTGATCTTTATAAAGGTGCTTGTCATGTTAGCACACGTGGTAACACTTAGTTAGTTTGCCAATTAATACAAATTCACAGCTCATTTAACCAAGTCTCCAATGTTGCCAGCAGATATGAATCAGTACAGTGACGCAGAATTTATATAATATAATAGTAATGCTGGTCTTAAAAACCTTTTAAATGAAGAAACACCAGTCATTATATTTGTTTAAACAAGACACTCATCCTTCACAGATATTTACTCCATTTTTTTTCTGTCTTCTTTTTTGGTTCAGGAGTTTAGCTTTTTTAGTTTTCTCCGTCTTTTCCCTTAGAAATGAGACTACATTAGTACTCGGAGAGCTGACCTTCTCCCTATGAACTTCGATCCTCTGTGACACAGATCTCATGCATGAAAATGTCACTGAATAGCTGCTACTTTACACATCATTGACCCCTCTCCTTTCCCATTAGAATTTTTAGAATATGGGGAGTTTGGCTCAAAGCACATGGTTACACTCCCATGTGCTACCCACATTTACATGTATTGGAGATTAATCTTTCTAATTCATTATACACTGCATAGCAGTTTTTATTTCCTAGCTCTTGCTGAATAATGTGGCTATAATAAGATGACTTTCTGCTTGACTTGGGTTTTGCTTTGAAACATTGAACAGGTAAAAGTGTTTTCTTGTGAGAACAAACAATGTGATGCCAGACACAAAACAGAATCCTGCTTTTGTATTTCTTTAGGTGGAGCTGGGTCCAGGAGGCACCGAGCTGCTTGAGAGCACAACACAAGAAGATGAAGAAAAAAGAGCTCTTGACAAAAGGAAATATCTGGCTCTGAGCAGGAAATGTAAAGAAATTGAACAGGTGTGTGTTATGGTCAAAAAAAATGATACGTGAATAATAAAAATGACCAGATCAACACCACTGAAACAAAGCTTCACACAGCAGTGCTGCAAACAGGCAGGCACACAGCCCTCCCCTCACTAGCAGCTAAACAACACTTTGAGGTGTCAGTAGAACTCCAGTTTCACCAACACTGAAGTATTAAAATGTTATGATAAACATTAACCTGGCTGGCACATTACTGTTATATTATTATCTAATAGCCACATTATCTATCTATCTATCTGTTAAGTTATTATTAAGGTAGTGACTATGGCTAATAATAAAACTTTGTTAGGGCTAGGCACCAAACCGTACCAGTCCTGCCCATAACATGTGATGTTAATGGAGGGTGTTCATTTAAAAGTAACACATTACTTTTATCTAAAAAGTGTTACATTGTGTTGTTAAGTGCCAGATTGAGTCAGAGGGAAGTGTATCAGCAGCTAGACCAAAACAGCTGACAGAAACATTAATGAATCTATTTGATCAGCAGTGAAAGTCATGAGAAGCACAGCAGTGACTCACACAACCTAAAATATTGTTTGTTTGGTTTTTTTATATAATATAAAAAAACTGCTCTCATTGATGTTATTGTTTTTTTTTATTGTTTTAATCTTCAGAAATAATGCCTCTTCTTTTTTTTATTATTTCTTCTTTTTTTTTTTTTACTAGTAATAGTAGTAGCTTCGAACATAGTATTGAGTATTCAGTGTTTTCCTGAGTATCTGTATCAAGTTTAAAATTCTAGTATGTAGTAAATGGTTTGTGCGACCTTACATCGCACAGGCCTGACTTCTGATTCAACTGTAATTATTTCAATAAGGTTTCTGAATATTCTCCTGCTGCTTTAATATTCTGATATATCAGTTCATCATTGATCCAACACATGCACTTTATTCAGGTAAATCAGAAGATCCTGGGTCGCCTTCACCAAGTGCAAAGAATTACTCGACGTCTGAAGAAAGAAAGGAGGTATAAACTGTCATTATAATAACTGAAGATTTTGTGTGTTTTCTGAGAAGTTGCTCACTTTATGGCTCATCTGTGGGTTGTGTTAACTCTCACAGATTCCTCATGAAGACCTTAGATGCTCACGGGGATGACTACAGAAACGCTCAGCTCACTATACTGCTTGAGGTAAGGATTACCAAACATGGGTGGATATCAAAGACAATATAAAAGATGGAAGTAGCTTCTGCGTATGAAAAGTGAAGCCAACGCATTAGTGCAGGGTTAGGGAACTCCAGGCCTCGAGAGCCGTGTCCTGCAAGTTTTAGATGTGTCCTTGATCCAACACAGCTGATTTAAATGGCTAAATTACCTCCTCAAAATATCTTGAAGGCTGTATCCCAATTCAGGGCCTGCAGCCTTAAAGTACGCAGCCTTAACGGTCCACAAGGGCCGCGTACTCAAAGACCGCTAAGGCCGAAGTGACAGGCTTGTGAAATGGGACGGTCTAGCCTCCGTCGTGCTGCCCAGGTTGCCTAGCAACCATGACACTAACAGCTGGAAACGTTTCATACAGCATTATTTGACAGAAATGAAGGAGAAAAGGTTTTGTTCATTTGTTTGTTTGTTTCTATGTGAGCTTTGATTTGATAAGTATCTGAGGCTGACTGTGAAATCATGATTATTGGGCTTCACTTCTGTACTGAACAGTCATTTAAGATTAGCTAGTAAATAACAATTAGCTCATGTTGTTCATGAGACTAAATTCATCTCACTTTGGTAATGTAAATATAATATGGCCAATATTAAAGTTATAATTTCAATCATTAGTTATTACAGCAGTGAATGAACTCTGTTTCAAATACTGAGCTTCAGTAAAGATTCAAGCTGCATTTATTTATATTATTTATATTTCCTGTCACCTTAAATCTTCACTCAAAGACAGGTTTCTTTGACACTGTATATATAACTGTGTTATATATATGAGAGACACATATTGTTCTTTTAATATGTTGGCATTACTAAATTTGTCTCAATGCTTAATTTAAATATCCATAAAATCATCACATTCTCTGTAAGATTAAGGTCAGCTATTGAACGGCATATATTAAGTAAAGGCTTTAAAACCAAGTTAGTACAAACGTCACTAATGTCACATAACTTTGCCGACATGTGGCCAACAGTAATGTTTTAATGTTCTTCGTTACTAAACATTCGCACATAAATAAGTGACATCATATTCAGTACTTACTTTTAAAAGTTTACTCTCCGGCCGCTCCTCTTCTGCTTTTTTTTTTTTTTTTCGGCAAAATTATCCACACCCACCGCCGCGCTATGCATTCTGGGATATTTTGGGCCATGAAGTCTACACCACCACATCCTTAAAATTCAGTGAAATGAAGGACGCATTTGAGGGCCGCATTTCGAGCAGCCTTTGAATTGGGACAGTCTTCGTCGCATCGCTGTGACACAATCGGCCTTAAAATGCGGCCTTTAAGGCTGCAGACCCTGAATTGGGATACAACCGAAGTTCTCCACAGGCCTGGTAATGAACTAATCATTTGATTCAGGTGTGTTGACCCAGGGTGAGATCTAAAACCTGCAGGACACTGACTCCCGAGGCCTGGAGTTCCCTACCCCTGCGTTAGTGCCTTAAACCTTCTTTTTAATGGATACCAAAGCGCAACTTCTCTGGGTCCAAAAAGACTTACTGTATAGAAGTGTATGGGAAAATAACCTGTGGCTCCCTCATTCTGTGAAACCTTTCCTGATGTTGGTAGTTTCAGGCCAGAGCAGTAGGCAGGGTTTTCCTTCAGCTTTCTGTTTGTATTAATTCTTCTGCTTTTGCTTGCTAAACTTTGAAAGGTCCTACAGAGATAGTTATGAATACTATTTTGTTTTTCCCCTTGCCTTTGTTGCAGGATGAATCTGGAGCCCATTTGGAGCCGGCTGCTGCAGCGGAGGATGAAAAGCTCAACGGTGTTTCCGGTTCCACTCCATCTGCAGCATCACATCATGTGGCTGGGACAAAGAAAAAGAGGCATCGAATTCCTCGTCAAGAAAAGGATAAAGAGCCACAGGTGAGTAAAGCTCTTTCCTGATCAGATGCTGCCTGTGGACGTTTAACTGTGGGTATGTTAAAATGCTGGTAGTCCAAATCATGGACCTTCTTTTCTCAGATCGACCCGGAGATGTCGGCGTTGGCAGAGTCACAGTTTGGAGAAATGTCCAGCCCGACCTCGCTGTCTCATTGATCAAACCGCTGTCCTGGATATCACGACGATGGTGACTAGAATAAGAGCACCCAGTTTCCAGGACTGTTTAAAACACTGCCTTACTTGAGTCAATCTTTGTAATGTTGTGGTTTCACTTGAATATTGTGAACAGATTGAGTTCATGTAACACGAGATGTTATTCACCTTATATATGTGTATATTTGTTTTGTATATACGAGGTTATGTTTTTATAGTTGACAGTTGATGGCAACATATTTATGACAAGCACATGATGTTGAAAACATGATTTGATAAATATTTGACGTATTAGATAAATATGACAGGGTATTACTATCATTACTTGAGTTAGGATTTTATCCGAGTAAGCAGATGGACTCGTCGTCATATTAAACTTTTACACTGTGCTGTTTGGGTTTACTTTTCTGTGATTTTGTTTTTTCCCTCTTTTGTATTCACTCATCTGCCTTCACATGCTCATGGACTTAATGTGGCATCTCATTCTTAATCGATAGGGTTTGACATGATTTCACCCCACCTTGTGAAGCTATATAACTGCTTCCGCTATTCTGGGAAGGCTTTCCACAAGGTTTAGGAACGTGTTTATCCAAATTTTTGGCCGTTTTTCCTGAAGCACATTTGCGAAGTCGGACACTGATGTTGGACGAGAAGGCCTGGCTCGCAGTCTCTGCTCTGATTCATCCCAAAGATGAATGCCATGAGGTCAGTCAGGCCAGTCAAGTTCTTCCACACCAAGCTCGCTCATCCATGTCTTTATGGACCTCGCTTTGTGCACTGGTGCACAGTCATGTTGGAATAGCAAGGGGCCATCCTTAAATTGTTCCCACAAAGTTTAGAGCATGAAACTGTCCAAAATGTCTTGGTATGCTGAAGTATTAAGAGTTCCCTTCACTGGAACTAAGGAGCCAAGGCCAGTTCCTGAAAATCAACCCCATCACCTATATGGAAAGCTTTTACACAAATATTATGCCTGAATAACAAGTTTCAGTTACAGTTTGTTTCTGTGTTAAAATAAAAAAAATAAAAAATGCTAGAGCAGTCAATTTGACATTTATTCATCTTTTTAATACTGTTAACCTCCCCCCCCCTCCCCCCCCCAAAAAAATATAAATATAGATATGAGAGTGAGAGAGATGTTAAATATGACATAAAAAACCTACATTTAAAATAAACCTTACACAATACACTTACCTACCCCTTCATTTGGCACACAGTGCTTTCCTTTAGATCTGTCTTAATTCTTTGTGGCATAGATTCAGCAAGGCGCTAAGAACATTATTCACAGATTCTGGTCTTTGTTGACAAGATAGCATTACACAGTTGCTGCAAATTTGTAGGCTGCGCATCCATGATGCAAATCTCTGCGGAGGACATTTGAATACAGTGAACATTGTCATGTTCAAGAAACTAGTTTCAGATGATCTGAGCTATGTGACATGGTGCACTATCCTGCTGGAAGCAGCCATCAGAAGATGGGTACACTGTGGGCATAAAGGGATGGACGTGGTCAGCAACAATCCTCAGGTAGGCTGTGGCGTTTAAATGATGGCCCAAAATGTGCCACGAAAACATCTTCCACACCTTTACACCAGCAGCAGCCTGAACCATTGATAAAAGGCTGGGTGGATTTGTGTTTTGATGTTGTTTATGTCTGTGAAGGTTCTCAGTCATCCAGGTCATCGTAGTCAAAGGAGCTTGCAAAGATGTTGTTTATGCCAAATTCTGATTCTATGATCCAAATATTGAAACATCAGACCGGATAGTGTTTTTCCAATTGTCTGTAATCCATTTTTGGTTAACCTGGTGTTCTGTTGCTGTAGCCCATCTGCTTCAATGTTTGACGTTCTTTGTATTTATATATGCTCTTCTGCATATATCAGGGTGGCCTGATGTCAGTCTTTAAAAGGAACTGCACAACATTGTTATTCCTTGTCCCCATCCCCTATCCTGAGACTAAGTCCAACACTGTGACTTGCTCTGCAGGACATGCACTTTTCTAAAGTCTGGCTTTTGCCCAATGCATGTGAATTGTAGTCAAAGAAAGACTAGCCTGTCTAATTCTATACTAATTAGTAAAAGATACCCAGACATCACGAGCATATCAGATTTTGGAGAAAACTGCCACAAAGAAAATGAAGTGGCACTATATTTTCAGAGATAGAAATGTTGTCTTTATTATTATTATTATTATTATTATTATTATTATTACTTTATACTAGTTATTTTTCTGTTTCATACAGGAGAAAATATGTTATGGAGTGACACAGTATATGTGTGTCATAATTGGCTAACAATTGTTAATATTTTTAGGTGTGGCTAAATAACGGCATGCCAATCTATGGATTTGATTTTGTGACAAATATCAACATGATATTTGTCACAAAACATTTAGCATATTTCTGTTTTATTTCAGCATATCTTTTAAGTTTTGGTTGTTTGTTTATATTAAATATTGTTCAATCCTTTACATTGCAACATTCTAACTAGTGTTAAGAAATTAAATTAAAAATACATTTTCAAATAACGAAACGAGGTATACAATTTCCACACAATGAAGTTATAAGTTCGTAAAAACAAACAAACAAACAACTATTTAAATGTAGAAATTTGCATTTTTGTGAACCTCAGGCGGAGCGGTGGGTTTGTGTCGATCATCGATCGTCACTTCGCTGAGCCAATGGCTGGTTCTCGTTCCAGCGGATGTTTCGCAATGACAGGCGTGAGATATATCCAATCAGAGTTTATAGATTGGATTTAGGGCGGGATCCCAGCAAGGAGGTGGGATTTTAGCTACCGTCCATCTTCAGCTACATTACAGTGAGCGAGCTTGTCGAAAAGAAAACACAATTTGGAAGTAAAGAAGACTTTCTGGAATTAGTTTTGGCTCTATTTGAAAAAAGACAAACGAAATCCCATACCCTAGGTAAATGTCGTACACAAGTATAAATCTAGATTGTCGGCTTGACCCAGTATCCCTTTTTCCTAAATCTGACTAGCTGGCAAGCTAAGCTGCTAACTAGCATTTTATGCATTAGCTAGCATGTTAGAGATTGGAACGGATTCTGTTATTATTGTGCCTTTCACAACGCAAAACCACAATATAAAGACTGTGCTGGACCCCAAATTAATAATGCATGAATATGAAGTTGTTCTGTCAGCATGCACCGGGGCAGTTCCAGGAAACGGGTCGGTTAGGAACCGAGCGAGGTGGAGAGGCTAAGCTACTGGCTAGTATTAACGTTAGCTGAGTAGCGTTAGCGTGCTAGGTGGCTAAATTTAGCTGACAACCATGTCACTTGTGTTGGAAATATTAGCAAGGTGATATATGACAATACTAGGATGGAGAAGTGGCCATAGAAAACTTTATTTTCATTGAGCGTGCTTAAATTCTGAAGCTGTGGTGTTATTTAGCTGCTAACGTCAGCCGGGTAGCTAGATGGAGTTAATGTCAGGTTCACTGTGGAAAGCGATGTAACGATTCCTCTTTTGGAGGGATTTTTGTTTGTATTGACACACGCTTCGATTTCTTCACCCAGATAACTTCGTGACAGACGGAATGTGGACATTGTCGTAGTCAGAGCCATGGCTGACAAGAGAAAACTTCAAGGTAAAAGAAACTGTCTTCAGTTATGTTGCACAATATGAATCACGTTGTAGGGTCTGCTGGTGTACAGGAAACTTTATTTCCTCTTGCATGCTCTTACTGTTTTGAAAGAGTTTATAAGGTCTTTTGGTAATGCATCATATTTTTTAAATTTGTGCAGGTGAAATCGATAGATGTTTGAAAAAAGTAGCTGAAGGTGTAGAACAGTTTGAAGATATCTGGCAGAAGGTAAGAGATTCTTCCATTCTGTATTTATTTGTCTATTTAGTAACTAATGAGGAAAAGACACACAGTATCTAAATGATTTGTTTACATTTTAGCTCCACAATGCAGCCAATGCAAATCAGAAGGAAAAATATGAGGCTGACCTCAAGAAAGAGATTAAAAAACTTCAGGTAAGAAAGCTTAACAATGACCATGTAAGTATTCAAAATTAGCTGTGTGGTTTTTAAAATGCTCACCATCTGTGCTCTTTCAGCGATTGAGAGATCAAATAAAAACATGGGTGGCCTCAAACGAGATCAAGGACAAAAGGCAGCTAGTTGAGAACCGCAAACTTATAGAAACGGTATGGATCTTCACAAGTGTACTTTTTAAAAAAAAAAAGTGTTGCATTTATATTATGTATAACTAAAGTACATTGTTACATCAGACCTGAAGTAATTAACAGCTAATTGGATCTTTTTTTTTTCTTTAGCAAATGGAGCGGTTCAAGGTGGTGGAACGTGAAACAAAAACAAAAGCCTACTCTAAAGAAGGCTTGGGGCTTGCTCAGAAAGTGGATCCAGCTCAGAGGGAAAAGGAGGAAACGGGACAGTGGCTAACAGTAAATACATTTATGTTTATCTATGCTTCTGTGCATGATTTTTTTTTAACCATTTCTTTGGAAAAGGCATAGACAAAAAACTTAACAACGTAACAATTGTATCAAATCAACCACAGATATTCCCAAAACATGGTTAAATTAATAAGATCTGAAAAAATTAACACTCTTTTTTTTTTTTCTCATCTGCAGAATACAATAGACACTCTAAATATGCAGGTGGATCAGTTTGAAAGTGAAGTGGAATCTCTTTCAGTTCAAACAAGAAAGAAGAAGGGTGATAAAGAGGTGAGTCATCCCATGTCACTCTCTGAAAGGATGTCTGTTTCTAAACTGTCTGGTTAAATTTTAACTGTCTGTTAAATTTTTGGTTAATATATCCTAATATCGTTGTATTTTTTACTCAGTTGTATATAGTATTTGTATTTGTATTCTATTTTTATCTTATTGTATATTTATTTTATTTTATTCTACTGTATATAGTATTTTATTCTATTCTGTACAGTTGTGTACTGTATTTATTCTTATTGTATTCTAATTTTTGCCTCATAACTTTTGCACTGTCCACTTCCTGCTGTGACAAAACAAATTTCCCACGTGTGGGACTAATAAAGGTTATCTTATCTTATCTTATCTTATCTTATCTAACATACACACACACTTGTTTTTTTTGTCTTGTAGAAGCAAGATCGTATTGATGAGCTCAAGCGGTTGATTGAGAGACATCGATTCCACATTCGAATGTTGGAGACCATTTTACGAATGCTGGACAATGACTCCGTGCCAGTGGATGCAATCCAAAAGATCAAGGATGATGTTGAATATTACATTGACTCCTCTCAAGATCCAGACTTTGAGGAAAATGAGTTCCTGTACGATGACTTAGACCTGGAGGACATCCGTAAGTAGAGCACTGTCTAGTGTGCGAGTGTTCGGTTAAGTTTTGCTGCTCTTGCTTTACGATACCAGAAATTCTAGTCAGTTAAGAAATTATTCTCACTTCATTAATGTAAACCAGCAGTTACCTGTTGGTTCAAAGATGTTATGATGCCACCTGCCACTTACCTGGGGTGCAGCTCTGGTAGATTAGCCCCTCTCTCTCTGCACTGGGAAGTTTTGTACAAAGTAAGATAGATGAACCAGCACAGCTCCATTGTAATTGGATGTAGAAAGTGATTATATGTTAGCTGTGTCAGAGTAAACTGATACACTCTGACTCGAATGAAGTGATGAGAAAATGGACGTTAACCTGCTGGTAATACTTGGTTGGTCCCACTCAGCAAACTAATCTGCATGCGTGCATGTTGTACACAACACAAAGTGCCACACAGTTCAGTGGCATTTAAACCACGTTTTGATTGGTAAACAGTGTTACATAGCACAGCTGATGGATTTCACCAAATCCATCAGTTCCTGCAGTGTTTTGAATGTTTTCAAATTGTTTCCTTCCTTTTGGGCAACTAGTCTGTTCTTTCTTCTTGTTTCAATGACTTAGTAAAATAGTTGTTTACTACATCACTAGTATTATCGTTGATGTCATGACGATATCTGATGCTTATCTTTATGTCCTACTCTTCTCTTGTAGCTGCAGCGTTAGTTGCAACTTCACCATCGGGCCAGGGCAACGTGGAAGATGAGGTGTATCTCCACTCTAGTAGCACTCCCACTTCCACCACCTCTTCTTCACCCATCCCTCCATCCCCAGCCACTTGCACTGCTGTGAGTTTGTGTCTTTTTTTTTTATCATTAAAGTTTTGGTCCTGGTGTTAAAGGGATGTTGGATAGTTAAAGAACATTCTGACACAATTGTGCATATATGCCTGTCTCTTTAAGTTTGCACTTGGTTAACCCACCCACATTCCCCATTGTATTATAATCCACTGGCTAGTATGTTGAATCTACATTTCAAAAGTGGATTGTCATATCAAAGTATCTCCTCCTATAGGAGAATTCAGAGGACGATAAGAAAAGGGGACGGTCGACAGACAGTGAAGTTAGTCAGGTGAGAGGTTCGCATCTGTGCTGTGTCAGTAGATGAACAGTTTAGTGCAGTGCTCTTCATCCTTGGTCCTGGTGAGCCATGGTGGCTGAAGGGTTTTGGCCTCTCAGGCACTAAAATGGAGTTTCTCTGTGGGACCATGGTTGGAGACTTCTGATTTAGTTTTTTCCATTTCCTTCATATATGGGCCTCCATAGATCACAGTAAACTTTGCTCCTTATGCATTTTAGATCTCTGTTCATGCCCTCTGGTCAGTTTTACTTGAGATGCCTTCCTCTGATGTTTATTTCCAGTCACCTGTGAAGAACGGCACCCCATCCTTGTTATCATCTTTCTCTTCTTCCACCACCTCTGGGTCCTCCTCATCCTCCTCCCTTGTGTCCATGGCGAGTGTTGTCGGAGGGATTCCTGCAGTGCCCACGAGCAGCAGTCTTATAGGAAGCTTCAGCAGTGCGGTGCAGCAACATCAGCATCAACCTGCACAACAGCAGCAGCAGAATTCTCAGCCGCCAAACCAGTCGCAGCAGCAGCAGCAGCCACCTCAGACGAAACCCTCAGTCCCTTCAAACAACACCCCCAGCCCACCCAGCAACCCACTTCTCCCAACGTCTACTGCCCCCTCTCTTCCTACACCCAACACATCCACTTCATCAGCTCCCAATTCTCAGTCACAGTCCACATCTGGACCCACATCGGCATCCAGTTTGGGACTTGGGCTGGGCCTGGGATTGAGCAAAGTTGGCATGACTGGGACAAGCAGTGCCAATCAAATGCCAGGGCTAGGGTTGGGTGGCCACCCCACTCCTTTAAACACAATGGCAGGGCTCATTTCGGGTTCAACACCTGCCCCTTATGCTCAGGCAGCAGCATCCGGAGGCTTGGGTTTGAGCAGCACCACTCAGTCAAGCATTTCAGCAGAGAGCAGCACTTCCATACCCACCTCTGGCTCCAGTGGAGTCACCACCAACGGGGCAGGAACAGGGCTTGGTTTGCTGGGTTCCAGTCCAGCCCACAACTCTCTGAGTGGGAATATTTTGGGTCTGGTTCCTGGGCAAAGTGTGGCCCCTGGTACCTCTCAGGTTCCCCCAAGTTCTGTCAGCTCTACTCCAGGAGTAGTTGGCATGATGGGAGGCAACGGAGGAAACGTTGGTGTGGTTGGAGGAGTAGGAGTGAATTCTGCTCCTGCTAGACCACCAAGTGGACTGAAGCAAAATGGAAGCACAAGTAGGTGGAAGTTTTGCAGTCCTTGAGTTCATTGTGAGATTTCTATAAAAGTTTTTTTTGCTCTAACGTGTCCTTCGCCTGCCTGCAGGTTACAGTGCTGTGGTGGCGGAGAGTTCCACAGAATCGGCTCTAAGCACACCGAACCAGTCACAAAGCAGCCAACCCTCATCTCTCAGTTCCTCAACCAGTCAGCCGTAAGTTATTTCTCCTGAAACTTGACACGTTTCTTCTTGTTCTTGTCATACTGGTTCTTAACTTTCTCGCCATTGTTCCCACCCCACCTTCTGCAGGATGGACAATGGTCCCAGTTTAATCAGCTCCATTACCCTGCCTCCCAGTTCTCCGTCCCCCTCGTTCTCAGACAGCACACCGGGTGGAGGGAGTCTTCTCAACGGGCCCCACTCCTTTTCACAGGCCTCTGAGGGGCTAAAGGTGAGCCATACCAACGAGGTTAAGTTTGAGATTGTAACATTGGCATCTTTAGCTTGGAGCATGGATGAACTTGCAGACTTGAATCAGCTAAAACAGGCTCCATTTGTGGAAGAAAAAACTTCAGAGGCTAAAATTAGTGACTGGGGTCATGCACACAGTATATTTTATACAGGAATACCTTATTTAATGGCTCTACTTTTGTTTACCATACATAAATGATTTCCTTTGTCTGTGAGATATTTTAAACTGTGTTAATGTAAATAGTTATCAGGTCTGATAAGTTGTCTTTTCTTTCTTTCTTTTTTTTTTTTTTTAAATGAACCCAACTTATCTGTTAGTTAAGTTGTTTTCATTGTCACTTTGAGCTTCAAGGGTTGTGCAGCAGTAAGCAGTATAATGGGTCAGTTATTCATGTTTACTCTGAAACATTTCAGTGATTGTAAGTGAAAAGTTATAGTAAAATATTGAAAAACAAAAAAAATATATTTGTTTTTGGGAATAAAAATGACCCACACACTGTTGAATCAGCCGTATCACACCAAGAATAATAGGCCATAGTGTTAGCAGGAGCATTACTAGGAGCACTTCCATCAACATTTTCTGATCAGGTCTGTCAGTTCAGCTCAACAGTGACCGCCCACTTTTTAAAGGCTCTGTTTCTGGAAGTGAATTTCCAGAAAAATCTTATATGAAAAAACGTTTAATCTGTGAACCAATCCAATCAGCTACGAGGTGAATCATTATCATGTAACGTTTTTAACACACAGTTGATTTCAAACAGATTTGTTGTTTGTATAGAAGCACACAGCAAGTCTGCTCTGGATGATTACAACATAGTGGCTCATAATCAAAATCAGAAATGGAGAATATGAATGATATGATTGATGTAGGAGCTCCTGAGGTCAGAAGATAACCAGCTAACTGAATTGTTTTTGAATTGAGACATTCCTGGCTGTGCTGGAATCCATAGTTTTTGCTGCCGAGTATAAAATTATTAAATTATCCCTGAGTGCCCACAAACCTCTGCTGATCACATTTATAACAAACACACACTTACTGTGTACTTACTCATGTTACTGCCAGAAAACATGCAGATCCTGACTTTTGTCTGTTTGGAGCCTTTCTGCTACAGGTAATAACCCCTATAAGCCTGATATATGAAATAATTGCCAGAAAATTAAATTCCAAGCATTTTTTAAAATGAAGAGTTTATTGAACAATCTGACAAATTTGTTTAAAAATGTATTTGATTTTACATTTTTAAATTTGTTTCTTAAATTTTTTAAAAAATTTATTCTGCAATTTAATCTTTTTTTCAGGTGTAAAAAAAAATAATAATAATCACACCGATGCTGTAAAGTCTCAAAAACTCACAAAAAACTGTGTGTATTAAATATGATAGACTAGGTGTTAAGGGGATGAATGCATACATTTAGACAGGCGCTCCTGTCTTTGAGCAGTGCAGCTGACAGAAAAACATCTTGTTCTTAAAAGTTTTATTAGTAGCTGATCTTTATTTAATATGTTGTTTGCTCTTCTAGTATTACTTTCTTCTAAAGCTCCCATTCATCGTGCTTCTACTTTTAAGCTCCAGTAACTGTAGGCTGTTCCCAGTTTAATGTGACTTTTAGCCTCTGTGTGTTCACATTAATGGGGCCTTGTTCCCTCCTCAGGCACCTGAGCCTCTCAGCTCTCTGAAGGCGATGGCGGAGAGAGCAGCGCTGGGATCAGGCCTGGATGGCGAGATTTCCAACCTGCATATAACGGATAGAGGTCGAAACGGTCAGACCTTTTTTACCTTTTTTCAGCTCTTTATGATGAATAAGCAGATCACGCTTTTATGCTGCTTCCTGTTTTGTTTTTTTTAAATAATTGTACAGTAAAACATTCTTACACACTGCTCATGGTAACGTAAAGAGTTAAGCCTAAAGTGTAAAAAACTGATTTTTTATTTATTTATTTTTTTTACAAACTAAGTTATTATTTGTCTTTTATGAAGATAACAAACATTAGCTTGTTGCTGCCAGCTGTTTTTGTGAGGCAGGTGGTTTTCATGTGTGACATATTTAAGACATTTCCCTTTGTTCTGGTAACGTTTAGTTTTCCTTTTAATGCCAGATTGTTACTGCTTCGTGAACATAATTATGAGTTTTGCTGCCAAAGTGTAGGAAGGAAAGTTCCTGTTTTGCTTCTTTCCAGCTTGGCATTTTTATGCTTCGATTCACAGAGGAGGCAGCCAGAAGTAGAAAAAAATCAGAGAGTTTAGAACAGTCTGGAGCCTGAGTTATTGGCACATAGGGATTGCTTATCTTAAAACACACACACACACATTTTCGTTCATTTGTTATCCAGTTTAGAGTGTCGGGGGTGGAGCCTATCCCCAGGGTCAACTGACCAACATTCATGCTCACACTCACAGTCATGGCCAATCAAAAATCACCCGCTAACATAACATGCAAGTCTGTGGACTGTGGGAAGAAGCCAGAGTACCTGGAAAGAGAGTGTAGAAAGGTCCAAACTTCAGGTCAAGGCCTTTTTTGATTCAAGCTACAACCATGAGGCTAGATTATGTCTGTAATTAGTTTACTGTTGGAATGTTCTTACTCTTATAAAAACAGAGTTAGTACAACTAAAGGAATAACCTTAAAACTTTACCTTCAGTTGCTCGCCCTGTCGTTAAGAGTCACATCTAACCATACCCCACACAGATGATGGGAAGTGAGGCGTTGCTATAGCTTCTTGTGTAATTGAAGATAGCCGTTGCTTTTTCTGCATCCTGCAGATATCTTCTCTGGTTCATCTGCAGCACCTGGCACACCTGCCGCGCCTCAGCCGTCCGTGACAGAGGTCAACATCCCCCCATCGCTCGGTGTTTGTCCGCTGGGTCCAACCCCTCTCCCCAAAGACCAGCTCTACCAGCAGGCGATGCAGGAGTCGGCATGGACGCACATGCCCCACCCCTCTGACTCTGAGAGGATCAGGTGAGCCCATCACAATTTCCTTTAGCGACAGGGGGGGAGAAAAAGATGCACTTTTTTTTTCACAGTAATTTTGCAAATTTACTTTGATTATATGAAAAAATTGCATTGTATATGCATACTGCTCTGTTAAAAAAAACATGTAGGATAGCTTAAAATTTGTCATAAAACCTGATTTTTATTTTTTTTTAAAGCAAATTTGTTCTTAATCACTAGTTTTATTAAATTAAGAAATAATATAGTCCCCATTAGTCTCCAGAAGGACAATAAATAAGTTTGTGCTTTAGGGCAAGCATACCTTATGTTTAAGTCACTATCATATAAATGTGCAGTGTTCTGCACTTTCAAAAAATACTGTGCAAAGGTTTTAGGCAGGTGAGAAAACATGCTGTAAACAAAGAATGCTTTCAAAAATGGAAGTGTTACTCATTTATTTTCATCAATTAACAAAATGCAGTGAATGAACAAAAGAGAAATCAAATCAATATTTGGTGTGACCACCCTTTGACTTCAAAACAGAATCGATTCTTGTAGGTTTTTTTGAAGGAACTTGGCTTGCACGTTGTTCCAAACATCTTGGAGAACTTGATATAGGCTTCCTCACATCCTTCTGTCTCTTCATGTAATCCCAGACGCATTCGATAATGTTGAGATCAGGGCTCTGTGGGGGCCATACCATCACTCCCAGTACTTCTTGTTCTTCTTTACGCTGAAGATAGTTCTTAATGACTTTGGCTGTATGTTGGGGTCATCCTGCTGCAGAATACATTTGGGGCCAATAAACGATCATTTATATTTCTGAAAGCATTTTTTCACACCTGCCTAAAACTTTGGTACAGTACTGTATATCCGTGGTTGCACAAATTTTGGGGAAAAGAGCCCTTTGCGTTGCTCTGTGGCTTAAAAGTAAACGCTTTTCTGGTGACTTCATGGGCTCAGTTGCTAGTTTTCGGTTGTAATGAATAATTTATGAAGTTCATTTTTTAAATTTTTACTATTATTAGAGTCAGAAAGGAGAATTTATCCAGGGCATGCTCATTCGGTAAGGAAGGGTCACACACCTGCTCGGCATGACCAGTTTCGGGGAGCAACTGGAGGCTTCGCAACGGAACCTCAATAAGCAAAAAGATGAACCTGTTGTACCTTAAAGTGTTTGTGACATCTGTTGACACTAATAGAAAGTTCTGAATATTCATGTGTGGTTTTGGGTAGTGTGGATGGAGTACTTTGTTAGAGCAGAAATGAGCACAGCTGAAGTATGCTTTGATCAGTGGCATTCATTAAAGAGTTTTCTGTTTCTGTCTTAAAGGCAATACCTGATGAGGAATCCATGTCCCACCTTGCCCTTCCATCATCAGGTCCCACCTCATCACTCTGACTCCATAGAGTTCTACCAGAGACTGTCCACAGAAACTCTCTTCTTCATCTTCTATTACCTGGAGGTAAACACTCTCCATGTAAACTCACACAAATCGGTTTGATTGTTTGAGTTTGTAAACTTGGAGCTTTTTTCTATGATTTGGTTCCTTTTCACACAAAAAAACTCAAAGAATACCTCAGCGCGAACCAAAATGCATCGCGACAAACCATGTGAAAACTTTTAGTCAGCTTATTGGTTAGATGTGGGACGGGAGCAGAATGATTTTCTATATAAGGTGGAAAATTTACAATAATTTTACAGCTATAGTTGGTTGCCCGTACTGACCGTTTTTGTGATCTGGACATCTATGGTGCACTGCCGCATCGCACAAAAAGTGCACGTGGCTAATGAGAAGGACAGAGTTGAATTAAACGGACTAAACACCCTGAATGTCTTTTTTCTGTGATCTGTTAAAGTTTGTGAGCATAATGGTTTTATTGACTTCTCTCTCAGGGTACCAAGGCTCAGTATCTGTCTGCCAAGGCTCTGAAGAAACAGTCCTGGAGGTTTCACACCAAGTACATGATGTGGTTCCAGAGGCACGAGGAGCCCAAGACCATCACCGATGAGTTTGAACAGGTGCGGGTTCATCTCCGCACACCGATTTATGGTCATTGTGGTGTTGATTAAGGTTTTTTATTCTTACCACTCTGCTGTTCCCTTAGGGCACTTACATTTACTTTGACTACGAGAAATGGGGCCAGAGAAAGAAGGAGGGGTTCACCTTCGAGTACAGGTACCTGGAAGACAGAGACCTGCAGTGACGGACGGACGGAGGGACACAAAAGGACAGAAAAGACAAAATGTGCTGCTGTTGACATTCCGAGACTGAACTCCAAACTGTGGATAGAGATTGTGATGTGTAGTAGAAACCCTCTCCTGAGATTGGAGACTGGTGTCTGTATAGGCTGCATCTCAAATGTGAAGCCCTTGCTCCTCATGTAGTGCTTTGCTTTTGACCAAAGAAAATGCCCCGTGGGTCTGATCAAATGCATCGCGCTGCACAAGCTGGGAGGGTTCTCGTTGGAGATCTGCGTTTGTGCCTGTCTGTGTGCACACTCAGTATGTGGCATTAGGAAAGCCTACCCCATGCATGTTTCTCATGTTTAGTTGTCTTTTTTTTTTCCCGTTTCAACACGATTCTCTGTACCACCTACCCGACATCAGCCTGGAAGCCTTTTGACTTGACACAAAACAGACTTTTGGATTTGATTAAGTAAACTGCCCATCTCGTATTTACTGTAATTTGGTGGTTTAGAATGGGGACGTACAGTGGACATTTAGTCATGGTGTGTAGGAATGGCTTCTTTTAAGATCCTACAATGCCTGTTAAATATGGTCACTATTGAAGATAGTGAGCGGTTATCAATAGTTTTATTGATATTGTCTTGGTCGATTTAAAACGCTGATTGAGAGTGACCACAGGGCCTCTCCCTGTGACAGGGAAAGAGTCCTTATTGGACATGGATTAAATTGCTATGCAATTGAACTGGTCTCTGACTCCCTCTCTTTACAAATAAAATGTTTTTAAGTTAACGTGTCAAGGAAAATGCATTATTATTGCGCCTTCATGTTTGTGACAAATTAATAAACTTGTAAACAACTCTTAAAGATAGGATTTGAGACATTAATCTACTTGATGTTTAATTTTCCCTCAGTGTGAAAAGGCCATGTTGAGCAGAGGGAAATGTACCTACACCCAGGTCACCTCTCATTTCCTCAAAAGTACACACAGCATTAGATAATAAATCTGGGTTTGGTTGGGTCAACTTCCCAGCTTTAGGGAAGGTTTTATTCTGTTGTTACTTTATCCCAGACTTCACTGAGTTCAGTTTACCACCTGATATTTCAGTGAAAGCCCTATACAGTGAATGTGCACTGACTAAACTGTTTACATGTAGAGTTGAAACAGAAATCCTAAAATTCAGGTGGTAAATTTAACTCGTGGGTCGAGTAGAAAGTGTCTCGTCTGCCGTGGTTGTTCCATTGTGTTAGCCCGAAGAACAGTAAGATTTAATCTGGGATGGGACGCATCCTATCTTTTCCTGGCAGTTTGAATGAGGGAGAGTGTTAAAACCGAATCAGTTTTCCATTTAAGCAACCATGAAGAGTTCTGTACCACAGGTTATGTTGTGTGTGTGATTCGTTTTCAGGCTTTTTTTTGTGGGAGGGAAAAGAGGGGGATGAGCATGTGGGAGGGAAAAAAAACAAGGAAAATGCAGCAACGTTCTGAGAGATTTGCCTTTTATAGATTCTATTTTTTGGGCTTTTAAGGTTTACAGAAAGGTCAGTGAAACTGCTAAAATGTGAATTTCAACACATATTTACAATTTTTCTCATCACAGTTCTGCATGGGAGATGTCATAAATGGGGTTATAACAGGATTGTAAAATTTCAATAAATACTTTTAAGAAATTATCCATCAGTGTGTGGCGTAAAGTCCTGTCATTCCTACATGGAATATGGATCCACATATTTTCCATCACCTTTAATTTGTTTTGTTTTTTGGTGTCCCAAGAAATACCAGATGACATAAGGAAAATAATATTAAGATCTGCTGCGTTTAGCTTCACTTACAGTAAAGACACCTGACATGCACCTGCCCATCAAAGTAACTACACATTACCTGCAGATTTAAATAACTGTCATAGTGCTGTTTGGTAGCTACACAAAGAAAAAACCTAAATTAACCTGTAAAATGATGCAACCTTGTTGCATCTGCTTTCCTCACAAAGCAAAGTCTGTTCTGTTGCTGACCGTGTCCCTTTATGACACAGCGATGGGTACACTGTGGTCATGGCATGTTAACCTGCTTCCAGTAGGTTACGGACATTTGACAAAGCTCAGATGATCATCACAGTCACCTTTGAAATGTGGTGAAACATGAGATTTAGATCATTAGCTGATAACTACAGCACCTGTGTGATCGTTTCCATCACCTTGTTGAATCAGATCCATAAAAATGTAAACTAGTTCTGATGACAAAAGAGTCCAACCCAGTACTAGCAAGTTCCTAATAAAGTGACCGTGGGGATTTTATCTTATTCGTAGCAGCTTTACTTTCAGTAAAAATAAACTCTGTATTAACTCAAAATTCAACATAATTAGTTCAGTTTCACTCAAAATAGAAGATCAAAACAAGCAGGTATAAATTCAAATGTCACAGAGGAGGCTCCTGTTTCTTGTTTTTAGAAAAAAAAAAAAACACATACCTATAAAGTGAACTCTATATTTTATTTAGATGGGGAAAAAAAAAAAACCTTAAGTTGAAACAAGTTTTAAAAAAAAAAAAAAAAAAAAAAAACAAAAAAAACACGAGGTGAGCCAAATTTTAAAATATACTTTCACAACTGTGCAACTGTCCATGTGCAGGGTGTCTGTATGTCTTCACATCTTAGCTTCCTTCTTGACTTTGAGGAACTCTGCCATGTTAGAGAAATATTTCTGGTTAGCTTCAGCCACCTTCTTCTCTGCAGCCTGCGGGTTCACGATCTCCAGCCCCTGCAGAAGGAAACAATAACAGATTTAAAAACAAACAAAAAAACAAAACAAAACCCCAAACTCTCTGGCAGGTCTTTAGTTAATGAGTCCGCTTCTTTTTACCTGGAGAGGTGTGAATGCTACGCTGGAGCTGGTTCCTGAAGAACGATCTCTGACTGTGGACTTTCCTCCATATGTCATGCTCTGCTTCTGCAACGTCCTCTGTGGACAAAAGCCAAAATGTTAGAGATGATGTAGATACAAACACCAGCAGGAGAGAAGAGCGCATTTACCTGCAGGGATTTGGAGATCCTGGCTTTGGTGGCCTCGTTGACCTGAGCCTGTCTGACTCTGCCGCTGCCGCTCTTCCCCAGCTGACCCAGACTGAAGCCCAGATCCTCCTGATACGCATCATCTTCAATCTGCATCACAACACAGGAGAAACTATTAACTGGAGCAGGATCACCTTGTAATATAATTATTAACCATCGAAATATCAATGAAGTCCATGCCTGGATTACAGAACACTCCCCAACAGGGGTTAATATAACAATGAACCAATTTAATTTGCTTTACTGTAAGAGTTTTCTCAAATTTATATCCATTATGAATCAAAGGACTTTACTTTCTTTATTAGCAAAATATTCAATATGTTTTAGACTTTTTCCAAATGTGAAGTTCTTTTTAAAGGACTGGATTTCATACTTGTTAGGACCGTTTTTAAACAGTGGTTTAAGGTAACGAAGACACATTCATAACAGCCAAGTCTCCATCCACAGAGAGCAATAAGCAGCTCAGAAACTGCACATTTATTAACAGACCAGAGTAGAAACTGTTTGTACTGCAGTAAAATCATCTTGCTGAAGCTCCTTCAGAGTGTTGGGGGAAGTCTCGGTGAGTACAAAATAAAATAAAAATAGCTCGTCTTGTTGGGTGCTTGAAAAGAAAGGAACTGGACCTCCTTAAGTTTGTGAAGATGTTCTCAACCAAGAGACTTCTTCAGCTCTAAAACAGAACAGCTGACAGAGTCTCAGGTTTTTATGGTGGCTTCTATTTGAGTTGGAATTTTCAATTGGAGTAACCCCTTCTTGTCGGACTTCCAACTCAGAAATTCAGAGCAGCCCCATCAGTCACAACTACACAATCCAAGATGGCAGCAGTGAATGTAAACAGTCATAAAACATGTAACCTGTACAGCCACTGTTGTGTACATCATGTCATCTGTTTGTTGTTTGGTTTCTCCTATGAAGTACAGCGACCTTCTTTTCAAGCACTCGGGACTACCATGACCTGGATAACTGAGAACCTACGCAAACACCTCATCCTGTTACACTGGCTCTGCTGCACAAAGCTGGTGCGAGCCAAAAGTGAGGCTGCTTTGAGTCGTCATTCATCCCAGGTCTGAAATTACTAAAAGCTTTCAGTTGCTTTCTTATTCATTAGGGATCGCCCATAGCAGCAGTCTCCTCTTTTGCTTATTAGGCAAATGTGTAAACCCCTACATTACTAATAACCAGAGGAAGAGAAGAGATTCCTCCTGCATGTCTTCATATTTAGTAACGTGTCTATATTACTATATTATTATTTTTTGTGTTAACTATTTGTACGGTTTTCCTTCTGTCTTCATTAAAAGCATCTTCTTTGAATAAAAGAAAAGAATGCTAAATGAATTATGGATCATAGTCAGACATCAATAATGAAACATGAAATATCACTGGATTAAAAACAAATCTTAAAAACAGGAGCGGAGAAAATATGTACTGACCTCTGCAAAGGTCATCCTGTTGGCATGTTTTCTGATCTCAGTCAGCCCGAGACGCTCTTTCATCTTTCGGTACCTGCAGGAAAAGAGCAGCGGAGCTTGGTTATGCCATTCATTGGATATTTATAGTCGTTGGTGGTAGTCTAAACTTGGCTATGAAAGTTACGTAAGCTTCTTGCAGTCTTCCAGGATGCTGATCTGTGTCATGCCTTGTTCTGTTTCTGCTGAATTTTTTAACTTTTTTCAAATAAATGTTAGATCAGTTTAATCTCAGTAACCTTCTCCCTCTTAAAAGATTCCAATAATAATCAATTTCCATCTCCAGACTGCAATCCTCTTTAGCAGTCTATTCTGGCAGGCCCGTTTCAGGTAGCTGACAGATTGTTTACCTCCTTCCTCCTCTCTTCTTCCTCTGTCCATCCAGCGGGGCTGGCAGTGGTTTGACTTGCTTCACGGGTGGAGGCTCCTGCCATTTATCAAACTTCCTTTCTATTTCTTCTTTTAGATCATAGCCAACCTGCAAACAGTGACAAATATTTTTAAGCCAAATGAAACAAAAATCAACTTTATTATTTCCTCAGTTGCAAATAATTTTGCATGTAAATATGAAAAATCCAACCAAATATACATCAACAGACAAGAGAAATCATAATCTCTGTATCTGCTGGTACATTTATTCTTGCTCTAATACACAAGGCATTTATAAAACTTAGGTGTTCCTTTAAGAGACTCACCTTGCCATCTGAACTCTCGTGGAAACTGTCCACTCTTGCGGCCAGAGTGCATTTTGAAGCCACCAGACGAGCTGCCTTCCTCCTGAGATCCTGAAGGAGGAAAGGACACTGTTAACTGTCACGCTGAACAGAATGCATTCATGCAGTTTATGCTCATATATTCACTGACAGGTGGCAATGACTGCACAACATCGCAGTGATAGATGAAGCCGGTGTGAGGGAGCAGAGAGGTGCTGCTGAAGCCAGAGAGGGTTCTCCTCTGCGCTCCCAGCAGCATCAGGTTACAGGCTGGCATCTTTGACAGGTTAGTGAGGCCTCCGGCGATACCTGCGTCCACAGGAGAGACCGGACAGTCACCGAAACAATCCTCAGTGAAGATGATGTACATTTGTAAACACTGTGCAGTCAGTAGATTTCTCTCACCCATGATCTTTGCTGCTGTTGATGCTCCAACAATGATGGACAGGTTTGGAGCAATGAAGGACATTCTGGATTCTACATATTCATAAATCCTGTGTTTAGACTGGTTCAGCTCCAGGGCCATGTCGCACGCCTCCTCCAGCTGCTTCAGTTCATCTTCACTCAGCAACGACCTGAAGGCACAAGTGGCACAGTCGCCGTTCAGTTACAGTAATAACCAAAAATACATAACAACACAAACTCTTTTCTCCTTGAAGCTCTACTATCGATAACCCTTGTTTCTCTTGTCAACTTCGGCAAGACAAGGTGTGCATCAGAAATCAGTGAGGGTGATCTCTGCCTATACAGCTTACTCGGGCTACTCTTTGTATGATTGCTATAACACAGGTTATAGCAATCATACAAATTCATTATTCTTATAGCTTGAAACACTGAAATTTACAGACCTAATGAAATTCAAAAGAGCAGAAATGTAGTTTTCAAAGGAAAGGTTACTTTGAAAACAGGAAGTATTCAAAGTAACTTTTTTTTTAAGACTGAAGGAAGTTTTAATTTTGCAACTGTTCAAATATAAATCACTTCAAAATGAGGTATAAAAGTTATGGCATTTATGAGACTCAAAGAAGAAGACTGTGTTTAGTTTGTGTTTCAGACCTATTCAGATTTTACAATTAATATTCCAAAATTGGAAGTACATGGCTTTTATCCAATTGTAAAAATAAGATATGATGATAATAATTTTAATTTTATGTAGCATATATATTCTGTTTTTAGAAATGTGTATTCTTATTACTGAGGTTTATATCAATAGGGAAGCTGGATAAATATAAACTGATAACTTATGGAGAAGGGGTATGATTGTGCACTTCTTCCCACTTCTTCTCGATATGTAATAGTAAGAATGATACTGAGTGCATTTAGTTATTATTTAAAAATAACCTGTTAATGATTTTTATTCTAATAGAAAAAAAAATGAACGTCTTATTGATGCTTTGTAACTTAACTTAGTTTCCCCATCCCTTTCCTATGAGCTACTGTCACTGATTATTATAAAATAACTGCTTAACACTTCAGTTTTGAGATGCACTGATTACAATTTCCTTGACCCATTCCAGTTTTCTTTAAGTGAAGAAAACTGGAATAAAACTGCAATCAACACAGCAAGAAGGTTCTGGGTCTTTCATGCTGTCTGGGTCTGTGTGGGTTCTCTTTAGGCTTCCCCCCACAGTCCAAAAACATGCATTCATGGTTGTGATTTTAAATTGACCATAGGTAGGAATATGAGTGTGAACATGACCAGGAATGTGAACAGTTGCCCATCTGTGTGTTAGCCCTGTGACCTGTGCTGGGTGTACCCTGCCTCTCCCCATTAAGCTGGGATAGGCTCCAGCCCCCCAGCGTTAGCAACCCCATAGTTTTTCCTTTCCAGTAAGTGATTTAAGGTGATTCTAGCAGGAAGTGTTCACAGTGAACTACATGAAACTCTTCTGGTGAGACGGGGCCTTTAAATCTTATAAACTTACCCCTGTGTGGTTGAGGCTGTGACACTGACAACCATAATGGTGGCGTTGGTAAGGATTTGCTGCAGCGTCTCATTGTTTTTGCATTTCTCCAGATTGTTTCCCAGCTCCTAGACACAAACCACACACACAGAAAAAAAAAAGAAAAATTAGGGGAGAAAACATCATGTTCAAACAAACTACAGGAAACAATGTTTTTAACAGGTTTGCTTGCAGTTAAACAGAGAAATTTGAAAGCCAAATTTGAAAATTTTAACTGCAACATAATTTTCAATCTGTGCAATTTTAAACTCTTTAATCATGTCAGTTTTGTTAAAAAATAGAAATCCTAAATCTAACTAAAAAAAAACAGAAACAGTCAACTCGGAGCTTCCTTTTTTATTTTTATTTTATTTTATTTTTTGGGGGGGGGGGGGGGTCAAAGATGAATACAGATGAATACAGTTTAGCTCACCTTGACAGTACGGATGTAATCCAAAGAATCCGGCACCAGAGACTCCAGCTCTGGAAACCTCTTGGAGTATTTGTCCCTGGTAAACTTGTGGATGATATCTGGAAACAGATCAGAAACACAGAGGACATCTCAGGTTATAAGGAAGAGGGCTAAATCTTAAAACATAGCATTATGGATCACCAGAGAGAAGAAGCCAACTCACTGAGCTCGTTGTCGATCTCCACTGTGAGGTTATTAGCTGCGACTATCAGTCTGTATTCTGGGTCGGCCTCGACTGGGCCTGAGACTAAAAGCAAACACAAAAAAAAAATAATAATAATAACTCCATGATGACTCTGGGTTACCATAAAGTTCAAATTAAATGTGTTTACAGAGTAAAACAGAGAAATGAATGGAAACTGACAGTGAGAAGAGCCTTAAATAATAATAACAACACTCACCCTCTGAGTTCTTACGCTGCTTCCCAATATATTCAGAAATTTTGTCCATTATCTCTGAAAACTGTACAACACACAAGAGTCACGCTGGGAAGAACAGAGCAGACATTTTACTGCTAATCTCAACATGTGTAAAGCTCTTGTATGTTACAACTCACCTGTTTGCTATTGCGAAGCTTTGCAATAGACGCAACGCTCTCAGCTTTACTGTAGTCCACCTCCATCTCCTCTGGGATGTCTTCCAGCCCTCCGTCTGCACTTCCCTGGTTTGGCTCTCCATCGCTGTCCCTCTCTTCTTCTGGGTACAGCCCATCCTCTCCCTCATCTCCGGCCTCCTCCAGATCAGCCAGGAGCTCATCTGCCAGAGACATCTGCAATCGATGGAAAAACTGTGAGGACAGGCAAAGCCAACTAGGATCAGTTTGCCACAGGGTACATGAGGTTGTCACTGAGTTTGGTGGGGTATATGTTCTTTATTTGCTGCTGTTGATGTAAATCTGAATTGATTTTTTTTATTAATGATCTGGTTACATAACTTGAGGATCCCATTTTGACTGTTTTCTAAGGGCTTATAAAGCAATCACTACAGACGCACGACCAGCAACTAAAACAATATTCTTATTCTTAAATTCTTATAAAAAAAATAAAAAATAAAAAAAGCACGTCTCCAATATCCCCTTCCTTAATAATATTATTTGAGCACTAGATACTTGATACTAGTTTTACTCATTTATCAAACAATACAAATACAAAAAGTGTGTCAACACAAAAACTTATGGACCTCACTGCGTTATCAAGCCTGAAAGAGAAATCCATCTGTAGACATATTTTTGTGTTTCTGACAAAGAAGCTCTTCTCAGACTCGTTTGAGATACTATCGAGGCCGTGTTCAGTTCCTCACACACTATCACCGCCTCATAAAAACTGCGAAGTATTAAGTCTGCTTCCATCTTTGGGTTATCGCTGGCTGTGTTTGGAGTTAACCAATGTTAGCTAGCTAGTATTATCGAACGTTGGTCCGACGTTACTGAGCGATTTCTCAGTAACTTTGACATACCTCAGAGTTTCAGAGTCCTACTGGTTTAAGAAAAAAATTAAAGACGTCCAATGCAGGTTTCAGTCGCTTTGAATAGAAATACAAAATGATTTGTCCCTCTGTTTTCTTGACTGTTTGCAATCCGGTTGTGCGGCGCAGATGTACCGCTGGTCGCAGATTAAATACGTACATTCGCAAAGCTTTCTGGGAAACTGTGTCAGTACACTTCACAATCACAGAGGGTGTTTTTTTGTTTTGCCTTTTGCCACAGGTTTGATTATCTATCTATCTATCTGTGAAATATATACAATACACACATAAACTCGGTGTACAGTACAGTGAAAATATGGATTAAGATCTGTTTGAATGCTAAATACGATGGTCTAAGTTGATCTGAATGTATATGTGTAATTAGCAAATATTGGTACTGGTGAATACTAATGATGAGTTATATTTATTTATTACAATATGATTTTGGGTGTAACTGCAAATGTAAAATTAACCGCTTAAAGTTGGGTTTTTTTTTCATGTTTTTCATAAGTATAATTTTAATTAACGTATCCTCACACACACCTACCTCCGCTTTTACAACCTAGGGATAATTTAGTGGAAGCTAGGAAAAAAATGTTAGCATATTGAGTTAGTCTCACAACAACACTAACCTTAATGTGGAGTTACTAAGTCAAAATTTCAAGATACCTAACCCAAAATGTTGATTTAAGGACATCAAAAATATACATAAATAAAATAATAATAATGATAATAAGTAGCAGAAAAAAAACTTCCATGTTTCCCAGCTTCACCTTTGCTGAGAGGTGACATTTTTATATTGTATCTACCTAGATTATGGAGTTGGGGTCATGGCTGTGCTGGCTGACATGTTTTCCCAGCACAGACAGCTGGAGCAATCCATCTAAATTTTCACTAACTGTATCTGTGATGTTACAGATACACTCATATCCAAGCATGTATCTGGATATGAGTCCATCTTTTCTTGGTCATGAATGAAATAAAAGCAATAATCGAGCTTATTTATATGACACAGTTCAAATGAGAGGTTCACATTTCATAGTTTTTATTTCCCCCTTGTTTATACATTGCCCCCTGAAAACCATTCTTTAAACAATACAAGTTTAAACCAACATTTAAACAGACTAAACAAATTGACTAGTTGGATCTCGACTGCATGATGGACTGTTATTAGTAGAAAATGGAATAAATTAACAGATACACAAACAAATGGGAGTTATTTACTAATGAAAGGCTTCAATTTTTCATGCTAAGCTACATTAACTGTCATTAATTAAGATAAAAGAATGACGAGACAGCTAAAAATTCATAGACATCGGAAAATAATGAAACATTACAGGACGTTGTTCCATACATATTGGCATATATTAACAAGTAAAATTATACAAAATACTTTTTTTTGTTTAGCAATTAAGACGTTTGGGAAAATATTTTGATTTATTTGTTATGAAGATCTTGGAGAAGTTATAGATCTAGATGCATTTCTGTCCCAAACAAATTATAGCTAAGTTCATATATGCAATTGCACCAACGCAAATAAATACATAACTTAATAGATTAAATAAATAATTAAGATATTGCATGGAAACTCACTTTACATAAATAAGTAAAATAACATAGAAATAAATATAGAAATTAAAGCTTTTCAGAAATAAAAGTAAAAATAAACTGCTTGTTTCATTTTTCGTGCAGTCTAAGAATACATCTAAAAGTAAACAGCTCTAAAATGATACTGTATACACTTGTATTATGATGTTTGTACAAATGCTGAGGAGTATTGTCAAATACAGGAGTCAAGCAATTTCTGTTTCAAACTGCTGCCTACAAGAACAACTGACTGACTGCAATGAAAAATGTCCTTAATAAAGAGAGGATCGGGATCCAAGCGTTTACATAGACAGACGAATGACTAAAGAAAGTGCATTCCCCGCACTCCCAGGGCAAAACAAAACAAAGCAGAAAAAGAGAAGGTAAGCTGGTACACAGCAAGACTCCCACTGCATAGCTGTCGAATCTGTTTCAGATTTTACAAAGCTCCCGGCTCCTCTTCGCCTAGCATATGCTGCCTTTTCCAAAGATTTCTGCAGCCAAAGGCTATGTATAATCTCTGTAAACAGTGGCAGGCCGGAGCTCAGCAACCCCCAGTCGTACAAAATCCCGTCACTAGTAAAACCTGGAATGTTTCCAGCTTTTAGAATCGAAGTCTCTTCTTTCAGTTGCCTCTTCAATAAAAAAATATCCTCTGGGCGAATGGCTGGTTGTTGGGTTAATTCACGGGCCAGTCCGAGAGGGTTGAGCTCTAAAATGTTTCCAGGATGATGTGCAACATCACACCAGGTGTGGGTCGTCAGCCGGGCTGACAGTGAAGCGCGATGAAGTCACTGAATTTACCCCGACAGGCGACCTTGGTTTGACTGATAAATCCTCTTTCCTTTTCGATTCTTTGCTTTTTGGCCCTAAAAGAGACAAAAAACAACATTAGCATCACGACTGTGCTGGTATTAAAACCAGAACCAGGCATATGTATGGAACCCCAAAGGGACAGGATGTTCCCAGACAATAAGCATGTGTTTGAGGGTAAGGGAAAGTTAAAGGAAAGTCTTTTTATTGGAATTAAACCAAAACATTAACCCGGTTCACAATCACAACTGAAACAATTACTGATCGTTTGTTAGCTCCATTGCACAACAAATCAGAATCCACTAAGAAGTCAAAGAAGTTTGCAAACTGTCAAACTTGGAGGACTAGAACTACCTAATTCTGCCATAAAAAGCAATGAAAATATATAAAAGGATCAGTGTGTCATAGCACTGAGCATGTTATATCAGCATGATGGTTAATAGGCATCCCCGGCCCTTCCAACAGGACCACTCCCTCCATCATCACAACTAATAAGATCCTCATTATCATCATCATCTAACAGGATACAAGCGATATGAAGCATGTCTGACAAAGCGATGTTTCAAGCTACCACTTCGTTTATTCTCAAGAGGTGGTGCTGGTCGTCTACCAATCAAGGATCAATCCCTGGCTCCTCTTGTGCCATGTGTCAAAGCATCCTTGGACAAGACACTGAACCCTGAGTTGCCCCCAGTGCATTGATGTGAGTGTGTGAATGTATAAGGTATAAACAGGCTGTTTGAATGAGACTTGCTTTGAGTGCTCAAACGTGAGTAGAAGGTGCTCGAAGTACCAATCCATTTACCACCAAGTTCTGTCTTTGTCGTTTTGTGCATCAACTTTGAGAATCTGATATTATCAATATCATTCAGTACATCAGGGCGAGCTTTACCTGCTTGAAGGTTATGCTGAGAAAAAGTACCTGTAAAATTACCAGTGTGACCTTGAGGAGAAGAATGATGATCCATCTGTGACTGGGACACATGTTTACTCACTTATAAGATGCACAAGAAAAAAACAGTACCAAGCACAGGGGAGAAAATCAGCTGATAATCTATATCTTAATAGATATAGATTATCAGTCAACAACCACACTGAGGCGACACAGTCTTAGCTTAAAATAACTCAAAAGTAACACGGACCTCTTTCAAAACTTTGAAGTCTTGAAAGGCCTGAAAGATCATTAAGGAATCTAATTTTGCCTTTTCTGTATGTGACACAACTCGAAAGGAAACTCTGAGCCCCAACTTTCATTAGTCTGTGAAAAAGGGTGCATGAGATGGAGAGTGGAAAGTAGCGAGAGCAGCTGAAAATGTGCAGAGAAACATGACTCGGGCTTGCATTGTTGAGCGCGGGATTAACATCCCTGCTCAGTTCAACATGTCACAGCATCCCGGGACATAATTATAGAAGATTAACTCTGGCTCCATATTTGCAGAGGAGAGGGCTGAACTGAGGTTTTCCATTTTAGCTGGGAATGTGCTAGTGGCGGTCACATTTTGTTACATCATTAGGCAGCTCAAGGAGGAGACTGAATCCCTGTGTAAGAAGCAGCAGACATTGATGCACGTAGAGTCCAACAAGCCAGCAGTTATGGTAACAGCTGTGTGGTGCAGCGCTGCACTGACAGCTAACATCAGCATCGGTAATTATTCGTTTTGTATTTTCTCTTTAGCTTTCATTTTATGTCGTTTAGAGTTTTTTTTTTTTTTTGCCAGAGTGAGCTTGCTTGTTTAAGTTTAGTTTTTATTAGTTCCAGCATTAGTTTTAGTCTTTCTTCTTCTTCTTCTTCTTCTTATTATTGTATTTATACCAAATTCCAGAGGCAAGATTTAGGAAAGTCAGTACAGATAATACAATATAAATATTTTTTGAAAGCAGCTTACAAAAAAGCCTCACCAAGGCAGTGTGTAATAACAAACTTTGCCAAAGTGACAAATGGCAAAATTAAGACTATTTCCTCTATAATTTTTTTAAATTTAGTTAGTTTTCCAAGTTCACAAAATTGTTTGACTTAATTGTTTTTTTTTTCATATCTAGTTCCAGTTTTTATCTTTAGGTTTAGTTAGCTATAATAAACTTGACCAGCATAAGCAACAAACACCCTACAGAACAGCTGAGGCTTTTTATAATTATTCAGTCATCGAATTAAAATTAATTCATTCATTCATTTAAAGAAATAAACATTTTCTGGGAACACAAATGTGAGTATGAACAGAGGCTCACATTTAAACTAACATTCAAAAAACTATTACTTCTTCCAGTGTTCCAGTACACTTTCCTAGGATAAGTGGTCATAATAGACCTGGGTGTGTTTGGGAGGTGATTGATTCACCTCTGAAGAAACTGACAAGCTCATATTATAAGTTGGCTCTGTGTTGAACACATTTTATGTTTTTTACTGATTGGTTAGATGCTGCCAGCCAGCTAGATCAGAAAGCACTGCTGACACTAAGGACAACAGCAGTTGCAAACTGCAGTGCAACCAAAATTATTGTCAGTATGTGCAGTCCATTCAAAATCTGCTTTTATATCTTTGAGCAACAATAGCATACACGTTTTGTTAAATTATGTGGGAAAACTTAATGTAAGGAAAACTTTGTCATTTTAGTATTTGGGATCAGTGGCTGGTCAAAACAAGCTATAGCATAAAAAATGACTTATTTTTTGATACTTCATTTTAATACTAGGATCATCTTTTAGCCATGAATGTCCTATAACTCCTTTTACTGTCATGTAAATCCCCAATAAACTTCAGATTTATTTAAGTACCATTTGCTCTGAATAATATCTCTGGATGTACACATAGAATAGAATAGAATAGAATAGAATTCAACTTTATTGAATGTGTACATGAGTACACATTAGGCTTCAAGTGTTGCTCCTCTGACCTACAGGACAACACTGCTACTGACACAACTTAAAATTGACCTTCTTTATTCTGCATCTCGTCATGACTGAAAGAAAATTATTAACTTACCATGCAAATCCAACTTGGTGCTTTTGATAGACACCGCAGTTGGAGTTGTGGGAGTTGAATTGCTCAACTCATTAGTTGGAGTTTCCTGTTGGGATGAAAGAAATAGTCAGGTTTATTCCAAAAGAACCCGTCATAAAAAAAGTGAACGAATAAAGGAGACGTACCTGATCAAAAAGATAGATTGTGACATCATCAAAAAAGGACACATTTCTTCCTCTGTCCTTCTCTCTGTCCATTGGCTCCTTGGGTGATTTCAGCAGACTGCGGAGCCCAACACGTTTGTCCACGTCCGTTTCTGTGACTACAATCACCCTCCGGGAGCTTTCGTCCTCCTGCTCATCCTCCTCCTCCTCATCAGGGTCGCTCCCAGACGAAAGACCTCTTCGTCTTCCAATCCGGTTTCCGATGGCCCCGTCTCCAAATCCTCCTTTTCCAGTAGTGGTGAGGGGAAGACTCAGAGCAAGAGGTGGGAGGGTGAGCGAGAGGCGAGCTAGCTTTGCTATCAAAGCGAGAGCAGAAAAGAAATGTTAGAAGCAAACCTACTCACAAAGTTGATTACAAAAGCAATGAAGTAAATATCTGCCAAAGTTAGCACAAATATTCTATTTGAAGTAGAGAAAATTAAATTCTGTAAAATAAGACTGACGTATCACATCTAGATTTATTTAATCTGTTAACCTATTAGTCAGAAAATGCCCAAAATTTTTTATCTGGGAGAAGGTTTGGATCTGTGGGGTTAAAAGAAGTGGAAGCCCAAATCAAAGGAGAAGAAAACAAATAAAAAGGTTTAGAGAGGTGTACTTAGCTAAGACAGTCAAAAATTACTTGTATGCTAAATGTTTTTCAGCGATATCCCAGTATAATCAGGGATAATTGATAAGTACTTGTAAAACGTGGAAGACGCTGATACCTTTCATCGCTTGGTTTGCAGTAAGCTGAGGTAATGGGACCTCAGGTTGTTCGATCACAGTGAGTGGCTCAGCTTTAGGTTCATCAGACTCGATGGGGGGCTCAATGGCAGGGACAGCTTCCTGCTCCTCTTGACTGAAGGAAGGAAGGAAGAAAGAAAGAAAGAAAGAAAGAAAGAAAGAAAGAAAGAAAGAAAGAGGAATATTTCACCAGAATATTAATAATAAAACAACAGTTCATCTTGTCACGTCCATCTAGTTGAATTAAATCTTGTCTTTGAGTTTACTTGAACTGAAAACAGTAAAAATACAAAAAAAATAATTTGAACTCTGTGTGAATATATTTTATTGGATCTATTTCCTCCAGAAATACAGGAGGAATACAGGATGCATCGAACAGAATAATCTGAAGCCAGTGTTTTAATTCTGCAGCATCCATACCTCTCATCCTCTCTTTGTTCTTTCACAGTGACTAGATCACCGCTGCTCCCTGTGACTTCCTCCCCCCATGTCCGGAGCATGGCGGTGTCTTTAACAGTCGTCCCCCAAAGCACATTTGTCTTCACATTTTCACTGAGTGAGAACTGCAGCCTCTCCTCACACACCTGGAGCAACAAAGCAAAGCAGTAAAGAGCACGAGCAAACTCAAGGAGCACCGCTCACACGCACAGCAAACCACAAGAAATCATGCTGACCTGCATCATGAGGCCGTTCTTGGTTGTCATCTTGTTCAGAGACCGCTGGTCCTTGACATCAGAAATTTGACCCGGTGATCTCTGTCCGTCGCTCCTCTCGTCCTGAGGCGGCAGACTGTTCTGGGAATCCAGGATCGTCGGTTGTACAGATTCCAATTTGTCAGAGTCATCAGACATCTTGTCCTCCTTTAAATCCACCCTGCTACCCTCGGGTATAGAGGAGTCGCATGTCTTGCTGACTGTATGACCGTCACCACTGCTAACTTTGTGATCAGGTGCTTTCTTTAAAGACTCCAGAAGCTCCAGGTTGCCCAAGAAAAGGTCCCCCAGAGTTTCCTCTTCATCGCCAGATATGTAGCACAGTTGTTCCAGTTTTTCAAAGTCCTCCAGAGGCTCCTCATCCAAGTCCTTCCACTCAGAAATCAACAGCTGTGGGAGGTTGTTCAGGGGACCATGAGGTGCAGAAGGCATTATGGGGGATGATTTCTGGGGCAGGTTATTATGACCATCCTTGCTTTCTATGCTGGATGTCAGGTTGCTCTCATCGCTCAGTGTTATATGCACAGAGGGGAGGCTGAGATTGGCAGAGATCCCTTTACTTTGAGTTGTAGCAGGTGGCGATTCTTGCAGAGGTGTCTCTGGAACATCTGTGTTGTGTGCTGCGGAAATAAGCTGCTCTGTCTCAGTACTGGTAATAAAGTCTTCTAGATTAATGTGACTAATAAAGTCCTCTCCCTCTATGACGGATGGCGGTGGACTAGGAAAAGAGTCGTCTAAACTCTCCAGTTTATCATCTTGCATATCAAGGTCTATGCTCGGTGGAGGACTCGGAAAATCTACTGAGCTGAAATTGTCGATCTCTTGTGAATATGACTGATCTATCTCCTCCTTTGCATCAAGATCACTGGTATTAGCTGGCAGGGGCACATCTCTGTAATCCTCTTCCACTTTTATAGGGTTTATTCCTTCTTCTATGTATTGCCTGGCAAAACACGGTCTCGTTTCTGCTTCCGAATTGAAGCCCAATTTAAAATTTTCCAGTTCTGAAAACATCACATGAGGAGCTTCGGCGATGCAGATGGTTATATCTGAGCTTTTGGTTTCCAAAGTGTGGCTGAAACAGTTTTCTAAATTGGAGCCTGCCTCTCTGTCAGCGTGCACAGCCGACATCGCCTCCTCCACTCTGTTACAGAGTTGATTCTGGGGCCATGTGTTAAAATCTTGATTTTGTGCCGTCTCTGTGGAGTCTAGCCGACCCTCCCTGTCCCTGGCTGCCTCTGTGCATGATGCATTCTGTCTCTGTCCTTCCTCCAAGGTCTCTTCCTCTGGTATTTCTATATTCTCTACTTCCACATGCAAAATGTCACTTTTTATGTCTTTCTTAATGCTGTCAATTTCCCCCAGGTTCTCAATGTTTTCCTCTTGCTGTATGTCTGCTATCGTCTGTTGGCTTTCTCTGTCTTTTGTGTCCCACATTTCCTTAATGCAAAGATTGCCGCTTAGCCCTTGGGTTTCATTGTTCCAAGTTTCCTCACAGCCCTCCAAGACAGCAGGGTGAGGTTCACTTCCTGCCAGTTCATCATTTTCTTCGGTCTCCCAATATTCCTGACCTACAACAAGCCTCTCACCCACCTCCCACGCCTTATTCCCGAACCCGGAGAAAAATTCAGATCTCAAGTCGACTCCCTGACACCTCTTCTCCGGGGAGGCCCACTGGTCATTCTCATCTGGCCACAAGCGCAAGTCCCTTAGTTGTGAAAAGCGGTAGCAGTCAAACTCGCCCCTAAGCGCCCCAGATCCTGGTCTGTCTTCATCCTCCTCCAGAGCACTCCATAACTCTTTAGCTGTCGCATTTAGACCCTCGCAGGAGTTGTTATCCACATCGTTAGCAGAGTTCATGCCACTTGCTGCTCCCCTGAGGGGTGGCTTCTCCTTCACAGCGATACTCAGCTCTGCAGCAGCCTTCTGTTCCTCTGTCTCTGCTGTGATCCCGCTCTCCTCCTCGCCATCTGAGTAGCGAAGGTTTCTCAAGCCCAGCTCATTGTGGTCCACACAGGGCCTCTCTCCACATTTCTCAGGCTCTTCAGCCCAAAGACATGTCGGACCGCTCGCTTTTGCATCAGCAGCCTTCCCATCGTCATTTGGCAGGTTTTCATCTCCAAGTATAACGCTGTTCGTTTGAATATCACAAAGTTTAGGTAATCTGGACTCGATGGTGCTGTCAACTTGGGATGGTGCTGCAGAGTCCACAGCTTCATTCCCAGACGTGGGAGAACTGAGCTGACTGAGATCGTTATCTGTCTCTGTAACATTTTTATAATCTTTGTTGTTTGGTCCAAACATGCAACTCTTTGAGTTGCTGCCAGATTTATACTCGATCAAGCTATTTGTCTCAGTGGGACTCTTGGAATATAGATTTAAGTCACTCTCTTCAAAGTCCTGGTATTTGCAGTCTGCTATCTGAGAAATTATGCCATCTGTGTAATGGCTGTCTATCATGTACCCACTGCTGTGTGAAAGCCCTTTAAGTGGCTCATCATCTAATTTTGAAAACAACTTATCAATTAAGTCCACACAGTCCTTGTTCTGTGGATCATCGCACAGCAGGGCTGACTTTTTGCTCTCGTTATGGAAAATGCCAGAATCGTCTCTCTGAGCAGATCCCAGCGCTTTGTTTAGAATATCTTTGTCATTTCCTAAATTAGGGATCGGGTAATTTTCAGGATACAGTACACCCTTGTCTTCACAACTCTCAATAGTCCTCCCTTCTCCAGTTTCCGTTGTCCTGTCTGACATGTGGGTACTATTTCTTAATGGACTCTTTTCTCCAGTCTCACCCTCCTCTTCGGTTTTCTCCTCTATCCCTGTCAGTATTCCCCGATCACCTCCTCTCCCGCTGCCAGGCCTGGAGGCAACAAGTCCATCGCTGCTGCTCCTCCTGTTCATCCCGTCACCCTCCCAGTCGCTGTCTGAGAAATATGCAGAGTCTCGATGTGGCGTTTCATTTCCCAGAGCCCGCCATCCGCCGCTTCCCAATCCTCCTCCACCTCCTCCGCCACCTCCCGTCCATGAGTCACTAGGCGTGAGGCAGTCGGCCGAGCTGGAAGTCAAAGGTGATAGGACTGAGTCGGTGGGGGTGACGAGTGAAAAATCGGAGGAAGGGTCCCAGTCTGGCGTGGTAGGAGTGGCTGCGGGAGTGGGCACCTTCTGGGCAGTGTGACGCTCGTCTTTGTGCTGAAGTGAATTTTCCGTTTCCGCTTCTGCAAAACTTTCATTAACAAGAGAATCTACGTTTTTAGAGTTCTCCAAATCAGCTGTTTTCTCAGGATCATGAGAAATCACGTCTGTTTGATCCCCCCTCAAAGGACTGTGCGTCTGTAGGTCATCTTCTGTTATCTCGCCATTGCTTATAACAGCTTCATTTGTAGTGAGTGATTGGCTCTCACGCAGGTTCACAGTGTTGACTTCCTGAACGTTCTCTGTGGATTCAGGGGGAAAGTGCTCTGGCAGATCTGTTTGCTCTCCTCTGGCAGGTAAGGCAGGGCCGTCCGAACACTCCTCCTCTTCTCTCTGAGACACGGGTGTTTGGTTATGTAGTAAACCATTTTTAGGCATGATTTCAGAAAACACAAACTCACCGGACTGGCAGTGGTCAGCATTATTTACTTGGCTGTCCGGTTTGTTTGAACCAATGTGAAGAATAGGGATGTCAGGTTTCAAGGAAACTTTGATCTCACTCTTCTTAGCACGCTTGGTCACTTGGGCATAGATGGCTTCAGTCTGTGTATCATCTTTGCCCTTGTTGGCTGCTCGTATGGAGCTTTCTGACTGGAATCTGATGGTCTGAGCTGAGTTTGGGTCAATGCAGATGGACTCATATTCAGGGGACACTGGAGTAGGGGAGTAAGATGAATCTGCTTCCTTCCTATGTGCGGCTGCATTTTGTCTCGATATGATTTCGGTCAGAAAGGTTTCTGCTGATTGGATCTCTTTCAGGAACTCCTCTCTGGTGATTTCAGTTCTCCGCGGCTCCTTCTCGGTAAAATGTATTTCAGAATCGTGCTTTTCCGTTGTGATCTCAGACAGGAGAGAGCGGGATCTCCGTATGCCTTTGGAGTAGGCTTCCTCTGCCTCAGTGTATGAGGGGAGGCCTGGGGCGCAGACATAGGGCCTCAGTCTGGATCCTGCAGGATAGAGGTATTTTACTGGATCGATTTCTGGTAGGCCTTCTATGTCCGCCTCCATATTTCCTGTGTCAATCTCTGTGAGAAAAAGATCCCTCTGGAATGACTCTTTAGTGACAGCATCCTCCTCCTCAGCTTCTGCACTGCTGACATGTTTCTCTGGTCCCCATGACTGTCCTGCTGATCCCAGCTCTGTGATCAGCGACTGGGAGCGGCGCATGCCTCTGTTGGGCAGCAGAAAGTTCCCCCATCTCTCTCCTTCTCTTTTCTCCTCCTTCTCTGCTGCATATGAGCCCTCCGACCTGGACTCACTCAACTCTGTCACACTAGATATCTCCGTCAAAAACAGATGCATGGGGGATTTCTTGGCTGCAGCGACACGTTCTGCCTGCTGCTCAGCATCTTCCTTCCAAATTGCAGGCAGGATGGTGTCAAGGCGTGACTGAGTCCTCTTCATTCCCCTGGAGAAGAGCTCTGTAGTGGCGGGGTCTGCATCTTCAGATAGACTGGAATGAGTGACAGTCGTCCCACAGCCAGGTCTCTCGGGAGACATGAAAGGAGAGTCATCCTCATCTGAGTAAGTCGGACTCGATGAAGACTGTCTGTCAATTTGGGGTTTTGTGAGCTCAGGGCGGGGTAAATTTCGATAAATAGGGCGCAAAGGGTTTTCTCGACGTACGGGAGAGTCAAAGTCTTTTGCACGCGAGTGAGAAGTCTCCTTATAAGTGTGCAGCATGCTCTCTCTATCGGACAAATCACAGGTTAGCGGGTCTCTGTTGGATCTCTGCATCTGGGGCTTATTATATCTCAAGTGAATGTCCCCTGTGTTGTAGAGGGGGCAATTCCTTTGTGGTTTGGAGTGGGGAGGAAGAGGAGGAGGACACATTTGAGGAGGTTGAGGGTAAATTGGATGGCTCGATGGGGGAAGGGAGGGCGATAGGGACGGGGAGGGGGGAAGAGTCTGTCGGGCTCGGTGAAGCCCGAGGTGATCAAAGGTAGATGGTGGGCAGGTGCTTATGTGATGGGGGTCTGTCTCAATTTTTCCGCTGATAGTGTAGTGGGGCAGTCCTCTATATCTGAGTGGAGGGGCGGGAAGAGGGCGCGAGTGAAGAGGATTGACTGATGACATGGACATAGAACGAGGCTTGGGAGGGAGGATGGGAGCTTGAGAGCTTGTGGATTTTTTATCCGCCTTACTGCTCTTTTTCTTCTCCACTTCATCATCATCATCGCCTAAATCAACTATGGAAAAGTCAGTCACTCTGCTCGAAGTGTCTCTGAATTCAGCCACGCCTGTGTTGGGCAACTGGACTTGAACCTCGCTCGATCGGACGGTCTGGAGGCCCTTTCCGCACTTGTCAGATGAACAATAAGGGACTCGCTCTTTGCCCAGCATCCCGCTGCGGATCTCCATGAGCTCCATGTCTCCAGGGCAATCTGAGCGGAAAGAGGAATGTACCTTCCCTTTGAGAGACGGCGACTTGTCTTGGGGAGTGTGCTCCTCTAGTCTGATATAGTACTCGCTGGCGAGGGATGGGCTACGGGCGCTTATCACTGGGACGACAGTAGGAGTGTCCAAAGACTGTCTATGGTTATTGTTCACAGTAGGGATTGGCTGAGGAGGAGGAAGAGGTTTGTAGCCTCGTCTGGCATGAGCCTTCTCCCAGAAATACTCAAAGTTCAAGCCTTTGCTAGTTTCGGTGACTGTCAGGATGTCATCCAGTTCAGAGGTGGATGGGGTAATACAGTTCCCCACAGGGTCCAGTAGAGGGTAGGAGTTGTCTCTGTCTTCCCTGGCGTAATCCCTCTCCCTTTGGCGCTCGTTTGCTGCAGTCTGAAAGGCAGGTGGACGGAGTAAGTCCCAGCGTCTTTCAAATGACTCCTCGCTCTCCCCTCTCCTTCCTCTTCCCTCCTCATACTCCTCGTCCTCTTCATCCTCTTCCCCAACACTCCCCCTCGCTATTCCTCGCTCAGCAGCCAAGAGGGAGGAGAGAAGGAGGAATATCTCAGCCACTGAAGGGCGCTGCGACGGAGGTAGCCAGCAGGACTGCATGATCTCATACCTGCAGACAAGGGAGAAAAACAAGAGGATCTAAGTTTGGAGAGACACAGTTTGTGCTCGGATCAATGCAGTCTAATTAGTGGATAAGTACTGACCAGTAGTCTGCATGGGAGAGCTTCAGTCTAGGCTGGGCAAGCGTGATCTGTCGCTCCCTAATGACAAAGGTCAGCACCTCTTCATCACTCAGGTGTCTGTGGGGCTGAGAGCCAAACTCAAACAGCTCCCATATCACCACCCCCAAAGACCTGAGAGGAAAAAATGAGTTGGAGAAGTGAAAAAGGGTGAATCTTCAAAAGAAATCTCTGAGGTTTGTTGTTATATAACACTTTTACTCCAACACCACCATTGCTGTGGGTGTTGGAGTAAAAGCATTTACTCCAACACCCACAGAGGTTTGACTTTCTAACCGAGGAGAATAAAAACTGTTATGTGAGTTGTTTTGTTCCATTTTTTAAGAAAAACTATGTTTTTTCAGAAAGAATAAAGAAGAATAAATACTCTTAGGTATTTTTGCTCCACTCGTGTGTTTTGTTAGGAGGTTGTTTTCTTGTTGGTTCGTTTAAAAAAAAAAGCACATGAAAGGGAAGGTTGTAATATTAGAGCTTAAAGGATTTGCTCTCATTTCTTCAGCACTCCTTCTGGCATCACCGGGCTTGGCTACAGCTTTAAGACTGCTGACAAACTGAGCTGGACTCTACTCCAGCAAATGTGAGATCATACTGCTCTTTAGTTTGGTGTTCCCACAAATCATAACACAAACAGCAGTTTTATGTAGGAACTATTTTCTTTTATGGATCCACAACAAGCTGCATTTGTATCATATTGTAATACTGTATAACTGAGACTGTAGAAAGAGCATTTCAGATTATGTTCACATAGCCGACTGTCCACGCACTCAATCCTCATTTAATCTCTGCACAGCTGTTAGGAGAAATTAGATTTTCTTTGTTGTCCATCCAGAGAGCATCATTTAAGTTGCTTTTAATCTGATTTAACCTGAGCAACGCTGATTAAAGGAATGAATGGTGGTAGGAAAAGATTTAAGAGTAGCTTAAAATTGGACCCCAGATAAAAAAACCTTTGTGTTTTCATCAATATTTTATCACCAGCCTTATCGGCTTAACTCGTTAATTCAGATCTGTTCCCAGTGGTGTTAACACAGAGCAGCTTTAAAACATACCACACATTGCTGGTCTTGGTTTGGTCCGTAACAATGAGAGATCCTCTGTACTCCTCCAGCAGCTCAGGAGCAATCCAGCGCAAAGGGATCCATAGTTTGTCTGGAGTTAGGTAATAGTCCTCCTTCATAAAGACACGCCACAGAAATTATTATGGATTTGACTGAATTGACTTTGGATTTCATTTTTCAGAGGAAAAAAAAATCCTGACCTTATAATGGTTATGTGAGAGGCCATAGTCCCCTATCCTGACAGTGAGGTCTGAGGTCAGAAGGCAGTTTCTTAAAGCCAGATCACTGCAGGGAGAAAACAAGCAGCTACCCTCAGCAGAGATCCTCACGTTTGGAGGCGTGGCAACAGTGGAAGTGAAAGCGACAACTGACCTGTGGATGTAGTTGTTTTCGTGAAGATGGAGCAGACCCGAGGTGATCTCAAAAGCCATTCTCTGAAGGGTTAAGAGGTCCCGGGTCAGCAGGTCTGGAGTCATCCCATCTGACTTACGCTGGGCTCGCAGATACCGCTTCAAGTCACCCTACGTTGTACATCACAACAAAATATGAACAGTGGATTGAAAATTATGGCTGAGTGAAGTGCATACAGAGTGTTCTTCCTTCTCCTGAAACAGAGATAAAACCTGCAGGACCATCATGTAGGCAAAGAAGATATATTTTACTTCTGCAGCAAATACCCCCCCCCCCCTTTTTTTTAGGTGTTTTACATCACAGCGCCTCAAAAGCAGCAGGGGAATTAGTAATGAGCTGGCAGCCTTTGTGTTAGTCATTTGTGCTCCTTGAAGAGCAAGGAAATAAAATGAGGACAACATAAAGGGATGAAAAATATCTGCAAGGAAAGGACAATAGGAGACTTTATCAAAGAGGGTAACTGCAGTCAGTGAGGACTCCAGTGCTGTGTGGCTCCTCTCACTGTGTTGCTGTAATTGATCTGCTTGTATCTTTGTTTGGCCTGGAAGTCTGCTCATATGGTTTTCTTAATCAGCTGGTGATTAAACCGCCCGAGAGAAGGAAAACAAATTGATTGTATCGACGCAAAACAGATTTTAGTGACAGCGGAGCATCGATAACTGTAAAAAACAATTTTGCCTCAAATTATATGAAATTAAAATAAGATGTAAAGATCTTATCGATGCAGCTCGACTGTGATTTCTCATGTGTTTCTCACTGACATCACTGATATACCATAACCAATTTGTGCACAAATTATCTAAAAAAAACCCAAGCATAGCACAACAAAAACATTGCACGCTATACTAAACTAAAAATATGCACCTTTCATTTGTGTGATTCCTATTATTAGTTCATCCGCCTCCTTTTATGTTCAGTTACTTACCAGCTGACAGAACTCCATAACCAGGAGGAAGGGGATGCTCTCACTGCACTGCCCCAAACACTGAAGGATGTTGGGATGTTTAAGGCTCCTGAATGGAAACATAAGAGGGACGCAGGAACAGACAGAAGATAGATAAATGTTTATACGCTGCCTTTAAATGCTTAACAGTGAGACTTAAAGTGAGCAAAACTTAGCTAGATGATCCTGAACACTGGAATTCAGTTCCATCTCAGACCACACAGGCTAATCAGGGCTGTCACCATTATCTACTTACATTTCTTTAAGTGACTAAAAATCTTCACATTAATTATACGAATAGTTCTATTAGTAAAATAAATCTTTTGTTCTTTTCATCACATGAATTATAAATGATTCACATCACAAATGCAAACCATGCAGAGCTAGCAGACAAGCCTTAGTGAATCTGAGTATATATGCTATAGCTGTAAGTGCACCCTTAAAAACTCAGTAGTAACACACCAATCACAGCACAAACCGATCCACAGGACCAGACACTCACATACAAACCAATGAATCCTCAATCATTCAAGCCAAAATATCACAAAACTGCACAAACACACTGAAACCGAACATAAAGTCACGTAACAAAAGACATGACTTTCACCCAAACACACCACATGATTCAGCAGGCTGTAGAACCACCTTTAGGAGCATCGACTTGAAGCAGTTTAACTTTCTGTATGACTTTATCCAGCTCTCACATTGTTGTTGAGGAATTATGACCCACACTTCTTTGCAACACTGCTTCAGCTCACTGAGTTGCATTTCAGATTTGACTTTGATTGCAACACTGACTCTTTTCTTTCTCAGATTTGCTCCTGTGCTTGGCATCAATGCACAATTTGGGACAAGTTTTAGCTGACAGATGGCCTCACATTTGACTCTACAGTGCTTTAGTATACAGAGTTCATAGTTGACTCAATGTGTGCAAGGTGCCCAAATTATTACCAATCCACCACCGTGTTTGACAGTTGGTATGAAGTGTTTGTGCTGATATGCTGCGTTTAGTTTTCTTGAAATGTGGCATTGTACATTATTCCAAGCATCTTTACTTTGGTCTTGACTACCCAAAGAACATCTTTCCAGAGATCTTGTGGTTTTTCAGATGCAATTTGCAACTTTTTAGAGAGAAGATGCTTTCTTCTGGCAATCCTTCCAAACAAGCCATAGTTTTTAAGCCTTTTTCTAATTGTACTGGCATGACCTTTAACTTCAACTGTCATGAAAATGCTAACTGAGGCTTATAGAGACTGAGATGTAACCTTGTCAGACCAAGGTCTAACCAAGGTCAGACCTTTCAGAATGTAGCATTGCGTTAACACACAACTGAATGCTCTAAACCAGTAAACCACCAAAACCTTTGATTTTATACAGTTCCTCACACTTGCTGATGATCAGTTAGTCAAGCAGTACATGGCTGCTTCTTAAGTCGAATGGAAACAGTAGTGTTACGCTTAAGTTTTCACAGGAGTCTGTGCAGTCCTGGCAAGTATAAGAGAGTCACACCTGATTCGATATCCTACATTTATTATTTCTCCATACCTGCCTCTTGTGGCTCCAGTGGTTACTGTTATGCAAATTTTACAGAATCTCACTCAAAGGCTGCAATATGGCTACCAAAATTTAAGCAGTTTCTCCCACCTGTATGGCTCAGACTCAGCCAAGAACTTCCTCTGCTCCAGAGGGCTGGCACTGACACGCAGCTCCTTCACCACAGCCTGCGAGGAGCTGCAGTCACACAGCACTTCAGCCAGAATCACCTAGAAGAGATCGATGGACAATAACATGGAAAATTCCCACAGGAAGAGACGGGTACTAAAAGAACTACTTTGAGTTAGCATCTGTAATCTGTTTGTTAGACAGAATTAAAGCAGGGGATGCTGTTTTAAAGACAATCAATGATTTGGGATGGTTATATTTCAGATTTCCTTACCTTTCCAAACCAGCCATTTCCTATCTCCTGGAGATAGTTTAAAGCGTGCCTTTTGAAGCACTGAGATTTGGGATCTACAAAAAAAACAGAAATAAAAACAGATTAGGGTCACACAGACGTCAGCAGTTGATGTTCTTTCAGATGTACAATTTATTAACAGAGCAAAAAACACTCAGATTCTGCCCTGTAGCAACACATAAATATGACATATCCACCCCAACCATGTTTTAAACATATACGAAATCATATAAAAATGTATCTAGCTGGAAAATTCAGAGTCATGGACAAAATTTTAACTCACTGAGAAATCTACTCTCGCTGTATTTTTCCCTGGTTTTCCATGTTGTGTTTTCCTGCTGTGCATGTGCAATCTGAACTGCGATGATCAATGAACATAATCTTCTGCCACTTTGATAATCAGTTGACTGCTTACGCTGTTATTCCAGGTCAAAACTTCTCTCATTCCAGCTTCTCAAATGTGAGGATTTGTTCCTTCTCATTTTACAGCAAAAATGAATAATTTCATGTTTTGGAGTGTTGATAAAGCAAAATCACAAATTTCACGACATCACCTTAAGAAACTTTAACAGATTTTTGTTCCTTTTTTTCTTGTGATTTTATAGAAACTTAATCAATAATGAAAACAATCATCAGCTCATGCCATCGTGCAGAGAGAGTTCAATGTTTCCACAATAGACTTGATTATTGTTCATGCTCATACATTCAGCTTTTTAACCTGAATTAAGCAGAGAGAAATATTTCTCTACTTTTTGAAAACTTTCATCATCAGAATCTGTACCATCAGAGTTCAAACATACAACTCAAGAAAGCTTGCTCAAAGGAAGTCAGAGTCTCTCATTATAATGTTGAGTTTGCATGGTCTCCCTGTGCCTGCGAGGGTTTTCTCCAGCTACTCTGGCATCCTTCCACAGTCTACAGTTAGGTTAATTGATGATTTTTTTAAAAGTCCAAAGGTGTGAGTGTAAGGTAGATAAAGCTCTTATATGCGTAGAATAGAACTGTGTGCACTATAAGTGTAGGCTGCAGTGTTAAGTGCTGTGAACGGTCAGTGAGACCACTAAATAGCAAAACTCATGACACTTTACTGTATAGTTTGAATACGTTTGCAGGTTATATTGCAGTGCTATATAAATAAAACTGAATTGAACCAAATACATAAACTCCACACATCCCTGCCTGTGTCCTGATTACAGCCCTGATGCAAAATTGTCACAAATCATAGTTTCCACTTCACTGAGGTTCAGTAGGGAGTCCAATCCTTCTGGTTGTGCACTCAGTTTGAGACCTTTAGTGGATCCGCATCAGTGATTCAGGCAACAGATCCTGAGGGAGTTTAGTGCAGGATTTCATCTTTATTTTGAGCGGTAGGAAGCTCAATAAGAGTTTGAGCAAAGTGAGAGGCACTTTAGGTTTTTACCTGCTCCATCCTGCAGGGAGGGGCAGCTGGGGCGGTCTCTGACTGGCAAGGTGTAGACCTCAGGGAGGGAGGGACATGACGACAGGCTGTCCTCCTGGATGGGACTGGAGCCTCCAGAGCACTCCTCCCCATCTGCGTTATCGAACTCCTGGTTGAACCACAGCGCATAAAAAAAAAATATCACTAAGTTGTAATAGCTATGAATATAAAATAAAACGTATTTTTCCACTTAATAATAAAGCTGAGTTTAGCAGTAACCACCAAGGACAGACAATGAAAAATCATTCATTCTGAACAAATGGTACTCTGTCTGCCAGCTGAACAAAAACACTAAGTCAAAATTAGACCGAGAGATGATTATTGACCCCTTCTGCTTCATTAAGTTGGAGTTACTGACTGTTCACACTTCCAAAACAAATACTTGTGCAGTTTACCAAGTCAAACACATATAAAAGCATGCAGACGAGCACAAAACGCATTAAAAAACAAACAAAAGAAGCAAAAGAAAGCAGAGAGAGGTGAATAGATCTCTTACATGTTGAAGACTTACATTGAACCCCACTCCTCCCCTCTTACAGCACAGGCAGGTGAGGAGCAGCAGAACAAAAGAGACAAGCCCCGAGCAAGAGATGAGGATGACGACGTAGGGTGGAGGAGAGAGGGATGCAGCCCTGGACTGAGAAACTGAGAGGACGACAGGAAGAAAAATACAACGGAGGACAGGTTTAATGTAGAAATTCAGGGGATTTGTGCTTCTACAAGGGGAGCAATGCTAGGTCTGAGTCAGTGAAAAAAGAAAAAAAAGAGAGACTTCACTGAAGCAGAAAGGTGTGAAATCTTGTTACATAGGTGTTGTGTTTAGCAGAAAAACCATTGGAGCGTTTTCTTAGAAGCAGGCCTGAGACACAGTGGAGAACCCCAATGGACGGTTTGCATCAGGGAGTTGGGGAGAAATAAGCAGGAAAACAAACTAAGTTGAAGATTAAAGAACACATTGTCTGAGTCAGTAAAAAGAAAATAGAGACTGGAATTAAAATTTGGGAGAGTATACCATTCCAGTAAGGAGAAAAGCTTGGGGGGAAGGGGGGAAATATCAGAAATGGCATTCCACTCAGGAAACACAGTTAAGAAGCAGGGGAGGTGGGTGGCTGGAGTTGTCATTTAGGTAAAAAAAAGGAGCGCTAACTCGGGAAGGGATCAGAAATTGGAGAAGAATTACTCAAATCAGGAAGGTTTACTACTCAGGTGAGAGAGGGAGGGGTCGGGACATTTGATTTTTGTACCTCAATGTAGTCGAGTGTGGGAAGTGAACCATCTGTAGAAAAGAAAAGGGGCAGGGCAGCGTGGTTAAATACCCTTCAGGTATTGTTTATAGGTTTCATTTCACTTCTGCAGCCAAAACATTTTATTACCATTGACAGATGACCAAAAAAGAGGAACAATGACACCTTGAAACAGTCACGAGGTGTCAAACTCACGCTTACACTGTACATGAAATGTAACCATTAATAATTAAATTACATCTTTTCTGTGTAAATAAGGCAGTCACTGCAGATATACAACTATGATCATAAGAAAAAATTAAGAGATATAATACAAAATATAATAGGGGAAAGGAGGCACATATAAACCTTGATACTGTAACTATAACTGGCAGATAAATTGCTGTTTTTTTAATATGTGCAGTCTGAAGATATCACAGTGTGATTGTCTGTGTCCCTCATAAAAATCCCAAAGTACATTCCTCAACATGGTCATGATATTGTAAACACTGCATGCATAAATGTTAAAGTACATTTAATAATTGAACAGCTTGATAAATATTGTAAGAACAGGATCAACACTCGACAAAAAAAACTAAAACATTTTTTTTTAAAAATCTAGGAAATGAAATAATATTTTGTTTCTGTGACTTCTGCACAGCACCTAATGTAGACTTTTATCAACTTTTATTTTATTTTTGTGCTCAACATAAAGTTGCAACATAGTGCAGAAGCAGCCAGAGAAAAGGTAAGTGAAGATGTGCTCAGCATATAAAACCAGCTCTGTACTGAAGTGAAAGCTGCTGTGGCCCAATCTGTGGCTAATAAAAGAAAACTGTCACTCTGGATTGCACCAAACTGATAATCCAAGAAAAGGGAAAGATAGCTAATTATTGGTCATATAAACCTCAAATCACATCTGCAGAGCAGTGGAGCATTGTAAAGTCTGAATGACCCTCTCGCCCCCCCCTCCCTCCCCCTAAAAACATGCACCAGCAGCACAAGTAGTGGCACAAATCCTGATGCACAATTCCTGAGCAGTGCTATTCTTTCATCTTTCCCTAGACAGATGTCCAGACAGACACTGCATATAAATAGGAACCCAGCACAGGGCCTTTTCCACCAGCCTCTGTGCCAACAGCTTCTATCAAAACAATACACCACAATACAATGACTGCACACATTACACAAACACAACAGTCTGCCAGCTCTCAGCGAACAAGGCATATTCAAATTTACGGCAAAAAGTAAAGATGCCAGCAGTGGTTATTGGGCTAAATAGTCTCAAGAGCCAAGTGGAGGCTATTTTTAGACTAAATATCCAGCACTGACCGACGATTTTAGCCCTGCTGTGCATACAGTACATGTTGTTTTTAAAAAAGGCATCGATGTGAGGCCCGAAATATTTTCATCATTGCATGCAAATACGGTACCCAACCCATCACCCAGTCGGCCTCGCTCCTGTTGTGATTAGGTCAGCCAGCACTAATAATTCGCATTATGTCTCAGCCTAACTGGCTGATAATGCAATATTCACCTCAGTGTGCAGAGGCCTTTTCATAAATGACTATACCACCCCCCCACCCACCCCCCAAAATCCTCTTCTCCTTTCTCCAGCATCCCTGACAGCTTTTCAAACCTCCTCCTTCTCCGACTCCGCTCACCTTCCCTCTGCGGTGCTCCGAGGGCTCTCTCCGGGCTGAAGTACGACATGATCCCCGCCAACGCTACCATCACCCAGCAGTGTGGCCGCATCGTCGCCGCGTCCGCAGCAACAACAACAACAGCATCCGAGCGCCGCTGCCGACTGTCAGCGTCGGTGTCCTCTCTCCCGTCCCCCCGCCACGGTCTGTGCCGTCTCCGGGCTCACGCTGTCTCCGTCTCCCCCTCCTCCTCTCCGCTTTCTCCTAATAATAAAGAGCGTCTCCTTGCCTTCCTTGTTGTGCTCTCCCCCTCCCCCTCCTCTTCCCCTCCGCTCTAATCCGCAATTAAACACAGTGTGTGAGATGCTCTATTGTGCATCCTCAGGCCGCCTCTCGCTGCGCATCCATTTCTGCTCTGCCTCGGTCACAAGCACCGCTGAAAACAACCATCCTCTATTTCTGACGTTATATTTATATATTTCCTACCCCTCTACCTGCTCCTCCTCCCTCCATCTCACGGTGTTGGAGGGTGTCTGTGTTTTTCTCCTCCGCCAGCCTACGTCAGCCTCGCACGGCGCGCATTGTCATGGTCCGGCTTGATCATTCACCACAGCCTCATAGTATCAAAACACACCCGTGATAATGCGCCCACAGGGGAGCAAACGAGGCGGCTTATATCGATCTCGGATTGGATTTTTAAAATCCACATAATATCACTTAAGGATTCATATCATGACCTTTGGGTGTGATGTGATTTGTGCTCTGGCATCCTATAAAATAACCTCAGAAACAAAGCCATAAATTCACCTTTTAGAGGTTATTACAGCCAATCTAGGCCTAATAAACTTATCAAAAAGAGCCAGCACATATGCCACCACAAACTAGCTATATCACCTATAAAAGTAGTTTTGCATTGCAGGGTGGGTACATTTCCACAGCATATGCCTGTAAAATCTCAAATCCTTTGTTCTGGTCACCGTCACACACACAAAAGGTCATTTTTTCACAGCCGTGTTCTCCTATTAGGAAAAGCACGAGTGTTACTATGAACGTTAGCGATGGCTCTGCTCTATTCGAGCATCCTGTAAACTGTGAGTGTGAGTCAGCACAGCGGCATGACCCCGAAACTGAAGCAGTCGTCAGTAATTTCAACAGTTCTACCTGTGCTTTTTCTTTTTCTGTGAGTGATGCATGATATACATTAAACACATACACAAAATAGAGAAACGGTCAGTTCGCCTCAAAGATGAGTAGAGAGAGAGCTTTTTCCTGGAAATAATAATACTTTTATTGTTGCCATCGACATTTACAGTGTTTCTTTAAACCAGCAGTGTCACAGAATACTGAAAATATTAATTATGATTTTTGTTTATATTTGATAATCATACATTATAAGGGACTTGGATCGGTGAAGAGAAGAGTTGTCGAAGATACGAGCAGTGGAGATGATCTTCCTCTGAAGTGCTTCTTTAGAGTCAGGGTGAGGAGCTCTGTCATTCTGGAAGTACTCTGAGCACAGCTGCTACTCCTCCACATCTAAAGGAGCCTGCTGAGGTGGATCGGTCATCTGAATATGATGCCTCCTAGGTTAAATGTTTTGGCCATGTCCTACCATGAGCAAACCTTGGGTTTGACCCAGAGTATGCTGGAGAAATTAAATCATTATATCCCTCTTTCTCTGGTTTGAGAATGCCTCGGTCTCTCCCTCAGAAGACCTGAAGGAGGTGGATGCATGCATGTATGGAAATGGCCTAAAACTAGTAACTCAAACCATCGCCGAAGACGATTTAATGTAAATGTTTTTAGATTAACAGACTCTTTAGATTGTTACTGTATATGTCCTGCTAACAGCTGTTCACACAGCGCTGTCTTTGCTGGCGTGCTGAGCATCAAGCCCCCTGTGATGGGCCATCTGCCCTGCTGATGTGTTCATGGGTAAAACTCTGCAGATAAATTTGACCTCTGCCCCTCATGCGAGTAACAAATAATAAATAAAAATAAACGATCACAACGCTGAAGGCTCAGACTTTCTGTTTGTGTCATAGTGAGTTCACAGTGACGCCGTCCTGTGAACGTCTTTAGCTTTATTTGGAGTCTGTAAACAGCAAAGAGAGCTCAGGATTTTAAAATCTCATCTCTCCAGCTCTCCCGGTCCCGCCTTTGTCGCTTTCGGGCTAGTTCTGGGAAGTATGCGCTGTTGTAAGGCCTCTCCCTCTCGCTCACTTCCCTCCCAGGCTCCTTTCCTTTGCCGCTCCTCTGCTCCAGAAGTGCCTGGGCTCTCCTCCTTTCCTCAGCCTCCCTCTGTAAACGCTCAGCACGTAACCTTTCTATCGAGCTGGAAGAGACCAGACAGACATTTTGTTACCGACCTGCTTTGATATTCACCACAAGATCGCTTTAATTTGACTTGAGCCTCAGTAAAATACTAAGGGGGATAAAACTTCCAGACAATCAATACTGGTATTCTTACCTCTCTCCGCTGCTCCTCTTTTCCCCTTTGTCTCTTTTTTCCTTTTTCTTGCTCTTGTGCTCCTTTCTGTCTTTCTCTCCGAGAGCTTTCTTCATATCTTTCAAAGGATCCAAACTATCCTTCAGTCTACGATCCTTCTTCTCTCTCTCCTCTTCACTTATCCCTTTTCTCTTTTCTTTTTCTTTGCTCTCCTCTTTGTCTTTGCTGCTTTTCAGATACCACGGCGTGACCTCAGACCCCGGCTGGGGTCCCAATGACACCAGTAAGCCAATGGCTCTTTCCTGCTTCTCCTAGAAACCCCCCCCCCACAAAAACAACAACAGGAAACAAATATTTTGTGTTATTTTTTTCATTACTGTAGCACACTTTTTGTTTATACATGTGTTTGTTTTGTTTATACAATACCCAACAGATAGGAGAATGTAAATATCTGAGTAGCCAGACGGGACATTAACCTGTCTTTAACCTTCCACGAGCTCCATAGTACTTGTTCCTAAGTGCAAATAGCAGAGCTAACTGTCTGAGGCATCATGTGTGCCGCATGCTGTGTGCTATTTGAGCAGCTCCCTCACATAAAACCAGCAGTGGGAAGATGTCAAAAGCAAACGATTTCTTGTTGTGTGATAAAGGAAAACAGTGGGAAAAAATGCGACCTGATACTCTCGACCGTATTCCAAGCTAAAGTCGAAAAGGTCTAGAAGAGCAGATGAACTGTTTTTTGATTGGTCTCTATCTTAGCTTCATATTGTTAAAACAGGAAGTTGTTGATGGGGTAGGAAAGTTTGAAAGGTACGAAACTGGTAAAAGTTTTTGTATTTTGTAGGTTTGGCCTGTGGGTGTGGGAAAAATAGTTTCTGGTGCTACATATAAAAAAAACAAAACAAAAACCAATAACAAGTTTCACTTACATGTATGAAATTCTGTAGCCTGACTTAAACCCGCAATATTTAGAAAAAAAGCCTCTTGGAGACATGCTCTAAACCCAACAGGAAGTCCAGTGTTTTAAATGTAAAATGCTTTTTTTCAGGCAGTACACTTTATCAAACTCCTCTTAGAGAACTTTAATCTAAAGATCTTGGCAATGCCAAACTAAGAAGTTTTTGAGTTTGTGTTGTCTGGTGCGTCCATGTCAGCTCAGCAAATTTTGATTAGTTGCCACAAAAAGCTCTTATAACTCAAATGTACACTGTCCACTCTGTCCTGAGCTTGACGTCCTGGAAGCGAGTCTGGAGACATCTACACACAGTCAGCGCGACAGCTAGTGGCAACAGGAAATCAGCATTAGGTGATAAATCGTGGCTGACAATATCCCTTTTGAAATCCAAACACTCAATACAGCAACGTGACATACAATTAGTAGGTGTTCTTGAAAGAAAGAAAGTGCTTATACAAAGTGTTTGGAAGTAGTGCATATACACATATGTATATACACGAAAGGTTACCAAGGAAACCAGAAATGTTTTTGAGAGCGTTTTCAAAACGCTGCGTTTTCCATCAGCAAAAACGCTGTCTCAGTGTGGACAGGAGGCCGAAACAGAGAGAAAACAATGCGTTTTCAAACGACAACGCATTAGTGTGGACGTAGCCTGAGTGTAGCGTATCTCATTATGCACCAAGGTGTTTCCCACCACACCACTTCAAAAATTCAACTTCCTGTTGAGTTCTGAATTTACTGAAGCAAAAAATTTAAATGAACTAAAACACAACAACCGTTATGAATATTCTCTGCCATTAAAACAGGACACACAATAAACTAATATACTTCAGCAAATCATTAAATAAATGTAAATGGTACTAAAGTGCCTCTGCTTTGCCATCAGCAGCATTTTGGCATTTTCTGACCTGTGATTGGAAAGCCTTGATCACATCCACAGGCTTTAACTTGTATTTATATTGTCTGTCTGAATTAATTCTCCCCCCCCCGTCTCATGCTGCATCTATTTACGCTGCGTGCATACATACTGGCACTGGGCTGCAGAATAGAATAGCAGGTATGATGACAACAAGACAAAAATTTAAACTGATTGTATTGCTTTTTAAAGTGTGGTGATAACAAACCATTCAAATGACATGTGAGAAAACTACACCCACTAATGATGAGATAAGATAAGAATCATCTTTTCTCTGGCAACATTTCAAAAACATACAAAGCATTTAGCATTTTTGTGACTGAGCTGAAAAGCAAGATTTTGCAGATCCACTCCTAACTACTAAAGGTTTTTAATGGAAAAAATGAAAATGTAAATGGTTCAGCACTGGACCTGCAACCACAGACCATGCAGGACACTGAACCCAGATGTGGTACCAAACTTGCAAAAGCTTTGCTATCATTCAGCTGCTACGTCAGAGCAAAAGAAAAGCGTGAAAGAGAAGACTGACAGAAGCAGCAGCACGGACACCTTTTCTTCTTTCTTTTCCCTGAGATACTCCTCATTCCCCTTCTTCTCCGAGGACTCCTCCAGGGGGAAAAGATTGAGATGCTCCAGAGCTCCACTTCCTCCACCCTGTTCCTCATCACCATCATCTCTGCTTCCTCCTGTTGGCTGAAGAGCAGCTCGGGCTTTCCTTCTCAGATACTCTGTACGTGCCTGTAAACAATGAACAACAATTAAAGGACATTCATGGGCACGGCAAAGCTTATTTAACCTTCATAATAAAAAACTAAACTCAAATCATAAATACTTAAGTTTTCTACTGGTGCCAATTTAGAGACGTACAGTACATTTACAGCAATCTGAATAGTAACACATAGGAAATGTTAGTATTGATTTCCAGGTGTTGTTGCTTTTTTAAATATTAACAAAAGACAGCATACAACAGTAAATGTGTTGTTTTTTACAATTGTAGAGGATAGGCATGCACTAGTGAGAGATCTATTAGGGATGCAGTGATTGCAAAACTCTGGACCAATACTGATGTTTAAAATAACAACTTGTTTGTTTTTTAATTAGTATATTACATATTTTTACCATTAACTATCCACCCTTTTTTGGCAGGGGAAATAAAGAAAAGATCACTACACCGTTTGAACATTTAGTCAGCACAAAAGTTAGCTGACACATCAGAGAAACAATGCTAATCAGCAGTCAACAAGGACAGTATCTGATGCTCATACACTCTACCTATTATAATGCATACGTGGTTGCTAATATTTAGTCTGCTTTCACTCTGTTGTTTCATAAAAACAGGGTGTTTTCTGTCTCAGTGTGGGCCTTTTAAGGGGTTCTGGACATCTGGGTTACTTAATGTATCAAAGGTCTATATGTTTTCCAATACATTTTGTCTATTTGATCAACAAAAATTTATTTTAAGCTTTAGTAAGTTAAATAAAATGGTTAAAAATATTTTTAGTGACAGTGGATGGCAAAAAAAACCCTCACTGATGGGCTCAAAGCTTCTTTAAATACAGTAAAACCCTAATAATCTCTGCAATGCAACACATAAGTGTAGCAGAGAACAATCTGTTCTCGCATGATAACATTTTATTCCGGCTCTGCACGGCCCACTACATTTTACCCCCTGTGATACTGAGCTACTTCAATGTCATCTCACATTTCCTGTCCTTTACTTTAATGTACAGTACTGACATTATTTTTTTTGGGTAACTTTTCTGTAATACATTTGATTTCAAAAAAAATTCTGCCTTTTTAATATATTTATTTTTTAGATTTCCATCCCATTATAAAAAGCTTTAATATTCTAGATATTTATTTATTGTGCAAAATGTAGATTAAAAAGAGAATGCATTAATTTGCATTTTGCAATTTTTATTCACAACTGTTATTGTTGTTTATAACCAATGTTTTAAATTATTTTGTTGGCAGCAACAGATCTCAAAAAGTTGGGACAGTGGTAACAAAAGGCTGGAAAAGTAAGCTTAACTAAAAGGAAACAGCTAGAGGAATATTTTGCAACTAAGTTAACTGCCAACCGCTCAGTAACATGACTGGGTATGCAAAAACTGTGTCTACAAGTTGTGTACCAATTTCAGCATAAAGCTCCTAAATGTAAAGTTACAAAGACTTTGAATATCAATACTAGATGCCTGTGATTTTTGGCAACACAGGCAACAGTGCAGTAAAAAAATAGGCAGGATTCTGTCATGGAGTCACTGCATGGGTTCAGGAACACTTCCAGAAATTACTGTTACACTTCAAAGTAGCCATATGTGAACATGATACAAAAATGCTGCCTTCTCTGGGCCAAAGCCTATTCAAAATGGACTGAGACACAGTAGAAACAGTTTCTCAAGGTACAACGTGTGCATTAGTGCCTATGGAACTGGCAGCTTGCAAATCTGGAAAGGTACCATCAGTGCTTCAAGGTATATTTAGGTTTACTTAATTTAAAAATCCTCACTGTTTTTAGCAACACTTTACAAAGTATTCTAACTTTTTTGTAACTAGGGCTGGACTAAGAGCATCTCAGGTAGGCTCTACTGAAAAAGGACATTTACTGTACACTTTTATTATAAATGAGTACGTTTTTTTATGTTTTTCAAGTTAGTAACCTTGCTTCTGATCATATCTGGTTTGAATCTGAGGTATCCTGCTCAAACTACATGGGAAACAGAGCAAAAAGTATGTACAGTAACAGCACGCCACGGTCATCCACCCGGAGTCACCTCTTGCTCCGCGCGCTCCACGCGACGCTTGGCCTCGCGCTCCTCCTCTGCTGCCTGGGCCTCGTCCCTCCGCACTCGAGCGACGTTGTCTTTGTTGCGGACATGCCAGCTCTTCTTCGGAAGGATGTTCATTGTTCCCTTGGCGACTGTTACTACTATAGGTTAGCAGTCGGCTAGCAGCGGCAAAAGTGGAAGGAAAACGTGAATAAGTTCCCCCAAATAAAGCCGCTAGTTGTGGAAGGAAATGCGTCAATGCCCCAAAGCGGAAAAATAGAATAAAAATATATAAATATACAAAAACAAACTTTATATTTGCAGCTTTGACCTCCCAAGAGGCAGAGCTAACGAGCTAATGTTAGCCGATGTTTGCTACTTTCCACATCTACTTTACCTTAAGGACTCAGCACCACGCATAGATATCACATTTCCGTCAATTTAGCAATATTTTTTTAACATTTTACTCTCTAAAACAGGGCCCAGGCACTGTCACCAACTTGTTGAGTGGAGAATTTTTCTTGTTGGACAGGTAGCAGGACCTCACAGGAACAGGCAGACCCAAACAGGAAGTAAACAGTAGCTCCATGTTGAAGCAATAACACAATGGCGACAGCAGAGGGGGCTGTTATGTTTCTCATTTTATTTTATTATGTAAAGAAAAGAATATCTGCTTTGAAGGACAGACAGAAAAGGCACTAATCTATTTACATAGTGGAAATGTTATACTCTAATAACGATAAAGTTTTAATTCTCCTTCTTTATGTATTCCTTTAAAAAAAAATCACAACTTTTAATACAGTTATCTTCGTGCAGACGTGTGTGGTAAAACCTAGCCTGCATTAAATTATAAACATAAAAACAAGTCTTATTATGTTGTTTTCAAGACGGTAGATCCTTGCCCATATGTCGTGTTCAATCTTGTACTCCTGCATGATGTGTCGGTATATGAGCTTGCCGACTCAGGCTCTCAATCTGCTTGATCAGGAACTGTTTGTCACGGCTCTCCTGTAAACCAAAAACTCATAAGTCCATGTGAGAATCAGGAAGCCATTTAACTTACTGTTTCAAAGTGAAGCCTAATGACGTATATAAAAGATCACCATTTAATTTCGGGACTGTAGGGTCATTATAAACTGTAAGGTAATTAACGCAGATAGGTTTGTATATTTGGACTGGACTGTGTGTAGTTGTTGTAAAGTGCCTGTGAATACATCCTCTTTGAATTCCAAAATTTTACCTATCAACACGTGATATTAAACCTCGGCAGGTTTTAAAATGAAGTAAATGCAAATACACACAAGCAGAAAGTTATTATATATTAGACTGTTTCATTTTGTAACAAATACTGAAACATGATGCAGAAGCAGTTGTAGAAAACTGATAGTACAGTTTGAAAAGACTGGCTCGTTTGGAAAGGTTGCCAGGAGAAAGCCTAATTACTGTAAATCATGGCAACACAGCTTAAGTCTAAACAAACCTTAAGACTTCTGAAACAATGTCCTTTGTTCAGTTTAGACCAAAGTGGCGATCCTTGACCATAATGTGTAGCATCATGTTTGGTGAAAACCAGGCACAGCATATCAGCACAAACATTTCAAACCAACTGTCCAGTACGGTGCTGGAGGGGTAATGATTTGTGCTTGTTATTTGCACCCACTGGACCTGAGCACTTTGCAGTGATTGAGTCAACCTTAAACTCCTCTGTATACCAAAGTATTCTAGAGTCAACTATGAGACCATCTGTCTGACAGCTAAAGCTTGGCTGAATTTGGGTCATGTAGCAGGACAGTGATCCCAAGAACAGCAGCAAATCTATAACTGAATGGTTGACAAAGAAAAGAGTCAAGGTGCTGCAATTGTCCAGTCAAATTCCTAACCTTAAACATATTGAAAAGCTGTGGTGGGCCAAAATTCCTTCATAACAATGTGAGAGACTAATAAAGTCATACAGTTCTAACAGCTACTGAATCAGGAAGTGTACCTAGTTGTACCTAGTTTGTCACACAGCGCTTCTGCATTTTGGCATAATTTTTGTTAAGTAATCACATGGTGTAATACATCATGTTAGAGTCTGATAAGGACCAGATGATTTTTTTTGTTACTATGTCCTGAACAATTGAAAGAGGGTGTATTTACTTTCCTTCTTTGGCTTTTTCCTTAAGTACATGACTTTATCTAATAATAATAATAACAACAACAACAACAACAACAACAACAATAATAATAATAATAATAATAATAAAGCAGTTTACCAGTTTAAGCTGAGCTTTTAGCAGTGCAATGCTTCTCCCATAGACAGTTGCTAAAGCTACGACATAGCACATCACCACACTGCCAGGGAGAAGAGAGACATAATATTACTCCATGAAATGCACAGTAAGGACTATTTAATATGCAGGTCATCATTACACAAATAGCATACTGAGAGTTCACGCACATTGATAATGCAAAAAGAGGGATGGAGAACGCCTGGGAGCCGACGAAGAAGAGAAACTCCTGTGTGACGTTAGAGAGATTGTTGAATGAGTCTGGAACAGTTGACCACATGGTACTGGATGAGTGGAAAGGACCACAACCGTAAGAGGGACGGATCCTGTTTGAGGAAGAGGGACACACTTGTCCTCAGCAATGTTAAATAACATGAAAAATGTTTTCATGCAAAGTTTATAGCAGTGACAGCATCCAGCAAGTTTTCTTACAGTGATGCAGAAAAAGCAGTTGTGTTGCAACTGTTACAGGTAAGTATGAAACACTCACTCAGAGAGACTGTAAATCAAGACAACTGTTGCCAAACCCCATCCAAACAGGAGCACCACCAGAAAAAAGAAGGTGGAGGTGGTAGAACGAAACGTCCTCAGCGCTGGCCGACAGTTTTGGAAGAGTGTTATCTGCGGGGGGAAAGTGGCAATTTAATAGTGGATTAGGTACACAATCACCAAGCAACGTGTGACGTGTTGGCGGTGTTAAAGCTAGAGCCTCACCTTCTTGCAGTAAAACAGGATGACAAACTTCAAGGTGTTGATGGCGGGCAGCAGAGGGCAAAAAAGAGCTCCCACCCAGACCACAGTCTGACCATAAACCAGGCCAAGCACATTGGAGGGAACCACAAACTCCTGCCGCCCCACCCACTGAACAGGCTTACAGGAACAGTTATCCACCACAAGCCTACCACATACACAAAAAAACACTACATAGCTGAACACAAGACTGATTGACCAGTATTCAAATATACAGCATGCATTTGCATGATGTGCATTAATATGACTCATATCTTTATGCTATAAAAAGTAGCATAAAAAGTACCTGCGTGGAAATTCAACCAGCAGAAAAACAGCAACGGTGATGAGGAGGTCAAACATTGTGAGCTTGTACATTTCCTGCCCCACACGTGTTTCCCAGCACTACCAATAAGAAAAGATAAGATTGTCTTTCAGTGTGGACATGCTGAATATATTCAAAGCTGATGTTACTGTTGTGTTAACCTCTTTGTCTGCACACACAGGCTGTTATAGCAGCTGTTAAAGAGCGCGTTTTGTATTTTACTCAAGCCTCCGTCAGCGGAACGAGGCAGTCGCAGAGCTGCTACTGTTCTCCCCAAGAGATCAGAAAATATTTACTGAAAAACCTGACATGCTTTACCATTATTGTTTATGACTTTTTAAAATACAAACGGAGTGTAAATGAGTTTCCAGTTCAATTATTCTGTCAGTTTTTCTTTTGCACGTCGAAGCCTTCAAGGGATCCTGTTTAATTTACCCAGCAAAGTCTTGATCCAGAAACAAACTGAAAGCACTGCTTTTTCTCATGACAGACAACTTAAACACAAACAACAGAAGGTCTGTCTTATAGGACCCCCTCCGCGCTGTTACACTCTGAAAATGAAGATCAGTAATATAATTACTTGGAATTCATCGTAGTTGTACTCGCACAGTGTACAGTTTCCTTTGAGCTCATTAGGGTAGCAGGTGATCTGACCCCACAGGGTGTAGAGGAGGACGCCCAGACTCACCAGACGCAGAAACACTGCCCTGGGTGTGGAAGAGAAATGGGTCATTTTCATTCATCTAATTTTAATTTCACACTAATCTTACTTGATAACTCAACACAGATAAGGATACACTACCATATTTAAAAATTTGTTACATAAAACTAATGACCAGGTTTAAAGCAGGGAAGGTTTTAAGCTGTTTTTTGTGTTTATTTTACATTGAGGGCCCCATGAACAACGTTTTTAGCTGATGTAAGTTGTGTGGGAGCCAGGGTGAGCTAGTATTTTTTTAAAAAACTGAAGGACATGCCACACAAAGTAACCTGAGCTGAAATTGAATTGTAGAACGGGTAAGGTGGTGATTGCAGCATAATTTCCTTCGTATTGCACACTATATTGGAGAATCATGGCAAAAGCATTATAGCAGCTTGTGTATAGCCATAGTGGCCAGATAATAAAACATGTGGGTTAGATCATATTTATCATCAGGCATTTAACATTTTGCTGTTTGTTTGATCCATGGCTTGTGACTAGACCCATTATTGTCTGCTCTGTTAGAGCCAGTCGTTAAGGATGAACCTGGCAAGCTAGGCAGTCCTGATAATTATGGGCCTAGTTATAGTACTATGATTAAAGTGAGTAAAATATTTATTGTGTTTAATATTCTGGTCAATTTTTAAAATAGGTGCAGCAGCATCATTATCAATAGTTGTTATAGTGTTATAATTCTGCATTTACTCTCTTATTTACAATAAAAATTTCCACATTTGCTGGAGTTTGTCATATATCGTTGTGTATTTGTGATAAGAAGATATGGGCTTGGAGCGACTGATCAGATTTTTTTTTTTTCAAGCATTACAAACACAAACAAATTAAATGCATGTGACATAATCCCTTTCTCACAAACCTTAAGAGAGCCAATATGATAGTAGTGCTGGGGGAGTATTGCTCTACTAAGGCGATCTTGTCACACAGCAGAGGCACCACAAAGTTTCCAGCAGTGATGACCATGGACGGGAGATACTGAATAACAAAGCCAAGGATCCCTTGCTCATCAGCCCTATTCTGTTTAGCAGAAATGGGAGATGGTCACCCAGAGCTTCAAGAAGATCATGTTGGCATCATTATTTTTACATCGTTTACCTGGCTGAACTGTGTGGTCACATAGATGCCGTAGAAAGCTCCTCCAATGAACCCAAGTGAAAGAAAAGTCATTAAAACACGCAGAGAGTATAAAATCACTTTTTTCGATGTTGACAGATCAGCCTCGTGTCTCTTTCGACTCTCCTCCTCCAGATCCACCTGGCCGAGGGAGAGAAGAGAAATGAGGGGTCACCTGAAGGCACATCATGTATACGAAACTGTGGAGCAAAGCTGCCACGTGTGGGTCACGTTTCTCTTTTCCAGCACTTCATCCTGTTAAGTAGGATAGATCCCTTCTGACCTGTAGCTGGTAGAGGATGTTTTTCTGCTTCAGTTTGGTAGCTCTGTCTCCCAGGCAACTATAGTCCCATCCGGTGAACACGATCATGCTGTAACTGCTCACTCCAGTGCTGCTTCCCGTTGCCACAGCAACTCGAGCTGCAGTCCCCATCCTGTGTGTGAACAGCCAGTGAAAAGGATACAGACAGAAGTCAGGCTGACTGAACTCAGGACTCTAAGCTAAACATGCAAACACACAGCCTTTATTTACATAATGCATCCGTTTAACACGAACTATAGTGTCTCCAGACCCCAGGAATTCAGTAAAACAAACCCAATTTTGCTGTCTAATCAAGAACCTGGCCGTTACAGTCGTGGGACTGACCGTGCTATCATGCAGATGAGACAAAAGGCAAAGTAGAAGACAGCAGTGAGGATGTAGGCAAGAGGGATGTTGTAGAAGAAGTCCCTGTTCGGCATCTCTGTGATGTTGTAGTAGCCATAAAACAGGTATGAATACTCCATAAAACCCTGTAAAGGAGAGAAGAATATCCAGCTCAAGATGCAATTAAATTTTGCCGGCTGAGAATAAAAGCAGGAGAATTGTGCAATTTCTTCACTACAATATAGGGCTAGATTTATTATTTAGGCCTATATTGTAGGCTTCAGCTCCAACGTGAAGCCTAAAAGCATAAATGAACCAGTGTCATTCACATAAAACACTTTGACAAGGTGCAGCAGAAAAGCACAGGTGTCAAGCCTGAAATGAGTCACAGCTCATTCAAACTAGCTGCTTTAGTTTCAGTGTTGTGGTTCTGCGTGTGCTGCCTTACTTTCATACTCATGCCAACATAGTGTCAGTAACACCCGTGACTTTCTATTTTCAAACCACCACACACAAAAAGACATTATTACTCCAGCTGTACCTTATATGTGTTCTCGGTGTCACCTTTTTGCAGAATGAAAGTGGAATGACACTTCTATGAAAGTCTAAAGTGCCTCAAACTAAAGTGCAGGTCTATATACATTCTGCAAGTCTCTCAACGTCTCACCGTTCCCGAAAGGAAGTCGAGCAGGTACTGATAGATCTCCGTTGTGCTCTTAACTTCATACACCTTGCATTTAGCTGGATTTGAAAAAATAAAACACAGTAAACAAAAAGCTTCCTCTGAACATAAAGGTCATGCTGTTGCCTCAAGAATTTATGATATTTGTAAATAAATTAAATACACAGAAAGAGACAGGGAGATTCAATGCAGCTGCAGTGGAAACTATTTAACGTCTAAATAAGATCTGTTTCTCATGTAGCTTTAAAATAATCAAAGGATTTGGAAAAGTCATACATCATCCTGTAAAGCTATTTCAGGTCTGGAGATGATAAATGATATTAGGGATAAACTCATTTTTGTATATATTTGAATGTCACAGATGTGGAATTTTGTATAAATATTCTGCTCATCCACAGGTGAGCAGCCCACATTTTATTTCTGAAGGGAAAACAGAAGGGGTACCACTCTCTCTACTCTTACTCCTACAAACGCAGGGCTGTTGCCTGGAAACTGTTGCAGCAAAGTGCAAGAAGGCTTCCTGTTGTAATTACGAAGAAATGTGATAAAAGATGAGTAACAAGGAAAAAAGGAGGAAATGAAGAAACAGGACGCACCGGTGCGATTTGTTTCACTCAAGTTATTGCTAACAGTGAGGATATCTGTGCTGTTGGTGGTTGGTTGGTGGTGGTTGGTGGATCTGAAGACAACACTGGGAATGAGGACAAACCCAGCAATCAGAAAGAAGGACACAAAATTCAGAACCACCAAGAAGCGAAGGAACACGAAGTAAGACTGGACACCACCTCCAAAGTTCCCTGTGAGGGCAAAGAAACATGGTTTGTTTCAAATGTAAACTTAACGCGTGGGACTGAGCTGCTTCCTTTATTGTCCTTTTATATTAATTTACTGCATGTGTACCTCCAATCATTTGCACTGACTTCCTCCACAATGAGAAAAAGTAAAGAAATTCTTTGCATTTGTTTCTGAGTTTACGCAGCATCTGTCTCCCTCTCCAGGACACATCTCTGGAAAATGCGGGCGACCGCATTTGCTGCACTTCCCTGTGAAGGACAAATAATAAAGAAATTATATTACAACAACTCAAAATTCCCTCACAATTACCAAGTAATTTAAAATAAACTATATATAGGAGAATTATTAAATAAACATGAATTAGATAGCACTTACACAGTATATACATACATTAACAAGCAGTTTTTGTCATTCTGCCTCTGCACATCACCACAGAGGATTTTAAATCAATCAACATGTGACTGAAGTGCAGGCTTTCAGCTTTAGTTTAGGGGCTGTATCAAAAATGTTTTCATTGACAGTTTGTGAATTTAAAGCCATTTTGATAAATAGAGACGTATTTTCAGAGACATATTGCATAATCATAATTTTAAATGTAAGTATCGCTTTTTAATTCTCCTTTAAATCCTTTACAGTCAGCGACTGCGTGAGGTGTATTTGGACATCACTAAATGCTGTGTTTCTTCCCTTGAGGAGTCACATCAGGATCCCCTTCAATTTGTTTACCAGCCCCGTCTCGGAACTGATGACGCCATCATCTCTCTGCTCAATCATGTCTACACCCACCTGGACCAGCCAGCGAGCACTGTGAGGGTCATGTTTTTTGACTTTTCCAGTGCTTTCAACACCATCAGGCCGACCCTCCTGGGTGATAAGCTAACAGCGATGCAGGTGGATGCTTCTCTGGTGTCCTGGATTGTTGATTACCTAACAGGAAGACCACAAGGTAATCAGCAATACAGGGGCACCACAAGGAACTGTCTTCTCCCTCTTCCTCTTCACCCTCTACACCACAGACTTCAGCCACTGCACAGAGACCTGCCATCTTCAGAAGTTTTCTGATGACTCTGCGGTGGTTGGATGCATCAGCAGGGATGATGAGACAGAGTACCGGGCTGTGGTTAACTGATTTGTCACGTGGTATGAGCAGAATCATCTGAGGCTCAACCTGGCAAAGACCGAGGACTATAAATACCTCGGAGTATACATTGACAATAAACTGAACTGGGCTAAAAACACCACAGCACGTTACAGGAAAGGCCAGAGCCGACTCTATTTTCTGAGGTGGCTGAGGTCCTTCAACATCTGTCGGACAATGCTCCGAATTTTCTATGAGCCTGTTGTGGCCAGTGCAATCCTCTACGCGGTTGCATGCTGGGGCAGTAGGTTGAGGGTTGCTGATGCTATATAATAATAAACTGATCCGCAAGGCCAGTAATGTTGTGGGGATGGAGCTGGGCTCTCTTAGGGTGGTGATGGAGAGGCGAATGTTGTCCAGGATAAAGACAATGTTGGATAACTCCTCCCACCCACTCCATGCTAGCTAGCCACAGGAACAGGAGCACGTTCAGCGAAAGACTGAGATTACCAAAAAGCACCACTGAACGACACATGAAATCATTCCTGCCTGTTGCCATCTCCCTGTACAACTCATCCACCTAATACACTGTATACTGCAATAGCTACACCCTTTTTGCTCTTCTGCTCTTCTTTCTTATTCAGATATTTATTAGTAAGTGACTTATATATATATGTATATATTGTACATATTGTGCTATTTCTTACTTTTTGTATTGCCTGATTTTGTTATTGTTTGTACTGGAGCGCTGTAACCAACATAATTTCCCCAAGGGATCAATAAAGTATTATGATTCTGATTCTGATTGCCAGGCTTTTACTGCAGCCTCCTCCAGCTGCTGCTGGTTTGAGGGGTTTTCCTCAATCCACTTTGTCTTTAGTATCTGAAAAGCTGATCTGTTGGGTTGAGATCAGGTGACTGACTTGCCCATTGAAGGATATCCAATTTCTCTGCCTTGAGAAAACCTTTGGGTACTTTTACAGTTTGCTTTGGAGGATTATCCTTTTGTTCTGTGAAACACAGTCTGATCAGTTTTGCAGTACTTTGTTGAATTTGAGCAGAGAGTACAGTCTTGTACTTCACAGTTGGTCCTGCTACTTTCTATCTGAGGTCCCATCATAAATAAACACCAGTGAACTGGTTCCACTGGCAGCAATACCTGTGCATGCTACATTTCCTCCACCACGTGTGACAGATAATGTGGGTTGTCTCCAAACATGACCTGTTTTTCTCCTTCTCCAAACCTTTTTCTTCCCATGATTCTGATACGTCTCAGTTTCATTTGTCCAAACAGTTTTTTCCCATAGATGGCCACCGCCTTCTTCTTCCTTGTGACCAGTGGTCTGAACCCTGTAGTAAACCCTGTGCATTTACATTCATGAAGAAGTTTCATTCTTCGTTTTTCACGATTGTGGACTTTGACAATGATACACCTCCTCAAAAGTTGTTTTTACTAGAGCTGATGTTATAAAGGTGTTTTCTTCTTAACCACAATAATAAAAGCTGGCTTTTATTTTCTTTCAGGCCTTTTTGGTTTTACTGAGCTGCTCAATGCAATCCTTCTTTTTAGGAATGAACCAGTTTACTGACTTCTAAAGTATATTTCATTTTTCTGAAAGGTTATTTTGAATTTTCAGCCTAATTATTGCCTCCTTCGCCTGTATCAACATCTCTTAGAACATTATATCTATTCAATTAAAAGACTACTGAATACAAGGTGAACACTGGAAATCAACTCTAACTATCATTCATCTGCTTAATTTGTAATCAAACAGTGAGTGAACAGGCCTCACCTGGCCATGAAACTGCTCATCAATCAACTGTGCAATTACTGTGACTGTGTATACAAATGGCTGTAATTACTAAACAGTTAGTGCAACTCTTTTGTTAAGTCCACTTAATTAAAGCTGGAAGTCTGCACTTCAATCATGTCTTGATTGTTTGATTTGAAATCACTGTGAGGGTGTAGAAACCTATGAAACCTACACAAACTGTGTCCATGTCCTTAGGTTTATAGATGTAACTGTAGGCAGACACGTACAGTTTAATATACATGAACAACCAGCTGTCTATAACAACTAGCTAATGAAATTGATTGGGTTTAAATGAAGCTATGCGTTGAATGATTTTTCTTCCAGAAATCTACTTGGAAATTATGTTGTGTGTGTGTTTTGCAGATCCACATTATCCCAGCTCCATTACAAGACTCATGTTATTTAGATGACTTAAGTTTTTATCATATACTGCTAAAAGTTAAAACCCAAGCACAAGTGAAGTTATAAAGTCCAATATATACTATTGTAACAGAACGCAGTGAGATAAGTCACAGTGTATGATGAAGGGTGATTATGTTTTTCATTTGTAAGAGGATGAATGTTCTGCTTCATATCGGCCACATACTCATTCTTTAAGACAGCGTTTAAATTTGGGAACATGCTATCATTTACGAGCAATACACTGCTGACTCCCTGACCTTTAAACTCTAGTCATTAATTTACTCGCATTAATTTAGTCCATGACCTCAAATCTGGGCTCTCCATTAGCTTTCTCTTTATTTCTCCGTTTTTCCACTGAATTACTGAAACGTCACCACCAAACATTCAGTAGAAAGTTTCATACCTTATAGTTCTTCTCAGGTGCATGGGCAGGGGAATACACCTGATGTCCCGTTTGGGTCCACCATCGCTGTCTTCATCTTCATCCTCGGGGGTTGAGTCCCAGTTGAAGTGAGGATAACTCTGATCAGGAGCTGGAGACGAAACCCGCCGACGCCTGAGTGACTGCTGCTCACCGTCATAACCATTTCCTGTGAGCGGAAGACATTCAGACATCGTCTAAGAGTTTAAAACAAAACAACAAATACGAGCAGGTAAATCTGATCACCTCCAGTGTAATCGTAAATATGAGAGTTTTGTCTCTGTATTTCACCGGCCATCTCTCTGACGAATGTTAACAGTTTTCCTCTACGATCACATCTAATAGCTGACCGACAACAAATCCAGACTCAAACAAATAAGTGAAACACTTCCTTGTGAGGATAATCTGCGTATCCATGACCTGCTTCCTTGTTGTCCCCTTTCACGGACTTTACTCCCTTTGTAAATGACTGCACATGCACTTCCTTATTGGCTTCAACCTAATGAGTTAGCTTTACCCAGCCAGAAGGGAAAAGCACACTGAAAACAAGGATGTCAGATATTTTGTCTTGAAGTGCTAAAATCATAAATGTCTTTGACTTTACAGGAGAGGGGAGGAAATTAATGCATTTTAACAGCGGACAGGGATGCCAGGAAATGAAATACAACACGCTGCTGTGTACAACAAAAGCAACAAAAGGTTTTTAATAACAGGATGTCGTTAACAAACATTTACCTAGAGAAAGCACCACGTCCCAATGCTTTGCAGAGGCTTTAATATGACCTTTATAACAAACTAAATCTTCACAGAGGAAATGCTGAGATGTATTGCACTTTCAACACTGTTACAAATCAGGGAACGTTACAGCCGGCGCAAAAACAAAAAAAACCCCACAAGTAATAACCTCAAGACCATACAGTGTGAACTAACAGTGAGGGAATGGCAATAACTCAATAACATCATGTATTAATTTTCTGCTGAAGTGCACTGAGGAGATCAAACAGTTTTACATTAATGTTACAGAAATGTTTGTATCACAAAAAATGAAAATATGGCCTCTCTAAAACATCATCGCTGCCTTAAAGAGAATTAACAGTTGAGACATGCTCAGGGTGTTCCCCACCTCTTGCAGTCAGCTGAGATTGGCTCCTGAATTTATTTTAGGAGCTTTATTGACAATATCCCCAAATCCTAGCTGTGCTGTTTTCAATGACAAACACTGGCAGCTTATAGAAAATTGTAAGTCTTCACATTAAATGTTTGGTCCCTACCCAGAATGTTACACGATGGCAGTACAGACATTTTGGCAGTGAACGGACTGTTGTTATCATTTACATGGCACACCTTTCCCTGGATACAACAGCATGCAGTGGAGATGCTCCTGATATGATCTAAACTGCTTACAGCTATGAGCAGAACAGTGAGGGGAACTAATGCAAAAAAGATAAAAGAAAAAAAAGGAATTTAGAGGATTAAAATTTAGGACACAGTAATGTTTGGCATACAAAAATAACAGAACATACAGTGTGTGCATGTGTGTATGTAACATATATATACACATATAACATATTACCTAAAACAGTTAATGAGGTCCTAATTTAATTAGGCAGGAATACAAAAGGTCAATTCTTATCAAACAGACCAAAATAGCTGAACTAATGACACACTCATTAGGTTATCTCCATCATAAAACTAGTCATTCATCATTCTAATACAGGCTGTAGCCAGGATCTCAACATGACATGCACCTCGTTTGATTAGAAATACAATTCAAGACTGCTTATACCTCATGAAATGCTATCAAGACCACCATACAGGTGACAGGAGTGGATTACTAGTGCAGCAGGTAATGGTAAGAATCTTTCAGATGTGGATACAAGCACTGAAATCTGGGTGTTTGCTCCTTTTGGTGCCCTTAACTTAAAAAAACCCCATGCACCACTGGTATTATCCATCACTTCCAGGTGAGGAAACGGCTGTCTTTTTTTCTTTTTCTTTTTAAAACCACACATTTTCAACATTTTACTTAAAGGTAATTGCAGTAACACACTTATAACAACAACATATGGATACTAAGGGGACTGAAACCACTCCCATGTCTTACAGACACAGTCAGTAAGTATGAATATTTACCTACATTAGTTTTGCTACATACAGAAACAGATTTAGTCAATCATCTGTGTCCGAGGTACTCGTTGCTCTTATAGTAATAGGTTTAACTGCAATAGGTAAAGGTAACCTTGTAAGCATTTCACGTTTAGATCTGGAATCGTAGATGGATGCATCTGTGCTCAGTATCTTGTCAACGTGTGGACTGGAGGAGCTGGAGATCGAGTCTCCAGACATTTCTAATACTAGACGACCTACTTTACACCTGGCCCAGCCAGGGTCGTGGACTCATAGATGGTGGTTGTGTAAGTGAGGAGTGCAAGGAGTCCACCCAGAATCTACCTCTACCACTACTGCAATCCTATACACCTGTTGGTACAATATTTTGAAGAACAAGAAAAACAAAGGATGTATGGTACAAATTGTGGTTTGGTTGCATCAGAAAGGCAATCCGGTATAAAAAAAAACCACCAATCAGACACCTGCTGTGGTGACCTCTCACGAATAAGGGAGTAGCCAAAAGTAGCTTTCCTTATATGATACTACTACTACTGGGATCCTGCACTTTCAAAGTCGAGTTCTACGCCAGCAAAAAGGGTTTCTCAGATTGATTTCATGTCAAAAAATAATGTTGAAACTGCTAAAAGAGAAACAGAAGGAGTTTGTGAAGTTTAGGCGTTTGTATCCACGCGTGAAAGATTCCTCAGTAATGTTAAGATATCTGCTGCACTGTAACCGTTTACAGACCAGCTGCCACTCACACTCTAAAAGCCTTCACAGAGCTCGAGGATTCCTCTTCCGCTGTTCACAGCATTTGTATGAATATGTTTATATGAAATGCACTTTTATTTTTGTTTTTTAACTAAACAAGATTTGAACTTTTCTCTTGGACCTGTGTGAGCTTTCTTGTTAGGAAGATAAGTGTTGGTGAAACCAGCGTTTGAAATTCTGCTCTTGCAGCAACCTCCTCCTCCTCCTCTCCCAAAAATGATCTAACCAGTTTTTATTTCCTTGCACCTCCTTTCAGTCTGTTTTTTCTCCACTTTTGTTTTTATCATTATCTATCTTCTCACCCTCTCTTTTCTCTTCTTTGTCCCCTCTCCTCCCTTCCTTCTTCCCTCCCTTTAAGACCCTGCCCACTAGTATACAGCAAACAGCAATGACATGCATGATGAAGTAGATGGACATCCAGTAGTTGATGGTGTCAGTGGCGTTCAGCAACACGAAGCCCATGCACATGTAGTCGTAGGCCCTCATTTTCAAGAACCAGTGAACCCAGTCGAAGATGTTCTGCCCACGTGGGCCCAGTTTAGCTCGGACCGAAGCCTCCATGGCAGACTCTGCTGCGATGCACAGGGGGATGGTGAGGAAAGAGAGGTAGTAGCCAGGGTGCAGTCCGTGCCAGTAAGCACTGATGAACATGGTCCAGCCAGCCCTGAGAGGTACAGACACAGGAGAGAGGCACACCAAACACGAGGTGAGTTTCTGTCCTCAGTTGTTAGAGGTGTTAAGATCGTGAGGCGGGATAAGGGTGGTTTAAGTGCAAAAAAGGAAGAATTGTAAAAGGTTTGACCAGCACATTTACATAAATGGGATATTTAAAGTCTGTGGTAAGTGTATTTGTAAGAAAACAAAACACAAACCTGCTTTTTTTACCCACATTATTAATATGTATCAGTATATTCATGATTCTGTGTGCTATAAACTTCCACAAAAACATGTGAGCTGCGTCGTGGCACTGGCTGACATGTTCTTTTATCACAATGAACACTGTGTACTCTCTTTGTAGCAGGCAGTGTAGTTTATTTTTGATTCAATCACACACACACACACACACACACACACACACACACACACACACACTCTCTCTCTCTCCTGGAGAACAGAACGCTTTGCTGAAAAGAGGCTATTTAAATAAATAAATAAAAAAAAATCCACTACTGAGTGAGTCGTGTTTGCTACAAACTGAAGTGTCAAGCTTTTCTTTTCTGTTATGTTTCATCATTGTGCAAATGAGACACTTTTTTTTTTTTTTTTAAATGTGCATGTGCGGCAGCGACAGAGACACTTGGAAACACAAGCCAGTTAAGAAAGAAGATAGTAAGAGAAAAGATGGGACATTTGTTATTAATAATAAAATGGGGGGGGGAGTCACTCAATCATCTTTTGGACAACGTTTAGCTTTCATATTTTCATGCACGTACGTAATGTCATAACATTTATGATTTCCAGACAAAGTTGCATCAACTTTTCACCAACATCTTGTTTTGATGATAAGAGACTCAGACTCACTCCCATGAGTGGAAATGAAGCCTCATGCTCCCTTAAACACTCTTTCACATTTGAGCCTGATCGGGTCACCTGACCTCATTGTTTCTGGCCACCTAATGTTGCTGAGCCTAGATCTGGCTTACTGAAGCAACCCCAGATCATAACACTGCCCTCACGGGGTTGCACAGTACATAATAGGCATGATAGGTGCATCACTTCATTCACCTCACCCCGATGCTTTCATCACTCTGGAGCAGGTTAAATCTGCACTTGGACCACATGATCTTTTTCCATCGCCCCAGAATCCAATCTTGGATGCTCCTTACTAAACATTTCCTTCCCAATTAGCCTCACTCATAAATGAAAAGAGGGAAAAAAAAACAGTTTTTTTTTTTTTTATTCTTTCCCCCATAAAGACAACATTTGACAGTCTCCCTAGCACACTTATTGACAGGTTTTGACACCCCAGTACATATAAATAAACATGTGTTTTGGCACCAGTTAAAACTGGTTCTGGGATTTTACTAATCTGTACACCCAGCTATTTTTTTATATAAGCATGCCTGAAATATGACCTACGACTCAGTTGAGCTTTGAGGGTTACCCCTAGTCAGTTTTCAGTGGGTAAAGCTTTTGGGTAAAAAGTTTAAGTGGTTTCTGACCACATTTCCTCACTAATGCGTAAGTGCGTAAGACAGTTTTTAATAGTTTCAGTAATCTCCTTAGTAGTTTTCTTTGCTTGATGCCGGCCAATAATTTGACACCTCTGTATATGAATAATATCATTTACACAGCATGAGATATGTCTTCTGATGTGGTAGTTTATAAAAAAAAAAAAAAAAAAAAAAGAAAAAGAAAGAAAGAAAGAAAGAAAGAAAGAAAGAAAAAGAAAGAAGAAAGAAAAAGAGAGAGAGAGAGAGAGAGAGAGAGAGAGAGAGAGAGAGAGAGAGAGAGAGAGAGAGAGAGAGAGAGAGAGAGAGAGAGAAGCTACTCATGTAGTCAGTTAGGTTTCAATACCCTGAAGCAGTTATTCAGTGCATGGCTGTTACTTATTTGCTTATTTAAATCTTTTTTCCCCACGTACTGAGTTTGGAATTTTACTGTTGCCTTGTAATGTTTATTAGCCAACAACAGCACTGCATTTAGGACTTATTACTTCTGTATAAGATATGAAGCTTCACTGGCATCCCTGCTGAATATAAACAGAATATTAAAGAAGACTGCTGCCACCTCTCACATGTACCTCCTAACATTAGAACTTATTGCACAGGTCCCATATACACCACACAGGGATCTCTTACTGTAGAATAAGCAGAACCTGCTTCACATACCTGAGTGTGTAGGCTTTGAAGGGGGCGTTGGGGTAGATGTAGTGATGCAGCCACCACTGCACTGTCATGTTCCAGTAACGCATGCCATGTCGGACCTTCACACAGAAGTCAGTGTTGTAACAGTCGATGTTCTGGATGGTTTTGAAGTCATATTTCTCCTCCGTGGTGGGATCAGGACTGGAGAGAAGGAAAAGAAACCAGCATTTAACACCAAAAATATGAAACCCCTACACTTTTAGAATATTTGTTTATGTACACAGATGCATCCTCTTTTTATATGCTTGCTATTCCTGTGATTATGTACCTGTAGTCGACAGTAGGTCCTCCTCCAGGTTTAGAAAGAGCCTTTTCTGGATAGCAGCCCAGGCCAGCACTGATACAGCCAGCCTCAGCGCCGCACCACGCTGAATAGAAACGCATTCTAAATACGAAGAATATTGCTACCATGTAGAACATCCTGAGGATGAAAGCAAAGACAAAGTGTATCATGCACCTTTGTCTGAAGAAACAAATAAGATGTGACAAATCTATTCAGTGCCCTTTACTGAAGAGTTAATTACGTTTTGATATATATACAGTTACTTTATTAAGTACACCTGTTCAGCTGCTTGTTAATATCAAATCAGACAATCACACGGTGGCAACTCATTGCATTTAAACCCGTAGACATGATCAAGACGACCTGCTCAAGTTCAAACAGAGCATCAGAATGAGGAAGAACAGTGGTCCAAGTGACTCTTGGACAAACTTCACAAACTTCTGATCTGTTGGCATTTTCTCCACACACCCTTCTCCAGAGTTTACAGAGAATGGTCTGAAGAAGAGAAAATATCAAGCGAGCATCAGTTCTCTGTGTGAAAATGGCCAATTCCTTTGAGCTGATAGGAAGTCAACAGTAACTCAAATAACCATTGTTACAAACAAGCTATGCACAAGGGCATCGCTAAACACACAACACATTTAACTTCAAAGCAGATGGGCTACAGCAGTGGAAGACCACACTGGGTGCCACTGGTTTCAGACTGGCAGGGGTGGTGTAATGGTGTGGCACACTTTGGGCCCTTTAGTACCAACAGAGCATCATTTAAAAATCACCGTCTACCAGAGTATTGTTCCTGACCATGTGTATCCCTTCATGACCACAGTGTACCCATTTTCTGATGGCTGCTTCCACCACGTCAAAAAGCTAAAATCAACTGAAACTGGTGTCTTGAACATGACGACTTCACGATACACTGTAGATGTACCTAATAAAGTGGCTACTGAGTATAAATGTTATTTTTGAGTAAAATCATGCTAATGAATTCTTCTAATAGAATTTTAAAAATAGCTTTGTTTACAGTTGTCTTTAGTTTACTTTTAATCACTGATAAAAAAAACTAAAACAACTCTCCAGTGATAATATGACAAAATATAATTAATCTATAACTCCTATTAATTTCCAAAAGCGTATTGCTGTTGTGCTGATTCTTTGTCACAATACCTATAGAAAACGTTTTGATCCAAGAAGTCCTCGGTACGAACGTAGGCCAGCGGAAAGACAGAGTTGACAGCCAGGAACAGAGCGCCATAGACAGGAACCAGCTTCAAGCGCTGCAGGCATGGTGTCAAACCGGGGAGGGCCAGCGGGCTCGGCTGCCTCACCCAGTCAATGTATGTTTGGAAGCGGAAGAAAGGGCCTTTAAGGACATGAAGGGATGAGACAGAGGGATAAATGCAGGATTGAGAAGACAGTGACAGACAAAAATTGGGCAATCAGGATGATGCAAGGTATAGAGAGGAACATTAGAGGGCAGTGTGGTTCAAAAAAACAAAACAAAAAAAAAAAACAACAACACAGGGTGCAGTTGAGTAGGAAAAGGAAGTGAGAGAACAAAAATAGAGTAGAGATTTATGAAAACTGTTAGAAATAGAAATAATACTAAAAAAAAGCATGGACTCACAATATTGGACAAGTAGCAGAAAGTGAGACAAAGAGAGACAACAGTTAAAATTCATGCAAAAGCAAATGAACACCAACACTTAATTACAATTTACAGCTAAAAACAGTTCATGTAAGATCAGAATTTCCTTTTTTCGGAACATTTAAGACAAGTTATTTACCCGTCATTATACCGACATAACAGTAACTATATGACAAAATGTCGTAGATGGAAGGCTCCTGCGACAGACCGCCAACGACGGGGGACTTTGCAAAGGAGCTCACGTCCTTCTTCTTCTCCACGTGGAAGCTGCGCACCTCATTGGCCAGACTCACCATCTACATTAACAGTAAGATAAGGATGCATGAATTTGAAATACACTGCAGTATAATTTTAAACTGATTTCTCCACTTGAGTGTTTTTAACTTTCCATACCTTGAGCGTGAGAAGTAGCTGGATGGCGTTGGCGAAAGGTGTTGGTGATGGCAGACCAAACTTAGTGACCAGGCGGAAGAAGAGGAGGTAGAGAAAGGTCCAGCTGAGGCTCAGCGCTGGGGCGTGCCTTGTAAACAGACATATATAGTTAGGAGTGAGACTACATGTACATGGAGTCCTGTTGCATGCTGTGATCTTCACTTTCTGGCTGAAATTAAAGCTTACAGGTTTTTATTTCTATTTATTTTTTTTAACTATTTCTACACTCTAGATCAGCTGCTATATTTGAGAAATTTACAGGTGAATTCACAGACAACAGTTTGTGTGATACAAAGTAAAATAAGTCTGAAATGCATGGATGTTCGTTCCTCACCTCCAACTGCTCTTGATAATAATCCATGTTCCGATCACGGTCACCAGGGAGTGGAGTGTGTGGATGTGGCAGGTGGCGATAGTGATGGACAGGCCGAGAAGAAGAGCTGCACCCTGCTTCACAGGTGGACCTGAAGTGACAGAAAAATTGCAGAGTGGAAGCCACCTACAAGTGTCTACCATGGGGCAGGAAAAGTGCCTGACACAGCAGGAAAAATATAATGTTATATAAGTCTGTTGATTCCCACCCACTGCTGTCAGCCCCCGTTGATAAAAGGTGGAGAAATGTAATTTTTTTTAATGCAAATTGAAAATAAAAATAAAATCATCAGCTAATTAGTGAAAACCTTTAAAGAGAAAGCCATGCAAAATATAAACATGAGCATTTTTTGTGATTTCCATGTGTTTATCCTGAATATGTGGTCGTCCTTTCACATATTCAAGCTAAGGTAAAGATTGCCTTTGGGGCAAACATCATTTATTGATTCCAGGAGACGTGAAAGTCCCTTCATTTTATTATTCAACTTATACTGATTGATCAATATCCTTGCTGATAAACGGTCTACAAATTTAACTGATCACACACCAGCAGTGTAAAGCAGACTCTGCAGCAGAATACAACCAAAAATAAAATCATTAAAATGTTTTCTGCAGCACCAGCTGAATGCATACGATTTCCTGTTACAAAGTGACACACACTTCTGTGCTGCTGTAACTTCAGTGCTGTTTGTTAACATGGACTTTTGGTGTGACTTTGAATCCAGTCTTCAAAGGACTGACTTTCCCCCCCCCCCACTAACTGTTGTTATGTTGTTTTGTTTCCAATGAATTGCACAACGTGCATCGCTGAAGATTTTTAGCTTCATGATTTTATTCATCAAGATCCGATGTGCCAGTATTTTTTTCCCCGAGCACTTACAGAGCACTGAAAATCAACATAATTCGTCCCGTTTTAACCCTTTACTTACCAAGTATCGTGTATGCAATCTGGACTTATTTGAATAATCACAACTCTCAAAATAAGACTTTTTTTCCCCCCTTTTGCATTTAAATAGTAAATTATGGTTGTGTCAGTTTTTCATCTCATAGTATAACAATCACCAGCAAGCAGCATTAGATAAAAATAAATATATAAATTATGTATGAATGTGTTCATAATTTGATCGAAATACTCACTGAGGTACCGGAAGAGGAATCCAACAGGGATGGAAGCAGCAAGGACTCCCAGGTACACCAGCTCATCAGGAGACATTGCTCTGCTGACACACACACACACACACACACACTTGTATAATGCAACCCACATGCAAAGTAAAGCATGAGAGAAACACTCCATGCAAATACTCAGAAATAAAGTTTGTGTGCTGAGAGTGAGGGATATTTCTAAGGGCCGCCACAGTGCAGTGAATTACACAAACAGACCACTGAGGCCAGAGTGGCTAGCAACAGGAAGTCTAAACAAGTGTTGTTTAGCTGTAGATGCAGGTGTAGGAAAGGAGCCTAAAGTACACAAGAAATACTACAACCTCCTCTAAACACCATTTGAAGGACAGATTTATTTTCTGCATTTTAGTAACAACAAATCACTTGTGCTTGTGTAAAATTATCTCGCCAGCAATTATTAGGTTTGCTGAATTTGAACTTCAGCGGTTGTGGTGCCATATGCACTGGTATACTTTGCGTCAGCTCAAAATGTAATCCTAACAGCCCTTCTAGTCTCCCATAGTTTATATCGAAATTCAGCACAGTAATAGTTTATCCATTTGAATAAAAATGAATAGTTACAAACATTGAGCCCACACTTATCCAGCCTGAATCTTTATATCCCAGCTTTTTCATTTTTTATATACTTTTTATATTCTCCACAAATGTGCTGCACAGGAACACAATAGGGTCTAAAATAATAATAACGATAAAAAAAGCCATTTTAACATCATCTGTACACATCCGCGAACCCTTGTGAGAACACAGAGTCGTCTGTAACACCCCTCACATGGTTAGAAAAAACAAAAGAAAATCTGCTCCACGTGAAGGAGAAATTATCCATGTTAAGGTAACTTCCGGTGACAAGACAAGAAGAGCCCCTTGTGCAAGAGCACACTTCTCTTTTTATCAGTGTGGAAACCACTGTCGATTATATTCCGGGGTTAAAACGTGGCTGCTATCAGTTACCATCAGTATGCACACCTTCAACAAGATAGGTGCAGTGTTGTAGTGAGTAGTAACAGCACTGTGTGTGCGGTGCTGCTTGACTGAATAAACTGGGTTAAAAACACAAGATTACGCATAAAACCCACGTAACAGGAGCTTAAGCCACGGCTCCACAACCGTTAACAGGCAGGAAGGAGACAGAAAGAAAAACTATCAGTCCACATTAATGTTTCATATTGGATTGAACACCGTTAGAGCAGTAGACACTGTTACTTACATTTATACAGCGGGATACCTGTCCGTTTGAAGACTGGTAACACACCTAACTAGCCATTCACACTTTAACACCGGATCAGTTTTCACTTCCTGGTTGACGAGCGATGCGTCAGAGATAGATTATACCATTTTTTTAAATTATATTTTAAATTATATTATTTTATTAGAGACAGAAAAGAAAATGGAAGAAGACAGGGAATAAACAGCCTCGACTGGGGACTCGAACCTGCACCTTTACAGTCAGCCTTTTCAACAACTGAGCTAAACAAGCGCTCGGATTGTACCATTATCACTTTAACGGCAGGGGTGCGGATTGGATGTCAGTCTAAAACGATTCATTTCCATATTATCTGCATTTAACACTGTGGCTCACTGTATTTTACTGAAAACTGTCGAGCAATGGACGTGAATCTTGAAATGCATATTTTGATACCCCAGTTAATGGTTGTCATGTCCAAATTGTCCAAATAGACTGAAACATTAAAATAAGCTTTAGAGTATTTTTTTTTCCAGAAATTAAAAGTACAGTAATTACAATATGCAGTGTAGTACGGTGTGTGCGATATTGAAAATAAAAACAAACCCACAGCTTTGTGTCATTCAGTTACAATAACTCATACTGCGTACTAGCTAGCATGACGGAGTTTCTATACAGCTGGGTGGGTGCTATGATGTTACTGATAGTGAACTTTATTTTATTCACAAGGTTAGTTAGTAGAGAAAAACGGAATCGTCTCGTATTCAGAGAAAATATTACTCAATATTTGGTATTGAGCTGAATATGAACACAGTTTGTCCCGGACTTCAGCTACAATGAAAAAGACACAAAGCTGGAGTTATTCTGTGTCTTTACGCTGCACAGCTGCCTCTTCTTCTCTCATCTCCCCCTCCCTCTCCTGTTGCTACTTCAATCATGAAACTGATCAATGATCAGCTGATCGGCTTTTCACTCTTGTTTGTTTATCGCCCACTTTGCGCCAGAAAGAAGAAACCAGCGGATGTGGCGTTAAACAACAGCATCACGTTTAAGCTTGATCAGCTGTTGTTAGAATATATTTAATATTACTTTCTAGTATCAGCTGATGTTTGAAACATGAAGATGAAACCAGGAGATGTCCTTACTGAATCATCAGAGCTGAACAGATGATGGAGAAACAGGTTTACCTTTTAGGTGACATGAATGAGTTGAAGGGAAGTTATGAACTGTTTCTGAGAGACAAATAAAACCAGGATCCTTTTCTACAGCTGACAGCTGGCAACTGTGCAGGGGCGGGTCTAGCAAAGCTTTGTCAGGGGGGCCAGGTAGGGCATTAACAGGGAATCTTACAACCAAAGTTTTCATCTGATGTAAAATGTATAGAAATCATACATATACTAACAAGACAGTGTACATCACTGTTACAACAGCGTTTGTTTTCATTCAAAGGCTTTATGGCTTTTCCTATAATACCTGGTGCCCTGGCCAATTTTATGTTTCTTTAAGCAAGTTCTTCATGACTGAGCCAAGTGTCCTCTTTTTTGGAAATCAAAATATGGTCACCCTACTTTAGATGCCACTAAAAGCGAAAACATTTAAAGCAGGGGTCCCCAATCCCAGTCCACAAGGGCCGGTGTCCCTGCAGGTTTTAGATCTCACCCTGGGTCAACACACCTGAATCACATTGATTAGTTCATTACCAGGCCTCTGGAGAACTTCAAGAGGTCATTTAGCCATTTACATCAGCTGTGATGGATCAAGCACACATCTAAAACCTGCAGGGACACCAGCCCTTGCCGACTGGGATTGGGGACCCCGATTTAAAGTGTCGGCTTTTTAAAAATGAAACCTTAATAAAATATATGAGAGACATGGTGCCCGAACATATAGTTTGAACCTCGGTAAGCCAGTTTTCTTTATCACAATATCATTCTGTGACATTACTGTGGAGAAATTTTGATCCACTCTTCTTCTACACGCCACAATATTGCTTCAGTTCACCAAGGGCCTGTACAGTTTGAGATGTAGACATCAGGTGTTTTGCCGTTTTTTTCTGAACATTGCACCATTTGGCGTTGGGATAAATTTGCTGGGAAATCCTCTCCTGAGAGGTGTAGCATTTTGTTAACACACACCTGAGTGCTCTATGCTGACGCTCAGTCATATATCAGGCCCGGGATAAAGACAATATATGTTCTGTTTTTAATTATTAGTCTCTTTAAGTCTAAAAAGGGAAACCCTTCTTAAACGGGAAGAGTACTGGAGGTACCAAGGAAATATAAAATATAGGGTTCTAAAATATAATTTATTTCACATAAAAACCGTCGAGCTGCTCAGTCCCTCCCGACATAGTCCTTAAGTCTGTGACGTACCGCCACTGCCACCTGACGTCTCTCCCCAAAGCATTTCTCCCCATCCACAAATCCACAAATCAGTGGAAGTGTGGAAGGTGTTCTAACAAAAGTTTTCTGAGATGTGACCAGAGGGAAGAAAACTATTTAGAAATTGTGGAAAAGTTTGAAGTCAGTATGTATGTATGTATGACCCATGGCTATTGAGCGCTGAGAATCAGAAGCCTTTGTCACATAAGCAAGAATGAAAAAGAAACACTGAAAGTAGTAAGAAGGGTGAGGAACAAGTCCACTGTATGTGATCTGTTTCAGCGAGGAAGTTCATGTTAACATTTAACATGCTAACTGAGCAAGAGGAACTGACCTGAAAGATAGGATCATCGCCAACCTGGAAACTTGGACCCTCGGTAGCCGGTTACCAAGATTGTGTGAAGTAATCTTGTAGAAGTAACCACCACCCTCTGAGGGTCTACTAGAGGAGGTCAATACAGCACTACAGACAATCGAGGAATCCAGTATGGAGGCACTAATCATGGCAACACAGAAACAAGCTCTAAGTACAAGATCCACAGAGGCTGGGGTCTATCACACCAGGCAAGACCCCAGGTGCAGGCTGTGTTAAGATGCCTCTGAGACAATCCAGCACATAACAGGAGGGTGTAAGATGCTAGCAGGCAGGGCATACATGTAAAGCTATAACCAAGTGGTCAGCGTAGTACACAGGACCATCTGTGGAGTGTATGGCCTGGAAGTCCTGAGGTCAAAATGGGTGGTCAAGAATGACTGAGCTAAGATTCTGTGGGACTCCTAGATACAGACGGACAAAATGTTGGTGGCTAACCAATCGGACATAGTGGTAGACAAGCGAAGAAGATCCCAGGAACAACACCTGAGATCTCTGTCCAGAAGACTGCAGTCCTAGGAACAGCTAAGATTCTGTGCAGGACCCGTAAGCTCCTGAGCTTGAAGGATAGATCGAATATATATTTAAAACTTGCTATATAAGGCTTTGATAGATGTCTTATTGAGACGTTGGATGTCTACAAGACTGAGTCAACTGCTTTTAAAATAAAGTTGTGTTTTTACTGTATTACCTGTACTGTGTTTCTGAAATCTGGCCCCTGACATATTCCCTTCATGAAATAATAATTAATAAAAACTAAAACTAATAGAAACTGAACTAAAACAAAACATTTTCAAAAAAAAAAAAAAAGCTAAACTGAAATGAGAAAACTCACTCTAAAAACTAACTGAAACTAAACTCAATAAAAGCGAGTCTAGAGAAAATAAAAACAAATTTATTACAAATACAGACGTCCTGTATAAGAAGGGCCAGAGTCGACCCCACCTGCTGAGGAGACTGAGGTCCTTCGGAGTCTGCTGGACTCTGTTAAGAACATTCTATGATACTCTGGTAGCATCTGCCTTTTTCTTTGCAGTGGCCTGCTGAGGGAGCGGATGCACGGACAGGGACAGGAGCAGGATTGACAAACTGGTGCAGAGGTCTAGCTCTGTGCTGGGATGTGCTCTGGAGTCTGTGGAGGTGGCGAGAGGAGGATGTTAGTAAAGCTGACATCCATCATGAACAACCCACATCACCCTCTGCATGAATCTGTGAGTGTGCTGAGCAGTTCCTTTAGTGAGAGACTGAAATACCCTTGCTGCAGGAAGGAGCGCTTTCACAGATCATTCATCCCAACAGCAACTCCTCAATCACAATGTCATGAGTCACTGGACATTGTTGACATCCACGGTCACACTTCATGCATGTGTATCATCCATATGTATATTTATTGTGTACATGTGTGTGTGCGTGTACATGTTTATACTTTTAGATATCTATTACTTACATAGTAATAGTAACAACTCTCTATCCATAATCACATACAGTGTATGCTACTGTTGGATATAGTGTTTACTTATTTTGTATTTGTTTGTATTTTTTGTACTTTTCTTCTGCCATCTGTACCTGAGCTGAGGTAACACAAATTTCCTCACCGTAGGATCATTAAAGTCTTATGTTAAGATTACAAAACTATAAGACCTAAGACCTTGAGCTTGTCATCCACAGGCCTAGTTTGAGTTTTCAATCCTATGGAGATGACACAAAGCTTTACAGCTCTTTAACCTCAGTAACAATCTTAAACTCAACTTCCTGTGTTTCTATGTTGCTAAATATGAATAAGAGTGACGTAATAGTTGTCAGCTTAATCTGGCATCTAGCACACTCACAGCTACATACCTGAGCTCTATGTCTATAACGCTGTATAATTTTAAAAACCTCAGTATAAATAAGCATGTCAGTTCAGGTGTCAAGTTTTGTTTCACACAGTTAAAGAGACTTAGTAAAATTAACTCAAACGAAAAGAAATCTAGAGTCAGTACATACTATTGAATCTCATACACTATCTTGATTGAAAAATCGAGCAGCCACACTTTCTACTAAACCCCCAAAATGTTTTCTTCCTGTTCAACCTAGAATTTATTTTAAGATTTTTTGTCACTGACTTTTCACACTTGCATAGAAGTTAGTCCCTGTTAGTAACCACAAGATCGTCAGCTGAGGCTCAGCTGTCAGTCTACAGGTCCACATGAGCAGATAATCCCTGAAAGTTGTTTCTTCTCTGGATGATACAAAAACACTAGATTGTTTCTGAAATGTGCTATATGAATACATTTTAATCACCATGATACAGCATATGTCAGCTGTATCCTGTAATATTACGTATTCTTCTATTTAATGTCCTTATTTGACTCTTTGTGTACAGCACTTTGCTACCATTTGAGTAAAGCTCTGAAACTTAAGTTTGCATTTTATTAAAACTGCATAGAGTCAGCTACTTTTTTTTTGGATAAACCAAACATTTTATTGAGAATTGTCACAACAGGAAGTATCAAGAAACACTCCTGTACAACATCCTTCTTAATCCTCCTCCTCATCGTCAGCTCCTCCAGCTCCACCCTGGCCCTTCTTGGCGTTCTTTCTCTTGACGCGACCTGGGCGTCCACCGCCGTACGGAGACCTCAGGGAAAAGTCGATGTGCTTCTGGCTGTCCAGGCGAACCACAAAAGAGGGGATGTTCACCACCTGCTTGCGCACACTGCCAAGACAGACAATAAAGGGAGGACTTTAGAAAATGTTGATGCATCTTCCAGCTGCACTTAAGAGTTGTCTTTGCAGTTTAAAAGCTGAAAAAGCTTTCAGGGTGGAAAAAGTGTGAATCTTTAATATTTTACATGTATAATTTACTGCAGGCTTCATTGACGAGGAATTCTTGACACCACAGGAAATCTGAACTTATGACTTAAATCATCAGCCTGAGTACTTCATATCCAATGCTGTAGTGAATACTACAATTGCCCGAGGTGCAATCCCCCATACCTTACCTGACGGCCACAACACCGTGGCACTGTCTGCGCCCTCGGCGGCAGGATTGGCTCTGGGCAATGTCTACTGACAAGGTATACGGTTTTGATACCGAATTGACCTTGATGAAAATCTTAACTGTTGTCAACAGGGTGTGTTACAGGTTGGTGGTCCTCTGATGGAAGAGGAAGCATCGACAGGTTCTCATGAGTCCATCAAAAAAAAAAAAAAAAAAAAAAAAAAAAAAAAAAAAAAAACCCACTGAGCCCGTTATGTGTTGCTTTGAGCTTACCGAATGTGCCTCTGGCGGATAAGGACACGAGCGTGGTGGATGCTCTTGGCAAGTCCAAGCTTGAAGACCTGTGTCTGAAGCCTCCTCTCCAAGAAATCCTCGACCTTCAGGCCCAGGATATAATCGAGCTTCATCTTACCCTCATCGAGCACACCGATTCTCACCAGACGCCTGAGCAAAGCGTTACCTGGAAAACCACACATATACACAAAACGTCATTTAAACATACAACCACAGAGACGTGTTCAAAAATCTATGCAGAGCAGGAATATTGGCCTCATTGACGAGGAATTCGTGACACCATGGTGAAGTCTGACACTTTATATATTTAAATCATCGGCCAACACAAACCAGCTTTAACTCATCCTACCCACCTTCAAACAGACGCTTTGGGTCCTTCTCATCCAGAGTGAGCAGCTCTCTGGCAGCCTTGCGGATCTTGGCAAGGGTGAACTTGACCCTCCACACCTCACGCTTGTTCCTCAGCCCATACTCGCCTTAAAGGGAGATGAAACGCCGTAATCAGTTTAGTATAGCTCATTAAAGGGTATGCCTTGAAATATATATATATGGACGGAAGTTATGAAAATGAAAACATACCAATGAGTTTCAACTCCTGGTCGAGACGGGACTTCTCGAAGGGGCGGCGGGGGGTGACATATGTCTTACGACAAACCCAGCTTCTGGCAACGGGCATGATGGCTTATAAGTGCCTGCAAAACCAAGAAATTACAATGAGGGGGACGCTACATATAAGATTTATACCATTTTACACTTTTCTTTTAATAGGTTATTCAAGGTTGACATGTTATTTGAATCTTGTGCACAGAAGACATTTTAAAGGCAAACATTATGCACGTTCAGCAATAACTCATGTTACAATTTACAACTAAGACAATCAAGTCAACCTCAAAAAGTAGAGTCAGTTTAATTAAGCCAAATAGGCTCTCCATCTGTCAGTCTAGTTCCGTTTTTCAAAGCGTTTACTGATTAATTAAAAAAAGACATTAACTTTTTACCAGGCTAAAGGGACCTACAACTGTCACTATTACTTCCATGCTTCAACTGTATCGGTCAGATTTGCCACACGATCGTACGGTTTATGAAGACAAGGGTAATGTGTAAGGACCGAATTGACTAGAAACACTGATACATCGGATACGCTTCATTAAATGTTTCTGAAACTACAATAAATCGCGTATAAACGTTTAACAGACCGGGCATCCGTAAGACTAGGCCGCAGCTACACCGCACCACGTTGTTTAATGTTAGCAGCTAGCATTAGCTTAGCTTAAGCGCTTTTCGTTTAAAAACGCGTTAAAAAAAACCCACATGCAGGTCTTCAATCGACACAGGCATAAGTTTAGTTTTATGTCCTATGACTGTTTTTCAACGTGAAGGTCCAAATACACTAGGTTTATATTGCTGGTAAGGATGAGGATGGTAACCGTACCTGTCTCGCTCAGGCTCGCGCAGTAAAGAGGAAGTTAAAGGAAGTCCATAATCATTTATAGGGCCTGCGAGCACACTACATATCCCGTGATGCCTCTCACCGTCCAAACGGAAGTCGGGCCCGCTGGGTTTGTCGCTCTCTGTTGGTCAAAGCGAAGAGCACAACCTGAACACATGGAAGAAGTTAAGATGAAGTTTGTTTATGCGCTTGAATCACGAACAGGCCTCATGTCATTACATAGATGGTATAACACACAGCTTCAATGTGCACAGAGAGGCGGGAAAGGCCTGCTTCTTTCACTTTGCACAGAGGTTTGACTGAGTGGTCACAGATCTCCTCTTACAAAGTGAGAGTGAGGGAGGTAAGGTGGTAAACTCAGAGAGAAGGACATGGGTGACTATTTATATAACTCTGAAATGGGACCCTGACCATGTGTTTCTGTCTGTCAGGCTGCATGATCAACTGATGGACACACAGAAGCTCACTGGCTTTCTCTTTCACTGCTCTAAATCCCATCTTTTCCGGGTGTTTTGGGGGTTTCCCTTGTGTTTTCTTGCTTGACTTCATTTTCGAGGTGAAGCAAAAGTCTTAAGCGTGGTCTTTTTTTCCCACCTCCCTCACTTTCTTGGAGTTTCTGTTCCCTTCATTTGGGATTTTTCCTCCCTTTTTAAAAAAAATTTCCAGCCTGATCGCCTGCTCTTCTGTGTGTACATCAACCCTTCCTTTCCCCCTGCTCTCCTTTTCCTTTTCCTCCCATTTTCCTCCGTTCCTCATCTCCTCGTGTGTGGTTTTTGGGCTATGCTCTCCTCACCCACTGTGATCCTCCAGCCTTATGGACTCCCCGTCTACCCACAGGCAACCACATGCTACCCCAGCATAGTTCAGGTAAACCTCTTGATTTACTCTGTGGCCAGACATTATCACATAAATACTGAGATTTTCCCCCCTAGGGAACATCCCTGAAATCATCTACTGGGGAACTATAACTTTATGCAACAAAATAATATTATTTATTATTGCAATTCTTAATCTCAATGTCAGTTATTTTGCATTTCTAGAGCTCTGGTTGTTATTTATTCTTTTATTTACCCAAATACTCACATTAAGAAATATAATCAAATAATTGGACATTTAAATCAGCACCTTTGTATGATTTTGCTTAATGATTAAACTAAAAAGATCTTATTCCTATTACCAGACAAAATCCCTGTATTTTGTAAAACTTAAAACATTTTCCAGTGAGCAGAAGAAGCCAAAAGGCCCTAAGTCACAGTTTAATCTAATTCAGTCTATCGATGCATTGCTTAATATGCAACAGGATCTGTGTGAAGTGTGCTAGTTGTGAAATGTCTTATTTATTCACTAGTAAGGACATATTAGTGGTTATCTTTAGTCCACCAGCAAGTGTCCCTGACATGCCACTAATGCCACAGCTCATTTAGTATCTCTCTACCTTGTCTCTGTGCTTCACACCAGCTGTATTTTTAGCCCTCCTCTCCTGAGCAGATAATCACAGGAAGAGGGTCTGTCACCTGTCTTGTGTCCTGTAGTGAGCTGTGCTTAAGATAAATGTGTGAAACCAGCCTGTTGTGCATTTAAATGTTGAATATTAGGCTCCTCCGGGGTAACCGTGACTTATTTCATAAGATTCAGAGAACTGTTTATGGAAAACAGATGCAGAGAGAATTGTTATTTGAAGGTGACTGGCACTGAAGTAAATAGTCTGAAGCCCCAGCTAGATCTTCCAAGATTCAAGAACTTTATTGTCAGTACAACAATATACACAGTATACAGCGTACCGAAATGCTCGAATCCTTCACTTCAATCCAGCAATTGTTCCCTTTTTAAAAGTGTCATATTTCCAAGTGCTGGGGAAATTCCTTTAGGACTGATGTGGAGCATCTGTTTTAACACAACATTTGGCAGCTTGTAAAACTCCTCTCTCCTCATTATCAGCAATCTTTTCTTCTTCTTTTTTTATCAGCAATATAAACAAAAAGCCTGTCGTGTCGCTCAATAGGAGGAACCGGGATGTGCAGAATGTGCAGATGGATGGATGAAAAAAAGGAATATTGTGTTACACTTTAATAAGCTACATGTTGCTAACATTTGTAACTCGGCCAGCACCAAAAGGCCACATCTGCAGTCAGCTTCGTCTTGTGTAAATCCCATGGCAGCTGTCCCAGCAAGCACCTGGCTCCGAGCCGTCGACCTCTGACCGCAAGCCAGCAGCTGAGGAAGGAGACGAGCGAGAGAGGGGGAACAAATGGCAATGATAATAAAAAACAAGCCCGTGAGGAGTCTCGTGTTGAGACTGTGGTGCTGAATCAGACACAGTGGCTGGTTAGTTAGTTAGTCTGTAAGGTGGGGGGAGAGTTGACAGTGATATCTAACAGATGCATTTTCTTCGCTCAACATTGCTTTTATATCTCGGAGGAGGGTCGGAGCAGCTAGATCGTCGTTTCTTCTGATAAGTAGGACAGAGTGCAGGTGCAAGTTGTGTCAACATATTTGGAAACATGTTCCAGCTCCAGTGCGAGAGTTAAGAATGGCCTCAGAGTTGGACGGTGCCTCAATACCTATCTTTCAGCTCTGGTTCAAACTTAAATAGTTCTCTTGAATAACGAGTAAGAGCTGCAGATGAATCATCTCCATCAACTTTTCCTCATTCAGTAATTATCAGGGTGAAGCCTGCTTTAATGTCAAATCTGGTTTGTTGAGAGTGCACACTTTATTAAAAATCCTCCTCCAAACCAACAGAGAGTGGTCAAATGAAATCCTCCAAACCAACAAGAGTCTGACTGACAACCATTTCCTTGCTTATACAACCAGTTTAACAGCCAGCAGAGCTATGGCAGCCATTATGAGCTGGCGTGGGATAGAGTTTTTTTTTTATCGTGACTCCTTTAAATCCTGAAGGCAGCTGACACACTTGTGGCATTTTGCTTGTAAGGTAACTCAGGGTATCCTCTGATCCGGTGATTAAGTGAAAGTATCAGTGCTCTAATAGAAATATTCCCAGTTACTGTGGGGGAATCCTCACAAATGTGAGGATTTTCCAGGATTGTCTTCCAGAATAAATGTTCTTAGATTTGTGAAGTCGTATCCGAAAGCCAAGACAAAATAATTTCATCCGAACATTGTGCTGCAGCATTATTGTACATCTTTAAATGAGGACTGTCCACCATCAGAATGAACATACGGGCTCTATACATTATCTTCATGATCAGCACAAACTTTCATGTGGTTGAAACATATCATGTCACATGTGTCTGAAGTATTAAGATGGAAAAGTTTAGAGTACGAACAGCTCCAATAGTAAGAATCTGCCACTCAGTGTTACTGCTGCGATGAAGTCCTTGGAAAATTTTCCCTCCTGTAAGAACTCCCCGTCTCCTGAAAGTCTGAGAAGGCCCGTCACAGATATCTCATCTGTTTATACAAGAACTGTTGTGTTAAATGCTTCAGCTGGAAGTCCTAACACAAGATATAAAGCAATAAATCAGAAAGTTTAAATACATATATAACAGTACAGAAGGCGGCATATATACAACATATACGTAGACAGTCAGTGTGAAGAGGTGAGGCTGCACAGACTGTGTTTCTTAGTCTCCTGGTGTGTGACACGTGGACTCATATCTCCTGCCAGACGTTGTCAGGGAGTGCAGACTGTCATGTTGATGTGGTGGGATCTTTAACACTATTGAATCACTGATGCATCTCGGCCTTCCTGAAGCATGGCTGGGTCCAAAACGAGGCGGCGGTAGGTTTATAGTATAAAGCAAGCTCAACATCAGAAATTCAAGTGTAAGCAGTATAAGTATGCTGTAGTCTGACAGCTGGGTAAATGTGTTCACTTTGTTGTTTTTTCTGTTGTGTGGTCATGATGTAGTAAGATCAGCGAAGCACTTCACTCGCACCCAACCCAAACATTGATGTCATTATTGTGCTTGTAAAGTCCTCTGTTTCTTAAAAGGCAACTGAGCCACTCCACACAACACAAAGAGAAGTAGATGTTCATGAAAATGTCTCTGAGGTAATAAAACCGTGTCTGTCGGGCCCGATATTCTCGGAGGCGACCTTTAGCGCGATGCACCCTCAGCAGGAGCACACACATTCATAAATACTTAATCCTGGGGGGGAAGCTCCGTACGCTTTCTGTGTTCATGAGTAGGTTAGAGGGGCCTTCTGGGCTCTTTGTGGGAGCAACAAGGTGACTGACAGTTACAGATGTCCACAGCTGGTGTGGAACACCTCCCCCACCCACAGCCACCCCCCACCCCCGGTCACTTTTCCTCTAGCAATCATTTGATGATTGGTGGATGGGTAGAACTTATGGTGCGGTGGGCGGGTGGTCAGCTGGCATTAAAAATGCGGCAGTTGTTAGACAATGCATCAGAGATCGAGGAATGCAGTAAGGGGGTAAGACCGCTTTTATTTCTCTGCTTTTTACCTCACTTGAATGGAAACTGCGCAGGAGTTTCCTCCAAACCACTGCTTACACTTGGTTTGGAGGAGGTCCTGTTTTCCTGTTTAATCTTGTTTTTCTCATTAAAGGTAGTTTTATGAAGCAGCGGGTTAGAAGGTCTGTTTCATACTATCGGTCCTTATATTTAGTAGAAATGTGCTCCTGACAAACATTTGTTACGCTTTTTTTAAAAAAAAAAAAAGTTTTTAAGTAAACAGTTGTGCTTTTAAAATGGATATTAGAGATTCTTAAGTCTATGAGACTTAAAACATACCTGTGGCTGTTGAATCTGATGAGATTCCAATAATTTTACATGACATTGTACTACATAAAGTCAACATTTTGGACATAAATATTGTTTTCAAGTGCCAAATCTGTCATTTGTAATGGGAAAAACAGAAAGAGTTAAATTTAACAATGAGCTCCACGTTTGGCATTAAGAATGAATCAGTTATTACAATTGTGAGAAATGTCTTAATGTTAGAGATGTTTTTAATTATATCTATACTTGGATGTTGCTTTGGATAAGCAAAAAGAAATGTAGTGTTTAGGACTGGTCATCAGATGCATTTTTCAAGGATAATTTACTATTTCTTTATTACCACACACAAAAAACAAACTCACAAAAGGCAGTTATTTAAAAAAGAATAGGTAAATATATAAGGTAATTTATAGTGACCTCTTCCAAACACCGCAACCTACCAGTAAGCTTATTCAGCTTTGTATTTTGTCTTACTATTACTATTAAAAACATCTTTTGCTATGGTTATTATTATCAGATTATTTAAGAGATTTCACAGCATTTTACTCCTTCTGACGTTAAACTGATGTGTAAAATTGGGTGGAACAATCATTTATTGTGGTTATTTGTGTATCTGTCATCTTCATTAAAGATCACAATGTCACTGCAGCGTGTTTATGCAGTTTGTTTTATTGTAAAAACAGAAGATCAACAACAACATCTTGTGTTTCGTTTGTTTACATCTACGCTGTCATATTCTGGCATGAGTGGCTCATTCGTCTCCCTCTTCCTCTTTTCCTCAGGGGGCCCCCACTCAGGAGGCTGCCCCAGGCAGCGCAGACCCTGCCCTGCCTCAGGTCTATGCCCCGCCTCCCTCTTACCCCCCACCAGGTCAAGGTCCCCCAACGACCGCCAGCAGACTGCCAACTCTCGACTTCTCTGCACATCCGAGCTCAGAGTACCAGGAACATCCCCAGCTCAGAGTCTATCAGGGCCCTCAGCACGATGGGGGCGACTCTCTGACATCTGGCAACACGGTAAGAGCGGTCTGTGACAAATGTTGATGTTCCAGGCCAATAAAACATGATCGTCAGTAAGTCGACAGGTAGCACTTTCACATGTTCTGCAGAGCAACAGGCCCAGATAGGGTTTCCTTCTATATTTAGAGCCCCATGTCCACTGCGGTGTCCTTGTATGGAAATGCCTGTCACCCTCTGTGGAGCAAAATGTCGAGGCAGCTGATAAGGGATTTATTGATGAAAATAAATGCCCACTTTTCCTTTCTCCCTCCCCCAGGTCTCATTTAAGTGTCAATAAAACTGATCACCTTTCCAGATCGCCGCTCGAACTTTGTGCTGATACTTACAGTTTACAGTTTAAGTTATCTGAAGAATGTTTATAAAGTCCATGTCAGGCTTTTGTGATTTGTCTGATGAAATCATTTCTGGTACAGGATAAACAATGATTACATCTTTAAAAATGTATCAACAAATGGTTTTTGAAACTAAAGAGAATTTTTAATAGATAATTTGTGTCTTCATTCTGCTCCTGCGATAAGATTATTTCAACCTGTTTACCATCAAATTTTATTTACATATTCTTTTAAAAACCAAATTAATCTTTTATTAAATCAAGGGAAGAAACCCGCATTATAATTTTAGCCTCAGTTGAATCTAAAGTCATTGCTCTGCAGCTGTTCCTGGCTGGTTGCGTTTATTACCTCAAATGTTTCAGTGTAATCTTGCCGGTGGTGTGGCAGCAGTGTCCTTTACTCATACTGGCAGTTACCACACTGATGAATTTCACTGACACCCTGTGGTCTCTGGTTGCTGCTGATCTCTTTCTGCGTGTGGCCTGCACCACTTCAGCGTTGGTGCACTGTGGGAGCGTCTTTAATTTCCATTTATATTGTAAGATAAAGACCTACTATAACAGAGAACACATTAATGCACAAACAGGTCACACTGGCCTCAGTCTTTATGAGTTACCTGATGTTTCCTATTGATTTTGAATGAAATAACTTGATAAAACGATGAGGAATTGTTGTTACAACAGGCTACTAATCTTCTGGAATCTTATGGAAATTGTAATAAACTATATTATACAATTACACAGTTCAGAACTTGAGGGGCTCTCTAGAATTTCCATCTTGTGCTGCCATCAGGTTAAAATCAAAGTGATTTTTTTTGTTAGCCTACTTGCAGAATAATGACCACCAGTAAGCTGTAGGCTACTTGCATTATTCCTAATTAGCAATTTGAATTCAATTTCAAGCTCATTTACAATAACAAATTCACAGTAACAGTTGCCTCAAGGGCCTTAATACTGTAAGCTAAATACCCTGCAATATGAGAGGGAAAAAACCTTTTTAGCAGGAAGAGACAACCAGCAGAACCAGGCTTTACAGTTTAAAAGCAAAATTTACCATGCCACTCTCACTGAATTGATTAAAAAAACAGCAGCACACACGAGAGAAAGTTTGTCTTTTTTTAAATAATGTAATATTTTGACTCACACTGCCTGCAGAGACCTATTGTCACTTCCCAGGTCTGTAATTGAAAAAAACGTATTTATTATTTTATTTTGAAAAAACTTATCTTAACCGTGTAAAGCCTGAAATAAATATTACCCTTAAAATTAGAAGCCATCTATGTCCACTGTAAGCGACCATCTTTGAACAGGGGCGATGGTTTACGACACCATCTATAATCCAGTTTTCAGTTCCCTCCCCAGACGCCTTAGCGCCCACTCACATCCTGGGCCATCTGACCTCAGGAAATCGCATGATAAGGTGGGGCCAGGTTTCACAATGAGCTCACCCGAAACCCTGGCTGATTGGGACCCACACCCGTTTTCACACCTTGGCTCATGTGATTAGAGGATCATCAGGGGGTCCTTTTGTCCCTCTTTGGGGGGAAACTCCCACTGGGTTTAAATCTGGGACTCTCTGCCATTTGACTTTAGAACTGAAGAAGCTTCTCGGATGAGAGGTGAAACGTCTTCAAGCAACTTAAAGAAGTCCAGACGCTTTTCTTTGCAAGCTCCTTTGACTACCCTTAAAATTCTATTTTCTAAAAGCTGGAGTGTTTAGTGAACATCCTGACAAAATATAAAAAATATATTTTATTTTTTTAGTGCATCAGTGTTTGATTCATCAGGCTGTGATTGCAGCCATTCCCCAACTCTTGTGAATGGTACTCATGACCATTGATCATTCGTCCTTGATCAGCGGTTGTTGATCAATGACAATTTGCATATTAATGCTCAAGGAACTGACATCACAGCCCACTGTTTATTCAGTGGTGCTAGTTTCAGTCATTATACAAATGTACTGTTTATAAGGTTGGGGAAACCTGCAGTCAGCTGAGACTGAAGAAGTCACCTGGATGAGTGACGAAACGTTTCTCCCACTGAAAACGGTTCATCCAGATGAACAGAACCAACCTTTTGGGACCTTGCAGAAGTGGTTACTTGAAGATGTGATTTCACCTTGGAACAGGTTTAAATATTCTTAACGGATTAGCAGATTTTTTTTTCTTATTCATGAAGACATGAGTTATGTGGTCAGAGATGTGTGTGACTGTTTTGTTTTTGCAGTGCAGAAGTCTCCTTCAGACATGGAAACATCTACTCTGACACACGCAGAGCCGTCTGATCTGTGTGGCAGGTCAGCTCTGTGTCCTGCTTCTCCCTTCCTCCTCTCATAAATGGTGTTTTATGGCCCCGTTTATATATTTTATCACTAGAGTCCCAGACATACTCGGGTCCGTGATGATTTTCGGGGAAAGTTGAGACGTCGCCACGGAGGGAGGGGGTCAAAAAGGGGGGGGCGGGGTGAGGCTGACCGGATGATTCCCCCCCCTTTCCCCCGTCTGAAATATCGCTCAGGTCCAGAACTCAATCCTGCATCGTGACAATGACACCACCACCCAACTCAACCCTCTGTCCCCCCCCCCTCCACTCTGGCCTGTATGTGCGTGTGTGTGTGTGCGTGTGTGTGGGTCTGCTGTCTACAGTTGAAGCCACATCGAGCCAGTGTAGTGTACACCAGTAGTAGCCTGTGTGCATTTATATGTCTGTATGAATGTGTTTCTGTACCTCTCTCTGTCTGTCTCCTTCTTATTAATGATGCCCCCTGACGAACGACTTTAACCTTTGGCAAAAAAGCAGCACCGTGACCCCCCACCCCACCCGTCCCCCACTGACCCTTCAGTTTTAAACTCTGTCCCCTTTCTGTGCACCTTCTTTGCCTTGTTTACTGAAGCCTTTTTCACTCCTTATCTGCCTCGTGGTACTAGACTGCTAATACTCAGGGCTTGGGAGTGTAATCTTATTTCCATTAGAGTAGCACATCTCCCAGTAATTTTTCTTTTTCGCGTTAATTTTTGTGCTCCCCGCTCCTCCTCTTCCTTTTGTTTCTTGCTGCTGAAGCTCACTGGTTTTAGTTTGTTGCCCTTTATTGCAGATTTTCTTTCAAATCTATATATTTTTAACCACTTTTCTTGCAATGGTTGAACAATGCTGGTTGGCCAACACACCTGCACACACATATATATATGCACATACATGCACACACACTAGCATCGTGGTGCATTGTGGGATAGTGAATGTTTTGGTTTTGGCACATTAGCTCTTGAATTTTTCTGCATGGGGCAGTTTATATAAGTTAATCTAGCACAGGTATGTCTTTAATACTAAGGTAAAACAAGTAGTTGTTAGAGCCACTGTGGGAAACTTTGAGTTAGAGTCTGAAAACAGCTTAAAACAACTTCTCACTCTTCACGACGGCTGGAATGAGCAGTTTTAATACCAGACATTTGGCGTTTATTGTTAGCGTCACTGTCCTAATCTCCTACAGGCATGTATTCAACGACGCCTCACTAAACTGGAGCCCCTTCCACGCCTCCTTACATTTGCTTGAGAAGGTTCACTGGTTGCTGAATGCTGGTTGAACTTGGTTTGGTTCACTTGATCTCATGAAAGTGATCTTTGAGCTTTAATGCCATGTGATGCTTACGCAACTGGAGTTTTTACCTAAACATGAAATTCTCTGGAACATGTTGAATTTGTTGAATTTACTTTGTTGTTTGTTTGTTTTTCTCTTTTCCTTCTTTGCTTTTCTACTGATGCCCTCTCCCAATTTTTCTTCACATCTGTCCCACCTCATTCACACCCTCTCCATCTTTTGTTTTCCATCTTTTTTTGTTCTTCCCGTCCATTCTTCCTCTATCCACTTGCTTGCCTCCTCCTCTTCCTCTGCCTCCTTGTCCTGTTTCGTGCTTTCTCACTGTCAGGAGGACTCTTTGGTCCCCGTGACCTCTGACCCCCAGTCTCTCAGTGTGTCCGTGTCATCGGGGGGCGGGGCAGGAAGCGGTAGCGAGGAAGAGGGGTCAGGTAAAACCCAACCGAAACGCCTCCATGTCTCGAACATCCCCTTTCGCTTTAGAGACCCAGACCTCCGCCAGATGTTTGGGGTATGACAGTCACCTCGTTTCTGAGCTTCACACATACACAGAGCCCATGTTTTCATATTGAATCCAACAATTTCCACTCTGTGAAAATTGCTCTGACACTTTCAGCAATTTGGCAAGATCCTCGATGTAGAGATTATCTTCAATGAGAGGGGGTCAAAGGTGAGCAGCTCAGAAATATGATCAGTGCTTTTAAACCAACGTGGGAATCATTCATCAGTAAACATATAACCGTGCAAACACACAGGGCTTTGGATTCGTCACTTTCGAGAATGCTACCGAGGCTGACAGAGCAAGAGAAAAGCTGAACGGGACAATCGTGGAAGGGAGGAAGATCGAGGTAAAGCGAGATTTCCCCATTTCTTTTTTAAAACTAGAAAACAAACGTGCAGTTTTGTTTTACCCAATATGATATACTCAATAAAACATAAAAATATGTTCAGGCACAAAAATATAATACATGGTAAACTGAAGTACTTTTCTTTTATTTCCCCCATACAACATATAATGGGGAGGGGAAACTATAAAAAGGCTCTTAAACTAGTGAAAAATTAAGGAATAATTAGAGGAAAAAATCCTTAAAAATAATAAATAACATTAATATAATATAATTTAAAAAAATGGAACTGGGATCTTTTTCTTCCGGCCACCAATTTCAGGGACATGGGAGCCTCGTACAGTGAAGGCAGAGTCTCCCTGAATGAGTGACAGCAGTGGGAGAGAGAAAAAAAATGGCCACCTCACTATAAATGTATTTATGACCCTGTAACTTCCCTTGGACATTATACCTAAGTGATATTTATTGATCACGTGGCTGGAAATCACGCAGCTTTTGTGTTGTAGGTTTAACTTTCTGTTTCTGTGATTATCCCTGTGATTCCGTGATTATCCTTATTATTTTATCCCCAGGTTAATAATGCCACTGCACGAGTAGTTACCAAGAAACCCCAAGCGCCTCTCGTGAACGGTGAAATCTCAAGTAAGAAACTTCTCATTAATATTTGGGTCCTGACTAATCTTTGGAGCTTGTTTTTAATAGAGGCCTTGTTTTTGCAGCTTCCGGTTGGAAGATCAACCCGGTCATGGGGGCCATGTACGCACCTGAGCTCTATACAGGTAACTAAAGGTTTCCCTCTTTCATGCTGACATATTGCTCTGAAGAGATGATCAGCATTGCCATTTCACTCCTCCTGCTGCTTTTTATCCTCTCCTCTATTTTAGTTGCCAGTTTTCCGTACCCTGTAGCGACTCCTACGCTGGCCTACCGCGGTTCAGCGCTGCGTGGTCGGGGTCGAGCTGTCTACAACACAATTCGCTCCACTGCAACCACACCTGCTGCTGTGCCCACCTACCCTGGGTAAGACTCTGAGCACCGGTGTCGGCTTTATATCCAATTACTTTCATTTTGATAATGTTTTATTCTTTCTTTTCAGGGTTGTGTATCAGGATGGACTGTATGGAGCAGAAGTCTATGTACGCAGCTGAACTCTACTCATATCTTTACTTTTTTAATCAGTCAATCAGTTGCTGCTGCTTTATTGTTGCTTCATCTTTCCCATGCAGGGCGGATACCCTGCAGCATACAGAGTGGCTCAGTCAGCATCTGCTGCCACAGCGACCTACAGTGATGGGTAAACAGACAAACAATGTACACAAAGATGAATGTTCTTGCTCATTCTGATGCTCTGTTTGAGCTTCAGCAGTACCACTGAGCAGCTGTGTGCCTAATAGTATATACCGCTTTTACCTGAGCAGAAACACAAAACCTATTTGGAGCATTTCGGCTATTCCCATGAAAATGTCTTCCTACCTACACAGAGCTCACCCTTTGAACTCAAACTTGGCTTTTGTAACTTTTATCAAGATAAACACAGCTTTTGAAAATATTCTGCCTTGTGCCAGGAAGTAAAGATCTGGATTTTCTCAAACAGTCACGAATTTATCTTGTAACATTTACTGTGAGTGGACACAGTATGTAAAATAAAAAAAACTCATTTTTTTGTTCCTGTGTAGCTCAAAGATCCCACCTGAGATCATGTTCTTGTTTTTATCTCAAGGATTTTATGGGCCTTGTTAAGCAGCTTTAAATTAACCAATAACACACAAACTGCTAGTAGTAGAAGAAGCTTTCAACTGCTCCCTTAGTCACAAGGGGTCGCCACAGTGGGCAGATCCACATGTTTGTTTTGGCAGATTTTTATGCCAGATGGCCTTCCAAACACAACCTCAAAGGGATGTGTGGCTCTTCCAAGGATAACAATATCATAATAACACCCAAAGTACTGTTTTTGTAAGATACTTCAGATATTATTCAGTACCAAATGTGCTTTTGATTGGTTTCCATCACATAACTTATTACAGTGCTGGATGCTCACATTAATCATGGCAGAATATTCACATAATGTAAAAAAATTCACACACATGCCTGACTTCAGTTGGCTTTCATTAATCATAAAGAATTTGCAGAATTTCATTTGCAGATAAATTAATAAGAAACAAAGTTTAATTGGAGTCGTGATATTATTATTTTTTTAAACAGATATGGACGGGTTTACGCTCCAGAGGCCTATCACCACTCAGTCGGACCAACAACATATGGGGTCGGTACAATGGTGAGCAGCTATCAGAGTAAACAAAGCTTAATCTGAGAAATACATCACGGTGGTTAACTTGCACCTTTCACCCTACTACTGTCAACAGGCCAGTTTGTACAGAGGTGGATACAACCGCTTCACCCCCTACTGAGGCCCGGTGAAGGGCGGGGTCGTCGGGCATCTCTGTTGAACTTTGGGACACTGCAGGGCAGATTACAATAATCCTTAAAAACAACCTCGGAAATGTGGCACACGTGGTGTCACCTCCTGTCTCCATCACAACCTCTCCTCGGGAGACTAAACAGACTGAAGGTTAAAATACTGTAGGACCCACTTACCATCCGCTCTGCTGGAGAATACGTAGGAGACGCTGTCGCTTGAAACCTTTTAATGCTTTGCTTTTTTTTTTTTTTTTGGATAAGTGGTTAAAAAAATACTGTGAGATTCTTGTGTTTAATAATTTGGGATTTTTTTTCAGGGGTCAAACTGTGCAAAAAACATTTTGTACAATTTTAAATGATTTATTTTTGTTGGCATTTATCTACTGAGTGTGTGTGTGTGTGTGTGTGTGAGTGCGTGTGTGTGGGAATGTCTGTGAGTTTCAACATCAAGAGAGAGATTTGGCTGCGACACTGATATTGCAACTAAAGACACAGAAATAATGTTTATCAGCTGGACTTATTTTTATTTCTAACAATCTACCTCTAAATCTACATGTTTAGCTTTTCATACAGCCGTTACATTTAATCCTTGATTGCAGTTTCTTGAGTCCTTTCCTACCTTTCTGTTCATAAATCCTAACACAGTGTAGTTTCTGTTTTCTGGCTTCACTCCTCGCTACCTTGCTTGAGCTTTGATGACCGGAGGGTCACTGTCCTGTATTTTCTCCCTCTTTTCTCCTTCATTACTGCTAAATGACTTCTTTTCTTGTATCAGTTAGTTCTTCTTGGCTTTGTTTCACTCTATTCTGCTTTGTTTGATGTTTACCTCTGAATAAATCAGACTTTTTTCTCCTCTATCGCTTCTGTTCTTTATTTATTCTGCTTCTCCTCACTCCCTGGGTTTCTGGTTTTTCTTCTGTGGCAACACAACATTACATCGGCAATGCTATAGAAAAAAAAACCCCAAACAAACCCTTCTTTTATTTTCTTTGTGTGATTTCACTGCTTACTGTTTAGTTGCGTCATTCTCATATTTTTCCCTCCTCCTTCTAACACTCAGTGCCAGTATTCATGCTCTACATGTATGAAAACCATCCTGGGCCTGTTTTCTATTTTCTGCACATTCTAAACTTCCAGATTATTGGCCTTTTTCATTTCCTTTGCAAGTTTCACCTCATGTGATAGATCAGCAATGCATTTTAATCTTTTATTAAGTCTTATAAGTGTTTTATGCAACAACTTCTTTACTCCACGTTTGTTTCCTCGTGTGAATTTCTTCTGTACCGTTTCGCTGCTCTGCTTCTGCCTTTTTTCTTCTTAGTAGCATTTCTTTTAGCGTTTAGTCTTTTTCGTTTGCCAGCTTTCTTGCTATTTTTAAACTGAACTGTCCTTTGCCATTATATGCCTTTTGCTGTTTGCATGACAAAATGATTTTTTTTTTCCTGCTGCACTTTCTACATCTTTAACCTTCCACACTAACTTTTTTCCAGCTGCTCTCAAGGATTTTTAATCTGTGTTGGTTAAAGTAAAAACTATCACCAAATGAATGAACATTAAACCATCGTGCTTAGTCTGCTAGCTGATCTGCTTTATCACAGATGCCATCATTCAACATCTTCATAATAAACTGTTTGCAACCAACTCTGTGCTCCACTGAACTGCTAGATTTCAATCAATCAACTCCAACAAAAACAAAAGACAGTATGTGCTCTGTACTATTTTTTTTTAATTTTTTTTTTTTATTAGACGTCTTTCCAAAAGATATGTACACAATATTTACAAAATGGCAGTTTATCCTATCAGATCTATGTAGCCATGGGAATGAGGGATAGGGAGGGCGCATTGCAGATAGACCTTCAGCTTCAGTTGTTAAAGTGCTGCAACACAAACTATTAAAAGCACTGCAGACAGGATACAATACTTACTAGTGAGAGTTGCACACGGCAGTCACAAACATACCCAACATAAGAGGAAAAAAAGGGTAAGAATGACAAGAGAAATACTGGTTAGAGAGTCGGGGGAGAGGAGAGAGGTTGAAACATCATGCAGGGAGGGGTGAAGAAGAGAAAGTGAGAAGATTCTACAAAAAACTAGTTAAAAAAAAAGAAAAAGAAATGAACAAAGGTGGAGGGAAAGAGGGAGATGGGAGTTCTTCAAGGGTCAAAAAAGCAGTTACAAAGACTGATGGAGGTATACACCAACATAGGAGCAAAATACACAAAAATTGGGAGGGGTGGGGTATTAAATGAAAATGTGTACATTAGTTATCTGGATGATTTTTCTATGTAAAGACAAAACATCCTGGGCTGTTTCAGTGCTGAAAATCTGAGACATCAGATGTATACAATACAAGCCTGCATTAAATTTAAAAAAAAAAAAAAAAAAAAAAAAATCTTACATCATTTCAGAAGAGTCACTGCTTAGCATGTGAACACAAACCTATAAACTTTATACTTGGGGGGGGGGAAAAAAAAAAAAAAAAAAAAAAAAAAAAAGGTGTTGGTGAGTTTTAGGTCACTATGTTCTGCATGTCCAGACATATTTTATTCAATGCCAATTCAACTCTGAAGCAGCCTGCCAGTATAACAAACAAAAGCTAAAACATTTCTAATCAGTGGAGAGAAAGGAATTGAGAAAAAAAAAAAGGAGAAAAAAAATAAATAAATCCAACCTAACTAAATATGAAAAGTCTTATCAGCAAACAACTATGCAAATGCATCTGGACACGCAGAACCCCACAGCACAAGGTAAACATGACTCGAGAGCTTTGTTTTTAAAAACTAGAACAGGTACGATGTTGCACACAAAACCATTTTAAATAAGGGCTAGCAGCAAATCCCATTAGCAGCATTTCAACATTTTCAACTTTTCATTATGTGATGCTCCCCTGTGTTTTATGAGCTGTATGGCTTCAACTCAGGCGGGTCAAACCGAGACAGTGCTCACAATTCACTCTCTCCGGCAGGCATCTGGAGGAGTTTCGCCCACTTATCCCTCCGTGTGCTCCTGCAATGCAGCAGCCTTGCAAGCTGAAGGACGAGAAGTCTGGCGGCATGTGGGAGGAGGGTTTAAGGAGTGAGGGGAGGAGGGGGCAGTAAGGAGGATAGGGGAGTAAGGTAAATGAAGGGAGGGGGGGGGAAAGAAAGGAAACATGTTGAGATCTTTGTCATTACAAAACATATGCTGAAATCAAAGGTCAACAACGAACACATCTAAAATATATATATATGATCCAGGGTCACACGTGATTCATCGACATGATTGGTCAGGAGGCAAGGTTTTAGCCACATTTGTCTGATTTGTCACTGAATATATACGAAACCAGCAGGAACCAATCAGAGAGCACAAAACAGGAAAATGTGGCACAAAACCTAAAAGGGAAAAAATTTCAACAACTTATTTTTCCTTCTTTTTTGGACCAATGGAGTCTGAGCATCGAGCCAAAATTGGATTTGACAACCTGTGCAACTGTGTTCAGGCTGCACTCGGAAACAGCGCTAACTGACATTTCTCCAATATAGCCACACTGAGATCACTGCATACAATCAAATTCTACTTTTTTTTTTCTTCTTTTTTTTTAAACATATTCACAAATTTGTTCAATAGTTGTATGAACAAAGAAAAAACAAACAAAAAAAAAAATTCACACTTACCCATGTGTGAACAAAAACAAACAAAAAAACCTACACTGTGTACTAAAAAGAAATCACATCAATTATCATACAGTATTTACAAAGTATACTCTGTTAATAAGTAAACGTGGAGGTTTTACATTAAGCCTGAATCCATTCCTGTTCTTATCAATCAAAACAGGATTAAATACTCAATGTCAGATTCAATGTTCCTACAGCGGTTAATACTGATATTAATTTAGGAAAAAAAAAAAAAAAAAAAAAAAAAAAGAGGAACAATGTTGACCACCTACACGTTTTCAGCACAACTCAATTAGGACCAGATGTTTTGCTGGTGAAAAGCAACACATGGATTATTTTCCTCACACTTAGGAGCTGATCAATCGCCATTTTCAACGTAACTGAATTTCCCCACTCATTGTCTAAAGGGTTGTTAATATACCATCAATATTACTAAACTGGGTCCTAAAAAGCACAAAGTACAGAGAATCAACTCCACGGCCACTTAGAGAGCCTGTTTTTATCTTGTTTTTTTTTTTTTTTTAAATACTAAACTGAGGCTCCCATTTCAAACTTTTTGTTAAAAATTTCATATCTTCTGGGGAAAAAAATGGACATAAAAGCACTTGCCTGGACTCAAACTACTTCTTTATTTCACTGCTGTCTGTACCACTTTAAATTCATGTTTTGATTGTAATACTCAGAGACAGCAGCTTCCATCTGTGTAGTAAAAATTCTGGGATTTTAGGATATTGTTCTATTTTTTAATGACACGTGGACTGTCCAAAAATCATTACGAAGTATATAATTTAAAAAATAAAATTCTGATTCCACCGCCATAATTTTTTTTCCTTTTGCACAAGAGAATGCCAAATACTGATAAGTGATAAACCCACAAGATGTAAAACAAGTTGGGAAAAAAAACAAAAAAAACAAACAAAAACTTGAGGCAACATCTCTGTTGTGCGGTCATCCACCTCCTTCCAGAAGAGTCCCTTTCTCTTACCAGCCTTGCGTGTAGTATACAAACCACTTTTTAAGCCTTCCTGAAGAAGCTGCAGGTCTGCCTTTGATGCTCCACCTCAAAAAAAAAAAAAAAACTAACTTTCAGCTACATCCAAGGTGTCAGCTGTGACGTCACCATTATTTTCTGAGGAACAGCTGGTGAGGATACAGAGGTGCACTGCTGCATTTGACAGGGTGAGCTGGACACCAGGTGCTGGTAGGAACTTCTACCTGAGGGTGGTGGAAGCAGAACTGCACTCTGCCTGGGGCTACTCTGGAACATGAAGCTCAGCTTCCAGGTCATGGAACTTGATCTTGATGAGGAACACTTATCCGTTACAAAGTCAATGCGTATCCGAGACTTGTTTAAGTGCTGATCGACCAATTCATAAACATGAGCAGTGGATGAATAATACTAAATCAGGAACGGGACTTTAGACTTCAGTTTCTTTCACAGACCTTGTAGAGACAAATGGGAGGAACAGCCAGCTGTAGATTTGAGGAGGAAACTAGATGCGGGAAGGGCATACAAACCACCTCTTCTTTCAGGTAAATTGCTGGCATCTTCTCTGAGTCTGTAAGAATAAAACTAGACTTGACTTGATTTTGCAGGTCCGACTTCAGACAGTGAAGAGCTGGATGCATGACTTGAAAAGCCGTTTCCCTTTTGGTAAAAGTTGAATCTTCTGGTCTTTGAGCTGCTGACTTGGGGAAGGAAAAGACATAACAACACTGTTAGCGTTGAAATCTGAAGGTGGTAACGGAACAGGAACCGTGATCTGGTTCTGTGACTTCTCAGTCACTAAGACTACTTGATCTCAGGTCTAATCTGTTCCCTCACTTATGTGGCATCATAAATGTAATGACATGGGCTAAACTTAGAATATGTGAGTGACAGTATGTGCAGTTCTGTGCATTTTCAGAACAGTTCTTAGTGTCAGAAAAACAGATCTGCATTTTTTGGCCTGACAGAGTAATACACTAGCCAGCATCTTTCTATATGGGTGTTAGTCTGCCACTGCTCTTATCTGAACTCGCTGTGGTGTCTGAAGTGCAGTGCATTGAATATGTAAGGATCCATGATGGTCCCTTAGCCACTCCTTTCACTGTGCTACCCTTCCACCCCTCTCAGGAGGCAGCCAAAGAGGCTGTGCTGGTTTTGCAGTCTATTTTTTGGGGATCAGAAGGCGTGAATGTGACTCCTAGCCCGGTTAAAAAGGCCATACAGGAGTCTAAACAAGAGAAGGCTAAGGTGGACTGCACATACTGCACTGGCAAGTCGGGTCTGAACCTGTGGACAGAGAAAATAGGCAAACGGGTCAGGAAACTGGTCAGCAATGAAGCAGCTAAAATTTACAATTAGCATGTTACTGGAGCATAACTTACGTTTTGACCATGGCCCTAAGTGCTGCCTTTCTTTCACGCTCTACAAACTTGTCAATGAGATATGAAGCCATACGCGGGGCTTCCAGGTAGAGCTTAAAGAACCGGTGATAGTTTCCTAATGCCCAAGCTGCACGAAGTGAGAGGGCATGAGCCACACAATCATCTGCCCGTAGTGCTGGGGTCAAATACACCAACTCAGTGGTTAGATCTGCAGGGGGAAGATGAATGAATGGCCAGTGTCAGAAATTGAGACAGGGAAACTTGTAAATATAGTTAAAACAAAACAACAAAAAAATCCCACAATGTTCAGTGCAGTGGTGAAGACTTCCAAAAAGATCTGAGCATACCTCCAGAGTTTTTAGTAAAGATGTAATACAGCAATCTATATGCTGTAAATTCTCCAATGTTCTCTGAGGGATTGTCCTTATACAGGGCCTTCAGCTGGGTCTGGCACTGGTTGAACTCTTCATGGTCTCCCTAAAATAAATAAATAAACAAACAGATAAGCATTCAACCAGTTTAAAACAAAAACACTTTATTACTTTTAAGTAGTCTGTAATTACTGAGGAACAACAGATTCACCTTTTCTAGAGCTATCCGTGCATGACACTCGTACACTTCCACTGTGAATTCAGTACGAATTCCTTGAACCTAGGTGCAGGTAAGAGGAATAAAATCAATGAATGAACGAATAAAATAACAAAGACATAAATTAACTTTGAAAAAATAAATAGTATTTCAGGACAACCAACCGTTAGGTCCTGTCGTATGGACTTCATCTGCTCACAGGCATATGTATAGTCCTGGTTTGTTTTCCAGTGGGCTTTCACAGCCTGCAAAGATTTTCTCAGCACCTAGAATGACAGTTAAACCATTTAAAGCCTGAATCTTGATGCCCTGTGATGCAGGGATTTAGGAGTATGTACATGTAGTGCACAGATTCAGTTCCCCTTCCTCTGTCCTTGGGAGATTTTCCTTCAATATTATAAGAAAAAAAATCCTTATTCAAGAATATATTTCAAAAGAATTCCTTGTTTTCTTGACAAAATGATTTTATAATGCAAGTGGACATTGTATCTGAATTTAAAAGCAAAATGCACAAGTAGTATGAGAGATATATATATATAGAGATAGATATATATATAAAGCTTAACACTTACATGCACTGGGCGCACAGTGGAGGGGTCAGGGGCACAGGTGAGCCTCAGGTAGTGCTTGGTGATGTCCTGACATGTTCCCACAATGGGGCAGTCCTCCCAACTAAGGCCCTCTTGTGTTCCATCAGGCAGGTCCAGGGCATTGATGGAGAGAACCAGAGGCTCTGAGCGAAGCTGTTTTTGGAAACGGGCTGCTCGGCTCTGCTTCTTAGCTTCTCTGTTGGGATCGTGGAAATCCAAACCAGCACTGCCACCTTTCCTCTTCTTTCCAACAGCTGAATCATCCATGTTTCTGGGGAAAAGAAGGTATACTAACTATCAGCACCATAAAGCAACTTAAAAAGACAAAACAAAAATGTTTTCTTTCTGCTAAACAACAATACAAGACTTTATAAATTTACCGTCTTCCTCTTCCTTTTCCACCTCTTCCTCGTCCTCTCTCACCACCTCCACGCCCTCTATCCCGATCATTGCCACGACCACGCCCTCCTTTCTGACCTCGCCTTGAAAGCTGAGGTCGGAGGTCACTGCAGATGCTGCTATCTGACTGTGAGTCAGAATCGCTGGCAGGAAACAAACAGGAGAACATTTGAGCTGGGAGCATGCAGGAAAACTACAATAACCAAAGAGAGGAGGAGAAATGGTTCCATACCTGCGTCTGTGCCTTTGGTTGCTGCGGTCCCTGTGCCGGCTGTGCGAAGGTGATGGTGAGCGGGAGGAGGAATCGGATGAACTAGAAGTTGGACTCCTTTGAGAAAAGATATTCCTGTAGTTGCCCAATCTGTGTCCAATACCTCTGCCTCTTGAAGCTCCAGCCAATGTGCTTCCACCACAGCCAACTGAGGTATCTGTTGTCCTCTGAGGTGCAATGCTTTCCCAACGAGACTGCTTAACCTTTAACCTAAAAAAGGAGAAAAGACGAATACAGTTTGAATGCACAACAAAAACAAAAGCAGAATTCCAATGCCTAAAGTAGTTACAACCACAACCTACTACTGAACTCACTCTGGCAGTGGCTCACGGGTCCAATCAATGGTGTAAGCAGAGCCATCTTTTAAGCGGTCCTGTAGAACTTCTTTCAGCACCTTCTCCGTACGATCTTTGTCTTCCTCGGTCTCACAAGCTGTGAAACAACGCTGCACATATTCCTTCATGGCTTGCGGCCAGTCCTGCGGTCTGGAGGAGAAGCATTTACATTTAAAGTCATCAAGTCATTCCCACATCAAGAATTACTGTAGACAGAGCAGTTTTCTCACCGTGCCTGAGGACCTCCAGGTGCAGCACTGGCAGTAGCAGGAGATGAAGGTGCTGGATTCAACCCCGAGGGCTGTTCGCCTGGAGGGAAAGCCTGATTGGAAACTGGGGATACCTGATAGGTCCTCTTGGGAATATTGAACTTCACAGAAGTTGTGCCAGGTGCCTCTACAAGATGTAAAAATCATAGAATCGTAACTGAAACGCACTCTCATAATAGCAATAGCAACTTATTCCTTTTAGATATTTTTGAATTTGGATGAACACTGCTAGACTGATCACCACAAACACTTAGTCTCCTACTCTATTTCTGCATTTAATGGCCTAACAAGTTTTTAACTTGTTTGAATATGGTGCATCTACACACTGCACTTGAATACAATGAAAAGAGGGGGATAGAATGAAAACAAAAGCAGCAACACATCCATTAAACTCTGTAATAAATCAATAAAGTTAACATTAGGAATGTAAGCTTCCCAGCAAGACAATAAACCTTACGTTTCATGCGGTGCCAAAGTTGGTGTCCTTGCTTCTGGTTTTTGTTCTTGTTGGCTTCTCCTCTGCCCAGTCCAGCTGCATACTGAGCAGGCTGTTGTTGCTGCTGGGAATTATTCTGAGATGCCTGATAGGCATTCTGAGCCTGGAAGTTTTGTCCATAGTTAGGCCTTCCCTGTGAATGATTGTAGACTTGCATCTGGTTGGGGTCTCCAGGTGGGTATGTCATACTGTTGTTGGTATTGTAAGAAGTTTGTGATGGGGGAGGGGGGTACTGGGAGTTGGGTGGTGGGGGAATGGGAGGGGGTGGTGGAGGAGGGGGGTTTTCTGAGGTGGTTGGGCTCTGGGGTGGTTGAGGAGTAGCAGGGGGAGGTGGTTGAGGTTGAGTTGGGGAGGTGTAGCTGGGGGACTGATCTTCCATTCCAGGCACTGGGGGAGGCTGTAAAAAGACAGAAAAACCTGTTTCAGCACTACAGCAAAAATGAAACTTTGCAAGCATAAGCAAGCTACACATGTATCTGGAGAATAAACGCAATACTTCAAAAAAACCATATAACCTGTAACACTACTACAGCTTCAGTGGTGCCTGAATATGTGCTTATTTTTCAGGTTTCTTAATCCCAGATAAGTATCATGAATCATATTAATTATTTCTACATATAAATATTCTGCTTTACTAAGAAAATGTAGATTTTGTACCTGTCCATTAGACGTAGGAGTTCCTGGGTAAGGCCCTGGGGGTACACCATACTGATTTGGAGGATAAGCACCACCATACTGGAAATTCAGAAAAGGACATTTTATAATATTTCTCACTTTAAATTCAGTTTTTGTAAAAAGTGTAACTGTACAAAACTTCTCCAAATGAAAGCAGCAGTGCTCATATCTTTACTTACTGGCCCCATGGGGTAGTAGTAGTTATAGGGGTATGTATATCCAGGATAGTGCTGCTGAGTTTGCTGGTACCACGGATAGTACTGCTGCTGCTGCATAGCAGCAGAGTCAGTTGCTGCTGGTTGGAATTGGCCAGCCTGAAATAACAGACACACGCAAAATAGCTTCAGTGTTACCACCAGGAACTGAGAAAACATAGTCCAACACAGACAGCAATTATAATGCAGTGTGAACATAAAACTTCACCTTTGTGAAACCAATAAAACAGTTGATAAGACACTTTAAAAGGTTAATACCTGGGGTCTGTACTACAAGAAAGCTTCATCATACATAAGACATCTTTATGTTGTCTAGTTTTAATAAGACCATTAATCAAGTAGGATTGTGCTACTGGATGAATACTGTGGCCATTACTGTTTCTAGGGAACAATATTTTTATTTAATTTTGGGAATTTAACAGCCTGCATCTTTGAGAATTCTTTCTGTAAATAATTAATCCGAAGAGCAATAAAAGAAGGTACTAAAAGGAACTGGCAGCGGGAGTTGAGCCAGCTATGATTTTGTTAGTTGGTGCAGTCAAGCCCCAAGGAAAGCTGTAAAACATCTGCAGACTATGCAAATGCAGAAGCCAACAATATATTCTAATATATCATTAACAACACATAAGTCAGACTAGAACTACAATCTAGTATTGCTTATCTCATGTTTTTGCTATGTGTAGAAAGTATTTCTATATATACACACACAACATAAACACATAAACTCAGTTAAATCTGATTAGGTCAGTAAGTAGGAGGTTTCAGTGCTTTAACTGCTGTGAACAATATAATTAGGTCATTATCAGTGATCACCACTGTAACCCTAAAAACCTAGGACATCCTTGCTAGTATTCAAGCTAATCCCCCATTCTTCTTCACAGAATTTTCCCCCCTTCAATTGGCACTCTAAACTTACTTTTCATCAATCATTTTATTTACACAAGGATTGTCCTGCATATGAAAAATAAAAAAAACAAAACAAAAAAACATGGAAGGTTTTGGCCTCCCCCCAATGGAGGATCAATAGGACTGTGACAAAAACTAAAATGGGTTTTACTTTACTCATCCTTGCATACATTTCTCGTTTTTGAAACAGCCACAAATTACATGATAATAGTCTCAAGTGACAAACTCATGTTAAGTCTGAATGGTACTTGTGGCCATTGACCAATGATCATGAAACTGAACTCACAGCCTATTGTTAGGCACTAGATTTGGTCATTATGCAAATGTGCTGTTTATAAGGTGGGGGAAACCTGCATTCAGCCGAGACTGAGGAAGTCACTTGGATGAGTGACAAAACATTTGTCCTCATGAAAATGCGACAGAATCAACTTTCCGGATTTTCTTTACATGGATGACTGAGCATGCAACAAGATATAAAATAACTATTAAACACTTTGGTTTAACTAAAATAACAGCCTTCTAACTCTTCAAGAGCTGCACAACACTAAAACTGAAAAATAAAATTGTTTTATTAAGTGAAATCAAGTCACAACAACAGTTGCCTCAAGGCAATTTATATTGCAAGGTGAAGACCATAAAATAATGGGTGTATGGTCCAGCTGCTAGTACATCTTCCTTCGCAGCCTGGTTGAACTCGAACTTGTGATTTTTGTCTAAAGCAATAAAACAAGTTTGTAGCTTTCAAATTCACAAGAAAAAATATCCTTGCATAGTTTGCAAATATTAAGCTTGTTGGAGGATGTTCAAGTGGCTCGCTTTGTAGGTGCTAGATCACTGGAGGCCGTCATGCAGCTCAGGCTCTCAAGCCTGGTGCCTGGAGCTTGTCTCACTGATGTTCACTAGGGAATATAACTGCATGAGATTGCTAAGGCAATATCAGAATATGAATATTCTAATATTTTTGTATCATACAGACATTTATATAGCTATAATGGAGACTATATGATATGGTACAGGTATATTCAGGTGTAACAAACAGACTGCACAAAAAGACAAACCTCTGCAGCGGTCCTGTTAGGTTGTGTAGTCTTAGCAGAGGTCTGACTCTTGCTGATGGATGCTAATGCTTGTCTTGCCTTCTCCCATTCAGGATTTTCATGGACTTGGCCGTCTGCAGCAGCACCATAGGACCTGCCATCAACAAAAGGTCAAGTATCAAGTCTATTCTAGTGATCAGAACACATGATCAAAACCCATTTAATCAGCAGAAAAACAGAAGTAAGCCCAATTACCGTCTGCAATAAGATTTATATTCGTTTAGACAACTACTCGCTTCAGAAAATAGATTGAAGGCCTACTTGACGATTACTATTGTGCTCAAAATGTTGACCGTTTAATCATTACCCGTTTACACAACAAGTCTACCCTCCCTCTGTTAACACCGTATATCTATCAGCTAATTAGATCATCTCAAGCAGATGATTAAATCATTACGTTTAAAGCAACAGCTAACAGCCAAAACAGCTGATGAATTAAGGCCTACCCTAAAACTTCAACTGTCGCGTGCTAACATCAACGTACAACATTAGAGTGAGGTGCAACAAACCCTGGCGTTCAATCAAAAATATTACATGTTCACAAATAATGTATAAAAAAAACAAGCATCTTAACAAATCACCTTTCTGCTAACTACTCCAACGGCCTGCTAGTACTTGCCAACACCCTGGCCTAAGCTAACATCCTTCCCACGAATTTAAGATTAGGGTATAAATACCTATTTCAGTCATACATTAAAGCAAGTTAGCCTAAAATCACAATCTGTTCAAAGAGTGTTGCCTACCAGTTAGTTGTAGGGGCTGCTTGTGTCGTGTTGGCCGCCATTTCGCTATGTTTAGCGTTAGAAAGCTAACGCAGGGAAAGTTGTCTGCCAGCTAAGCTAGCAGGTTGGCTAACGGCGTTAGCGTTAGCTTCTCCGCTGTAGAATGTAAACAAGATGAAGTCCGAGGCGAGGGCCAACGGTCCGGTTAGAAGAAGAACAGCCGGTCGACCTCGAACAACACTGCCTAACTAAATATATCACACTTAAATATACTTCTGCAAGATGTCCCAATTAATAAAATAGCATAAATTTCATCTTATTTCGTCCCTCGTTCGTTGACGACCAACTTCATCTGACCGCACAGTGGAGATACAAAATGGCAGCTAGGCGAAACCTGCCAAGTCACGTGACACCTTGCTGTTTTGTTATTGGTTGAATTTTCCAAGAGTAACGCCTTGCAGTGCTGAGCACACGCAACGTTTTTCTCTATCCTCTATCAACTACACCAATCAAACCTTAAGCCGGATTATGGTTAGACTCTCATTTTAATTCTGTACGAAACTGTGAATTTTAGTATCGATCCGCCACCACGTAAATACCAATAACAGATACTTTTAGCCCATAAAGGTAGCTTATGTAGGGACGAGCAGTGTGTCAAATTCTGAATACGTTTTAATAATTCACATAAGGTAGTTAATGCAGCAAAACATATATTTCAGCTTTTCATGTATTTTAAAACGGTTTGTTTGTTTGGGGGGGCTGAAATATAAATGGGCCTATTTTAAAGCACTTTTTATTAACTTCTATTGATTAAATGTATTAGAGGCTATAAATACAATAGATGTAAACGTCAACACAAGAAGTTGAGACATTTTTCACAGTGTCTGTCCATCTCCACTCCATTTACACATCAGTCTGTCACCAGAGTCAGTAGGTCTCAGGGGTCCATTAAAGTCACTGACTTCAACAATGAGTTATACTTATTCATATAGTTTGGTAATGAAAACATAAACATCCATTTTACCAACTGGATGTTAGTGTGAGCTCAGTATAATTATTCAGTTAACAGTAGTTTAGTCCTTCTGCAACCATCATGCTGAGGGGAAGTACCCCTCGTGTCGCTTTGAAACTATAAATAGGTCATTCATGAGCTTGCACGCAGGTTTTAAAGCATGAGCCTATCGAAAACTGCAAAACAAATGAAATGGAAACCTGTTGAGGACATTGTGGTGACTTCAGTGATCCCACTTTTGCAGAAAAGTCTCTCCTATTTGTCTCTGTAATCTAACAGATATTTCTGCACTACAACTGTGGCAACATTTTTCTGTGAGTGTACTACAGTCAAAGTCGGTTACCCGTCGAGTTCACATGGCCTGCTGCCACCGTGAGTGGGTGAAGTATGTGAGGGTCGTGCAGGGCATGTATGAGGACAGCAGATTACATTTGCTGATTACAACAGGGATCTGCTCCGAGTCCCTTATTGTTTGCAGTGGTGATGGTCAAACCTACTGTGATGTGTGGTTTGGAGGTGGTGTCATTAACACAAAGACAGCTGGAGTTGGCAGAGTTAAAGAACAAGCACATCAGAGGGACAGCTCAGGTAAAACTGGACTGGATGTACTGGACAAAGGATGTTGAATACAGAGCTGCCAGGCAGGAGGAAAAGAGGAAGGCCACAGTGAAGACGCGTAATGAAGGAGGACATGCAGGGGGTACGTGTGACCGAGGTGGAGGCAGAGGTGGCGACCCCTAAAGGGAGCATCTGAAAGAAGAAGTCATCGCTAATATCAATCAACAATTACTTATACAGAGCCCCCAAATTAATCCTATTATCAGTACCAGTGTCAGTTTTTATTCATGACATTCAACAAGTTTCACCACAGTTGACCATGTCTGGCAATGAGTAATGAGGGCAGCTCTTATTTTAATCAATGATGGGCAACAGTAGCTATTTGTTTTTTACAGTTCTCATGATCCATTTTTCCCCTTTGACTTCCTGTGAAGCACACACAGCTGCAGGATGTGTGTTTGTGCTAGTGTGAGTACTACTGAGGGGAGGCGAGTCATTTCCTGCCTTAGTCGTTTCCAGAAATCCCCCCACCACTACACACACACACACACACTTTTCAGAAATGTTCATTCAAGAGAGTCTTTAGAAGACTCTCTTGAATGAACATTTCTGAAAATCATCATACATGTCAGCATACAATGAAGTCGTGATGTGTGTTAAAGGAGAAATCATGGGGTTAATCTTGGGGGCATGATGCTATCAAACATTAAACTCTGATAAGGAAAGAAAGACATGCTGCTGCGTTGCTTTTATTGTTGACACATTAATTAAAAAAAACAGAAGTGCTCCTTTTCATCTTAAATGTAAAGTAAAAAGTAGGCCTTCAACGAGTAATCTCATTTTAAGGGTGCAGCTTTTGAAAACAAATACCTCACTTCTCATTTCTCACGGTGAAGGAAAATGTGCCTAAGGCTGAGTGAGCAGCTCGTTGGCTACATCATCACCAAACTATGTTTGGCATTTGTGACGAGAAATCACTCACAATGACTCAGTAACCGGTCCTATTGTATGAATACCTTGCTGTGGTAATGTTTCTGTTTGCTTTTACCCAGGGGAGGAAGTCTGATACTATCCTAAAAAGCATCTCTGCTCTACTCCCGTTGTCGGCCCAAAGTCAGGGTTTGTCCGGCCTTTTTTTTTTATTTTAAAAAGATGAATCCTGACTTAGTGCACATGTAAATGATGTGGTTAGCTATGTGAAGTAATTATAAGGTGGAAACCCTTCAAAAATATGAGTGTGTCAACCGGCCTGTGTGACTGCATTCCTTTGAAAACATAATTGCAGGTATTCTGTCCACCCTACATCATTCAGCATGACATCAAAATTGTTTGCTGCTTGTGTAGCTCAACTGAGTTAAAACAGTGTGCAAGATGTCAACACAGCACAGAGAAGGTAAAACTGAGGTGCTGTTTGTCTAGGAATTGAAGCATTTTAGCAATCTTGGAGAAGTTTTTTTTGATAAAGTTGTACAATTTTTAATTGGTCGACAGAGCACTACAGCAGCATATGTCACACTTACATTGATAAATAAGAGCTTTTAATCTTAAATCAGGGAATATGAAGACAGCTCTGTCTATTAATTGGATTGTGTTGTGTTCATGAGTAATTTCTGATTTCTCTAGAAAGAACTGCCACATTTAAGAATTTTTTTTTTATTAATCCTCATCTTAAAATGAAGCCAAACAAGTGCACTACTTAGATGATGCTTTGTTTCTCTGCTTATCAAACCCAATTAATCCCAAATAGCTAGGAGAAATGAAAAATGGAAACAACAAATAAGAGCTGGAGTCTCGTGAGGTTGAGATGGTTGGGGTTGAATGGTAAAGGTTGGAAAGTTGGACAGTAGAGAGTAAGATGAGAAAAGACTTAAGATGTGCCCAAAGTTGGGAAAATACTGTGCTATAACAGCCAAAAATAAAACACAATCCATAACCCAAGAACTGAAATCAGTAAATACAGAGCTAAATTAGAAAAAATTCAATATGACGAAAAGAATCTCAATAAGGGGAAAAAAATAATAAACTGTTAAAAAATAATAAAGAAATAAATAAAACGAATGACCTTAATCAAATAGAAAAAAGTGAAATAAAACAAAATAAACAAGCTAATAACTAAAGATCTTTTGTATACAGTGTATATAGTCTTATATAGCACAAAACACAATAAATGTAAAAAAAAAAAAAGATAAAACGATTATTTCGTTCATATTTTTTATATTATACATTTCTATTTTATTTTAAATAGTAAATAAAGCTACAGAAGCAATTTGCTAGCTATTAAAAAGTTAGGTGGTCCTTCAAGTAAAATGAGAAGAAACGAACCCCAATGTGTGGTTAGTGAGCAAGACTGATGTTTTGTTTTTTTTCTTTAGCAGTATTTACATGTTGGCAACATTCCCTTAAAAAGATCAAACACACGCACACCTCGTGACAGGAGCCATTCGTTACATTTGTAACTAAACTCACTCATTCACAGAAACTCTGAATCAGTTTAACTGTGAACACAAACCGGGCAGCAGGTCTGGTTTATATTTAACACTGTGCGATAGAGTCGTCAGCACTTTGATCCAGCTCGCTCCAATAACTGGCGCGTCACTTCCTCAGCCCGTGCCCATCCCTTTGGAGGAAAAAAAAAGAAAAAGAAAACTCACACAGGCGGACGACGGCGAGAAAAAAGAGCGAGGGAAAAGTTGAGAGGGAAGCGAAAGCGAAAAGCCAGATGAAAAAGCTGGAGAGTGGAGAGGGAGCCAACCAAAGACCAGAGTTCACGCTTTAAAGTAAGTTTTTTTCTGAATACTTTACATGTTTTGGTGGCGCCCACACTCAGTTGATAAGCTGAGTTTTACATTGATCCACACGCTTCTCTGATTGGTTTATCAATAGCCGCATCTCCCATTACCAATACTTCTTAGAGCTGTATATTTATCTAAAGAACATTTACTTTGAATTGTTATTGGAAAACTTTGAGGGTTGGGCTTACAGGCCTGCAGCCCCCTCCCCTGCTAAACCCATAACTGCAGCCAAACGTGGAGACTGGCTTCAGTCAGAGTGTATAACATGTTATAAAGGTGACTCGAGAGATTAACAAATATAATGTGCAGTAATGGCTAGCGCTTATTCCATTAATTAGCCCTTCTTTTGAATTAAATAATGTTATAATGATCTCAGCAGGAGCAGGGTTTAATCTAATGTCCACCGGTTGTTTTTAACTTAGAGATCTACTTTTGTAGAAACTGTTTAACCGTGGTTTTGTCTACAAACACCCCTGAGGGCAGAGAAAAGTATGTGCTAACTTTGCAAAGTGTTCTTCAAGTACAAGTCTCAGCATGGCCTTCACAGCTGCACCAGTGCCAAAACGCTCACTGGTTTCCCACAATATTGCACAACATGGTGGATTTTCAGACTGGCCTGTCCTATCACTGGAGCCCTCCATTGTACACGTGCTTTTTGAACTTTTTGTTCATTCACTAGTTGTTGTTCTTTTTGTGTCTTCATTCAGGAAGTGCTGTCATAACAAAACAATTGAATAATTCATCCTTCCTTTTAATTTTTGCCTTCTTCCTTCCTTTACCTGCCTTTCTTCACAGTCATGCCACTCCACAAATCATCCCGGGCCTCTCGCCTGGACCCTACCATGATCTCAGCCCCGCTGGGTGATTTTCGTCACACGATGCACATCGGCAGGGGAGGAGACGCCTTTGGCGATACCTCTTTCCTGTCCACTCTTGGCCCGAGTTCACCCAAACCTGACCCGGCGAGTCCTGGGATTGTTTCTTCTTCTTCCTACCACAGTGATCTTAATGCAGATGCACCAGAAAGCCCGCAGAACAATGAGCTTCGGCACTCTGACTCAGTGTCGTCATTAAACCTGGACCTAGACCTGGACCTGGGTCCATCTATGCTTGGAGATGTACTAGGCGTAATGGATGGTTTGGGGCTCCACTCTAATCAGGAGGTAGTGGAAACAAAGCAGGGGAAAGGGGCTGTGGCGATGTCTGTGAACAGGCAGAGAGAGCTGAATGGGAAGAACTTGGCAGAGCATGAAGGAATCCAGGTGGAAGACAGCAGGATACCAGATGTGAACGGGATGAAGCTAAAGGGGTTACGACCAAAGGTGAGATTCAGCGATAAACGGGAGGAGATCATTCGTCAGGCATCGGAAGAGGAAGAAAGTCAAGGGTTTGACTTCCAGGAAGAGGATCAGGATCTGGAAGCATGTAATAGCCCAGTGAGGAGTGAGAGCGAGAAAGGCAAAAGTCCAGCTGATGGAGGTGAAATTGAGTTCACCAATCACAATGCAGATTTGCCACCCAGTCCTGCCTCGTCACAAAGCTCCGAGTATGAAGGGGTCACCCCATTGGACAGGAGGAGGGTTGGCAGCTGCCATTCAGAGACTGATTCAGAGGAGGAGGAGGAGGATGAAGAAGGACGAGGCTACACATTTGAAGATGAGTTTGATGATGAAATCGGTTTATAGGGGATAAACTACACCAACAAATCTTTGCTGTCAAGTAAATCAAGTATACTGTATTTTCCTTATTTCATCATTCCTCCACCAAGGACATACCATGTGTGACCAAAGATGTTGATTTGGCCGTGAACCAGATTACGCAAAAAATACAAAGCTGAATGTTATTAAACTTTGCGGAGAGTTGGAACACGAGCAAAGGACATACCAAATGTGGATCCAGATGACCTCGTTTCAAATTACAGAACAGGATGCTGGCCTTGGTGGAGGACTGCGTTCTCAGAGTACCTTTCTTTTTCGGTAGCTTTTGAATGGGAGGTTTAAATACGATATATCTGACTTCAAACTGGATTTTTCAGAACTTAATGAGACGATGTTGCTCAACTGGAAAAGACATTGTTTTTATCTACCAGGGTAACAGATTTGCAGAAGACTTGATATTTGATCAGAAGAAAAAAAAAAAAAAAAAAAAAATCAGTGAGCCGTTTTGGTAATGAAAGTGAAAAGTTTGCGACACTTTGATTTCTTTTCATTCTTGGACGTTTTTGCTTTAGAAATCAAAGCTCAGCGGAAAGTTTGATTGAAGCTAAATTAAACTGCATCGTTAATTAATTTCTTTTGTCTTTGATGTCTTTAAAGGGAGCTATACACTTACATTATTGTACCCTGTGATATACGAGTGTCTTATTACATATTCATCATATTGCATGTTTATTAAAGTCTTTGAAAAGGTCTTCAAAGGGTTGCGAGAGACGGCGTCTATAAATAATTACTGTGAATGTGTCACATTCCAAATCTTACAACGGCTCAGACCAAATGCGACTTGATATCAGAGCGCAGTTATTAGCACAGCTGTTCCTTTAAGGCCGTGGGGCTGGGTTAACACTAAAATGCAAAGACAATCATGTGATTTTAAATCAGGAGCAGCAGTGGACTTGCTATTTTTTTTGCTTTTTTTTTTTGTTGTTGTGTTACTTCATAATGCTGTAAAAGGGAAATACCATTCAACTCATGCTGAAAATGCTGGTTAACACATTCGTTAGCCTGTGGTTTCACAAAGATTACAGTGAAAAGAATAAAGCGACTTCAAAAAGATAGAAACCAGCCTCGGCTTTTGTTTCAAGGAAAGTTGCTGAAAAGCTAAATGCCTGAGATCCAACTATACCAGGTAGCTGCTGGTGAGAGTGAAATTTCACACACATTAATACTGAAATAAAAGTGTTTCATTTTATCGTTTTCATAATGATTCCATTTATATTAAAGGTTAGAGATGTTTGACAGGAAACTCATTTTTTCCTTTAGCAATTCAAAAAGTAAATGACAGAGCAGTCAAGTTATCAAAAATTTATTTTAAGCATGCAGGTGATGCCTTAAAAAGTTCAAAAGTCTGTAAACATACAGGCTGAAAGTTAAACGGGACCATAATGTGGTGCCTTTGTTGGAAAATAAATGTCAAAGAGCTGAATTATTACATACACAGCTTATTTATATACATTACAAGCTTCTTAGTGCTTGTTACACGTGTATCAGTCATGTAAATGCAAAACTATCCATTTGTCTCTAAAACGCACAAACGCTACACGGATATCGTCCTGAACACGTTGAATCCCGACAGAGCCGTGGAGACCATCATGCCCGGCATCTGCGGGTGCCAGTGGATCTCCTTGATCTCAGACTGACCCTGGTGCAGGAACAGCAGCTGAGGGGGAAGGTCCCTGACCGCCTCCACCCTGGCGCCCACGTCGCACGACTCCACAGACAGATCCCACTGGCTGACGATGTCGTCGGCGCCCGAGGCGGCGAACACGCTTGAGTCCACGGGGTTCCACTCCACCGAGGTGATGGGAGCGCTGTGTTGCTTGAAGTTGGCCACGGGACGCCCGGTCTACAGGAACAGGAGAGCAGTGAGGTGTGACAGCTGTTCATACAGTTTCAGCTCAGTGGGGTTTCACTCTGAAAACATACTAGGAGCAACCACTGAAGCTTTTTTGTGAACCGAGCAGTTACTGTCGTGCTTCAGGCCTGCTTGAAGAACAAAAGGACTGGGTGTGCATCAGAAGGGTGATCTGTGCTCATGTTTTTACCGATGTACACAGAGGTGTCTAAACTCTTCATTATGGGGGGAAAGGGTTAAATATGTCGCTCATACGGTGCAACTAGGACTTTGTGTGCTGTGAAAGTCTCATTCAGCTCTCTGTAATAAATCATGTAAATGTTTTTTCACCAAATATATTAAAATAGTTTCCTGATTTAGAAGGGAGGCAACAGCTAAAGCTATTATTGTTACACAACTGTACAACTAATGTTAGGTGGGGCCTGAACACTAAGAGGTGAGACAATCTGACGGCACAAGCCTAAAGATTGTTTTCCATTTGACACTAATCGTGGGTCACAGTGACATGTTGGCACACTGATAATAGTTCTGTTATTGTGAGTGCAATGTGTGTTTAATTAGACTTACATAATTATCTTTAGATGTATTGCCTCCATTTATTCTTTTGTACCTTAAACTGTCGCAGATCCCACACTTTCAGGAGTCCATCGTCCCCTCCTGACAGGAGGAATGGTTCGCTCCTGTTCCAGCTGATTACATTGATGTCCGATGAGTGAGCTTCATTGGCTGAGAGCATTGAATTGGGCGGGGCGCGGATGTCCCAGATCCGAATAGACTGATCCACTGAACAAGATGCAAAAACCTGGTGAAAGAGAGTCCAGATACTTTAAAAGTGTACTTTACAATAACTATTAACACAATAAGATCCAACAGCCTTCCCAAACAAGGAACTATTTCCTCTTAAGAATTTACTAGGGGAGGGCTCTGGTGGGCTTTGCATGCTTAATGATCCTTACTGCAGCAAGAAATTTTAGACAAGACTGTACAAGTTGAAAAGCCCTGAGAATCCAAAATAAATAAAGAATACTTTCATAAATGCAAACACCCAGTCTTATAGGACGAACATCGACATGTCACAAACTGGTTTGGTGACTAACTGCTGCGCTAAGACTCACGTAATTTACATAGTTTGGGCTGTAATTTGTTATGTCACAACTCTGTGGTGCCACACAGCAAGTGTTACCATATTCTATTTTTACCACGTGCCATTTAACAGCAAGTTTCCATAATTCTGCTCCGTGACCGCACCCAATTTTTTCAAAGAATTACCCACACATCACCAGGGACTTAACCTTAGTGGAAGATACCTAGAAATGTATAGACATCACAATTCTTAAGATTCAGAACAGCCACTCCTACTAATGTTACCGCTGCGGTTAAGGGTGCAACAAGCGAGCGAGCACAATCTGCCAAAGTTTGTGCCACTACGTCACCGTTGGTGTACAAACATACTGTAGCTTCTGTAGGCGACCACTGCAGATCTTCCACAGAATTTGTGTGGGAGCTGAAAGGTCGCTGGTCAATCTGCCAGGAAGTCCCCCCCTCCCGCGGCTCCCACACGTGGATGTTTTTCTTGCAGTCCCCGCTGACAAGCCGACCTGCCAACAAAACACAAAACAATTAACATTTTAATCTTTGACAGACATCTATTCAATTCTTTATCTCAGTCAATCGCAGCTTTCGAAGACATTCAAATACATGCAAATAAAAACAACCCGTTTACATGTTTAAGAGGAATTTGTGTTCTTCTTTGTCGGCACTTTAAGGTGGATTTCCTTCCAGCGTTATTCTTATAAAAGCCCACACTGGCATCTTTTCACTAAAACTACTGCACGTTTTTAATCGTAGCTGATCCCTCTCTGACGTATACACCGGTGTCAGCCCTGCAGTGGACAATACTTTTCTGATTCCCGATGACAGGTTTGCACGGGCAGACACAGTTAAGAACATGGGAACAAAAATATCTTGCACAAGGTGGAGACTGTTTTTATCATGTCAATCAGATAACGAAGTAGTCCAGGTGCAATCAGGGACCTGGCTGCTTGCACAAAACAATGTTGCCACACAGGGTGAGCTGTTTTGCTTTGCTTTTGTTTTTTCACATCTGTATAGCAGTCTTACAGGATAAGCCTCACGTACCAGGTACTTTAGGCGACCAGTCAATTGCAAAGCCTTCAGTCATGTGCCCTGAGAAACTGAAGAGCGCTGCTGCCTCCTTCTGCTGTTTGATGAACGCAGCCATAGCAGCAGAACTGTGGACGGCCTCCAGCTGGGATCGGAGATCGAAGATTTCCACCTGTCCCTTGTCTGACCACACAGCGGCTAATGACTGCTCTCCAACCTGAGTCACCTGGACGCCAAGAAGCAAAATTAGTCGAATCATCAGAGAATTAAGAAAAACTGATGCACAAGATACGGATTTTATTTACTTATAAACGTCTGCATACCCTGACTCTGTTAATCCCCCCATAGTGGGGCATCATGGCCAGTTCCATCTGTGGTTTCTTTTCTTCGTCGTCCTCCTCTTCATCACTTTCCTCATCGCTGCTCTCTTCCTCCTCTTTGTCCTTCTCTGTTCCATGAAGGTTATACATGCGCATGACCAAAAGTCTGCCAAAAAACAATTAATTAACAATTAATTTATTGGCATTGATTTCTGGGACATACCCCAGTCCAAAAAGAAAAATCAAACTATCCTGCATCAGTGTGCGTCATCTTTGAGTGCTTGAGATTTTCCAATAACCTTTAATTGACCACTGAAGTCTCCACCGAAAGGAGACCTTTCAGGGGAACAGTACGAGAGCTGACATCAGAACAAAACTGAAACTGTGCATCACAGGAAACAAACAACAAACAAATAAAAACAACATTGCGGTGTGGTCTATAGTGAAGAGAGTCAATGCTTTAATGTTAGCATCCAAAAGAATCTTCCCTTAGACATTAAAGAGTTTGCTTTTCTCTGCCATAAACGACACATTTGGTAATAATAACAATAAACATGTACAACAGGAAAAATGGGAAAATAAGGGGAATTTAACATTACTACACATGGAAACGTGGCAATAATGCGATGATTTTGGATGAAAGGACACCTCCTGGGGACACCTGCACAAAGCAGCTTTTTAAATAAGGAATGAAGTTGTTGGAGGTCTTAAATTTAAAGAAATTAAAATCATTTTCAAGTTTTAGTCTTGCCCACTACTCCTGCAATACTGGTCTAATGTAAAAACATCCATCCTCTAATCTAATTAGAGGTCTTGAACCTGAATGAATGTGTGTCTCCTCCTGGCATCCAAGCAGGGATCTTTCACAGGTATTACTTATTGTTACTTATTATTAAGGTTAATTATGGTTATTTTTGTCTTCTTTCAGCTGCTCCCTTTAGGGGTCGCCACAGCACATCTGCCTCCATCTCAGGCTTCCTCCTCTGTCTCATTAGCCGTCTGCATGTCCTCCTTCACTACATCCGTGAACCTTTTTCTGTGGTCTTCCTCTTTTCCTCCTGCCTGGCAGTTTAGCACCCTCGCTTGTACCTTTCCTTCTTTTTCATTGCCTTCAAGCAGACCTTCCTCCTCCTTTTTCTTTGCCCAGCAGTAGCACAATTTCCTCCAGCTGCCTGTCATTAACCCGGACCTTGACCGGGCCAGTACATAAAAAGCTCCCTTGATAATCTGCATATTTGATTTGCCGAATGCCGTTCCTGACGCAACCCTTAGCCTTAATTCGAGCTTGGGATCAGCACTTGCAGTAACCTGGCTTGTGGCCCACCGTGTCTGGCATTGGTATTCTTTTATTGTTGTATGAATGAGAAAGTGTGAGTGAACAGAGTTTCTACAACATCTACACGTTTGTTTTTATCCCACACTGTGATCAAACTATAGTCAGACTATAGATGACCAACTTAATCTGCTACATAAACTCATTGTCTTAGGACAACTTTGCCATGAATTAGGATAAAAATGCAACTACAAATACCTGTGTTCAGCTCTACTGCTCGGCACATGGCTGCAGCAGAGCTGAGCTGCTGTCGCTTCTAAATGTGGTGAAGCTTAATGCCTGCTTTCAGCTTTTTGAACTCTTTAACTCTCCCTACTCAATACTCCAGAGTAAACAGACCAAGCGCTCACTTTGTGCTACTGATTAGCTGCGTTACAGTGATGTGACTTTTAAAATTAGAGTAAGCCAGCCTTTATTCTGTGAACTGTCCTAGTAATAATAGGGAGAAAAATGGAATATTAATTGTGGCCTCACGGCTAGAAGGTTCAGGGATTTGGACTTCCAACAGACTGGGTGGCGCCGCTCTGTGTTTTCTTTTAGCTCACTTTCTCCCACAGTCGAACAGCTTACAGTTAACTGGTGGCTTAAAGCTGGGTGTGAATATGAGCATGAATAGGTGTCTGTCTCTGTAGCTTCCACAGCTAAAAAAAACAAAACCATGGAAGTGCCAAAAACTACAGGTGCTCAAACAGTCGCTTCAGGCTAGCCAAAGCATTAAAATGCCCAAATCCAGCCATGAAGCTACCGTGGTTACATCCTGGTCTCTGCAGCCAATCTCTCCCATTATAACAGCTGTACAGGAGTGTGTGTTAATTTAATAACTCACCGACTTGGATTTGATTTGGATGTTTTTCATAACTCTGACTCCCAGCTGTGCCAGGATCAAGCAGCTGCAGCCAGCTGCTGTGTGCCAAACTTGTTCGTGCCCTTTGGCATATTTTTAATAGAACAAGCCGCTGTGTGGTATCGAGTGTCCAACAACTGTATGCTTCATTTTTAGGGAGAAAAATTCTAGTATTTAGAACAAATTAGTAGTAAACACATTTAAACCTGTAGGTCTCACAATTCCCCAGCTTGGATAAACTGGAAAGTTACCTCAGGACATCCGGGCTAAAAGCTATACCAAATCAGCATGCATACTCAGACCCCTTGGGAAAAAGGGAGCGGCTCAAAGTACCCAATTAGTAATAATATGGAATTATATTTGTCTGGGAGGGTTGCACACAAATGGATGCAGCTTCCTAACAAAGCTTTTTAGCATTAGTGGAAAACAGTCCAGTCCAACCTCTCACGCAAAAATGAACACGTCCCACTGCAAAAGTGCTTCCCTCTGCTTATAATTTTTGTACTTGCTCTTGTTAAATTTCAAAAATATCCTTTTGCAATCACTTTATTTAATTAGTCTTGCTCTTAAATAATATTTGCAAGCCATTATTTTATCCTCTGGTGCTGTGTTTGCTCATTTTAACTTTGCCTAAATGTTGTTATGCAACTGCCATCTGAATGCGTCTGCTACGAATAAATATGTATTTAAAAACTGGGGGGATGAGGGGAGTTTATGGGTTTAACTTGCCTCTTGCACAATGTCAGCTGGATAAAATTACTCCAGGCCAAACATGACAGATCACTCTAAAATATATTTGTGAAACTAACCACTGACACCAGTTTAAACGACCAAAATAAACACACGGAGGTGCAGGACATCCGGCGTTATTGAGCAGGACCTTTAAAAATGGTGCTTTCGGATTAAATGCTGAGTGCCGACAGTAATGAAGGTGTGGGTTAAAGGTCAGTGGTCCTGTACCTGTTCTTCAGAGCTGTGTCCGCCTGCGTGCCCGCACAGAGCAGCATGGACAGGGGAAACTGCTCCCTGCTGTCTCCATCTCCATCCCTTAAGATGTCGAAGCTCAGGCATGGAGCACCTGAACATAAACAACAAGGTAACTTAAGCCCAGAGATCCCACATGGTGGAAGCGTGAACTTCATTGGGAGTAATGATGACTTTAACTTGCCTGTCTGGCACTCGTGATACATGCGGTACGCGGAGCGGTCCATCTCCAGCTCCTCCCCGGGCTCAAGCGGCTCGATCCCGGGCACGTACACTTTCTTCTCCTCCTCTCCCTCTGCCCCTTCCTCTTCCATGTCCACCCCTTCGTCCTCATCGCTGCCCGCTTCGTCCATCTCCTCCATCTCGTTTTCCTCCACGGCGTGCTCACCGGGCGCAGACATCTTGGCAGAGGCACGGTGTGGCGTACTTCCGGTACAGGCAGCGGCCACGTGGTTTAAACGCCGCTCACCCTCCTCACCAGCGGCGCCCCTCTCTCCCTGTTTACGGGAATTCAGCTGACCTCTTTGGCAAAAGAGCCCCTGTTGCCAGGAAAGACCAGGCTTGCAATTGTTTGTCTCACACTGTAAGCCCTGAGGATCACGTGAACATTATTAGCGTGGACACTGTTAGCGTTAGCTACATGGCAAATGTTCTGTCTCCTCCCTGGAAGATAATTAGCCTTTTGCTTAAGAACATTTGGGATCGTGTCCATGCACCGATCAGTAAAGAGTGTTCACCTCTGAGTCATGATTGTGTGATTTAATGAGATTTATTTGAATGTGCTGTACTACATCTTACGCAGCACAGCCTGGTACTGACAGGGGGCTCAGCAGCCCCTGCACCACTAATGGGAAGTCAGGCTTTGACTCACAGCTACTCATTGGCAATAATTTATAGATAGTTTTGCACTGACTCTATCAGGGTGTTGGGAAACTGCCATAAAAGCTGCTATGCTAAATTCATAAGAATACTCGGGCAATTTCTCTTATACACGTTTGTCTAAGCATGTGTTTCTTTCTTTTACATTTGTGTTTGCATTTCATTATTAAAATTGTGCCAGAGATTCTCTTGAAACCTTCTCTGCTCTTTTAACAAACACTCACATATACATTTAAGAGATTGTGAAACTACTCGGGGGGGTTCTGTCAGGACGAAGGTGTTTCTTTCACGTGTAGCTGAGTACAAGTAGAGACAAGTGCTCTTTTATTACTCATCGAGGTCTTTGACAAGAGCCTTAACATCCCGGGCTGTTCCACCACACATTCCTCTGTCATCTGCAACTGATCTCTTAGACTTTTTAGTTATTTAATTTTTTTTTTTTTTAACTAAAGCTGCAGAATATATTTGAAGAGTTTGCACACAAAGGCTGCCTCTTTACAAGAGAATCTACGGTTGAGTTCACACGAATGCAGACTCTTGCCGTTGGAATGCAAGATTAAACACAAAACGTAATCTCTTAAAAGCAGCAGGGACAAAACTGTAAACATATAACTCCGACTGATTAAATACTTTGCTGCTGCAAATAGCAGTACCACACTGCAAAGTTACAAATGCAAATTTGGCAAGAATTGTACCTGTGATTGCTCTGCAACTGTAGTTTTATTAATGTCATAAGTTAGTGCTGATCATAGGCTACAGTATCATTATGCAGGCATTACAGCTGTAATTGGCAGTGCACTGATTTTAACAACTTCATAAACTGTTGAGTTTTTCAGTGTGCCACAGTGCATAATCATTTTTTACAAATGTGGAGAGAAATGACAGTATTTACCTCTAAAATGTGGCGTAAAAGTGTATTTAAATGAAGAAAAAAAATTAAATATGTATATCCCAACACTTAAGCACATTTACTTAAGTAGCCTAACTGTAAATGTACATTCAAAATACTGTAATAAATATAACACAGACTTTGGATACTGGCAAGTTACACCAAAAGCTAACGATGCATATATCTAAATGTCTTTAATTTATTTTTCTGTACAAAAGTAAATACATATACATCCATTTGTAAACAGTGGCAGGCAATGCCCATTAGCAAGAAGAACATAAACCATAGATAGCTTGCTCTAAATAGTGATGCTATTGGATTACATCTGCGATATCACCTCTTACAGAGCGCTGTTGGACGGCGAGACTGGTGGTTTGCTCTAATTTTGTGCATCAGATGTAACACTTGAGTTTCACAAAGCTTACCACACCGAAACACAAAGACAAAAACTTAAGAAAACAGTCATCAGTGCTATAAAGATATATATAAGACCCTTTTTGACAACTATGGTAGCAAACACCAGTAGAGTCTTAATAATAAGGAGCTCCAAACAAATGCAGAATATGATGGGGGAACCCCACTGGACAGTGGCGGTGTGTCTATAAACCTGCCAGATTCCATATTGTCTACCGCTCTAGTGGTTAAAAGTCTGGCCCTTGATGGGCTGTAGTCCTTCCTTTCAACAGACGGTGGCAAGTTGGGCAGGGTGCATGTTTCAATTGAAGGTGGGCACCCAATTTGAATCCATCGGCTAAAAAGTTCTGATGTTAACTTTAGGAGTTCTTCTGGAGAGGAAGACACTGAGGAGAACTGGGATAAGTCTGTCTCCTCCCGAAACATCTGCAGCAAGGAAACAAGGAAGAGAGATCAGTATTATCAAGACAACAAATCTGACTAACAAAGTCATGTTTGAAACAGCTACTTGATACTGAAGCGAGCAATGTCACGACAAGAAAAAGAGAATACGTACTTCCATGTTTCTGTTCTTGCTAATAATTTTATCCAGTGTCCGTGTAAGTTCCACAACAAGAGAGTGATTTAAGTGTTCCTCCCAGAGGTTTGTCAGGAGCACTTGCCAAGAATTATGGAGGACATACGCAGCAGGGAACACGCAACACTGCGAGGAAAAACAGAGCAACACAACAACCCCAAAATTAGGACTAGCATGTAAAACACATGACAAATCACCGCAAGAACCACACAAGTAACCGTGTTACGAGAGAGGCTGGAGGCCACTTGGGACAACAGACTGTTATTAAACAGAGCATGTGACTTGTTATAGTTGAAGACGACCAAAGAAAAAAAGCAAGTAATTATTCTCTTTAAAAAAAAACCCCAAGTGGGCTTCAGGAGAAGGTTAAAATGAACAGGATATATAAGATCTATATGAGCACTTCCTATATAAACAACTCACCGGATCGGTGTCACAGAGCATGTGTCTTGTATATCGATGCACCACATAGTAATCCTTAGGAAACACTGTGCGCTGAAGGAGGGAGAAAAGAGGCAAAGATGAGAAGCCAGATACCCAGAAGGACCACACAGGTCTATACGGACATAGAAGTAAATATTTAGAAACGAAGTAAAGAGAGTTTCACTTACAAAGCCTGCTGAACTCGAATCGATGGTCCCTTTGATATTTTTCACACCTTCCAGGTCAAACTCACATCCACCACATGGGGCAGTTAGTAATGACAGCAACAGTAGAACTGTTGGAGACATGATAAGAGCGAAAGCCACAGAAAACAAGTCATATAATTGCTGGAAACTTTCTGTGGTTTGTAGCTTGTTCAAACTGCATAGCTACTAAAAAGAACATGACATCATTTCCTGTGTAAATTAGCCATTTCTTTCTTTTTTTTAAAAAAAAGAAAACAGCAGGAGACACTGGGCTACGATTGCAACATCTCTAATTTAATTAGGGCACCAGAAATGGCTGTAATGTTTCAAAGTGGCGCAAAAAAACAACTTTGATTCACCATTTAAATCTCACTATGCATTAACCAGGACTGCTGTTTCACTATATTCCCACAGACATTTAAAAAGGGTGAAAAACAGACAAAAATTTAACATGAAAATAATAGTTTCTCACCTCGCAGTGTCATCGTTTTATCTTGACTGCATGTCCATTTCTCTTGTTGACAGCAGTGACTCTGCAGGCAAGCTTCACTGTCACTCTGTAAAAGGCGAAGCTTCCTCCTGTGGGTTTTTTTTACAGGTCTTTGAAAGAGCAGGCTTCTGTCTCTTCTTCTTCACTGCTTGATATTTAGTCTTCCTGTTCACATCCCTCAGATCATCCCCTTCTCTTTACTTAGGGTCCTTTGGTACTTTCCATGCACATGCCCCACTTGTCACCTCACATCGACATGCTCTCTCACTTTGGGTTTTCCCACTTGAAGCCAGGGTGGCTGCAGCCTTTCACTTTGAAAGCCTTGTTTTTCTATTTTCCTTTCTAAATCTTTTCTCCTTTCCCTTTCTCACTACTGACCTAGAATTTTCCTGGCCACTCTGTCTCTGTCCCTTAAAAGTGATTAATGAATAAAGTGCCAGAGCTGACCTCTTCCCCTGGATTTCTCCCTATCCCTCTGTATCCTACTCAGACACAGGCACAGCTCAAAGTGAAAGTGCTCCGCTCAATTCTCCCTTTATGCGTCGGCCACTCCCACAGGCACACGTTTTACCTCACTATTGACTGACCCGTCTCCCTCCCTTCTGCTTCCCACATTCCCCAACACCCCCCCACCCCCATCCTCCCGCTCCCACCCCCATCCTCCCGCTCCCAACCAGGGCCGAAGAGGCTTAGTTATGCAGTCAGAGCATATGTTTTTCATTTGGATTCTTCCCCACACCTCTCTGCCTGTTGATTCTATCAGTCTCTGTCCCGTAAGTCAGTGCGCAGTATCATCCCATTAAGTCATCCATTAACAGTCAGTTTCTTTTAGAAATAAGGATCACATTCATTACATTCCTCGAAGAGCTAACGAGAAAGATTGCAACACTGAATTGCCAGAAGATGCAAGTCATCCCAACATGACTGCTTTCTTTAGTCATTAATGTTAAAATTGGCTTTACAGAGTTGTATGGTATGATTGTGATGATAGCTGTGCACAGCTGCCATCATCCTGTCAGTAAAGTGTTGTTTTGTGGCCTCAGGTTATGCAAAGCATCGCGTTGGTTTGGGATATCAGTCAGATGTCAACAGAGGAGTTGATTAATGATGAAAGGAAGGAAGTCGTTATTCTTCATGTTTGTTGGATCATAAGCCAAAGGACAGAGGAAAATTTCCCAGAGAGGTATCTCTACTGACAGGAAAAGGAAACCAGACAGCCGCAGCAAGCGAGGGCTCCATATTCCCCAAGGCATGACTAAATCAAAACCTCTTTACTTATGCTACGTTTTAATGATAGATATAAATATCTAGTCAGAGTGCCGTCTTCCTGGTTCATACTGCATTTAAAATTCAGAGGGAAGTAAATACGCAGAAAATTTGTGAAGCTGCTGCAGATGAAGTCCACACATGTCGGAGCCTAACTCAACAAATGAAATCCAGATTTAATAAAAACAAAAGAAGTGCATTCCTTTAAATAGAAAAAAAAACTAGTCACTCCAATATATGCAAACTCACTTTTTCCTTCATAATTAGGACTAAAACACAAGTTTGAAACTTAAAATTTTGGGGTCATGAAATTTTTTTTCAAAAACATCCTCCAACTTAAATAAAGCCACATTTTACTGAGTAAAGTCTGCGAGCTTCAGCACATCAACAGGCTCATATAACTGGCATGGAAAAAACAAAAAAGCAGATCAGAGTGACTGGTTCATTAAAAACCCCAAATCCTGCCGATGTGGTCATCTGTCCTGGGTCCTTGTTATGCAACACTTTTTGTATGTTTCAGGACATGGGGAAATTTTTTTTTAAAGTGCTGTCTTACACCACTTAAAGCTTGCTCGCAGGAAGGCCTTCAAACGAGTGGGAGGTGATGGAGAAACAAAAGGTCTCCGCTTCACTTTCCCTCCCATTTTCTTTCTATTCACCACAAGGTGGAGCCAACCATGGGTCGAGAAAGGATGTCAGACTCAAAGTTTACATTGGTTTTTATTTTATTTTAAAACATCAGCAGGAGTAAACAAAGTGCAAAGTCTTTTTTTGTAATAAGCTAAGCTTTACATATCTGTATAAAAAGGTCTCCTATAAGAGTTCCCTTTGACAAATAAAAGCCCTCATGCATTATCCAAACTGATTCTACTTGTTTAGTGAGCAAGATAATCATCATCGTTAGATACACAACAGTTACTGAAAACAACCATAATTGACGAGCGAAACCCTTTGTGTCATCCGTTCACAGTCCTGTCATTAAATGACAAGAATGTGGGTAAGAAAAACACCCAAAACTAAACAAATTAATAAAAGAAAACAAAACAAAACAAAACAAAACAAAACAAGGGGAATGTCAAAGAAATGGCATTCCCCCTCATTTCAGCTCCCCTTTCTTTATCCTAATCTCCTCCTCCTCCTCTTCTTTGTCACTGGCTGGGGCTCCTCTCCCCTCCTCGGACAGCTGTCATTAAATGGCTCTTGTATGTTTTGCTAAGTCCAGTCATCCAGTACTTGAGCAGCCTGACGTTGTCCTCTTCCCCGGGCCCCGTAGCACCGAGGAGTGCCAGAACCTTCTGCGTGTCCTCTCTTCCTCGACCGTCCACTTTGGAGAACTTGAACAGCACTTTGACTTTACTGAAAAAACAAATAGATCACACTTAAGACTAATTATGCCTTCCTGAAGAAGACAGAATTCGGAAACATCAAGTTTCCAGTGGGAATCTTTGTGTGGAACGCCCTCTCAATAAGACTTCCCACTTGGAAATATCCTAAGTTAGCAATCCAAGATCGCAGTACTGAATGTAAACAACAGTAAAATTATAAACTTTTAATCTGTACTGCAAGTGTTGTGTGTTTTTGACTCATTAAATAGTGAGCAGTGATCGAGCTCTATCCATTAATGTGTTTTTCCCTGTTTCTCCCTGAATGGCTCTACCTTAATGAGAACCTAAACAAATTCTGTTTTTGCTGGCTTTTTGTAAAATGCACTGTTCCGACATCAGAGTTCTGAAGTATGTGGAACGTGGCATAAAGAAGCTTTACTCACTTCATCCACTCCTCCTTCAAACACAGCAGGCAGTGAGACACAACATCCACCGACAGGTTCTCATTGCACAGAGCGACCTCCAGCTTGTTCAGTAATGCTGGACCTGGAGAAAGAGGACAAAGATTTAGTCAGTGGAAGAACCATGAGGGAAAGTTGAGAAAAAAAAAAAAAGAGTCAAGCAAAAAAAAATAATTAAAAACTCTTAGTAGGTGATTGGTTGAACTATTTGTGTATAACCGTCTGCTGTGAGAAAACGTCAACAAATCAGACTGATGAACCACAGGATGCAGAGAGCGCGAAAAGGAAAAACAGGCCGCGGTCTGAGTAGCTTTATGATCTTGCAAGCAGTCGCTGCAACCAGCTACGCAGCAAATGTTTTGCTGTTTACTCATTCTCATGTAAGGTTTCTGTAGCTTTGAAGTTTATAATTTGGATTTAGTTTTTGACCCTTTCTCAGGTATGCTGGTATGTTTGTTGCTTTTGTGTATTCTGCTGTGTGTGTGTGTGTGTGTGTGTGTGTGTGTGTGTGTGTGTGTGTGTGTGTGTGTGTGTGTTCCTATATAGTCAGAACCCTTTAAAGGAGGGGTGTCAAACTCGTTTCACAATGCGGGCGACATACAGGCTACTTTGATCTTAAACTCCCCTCTCTGTCAGCGCAAAGAAGTTTAACTTCACGTTTAATCCTGGTATATGTTGGTATAAGTTTTATGACATGATAAAGTAATGGGGCCCTATTTTTGTAAAGGAATCTAGTGTTAAGAAAAAAAGGCAAGAAATTTCTATAATAGATAGTGATTAATGGGAACTTTTTTCATGTTTTACTGAATTAATAGGAATTTATTGGTAGGAATTGCTGTAAAAAACGATGTTCGGTACACCTGTAAAACCTAAAACACACCTGTAGCCGTGACCTTCTGACTCTAAGTTCATCACAGAACTCTGATTTGCCCAGAACCAGTTTGGTTTGTCTGCTGGCACAAAGTCTGAAGACGTGTGAGATGGATTCTCTGATATATATTCTGTGGAAACAACTAGTTTCTGTTTTGAATGCAAATTCTTCATTTTTTTTAATGGATCCCTTAACGCTCTTGCTGTGCTTGAGCATTTTTCTACTTTCACTTTAACAGCTGCTCTGACTTAAACAAGGGTTAATCAATCAGGAGGGGAAAAAAATCTGTCCTTTTCACTGATACAGAGTCAGATGATGATAAATGTAAATTTGTAATCTCTATAAAAAGATTCTACATATAAAGACGTCTATTTGTAATCTGCTTTTAGTCCAAGTGGTATCGACCAATTAGGCTAGAGCAGGCTGGGGTTACATGGCTGTAAGCTTTCTGTGTGAAGAGCAAAGGAAGGATGGCATTTGTCAAGATGGAAACCTGAAAACATCGGCTGCCGTAGAAAATGAAGCTTTTTATTATCGGTCTTTTAATTTACCCGACTTTGTAAAGAATGAGCAAAAAGCACAAAAAGAAAGCAACGAACAGAAAAACGCCGACTACACAGGAAGCCGTGAAAAGTTTACCTTTGGCCTCAGAGGATTAATCAGCAGTCAAGCCGATGGGTTCCCAGACTGTAAATTGTGTAACGCTAACAGAGGCAACAAACATGCAGCAAATTAAATCAAGACCGATGTACTCACCCCTGTCTATAGGTTGTGTGTTGGCACTGGTGATGGTGAACTGATAAAGCGAGCTGATGTCGTCTTCTCTTACAGCTGGGATGTGACAGCTTCTCTCTGAGGTGACGTCCACGAGCACTGTAAACTCTGAAGAGCAAATCAAAGCAAAATTATTACAGTTTAATCTGCAAATACACATCTACAGTTTTTGACAGAGAATCTCACACAGCGATCTACAAATCTCAAAGAGCTTCTTGCACCTGAGGAGCTGACGTGAGCTGGAATAGGCACATCGGGGCAGAGACCCAGAAAGTTGCACTTGTAGGCCTCCTCGTACTGAGAGCTGTATGGCACGGAGCGCACACAGCCTACCGGGAGCAAAGACTAATGGGAAAATAGAGAAGTGAGTTAATGGCCGTGATGATACACTGTTTGATCTGCCAAACATTCACACAGCCTTGCTGTCTCTGCTTACACATTAATGCTATAAGTGATGCTTTTCTGACAACTACTAAAGAACTGTGGTAAAGTAACACAAACATTACAGTATGAACTTGTCTTAAAATTATATACTGATAACATTAAAAATTTATCTTTCAAGTATTCAAATGAAAAATAACCACAAAGAAAACCCCAAGAGAGCATGTAGTCGCAAAAGAAAAGGTCAAAACTGTACAATAACAACATCATTACACCCTCACACAAATAGTAGGTGCGCTCCCCTGCCCCAAAAGTTCATGTTTACCCATATTACATATACAACGCTCTATCTACAAAGGCCACACCACTGGAGCAGAGTACCTTTAGCACTGTAAAAGCTGACTGGATGAGAACTGGATCTGCACCTCTCCATATGACCTGATTTCCCATGAGCACGTGCCAGGCTAGCTGTCGAAAGTCAGGAGCCCCGAGGACCTGCCGAACGAACCACAATGTTTACCAAGCAACAGCTCACAGATATAGTGTATGAGCTATTTTTTTAACCAATATGCATCACTTTACCATATAAATGATTGTAAAAACACGTATTTTTCTTTATTCAATCTCAGTTTTCTATCGCTGTTCATGATTAAGTTGGGTATACATTAGCAAACTACAAATGTGCTTAAGTTCACCTGTCTCAAATGCCTCAGTGACCTAAATTTTGGACCAGGTAATTCATCCAGTTTTGTATCATCGCTCAGGAAGTTGTGGGCCAGCTCGGTCTCTGACAGGTGCCTCTGCGTCTTTGAAGCACCTCCTTCTGCTCCCTCCCAGCAGCTCATTTCCTCCTCTTGCTCTTTAAAACACATGACATTAAAAAACAGAAAAAGCAAATGCTTTCAAGCAAAGGTTCATTACAAATGTGGGGAATTTCCGTAGGAAACTGTGATAAACGGCGGTTCATACACCACACGAGTCATACCTACACAACTATCATCATAGTGCACACATGAGGATAGCTACCCACTGTTTCCAAAACAAAAAAAACAGACTCTGTTAGTAACACCTATGACCTGCACTGCATAGCGACCACATTACTAAGTACAGTGTTTCAACTACTTGGTAACACAAATATCCGGCCAACTCACATGATAGCAACCCTGTTCATTTATTCATGTAGTCATGGTCAACATGACCTGCTGACGTTTAAAGTGATCATCATAATGGGGAAGAAAGGTGATTTATGAGACTTTCAATGTTGCATGGTGGGCTGTGGCCTGATCTTAGCAGTTCAGAAACTGCTGATGTTCCCACACAACCACACAGAGTTTACAGAGAATGGAAAAAAAAAAAGAAGAAAATACCCAGTAAATAAAAAAGAAAAAAAGAAAGAAAAGAAAATATACAGTAAGGAGCAGTTCTCTAGGTGAAAATGCCTTGTTGACATCAGAGGAGAATCACCAAAACTGGACAACTTCCAATTGGAAGCTTGGAAAAATACTGCCTAGTGATGAGTCTCACTTTCCGCTGCAATATTCAGATAGTAGGGTCAGAATTTGGAATAAATAACATGAATCCATCCTGTCTTTCATCAACAGTTCAGGCAGCTGCTTGTGGTTTGGCTTAGTACCAATAAAGAACCATTTAATTGCCACAGCAAAGATCGGTATTGTTTACTTATTGTTAGAAATGTATTGTCATAAATCTGAAGATACTGTGTGATGTTGTCATGTCATTATGAACCAAAATCTCTGAGGAATGATTCCAGCACCTTGATGAATGTTTGTCACAAATAATTAAAGCACTTCTAAAGGTAAAACAGGACTCAACCATCTCCTAGCAAAGTCTATGTAATGAGTGTCCATTTGGTGTATAAATGAACAGATTCTTGGTCAAATGACCCAGAATAGGATTTAAAATTACAGAGCTAATACTGTCAGAGAAAGTTTCACTGTAAATGTTGGGTTTCTTTTTTTGTACATGATATTACTGAATACTGACTGGAATTGTGTAAATTCTCTGGAAAGTTGGGATGCTTTAGTGAATAACTGTTTTTCTGGCGTCTCTCCACAGACTCGTCTGGTGATTCACACTTTCACCAGAGCTTTCTCAGTCAGATGATAAAAACCATAAGCATGTTGTTCAAACTAATGACATGCTGTCATGAGTTTAGGTTAATTTAGGAACAAAATGAACCTAACCACATCTAAAAGAAGTGGTTTTTAAACTTTTTCACACACGTTCCACTTCAGAAGCTGAGTCAAGGTGACACTGCACATTTTTTTAAACCAGTCATCAACAAGAAAAAAAGATGCACGTTGAATTTTGTTTAAAAGCTTCAGCAATTTACATCAGAAATCTCCTTTTCGCCTATTTTCCTTTTAAATGCATTTTTTCAACTTCATATTTTTCATCTGGTTGTCTGAGCCCCACCTGTGGGACCTCCAAGCCCCACCAGTGGGACATATAATTCACTCAGAGAACCACAAGAATTTGCTGGTTAGATTATCCTTCTGCCCTGGAACACAGTTCATGTTCCAGGGTAGAATAATTGCACAGCCAACATCTTTAATGACTTTAAAAAAAATAAGAATTGGGTGCACCAGTTTGGCTATAACTGGTGCACCCAATTCTTATTTGGCTATTCACTGTTGCGCTGAAGGTTCTACAAAGTCTTTACTTGCCAAGGCCTATTAATTTTCTCTTGTTGCCAGCATAAAGAGATTTGTTTGACAGCACTCATTGGATTAACCACTACTCAGAACAATGGGAAAGTCAAAGGAACTCAGGGAAGATCTAAGAAGAAGAACTGCAGATTTACACAAGCTGGGACGGTCTCTTGGATCCATTCTAACCAACAGATCAGAAAATACACAAATTCGAAGGTTATCAGTTAAAACCATTGTACGCAAGTACAAATTATTCAGATATGTCACCACTTTACCAGGTTCTGTAAGAAGACCCAAACTGTCACCGTCAGTTGATACTGGAAGACTTGAGCCAGGAAGCACCAAGGCTCAAGTCTGCCTTGAAATGTCAAGCATTGTGCTGTAAGACCTTTTGACTGACAGTCAAATAATAAGTTGTACAAAGTGGATAGGATAATGAAGAAGGATGACTAACTCCACACAGTTGGTATTCCCACAGGATAATGATCCTAAACACATCAAACCTGGTTTTGGAAGGGATAAAGCAGGCTAACACTAAGCATCTGAAATGACCTTCCCAAAGCCCTGACCTCACTCAGAAAATCTGTGGACTATGCTTATAAGCTGAGCTGATTCAACGAACCAACAAATCTAAATGAACTCTGCCAAGAAGATGGGTCAACTACCCAGCCCCCAAAATATGCCAGATACTTATTGAGCAATTAAGGTGCAACTTCCTAAGGAACATTAAACCAAATTTTAGAGGGAGTGTATGTTTGTATATTTGAGTCTGTATGTATACTTTTGACACTGTGTGGATTAGAGAAAATCCCAAATAAATTCAATCTTGTACATTCAGTTCTTGCTTTTTAAAGTCATTAAAGATGTATGCTGTACAGTCATTCCACTGTGGAAAAAATAACAGTTCAAACGAATAATTTAAAGCCCAAAATTACTATGAGATTCATGTTCATGATGAGTGTATGCAAACTTCTGATCACAGCTGTATATGCATAAATAAATATCACGCCTCTTAATGGAGGTCAATGCATCTACCCGTTTGTCTCTCTATGAGCACCAGAGTGTCCTCGGTGGGGGCTCCTTCCAGGAGCTTCTCCGTCAGACGGCTACCACAAGCTTTAAGTAACCTGGAAGTGAGGTGAGACCACTCGTTAGCCGGGTGAGAGACTGACTGGAAAAAGAAGAACAGTTTCTTTGAACCTAATGACTCACCAGCTAAAGGAGGAGTGCAGGCTGGCCCAGAGGTTAGGATGCTGGGTGAGCGAAGTCAGCGATCGGGCTGCATTGCCGCTCCTTTGGTGTGGAAAAACTGCAGGTGAAAATGCACTGTTCATCCTCACAGCTCGCTGGGGACAAACTCCCTGTTCATTGTCAAACACCTAATGGAAAGGACAGTCCAAAGACATCAGAAGCACTAATAAGTCTGCTGAGTTTATTATGTTTATATACGTGCTCTACCTTTAGAGCTGTGCTCTGCAGACTCTGTATAGTAAGCTTGAGGTGACGCAGCAGGAAAGGCCAGGAGTTTATAAGGTAGATTCTGTCCATGGCTACCATAACAATACTGTACCAACGCTGGAAGCCTCTAGCGAGACTGTCTTTGATAAAGAAGGTGTGTGAGAACACAAATCCATGTTGCTCGTCTCCAAAAAAAATGGGCCCTTCACGTCCGGGACACACCTGACACCAAAACAAACAGAAAACATAACGAAGTATATCAGTAATCAGCCGATTAAAGCCCACAGACAGCACCCACATAAACATGTCACTAATTACCTCACAGCTGAGACTGCGTACGCAAGCCTGTCGGACCACGCTGAAAAGCTGGGGCTGTCTGGGGTGCTGGTGGCTCAGGAAGCGGATGCCTGTTTCATCATCAATGCTAACAAAGCCCGGGTGAGATGCAGGCAAGGATCGGCAACCCTACGAGACAAAGAAAAAAGGAAATCAGTACTTTAAGGCTGAAAATTAATGAAGGAACAAATAAAGCGAGGGATCCAAGCATCTGATAAAGTCACAGTCAGGCCCCTTCTACTCACCTCACACATTTCTTTCTGTGTGGCTGAGCTGTTGGCCTTCATGGTTAGACCTTCACCATCACGGTCACCATCTCGGTCCCCTGGCATTTGGGCACCTACCTGGGATGAAGGGGATGGGGAAGGCGGGTGTAGTGCCTCAGTGCAGAACAGGGTTCGAGGGCCATGGAGCTCACAGAAGTGACAGAGAGCCACCAGAGCATTCATCTGAAAGAACAAGACAAGTTTTCATATGTTTACTGTGCTAAAGATGTCTGATTTAGATCAGGACACCCACATCTAGTTCTGGTTAATCACTGACGTCACCAGATTACACTGGGGTTAAAATACGGGTACAGGTGGCAGTATGAGACGGTCTTACCTTCAGTGCAGAACCACGTTCAACAAATGACTGGTGACACTTCACAAAGAGGTATTCATTGGACGTAGTGTTCAAAAAGCCGTGCCGTTAAAAAAAATAACAGCGCCGTGAAACAAAATCAAATCTTCATCGAGCCTGTATTTTAAAAAGCCATCGTTCCCAACATTTTAATTGAGGCTTTCTACACTTTTTTGTCCTCTGTGTAGCTGCCAGCAGGCAACAAAAACAGACCTCGTCACATGATGCAGAGTCACGCGCTCAGGCACAAGTGACGCGTGGCTGCCAACTGCTGCTCATTTTCTCAGTTTTATCCGTCGAATCAAAAACATCTTTAATGCTTTACCAGTGACGCGAAAGCACGCGAACATATTTAAGAGTTTTTCGACTTTTCTGTGTTCCAATATCAGGCTTTATGTATGACAAACGAGCCATTCCTCGGCAAACGAAAAAGTGGAACTACATTACCCATAACCCAATCTGGTATAACAAACAAGGGGTTAAAGGGCAATAAAAAGAAAAAGTCGGAACTGTTTTCATTGAAGGTTTGTGTACTAAAAGGTATGTTCCGGTTGATTTATAAGCGTATATATGGTTTGAATATGCTATCTTAGCAGACTAGCTGGTTTATTAGCTTTTCTTTTAACACTGTACAATGTTAATCCGTCACTTCCGCATTAAAACATGAAATTTTTATAGGTGTGTCACTCTTAAGTGGTCAACAAAGAGATAACTTGCACACAGTGACACGGCAGATTTTTCTGACTTTTAAATCTCAGATCTTAGGATGGCTTCAGGTGGATCAGGAGTTCCCCCCACCGACCCGACTGACACACCGAGTCCACAGGCAGGGGTCCCCGCTGACTCTCAGAGTGGCAAAGACACCCCAAAAGCCAAAGGAGGTAAGTGAGTCTGTGAAAGCTTCTAAGGTGGTTTGAAACACATCTTGTTATTAGACATGTACAGTAAAACCCTGCTGGTTGACTCATATGATTACACCAGCTTATTATTTTCCTAGTAATCCACTTATAAATAATATTGTTCAGCCTGTGGTGTGAGTTCTGGCCAGGTCTTAGTTTTGTAATCGCGTGGCCGGATCCTCTTATCATCAGAAGGGGGGCTGAAGGATGGAGTCCAGTACTGTATTGAACTGTTTCCTACATTTTTCACGTCCTGCTGGGCCACTCTGCTTAGCTGGAAATGTTTCAGGATTGACTGACTCTGATCTGCCCGCTTCTGCTCCCACTCGGAACTCAGCGGACTAATCTGTGGATTAACTTTATGTATACTAAAGAATTTCAAAGTTGTAATGTTTAATTTTATGCTTAGACATTTACTTATAGGCATTCAATTTAAGAGAGTTGAAAACTCTCCCAAAACTTGTGGCTGATCCAGACAACCACCTCCCTTTCTAATAAATAACTCAGAGCTAATAAGTAAAGTATTTGTGTCATGAGTCACGTCCATTTCTCCTGTCTCTAAATAGTATTGCAGGATGCGTGTTATTTGGGTGTAAAGGCAACTTCGTCATGTACAGCATACTTGGCTGACATTTGAGTCCTCTGAGTTGAGTCACTGCCACCTGTCATATGATAATACTCAGTGGAAGTGGACTGGAGATGGACTGTACACATCATTTTCTCCATGCCTCTTTCTCACTCATTTATTTATGACACAGCATGGTAACGGGAATGATAAGAGGGTTTTCTAATAAATGAACAGACGATAAGGAATCCTTTTTCCAGATGTCTGTGTGAGTGACACAGACTGATGCGGAAGCTCATATAAGATATCAGCCAAAATGTAAACACACGCAGAAGCAAACGGTGAAAATCTACATGAACAAAAATCAGAAAGAAAAGTACTGCACGGCTCTCATGGCTGATCTGACAGGTGCTCATCGGTGGTAGCAGTACAAAAAACAAAATCCAAGAGAACTTGCTCAGTATTATGTGGTGCAAGGATAATCATATACAGTAAAAGCCCTGTGGTACTTCATCAGGATCTCAGATTTTTTTTCTTCCACTTTACTTTAAGAATGAACTTAAAACTTGTAATTTTACCAGAGGCCAAAGTGGCTCATTTGTTTTCTATGGTTACAATTACACCACATAATTTTACAAATTTTTCATGGATTTTGTTCTAAGTAGAAACATACTACATCTTCTAAAAGTATGGTATAAGTAGCACATGTGTGATCTGATATTGTTCATTTATCAATCATTTCGCTTTGCTGAACACTTTAACAGCCACTAGTCTGATAGATGAAGATAGTTTCACTGATAGTGAAAACTACTATAAACTAACAGGGTGTAAATTTCCTCTGTTTTACAGCTGGGATCAATGTGAAGAAATACAATCTTAGAACTCGCAGTTTTTGGAAGTTGGACTTTTTGTAGGATTCAGCGTAGCCCATGACCCAGTCACACAGGGTCAGCAAGGAAGTACATTTGGGTAGTGATGTTGTTTCTTATGAAACTCACTTGTTTTAACATTAAAACACCATCACCTCTGTGGATCGGCTTGTTTTGCAAAGAGAAAGCACAACTGAATCAGGAAGAAGCTAAAATGAAAGGTGTCTGTCTAAATTTGGCAGAATTCTTGTGAACTTGCAGAATGACACCAGCCACACTGTCTCTTTTTAGAGATCTAAAGAGGGGCACAGCATTTTTACAGCTACAATTTAAAAAAATAAATAAATAAATAAATAAATAATAGATTCATAATATAAATCTAAGTCAGTTATGCTAATAAATTATGCAGCAATCTTAGCAGAAGATTACAAGTTTCTCACATTGACTTTTTTGGCCTGTGAAAATGAACAAGGGGCCGGGGTAAAAGTCAGCTCTACGGTTCTAGTGGTCCAATGGCGAAAAACATTATTTTGAGTACTGGCTTATTGTAGCAAAGACGGGTACCTAAAATTACGAGTGACCATATAAGATGCTGTAACATGCCTTGGGACTGCTTTAAACAAAACCTGTTGATCTCTTCTGCCATTACATTGTTTTTTTTTCTGACATAGTTTGAATGTAGAAGAAAGGGTGAAATGCTGCATGACTTCTGTTCAGTGTTATTAAACGTTGGCTCTTTTTATTTTTAACCTTTTGTTCTGTCTCTCCCTCTGGTGCCCTGTCTTTCAGAGTCAGCAGAATGTTGCAAGGATGGAGCCAAAGTGTGCCAGTTTTTCCGGATAGGGAAATGTCATTTTGGCCTCAGATGCCGTTTAGCTCACAGGTTTGTTCTCCTTACTTTATTCAGAAAAGTCATCAGAAGCATAAATGAGGATTTATAGTTTTTTTCCAGATAATTTCTTGGCATCTTGTGGATTTCTTTTCAAAATTAACACAAAAGACTTTGGAAATTATTGTAGAATAGCTGCTGTTTATCTTCAGATCACAGATGTTAGAAGCTTGGTTTGGAGACAGAGAGACATGGATGTAAATATCTTTGGAATGACCTTTTTTCTGCATTTTTTTAATCTGCAGGACAGTTGGCTAGATATGATGAATACTCTCACTGATGAAATTTCTGTTTCAATCTCCTTGTCTCTGCATTTTTTCCACTGCTGCTCTCTTTCTTAGTGACCCATTACAGGATGATTCAGGGTCTCTGTGTCCTGGTGTGGATGAAAAACAGGAAGAAGAAAAACACAAGAACAAGAAGGGCAGTGTGAATAAAGTGCCAAAGCCAAAACACAACGAGAGAAGAGGTGACTCCGCATTTATTTAACTTTCTGTGAGATCATACTTCCATGAGACCAATTACGCTTTATACTCTTGGAACTTGTCCGTTCACTTTTTTTTAACTGTTTCTCTTCAGCAGAGGTGAACAAAAAGCCTCGTATGCGCACAGCAGATGAAGTGATCTCCCGGATCCTGTGGGACCCATCGGTGGACGCATCAGAATTTGTAGTGGGCTATGTGGATCGATTCCTCGGCGTGCTGGAGCGCCCCTTCTGTGACTTCAACTGGGATACCAACCCGTGTGACTGTGACTACACAGTTGAGCTGGCCCTGCCCAGACACCGGATCCAGTACTTCACTTACAGAGGGCACCGTGTCTGGGACCGCCACACCAGGACTGACCGAGTTTTTGGTTCCACAGGTCAATCTCTGGCTCCCCCCTTTGGAGGGGAAGAGCAAGTAAGAGGTAGGACAAGCAGCTTTGGTGCTGCCAGACCTTACATGTGACCACATGCATTCTGCAAGATGACTGAATGTTACGTTTTGTTTTAGAAGAAAATACAGCAGCGCTTGAAACAACTAACGAGCAGCCACCTGCAGAGGAAGAGAAGCCGAATGAGACAAATATTCACACCCCTGAGTCTGCACCACCACCACCACCAGAGTGTACAGGAAACACTTCTCAGGAACAACAGGAGTCACGAGGACCATGTGTTGTGGAGGAGGCTGCAGATAGGTCTGGTGTTCGTGTTGCTCGTTTAAATATAACTCAGAACAGATCTTAAGTAAAACAACCCCCCACCCCCCCAAAATCATTGTTAGCATCTACACATTGTTTTCCCAAATCACTTTGTGCAAAATGTTAAAACACTTAAAATGAGAAAGATGCTTGAGGATCTTCAGCATCAGTGATTTGAGGCAGAATAGAAGGGTGGGGGTATATTATAGTAAGAGATTTAAATCAGACCGTTTCTGATTGGAGCATTCAAATGGCATGTTACTATCTAGAGGTCTGAGGACCTCCACCCACATCTCTTTCACTCACACCTCTGCATCAGGAAGACGAGAATAAGAGAAAAGCTGTGTGTGTGTGTGTATGTGTTAGTCCCCATAGGGAAATAGTTCCTCTGCATTTAACCCATTCACCCAGTGAAGCAGTGGGCAGCCACCAATGCAGCGCCCGGGGAGCAGTGTGTAGGGACGGTACCTTGCTCAGGGGTACCTCAGGGTAGCTGTTCAGTGGAGTTGAACCCCCGACCTTCCGATTATGGGGCCACCACTCTACCTACTGAGCTATCCCTGCTGAGAAATGCACTCCAGTTATAGCTTGCCTTCCTCAAATAACAACCTCATTCAGGCAATATACTATCCCCCCCAAAAAAAACAAAAAAAAAAAACAACTTTTGTGACACATGTTAGGTATGTAACAAGCTGTAAGAGAATGAAAAGAACTTGCAATTAGAAGTTAGAGAATGGATTTTTCAAAATGTGTGTTTACAGCTGGCTCTTTATTGATTTTGCTCACCTGCTTTGATTTCAGACATCAGGTTTCAGCAGATCAGAGTTCCTCAACCGAAGAGGAGGCACCGGGTGTAAAAGAGGAGGGTGAGGGGGAGATTCTGCCAGAATGGGAGGAAAGCTGGGAAGGCCATGAAGACTGTATAGTGAGTACAGCACATCTTGCCGTGAAATCTTGGTTTTACACTGTATGTTATGTTATTTGAATGTTCCCTTTCTACTACAGAGTTATCCTGCAGCCCAACAAGTTAGCAAGAATCCATCTGTACCTCTGGAGCAGAGAGAAGAGAAGCGTGGTGGTCGCCCCCCTAAGAAGAGACCCACACACTTCATCACTTTCCGGGCCAACACTCCTGCCATCCTCTCCTGTTTCCAGCAGTTGCAGAAGGAGCTCACCTCCCTCATACCTTCCTCTGCTCCTCACTGGCAAACCGCCTCCAGCCTTCACGTCACCCTGTGCCTCCTGGTGCTGCACAGCCCCGCTGAGGTGGCGGCTGCTGGGGAGATCCTCCAACGGTTTGCACAACTGGACCGAAACCCGCCGGTAGCCGTGACCTTTCCTGTGAAGCTGAAACATTTCAATGGGAAGGTGCTGTACGTGAGTCCTCAGCCTCAGCTCCACCTACAGCAGCTCAACAGCGGTCTGCAGGAGGCCTACAGGAAAGAGGGTTTTCTTCACAGGGACTCCTACAACCCACGCTACCACCTCAGTCTGGCCAGGGTACTGGACAGGGAGGGCGAGAGGATATTTGAAGGTGTGGGGGACCTGAGGGTGGGGAAGGGCTTAAACTTTGGGCGTCTGCCAGTTAACACCTTACACCTCTGTGCCATGGGCGGCTCTAAAGTAGACGGTTTTTATGAGAGGGTGTGCACGGTAACACTTCGATGATAAAGAAGTCTGATTTGCAGACATTACTGGGTGCAATAAGCCACGTGGCCTCGTCTACCAAAGCAGATGCCTCTGAATTAAACTTTATAAGAAGTTTTGTTTATTCAGATAAGATGCACATTTTTAATGAAGGCCGTAAAAGGTGTAAAAATATAATTTCGTTAAATTTATTAGATATAAATACTGCATTTAAATTAAAATATAATCAAAGTTATATTTGTTTTCCTATTTAATGCATTTGAATCTGTTAAGGCAGCGGTCCCCGACCTTTTTTGCGCCACGGACCGGTTTATGCCCGGCAATATTTTCACGGACCGGCCTTTAAGGTGTCGCGGATAAATACAACAAAATAAAACTAGTACCGGTACCGAAAAAAAGATTTATTCATAACACACGTGAAAAGACCCAGGAAAACCGAGTTAACGATAAAAATGATAACAAAATAACGCTGAAAACCGATAAAAACCCTGAAAACCATACATTTCACACCTGAGCCTCTACTCTTGCGGCCCGGTACCAAACGACTCACGGACCGGTACCGGTCCGAGGCCCAGGGGTTTGGGACCGCTGTGTTAAGGTACTAAATCTCATGTTTCATATTTCTAGATGAGATATAGAGGAAAGAAAAGGGCGGGGATGGGCTGTAAACATCACTAAAGCTTAAAACAACATCCTGGCTACAATACAACATATAAATAATTAATCCACAATTTAAAAAAAAAAAAAACTGCTTAAGGTGCTGAAGTTTTTAGAGCAGCAGTCCATTTTAAAAATGTTAGCTCTGGTTCTTTTAGCCATGGATCTTTACTGCACAGTTTTCTTGTTATAGTGTCCTCAGTGTCATCAGCCTGCTTAAATTCTGGTTCACTGGTGAATTCAGTGGTTGTGATGTTTTATTTGCTACAGCTAATCATATTTGGGAAAATCCAGAAACGAATCCATAATTGTTTAATAATCAATAAGCCAAATAATGTTTTGCTTGGAGAGCCTTTTTTATGTAGAGACAGTAAAAACCATGAAGAACTGTTTGTGCAAACATGAGCTGGAGCTCACTAATATTTATGTCTAATTGACTTGGGACCATGAGTTTGATAATATTAATATTGTTTTTATTTCTATGAAGAACTTTAAGAATGTTTTAATTGGTCATCTGTTTTTCTTGGTGCAGAAATGCTTGTTATACTTTATATCTGATGGGCCTAATGATTGGGGTTAACTTTGACCTGTAAGCATGCTTAATTTACACTGTTTTACTACTGCACAGACAATAAATTTGAAGCTGATTATGGACACATAAAGTGTTCTTTTTATAGGCCTGAATAATTGCTGTTCGTAATTCAGGGACTTGTACAATGGGTTTTATATGAATGTTGCATGGACTGTGCTCCAACCGAATGATCCCTTTGTACTCTTTTTACGAATGATTATAACCACTAGATTATCATGTGGAATAAATATTGAATTGGTTATTTTAAAGTCGTGTGAGTGGTGATGTGCCAGCGCCGTTATAAATGCCTTCATTGTGGTGCCGAGGATGTGGAAACGCTCCCTGAGCTGAAATCTTACATGCATCCCTTTCTGCTCCCCCTTCTTCTTCCTCCCAGATACATAAACACTATACATAGACTATATGAGTCAGTGAGTATGCTCTCTGGCTCTCAATCGTGTCTGCACTCCCTCGCTTGCTTTATCTCCCTTCCCCCACTCTTTTTCAGTGACACAGAAAAACTAACGCCGCCCCCTCCCTCTTTGCTCGCCTGCTTCTGCCCCCCTTACTCCAGTGGCAGACAAACACCGTACTCTTTTTTTAATTTTTTTATTATTTTTTTTAACTCGTTCTCGCTACAATTCAACATTATGTTGTCAATTTGCATTTTCTCAGTCCAATCCCCCCCACCCGCAACCCAACTGAACATCTCCATCCGTGCACTCCCATCACTTGTGTCACGTTGTTGCACATTCTCCGCTGCCTCCCAGTCTTTGAATCACTGTTGATGTTGTCCTGCAGCCTCTGCTGAAAACTGGTTTTGCCTACAAATCCATTGCATGCTGCTTTGCCCCTCTCTGTTCATTGTTCACTCCATCTCTGGCTCCCTCCCTCCTCTTTCTCTCAGCATCACTCCCTGGGAACCCACTTTTTTTTTTTTTTTTCTTCTACTCAGTATTTCATGTTGCCTTTCTCGGCATCTCCCACTCCCCGTTTTCTTCTCAGTGTGCCTCTCTTCCCCCATTTTTCTGTGCATCTCTTCCTCTCATTAGCCCTCATCAGACTGAGAGAGGAGTTCACTATTGTGTATCCAGCGTGTGAGTGGATTTTTAAAAATCTCTTTTTCCTGATTTGTTTAGTGCACACAGTTGGCCGGCAGCTTTGCATTTTTACTCTTTCTCTTGTTAATCTGGTCAGGGTTCAGTCTGGTGCTCTGGAGAGAGATTGGTCAGGTTGATGTTGGTGGGGGTCGGCATTAGAAGTGCGCCCCAGCTATGAAGTCAGCGAGGGGTTAGACTCCGCTAATCCGCGTTAACAGATTAATTATCTTTGGGTAATATCGTGTCACTGCGGTGTTGTGAAGTCGCTCGGGTGTTAGGCTATGAAGGGCTACAGTGCAACGATAAAGAGTCCCTTAGGGGTGTCTCCTCAATCTTAATCCCTCTCTCTCTCTCTCTCTCTCTCTCTCTCTCTCTCTCTCTCTCTCTCTCTCTCCCTCTCCATCTATCTCACTCTCTCCCACTCTCACTCACTCGCTCTCACTCAGAGATCCTCTCCCATCCATCAACACAAGCACCTCTCTACTGTCATCAGACGACCAGACACTTATCGGCCATTTAATATTTAAATAACTACCAGAATTGCCGTCTTCATTTTTGTGCTTTTTGTCATATTTTTGGCATGTCTCCAAGCCATTTTTTCAGGATGATGTTTTCTCAAGAGCATCAGGCGGTGATGGCTGGCAGTATACCTCTCTGAGTGGTTAAATATTTCACGGACGCCGGCAGAGAGAAGAGACAGAAGGAGAGAGAAACCTCCCAACACAACCAACAGAGGTAAGAGACTGACCCCTCTCTTTGTCGATTAGTGGCTTAATTGCTGATGTACATGCAGAGATTGGCCAATTACAAATGTACATTACACCAAATCACAGTGTTTTCCCAATTTGGGCTCGCGCTTATCTTGGCAAATATGATTAATGGATGATCATGACACCATTAGACTGTGTTGCCAAAGGAGATCCATGCTTATCTTTTCCAACCATGACACTTAATACGGGTCTGCTGCCTATCAGAGTAATGTGAAAATGCTGTGATGAGTTTTATTGCAGTTTCTCAGGGAAATCCAATGTTTTTTCCACCTAATTGGAGTTTCATATGACTTGGAGCTTATCTTTTTTCATGATTTTCACCATCTGCAGGATGATTTACTGTCATCAGTGGGAACACACTGTGTCACCCTCAACTTCATGCCATGCTGGACCCCTCGCACACATCACAGCTTTGATTTGCACTGACTTTCTGAGTACGAGCTGCACTCGCTTACCTTCGGTCAGCTGACTTTGAAGGTTCATTGTTGCAGCTGAACATTAATTTTGAACATAGATGTTTACATGGGAGAGAGATTCAACTATACAGAGATGTTACTGAATTTCTTCTGGCTGATGAAGTGTCAAGAGGGTTTTTTTTTTTTTTTTTTTTTTTAAATGTTGTCTCATAAATTCTGGTTATCAAGGTTGGTTTTAAGAAGCTCCACGCACAGGCTGTTATGTGAACGATAACAGGTTTTATGAGCCCAGACTGCAAACGAGCATAGTTCCAGCAGCAAGCCAACAGCATTATTTATATCTTGTGATTCAAAGAGATGTAGCCTCATAAAAAAAGAAAAGGTGCAGAATGATTTTCCTCGTGCTAAAGATGATCCTAAATTCAGCTGACAGAAGATGCTTCAGCCTTATTCCCATTAGCTGCCTCACAAAATGGCCCTTTTTTTAAAAAATTCAGACATCATGGAGTCTCGTATAAACCAACTGACTACATCATCTGTGTTTTCTGAGCTCTGCACAGACAGAAGACAACACATTTGTTCTCCTGCTTTGTTTTCTTTTTATTTATTTATTTATTTATTTAGTTATCTCTCAGAGCTCAGAGCCATGGTGAGAATCTGTGGTTTTCCTCCATCTCTTTCATTGTCTCTCGTGTTCTTTCCTTCTCCTTTTTTCATCTTTTCTCTCCACCAACTGTGCCTAAAATCACATTTATTTGCCTTCAGTTACGCAATGGTAGCTGGCATAATAACAAGCTGGCAGGAAACATCATGTCAACTTGAGGGTTTTTATCTATGACAACTGCTGAGTAACTGGAGCTCCTCCTGGACTGTAACCACCCCCCACCCCCTCCCATTAAACTTCCATCAGCGCCTCGTTAGGTGTTCCTCTACTTTTTGGGTTGCAGCAGAATCCTACCTGAACTTTGACCAGACATCTGTCATAACTGTGCATTTCCTCTTTCTCACACCCTGACCGGCTTAATTTTGTGCATGAATTGATCCAGATAGCTGCGCTCTCAGGCTATTGACTCATATCTCTTTACCATTAACTATTCAGCAATGGCATTTATGTGAGGTTTTCTGCTTCTGTTACCACTGATGGGCCTCACAGTGACATTCACTGCATTGTTGTTCGTCAAAGGAAGTGCTTTTCCACGCTGACCCACTTCTCATCAGGTTCTCCTTTGATGTTGAATTAGTCCTTTACTTGTTATGGATCTCAAAGAGCTTTTACCCTCAAAGTCTGATAAATGCATCTCATAGACATGCTTCAATATAGATAACCTAATAAACACACTTAAGATAAATGGTACAGTAGGAAATGTAATACTGGATGACTTACTACAGAAGTCTGTTTACACTGCTGATTTGTGTTGGATGGATGTAGTTCTCACAGTGTGTGAACCATTATGTTCAGCACAGTTTTAATAAGGGAAATGGAGTGTTGGCTGTGATTTGATTTGTGACAGTTGGGCTGCTGGAACCATTAAGGTGAACAGGCTTATTGTAATGGGCTTAGAGAAGCCCTGTCTGCCCCGTGGGTGAGCCGTTAACTCGTTCTGGGCCGCAAAAATCTGAATGGCCAAACTGTTTGGGCTTTGAATGTGACATGTGGCAAAATCCAAACTTTTATCACGCACAGTATTTAGTACAGTTATGTGCAGTGGCTTGTAAGAATCAGAGCCACTGTGTGGGTGACTCAATAGGGAGAGTGAAAAAAGTCTCTCTTAAGTAGAACATTGTGCTAGCTGAAGCTACTGGACAAATCACAGTGGCTTTAAAACACACAGAAATCCAACACAGGCCATCAGTTCAGGGTCTCTTTTGTTATTGAATAGTGATTAGAGGCAGAGTTGTATCTGTCTGTGATATCAGCATTGAGCTGCTCTGTATAGCCTCTATATTTAAGTGACAGTGCTGTTGTTGTGAATGGTTGTCTCTCCTGCCGCCTAAAAATGCTCCTTTGTCAAACAGTAAAGCTCTGACGGTCTCTTAATCTGGGCAGCCGGTATCAGAAGCCTACCAGACTCTGTCTTGCCCTCTGTTCCATCTCTGCTCCTTCATTGTAATGAGTATTCCAGTGTGTGTTTTAGCTAACCGGATTTGCCCTTTGTATTTACCCTACTTTCACCCCCTCCCCTTGACCAGCTTTAGTAAGATGCGCTGAACAGTGGGGGAGATGGTCAAGAATTGTGCAGCCTTTTCTCTTTCATAGCCTTCACTGTACCTTGTCTGCGGTTTTTCTTTACTTTGTACTCCAGAAAACACACTTTAGAGACCCCGAACTATACGTTCCCTGCATGCAGAGGCTTGTCACATACTACTATTCATTATATTAGAGAAAGGAATGGCATAAATAACAATGTTATCTATGTTTCTTTAAGTCAGTGCATTTAAATCTAATTGTATTTGCTTTTTGATCGTATTTTACACTTTATTCAATATTACAAGTGGAGAGAGACAAAATAAATGTGAGGAAAGAGAGTCAGTATGCATGAAAGTCTAGTCTGCCAGATATTGAACCGGGGAGTCAGCGCTGACTGAATTTATGCTCATGTGGTCTGTGGCTAACCAAACAACTGCCAGTTGGCCCTATGAAAGATCTCTTTCTTTGCAACTAGGCAAAAAAATTAAGAAAATTTGATTTCATCTCTAAATATTTTTGTCACAAAACTCCACATATTTTAAGTTTTTTTTTTTTTTTTTTTTTTTTTTAAATTTTTTTCGATCATGTAAACAATATTCAAAGTTTATTTAGCAAAGAAAAGAAGAGAAAAAATGCTATACATATTAAAGCTAATGCATTTCAATATTGCTTCAACTGTTACAGATCAAAAAACTAGTGGGAGGAAGTACACATTTATTTAATCCCACCCAGTTTAAGATGTTATAAAACACAGAAAGATCTCCTGATCATGTATTAATGGAATTATTTAACATTTAATTTGATCAATAGACCAGTGAAACTAACAAAACAATGTTTTAAACTTAAAGATAAAAGGTAAAAAAGAGAAAGTTGCCAACAAAATAGTAACATTTTAAAAATCTTTAGCAAAGCTTAAAGACTAATCAACAAAATTATAAAAGTGTAATAAAACTGCAACAATTAAAAACCAATAAGAGCAATGGTTAGGAGGTAATTAAGAGCAACACAAATGATGAGGCACCTTAAGCAAAAGCAACACCAGAAACATACGTTTCTTTAAAAAAAGTAGAATATCTCAGATGCTGAGACTGATTGTGTCACAGCTTGGAATCACAGCTGCTTTGGACTGATCGAGTTTTCTACTCATCTCAGGCAATTGTTTGTCATGAAGTCTAGTTATCACCTGCAAATGATGCTTGAAGACATTAATAGTAACCTCTCTTTCCTCTCAGCTTCACCCTGTGCTCAGGAAGACCTTCATCCCTCCTGAACCTCTTTCCTCTCTTCCATTCTTCACATCCTGGTTATTCTGACCCCTCTTTCTTGCCTCCTATAGGGTGGAGGAGGGGACTGGTGGCAGCAGAAAATGGCTACCATGACTACGGTACCCAGCTATAACCCTTCGCTGTGGGTGAGAATGTGTCACGCCCTGCCCCGGCTGGACTTCTCCATGCAGATGAGGGACAACGTCTTTGTCCCTGTCAGCTGGGAGTACCAGCAGGTAACCGACACCTGCCACTCGTGCCACACTGTAACCACATGCTGTGCTGTGGCTGTCCAGTCTGAGGTGCCAGATCACATAATAATTACAGCCCTGTTACTCAATTTGCAGTTGCAGATACAATTGATATTTTACTACAACTTGTGGCACATTGGGCTATAAATTGTTCCACAAATTTCTACATGTCAGAGCAACCTGTAGCAATATGATAATGGCATTTACAGGCCTTTAAAAGCATAATTATTGGTGCAGTATGTCAGATCTTGTCATTCCTCATTTCTATACCTTGATTTTGATGCTTTAATCCCCCTTTTGAACCATACCGATTGGAGCTATTTTATGCAATTTGGTATCAGGTAGTGCAAGATATTCAACATGGCGGGAACCCGCTGGAAGGTTTCCACAGCTGCTATTGTGCTCATGGTCCTGTTTGTGCTGTAAAATGCAAGGTTCATCCCTCTCTTCCAGCAAGCGCTCATGCAAGCGCTCCAGCTAGCCATGTCTCACAGTGTTTGTGACTTCTCTGCGGTACAAAGAGGAGGTGGAGGGGGGGACTCAAATTATCCTGCAGAACAGAAAGACAAAAGAAACTGAAAGTGCTCAGAGAGAGGGAATGAGTAATGCAAGGAGGTTTTCCGAAGAGAAAGCCGGGCAGAGAGAGAGAGCGAGAGAGACAGAGAGAGGGAAGGCAAAGTGAGTGAGTGAGAGTGGGAACGAGAGAGACTGGCAGTGAATGTATTTAAGTAGGTCACAGATTATTAATAGAGATTCAGTGGTGTGGATAGAAAGAAAGAGAGGGGGGAGAGAAAGAGAGTGGGAACGAGTGAGAACGTGGGGAAAGAGGGATTGGGGGAGTGGAGTGAAGGGGACGGGCTTCAGAGGACATGAGGTGAGAATGGAGGGAAGGTGGAGGAATGGGGCAGATGGATGGAGGATAATACTGTAGATATGTGGCTGATATGTGGCTTCAGCTGTGTTGATTTTATGACGTGAAGCCTGATGAAAAGCAAAAGGCTGAAATGGCTCAGTGACATTAGAATCCAGCAAGGTGCACAGACTGATGGGCATTCAGGGGTAAAAATCTTTGAAACAAGTTGCATTAATCCTGTGGGGTATGCATTATATGTGTATCCTTGTATCCTTGATTTATATCCTCACACTTTTTTTATAACCATCTCCTGCTGTTAGTGGAGGCAGGACAATCTGACAAGCACTGAAATTTAACAGGATTAGTCAGTATTCTTGTAAAAATGGAATCAAAGTGCCATTTTTCTTTTCTTTTTTTTTATATTCACTGACTCATCCTCTGATATTTTCCCCCTCCTCTTCCTTTTTTCAGACTTTGCTGGTTTTGTCCAGTTTATCAGCCATCGCTCTTGTTATCTCCCTATTGGTGGTTCTCTCCTTCCTCATACACTACTGCTGCTGTCACCGTGGTGACCGGAACGAAGGATCAGAAGAAGAGGAGGAGGATGAGGATGGCAGCACGGGTCACGGTTACAGTGGGAAGAAGGGGCGGGGAATCTGCTGTGTCACGTGGGTGGCGGTGGCGGCTGTCACGCTCTGCTGGTGAGAAAGAGTTTTTAGACGTCACTGTACTTCCTGGCAAATGTACACACGACGCATTTTGGCAGTAGTTGAAGAAGTATTCAGATGTTTTTCTCAAACTGAACCAATCACACTCATTTCTGGCTCATTATTTTTTATCTATAGACTCCTCCAGAGTCAGTTTGCATCAGTCACAGCTCAAACCAATATCTATCAAAAACTGGGCCTTGGTGCAGCCCTCCAGTTCATCCTCTCATTGAAAAAGTAATTTTATCTCAGGGCACCTTCCCTTTAGCTCTTTACCTCCTGAATGCTTCAGAGTAACCCTTGAAGCTCTTTTCGAACTAAACAGTTTCTGTCAGAGTGAGGGTCGTCTCTGCCTTTGCAGCTACCTTTGAAAAACCCAGAAACTATTTTAATGGATATCAAACCACATCTTTATTGATATGGGTTAGTCATCATCCATGCCCCTGTCTGCCTATCCCTCTTCTTTCATCTATACCCACCCATCCATCCATCCATCCACCCATCCATCCATCCATCCATCCATCCATCCATCCATCCAATATTTAATTTACATCAAATAATTGCACAGAGCCAAGTTGCATACCTACATAGTCATTCATTCATTTTTGATGCATCATAATTTTTCATTAACTACATTTTAGAGAGAAATAATTCACAACAGTTAACTCTACTTTTTAATTATAATTGGAGATAAAAACACATAACTACTTTGTACGTTTCATCGATACATTTATGGAGTCTAAAACATGTTTTTCAACCATCTAAAAATACAGCAGGATGGAAATTATACTTGAAGTTAAATCTGTGTTGACAGTATATAGATCAGCACACTTGGGTCAAACCAGAATTAATCTGTAATATTTCTTTTGGTTTTTAAACCACAATGTTTTAACCATCATGAACCCAAAGCTTTAAGACTAAAGAATGCAAAAAACAATTTCACAGCTATTTAATTATAAACACACACTAGGATATCCTATCAGCCACTCCAACAGTAAACCACTCTCTGATTCATTGTCTATTTAAGTGTGAATTTGACCATAATTTGCAATCATGCTCTATTAAAGAAGACTTGAAAATATCAATTGAGACCATAAAGTTGTCAGGAAAGTTCCTGAGGTGTTAAATTAATTTAGAATTAGGGTAATATTCTCACAGTCTTAAATAATATTGGGCTGCAGCCACTTAGATCGCCTCCCGCAGGCCATCAGAAACAATGCAGATTTATAGTGCTTGTGCATTGGCCTCAATTTTTAGGGAAAACATCCACTTCTATGCAGTATATCAAATTGCCTTAAATATGATGAAATAAACTAGAAAACTGCAATGAAGCTCCCTGTGGAATTAAACTTATTGTATTAAATGTACTTTGCTTTCCAACAGCAGTGAAGCTGTGAATCACAAGCTGTCACCTCCGTCATCTCCATCGTCATGTGTTCTTTCCGTCTCTCACTCAGTCACTGACGTGTTTATAATAAAGACTGGCCCAGACAGCAGCTGACAGTCATGTGACGTTGCTGTTTCCCAACCACAGGGCAACAATTGCACTGTTAGCTGTGTGTGTTTTGGCATTAAAGTGTGTTTGTGGATGATCTCAGCTCTCCCACCTACGGTACAGCAGTCACTTACCCACCGGTGTTCCCTGCAGCTCCGGTGACCATGCAGTCATCAAGTCAGTACATTGTGTTCACTGTATATTGCACAAAATTGCTGCCTGACATCTGTCCAAAGCACTGCAGTTTAACGGAAGTGTGAGTCACTCAGAGTAAGCTCTGCTCCCCATCAGACATTTTAAGTCTGAAGCTCCATCCCAGCTGCATAAGAAAATTATAGTGCCATTTAAAGCTTCAGCAGCACTTGTTATTATATTCCAGTCCATTGCCTGCCTAGTTATATACACTGAGACTACATCACAGGAAATAATGTGCTGCCGATTTGATTTCGGCTGCTTTAATGATTTCAGCACATGCAGACTGTAGGTGTTTGAGTTGGTTCGTGTCTCCCCCTTATGGAGCATAATGTGATGTCATAGTCATCGTCTCCTCTGATGCTCAATAAGGCTCTCTGTGCTGGACTGAATGAAGAAATTGTGCTGCGGTTTACTGTTAACAAATATTTATTGTCCTCCTGTTTTCTCCAGATGGTAACCTTTGGCCTCCAGTATGAAACAAGCGTGTGTCATTTTTAAAATGCAGCTGCATTAGCATTTAGGTTTGACAGTTTGAAATGCAAAGCACACACAGACACAGGCACGCATTCCTTCTCCCCCCCCTCCGCTTTCTAATCTGGGTCACATACTTTGTGGGAGATTGGGTCATACCATTCCTCTTGGGTTTGAGGGGATTTGATGAACATCTGGCCTGGGCCTTAATCTGAATATTTGAATAACAGAGAAATGTGTAAACACGTCGCTATGTTTTACATTTTGAATATTTTCCTTGCCGATGCTGTGAGTCATCTTTTTTCTCCCATCAACTGTTTATTCCATCCCCTGCTCACCACTGATGGTATGCTCACCCAGAGCGCACATATGACATCCTCACCAGCTCTATCTCCTCCTGTCACATTGATTTAAAATGTACATCCACGCTGAATTAAACATTACATTTATGCCTCTGCTATCTGTTCTCCTGTCCCCCTCTTTCTCTCTCCCTGTCACCCTCCCACAATGTTTTCATGTTTCCTCCCCCCCCCCCCCCCTCTCTCTCATGCAGTGTTGCCATAGGCATCGGTTTCTATGGCAACAGTGAGGCTAATGATGGGATGTATCAGTTGACCTCGTCTCTTCTCACAGCCAATTATACGCTAGCTTCCATCGATCTGCTGGTGAGTGGTGCTCTCTGCAAGTAAAATGTCATGCAAAGTATCTACCCTGTATGACTGTGTGTGTGTGAGAGAGAGGAAGACAGATGGGCTGAATTTGTTCATCAGGTCTGCAGAGAGGGAAAGAAAATCAGATACAAACTTCTGTTTCATTGATCTCTGTGGTCAGACAGTGGTTTATGTGTCAAACTACTAAATGGCACAGGCCAGTAAATCTGTGCATATTACACATGAATTAGAGAAGATATACTCTATTCATTCTAAATGTTGGCTCAATTGAAAGCCTATAATAAAATTACTTTAATAAGTACATTAAATTGCATTTTATAGTTCAATACAACACAGCATGGCTAACTGCATAAAAGAAAGAAACTCAACAAAGCTGAAAAAATAAGGTCAATTGAAACAAGGAGTTAAATACTTAAATAAACTATTACATTAAAAAAAAGCAATCCATTTAAATGAATAGTGTAGTGCACAGTGCAATAACGTGGTGTGAGAGTGCAGATTTATGTTTACATGAGAGAACAGATTACTCTCTGTAAAGCAGATTTGCTGCATTGCATGAGAAACCACTGCATGATGCAAAGAATATACATAAAGAGTTACGTCAGCTCTTAAACTAACACCTGAGAAACTGTAGGAAGATATGGAAAAAATATACGTACAATATGTGGTTAAAAAATGAGACAATCGACCACACTTCTAATAATTACACACTTGAAATTGTTTAGAGAAGTAGTGAAGAAAGTTAAGAGAAAGATACTTTATTCAATCTACTCCTAACCTTCAACGAATTAATCTTTATAAGCAGTGTTTCTAGTGATGATTGATATGATCAGTGGAATAATATTTGGCCATATTTTACAACTGAAAAAAAGAAACCCTGAATTGAGCCTCAAAATTAAAACGTTTTGCAAAAGTGAAGCAAAGTTTCAAGGCTTACAAAATCTGTTGATTTTGGTTAAAAAATAAAATTAAGATAATTAAGAAATAAAACTGAGTTTTCCTCAAATTGGAGAATTCAGGTTTGTTAATGAATTCAGGTTTGTTTCCCAAATTACCTCCAGGCTCAGAATCACTGCATGCTCAGAGAAACTACAAAACCCCCAAAGAGCTATATCTCAGACTCTACAGGCATCAGATAGCATGTTAAATGTTGAAGTTGGTGGTAGTACAATTAGAAAAAGACTGCACAGGTGTGGCTTGTTTGGAGGGTTGCAGGAGAAAGTCTTTTCATGAGGTTAGGTTTGCAAAGTTGAATCTCAATAAACCACAAGACTCATGGAACAATGTCCTTTGGATGAGACCAAAGTGGGGATGTTAGAGAATACAAAGTAATTGATTCAATAATTAATAAAAAAAAAAAATCAAATTTCTGCAGTAACTTTAAAAACTCTTTTTTGTGAATCACTAATTGTTTTACATGACAGCTTTCCTCCACCACTAGAAACATAATGCAAACTATTCCTACAGTTGCCTCAACCTTTGCACAAAGACTTTTAGGGATAAACTATGTTGATGTGATGTTTCATTCTTTATTAGGGCAGTACTGTACTGCAGGAAGTAGTGCTTTTGTAAAGTAAGGCTGGGGCATCAGTTCACCCTACAGCAAGATGACGTCTCAAAAACATTAGGTAAGGATAAGGATGATGAAAGAGCAGCACGGTCTCCAAATTAAACTCCAACTTCTGCAGCGTATCACTGCTAACGGGATGAAAACCACAACCGTCCCGAAAAGACCTTAAAATATGGAGACAGAGACATAAAGATAGCAAACACATATGAGAAGCAGTGAAGTATTCAGAAGTTTGATAAGTGTAAATTTGCATTGTAGACTATGAGAGCCATTCTGAGGCGCTGAGGATGTCCAACATCTTTAGCTCTCTGTTTCCTACACCAGGATTTTATGACCCTATGAGCATCATCAAGCTCACTTTGTGGTTTCAGTCCTACTTTACTCCCCTCACATTCCTCCTTCCTCCCTCAAGATTTCAGACACAATTACTGGACTTCAGCTGTCTATCTCTGGACCACTGGCCTCGATGGAGGAGTTATTTACTGGCAGCAAACCCTTCCTGGTTTCGACGCGGAACTGCCGGAGGTTATCTGAGAACGTCATCAACCTCCTCTCCTCCATCTCCCTGGCTCGGTCCAGCATTGACACTGGGCTGGGGAATGACAGCAGTATCAGCGGGGCGTCCATCACGCCTCTGACCCCGGTACCGCCCTCTGTGGCGCCTACAGTGGTGCCTAACAGCGGCTTAATGGCCAGCCCCTTCTCACCTGGCTGGGCGGCCAACACACTGATGGTCAATGAGGACTACAGGTAAGGCTGGACAGTTCAGGATAATATAAATTAATAATACAGTTTATCAGTTTGAATGACTGATCTATTATTCCTGCAGCATTTTCACGGGGTGAAAAGAAGCAGTTCTTACACCAGTTCAAATACCAAACTACTGCTTTTGCAGCCTGAGATAATGTGACAATGTGAGCTTTTGGTTTTTTTTTTACTTGTTTATGAGAGAATTATTTGTTACAGTTAGAAAAGCCCATGAGATTTATACCCAGTGCTTTAAAAATAGAAATTAACAGCTACCTTTCAGGTTACCTTGTCAGGGTCGGAAGGTGTTTATGTATTTCTGCAAAAACCTCTTTGCCTTACAAACTTCCACATGTACAAGCTGTCTGCAAACACAGCCACACTCTTATTCCTACGATGCTGTGAGAGGCTGCCAGATGTCCTGACCCAGCCCCTCATAAATGTTGCATGTTTATTAAGATGTGCTTGTTGATGTAATGCCATTTCCCCCCCAGTTATGTTATGTTGATGGGCTGCTTTTATATTCCATATTGGAAACATTTCAGTTGATAAATAAAAGCTAACAAGTATATCCTAGCTTAGATAAATAACGTCAGTCAAGTAATAATAATGTCCTCATAAACAAAGCAGATTGTTCCCTTGTTGCAGGGAGAGGGGAAGGAAAGTTCAAGCTCCTCCTGACTCATTTTACACAGGCAGCAGTTTTGATTCTGGGAACAATTGCTGGTGACTGAATGTTTATCCAGGATCAGGCGGAAGAATCAAAATGTGATCAGATCTGCCCGTTGGTGATTTGGGGAAAAGACACATACATTGGTTAAATTATTATATTTTATTTTTCAAAGAGCATTTTTCTTTCGCCCTCAAAAATTGCTCAAATAAAAGTGAAAATCACTTTTATTTATTTCTTGATCATCTTATAATTCATGTCCCCAGTAAAACCAGGACTTTTAAATTAAAAACTAGATATTAAATGCAACTAGCTCCATCGCAAGTAAACAAGTTCATAAAGCATAAGTACTTTACCAGGAAGATAAAAAAAACATTTCCACATGGTTTCTTCTAGTTGTAAACACTATTGTAAACACTGCTACCGCATTTATCCCCATTGTTGAGGCAAAATCATCATGGCCAGAGGATTCAAAATCCATAAAAACATTGCAATTGCTACTAAAAAAACCTGAGAAAACAGAAATTTGCTTTCAGAAACTCTGTGGGATTAATGGGCACAACATAGCAGTTGTGCTATGATAGTAAGATGTGATGTTTTCTATTAAGTAGCTTGTATGCAAGTATGGATTGATGATAAATGGTGATGGATATGTACTTACACAGACATGTAGAAAGGTATATAGATGGATAGAAAATAGATGGGTGGATCATGGGTAGATAGGTAGGGTGTGAATCTATGGATGGATGGATGGAAAGATGATAGATTGATATATAAATAGACAGATGTAGGTACATGAATGTATAAATGGGTAGATATGGGTGGATGGATATCCCATATTAGAAAAATGTTGATTGGACTTTAAGTAAAATTTTGGTCAAGTTGCTGTTAAGCAAGGATTGATATTGTAATTAACACACAGTAATATGTGTGTGTGTTGTAGGTGGCTGTCTTATGTGTTGCTGCTGCTCCTTGACCTCATAGTTTGTCTGTTCATCCTGCTGGGACTCGCCAAACAAGCCCGTTGGCTGCTCATCCTGTGAGTACACACACATTTGTATCTTTAGACACATACCACACAAAAACTGGATTGATGGCAATGGGTGTCCTCTTGGTTGAAGAGTTTCTGTCCCCCCCCGCCCCTCCCCCCCATCCACAGGATGACAGTGCTGGCTTGGCTGGCCCTCTTCCTAAGCTGGGGCTCCCTGGGTTTGGAGACAGCCACTGTGGTGGTGAGTAGACTCAGTAAAACTGCGATACAGGCTGGCTATAGCGGAGAGAAGAGAGCTTTAGGAGGCCGACCCCTGATGGCAAGCCAAAGTAATGTGCATATATGTGCTTATGTGTGAATTCTGTGCCTATTGTGCTAAACTGTGAAAAGACCTGCCTCCTAGGGAACGCTGCAGTCATTGCAGAGGACCAAGGAGGCAGGAAAATGGGGCAGAGATTAAAGATTCAATGTGCGTGTGCACGAGTGCGTTTACGAACAAAGTGTGTTTATGCAGCAAAGTGCGTGTTTTACATGCAAGTGTGTTTGCAAGTGTGTGGGTTGTTGGCTTCAAGAAGTAAAGATAGAGAAGTGCTTTCAACAAGAGTGAGGAGGGGAGAGGAGGAGCAGGAGAGTGCATCTTGAGATCACTTTTAGAGCGAGAGCAAGCCGAAGTAAGTGATAGAGAGAGACAGAGAGTGGGGAAACCGTCAGCTTGCGAAGGCATTTACAGTGAGCATACACAAAAAAAATTGTACTGTAAAATAAAGTTTTAAATGGACAGTGTTTGCCTGAAGGTCTACTTTTCACTTGTATAGAAAATGCATCAATGTGCCATTTGTTATCATCAGCAGTCGAGCCACAGTTTTAGATGGTGACATTTACCAGCAACAAAGAGCATAAAGAGCATTTTTATGTCCAAAACAGAGGGCTGTCCATATGAACTATTTCTCTTTTAAAAGCGCCCATTCTTTTTGAAGAGGAGACTTTGTTAGTGTGCGTGTGAAAAAAGAGTAAAGGGTGGGTGTTTTTCTGCATGGGTGCTCAGTTTAAGAGTCTCAGTGTCATGTGGGGCTGCCGGGAGATGTCCCAAGGCCTGTGGGTCCACACAGGGCTGCTCTGTCCCTGGTCACTGACAGGGAAACAATAGGCCAGCTGTGGGCCTCTCAACCTTATTCTGGCCACCATCGTCACTTTCTCATTCCGTCAGCAGACTCCCTGTGTGGCTCTTGCACCCTCTTCTGGTCGGGCGATCTCAGGCTGAGAGAGTTTGTGGGAGTACACTCTCTGAACCGAAGTGCGCCAACCTCAAAAACACAGATGATATTAAAAAAGAAGCTAAATGAAAGAGTGATCTAACAGCAGAAGAGGAGAGCATGGGAGGAGGAGGGGGGTGTCGATATTTGCTGCTGTGTTGTCCGATGCTGTCAGTTATCTGTAGAGACAAGTATGTCAGTTGGTCACTGTGTCTACAAATGTTTTCCTATCTGATCATTTCTCATGCCCTCCCTCTTCCACCTCACCTCTTCCTCACTCTCGCTATCCTCCTGTCATCCTCTCTCACTCTCCCCGTCACTCTCGCCAGGCTCTCAGTGACTTCTGCTCAGATCCAAATGCGTTTGTCCTTAACTCCACCCACTTCAACAGTGGGACCAGCTCAGGTACAGATTCCCTCTCTGAGCAACACTTTCTGGAAAATCTAGTTGTTTTCCATGCCTGCCATGCACTTGATTTACCCCCTGCCCCAAATGTGCTTTTGCTAGCAGAATCCAATATAATGACAGATGACTGTTTCCACATTTTTTCCTATTGTGCATTGATCTTTTGTGCACTGCTGTTTTGTTGGCCACCCAGACGTGTTGGATTATTACCTGACCTGCAACAGGCGCATGAACAGTCCATTCCAGCAGGTAATGCCACCTCTGCCAGTCAGCGTATTACATTTGCAGGCATTTGCTGATTCTCTTACCCAGAGTGATTCAAAGGGAGTGAGCAGATAGTATGTCAAAGTTTCTGAAGGGCAGTTGGAGGGGAAAAATAAAACTGAGGACAGGATGCACAGCTGTTGCTACGTGTCCTGTCCTTAAATTATTTAGTCCCTCGACAAGTAGCTACACTCTCAGCACATTAATGCTATGTTTGAGAAACAATGCCAAATAAAACCTCTGATTTCCACTGACTATATTGACTTGTTGGCTTTAGCTGCTGACCCAGTCACAGAGGGCACTCTCAAACATTCACACACATCTCTCCAGTCTGGACAGAAATGCTCTCACACAGTTCCCCAAAGCTGAGGTATGTGCACTACTTACTTTTATGAAATACTACATTTTCTGCACGTGGACCGCCTCCTCTGTGGTTTTCTCACATTCTGGAATTTCTATGTCGTTGCAGAAATCACTCAGGGATGTTCAACAGATACTCAACTCAACAGAGGGCAACTTTCATCAGCTGGTGGCACTACTGAACTGCCGGGGTCTGAATAAGGTGATCAGAAGAACTCGTCACTGCTCGCTACTGTGCTGCTCTGTTCTCATTTATTCATTTCTGTATTTTTCTGCCATTTTATTTTAGGACTACATTGACTCACTGAAAGGCCTGTGCTATGATGGGATGGAGGGATTGCTCTACCTCTCCCTTTACTCTTTTCTCTCTGCTCTGGCCTTCACTGCCATCCTCTGCTCTCTACCTGGTGCCTGGAGGAGCTTCCCCAGGTGAGAAAAGAAAACAGTAAAGTGCACGTCTCCAGTGTGACAGAATAGAAATGTGGGGTATAAATACTGACACTGAGAGCACAAGTAAAAGTAGGACATTGTTGTTATGTCTTTAAGAACTTAGTAGAAGTTATTTACATTTGTCTGATTCACAGTGTTGTCATTCAGTTTTGCCTATTTTGCCTAGTAATGCATTTCCTCTAGAAGTGTTTCTCTGTAGCAGATATTGCTGTTTGATATTTGAAGCACGAAACATCTTGCAGTTTATTCTCCTGCTAAATAAAACCTCATTTTTATTTATTTACTTTTGTGCATATAGGTTCTGTTTAGTATTTTTGTGCTTAGCAAGCTTACAGGAGCAGGGGTGGGTGGATGGTGGAAGTGGAAGCTGGTTTTCTCTAAATACATGAAATCCATTTGGAGCATTACCTATTACAATTCCATTCAGTTCAGTTTTATTTATATAGCACCGAATCACAGCATCAGTTGCCTCGAGGTGCTTTATAATGTAAGGTAAAGAACAATGATACAGAGAAAACCCCAGCAGTCACACAACCCCCTGTTAGAAAGGACTTGGCGACAGTGGGAAGGAAAAACTCCCTTTTAAGAACCATCTGTCATGACCAGTTACAGTGTAACAAACTGGTTCTTAAAAGTAGACAGGGTCTGTCTCCTGAATCCCAACTGGGAGCTGGTTCCACAGAACAGGGGCCTGAAAGCTGAAGGCTCTGCCTCCCATTGAACTTTTAAATACTCCAGGAACCACAAGTAAACCTGCATGCTGAGAGCGAAGTGCTCTAATAGAGTGACACGGTACTATGAAGTCTTTAAGATGAGATGGGGCCTGATTATTCAAGATCTTGTATGTGAGAGAAATATTTTAAATTCCTTTCTGGATTTAACAGAGAATCAATGAGGAGAAGCCAATATGGGAGAAATATGCTCTCTCTTTCTAGTCCCTGTCAGTACTGTCGCTGCAGCATTTTTGGATCAACTAAAGGCTTTTCAGGGAGTTTTTAGGACATCCTGCTAATAACAAATCACAGTAGTCCAGCCTAGAAGACATAAATGCTTCTAAAGTTCTTCAGGATCGCAAGATGAGAGAATTAGATGTCTTTTTAAATTCAAAACAGAATCCAGTAGCTTGGTATCGTCATATTTTTGCTCTTTTTCTCTCTTTCATGGTCGCCGACAGTGAATCAGAGGAGTACGAAGACTCAGACAGCGAGAGTGAGGACCCCTTCACTTCCCATCAGGCACGTAGACAGACGTCCTCGGGGTCTCAGCGAGGGGCCATGGCCCCCTTCTATAATTACCCAGGGGCAGGGTGGACACCCCCCTTTTCTAGCGCGCCGCCCCTCCCGTGAGTAACACAGACACACAGACACACAGACAGACAGACAGAGAGAACGCACACACACACACACACACACACCCTAAAATTATTATTTTTTAAATACAAGAGGAGGAAGTTGCTGAAACAGATGTTTCTGTTTCAACATCTGGATCCATGAAAAGCATTTTACACTGGTGTCTCCCCCCGAGCTCCAGACTGTAAAAGTCCAAGAAAATATAAAACAAAAGAGTAAATTCAGAGACTGGCGGAGCACTGTTTTTGTTTTTGTGCAGACACATAGTCTTTTTGCTGAAGTGTGAAATCCTTCAGAACATTATTACAGCACAGTTATAGCTATACTGATGAGTGCAGGACAGTCAGCCAGGTTCAAACTCTCCTGCCTTACACACATGCACACACAGGATTAGGCTGAATCCACAGAGCTGTCAGGTTAAGCACATGCATTGCAGACAGACACACAGACAGGTCATTATGGGCTACAGCGTAGGCAGAGAAACAGACACAACTCCAGAGGTCTGTCTGTCTGTGTGTCTGTCTATTCGTCTGTCGAGTGTTTCGGGACAGATGACGTAGGCCACTCGGTCATTTCACAGATCTCGTCTCAAATGGCGTCCTGTCTCCTAAACAGCAGTGCGCTGCTGCTGTGTTGGGTGGGGGGCAGGGTGTCATTGACGAGGATGCGCTCGTAAAAACTCCGGCGGTGTGAGGCTCAGGTTGACTATAGGTAACCCCTCCCACACACACCCTCCTGCATCACTCTCATCTCTCACCTCATTGTGGTGTCCAAACCCCTCAGATTATTATCTCTCTCTCTCTGTCCTGCTCCTTTTTTTTCTTCATAATTCCTCCTGCTTCCCGATTAGTTCTCTCTATATGGAGGACCGACGCAGCCAAAATAAAATAAGCATAAAGAAGTAAATAAACTACTCGGAAAATCAATGATTATACAAAAGGAATATTTAAGAGAAATGTAGGCATGAACAAATGTATAAATGCAAGAGAAATTCATGTTTTTTTTAAATTGGTTAAATAAATGAAATGAAAAATAAAGAAATAGATAAAAAGGAAAAGTACATAATAGAAATATGAACATCAATTTGTGTCGCATTTTGTAAATTAATCGGTGTCTACATTTCTTTTCTTTTTTTAAATTATTATACTCATATATTTACTTCCTTATTTATATTTGTTTTTGGCTGTTTCAGTCCTCTGCATACCTTCAATTTTCTCATCTTACTTTGTTTTGACTCCCCTCCCTTTACTCCTTTATGCAAAAATCAAAGTATAGTTAGAGCTACTAATTTTACTTACTATCCTAATGCAGTGGATCGTCTTGACTCCATATGTGATATTAACTCACAAATACAAAGATACAAAGAAACTCAGAAACTCAGCTAAATACAGTCCACTCCTCTTAAATGGAAGCTCAGGACTGCTTTAAAAGCTTTCTGGGTTTTATCGTGCAGATAAACAAATTCATTAGCAAAGCAACATAACGGCTGAAATGCAGCTGGCGATTCATACCCAGTCCTAAATGCCTGTAATTGCAGATTATTGTGCAAATCCTGTTGTGCATCAGTCATCAGGAGTGGACTGTACAGCTGCTGCTGGTGCTCACAGTGTCCTGCCTGAGTGCCAGTAGTACTAATAGCTCTGCTGAGTGCTGTGTTGTCTGCACTATTTCTCTAATCGTTCTTTCTCCTTTTTTCCTTTTACCTGTCCGTGGGTCTCGTCATCCTGCGGTCCTCCCCCCACCCCCCTTCTGTCTTTCTCAATGTGTCTCACCCCTTCTTTCCCTCTCTTCTTTATCCTCTATTCGTCTTCTCCCGCTCTCTTCTGTCCTTGTCTCTTTCTATCTCTATACAGGACTCCAAACGTTTCCTCCAATGGCAACCCTGGCTATGAGAGCCTACCCTTGACTGACAGGCAGTCCCCACCCCCCTCTGTGAGTTCCTCTGTACCTGTGACACCATCGCACTCTGTGCCATTTTTTTCATTGCTGTTAGTGCTCACGCTCGCTTTGATAACGAGTAGCAAACGGACTAACGTGGTTCACTTTTACTTCAACAGTTTAAAACCTTTAAAAAGTGCAAAGCATATCAGGAAGAACATTTGTCCATTTTGACAACAAAAACTATCAACGCTGGGAAAAGAAATGAACTAAAACCAATTTACAAGTTTTTTCTGGTTATTTTAAAGCACATAGGAAGGTTTCAGGTTATGATACTGTCAGAGACACTGCATGACTTTAATAGCGTCTCCCCCTCATATGTGACCTCCTGAACACCTTTATCTGTCAAGGAAGACCAGGAGATGCAGATCAAGGTGCCACAAAAATCTACTAAGTGACCTTGATCACGACAAGTTAGTCATGCTCAGCAGTTTTACAATGTTTTAACAAGGTTTCAGCTTAAGTTATAGAGCGCACAGAGTACAGACTTGCAATCTCTACCATCATATAACCTTGCTCTAACAGGTGAACAGACTTTCAATTTTATAATGACAGCAAAAGTAATTCTTTGAAAATTCAAATCAGACTCCATCTTCCTGGCAAAAGCTGTAAGATAGGGTTGAAAGTCCAGGTGACATGATACGGGCTTATTTTGCAGCTACAGGACCTGGACACCTTCCAAACACAGAGTCAACCATTGAACTCTGTGTAACAATGTACTCCAGAGTCAAATGTGAGGCCATCTGTCAGGCAGCTAAAGCTTGGCCCAAATTCTGTCATGCAACAGGACAATGATCCCAAGCACAGCAGCACATCTGAATGAACAGAAAAAAACGAAAGAATCTAGGTGGTGCATGGTCAAAATCCAGACCTAGGCATGACTGAAATTATGTGGTGGGACCTTAAGAGAGCTTTGCATAAACGAATACCTGCAAACCTCAATGAACTGAAACAACGCTGTGAAGAAGAGTGGGGCAAAATGGCTCCATAATGATGTGAGGGAACAATAAAGTCATGCAGAAAGAGCTGTTAAAAGTGCTTCTACAAGCTGCTTTATCATGGGAGGTACTTGAACGCTTTCCTTTGTACATGACTGCGTGACTCGATTTCAACAAGTGAGCAAGCTTTCACTTTCATAATGACAGCTTGAGCAATTCTTTGATGTTTCGGCAGACTTCAGCTTCTGAGAAATGCTGTAAAATGCACCGGGAACAATGGCAGTCGAGATTTGCTAAATAAAAAAGAACATATTTGGATTTATAGTCTAGTTTATGGACCATAACATGTTGCTTCTGAGGAAAGAATGAAGTAAAACAGCAATATTTACTTTAGACCATCAGTTTGAGGGCCAGCCAATTTGCCACACATATATATACCAGAGGACAAAATCAGCTGCCTAAAGGCTAAAAGAGCTGAAAATAAAACGGTGATGCTTTAAATGAGCGTAATAGGTGCCGTGTTCTGCTTTGGATGAGCCAATGTTCACATGAATGAATAACAAACGTCTTTTTTTTCTCTTTTACTTTCTCTCCCTGAAACTTCGGACCATCTTGACCTCTCGTCTGTTGAACCCCGCCCTGTTCTCTGGAAGCGCAGTACTCTCCCAGCATGCTGACTGGTTACGGGGGAAGTCAATCACACCCCAACCCCGCCCATTCGAGGAACCTGTATTCACGTTGATTATTATTATTTTTTGTTAGGAAATGTATAGAAAAAAAATGTTTAGTTTTCTTATGAATGGACACTTTAATGAAATGAAAAAGAAACTAATCTAAATAAAATGAATGCTAGGTGTCAAAGTGCGTAACGTCAGTACCACTGAGTATTATCATTATTACTAGTATTATTATTATTAAAAGCAAAAGATACAACCGACAGTGATTCTGCTGCTTGGTTATGCTTTAAACCAAGTGTGCTTGGCCTAAATTCCTCCCTCCCTTTTGTCAAAACTGTGTAAACTGTGGTGAGCCAAGTCAGAATGGTATTGACTTTACTACGTTGTTTTATATTCTTAAATGTATCTGTACCACCACTTTATTTTCGAGTTTTTATATAAATATTGTTGTAGAAAAGCACTGGCACGTAGCAACAAGACACATTTTTTTCTGTGAATGGTTATGCAGTTCCTTCACTTGGTATGATTTTTTTTTTTTAATTACTTTTTATAGGTGGCGATTCTGTATTTTCCTCGTATTACCTTATGGTACTCTGTATATCTCTCACTGTCTGTAATATCTGAATAATCATGAATCTTTGCTCTTTAAAAAAAAAAAAAAAACAAAAAAAAAACTTGAGGGCTGCCGTGACTCTGTTTTAATGACGGAACGGAGAACCGCCACTCAATCGCTGAGGGTGGAGAACTAGAAATCCCATGCCATGACAGCAGGTACATAGCAATATGATTCTTGCTACTGGTGCTGCAGTAGCCCTACCATAACTAGCAATAATAACTATGTATAGCGTTGGATTTCTGAGATCTCTCCAAGAAGTTTTTGTGTATATATGGTACCGGTGTGAGATTTCATCGAATCCCTCCCTCTCTGACCCCGTTAACCCTTGAATTGAGTTTGTATGGTTATCAATGCTCCTTTTGAATGGCATCCTTTTACACTCGAGAGTCTAATATAAATAAAAATAACTTCAATAACCCGACACTGGTCCTCATCTTCATGTCAACACAATGCCAAGAAAGCACACACACACACAGAGACTTGTACTTAAAACAAAAGGTCAATGTTTAATATAAATAAATTTAAATATTATTCACCTCTGAGCTTAGGTTTATGTGTAAGTTATTCACTAGTGTGTATCAGAGACAGCGCTCCTATTCTTTCAGATATGCATAGATCACTAGGCGAGACAAAACAAGTGTAGCGCCTACATACAGTCATGTGTCCAGTGTTTTTGCATGTTTTCAAGATTATTGAACTTAACACTGCTCTGTACCCCAAACCTGGATTCACTCGCTAACTCTCCGTGATATCAGCTACTTTACTTTATCATCTCCCTGGGTCCTGTGGCTTCCTCACAAAGTCCAAAAACATGCATAGGGTTAAGTTATTTGACTCTAAATTTACTGTCAGTGTAAATGGTTGTGTTTCTCTGTCTTGGCCAAGGTGTATCCTGCCTCTCACCCTGTGACAGTTGGGATTGGCTCCAGCCCCCCCGACCACCCTAACTACCCCAACCTTGAACTGGATAAACAGAAGAAAAATGGACTGATGGAGCTTCTTCAGCGTGTGGCTTGTACAACTTTACCACACAACTATAACACAGCTGTGGTCAGAGGTTTACATCCACTAATGGAAAGGCCTTCCCAAAACCTACTGAAAATTTATGGACTATGCTTAAACACAGTCTCTGTGCCTGATTTAAATTAACTCCATCATATCTGCCAGGATGAGTGGTCAACTATTCAGCCAGAAGCTTCCAAAAGAGTCTGGCTGAGGTGCAAAATGCCAGGGGAAATTTAACCAAATATTAGTGTGGGTGTATGCAGAGATTTAACCCTGTGTGGTTTAGAGAAAATCCAGTTTCAAACCTGCACAGCCAATTCTTTTTAAAAAGTCATTAAAGACGTATGCTGTACAATCATTCCACCCTGGAAAAAAAATGTTCAAAGAAATCATTAAAAGCCCCAAATTATCATAACATTCGTGCCCACGAAGAGTGCGTGTAAACTTCTGATCACAACTGTGTAACTAGACTAAAAAGAACGCAAGAAGTCAAGTAAATGGATGAACACATGCAAAGACACTGGTGCAGTCTTCTGGTGCCTCTTTAAGGCGATGCATTCAAGGCTCCTGTGCCTGCATGAGTGCTAACAAAGACAAACAGTGCAAATAACTCAAACGCTGCAGTGCATAGAAGGTTAATAACAAGGGTGAAGGAAGAGATGGCGCTCCTTCACAAGCAACGCATTCTGGCATAACCATAACGCACAAAGGACATAACAAACTGGATCTAAGACAACAGTATCCTAAGTGGCGAATTCATCCTGATAGCATTTTAAGTAATCAAATTTTTCCAGTTACAAAAAAACACAGTAACATTTCACAATCAGGTCACAACAAAAGTGTCATAAACTAGCACACGTTTGCCTCTAACCTGCAACTTTGTCAACTCAAAGAGTTAAAACAAAAAGTACAAGAGTATAGTTGACGTTGCAGATAGATGGGTCATACCAGAGCAATGGTTTTCTTTTTTAAGCCGTTACAATCAAGCAGTTCTTCATTTCAGGATTAAACGCCCACCTATACTTCTCTTTGGAATTTGTGTGTTTGTGTAGATATTAAATGTATTTTAGTGCATTCCCTGAAGATATTTTTTTTTAACGAGGTGTTTGCTTCTCTCTTTCAAAATGTCTGTCATTTCCCCAGAGGAGGGTTTTTTCCCCCCCCCCACGTTTTGGAAAGTTATATTCTGTCCCAAGGCATCACTTCTTGCTGTCAGCGTTCAGCCACGAGCCGTCCTCCTCCACCTCCCGTCGGACAACGAGCAGCATCTCTGCCACGTCCTGAGAAAGCTGTTCAGTGAGAAATGTGCTGAAACAGAAGCGAAGAGAGAGAAGGTTAGAAGAACACAGACAGTGGGGATTTTAATAGAGCACAGTGTCCTAACACAAAAACAATGAGCTAACCCCCACTCCCATGTGACCAGTCACATGGTATGACTCACTCAATGAGTTCAAACAGCACACAAAAGCCAAGTTTAGATCGAAGTCAGAGCAGAATCACTCACAGAGAGATCACATCTCTGCTCCTGAGAGTCCGGGAAACATTGGACGTATATGTGTGCAATTCTTACCGTAGCTCTGCTTCTCCGCCGATGCAGACCGGACTCTTCAGCTTAGAGTCCAGGTTGTAGTACTGTCCGCTAACTTGCCGAACTGCGAGCCAATGCCGCCGTCGGAGTGGGAGGGACACAATCCCTAAAGATACTCGTGATGGGACATTCAGAATAAAGCCTTGGACCTTTGACATACAGAGGTTCTCAACTTCCCTGCAGTTTGAAAGAGGGGAGAAAGAAATCACTAAATCAGCCACTTTGAGATAGTCTTACTTAACCAGTTATTACGCGCAGTGCATCTCAGGGCATTTTTCATTATGAATGACCTCGACCCGGATAGCCTACTTCTGAAGCACTTACTGAGTCTGTAAATCTATCAAAGCACAAAATTCATTTTCACATGTAGCTGCGGTTTGGTAAGACTGCCAATATGCTTTTTATGTGTAATCCAACAACGCCTCAGGGTTACATCACAAGTGGTTTAAAATTAAGATGTTGTTTTAAGGGAAAAAAAACAAAAAACAAAAACACCATCTGTGTCTGAAAATAGTCTCAAGAATTCCCTTTTATTACAACAGCCTGGCACTAAGAGCTGATCTCAATATTCTGGATCCCCTTGCAGTATACAGTCCCAGCCACTTTATTAGGTACACCTTGCTAAAACTGGGTTGGTTGGTTGTAATCTCGGTTCCCTGAGTGGCCCCCGGTCTAGTCTTCTGATACTGTATCCCATCTGCTTCAAGGTTTGACATGTTGCACATTCAGAAATTGTGTTCTGCCCTGGAGATGGTTTCTTGGGAAAATCCCAGAAGATCAGCAGTTTCGGAAATAAACAGACCCGTCCATCTGGCACCAACAACTGTGCTACGTTCAAAATCACTTTAAATCATCTTTCTTCCCCATTCTGATGCCCAGTTTAAACTTTAGCAGGTCATCCTGATTGTGTTTTGATGCCTAAATTCCTAAACGAACTGAGTTACTTCCATGTAATTGTCTAATTGGATATTTTTATTAACAACCAGCTGCATAGGTATGGCTTAAAAAAAGTGACTGTGAGATTAAGTAAAGGAGAAAGGTAGAACAAACAGCCCAGGGACATAGTGTAAATAAAAAAGTGAATTTCAAATTTAACACCAACATTATGAGCACAGAGGCGGGACCTCTACACAAAATGACTTTCTCATTTCACAGACTTCAGTGTGACTCACTTACCTGCGTTTGTCCCACCACACCGCAGCCAACTCCCGGCTCTGTAGTGCCGCCATGATGACGTTGACATCATAGTTTCCCGTCCCTAACACCGACCGATGTGGGTTCACAACACACTGTGGAGCCAGCCTGCCACGAGAGAAAAAAGGCAGTTTTATAAAAAACCAAATGTTATACTGCATCTTCTTTACAAAACTGTTTAGATTTGTTTTACTTTCTTGCATATAAATATCATCACAATGCATAACTGTTGTCCCAAAACAACCACACCGATGTGAAAAAGCTGTGTTTTTGTGGGGTTGGGGTTGAGCTGCTCTGCATTCAAATAAATGTTGTTTGTCAAAAGCCACAGAGATCATGACTCATCTGGCCTCATGTTCAATTAAGCTAATGGCTGCTGACATACATGCCAGCCTCACTGAAAAACAATGGTTTCTGCTACACGGACAGCACCCACTGCTCTTTCCCCACAAAAACTTAATGTTAAATTTTCCTAACAGTAAAAACAACAACAAACACCCACACACTTAAAATCAAATTAAAGCTTTTGTTAAGAATAAATGTTTGGCATTTTTCACTTTTAGGTGGAAGACATGATGGCTGAATGAGGGAATTCAGTAATTTCTGCTTGAGTCTTGGAGTTCCCAGTAAAAGCCTTGCTCGGCACTGCCATAACTGAAGCTAAACATGAAAACCTGTCATGTTCAGCATCTCACACACGCCTTAGAAGATAAAAGCAGCTGCTGCATCACAGAAAAATGGTAGTCTGTTCACAGGGTAAACAAATGATGGAGTATTGTCTGGAATGTTGAGGTTATAAACTGGTCAGATCATTGGTGAGTTTAGCAGATGGATCGTTTGAATGCTCTCGCTGGTTTGTGTACAGATTTCCGTACACCGTCACGTCACCCAGAGGCTGCCCTACCTTTTGCAGATATCGTCGGCTGTCTCTTTGGTAAACACCCGCTCCTGGAGCACGTTGTTGAGTGCGTGAATTGCGCACAGCTCCAATCGTTGCTTCTCATGAAACACCTCTCCTTCGCTCATACTAAAGCTTCACAGACAAACGAGAAGTCTCGTTAATTAACGGTCATATTACATCTGCTAGCTAGCAGTTTGTAGCCCATTCAGGCTAGCGGCTGCTCGCTGTAAAAGAAGCTGAAAAATCTGAGTATACACTGTGTTTATGACCGCTGGCAGTTTGGAAAAACATCGCCCCGATAAACTATTATTAATCAACAATAGCTAAACGAAGCTACCAACCTGCTGATAAAGCGATGCCCCGTTTAAATGATGGTGGAGCCTGACAGCTACATCCAGAAACCGGAAGCTGAGCCTTTGTTGTTGAGGTGGTGTTGGGGTTTTTTTGTCGTCCGTATGCGTCCTTCACAGCAGGGCTGGAAACCCCGCCAGTTTAACAGTCTAATTATGCTGAATAGAGGAAAGTAATAATAATGTCAGGATTAACTCATCTTCAACTCACCAATGGTGTCACACACACACACACACTCTCTCACACACACACACTCTCTCACACACACACTCTCTCACACACACACACACACACACACACACACGCGCGCGCGCTTCTTCCCCGCGTCTAATCACTGAGCTGATGCTGCAGCGCCCCCTAGTGACGAGCCTGATTACTGCTGACTGCGGTGATACAGACTGAAGTTAATGAAGTGAGCTAAGCCTCGAATAAAAATAAAAAACTATATTCTAGGAAAAAAATAACTAAATTATAACTAAACTAAATGAAATTAAGTTGTACAACCACCAAACTGAAATAAACGAAATAAATAAATAAATAAAAATATGTAGGAAATGTTGTTTTCAAAGCCTGCCCGACTAAGGCTTTGATGCATTGTTTGGTGAGACTTGAGATTTCTACATGACTGCCTTATTCTATTCTGAAATAGTGGACAATGATGTTTGCAGACGACATTGTGATTTGTAGTAAAAACCAGGAGTAGGGCGAAGAGCTGAAGAAAGTCAGTAGAAGCATGACTAAACTAGACTAGACTAGACAGGTGAAAAGGTAAAGTTTCAAGGAGCAGAGGTTGCAACGTTGGATGACTTTAAATTCCTGGAGTCACATCCAAGACAACAAACAGTGCATAAGAGAGGTTAAGAACAGGCAGGGTTAAGTGGTTGGAGACAAGTGTGGGGGGTGATTTGTGACAGAAGGATAGCAGCAAGAGTGAAAAAAATGGCTTACAAGATGGTTGTGACACCTGCTGTGATGTCTAGTTTGGAGACAGTGCCACCGACAAAGAGACAGGAGGCTGAGCTGGAGAGGGAAGGCTCAAATGGTTTGGGGATGTGCTGTGGAAGGATGGTGGATGTATTGGACAAAGGATGTTGAATGTGCAGCTGCCAGGCAGAAGGAAAAGAGGAAGTCCACCAAGAAGATTCATGGATGTCGTGAAGGAGGGCATGCAGGGTTGGTGTGTCACAGGAGGATGTTAGGGGCAGGGTGAAATGGAGGCAGATGATCTGATGTGGCGACCCCTAAAGGAAGGAGTCGAAAAATGTATATATTCTGAAATTATTAGCAAATTATTATTAGCTCTTAATAAATATTCTCCATAGTATAATAATAAAGTTAGAACTTAAAACAATTAAAACAGAAGCAAGTAAATCCATAAACTGAAAACTGTAAATTTTCAAATTTACATTATTACAGAAAAATGTTAAATCTGTCTGTTTTATTGAGATAAATGTAATTATTTGCATTCCTGAACAGGAAAAGTTTTAATGGATAGATGTTGCACTTGAATAATTTCTTAAAGAAGTCCAGTGTGGGAAAACTAATTCTGTTTAATGTGTGTCTAATAGATAACAAAATATTTTTTAGTTTTAAACAGATTTTATGACAAGTAATCTAATAGATTTGTTAATTACTGTAACTGTTAGGGTGACAAAGCTTTGTCTTACTGTAGAGGCTAAGCCTACGCTTGAAGCCACTGAGGTATTTGTTGACGGGGATGACGCGCGATGTCACTGGTATGCATGAATATATTAAACTTGATACAGTCCAATAACTCCAGCCTTACTCATCTTGTCCTTTAGATTCTTTATTTCCACGATTTAACATAGCAGCGCAGCGGTCACAAACTGTTTGCCTTCCTCCGATCAACAACACACCTGCTGCTAATTACGTGTGTCTACCTTAAATACATTCACCATACAAGAAAACTCAAAAAGTGACCTCTAGCGGCATACATGAGGTATCAACCCCAAAAGTTCATAAAATATGGCAGTGTTTTGGAATCACTTAAAAGATCTCTCTAAACTTGATTATAAACAGTGGGACAATTTTGGCAAAAAGGTCAAGACTTGGTCACAATGACCTGTCTGATCGAGCATCAGTATGCGGAAAAAGGGTGATTTAAGTGACTTTGAACATGGTATTGAACATTGATTGGTGGTGTGGTGTCAGACAGACTGGTCTGAGTATTTCAGAAACTGCTGATCTACTGGGATTTTCCCACACAACCATCTGTAGGGTTACAGAGGATCCTAAAAAAGAGAAAATATCTAGTGATCGACACTTCTCAAATGCTCAAATGTCAGGGGTCAGAGGAGAACGGCCAGACTTTTTCAAGCACATGGGAAAGCAATAGCAACTCAACAAAAGCATGCAGAAGAGCATTTCTGAAAGCACAACATGCTTAAAGCTACAGGGCTACAATCATACTGGGTGCCACTCCTGCCAGGTAAGAACGGGTAACCGAGGCTACGTCCACACGTACACGGGTATTTTTGAAAACGGAGATTTTCCGTTTTAAAAAATAATCCCGTCCACACGTAAACGCAGAAATGAAGGAAAACGCTGCTAGGAACATGCCAAAGCAACAGGTGGCGATATATTCCTAACCGTGTAGAAATGTTGGCCAATCAGAAGTCTAGAAGCCTCGGTGGGAAATAGTAAACAAGGATGGGGCATAGAAGCAGAACCGAGTCGTATGTGTGGAGGGACAGTAACTGTGTGTGTATATGTAAGCATTTAAACACTGCAGAGAGTACAATTAACAGTAACAGTATGGTAGAAATTAATTTCACCGAAACAATAACGTGGTGCACAGTGTGACGTCAAAAAAGGCACACACCTTTGACGCTGCGCTTTCTGTCCACACGTAAATGCAAAAACGGAGTTTTCATAAATATACATCCAGGCAGGAGTTTTTAAAAATCTCCGTTTTCAGTGACCAAAAACGCCGTTTACGTGTGGAGGAAATGTGCAAACGCATAGAAAAATCTGCGTTTTCAAAAATACCAGTGTACGTATGTCCACACGGAGATTTTTTAAAAACTTCTGCCAGGGTGGATATTTTTGAAAACTCAGTTTTTGCATTTACGTGTGGACGGAGAAAACGCAGTGTCAAAGATGTGCGCGTTATTGTTTCGGTGAAATGAATTTCTACGATGACGGACGTAGAGAAAATACTGTTAATTTTACTCTCTGCAGTGTTTAAATGCTTACATATACACACACAGTTACTGTCCCTCCACACATAAGACTCAGTTCTGCTTCTATGCGCCATCTTTGTTTACTCTTTCCCACCCAGGCTTATTGACTTCTGATTGGCCAACATTTCTACACGGATAGGAATATAGCGCCACCTGCTGCTTTGGCATGTTCCTAGCAGCGTTTTCCTTCGTTTTTGGCTTTTATGTGTGGACGGGATTTTTTTTTATAAACGAAAACGTTTTCAAAAGGAGAGGCTATGCGTTTTCGTTTGAAAACGCATGGTTTTCTCTCCCGTCCACACTGAGACGGCGTTTTCGCTCATGGAAAACGCAGCGTTTTGAAAACGCTCTCGAAAACGCATACATTTGAAAACGGTGTTTTGGTGTGGCAGTGTGGACAGCCAAAACTGAGACTTTCTAAAACGATGATGCATGTTAGTCATATGATGCAGTCATGTGACCAATTAAACTAAGATAGCGGAGGGCATTCTACAGAAATTGTTTTGTTTGCTCTCAATTTTGACAGCCCTATTAAAGATTAATATCAGTCTGTATATGCTCCAGATAGGTTTTCTTCAAATTCTTTAACTCTCACTCGCGTTTTGCAACTTTGCACCTTTGTGTTACTTACAGCAACAACTCCACCTTATTGTTAGTCCATTTAAAAAACTCTGTGCTTTTCCTCAAAATTTTGCAGCAATGTTTCAAAGAGCTGGAAAGTAAATAAGCAGCAGACAGAAATAAGGCAGGTCAATCGTCTTGCGTTTCACGCATGCGCAGTACTGGAAGTGTTTTCAGTCGTTTCAATGTGGACGTGCAACTCTGTGAAAACGACTGAAAAACGCATGGACGCCGAGCGTTTTCAGGCGAAAACGCTGTTTTCAGATCTATCCGGGCTAGTGTGGACGTAGCAGGCTCACAATGATTGGACAATCAAATACTGGAAAATGTTGCCCAGTTTGTGAGTCTTGATTTCTGCTATAATATTAAACATGAAAGTACACATCCATCCTGCCTTGTCCCAATGGTTAGGGCTACTGCTGGTGTTGTAATAGTGTGAGGATATTTTCTTGGCCAATTTTGGGTACCAACTGAGCCTACCTGTGATTATGTCCATCCCCTCATGACCACGGTGTGCATATTTTTTGATGGCTGCTTCCAACAGGATAATACACCATGTCACAAACCTCAAATCATCTCAAACTGGTGTCTTGAACAATAAAATTAGTTCACTGTCCTCAAATGGCCTCCACAGCCAGTTTACCTCAGTCTAATAGAGCACCTTTGGGCTGTGGTGGAAAGGCATATTCACATCATGGATGTGCAGCCAACAAATCTGCTTCTACTGTGTGATGCTGTCGTGTCAATCTGAACCAAAATTTCTGAGGAATGTTTCCAGCACCTTGTTGAATGTCATAAAGAATTAAAATAGTTCTGAAACCAAAAACGGCTCCAGAGCAGTACTAACAAGGCGTAGGTCACCTAAAAGAGGGTCTGATGAACAAATGTTAATTGTGTTATTTTTGGTGGTGTATTGCTCAGGCACGTTTCTGTACTACACGAATACGAAAAAAACTGTGAGTGTAATTGAATTCAGTTATTGTTATTGCCAATTAGAGTGAACTTAATTAACCAGCATTAAAAGAAATCTATCATACAACGTAACAAAGGTGACCCCGCTTATCAAGTTAAGTATTTATCTATTGAATAAATTAGGCTGGCTGGTTTAAACAGTGGGCGTTTCTTAATTTTGGTGTTCAATGTAGCTGGTGCTGATCTTTCAGTATCGATTAGATTTGTGAGTTTTTCAAATGGACCTATCGCTGGCGTGTATCAGATGTACTTTTCACTCTATGTGGCTGATAGGGCTTTTTGATGTGACGCAGCTCTATCGCTGCATATCGATTGGTCTGTCTCTTCTGACGTTTCACACCACTATGCCGGTCATTGGCTTTAAGGTTCAACTGAGGATCGTATTTTTGTTCCTGTGTCAACGTAGAGAAGAAAAGAAGAACGGCGATCATCAGCCAGTCGGCTAAGTTTTCATCGAATATAGTTTTTCACTCCTCTAGGCTCTATTAGAAACGGTTCTTTATATCTGACACCAGCCAGACACCCACCACCCAAGCAGAGCTCCTTTTTGAAGATGGTAAGATCAACCTCTTAGCTAACAGCTAATGGGAGACACTGCTAGCTCTAACCGATTTTTTATTTTTTATTTTTCGATTTTTATGGGCGGTTGTGTCTATTTGTTGAAAGTTAATGCGTTTATTAAAGTCTTCAGATGTATATTGGTGTAATTAATAAGTACCTTTATACAAAATAGAAACTATTACCACTAAACCAAAAGCTTCTTTAACACGAAATCTAATCGAGGCATTTGCTAGGCTAGGTATGCTAACGGTAACATAAAGTTAACATTGCCCGTCGACTGTTTAACTGGTATTAATTATCTACTGTTGTGCCTTTAAAGCATACTTCAAGTTGATCAAGTTATAACTCATCTGACTTCTGTGAGGATGCTTAACGTGGTGCGGGGACCGCTGGCTCGATGATGAAACCGTAGCTCCCCCAGAGGAGCTCCAGCTCATGTTCATTACGTAAATACGTGTTAAAATTAGGAAGATAATGACTGGCAAGCGCAGATTACAGAGACAAGCTTGTGTAAAATGACAGCAGATCCGCAGCGGAAAATGTAGATGGTCTCAGGTGGTGCCGATTATAGATTTTTTTCTTCTTCTGCCATATGGCCGATCGACACATTATTAAAATGTGTGGAACGAAATCGTCAAAGCCTTACAAAAAATTATGTTTTAGTGTGTAATGAGTCGATACCTACCTACATAATAAACATTTTGATAATATGTTAAATTTACTTCACTCAGACTCGCTGTATATTAAAGAAAAGGTGTCCAGTGTGCTAACAGACCAACATGTTGAGGCAGTGTCATATTTATTTGTTAGTCCAAGTTTAGGAAAGTAAACACGTGGTTGTAAAATGTGTACATCTACAGTGACAAAGGTTTTTGCAGTAAGCCAAAAACGAAGTGTGAAATAAATATTTGAGTAGACTGAAATACAAAAAAAGGTGAAAATCAGAATGTAGAGGAAATAGCCTTAGCTTTAGCCACTTTGGTTGTCAACATAAACTGCCTAATGCTGAAACTAAATATTTTCAAAGATTAAAAATGAACTAAAATGAGCGAACCCATTCTGGAAATTAAATGAATGCTTAGAAATAAAAAGTCAAAACATGTGAAAAATATAAACTAGTGGGCTTTTTTATTTATTTTTTTATTTATTTATTTATTTTTTTTTAAGTCCCAAAGTCAGCTGAAATAACACTGAATAATATGGGACAGTTGTTGCTATAGAAAAGGAAAATAAATTTACATTGTACAAACTATCACATAACAAATGGGGAGGGGGGGATGTAATGAAATGTGCTTCATTTTTTTTTTCTGGACTTCTTGACGTCAAAACTGCATAATTTGTTTAAGTCTAGTTCTCAGCATTAGTAACACGTCCCAGTGTCCTACACAAAGATATTCTTTTCTTTTTTTCTGAATCTGGTGATCCTATATTTGTTGGGGTGTTTTGTTTTTTTTTTTTGTTTTTTTTTCCCAGCTGCTTTGGCTTACATGCTTTAAATGTAAAGCTTTATCTTAACAGTACCTGAGGTGAAGTTACAGCCTTCATTTTTCCTCATTCTTAGTAAGAGTACAGCTTGGTCATTCCTGTTAGCGCTGTGGCTAAACTATTGTTATGTCTCTCCAGAACTCCAATGTGGAGAATTTGCCCCCTCATGTTCTTCGCTTGGTCTACAAAGAAGTTTCAGCTTTAGCAGCAGATCCACCCGAGGGCATTAAGATTTATCCCAGCGAAGAAGACATAACAGAGCTTCACACAGCAATAGAGGGACCAGGTAAGGATTATGATATAGTGTCATCACTTCACACTTAGAGCAGGACCGACACAACTCTTGGGAGTAAACTCACCACGTGTATTTGCAGTATGGTCTTTTCATAATTTAGGGCTTTAGATTTGCAAAAGTTTCTTTAAGATCTCTAGTTTGAACCAGATTTGTTGAGTTTGTCCTGACTCAAAATATTTTATCATAAAAGATCAGTACAGAGCATTTCGTATTTCATTAAATAGACAAATTGTCAGAGACTGATGAGTAAAATAAACTTAATGAAATCCATACTAATTGTATTACTTCTGTCCTCGAATAACTAATGTGGAAATTTATTTTCAAAACCAGCGATAAAATATCCTAGTTTAGTCACCTTGCAGCTTGTATTTTCAAGGGTTTTTTGTGTATTCTTAAATATATTATCTCTCAGGGTTTTTCCTGCATGCAAACATTTCTAGGTTTCTAACAAAAATATTGTAGCCCATTTTCTTTTTAGGCTGTATTTTATTTCCTTCAACATTACATGCGTTCTTGTTTTTGAAAATGTCCAGAAATAAATTCAGATTTCTGTTAAGTAAGGTGACAGACACTCGCCGCCTTCACTGTGTGCCAGTCAGTTGTGCTAGTGTGTTATAGTCATTAATCAAAGGGTCACCCGTGTCCAGGAAAAACCCCGAGTTCTGCGTCATGTTCGCAGCAAACTGTGCATTTACAGTGTGTTAGTTACTTCACCACTTCACATCCAGAAAAACAGCTTCAAACAATAATATTTAAAGGCTGAGAGTTTCTTATTGATAGCCAACTTTGTATTATCAGCTCAAGGTAATAACATGACTGGTGATGGCTGAGCTGAGTCAGCCGTCTGCTCCATGATTTTTAGGTATTATTGAAGCTTAAATGGAAGCCATCAGCTTTGATGGAATCTTTTACTATCTGTACATAATTTAGTTTTTGGGCTGTTAATTTGTAGAATAATAAATCGTCAAGGCCTGTTTTACATTTCTATTCCCCCCTTCGTGGAGCTTTCAAAATTTATGCTGTTGTGTAATCACTTAAATTATGGGTTTTGTGGGTGTTGTTAATATCATGTGAGGCACATAAGTCACTTTAAACTATCATGATATCTTGCCACTATGCACTCATTGCTTCAGACGTTATTTTTTAAGTAGGCCTTGAAGAGCCAGACACTTGTCCACATTTTCTACTCCTCCACAGAGCCCCGTCGCGGCATCAGTTTCATTTATTGGGCACTGACATTTATATCTGATTTCAGATCAGGTAATTCATTATGTTAAAGCAGCAGTACAGTGTGTTTCATAATGTCAAATTTTTGTCGTTGCTACTTGGCATACCTGGTTAAAAGCTGAAGCGTACACAAACGGATGGTGATGATGGTCAAACAAGAAATATCAGATTATTTCATTGGATACTGATAGAAGTTAAATGCAGGAAATTGACTTAAGAGCAAGTGACAAGGATTTGAAATGGCCTCGTAAACTTCCTTACTCTTCTCTCGCGAAAGAATATTGTGTTTATTTCACTTTGTTACCGCTGATGACAGGATAATATTAGATGATTTTTGTACACAAATCTCCTGTTCCCTAAAAAGTCTCCTCGCTTTAAGAAACCAGTCTAACAGATGGTAAGATTAAATCTTCGACGCTGGCACAGTTTTCATTCTGGAACCTTTTATTTTATTTTATTTTTTAAAACCAAGACTAGGTGTCAAGGAAAAGTGTCAGGTGGTATTTCTTCGGCTTTGAAATATTTGCTGTTATGTGACAGATTTGAAATGATAGTTAATGTGCTCTGTGACTGACTGACTTGTATGCGCTGAATGTGTGTTGTCAGAGGACTCGGTGCAGCTCTGTGACCCTCTTTTTCTGGATGAAGTTTGGCAGAGTCAGGACATAATGTTCATGTGATGAATTCTTTATACTTCAACAGAGGGAACTCCATTTGCTGGTGGCATTTTCCGAATGCGTCTGGTCCTCGGGAAGGACTTCCCTGCGGTTCCACCCAAAGGGTATTTCCTGACCAAGATTTTTCACCCCAACGTGGGTCATAAGGGAGAGATCTGTGTCAACGTGCTGAAGAGGGACTGGAAGGCAGAACTCGGCCTCAAACATGTCTTACTGGTAAGAAGGATGATCTGTGTGTTTGTTTCAGTATCGCTTGTGTTGAGGCCACTAATTTCACATCTTTCCTTCACTTTCCTACAGACAATCAAGTGTCTTCTAATCCATCCGAACCCAGAATCGGCTCTGAACGAAGAGGCCGGCCGCTTGCTGTTAGAGGACTATGCTGAGTACGAGTCCCGGGCCCGCCTGCTCACAGAGATCCACGCCATGGGCGGCACTTCTGGGCCACCTCAGGATCCTAATGACGGCCCCCAGCCAAAGAAGCATGCAGGTGACCCGATGAAGAGAGCGGGACCCAGTGCGGCGTCTGTGCCAGCAGCTTTGGGTAATGGAGCCAATGGAGCCAGCACCACCACCAGCAATAGCAACAGTAGTAGTAGCACTAATAATGTAGCAGGGAAGAAGAAAGCAGATAAAAAGCGTGCGTTGAGGAGACTTTAATACCTCCATAGAAATTCTCAGTGTGTGTGCGCGTGTGTGTGTGTGTGTGTGCGCGTGTGTTTGTGTGAATGTGGGAGAGTAAATTTAAATATTGAAGTATACTGATGATGTTTTTGTTCCCTTTGATTCTTTATACCCTGAAAATCCAGACTTCCCACTTTGTACTTATACCTTATTCTTTGTCTTTCCATCACTCTGTCTTGTCCTGTTGGTGTCACGGGTTTAATTCTTCCCATACCTGAAGACAGTGACAAATTGTTGCTTTTCTGAAATGAAAGAATACACTTTCAGTCTAAAAAAACAAAAAAAACATCATGCCATCAGTTGTGATTTTCCTTTGGCCTACTGTGAATGAATGATACTTAATGCGATTCACTGTGCAAACCACGGCCTCTGATGTCTGTCCATTAATGAGATATAGCTCCTGTCGTCTCAGACTTAATAGCAGCCATTTTTTTTTTTTTTAAAAAAGCGTTTCTTGGTAAAAGCAACTGTGATGGTACTGTGTACTGCGCAGCCCGACTCATTGTCGAGTCTGAACCATGATGCTACCTTAAAGTCAGGTTTTTAAATTCAGCTCAAAGGAAATGATGGAAGAAGGCGCTTAAAATTATGCAACGTCCAAATTGTATTCTTCGTTTTGTGATCCAATTTAGGTAAAGGTGTAAAGGTATGGATTGTTTCAAGTAAAGGAAGTCTGCTGTTTTTTGTTTTGTTTTTTGTTTTTTTTCTGACTTTTTAAAACTGTTTCACTGACCAGTATTTTCAAAAGCTGTTTTTAATCGACACGTCCATATTCAGCTGTCTTGTGGTTGTGTGTGAAGATGTAGCTCAGTGGCTGTAAGGGAACAGGGTAGATGGCATGCGCATGCCACCTCAACTGTTCTCTGTATTTAGGCATACTGTGGTGTGACTCGCTTCAACTACCCCTGCCTCCTAACAAAAGCAGCATGTCCTCTCAGATGCACCGCACGCCGACCAGTCGCGTGGGTACCAGAGATGACAATGCCTAGTTTGAACCAACTTGCCCCTCAATCTGTGGCAACTGCAGGGTTTCTTGGGCAAATTTTCTTTCCGTTCTTAAATGCATGCGGGGCCTACATTTCCCAAGGAAACACACTGAAGCGCTGTTTTAATTTGGATGGAAAAGGTGCCTCTGAAACTCCTGTTACTGTGCACACTGTCTGGCTGGATATCTTGTGTCCATTTTAAATTATTTAAATTAATAAAATGTTGAAATACCAGAAGTGAAATGGAAAATCAACTCCTGTTTGCGTCTTTTCTTTGGTCCTCTTCTGTCAAGCAATGTTGAAATTGATGCTAAGAACAAATGCAAATGAGGCTTTTCCAGTGACGTGTATTAGCACATTTTGTTTATAGTGGTCTCCTGTTCTGCAGTGATGGAATAACCATTATGAGGATTAACGAGTAATTGCATCCACCCCAGCAAACCAGTGAGTCGAAGTGCACCCGATAGAGCGTCATTGGTCCATCTAATGAAGGGCTCCACTGGCCTCTGCTGCCAACATGCAGCAGCCCACCCACCTGTGTAGAAATAGCAGCCTGCCATGCAGGTAATTATCAGACCCTTCTTAGACACCTGGGGCTCCGTGTAACCCTTTACACCTTCCTCAAGACCCGTTTTGGAAGTGCTTACCTCCTTCAACACCTGGTATAAACATCCATGCGGTGAAAACCCACACCGTGCTATTAATCATAAACACAGTTTCACTGAAGATTTTGACGTGTGTGAGATATGTAGTCTGGGTCAGATGTAATATGAATGCATGCTGGTGTTTCTGTCACATAAGTGCGTGACTCATCCTGTAGGCCTGATGTGCAGTCAGTGATTTCATTTATTTGGAGGACAATCGTCGGGGGATCAACCCTAAACCCGGTTTCATTCATGCGTGGTGGTGATCTCAGAGGATCGCGAGGTTTGTAAGACGGCGCAAACACTTACAAACCTACAGTTATCTCTCATCCAACTATCCTCTTTTTCTTCTCTGGATTTCCACCTGCCCGGCTCGTCCTACTCACAGAAATCAAGACTTGTCAGTGTAGGTTTGAGTCTAATTGACAGTTTCGTTCACGCTTCAGTGTTAAGGCTTTTGCGCCAATCCTCTCCCCTACCCCGTTTTCATCGCTTTCATAATTGCCACCAACATAATGACACAGTTGCTGTGGCAACCATGTCTGTGTCTCTCTTTCTCTCTCTCTCTCTCTCTCTCTCTCTCTCTCACACACACGTACACAAACACACTTTGGATCTTCCCCTCACTTTACCGGCTGCTTTAAATTTTGCAAGTTTTCTTCCGTTTTTTCGGGGAGGCTTTTATACATTTTTTTTTCATTCTTTATATATTTTTTACTTCTTCGGGAAGAACATCAGTCAAATCCCTGGTCGACATTTTTTTTTCCGTTTATGTTTATTTATTATTTTTTATCAGAGCCAGTAAAACGTATCCAGGCCTTCAGGGGCGCGCAACTAAAGATGGAAATTAAATGGAGGAGAGTAAAGATGAACGCCACCAGTTGAATGGGCCTATTGACCATCAGCGCCGAGCGGAGCGCGGAGTCTCATCAGCGCCTGTCTGACCGGCCAATCACAGCGTCCCCCCCCCCCCACTGGTGGACCTCCGTGAGGCCAGTCGCAGTTTAGGCGGTGTAACCTATAGGCTATCGCGTGGAGACGATTAACTGAACCAGTCTCAGTCAGTTTCTAGATGGAGAAAGTGAGCCTGGCGGATATTTTGTTGGTGAAAAGCTTCACATTTTTGCGCACCTGACATGCGAATCCGGCTACTTTGCGTGCTGTCCGGGATAGTTACTCTGCAGGCTAACTTGTGCCGTACACCAGGCGGAAATTTCCGACGTAGTGTGTAGATGAAGTGCTTTGTCACATGTATCAGAAAATCTCAGAACATCTCGTTGTTCACCGACTCTCTCTCCCCTCCTCTCCCGCTCGCGTCCCCCCCCCCCCCCTTCGTCTTTCCGCCGTCATGATGGATTATCAATAGCCTGATGGAGACACAACAAGCGCGATCGAGATTTGCTGCACTTCTAAAACACACGGGCAATTAAAATAAGTGGCGCATCCAGCAACAGTTCACCATCTTCTGCTACAATAACAGGCTGCCATCTGAGAAACCGCTGAGATACAGTGCGCAGGCTCTTCCAGCGCTCCTCTTCAGCATCAAACCCCCCAGAGCAGCGCACAGGTAAGGCACGACATTATGCACCTTTTATTAATGCAACGCCAATTACGGAATTGCAATCAAAGCTGATTGATAAGTCCTCTGTGTGTTTGTGCGTGCATGAAAATTGAGTTTGGCATCAGTTTAGACGCATCCGCTGATCTGAAGGCTGTCAAACAAAAACATTTGAATGAAATCTGCGCCACACAAAACATCTGCGGGCTTGATTCCGCGAACACCTCTTTTCCCCCCACCTCTTAATCACTTTAATCGACAAGTGGCAGCAAACTGCGACATTATAACCATATTGGTATTAAGAACACTGATATCACACGCACACACCGACTCATCCAGCCGGACTACACACACACCGGCACGGATACACCCACGCACTCTTAGCCTCCTGATAGATGCAAGTCATGTCCATAACCCGCATGCTTGTTTGTTGTAAGTTGCAACTTATTAACACAATGAAGGATGTAGTGTAGTCTGAGGAGTCTGTGTCCACATCCGTTCGTCTGATGCAAAGTAAATGCGCAGCATATATTCGCCGGTGAGACCAAAAGCAGCCGCTGCTCCGCGCGGCTTTCGCTGCAATTAGACGTCTTTTTGCGCACACGCAACACACGACTTGTTTGCGCGATTTCTCCCCCCTCCCCCTAAAGGATTCACACCACAGTGCGTTTTGCAACAGCACGTCTAGAGGAAAAAAAAGAAGGGGAAAAAAGGGGCCATTTTGTTTGATTTTTTTCAACAAACACCTGTTGAAATGATTGCATGCCCAGCCGTTTGCACAGCTCCTGCAGTGAAAGAGGCCCCAAGGTTCGTTTGCTTTGACACACTGACAAATCTAGGAATTTGGAGTTGTAAGTGATTGGGTTGTCCTCCCTCCTGTGGCCATGCAAGTCAGGGCTGCTTCCTCACACATGTGAATGTGTGCCTTTCACCCCTTTGGTACAGTTCTTCCTCTCCCCCTCCCTCTCTGCTGCATTGCTTCAGCACCACACTATACAGACATCTAGAGGACCAGATTTATGAATAATAGCAGGGGGGATTGTTTTTGTTTTTTGCCATGGATCAGTCTTCTGTAGTTTAAATACATTCAGGTTGAAAATTTCAATGTTGGGCATCTGCATATGCACGTTTAGCAGGAGCGGTTTAAGGATTTGGTCAAAAAATCCTCATGAAGTGGAAAGATTGAGAGCAGAGCACAGACATTACGGTGACGGGAGAGTTGGGCAGCGTTGGCGGATGACGGTGCGAGGCATCAGGTGTCATCGTGTTGAGAAGGAGACGTGCAGATGTGACTTTGAAATCTGGTTTGGCTAATGGGTGTAGATTGGATTCTACCTCCCTTCTCTTTCACTGCCTCTTTCACTCACACACAGACAGAGCTGCAGTGCTATTCTGAGAGAGTTAGCTGCCTCAACCCACGCACAGAATCTGAGAAAGAGAGAAAGGCAGAAAAAGGAAAAGGAGGGGAGCAAGAGGAATAAAGGAGAGAGGCAGAGACCGACTACGAGGGGGTTTACAGAATGCCAGCTTTATTCTCTCACATGCATGCATGAACACACTCGCACAGTAAAGGGTTTCTTTACTGTTTCACATTCTTTCCCTCTTACTCTTCCAACAGCGGTTGATTTGCAGTTCTGATTAGCACTTCTCTTCTCCTCTTGCGTGTGGCATGGACTGTGTTTGCAGATCTGTTTGGTGGTGCTGTTTGTGTGATGTGTTGTATTGGTAAGTGCTGGGAGAAATGTACTTGATTCTGTGCCACCCACACACCGCCCTCCCACTCATGGTCGTCTCTGCATCTATACCTCTGGCTCTTCCCGCTCGCCACAATCTCTTTGCTCATTTAAATCCCTACCCTGCATTTATCCCTCTGCTCCCGTTCTCTATCACTGGCTTTTCAGTGATAGTTCCTCCTGCAACCAAACAGGCACACTAAAACACATGCACACACACTTGCAGCTTTCCACGATGCACATAGTGCATTTAATAAAAATAACTGTGGTGTGCGTGTGTGTACCCAAAATGATCACACACACTCACAAAGAGGGTCAGTAAGTGTGGAGAAGAGGTTGCAGAGCTGCTTTCTAATCTAATGTCTCTCATTTGTATTGCAGTGGACATTTGGCCAACGATTTTCCAGATTTGTCCGTACGTAAACCCGAAGACAGTTGTGGAAATCAAGCAGAACGCTTAGAAACGACAAGAAGGGGGAAAAAAAATCACCCGGAGAACTCTTTTGGAACATTAGTCAGTGGGAGAGCTGCTGTGCTTCGTGTTTCTCATTTTTCCTCCACTGAACTCTCCTCAGAAGGTTAGAGGAGCATGTAACTGAAACAAGTGGAGCCCTCGGTGATTTCAGCATTCTGTCTCCCCCATCTGTGCCTACATTCTCTGCTACAGATAGGGACATTTTGATAATTACATATAATTATAATTTCTGTGGGAGACAGATCTGCCTCTGTCTATTATTGCCAACACCTCCAACACAATAACTTCACACATTTACATATTTCTCCACAAAAGTGATATTCTTTCAACATCGGAGACAAATCAGGAATAATTTTACTTAGAGAGACATGTCACACGGAGAAGCAATGTGCCATTCACTTCATATCTAATTAGCGATACAGTTGAGTGACACGGGCAACATTTTGTGCCTACAAGCTGAAGGCAGAGCACTTAAAATCATGACATTTGCCTCATTTGTGCAATGTATTTTACAGGCTGGGAGTCGTTTCTTTGCTTTATGATTACTCCCAATTTTCAGTGCTTGCGGTCTTCTAACACTTAACCAGAGCCATTCTCATTATCACCCACAGCCCAGTCACAGTAACGGTCCGTGCCAGGCGAGTACTGAGCACAATAATCCAGCCATAGAAAAGACTGAGATAAAGTACACAGTGTATCTATAGATGTGATGGGTGCCGAGAACAGGCTAACGTGGAGATAATGCGGTACTCTATAGAAACTAGGCCACACTAATGGACAGTATTTATCAGTGGTGCAGTCATTTATTTCCATTTGATATTTTACTATGGCAAAAAGTGCCGAATATATAAAAACAAAATAGATTTAATATCTTTTTCCTTTTTTTTCCCCCCCCAGAAAGGATTTGCTTACAGGTTAAACAAGTGCCATTTCTGAATGTACGTAGTGCCAGGCTGTAAAAGGAATGAAGAGAACAGATAAACTTGTTTACATTTAACAAAAAACTGGCCATAGTCTATTCTTTAAGTGCCATCAGCGCAGGAATGTACAGGAATGCCATATTCTATTAAAAATACTTGCTCCTAACTTTGTGGTTGCAAAGCGTAATTTCACCCCTGGTAGTAAATGAGATGTTTGTTCTTTTGTTCAGTAGGGCATGTAGGATGAGGCATTAAGGACTAAAAGCATGAAGATTGTTGTTTTCAATCTGTGCTTTTTACAAAACTGCATCCATTTGAGTGTTCTCGAATCGAGAGGGGTTTTTAGAGGGCAAGAGATGAAGTCATTACACTTTCAGAGCTCCCTTCTAACAGGAAATTAAAAACATTTTAATACCATTATCACCAATTATTGAAACTTACAAAAACATTTTGATACTGTTTGTACTGTTTTTTTATTTTTATTGTTCCCGACCTTTTCTATTATTATAACACCTTATAAATACGAACAACACAAAAAATTTCAGATTTCATCAGCCAGCATTAGTGAATGAAACTCCAGTACCCAGTACATGCTGAATGCATCACATGCCATTTTAGTGGGTTAAACTGCAGAAGCGGATACACCGTTGCAACTGCATTGACTCAATAAAAGAAAATAGATGTCTTAGTCATGTAAAAATGCCGCCCACCACCAATCTCCGAGTCCTCGCTGTCTCCCTCCTCTCCCTCCTCACTGCCCCTCTTGCTACCGTCGTGGAGGCCTCTCCGTCCCCACCTCCTCAGCACCTAGACCGATCAGGGAGACCGTTCACGGAGGAGCCCGACACTGGTTCCAGCTCCTCGCTCATACTCCTCGCCATCCAGGCCAACCTCAGGCCAGCTGCTCTCCAAGGAAGGACAAAAACTCCAGAAACGCTCCCAGAAACCGCAGAGGAAGTTCTAGAGACTCCTCCGAGACCCCTGCCCCAGGTAATGTTCCCCAAGAATGTAACTTCAGCAGAGGCCCTCGCACCTCCTCTAGGTGCAGCCCAGGTGGCACCTGTAATGGATGTATGGGTGGATGGATGCAGAGGATATTACGATGTAATGGGACACTTTGACAGCGCTTTCAACTGTTCCAAGGACACATTCATCTATTGCTGCGGAACCTGCCACTACCGCTTCTGCTGTCCAGACCGAAGTCGCCAACTGGACCAGGACAACTGTAAAAACTACGACTCTCCGGACTGGGCCAAGCCACAGACGGAGCCCATGATTACACCAGATGACTTAGGTGACCCAGACTTTGATCCACTGAAGCAGCAGAGCCACAACACGGGCTTTGTCATCGGTGGCGTGGTTGTGTTTATGGTGGCTGTCGCAGTAGGCATCAAGGTGGTCTTCAACAAGGTGCAACAGGAAGCCAACCAAAGGGACCTGAACATGCCCAGGTGAGGCTTACACGTTTTTTTTTGTTGTTTTTTTTAAATTTCATCACACCTCATTGCTGAATTCAGTACTTCATTTTGATGTATGAATATTGTAATGAAATTAGGTTTTCAGGACTCCATAAATGGCCTACATTCATCATTCTGGGCCCAGAAAAATGTTATTAGTCATCAGCTGAAACATATTTGATCTTCATCGAGTGACTGCTGCGGAAATCGTGGCTGTTTTGATTTCCTCTTGGCTTTCTTATCTCATATATGGGCCGTCGTCTTGGCAATAAAGATGGGCCTTTTGGTGTTTTTACTAGTTGCATCAGTCATGGAAGATGACAGTTGTAGACCAAAACGAAGTGTTGGTTGATCCCCTCAAGGAAGCCCTGCATGTTATTTTGGTTTCACATTTTCCATATTTATTCATCATTGTACTTAAATTTATCCGCACAGTTAATTGGTGATTATAACCGGTGTAAACCCTAATGTCCGACCACAAGATTAACATTCACATTTATTTATATTTAAGCCTTCATCCTCACATAGATGGCTGATATGTTGCTTATTTGCAATCCAAAAACAGCATTCATGGGAGGAAGAATTTAGTGCCCATACCCTGTTGCCATTTTTATCTCATGTTTCCTTTATTGCTTTTTTTATGGCATCTTTAGAGCTCTGGTGGACATGTTGCGGCACCAGTCGAGCCCAGTCCAGCAGGATGAGAGAAACAACAGCGTGGCTCTGGCTGTAGGAGATGGCCAGGGGACACTGGGGAGACCGCCGAAAAATCTCTACGCCCCCGGGCTGCCCAGCAAAGACAACAGATGTGAGAGTCTAGGGCTCGTAGCGCGTTAGTGAATAGCACGATCAGAGGTGCACTTTTGTAACAGCATCCTCTCTTTATGCAGAGGCACTTTGTGCTCGTCACGTCTGTAAATGGATGCAGCTTTTTTTTTTCTGTGTTCCTCCATCAAGATGTCTTTGCCGCTGTTTATGAGAGAGAATAAATTAAGAATTTTCAGTAGTGATGTGCTAAAAAATGAATCTTTAACCTCGGTAATTTCTCTGCGAGGGCCATGGTCATTTATAAATGATTCTTTTGGGGTCCTCTGTGTCTCTAATTCTCCACTTCAATATTAAAGTAGTTAATTGCACAAGAATGTGGAGATGGGTGCTTATGTGATCACGTGAAAATGAATTGATTTAGGTAGATACGCACGTAAAGTTTCTTTATTCCTTTTAGTTGAAGACACCGCTCAACTGCCTGACATCCATTTTGTGAGCTGATTACTTCATGTTCTTTTCACTTACAGTGGGCAATTTGCAACACAATTTCATCCACTCATCAGGCTCCAGTCCCAAGCACACTGCAACTATCGGTAAGGCAGCTGATGAAAGCCGGGCTCCCATGTAAATTGCATGTAATCACTTGGATGCTTCATTTACTTCATTCAGCTTCATTTGGAGCTCAAAAGTAGACTCATTCATTTCAACAATAATAATGATTATCATATTTTTGGTTGCTTGTGTTAGTGCTGAAAGCGAGTTCAAATCTGTCGCTTTCAGTGAATGTTAGAAGATTCACACTCTGCTATGTGCATCGCGCTATATCCAGAGGAGCAAATCTCATTTAACACACCGTCGTCTTCTCCCTTTGGTCTCTGCAGAACGCACACCTCGGATGAACAATGCTCAGCTGGCAGCTGGAGGCACCCTGCTCTCCAGTAAGCACAACAACACCAAATCGCAGCCTTCCTTCCACCACTCCCTGCACAACCTGGCCCAGCTGCCGCCCTCGTACGAGAGCGCCACCAAGCCTGAGCTCAACAGATACTCCTCACTCAAACGGCTCGGTGAGTATCGCGCTTTTCCAGGAATGAGACATGTTCCGTCTAAGCTGCGCTCCCCTTATGCTGCTTTTTCTGCAGCTGTTTTGTAAGTGCTGAAGCAGAGCGACACTCTTGACACGGGTGCTGTGAAATGCACGATGCATCATTATGTGCTCATGCTATTTACTGTGGTGATAAACAATTCAGAGAACTTTTGTTTGGCTTGCAGAGAAAGGTCTTGACGAGTACTCATCTGGGTACTGCACCACCAAGCGCCGGCCTCACACAGCCCAGCCGGCCCTGCAGTCGTCTCAGCACCACCTCCACTGGGGTGGAGACTACACCCTCAGCGGGCGAGGGACCCTCCCCAGACATGCGGCTCGGCCCTGGATCCCACCGCCACCTTCTGGCATGCCTGCTTCACCCACTCCCAATCCTTACCCTCTGGATCCCCCAGAGCCCCAGCACAACCCCAATTACGACACTCTCTCCAAGCCTCCGAGAAAAGTTAAGTCCACCGACCAGCTGCTCAACATGGGTGATGTCCCTGGAAACACCGGGACTCTGTCCCGGCTCTCCAAGAACCAGCAACACCAGTACTACAAAGCCATGGCTGCCTCCAATAAGAACTCAAACACGCAGACGCTCACCAGGAAGACCCAGGACAGGCAGGACAGGCAGGACAGGCAGGAGAGACAGGACAGGCAGGACAGGCAGGACAGGCAGGAGAGACAGGAGAGACAGGAGAGACAGGAACGGCTGCTCATGTCCCCAGACCATTTGGAGGAGAGGATGGGCGTCGGTGGGATGGGTGTTGTAGATCCGTACGCCCACACGGGAAGCGGGATCGTCCCCACCCTGCCTCGCCAGCAGAAGGCCCAGTCCCAGCAGAACGTCTGTGCAACGCCTTCCCTCGACCGGCACCACATGATCAAGATGAACTCTCATCCCACGTCCGGACGGGAGCAGGAGAGGACCACGCCTATGACGGGGCACATGAGCGGGGGCATGGGCTGGGCTGGGGAGGGGCCCGGAACCGGAGTAGTCATGGGAACGGGAACACTAGGGGGCCACAGTGCCCGGAGGATGGCTTTCGCAGCAAAACGGCAGAACACAATTGAGCAGCTACATTTCATTCCCGGAGGGGGCGGTGGGGGGTCAGCAGGGAGCGGGGGAGGAGGTAGTCAGGGGATCAGGACGGGGAGTAAAAATGAGGTGACGGTGTGAGGTCAGTGCCTAATGTAGAGTTTTAGATTAAAGGGACAGGAATATATCACCCTTCTGCATTTAACTATTAGACATTCAGCTACAAGAAATACAACTAGAAGTATAAAGTATTGTAACAGTATAATGTGTTTAGGCTATTCAAATTAGTGTTATCTTGTAATTAAATAGCTTAAATATGACTTACTTATAAAAACTAAAAATTAGGTAGGGGACATCTGTTCCAGTTATGTGATAGCCTACATCAGCCATATTTTGTATCTGAATTTGCCGCATTGCCATATACAGAGGTGCCATTACTTGTAGAAGGACTGACTGGGAGGGTGAAATAAAACCAACAGAAATGCCGTTCATACTTTAGTTTTTATATATTTTTTTCAAAAAGTACTCAGGAGCCATATTAGATAGGAAACCAGATGATATTAATGAAAAAAACAGGGTAAAGGAAGCGGAGGCCCGTGTGGAATATCCTGTCACAGAATTTCAAAGAACTGAGCCAACTACCTGGACTGCCACTCCGCTCGGTCCTCACCGACGAAGATTTATTAAACTGACTCTCAGATGAGGAGCCCGGTGGACCAGACGAGGCTGAATGATAACTGTGCGCCTGTTGAACTCTTCTGCACCGACCTCGTGCTGACTTAGTGAGACAGAACTGATTTTTTCTTTCTTGCTTCCTGTATAACCTAGAGGACAAGACGGGCTCTGTTTCTGAGCGACATGCAGCAGTCTGACACAACGCCACCGCCCGACGGGAACTGAGGACGTATCCACATTACTGATCTGATTCCATGGGTTGCCTACTTTTCCATGTGACCTTAGATTAAACCTCCAGAGGAACTCACAATCTCATTACTGTTACACTACGGGAGCGTAAGCTGATATAAGATTATGGGTGAGTTTTTCTCAATGTTTTCATCTATAGATCAGGACCTACCTGTTTGAAAAAAACAAAAACAACGGGCTACCAAATATTATAGAGCCATCAGTCACGGCGTTCCAAAAATTCTTGACATACACATACAAAATCAAGAGATAAAAGAACAGACGTATGTGTTCAGTTTACCAATAAAGAGGCAACTCGCTCTAACGAAGAGCAGAGGCTTCTCCACAGAGCACAAACGATAGACCATGACGCAGAGGTTGCACTTACACAACTGTCCTTACAAGCCATTTATGGAGATACAAAGAAAATCCCACACAGGAAGCTGGTCTGACAATCACCATTTAATTATTATCACCAGGTGACAAGTTATTAAAAAGTCAGCAACATTTTGTACAGACAGAAGGATTGGCTTCAGAGCAAGCCGAAACCCTCAGAGTCAAGAGCGAGGGCGACCTGAGGTCCTCTCCTGCGCGGCTCCAGTGTGCCATACAAGAGACTCGGATGGTTAGGAAGCCCTTCCCATCTTCAAGACAAAGACCTTGCTGTATCATAACGCACTTCAGCCAGTATGAAAAAAAAAAAAACAGAAACGGAAAAAAAAAAATCTTCATCAATAACAACGCTTTTCAATACTAAGGGCTATCCTATATACTGTAGTATGTGATATCTGTGGTCCATATAAAATGCTATCTCTTTCTATTGATTTTGTGTTGATATTGTCATGATGTATTAAGTATTAATGTGTACAAAAAAACAAGAGAAATTTAAGCACAGTTCAACGAGAATCAGAGACTAAACTTTGCACAAATCTAGCCCCTGATATTTGCACCAGATACAAGCACACTTTGTATCGTGTCCTCAAGGTTTACATTCTGTACAAGCACGGCTGAACGTGTGACCAATCAATGGAAGGTATTATACTGAGAGAGGATTTTCTTTTTTCTTTTGCTTTTTTTAAACAGAAATCGTCGGTAATAACGCCGATCAAAGAACGAACTTGCGCCGGCTTTCTTTTCTTTTTTCTTTTTCTTTGTGTTCAGTCATGTGGAAAAGCTACAGAGATGAAATGCTGATAAACAGAAACACATTTGGACAATCTTCCTACACACAGTGCTAAATGTAGTTGTTATGAATATGATGGAGTGTTATTATTAATAATTATTATAACTGTTATGGTTATTATTAACAATTATCTTACGATGTGATGTTCTTTTACTTGGTGGGATTTAAGTGTTTATTGTTTTTAGATAACTAGCATTCTCGCGACTAGTTGGTTTTTCATACATCTGGTCATAAACTCGAGTTTTTAAGACATTCCAAATCTTGATGCATGCCAGCTCCATTTCATTGAGAGGCATTTTTACAGGATGCCTGGATTTTAGGGTCATTGATGCCTTTATGGCCATTTTTCCAGCTGTATGTACTGTGCCTAGACATCGGCCTTATGACTTCTTGATCTTAAGTGATTACTTAGGTTTCCACTCTGGTATTGAATAATCTGCAGCCTTCTAAACGTACGCGTAGATGACGGCGAGGGATAGATGAGTTTGGGATGGGCCAGAAGTGATTTTAACATCACACGCAGTCTGCTGTCTCCTCTGCGGCAGCCTGCCCCAGTAACTTAAAAATGGGTTGTACACGCTGAACCCATGATGCCATAATGTATGTATGTATCGAATGAATGTTTATTACACAGGTTGGAGACAAAACAGGCGTCTAATGGAAACCTGATTGCTTTGAGTGCAGTGTCTTTTTCAGGGAAATAGGACAGGTGACATACAGTAGTGTTAGACTTTTTTAATAGAGCCACAAAAGGTCTGTAGCAAAGTCTGTAATATCTCACAAGCCATATCCATCGAAGCTCATTATCACAATTTTATAAATGGTTAATCTAATTTGTGCAAGTATTGTATTTTGTATAGCTAGTACAATCAGAATATTTTAAGTGATCTCTTCGGCATTAATTTGAAGATTCAGAAAAATTCTGTGTTAGTATTTAATGAACTGTACAGTGCCAAACTCATAACATTTTGTTGTCTTTTTATCGTCACACCCTCCTAGATGGCCACAGGGGTTATTTACTTTTTTCACAGAGGAGAGCGAATAGACAGCCGAGTGAAGCTGAAAAGCTCCTTTTCAGAAGGAAATGAATGAATATGGTGTGTGTTTTTAGCCATTATGAATTCATTTAGAGTGCAGATTCTTTAATGGCCATCTGAAGCGGACAGGGACAGTGTCCAGTATTGGGGAAAAAAAAAATTCATGGATTTATTTTGACGCCTATAAATTTCGAAACGACCCTTTTTTTATTGTTTAATGCATTGATCCCCTTGGATACGACAGTGACTTACAAAGAATTTGTATAATAAAGTTGGTGGGAAAAAAAAACTGTGATTCTTTTCTTGCGTTAATGCTCGTCTTTTCAACTCTTCTGTCTGGGTGAATTCAGGACTTCACCTGCACCATACTTTAAAGTGCTTCCCAACTTTTTCTTTTGTCATTAAATCATAAGAAAAAAAAAAAATCTCCATTCCCAGTCATCTCAGCATGGGACATGTTAAAGATGAGCAGCATTCAGTTTCCTTGTAAATACATTAACACCGTAAACCGAGTTATCAGCATCGCACTTGGGTTTCAAATGATACTTTATTAATCCCCGAGGTAAACATTGTTCCTCTGCATTTCAAAGCACTTCATAATACCTACAAACACCCTCGAGTGCCTGTTTTCTCAACCCTATTTAAGACTTAGCAATATATCACATTGACGTGTGTGCTCACTGGGTGCACAATGAAATCATATCTAAGCCAAGGTGTGAATAATGAGCTCTGTAGTTTAGATAAACGAGCTACTTTTCAGTTGTTTTCAGAGCTCTTACCTGCACGAACGTCTTAATAGTGCAATATAAAAACAGTCTCCGACGATGAAAATGTCAAGTGTGTTATTATCATAAACAATATCTGCTCTGACATATTTACAGTATAACATTGCACTATATATTATATAACTGCGACAGATTATTGTTTCTCACGTAAAATCTGCATGTAACTAGTAACCTGATCAAATCTAGTGGAGTAGAAATAAAACACTGCTATGGAAGCTTGCTTCTGTCACTGAAGTGTATTTATTTATTGATTTGTAACAATCTGTGAGTCAAACTTTTAAGATAATAACCAGATCTGACACCAGTGGCTTGCTCAGCATCAGTATGTTAATAAATATGGGTTATCATAACAGTAATCATAAGGCAAACTGGTGTTTTATAAGGAGTCAAACTAAAAGCGCCTCCTATATTTGGAAAAAAAAGGCCCTTTTAGTGTTCAGTAGGTTAGTGAGCACACAGACTGGTTGTATAATAAAATCCCATATCATCTGCCTGTGAGATGTTATATAAGTTGCAGTATGGCTATGCAGTGCTACTGGGAGCGGACAACTGCACTTTTAAATAAAATGAAAAAGGTGGAATTGTTTTCGTATAATTTACAGCTCGAGATCGTCTGGGCTGCAAAGTTATATCACTGCTGGACGTGCTGGATTCCTATGGTGAAACAAGGGCTCCGCAGCTCATATTTAAAACCTCCTGTGAATACATTTATTGCACTGAGATGTATGAAGGGGCAGATAACAGCCACCGTGCTGACACAGAAATAATTCTTGCAGGGGCTACACAAGAGGGCACAAAAATGATTATGTTTGATTTAGGCACTATCTGCCTCTGATGCGTCAGAGTCGTAGTTTGCACATTTCACCACCAGGAGGTTCAGTGGCTCCAGGATGAGCTGTGCAAGAAGGCTTTGCTCAGACTGTAACTCACCCTTAAAGCTATTTCTGTTGCTTTACACAGGACTGACAAAAAAAAAAAACAGAACATAATATCATCTGACTGTTTGTAGATATCAGTAAATGCACTGCCCAAACTGTCCAACGCCTCTCAAAACTCATATTAACACACCATAAACAAGTACCCGTGAAAAGGTTTGAACACTGTGACTCACTCATTTTTCTTCCTTTATTTTTACTGTTTCCAAAAACAGTTACATGTGCATATTAGGTATGCAGGAATGAAAAGAAACAAAAATATGTTTCATATTTTGTTTACATCTTCAAAGTTTCAAAGTCACTACTGTTTGTCTTTATAACAGTTTTTTCACATTTGGCTATGTCTGCTTCAGATCATCACCTGGAGGCTTTGCAGGTGTTGAAAGCATTCCCACTGGTGGCTTTTCAGGTGCCATTCAATTAATTCCAAAGCATCTTGGCTAGTTTTAGGTCACATGACTGTAGAGGTCATCTCATGGGCCACCCAATCACTGTTCATGGTCAAACAGACCTTGTAGAGCCTGCACGTGTGATCTGAATCACTCTATTTAAAAGATATTTAAATTATAGTCCCACTCCTTCAAAATTTAGTGAGAAAACTACTCATACAGATATTTTCTGTTTCCATTGTTCTTTATGTCCAGTCCTCTTGTTGCTTGTCCCAAGCAATTCTCTTAATTGCTCTCCTTCAGCAGTAGTTTCTGTGGAGCAATTTATCTCTAATTCACGCAAAGAGTTGATGCTGATGTGGTTTTCTTACTTCAGCACTGGGAACCATTGATGTGGGATCTAATCTGAGGTGGTGTTAATTGGTGACTTCTCAGGTTGGTAACTCTAATGAGCTTTGCTGCTCCAACAGACTCAACAGCTCTTGCTCTTCTTCCTCTTTGATGGGGAGATTCTCATAAAAGACAGTTTCTTCACAGCGGTTGATGGTTTTTGCAACTGCGATCGAAACTTGCAGAGTTAAAAAATAGATTCTCTTTACTAAGCTGAGTCATAATACGGACTTCTACAGTACTCACATGACGACATTTGCTGTATATGAGCTCTATCTCAGCACAGCACACCTGATGATCTCGAATACACAAAGATGGCAAGAAAAAGATAACCTGAAAACACATCCAATAATGTCTGAAGCTAACTACAGTGCATTTTGTAGCACTATGTACTGTAGTATATTCTGTAACATATGTCAACCTGAGTCATTTCAGTTTTAATCTGCACTGCAACAGCAAACATTGTAAAAACAGTAAAAAATATATATTGTTTCCTATAAATGATGAGAAGTTAACGAGGAGCTAGATAAATTTACATTAATATCTAAACTGCAAACACTGATCATAAGAGATCCTTTGCTCAGTTTTAACCACACTGGTTAAAACTGTTAAAACTCAGAGAGGCGTGAAATTACTCACCCCTCTTGTGACTTGGATAACCGAATCGATTGAAAAGAATAATAAAATGATTATTTAGTCTGAGGATGTGCTTCCTAAGTTCACTGTTTTGCACAGATTTGGTAACTACTAAACATTATTAAATAGCTTAGTTACCCCCGACCTATTGTTGGCAATCAAACACTGAACTGTGTTGTGCAGATTTGTTGTTGAAATAGAGGAAAAAAAATGCCTTATAGACTTATTTAAACAGTATACAGTCAGTTATTTGACTCTGCCAAGCTTACAACTGCAGATCTGTTTTTACTTATCTATTAAACTGCAAGCTGACTGTATTCAATTACATTACATTTTAATTATATAGTGCCAAATCACAACAACAATTAACTCAAAGTGCTTTATATTTTTAAGGTAAAGATGGTACAATAATACAATAAAATACAGAGACAACCCCAACAATCACATAATTCCCTATGAGCAAGTGCTTTGGCGACAATGGGATAGAAAAACTCACTTTTAACAGGAAGAAACCTCCAGCAGAGGAGTGTGTAAACACATAGTGAGTGATGAAAGTGACTGAAGGAGAAACACTCATCGTGCATCATGGGAATCCCCCAGCAGACTAGACCTATTTTAGCGTAAATAATGGAGGATTCAGGATCCAGCCCTAAATATATGCTTCATTAAAGAGGAAAACTTTAAGCCTGATCTTAATAGTAGCAATAGTGTGGGGCCTGAAAGCTGAAGCTGAGTTCTACTTTTAAACACCCTATAGGAATCACAAATAAGCCTGGAGTCTGAGAGCAAAGTATTTCAAGAACCACCTCTTGCAGGTATTAATCATCAGCAGCAGTACAGCTTTTATGCACCTTAATACACATCCAGACAAATTAGGTAAAACACTGGACTGCTCCTGTTAGGGGTCGCCACTTCAGTTCACCTCCCTCCATCTTACCCTAACCCTAGCATCCCCTTCTGTCACCCTCTACATTTGTATAGAAATATAGAAAATATAGAAAATTATAAGCATTTCTAAATCCTGACAAATGATTTTAAATACAGCTTAGTCCAAAAAACGAAATGTGTGAATGTTTAGCGTTTCTGTAGAGTCACTCTGATCTGTAATCCACATGTTTTTGAGACTGCACTTAAGTTTTCTATATATTTGTGTTTTTTTTTAATGGTTCATTAATGTGAATGTGCACTCGTTTTAAAAAAAATTGCAAAAAAGATACATGCCAAGATTTATACCGTTAACAAAAAGTAAGCAGAAAAGTAAAATGATGTGGGAACAAACGTTTTAGTTTCATCCATCCACCTGTGGCTGTAGATCTTGAGATGGAGCACGTCATCTACCAATCAGAGGGCTGTTGGTTTGACAGCTCTCCTACTCTGCAGGGTTAGTTGATGTTAAAAGTGCTTTGGTGTAGAAAAAGCCTGTGTGTGAATGAGGCTTGCAGTAAGATAATGCTTTGAGTGCTCAAATAGAGCAGAAAAGCATTATATAAGTACCGGCTCATTTACCATCTTCTTAGCCGCTCATCCAATTTTAAGGTGGCAGGACAAGCTGGAGCCTATCACAGCTGTATAGCACGAAAGGTAGGGAACACCCTGGGCAGGTTGCAGTCTAGAGAAACAGACAACAATTCACACTTACATTCACATGGATGTCTTTGGACTGTGGGAGGAACCCAGAGACACACGGGGAACATGCACAGAAAGGCCCGACCAGTTGGTGGATTCAAACCCCGGGCAATCCCGCTGAGAGGTGACAGTGCTAGGCACTGCATCACTGTGACCTGACATTTTATTTACCTAAATTCAGAATTAGACTTTTTTAAAAAGCCTAACTGACACAATACTGCAATTAAATATAAATAAGCAGAAAATGTTCTTGAGTTTATTATTTGCAAACCAAATACGCATCGACATACACTGTTACTGAGACTATGGTATGATGTGTTGTGCTGATGTGTTGTGTTTGTATTCTAATACCTAATAATTATAACAATAACGATAACCAAACTAACACTAAAGCTAATAAAAATTTAAACTGAAACACAAAAATCCATTAAAAAATCTAAATGGAATAAAAACTAATACATTTAATAACTCTGGTGATCATCGGAATTCTTAGCTATTAGGGATCACACAGGCTTTATTCTCCTGATATGTAGTCTTCTGTTCAGCTGGCCTGTGCTTAACCACAAAATCATAGCAGCTTAAATCACCAGTGGGAAAATATTTTTTTTAATTTCACTTAATTTTATATATTTTCAATGCCCTGTGTAGCATAACATAATAACTATTTCTAGGCCTCCAAGGCATGCATATTGGAGCCTGTGCGGGGGGTAAAGTGCTTCACGGATACTGATAACTTGTAATACAATGACACAGGGTCTGTACCCTGATGTAGCAGGCAATGTGAAAATGCTCATCTTTTAGCCCAGCATGCAACCAAAGGTGCTGAATCCGCTGTGAGCCCTAAACCGCCGTCTGTGAGCCCCGCTGCTGCTACCCGGAAATATTACAAGGGCCGGAAAGGACCAATGTTAAGGGAGCACACGTCACTCACTTTTACCCAAAAATATTATCACCGAGCATCCTAATTTTTCTCGGCCGCCGAAACATCAAGCAAAAGCTCACTGACAGCGCAACATGTCGTAATCAAATGGCGAGGAGGCGGCTGCGGTACCCGTCGGCGTCGATTTCTTGGGGGGAACGGTGCAAGTGTTCACCCAGCTCAGCATCAGTGAAAATGGCTCTGGCTAACGACTGGAAAACAGCACGCAGAAATGGAAGCGGACGATAGCTAGCTAGGCGGTTAGAAGAAGGCGTGACAGGCCTCATCCGTCTGCAACTGTGCCCTGCAACTGGATGCGTAGGTAAACATTTGCCGATTATAGGTTACGCAGATGTATATGCTAACGCTAGCATCACAGTGTTAACGGCAGTCGGCGTGCCTGTATTTTTGTGGTTTAAAATGACGGCTAACATTAGCGGCCGGTCGGTTATGTGGTTTTGTAGACTGCGTGTGTGTGGCAGCAAACAGCTAAACACGCCGAGCCAGTGTAAAATACGATGCTAAGGAGAACCGTGAAGTTTTGCATGCAAGCGCTTCCAATGTTTTCTCTCTCTGTGTGTGTTTTTTTTTCTTCTTCCCCGCACTTTCCTCCAAATGTTAGCCAATACTATTTCAGGATGCCACCTCAAGTGCATCCGTTATAACTGGCGCCTGTAACGGACTGCTAATGTTTACACTGTACAGCGACACTGTGTTAATTTGAGCATTTTCTGCCCTTCTTTACAGGATTGCCGAGGTGCATTATAAAATGAGAGGCAGTCAAATGTGCGATAGATTATCTTCCTCATCTGCCCGGGGAGCTCACTCCCCTCTAGCTTCATCGCATCAATTAGAGGAAACGGTAAGATTTTTTTTAAGAGGTGAGCAAAGTGAGTGAATCTGCCGTAGACAGTTCATGTTAAGCCATCCAAGTATTCGAATAAATTGGAACAACTTCATACTATTTTTTTATTGCAACGTCCATTTATGCCTACTTATTTTAATAAGCCATGCAGATTGTGCCCATGCTTGTTGGTAGTGGAGGTTAGATTGGTTTAAGTTTATTGCTACCCGAGGCACAAGAAAATCACATAAAGCGTAAAGAAGTAAAAATAAAAGTGCTAATAAGAAATATATGTATGTATCTGCAGATCAGCCACCCTGTTGATCTGTATTAAGGTACTATACACCTACTATTGCTGTGTAATTACACCCTTCATACCTGCACAGGTAATTGATCATTACTATTAATCTTTTTAAAAACATTCCTTATGTATATTATAACCTGCTCATGGACCTTTAAGATTAAAACTAACATTTGAATTGTGTGATAATTGACACAATAACATTAAAATATCTAAGTCAGCATTGTTGGTTTTGTACATTTTGGGGCTAAAACGTGCTTGACTTATTTCCAAATTTGAATGAAAATTTTATTTTTTTGCAAGGCAGTTTTATTTGCATTTAAATGATGGAATAGTTTAATGTTGGAAAGTGAAGTCTTGATAATTGGCTAACAGGCTCTCATGTGTCTAATGATTCAAGTTATACAGAAACTTATCTTTAAAAGGGATTCTTAAGAGTGAATAACCTCATTCAATTAATTTGTATCTTCAACTTGCATCTTTGAAGTTTTTCTTATCACGAGGATTGAGTTCTACTGAAAACCCTGAAACCTTCTGAAATGCAGCCATGAGAACAAGAGCGATTTAATGAGTCGTACTAGTCCTGTGAAAAACTAAGTACACCCTTACTGTATCCATAGGAATTAAGAGGGTAAGAAGCTGTAAAAGCAGACATTTTGGTAGTTTTCTGGTCTGGAGCATTCAGGTGTGTGTTTACACATTGCCTGGTGGAAAACAAACACAGAGTATCAGCACAGACACCTCATACCAGCTGTCACGCACAGTGGTGGAGGGTTGAAAATTTGGGTTTGTTTTTCAAGTACAAAACTTGGAGACCTTGCAGCCATTGAGTTGATGAACTTCTCCTCTGTATACCAAAGTGTTCTAGAGTCACACGTGAGGCCACCTGTCCTTGGCTGAAATTGGGTCTTGCAGCACGACGATGATCCGAAGCACACCAGCTTAAAAAGGAAGGAATCAAGACGTTGCAATTAGGGCTGCCACAAACGATTATTTTGATAGTCGACTAGTCACCGATTGTTTTTGCGATTAGTCGACTATTAAACATTTATTTTGTGACCCAGAAAGAATAATAAGAGTAATATTAAAACTAACTAGCTGTCGCCATTGATGGAAACTGAGCAGGGCCACGCTATGAATTCTGGGATAGGTTGGGCCACGAAGTATACACCCGACCCATCCTTCAAATCTGGGGAAATGAAGGGCGCATTTGTCGGCTGCATTTATTGGAGTCTTCGAATTTGTACAGTCTTCGTCGTGTCGCTGTAACGTAATTGGCCTACAAATGTGGGCACAGGAGGATGCGGTTCCTGAATTTGGACACAGCTACGTTACCGGACACTGCTTCTTCTTATTCGGGGTTTAACGGCAGCTGGCATCCTTGTACATGCAGTGCTGCCATCTTCTGTTTCAGTCCGTTATTACACTCTTAAATCCTACTACTTATTCCTGCGTCTTTTGGGATCTTACAAAGCTTCAAACGACGCGTCAACGATTTTGATAGCCAACATAATCGTGACTAGTCGACTAATCGTGGCAGCCCTAGTTGCAATTGCCCAAAGTCCAGAGCTCAACATGATTGAAATGCTGTGGCACAACTTCAAGAGAGCTGTGCTTAAATGAATGCCCACAAACCTTAAATAAACCGAAGCCATATTGTAATAAAGATTGTGCTGAAATTTCTCCACAATAATGTGAGAGACTGATGAGTGCATACTGATGATAAAGGTGGCACCACAAGCTACTGAATCATGTTGTGTACTCAGTTTTACATTTGACTGTACGTTTACAATAAACGCCTTCTCATGTTTTCTTGCACTATGTAAAAGAGATTGCAATGTGAAAACTGTTACTGAAGTTGTGAATTCTTACAGAACACATGGTAAAATATAGCAAGAAGTGGCTAGTGTCTAAGTAGTGTAGGTTAAAAGTAATGCAAAATGTCTGTATTGTTTCACCACTGGTGGAGAGAAGTCACTTTACTCAAGTAATCAGTAAAAATAACATATAATCCGTGTCATGTAAGGCTTTAAGAAGTCAAAACAACCAGTTTTTACACACAGACACACCTGCTCTTAACCAGAACCAAGAAATCTGCTGTGTGATGTGGTTTTTCGTGGAACACTGCCACACGTCTCTCTCTCTACATCTTCCTGAGTAACTGTTGTTATTAGAGAGACGCACATGCTGTATTCATAATGTAAAACACATGAGATTCTTCACAAACTGCTGCAGCATGTTAGGGTTAAAGGGTTAGATAAAAATCTGCCTAGTTTCATACCGTGCACCTGTAAGCATAGACACTAAAAATGCTTAAAAAATAACTTTGTCTTCCGTAGCAATTATGAGTCTAATAATAAAGGAATTGGCCTTTATGCAGCAATTCTAGTTGTGCTGCAGTCCACAAGAACTACATACCGGTAAGTCATTACAAATTGTAAAATGTTGAATGTATTTAATAGTTTGCTCAGTAGCTGTGAAATGCTAAGCTTGATTTGTTAATTGATTCTTTTCCTAATACCAGTGGAAACCTTCACTTTTCCAGTCTAACAGCAGTAGTTGTGTATTGGTCACATCTCAACTAAATGTTTCCATTTATAAGAAGTATTCACTTTAGGTATAAATGCCATATTTATTAAAAGTAAAGGCTACTTAAAGTCAGGTTGGTGGGTTGTGTCATCCTCACTATAGTCTGTGTGTTGCTGCAGTTTAATTTGAGGCTGAGATTTAAGCATGTACAAATTCACCTCAATAAATTAAAGGACTGTTATAGAAGGGGCATAAGTGAATTTTAAATACATTTATAGACTGTGTAGTAATGCTATGACTTTCACTCCTGTTTGATTTTGTGTTTTCAGCTGTAGGAACTTCTTGGCTGAACACCGATGAGGAATCTTGCTTAGGTGAAGGAGCGCAGTAAAGGAAACAAGAAGTCGTCATTTGAACTGCTTCTCAATAAAAACTATTCTAAGCAAGTTTTAAAATTAGGTGGATCTTATCTACCTGCCAAAAGACACGTTTTACCGTCTGATCATCAGATTGTCGTCTCGGCTACCCCTCTCAGTTTGGAAGTAGTGCGTGGGCAGTGGATGATCAACAGAGAGTAGCAGCACCAGACCTAAACAATCTGGAGAGACGAACTTTTAGTTTTAAGCTATCATTTAAGTATTTCTTGAAAAAGAAGTCGTAGGTTAGTTTCACCCTTAGGGTTAAGTTTGTCTTTCACCAGTCAGTGGTGGGATCATTTTCGCCGCCCCTAGTGCTGGAGGTTTGGCACCTGCATCCCCATGTGCCAGTGAGTGGGAAATGTTCCAATTTGGAAAATACAATCTGGACATTATAGAGATGTTAAGTGGGCACCAGGCCCACCAATTCAAAGGCCTTGGTTTAGATCGGCAACTACAGCATCAGCAGCAAGTGCAGCTTCACCAGCATCAACTCCAGCAGCAGCAGCAGCAGCAGGCTGAGTCCCCTGGAGCTCTTCTGTCTGGACTTGGCTTGGGCCCCCTGCAGGGGTCTAGAGGTAACGCCTTTTCTGATTCTGCCTCCATTTTTGCCAAGATGAGTGCCCCTCCTCCCCCACCTTTACAACAACAGCCTTCCTCATCTCAGAGCTCTCGTTCAAAGTCAAGCAAGATGAGCAGCAGCAGCTCAAGCCATTCTTCAGGCTATCCACAGTTCCTGCGCTCTTTCCACCCGTCTGAGGCAGCACTAGCACAGGAGCAGTTACACCCAGGTGTAGGCCGCTTTGAGCACTTTGCTGGGGGAAGTAGCAGTAGTGGGAGCGCTGGGGGATTAGGAGGATTAGTAACATCAGCACCTCCACCCCCCCCTCCTCTGCATCCCGGCCTCTCTGTCCCCCAGGCATCACCTGGCCCCTCCTCTTCTTCTCCTTCCCCTTCAACCTCTGTGGCAACCTCTAATAACCCTTCTAGCAGCAGTGCAGTCAGCTCATTGGGACACCAGTTGGTTGGGGCCCAGTCTGATGCACGGAGCCTTCATCAACAGTTTAGTTGCATGTTAGCCGCTAATCAGTATTTTCTTTCTGGGGTGCCTGCTAATGCTAGTTTAGAACAGTTTCTTGTTCAACAGGGAACTCATAACCATTTAGGCATTGGCTTAAGTCAGACAGGCGGGGAGCCTAGTACTAGCCTTGCTCCGCCTCCTGCTTTGCACTCTTCTCACACTCATGGCCACTCTACTCCCCAGCCACAGCAGACTCCACAGCAACCACCCCAGCAGCAGCAGCTTCCACCGCACACCCTTTCTCATCCTCACTCTCATTCTCATCCTCATCACCCTCTCCACCCAGGCTCTCAGCCCTCATCGCTGGGCGGCTTTGACTTCCAGGGCATTCCTGTACTATCGTCAAATCAGATAGCTTCTCTGATGCAGCAGGAAGCAGGTTTGCCCCTACCTTTGCCGCTTCATTTATCCTTGTCTAAGGATGACGGTAAAGGGGAAAGCAGCGGAGGTGGAAGTAGTAATAGCAGCAGCAGTAGCAGTAGGAGGAAGAAAGCTATGGCCGGCTATTTGCCACAGAGAAAATCTGACAACAGTAGTAGCAGTAGCAACCATGGGCACAGTAGCCACAGTGGTAATCCCAGCACTAGTAGTAACGGGGGGCTAAATCATGGTCAGCCGCCAGCTTTAATTGGGAGCGGGGTGGGTATGTCAAACATGGGTGGAGAACCGTCATCCCTGCTTGCCTCATCATCTTCATCCTCATCAGTAGTTTCTTCTTCCTCCTCCTCTGCTCCGTCTTCCACTGCTGCCTCAGTACTGGTTACTAATGATTCTCACCTTTCTAAATCTGATAACCAGAGCTCAATGCAACCCAACACCACAGAGTCTGACACAGAGCCAGTTTATAGCTGTGGAGAGTGTGGCAAAAGCTTCCCTCAACTTTCAAGCCTTCGCAGGCATATGCGCATGCATGAGCCAACCGCAGCAGGTACTAGCAATACTGCCACTACTGGCCCAAACCCTGTTCACATAAAAACACAGTCTGATCCAAGCCTTCCCCATTCGACCCAAGAACCTCCCCAACCCTCTTCCAATTCTTGTTCTAGCCCAGACAAAATATTTCATTGCCCTGATTGTGGCAAAGGCTTTAAGAAAAAAGGGCATCTCCTGCAACATGGTGTTATACACTCGTCAGCCCGCCCATATGGCTGCTCCACCTGCTCTCGGGCTTTTAATCGTAGAGAGTCACTGACACGGCATGAGAAGATACATGAGGAAAAGCCATTCCGATGTCCCGCCTGTGGTCGTGCCTTCCGTGAGAGCACCTCTCTACTCAACCATGCTGCCTCAGGCACCTGCGGCAAGCCAGGTAGGGGACCCAAACAACGGGGCAGCAAGACAGGAACTGATGGTGAGGACAGAGTCGAGGGAGGGGGTGGAGGAGGTAATGGAGGAGGGGGAACTTATCAAAGCAATAGAGGGGTTATTTATGGGAAAACTGAGGAAGAGGATGGTGTAATCATTGTGAGGGAAGGAGAACCAAAATCAGGTTTAGGATGTGATGGTCTGTTTCATTCTGGAAGGGGAGGGAATTCAAATGACAGGGACAGAGCAGATGGTAAATACCCCACTGACTACTCTCGGAATCGTTACACAGGCTACCATGATGACCACCGTTCTCAAGGTAATCCATCTCCATGCTACTCTGGTGCCTCCCCATGTGGAAGTGGGATGGCGGGCCCAGCTCTGAGAAAGGCACCCCTGGCGCCAACACTGCATCCACATTCACAGACCCACAACCAGCACCACCATCCGCAGCAACAGCCCCACCTGCCCCTCTCTTCTCTACTGGATGACTCAGAAGATGATGTCACTAGCTCTGTGAATAATGCAATCTCTGCTATAACAGCAGCTAGTAACAGTGGAAATAGAGGGGATGACAGGGGAGACATCATAGGAGGTCTGCTAGGTGGTCTTGGTTTAGGACCTCTGGGCTCACCTTCATCCACATCTGGTATGGATAAGAATTTCAGAGGTGGTGGGAGTCAAGAGGCTATGAGCAGCAACCCGCAGAATCCTACTGCCAAACCAAAACGTCCCCGCAAACCAAGAGCTAAGAAAGATCCTGCAGCTGGCGGACAGCCCCCCAAACGTAGGCAGTACACCCCCAGAATGGGCCCCAGTGGGCTCCCACGCACTCACCTCTGTAGTGTCTGTGGTAAGGGATTTGCACGCCGCGAGACCCTGCGCAGGCACGATCGCATCCACACAGGAGAGAAGCCCCATCACTGCACTGTTTGTGGGAAGTATTTCAGAGAAGCTTTCCACCTCAGCAAGCATCAAACAGTCCACTCCGGGGCAAAGAATTACAAATGCAGCATCTGTGGGAAAGAGTTTGGTTACTCCCAGAGCCTCAGGAGGCACAGTAAACTCCACCAGAAAGGGGAGATGGAAGAGGTGCCCACCACACCGGCTCCAGAGAACCTTAACAGCTTTAACCCAAATCCTCAATGTAGCGTGGCCCAAGACCGGAGCCAGAACCAAGCACCAAGCACCTCCTCCTATTATCCCTACTCCCAAGACGTCAAGCCTCAAGACACCAACCCCCAGCCGCAGCCTCCTCCCCCACCCCAACCACAGCCCCCGCCGCCACCTCGACTCTACACCTGCGCTATATGCTGGAAGTCGTTCCGTCACCACTTTCACTTGACTGCCCATCACCAGACGGTCCATGAAGGTGGGGGTGAAAAGCTCTTCTGCTGTGAGGTGTGTGGGAAGGCGTTTGCTTACTCTAACAGCCTCACTCGACACAAGCAGTCTCAGCATGGCATGACCCGCCCTGAACAGTCTAACCCACAAGAAGGCAACAGTGGGTCTGGAGACAACCGAGGTGGGAGTGATGTTAATCAGTCAACCTCTGAGAGTGAGGCTGCCACGAATGCACTGCTTCAGATGGCACCTTCCAACGAAGGCCACGGAGGGCAAAGTCTAAGTGTTGTCACTCATAGCCACCAACAAGCACCCCCACAGCCACCAGTTGGTTATTCTCCCCTCTTTTATGATGCTGCAGCTACCCAGTCTTCTGCCTCTGCGGCCCCAGCTTACTCTCAGCCACTTCCTCCCAACTCTACAGTCATGCCCCCGCAACACCCGCATTCTCCAGCCGGAGTTAAAGGAGAGCACATATATCCAGCTGGATCCCGTAGCCGAACTCTTCACACCACGGCCCCGTTCCAGCCCCTCACGGAACTGCCCTCCACTGAACATCATCATCTGCATCACCATCATCATCACTCCCACCATCATCCCCATCATCAGTCAGGCACCCAGCCCCACCAAACCCTCGACTGCAACGTCCAGTCGTCACACGATGACATGAGACGACACAAGAAGAAAAAAAAAAAGTCCAACAGGAGAGATTGGAAGGGAAATAAATGGGAATCTCAAGATTTAGTCAGATTTGATGGAATCAAACGAAAGAGAAAGATCAGTTGTACAATAAGAGGGCAGTTGAATAAAAAACAAGGCTCTCTTCGTTTGACAATTAGGCGAGGAGGAGGATCAGGTGGTGGTGGATATAAGCTTGTCAACACTGGTGGAATGAAAGTGCAGATCCTGTCATCTCTCAAAGTTCCTGTGAAACGTTTTGGCTGTCCAATATGCCCCAATTCTGTGTTTTCCCGTAAAGCGGGGCTGCTTGTCCACATGGCAGTTAAACACCCACAAAAAGCCTTGAGCACTCAGGAGCGACTTAGGTGCAGTGTGTGTGGGAAGCAGTCTCACAGGCCTTTGGCAGTCTTCATTCATCGGGCTTCCCACCGTGCCAGAGGGACTTTCTCCTGCCGACGCTGCTCAGCTCGCTTTTGGAACGCTACCCTTCTTCACAGGCACAAAGTGTCCTGCCGCCGCAGGGCTAAAGGACTGCAGAGGGGAGATGCTAAGAGGCTGAAGCTTTCAAAAAGACCGGGAGAAAGACAGACCCGTGAGGGTCATGAGGAGATGCCATTCCTACAGGGACCATACAGATACTGAGCTTCCTGGTTTCTGAAGAGAGTGGCATACAAGAGGGATGTTTCAGTTCTAAAATAGGAAGTGAGAGAAAAAAAAAGGGACTTGAAAAGGCATCTGCTGCCTTAAGGAAAATTTGCCTCGTGTCTCTGTTGCATCTACTCTGCTGACTATTAGAATGAGTGTGTTAACAACTACTGTAGAGTGTCCTATAAAATATCTCCAGAAATTCTTCCAGATTATGTTGGAAGGTGTTTTCAAAGACGTGACTGTTTCCATAGGATCATTAATTAACCCCTTAAGTGCATTGACACTATGCTTGGCTGACACTGTGCAGTTACTAGAGAAGTTTAGGTGAAATGACCTGCTAATGTATCTCTTACCCATAACTAGAAGCCCTGCTACACCTCTTGCTGTATGATAAACGTCTCTGCTGTGTATTTTGTCTTGTTGTTGTTCAATTAGAGGCTCTGAGGATTTTTTAAAAATGTAAAGTGCATTTATTAGGAGTAGGGACACGGGGACAAAGACCTTTGTTGATAGTTTGTCAGTGCATGTTTGTTCTCTGGTCAAGTTTTTTGCTGAGGTTGTGAAATCACTCCTACAGTATGTGATGGTTTATTCAGTATATCCCCAGAAGTTTGTAGTGTAAACCTGATTTGAAAGTTGCTCTATATTCCCTAGTGATTTAATCACACATAGATAAAATGTCAACGTTGCTGGTAATTAGCATTACAAGGACCCCTCTCCTGCCAAAATGACGAAAAACTTACAAGAAGCCTTGCTTATGATGTTCACTTTACTTCATTTATTTGAGATCTTCCTAGCTTTTATACCAAGAGATTGAAAACAGGTTAAACAAGTGGACTGTAACACATGTTTATCTCATGTTATTTGTATGCTCTTTTTAGCAGTGATTATTTCTACAGTACTTCACGGTGTGTTAAAACAAGGACCTATCATGATAGAAACAAATGTAATATTCCATGTATTTATGTGTGTAACCCAATCAGTCTTCATGCCAATCTTATACTTACCCCTTCTACCTTTTTACTTTTTGCTGAGCTGCAATCATATTCTTACTGTTAAGCCTTGTTTTTTTTTCTTTTAAAGAAAAATAAGTTCAAAATACATCTTGTCACTTTATTCACACATATGAAATGTTCATACCCCTGTCAAGCCTTGTTTTGTTTTTTTTCTTCTAAAGAAAAATAATAGTTTTAGTAGATTTCTATCACATTATTTACTGAGAAGTCAGTAGTTGATTATATTTCAGCAATGAATAAACCTTAAGTGTAATTATTTGTTTTCCTTTCATTTCTGATTCAGAGTTACTCACTGCAATATCCAGGAAATGGTAAAAACTGCTAGTTATCGAACATGCGCGAGTTGTTTCTGAAAGGGCATGTAAAGTGCATTTATGACTTGATGTGAAAGTCAAGGATGACGTTTACATGAAGCTTTGGATTAAGTGGTTATCAGCATGTAGGTACACTAATAAAGCTCATTGAAGTGCTTAGACTTACTAATGTTATCAGCCAAGTTCCTCCAGGATGAAGAATGATTTTTACTGATCAAAGCTTGCACATATGACTGTTGTGGGGAGAAAAAAACAAAAACAAAACTCACTTCTGGCTCCACAAGATGGCAGTAAGCAACTCATTTATGGTGTGCTCCTGGCCTGGTGGGGATGAGTGTGGCAGTCACATGGATTTTACAGCGATAGGGGGTGGACTGGAGACGCTGGTGCTGTGTGGCTGTCTGCTCCAGATTAATGAAACAAAAAAGATTGCTGTAGCGACCAGATTCAGTAACCCATAGTTAATTTAAAAGCACCTTTTCCCCTCTGGAAATGAATGTGGTTTATAAGCAGATTTCTGTGCATTCTGTGCATTTAATTTTGCATAAATTGTCTGCAGATATATATATATATATATATATATATATATATATATATATATATATATATATATATATATATATATATATATATATTTTTTTTATTTTATTTTAATTTAAGAACTCTTAAGTGTTGTGAGTTTTAATTCATGCTGATCATCTGGCTTGCTTGCAGACACAAAAAATGATGATTCATCCACTCTGATATTTTTTATGTGGGGGTGACACGTGGTTATAATCTTGGGAGAACACAGCTGGACAAAACTGGACTCTGATAGGTTAATTCGGAAAAATAATCATTAAAAAAAAGGGACTCTCGGGACAGGGCTGAACACAGGGCTGCCTCCTCCTCCTCCAGTGCTCCTGCCTCCAGTTGCATTCACTTATTTATTTTCAGGGCATATTGTTCAAATGCAATTACTCAATGCGTCTTTTGTATGCTGGTCTGTCTGTAATCTATTTACGTCAACTTCTGCATGTCTAACTCTGGAGGAAAAAAATCAAAGGGGGTGAATTCCTGCTGCACGCATTGTTTTGCATGTGCTTTTCAACTTGTACAGTAGACAAGACAACCCTCGCGCTTTTTTTGTATTTCGAGCTGCTCGGTCTCACGCGGCAGTAGCATGCACCGGGAGGGAATCCGAGCGGGCGGGCTTGTCCGACCTATTTCTGCCCAATCGGCTCCGGCGCAAGGGCGGAGCAGCAGCTCTCCGCGGGCCTATCAGTGCCCGAGCTGTGAGCAGACGGGCCTCGTCTCCGCGTGCCTCATACACGTGAGCCTGAGCTGCTATTGTACGCCGGCAGGCAACGTGCAGAAGCGTTCCTCTCGCCTGAAAAAACGGCGCACTCACGTTTTCCGTGGATTACAAGGAAGCTGGAAAAGTCATGCAGCAGTGCCTGAATATTAGAGAAAGCCAAATTATGCTCCAACGGAGAGCGCGAGCCTAAGCGCCATTAACCCCCAGCTTACAGCACAGTTAGCTGTTTCTCATGGTTTCTTTCCCATCACCATGGTGACGCTGAGACTAATTTACATATTTCCTGCTTCTTGTTTGATTTTTTTTTTTTTTTTTACAAAATAATTGTGGTTGTACCTGTCGGGAAAAACAACACAACCTGCTGCTCCCCTCGAGGTGTGGCACGAGGGGTAGGTGTGTCCTCATAAATAATTTAGGCGAAAATTGAGAGATCGGTTAAAGCCGGGCCCCGCCCCTCTCTCGGGGTGTGACGTCACGTGAACTGCCCGTGTCCATTCCAGCTGAGAGAAAGAGAGAAACAGGAGGAGGAGGAGGACGTCGCGCGGCCCAAACACAGATCCGAGCCCGTGCGCCCGTGACTGGATCCACCGGATGGAAAAAAAAAGTACAGACAGAAAGAGGAAACGACCCCCTCCAGCCTCTCCAACCACCCCCTCCCCACCGAGGGACAGCAGAGCGCGACAGCAGAGAAGCAGCAATACAACTTGTCATCTGACCACGTACAGCTCGCGTCGCTGGCTGTTTTTTTTTTAATGCTCCTCTTTCTCCGCGACAGTTTTGTTTTGACGGAGGAAGTCTCTCTCTGCGATCTTCTTTCATTATTATAAGTATTTCTTTTTAAATTACCGCACCACTAACTCGGGATATCGCTCTTCAAGTTTTTACTGTAATATTTTTTTCTTGTGCGTGCAAAGTGTGTGTGCGGAATTTTCACGCCTTTGCAGTTTTATTATGGACAGTATTCCTAATCAGATGGTCTGACTGTCCCTCCCACACTGTTCTCCGAGAATAACAGCTTCATCTACAACATCCAAAGGCAATGGAGTACTTCGAGGAAAATATTTTTGCAGGGAAATAAAGAACTCTTTATATCTACAAGTGAAAGGTAAGAGTTTGCGTGTGTAATTTAAACTTTCTGATTTAATGCCATGCCAATGTCATGACTGTAATTACAATATAACAGATGCTCTATTCTGCATAGATAAGTCTCAAAACTACCTTTCTGTATTTGCCCACCACCCCACCCCTCCTGTGCTCACAGCCACAGTCATCCAGCCTGCTTGTCCCATTGGTAGGTACTCCTGTCAGCTCGCCTCACCCTTTCAAGTGCCCCAGGTGTGTTTCTGCGACCCGTCTGGTCCAGGATGTCCAGGCAACTCTCCCAGCTTCCGACCCCAGACCTCCCAGCTGGGGCAAGCCCACAGTTTGGAAGCTGTACTCAACCTGGAGGCTCCCTGACAGGGGGGCACCTCAACTCTATGGCAGGTCTGAAATCCCTCCTGCAGCACCCCATGAAAGGAGACCAGCGTTTAAAGAACCCATCCGACTCGAAAGGTGAGACCCTTCTGTGAATTTAATTAATAAAAGGTCAAAGTGTTGCTTTACCAGCATAATCTGCCTTCTTCTCTACGCAGTGGAAAAGCATGGATACATCTTTTCCATCCACTATTACTGTTGTATAAAAATATGTACCACTATTAGTAATTTTTCATATGTAAAGGCCACAAAGGTTTCATGCCCCAGGACATGTGCTCAGGATGACTTCTCAGTGACCATGGCCAGATGAGCTGAATTATAATCCCTGATGCAACTTCAAATTAGGATCTAGATTACACTGGGTGATAACATGCTTTGGTTTAGCTGTAAATCTAAACCCATGCAAGCATGCGTTCTGGGTGCGTTTTCTCTGCCAAATGTATCCCTGGCTATTGTGAGATTTGTTCTGGAGTTTGTGTATACGTTATGACAGCAAATCGGTTTTGGCTGTTGGTTAATGCTGCAATTCAGCTACCATCTGGGCCCATCTGTGTTTCTGTGTGTGATTGTATGAGAGATAGGCGGAGAAGGGGATTTTGTAGAAGTGCATCGTTTGAATAAATTGGCCGTGCCATTTAGTTCTGTGCAAATACGAAGAGCTGATTTTTAGCATAAAGCAGCCGAAGCGTGAACTATCCCAAGGCCACCTTCTTGTCCACTGAAACCTGTTAAAGTGACACCAAAAGTAAGCATCGTCATTTTTATATTCCACTAATAAGTCTGCTTTTTATTCCCATCTGGCAGACAAAGACAGACTGGACCTCGATGAGGACTCCTTAGGAGTGTGCCCAATGAGGAATGCAAGTGGAATAGTCAACAGTAATAGCAGTAATGGCTGTGGAGGAGGTGGAAATGGAGGAGGAAACTTCAACCAGTTCCTGGGGCCTCTTTTGTGGGATCGCACTGTGCCTGCGGATGGGGGCCTCTTCCAGCTTCAGTATATGGACTTGGAGGAGTTTCTAACTGAAAATGGAATGGGCAGCATGCACAACAACAACAACAACAACAGCTCCTGTTCAGCCCAGATCCCCTCACAGAGCCCGCAGTCAGCTGTGCCCAACCAGAGCTCCCAGTGCCTACCACCCTCATCCCCACCTGGATCTTCATCCTCACCACCTTCTACCTCTTCTTCTCCATCTCTCATCGGTCTGGAGGTGGCTCAGCCACAGAATCTTCCAGGAGGAACTGACTGCCTGCATGGTGAGTTGACTAATATCGACTAGTTTGTTATGGCCAGTGCAGAGACTGGTTATTATCTAGGGATTGTCAAGATCACCTCACAGCAACAGTCGTGGAAAATGGTTTCCAAGCTTTTCAGAGTTGACAAAGTTTCACCTGCTGCTGGTCGACTAGCAGACCTTTCGGTTTAATAACAATAGTTGTGATGTAAACAGGGTTATGTGGAGTGTGGGCTAATGATTCAGGACTTCAACTGTTCTTGCTTCACAGTGACTATCATGGCAATCAAACATTTCGCTGTCCTGTGGGGTCAAGCTGAGGCCGTGAGATCACATGGTTATGTAAACAAAGTAAGCTTTAAAAAGAAAACAGAGTTTAAAATTTGCACCTTAACCATGAAACCATGACCATTTGGCTGCATGGCTGCAAGGTAAAAACTGATTGGGAGAAAAACAAAAAGCTGAAGAGCAGTGAAGAACTTGAAAAAAAAAATAGGTAAAGCAAAATAAGGAGTCCTGAGCTATTTGATGAATCAACTTCATAGCTATGACAAGAGAGTTTGGTGTAGTTTGGCATGTGATCTGTGCACTGCAGTGTACAACACAATCAGCATTCACTCCCGGCCAATAATGATTGTGCAGCAGGGTCAAAACAGTACACAGAGAGAGAGAGAGAGAGAGACAGCAGTGTGTGTGGAGTGTTTGCGGTTGCGTGTCTTTAAATCTCTCCCCACTTCACACGCCACAGCCATGTGCACGCGTCATTACACGTGCAGAGGCTGGGAGTACTGGAGTGAGAGAACTAGAGGCAGGGCCAGCAGACGTGTAGGAGGAGTCCACAGAGGAGAAGGGGGGGGACAACAGGAAGAGTTTCCCTGTGCCTGCTGGACTTCACACCGAACATATGATCACCAATGAATGACAATAAGTGCACTGATATCAAGAGGGGAGCTTTATACTTTATGGGATCTTGACTGAAGACCTTTAATTCACTCCTTCAATTACAAAGCACTCGTTCATAAACTCCGATAAGACATTTATACTGCATGATAAAGGCTTGTGCATTTTTGATCAATGTCCCTTTGTTTAAAGTCTTATAATTACGTCTAGATGCTATTTGCCTCCTTTTAATGCTAAACTGCAACATCACAAATGTACTCACAAAATATCGGACGGCCTAACGATGAACAATTATTAGGTAACCAAGGAGAATGACCCCTGTTTACCTTCGCAACGGTTTTGGGCTTTCTTGGAATGCTGTTGTACAAGTTCTGGAAAGGAAAGTGTGAGGGCACATGTCGGGCCATGTAATCAAAAATGAAATCCTGCTGTTATTTAACGGTGGAAACATGTGAACGAAAAATGCACCAAATCTCCTTGGCAAATCTGCGTTCCAGAGCTGCCCGAAAGTCAGAGGTGAGAGGTAGCAGTAAACTGCAGGGTCTTTAGGTTTTCACTCCAACAAAGCACCACAACAGGTGGTGGCACTACCTAGTTCCTGCTGTTGGGTTTAAGCAGCACGACACTTGGTTAACCATATCCACAAGAGCTTTCAGCAATATGTAGATCTGACTGCTGATTGTGCCCCAGTGCATCTACCACTTTAAATAGTTTTATTATAGTATGGAGGCATTGCCAAGGGAGTGTGAGTGAACAGTGTTCACCTGGTGTCAAAATATGGCCTCACATTACCTGTCTATTATATAGCCATTACTCATGCTGTAGGTTCTGTTATACTACAGATCCACAGGTAATATAGTTAGCAGCTGGCAGCACATACAGACCAACAACCTGCTGGCTTGTTTTTTTATTAAACTACATTAAATATTCATTATATTCACCCTGGGTTTGATATTTGTCCATATTTGGGAGGCTGCAGTGCTGTTTTAAGTAGATACCTTGTTAGGTATCCAGCTAACACATAGAGGAGCTTTGAGTCAAGTTGACATCTCTGTTAAATTGCCTCACTTGCATGTGGACAGGCTTATACATTCACAACAAGGATGATGACTGAGCTGTCTGGATTCACATAGAAGTTAAATGGAGGCTTGTGCTCTTTGAAAGAAAAGCCAGTTGAGTAAGGTGCATTGGCCCTACAGGGGGGTGGGCTGACACATCACCCTATACCGGCCCCACTTAAAGAAACTGGATTGGAGAGGAGGGAGAACACATTATATAACATTTCCGCTTATAGATTTTTCTATCTGCATTTGTTCTGATTGTTAGCTTTGGTCCACAAGTACATTTTCAGCAGTTCATGTGATAAAACTTGTCAAGGTTATACTTTGGGCCAAGAGGTTTTGTGTAGTGGTGATTGTGTGTTTTATATTCTTAAAGCCTGTGGACCAGAGGATTCACATCAAGACTGCGGTTATGTTTTTATTTTATCAGTAGCACACTCAGTGGGACATACAAAGAACTAATTTGATGTTAGTTTCCCATTATCGACAGATGCATAATAAATTATACAGATGGGTAAGAAATGAAGAGGAAATCTGCACCCATTTCTGACATGGCACAGCTTTTCTGAGAGGTTACCTTTATCTCATGATGAAGTCTTTCCACCCTGATAAAAAAGATAGATAGTACCTCCATCCATAGAGGTTAAGAGATCAGTGATCAGATCTCAACAAAGTGAACACTTTTTTTTAAAAATAATGAAATGCTTTCCTCCATTACTGACAAAACAAATAAGGGTAAATATTGAAGAAAAAAAAGTTTCCACTCCCCCATTAGTGTATTAGAGATGTGGGTAATCTGTGCCAAGGTGCATTGAAGCTATGTTTTTGGCACAAGATGGCTAAAATCTTACCGAGACAGCTAGCATTGGCTTTCAATTAATTAATTTAGGTATTGCTTTAAACAGCTTGTTGCTTAGTTACATCCACAAATCTGTGCACTAAATATTTGTAGATTACATGATTGAATTATATTGCATTTGCTATTGTAGTATACTTTAAACATTACCTTGACTATGAAATCTTTTATCTGCCAGTGAAAGCTCACTGAATACCAGCCAACTCTTGGTTAAGGCCAAAGCAATGTTTGTTTTTATTAACAACGTAGCTCTCTGCTGCCATCTGGTGGTTATCATGGAGTGCTGCATATATTTTTTTATTTTTGTGGCTGATCTGTCAAAAAGTGTCAAAACGTCTTCCACTAAAACTGTCAAAGTGTTTAGTGTACTTAGGTTTATCTTCTTTTTAATTCTAGGGAGTCAAAGGAGAATGGATGACTCCTGTGAGTCACCCTCTTCTTCCTCTTCATCCTCCTGTCCACCTCTGCTCACACCCACTGGGAATGGGCCAGATGTGATTGGAATGTTTGACATGGATTCTTCAGACATGGCTATGTCCAACACGTCGGAAGAGCAGAACTTTGATCCGCGAAGGCACTCCTTCAGCGAGGATGAGCTCAAGCCCCAGCCGATGATCAAGAAGGCACGCAAGATCCTGGTACCCGATAACATGAAGGTGAGGCTGCTGAGGTATTCACAGCATTGATGCAAGTGGCTTACATGCAGTTTATGCCCTGAGACTGAAGTAGTTTGAAAGCAGCTAAACAGTAATTAAATCGGTTATTTTTAAAATTTGTATCGAATGATTTTAATGTCATAAAATAGTGAAAATGCCATCTAGATTTACCAGAGATAAAGCCTTGAGAGGCTCAAATGGTTAATACACTGTCCACATTGTTTGAGATTCATTTATCCGATGACTAATGGGGCAATTATCCAGCTATGATCATGGAAAATGATCAGTTGAGGAAAATACTGGCGAGAGCTAAGCTGTTTACCTGATATATTTATTTTTATCAGAAATGAGCACACGCCTGGGTCTGCATTTATATTTTACATTGTTAGCGCTTCAGTTTAATGAAAACAGTGTAAAAGGCAGAACAGTTTCACAATGAGGGCATCCGATAATGCACAAGCAACAAACACAGGAGCTGCAAAATAAAAACAGAGATTACGTAAACAAAAAGCCCAGTATAAGTTATAAGATTGATGACTTGTAACTGAGTATAAAGAATCATAAACTGTGCAAATCCTCACTCTGTAGTTTATGGAAGTCCATAAAATATTCTACAGCCAGAAAAAAGACAGCAATTCAGTTTTTAGCAGCTGTGTGTGGCACATGCAGGTTGTTTGCTTACTTTATTTGCTGTCAGACAGTAACCAGTAACCAAATTCTGAGGATGTGGTATGCAAATAAACAACAATGACAAAGAAGTGTCTTTTCATTGCCAAACACCCACATAGCTGTAGAAGTTAAGCTAGAAAAAACACTACACACTTCTTAAGAAACAAATCAGAACACTCACTGATTCTTTTCTTTATACATTTTATACCTAATAATCGTAAAATTCCCCAATAAAAATAAGTGGATTGCCTTGGTGGATGCTGAATAATCCATATGTGCTGTTTTTTTTTCTTCGGTCCTTTTGTAGGATGAGAAGTACTGGACCAGGAGGCACAAAAACAATGAAGCGGCAAAGCGCTCCCGGGACGCCCGCCGTCTCAAGGAGAACCAGATATCAGTGCGCGCCGCCTACCTGGAGCGAGAGAACGCCGCCCTCCGACAGGAAGTGGCCGAGATGAGGAAGGAACTGGGCCGGTGTCGTAACATACTTAGTAAATACGAAAACCGTCTCGCTGACCAGTGATGGCAGCGCGGAGAAGAATTAGGACGAGGAGAAATATAAGCTGGATTCAATCTAAGACTCTGAATTTCTGGGGTAACCTGATGGACATAAAGGGGGTCAAGCTGATTATGATTATAATGATGACGATGATGATGATGTTGATGATGAATGTATAAGACGAGGAGAAGGTTTGTGCATTGAAGCTCAGGTGTCTTGTTTCGTTGAGGTGTCGGCTCTTAAAAGTGGCGGACAGAGAGAATAATTTAACAGATGAAAGATGTGACTTTTAAGAGTTTTGTTATTGGAGAATTGTATATTTTTATAATACTTCAGAAAAATTAGAGGGAGAGCAAATTACAGAATAATTTTGTATATTTTCTACATGATGGGGACACAGAGATGGGGGAAAGCTGCGGTAAATATCTTTTTATCATAGTTGAGTCAGGAGATGCTTAACAGGTTGTCAGCCATCGATGGTTTTGTTTTTGTTTTTTTGTGTTTATAATTATAGCCAGGATGCAGCAGCAGGGTTGAGAAGGCATGTAACAATTGTAATATAGAGAGCAAAATTATCTTAAAGACGTGTAGTTCGACATTTTGTGGATTTTACTCAAGCACTTAATTTGTTTCCTTTTATGTTTCTGTCACTGGGGATGCTTGGGGGAGACAGAATGAGAGACACTATGTATACAGCCCAGCTCTATCCTCTTGGCCAGTCTCGTATATTATTTTCTATTAGAACAATGTCACCCCCCTTCCCCCTGCTAACAATATTAGCTCTTTTTACCTTGGTTTTAACTTTATGAGACTGGTACATCTTCCTCTAGCCCATATTTCTGTGTATTGCTCTTTTACTTTTTCATTATCCCAGTGGAAGTGCTTTCAATCTGCTCTGGTGTTGTTAGATATTTCCCGAGCCTGTGGAAGCCTGTTGTGATGCCCTGGGTAACTCTGCTCCTCTTCATCCTCTCTTTGAATTGCTCCCCTGTTTCTATATCCGATGTCTCTATTTCTGTCTGCTCCCACTTGCAGGCAGTCCTTTGACAGTTATGTGCAAACTCTTCCCAATGCATTTTGTCTTTGTGACTCTCTTGCACCTGAAAGGTGCACAGAGCAGTTCAATCTCAGTGTTGTAACATATTCTGCAGTAGTAATCAATCGTCCCTGTAAAAACACACGTTGTTACTTTACTGAACACACTTTAATTAGCATTATTACAGGGGTGTGGTGGGGGAAGGGAGGGGAATTGTTGTGTATATTGGATAGGCCTCTACTATTTTGTGTATTTGATGTATTCCAGGAGATGGGTTGAGTACCCCCATTGAGTGGAATGTGTTAATTTCTCAGATTTCTGGGAGAAATAAAAGCCAAAATGTTGATCCTATGTCGATCCACGAAACTTGTTGCTATTTAGTGCTTTTTCAATCCTGTTATTGCTCCTTCCTTTTTACTGTATCTATGAACTTCTCTGTGTACCCAACAACACCTACACAGGGGCATGGTACACTATGTTATGTTCCCTGGGGGAGGGACGACTAGTAATAGTGTGATTTTAATCCTCCAATGACCATGATGAGTAGTTACCATTACAACTATTATTATTGTTATGATTATTATGATTATCCCTCTTATTGTTGTTGTTCTGTATTACTGAATGTTTTTTTTTCTTTCTTTGGATGATCTGTTGCACCTTGAAACATCTTTGATCTTCAGTGTTCCTCAGAAAGACTTTTCAAATGGAAAAACAAAACAAAACAAAACAACCCCAGCCTCGGCTATTTGCACCTGTCTTCGGACCCACATCTATCCACTTCTTCTACAGAGACTTCTGTTTTCTTTGACCGGGGATTTCACAAACGTGGCTCAGTAACTTGAACATGATGTTCACTCAGACCAACTTGACCTTTCATCATGACCGTTTTCTCACCTGTGCATGGACTGTGCACACTACTGATACGCTCCTTGTTGGTTTATCTGCCTTTATCACCTCATTCAGTGATTGTTTGCTCTCCTAACAGGATTTTAGTCTCCTGTATCTTCACCGATGTGGTTGATAACTCTTATAGTGACTCTTAACTGATCAACTGCCCTGCTGCATCAGTAGTGTCGATGATGCCCAGCCCACCAGTCAGTGCTGGTTGTTTGGATGTAGTATGAGATTTCCTCCCCCCCCAAAAAAAACACAAATAAAAGATTGTTCTCATTAATCACTGCGCTGTTTGTGGTTGCTTCAACTAATCCAGAATTGAATCAAAGCCCAGTTTTGAAGGCAAGACGACAAAGGTTAAAAATTCAGGGTTTTTTTTTTACTGAAGCTGATAACCAGACTGTGATACGTGGTGAAATGCACCATGTTGTTTTGATATCCTCCCTGTTTGTTCACATTGTGTACATTCCTTAATTGGCAAAACAGTTCAAATACCAAGTCTTGCCCAACTGAGGCAGTTCTGGTTCCTGTAAATACATTTAAAGAGTGTTTTATGCATTTTATAATTAAATGCACACTACGTTTAAGAAACTGAGTTAGAATATATAAGGTAAGATAAAAAAAAAGTTTATATGATGGGCTATGCGTAAGATAAAGCATTAAAAAAGCCACACTGACCTACTTTGGTGCTCACACACACACACACACACACACACACACATATATATATTGCATTCAATATATAAAGTCAAATCTATCAGTTTCTTCCTTTTATAGCATTTTCTGTTTGTTAATTCTCTGTGTGGACAGTAGTTATGCATATGTCACCCCCTTTATCTGTTGTCTCAACAGAAATGGGTGAAAGGTCCTTCAGAGTGGAATTTTCCTCACTTTTCTCCTCCTCAACACGAACCAGATGTGTGCTCCTGGGCTGTACCCTCTCTCTCTCCACTTCTCCCTCTCTTTCTCTTTGGACCTCTCCCTCTTTCTCCCCCTCTCCCACCCTTTGTTCCCCCCTTCCTTAAAAATGCTGCATCTGCGTGTCCCTTGCTCATATCGTCTGAGGCCTCTCTCCAAAGATGGACCGTGCACTGCTGCTGCTGCTGTCCATGTGGGCTCTGACTGGAACCGTATCCCTGCAGGATTCAGGTAAGCCCTCCATCACTTTCACCTGGAAGAGCACTGATCCCTGCATACACAGTTAACGCAGCTGGACTGACTGCTCTTTAGTGATGCCATTAGGATTTTCCCTGAAATGCTTCATCTTTCTCTAAGTTGTAGTTTGAAGTTTAGGTGAGCACATAGCTCGGATACAGACGTACGCAGTTAGTCAGTTGGAAAGTGGCAAATGTTGGTCATAGTGTACTAATTAAGAAACTAAGATTTTATTTTAATGTTTATTTTGTATGTATATTTTGCACGTAGCCTACATCATAAATGTATGGCTTTCTAGTCAGTAGTTAATGATTGCAAAGCTGTTTTGGATCATTGTTTACCTTCACATGAACAGTTCCAAGTCTTCCATAATACTGGCCTGCATTTCATAGTGACTAATTAGTTATATAATATCATAGGTGCTAAATATGTATGCCATGTCTGGAACGATCATGTGCTGCGCATTCATGTTTGTGTGCACATGTGCTTTTGGGCAGAGTGAATACAGCAGCGCACACATTTTCATTCTGAGAATCGAAAAATGGGGCACCGAGTTTGTTTCCCCCACATCCCCTCCCCTTTCCGTCTCAAATGACAAGGTCATGTTGATGTTTACGTACAGTAATTCACTGTGGTTTTTATGATGTATGACTCAGAATTGCATGAATTGCATTTTAGATAAAGTTTCTCACACAAACACACTCACTTTTCAGTGAAGAACAAGATTGATAGCTGAAAGGCACAGAGCAGCAAAGCCCGCCATTGAAATACCTCTTCGTTCTGCAACCTGGGTGGCAAGTGTTTGCCCGGCCACCCACACTGAATTTGCTTTCCTTCACAGAGAAAACAGAGCAGAATTGGCAAACAAAATCTCTTTACGACACAGCGTTTGTCTTTTTTTTCCTTTTTTTATGGGGGGCCATGAATGAAATAGGAGTAAACAAAGGGGCAATTACTGTGTAACAGTGTGTGGGTATCACAACAGCGTCATGTCCGGAGAGGCTTGTGGGAGAGGAGGGAAGGAGGACGTGTCCACGACCCTGCAAAGCTGACAGTGACTGTGGCAGCAAACGCCAGTGTCTGTGTGACGGCCAGTGTGGTCTCAGCTGTGTGGCTCCAGGTAACTATTTGTATGCATGTGTGCTGTCAGTTCTCACTTTGAAAAGCATTGTGGGCTCAGCTATTATAAGTGTGTGTGTGTGTGTGTGTGCGTGCAAATGCATACGCATACGCAGCTGTGCCAACATACATCAGTGTGTGTGTGTTTCTTGATGGAAAATAAAATAAAAGCCTTATGCCAGTGCTGAACAGAAGCTTTTTATTATGCTTCTGTGCTGTAAAAGGGAGCACTGTGCGTGTATCCAGACTCATTATACAGCCTCATTTGTGCTCTTTTCATTTGTCTCCTGCACATTCTCTGAATTGTTTTGTTCCCTGCCTCCTGTTTTCTCTCCTCTCTCTGGACCATCTCTTTCATCCTCAGGTCGTACTTGTCCCTGGCCTCTACCCCACAGCGAAAACGCAGAAGCTCGCCTCCTCTCTCCCACTCACTCCTTTTCTGCCCTGCTTGAAGTGCGCTGCAAGCCAGGATTCACATTGCCCAGCGGCATGGATGCCACTATTCGCCGTTGTCAGGGTGACCGACAGTGGAGTGGCGATGAGCCCATCTGCACAGGTAGGTTTGAGGTCACGGGAAAATGTTCTTTGGTTCGGGTTTCTTCCTGACAGGTAGTGGTCAGCTGGAGGTCTATGCAGTGAACACACACAGCTGTTTGTGGGTGTATATGTTAGACGGAGAGAGAAATCCAGAAACCCCTCTGTGATTTGTGTCAACGTAGACATTACACAACTGGGACCTATTCTCCCCATCACCATAGCAACCAGAGCCTCGGTTATTCAGAGTGGGTCTGAAGATTTTACCATTGAACTGTCGAGAACTTTAAAAAGGAGACAAAAGCTGAATACACAGCTGTGTCTGTGCATGCATACAGTATGTCTTACATGTTTCTTATCTTAAATACAAAGAATAAGCATTTCAAAAAATATGTGTGCAAGAACATATACGTGTGCAACATTTAGAGGTAAACAAGTTCAACACAAAGATACACAAGCATGTTTTATTTGTTTTTTAGAAAACAAAAATGTAGAACGTCCCAGAGCATCCCAAGCTGCCTTTTTTACTTCATGGGTCATTTTGAATAATCCCAACATTTGGATTCTTTCGTAAGATTCATAAATGCCACGTTACATGTAAGGGCAAATAATCTGGAATTTATGGACCAACTCAGAAAGTGGAAGAATTACAACTGTTTACTTACTGACATTTGAATTAGTGGCAAAACAGTGTTACAGAAAAACAGTGTGAGCGAGTCATTAAAACAGATGAGAAAACACCAGAGAAAGAATTCAAGCTAGATAGAGCTAATATTGCTAATCAGCTAGTGAGCCTTCTAGATGGATCATACATTTCTTATCACTCATTAGTTATTGTGTTACTGTGTTAGATGATGGTACAAAACACACCCGCATGTTCTGCAGGCTTCTCTGGCTTCCTCCCACAGTCCAAAGACACACAGTTCGTGGGGTTAGGTTAATGGAAAAACCCTGCAACAGACTGGCAACCTGTCCAGGTTGTACCCTGCCTTTTGCCCTAAGACAGCTGGGATAGGCTCCAGCCCCCCACGACCCTGAAAAGGATAAGTGGAAGATAATGGATGGATAGATAAATAAAACTAATGGCAGCCTCTGTAGGAATCTTGCATTTATATAGCCTTCTAAACTAAATCAGAAACACTTAACGTCAAAATATTACATCAGCAATGTTGAACTGCCATGACAGAAATGGAGAAGCACGCAACTGCCAACAAAGAAACATTTTATTTTTAATAAAAGAAACATAAAGAAAGAATAAAAACTAACTATGGTGTATGAAGGCAGTCCTGTTGGGGGTGGAGGCAACATTATTTAGTGCAAGAAAACAAACTAAGGAGCAATTACAACCAAAAACAGCCTCTTACAAAGGAGAGACACAGTAATTGAGCTCTGAGGGCTTTTACAGATCATTGGCACACTGGGCTCAGGTGTTTCCAGTGATGCTAATTGGGAACAAACCACACCTCCTCTCCAGTACCTGCTGGAAGGATCTGCCACACAGAAAGCAGAAAGGTAGGCAGTGTATTTGGTGCTATAAACAGATGATTCCCTGTTTCCTCCGCTGAGATTTATCTTTTATTTATTTATTTTTTTGCCACGCAGAGCTGAGTCAAAATTTAAAGTTATTATCTCAAAAATGTCTATTTCCTCAGTGGTGAGTCAATACGTCACAAATTTGAGATAATAGCCTGAAATTTTAACTTATAGATGACAATTTATTTATTACAGTGGCTTCCATAGCAACGGGACTACCATACACAAGAGCTGAGATGAAAATGTGCTCACTATAGCAGACTTGCTTCTTGTCTGCAGCTCATGTGTGTGTTTTTGGAAACTGTGTTTGTAACATTATTTGCTTGTTTCAGTTGTATTTATGCTGCTGCTGACCTAGAGGGCAAGATGCAGTCTACATATGGTCAAAATTATAATGTAAGGCTAGACAAAATAAACCTACCACAAAAACCAACAAGGCAAAAAAGACTAATTACGGCCTGAAAGTGTAATCACGCATAAACACAGGTTCAACTAAAACTTTGCTCATGCTGTGTTTAAAGATATAGGTTGGTACTAGATCTATAATAAACATGTGACCAGCGTATTGGAAACAGAAAGGCATTTATATAGTACTCTTCTGGTCTTACTGACCACTTAAAGCGTTTTAGACTGCAAGCCACATTTAACCATACATTTGAAACCTAACATGCCTGTCTTTGCTCTGTGGGAGGAAGACAGCGTCCTTGGAGGGAACCCACGCAGACACACAGAGAACATGCAAACTCTGCACAGAAAAGCCTCGGGAAGGTTTGAACCCAGAACCTTCTTGTGCTAAGGCGAGCGTGCTAACAACAGAGAAAGAGCGAGAGGGAAGAACAAATGTCAATTCAAAGAGAGCAAGTTCAAAGGCCTTCGATTTGTGTTAATTTACAACCAAAGTGCTTCTCTGCCCCAAGGTAACCGTGTTGTTTGAATCAGGCTTGTGAGTGGCAATGTAAACTGACAACAGACACCAGAGTTTATAAAAAACACATTGCTTATTTAAATTATTACATATCCAAAGTTAAAATAGAATAGAATAAATATAGAAAAATAAGCGTTGATTCTGAATTGATTTCAAACAAAAGGCATCCTCACTACTTCACCTCTATAAAGTTGCAGCGTGCAACATAAGGTTCTTCTTAGTATCTCCCCAGACCTGATCAGTACTATTGCTTAGGTCAACCTGTCAACGCTCATGATAACAATGTAATTCAGCTTTAAAGGTCTGAGGCCTGTTACATTCATCGCCCACCTGCAGCTACATGCTTTCCTAGAAATCCTCAACCCTGCTGCGTTTCAGTCTCACCCTCAGGATTTTTTCACCAATTCAGAGATGAAATAAGGATACAATTCTCAGCTCGCTCGTAGAGTATCCTCCTTCTGAGAGACAGGCAGAAGGTAGGTGGGTTTAGAGCGTGTGAGAGTGTTTGTATTGTGTGTCCTTTGCATGTGTGTTAGAGTGTGAGCCGAGCTCCTTCGTGCCTGCTGAGAGGCAGTGGGCGGCAGATCACTGTCAAAGTGGCACGGAGCTGCGTGCACGCTGCGCCAGCGAGAGCGAGTGTGAATGCGGGTCTGCTGTGAGTGAGGGTGTGCGTTTAACAACACGTAGAGAGGTAGATGTGTGTGTGTGTGTCCAAGCATTACTCATGCTGGGGACATGCCTTCCTTATGGGGACAAAAATCAAATCAATGCATTTTAAATCAATCTAGTTTAACATATAAATGTGAGGGGTAGAGTAAGGTTGGGTTTAGGTGAGGATTAGGCAAATAGTAGTCATAGTTGAGGTTGAAATAAGTCTCCAGGAAATTAATGTGTGTCAATGCGCTGTGAAGTCAGAGATACACGACTGTGTTTGTGTGTGCTTGTGTGTGTGGGCGACAGATTACAGTCTGAAAGCTCTCTTGCTCACGCTGCTCGAGGCCTTTCTGTTCCCAGTTCTCTTCTCCTCTGCTCTTTCTTCTCATCCTCTTTTCCTCTCATCTCTTTCTCCTCTCATCCGTTTCCATCCGAGGCCTCTGATAAGGTCTCTCTCTACAATAGGAGCCAAGGACAAGTGTGCAGCTCTAGGCTTTTCAGCTTGTGTTGTGTGGATATGTCTCTGTGTATATTTTTATTGGAAAAAAAACCCCATAGTATAAAGAGGTCTAAAGTATATGGGAACCGTGGTGTACCGTTACATCTTTCATCTCGGTGTAATTGGTGCATATTTAACGCTGTTTCGTTGAATAAAAAATAAAAAAAACATCACAGTTTTACAGTTTTTAGAAGATGAATTTGGTATACCTGCTTTATAGCACTTTGGTGCTGCAGCCTGTGTGGGTGGCAGCGGTACAAGGTAGGAGCAGGGTGGTATGTGAAAACAGAACTCGGCTTCGGGCTCTCAACTGCAGCCAAACAGAGTCGTAACTCTCCCTCTCCCATAGGTCCCTTTACATTCTCACATTAACGTTTCTCGGTTTCAGATACCAAGATAGCCCTCGGGCGAGCGCTGTCTCTACCTTTCAAAGCCGTGTTCAGTTTTGAAACCCCGCGCTTGATGCAGCTCAGGTCACTCCAGCCTCTCTCCAAGCACCACTCTTGATATTTATATTTCCACAAGCGTGAGGCACTCAAACATCTAGGAATGAACAATGCCAGGTGTTATACAATCACAGTTAGAGCTGTGAGCTCGGGGACGTGCGGGGCGGCGTTTCACCTGCTCGTCGAACTTTGATTTATTATCTAAGAAGGCCTGTTTCAACTTGAATAAAACAAGACACTGTGTCAAACGCCTCTGTGGGTCACAAACTATATGGAAACCTTGGTTAACACAAGTCAAATGAGATGACATGATGGCTGGTCCTGCTCTCTGTTTTTCTTCCTGTTTCATTTCCTTCAGGTTTTTTCTCGATTTCCTTCACACATGGGACGAGTTTGCATTCAGGGCTTTTTGTCACAGCGGCTCCTTAAGACGCAGATATTTTAACCCAATCTACCATCTTTTCCTAAAACTAGCTATTAGGTCGTCATTGCCCAAAACTAACCAAACTATACTCTGATAGCAAACTCTGATAGTAGATTTTACCTTTCTTATCACATCTGTGTCACTCAATCGAGTGCTTTTTTGGGGTCATTGTGAGTCATTATTATCATTCACTTAATATACTTAATGTCTTGGAAACAAATGCATGAGGACATGTATGCTATTGAATGCTTTACTCTTGCAATGACTGCAGTTTTGTGCACTTTTGTGCAGTCTGATCTTTAGATGTTTATATGTACTCCTGCAGTCTGTAATGCCTATGATTATAGTTAGTTAGCAGATAAATGGAGTAGAGTAGACTGAGTCTTTTCTGCCACTGAAAAATCCTGCAACAACAACACAATAATAATATTAATATTTTTCCTAAAAAGTGCAACATTTGCCAATGAAGTGTAGTTCAGAGTCAGCGTACCAGTAGATACAGAAAAGAAACTGCATTTGGAGAATGACAAAGGTGACTGTGTGTATTTTGACTTTGTACACTGACTTACCATTTTGTGGTTACATCTTGCTAGTACTGAGCTGGACCCCCTTTAACCTTCAAAGCTGCCTTAATCCTTCGTGGCATAGATTTATCAAGGTGCTGGAAACATTCCTCAGAGATTTTGGTCCATATTGACGTGACAGCATCCCACTGTTGCTGCAGCAATAAAGGGATGGACATGGTTAGCAACAATACTTTGGTACACTTTGGCATTTAAAGGATGCTCAGCAAACCCAAAGTGTGCAAAGAAAATATCCCTCTGGAACATCATACCCCCACCACCAGCCCGAACTGCTGATACAAGGCAAGAAATGTTGCGGCAAGAATCGAGACTCATCAGATCAAGCAACATTTTTTTTTTTCAGTCTTCTACAGTCCAGCGTTGGTGAGCCTGAGTGAACTGAAGGCACAGTTTCCTCTTCTTAGGTAACAGGAGCAGTATATGTTATGGCTGCTGTAGCTCAATGCTGTGCGTTGAGAGAGGCTCTTCTGCATATCTTAGTTGTAACACGTGGTTATTTGAGTTACTGTTGTTCTACTATCAGCTTGAACTATTCTCCTCTGACCGTTGGCATCAATAAGACATTTTCACCCAGAGAACTGGCTACGAGTGGATATTTTCTCTTTTTCAGATCATTCTCTGTAAACTCTAGAGATGGTTATGGTGGAAAATCACAGTAGATCAGCAGTTTCTAAAATAAACAGACCAGATACAGAGTCACTTGAAACACCTTTCATATTCTGATGCTCCATTTCAACTTCAGGAGGTCGACTCGATCATGTCTATATGATCAAATGCACTGGCTTACTGCCATGTGATTGGCTGATTACATATTTGCATTATCAAGCCGGTGAACTAATGTACCTAATGAAGTGGCCAGTGAGTGTATTTTATAGATAGCATGTTTAACCTGCCATTCACTGCCTCTTGTCTTCTTTGACTATCAGAGTCACCTGAACTTGCTGCTGTCCAGACTTGCCCTCTGCCCGAGGAAGTGACCAACACCTTCAGCATTCAGGGAGACGCTGCTGTAGGAACATCAATCCGCTACAGCTGCCTGTCTGGGTGAGGGCAGGGTTAACGCTGAGTGTGAATGTGCGGGGGTCTCAAAACTTGAAATGCCACAGAGATGGAAATGGAGGAAGTGAGAGAACGGAGACGGAGTGTGAAGAAAAGGGAGGGAGTGAAGGGAAGGCTTGAATACAGCAGAGGTGTGATGAGCAATGAATGGCAGGGAATTCATTTTGATCTCCCAGCTGACGATCTCTCCATTGAGCTAACTAGGTCATTACAGTCTAATCTTGTATTGACTCCCCTTTACGCACTGACTCATCTCACAGGATAAGATGAGCTTGAGTGGATGTGTCAGCCAGAGAACTGTGCACACAAAATTTAGTCACTCTCACAGAGAGACGGTGGAAAAAGGAAACATTTACACCTTTTTCTCCATCACATTTAGTCAGTACTGTACATGTCGCACCACCATCTGTCTCCATCACTCTTTCCTTTTTCTCCTGCAGGGCGGATATAGTGGGGAGCAGGGAAAATTTCTGCCAGGAGAATCAGACCTGGCAGTATCCTCACCCCATCTGTAAAAGTAAGTGTACAGGGCGTCCTGTGCTGACTAACCATCATGTGTGAACATGCATGTGTGCTACGTTTTCTTCACTCTCAGTGTAACTTCATCCATTTTTTAGCAGGTTAGCAGAAAATGCTTGAGTAGCGAATGATCAAACTGAGTCTAAATATAACATCAACTCAGAAATGGTTTGTTTTTCCATCATTTGTAGCATGCATGCATTTCTGAGAGCTGATATTTAAGAAATACTGAATCAGAGAAGCCAGACAGAAACACACAGACACTCTCAGGCATGCATCTTTCAGGAGCTACTGCTCCGTTTTGCAGTGCTTCTCTGCCATCGTGTGGTCAAACCTGGGATTTCATGGCCTGTTTAACAGAAATGGAAAATTCTTTGAGGATAGTTCTCGAATCAGGCCAACGGGAGTACGGCTGGGCCTGTCATTTATTAAAACATGTTAAAGATAAGAGCGAGGTTACTTCAGTGGAGTTTCAAGGTTTTAAACAATGATGAAAAATTGAGCAACTGTGCATTTGTCCTGTGAAATAGTAACCCTGCTCCTGTGTTTTAAATGTCAGCAAATCTTCTGATTAAGTTTACTGATAAACCTGCTTTCTTCACTAGAAGTGTACTGCCAGCCTCCAACAGAGGTGGAGCAGGGCTATGTAGTGGCTGTCCAGAAGACTGAGTATGAAGTGGGCTTTGACATCCACTACCTGTGCAAAAAGAACTTCCTCCTGGATGGACCCCAGATGATCACCTGTCTGTCCAATGGCAGCTGGAGTGCGCCGCCCCCGCACTGTAGAGGTGAGGAACGATCCGATCTAATATCCGGACTATTTAACAAACCTGAAGTAAAATGTAGAGAGACACCTTTGCATAAAGTCCTAGAAACTCAAATAAATGTGCACCTGCACACGGCAATTAATAAACACAGCATTATGTGTCTGATGTTTATATGATACTTTCATACCTTGTTGGTCATCCTCACAGCTCGTTGTCTCATTCCTGCCGAGCGAAGCCGCGTGATGATTGGTGGCGTGAAACGCTGGCCGTTTGATGTTACAGATGCCATGGTTCCCCACGGGGAAAACGTGACGTTCTTCTGCAAACATCCTCGTAAGCAATGCAGCTTCACCGCAGCCCAGACCTGCTTTAATGGAAAGCTGCAGACACCAGCCTGCTACCTTGGTAAACCTGCACCAGCCGCCGTGCCCGGCTCTTTGTCATGTGTAACTAACATCTGTAACGCCATGAAGTGTTTCTAATAGTTGTGCAATCTTATCGTTCTTCAGAGCCAACGTGGCTGCAGTATAAACTCTTTCCTCATCGGCTGGTCTCGGAAATTGAAGCATGCGAGCCCGGCGACGTGGAGTAATGACCTGCACGTCTGATCTCGACCCACCCGGCGCTCATGACAGACACTGTGCCACAATTCGAGCACTTCCAAAACACACGCCCTCCGTACACCTCCTCCCTGACCGCTCTGCAGCTTCTCTGTAACCATCAGAGCTACAGTTACGGCGTGTTAGATGCAGGAACTATTTTTTTGATTTCACAGCTTTTGTGGATCAGCAGCCTAAGATGTCTTTCTTTTGGCCTCACGGGTTTTCACCACTGCTCTCAACTTTTCTCTCTTTGCCCTGAATACTATTCAACTGCAGGCATAACTGTGAAGTAATTCAACCAAATTGTGCCATAGGTGCAGTCTATATGCAATCATGACTGTGTGTGTGTATAATACAGTAGTACCAGCTATACCCCTGACGATACCTTCATGTAGCCTAATTCATAATGACTCGACTCTGTGATGTTTCACTGTGTGATCTTTTTTCTTCTGTTGAGCCCGACGCATCAAGTCTCAAAGCTTGTAAGTTTTTAACATGAGAGATTTGAAATAAAATATTGTCAAAATGCTTTGCTCTCCAGCTCTTTGATGGCAAATAAAACCCTCCTGTGTGATTCCACTTTACCTCTCCTGCTTTGCCCCCTTCTCTTTGATTCTTGGGAGCACAGAGAGCCTTTCTTTGCAGGCTGCAGGTTCAACAGTACTCATAGGCTGAACATGGCTACTGGTCGGACCCGGTAGGCTGCGACACCATAGCAACTCCCCTTGACCCCTCCCTCCCACAGCATTCGCAGCATCACCCTTTACACTGCACAGTCATATTTGGTCCTCCGGAAATATCCACAGCTTGGGTAAGCCAGTCCCTATGCAGCGAGAGTATGGGTGGAGTATAGTTTAAAATCCAGTTTTTAAATGTATCGAAAGCGTGTCCGGTGCGTGTTACGCCGGCTCTGACAGCACGGCTGGAATAAATGACAGCTCACCGGGAAAGTTTGTCCTAAAGCTGCGCTCGCGGTATCTCGGACCCTCGGCTCTAAAATGGCTGGCTGTGGGTCCGAGGAAGCTCCGGTGCAAGGGGAAGGATCCGCTCCACGCCACGACTGTGTGTAAATATACATGGGGGGTTTTTCTACTCCGACGCGCGCGTTTGCGACGGCGTTGTCCCAGGTCCGAGAGCCGTCAGGGCGCACACGCGGAATAATAATAACGTTGGCATTTCGGACCTAGGACTGTGCGTAATGGCGTCCTCCGCGGATAGTTCTTCTCGGTTTATAAGCAGAAAGGGGGTAGAACAGGCTGGTTCTTGCGAGCTTAACCGGGTATGAATAATGTTCTGATGCGAATTTTATAATGGAAGGTTTCATCATGTATGATGAATGTGGACGGAAGAAGTGTAAGGCAGGAAATGAAATTTCACTCGCATCATTCGGACCCTTCTGTACTCCGGTGCGTTTTTTTTTTTCATTATCGGTGATCCGTCGTTAGGAATTGTGAGCTAAGATTTGGGATCATGTAAAGTGACAGCACGTTTGCTGTTGAGGAAGAGGGTCATACGAGTCGTTCATCGTTTCGGCCCGAGGATTTAGGGTGAATAGTCTGCACGCTGCTTATAATATCACAGCACTAGTGGGTTTGGGCATTTCGCACTAAAGTTGACCCCAATAATCCCCAGACTTTTTTCTTCTTCTTCTCCCATCCAGCCAACTAAGGATATTTATTTAATAATCTTCCTCTCCTGGTATAAGCAAAAGGCTATAATTAAAATGCACATTTTCTTTATTAGAATTGTCATTATTTTAGTGTCTAATCTATTATTTTACTTTTATTTAAAAGAAATATAACTAGGTATGCCCCAAAATGGATTCTCAGTTGGCTTCAGTCCTGACCAGTGGCAGCCTGGATGTCCAAAATGGCAGCCAGTGTGGAGAGGGATCAGGGCCAGTGACAGAGACTTTATTGGACCCAAAGGACGAAACTGCATGCAGTACTGTACCAGGTAACCTCCAGCCATGCCCTGTCACGGCAGCAGTGACCATCAGGCAAGATGCTCTATCAATCAATGGGAAAAAGCCAGAGGTGGGCGGGACTTATGAGCCAGCCTCTCAGGAAACAACTAAGATTGGTGGGCTCAGACAGCCAATTACAGTAAAGTCTGGAGTGCCTGTTTTGCACAGCCAGCCAATAAGAATCAAAATTGTTGTCCCTCCACGGTGCAAGAGGCCAATCACAAACTCTGCTATCAGCCTGACCAAAGACTTTGCTCTCTCAGAATTTCAGGGACCCGTGTTGGTCTCTGCTGAATCACAGAAGAAACGTGAAATCTGTGTGCCAGCTGTTAAAAATGAAGGAGAAATCATGGAAGTTACTTACCAGAAGACTGAAGAAGAAGCCGAAACATTTCCTGAGACAGAAGCAGAGAAACGGGATAAATTGTGTAAAGACAGAGACGTTTTGGATGTTAAAATTGTCCACATTGATGGGTCGGAAACTCCTTTTACTGCTAATACAGTTAAGTTTTTAAGTCAGCCGAGGATTAAAGAGGAAACTACAGAGAAGGAAATTCAGAAAAATGTTCCTCTAATTTTGCGAGAAATGGACTTGAAGTGTTGCAAAACATTCAATGAGGTTGAAACGGAGGAGCAGACAGAACCTCTGGACCTGAGTTTGCCCAAGAAAAGGGAGAGCCGAGAGAGGAGATACGGGCGTTTCTTGGATGACTCGGGCTGTGAGAGCTCTCTGATCATGGAGGTGGATGAATATGAGGGAGAAGGAGACAGAGACATAGTAGAAGAGGACGATGAGGGAGGCGGCACAGATACTCTTGAAGATGCTCTTCTGTCTCCCTCTTTCTTTTCTACCTCTGTTTTGACCTCTCTCTCTTCGATAGACTGTGACACTGAAAACCTTCTTCTCATCGATGACCAGGGAATTCCGTATACGCTCAATCCGGATGGACTCAAAGTGCCACAAGTCAATGCTTCCAGGGTGGAGGATTCTCAGTCTGATCATGCTAATTCAGAAGAAGCAGAAGGAAAGGAGTCGTCGCTTTTGGCACCGTTAGCAGGTCCCAGCCAAAGTACAGATAATGCACTAAATGCACCTTCTGGTGATTTTTACCCCTCGCCACCCCCTATCAGTGATTCTTCATCACTAGGTGATGATCAGGATAAAGCTCCAGAAGTCTTCACAAGTTTGATTACAAACTCGAACCCTTCAGTGGCTGCAGAGCCGAGCGTCAAAGCTGTTCAGGATGCCAGCTCTGTTTTGTCCCCTTCCTCTGGGATATCAGTCCCCACCCAACCCATTCAACTTGTCGCAAATCCTGCAGGCAATGCTCCTGTTCTCCTCCTGTCCTCCTCTTCTCACCTGTCCTCGGCTTCACTCGGTCTCTCTCTTCCCCTTTCAGTTACTCAGACTTCACATGGTGCTTCCACTCCCATGTTTCTTCTCCTTTCCTCTGTACCTTCTTCCTCTGGTGAGTCCACCGCTACCTCCACCCCTATTGCTGTCCTCGACTCCTCGACCGGCCAGCTGTCCCAGATTACGGCCACAGCTCCGGTCTCCCTTCCTCTGTCCTCTGGTCAGGTTAGCACATTGGGATCGCCTCTTCCTACACTGTCTCACCCTGTCATCAGACTCAGCCCCAATAACCCCCCTGTCATCCTGTCTGGCATGAATAACATAAATTCTGGCTCCGTTCTCACGTCTCTCACTGTCCCTTCATCCACTATTGCCCTGCAGGATGACCACAGCTCAGTTCCTCTTATTCAAACTCAGATCACTTACTCTGAATCAAACCCTGGAAATGAAGCCATATCTGCTCAAGAGGTCTCCAATGAAAACAACAAGCCATCAAATTTTACAGCATCGTCTCCGAGACCGCCGTCTGCTAGTTTGACCTATGACTCTTTATCTCAGCCCGCCTCAGAATTAGACGCCCAATCACCTGACTCCAAATCAGACCTTCACTCTGAACATTTGCCTCTGGATGACCACCTTTATTTCTCTAACACGGCTGCTCCTACCTCCCCTTCTATTGGACCTATCCTACCCCCTGGTAAACTTGACCCGCTAGATCCACTCTCTCCAGAGCCGTCACCCAACACCGCGGGCTCCCGAAGGGTGCTGTACTGCCAGCTGTGCCCGAGGGTCTTCTTTTACCTCTCCGACCTTGAGCGCCATGCCATCACCCATTCGCAGAAGAAGCCTCATGTTTGCCAGCAATGCGGCAAAGCCTTCAAACGCTCCAGCCATCTGCAGGTCAGAACAAGCTAATCATAACCATCATTTCATCCTAAAGACAAGTAATAACAAATGAATATGTTGGCCACTTGGGAGCAGCAAAAACAAAGTTTAATATGTGTGTAAATGTGCAAATATTGTTCATGAACAATTAGCTGATTTATTCGAAAAGCACCAGCCACACTCCTGGAAACAAACCTGACATTGATGCATTGACCTGCTTGGTACTAAACCACAGATGAAAGCTAGTCAGTTTAATAATATCAATACAGTACACCACAAAACTCTGGAGCCACTCGTCATTTCTTTATGTTATGCTAGGAAAATGGGTACAGAGATTTACTGAAACATGTGCAAACATGCAGCATATAAGGAAAAACAAAAAATTATTATTTGGTATCACTACCTTTATTCTTCAAAGTTTTTCAGGCTTCTTTAAGGACATTCAAAGCTTTTTGGGGGGATGTTGGCTGCTTTTGTTCTGTTCTCTGTAACAACAACTGCTTTATTTGTATAGAACCTTTTAAAACACACAGTTCCAAAGTGCTTCATAGTTTGAATAAAACCAAGTATACATGTTCCAGCATATGGACACACAGTCAAACACACTCATTCTTACATAAACACATCAAATGTGAACTATGGCCAAAAATAATGGGACGATAATTAAGGGGAAACTAACTATAATAATGACTTCTCCTGATTGGCTGATGAAGGGCGTTCCAACAACCTTAAAAGCTTGATCTTCTCCGGATTTAACATAAGTGTACGGAACAGGTAAGAAACCCTGATCATGTGATCTGAGAGGCCAACTGCTGTTAAAAGGTCTCAGTAGTTCTGCTGCAGGAGCGCAGCCACGCAGGGCGTTATATGTTACTGATAAACGTTTAGAATTCATTTGATTTTCCGTGAAGGGAAGCAAGAGTAGGGGTGATGTGTGAGTGGCAGCACACTTTTGAAAGCAGAATGCACTCCTTTCATTATGTTTAGTCCCCAGCACCTTCATTACTGTGGGCTGCCCACACTAAGCCAAGGGGGGCCCACAGTGGGGCTTATTGTAGGTCTGCAGCCTACCCACAGTATGCACACACTCCAGATGTGAGATGCCCCACTGGGACATTGCCGCCACCAACTTGTATGGCGTGTCGACCTGAATGCATCTCTCTCACACACATGCACAAAAGCTACAAGCCCACTGTCCAGCTCTTTATGGTAACATCAGTAAAATCTGCAAACAAAATATTTGACATTCTCACTTAAAAAATAATTATAAGCTATAGTTAAGTCTCAAAATAGCTGCCAGTCAGTTTTATTGTCCAAGCAGTTGTTTTAGCTCCTCTGTCATCAAACACCTGACATCTTACTCTCTTTCTAGGTGAAATATCAAACTTAGTCAAGCTGCTGCCCATCTACACACTTATGTAGAAGTTAAGCAGTAGCTATGGAGTTGATATTTCGAGATTTCTGCTCCAAATACCAGCTCCTGCTGAGGCAGACATTATCAGATATACTAAAAACTCACACAGTGAGCTAAAAGAGCCAATGAAGCTCTACGAAGATGAGAGCAAACACCGAAGGAACAGCTCACCTCTAAATCAAATACACATACTTTCCTCTGGACCTGTAGTGCTTTTTATTTATCTAGATCATTTTGGTGTGACTTACCGAGTTGTAGTCCACTGAATATAATGGAACTACAGTAAATAGACTTTGCCTTGTGGGGCTCAAAGCACCAAAGATGTATAAAAACCTCAGCAGTCATGCCTCTTTTTCAAAATTATGGGCTGATTATTCCAAAATGCTTGTTATGAGCATTTTCATGAAGGAACTGTTATAATTCCTGCTCGTGTCAGCATGACAGACTGTAAACATTAATGGCTTCACCCCCCACCAGCTGAGCTATAATTTTAGTCAGCTGTTTGCTTCTTTTGGTTGGCAGATGTAGACAGCAGAAAGAAAATAGTTTTACATGAAATTTCTCATGTATTTTTTTTTCAGTTTGATGGTTTGAGAACCACAAGGCCCTTTAGTTCGTTATTGGTAAAAAGAAAGCAGACATCTCTACAGAGGATAGCTCCAGAATACAGCAAAATCAAAAATAAAAATAAACAACATTACAGACCAGAGGAAAAGATTCTTGGGCTATGATAGTTCATTTTTGGTTCACCACCTCCCACAAGCCCTTTTACTTGCATATAAATGTCACTTAAAATGTTGTTTATATGCCTTTGAGTAATCATTTGGATGTTCGTCTCTCGTTTTAAACAGAGACACAAGCACATCCACACAGGCCAGAGGAACTTTGTGTGCCCCATCTGTGCCAAGCGCTTCAGGGAGGCAGGTGAGCTCCAGCGCCATCAAAGGGTGCACACCGGAGAGAAGCCCTACCAATGCCAGCTTTGCCACACGCGCTTTGCCGAGCGCAACACCCTCCGGCGGCACACCAAACGCAAGCACCCCTACCACCAAGTAGCCATGGAAATGCTTAACGAGAGAAGAGACAGAGGAGGCAGCCGAGGAGACGGAGGAGGCGGTGGTGTGTCAGGAGTCCAGGAGGAAGAGGAGAGTGCTGAATGGTACAGCTCCACTGTGTCTAATTTGGATAACTCAGAGTCTGAGGTGGAAACGTAACACTTTAAAGTAAAGGGACTTAGGGGAGAAGTGCTGTTGATGATATCTAACTACAGTTAGACTCTGATCTTTTCTTTTTATTGACTAAGAATCAAAGAAGGGAGCACTTTCATATTTATTGTTTTTAATGTTAATTTATTTATATGAATGTATATTATTCCCATTCCATTTTAAGGGCCAAAACACAGCCTTCAAAGTCAGATGTGACTTTGAATTAAGGGAAAACTCATTCTTGAAGTCATGTTTTCTTTGTGTCTGTGTGTGTGTGTGTGTGTGTGTGGGAATTCATAACATTAATTAAAACGCTAACAAGTCCTCATGAAGTTGCGTTCCCATGCAATCCACGATGAAACCCTAAAGTGCTCGAAAAAGAAAGATAGCTTATGAACTAAACAATCCTCTGCTCTAGTCGTGTATATAAAGAGTACTACTTGTAAGAGCTGCACTTCTGCACTATCTCATATGAAAGATATAATCTTTCCTACCGTCAGACACACTGTGAGGAATTTGCACTCGTTTTCTTTGAACTCAAAGTTATTTTTTTTACATTGTGTATGAAAACGCTTACTTTTAATTTCGTTGCCGCTGTTGATCTTCTGTATTTAATCCACATCCTGTAAGAGTTTGACCAAATGTTTTTTGAGTTATTCTAATATAAACTCTATATTCAATTTTGTTTTTGTTTAAATTTTGAATATTGTTAATTTATTGGTATTAAATTTTCACAAAGCTAACTCTCGGTTTCTGCTCTTTCTTTTCCTCCACTTTAAATAGTACAAACAGACTGTATTTACATATCGCTCCCACTGTTTTGAGCTTCTGTATAGAGTGTGTTTCTGTGTAAGGACACTGTGACCTGCAGGCTGGAGGAGCTGGAGATCAAACCACTGACCTTCCAGTTAATGAACAGCATAGTTCTGCTTGCTGAGCTCCAGCTGCCCCGTTTTTCAAAAACAAAAAAAAGCAACAACAAAAAAAATTCCTTTTTATGTGTGAAGCTACAACACAAAACCAAAATACACCCATTAAATTATAATCTGCTAACACAATTTTAATATATAAACTATTACAATTGAGCGTTACATGCAGACTTTTGCCAAAAACGAAACAAAAAAACTCTACATTGTATTAATTTCTCTAATATTTTACTAATTATAATACATTATAGCAGAAAGACATAACCCCATCCTCTCTCTGTGCTTGTTGCGATTTAGATACAAGTTTCAAGCGTCACAGTTTTCATCACAGTGATAATAAAACTGTCGCTTCCAGTTAAAGTCTGGTTGAAGTCGGGTGATAAATACAATCCATTTTGATCACAGTTCCATGAACTTATCCTGCTGCGCTTTTAGGGAAAAGGAGAATATTCCCATTAAGTTTGAACTAATCCTCAGTTCGTGTCTGATCACTTTTTTGTCAGAGAAGAACGGCTTTTACCCTCCTACAGGTAGTACTCTCATTCAGTATTTGCCTTCTTTAGTTTGGATCTTTGTGCCGAGGCGCTTAAATTCACTGTCAGAGCATCAAATGGATTTCACCCTAAAATAGCCTGAGTTTTGAACACTCCCAGAATAAATGGCAATGATTACCCACTGATGAGCCACATATCCTCCAACAATTCCTTCCTACACCTTGGTGCTTTCTCGGGGCAGCGCTAATAAAAAAATCTTAGAATGTTCTTCCACTCAAATGGCCTCCAGGGATATGAAAAGCATAATTCCCCAATAGTTTCCCATTCTTCTGCAGATACAACTATTTCCACTTCACTTTTCCATTCGTCTGTATTACTTTGGATGCTTACTTCTAAGAATTGCAAAGCCTCGATATTATTTTATATCTGCTTTCTTGTTTGTTTGTTGATAGGAAGACATTCAATATATCGGTTTCTGCTTTTTTCTCAGCCCCTCCTTATGATTTAATTTAACCTCTCCAAACCATTTTTTTTTCTTTTTCTGCAAAGTTTCTCTGTGTATAAAGCAACAGTAGGCTGTTAGGTCTTTACTAGTCCATACTTTAAATCTGGCATCTTTTGGGGGGTAAAATCTGAGTCATTATGTTTATTTCTCTCCCTTAGTCACATTTTTGATTACTTTCTGGTAAAATCTAAAGGCCAACTTTATTCTAGTGGTTTTTAAAAAAAAAATTGTTCACTTTTTAGTTTCCTTTCTGCTAGCATAGCTCGTACTAGAGGTCCTAAAGTTTTACTGTTCTCTATCTCCTTCCACCTTGCTTTGTAGGGAGTTATTATTGCTCAAGAGGTAAAGCTGGTGGTATGAAGGTTGATAGTTCGATCCTTGGCTGCTTCAGTCTGCATGCTAAATCCAAGTCGCTCTCCGATGCATCCACTGGGGTATGAGTGTTAGACAGAAAGCTCTTAAGCATAGAAAAAAGTGCTTGTATGAATGGATGAATGAGGCATGGTGTATAAAATGCTTTGAGTGCTCAGGTAGAGTAGAAAAGCACCATATAAGAACCAGACCATTTATCACATTGTGGATTGCACAACACAGCCTCACCTTTCAAGTCTTTACACAGCATGAAGTTATTCTTCTTAGTTAATTTGATCCATTTTTGCCAGCTTAATCGCCACAGAGGAGATTTCCATGATTTCCTATGATTAAGGAAAAAAAAAACATTAAGATTCGTGGATCTGCTTGGGTGTGCAGGCTGACCACTTGGACAGCCTCCAGGGAGTAATTGAGTTTGGAAGCCGGGCCTCTGTTTTTTGCACTCTCTCAATTTTCTGCTCCATTTAAGCCATGGAGCCTAAGAGAGGTAAGCTGGAGATAAGTTATTAAATACTGTATCGCTCAAATGACCTGACTGGGTCGTCATGGGCGTCCCATTCTTCATTTCTACGCCGGCCATTGTGCTGTTTGAGCAGCGTTAGCCTCCTGAAAGGCTTGTGCTGAGCACCATTGTGTTTTAGTTTAGGAAATTCACTTTCACAGAGGGTCAGTGGAAGGAGAAAGGTGTGCAAAGTGTGAGGATCAAAGGTTAACTGAGGAGTTTATTAAGAGTGGTTAATTTACTCCTGTGAAATGCCCTGTGCTCGCAGATAGCCGAGCATTAAAAAGCAGATATTTTAGCTTTACCTCTTTGAATTTTTTTAATTACAAGGAGACTTTAGGGATGTGTAAAAACTAAATATGGTAATAATAGCTTTGAAAAAAATAATACCACTGTATTACCATATTTTCGGCAGGAATTGCACTGCTATCAGTGCAGCTTCAGTTTACAATTTTCAAGTTTGTCTTAAAACAATGCTAACAAACCCCATTCGCATTGTGGGTTAGGACTGTAAGTAACTGTAATTGCTCTCCTTGTTCATGCCTGTGAGAGGATCCCTCTTAATGGCACTTCAGTGTAGAGATGGGGAACAAAATCCACAATCAGAGCTCGCTGTAAGAGCTCTGACGTTAGGCTGAATTTAATACGACTCAGAAATCTGAATTTTAATGAAAGAGGTGGCTTACAGTATCTTCAGGAACCAAATTCCCTCTTTGTATTACTACTTTTCTGCCAAAGGCCAACAAGGACACACTGCCTATGGAAGCTAAAGTGTTAAAACCTTTTAACTAGAGCAAACATCAGCTGGATTTGTACAAATTCATGCTGAGGAAGCCTCATATTTTAGAGTTTTAGAGGTCAGTTTTGCACAAAAGAGGACCGTGCTTTGTACTCCATCTCTTCTGCTGGCCTAATATCGAGAAGCAATGACTTCAGTGCCAGTATGGACAGGAAGAATGATTACAGGCAGACAGACAGACTGGAAAAATACGAACCTGTCAAAAAAATTAAGGGAACACTTAAATCACACATCAAATCTTGATTAATGAAGTACTCAAGTTGAAAATTTTTACTTACATACATTTCTCAATAATCAAATAATGATTGTCCTTGGAAACCAAAATTAAAAAACTTTTTTAATGCTGGTAAAATTTTTCATGTGTTCATTTATTAGTCATTTCATTAGGCACACCTTGATATTCCCGTTTGCCTCTCGAAATGTCTTCATGACATGGATTCAACAAGGTGCTGGAAACATTCCTCAGATATTTTGCTCCATGTTGACATGACAGCATCACACAGCTGCTTTCCATCACATCTCAAATGTGCTCTATTGGACTGAGATCCGGTGACTGTAGAGGCCATCTGAATATCTGGACATGGTCAGGAACAATACTCAGGTGTTTAAATAGAAAATATCCTCCACACTATTGCACCACCAGCAGCAGCACTCTGAACTACAAGGCTACAACGCTTTATTCATATCTTTGTGTTGTTTAGATCAAATTCTAATAAATATAACCCCCCCCTGTCACCTAACAGCTCCTCACTTTTTTGTTGAAGAAGCCAATTGAAGTACTGCTTACCTACTGTGAAGGTCACTTCGAGCGTTCACTTAAATCGGTGGCCTCCTATCAGAACGAGAAAGAACAACACAAAACAGATTCGAGCCCTTTAATTGACACCACTGGGCTGTTGCGTTGCTGAGCTTACAAGGTCCTCAGTGCGCGATGGAGATGATGAATATTCAACCAGTTGAATGTGTGAGCTCAGCAGTCCAGCTGGAGATGTGTGTGCACTGTACAGTATCGCGCTTCTCTGTGTGTGCTGGCTGCTAACTATCCAGATTGCACCGAGCTTCAAAGTGCAGTGACTGACAGACAGATGGATGATAGACAGACGGAGGACAGGAATCTGTAGAGTCCGTGTTTGAAATTTCCTTGTGTGTGTGTGGCTGTGTTTGTGCTGCGTGAAGTGGAACGGGCAGCAGGCCTTCTGAGTGGCACAAGGCACATCGCCAAGTGATTGAAGTGATAAAGGTAGAGGAGGAGTGGAGAGACGGACTAGAATAGATCCAATGATGAACGACCAGGGAGAGGCAGCAGATGTAATGAAGTGAGCTCGGCGTGTGTGTCTCAGCTTTTTATTCCCTTTGATACATTTGGCACTTTGATATGTTTGTTGTATATCTGCTCTGTTGCATCACAGACAGCCCATTATTGTCACCGAGAGCCAAAATGATGTAGAGCTAAACAAACCATGAAAGCTTTTTTTCTTTTTAGTCCAATGTATATGACTGTCATTGCACAGTTCAGCCACGCGGGGGCACACTTACACTTAGGATGTGCTGCACGTCTGGCTCGTTCTCTATGTCAAGCCTCTCAAATGGTGGAGAGATACTTACACCAGGGTGAAAGGCAGAAGACAGCGACTCTCTTGAGAGCTGCATCACTCAAGCTCTGCAAATATAACAGACTGAGGAGGCGGTTACGACTAAAGTATGAAATCAGTGAATGAATTTTACAAGCCAAATGATAGACAAAGTGAGTTTTTAGCTCATTAGCCACATAAAAAAGATGGGTAAGCCCAGAATAGCACAGAGACATATGATATCAAGAGGGAAGGGTTAACAGCGTGCAAGCTAATTCGCTCACCAGACACAGTGTAGGATTAACACTGTGGAGTCTGTCTGTGCATATGTGTGTGTGTGACAGAGAAGGAGGGTAACAGGTGTTAATCAGAGAGGGAGTCCCTGCTGCAGAGCAGAGGGTGAAGCTGTGATGGGGGGGAACCAGAGGAAAAAGCAATTACATCACCTTTCCTACAATAACATGGCATGCTGTCAGTGTTTATATATATGTGTATGTGTGTGTCGGAGCAGTGTGTAAAATGCTTTTTGCAAGGCATGAGAGGAAAAGCTGCCAAAGGTGAGATTTTATAATGATGACAAACACAGACGTACTGTGCAAATGGCACCTGAAAGAGCGCTCTGTCTATAACCATCTATTAAATTAAGGTTCCCATTCATTTTGTCTTCCATTAGTTGTTCCATTTTGTTCCATGGCAACCGTAATTGGCCCATGCAGTGCTATCTCTGCTCCGTGTTCTCTGATTAGTGGATCTCCGTGCTGGTGTCTTTCTCTCCTTATCAGATAAAAAGAGCTTTAACCCACTGTCTCCCTGTCACCACACTTCCTGTCCTCACCAGTAAGACTTCCGTCATGTGTGTCGGCCTCCTTTCCTCACCAACTTTTACCCGTCGCCTCTGCCTCTGCCTCTCTACCTCCCCTCTCTGCCTCCCTTCCTCTCCATGACCTGCTGAACCAGCACACACCCGTCTGTCTGTCAAAAGGACTGAACAGGTGTCTCTGCTTCAACCTCACTTCCCCCACTTTCCCCCCTCCCCTCTGCAGCATTAGCCACACATATACATGCATACACACACACGTATGTATACATGTGTAGACATCATGCACGCACTGGCAAACACTGCTTGTTTTTGAGGTGAAACTTGACTGGTTTTGCTGGAACCACACTGTATAGTGTATGCTGACGGTCACTAACTTACTGACCTGTGACTCTCTGTGTGGTGTCTCATACACACACACTCACACACTTGCACACTTGCACATACACAGAACAGTAAATCACTTTAAGGGGGGGGTGACCTAAAGGTGTCTTGACAGGAGCATATGAGCCTGCAGCCGTGCTTCAGTACACGACTTGAAGAGAGTCCAAAACACTCTTCTTCTAGCTGCTTTATAACAAACTGTCCCCCCTTTCTTAAAGAAATCCTGCTTACACTTTTCTATCATCACATCATGCGACAGTCCAGCTCCTAACATTAAATCGACTGCTCTATCCTCTTCTATGTTAAAGTCAAGTGCAACAAACACAGAAGTACTTATTGTCCTGTAATCTGTTCCTCACTCTTTCAGTCTGCAGATGTCAAGGGGGTAAATTGCTCCAAGCAAAAAGAGAGGGGTGGGGGGGTTGGTGGGGGTGAGGTCACTGCAGGGGAGGGGTGAAGTTTGACAGTCGCTCACAGTTGGCACTGATGATCCAGGATGCTTTGGGGCAGACAGGGGGGGGAGAGGGGCAGAGAGAGCGAGGCAGAGGTAGAGACGGTGAACTTCTATCGGAAGGAGGACGAAGGAACCGCAGATCCTTTCCCTCCTTGCGTTTCACCTTCAGGAAAAACCCCCCCAAAAACTAAGGATATGAAAAGAACATGAAAGAAAGAAATCGTCATTAAACGCACTACGAAGTTCTCTCTTTCCCTCTCTTCCTCCATCTCGCACCTCTCTCAATTTAATCTTAAATCCACTCCAATTTCCCCCGAGGGACTCAATTCTCTCTTTTCCTGTAAGTATTCTCTTTCATTCTCTTGCTTTTATTCTCTCTGTGTTTTTTAGGTCCTTCTTGTGACTCAGCACCCTGCTGTGAAACAATGCCTGTGCCAGACGTGAAATCTCAATCAATTGCTTGTTATTTGATTGCATTAATGAACGAGAGGCCTTCTTTTGGACTCTTTAGGCTGTAAATAAGTGAAGTGTGTGCATTTATCGGATTGGGAATAGGAAGAGCTCTGCGGTGATTTAGTATGCATAACCTCAGCTATTCCAGAGTGTGTGTGTGTGTGTGTGTGTGTGGTTTTGTTTGTGTGTGTGTTTGTAGAGTCCCTTCAAACAGGCTTCCTTTGGGTGTTTTGTGGCTGGCCAGTTCAAATCAATATTGTTAATAGGTTGTGTGTGTATGTGCACTAATGCAGCTCATGTAGATTCCCAGCTCTCTCTCTATTTCAGAGTCAGCTCATCTTCTTTTTAGTGGAAGGCACATTTTTGGTCTGCCGTCCCCTGGCGCCATGCTGTAGGTGTTGCGAGTTCGTGTTTGTCCGTCGCAATCAGTGTCCTCCAGCCCTGACGTCCAAGTATCTGCTGGGGTTTCTGTCTCCCTCACTCACGTGAACTCGACTTTTTCTCCTAGTCTTCTTTGTCTGGCTCCTTGCCCTGTCTCTCTCTAAAAGCCTCCCATCTGTTTAATTCTCTGTGTCGTTAGTTCTGTCTCTGTGGGTGGGCCTTGTGACTCTCTGTGTGATTATGACAGGCTGTCTATAGGGAGGCCTGCTGTTGCCAGAGCGGCTAACCATAAAGTTCAGTCTGCCTGTAGGTCTGAGAAGCTTTTCGTCTCTATTTCCTCCTCAATGTATCTTCGCTATGCTTTGTGTGCCTCTATCAATATTGGTTTGTGTCTATCAGTGGATTAACAAGCATCTGTCTGCCTCTCTCCTCCGCTCTTCTGCATTCCCAACAGTGAGAGACAGAAGGAGAGGAGTCCATTCCTCCTGGTAGGGTGACGCCAGGAATTTCCTCTTTCTCTCTGCTCCACTTCCTCTCTCGTGCCCCCATCGTCTCCCCTCCCCCTCCACCATGACACTGCTGGCCTCCGAGAGGTCGCTTCTCATCCGGAACAAGTTCCGCTCAGGTGAGGATTTGAGCTCATGCCAATTAAAGGAGAGAAGGACTCGTTTTCCCACAACAATGGCTTTTCATCTCAGGCGCACATGCATGATCATCAATATTTTGAGTTGAAATGTCTGCGAAGATTATTGGCTAGTCAGTCACACTGTTGATCATGTGATCAATCCAGTGAAGGTTATTGATCATAGCGAATGGATTTAGTGATCGCTCCCTACAGACAGACATATGGAGATGTCTTGAACAGAAGTAAATCCGCTGACCCCGAGGATAAAGATCTCTGAATGTTACTGTCTGACACTTCAATCAGGAAACGGGCTGGTTTGTTGTGCTTATGGAAAAAAAACTGACTGTGGGTCTTTACCAGAAAAGTCCTCATTATTTGAAGGTTCTGAAAACCAGATTTCAAATCTATGTCTTATTAATAATTCATGTCCAAATGACAAACAATCAGACCTCACCCCCCCCCCCCCCCCCGAGTTACAATTATTATTATAATTATTATTATGTTAAAAATGTAACAGTGAAAAGCTCAGCTAAGCTGCTTCACCACGATGGTGAGTGTGGTTTGATCAGATCTGAATGACTGCTGTAAAGCAGCAAAAGCAAACGACCCCACAATTATCCTCAGATGTTGGTTCTAATATTGCTAAAGTAGGAAGAGGTGCACAAAACCTTTCGTCTGACTCTCGTCCACATCAAATCAGCCATTAAGGGTTTGCACAAAAGCAGAAATCCAAACATAAAATAGGCACAAATGGCCCGAGTTTAAAGGAGAATGATGTCTTCATGCATTCCTACCAAAATGTAAATATCATTGTCAGTGATAGGTGTGATAATAACCTAACAGTGAACCGTTCAGGAGGCAGCCAGCAGTCTGTGACAAACAGCATTAGGCAACCCTTCCCAAGCTACACGATGCTAGTTTCCCCAACAAGTTGCAGCGGCTGCTGCTGAGTTCCCACGCAGCTGTCGTAAACGGCTGGCAAAATAGAACGGCGAGAAAATGACACAGACAGTCCCCTAGGTGTGCAAACACCTGCTGGAAAACGTGATTCTATAAGCAGCTGCTCTGTTAGAAAGCGTATATACACATAGCTGAGCTGGAGGAATATATTTTATCTACCACTATATCCAACTTGTTGATCCCTTTGTCAGCTAGCATTATGATTGCACTTAATTCGAACTTGGACGTGCACGTATTAGATGTTGACATCCAACTGAATAGAATAACAGCGATTATTTATAGCTTGTAGCCACTTGAAACAAAGCATCTGATAACTCTTTGTCTTTGTTTTTCACAGCTTTAAAGCTGTCGGCTTTTCATCTGGAGCGTCCCTGCAGAAATTTTTAAAGATTTTAAGACAATTGCTGACTTTTTGGTGCAAAAAGGGAAAATGTATTATATTATATTTATTTGGGCCTTCAGGAACAGTTAAACTACCTTAACACTGCTTCCCTATCCTGTTTTAAACCCAGGGGACTGATACGTAAGGCTGCTTTAAATACAGATCTTGAAAACTTTTAAACTTTAGAGTTAGAAAGGCAGGAGAGAGCAGGAAGAGTATAGTTAGCAGCACAAATGAGAGTGATGTGAGGGGGAGGGCATGCATGAGAGGCTTGTGGAGAGAACGGGACAGCTGAAGGGGGGGATGGGACCAACAGAAATAGACATACTGAGAGATAAATAGTTATTGCCCTCCACCCCCCCCTCGAGCAGTCCTCTCCTACCCTCCCCTTGTCAGGTCTCTCAGGTCTCAATGCTTGCTGAAATGTATCATGCGAGGTGGGGGGTGGGGACTTTGTGTCACGGGCACAGCCCTTCCTTGCTTCACCTGTTTGTGTGTATGTTAATATGTGCCTGCCAGCATTCAAGGAGATATATAATCTACAAGCACTGCAAAGTCATGGGGTAACATGAGTTTGAAGGCCGTATCATTTAACAGTGAGCGTGCTGTCTAGCATTGCTTAACTCCGAGCTTCCTATACGTCAGTCTGATTTCTTATTCCAGATATGTAATTTTGCCTTCAATGAAATGAAACTAATGTACTGTTCCATCAGTGTAATACTTAATCATTTTCTTGGTAACACAGCTCAATCTTGTCTTTCAGTCCTGCAGCTGAGGATTCAGAACCGAAGGCTGAGTGAAATCAATGCAGACTCAGGTTAGTCTACGTGTATCATTAACATTGTGATTGATCCATGTACACTATGACTGCAGGGTGCATTTCATATTAATGATCTTCAAGTCACTTCTTTTCAGTGGAAGGCGATTGCTCATTGATTTGCCCAGTTTTTTAAATTTTTTTCTTTTTAGATTTTACTATACTGACCTTTTTGTTTTTTGTAACAGCAAAATGGTTGGATTAATGCTGAATTTATTTATTTATATATTAAAAAAACCTTTTTTGTACATGAATCTACAAAACTCAATAAGGCTCTAGGTTTGATCTGCAGTAATCAGAAATCTAGAAACGTGAATAAGTAAATAAGTAAACAAGTAAACATTGACTTCACATAGGATATGAAACCCACCCTCTTAGGTTAAAGTCCTCAGTTTAACCGTTTGTTTTACCGGATCTTGGTTTCACAGATTTTCCACTGCTCTTTATACTACTCGCCTGATTTGTCTAAAAAACAACAACAAAACAAAATAAATAAATCAACACACGCATATATATATATATATATTTTAGGTATTTCTTAGCCTTTAGACAAACTGGTGACCTGACCTGGCTGTAACCTGCCTTTCACCTCATTATGGTTAGGCTAGGCTCGAGCCCTCCCCTTATAAGCAATAAGATAAGCAATTAATCAGATGAATGGGTTTGGTTTTCTAAAGCCTGAAAACACAGTTAAAAGGACGTGTGAGCATTTAGTTCCCACTCAGACCTTTTAAATTACAATATATTGAAAGGGTAGTTTTTTGCTACCTTACTTTTAATATTGTTGTATTTTATCTAGATGAATAATCCCAGCATTACCCAAAAAATGGATAAAATAAGAAAAAAACAGTATTTTTTATACCATAAACAAAATAAAAATAAAATATACTAGCTACTTTACTAAATACACCTTGCTAGTACTGGGTTGAAATGGTCAGCAACAATACTCAGGTAGTCTGTGGGATTTAAACAATGCTCTGTTGCTATTTAGCTCAAAAGTGGGCCAAGAAAATATCCTCCACACCATTACACGACCACCAGCAGTCTGAACCACTGATACGAGTCAGGTTGGATCCATACTTTCATGTTGTTTATGCCAAATTCTGATCCTATCATCTGAATGTGGCAGCAGAAATTGAGACCCAGAGAACTGCCACTCACAGGATAGTTTCTGCTTTTCAGACCAGTATCTGTAAACTATAGAGATGGTTGTGCAGTAAAATCCCAGCAGATCAGCAGTTTCTGAAAGACTCACACCAGCTCATCACAGACTTCCTCATTCTGATGGTCAGTTTGAACTTACAAAGGAAGCTCATACGCATTTAGTTGCTGCCATGCCATTAGATCATTAAATATTTGCATTAGCATGCAGCTGAGTATGTGTACCTAAAAAGTGGCTGGTGAATGTAGATATTACTCCATATCGTTAGCTTCATAGCATAAGTGCCTAAGTCATTTTTTTGTGTTTTCGGAAAACAAGAAAAAACTAACTAGGCAGTGGTAGGGGAGTAAAGTTAGGCAAAAATCTCAATTTGACCAAAAAATGACTTAGGCACTTATGCTATGAAGCTAACGATATGTAAAAGCACATTTTTATTTTTACTTTAAAAAGTCTATTGCTGTCAGTAGATATGCACTTTATTAAAAGGGGAAAAGTTCACACACTTAAGACATGAGGATAAATATATAAAGCTGGAACAATCAACAACCATTATCTGAAGATGTGAGCATAAATAAATTGTGTCATGCACAGAATTCAAAGTGCCGAGTGCAGAAATGTATTAAAAAGCAGACAAAAACAATCCCCATCCGACAGGCAGGCACCTTGCTTCACTTCCCTCCTGGCTGCAGGTTACTCCGTTTTTGATGCCTGCCAACACAAAAGAGTGTCTGAGATGCTTCATGCTGTAACTTGGAAGGATCATTTGAAAGCTGACGCTGCTTTGTTGATGCACCCCATCACCTGAGTTTCTATTCTTCTAGGCTGCTGTTCTCTGAAATAGTCTAATATGAGAGTTTGGATTAAGAAAAACAAATTATCTTTTTTTTTTTTAAACTCTGCTTTTCCACATTTCATCTTTAACCGCATGTCTGTCTGATTGGAACAGGGCTGAAATCCACGTGTCCGCCTCAAAAAGCTGAGAAAGACCAGAGTGAAGCTCTGGTGAGTTGAATACTGTCTCTTTTTTATAAAAAATTAATTTCTCCCACTTCACACCAAACTGATTTTGAAGCACCCAACACATTTGAACCCTCTAAATATCTTTATGAATCTTGGTTGGTGATTATATTAGTAAGAGTCCAAATGTCAGGTTACTGCTGTGAGTTCATAAGAAATATAATTCATGATTAAGTCTCTTCTCAACTAAAGAAAACTAATTTGCACTAGTTTCAATAGAAAGTCTCCCAACACCTTGCAATAATCCTGGTGTAATAATATGTCATTAGGCTGCACTGACAATAAAGTTTTATTCAACTTTCCTCTGGGCCTTGGCCGTTGGTTTGACCCACTGTTTCCTGATGCAGCGTCTAACTGATGACGGTGCCACTCAGAAGTTGCCTCCTGGTGGTCTGAATGCTGAAACTGCACAAGGTGATACCATGCCCACAGTAACGTTGCTGTCTCCTCCTTGCTTTGCTCTGTATGCTCCCAGCGTAGCTCACTGTAACACACTTCCCCTCCTGTCCATTTCTCTCGGTCTGCGTTATATCATATCTGTGCTGTTCTCCGCTCCCCGTCGTACAGTAGTAGTAGTAGTGCAAAGATGTGAAGTGTGTAAATCTCACAAAGGGCTTTGTGTTTCATCAGCTGTCAGCGAGACTGAAATGTGACCTTGTAGCACACTTTAACGCTGCTCCACATGCAGCCGGCAGGACATATCAGGGATTGACAGCACGTGATAAACCTGTCAATCCAGGAATCAGAGTCATAATTTTCGGCTATTACTGAGATCTCCCTCTCTCATCATGCCACTCACCTCCTTCTCCTCTAACCTGCCTTTTAATTTTAAAACACTATGATTATAGCATCTGGCTTTTCAAAATGTATAATTTCCTTAATAGTCCTTCTGTGACATTTTAAAAATGTGTGATTGCGTGCGTGTGTGTGTTGCCTTCATTTCCAAGGGAATACATTTCCCCATGGGCAGGCATGTTTACTTGTTTTTGATGCCTCTGCTGCTTTGAATCGGGACTGATCGCCTGTGGCAAAGCTGTTGCGCACGCTCACGTTGCATATGTTCTGAAATCCTGTTGCTTCTCTTTCTCCTATCTTGCCTCTTTCCACTGATCTCCCATCTGTCCCATTCTCCTCATTTATCTGCACCATCCCTCCCACTTTCTCCCACCCGTAGAGCGGACTGCGTGTGGGGCCCACAGGCAGAAGAAAGCTCGCCAGGCGCAGGACCTCACTGAGAGGATCCAGCGCCCGCCTGGACCTGTGGAGCAGCAGCTCGAACGCACGCCGCCTCCGGAGAACGGTGAGTCAACGCGCATCTGCATGAACCACCACACACTTCCCCCCCCCCCCCAGCCTTGTCTTTTGACCTTACTTCCATTTGCTTTTCATTTCCTCAGGTCCTGCCTCCTTCCCTCTGACTGCTGATGTCTTCGAAGATGACATCTCCTCCTCATCCTCACCCACGGAGCAGCACAGCACTCACCAATCACCAGCTTTTTCTTCATTGCCGAGGCTCTCAGGTGACCAATTACTGAGCGACTGCTCGGCTCTGGTCCCGACCCTTAACCACAGTCCCTGTCATGCTCAGGTGAGGGAATGACACTAAGTATATAGTTTTAATAAAAACACACATATTTTGGAAAAAATGTCTAATATGAGCTCTCAGTTATAACCACGGACAAACATATTAAAGCATATATTCAGTAGCTGTTGAGTTTATAAATAGCTTCATATGTCAGCTCTAATAATCTGATACTCTGCCTTCAGTCTGGTTTGGCAGTGCTCCCGGGAACCGAGGGCATCAGACAACCTATGAGCGTAAAGCTGAGTGACTCAAACTCCATGGCAACGACTGGGAGGCCGACTGGGATGTATCTGACCTCTCAGACCACACCCCTGCTGCCAAAGGTAAGCTGGGGTTAATGCATGCTCCTCCACATACAAGCCCCGCTGCTTTAAGCTACATGAAAACAAAAGAAGAAAAGTCGTGCACATCTTGGCGCTGAAAAAGGACGGTTTGTGGAAAAGTCACATTTCTGAACTTCCGAGTTGCTGTCTTAAATTCTTAAATTATCACAAGCCACAAAACAAAATGCATGACATAGCATGAGAAAAAAGCTCATTTAAAAAATACTCTAAACCTTATGCAATTCATGCATCTCCAACAGTTTGTACTCCATAAAGGACACATGCTGAGCAGCTGTCATGGACGCTTTCCTTTTTTCTTCTATGTTCTGTTTTCGGTTGCTCTCATTCACAGCAGATCATCTGTTTCCATTTCTTCCAATCTTCTGCATCTTTGTCTGCATCTCCTTCTGTCACGCCAACCACCTGCGTGTCCTCTCTCATCCATAAACCTCTCTGCCTCCGCCTTTCTCCTACTCACCCAGCTCCTCCAGCTTTCCCAATATTCCTCCGACGGTGTACCCAGTATCTCCCCTCTGAAAGTGTCCAGACCAACTTAATCTCACCTCTCTTGCTTTGTCCTTGAACCATCCAAACTAAGCTGTCCCTCTGATGTACTCACTTTTTAAAATCCTATCCATCTTTGTCACTCCAAATGCAAATCTCAGCACTTTTAATTCACCCGCCTCTGGCTACGCCTCACATATAACAGCTGGTCTCACGAGCATCTTGTAAACTTTCACCCTTCCTGGTACACTTCTAGCTGTCATATATACCACAGATCTTTACTGTATGTGGGAATGGATGTAATAAAACATCCACAGAGAGGGGGAGACATAAACTGCATCATTGTTAAAACATTAACCCTTCTCTACGCTTTGACCCTAAAAGTCTAAATCATGGACTTTGATCTCAGACCAATTTCATAATTGAATAACCTGGATCATGTCGCTAATGTTGCTACTTTTCATGTAATACTCTCTGGTTATATTGTTTCTCTTTTGTGTTCTTTAGTTTTTACTTATAGTCCACTTTCAAAATTTCTAACAATGATACATAAGTGTAAAAAACACTTACCTTCTGCATGCTCTGAAAAGATAAGTGTAAAAATGAGCATTTTGCTACATAGAGCTAACAAAAATCCTACGTGGGTGCTATTTGGTGAGTTGATTATTTTCTGTGTATGGAAAATTTTCATCCAGGAAACAGTGTTTACGTCTTACGCCTGTGTGTATGTGCTTGCTGTAGTTGTACTCACAGCAGGTGTACAACGTGAGAGATAAAAGACAAATGTAGAGGTCTTTCACCTAACAGGATGGTCACTCCTGTGAAACAATGCTCTGCTGTAAACTGCTCTGCATTCATTAATGTCAATTTGCACTTCTGGGGGACCTCAGTGTTTGCCCCAGAGGTTAACGCATTCACACACGAGCAGCTTGGTTATATGTCGGAGCCTGCGCATGCTGTCATCTGGGGGATTTGTGAGGCATTTATGCATTTCATGTAGCTTTTCTTAACTGCTATCTCTGTTTTATTATTGGAAAGCACTTTGGTTAACTTTGTTGTTTTTAAAAGTGCTATATAAATAAAGTTGGATTGGATTGTAGCGTGCAGCTAATGATGTCATATGTCAAATGACTCATTTGGGTTTTTTTTTTTTTTTTACTCTTATATGGTTTAAAGTGTTCTTGAAATAACTCACAAGTTTTCTAAATGTGTCTTTATAGACAGCTCGGCCTCCCAACAACCCCTGCACCTCAACTCTGCCTCACTCCCTTAACTTCACCCATCTCCCCCGCCCACGGAAACCGCGGGACACCAAGCCCAAAATGAGGAAACTTAAATATCATCAGTACATTCCTCCAGACCAGAGAGGAGGGGCTGGGACAGGAGGTACCAATATAATTGGTTTACTTAAACAGCAACACTCATTCGTCAGATCAAGGTTTGCTCAGGTGATAAAGTGATTGAGTTTAGCCAGAATATTTACGTATTTTCAGGGGTGGGAGCCAAACAGAAGAGCCCTAACCCTACCCAGTCTTTAGACCCAGCCTATTCTGATCTTCTGAAACAGCAGCAGGTCTTCCTTCAGCTTCAAATCCTCCAGAACCAGCAGCAGCAGCAGCAGCAGCAACAACCACAAGAACAGATCACTGTTGTACCCAGGTACACAAACAGATTAATGGGTGACACGGTGTTGGGTATTTTATTATGATCCTACTCAGCTGATCTTTACTTGAGTTCATGCTCCTGTCGTTCTTTTAGTGGGGAATCTGGTGATCTGAAGTCTTCGGGAGCCATACCACAGAATCCCCAACCTGTTCCTGCTACAACCAACCACACCCCTACGGACACAAACCCTCCATCAAAGCCTGAGCTTCTCCCTGCTAATCTGGTTGATTTAACAGTAAGAAAACCATGTTTATCAGAGAACAGAGACGCTAAAATGGCTTAAAATGTTTGAGAAATGATCCACAATTAAAGGAAACCAAGTACCTACACTAGTATCTTTCCAATAGTCCAATAATAGCCTCCATCCTTCTTCCTCAGGTGTCAGAGTTACGGCAGCAGCTGCGTAAGCGCGGCCTTCCTGTCTCCGGCACAAAGCCTGCCCTATTGCAGCGACTTCGTCCTTTCCAGCTTCCCAGTGCTTGCCTCACCCCGGCTCCCCTCTGTCAGCTGGGTACCAGCCCGGCGCCACTCACCCCCTGCCCCTCATTGCCATCCAGCCAGAGCCCTGGCTCCAGCTCCAGCTCTGGGCTAGACTCGCCCAGCAGCAGCCCGAACCAGCAGCTTTACATCCAGGATAGGGCAATTCCTAATGGGATTCTCAGCAGCGCTCCAAATAGAGTTCCAAATGGAATTCTAAACACTGTCCCAAACGGTTTCACAAATGCTGCATCAGTCAGTTTGGCGGGGGAACCGTGCAGTCTCACCAACACGGTCTTCTTAGCTCCTGCCAGCACTGCCTCGGGAACTCCAAGTCCCAGTCTTCCCATGTCATCCTCCTCACCCCTACAGTGTGGGACTCCCTGGAGAACTGAGAAGGAGCAGCAGCAGCAGCAGCAGCAGCAACAGCAGCAGGAGCTGAGTGTGGAGCTGGAGATGAGGGAGAGAATGAGGAGCAGGCCAAGAGACCGCTCCACATGTTCCGGCAATGAGGTGAGGACAGACAGACTCAGATTTCTGGTGTGACAGATGTTGATACGAGAAATGATCATTTGATGTGACTGCTTTATAAAAATCTTTTTCCACTAGTCTTGTGGAGGATCCCTCCATCCGTTCCTGCAACAGGACCTGGGATGCTCTAGAGGGAAGCAAGAAACAGATGCACACGCAGAGGTGTTGTTTACACGGGTAAACATACAAAACAGAGCACACATGTCCTGGATAAATGGGTATAAATTATTCTGCACAGTGGCACACTAAACAGCCTTCCATCTAGGAGCATTTCTCAAACATGCAAACATGCGCATACGCCACCTGTCAAACAATTTATCTCTTCTTTCTAATCAGGTGTTTTGCTGCCAGCCCTGTGATGCAATTGGCAATGACTTTGAACTGCCAGTGCAGATTACAGCAAGTCCTATTCAGACCTTACCCTCTGTTCGCAGCTTGGAGGAAGAGCTACAGGAGGCTATCCAGAAAGCACAGGTCAGGAGTCTTTGGATGAACAGGAGATCACAAGGAGTATCTTTTGTTCTGTAAAATGAAGTATTTCTCCTTTTCTTTGGCTAACAGATGGACCCTCGGCAGTCCATTGATGACATTCTAGATGAGCCTATTGCTTCTGTCGGTCAGTCTCACACAATTAATAAAGAATTCCTTTTGACTAACACTCGGATTGCTTTCATCATCTAATTCCTTGTACTGGCTCTCTTTCAGACTCCGTCAATGTGTCTGACCATAAATCTCCTGCCCACTCAGCCCGTTCTCCTTCTCCTCTTCAAAATGATCAGTCCCAGGCTTCCCAGCAGCACCACAAGGACGACAACTCCCTGCTTTCACCTCTTTGCTCCTCTCTCTTGTTGGAGCTTCCTCCATCCCCTGCTGTAATAAACCCGAGCCAGGTAGTCCCACTTCCTCCTCCACCGCCCATCTGTACCTCCCCATTGCCATCCACCAGGAGGTCCCGGAAACGACGGGCTCCAACACCGTTCGACGCTGCTGACTGGCTTGAAACACTGTCGTCCGGCCTCCGTCCTCTGACCCCCCCAGCAGCCCCCTTTGTCGAGCCAGACTTGAGCCTGGATTCAGATCTAAATGTCAATCGAGTGCTGGACCTGATGATAGAGCAGTGGTGAGGACTTGCGAGGGGTGATCGCTCGTTATTTGTCAGTTCAGCTGTAAAAGTCACCAGCTCCACGCAATGTCGAGAGCTGGATTCATTGCAGCGATCGGATCCAGCAGCTTTGACGGGACAATGAGAACACAAACACATGTGCACACTTTCACCCTATGCACACTCGTAGTGTTGTTTAAAAGCACTTGGGCTCAGCCAGAAATGGCAAACAAGCCACACATCTGTGGATTGACACACTCCACAGCACAATGTTTGCAGTGCAAAACAAAAGAAAACCTGGTGGCATATTAATTTAAACATGCTTCCTGGCTGTGCTGGGAGAATGTCATTTCTGACTTATCTCCAAAACCCGTTGTCGGATTGGGTTGAGTATGGCCCCTGGTGTTGACTCAGTCATTGAGTCCTAGCCATTCATAAAGCCCATTCAGAGTGTGTAAAAGCCAGGCAGAGCGCACAGCTTGTGTGTGGCTCCAGACCTTAACCCCGATGCCAGACACACAGTCGGCATGCAGAGGGAGAAAGCTGGCAGAAGCCACACACAGGAAGTGTGTGTACATGCTTGTGTGAAAGTGTGATCTGTGTGTGTGTGTATATGTGCGCTTTCCATATGACTGACTGTGCGAGTGCACACATGGCTGCTCTTGGCTGTATGTGTCCACATACAATGCTTCCAGGTGTATTTATCAGCATCCGAGCCAAAGCACTTGTAGTTATTTGTTTGTTTGCGATTAAGTGTGCCTGCTTGTGTGTGGCATGACTGATCTGTGAGAGGATACACGTGAAGAACACAGAAGAGAGGCCGCGGATTTACAGTAAGTGTCCACTTCCTAAAGCAGACATTTAATTGTGGTCCCTCTGCCAGCGGGCAGTAACTCCAGTGTAGTTATCCTGTGTAATCATCAGAACAACCACATTACCTTGTTTAAGCCGCCATCCTCCAGGAGAGCAATCAGGAAGCCACCCCAAAAATAGTCCCCGTACAAATGCACCAATCAGCCGAGTGAGACTTTCCTCATCACTTTGCAAAAACAGGTGGTCATTTTGTTCCCTGATTAACCCCCAACAGTGTCTGGCCTGCTCCTCGGTGATTATCCTGCTACTAGCAAAAGCCAGATTTAGCACAATTTATAACCCAACACCAAGGCCACACCTGTTCACTTACTGCAAATGAATTCCTCCAATTTATTGCTAAGAATATTAAATGTTTGGTGCATATTTCAATATACAAATGGACCATTAATATTAAGAGGAAATGTATTGTAGCGTTAGCACAAAATACTGTGTTTTAGGGATGAAACATATCACGCGACCAGGTGAGCCTGTCAGTCGGAGCCAATACGCACATTTTCTTACGGGTGACAGTAATCTTGGCTCAAACTTCTACACGATTTACTGGTCGTGCAGTAGTGGGTACATTATTTGTTTGCATAATACACTTTCAGTGAGTTACGTCCATTCTCAACCCCACTTACCATAATGATATTAATGAAAAAAAAAAAATCTGACAGAGGTTATCTGCCATTAACCTCTGCTGTACCAGATGAATGTAATTCAGATACACGATCCCATCTACATAAATTTATTCTAGGCCCTTAATTGGCTGCATGTCCCATCAATCACTTTGGAGAGCTCTGATTGTCTAATTCCTGTCTAGAGCATTTCGATTATTTGATAAATAACGCAGAGTTCTTCTTTTATGTTATCATTATATCTAAAAAACGCATTTGTTCCCTTCAATGAAAGTGAAGCAGTGAGTGCAATTTGATTCATGTAGAGGGCACAGAAACTCGAAGTCTAACTTCATACTACTGTACGTTCTTGTCTTGTTGTTTCTATGTAGGCAATGTGTTGTTGTGACTTGTCTTCCTCTTATTGTAGTGATAAAGCCAGCCACAGTGAGTTATTGGGATAAGATAATCTGTGCATTGGCAAACCTTCAGCTCAGTGCAACAGCTTTATGCTGAAGCAGTTCTTGTACAGCTTTCAGCAAAGAGACTATGAAAATGCAGCTAAATGTGGATGGATGGCTATGATAATCATAGCGATCAATAAGCATTGCCTGCTGCAAAGAAAAAAAAAGAAAAAAGAAACAAAAAAATAGATTGGCAGGAGAGTAAGATGCTACCTCCTGTGACTTCCTCCGCTTTAGGGCTGACAACAGTCTTTTCCCTGTTTCTTATTTACTTCCGATCGTTGGTGCAGACTTTCCTGAAACACCCCAGAGACTGTTGACTAATTTAATTAAGCCAAAGTTTAATAATTCTGTTTTAAACTGAGTTAAAAACGTTGACTGAAAGCACTGGAGTGTTTCAGGTAACTGTGGTTTAGTTGCTGCTATAAATACCTTATTCTGAAAATGTGAGACAAAACAAAATGTTTTTGCTTGTACGTATATTTGTAACTTATTTGTGCAAATGTTTATCTCCACAATGTATTTAAAAGCATTACAAAAATTAAAGTCTTAATAGATTTACTATGTGCCTCCTCTTTCTTTCATCCCTGGACAGGAAGTTAAGTGATGTAGCACACTGAGAGAATTAACAAATGGATGAAGAAAGAACTACTGATCACTGTCCCAAATTACGTCTTATCAAATATTGATGACCACAAAGTAAATTAAATATTCATTTGTGCCAATATGCGTCTTAAATATCCATGAAACCTCACTAACACCCACATAGTTCCATAGTTAATCTTCAAAATGGCACAGTATTATAATCCTGAAGAACAATAATATGCTTTCAAATGAAAAGCTGCAGAAGTGATAACGTATGATCTCCGATTACTGATCAGCACGACAGCGATATTATATCGAAAGTATGAGAATGAGGATCAGTCTCTTCATTCATAGACAGACAGGAATACAACACACAATTTCTTTGGCCCAGCTCTTTAAAGCTGCATATGTTGATAAGTTTAACCCTACCGCAGACATGCCACAAAGAGAAGAAAGAAGACGAGACAATCTACTCTCTGTTTGACTTATCCACCCAGGGGTGAGAGTGTGTTTTCACAGGGGTAATACTCCAAAGCTGTGACCGGGGTGTAATGAGGGATTCGCTGTAATGGCCCCTCTAGCCGTTCCACATCACTTCCTCCTCGTTCCTCCCTTGCAATAACTGCTTCCTGCATGATTTCATGGAAATTAAAGGGAGAAAGGTGTGTTTCATATGTAAAGCAGGTAGCTCTTGCCGAGACGTGTGGATTCTCTCGCTCCCACCATCTCTCTCTTCCTTACCCCCTTATTTCTCGTCTCCTGGGTCGGGGCTGGGTAGGCTTTGATCACTGGCAGAGGGTCGCTATGGTTTGATTTCTGTTGTGCTCCTCTGAGAGTTTTGCTCTGCTATTATAAACCATGTGAGAGAAGACAGGGGGCAGCTACTTTAGCCTGTGTATCACTGAGCGAATCATAATCATGCATACAATATAAGGCAGAACGAGGGCATGCTACCAGATAAAGCAATACATGAGATGTAAAATCAATCAAATCTTTTTACTGAGTGAGCTGTGTGGTTACAAGAGACTTATTAAAGCTGTGCAACAACATAAAGTCCTTCTTCCAATCCCTGGCATCATGTAGATGCCATAAACAAATCCCCTTAACCTACAGTAACTGCCACAAGGTAGCAGAAATAAAATAACACTGATATGTTATCACCTTTATAGGCTATCTAAACTTGCCAATTTATACATCCAATAAATTTCTGGTGAATATAAGCCTACTATTTACATGCATATTAGCTGATAAAGGATGCACAGTGCTCTGTACAATGGTCACAGCATATGTTTGCAGCAGGTAGTGTGCATGGTATATACCTCAATAAAAACCACTACATGAACTCAAGTAATTTTAGAACGTCTCAGAAGGTTACTGGGTTTAAATCTGATGGCTGGTCAGGATGTATTTGGACTTTACATGATCTCTCAGGGTTCTCCAAATAGATGCATGTAGGGAAACTGGTGATTGTAAACTGGACGTAGGTATGAGTGTGCCTGTCTCTCTGTGACCCCACCCTGTTCTCACCATGACCCTGAACTGGTTGAGAAAATGGGTTATTAGATGTCTGACACAACCAAAAGCACGACAGCAAGATCTCGCATTAGATCAGTGCACGCAACAGACGGGATGCATATTTTATTGGTGCAGTCCTTTCAACAAATTAAAGACATGGTACAACAGTATAATTACATTAAATCTCTAAACATTGTGGCTTTGAAACACATGATTTACAACAAATAAAACAGGCTGACCCAACTAAAGGAACAGAAACAGATTCCTGGTTTTAGGCTTTGATGTACAGCTTCATCTAAGCCGCCTGGTGTAAAGAATGTTTCCTTTTTCTCTCTCAGACTGCTTCTACAAGTGCATGAACAAAAATAAAAACATCTGAATGCATAATTTCCTCATGGGATAAAAAAAAAAACACGGGAATTTGGTGAAACCACTACAGAAATCTTGTTTTCTGTTGCAAAAACCAGTGAATTATTACTGCTGCTCTGCCCCGAGGAGGAAATATTTGAAAAATTCAGATGTTGTGCTCTTGTGCTGTTCTCTCTGTCATTAGAAGGTACACATAATGGTTGAGGGAGGGGATGGCCAGATATCACTATCTTGCCACATAATTATAATATTTGTCTAAATTGCAATTGTATAATTAGTATTATTCATAAAAGAGGAAGGACCGAGAGAAGATGTGGGTCGATTCGTGACGATAAACTGCCTCTGCGAACAGGCTGCTGTTGAGGAATGATTGTTCTTCTTGTGTTCAGAATAACTAATTTCCTTGTAGTTCTCTGTTGAACTGTATCTAACTGGTTCATTTACACCTCCTCATGAAATTTGTTATCTCACAGTACAGCCGACCAATATGGAACATGCCCTTCAGCATTGCTAATCATAAAATTACGGCTGTGGGAATTTTACCTTCACACTGCTGCCTGACTGCTAATGCATACGACCGTGTTTCTGTGCTAAAATACTGCTAAAGGGACATGCATATGATATTTCAAAAGACATGGCAGGATGCGGCGTTATCCTCTGAAGGAAGGATGCCCCGAAACTGTTTAAAGTAGCCTGCATCTGTGTCTGTAACCAGAGGCTTCTGCAGCTTTCCAGCACTACCACACATCAAACTGCAGGGCTGGTTAAGCCGAGCAGAGCTACCGCTCGTCTTTGTTTAAAACTGTGTGAGATGGGGAAGGCTAATTGGACTAATTAACACCAAAACAAGGCTTGACGGAACAGTCTTTCTGTACCACAGATGTTGTGCCTCTTTTTAGTTTAAAAAAAGATGCAGGAAGAAAAGAGGCTCACTTTCAAGGCTAAGCCGGTGTGCCATTTTTAAGCCCTGTGCTGTTACAACAACGCTGGGAAGGCAGTTTTTGATGTACCGATGCTTAAAACTGACCCTTGCCACGATAGCGGGAGCCTTGGGAACTCCAGCCGAGTTTCTTGACAGACCGGGTTGAGCCTCTCTAACCCCTGTGGAATGCAAGCTTTGCCAAATTTACACCTTTCTTGTGTGAACTGTCTGGTTTTACAGTTACCCTAAAAATGTTTGAAGTTCCCAACTGCAGTCCCAACACCCCGAGGCTTCATGAAGACTCAGAAAACTGCAGCGCTCTGCCTCAACACAGAGACAAAAACAGTGAAGTCTTGCAACACCTTGAATTCCATAAACAGTCAGTGTGTTTTGCAGAACTGTGCTCAGGATCAGATGAAGAACATGAGAAACATCTGAAGACTTTGTGCCTCATTTGCATCATTCGACACTGCAGAGTTTCACATTATCCTCATAAAGTGACTCCACGGTGCAGCTTATGTCGTCTTTACCAACACAAAAGTAACCCAGAGGCTTTTTTTTTTTTTTTGCCTGTCCCGTTTGGCTCTTTTGCCATCAGAATTATTGTCTAAAGGCGAAGAAAGATGCCCAACGGATTTACTTTACCAGAGGCTTTTTTGCTAAATCTCCCTATCTTGAAAGTCTTACGAGATTGCTGGAAGGTTTATGGGATAGTCTATTTTTAATTATAGTAGCTTGTACTAGTATTAAGACTTAGAAGCTTTTGTAGATTTAAATATGTTCATCTGTTAAAAAAAAAGAAAAAGAAAAAAGAGGCTCATTTCAGTGTTTACAGGGTCATAAAAAACTACATTTACAGAATAACCAGTTCAATCTGATAAAAATGCATAAAAAGTTTGCTCCAAAATAAGCTTTTCAAAAGCTTCTTCTCCTTGAAAGTCCAACCAAATTGCTTTTGCAGAGTTCTCCCAGAGATTTCAAGGTTTTAAAAGTCTTTGAGTGCCACAACTTTCTTGTATAATGTGCAGTATCTGGTAGAACAACCTACAGTAGGAGTACTTTGTTAAATAGAGTCTAATGCATCAGTTTACAGGTTTAACACAACATGTCGATATCTGTGCCTTTTTATTTCACCAAAATATCTTTATCTTTGTGCCACTGATTCAACAATATGGGAAACATTTACCAGAGATTTTGGTCCACACTGACATTATACAATCACACAGTTGCTGCAGAATCAGCCCCAAAGTGGGTGTTTAGTTCTTAACAGATGTTATTTTAATGATTCACTATATTAGGGACAAGTCCTTCCAAAGTAAGGCCTTCTGTAAAGCAGCAATGCAGTGCTAAATTCACTAATCACACTACAGTAACTAATCTAACTCTCCAATCATTTGCACTGTGCGGGAGAACAATAAATAAAGGCAAAAAATTAAATAATCAAACTTGCTCTTTTTCTGTGCTTGTGGAAAAATACGAATATTATGCCTGCTTGCTGTTTTCCTGCACCAAAGGACGAGAAGGTGACGGTAAAGGGCAAACTGCACCTTACCCACATACAACTGCTGCTAACACATCAGCTCTCTGCAATCAACCGCAAAGATAACGTGCTAACACAAAGCTAGCAGCTAACAAACCTGAACCCAGTGTAAATGAGTTTGAATATTGACCACAGGAGAGGCAAGCATCCAGAACTTGAGCTTCAACAGGTAAGAAAGAAAAAGCACTGCGGCGTGGGAGCGTTGTGGCCTCCATTTCTACCTGTTTGTCCAGCAGAATCATCGCTGTGACCTTTTTTGTGCAGTGTTTATTAGGATAGAGATATGCTTACACTGTTAGCTGGTTATTATGTAACAAAGCATCTCAGGTCATGTGGCCAAGTAGCACAAGTAGTCTAATATAGTGTAATTAATTACTTTCTCCAGGGAGTAATTAAATGACGTAATTCATTGCGGCAACAATGAGTAATACATCACTTTTCTGAGTAATGATCCCAACACTATTTATAATATGCAGTATTTAGTTAATGGCATGTTTCTTTTGCCTGAAAGCAATGCCTGACTATAGATGGTGTAACATTTGAGGCAGCATTCAAGCACAGTTGGTTAATCAAGTCTTCTTATTTTCTGTGTTTTTGGTTTTTAAAAAGGTCATTAAAGAACTTTTTTTGGATACATAAACTAATTACTGTAGCAAAAACCAAAGCCTGATAGACATTCTCATTTGAAAGCACTCACATACACCACCTTTTTAAATACTGTGAAGGTAATCGTTACTTAAAATTACTTATACCGGTCACTTAAACTACAAGTATAACTTTTAACCACCAATTGTTACCCCTGTTTTACTGTACCTAAATATTAAATATCATTAGGAACTGAAAATTATATCCTAAATTCTGAAAATCTACACGGTGAATGTGATAAATGGCACACCACCGGTGCAGTAATGCCTTTTAAATCTTGCCAAGAGGCCCACATCTCTTCAGTGAAGACTGAATACCATACTGTATTGTGGTTCTGGGACAGCGTTAAGCTCAGGAGAAGAAAGGCTTCACAGCTCGGCTGTGTTTGTGTCAATGGCCATCTTTAGCATCCAGGTATGAAGCAAGTTCTGTAAAACAAGAAGAAACTACAGGTGATTTTGTTTCCTAAGCAAAAGCTAAAGCATGCAAACAGGTTCTGACATTTAAAAAAAATCTTATTTTAGCAGCTTTGACATGAAAAAAAAATTATTATCTCTGCACAAATTACCTTAGTACTGCATCTCATCACAAGTGATTTCCAGCTTCACTTCAGTGTTAAGGTCCTTCCTGTCAAGTTGCTCTGCATAACAATTATGCTAATTTTAGAAACCTGGTCACGAGTGTCAGTTTTGTCCAAATTAAAACCCAAATTTAATCGTGCACTTTTTTTAAAAACCTTCATAATGAAGAGCAAAGAAATATCTGTAAAGTCAGATAAAAAGAAATCACATCAAGGAGCATTCAGAACCAATTTTTCCTTGTCAGTGTGTATGTGACTGAGTTTAACTGTGTGTGATGAGCTAGATCTCAGTGAATCTGAGAAGGTGTGACACTTGCCAAGTAATGCAGTCATTAAAATCTCTTCCAGCTGTTCATGAAAATGTGCACTGACTGGACACTTTATTACAACTTGATAGTCTTGGACCCCGCTTTGCCTTTAGAGCTACCTTAACTCTTCGTGGCACAGATTCAACAATGAGCTGGAAACATTCCTCCGAGATTTTGGTCCATGTTGACATGATAGGATCACGCATGCTGCAGATTTGTAAGCTGCACATCCATGATTGTCATTTTTCCATTTCACCATACTAAGGGAGGCTGTGGAGTTTGAACAATGTTTAGTTGAATCTGTGTGGATGTTAGCCTCAGTTTCCTGTTCTTAGCTGAAATGAGTGGCATCAAGTTTTTATGTATCTGCATGCCTTGGTTGTAATGAGTAGTTATTTGAGTTACTTCCTATCAGCTCACAACAATCTGGAAATTCTCCTGACCTCTGACATCAAGAAGGCATTTTCACCCAGAACTGCTGCTCACTGGATATTTTCTCTTTTTCGGACCATTCTCTGTAACCCTACAGATGGTTGTGTGGGAAAATCCCAGTAGATGAGCAGTTTCTGAAATACTCAGACTACCCCGCCTGACACAAACAATCATGCCCTGTTCGGTCTGAACTTCAGCGAGCTGCCTTGGCCATGCCTAAATGCCAATCATTGCATAGAGTTGCCATGTGGCTGATTATATATTTGTGTTAACGGTTGAACTAGTATACCTAATAAAGCGGCTGGTGAGTGTGTGTAATAATCCTTCTGCTTTTTGCTTTGTGGGTTTCCAAGAACTCAGCTTTCTGCATTCTATCAGAGGATTAGATCATTTTTTTTGTCCTGTCCGCTCTAATTTATTGTGTTGTCCAGCGTGCTAATGAATGTCTAGCACCATTGGGGGCTGTAACTATTGTTTTGACAGTCTTGACATGTCACATCTGTGTGTAAATTTATAGCACAACCAGGCTTTTCTCAGCCATTTATCCCGTGAAATCAGATCACTTTCAAGGCATCTGTTTTCCTGGAGGAATCATTCCAGTAGTGCAAATATGTATAGATACAGAGTAGCACCACAAAACTGTCTGTGTAAATCAGACGTATAGTTGGGCTACATGACAGGACATAAAGGACACATTGCACCACGGTGTCGAATAATATACAAACCTCTTTTTGCAGGACATGGGGTGAAATTACAAAAGGCAGGACTGACACAAAATGATCCAAACCCTTCTGTGCACTTTGTTAAACTGCCTGCACCTGAACTGTAGATTCATCCTCTTGAGAGTTATTGCCTTGTTGAAGCAAGATTACAGCCAAATCAGATAAAACAAAGCCTGTGCCACGAGCGGCCCTGTGTGTTGAGCGAGTGTGTATTTATCTGTGAGTATTTGTACCTGCAAAGGACACAGCTGAGTTCCAGAGCAGGATGTGTACTACACCTCACCGATTCGTGTTTGAGGCCGAGTGTCAATGACAAGCTCACCTCACACACTCAGCCTCTGTGCAGCTGCAGAGTAACGCAGCCCAACCTTGCCTTATTTGCCAGCATTGTTATAATGAAAAATACATGCTGTGGTGGGGGGTCGTGCATGTTTGTCCGCTCGTTTGAGTGCGAGTGCATGTATGCGTGCGTCTGTTTGCGTGCTGGTAGGTGTGTTATACCTGTGGCCACGCGTCGTCCATGTTAATGAGGATATAAGGGCTCCTGTTCCTCAAGGTTACCCACACCACAGGGATTTCATACCTCCTGCTTCCTCATTCCATATGCTATGAATACATCAGTGGACACCCACAGATTAAATTGATCTAAATACATATGGATTTCTATTTGTGCGAATAGATACATGTATACCCACATGTGTGTTTGACACACTCTAATTTTATTATATCTATAAAAAAATTTCAGACATTCGGACTCTTGGATGAAGTGGTTAAAGTTTGGTGGTCAAATGTCAAAGGTTATGATCACAGTAAGCTCAAAAAATATTTTCATGGATATACATTTATTAGTGCTGGGGGAATAAATCCATACAGTGTAGTATCGTAATACTTTGCACTGTTACACCCACCGGAAATATTGATATTTTATTAGATATTAGATACAGAGAAAACTTACATTAAATCGTCTCAAATGAAAAACCGTCCAACGCTGGAAACACTTAGCTTGCTAATTAGCAAGCTAATGCTAATTAGCAAGCTAATGGCTCAACAATTAGGACTGCAACATCCTTCCATCTAAAAAAAAACTAAAATAAAATCATTGGCTGCCTGGTGATTGTAATAGATGATTTTACGTTATGCAGCCGATTTCAGCTTGTGGTGACTAAATGGTTGCCCAGAACTTGAGGGTGTTGCACACTCACGGCCACATTTGAGCTCGCCGGGTAGAAAGCTGCAATCACTCTCAGAGAGACGGTTGAAGCTTTGCAATAATTGCTGCTAATTTATAAATGCAGGAGTTTGAATGAGTCTTTGTAATTGGACGAAACACGAGAGGACTCGACCAAACTGGCTGTCTGCTGGTTGTCTGTCAAGAGTGTATATCCCCAAATATGAAACTATTCTTTAGCACCAGGTTACATAGCATGCAGAAACAATTATGTGACAGTGTTGCTATGAAGTGTTCAGTTGCCAACTGGGACTTAGAAAACATCCTGGCATTGCTTCGTCCATTCCACAGTCGCTGCTCTATGGCTGCCTCTTTAAGCCCTGCAGAACGCTTCCAAGGAGAGATTGCCATGCTTGAGCTAATCTCAGAACCCAGAACCAAATCTTTCGCTGTGGCAAGCTACTGGTTGTCTGTCAGGAGAGATTCTGCTCCCTCTACCTTCACATCCGAGCTGACCAGGCATGACCTCCTCCCCTTCAACCGAAGACCCATCTAAAGCCAAGAGTCTCTCCTGCCTTTGTCACTGTGTCTCTTCAAAACGCTGTAATCCAAATTGATAGGAGGGATGAGGAAGGCCTTAAATGAATGCCGAAAAAACCCTTTCCAACTTTTGAATTGTTTTTCCACTCAGCTCTCTCAGTTTCTTGTGGACATAACTGGAGCAGAGGGTGCTCAACAAGACAGTTTCCAGTGGTGCTGCTGTCAAAGTTGTATAATGTACAGAGCAGCAGCAAGTGAGTGTGTTACATTGTGCTCTCTGTTTGATTGCCCTCTTTCTACAGGTGTGGTAGACTGCAGGTTCAGTTCGGGAACTGTCTGTTTTGGGGATTCGTTTTATTGGTCAAGCACACTTGAGCTGAACAGGCTGTGTCTCGCAGCTCATGTATCTGTGGTGTGTATTTGAAGGGAGTTTTTCCCTCGTGACTGTGACAGTCTGATTAGGAAGTACTGGATACATTTGTTCAGGAGCTGTTCTGCGTTGGTTTATCATGTTAAGAGGATGCGAGCGGGATTGATAGCGGCGAGGTAACCAGTGGACACCAGGTTACTCTCCCGCATATGGAGCTATTTTCTCAGCTTAGGAATTTTGTTGTGTGAAGATTGAACAAGAAATTTGGTCCAAGAATGAGGCTGATGTGTCCATATTGCTGATGCACAAGAAATGCTGGAGCAAAGAAATATTGAGTTTTTAGCTTCCAGCTGCATTCATTCAAATGTATCCATCATTCAGTCAGCGGGAGGGGGAGGACTGCATGCAGAGACATTATATGGGAGGCATTATTTCTCACTACTGGATAACAGTCTGTTTCACAAAAGCAGATCATAGGTGGTGAGTAACCGGCCCTACAGAGACATGGATTATGTGAACTGCGGACTTTGACGCATCTCTACCCCCTAGTCTCTTCACATACTAACATGATACACACGCTGCCTGCTGTCCTTAAACTCTGCAGCATTTATTTTTCTGTCCGTCCCACACGACTCAAGCAGGGCTCACTTTTTCACACCTCTCTCCATTCGCCCGTTCATCAGTGTAAAATACCTCACCCCTGCAGACAGAGACAGATGGAGGGAGCAGCACCAGCCCCCTGCTCAGCTCCAGTGATTTATGCCACAGTAGCAAAGACACACATGCACGCACACACACACACCTATGCATCCACACATACTGTATGCATGTGATCATACATCAGCAGATGAGGTCGCATGCATAAATATACACACACACACACTCAGAGCTGAATGCATGACGGCACCTGTCTTGTGTTAATGCTAAATGCCACAACTCGAGGGCTTTTTAAAAGGACATGTGCATCTTTGAAGCAGTGGCAACAGAGTCTGACATCATTTGTCCCTTTCTATGACAGTTAAAGAGGAACAGGCTGCAAGCACATTCTTCCTCCTTATTCTTCCTGACTGAGGTGTCAGACCATAAAAAGCTATGTTATACTCGGCGGCAACACTTCACTGCTAGATGGAATATCGGGCTCTCTTTCTATTAAATGCCAAGCGAGCAAACAGAGTGAATTTTTAAGGGCAGATAATGAGCATATAACGCTGCAGCAGAAAAAGAGTGAGAGGAAGCAGTCAGCTGTTTGTGTGTTTGTTTATGCTGTGTTGTGGTCTGGGGCTCGGAGCTGTTATGCTGTTGCAACAAGGACATGGTTGCTGTACATGAGGCAACGATTTGCGAGTAAGGTCATTGCAGTCCTCTTCTCATCACCCCTCCCTCCAACCATGCACACGCACATATGCAGACGCGCACACAGGCACCTTTATATTATTAATTCTGTTTTGTCGAGGGGTGGAGAGGTAAGAGGGAGCGTGGAGTGCAGAGATGGGCTTGGGATGATGAGGAGAAGGGTTGTGGAGGATGTGCAGGGAAGGGGACAGAGGTTGGAAAGTAGCAGTTGGCAGACAAGTAGAATAGAGGAGATGTGAGCTGATGGTGGAGTGAAGTGAGGTAAAATGGCAAGAAGCGAGGTCGAGCAGTGGTAGAGGGGAAATCGTTTATACTGCAGCCCAGGTAAGGGTGACCTGTTTGTCTCTGTCGACCTCCGCTACTCCCCTGATGTCTCTATAATAGACCCGTGAAGCACGCAAGCACGACAACACAATGCAACCGCCCATAGTAACAGAGGCCCAGAGGCACACTTAAGCGCCGTTCCACCATGATAACTTTGGGGAATTCAGAGAAATTTCAGCTAATGAATTTAAAATCACCATTTGCAAAATACCAAACTCTCTGGGGTTGCTTTGACTGATACAGCATGCATTTCAAAGTAGCTAGTGGCATGGCTTTACTGGTTATAATATCAGCCTGTTAGTTGGTTATTTACTTTGTTTGGTTAGTTGGTCGACCACTTTGGTTTGGAAATAACTAAAAATAGATACCATGCTTAGACTACCGTGACATTTGCTGTCTCCAGATGATGTGTGTATTTTTCTCCAACTCAGTGTGACAACAAGCTATTGGCTGGACCAGGCTGAACTTTGACTTTGTTGATTCTGTGACCTTTAATCTGGCACCAACGTGAGGTTGACATTTAGAGTATTTAGTTAAATGTCTTATGCACTAACAACCAAAGACATGCGTGTTAGGTTGATTGGTTATTCTAAATTGGTAGTAAGGTGTGGATGTTGGCGTGGTTTGCTGTCTCTCTGTGTTAGTCCTGTGATGGGCTAGTAATGATAAAGTCACACTAAGGAAAATAGTGGTTGGCGACTACTGCACAATGAACATGAATTCTTGTTGCCTTTGAAATGGTTGCTTCAATGACAGGAGCATGACTTGTCTTAACTTCCTGTTAGTTGCCCTCTTCAAAGTGTCTTTGGAGTGTCAAAATGGCAACAAAACAGAGTCAGTTTGCAGTTTGCATAGGGTCAAGTTGGGAGTTATACACAATATGTTTGTGATAACTTTTAAAATGCACATCAGTTGCAAATCTGTTACAACACAAATATTAACCAGAAATACGGAAATTCCTCCACAGATGGCGACATAGTTGCTGCAGGATGGTGATTTAACTACAAAATGACATAGATGGTCAACAACCGTGTTTGCATTTAGCAATACAACCCGAAAAGCTTTATGTCCCCCCGTTGCTCTCAGTCCCTAAATCACGGCTCACATCATGCAATCTACTTCATTGGTGGTCTTTAAATCCAGGTTAAAAACTCATTTTTATTCACTGGCTTTTGACTGAGTGGGTAACTGGCACTGTTGTTTTATTGTTATGTATTTATTGTATTTATTGTTCTTATTCTACTGTTTATAGTTCTACCGTACGGCACTTTGGACAGCCTTGTGTTGTTTTTAAGGTGCTGTATAAATAAATTATGGTACTTTATGGTATGGAATACCATAAACCAGTTTGCAACAAATTGCAATGTTTCCCATTTCACAAAGTGACACGTTGCAGAAAAGTTGCACCCACTGGTGCAGCTGCCTGCGATTGGTCTCAGTTGACAGTAAATTGAAGGAAATCCCCAGACAGCCCCAGATTTTTTTTTTGTTGTTGTCGCAAGAAGGTTTCCATTTAACTCTAATATGACTGAGCCATAACCAGGTTCCACTAATAATTTGATGCAGGTTAAGTGGAGTTAGTTTTTGGACTAGATTAGATCAATGGTAATATGTGACTCTTCACCAGATTAACACTTGAACTGGATTAATACTTTTTTATTTATGACCACAAAAGCTGCCAACAGTCCCCTCAGCTGTATTTTGTTTAGAACCTACAAGTAACAGCTAGCATGCTGACAAGCTAAGCAGAAATGGTGAACATGTCAGAACTGTCACATTATTTGCGCTAAACAACAGCATGTCAGCGTGAATACAGTGTAAATACAGCATCACGGAGTTGCTAGTAGAGCTGCACACTCGAAGTCTTGTTTCCCATTAATGGCTGTCCAAACACAGATGTTGCTACATCCTGTCAAAAATATGTCTATTTAGCCAAACAGCAGAATTTTTTTTTTTTTGCAAAAAACATCACTGACATGTTTGTCAACCATCAAAGAGCAGAAGCTTTTGCACCACTGTTCAGTGACTGCAAAGAGGGGAATGCACCGTAGAGTAAAAATGCCGACACTCTATGACAAACAAACTTCTCCAGTCCACTGAACGCCACAGACTGTTGACTTATAACATTCTAAGAGTATCCAGCAGTGGGTTTTTCCTTAAGGCAGTAGCTATAGATCTAGAACTTGAAATCAAAGTAAGCCAGGCAGCCAGGTGTTTTTGATTTGTTTCTCTGCCCACTTCCTCCTCCCGTTTCTCATTTTTATCATTGTCCTCTCCACATGATACCCACCCCACACCCCCCCGCAATGAAATCATCTCAGTGAAGATCCATTTTATTACTTTGATTCTGAAATAACACAGAGCGCAGTGGCAAAGTTGAAAATGAGCACAGATGACAAGTAGAAAAAGACAGAGGGTGAGAAGCAAGAAAGGCGAGGAGGAAAGCTTGGCCTGGAGCTATGGAAAGTTGTAATAGATGTTATGTGAGCAGCAGGAGAATAAAAAGCATGTGGGCGTTTATATGGAATTAAGATTTGGGTAGTCATTACCATATTGTCTAAGACTTTGGTGCTTTTTATAAGCCTGCATTAGTTTTTCTCAAATTACATCTACAAATAACACACCCAGGTATACAGTTACACACTTCAAAGAACAATAGGCAATAGGGGGAAGTAATCATAAGAAATATGTATCTATATATAAAATGTAGTGTGGCTAAAATACAGTGTGTGAGAGAAGAACTCTGCCAGCCTTTTACAGAGAAATGAAAAAAGTTAGTCCACCCTTTAGCTCCAGACAAAACCAGGTCAAAAGCTTAACCCTGCAGATCCACAACAAAAGAAAGAAGGTCTCTGTTTATCAGCCGGAGAGTTCAGCTAGAAACAGCAAGTAAAGACACTGACCCTACAAAAGTGCAGCTGCAGTGTTATACTAATCCTGGTGGTAATCGAGACTGAAGTGACAGCTGGCCTGGAAAAATGAAAGGTTTCTTCTACGCTGGTGTTCAGGTCGAGTAGCGCCTCACTGTCACCCGGAGCTGTCACCTGAAAACTAATGAGCTGCCGCCACGAATCTGCCCATGTCCCACTTTACTGTCAGTTACGAGCAACATGTCACCCTGATGTGTAAGTCAGACACACAAGACAAAGAACACAAATACAAAAAAGATAAACGCAGTATAATTCAGTATATTGTTGATAGATGTTTGCTTTCACATGCAAATCTTTTTGGAAATGTGCTTGTTTGCTTTTTTTTTGGGTGACAGAAACAGATATGGTGCTTCCTCCGGTTTTCCCTCTTTGTGCTCAGCTAAGCCGCTGCTGGTCGTAGTTTCATATTTATTGCAGAAAGTCAACTGTAAATCTCTCAGAAAGAAAAATAAAAGTTTAACAAAACTTTTAAGTGAGGGGACATGAAAGGTCGGATTGGACTGAAATTTATTTACTGCTGTTTTGTGCTTGTTGCTCTTAGTGATAAATTACCTTCGTAAGGTCACCGAGTAGCAAACTGCGTGCTACCTACAATCATAGACTGTATTTAAAAGATGGATGTTTCCACGCTGACATCACTCTTTGATTTGTCAAGCTCTGAACTGTTGACTTTAATGTCACGGCCCTCTCTGTCATGTTTTTTTATACCAGACACAAGAGAGTGGAGGATTTAACTGAGACACAATTCCAGCGATGTGTTCATGTTGCAGCCCTCAAATTTTACAGTGTCTGTTTTACAAAATAGACATCAGTTCATTTTAATAAGACTTCAAAATGAGCAAAAAATGGAGGTTGAAAGCATTACTGTGTTGGCTCTAGTTTCATTTATTTATTTAAACCTGAGTCCTGTGCCAGTCAGTGGGATTTGAGGTTTAGCACGGTAACTTTTCAGTTGTTAGTTTTACTTCCTTATATAATGTCTTAATTATTTTCAGCTGTGTCTTGGTTTACCCTCCTTTTGTACTGTGCTCTTCTCTGCATGCAAGGAATTTTTTTTGTTTTGTTTTTTTAAAGAGCATCCAACGTCTTTGTCTTTCCCAGTAGAGCATTAGTAAGAAAAGTAGATTCTTATCAAGTTTATTCCTGATTCATCTATTTATACCTGTTGACCTTGCGTCAAATTTTTTTGCCTGAACATGTGTTTACATTTTGATTTGTATATTTTTTTTCTTGTTGTCAGACAGTTAAACCCTAATGTAACCTGTCAGATTTTCCTGTGTTAATGACAGAGCTGTGAATACTGATCGGTCTGTTAACGTCCAGAGTCAGCTTCTTTGTCAGCTTCCTGGCTTCGGATAGGCTCGACTTCATGAATATAGGAGGTCTCTTCTAGTCTTACTGACTAAAGCGTACACATATTCAAACAGAGCCTTTAATACTTTTCCTTTGACACAAATTAGTCTCCAGCACCTTTTGCTCCTTTCAGTGTGGATTATGTGTTTAACCCCTTCATATTTTTGTATCAAAATCTATCTTTCTGCTGCCAGCAGACCAGGCCATGCTTGTTATTGGTCAGATGTTGCCAACACGACCACTTTCATGAAAGCACTCATAGCTGGATTGGGAAACCCTGGATTGACTTATTGAGTTGATAACCACCTCTGTGTGACCACTTACCCTGATTGCGGTCGTTAGCGTAAGTAGAGCCAGATAACGAGAAGATTTCCTGCATATGTTTAACTTGCTTTATCGTACAGGCCACTAGATGAACAAGGCGTCCAATATTATGTGATTCAAACAAGTCGTGTTACTACAAAATGTGTTTGTAATCAACTGCACAGTGACTCTCGGCAGCAATTTCTGATCGATACTGTCACAGCTAAGGTTTCCTTAGATTTAGATACCGAATTTGTTATTTATATGTAGTTAGAACATATTGATGCTGTAAATGGAAAGCAAACCTGTGTTAAACAACAGTATACAATGCAAATGCTTCATTGTGAGTACAGGTAATTATTTAAGACTTTCATGGTACCTGCTAGGGCTGGGCCATATCATACCGCATCATATCACGGTAATACCGGTATAATGTTAGGCAATGATAAGAAAATGAAATATCGCGATGGAATATGAGTAAAACGTGCATGCACAGTGCCTTTGTTTACATACGCACATGGTGGAAAAAGCATGGCGGCGACGCAGAATGAGAAGGGCGAAAGCAGATCGTTGAATGAAACAGATGAACCAGAATTGGTTTGTAAAAATGCTGCAACTTCAGTGGTGTGGAACTGGTTTAGCTTTCATCCATCTGATACACAACAAAGCACTATTTTTGGTAGAGCATGCTAGCGGGCCGTCGTTATTACCGTGTTTTTCGGAAAATACGGCACACTTAAAATCAATCCTTTGATTTTTCTGAAAAATCGACAGTGCCCCTTATAATCCCGTGTGCCTTATGTATGAATTCTGGTTGTGTTTACTGACCTCGAACAGTTTTTATGTCGTACACGGCGCTCGAAAATCTGTCAGAAATGTTTTAGTACGACTTTCGTAAGCTATGAAGCCGCACCGCTTGATGGATTGTTGGAACATTACGGCTACCGGAGGCAGGAGCCTCGCAGAGTAATACGTACTGTGCTTCAACATAATATTACCGTATTGTGTGTGTGTGTATAACCTCTTTTTAAGTTTTGTGGATATTATACATGGTTATGTTGAGGATATGTCGGCCAATTTCCACTGGAAATGCCTTTTGGTTAAACTGTCAGGAATTTGCATTTGCACTGTTAAAGTTTTATATAACTTTAATGCACATAAAAAACAGCTGCTTGTTTAAGTGAAAATACATTGATGGGTTTTTTTGCACTAATAAAGTTGTGGAGTTGTAAAGTATTTTGTCTAGTGTCAATTATATCATCAGTTTATATCGTTATCGCAAATTTTCAAATGTATATCGTGATAAATATTTTTTGGCCATATTGCCCTGCCCTATACAAAAATATAGCTTGGTGCTAATGAGAAATAGCTGCAGATCAAATTTAGTCCATTTCTAAGCCAGATGTTTCGTCTCTATGACAGAAAGCTTCTCGGTTTTAAAACAAAAACGTGTTTTTCCTTGAGCCCACTGTTTGAAGCATCTTTTGTTTCACAGGAGTACAGCACTTTTTCTGTAGTGTCTCTGAAGCATCTCTTGTTTTACATTAATCTTGTCTTCTGGAGTTTCTTTACCGTAATGGTGGTTTATTGTTCTTTCAGCTTATGAAGTGTCTCCTGCCATTTGTTTACAACGTTGTTCTTTGAAAAACCCAAAGAAAAAAAACCGTTATGGTTTGTATGTACATGCTGCAGGAAAAATGTAATTCTACCTTTGTAGATCAATAAAAACCATTGTATTCTAATGTATTCCACTCACTATTCTAATCCATCCTTTCCCATTAGCAAACATATGGGCATGCTGACTGCAATGGCTGTTATGTAATTAATAGTCATGGCGGTGCAATTAAAATTGGGAGACTTTATGCGCTTGCTGATTAAGATATTTAAAGCATGAAGTACCCAAGGCTCTTATTTTTGTGCAAGTTTCTGCTGCGTATCTTCTTGTTTATACGCGTTCGTCTTTTGTTTCCTCGAGCAAATGTGTGTTTGTGTGAGAAACGAGTGCTGCCTCTGTGTTTATGAGTGAGGCAAGCGTATGTATGCGGCGGGGAACAGTTTTTAACACTTATCCTTGACTTTTCCTTTACCCGCATGCAATTAATTACTGCCCGGAATAACGGCCCTGGGATCAGCTGCTGCTGCACTAATGAAAACACATCAGTGTAAATGCAAGGCCAGCCGGAGTGTTGTCGTGCGGTGCTTCGAGACCCTGCACCGCCATCCATTTGCAATGACAATCATTATCGCGTGAAAGCAGTGGTCTCCAACTCTATTCCAGAGGGATTGTGTGTGTTCACAGTCCCACAGTAATCCATATTCACTTTCTTAATTGGCTCAATTAGTTCACTCAGATACTGTATGAATTTTACACTCTGCCTGTCCCCAGATAAAGTCCAGTTAACGTATTACTGGGCAGAGGTTACAAATTGGGTTCCCAGTGGTAAGGCTTAATACGCGGAGGATTTAAAGTCTTTTAGGTGGTTGAGTGAGCTAAAAACTGTATTGCTTACACTGTAATGAGGGAACGCAAGCATCTTGGCCTCACCGTTTAATCTCATGGGAGTCGCATACCCATGGGAATTCAGACGCAGAAGCACACTCACATGACATATCAAACAATGATAGCAACACAATGGGAGGTAAATATGCTTATGATAACATTGATGGAGACCCTTTGATTCACTTAACATCCATTCTGTGGAGAATATATATCTTTTCAAACCTCGTGCTCACACACACACAACCACAATAAGCCTTTATCAAGTCAGTGTTGGTGTGTGGATGAAGTTAGACATGTTAAACGGTAAAGCTTAAAGTTTATTCTCGTTTAATGTCTAAGTTACTGCACGGTCGGGAAATGGGAAACAAATGAGGTTGTTTATCGATAACTTCAAATCACGGTGATATGCACTCATCTAACCGTAACTGTCGTCCACCTAAGTGTACTTTATTGGTCCCCGTGGGGACCAATAAAGGACCCGAATGTTACCCGAACCTTAAAACATGACATCACAGGGGCTTGCTTTTTGCCCCTCGTGTTGAGTACGCACATTATGTCCCCACAACATGAGTAAAATGTCACGGGGGCTCGTGCACACACCACGACGTCAGACAAATGAGGCAGTTGCATTACTGTCTGTGTAGCGTATGGAGGGCGTGTATCGATCTGGAGCAGAAGCTCGTTCATCAGTGTGGTTAAGCAAAATACCATTAAGGCTCAGGAGAAATTGTGTACACACATGGCCTGCAACCCCACACAAGCTTTTTATGCTTTTCTTTGTCAGAAACAAACCGCTGCTCAAACTGCTTTCCCATTTCCCGTTCCTTTAGCCCTGTTTCAAGGCTCCACAAAACCGAATCTGCGGGACGGCGGTGGTGCGGCTCTGGAGAACGTCGCGTATTTCTTCGACCGTGCTGCTTGTGGGGTCTGACAGGTGAACTGGGAACGGCTGGGTGATTCAGCACTACAGGGTCAGGATCTATGATAATGCACCACAGGGAACATTTCCATAAAAATGAGCCCAGTACATCTTCTTTAGAGGCCCTCTTGAGGAATGAAGATGAGGACACACAGATAAAGAGAGGTGAAAGAAATAAGATCAAGGGAGATTTCGAGAATGGGGAAGTGAGCATAAAGGAGTAGGATGGAGGGGAGCTCTGACGATGGTAATAATGAGAGAGAAAATTTAATGGGAAACACAAAGAAGTGAGAGAGACAGAGGTGATGTTAGTGCAGTGCACCCAGAAGTTTGTGCTCCCTCTGCAGTGCTTGTGAACCCTCCTAGCTGTGGTGAGCACTTGTGCTTTCATATCAGCCCCCTGCTGCTACTGTAAAAAGAGACAATAGGGAGCAAGATTTTTTTTTTTTTTTTTTGTGCGTATGTACTTTAGTGTTTGTGTGTATATGTGACAGCACGTCTGCAGCACTTTGTTGGGAATCTAATAACAAATTGTCATGCTGGCTCTTGATTTGTATGGGTAAAAAGAAGCCATAATGAGCCCCATAATGCGAGCTATTTGGCGTGCCATTCAAAGCAAGCTGCCATGTCTGTCAATCAGGGGAACTTTCAAGTCTCTCCATGACAAGCCTCGCTTTTGTCCTGAAGTCTTGAATAATAAAGTGACAATGAAATGACAAGACGTGCGCACACACCCACCTCATCTGTGAAACAATCAGGATTCTGTGGCGTCTTGCAGCGGGGAAAACGTCTGGACTGAGCGCGTTCACGTCCGCTGCTGCTCGAGCTGGTTCCACATGGCACAATTGGTGAGTAGATTACATGTGATATACCAGCGGCTGATCAATACTGATCAAACATGGCTGATAATGTGCGGATTGAGTCCATTATTTTTGCTTAAACATGACACAGCTGAGTCATCACATTAGAGAGAATTTGTATTTATTAATCAGAGCTGTTATAAAAGACTATACAGTGTAACATCTATATGATTTTCCATCTGATTCTATTTAAACATCCAGTAATTTTACAAAAAAAGGCAACAGCAGTACGTAACACTTTATCATACAACTTACATCTATTCAGTTTTCATAATTAATACCCGGTGACAAGAACCCATTCTCCCTTTAAATGCACATGAGCTAATAATGTTATAAATGCTCACCCCGTTGATACATAATTGAAGTTTAGCTCGCGTTTGGCCCAACACTCAGCTAAGCGATCAAGGAACCAATACAATGCCTCACTACCTTCTGTCAATACACTTGGTCTGACCTATTGGCTGAGGTGGGGAGGGGGAGCTGATCCATTGCATTGACAGCCCACCCTCCTTCTCTCATGCTCTCTCATTAGATCCACTCTATTAAACTCCTTATGCATCTGTCTGTACGCTCCTGGTTGGGGGCTCGGAAACAATCGGAGAGCCCTGCTGGGGGTCCTGCACTCCACTCTAACCGAGGAACTGAGAGAAAGTGCTGAAATGCACCGTGTTTACAATCTGTCGAGGACACTTGAAGGTTATTTGTGGAAAATGTCTGAGTAGACACAAGGCGCTTGTGTGTTCTTGTGCATCTGAGCGGCATTCTGTAACATACTTCATATCAACAAAGTAAAAAGTAATGAATAATTCTTAGGTGGTGCTGGAGGATTAGTTTAGTATTTTGGGAACTGCTCTGTGCTCCTTTTTGGCAGAGAGTTAGATGAAGAGATCGATACTAGAAACTGTAGCCAGTAGCCAGTTAGTTTAGCTTAACACAAAGACAGAAAACAGAAAGAACATCAAGCTCGGCTCTCTCCAAAAGTAACAAAATCTCCCTACCAACATTTCTACAGCTCACAATTTTTTTTCTTAAAGTCATACAAAAACAACAGTGAAGTACTTTTTCCCTGAGCTAGAACCGGTAACTTAAGGCAAAAAAGAAGAAGAAGGTATTGATATCATACTCTGCTCCAGAAAGCAACAAAGCATTTTCCCAAAAAACGGTGTCTGTTGGATCATGTTGCTGTTTGCATATGGGTGTGTTCATATTTGAGAGATGACATCACATGACTCTGGTGAATGTTGACACTGTATTTGAGTTGTGTTTGCACTGTGCAAGGTGTGTGTGTGTGAGAGCGAGAGAGAGAAAGAGAGAGAGGCGTCATTCGGGGGTTGAGTTCAGGCGAATGGGACTGTGTGTCACGTGGGAGGGGTCAGGTACGGCTGCAGTGGTCACTCCCATCTTCTTAAGGCTGCGCTCATCTGTCACAGAGATGGAGCGAGAAAACGCAGGACGAGGGACGAGCCCTGAATCTGAGACACACAGATACATCCACTTTTACATGTGGCAAGAAAGAAGTTAAAGAGAGGAAAAAAATCAGAAGGAAAAAGGGAAAACTGTGAGCGTATTTAGGATCTTAAATTTCTGCTACTTGAATCTCCCCTGCTGTCATTCAGCTCACAGACTTGCCTTTTCATTCAATTGACTAGAGTAAATGACATCAGTTTACTTTTATTACACCAGATGAATGAAATGAAAACAATTCCTCAGTCTGTGCAGATCTGCATGCAGTGGCAGCTTTCAGCCTGTAGGGGGGCCACGGCAGTGGAGCAGGCTGCAGCAGGTTGAGCAATGACTGCAGATTTGTTGCAGCTTGATGTGTCTCATCATAACGCACAGAGGGAGAGAAGGAGAGAGAGCGCAGGCAGCAAGATGCTACAGGCCATATTGGGAATTTTACCTTTGATATCTCCCACAGCCAACCGAGGTTCACCAGACTAACCAGCAGGTGGCAGGTTGACCCCCCCCAACACACACACACACACACATACACAATACACACACATTCGCACGCACACACACGTACCCACACCATATGCCCAGACACATACCCCCACCAGGTCTGACATTTGCAGCTAAGTGCTGCAATGGTCGGTTATTTATGTTGAGAGGGCTCGTGATGGTGAGAGTTCAGCAGGTGGCTGCATTACACTGTTTATCAGACAGACGCAGTGGCATTATCACTTCATGAGCCTTCTTACCCAACCCCCCCCCCCCCCGCCCCGAACCTCGCGCACACACACACACACACACACACACACACACACACACACACACACACACACACACAGGCACACACTACATCTGTCTTTCTGTCGTCCTTTTCTGGGCATACACCCTCTGTCTCTCCCTCCTCACTGCTCCTTGTGTTGTGAAATGCCTCCTGACTGCTCTTCCTTTCCCATTTTTCTCCCACAGATGTACTCCAGCCATCTGGGTACTTGTAGGGCACAGCGAAGGCACTAGTGGTGCAACCAATATCTGTTCAAGCATGCCAGTATTACATGGTTATTTATTCATAGTGTTTGCAGTTTGTTGACAGCATCTAATAACGTACCAGGCTTAAAAAAAAATACCTGAAAACAGCCTCTGTACATCTCTTGCTTATTACGGTGTGAAATTAATAATTGTAGAGCACAAATATACATTTCAAACTTCCTGTTCCCTTTTTTTTCACTTACATCTATTCCTCCATCTCCACTCCTCTCATATCTACCTCTATTATCCCCCCCGTCTTCTCGTCTCTCCTCCTCTGTGGTATTTCAGTACAGTGCAGGTCAGATGCTGAGAACTCACCTGTGCTGTTCTGGCTGCATTTGACTTTGCTGTTGGTCTTCTCTTGCATCGTCCGCTCGTACTCTCTCACCTCCTCCAAACAGAGCCCTGTGGGGAAAACAGTGCATAAACACAGGCGTGCATTGAAACAGAGTGGAAGATACATATTTAATTTAACAGGCTGTAGATCGAGGGTAAAACAACAGCAAAGTGCGCTGCTCAGAATAGATTATCTCGTATCTGTAAAATATAAAATTTAGCAGTTTACTGTAATTTTGACCCACCGTGCCATTCGTCTATCCATGCCACTGCCTGCCGGTGGCCAACCAGGAGAATGTCTCGTATGTTCTGCAATTACACAGAAAACAAAAACCTGTTATGGGAAGGAAATGTAATTAAAAAGCTACAGCTGTTGTGTGTAGTCGTGTGTGAAATGCTGCTTTTAGAATGATTTTACAGCAGATCAGTGTCAAAATCACAACAGTGCCTTTGTGTAATTAATTCAAACATATGAGATTACGGCTGAGATAGATGAGGATTTATTTAATAAGGAGGCTGGGGCGGGTGGATGTGGCTCTGGTTGTAGAGGTTGTTGCTCAATTGTGGTTGGTGGCTCAGTCGCTGGACCTTTTATGTGCCAAAGTGTCCTTGGGCACGACACTGAACCTTAAGTCGCTTCCAGTGGCTGGCCATCTTCCACAGCAGATCCCCTGGCATTGTTGTGTGTGAATAAAAGTGGTCCATCATGCCTAGCTAAGGACTCATTTAAATATTAGTTGCTCTTTGATTGTATTGAATTTTTTTGCATTCATCAACAGTTTGCAAGTAGTTGCAGCGACCAACCTCTGCAACCTTTGGGTGACCAAATGCTAGAAGTAGCTGCTTGCAACCACTTTTAGTCACTCAGGTGATTGCTCAGGATCTTGTTTCCAAACAATCGCAGTCCGAATCAGAGCAACTGCGACCTCTCTAATCGTGAAGGTTTCCAAAGGAATGAACATACATGGATTGCCAACCTCGTTGCAATCAACCTAACTTAGTCCTCTGCAATAAGTGCACCTTGTCTGTGATGCATTTCTTTGCGCCAGGGGACTCAATTCTGGTTACATTGCTACATAAAAGCGAGGTTTCAGAGCACCTATGTCATTTTGATCTTAAATCACTGTCATCGCAGCAAGTATGCGACCGTTTTTTGTTTTTTCTGTCCCAAAATCTATGAGGCTTTTGCTCTTGATGTAAGTAGTTAATGTTAATGTATGTTATTGGGAATTTCTGTGTATGTAGACAATTAATTTTTGTTTGGTAATGCTGTTCTGCATAGTGTGACTGTAGCATAAGGTTAAAAGACTATGTGTGCAGCGCATATACTATTAGTTTCATCTGTTTTGCTCGGCTTTGTAAAAAAGATAGAGCCACAATCCAAACACTCTTGCTCCTCACTGACAGCGTTGGGGTGGGTTAAAAGGCATTATTGCTAGTTTAGCTGCTGGTGCTTCTGTTTTCTTTTCACGCTTCATTGCTTTGCCTCATTGCAGAGGATAAATGTTGTGAAAGTGTTTTTTTTTTCTTCCCACCAGCTGTACAACTTCTTCCGCTAACTTCCAACTATGCTTTGTTAAAAGTGGAAAAACAGATGTTTTCTTACCATTTTGTATAATATAATACAGATCAGAGGTCATTTGATGCCAGCAGCCTTCTTGCCATTAATGTTGGTAATTATGCTAATGTCTTAAAATGAATGTGGTAGTGATTTATTTGTGTCACAATCCAACACATGGCACATTCATATAATAAATGACCGAATGGCATTGAAGAAGATTGTGATGTCTCCTTGACGCAGTCACGTTACAATAGCAATGGGATGAACATAAAGGGAAAGAGTCTGATCTTACTCGATGTATGAACTCCTCTGTCCTGGTCTGGAAGCCGTAGACCTCAAAGCTGCACTCCACCCTCTTATAGGAGCACATGACAGGTTTGTGGCTGTCCCTCCAGCCCTTCTCCAGAGGTCCTCGGCCAGTTTTACTTGACTGCCACAGACTCAGGTCCTGTACAGAGTAAACAGTGTGTTATAAAAGCTGTGTCTGCAGAAACTGTGACAGTATCTGTGTGTGGAGGTGCCAGCAGCATGTTGCACAACACATTGCACAAGAGGAGTGTGATAACACACATTATGAATCTGATGAAAGTATGATGGGCAAGTGTTTGTGTTTGTGATCTTTTATTTCACCTTGTCACTTAATATAATTGATTGGTGTGCTTGTGTAACATGCACATGTAAAGACGTGTTAAACCTTGGAGGAGAGACAATGAAAATAAGCAGTGATGCAGAGGTGTTTGTGTGGGGTGTGTGTAACTGATTTATTTAGAAGCAGAAACAAAAGGCAGTAAAGTAAAAAAAAAAAAAAAATAGGTATGTGTTTTTGTCTTAGTGGATCATTGTTTGTATATTAAGCACTATGCATTATGAGCCATTATCACTTAAAAGACAATATTTATTTTGAGTTGGATGTGACTTAAATGTCTGTTTGAGTAGTCTTAGCTTAATATAAAGTCAGGAAGTGGGAAAATCAGCACAGGAAAAACAAAAACACAACAAAGCCGTACTAGTTTAAGTAATCAACAATCTGATCAATGCAAAATGCAGATAATAAAATGACACATCAAGTTAGAGAAAATTTTAGACTGTTTCACAGCAGGAAACAAGCATATAGATCATTTGCATGAGCTGTTGTTCTGACCTATAGCTGTGGGTTTAAGTGGATCAACCTATAGTGGTCATATGAAGAAATGCATGCAGAATGCATTTTTTAGATAAGGCATGTCTTGGCACATAGAAACAAAGTTTCATATCATCTCTTTAGTGCTGCTTCAAAGGATTTATCTTTTCCATCACTGTTATCAAGTTTCTTTGTTGCAACATGTGAAAAATTCTCCCCACCTGAGACTCAAACTTCAGTCACTAAAGTGTTTTATTTGCCTTTTTGCGTAAAGTTTCTTGGCTTTGAGAGTAGAAATGCCCATATATGTTGATTCCCCCAGACAAACTAATATGATTTTTGGGTGGAGTTTTTCAGTTGGTTGCATGCTTGCCATTAATTAAAAATGATGTAATTCATATTTATTGAAAAGGGCATACGTAAATGGAAATACAGGATCGACCTGCTTCTTGTTCTGTTTTCTGTCAAGATGATCCCACGCTTTTTCAGTAATGTTGAGGTCCGGGCAGGAGGCCAATCGATGAACACTAGTGTTTAATTGTTGCTGTTGTTTTTAATTCAGGTATGCTTCAACTGCATTGGCAGTGTGTTTGAGTTCACTGAAGCTGTTGCCAGTCAGACACATTATGGATGGTACTACACAGTGATTAAGATCTGATGGGACTTATCATCGTTCACAGTTCCATCAGTTTTGATAAGATGACCAACACCACTGACTGAAATGCAGCCTAAACCATGACAGCGCCTTCACCGTGTTTTACAGATGGCTGACACCAACCTCTCTCCTAATCTGCTTCATACATATCAACGACAGCTTGATCCAAATTTGGATTCATCACTCCATCAGACCTGTTGCCACTGATTTTGGAATACCTCGGCCTTTTCTCTCTGTTTTCACTTCACGCAAAATATTATTTCATGCCTGTCAAACTGTGATGTCTTTGGTATTTTTCATGGATTCAACTAAAGAAATGTGACCAAATTGACAGACTGCTAGTAACAAAGTGCCTAAAGATGCAATTTAAAACCGGTTCTTTGCTAAATTGTCTATTATGTGTAGACACAACACTGATTCATTCCTCGAGGTTGGTGCCTTTTTATGCTTGAATGATTCATATTTCAGTGTTAAATGATTGAAGAGAAAAAAATACCTCTGAAAATGGTCATATACAAGGACTGGACTGAGAATTAGTGAAAAAGCAGCCAAAATCCAAAGCAAAGTTAGTGGGTATATGTTTGAATTAAGTAAGCTTACAGTTTTGGCTACTTGTCATTAAACCAAGTCTCCTATTTATTTTTTCACTAAATGCTGAACTATTCTTGGAAAGCAATCACATAGTTTTCCATTTGGAAGAGAAAGAAAATCAGAAAAAACAACTTTTTTTTGTTCACAGTCATTTGTTTGCACCTCTGTGAAGCATATGTCCATGTTTGTGGGTTTTTTGCCAGTGCAGTGAGTACCTCTGATTCTTTGTAGTGCTTTTCAGGGATGGGGTCACTCAGGATATCCAGGAAACACACATTCTCTGCTGGGGTTGGCTTGTCCCCAAACACCTACATCCAAACAGATGGGGGAGGTCACACAGTTAAATGACAGCAGACGCACATACACCCACCCGTAGTGTCACACACGTACAGTCACTCACTCGGCATAGAGTGGGACTAAGAGAAGATGAGTAACAGTGTAGAAAACGGAGGTCACACACCATAACACCCCTCACTATATCCCACCCGGAGGCCCTTGGAGCAAATCACACTGGCGCAAACAGAGGAGAGAACAGATAGAGAGCAGAGGCGGGGGATGAGGGGAAAAAAACAAGGACATATGAGGGGTATTAAAAGAGAGGGGGGGAAAAGTTATGAGAGCCACGTACACTTTTCCTTGAGAGAATGGAAGAAACCTGGAGAGAGAGGGAGAAAGAGACGAGACTGCACTTTTATCTGACCTTGTTTAAAATTTGCTCTAATGCCGCACTGGAGTTGTTCATTTCACAGCTGAAAACTAACAAATAAGAAAAACCTGGGGTAAAATAATAGCCCGGTACGCTCCTGCGGTGTTGTTGTTAGTCTGTGTCTTCACAAGGTCTTGCTCCCTTTTATGGAATGTGTTGTGTTAGCTGCGTGTTTGTGTTGCCTTCTACAAGTTGCTTGGGGTTTTCTCACGGTGTCGTAACGATTGTCAATTGAATTGTATAAACACCATAACTGTTATAAGGACATGCAAGAAAAAATCTATTCATATATATGAGGCCCTGAAAGCTTAAAATTTGGGGGATTTTTTAAAAAAAGAGGGAAAAAAATAAGTGTTCGGCGTTTATAGTTCACAGCAAAAAGGTTCTGGCTCCAAAACTCCTGGTTGGAGGTCCTTCTGTGTACTACTTGTGCCTCTGTGTATTTTCTTTAGGTGGTCTTTAGGTGGCATGTTAGGCTAAATCAGGTGTGGCTGTTAGCCAAGGTGTTGTCTCCTTTCCTTGTGATTGATTGGCAGCCTGTCCAGGGTGGACCCCGCCTCTTGCTCACTGTCATCTGGAATAGGCTCCAAACTCCAGAAAATGAGCGGATGCGGTCCAAATTGGTATTTTGTTAGCTCAAATTGTATGCACTGCTTTGTAAAAGGATCATATTTTATAATCTCTCCGCATGCTTTGTATGTAAAGCCTGATTTGTAAAGCATACACTTAGGCGGGTGAATAAGTGCAGCTGAGTAAAAAGTATGATATTTCCCTTGGAAATGTGGAAGTACACTAACAGCAGGGGTTAAAGTGAGCGGGAACGATGTGGAGTAAATAAGTAAATAAGTCTGATTGGCAGTTTCATACATAATAAAGTCCAGCAAGCTCATTTTCCGGGTGCTGCAGCCTGGCGTTCCTTCCAGCTGCGGCCATGGAGCTACTCAGTCAAGAAATAAGAAAGTAATGTCACCCCACGATCCCGCCTCCTCACTCAGCATCCTTTCTTTCCATTCTCATTCCTGCCCTCCCTGCATGCGTGCACATGTTGATAGTGTTAGGTTCACTTAAATCTAAGTGTCTTCAACACCTTGGTAACGCTAGACAAGTGTAGCAGGCGTAAAAGGAGTTGCTTTTTCCCCCCAAAGCAGCAGATCATTTCAAATGCAGCCTTTCAAATGGGGCTCAACAAATATGACCAAACACACAAGCTGTTTTCAATATGCAGCCTGGCCATCTGTCTTACTCGCTACTGGGAGAGTATCTGTACTTTGCAGTTAGAAAGAGTGGCAGAAAGAGAAAGTGTCAAATTATTTCTAGGATAAAATCTGCTCAGTAAATGAATTTGAACTGGAATAAATTTAATGCTCGCATAAATAGTTCCTTTCATTCAGTTCTTTTAATCAGGCTGTGGGTATTTAGACTACGTGATGTGTAGTTAAAGTTATCTGACTAATGATATTTAGAAATGATACTAAATGAAATGGTAATTGTTTTTGTGTTATTCAGAGGCTGTGTGAGAATACAAACGAGTTCAGGCTCGTGCACTGAGAGCTGTACTGAGTTGGTATGTTTACTGTTACAACAGTTAGGTCAGGTCAGTAGTTCTCAAACTGTGGGGCCGAGTTTGCAATAGTGGCGTAGAGGACGAGGAAAAATATGAAGAGAAGCTGACTTAAATAAATAAAATTTAAAATAAATAAAATAATTTTTGTTTCTGAAGCTGGGCATGCTAGACAAACTTTCAGAATCAGTGGTTTACGGTGGCATTCGTCTGTTCACATTTCCTTCTAGACAACATATCTAAGAGTTGCTCCACATGTAATGGATTAATCCCAGAGTAACTAGATGAAGCACTATGAAAGGAAGATGCTAAAGTAATGTAAATACTTAAACTTTATACTACCATAAACAGCATAAAACATGGACGTAGCTTCAAGGTCGGAAAAATTAAGCCAACACTTTAAGTGCCTCAACCGTGCGTCCTATCTGAAGGCCACTAGATGATGATAGCTGTGGTTTTAAAAAAGGACTTCCAGTCCTTTTAGAAGTCAATACAAAGACAGCTTCTCTAAACACTTTTCTGCTGAATTCAAGGGTTCGGCCTCTCATTCTGGGTCATATTATATTAAAAAAAGGAGCAGGTGGTTTAACAGGCAGACCCCGCCCCTCCACGTCACATCTGTCTGTTGCAAGATGGCAACAGTGGAAACGCTCATGTTGAGGCTTCAAAGCGAGACACCAGAAAACGGTGGGTGATGTCAGGGTAGCTACATCCGTCTCTTATGCTGTCTGTAGTGGTTAAAAAAGGGGAAATATTTCAGTGAGAAGGTGGTAGAGACCAAAAACTGAGCAAAACTGAGTGATTATTTGATCACATACACCAGTTAGCCATGCAGCGACACGACTAATTGGCTGATAGCGTTGCTCTGTAACCTTTGATGTGTAAATAAACAGCTGTTTGCTAACAAATTACCAACTTAAAAGATTAAGGCATCTCAATTTGTTCCCCCAAGTGTATAAATCACATGTCAGTGTGCATGTATGTGGCTGACACTCAAACAGCAATGGGACTGTTTGGAGTAAACTCGTGTAACCTGAAACTACATGACATAAAACTAGATTCACTGGATGCACAGCCCAAGAAACAACTCTTGGATCTATGCATTTTTTGTTTTGTTTTTTTTTGGTTCTCCTGTCTTGACTTTTCTCAATTACACCAGGCAAACACAAGTGTCAGACAGAGCTGCAATTGCTGGTGACTTTCTGTCTGTGTGTGTCTTTGCGTGCCTTGGACAAAATGCATCGTGGCAGCCATGATCAGCACACTGCATGTCTGGTTAATAGATCTGCCAATACTGCATTTCGTGCCTTGCTTGTTTTCCTTGTAATGGGCGCATCAATTTGATGAACATTTTTGTAGTGCTGCAGAGAAAATTGCAATTTCTCTCCAGACCCTTGTCGTTCTCCTCCCCCTCGTCTCTAATCACTCTATTTTTCTCACCTCTCACAACCCCCCTCTTACGATACTCACGTTATCGTTATCACCATTGTTGTTCTCGAATCTTGTCTCAATACGGATGCTGAACTTGGGGAGGAATGATACCTACAGGGTGACAAAGAGGAAAAATGGGGGGTGGAGGGTTGAGGGGCAGAGATAGTGTGAAAGCAGGCTGCAGATTAGATCCTCTGATACTGGAAAGAGATGAGCTCTGTTGCATTCATGTACAGTAAATGATGTGTGAGAATACTTACTGAGTACTCTGCAGCACCGGGGACATTCAATATAGATGGGAAGAAAACAGCATAAGTAACTCGTATGCTTGAACATGAAATTGCGCCCACACACATGCAATTTACCACAAGGGAATACATGCATACATAGTTATGAACATTTGATGTCACTTGAAAAAGCATCTGTTTTCAGTAAACAAGCTTTGTATAATGTATTGAGGTTAAAATAACTCTGTGTTTAACACAAAGAAAGGCAAACACTCACCTGTGATGGTGTATGGGTAGAAGTTCCAGGCCTTCTCCGTAACGTAGAAAAATCGAGGGACAAATGCTTTTACCCAAGATGGCAGTTTACTGAAAGCAAAGAAAGAAGGATCACCGTTGCAGAGTGTAAGAGCAGGAGAGATTATGAAGGGAGAGACGGAGAGATCCTGAGTGGGTCTTGTGCCGTTTATAGCCAGATTACCTGTAGGCTACTCTCACCACAGCATTCATTTGTATGACTCATTCTCAATTACACCTGTGGTGATGAACTGTTACTGTAGCTCCTAGGTCCCATGTCAGAACATGATTGAAGTAGAATACAGTGTGTGTGTGTGTGTGTGTGTGTGCGTGTGTGTGTGTGTGTGTGCGTGTGTGCGTGCGTGCGTGTGTGTGTGTGTGTGTGTGAAGAGAGAAAGAGCATGCGTGTGTTCTTACATATCTTTACTAATGAAGACCAAATGTCCCACAAGCACATAAAGATTAGAAAAATCCTCCACAGTGTGAACATGTCTTTACTTCTTTGAGAGTTTATTTTAGGATTAGGCCTTGGGTTTGTAGTGGTGATTGGAATAAGAGCTGAGGTTACATGAGGGTAATGAGTGAGGTTATTTCAGGGTTAGGAAGTGAATTTAGAGTTAGGAGATTTATGTTATATTTGAGACTGGGCTTTCATTATGAGCACAATTAACTGATGGGCTGTCAGCCTGAGCACAGAGAAAAGTACATGGACACAATACTCTCTCACAGAGCAGCATTATTAAACCTTTTTACTTGTAGCAGTGCAAACACACTTAATCATGTAGGAAAAATCAACTCCTATTTAAGGTTTATAATCAGTGTGCAGCCTGTGGCTGGTTTATAACTCTTATCACTCACAGGGTGTGAAATACTCCGTTTTGTAAACAGAGCAACAATTTCACCTCTGACTCATCATTTATGGGACCGCTTGGTTTCACAATGAAGCACACTGATTAACTGTATTTTCAGAATATAGTGTTAATATTAATGTGCTATTATACTGGGTATATTGCAACTGAAATTGCAGTCTCATGGCTCAGACACTCCAAGAGCAAAAGGACAAAACCTCAGTGTGACTAGAAACAAATCGGTTGCCCTTTGATTTGGTGACCAATTGCAAATAGCTGCAGTGAACACTTTGATTGGAGGCAGCTTGTCTCCAACCAACTGCAGTCCAACTCAGATTGCCTGCAGTCTTAGACAAATTGGATTAAATTTGCAAATAGTTGGAGTTGAGTTTATAGTTGAGCTCTAAATGCAGACATGTTACCGACATGTAGCAATCAGTTTGAGTAAGTCTGCGCTGATGAGTGATCTGTGACAAATTTCATTGCCGTAAGGGACTTGACTCAAGTGACTGCCGACTGAATGTCCTGCAGCAACGTCACTTTTAGGGAGGAATTTCTGAATCTCTGTTTCACATCCCCAGAGTTGTGCAATATTAAGTACTTAGATTAACTATTTAATCTTAGATGAACTATTTAATCTACGTACTTAATATTAGTTTCTGTTCGACTGGATTTTCTGCGTATGTAGATAGCAGCAGATGCCAACAACTTTGCAGTTTTTTTGGTAATTTATTTGTTATTTGCCGTATTGTAATGAGCAGATTCATTAAAATTAAAATTAATCTAAAATTAAAATGCCAAATAAAATGAGCAGATTCTCTTGGCTGATAAACTTACTAACCGACCTTCTTATTTTTCAAACATGACCATGAATTACATCCCAGTACTTGAAAGCACCGATGCCAGTGGGCACTGCAATGCCAGTAGCTTTGGATAAAATGGCAGCATGTGACACCCTGGGATGTCTGTATAGTTTTAAGTGGAGGAAAAAAACAGGGCAATACCATGCTAATAAATTATGGTATGAAAGTTGTCACAAATACATTGTAGCACTAGCTTGACATTTTGGGAAATGTTAGTTCTGCTTACAAAAAATGGGATGCTGGCAGCGTACATGCCCAGATCCAAGCCAATAGGCCGGGCATTTTACCCATTTAAAGTTTGAGAATATGTTTATATAATTTGACGACCCCTTATCATTCGCTTTACCAGATAAAAATGCAAAGCTTGAATGCCAACTATTCTGGGGGAATCATCATTGGGAGCCAAGTGCTTGGTGGTTCAGTTAGTCTTTTCCCCATATATCCTGTTAGATGACAGATTTGCATGTGAAGACCACTGCAGGCCTCCGGTGGAGTTTCCTCTGGCTTTAGCCTGACCAATCATCAGTTCTTTTGTGGTGAAGAGTTGTATGATAAGAAAAACACTCTCAGTATGTGTATAAAACATGAAGTGACACCCACCTAAAAAGATCAGAGAGAAATAAAAGACTGGATATGGTGGAAACAGTAAGTCTCATTCCATCCACAGGCAATAAACTTCACCTACCAGCACTAATTAACTCACTGTCTGGCTTGCTGAATCAACACTGTTGTATAAAAACAGTAGATTTAGTTTTTATTGGAGGTTTTGCAGTCCAAAGTTTAAAAAAAACAAAGAACTTGCATAACAGTCAACTGACGTGACTTTATGTTTGAGCTAAACACTGTATCATATAATAATTAAGAGTTTATTTCCCAAAATGTTACATAAATACTTCAAAAAAAAGGTTTACAGTGTTCTGTTATGTACTCAAGACTACACTCTATAAACATTCACATCTATGTCCTGTAAAAATATGCATATAGACAAGTTACATATTAACACCTGCAGTCACAATAGCTATCGATGGCTTTCGCTTTATTCTGTAATTTTCTTTCCTGTTTTTGTCTTTTTTCCCCTACGTGTAAATAATATTTGTCTTATGTAACTATTGTCACTTCTTTCTTACAATAACAGAGTTCTGATAGACCACTTAGAAAAGCTTACCAGGGGTTAAACACATCCATTATTTGAGTGTAAGAACTTGGAGGTAATTATCTGTACTTTTTCTATGTGTGGTTATACTGTGACTAGACTCTGATTGCCAACAAACTTTGTCAACTCTACAAAGAAAATTTAATGAGAGGCTAAATCTTCCCACATACCCTGCAATTACCAGCACCGGGATGATGTGGACGAGTTATGCCCAGCTAGAGAACTTTACTTACGTAATCCAGTGTTTACTGACCTCACGGTACAGTAATATTTCCACTTATACCTCAGCATGTCTAGACAAAGGGTGTTTGGACTTTGTAAACAGGCAGGTCGCAATGCACGCTGGGTGTTACTGTGTGTTTCGTGTAACTTGGATCGCTGAGATGTGAAGCTTTACAGCGCAGCGATCAGAACACGGCAATCAGTTATTCTAATGGCCCGTCATGTGTACATCATTAGTGCAACAACACAATCAAAGAGTTTAATTGTACCTGCTGAGGTAGATTCGTTTCTCGGTCAGCTGTCCCGCTCCGTACTTGGGGTGATTATCTGGCTCATTCCTCACCACCTCCACCCCCTCTCCCCCACCACTCTGCTCACAGCTGTGCTTACTGATCATGTACAACTGCCCAATCCTGTACTGGAGCCCGAAGAGAGGTTTAGGATGAGGTTTATGGCGGAGAGGACGGGGATGGCGTGAAGAGAAAGGAGAGAGAGAGAGGGAAATGTGGTGAGAAAATGGTAAGCACAAAGCAAAAATCTCCCTCGTCCTCCTCCTGCTAACCCTCAAGATGCCATCCAAAGGGACACATTTAGAGTGCGGCCTTAGTTGAATTAACCAAGTGTTTGTTGACTGTGGTCATCCTTCGTTTAAACACACAGGTCCTCACGTTCATCTACCATAAACATGTAGCCTTTGAAATAACTCACACATTTATGCTTCTTTTTTTGCAAACAAACAAAATAAATATGAATTTGCCGTGAACTCAAAGCCATATCCAAATAACAGGCACTGCTGCTTGAGTCAGTTCTCAGAGGTTTTGCAGCTGTAGCCTCTCTCGTCTCTCGGTCTGGTACTGGAGTACATTTTAATCCCATTTTTAGTCGCTTTTTTACATTTAAATTACTTCAACATTTATTCTACACATACATTTGAACCATAATAAGGAACTGCATCTTTACTGCTGCATTTAACTAAATCGCAAAGTGCACATTCGATTTTACTCTTCACTCCTCTCTGTGTATCATTATCCAACTGTTGCTCGAGCAGCTGTAGTTGCTCTTCAGAAAAGTTGTATTCTTAATCTGAACTTTTTGGGAATATTTTAAAGACTGGAATTGGCATTTAAGCCGAAGGAGGGCAGACCAAATTTCTCATGGAGCATAATAATGGATATGAGGACTTAAATAAGAAAAAAATTCATCCATAACAAATCAATACAATGCAGGTCCCATTGAAGAAAATGTAATACCCATCTGCCACTAAGAGGAAGTAATGAGAATGATGGCAGAAAATCCTCCTGGCAGCAGGTTCAGCCCTGGTTGCTGAGTCCGGTTTTGTCTCGACAGGCACTTACTCAGGGCTGCTTAGGCACGGGCTTTGTATTTGCTCTTCATTTTTCAAATCTTAGCCACTTGCTGTGTATAAAGATTTCCCTAAAGTTCCATTTTAGATATCAAAAAATTAATTTGGCTAGTGAGAGTGATTGCCTAGTGTCTAAATTAGGGGAAGGGACTTTGTTCTCTGCTGCAGCCCCAGTTTGTGCACGCTGATGAGGGAGTATTTTGTGTTAGTTAGTCTAAAGAGGACAAGGGCTTTGGGCATCTGGAGTATCTCCTCGTTTAGCTAAGCCTGATACAATCAGTGTATTTAAAAAAAATCTCTCACAATAATTCTTTTCATTTCTTGCAGTGCTGCTGCTGCTGCTGGTCGTTCTCATCTTTTCTCCCTAATCTTGTTTCTATTTGCATTTTTCTGTTTGCTGCAGTTGTAAATCACTTGGTAAACTTTTGTTTATAAAGTTATGAAAAAGCTGAGAAATTGTGCCATAAAGCGCTTCGCTGTTCTGCTGTGACCACCATAATGCAATTCATTTTGTTGCCCTATATTGCTGTGGCACTAAAGCATTATTCTAATTAAAAGCAGAAACAGAAAGATTGGGAGGAAGAGAGAAAGAGGACGGCAGACATCAGATTGCCATCCTTCACTGTGCTCTGCTGACATCATGTGACACTCCTCCTTCTTGTTCCAATTACCGTGAAACGTCAACATTCAATATTTACTTCTTGGATATTCATGGGACTTAATTAATCATAGTGATGGGTGCTTTAACACCATCTTAAAGCCAGCAGACCGCAGGACAGAGAGCTCCTCCCACACAGGTTGTGAATCTTTTCCCCCCGTTTTAGGAAAAACAAGGAAGTGGAAAGTGTCTTTCTTTCCTTAAATCACTACATACAGGTCGGGAGGAATCGTTGTCAGCTCTTGGAATGTGTTTCCTCTTACTGTTTCGTTTTTACAGCCCAGGATTTGCTTTACAAGAAATGTCGTCAGACTACAAATACAACGCATTATCAGGACAATGCCATGATTCATGATTGAAATATTTACCACTAAAAACGCAGACAGCTTTTGTCTTTGATCGTCAACTAGCAAAACACAACGACAACAATAACAATTAAGGGTGGAAAATTTGTGGTCAACGTTTCCCAGTGGCGATTTACACTTTATGCACTTTATTAGATACACCTGTTTAACTGGTCCTTAAAACAAATATTGAATCAGCCAATCACATAAGAGCAACTCAGTGCATTTAGAAATGTAGAAATTGTCAAGACAAACATCAGAATGTGGAAAATAGTTGAAGCAAGTGACTTTGAATCTTGCACGGTTGTTGGTGCCAGTTTTTCCTGAACTGATGATCTACTGGGACTTTCCCACATAGTGATCTGTAGGGTTTACAAGAAATGGCCCAGTGAAGAGCATCTCTCCTGCATATGAACGCACAACATGAACCCTCAAGCTGACGGGCTAGTTTCAGAATACCACTATATTGGCATACTATAGGCCCCTTTGTACCAACTGAGCATTGTTTTAATGTGGCAGCGTGCCCGACCTTGCTGATCCCTTTATGAGCACAGTTTATCTATCTTCTAATGCCTGCTTCTAGCAGGACAATGCACTATATTATTGTATTAGCCCTTTATTTATCCAGGTAAAAATCTCATTGAGATTAAAAATCTCATTTCCAAGAGAGACCTGGCACCATGGCAGCAAAAATCCAAAACACATGCGGCACATAATAACATAACAACATATCACAGAATTGAGATCATCTCTCAGTGGTTTCTTGAACATGACACTCTACACAAATGACCTTCACAGTCATTGTCATGTGTTGGATGGGGAGATTCTCATCATGAACGTGAGCCGACAAATCTGCAGGAACTGTGTGACACTGTCATGTCGATATGGACCCAAATCTGTTTTTCTGAGGCTTTTCTGAATCTACGCTATGAAGAATTAAAGTCATAATTCTTGGAGTTAAGGCAAAAATTATCTGAGAAACTACTTGACATGTTTTTTTCTTAAAAAAAACCCCCAAACACATTACCTCAACATGCACTTTGGTTTATACTGCATATGTGTCTGTATTTATTTGACCCTGACTCTCAGCTCTGCACACAATTTGCTATGTACCCGGACCCAGTGTATGTGTACAAATGTCACATAAAAGATTTTTATCTTATCTTTATCTTTATCTTCAAAGTTAAAAATGTCACATTGATTCATTACTGTAAAGCAATAAACATACAATCTTCTGAGAAGTCTGAATATTTTTTATGGGGCACTGTATGTTCCTGTGACACTGCCTTTTTCATACACACCACTGTGAGAGGTGTCTCTCAAATAAGGATACTATTTGTATTATAAGTGCATTAATACTGTACTTCAGTGGAGTATTTGAGTAAACGTGCAAAAAAAGTTACTTTCCACCATGAAGCCTTATTTAGTCTGCACTCTCATACAGTGGTGCTAGGCAGCATAAGATTAACAGTACCCTAGTGTAAGGGCTTTGGTGAGGGAGAGCCAGTGGGGGTGGGGGGGGGGGGGGGGCAATCAGTTTTCATACACCCCTAAATGGTTGTAAAACCTCACAGACCCAAATAGCAACAAACAAAATTATGATCGCTGTGAGCGTGAATCCTGTTTCCAACATTTCATGAAACAAGATTTGTGGTTGAAAGCAGCAATGCTGAAAACACAGACAAAGGGCACGCTTGAGTGAGGCCTTCTTTTCTGTAGCGACTGAGAGTCGTTAACAAGTTTGAACACTGCAGTTTCCTCCCTGCCAAGAGAATAACCAAGACCACAGAGACACAAAAGCCCGTGTTCCTCACTTTCAAATGAAGTTGTTTTTTCAGATACAAGTTTGTAATTTATTTAACCACAAACGTGAGTGACAGTTTGCACACTGCAGAACTCCAACTTTCTTATTCATTACATCTCGTAGCGTGTGACGTTTCGTGAACCATCTGCTTTTCATCAGACAGTAGAAACACAGGTCAGCAGGCAGTAATGTAATAATCAGACAGTGTCTTACATAGGACAAGCCTTCATACGTATCGCTTTGGCCTAAATCAGAAAAAAATTGGAAACAATCCCAGCAACAAATAGAAGCAATATCTAACAATAAAATGACTGAAACAAATGGTTAGATTACAATTTGATTTCTTTAATTAACTAAATATAGATGGTGCAGTGCTCTGTGTATCCCTTCTGTTCTACAGCAAGTGTCTGGGTTAATTTGGCTGAATACTTTAATGGGGACATATAATTAAGAAGAGTTTGAGAACCATTGCTCCAAGTTATTTTTAGCATGTGCCCGTGGAAGAAATAGAAAGTGAATCAACAACAGAATCGACACACCTGCCTACCACCTGAGCCACTATCACCTGCCGCCTGTTTTTTTTCTTTGGCAAAAGCAACACAGAACATTCTTCGCCACGGTGCGGGTGTGCTGTGCATGTCACACTTGAAAATCTGCTCACTTTAATAGTGGAGCAAAGGTTGCGGTCTGTTGCGTGGTTCCTATTATGATTTGATACCTCCTCAAATAAACTGCAGTTAAACTCACATTACACTTAAGCGAAAGAGGATTTGCTGCAAGCTCGAGTTCTGTGTGCCCTGTCCTGATACTGTAAATCCTATTTTGGACTGCTATTTGTCACTGTCATTGTTGTGGTAACAGGTAGAAGTAAGCCGGTTGGGGGTAGTGGAGACGACAAGGACATTTCTTTTTGAAGGGCACTTTAGCGCATAACAACCTCGTCCGCTCACCTTTTCCCTCTCCAGCGGGATCTCTTTGTTTTTCCACCTGCAGGCCAAATGCCTTTAAGTTGGGATCTTAACCAGTCTGACTAGTTTGAGCTTGGAGCGCTCAAGCAAATGTAGAACGTGTAGTGCTGTCCAGGTGTTGTACGCTTGACTCATCGCTCTAACCCAATGTGGAAAAAGCTCCCACAGGGCAGCTGCGGGGGGTCTCAGTGCTGTGTTGGCATTTTGTCTTAGCAGTACGTTCACACCTTCACGATTACAAGTAAACAATAAGAAAAAAAAGACCAAACAAAACATTGCCGCAGTTAAAATAACCCCCAAATTTTTGCTTTTCACTTTTAAGTGGTGGGAATTGTGTGTGTAAAAGCGTGGGAAAGACAAACACACTTACCTCATCCACGGTCAGTGGCATGCATATGCGGTACTCTTTCATCAACATGGTGCTGATACCGGGAGAAGTTTTTTTGGGGGGAAGTAAACAGTGGGATCGTGCTTGAGTCTGTCTATCACAGCTGACTCAGTTGCATAGTAGACAAACTCAGGCAGGCAACACACCACCACAGTGACCTCTTTTTTCTTTTTTTGGTGACGCTCTTCTTCTTTTGTTTTTGCTGATGTCAGTAAACCGTGGAGTTAAGTCCAGTGTTCTCTGTCAATGAGTGTCTGCAGTTTTCTTACTTTCCCTCCCTCGCTCACTCCTCAGAGCCTCGTCTCTCCCTTCTTGTTTCGCTTCCTCAATTTAATCTCCTGGACTTTTTTTTTTTAAACTGCTGTCTCTCACTTTTTTCTCGCTACTCCCTCCTTTTCTTCCTCTTCTCGGCTGCACCTTCGCTTTGCTGTTTCTCTCTCGCTCTCTCTTTCTTAATTTCTGTTTCTTTTCTTTCTGCTGCAGTGAAAAAGTAGTAATTAGTGCTGAGGTAAGATGTAAACCTACTATCAACAACTCTGCCTGTCCTTTCCTCTCTGTCCCTGTCTGTGCTTTGTTTAATTCCTCCTCGTGTGTAACCTTGCTGTCTGCTCGGTGCTCCTCCCTTTCCACTCAGCCACACTCCGCTGCTTTCAGTTTCTCACAAATTCCTTTGCGGCTCCCCTCCTTATCTTTTCTTTTTCCCTCTCCCTCCCCCTTCTCCTTCTCTCCCTCTCCCATAGTATCCACTCCCCGCCCACTATACTTTACCACCTCTTCACCTGCATCACCCCCATCCTCCCCTCCCTGCCTCAGATCCTTATCTGTTCTTTCTTCTCTGTGGCCAAAACTGCTGTAAGCAATAACACTCGCATCTTTCCATATCTGGCACCTGTGCTAGTCCAATTTTGAAGCACATTCCTTAAACTCTTACCCCCAGCTTCCTCCACTCAGGTTATGACAGCACTCAGGTTATATGAATGGCCGACACTGAGGGGTAGCTAGACAGGGCCATTGGTTTAAGTATTACCAAAGCCATGAGAGCTTCCATTAAGCTCAGTGGCAGACCCGCTTACATTGTATTACCTCATGACCTTCAGCTGGGTTTAATTGAATCCGTGTTTGGTCACTGAATAGTGAAATCGAAGCAGTCATAATTTTTCGTCCGTGCCCATCTGTGACCCACAGCCTGCTCTCTTTTTAAATGAGCGAGAACTGATGGTGGTTGCCAAGTCCAACCCCAAAAAGAAATAAGAAAAGCAGGTGTTTTGTTTCTTGGGGTCAATCTGACAGGGGGCAAAACCAATAACCGGCTTCTAGATTCCTCCTATCAGGTGGAATTCGCCTGCTTTTCTTAGTGTGCCCCGAGACAGGGCCGGAGTGGCTCTGTTCTCCACATGTCTTTGCTATCATCCGCTCTGCAGTGAAAGAGCAGTGAAAACAAATTCCTAGTGGGGTTCACTCCTATCTTATCAGATCAGTGTTTAGAGAAGGGAAGCCACTTCAGAGAGCTAAGGTGTGCTTTGCTCATCTCTGCCTTGATTTTTTTTATTTTTTCCCCCCCACATTCCACACCGAGCTCTGACAGCACATGCGTTGCTACAGTTTAAAAGGATGATCGCTGGTGACAGATGTGTGCATTCAGCAGTTGATCCAGTTACTTTACTTTGATTATTTAACCGTTGTTTGGGGGTTGTTGGGGAACTGTGGTGAAGAATGGCGGCGCTTTGAGACGATGGATGACGCATGTGTTTACTGTAGTCTAGGCTTCTTTGAAAAATTTGAATCAGAGTTGGATGTGTTTACTGCACAGTTCAGTAAACATCATTTCCTGCCATCTCTCTTAAGAGAGACGACAGGAAATGATGGAAAGACATGCAAAAAAATGCCCAATTTAGACTGTATAAATGATAGATATCGCTCCTGGAGTCTGAAAAGTGAAGCCGGCATGAGTGTTTTAAAACATGTCTTCTTGGCAATGGCCAGCAGGGGGCGACTCCTTTTGTTGCAAAAAGACCTCTCATTTGAAAGAGGTCTACTTTTACAGGCTTAATCATTAGCTTCAGGCTATGGTAAATGCATTTTAAGTTCTTCTTGTTAAAGTTGGAAAGGGAAGCAAATTTATTGGCAAAGGACTTCAACCACAAGCCAACGAGTGTCCGATTTAATGACAGGACTTACTTAGAGGGGACAGCGTGGTTCTGTGGTGGTCCTATTCAGAGCGTAGCTGTTTACTCTCACCAGGGGTGGAGTGGCAGAAACAAGCAGTCTGTGGGCTGCTCTTGCTTGTGCTTTTGTTGGTTAGGCAACACACAGTCCCATGAAAAAGTTGTATTCCCTTCTTTAGTTTTTTTTTGCATGTGTGTCACACAAAGCTATCTAAACCTACCTGGCCCTCTGTGAAAAGTAACTGCCCTCCTCACCCCCAATTGCACCCACCTCTGAATGGCTAAGAGAAAATATAATGAAGGTTTTGGAGTGGCCAAGGCAAAGTCCAGACTTAACTCAGATTGAGATGCTTTGGCGTGACCTTAAACAGGCTGTTCATGCTGGAAAACCCCCCAATGTGGCCGAATTAAAACAATTCTGCAAAGAAGAGTGGGCCAACATTTCCCCACAGTGATGCAAAAGACTCGTTGTCAGTTAGGCTTGATTGCAGTTCTTGTTGTCAAGGGTGGCACAACCAGTTATTACTTTTCACATACAGCCAGGCTGGTTTGGACAGCTTTTCCCTTTAACAAATTAAATCATCATTTAAAAAGTTTATTTTTTACTCAGGTTATCTTTGTCTAATATTAAAGTTTGTTTGATATGAAACGTGAAAATGTGGCAAATATATTTTAAAAAATCAATTCAGGGCAAATATTTTTCTTGTACTGCACTGTTCACTGGAGCTGACATCTGTGCTTCTCATACTGTATTTTCAAAGTTTTTCACACTTTTAACATTCATGGTTTCCAACCAATCGCCATTGTTATCCACATCAAGCTTTGCGCTAGTGGTTTCCACTAGCATTTCCATGTAAGGTTGCATTGTGTATGCTTTATGTAGGTAAATACCCAGGCACAGGCACAACTGCGAAACCATAAATTCACCATAATCGGTGGTTTGCTAGTCTTTATTTTATCTCATGTGTGATCAGGATACTTTGCCCAGAGAAAACCATCTAATCCATAACAATGTGCATTTATACTTGATATTAATAAACCTGGAATCTGCTTCAACTGTGATAACATCTCTATAAGCAAATTATTTGGACAAGGCTGGTGGAGTCAAAACACAGTAGCTGCTGCCTGAAGTACAATTCATAGTACTGCATTTTTGGCCATTTGCGTAGGTATTTGTCTATGCAGAGTTAAGGATGCAACCTACACAGACTTGCTTTTATACTTTCCTCCAAAAAACCAAATGTGTTAGCTAGCAGTGATGGTCAAATGATGATTATTTAAAATGTTGGCTGGAACAGGAAGTGAGTAACTACAGTTCACTATGAAAAGCACTACGAGAAGTGTAACCAGTCACCTCATTTGACACTTTTTAAAACTCTGCTTCACTGCACTACAAAAAGGTTTCTTGTCTTTTATGACCCTCTGTGTGTTTTTGTTGAAAGCGACCAACAACAGCACAAATATGAACAAGAATAACCCACAGACCAGTATTTTCTGACCTTGCCCCCTTGTGACAGTAAACAACATATAAATGATGTTCTGCAAAGAAGTGTGTAGGACCAATGCACGAGTGTGCCCCTTGAGTGCATGCAAGAAGCAGCAAATTCAAGAACTGTTGCCACTCATGTAAAAAAAAAAAAAAAAAAAAAATCACGGCGGTTTACGTACTCCTGGAAACGTTTACTGGAAATCTTAAGCAAACAGGGAGGGGTGAAAGTTAAATAACAGCTCAAACTGGAAGCATGTGGTCCCAGTTTATTACGATCACACCAGATTACAATTTAATTCATTCAACCTCCACCTCTGTGGTTTGACTGAGTCAGTACTGGTTAAATCACAGTGCACTGTGTGTGGATTTATAACTGTTTAAAAGGTTGTTTTTTGTGCGAGGTCCATTAAATAAGATGCTTCCAACCCCAAGATAACCTTTATCTAATGTATAACCCTTGAATGTGTTCAGAGAAATTTCCCTACACACTTCCAGCTCCCCTGAGCACATTCACATATTTTTACTTGTTTCCATTTTCACTGCCAGTAGCAATGCTAATGTGACATAACAGTAACTGACAGTTGATATAACAACAAGTGGAAACGTAGGATTTAGGATCTTGTGGTCAGACCCGTGTGTTTGCATGTTTCATGGGTTTCATGATGACTGTGGTATTGGAAAAGCAGAGTTTCCACCAGGAAAGTTGAATATTAAATGTGTATACCATTACACTAATATTTAATAGCAGAGCTGTGTTGGTGCACTTCTCCAATTGTGGTCTTCATTGTTTGCCATTCTGTTTCTTCATTTTCTCTCTGTGATGCTTGACTGTGTGTGGATGCTCAGGGATGCAAGTAGAGAGGAAATGTCAGCGAAAATATCACTTCGATGGGTGACCATCTCGCTATATTTCCCCTCATTGCATATGTGCTGAACACAGGCCAAGCGACCCCTGACAACCTTGGTTGCTAGGGGGGAAAAAAGTAAAATCCCCAACCGGCTAGTCTGTGAAATCAATTGCTAAAGCCCCAGTCACGCTGGTCAGTGACTCTCTGGCAACCTCTGGTTGCTAGGGAAAAATTTGTACACCCCAACTGGTTGGCGAGTGATTGCTGTTTGCTGGCAGTGAAATTGTTCCAAAGAGGAAGACGGTGCTGCTCCAACATTCTCCGCTCATTTGCCATGGTCGCCACTAGTTTACATGGAAGACGTCACTCGTCTGATTTGTCAGTAGCTTTCTGAGTGGTAGTGAAACTGGCAAGTGTGGCACAAATGTTCACCCATTCGAAGTAAAACTTGTGCTTTTTTGAAATATTGGTTGAGGCACCACGTTTATGTTACAGGTAAACATTTGGCTTTGTGTCACTTTTTTTTTCAGGTTTCAGCATCATCTTTGTGAACTATTTCACCAGCTTCTACTTCATCAACCAATCAGGGATACAGATTTTTTCCTAGTGACTGGAAGTTGCCGCAGGGTTGTCGATTGATCTCTGGCTTGGTGACTGAGGCTTTACACAGTGTTTTTGAATTTTTAAATATATTTTTGAATGTGGTAGTTGGTCATGCTGCGATTATGTCTACACCATACACTTAAAAGGTTCCTCTTCAGGGTTTCTTCTTCTCTGGATCCTGCAGTGTGGACACCCAAAACAGGAAATAACTTCCAAGGGTTAGGAACTGTGGAAATAACTTGTTTTTTTTATTTGATTTAATTTAAATGAATTTGTTTTCTATTACAGTATTATGCTTGGAAATAGAATAAACAAAATAAAGTATTGTTTGTTGTATGTATGTTAGAGCACAAGGCTAACTCACTTACATCTGTGATAAACTCTAATTTGTCTTTTAGCACTGATTAATGAAGTTCTTTTGAAGCGTCACAGTACTTGACCTGAGTTTCACCTGACTGAAACATTTTAAAAGATTTCTTCTGGTCAGAGCTGCCCGTCTTTATTTCCTGTCCTGCAGCATGAAGGAGCAGGTGCCAATGAAATTGGAAGGGACTTCATCATCGTGCTCTCGCCTATCAAGTCCCCTCACGTCATTTCATGAAAAATAAATGGGTGCACTTAAAAACTGGTGAGCCGTTCTTTGACCTCCATGTTTCCTGTTCTGATTGTCTTTGTGTGTGTGTGTGTGTGTGTGTGTGTGTGTGTGTGTGTGTGTGTGTGTGTGTGCGTGTGTGTGTGTGTGTGTGTGTGTGTGCGTGCGTGCGCTAGGAAGACAATGTGTGTGTGTGTGGCTATGTGAGGACACAATGGTGAGCAGTATGGATCAGTATTAAGCTGAAAAACTGGTGGGCCAGCTGCCATCGCTGCATTACCGGCTCTTCAATCTCTCGGTGTGGTCACAAGACAAGGTCAGAGGTTCTCTGGTGTGTCCCCCACCCCCAGAGCGTGTGAATGATGGACCCCTCGTGCCCAGGCCAGTTTTAGCAGTGGATTACTGTTTCAAAGAGCTGATACACTGCAGCTTTTTCATCTCAATGTGGGGTGGAAGGTGAGGCTTTAAAATGAAGTTTGACTGGTTTATGAGCTCCGTGTTGTACAGTTACGAAGTGCAGTAAGTACCAGAATCTCTGCATGAGTGTGTCCAGATCCTCTGCCTGCCTTCCGTCTCTCCATTATCACGACAAGCCCGCTGGACGCCTCTGATCTCTGTTTTGGTCCAATCATCAAAAACCTGAAGTATTTAGGTCAGACTTTAGCCTAGCAAAGAGACAAGAGGAGAAAAATAACTGTGAGAAAAATAGAAAGTACACATACCATTAATGCCCTCTGTTCAGAGAGTCTCTCAAAGCAAAAACACCGCCAGATGCAGCCGCACAGCAGACAAAAAGCAGGCTAGTTATTTGTCCTAAAATCTTTGTGCTGTGATGTTATAATGTGTGTTTTTTTTGTGTTGTGCATGTGGGGCCTTTGTATGTTTTTTTTGGTGTCTTGCTCACTCCTCTGTGTTAAGATGTAAGTCTAGTCTTAATCTCCTTGTAGCTGAGTATCAGGCTGGTGCTAAGACATTGATTGGGCTTCGTCCTTAATTGATACCACTGGAGGACCGCCCGCCAGGGAAATGTGGTTTCTGTGTGTGTGTGTGTGTATGTATGTGTGTGTGTGTGTGTGTGTGGAGTTTCTGGTGTTTTAGAAGCTAGAAGCGAATTCCCCGGTGACCTCGATGAAACAGAGCGCTCACCTATCCTTATCGAATCCTAATCTTGAAATACATGTGCACACCAGTGAGTAAGATGGCTTCTTATCCAACATCGTTAGGGCTCCAGATAGGGTTTCAGGACAAGCCAATGAGTACAGCAGCCCAGCATGATAACTTGGCACAAGAAATTGTATGATTGTCATCATTAATTCCTCCAAACACTCACACACTTACACATATTGCACCCAAATAACAAGTGGTAAATAAATAGAAAAAACAAGTTTCACAGTAAGGTGTAATGTCCACACATGCCACCAGAATACCTTCACTGGCAGTTAGCACTGATTCTACAAGTACACTATATCCTTGTAATAATAACTTTATTAGTTATTATTACAATGTGATAATAACTGACAATAGAGTTACAAAATGCTTTGCAGTTCAGATTAAAGCTTCACATTGAAGATAGATGAACATGTAAAAAAAATACATACACATAAACACACCCATAATCAGCCATATAGACTAAAGTACTGGGTCATGTTCACTTAATTCCAGCATAATACTGTGAAAGGATGCCACTGTAGCAGCAAGACAGTTTGTGAAGTTCTTTTCCCTTTCTAGATATTCAAAAATCAGCTGCAAGTGGTAAAAGTAAAACCAAAGTAAAATCATTTAGGAAACACAGTAACTCAACCATGAAGTGGCAGACCACATAAAGCTACAGTTGCCGAGTGCTGAGGTATGCGTAAAAGTCACTAACGCTCTGCTGACTCAATAACTGCAGAGCTGCAAACCTCTGGCATTAACATCAGCACAAAACCGTGTACCGAGCGCTTCACATGGCATGGGTTTCCATGGCCCCCTTTAAGTGTAATATGGAGATGGCCCAGTACTTATGTCCATATAGTGTATCACAAAGTCTGTTGGAGGGATGGAGCACTATTTTACCAAATAATATCCCTTTGGTTTGTTGGTTTCCACTGTTTAACACTTGGATACAAAATCTCCCACAAATGTTCAGATCTGGTAATTGTGCATTATGAATTCTATACTCAACAAAATATTTGATCACTTCGTGTTCTTTCTAACTATGTGTTTTCTTTTTATTATTCTTTGTTTTTAATTGCAGTGCTTTTCTTGTAACGTGTATGCTTTTTTGTTTCCAGTTTGGAATGTGGTGCTTTTTGGCTATTGTAAAGACTTTTGAGACTCTAGTGGGTTAAAAGTGTTGTATAAGTAAACAGTGCATGCTTGCTTTCTATGGATGGGTACATTCCTATCCCGGAAGACTTCACTCCCATCAGGATAGGAATGTTTCATCAAAGGACGAAGGTGAAACTGTTCCTTCTAAAGGCACAAACACACCACCAAAATGTCCACACAACACGACAAAGAGGACCAATCCCCTCCCTGCAGGGGTGAAGTGACTGTTAGCATTCGCCTTTAATTTGTAAACCATTTGCATTTATGTTATCACACACAGGCTTCTCTTTAAAATCAAGTATTGAGACTACAATTAGATTTATGTGTATAAAAAAAGAATAATGAATTTGCAGCTTTACTCCTTGTCCATGAACTCAGCAGTATAGATTGAATTGCACACATTCAGCCTATACATTGCTGAAAGTATTTTCCCCAATGAATTATGGATGTTATTTGAAAATGTTCAGTGTTCTTAAATGTCATCATTAAGCAGAACAAGGAGCAGCATCGCCAGCTCATATCCACAGAGGAGAGCGAAAATGTGTTTTTGTCTCTGCAGAGTTTGTGTGCGTGTGAAGAAAAAGATAAAAGATCCAGATCTATTCTATAGCTTGCATTATTCCTTTGTGTATTTGTGAGTCAGAGGGAGGAGGGTGGGGGGAGGAGAGACAATTCTTATGTGCATTGGAGGCAGCCAGAAGCTAGTGTGTATCTAAAGGCGTTCAGAGCAGGGATGATCAGAGGTTGCGAGCCTAACACATTCATCAGGGCTCTCCACAGGGACAGAAGTTAAGGCATGCCACTGAGACGAATAAAAATGCTGCGGACCAAAAAGAAATGAAATAATTTATTCCAGGAATGGAGTGGAGGGGATTTGGAGACAAGTGTGTGTGGAAGGGGAAGGGCAAGGGAATGGATTAAGGCTGCGTTCAGTGTCTGCATGAGATAGAGGCTAGCGCTGTGGCCCTGCACTTTTTCCTATTCCACACACTGCTCTGAAAGGAAATTCAATTGCCACTTTCCCTCACTTTCTGCTGGGTTTGTGGGACAGAGAGAAAGGGAGAGAGGGATGGACTCAATGACTGAATGCAAAGTAAAATCACGCATATAGAGTAATTTGCAAGGTGGGGGAATTTACAGAAAGATGAAAAGGCATCTCGAGCTTTATTAAAGACATGACAATGCTCTATGGCCCTTGCACATTACTCTACCAAACCCCTTCTCCAGTGTCTGTTTATCGCATGTAACCAGCCCCCCATCATGCAATTTTACGCTCAATTTTATAGCATATAGTCTCACCAGTACTATACAATTTAGTGGTTTCTTAACAACTGTTGAATGCAGCACTGTGTGGAAATTTCAGCTTATTCCCTGTGGCTCAAGATCTGTTTGTTTAATGACATCTATGCCAGATGGAGGAAGTTACCAGTCACACTGAGAGAAAACAACAGAACCGGATATTTAAGAAGAAAGAAAAATAAAGCAACAAAAACAATAAAACTGAATGTGAATTGGTGAACAAGGCAAAGAAAATATTTTACCAGAGGATCAGCCCTCAAATACTGCAAGGTGTTTGAGGGCTGATCCTCTGTCATGTGGCCTGCATGAACATGCCAAATTCAATTTCAGGTAGAGTATACTGCCAGTCTAAACCACTCCTCTGAGACACTAAGCCTTCTCACTACTCCTCAATCTCTCACTGCTTGTGTTATTCCCCCATCTTGGATATACATTATGGCATGCCTATGTTTCAGTAGAAATAACTGTCTTGCTGCAGAACATATCAAAGATATCCAAACCTGTAGTCTATGTAATAAACTGCAGTTTGAATTAGCTGAGGTTAGATTCCAGTCATTTATTTGCCTGTGTGTCTGCAAGTGCTGAAAGGAGGTTGGGTTGTTAACGTCCTCCTTCTGGCATTGATTAAACCCCTAAAAACTCATTACATATTCTTTTCCATAAAATTATCCTTTCACGGGGGTGGTTGTGGCTCAGGTGGTCAAGCACGTTGTCCACTAATACTAGGGTTAGCGTTTAGGCACTGGCTTGTGTTAGTGTGTGGGGGGGAGTGTGAATGGGTAAATGAGAAATATATTTTAAAGAGCTATAAAAGCATGGCTTATTCACAATTTAAAAAGCTTTAATTGCAACAATAATCTTTTGCTTCATGAAGTATAGTGTGTATATATTATGGCAGCCTCTCTTTCTGCATTGTAAAGCTCCACTGTTGTGTGGTGTGCAGTTTTAAAGTGCTTTGTAAAACCTAGTTAAGGTTATAAAGAGCTACAGCAGAGCTGAAATTGAAAAAAAAAAAAATACATAGACGTCATGAGCTCTGGAGCTGACTAATGGCCACTAATACATTGCTTGTGCTGAAAAGTTCATTCTGCAGGTTAATACTGATTCACTAGCTTTGTTACAAGTGAAACCTGAGGCGGACTGAATTGGATGCAAACCCCTGAGACTGAAAAAGGATGCAGTGTGAAAAATCTGCAGTTCCCAGAGTAACCGCTCGAGGCTGGCTCCAAAAGCAGGTGCAGATCTGATATCTCCTCTTCGTGTTGTTCCCACATCATTTTAATAATGTTGGTCCAGGATTAATATTGCAACTGAAAAGTCACATTGTTGTGATGTCATAGCTTTGAAATGTGGAGGACAAAGAAAAAAATGCCTTTGCTTATATAAAACTCAGTTCTGGAACAAATGGTAAGTATTTAGGTGTTTTCTTCATTCTTTTATAAAATATAATAAATATATTATACTAACTTAGGTTTGCTATTATTATTAGCCAAATTTTGGTTACCCGTGTTGGTTTGCTAGTGATTGTTTTTTATAGCAATAGCTAATTGGCTAATGCTAACTCAATGGTCAGACAATATCACTGGTCAGTAGCAATGCTGATCTTGGACGAGCTTTATTAAAATGATGGGTATATTAGATCAGATTTGTCGTTTTGTCCTGCAGTTTTTGGGTTATCCTCGGGGGAAATTTTAGACGCAGTTCTATTTTTTGGTTTTCCTTTAAAATAGTTTTTCACGGGCCAAAATGAGCATTCCACCTAATGTCAACAATATTGCTAGCATTAGCTGATAATGTACCAGCTCTAACCTCTTACTCCTGCTTTCACAAAGAACACAATGGCTGTGGAGAAATACGTCAGCCAATTGTCAGCTTAACATAATGCAATTTCTTTAGTGAGAGTTTGGTGATGGCATGTTCACTAAAGCTTTTACTTTTACTTTTGGCTGCTGCCTTCTCACAACGGGTCGCCATAGCAGGTAGTTTCAGCTTACTCAGACACCTTACCCGATGCAACCCATAAGGTGATTTGTGTCACCGGCTGGTATTGAACCAGCAACCTTTTGCTTGCTAAGTAGATGTACATGACTACATGAGTTTACATAATTCTCTAACTGTTCTAAAATTCACGGTTGTGTATCCTAGCTGTCACAGGGTGAAACAAACTCCCTGGGCAGGTTACAGAACAGGGAGCGAGTCATTCAAACTCACATTTACACCTGCAGACATTTCATCACAACCCCCTGTTAACCTAACATGCACATCTTTGGACAAGGGGAGGAAGCCGGAGTACCCAAAGAGGACCCAAACAGGCAAACTCCACACAAACGCCAGCCGGATTCCAGATTTGAACCAGGAACACTCTTGCTGGGAGGCAACAGTACTAACCGTTGCACAACTAGGCTTCCCCGTAATATAACTCACCCCTAATGTTATTTTATTTTATTAAAAATACTAATTGGTAAAAATTATGTTATAATGTTCAAACAATTCACCACCTGGCACACATGTGAATTATTTTCTCCAATCCATGTTTCTCCCTGCTTTCACTTGGAACTAGGAAATCAAATTCATTTCCTAGAAATCTTGTAATCCCTAAATGACAAATCTTACAGAACTGGCTTGGCGACAAATTTCTTGCCAGTGAAAAGTAAAAACAACTCTTGTATGAACACGCTCCTTGTGGGTAGGAAGAATCTTAAGTAGAGTTTGTTAGGCTTATTGTGTTGGCTGTTAATCTGCAGGCCAGCCATGTTTGTTTATCACTTGTCTTCTGGGTTGGATTTTCAATAAAACAGCCACAGATGTTGGATCTTCCTAACAGCACATAAATGCAAAACAGTGGTATTCAGATGCAGTGCTTACTTATCTAGTATAATTACCATACTCAAAAAATACTACATTACCAAGTCCTCGATTGAAAATGTTTTAAAAAAGTATCATGACAGTGGCATGTGTGAAATATTAAACGTAAAAGTGCTCAGTGAAGGAAATATACAAAAAACAAACAAGCACATTAATACATAAAAAAAATAAAGTGTCAAATGCTGACAGCTGGAGTCATGCACGCGTTCTGGCATGAAAAATGGTGATATGATGACATTTCCAATTAATATTTTGCCATTCCTTTAAGGAATTAATACCCGAATCTTTTTTAACATATGCTTTTAGTTTATTAAAAACAAAGAAGCAAATGTGAGAACATCTTTGGAGAAAATAATCTTAAATGATAACTCTTATTCACCTTTACAATATTTCATCGGGTCACCATTTCTGATGTTACCACTAAATAAACAGTGCAATGCAAAAGTCTTGCAAAAATTGATCCAACCCTCATTTATTTATATCTTGCTAGGAAAATGGAAAACGGATGTTGCAATCTACTGAAATGTGCAAACATCCATGGAAATACAGAATTTAAGGCAAAAACAAATTTTGTACAATACTAACGAGTTGAAAGTCAATATTTGGTGTGACCGTCTTTATTCTCCAACACAGCCTGAACTCCTTCAGGCAGCTTTCTTATAATTTCTTTAATTAGTCTTCAGGAATAGTTTTTCAGGCTTCCTGAAGGACATTCAAAGCTCATTTTTGGATGTTTGCTGCCTTTTCTTCCATTATAGGTCAAGATGATGCCTCAATAAGGTTGACGTCTGGGCTTTGGGGAGACAAGTCCATGACTGATAGTGCTCCACTGTTTGTGTTTGGCATTATTTTCATGTCATTTTCATTACCAATTAGACACTTTCCAGATGGTATTGCCTGATTGGTCAGCATCTGATGCTACTTTTCTGTGTTCATAATTCAATCAGTTTTAACAAGATCTCCAACACCAGTGGCTGAAAAGCAGCTCCAAACCATGACTGAGCCTCCACCGTGTTTCACAGATGGCTGTAGACACTCACTGCTGCACCTCTGTCATGACCTTTTTGTACATATTGATGACAGTTTGAACCATCACTTTTTGATTTTCAACTCAGTTCTTGTGTAGTTTGGCATACCTCAGTGTTTTCTCCCTGTTTGCCTTCCTTAAAAACAGCTCCTTTACAGCCACCTTTCCCTTCCACTGAGACCATTTGTGATGAGGCTTCAGTGAACAGTAGCTGGATCAACTGAAGGATCAGATGCTTCTCTCAGCTCCCGTGTCAGGTCTTTGCTGGATTTTTTTTACACTATTTCTTAAGGACGTTACTTTGCAATACTACTACTATAGATACAGGCCTGCTAATTCTTTTGTTCTCTACTCATCTAATTTCCTGATATTTTCCTAATATTTTAAGGGCATGATATGCCAAGTTCAGCAAATAGCTCTCTTGAAACCACTTTGTTGGTACAAAGTATTATTTTATGCCTGTCAAACCGTCTTATCTTCAGCATTTTCTATAGATTTGACCATTATTTAGTCTAATCTAATCTATGACTGAATGATTCATAGGTTAGTGTTAAGTGGTTTAAAAAACAGGATTGGACTGAAAAGTGATCAAGGTTTGAAAGACCTCCATAAAGCCTGGAGAACTATTGCTCAAGACCACTTTAACTATGTACAGGAAAGTCTGGCTCCTTAGAAGCAAGATAAAAAGAGATAAAGGGGAGCTCGAGACTTTTGCACAGCACTACATTTAGTAAATCTCTAGCTTAGAAGAAATAATTTTCTAAAAATTTAAAGACTTTTGTGTCATGGTGGAAATATACATTTCAAATAATGTGTTTATGCACATTATCTATGCACAGCTCGAAGTTTGTAGTTATTTCTATCCCATAACAGTTCTGTATATTATTCCGTACTTCTACTTTTTGCAAATGAAAACAGAAAGCATACTGATGACTTAATAAAATGCACTGTGTTAAATTAATTACCCAACAGAATATAAAGAAATATATATTAGCTTCTCATTAGCAAACAACAGGAAAATGCTGCTCACACTTTAATTACATAAGTGATGATGTAATGTGTAATACATAGTAAGGCACTTTAACTGCGTTTTTAGCACTGGATCTTTGATATTTTACATCTGTTTTGTCACAATATGTTTTCTTTATGCAATAAATACATAAACTAGTATTTTTTTTATGTTGTATCAGCAAATCTTTGCCTAATTAAGGACCCAAATACTTCCTTCACCACAGGTTCTATCCAGATGTTTTTAAACTGATAAACTGTAGACATGGACAGAAACAGAAAAAACACAATACATATAAGGTGGGACAACAAGTAAGAACTGGTTTACTGGGTTGTGTCTGATGTGTGCACGTGAGCATTTCTGTGTGCATGCTTGCGCCCCACAGTATTTGACAAGGAGTCTCATCTGAGGGAGGAGGAAGAAGGGACAAGAAAATAAGTAAGCTGGTACTATTACTGCCATCTTTGTCATCTCCATCATAATTACAAATGACCTTGTCACGTCAGGCGGGGGAGGAAGTACGTCAGCCACCAGCAGAAACGGTTAACCATGCCTGGTGAACAATAGCTCTTGAGTTTTCTTTATCTCTTAAGATAATCACCATTGGTATGTTTCCTGTTCTTTTACTGACATATTTTACATGTATATAGACTCGCAACTGCTAGATGACCGACAAAAGATATTCTGTTTTTGTGGCTCAGGTGGTAGTTTGATCCCTGGCTCCTTCAGCCTTCGTGTTGTTTTATCCTTGAACAAGATACACTAAATCTAATGAATCTTGAAGGTTTAAAAGTGCTTAGGCAAAGAAAAAAAAAACGTTTTTGTTAAGGAGTGAATGAGCCTTGTAGTAAGAAAGCACTTTAAAAGCTTAAATTGAGTAGAAAAGCACGGTGTAAGAGTCCATTTTCTTTATTTTTTACATCAAAGCAGCTGACCCATGGATTCACAATAGTTTGAGTTTCCTAATTGGACAGATTGATAATCAATTGTTATGGGAAGAGCCTGACCTAGTGGGTTTGATCCATTTCAAACCTCTAAAGAGGTTTGTAAAATGTTTTTACCATTATGAAAGTAAGAAATGTCCATTTTTAAATAGTTTTTGAAGAAAACAAATAGAATTTAAGGAGGAATCTTGTCATGGAGTCCACCATACTGAAGGCAATTTCATCCTTGCGCTTCTCTGCATCTGTACACAAACTATATGTGTATTTGTTTGTGTTTTTGCAAGAGAGAGAGACTGTAAGAGAACGAGGGAGAGAAAACCTTACTGTTTGATTGTTAGCTCAGAGCTAAACAGATGCATAAATAGAGATAGGAGAACCTAGTCACATCAGATTACAGCAAACAGCAAAAATCAAACTGTCTCTCACACTCTCACTCTCCAGCACACAAACACACATATGCAGTCACAGACAGTAGTCGTACCCTGGAAAACAAACAGACATCAGCAAAGCAATGTGCCTCGATTGTGCATCCAGCCTTTATTCGTCACAAGCGGAGAACGTGTTCCTATACTGTAACTATCCAGTGAACACATTCAGAAAGCGTGGGTCTTTGTTTGCTACAGAAGCATGCCGACGCGCATTGAGGAATAAATACAGTGATGATGCATACCATCACATGCCTCATAAAACCTAATGTTACCACTCGAACATCTCCGTAGACCCCAGGCAAAACGGAGAGCCCACCACAGGGACAGGGGGAAAGAGCGAGAGAGAGAGGAGCGCACGAGTGAGCTGTGATGATGAATTGATTGATGAATGCAAATGAAGATGAATGCATGTGGCAAATACAGATAACAAGAGGAATATGAAGAGCACAGCAGCTGGTTCACCTTCCCCCCCCCCCTGTAGCAGAAAATAGAAATAGCTGATATGTATCTAGCCTATTAATACCATGACAGCGACAGTGAACGCACCACTAAACCAGATATGGCTCTCTTATCGCAAATCGTATGGCCTAGGAACAGCGGCCACCAGTCTTTCTATACCATCTGGAGCCTAATCACTGGGATGGGACAAACAGATCAGCTTCATTGCCTAACATCCTAACCTTTATTGCCATATGGAACGTGCCCTTAAACTGACTACACATCAGTGTGCATGTAGATTAACGAGCAGTGGTTTATGTTCCTAATTGTTTGTCCCCAGTGCAGCATCGCTCCATCACAAAACATACCGAGTGGAAACAACGTGGTGGGCACTGGTGTGCGTGGAGGTGGACTGCGCATGCTTGTGTTTGTGGACTTAGCTTTATGATATCAGCAGATGTCTCACAGAAGTATCTGTCAGTATTTGCAGATTAATCAGTTAGTAATCACGATAAGTGGGAAGATAATAAATAAAAGTAACTTAGTTGCCATCCAGGTAATGTGGGTGAACATGTGTGTCTCTTTTCCTAATTTTACGTGTAGAAAATCAGCTTCTTCACCACCAAAATAAAAATCTAATTTTTCTTTTATTTCACCAGCAGCGATATTAGTTTTGTGTTTATTTCCCAAATTTTTATCTCTGAGTTTTCTGTCTCGGTGTCAAGAGGTAATGTTTTTCCTAATGAAGTTTAGTCTGTGTGAAGACATTTTGCAGCTCCTAATGACGACACAGATTCTGGAAATAGATTCTGTCTCAACATTTTTCTTTCGCTCTCTTTTTTAAAATGTTGTGATTAACAAAAAATGGATTTTTCTGTTTGGAATATTTTTGGATTTTTTTTTTTTTGTAACTTACATCTTGAGATAATAAAAAAACACTTTACCAACAAAATCTTTTTTTCATGCACATTTGTGATGACTGTGTGATGCAGTATCTTTAAGACTGATTGCTCAAAGTCTGATAAAGGACTTTGAGCCTCTAGACATTTGTCTGAGTCTGCATCTGCACAACTGCAGTTTGTGTGCACACAGATAATTTTCAAATTGATGATGACTCAATTGGAAGCGAGGAGTGCCTTCATTTACTAAGCTGCAATACTCGAATACATCAATACAAAGAGACTCTTTCTCTCTTTCTGTGGTTTCTTTTACATGCATGTCTACTTTTTTCCCCACAATCTCAAAGTCTGCTGGAAAGGTTAAACTCCTATCACAGCACCATTTCCAGAGCGATCTGAGACTAACTATTGATTAATGCTGATTTGACATTACACACAGATGAGGACAATACCACCATCTACATTTAACAAATTAATTTTTGGGAGAGAGAGGACTGTAAATAAAAGAGGGAGTAATTTAGTTTATTATTTACCCCACTGTTTCATTTGCATTTCTCTTTGCAAACGGTTGTGAAAAGTTACTTTCATATAAATGTGTAATTTCAGCTCTCAGGCCTAACTCAGCTGCAGCGTTATGACCCTACTGCATGCGTCTTGATCCTCCGCAAGCCGCTCACACATGGTCACTGACATGCTACTGTAGTAAAGATTTCTCATTCACATGCACGCTTGCGCACGCGCGCACACACATTTAAACACACACTCCATGCAATGCAAAGACGCACCAGGCAGGATGACACTCACATGTGGATCCACAAACGCTGGTGTGGCGCCTCCGTTTTGCTTGGAGAAGCAGAAAGAGGCGATAGGAGGCAGGAGGGAGGGGGAAAAAGGCAGGACGGCGAGGGAGGGATGCAGGGAGGCAGCCAGTGATGGATGGATGGAGGGAGGGAGGGAGAGAGGGAGGGGAAATGCGGAGGGACGCAAGGGAGGTGGCGATGGTGGTGGTGGGGCAATGAGAGGGCTGAGTGGTTCTAGTAAATATTTATATTGCATTATGATACGCGCGACAGTGAAAGAGGGAGACGGGGAAGGCAGAGAAAGGGGGGAGATATAGAGCGTCCATCCCTTTATTAATTTTATTCCGGACCGCTAAGTTTAGCATTCAACACGTGTCGCCAGTGATGGAGAGAGGGAGGGAGGGGGGGAGAAATCGAGAGAGAAAGGGGGGAGAGAGAGAGGTTGACGGTTGCTAGGTGACGGGGCGCATATACTGAATTTTAACAAAAGATCGGGGAAAGAGGGAGAGCTGGAGAGGGAGAGAGAGAGAGGAGAGGAGAGAGGGAGGGAGAGGAAAAGAGAGAGATCGGAGAAATTGAATACATGTAGAACATATATATATTTAGATATATATTTTCACAGCGCGCGTGTCTGTGTGTGTGTGAGTGTGTGTGTGAGTGTGTGAGTGTGTGTGTGTGGCGGCGGCGGCGGCGGCGAGAGGGGGACACCCGCAAAACGGATACCTCAAAAAGGAAGGATGTGAAAAAGGATGGAGGGACCCAGGAAAAGAGGGGGGACAGGCTGCTGAAAAACAGTAAGTACATTTATTTTAATGATATTTGCAATGCGGAGGCATCTTTTCTTTTTCTTTTTTTTTCGCTGCTTCACTCCACGCACACAGACTCTGTGCTGCTGCTTAGATTAATTGCGGCTCGGGCAGTGAGAGGGTGCTACGCGTCATTGAGACGGGGATAGCGGGCTCGGGTGTCGGCATCTGTGCGGACGCCGGTGATGGAGAGATGGATGGATGGATGGAGATGTGGAAACGGCCGGCGCACCGGGGCTTTGACCCCTCTGTCATTGCTGCGCCTGAGAACTCACAAGCACCTTAACGCATATGTTCCTTACAGCAGATGGGATAGATAGTCTAATGACACACACAGACACACACGCACACACAGTTTACCGGTAGTTCAATTAATCATATGGACTAAACCTTTAGGCTATGATTTTGTCTGCCAGGAAATTTCTGTGCATTATTAATAAAGACAGAGTTTGGGTTCCGTTTAAGTCTTCAAACACCGGCGCTGGCTGCAGTTTCCCCCTCACTTTGTTGCGGATGTATTAATTGAGGCGATCATATCTGTTGATGCTCATTTTGTCGGGCTGCGTGGTCAGTGTCAGTGCGTGCTTGTGTTTGTGTGTGAGTGAGCGCGTCTGCTCGCTCGTCTTGCACAGCTATAGCGCTAAGCCCGCAAGATTGCCGATCAGTTTTGCCTCTTGATCTATTTATATCCCGATACGCTGAATATTTGGGCGTATGGCAGCGCGCAGTTATCCCTCTGTTGCCACCGAGGAATCTTCCCCCAACAGGCTGACTTGCCTCAAACATTCTCAGACAGCTGGAACAGGCGGTTTTTTCCTCTCTCTCTGCTTTTTTTTTCTTTCTTTGCCCAGCTGCGTAAAGGAGTACGTGAGAGATTTCACTCTGTATGTACATTTTCTGCACCTCTTTGGGTGCCCAAATAACTTTTGTTTTTGCCTTATGGTACTTTAATAGAGTGAATAACAGGCACAACCAACACCATCATCATCATCATCGGTCATTTTCTAGAAAAAAAAATAGGCCTTGGCCCAAAGAGACCACCAATGGAGAAGCTCATGCTGTTGACCTGTAAAACGGAGAGGCACAGTGTTGCTTCTATTACAGATTTGCTGCAGTGTTTGAGAGTGGCAATGCATTGTGAGGCCAACATTTATCCAGATGGAAATTGGAATTAATGTGTTTGTTTTCCCCTGTTTCTGTGGGGTGTTTGGTCTCCCCCCCGCCCCCCTCACCCCTTCACTCTCTCAGCTGAATTCTGTAGCTGATATCCATTTCAATCAGCTCTTTCACCCACAGGTGACGTGCTCGGTACAGTTTATCACTTTGCCTCACAAACCCTGTGAAATCTACGCACAGGCGTACTGCAGCAGTGTGCTGCCTGCACTGCTGCCCGTAAAGTGTTGCCTTCAGTGTCAGTAGAGCCCCCCTTCTCTGACGATCTGTCGTACAGTTGCCCAGAGAGAGCTGTACTGTACCAGCTGTGAGTAGGGGCAGGCAGGAGGGGAGGGGACGAGGATGAGAGAGACAGCAGGTGTGGAGGGGCAGAGAGAGGAAGACAAGGATGAGAGGTGTGAGGACAAGGGGGAGGGGGGTGGAAGAGGGATGTGAGCGGGAGAACTGGGCGAGAGATTGGGAAGGCAGGAAAACGAGGTGGAGAGTAAGAGAAGGAGTTGGTTGGAACTGAATCTCGGGGGGGGGGGGGGGGGGGTGTAGTTGGAAAAGCACATGAGAAGAGATGAGGAGAAGCAATAGAGTCAACATTTGTGTGCTTGTTTTCTTCAGCCCCTGCTCTTCATCAATTTCATCTCATTGATTCTTCGACTCTGGCACAGAAAACCTTCAAGCTTAGCTCAGTCCCTGCTTCGTTTGTCTCCCCCCAGTCCCCCGTTCCCTATCGCCTCCATCCTTTCCATCAAAACTCTCACCTCTGCAACCTGTAACTTCCGCTGCAAGGTTTCCTGTTCCTTTCCCCCCCTTCCTTCTGCCCGCCCTTATATCATTTGCTCAACGCAACGTTAGTGGATGGTTTCCTCAATTCTGCCGCCCACCCAAACCCCTCTCCCAGCGTCTGCACACGTGGCACCCAGTGTTCTTTTTAATACCACTAATTAAGGTAAAGCTCGTTAGCATAGAACATCAATTAGTCTTTAACGAGATCAGAGGCCGCTGTTTTGGAGCGATTACTGTACTCTCCTCTCTCAGTCTTCTCCTCTGGACACTTTTTTGGGTTGTATTGATAAACAGTGTTGCATATTCACTTTGGCCTGCAGCAGTGCAGCTCAGAATTTAATACATGTGGTTGGGAGTGGGCTGTGAGATGCCCTTTTTTGATGAATTATCTGACTGTCTTGTGCTATTTTCATTTGAAAACCCTTCTTTGGCTTACTCACAGCAATAAATAAATCAAACTCATTAAGGACAAATCTGTATTTTCCTACGATAACAACTCTGACTGGTGCTCATTAAACAAATCCATATAATTTCAGGAAAGAATGCCCTCCATTGAAATCAGCAGGGAACACAATTTATCAAACTGACTCTTCTCTACAGTTTAAATTGATCTAAAGTGTAAAATTGGATACTACAGTCGTCAAGCTTTTAATGCCTAAAATCACTTAAAACATTTTTTTATTAAAGATACAGGTGTTTAGAAATTAAATGATGTTCTGTTATGGCTTAAAAAAGAAACTGCCACTCAACACAAGACTTACAACTAAAAGTAAATTTAATAAATCTGAATCTTTTCAGGAAGTGCCATTGTGAAATTTTGCACAGTTATAGCTGAGATAATAAATTAACTGCCTGCACAAAAAATAATAAGACATCTTAAAATTTCTATCATTTTAGACCTTTTAAAGCAAAAACACATTTTAAAAAAATCCAAAATGTTCTCGCTCCAGCTTGTCCAGTGTCTTTTTTCCCTTCATTGAAATTCTGGGTATTTAAAGACAGTAACACACGTCACACTGGACAGGGAAGTTTATAAATCGTTAATGAAGGAGTCAGGCTTCATTAATGAAGCTACAAATAGGTACATTTAGTAGAGGATGTTTATTTATGGCTTTATTTCTAGCAAAATTTTTACATTTCCATTTAAAATCAGGAAAAAAGAGGAGTATAGTAGTGATTCTAATATATTCAAATTTAATCTGTGTCTGCTAGTCAGATTTAACAAAACAACCTTTTTGGTAAAATCAGTGCAGGTACCTCAAATTTCTGCTGATTAGCTCCGTTACAGCTGCCAAGCTATCAGTGACAACTCAACCAATCTGCTAGTAATTAGCTATACAAGTAACATTATGATGCACTTGATTGTGACAAGTGCGAGGAAAAACACAAAAATCATCTGGTTGCACTGGTTCACCATGTTTTAGAGAGCGACGTCTCCCAGAATAAGGTATTTGGATAAACGTGTAAATGAATTAGTAGCTGGTGATGGAAGTGGTGCAAATATAGCTTTCAATATGATTTAAAATAACTGGAAAATCCAATACAGTAGTACAGTATCAAATCCTTTATGCTGATAGAGCTACATAATTGTGTCATTTTAGTAGAGTGACTTCAGAGGTGCATTCAAATACCTGGACTATATCACCTGTATAGTCACCTAACAAACAGATGGGAAGTAGAATCAAATGGACAGGTGGACAGGCTGGCTGACAGACACACTGATAAACTAAATCACACAGACACACACAAAACTGAGGGACAATTTAGCGTGCACTCCTTGCACAGTGTTGTCTAACAGGTGTGTGCACACACTCAAGCAGGCATGCACACACACACACACAAACCTGAGCCAGAGCCCTGCGGCTTGTTTTGGGAATACAAGTCTGGAGGCAGAAAGCAGGCACACAGCTTCACATGGCTGCATGCAATACACAGGCACACAAACTCTCAAAAAGTACATTCAGGGAGAGACCCATGGGTATGCAGTCAGACACACACGCACACACACACCAAAGCATACCCCAGAAATACACACAAAAGGAATACTGGCACTCAAACAGACACAAACACACAGTTTTGGATGAGAGAGGACCTTGGCCACGAGATGCACACATTTATACACTGTATATATACACTTGTGTGCACACTGCATTGAGACACATGCGCACACACTGACAGACACAAAGAGGAAAGGCAGGACGAAGAAAAGTAATGAAAGAAGATAAAGAGATGTGCAGGAATGTTTTGCGGAGCGCAGCGTTTTGCAGCAATGTGGTGCGGTCCTTCATGATGATGGATGGGGCAGGAAATGACAGCATAAGTGGTTATTAAAAAGAGGAAATGGGGGCATTTATAAAAAACTACGTTAGGCTGTGTCTGCAGTCCATGTCTCGAGTCATCCCGAGCTATTGTGTCATGCCTTCGGATCTGTGAGTCTTCCCCGAACTGCATGCGGAGCGAGCTTTGTTAAAACTCAATGTCATTCTCCTTTCAAAGAACTCAGGAGCTGGCATTTATAGTAGACTTTGTACAGTGTGCGATTTACAAGGTGCAGGTCCCAGGTGCGAAGTCAAACTTGTTTTATTATCTTATCACTTCATATAAAAATAGCTTTGCACTATTTTTATGTTAAGTTTGAATGTGAAATTCCTCCATAAACAGGTGCCAACCATACAGCTGCTGCAAATGCAAATATGTGTGTTTGCACCTGAGTGGAATTTGCACAGTGTGTTATCTACAGTACAACAAGGAGGGGAAGACAAGGAAGGAAGAGGGAATGTCAGCGCAGAGATGGAGAAAAGGCTCTGATGAAGATAGTTTGATGTTGCTGTGCTGTTTTAATGTGCCTCATCTCTGCATAAATAGCTCCAGCTTCTAAAACTGGCCTTGTGATTTGAGACAGTTCTACAGACTCTCTCCTGCTTTTTTTCGTTTTTTCGGGTTTTTTTGACACTGAAAAGAGTGAAATGTACAACGTGTACAGATGCTGTTAGCCTAACTCAGGATTACAATTAATTTGTTTTCATTTCAGGTTGCGATTTTTCATTATTCCTCCCGAATATTTTCTCACATCGAAGTCCTCTTTAGTCTATCTCTAAAGGTAATTAGGACCGAATGCCTTCTATTCAATTATGTAATTGCAATTTGAATCTGATGTGTCAAATGAACCAATAAACCACCGTGTCCTTAAGCTACCCTTGTTCGGACTCATCAGGGCGATTGTTATGTGATCTGTCCCGTGGTGAACTGTGGCATATACTCTATAAAAGACTGCAGCTTTGGGAAAAGAGAGACACTTGTTCACACATTTTGCACGGAGCAGTACAGGAGACGGAAAGGAAATCAATTCTTGGCACTATATGCTCCATGTCATCTACACCCAAATATTAAGTCAGCTGTTTGCAGCTCCTATCATGAACTGTCCGGGGCAATGTCACTTTGTGAAGACCAGTTTATGTCAGTATGTGTGTGGATCAGTGTTCACTGTTATGCTGTCGTTAGCTTTTAATTTGACTCAGTATCATCACTGACTCGACAAAGATGAATCATCAGTCATATGTTAGTCATGCCATAATGGTGGAAAAAGTGGGTAATGCGATTTTTATTAGAACCTTTCCACTCAGACCAGATGAATCACATTAAGACTAGTTTTTCTTTTTCTTGTGATAAAACACACTTTCACGTGAATGCTGTTTTAACACCTAGAGGGTGTTGAAGACACTCCCCAGTGGCAGTGGCCTCCAGAAGGATAAAGTGTTCTGCCACAACACTAAGGGTCAGAGTTACTAAATTGGGCAACATAGCGCAATCCCCAAATAGCACTGATAGATGTGGTTAGCTTTACAGGTTATTCACAAATGTTGTCCTGTTTTCTAAACAGAGGTGCGGTCAATTAATTTCAATACCAACCGCCAAAAACAAGCTTTAACTATTGGTGCAACTAGGGTCATCCGCACAAACCTCTGAGTTTCCACCTTTTACACACAATCTTGTCACTGCGCTCTCTTTATAATACAGAGAGTGCTTCTTTTTGTATATCTGGCACTCAGAGTGGTCAGGATTGTTGTGAGGAACATGTTGAAGAGCCCAAGGCACTAACCTGAACTCCAAACTCTCCAAATATCCAATCTGATCAAGCATCAGTGGGATGTGCCATCTCTGTGTCCCATCTTTCAGTTGTGTTTTGCTGGCTCGATAAAAACCTGCATGATTATTGGCTGAAACATTATTGTTGTGGGTTAATGGTGTTATTTATTTACATGTAAATTAGGCCCTCTCACACAGGTCTTGAGAGTCACACAGATCACTAGGAAAAAATGTATATTCCCTGACTGTTTGGTGAATAATTGCTGAAAGCTGATGGCAGTCACTGTGAAATCGTTTGCTGAAGCCAAACGCCCAGTCGCTAGGTGAAACTGGTCAGAAAGAAGAATATGGTGCACCACAGAAAACATCACTGCGATCGCTTTGCTCACTTGCAGGTTGCTCGTACTTTGCAAAGTCTGAGCTGACTTCCAAGCTACTCATCGAGTACTTGTGTAAAGTGAGACATAAACTGCAAATGAAGACTATTTGCTTTGTGCCTTTTGAAACATGTCGGTTGCAGCAAAAGGGGTTGCCTTTCACTTTTGCAAGCTTTACCTGCACGGTGAGTGATTGCAGACAAGTTGCACTGTGCACATGATGGGCTGCTGTGGCAGAGACCAAAGCCACCACAGGGAGGTTTTTTCCTTCTTGGAGTTTTTTCTCCTCTAATAGCAAAAGCACAGCTGTCAGAAATTTTTGATATCTCATGACATGAACCGTTTTCTCACTGCTTATAATTGCATTCTGTAAATGATAATATGAAATCTGCTGAAAGAGCGGTGGCCATCTCAGCCTACTGAGCACATCTCTGATGAGATACCACAGCTTCATATGTCAGGATTTTAAAAAAAATGGAGAAGACAGACATTTCATATTTGTTACTGTGAAGCAAACATCATAGCATTAGTGAACTCCAAGGGTGAAGAGAACACAGCGGGGCTCTGACATCCCCTTCACTAACCTCTCACCACCTCTTATTATTGAAAATCATCCTGAGTCCTGATTTAGACTTCTGCGGTAGGTAGGCAGGTAACTTTTGCAGTTAGTGAGGTTTGGTTAATTGGTGATTCTAAATTGGTCATAGGTTTGAATGCGGGTGTGAATGGATGTGTGTCTCTCTGAGTTGCGACAGACCGGTGATCTGTCCAGGGTGTACCCTGCCTCTCGCCCAGTGGCAGCTAGGATAGGCTCCAGGCCCCCTGTGACCATGATAAGGATAAGCGGAAAAGAAGGGATAGATGGATGGATTCCGGTGTTGGGTTCAGAGGTGTTTGCGGTTACGTCGTAGGTTGCGGCATAGATTTCCCACTGAAGCTATAAATCAGACCCTGAAAACGTTTGCTGGTCTCGATCTTTATATTCTTCTCCCCTTGCTGGTTAGGGTTGCTCTGTCTGCGTCGGAGTACATTTCCTGATCCACCAATGTTTAGACGATAGGCTGACAGAAGTGTTGCTAACACCTTTGGTTATGAGCGCGGGTGGAGCCAGATGTGCTGTGAATGCAGCTCAGACCTGCATCCAATATTGTTACGCGGCTTCAAATTCAAGCAGAAGGAATCCAGCTTGATTCAGCAACATTTGGCACCTTCCTTGGAATGAGACGAGCTTAATATTTCTCCCACTTTAAATTTTCCTGAACATTTGGACGCCTGTGTAAGTGTCACAGACGAGCTATACACAATCACCCGTACATGCAAACCTTGAGCACGCTCGCCTGCTTGGGCAACTGTGCGCGTTGGCACTTGCCTGTGTGTGACCTTGTACAAAGACACAATAGTTATCAGTGAAGGTTTCCCACACCGGTTTAATCTGTTTATCCCCAGAATAAGATTGTGAATCATTACTATGCAGAGCCAGGTGCTTTTTTCTGCTGTGAGTCTTGAGCAGCTTCCTAGTTTGTAGTTGTTAAAGAATGTTTCACCTTACAGGTCCTGAAGGGCTGCTGTGTCGGCTGCTTTTCATCTTGCTCTTTTAATTAGTGACTGATTTAGATCTGGCTAGGTGATCCCAGTGTCTGGCCAATCAATGAGGGAATTAATGGAAGCAAAGCAACAGTGTGGCTTTGCGACTACTGGTTCGAGAGTGGGAAAATAATCTGTTTAGCTTCAATCCTTAAAAACGTGGTATTTGTTCAATGCTTTAATGCGATGCCGCTAAATGGCGAATATTCCGAGGCTTATGTCGACTGCCTCATCACGTATGCTGTGACTCCTTCATCCATTTTGTTCCTAATTTCAGTCTCAGTGCTTGTTAAAAACATCAATCAGTCAAGCATTTCATTCATGAATGTACAGTATGTTATGCAAATGCTCAGTATGAATGCATTTTTATTATTAGATGCATTGATAGTGCTCTAATATTGAAGCTATTTTCCCTAGACTGAAAGCCCTCGGAGTTTCTGGATGCAGGTTGTGCAGTGAGAATTTATTCCTTTTTAAAACAAACGTAATAAGATAATCCCCCAGGCTGTGCGTTGTAAGCACATCTTAAGAGATTTGAGGGGGGGAAGGAACTACAGAAAACAATTTATATGTACATTAGAAGGAGTAAATTATATGATATCATAGTCAACCTGGGAAAAGAAGGGAGGGCCAGGCACCAGCACTGCAGTCCTTTGCTGCCTTTTGTGTTGGGAAAATGAAATACCTTTGCTCCTTTTATCAGCATTAGCACTGGACATATAAGCTATGTAGTCTCCCTACAAAACCATTTTTCATTCATTCTAGTAAAGCTAGTATAGGCCATTTAGGCTTATTGAAATAATGCTTTGTAAGGTACGAATTCCAGCTGCAAGCTCCCCAGACGCTGGCCTTTCCACATGAAAGTTTATGACCTCGCTGGTATTTATGTCTGAAAACTCATGAGAGTAGTAGATCATTTGTTGCCGATGTTTACTGAATGGATGTGTTGGTTGTGAGTTTGAGGGAGGGAGAAGATAAAATAGAGAATAGAGAATATTTCTGTTCATCATTCATACACAAATTGATTTTGTTTATGCAGACTGTGCAGCTCAGAGCACTCTGTGTGTGAGCTTGAAATGCCCCGAGGATTAAATGAATGACGGGGTTGAAAGATAACACATACACACACACACACACACAAGATAGTTGTGTTTTCATCACTTCTTAGGACATAGCACTGACTTATTTGCTGTACATGTACCCTTAACCTAAACCTAAGTACTACTTGGACAAAACATAATTCTTAAACTAAGGATTTATGTTAGGAGGACATGCTTTTTATCCCGAAAAGTGAGGCAGGATCTTCAAAATATGACCATGTAAACAGATTTATGTGCCTGTAGCTTGACTTATAAAACACACACAGACACACTCAAGCACACACACAAAACCAAAGAGAGAGAGAGGGGGAAAGCAAGAGAGTGTGGATAATTTAAGATGCCTAGGCTTTATTACAGAGAAAAATTAAAGGCCATGAATTTTATCAGCTGATTTTTCCTCTCAGGTTACGTGAGTTCATTTTTTTCTGAGCATTACAGCAATTACCCGGCATGTGCAGGTTCATAATAAGCAAAATCAAAAGGCATTCTCCACTTAGGTAATTATACACTCTGTCCTGAATGCTGCGAGTTAGAAAGATGAGATGTGGATAATGTCAAATATTTCAATAATGATCATCCGTAATGGATGCGATTTTCCCGTCACTGCTTTGTGTGTCTGGTGTGCTAGAAACCACAGAGGGTAAGACTAAGACATTTTCCTTTTTGTTAAAAAACGAGGTCAGTGAATTGTTAGTGCAACACTGAGGCAGGGTCCAAGGTCAGCTTCATCTCATTTCCATCAATCCATAGAGGGACGAGAAACAAGGAGTGTCCTCCCATTCAAGTAATGAAAGTTATCCCCTCAATGTACAGAAGTGGAGCCCAATTAATTGACACTGTCTCTTGGCAGGAGAGTTTAATCCGAAACGTAAAAAAAAGAAAAGAAAAAAGCCTGAATTAAAGGCAAGATCCTCTGAACCTCGGAGTGAGGTGCATTTTGTACGACCACATGGAAGCTTGAAATGTCAGAATAAAATGCCGTCTTGCTGTGAAGAAACATCAAAGTGAGATGTCAAGGTGACTGTTTCATTTTGTTCTTCCAAAGGGTTACGAAATATGAAAAGGACATGTGGAGACTACCTGCCAGAAACAAATGTTTGGCATGAAGAGCCAAGGGGAGATTTTGCTTTCCCATCTCACATAGTGCTGCAGCTTATATGAAATAATATCATATACAGTATATAAATTTGCATTTTGTGGGAAGACAAAGTAGAGCGGCGGCCTTGAGACTTAATATCGAAGAGTTTCTTTTTATTTGATAAAGAGGCAAACTCGATTTATTTGGCATCTTCTATATCACCTAACCTTAAATTTAAACAATCCATATGCAAAGCTGTCTCATAACAGAAGCAACATATTGTGATTTGTCTTTCCTCTTTGAGGACCTGCTGAGCTGATAGATGCCTGTGTGATTTTTTTTCCTTGAATGGCTTATGATAGTCACAGCTCTGCAAGTCCAAGCAGGGCAGCTGTGGCTGCAGCAAGCTTTACTACTGCTGTTTACAGCCATGCAGTAGAAACACACAGAGCACTGTACGCCCTACTGCTGCACGCTGAGCTTCTTGTCGATCACTCTGCACACTATGCACAATGGGAACAAGAGCCGCTTGCCTGCCTGGTGGCTCTTCTACTCGACAGGGATCAAAGAGAAAGAGAGCGATAGGGACAGGGAGAGAAATGGGAGAGAGGAAGTAAGTGAGGGAGGGAGGGGAGGAAGCAGAGAGTGAAAGAAGCGCAGGACAAAGACGTGCGTGAAGGGAAAGAATGGGGAGCGATAGAGGAAAACAGAGGGAAAGGAGAGAGGGCAGGAGAGTCGGTTACAGTGGCATGCTGCAGAGTGAGGTGGTAGAGAGACTGAATGAATGAATGAATGAATGAGAGGATGAATGAACGAGTAAAACACCAAAAAATCCAAAGTGACTTAGTGAGACAGACTGAGTGAGGGAGTGTGTGTGTGTGTGTTAAGTGAGAGTGCATGAGTGAGTGGATGAACAAGTGCAGCAGGACAGAGAGGGAGGGGGGAAGGGAAAAAGAGAGGGTGCGATATTGGGAAGGGGGGAAAGAGAGGGAGAGAGGATCTGTTCCGTCAGAGAGGACACACTCCAGTGGCTGTGATTGAAGTATGGGCCAATTAACACGAGGAGCATTGAGCTCCAGCTGCACTCTTCTCTTCATTCCTCCGCTCCCACACACTGCCATATTATCCCCCACAACACACACACACACACACATTGATACACTCACATATATGCACACTATGGACACCACACTGTGCTGGCACTTTATCTTATCTTTTAGTACAGTACAGCTATGTACCAAAGAAAATTATCGAGGCTACACATGGCCGTTTTCTCAAGCACACTGTCGGGCTTAAATGTGGACAAATGAAAAAAAAGGAGATGAATTGAGTCTTCATCTTCATGAATGTGTGTTTCTTAACCTAGGCACTTAGAGCGAGAAGCTGCAATCTCTTCTAATAGAGTATAGTACAGTATTTATTAGATTGCATATATTTCAGATATGTTTTTTTGTGCGTGTTGGCTGTGGAAAATGGCCTAAGCTGATTCAGTGCAGCTCGTGCCACAGGCAGCTGAGAGCAGGTCCATTACTCTGCGTGACAGCAAGGAATGAAGCAGCAGAGCCTCATTGTAGGCTAAACACAACGCTGAACACCGCACTTCCGCAACTCCACACTGCACAAACTCCAGACTACTCAAACTCCCATCCCCGCTCACGTTTCCCAGCAGATCCGATGCAGCGCGCGGTCTGGCACGCTGCCTCCATTGGAGTTCAGTGTGAAAGGGGCTCAGAGAAGTGTGGATGCCAGCAACTGACATCTACCCAAGAGCTCCCCACCTCTCTCAGGACGTGCTCTTCTACAGTCACCGCAGGCGCTCGAGCATACAGGAGAAGGGGGAGTAGGTGATCTTAAACATTGTGATTGTTTCCCTACCATCGCACTGACACCAAGAATCAATTTCATTTTTGTGTTCAGAGGCTATACAAGTTTTTTGGTCCCTTTAGCTTTGGCAGGAGTAATATAGGCTTCGCTGTTCTCCTTTATAGAAGGATGTACTGTACCTTCAAAGCTGATTTGCCTTCCGCTGCACAAAGCTGCAAACCTATTTTGATATTTCACAGACCAGGGAGAGAGTTTTCGCATAAGCTGCACATACACTCGCCATTAATTCCTATAAGTAATCATTTGAAATGGCAGCGAGCGCATTATGCAGAGTAAATCAAATGTTTAAGCAGAAATATGATAAGATGTGTTTTGATTGTGAAGTACTGGCTGGCAATTTTGGAAGAGAAAGACGAGACTGGCTTGCCTGTGTGAATGTTTTCTCTCTCATCTTCTTGATTAGCTGTCTCTGTCGGCCTAAGAATATGCTCTGCGCTTAAGTACCCGGTAAATATTCCTGAAGGTGTTTTTAGTTTGCTTCTAAGAGTCACTGGCATGTATGCTGGCTGTCTATGGTGCTGTAAATGCCACTTTCTTTGTTTAAAAAGACAAACTAAACAGCCTCAGCAGAAAAAAATTATAATAATTAAACTGTAGCTACAGTAAGCGGCTTATTACAAGATTGATTGACAAACGGAGAGATCAACACTGCACAGTGCACATAGTTTTAATGGAGGCGCTGATGTAATGATTTAGAGAGCTTATAATGATTGAGGGGCCATGATGAATTTAAAGTTGTGGTTAGGTAAAAAAATAAAAAATAAAAAAAAATCAAAGGAAGCACTTTTCCATAAATTCAAATTTTCCGTTACATATTTATTGCATCTGCAGATGACAGACAAGGTCCAGGCAGTTCACCTAATAATGCACACGTGTTTAAGAAACGACTCTACAATAATAGATAACTTGCCTTTAATGACTTTCAGTAAGAAACAGAAATCTATACACCTTTTGATTAAGTGATCCCACGTAAAGCAATCCCTGGATTGTGGGCAGCCTCTTGCCAAGTACATTTGGAGTATCCAGCGCTTGTCTGGAGGAAGCTCCAGGGGACTGAAGAGGATGGTTTTTAAAGTTGGGGGGGGGGGGGGGGGGCATACTAAAATGGAAGAGAATAAAAAGCATTTTAACTAAAGATTAATTTACGTTAGAAAATCAAATGGAACTGTAATCTCTCACTCGTTCTCTCCCACTCCTTTTCATTCCTCGCGTGTGTGTTAAATGTAAGCCTGCTTTTTTTATTCAGTCTGCAAAATTTCACAGATCGTAGCAAAATAATGAACTTATAGTAAGATATATTTAAATGAGGATTTATTTATAATTAACTTTATTGAAGCACGCCCCAGTGAGATGTTGCAGTTTGCACTTTTGATAACGGGCAGAGTGCGCTGTAAGAAATGTGGATGCTGAATGTAGTAATGCGCTGTTCGCGCTTCCAGCGAGGCTCACCGAAGGTGGAATAGCACACGCTGGTTGTGCAGTGCAACGTAAACACCTCGTGAGACTGAAATACAGTGACAGCCCTAACAGTTAATGGCTGTGAGCTCGGCACCGTAGAATACATCTTCTCCAAATGAAATGATGTACTGTATTCCTGCAGTTCCATCTCTGGCGTTCTCATTTTCTACCTTTCTGCCCGTCTCCGTATGTCCTTTCCTACCTGCAGCTTCCTTACCTCAAAAAACACAGAAACCAAACCAAAAAAAGAGGGAAAAAACCCAACAAAGCCCTGTTTTCCTACCTCTCCTCTTCATTATTAGCTTCTCCTTTTCCCTTTCTTCTACTAACAAGTTTGTCTCCCCCTATCTCTCCACATCTCCATCTCTTTTTCTTACCCGTTTCTATCAGCCTCCCTTATTCACCCTCTCATCCCACTCTCGCTCTCTCTCATTCTTCCTTTTTCTCTCTACTTCCCCACCACACACACCCTGTCACTCAAAACAGAAGGTTTGGCAGTACATTCACTTAGGCCAGACACGTATACACATCCCAGTGATCAATATTTCTTTTCCTGCTACTCTCCCCTGTCATATTTTACACCACCTCCAATCTCCCCACCCACCTTCGCCCTCCCCTCTCCCCCGCCACCGTGTGGCCTGCTCCTCCACACAGTCTCTCGCTCAGTACATCCTAAGTCATATGCTCCGAATATTTACAGTACTTTTCATTCCTATTCATTGCACAGCTCTCTCTTGTGGCTGCTCCCTATCTTTCATTCCTCCGGTCCTTCTTTTTCTTCACTGCTGTCTTTTTTTATCCAAAAGACTGATCAGGGTCAAAGAATCGGCAGACTGTGACAAAGAGAGGCGAGTCGGATGAAGACAGAGTGAACAACATAGAGGGGAGGATAGGCCAAACAGAGGCACAGAGAGGGAGAGTTACTGTAGAGAGAATATTATGTCAGAAGGCCCCTGCTAATCAATGCAACTGTGCCTGGTACCTGAAGCCATGAAAAACTGGGAGAAGAGACGGGAATGTGAAAACGGCAGAGCACAAGAGAGTGGGCTGAAAGTGAGGAGGACGTGGGGAAAGGGATGGAGGAGGGAGGAGGGAGGGCAGCTGGCACCAGGAGCAAATTGAAAATGATTTGCTGTGTTTTTTCTCTTTTTTTTTTTAGTGAGAGTGTGCGTGTGTGCACATATTAACCCTGTTATCTCCCAGGTAGTCATTATCTTTCTGTGTGGCTGTTTGCGTGGATGTGAGCGCGTACAGCCATGCATACTGCATTAACCCTCATATCTCTCTATCATTAAGGTGCTCTACAGGCGCAGTGCTGCTATGAATTTATCTCAGAAATGTTTGTGTGGCTTCAAACGCTTGCATGCTTGTGTATGCGCGTGGATGCGGTTGCGCGTGAGGGCGAGTGTGTTTACAGTTATCTTAATTGTTGTTATCATTCATGCAGCACAATAACCACCTCCGCCCCAATCTTTGTCTCTGTCTGCTATTAACTCTCTCTCCCTCTCACCCACCTTTTCTCTAACGGCCAGTTTCTATTTTTCCTCTTATTGTTCCTCCTCAGCCTGCAGCCTAAATAGCACCCATTTCATCTTCTCTCTGTCTTCCTTTCTTCTCCGTCCTTCATTGTTTTTTTTTTTTTTTCTTATCCTGCATCTTTCGTCCAGTATTTTCTTCAACCAAGACTAACTTTCATTACCTCATGATTGGATTCAGAATTTGTTTCCCAGTCGACTGTATGAAGTCTCTGATCACTTTCTCTCTCTTTTTCTCCCCCGTTCTTTCTTCTACAACTCTTACTTAGTGTGTCCTTCTTACCCTCTTCTTTTCTTCAGTTTTTCTTTATTCTCTAATTTGATTTGATGTCCTCTGTATTGGACATGATAGAAAAGTCTAACTTAATGTCTTCGCTCTTGCTTTTTTCCTTCTTCTTCACCTCCCTTTTTTTCTTCTCCTTGCTGTCTCTCTTTCTTTCAGGCACCCTCTCTTAGTGCGATATATATCTGCCTCCCCCCCTCGGCAGGTTGCCATGGTCGCCATACCTACTCTCTCTCTCCTATTGGTCCTGGCAGAGTGGGCAGGTCTGGTGGACGCCTCCCCCCACCTCCTGCTCCGGCCGAGTCCGCGGGAGCGTGATGCAGGGGCCATGATGAACTTCAACATCGCCGTGATCCACGCCGGTGCGACAGTGCAGGCGGAGGCGGCGGTGGCGGGGCCTGGGGGAAGGGTGCTCTATCCCGGCTTTGGCCGGGTCTACGGCTCCCTGGGGGAGAGCGTGGTCACCCAGTGGGGCTCTGCTAACGTCATCTGGCTACAGGTTAGACACTGTCTCCTCTATCTAGTGCTTGTTCAGCTTTACTTGAAGGAGGGGAATAACAATGACGATCCATTATTCATAATCACTCATTATTTTAGCTGAATAGGCAGCACATTGCTGCTGTGTGTATAGGCCCTGCTGAATGAGCAGGGAGCTCTGCTCCTTGACCACAACTTGTATGAGGAGCCAGACATGCCATGAATACTACAGACACCTTCTTTGTGACTAAGACAAAGTCAAGACACACTGACCCACTCTCTTTTTCTCTCTGTCTGTCTTCGTTCCTCCCTTCATCTCGCAGGTGAATGACAGTAGTCCTAAGACAGTACTGTCCCAGCTGTGTGAGCTGCTGGCGGCGCGGCCCCTGCAGGGTCTGGTTTATGAAGAGGAGAGGCCCCCTCGCACAGCTTGGGGACCTTTGGCCCCCATGCTGGAGTTTGTCTCTGCACAAACAGGACTGCCCATAGTGGCTGTAGGAGGGGGAGCGGGGCTGGGGAGGATGCCACAGGTAGGAGGAGGGAGGTTGTAATTGGGGTAGGTGAGGAGGTGTTTGCGACTTGAGTGTGTGTGAGATGAAGTTAGGAGAGAATTTAAAAAAAAAAAAATAAATATATATATATATATATGTAGGTATACAAGAGGCCAGTGTCCCAGATTGTGTAGCTGCAATTGTGAGAAAAAGCAGGTAAAACAATCTTAGTATGATGTGTCGCACACTGAAGCATCTCGGATTGACGGGATTTTTAATGGACTATAAAGGGAAAACTGCTATCCCCATAACAACAATGTCACAACTTTGCACATCCTGTTTGTGAAGAAAAGGTGCCAGGGAAGTGCCTGCGGGATGGAGGGCAAGCTGAAGGTCAGGGTCACTGATCTGCAGAAACTTTACAGTGTTTGATCTGTAAATGGCACCAACTGGGGCTATTGCTATGCCTGTGATGTTTTGGGGAGGGAAGCAGTGAGCAGACACGAGTGTGTATGTCAGTGAGTAAGGATGTGTGTGCAGACTGTACATTTTTTTTTGAATTACATGATTGTGTATGCATCAGAGAAAACTAGTACCAAATTTCATCACCAAACGGGGGGGGGGAGAGAAATAAAAAGCAGTGCATTTGTGCTTACAAATAACTGTTTTAACCATTTACTCTTGAGGAATTAAATTGTAGCACTTTGATGAACTTCCTTTGAAGCTGTACCCTCGCCTAATCCTCATTCCCTCCCACCTCCTGCACAGACTTTTGTAGAAACACTCCCTTCTGGATGTCAGAGGAGAATTCGTGCAACAATCCAAGCTGTTTTAGCCCTGCGGCGGAGCGATTGCTGCTGCTCTGTAACAACTACAAGCCCCGTGATGCCTCGATGTTGTGCATAAAGATGGAGCAGTCCAGGGCATTGTAGTTCTTTTTAGTGAAAATGTTGTTTGTTAGTTACTCATGCTAGTGCAGCTACAGTTTAGACACAGAGGGGGAATTTTAAAGTGAGATTTTTAACCACATCTGCCACTATCTTCCCCAAATTAGGAATCAGGTTCCGTCTTTCTCCAGTTCAGCTCCTCTACCGCACTCCAATTAGAAGTCATCTTTGAGGTGTTGGAGGAGTACGACTGGACCGCCTTTTCCGTGGTGTCCACGCGCCACCACGGCTACCAGGATTTCCTGTCTGTGGTGGAGGGCCTAACGGACGGCTCGTTCATCGGATGGGAGAAGAAGAGCGTGGTGATCCTGAACGTGACCGACGACCCTGGGGGGGCACGCACACGCAGGCTGCTGAAGGAGAACGAGGCGCAGGTGAGACAGGGGGGAGGGAGGAGGGAGAGGGGGAGGAAAGGGGAGGAAGTGCTGCAACTATCATTGGGGGCCCCCCTTTCTGACAGGTGGCTTCCCAGCTTTTTCCTTCCTTCTTCATCTCTCCCTCTGTCCCTTCACGTCTCTCTCTCCCCTCTCTCCTCTATCCCTCTGTTCTTCTCTTCCCCTCCCGTCTTGCCAAAGCATAAAGAGTTCATCGGTACAACGAAAAACCACGAGTCGGTCTGACTTTGCCGACTGGCTTTTGTGTGGCATTGTATGTTCTGTGGTGATGCGGAGCGCTGAAGAAATCCAGCACTTATCGTACAGTTTTCACCCGTTTTCCTTTTAAGAAGCTTTAAGGTTAAAAAAGTGGACAAATGTCTTATGTTGTGTTCTTTTTTTTGGTGTTTTCGGCCTGTCATACTCGTTACTGTATGAATAGAAACTGGATTGTAAAAAAAAAAAAGATAAACAGGACTGTTTATCGTCTTAAAAAAACAATATTTAGCCGCACAGAATGAGTTTGTAATGAGCGATCAGTTAGTGCGCAGCTGCTTGTTGGAAGAAAATGACCGTAACCGATTTTCTTTTTTCCTTTTTCTAATTCATAATTCATCCATTAACAAGCTGATGCTACACAATTGCTTCCCATTATGTAACTCTCACTCTCTTTATTTTGGCTTAAACTTAAACTGGCTTTAACTTAAAATATCCAAATATTACAAGAAAATCAATCAATTCTAAAGCTTATGCTTCAAATTTTCTTTGACTTATTAATCTCGACCAGGATGATTTGTGGTTTTGCTTTGTACTTCTGACACGTTTCATTCCTTTGTACTGTATGCTTGCCCCTTCTTACCTTCTTTCATACATCCACTTTCATCACACTGTCTTTCACTCACATTTTTTTATACCACCAACCTCTCTTAAGCCCCCTTTTAACCCCCATGATCCTCCTGTTCAGATTTGTTACTAATGTCCGTGTTCTTATGCCTACCCCACCTCCCCTTCAAAGCTCCCTTTCTCCCTCTCTGCCTCCCCTCCTGTGCTTCTTTGCCTGGAGACAAGCTCAGTCTCCTCTGCCGCTTTGCTTTTCACCTCCATCTCTGTATGGCTACCACTCATTCAGTCGCACATCCCTCCTGCTGCACGTCTTCCTGGCCACAGACTCTGCTTACCGTTGGCTCGGTTTAGTCTGGGTCTCAATGTCATCGCTAATGTCCCAGAATGGCTACTGCAGCTCTGCGTGTGTGTGTGTGCGTGTGTGCATTTGTGTCTGTAAGTGTGTACATGTGTATTGGATTCCTTAGGCTCCACTCAGCTGGTGTCACTGTTAATCTAACATACCGCCTGCGGCGAGTTGCCTATACGGAGAGCCTGCTTTTTAACCTTGCTTTTCATGACAGCTCCCTTGTTTTAGCTTTTCTCTATTGCGGCGGCTAATAAATGCTCGTGATTGGCTAGTGATGTGTGTGTTTGCATTGCGTGCTCTCTTCTCTCTCTCTCTCTCTCTTTCTCTGCGCTACATTTATGATAATGTCTTCCACATTGTAGATGGCCCCTTGCAGGTCTGGGTCAATTTCAGCTCGGCTCTCTCGCTGTCTTTCATTTGTCCCATTCCTCTTCCAGCTTCTGCTTTGTCAGTGTTTCTTCTGCTCCTTCTGTCTTCATCTCGCTCTTTTTGTCTGTTTTGTGTTTCTCATCCTCATTTCCTATCTTTAGATATTGTGTGTCTTTTTTTAACAGCTGATTTCATCCTTCCTTCTCAATTAAGTCTCCCAATCTCTGTCTTCCACCCTCTGTCTCCCTCCTCCTCCTCCTCCTCCTCTGTCACTCTCATTCCCTACCTAATTCACTGGAGGTTTATTGGCATACGGGCAGGATTGTTTTGCCAAGCCATTACAGTTCAAAATTCAATGAAGGCGCAATTCTCAAAATGTGCTTTCAGTCTGTTTCCCTGACACCCCCCTCCTATTGCATGAAAGAGTTGTCTTTCTCTTTTTTGCCCTTCATTTCTGCTTTGTCTCTTTTTTTCAAGCTGTAGTTTTATTTTTGGTTTCCTCATTTATTCTAAACACTTCACTTCTTTTTTGGTATTTGCCCTCACCTTCTTTCTCTGACTTCCTGCTTCCAGATGCTACTTCCTCTCTCCACTTCCTTCTCTCTCCAGTTTCCTAGTAACCCCTTAAAAACCCTGTCAATTTCAACCCTCCTTACCTCAGCATTTGCAGCAGGGCGCTCATCCCGTGTCACTTCTGTCTAGCTTTAATATTTTTTTATCTCTTTCTTCCCAGCCCCACTCAATCATCCAAACCCTTCTTTCACAAACATCTCTTATCTCTCCAGGCACTGATTTCACCAAAATATCATCCTTTGCTTTTCTTCTCTAACCCTCCTTCCCCCCTTTTGATCTCCAAGGACTGACTATTCTCTGACTATCCTCCTCATCCGCTCACTTTGCCCTGGTTGTCTCCCGTTGTCTTTCTCTATCCTGTTTTTTAATAACATGTCAGAGCTTAACCTCTTCCCCCTTGTTTTCCCTCAGGTGTGTTTGGACTTTAACCGCCACCCCTCCTCCTCCTCCTCGTCTAGATCCCCACCTCTTCCTTGCCGCTTCTCTGCTCCACCGCTTATAGTTGTTTGATTTTTTTTCCTTTCCTTGTTTTACTTCTGTTTTTATTAACCATAAATGTAACTTGTTTCATTAGGCCTAAGCTCATCAAGCACTGACCTTTACTGCTACGCACCTCTTAGCACACATCACATGCTGCCCTGCAGTCTTCCCTCTTTTTAGAGCGCCTGCATCCCTCTTGAAGTCTAACACCCGACTTCCATGCACCTTATCACATCAGCTTACAGCTATCGCTCCTCTTACCTCATCCAGCATCCTTGTTATTTGCTGATATGGCCTTTTTATCCAACCTCCTCCCCTCCCATTCAGGTACACCTCTTCTCCGGCTCTATCTTTCTCCCCTTACTTCTCCCACCCTCTGTCTCTCTCCACGTCTCCCCTTTCCCCTCCTTATCTCACTAGTGTGTATGTGTGTGTGTGTCTCCCCTCGTCCCTGTTCCCTCCCTGCCTTCCTGCTGTCCTCCAGGTACGTTTGCTGTACTGCTCCCAGGAGGAGGCTGAGCTGGTTTTCCGAGCTGCCTGGGCCGCAGGTCAAGCCGGAGCCTCGCACATGTGGTTTGCTGTGGGACCAGCCCTCTCCGGTTTGGGCATGGAGAACCTGCCCCGGGCTTTATTTGCTGTACGGCCTCAGGGCTGGAGGGACGAGCCCCGCCGAAGGATCGCTCGCGGTGTGTCGGTGCTGACTCATGGGGCAGTGGCAATGCGAAAGGAATACGGAACCACGGGCGGGCCAAACTTTGTCACCAACTGCATGACGGATGCCAATCAGACCCAGAGGCTGCGAGGCAGGATGAGGTGAGAGAGATATCGGGGAAAGAGTGAAGCTCTAGAGAAATGAGGAGGGAAGGAGGAGAAATATTAGGTTGGAGGGTAAAACACAGCTGGCAAGCTCCAGACAAAATCTTTGAAATAGGAAGGAACAGAAATAGAGATGGAACATGGTTTAGTCTATGAAAGGGGGTCTGGTTCTTCGCCAGAATGAGCTGGAAGATATATGGGTGGAGCTGGTAAATTCAGTGTCAGAGAGCAGGCACAAAAGGGATATCTGAATTTGGAGCTGGCTATCATCCGTGCAAAATAGATGTTGTTGGTGCGTGTAGTTGTGAGTTGGCGAAATTACCACAGCATCTGTAGCAAGCAGACCATGTCTCATGTATATTAATGAACTAGCTTTAATATATTCCTCGTAGGCTGTACAAACGCACAAGCAGCACACTCTTAACAGGTATCTCAGGTGGCTGTGGTTACCCCGGTTCATATATAACATCAGTCATTCTCACTCTATGTGCACATTGAACACAATATTGTATGGAGAGAGTACTCTAAGTAGTTTCCAAACATGAAATTGATTAGTTTATTTGCTGTAATTTTTTTGTAAATGATCCTCAGCACAAACGGTGAGGCAATTATTGGGAAATGATTAATGGATTCTCCTCTGTTTGTTTATAAATTATGTCTAGGAACAGAGCAGAAAGATGTTTTCGTTTCCATTTTTTTTGCACTGCTACCTGCTGTTCACTGTCTGCAACTACAAGCTGCTGTTCCATATGAAGCTTTCTGTCATGCATTACAGGAAAAAAAAAAAGCTCTCATATTTTGTGTTTTGAAGCCAGCAAGATGACATAAGGAGACAATTAGAAAGCCTGTCCTGCGTGATTACCAGACAAACTATAGAGCCCGCAGCCGATGCCGAGAGCAGCAGTTGTTTGACTTCAAAGATCCTGACAATTCTGTGTGTCTGATCATTCGTCTGTACATTTGATTAACAGACAAGCCCTGACTGTCACCACAGAGGATCTGTGATTTAGTTTCAAGTGAGAGCAGGGCAGGCATTCTGTTGCATCAAACACAAGTGACGTTTCTTTTCTCCTCATATCTTTAAGATGAATGTTAATTCATTCACTGATATTATGCGCTTTCTGTCCTCTCCCCTTCTGCCGCTCTTCAATGCAGATATTTCAGCAACATCACGCTTGGTGGTCGAGATTACTCTTTTAATAGTGACGGTTACCTGGCCAACCCCTTCCTGGATGTCATCTCGTGGACACCTGGACGTGGATGGGAAGATGTAAGGACATGACATAACTTCTTTGAATCTTTTATTTGCAGATTTATTGAGGTGTAAAAGGATAATTAGTTTTTTGTTGACAGTCTTGAGACTACAAGTAGGGAAAAAAACAAAAGCTCTTAGCTGCTGACCCCCAGAGCTACTTTCTTTTTGCTGATTTGAGCAAAATGAATAATATCTCTACAGTATGCGAGCAAGTAGAAGAGATTCATGTTCGAGTAATAGGCACATAAACTTGACAGTGAAGATATGCAGGTCACAAAGGTGCATGCTCATGTGTAGTTCACGATTTCGCTGTTGGTGCCTCAGGAGAGAGAAGCTGGCTGCTGCTGCTGACCATCTGACTGCGCTTTGTGAATGTGCACACTTGCTGTACTCTGCCTGTTTGGTTAATGCTGCTTATTCAGTTCATTTCATGGTTACAGTGCATTCACGTAATACCACAAACAAGATTGCACACACACACACACACGCACGCACGAACGGACACACTTATTACTCCGTAATGATCGGAGCATTGACAAACATCTAATCATCATCAAGTTTGATGATTATAATTTTTTGAATTCACCTATTAAGCAAAACATGCACGCTCTCCAGCTTCTAAAATGAAATTTCCTGGTTTTTATATATATATATCACTTTAAACTGAATATTTCTCATGTTTTTTTTGTTTGGTTTTCTTTGGTTTCCTCCCCCCATGACCACAGGGAGGCCATATTATTTGATAATTTTACTGAAATTGCTTCTAAAGGCACCAATAGAGCTCCAGTTTAGCGACTTGAATTAGTTGTTTTGAAGTTGTTGGAAAGGGGCATGGAAACATATCGCCTTGGGAGTTTATGAGGATTGACTTGAGTGGCCGCTGGTGGCAAAGGTTTTATTCTTGGACTCTAAAAGAGCAGTGTTGCATGATTCATGTTTCAAAATAATCCCTATTTATCTTCAACATGGTCTGCAGTCCCACAGTTCATCCACTGTCTGAAACAAGCTGCTTTAGCTCCCTTTCCTTTAAGCCATCGTTCTGTTTGCCCCATAAAGAACAGACTCTGATGAGCACCACCTCGTTCACTTGCTGGTGTGGCGGCTCGGGAAACAAACTGTAAACCTACCAAAAAATACCAATTCCATTCCACAAAAAACTGTAACTTTGCAAATCCGTTCCCAGATGTCAGTTTATATTTGAGCATGAATCTAATGAAAATTAAGATTGGACTGCAGCAAAAACATTTCAGTATTTAATCATGAGCTCCTTTTTTGGAATAAATAAATGGACTCACCTGACACTTTATTAGTTACATCTTTCTGGTGCCAGGTGTGTTGGCTCTTGAACTGTTTTAATACTTTGTGGCATAGATTCATCAAAGTGCTGGAACCATTTCTCTGAGATTTTGCTTCATGTTATGATGATGTTGCTGCAGATTGGTTGTGCATTCATGATCTCACATTCCTATTGGATTGAGATCGTCATATTCAAGAATCTACTTTGGAGATTATTTAAGCTTTGGGACGTAGCTTGTTATCAGAAGATGGGCACACTGTGCTCCCCATGGTCAGCAACAATACTCAGGTAGGCTGTGGTGTTTAAATGATCCTCAGTTGGCGTCCAACCTTTGCCAAGAGAGTATCCCCTATATTCTCACACCACCAAAGGCCTGAACCATTGGTACAAGGCAGGATGGGTCCAATGCTTTCATGTTGTTTATGCCAAATTGTGACGCTACCACCCAAACGTGGCAATCAAAACTCATCAGAGCAGTCTTCTATTGTCTAATTTTGGTGAGAATGTGTAAATTGTAGCGTCACTTTCCTGTTGTTAGCTGACAGGAGTGGTCTTCTGCTGCTGTAGCCCATCTGCTCCAAGGTTCAGTCTGTTGTATCTTCAGATGTGCTGTTCTGCATATTTTGGTTGTAGCAAGTAGTTACTTGAGTTACTGTTGCCTTCCTATTAGCCCGAAGCAGTTTGGCCATTCTCCTCTGACCTCTGGCATCAACGAGGTATTTTCACCCTGAGAACTGCTGCTCACTGGATATATTTTCTCTTTTTTTGGACTATTCTCTGTAAACCCTAGAGATGTTTGTGTGGGAAATCCCAGTAGATGAGCAGTTTCTGAAATACTCACACCAGCCTTTCTGGCACCAACAACCATGACACATTCAAAGTCACTCAAGTCACTTTTCTTCCTCATTCTGATGCTTAGTTTAAATTTCAGCAGGTCGTCTCGACCATGCCTACGTCCCTAAATGCACTGAGATACTGTCATGTGATTGGCTGATTATATATTTGCAGGAGTTGTTGAGCTAGTGTACCCTAATAAAGTGGATAGTGAGTGTATGTAGCTGATGACTGATGTTTCTATGTGTCTGCATACGATCGTACTTGAGATTTAACATTTTTATACACGTAGTAACAGCTGCAATTATAGAATTATCAGAATTATAAGGTTCAGTAAAGCTACACTGAAATATTCCCATTGTTTTTACAGAAAGTGTATTAACAGGCTATTCAGTATGATCATTAAGATCAACATTTCAGTGATATGTTAATTATATCTCGCCATTCTCACTCACTATTCCCCTAGATGAAACGCTTTGTCTTTTATCTTTAATGAAGCAAAAATCCAGCTGTATACTGAGCTTTGTGAACAAACAAAGCTCAGTATACAGTCTGTGCAACTTTTGTCTGTTGATGGCCTTAAAAAAAGAAACGATATCTTAAGTTAAATGTAAAGTATTCTAGCTGATGAATTTTTTTTGTTTTTTGTTTAACCTCCAAAACTCATGAGTACTTCAGAGCGGTGAACAAACTTTTCAAGTTAGACTAGAACTGTGTGCCCGACAGGAGTGTAATTAAAATATCCTCAATCTTTGATGTCATCCAGGTCCTAGAGTAGAAGAAATTGACTGTTTAGAGCAATCCTAATAGTGTTTATATATGTGTAAATTTATATATGTATAAGAGAAAATAAGTAGAACTGTAAGAGAATTTTATTCAAATGAAAATGCAGTTAAACATGTTTATTTACTTTATTCTTTGTCCATTCACAGAAATCGATTTCTTGATGTTGTTTAGATTAATAGTTGCTGATTTGTTTTTGTTTTTCTAAAATAAAGTGAAAATCAGACTTAAATAGTCCTGAAGGTTTCTGGGCTTCATCTGCATCTGATTGTAGCCTCACCATTGTTTTGTGTGCACATCTACCGAGCACCTGTACGCCTGGCGTGTCATGCATATTCTATAAAACAGCATTTGTTCAGGAATCCTTAATACGAAGCCTTGTCACCTGTTGGGGATGTTTTCTCTTTAATGCGCTGGGATTTTCCCCTCGTCAGTGTCAGAGGAGAGAGAGCGAGGCTCATTTTCACACACACACCTGCCTTTCTTTCCCACACTGCACATGCATAAAGACACAAAAATCTCAGAACATTAATTCTGCGACTGGATTCAATTCTGCACAAATACAAACAGCAATGCACCAACATACGCTCACACACAACCACAAATACACACATTGGTGGTTCTCAGCCTCCTGCTGGTTTTAACAGCCCACCAGAGTCCAGTCTCAGCATGTCATAACATGCTGACTCCTGCCATATCCCTCAAATCCCTTTCAATTAGAAGCTCCTGCGCTGGTCCTTCGACTCTGTGCAAACGCAGGGTGCGAAACTTGCCCACATACACACATGCTTACAGCTCACATGTAGACATCTACGTATGTGCACACAAATGAGAGAGCATAGAGTATGCCTACACCCTTCTTGCACAATCCTTATTACACACACACACACACACCCACACCCACACACACACACCCTCAATAAGGATAAGACGCCTGCATCTGCCTATTATGCACATCCACGCTGTTGGCTCTCCCTGAATATTTAATGTTCTCTTTACAATGACTGCACCATTACCTAGAGCATGGGAGCACCCAGCTTAGCACGCTGAAACACTGCAGACTAGTACTGAAGGTTGTCCAGCTTTTGCGCGGCTTGTTTCGCATATGAGAAAAGCACAGAGAGACAGATTACTAGAATGAACCTTTATTAATGACAATCAGAACTGCTAAAGAAGAAGGTTTGAGTTTAAAGTGGCTCCCAGTTCCCGAACTTATGAATATATTCAGCAATTTTCTTTTTTTACGTCTTTTGGCTGGTCTTTTTCGGACATTTGCGCTTTTGCCTTTTGGGGTATGTGTCTTGTAGAAAGTAATGTGTTCTCCCATAAGCTTTGTCTGTTTTCTCTGCGTTTCCTGAGTGTGTTTTGATTGAACGTCTGCTGTGGAGCCTTGGTCGAAGTGCTGTCGAAATACAGTCATTGTTGTCACCGCCTCCTCTTCTCTGCCAGTGCTCGCATTATACAGACAGGAAGGCGGCACAAAGCTGTCAAACTTTACAGTACTGGCCTGCTAAAGCACTCACATTTTCATTTCTTATCTTTTTTTATGTGACTGTGTGTGTGTGTGTGTATGTGTGTGTGCGTGTGTATGTGTGTGCATTTAACGGCATATCTTCTTGTTTGTGCATGTGTTTACAGTTTCCATGTGCACTTTCTATTATGTTGTGTCTTTTTCACTTGTCACGACACTGTGATGTAACTTTTATTGGGTGATCACGCTGAGAATTGTCAAGAGAGGCAGGTAGAGGAAGTTTCACAAATAAACTCACTGTTCCTGGGTGTGGTTCATCCTTGTGCTGCTTAAGAAGTGTGAATATCCCAGGCACCCAGGCAGAGGCATCCAGTCCATCCCGGCTGCATTGCTATAAATAATGCTAAGAGAAGGAGACAACGATGATACTAGTGAAAAGATGCTTGATAGACATTTTCAGGTCGATAGAGGACAGAACAATCTGGTCTCATAGCTTCATGTAAGATTAACAAAACACAAATAAAATGTTAGGGCCAGTTTTTTTTTAAATTTAAAAAAAGTCAAATGAAAGCATAACTTTGGCTCCAGGCTGTTAAATGTCCAAAATGTTAAAGCTATGGATTTAAGCTCAGCACAGTTAGCCCCATCTCAGTAAAGCCCTCCTTCTATTTGAAACTTAATGGCACCTCTGATTGAAGTCAAGTTTTTAACCTTGTTCATATGGTGTTTTATTTATTCATTCATTTATTTTTGGTAGTTGGATCATGAGTAAAAAAAAAAAAAAAAATCCAGTCAGAGTTGAGGCTGGACATGCAACAAACCGATCGAAACCAGTCCTGTGAACTTGCTGCATCTGGCTAATTTATCAGAGCAAAGTTTGTATAACATCAGAAAGACACTATATTAACTGATAAATGACATCGTGAAGGGTGATACTGTTTAAGGGCATGTGTGAGTCTTCTGCTCTCTGTGTCACCACAAGTGTCTCACCTGTCCTCCTCCTATGCTCTGCTTTACAAACAGACAACAGACACACAAGGCATGTAGCAGAGAAAAGACAGGTGAAGTAAGGATAACGTTACTTAAGTCGTCAACAAGCTTCCCAAGAAGAGTTAATCCATCAAAATGCTTTATTTGTGATTGCAAACTTGTTTAGTTTTAACACTAAGCCTTAGCATCATGTAGTGTACTCCTGGAACTGGATGCAAACCTTGGTTTTGTCTTTCCTCTGAAACACAGAAACAACATGTGCTTTGGACATCCTGATCCACATTTTACTCTACTAAACAACTCTAACAAAAAATGGACTTTGGCTGTGTAAACCATGATGTATTTAATAAGAGAATTTGTAAGGCAGATGCAGAGGGTGAGTGGAGAGGGTCTGCAGGCAGTTAGCTGAGGAATGATGTTAATTAAATAAGTTAAAAGCACAGAGTTGCATCTAAGGCATTTTAAGACATGAAGGCTTTATTTTCAGGGGGGGAAATGAAATTTGTCATTTTAATGAACAGAGGTGAGTTTTGGCAGATTTAATCAATGCCAGGAGATGGATTTTAATTGCTTCATTCTACTCAGAACCATTACCATGAATAATGTTCATATTTAGTTTAATGTCTGATTTGACATGATGTAAATTATTAGTACAAACATATGTGAGTAACAGCTGCACCCTTTGCACAACCACAGATTGGCCACATGACAGTGAATATTAAAGGCTCGGTTTTCTAAAACAGAGTGAGTAAGCGCAGCATCCAGTATAAGTTATTAACAGTAAATATGATTACAGCCTTTCACAAAGTGCTACCTTTATGACCCCTTTAAGATTCAGTTTTTATTGAGACTGTCAAACAGATCTTCATTGTAGCTGCAATCATCTGGTGCCACTATTTTGTGTGGTTGCTGCATTGGATTGTTTTTTCTGTCTTTTTTTTCTATTTATGTAATACAAGGATTTCAGAAAACATCCAAGCCAACAAAAACTACAGATATAAGCGTATTTAATAAACATGTCTCTGTTGAAGGGCTTTCTGAGATCGTTTTTATGCTCTGCCCTTTGGTTGTGATAGGTACTCTATTACTTCATACAAGCATACATACAGTTAGGTCCATAATTTGTTGGACAGAGATAACTTCTGTAAACCACAGCAGTGGATTCAGCCATTGATATGTGATGGAAGTGGAGACTTTGAGCTTTAATTCAAGGGGTTTTTGTGAAGAACACTGGGCAGAGTGGACCCAATCGCAGGATTTAGAGTGGTGAACTCGAGTGCATTTATTAACAGTGAAATACCAGGGTGATACAAACAGATAGTGATCAGCAAGTTCTCTATAGAACTTGGCTGCCAGCATGCAGTCGAGTCCTGTGAGTCTTGCTAATGACCTACTAATTTTATTCAGGTGTGTTGCAGCAGGGACACGTTTAAAAGTTTCAGGACACCAGCCCTCGAGGACTGGAGTTTGACACCCCTGATATAGAGGCTTCTGAGGACAACGCTGGGAGAGCGTTGCCCATAGTGAGACTCTGAAGCGAATGTTTGAAAGAGACATTCTGGTTTTTATTCTAGTCTATGTTTGGGTTATGGTATCTCGACCAGGTGTGACTAACTTCGAGAGGAGTGAGAGGGGCCTCAAGAAGACAGACAAAGTTGTTTTGAGTTGTTGCCAGAGAGAATGAGAGGATGATTTAAGATGACTTCTGCTGGAAACATGAGCCTGAACAACGGTTGAGCCATTTCACTGCTCGCTCGCCAGTATCCCTACTACTACTTGCGAGCGTGGTCTTTTGGGCACACAGGACAGGCATAAATGAAATGTCCTTTCACTCCAAAATAAAGGCACTCACCAGCTGAGAGCTTTTCTGCGAGGGAGAGTCGGCCTGTGCAAGTTGCACGGGTTGTTCCTCATTGTCTTCACTAACGCTCCATTCCTGGTAGCAGTTGCGTTCAGCCAGAGGCAAACCGCAATGAGTCCCGTCCATGAACACAGACACAGAAACTCAAGCACGAGGAGAAACAGGAGGACTGAGCGGGACAGTTTTACAAACATTTTGCATTAATTTTTTAGCAGTTACAGCCATTTTTATATAAAATGAATTGTTGACTGTTTTTAATACTTGGGGGAAAAAAACCCCAGTAGATTCTCAACATTTTTATCAAAACTCTATAGTAAGTGTTCACATAAAATTATATTTGTAGTACCACCTGTGCCTTTAGACACTTTTATAATGAACTAGTCTCTTTCAATAGTAGTTCTCACAAACTACTGAATGTAAAGGCGCCATCTTGTTAAAACACAGCTAGAGTTCAGCTTCTTGCTGTAAAAAAAATCTTTTTTTTTACAAACCTCTCTACCACATGTGTTGACCTGCAGAAGAAGAACGCCATCTACATTACTGTTACTGTGTCGCGTGCATAATTACGAGCATTTATTTTACAGGCTGTGTGAGTCTGCAGGTAAATATTATAAACTTCAGATAGCGTATTATTTCTTTCTTTTAAAAAAAATTTTTTTAAATGGCATATTATTTCTAAGCCCCTCAGCCAATACTTATTTTTGACCAACATTTCAGTATGATTTTTTGTTGTGTTTGTTTTTTAAATATTAAGGTGCTCTAAAAACCACTGCTGAGAAAAGACACGCAGAAACTATTTTACTGTGAATTAGTCTGTGTGTGGAAATGTGACCATTTGGTCCTAAAACACTGCAGTCCGCTCTGCTCACTGTTAAAAACAATGTGGCTGTGTGTGTGTACCAATATGTGCACCTCAATGTGCGTAACTTGTACTGGGATTCTTCCTCTGTGATCAAGTTACCAGTATAATTGAGGACTACAAATATATGGGACTGGGATCTAATAATAATTTGCAGTGAATTATGCCTCAATGAATAGTCCCAATTTTTTGCCCTCTAAAAGAGAACAACAAATACATGGACAGCCACAAAAACATCTCTGTTCAGTTGGAAAATCAACACTGCCCCCCTTTAGTAAATACCAGCAGCAGCTTTTTAAACAGAAAATCTCAGCTGTAGCGCAGACCATTATTAAATCTCGTCTTAAACTGCATAAACAGTATTTTCTGAATGAGAAGTCCTTTCCATGCCCCTCAAGCCAGCTAGACATCAGAGAGATATCTCGGGAAAGTCCAGGAAAGAAGCAAAGCAGACCAATAACTGGAAGTTAATAACAATTCATGATCTGACAGGAATGAAACTCGGCCGTGAATTTCGGAGAAAGGTACAGCCGCAGTCTTCAGTCAGACATTGAAAACTTCACAGTGCTACTGGGAAACGTCCACAGGTGCATAAAACACAGCCTAACAGAAATACTCTGAATTTCTAATGCAGATTATATGCACATGGACACACATAAATTTATAAAGTAAATGGGAAAGAGAGTGAATCTAACAAAGTTCTCTGAAATATTTTGTTACTTGTTAAGCTTAATTCAACCCTCCTGGCCAATCAGAATCCAGACTTAATTTGAGATAACTCATGAATGAACTGGAATACTGCCATCTTACACCTCTTGCTTCTCTGCCAAGGTCACACATTTTTATCAGCCTTTCAACCAGATGCCCAGATACAAGATTAAAATCAGCCCTTGCTTCCAACTTTCTTGCAGATCGGTGAAAAAGACAACCCCAGAAATGGGCCTGAAAAAAGCCTTAAAGATAGCAGCGGTTTGAGCCAAATTATCTTCTGAGATTAGTGAACATTCTGTTTCCAAAAATGGTTACACAAACTGATTCTGTTACACATTTGGAAAACGCTTGTTTGAATTACTTGAAACATTAATCCAAGTCAATTTAGCTTTTACTTTCCAACAAGTCTTGAGACAATGTGAATATGACCTGTCTAAGTTTTTTCTAATGCTTTTTATTCTATATGGGAAAGATTACGTGCTTATTTATCATTATAACTAAAGGTCTTATGCACTAGAGTACTGCACTTCCTCTAATGTTTCTCTTGTCTGTTCCCCTAGGTAGGCTGGTGGGAGAATGGCGTGCTGAGGTTACGGTACCCAGCCTGGTCCCGCTACGGGCCATTCCTTAAACCACCCGATGATGCCCAGCACCTGCGTGTTGTCACACTGGAAGAAAGGCCATTTGTCATTGTAGAGCTTGCAGACCCTGCATCTGGAACCTGCATCCGTGACTCAGTTCCCTGCAGACGACCCCTTAATGCCAGGTTTGAAAGCCTTGAAAGGAAGAGGGAGAAATGTAAAAGAAATAACTCACGTATTTTATTATGTATGTGATGTGATTATCTTTTCCATACCTTATTTTTGGACACTTTCATTTCAAAGATGGTGGTACTTTGGGAAAAGAAATAACGGAGGGTAATCTAATTGAAAGGAGTACTAGAGACTGCTTTATTTACTAGTGTTTGGAATGGAGTTCCTAAGCTCTCATGATGCCATCCAATTGAGGTGACATCAGTCACCTATCAAAACTGTGGTCTCTTCACTCCCTGGCCGTAATCAATAACAGACTGCTCTCCAGAGGATCAGTGGAATGACTCAGGGGTCTGGAATCAGATATGACCACAGTGGAGCTTTATGGTTCATCAGCTTCTGAAGGGATGACAGCACCTATCCTGCACAGGTCGATCAAACCTGTCAACAAGTGCTTGGCCACAGTACTCCATTTTTGTGACCATATCCAACTGTCTTCCTTTCCTTTCCTTTCCTTTCCTTTCCTTTCCTTTCCTTAAAGATTTTTGCCTTTAAAGTTTTACTATGATTATTTTTTGCTATTATCTTTTTCTCTCTGTGCTGTGTCTCTTTCATAGTGCCATCCATGAGGGTGTGGCTCCAATGAAGCAGTGCTGCAAGGGTTTCTGCATTGACATCCTCAAGAGATTGGCCAAAATAGTCGGCTTCACCTACGATCTTTACTTAGTGACCAATGGGAAACATGGGAAGAAAATTGATGGGGTTTGGAACGGCATGATTGGAGAGGCAAGTCTTTGTGAGTGCGTGTGTCTGTAAGCCCGTGGAAGCTCCCGGTTCTGCCTGTCTGCCTTTGTGAGCAATGTGTTCTCAATGTCGCTCCCGTATCACTTGTGCATGTGTGAAAAGGGTGTGTGTGTGTGTGTGTGTGTGTGTGTGCCTCTGCATATTTGAGTTGCATTTTCGGTCAAGTAGTAGCATTCCTCAGTGTGTGGTCTCGCGTCCTGGGTGACCAGTTAAACGCTAAGTGTCACATCAATCGCTGTGAGAGTTATGGCCACTTAACCACTGCTAGCAATCAGACAGCTGTCATTTATTACACACTGCAGCAGGCATGCACACACACACACACCCACACACACACACACACACAAAACAGAACACGTACTGTATTAGAGAGAAAATAACTCACGGTTAAACAAATTAGAAGGACAAGCATAATGTGTAACACATGCAGTGAGCTCACTCTCCTACAAACGCATCCCGACAGTGTGTTATCTGCAGAGACACATCCTTAGTCACAAACGCGCACACACAAACACACACTCTGTCAGATACCCCCTAGCTGGTAGTCCTTGATATTTTCGTGGTAATATAGTTCATGATCCACCATCAAGTAAAGATACAGAGATGCTGGCAAGAAAATGAAAAAAAAAAAAAAGAAGCATGCACAGACAGACAGAAAAGCATGCACACATCCTCACACACCAGCCGAGATCGATACGGGAGCTGCTGTTTCATTGAAGCGCCCTGCTGTTTCTATCTTTGTCCCAGAGGGAACTTGCCAAACGCCAGTTGTCACAGGTTCCAAAACAGTTCCAGTGCGCTCTCCTGCTCTATCATTTATAACTTGAGCCCGTCTGTCAAATCTATTTTTTACATGCAAAAGGGCAAGCGAATTTTGTTTTCTCAAACTAATGTCTGTCTTTTGATCAGATGTTCCAAAGCCTGCCATTCTTTGATCAGGTAATCCAGAGACTTGGCAAAGTTGAGAGGAGGGTGCTTTGCTTTCCACTTCGCTTCATTTTTCTGCTGATTTGCTCTGAAGAGCGAATGTGCCATGTCTAATGTAGATTAACATTTCACTCATACAATCAGCGGACACAGCGGTTTTCAGGTTTTTGCTAGATGGTGGCAGGGTTGAGAAGCGTCCTAGCTCATTTTGTATGCTAAAGGGATGCTGAAGAGACACGTGTTCAGTATTTGTACAAGACCGAGTTTCTCATGCAGGCAAATTTAATGATGTACAAAGGGTCAAGGTGTGACTTGTCAGCACCTTACCTGAAAACCTTCTGGACTGAAAAGGATGGGCTTTGTCTAGCTGTAACAGGTACACGATTTACTCATAATTACAGCCGATTTATTTCTTAGCGGTGCTGTTTGTCCCCCTTTAGGTGGTGTACAAGCGGGCGGATATGGCCATTGGCTCGCTGACTATCAATGAGGAGAGGTCAGAAGTTGTGGATTTCTCCGTGCCCTTTGTGGAGACGGGGATCAGTGTCATGGTCTCCCGTAGCAATGGGACTGTATCGCCATCAGCTTTCTTAGGTAAGAGGCTGTGTTTGTGGGCGGCGTGTAGCTGATGTACAGAATCTAATCTAATTGTGGAGCGCTGAGTTTGCATAAAACGCCCCAGCCTTTGGTTGCTAGTTCTTTACATCAAGATTAGCCATTAGTTTTTCTTAGGTTCACGTCTTCTTAACTTTTACTTTCACTCCGTCAGCAGACTCCAGGCTCCAGCGGGAGAACAGTGTTATGGGCCTATAGACTGCATTGAGATGATTGTAAAAAAAAAAAAAGAAGAAGAAGAAGAAAGAGAAGAGAGTGTGTTTATGGGCTTTTGGAGAATATATTTGCTCCAGTGGTTTTTATTTCTCTGCATATATAGTCTCCATTATGGGCTAGATTTATGAAACATTCTTGTTTCTTATACTGATAATGACAGTTACAGTAATTTAATAATGCAATAAGAGTACAAAAAAGTGCATGTTTTTGTTTTTTTCCACAGAGCCCTACAGTCCAGCGGTGTGGGTGATGATGTTTGTCATGTGCCTGACCGTCGTGGCTGTGACTGTCTTTATTTTTGAGTTCTTCAGCCCCGTAGGCTACAACCGCAGTCTCCAGACCGGCAAAAGTGAGTGATGAGTCCAAGCTGTCTGTGTTTAATGCATCTCTGTGAAGTCCATCACTGTTGCCAAATGGATCAAAAGAACAAACATTAAACACACTCCTGGAAAACTGGTTCAAAAAACAAATCTTAGTCACAATGATCTTATGAAAGCATCTGATTGTTTTTTTGTTTTTTGCTGTCTCGTTAGTTAGCTGTTGCATTAGAGGGGAAAAAATCGATGTGTATTTTGAATCAGCTGCCATGAATCTTTAGCTGTGAGTGTAGCAAAGAGGAAATTATACCTACAGTATACTGAACTCCTTCCAAGTATTCTCAATACCGAAGAAGCCATTTATTATTCAGCAGCATAGTTTGTACCCCTGTGATATTCAGTATGCCTGATGCCTTGGTCCAATACCCAACCTGGCTCGCCTCTTTTACTGCATGATTGCTGTGTTCCACATAAATTTACTCCTCTGTCATCCTCCCATATATCCCTCTTATTCACTCTCGCCTCTCTTCTTCCTGCCTCCTTTATTCCCGCTGTGTAAAGGCAGGAGTGTTTGAGTCCTTTTGAATAGTGTTTTTGCACCAGGTGGTTTGTTTGATCGTGTAGCAGATGAATTGATATCTGCCATCTACGTAACGTATAGGCGCCACCTTATGAGGTTTGTTGTCAAAAGAAAATCTGCAAGGTTTCCTTTTTCATATGCTCTGAGGCTGTTTTTCATTCAGACGCGTTTAATTTGAGTCAGCCGCGTCATTTACAGATGCCTGTGAATACACTTGTGCTGAGTACCGGCTGGATCACTTCCTAGAAGTAAATATAGTGTTACAACTGCTCTTTTTAAACTGAAAGGTCTTCTTTTTAATTTCTTCTTTTCTTCTTTATCTTTCTGGACAGAGGCTGGAGGGTCTACTTTCACTATAGGAAAGTCTGTCTGGCTTTTGTGGGCCATTGTCTTTAATAACTCTGTGCCAGTGGAGAACCCAAGAGGAACCACAAGCAAGATCATGGTGCTGATTTGGGCCTTCTTTGCTGTCATTTTTCTGGCCTCCTACACTGCTAACCTGGCTGCCTTCATGATCCAGGAGGAGTACATTGACACAGTGTCAGGCCTCTCGGACAAGAAGGTACTTCATGGCTTGAATACTGATTAAGCAGAAAAAGCAGAAGGAGAATTAAAGTCTTAGAGTGAGCTAAATCCCATGCATTTGAATGTTAAATTGATTAAAGCACAGGAATTTAGAAATGAATAAAATCTCATTTAACAGAACTCAATTACCACAGTTCTCGAACACTTAAAAGACAGTCCTAAATACTAATTTAAGTCCACAGACTGCTCTCTTTTCAAAGATTTGACTGTGCATGGAGTGTTGTAAGTTAGTCTGGAGAGTGGACAGAAATAGGTCAGACAGATTGGTGCACAGCCTGGTGTGTCTCATGCCCCTTCCGTCTCCCTCCCTCGTCTCCCTTTGCTCTGCTAGTTTCAGCATCCCGAGGAGCAGTACCCACCTCTGAAGTTTGGCACGGTGCCCAACGGTAGCACAGAAAAAAACATCCGCTCCAACTACCCAGACATGCACCAGTACATGGGAAAATACAACCAGAAAGGAGTGGAGGATGCCATACTGAACCTCAAAACCGGGTCTGTCTGCCATGAACCTTTACTTTTGTCTTACTCCACTCCTCTCTCACTCCTTCATCCATCCGTAACTGCCTATCTAAATAGAGTAGCAGGGACTTTGGGTAAAAGGAGGGGCGCAGCCTGTCCATCACAGGGTTAACGTGGAACGACACATCCACACCTGCAGCCAATTAAAAATCACTCACATGCTTGTCTTTGGGCTGTAAAAGGAAACCAGAGTACCTTAAGAAAACCCGCACATGTGCAGATACCCCACTCAACAAGCAGACTGGAACCCAGAGCCTTCGTTTTGTGACGTGACATCCACTGGGCCAACATGCCACCTGGTTTGCACATGTGCTCATTTTTGTAAAATGTCCTCAAATTTAACATAAAATCATTTGCCTAAGACTTTAAGGGGACAACAGATAAATCAATATATATTATTACATATCAAAGCAAGTATACAGTGCTCTGAAAAAGGTTTTGCCCGCTTTTTTCTTTTTGTATATTTGTCACACTACATATTTGAGATCATCAGACAAAGTTTAATATTGGGCAAAGACAACCCGAGTCGATGCAAAATTCAGTTTTTGAATAAAGATTTAATTTCTTAAGGAGAAAAAAGTGATTCAAACCTGCCTGAGCTTATGTGGAAAAGTAATTTCCTCCCTTGTTAAATTATAAAATAACTGTGACTAACCACATATTTAGAAAGCTGGATTGGATTTCACTAGCCACACCCAGGCCTGATTACTGCCAGACCTGTTGAATCAAGAAATCCTTTAAGTTGAGCCTCTCTGACAAAATGAGGTAGGCTGAAAGATCACCATTCAAAAAAGCACTGTGTCACAATCTAAAGAAACAGCTGGGAAACAAAGTCACTGACATCTATCAGTCTGTAAAGGATTGCACCACCATTTCTAACCACTGCGAACCACAGTGAGAGCCATTATCCACAAATGGAGAAAACCTGGAATGGTGGTAAAGCTTCGATGGTGAAAAATGGCATCCGTGTGAGAGATCCTAGCAAAAACTACTGTTTGAAAAATATTCTGTGGACTGATGAAGAAAAAGTTAAACTTTCTGGAAGGCTTGTATCCTGTTACATCTGGTGTAAAACTAACACAGCATTTCATAAAAAGAACATCACACCAACATTCAGGCATGGTGGTGGGAGTGTGATGGTCTGAGGCTGCTTTGCTGCTTCAGGACGACTTGCTGTCATTGAAGGAACCACAAAATCCTGAAGGAAAATATAAGGCACACTTAGATTATGCAGCAGGAGAATAATGGGAAACACACTAGCAAATCAACCTCTGAATACCTCAGAAAAAGGTTTTGTTGTGGCTCAGTCAAAGTCCAGACTTAAATCAGATTGAGATGCTTTGGCACAACCTTAAATCCTTCCAGTGTGGCTGAATGAAAACACTTCTATAAAGAAGAGTGGGCCAACATTCCTCCACAGTGAAGTGAAAGACTCATTGTCAGTTATCGCAAACTCTTGATTGCATTTCTTGCTGCCAAAGGTGGCACAACCAGTTATCAGGTTTAGGAGGCAATTACTTTTTCACACAGGGCAAAGTAGACTTGGATGGCTTTTTTCCCTTAATAAATGAAAACCTCCATTTTGTGTTTATTCAGGTTATCTTTGTCTAATGTGATATTCTGTTAAATATTGTCTAAAATTAAAATGAGTTGGATGCTCTGAAATATTTAAATGTGCTAAATATGCAAAAAAATAAGCAAAGATGAAGGGGGCAAAACAGGCATCAGTAGCCATGGATGACATTTATTAATTCAGAATATCACGAGTGGCATGAAATGGAGGAGGGGGTTTGCAAAGTGGTTTGCAGAGAAAGCAGCACTTCTGTGCAGGCTGAAGCATCTCAGATAGCGTGTCCCAAATTTGCCAGTGAGATGTGCAGCAGGCCAAACAGCTGTGCTATCAGCTGATGGGAGTTTGAGCTGGAGTCAGTGGCCTGTGTTTGCATAAATGCAGGTTCCTCCTTGACCTGGGAAGCTGCAGTTGACATTCAACAAATCCGTGTGTTTGAAACGCCTCTGGCACGTTTGTTTGCGTCGGACGGAATGGAAATAATTGCAGCAATGAACGACAGCAGATGTGGCCCGCTGTCACTGTTTGCTCCGGGTTTTTAATGTTCTCAGTCTCACACCAGCAGGCCATCACACACAGCGGCATTCTTTTCAACTCCAGCTAACGTTTCACATCTTTTGTCACACTTCATGCTTTCCCGCAAAGATTCTCTCACCTTTACTCTTTCCCTTTCTCTCTCCACCTTTGCCGCTATCTCCACCCACCCACGCAGTGCAAACAGCATTTCCCTCTTCAGTTTCTAGTAGAATCTCTATCACCCGTCATGTGTTGGATAATCCCAGTTTACTTTATCCTAAGCTTCTGTCACCCCCCTCCCCCATCAGCCCCCACTGAATCTTGCCTTGACACCACAATTATAACTCAGTGTTAACATGCAAAAGAATGAGGAACACCTGCTTTTCTCCAGCAGCTTTCTCTTCTGCTCCTCGGTACTTATCTTTCCCTTCTCCTCTTCATCTGCCCTCCTATGTCGCCATGTCTTTTCTTTCTCCTCCTTTTTTTTTTTGGTCCATTCTTTCCCCTCCCAGTGTGCTTTCTCAGTGTGTCTGTATTTAAACTTTATAATCCTCATCACTCTCTAGCTCTATCCCATGTCTTTTCCCCCCTGAAGTGTGTAAATCTCTCCCCCCCTCTCTCTCACTCCCTGTCACAACGCTCTCCGCACCGTATAAATCCCCATCCTCCTCGTCCCCTCCGCTGCCTCCACCACCATCCCGCTCCCTCTTACCCACACATCTTTTCCTGATCTCTGCCTTATTTTATTCTCCTTGTGTTTTCACTGTTTCCGCCGAACCTGCTTTACTATTCCACTCTTCTTCCCTTTTCTTGTCATGATTTAACTTTTTATGCCCTCTCTATCATTCTGTGCACCTGTCTGCTATATATTTTTGCACCCTAACTCTCTTCCCAGGTACATTGCGGTGCTATACCTTTATATCCCCTCTCTTGCCTCAGTCAGTCTCTCCATCCCTTTGCTCTTGTCTCCCATTAAATGATGAATGAATTCTCCCTTCATCCCTTTACAGGAAACTGGATGCCTTTATTTATGACGCTGCAGTACTGAACTATATGGCTCGGAAGGACGAAGGTTGTAAGGTGAGGACTTTTTACTCACACGTATGTGCATGCGGCATGCATCCACCTCGGTGGTTTTCTCAAGTTCTGCTCGTTGTCCTCTCTTTCAAGGTGATGACCATAGGCTCGGGGAAGGTTTTTGCCACCACAGGCTACGGTATCGCCCTGCACAAAAACTCACGCTGGAAACGTCCTCTTGACCTGGCCCTGCTGCAGCTGGTGGGAGATGGTGAGGACTGTGAGGAGGGGAGGGGTTCAGATGAAAATAATTAGGACAATGCAGGAGCAAAGAGAAGGTTACAGTAAAAATGAAAAGGATAGAGAAACGAGCCACAGAGTAGCACAAGAGTGTGGGGTGGATGGAGGACCCAGGGGGTAGATGAATGAGAGGATGTGGAGTGGTGGACGGGGGGAGTGTAAGGTGTGTGGAGAGGCTGAAGGCTCTAAGGTGTTTTGATTGTGACACAGGGAATAAGAGTGTGTAGGAGAGGGCCGATGGCGCTTTTAAAGAGGTTTGCACATCTCTTTATTGGCCAGAGGAGAGGAGGAGAAACAACAGAGCAAGAAGAAAATTGTTTTGTTTGTTTGTTTCTTAGCAAAAATGACTTGATTGTGTTGATAAATGTCTGTCTCCCCCACTGTCTCGCTACTCTCGTACAAACCTGTCTGAATTTCTCTGGCTTTCCTTTTCTCCCTGTTTGAAAAGCTAACAGAAAAAAAAAGATTTACTTGTGTGAGTCACTGTTGTAAAAAAAAAAAAGAAAAAGAAAGTCACAACTTGTGTGGTGGTGACAGATTTATACCTATTGCAGATTAGCCGAAACTGACATACAAAGTGAGGAAGTGTGGCAAAAAAGTGAAAAGAAACACCTGAAAATGCTCTGAATAGGAAAGTAAAACGAGGTATAAAAAACAACTATCATTAAATAGAGATGTTATTAGTGCGCTTTGTCTACTTTACACACTCGTGATTAGCACATGAGAATCTGTTTTTAGTGGTCGGTACACTAATGCTTGATTGTCATTTTACACAGTCCGCCACACACGTTTATTGTCTCAGTCGGATGCTGCTTGTTTGGCTTTTTCTCGTGTTTTAAATCAGCTTTGCTTATGGCGTGGCGGACAAAGCCCTTTAGCTGTTTCTGGCATGCAGACGCTTTAGCTGCTTACACACTGATAATGCCAATTTGGTGCCAAGATCTATTAAATAAGACTGGCGTCTGGAGCTGAATAGCTGGACCTGGAAAAGGATGCGAGTGTGTGTGTGTTAGCTAGAAAAATAGGGAGCCCAGACAGCCTTGACATGCAGTGTTTGTCATTTCTTTTAATTCTTGATAGATTTCCTTGTCCTTGCTTATGTTCATTGTAGCACAAACCCTTAACAGCTGTGCACGCTGGATGGATCTAGTTACAGGGTGGTGTTGAATGCTGAGAATTGTAGTTGTAGGAAGGCATTATTGGAGTGGATTACTAAGGAAGAGGATTAGTTTGTTTGGATGCGGAGAGCAGCAGGGGGTGGGGGGTTGGGGGGCTCGCATTCAGCGTGCCCTCAAAGGCTGCATCTCAACAATCGCCCTGCGGCTCAAGGACTCAGCGTCGCACCTTCAGCGGGGCTAAGTCGTGTCACAGTGTTACATCATTATTGTACCATGCTGTGTTTGAGTGCTATCATTTTTTTTTTACAACTGAATTAGAGGATAGCAGAGCACCCGAGATACTTTCCACTGCTTTCTCCAATGTGAGCACATTGTTCTCCTTGTTGTCACCTCTTGTGATTCATACCACAGCTTTAAGAGCTGGTCCATTGATCTCACTACAACGTTTTTTCGTGATAAATCAAAACTGCTGAGTAACAAGATTTCCCTTTCCCCTTCTTATCAGATCCACTCCTGTATTTTACATAGTATCATGATTTTGATTCTAATAATATATTATTCAGTGAGTAGATATTAAAAATGTGAGAAGCTGGGTTTTTAGCTCTTGGCTGGCAGATTTTTAATTTTTTTTTCCCCCAGAAATCTTGCAATGACTGCAGAGAGGTTTGTCATGTTGCGATAAAAGCATGGGATTGTACGGGTCATGGTTTGCTGCTCAACAGCTGTGGAGCTCAGTGTCTCTGGACATGTCTGGCATTATGCCCCATCTGGCACAGTGCAAAATGCAAATGTACACTTGCACATTTACATGTGCACACTCGCCCACACACTTAGACACACACACACAAATACGTTTTTCTCTTATTAAATAATGTCTTTGTGGTGCGCTGCCAGCTCCGTGTTTGCAGTGTCGCCAGCTCTACCTGACCTGACCTGCCAGAAACGACATAGGTAGAGTGTGGATTTGACACACCTGTCAGATTTGGCAGACCTGAGCTGGCTGTGACTTAGAGGCAGAGACAACCGCCATCATAAAGGTCTAAGGGAGAGAAGAAACATGCACATTGAAAAAAGAGTCCAATTCATGAGGGAGACGAAGAAGCACAAGATGAATCACTCGGAGTCAAATGGCAGCGGAGCCAGGAAATGAGAGCGAGAGATCGGAGAAAGCATTCAGCTGAGACTTGTGAAGTACAGGACACTTGTGGGACTACCTGTTTATCTGCACCCTCAAGTAAGATATTTGATGTTTCCAAATCGGGCTCCTGTTTGGACACACAACTGCCACTGAAGGTCAATAATTCCAATGAATTCTCCACAGTGGGGACTACATTATAGAGTTAAAAACAGACATTGTGTCTAAAACAGTGTGAACATAAGATAAGACAGTGAGTTGTTACCTTAAACTGCCAGCGGGCTGCAGTAGCAGTGTGTCCATCTGTTGATGTAGCTGGAGGCTACGGCCTGTTGGCTGATGATGTTCTACAGGAGACACATTAACCAGTTCACACAGATGACTGCATCAGCTTCATCTAAGCTACGCGAGCAGGGCTAATGATGGCACAAATGAAAAGGCAAAAGGTTGAGTTTTCGAAGAGAAGTGCAGTGTTACGACTAGATGTGTGACTTGTCAGCTTTTAAACTCTGCTCTTGCTTTTCATTTGAAATAGTTCAGAGAGTGCAGTGTGCAGTGAAGGCAACTTCATACCTGGTTATCGCAGCACTGCTCATCGGGCCGTTGTTATTAGTGTGACAGAAAGCTCTCATTATGACTTCTGTTAGTCATGATATAACTCTAACATGAATCATGCGCCGCATCTTGTAAATGATCAGCACTATGGTTACACCAGTAACCCCTGCAGCCAGTCACACATTTAGCCTGGAAACTCAGATTTGTTAAGAAAAGATATAGTTATGGGTAAAAAGTTGGTTCTTGGTTGGTTATTAGATGGGGATCTTAAAACCCCCAGAGCTTACCACCTGGGTGAGGATCCTGACCATCCCTCCAGCACAATTAACTGATTATGATCTTCTCTCCCCGTCTCTGCCACTTTCTATCAAATCTCTCTCTTCACATTTTTCCTCTTTTTCTCTCCTCCCATCCTCTTCAAGCTGAGGAGCGTTCCACTGTTTGTCATGATGACACAATCTCACACAGTCCTCCATCTCTGTTTTCCTTCTTGCAGCCCTCTCTAACTCTGTCTGTCTCATTCTCCCTGACACGTTCGTGGACGGAGAGAGAATGCCGTTCCTCCCCTCTCTTTCTAAGGCTCCCTCATTACCGCTCTCACACTTTTCCATGCTCGCTCAACCTATCCAGCCATCTCACTGTGGCTCCTGGTCTCTCTTCTCTTCTCCTCATTTACTCTGGGTTACAATGTTGAGATTAGGTTGTCGATGCCATTTTGCTTCTCAGTGCTTCTTCATTGTTTTGGACCCTCTCCCCCTCTCCCTCCCCCTCTCTGTCTCAGTCCCCTTTCTCTTTGTTGTTTTGGACTCTGTTCTTTGTATTGCTGACCTCTGACCTTGAAGTGTCACCTTGGATAATGGGCAAAAAACAAGCCTACAGACCTGTACTTCAGTGCTTATCTATCTATCTATCTATCTATCTATCTATCTATCTATCTATCTATCTATCTATCTATCTATCTATCTATCTATCTATCTATCTGTCTGTCTGTCTGTCTGTCTGTCTGTCTGTCTGTCTGACTCCTTAAACTAACTAAAATCCTATTGTCTCTTTCCCTTCATTCCCTCTACTTTCACTCGTTACCCCCCTTCTCTTCTATCCTTTATCCTCATCCTTCCCTTCCAGATGAGATTGAGATGCTGGAGCGCCTCTGGCTGTCAGGTATCTGCCATAATGACAAAATTGAGGTGATGAGCAGTAAACTGGACATTGACAACATGGCTGGGGTCTTCTACATGCTGCTGGTGGCTATGGGCCTCAGCCTGCTGGTGTTTGCCTGGGAACACTTAGTGTACTGGAAGCTGCGCCACTGCATGGCCACTAGTTCTGGAAAATTGGACTTTCTCTTGGCAATCAGCAGGGTAAGTGTTTTCCCCTTCGTGTGTGGGGTTTTTTCTTAATGTGCAAACATGTTAAATTTCTCACTGTTTTGAAGACATTCTGGCTGTCAATGTGTTTTATGTCCATGTGTCGACGGCCATTTTCACCCTGAAAACCTCTTTTTGTGCTAAATCTGGCAACATGGTGGTAGACAGAAGGCTGTGCTTGTCGCCATCTGAACACACATGTGTAAGCATGATCCTGTGTGTGACCTTTCCTGTTACTAAGCGTGAGTGTTAGAAATTGTGAGCTTTGGGGTCATTTCAATTCCCCTCTGTCAATTCGGGAGATTAATTGAAATTCAATTCTGCTCACATACTGGATATCCTCTTCCTCTGACAGTGACCTTGACAGAAACAACCCACTCCATGTATGTAATTATTGTAGCTTCACTGACAAATTATCCATTTCCCACTACTGTGGTCTCAGTTTATGCATTTATGAATGCATTTTATTAACCGTGCAGCGCACAGCTGTACTTATAAATAGTAATGAATGTAAAACTGAAAACGGCAAATTTGCATTTCTTTAAAACACCGTAAGTTTATGGATAGCGTTTTATTCTTACGCGCTCCATTCTTATTCTGTTCTGCTCTTCCTCGCACCTTCATTATCTTTAATGTAAGCTACATATACAGTAAAATACTGTGCCTTTTGTAACTTTTGTAGCCGTCACTTTTAGGGGGTTTAGTCAAACAGTTTGCAATGTAAACTGCCATCGTTCTTGAGGTCCTCACCCACAGGAGCATTTCCAGGATTTTAGAGTAAAGCAGCAAAAGCAAATTAGAATATTTAATCAGAAATAAAATCAGTGTAGCAAATTGGCACAGAAAACACTGGGCATGATTTTCAGACTGCACCCCTGTGTGCTATTACAGATTTGTTAAGTGAAAAGTGATGATGCACAAGTTTTAAAATATAATTTTGTGTTAGATAATTGTTTTGCAAAATGTGGGAAAAAGTATTTAGACCTACTTAAGTTTTATAATCAAAATATATCGAAAGTACCGAAAGTAGTAAAGCTCATTATGTAGAATGGCACTTTTCAGATTACTACATATGTATCTATATATGTATTACTGGATCACATTTATTGATCATTTATGTGTGTATATATCTCACTGATTTTCCAACTGCTGATGATTTTAATTACTTTTATATATGATTGAACTTACTTAATATGGCTGATGTAAAATTGCAATTGATTTTCAAAATAATAAGAAACTAAAGGTTTAAAATAAATGATATGAACTACAAAGTATAATATTTGTATCCAAAATATAGTGGAGTAAAAGCAGAAAGTAGCATAACATAGAAATAGTTAAGTACAATTACAATAAACCTTTAGTAAAGTACTTGAGCAAATGTAGTCATTTCCATTCTGCCTGGATCTGTCCATGCTGTTATCCAGTGGTGTTGGGCATTATAAGATTAACAGCACTCTAGTCAAGTGACATTGGAGGGGAGCTTTATTGCTATTATAGCGGCATGATAAGACACTGAAAAGAAGCAATGTAAAAGTGGAATGCAGAGCGTGGATGTAAACGCTGAAGTGGGTTATGGGACAGGCTACCCTCAGGAGGCTTTTGTGACAGCCATGGTGGAGAAATGGAACGCTCACTTGATCAATAAGCTGCTAAGCTACCAGCTGTTAGCTATTGGAATGTTAGCCAAGCTTTCTGGTGAAATTCACAGTTAACAGTTTAACATATTTTTGCGGTGTTGTGGCAAGCATGTTGGTATAATAAGAATTGAGAAATAGCTTATCTGGGTGTTGAATGGAATGCTAATTAGCCATATGGAGCTGTGGCGTTTAATACCTGATTAAAGCATTGCTAATCTAGTGACAGCTTAAATGTTTAAAGATGCTTCAGGTGAGGAGGTATGAAACAAACCGTGAATTTAAAAAACTGTTACATCCCTAATATACTTACATTTATTCCCTCTTCAAAGCAAGATTTAATTAATTATGTCCTGATTTTTATTTGGGAGAATACATTTGATTCTTTAGCCTTTTAAGTGACTAGTTTTGTATTTGTTCTCTCTTTGTCTTAGGGCATGTACAGCTGCTGTAGCTTTGAGGATGAAACAGCAACAGGTGGAGCTAAAAGTCTGCCAACGCATCACCACACAGCAATGGTTACAGTTCCGTCACAGTCACATGTTGTCTCAACGTCTTTGACCAACCCAGCAATTGCAATGGCGCAACAGCAGCAACAACCGCAACCGCAGCAACCGCAGCCCGTGTACAAAACACCTCTACCGGGCTCTCCTCCCACCGTGGTGCATTCTGGGACAGCACTGGGTCCAGCTAACACACCGATAGCTGGTGCGCCCCTACCTTGCTCCACCTTCCTGCCACGACCAGACCGCAGACTGGCTGTGGTGGATCGTTGGAGGCTGCCCAAATCTGCTACAGCCACCAACCCAATGGCTGTCAGGGGGGGTATCAGTGACATGGGACCCTTTGCTCAGAAAGTCCCACCAAACTGGGCTTCCACTGCTGGAGGGGCTGGGGGACTTGATGGTTATAAGCGTTACTATGGTCCCATTGACCCTGAGGGACTGGGGCCCTGCATGGAGCAGCAGGCAGGGTCCCAGACCCCCAAGACTATGCCCAGGGGCCACCCTCAGCCCCCTCCAGCCAGTGTGGCCTTCTACTCAGAGAAGGGCATCGACCATGGGGTGGGGAAGAAGGTGGTAGGAGGTGGCAGCGGGGGTCAGGGGAAAGGGGCTGTTAAACCTCTGGGCACTCCCAGACTGCCTCCTAAGAGTCAGGCACCTCTACCTCCTACACCCCCGCTGCCACACCCCTCCCCTCCTCTCCCCTCATCCTTCTTGAGGAAACGAAGGCCCAAGAAGCCCAAAGAGTCCGGGGGGCCACTATATGAGAACATTCTGCCCCTAGGGCGGAGGGGAGGAGCACGAGATGGTGTGAGGGAGGGAGTAGGGAGGAGGGCACGCCCCCTCTCTCCCCCACTCTCACTTCCTGTACCGGTACCCCTCAGCCCCTCCTATACCCCTCCTTCTCCCTCTGCATCCTTGCACTATACATCCTCGTCCTCTTCGTCAACCACATCATCCACATCCACGTCGTCATCTGCCTCATCTTCTCGCTCCACCTCTCCTACTTACTCTTACAGCTCCTCCAGGAGCACACGGGACAGAACTGGAGGAATAGATGGAGAGGATGATGATGACGATGAGGAGCTGACAGAAGAGTCAAGCCTCCTCCTTGGGAGGGGAAGAGAGAGGGAGCGCTCAATCATCCGGCCTCGTTCTCTCAGTCACGGCCGCCTGCCACCACCCATACCCCCCAGGAAACCACGCACGTCCTGGGGTGACAGAGAAAGAGAACGAGGGAGAGAAAGAGGTGGGAGCCAACTGTCTCAGCTCCAAGAGTGGTGGGCAAGCTGGAGTGAGAGAGAGAGGAGTGGAGCAGGTGGAGATGCTGAGCGGCAAAAAAGGGAAAAGAAGAGAAGAAAAGAGAAGGAAAAGGAGAAGAAGAAAAAGAAAAAGAACAAAAAGAGGAAAAAGCGAGAAGAAAGGGAAAGAGAGCGAGAGAGAGAAAGGAAGCGTAGAAAAGTAAAAAAGAGGAAGAAGAAGGCCCTTAAAACAAAGAAAAGGAAGAAATCAACAGGGGGAAAGCGGTCTGAGACAGAGGAGGGTGATATAGAGGCAGACAGGGAAGGAGAGGCAGAGGGAGAGAGGGAAGGAGGAATACAAGACTACTCTTCATTTTCTGCGCAGTATCGGAGCACATTTGGGGAAAAGGGGCGCGATTCATGGGAAGGAGATAGGGAGAGATGTAGAAGAGAAGGAGGAGATGAGGGCAATGACAGGGAAGAGGAGGACAGTGGAAGAAGCAGGGATAGGCGCCCTAAATCCTCACACTCTCATTCAAGGCATCGTACACCCAGTAAGCGCTATCCTAACCTGAACAAGCTCCCTGCGTCCGTCAAATTTTGGGTAAATGGAAGAGGAGGTGACTCTAATGCTCCTCCAATATCCCTCCATCCGCTTCTTCCGTCCTCTAAGCGGCGAAGAAGTGGGGGGATGGATAGAGATGATAGCGGCAGGCTTGGAGAACGGCGTCCTTTGTTAATGCGTTATGAAAAAGAGAAAGCACACACAAGAGAAGGGCTATCCTTCCATGAGTGGGACTCTGAAGACGACGATGACGATGATGAGGAGGAAGAGGAAGAGGAGGAGAGGGATAGAGTGAGGGAACGGGTGGAGGGCAGGGGAAGGAGGGCAGGTAGGGGGGCCGTCTCTGAGTCAGAGAGGGACAGGGCCAGGGCAGAGGACAGTTACTCAGATGAGGGCTCGTCGGGGGAGTTTGGCCGTTTTGAAAGATACTGGGAGGGAGGTTCAGGGGGAAGCGTCACTGGGATAGGGGGCATAGGAGGAGGAGGCTGGTTCTTTGGTACCTACCCCTCCAGAGAGAAAGGGGGCAGTGTCAACAGTCGAGATGATTCATTACTAGGAACTAGAGCAGAAGGCTGGATTGGAGCTGATTTCTGGGGATCGGGACCAGGTGTTGGTTGGGGTTCTGGTGGAGGGAGTGGGGGTTTGGGTTCGCAGTGGCCACCACCTCCAGCAGCCTTCCCTCCACCTCGACGATACTGGTCTATGGACAAAATTCCCGTGAAGGGTGAGAAAAAGTGGAAGAGTGGAGGAGGGAAGAACAAGGGACGATCTAGGGAAAGGGAGGAAGAAGCGCCACGGGCGACCATGTGTTCCTGTAGCCTTTACCCCCAACCCCATCCTTATCCACATCCCCACAGCCGCTCACACACCTCCCATTCCAAGAGAGGATCCACAGCACTTTCCCATAGCCAGGAAGAGCTTCTCCCCCACTGCCACAGCTTCAGCGGTGTCTCTCGTCCTAAGCCGCTGCCCCCCAAACCCGATTCCAGCCAGGCCAAATCAGGCAGCCAATCTAACCTCAGCCTTAGCACACAGCCCACAGACCATCCGCCTCAGCCCTCACCGTCACCACCACAGCAGCCGTCCATGTCTCCCACGTCCCTCCCGATGCCCATCCCACCTCCACCCTCCTCATCCTCTGTCTCGCCACCAGCAGGGGTAGGGATGGAAGGCCAGGCCCAGGCTCCGGCTTCAGCCAGTGCCAAACTCCAATATCAGAGACTGCGCTCTGTGCCACAGCCACGGAGGTTCTACTCTCCCCACCTGCCACTCAAAGCCAAGAGCCTGTGCTCACGTCGAGGGTCGGCCCACTTCTCTAGCCTGGAGAGCGAGGTATGACAGGGGGAGAGGAGAGAGGGAGACGTGAGAGCGAGCACCACTGCTGTTGAGAACCGTGGTGCCATGGCAGCTGGAGCCAGGGATGACGTCGGAGATATGGCTGCCCAGGTGACCACAGGTAATCAATTAGCAACTACCACTGCTGGAGCTGACACGGACAGTAGCTCTATTGTTAACACGAGCCAGTGTGAGAGCAACACTGCTGCCACCCGCTCCATCGTACGCGTTCTAGTGAGGGCGACAGTGAGACGCCATACCAGGGTGAGCTATGTGCGCCTGGATGGTTCCCACGATGATGATGAGAGTGAAGGCGAGGCTGCATCTCCGGGGACAGCAGCCCCAGAACTTCTTCTCTGCTCAGAAATGAGCTTTGTGATGTCATCTTCGGTTCTCCTCCCCTCCCCGAGTCACAACTGTGGATAACAGTAGTCTCCAACCTGTGAGTAATGATGTCATGTTTGTACACACACACACACGCACGAACACACACACATACACAGATAAAATGCTCAAAACGTCTCCCTCCCTCTGGCTTTGAGAACACACCTCGGTGGGATGAGGAAAGACCCACCTTCTCCAAAAAGATGCCAGAATAGTTGTCGTGTCTGGCTTCCTCTCCTGTCTGGCTTTTGGCTTTTGAACTGGACTGGAGGACTGCTTGTCATGTGTTGGAGAGACCACTCCTTCCTCTTCCCTTTTGTAAATCAGATGATATGAAAAGCAATGCAGTCACCTCTCTCATGCACTGTCTGCCTGATCACCTTTCACTGGGCAGTGAGGACAGTGCTACTTATTTGCCCTTTGACCTCATGACACCATCAGACCCATCTAGCTCTACCCCAGGACCATCTACGTGATGTCATGTTTTACTAGAAACCCTTTTAACCAATCAGAGAGAAAAGGAACAACTTCTCCTCTTCCCTGTTGGAGCTTGTAATGCTTGAACACAGTTGAGTATCGACATATTTGAATAACAAACTGGAGATCAAAAAGAGAAATAACAATAAGAACAAAAAAGACATGTAGCAGATTTTCTTTCATGTCTGTCTTTTCTTTTCTTATTCAGACTTTTCTCCCCATGCCCTCTTTTTTATTCTATCAATATCTGATTGTGTTAGTGTTTTAATAAAGAGGAGGCTGGATGTGGCTAGTGTTGGAAGTGGGAATGATTCAACAGCTGTGCCAAATTTAAGTGAAGAGCTTTTAAGTAAAATTGGTTTGCAAGTTATCCGTCTTCACAGATGAAATCCCATTTTTTATTTCCACATGCAAACTGCGCATAATTCACCCTCATGGAAGTGGATCAAGAGGATGATTGGTGCAATATCTGTAATTGGCACTAGATGGCTGCATAATATTCAAATAAGCTTATGAGACAATTGTGCAGGAGGCAGGAGTTGGAAGCAGGAGTTGTAAGTACATGATACGGAGGAAGGGTTGTTTAGCTATAAACTTTATTACTTTTATGAAAGTGGCCAGTCAGGATTTATTCTGAGGAGCCAAGGAGAGTTAAAAAAAAGTGCAGTGCATTGGATTTAGCTCTCTTAGGATGTGATTTTATGTTGCTACTCTATTGTACCTTGGCAGAGTTTGTAGGTGATGGATTATAAGAAGCACAATTCCTCATTATATTTTTTTTCAAACACGTGTGCCACACTTGTGCATGCACAGTCTCCAGGTACCATATTTTGTTGGCGTAACTATTCACTTAATGTTGAAGTCATGTTGCTATAACGGAGAATAAAATCCATTGTAACCAGTGTTTAAGTACCACGACACTTGTGCTGAGGAAACTGCCCGCTGTGGCTGTTTCCTTTTGGCAAATAAGACTGAACGATATATACTGTGAACGTTTTGAGGTGCACCTACACTAGCTGACACTTCACTGAATGCAGTCAGTGATAACTCGCGTTATCAAGATTATCAGATGACTGTTTGACTCTGAGCAATATTCCCACCTCCAATGTGACATGGATGCAATAGCACATCTTTTTGCATCGAACACATTCAAGTTTTATCTCTATTTTAAAATGTAAAAAATCAGAGGTGTTCCATTCGTTCAATTATTTTCTTATCGGTAGGACAAATTTCATCTAACCTGGTCAGATACGATTGTGATCAGGTCTGTACGTCCAAAGCACCAGGCTGTAGCTGACCAGTATGACTATTTAAAAAATGTGTTTCAGAGAGGGTAGTGTTGTGTAGCATTGCACCTTCTGTGAGCTGTGCAAAAAGCCATCTACTGTGTAAACTGTGCCAATAATGCAGTGCATAGACTCTGTATTTTCATAATCCACCTCATCTCTCACGCTAAGACCAGCCACAGCCCAGCTCTTCTTCTGTCGTAGTTGAATGTAGCTTTGACATGATGTAGCAAAAGAACACCTACTTTTAGACTTTGTAGCTTTTCGTTTTCTTTTTCTTTTTTTGGATGCTGTTGATAAGGGTTAGAAGGAGGGAGGGGGCTGACCTGCTATGTCATGGGCTGTGCGTTGTGTTTGTGCATGTCGTCACAGATCGAAGGGTTAGTCGACCTTCTTGTATCCCCCTTTTTAACTCCTTTGCCTTGCAGTGAGGCCAGACTGTACCTTTTATCTGCACATGGATTGCTTTTTTCTAAGTCTGCGTGGGGCAATTTTTAAAAACAATCTGTCGCTGTTTTTAGAGAAATGCTTTTGCCGTTTCCCATTCTTTGGAAAGCCCCGGAATCATTGCATGTTTAGCTGAATGAAACCTCAAAGATTTGTGGTGGGAGGGTTGTGTAGTTCAGTTTTAGCTAATGCTTAGGACCCAGGACAGCCACCTTTCAGTGAGATAGCAAGCTCGCTCTACTCTGCACCCCAACAGTGGAAAACACGTCAACAGTGCGACTGCTTCCTGCACACTAGAACAAGGTTCTTTCCAACCAATCAACAGGGTTTAAACCTGGTATGTCATTGAGCATTATTGATTTCTATTGAGGCGCTAATACTTAAGTCTGTGACTGCATGAACAGAAGTGACTCTTAAAAACCCTCTGGCTTATTTTGTTTTACTTATTTTATTTTATGCTGAGAAAAAAAAGAATATATTAAAAATATACTATGTTTTTGAGAATGTACCATGTTATACTGTGATTTAACTGAGATATTTTATTGTATTCAATTATCATTTGAATTCTATCATTTATCTATAAAGAAATATATATGTACAAATAAATATATACATATATATACATACAGGTATATATATATATTAGTTAAGTTTGGTATATTTGGAGGAAGTGTTAGATGAAATAGTTTTAAATGTTTTAGCTTTGTAGCAATTCTAGACACTGAAATCATTTTTGAATTTTGATTCCTCCTATATGACTGTGAAGACATTAGTGCCTGTGACAAAAAAGACAAGTAAAAGTCGAAACTCTCTATTCATCTGTATCTACTATAGCTATCAGTCTGTCACTCCTCTACAGTACTACCTAACATGACTTTTTTGGCATTCGCTGCTTTTACACATCAGTATGTTTCTCCCACACAGTCTGCTGTCTCTTTTGCTTTTTACTGCTCTCCTCTGCAGTTCCTTCTCCTGTTTTTTATTAACAAGCTATGAACACTCTCCACCTCTCCTCTTTTAAAGCCGCATCTCATGGTGATCACATCTCTTTGTTAATTAACCCATCCATTGACCTTTGTTTTTGTTTCCTTTGATCACTTTCTTCTTTTTTTTTGTTAAATCAGCTCATTACTCTGTCTCTCACTTAGCAAAAAACAGAGACCAGTAGATACTGTGTTCTTGCTCCTTTTGACTGATTGTTGATGATGATGATCAATTAATTGATTGATAAAAAATAATTCATGAACAATGTTGCTATTACTGATGTGACTGAAGTGTGTATCTGACGACCACACCACTGTAGCGAGTCTGGGCTGTACCACACCACCAGGGAGCAAATGGGGCCACAGTTGCTATGGTGTTGCCATGGCATTTTCATGGCGTTGCCATGGTGTCCTCTGCACCGCCACCACCTGGTGCCTGCTGGGTAATATAGCATAATGTCCTTCACTTTCCCCAAAGTAATGGTCATAGTTCCGCTGTGCTTCCCTCTGCATAGCTTAAGACCTTAAGATGTAGGACTTGGAATATTTAAAAAGGGGCAGCATGGTGGTGACATGTCTGCTGTTAATGCTGATCTAGACTGGACTGGTTTGGCTCGAAATGGCTATGAGTGTCAATACTGAGTTGATCACCTAATCTTTAAATCATCTGTGTGTGCTGCTCAGCATGTTCTCCCTTCACCTTCATATCACTTATAGCCTGAAACCAGTCGGGATCCAGATGTGGCTCCTTTGCCATGTTCACACTGCAAGCCTCGGTGCTCAGTTTGAATTTCTTGTTCACATCTGCCATTTCTTCTTCTTTTTTTTCTTCTTTTTTTGCTTGTTTAAATTAGTTTTTGACCCCTGTATGAATAACCTGCATGGTAGAAAGAACAAATCCAAGGGCATTACAAGCAGAATGTTGCTGTAAATATAGAGACCACTGAACACAGCGATTAGAGCATCGTTAATAGGCTGATGAGCAGTGGAAGCTAGCAAATTTGTGAGCAGATGTTAACAAGGGCTAGGATGAGAAGAAAGAGACTTCTCAGTTCTGACATTTTTGATGCAGCGCCACTTCTGTTAAAAGAAGTGTGTGGAAGCTAGAAAAATGCACCATGCCAAGAAGGGGCAGGTGCTAGGTTGAAAACAGGCATACAGCAAAGGAAAAAAATCAACAGCTTGCACACTGCAGGGCTCCAGTTTTACCTATTTATTGCACCACAAAGAATGCCACGTTTCCAACCACTGCTTTTCATCAGAACTCTTCAGCAGTGGTGCTTAAATGTCACATTCTTTGTGATGCAATAAATAGGTAGAAATGGAGCCCTGCGGTGTTTCTTTTGTTGCAAGTGCAGTTGAAGCCAGGAATGGTGGGATTATGAGGTGAATAGCCTCAGTGAAACAGATTTGGTCAAAAAAAAATTAAGGATATTTTTTTTTGATAAACTATATAGCAGTGTACCTCCATCCCAACACAGTGAAGTAGAAGAGTGTGTCATTTCAAATTCACTGTTCAGACTGAGTAAAAGTAAAAATCAGATTTGTATCCAATTTAGCAAAACGTGGAGTGGTCAAAATTAGAATTGAAAAGATAGGATTGCATGCAAGTTGTGCAGACACACACACACACACACACACACACACATACACAAATCAGATCTAAATCACAAATGAGCAGAAAAACAACAAATATCAGAACACCTTTGCCTGCAGTCTGAATGTAGCCTTTGTCTGCAATTTCATATTTCTGATTTAAAAGGTTTTTGTGTTATGGTGACATATATGCACGTGTATCATGCGCATAAATGATCAAAAGCATTATTTCGAAATTTTCCTGTTCCCGCTTCACTCAAACAACAATCTTCACCTTTCCTAACCCTCACTGCAAATGAATCATTGCCTCAAGTAGTCTGATGATGTCACACAGGTAGATGTCTGGCTTTGAAAACGCTCAACACACACTAACACACCCTGTAACTTATTTCTTAAAAGTGTCTTGTTTGCAAATTTAGCTACCCTGTGGAGGTTAAGTACATTCACAATGACTGTTCTGCTTGTTTTAAGCTGTCGGTCTCTTGAGTTTTCTGTATAGCCCTGCACTCTGCTTTGCTCTCTAATCCTTCAATTCTTGTGTTGAATAGCCAAGTTCAATTTGTTTTACTTGCTCTTCCTTTGATTTACCCCGCTGGCTTAATCTGCTTTGATTCATCAGATTTTCCGTTTGTTCAAAATGCATGCATTCAACAGTCCAGTCCAGCCTAGTACAGTGTGCTGTAGTGCCTGAGTTTGTAAGAGATCTTGGTGCAGCCTCAAGCTTATTCCCTCTGTCTATTGGCCCGTGACCTGGGAACTAATACGTGTGGCGCTCCAGAATTCAAACAGGGTCCTCATTGGCTGAATCGGCCATGAATTATATCACGGAAATACCGGAGTGTCACACGTTAACACTCGTCAGGTCTAGGGTCTGCATGTCGCTCTGTGAAAAGCTTATCCTACCACAGTGACAGGGCACATATACCCACAGCAGCCAGTGCGTGTGTGTGTGTGTGCATGTGTGTGTTTTCGACATTGTACAAGGCCCAGTTTTGCTCTAGTAACCTTGCCAACACTACAGGCCTACTTATGGGTTGCTAAGGCGGGTTGCTAGTTGGGTGATGTCGCTCCTAGCCCAGACTGGTCTGGTCTATGCCCTAATTTAAATGTGTTAGTTTATTTGACATTGTCTGTCTGGGGTGGGGCTGGAGGGTCAGTGCTGCACTTACTTCCTGAGAATTGCTTCATAAAATATGATTCTCTTTAATTAATGCCAGTGGTGCTGTGTTTCCTTCCAATTCTGTTGTCTCGAATGCGCTCATAAATAAGGGCCGCTGAGATTGTGTTTGTGGAGCGTGGCATGTCTGTGTGAGTGTGTTTTAGCTTGTGACAGTATTTTCCATACAAGCTATTACTCAGTCAGAACTCCTTCAAAGTAAATTTATGGAGAGCTCAAAGAGTAGTTTCTTTGGCATTCTATCAGGCTGTCCTGCCAGAGTGTGCGTGCGTGCGTGTGCGTGTGTTTGTATATGTGTGTGTGTGTGTGCATGCTCTGTAGCATATTTTTCCTCAGAGTTTTCTCAGCTCCTGTCAGACTTCTGCTTTGATCTGGCCAGAGTTGACCTAACATAATCCACTTCTTTTGCCCTCAAAAAGAGGAACACACCTAACACGCTGCCTCAACCCACAACTTCAGGCTACAGAGTACAAATCAGAGCCGCCTGACCAGCTCAGGCCCTGCTAAAACACACACACAGATGTGTTTTCGATGATCAGAATAGAATTTCACACACAACAGACCTTTTCCCTAATGTAAATTTCTAAGACGTCAGCTGTAGACCCTTGTAGCACGTTTGTATTGGAAGACCACTGTTTAAACTGCATGGACAGAAGTCATTATCACGAATAGTGAATATAGAAAACACAAAGTTATATGAAACTGACTTTGAAATTGTCATCATCACCATTTCTTAAAAATCTCTTATCTAGTTGCCACAGCTGAAAATATATTAAAAGATACGGCACAGCCAAGCGAGAAAAAAACATCTAAATATTACCTGACACATGATATTCGATAAGAGCGTTGAGGGGGTCTTAAATATGTTTTGTTCAGCTCCCCGTGCGCCTGTGATCTCCTAATTAGCCGTGCTTTGTCAGTGTGATGGGCTAATGGCTAATTGCATTGTGAGGCCTCTGTGTGTACATGCAGTAATGACTTAACGCTCTAATAAGATTGAGTTACAGGCAGTTGGATCATTGTGTCCCCAAGCACTGATCTGAGGTCAGTGTTATGCTTTTCTCTCTAATGACTATGATGGGAGAGTAGATGGGGATAAACTGTTCCATGATCTCCCATGTGATACTTCTATCAATTGCATTGTGTCTCATCATTTATCTTAGAGCCGTGTGCAGTTGGATGCCAGCAGTGATGTAGTTTCCCACTGAGCGCTTTTGTGAATGTCAAATACAGGAATACAAATTTTATTTGATTAAGTATACATTATATTAAGTGCATGCTGCTCAACTCTGCTTTTCTCTGGAAGTTTTATAGTAAAAACATTAGTGTGCAAAAGTCTTGAGCCACTCCTAATCTCTTTATATTTGCCTTCCAAGGAGCCAGATTTTCTTGTAATTTTTAAAAGTGCAATGGTTCAAGTCTTTCTGAAGTTCTGTCAAAGTTTTTCTTTTGACATTGGCTGCTTTTTTTTTTTCTTCTTAATTTCAGTCCAGTCTTTCTGTCTGACCATTTTCATTGGAATGTTTTTTGGTTAAACCACGACACTGACCTATGAACAGTGTTGGGGAGTAACAGAATACATGCACCGGCGTTACGTATTTAAAATACAAAATATGAGTAACTGTATTCTGTTACAGTTACCGTTTAAAAAGGTGGTATTCAGAATACAGTTACTTTGTTGAAATAAATGGATTACACGGCGGTCTATTCCTGTTTCATATGTTAGGCTGTGCCCTCTCTATTTTTGGTAATTCCACGTCATTGGAAACCCAAGCAAAACACGCACTAAGAGGCTGTAATGCCTGTGTCTCAATCTCGCGGCCCATGTCACCTCTACTTGCGGCCCACATAATGACGTGACGAAATATTTGTAAAAATTATTATTCAAAAAATGATTTAATATGAAGGCAATAGGCGGAGTCTTACAGGCATAGCCCTAAAGAATGTAGCTTCATGGGCAGTGTAGCCCAGTTGTAAGTGAGCTATTAAGACTCGACTGTATACACTTTGTTCGTTTTTTTCTCCGAAACAGTAAATTTCGTTGGAGCAGCCTTTCAACGCCTCTCTCTGTCTCTCACTAGCAAAGTTGACCCAGACAGCAGAGCAAAGCTAGTTTTCGGCTACGAGCCCAACACAAACCCGACGTATTAGCCAGAGGTCCCTTTACTACAGTTCGGAGCCGGGGACCTGTTTTCTATACGAGATCACTGCAAAAATTGCAGCCTTACCTAATGTCCACCCTACTGTTACTCATTTTATATTAAGAATTTAAAATCTAGTTGGTATTGGTATGGCAAGTATTCTTCAGTAATCACACAGCAATAGTACATTCATGTAGTTGTAAAAAAGTAATCCAAAATATTCAGAATACGTTACTGTCATTGAGTAACGTAACGGAATACATTACAAAATACATTTGAGGGCATGTCTTCTGTAATCTGTAGTGGAATACATTTTAAAAGTTCCCAACACTGCGTATGAATTATTCAAGCCTGTAAAAGGCACCTAACTCAAGGATGTGTTGTGTCTACACATAAGAGACAACACCTAATTTGTTCCCATTTCTTTCGTTAAATCAATGAACACTGAAAAGATAGCAGAGTTAAAAAGGCAGAAAAATAGTAATTTTGTATCAGCAAGGTGATTTCCAGAGAGAAAAAAACTGAAAAAACTGAGGAAAATGTAAAAGGAAACTGAAAAGTAGAGTACAAAAGATGTGGCAGGCCTAAGACTATCTACAGTAGATGAACAGTGTCTGAACGTCATGTCTGCAAGAAAGGAAAATAATCCAGCAAAGCCTGACACAGGGCCTAAGAGATACACTTGGCCATGCAGTTGATCCACCTATTGTTCACTGAAGCCTCATCAGAAATGGTTTCAGTGGAAGGGTGGCTGCCTAGAAACCATTAAGTAAGAGAATCATGGAGAAAATGATTGGTGTGCCAAATTACACAAGAAGTGGACTGAAAATGTGTGACAACAAGTCTTATGGAGCGATGAATCCAAATGAGAAATTTCTGGTTCCCTTATCGTCTGTATATAGGAGGTACAACTGTGAGTATCTACAGACATCTGTAAAACAGTGGTGTTGGAGATCTTGTCAAAATTGATGGGATGATGAACGCAGAAAAGTACCATCAGATTTTGATCCACCATGCAATACCATTTATAAAGCTTCTGATTGGCAGCGTCTTCATTTTTCAGTAGGACAGTGATCCTAAAGACACGGCCAATGCTTTACGAGCATAGCTGGATAGAAAAACACACAGTGGAACTATCAGTCATGGATTGGTCTCCCTAGAGCACCCCCCCCTTAAAATCTTTGAAGCAGTGCGAAATCAATTTGACAGAGAACCAAACAAAAGGCAGCCAAGTTTCGAAGAACAGTTTTTAATTTTGTTTAAGAATCCCAGAGAACTATTCCTGAAGACTGCTTAAAGAAATTACAAGAAAGATGCCTAAGAGAGTTCAGGCTGTGGTGAAGAATAAAGGTAGTAATTTGAAGTACTAGCTTTCAAGCTTGTTGGGCTCCATTTTTAAAAAGCATAATGTCTCCTTTCATTGCTTTGCAGATGACCTAAAGATATATTTGCCTATAAAACCAACAGCCATGTTTCTATTCAGACACTAGTAAACAGTCGCAGAGATGTACAAGCCTGGTTGGAGATAAATTTCTTTAATCTGAACAAAAGAAAAACAGAAATTGTATTTGGGTGACCCGACCTCTTAGATGGATATGACAGCGCCATCGGTCTTTTAGCTTTTTTGCAAAGAAACTTGATGTGAGTTGACAGTGCTTTAAAATTTGATGTTAAGACAAGTTTCTTTCAACTAAGGCTTCTCAGTAAGGTGAAGGTCTGCCTCCTGCCACATGACTTTGAGAGATCGCACTATAATTTACTTTTTGTCTAAACTATTGTAACACTTTATATGTTGGCTCTGATATGTCCTTACTTTGTCGCCTGCAAGCTGTTCAAAATATAACAGCTGGCCTTTCGACTGGAAAGAAATGGTGTGATCACATTACACGTATACTGGGCTCCTTACACTGGCTTCCAGTCCATTCCAGTTTTATTACTTGTTTTTAAGAGTCTTAATGGTTTGGAGCCACCTTACTTAACAGAACTTTTGAAATCCTACCAGAGTACCAGAGTACCAAGGTTAAACTAGCTGCTCCCAGTCTCTCAGTCATTTTAAAACTCTTTTAAAAACGTATTTGTTGCTTTCAGGTCTAGTTGAGCATAATACCCTGGCTTTGATTATCCAATCAGTCTTATTTACTTGTTTTATTTGTTTTTTTAGTTTATTTTTATTTTTAATTTAGTAACTGTTTTCTATGGTGTACGTTTTGTATATTTTGCACTTTGGTCAACGAAGGTTGTTTAAAACATGCTATATAAATAAAGTTTCTTTGACTTGACTTATAAACTCTGTTTTTGCCTTATATACTGCTTATGTTTCAATAGATAATCGGACCTATTTCACGTTTTCCTCGCAAAATATAAAGAAATGAGAAGTGGCTCAAGAATTTTGCGCAGTACTGTAGTTTGGGTTAATCTGCTGAAGAATAACTAAACCCAACCCAACCCCCAATTTTCCCATCTTCTCCTCCACACACCACCACCCTAGCCCACCCCACCTCAGGTATTCACACACATACAGTATGATGACACACACATTGATGAAGGGTGTGCGGGAATTGAAGGAGTGTTCTGCGTCCCTGCTGAGGTGCAGCAGATTGATCCTGTACTGATCTGCCACCGGCTCCCTGGGGATTTGTAACGCATGTCTGCAGCGCAGGGCTTAACACTCGCTCGCTCTCTTTCTGTCTTTGTCGCTATCATTCTGCCTCTGTCTAGCGTTGTGTCTTGCTAAGCAGTGCAGTGGCTCCATGCTCCTACACCTCTCCAATCTCCATCTTTCTCACTATTCTGCCAGTAACAGGTTTCCTTCATCTTGTGTTTTGATCTTCTTTTGATTCTGTTTCCTCCGACTGACTCCGTCATTTCATTTATATTCTGCTTTCTCTAGTTTATCCCTTCCTTAAAATATTTCTAACCAGCGTGTTCCTGCAGTATTTGATTGATAATTCCTACATTGTTTCTTCTTCTAATCTTTTATTGTCTGTTGCAAATACCATATGCATTTTTGTATAATTATACATATTGATATGTATACATTATTATATAATTTCTTATCTTCTTTCTGTCTTTATATCTATATCCATGCGTATCTACACACACTTCACTCAGACACGCAGTACAGCACATGTGGAAAGAGTGCTCTGTTTCTTTTTTATCATGTATGCTCCGCCACAGGGTTCTACAACTCATCAGCTTGATCTCTGAAGTTGAAAAAACATCCAAGCATCCTTTCATCTTGCTCTTTTTTTCCCCAGCTACACAGCCAATTTCTCGCTTCTTCCACACGAGCCACACCGAGCTACATCCGGGGACAAATGGGCTAACTGACCCACAGCTAAAACCAATGTTTGTTTATGTGTGTGACAGAGAGTAAGAGAGAGACAACATGTGCACAAATGTGTGTTTGTATGTTTGCACTTCCTTTATTTTGGCCATCCCAAGCAGTGTTTGTTGCAATCTGTGGCTATTTGATTAGTTTTAATGGTAATGAGCACAGAGGGTGTTTACACAATAATGCACAAGCAATTTTTTATGCAAATTTTCTCATTTATTCGCATCTCTGCGGATAGTCCGTCTCAAACCATTAGAGTAAACCACAGCAACGTGTATTTTCTGTTGTTCTGCATTGTGCTCATGCTGACACAGATTACCCAAGATGATGTTTTTTGTTTGTTTTTTTTCTCAATGAAGCGCTTGTTCTAAGAATAGTCCAAAAAAACGGCCATCACAATGGCAGATTGCTGGAGGTGATGTGTTAAAAGCCTCTTTTTAGTTCAGCCTACTATCCCGAAGTTATAGATATTATATTTACATAAAGATAAAACAGAGGAGAGCAGGGTAGTACATTTGAGTAGCCTTAAGAGAATATGAGGCTTTAAAAAAAACACTGAATGAATCATCTTGTTTAAAATAAGTAATTTTCTATGAATGAACTGAACAATTAATAGAATAATCATTTCAGCTCTAATCTGAGCGCCGGCGCTGTTCACCCTATTTAAATTGTGTTTTCTTGATTCGTCTCTAAAGTCAGTGTTTCAGTGCTGACAGTCCTTAAGAGGGAGCATTCACATCAACAGCAATGCAAGTTTGCTGTCTTGTGCAGCTAGTATGTGTGCAACAACATTAACACCGCATCTAGGACACAATAATTATTCGTATTACATCCTTATTTGCCACTGCTTGTGTGTGTGTGTGTGTGTGTGTGTGTGTGTGTGTGTGTGTGTGTGTGTGTGTGTGTAGTGCCGCCTGCCCAAAGGGAATTCATCCTAGAAAACTGGGATGAAGATTAAGATATCCTCAGACTTTACCTTGTTCTCCACATGCCTCATTATCCAATCGCCCCTCTTACCCTGAAACCCCTGCCCTCCTGCTTTCATCCTTCCCCTTGAGCGCATTTTGTTCACAACCTTCTTTTCCTCCTTGTAGCAGTAAGGAAGATTTTGCAACCCAAAAGCTGAGGCTTTGAGTTCTTGTTAGTTTTTTTTTTTCTTTTGCACATACCCAGTGGAGACAAGGTCTGCCAATGGTGAATGTTTTATATATCAAAATTAAAAAATGGTCAAGGTAGAAAGAAGTTTAAAGTTCACAAAGTCCTTATTTTAAAGTAATGGTATAATACATAACTACAGGTATATGAAAGAAGTTCATCATACAGATGTCTGTACCGCTCAGTATTCCCAACAAAACAGCTACAAGAAAAGTGAACTTACAGTTACGCGAATGCTCATGTTCCTCTGTTGCTGTTGGATGTGTAAATAAAAAACTATTAGTTAACACAATCAGACATCAGGGTCAAGCTCACTGCCTGAGTGTTTCTAAAAGTTTCTAAAACATTTGTAAATCATATGCATTTATACAATCATTCAAGTTAAGCAAGAGCCATTACATATGGTTTTCCCTCTGCATATGGTAATGCACAGTTACACGTCAGTGGAAAGCATTATGCTGAAGCAGCATGCTAGAATGTGCTAAAACAAAATAGGAAAGCAGTTTGTTGCGCTACAGGCATACAAAGGAAAAACAGTGGTTGGTTGGAGATTAATAAAATCTAGAAAAATCTAGTTACCTTTAAAATGGCTTCTGCAAAGATGTGGACCAGGTCGGCCACCACTCACGTCTTCAGAGTGATTTTAGTGCATCAGGACAGATTAAACGGCAATGAGATTATTAACTATTTTATAAAGTATGATTATAAATTAGATGGAAATTTTTTTGCAAAGCGGTGGTTGCAGTCAGTTTTGTAAATATTTAGAGACAGGTTGAATCCCATCAGGCAGCCTCTGCACACACCTTGCAATTGAGAATAATCACCCAGAAGTTAAGGGTCTTGCACGTTCAGTCTCCGGGCAACTGCTGCAAATACTTGCAAACAGTCACTGAATGTCAAAAAATTCTGTGCAATCATCAGGCAACCACATTTTTCTCAGTCATAAGGAGGTCCTGTCCCATTTTTACTCTAGTGGGCCCGAGACATTAGTGTTGTATTTAAATCGATGGATAGATTCTTTGTATCTGAGAAATGAAGCCAGTGTGCAAAAGCCAACCTTGCATTCTTTTTAGCTTCCTAGCTGAGGACTTGTAGGTGGTCTGGATACTCCTTTGAGCATCATTTTTTGTATATGCAGTTGTAGTAGTCTGAGAGTCAGTAGGACGTACTCAGCATTTGAAATTGGTCCAGTGAGAACAGGAACAGTGCTCTGGTGGTGTCGCCTCAGTGTAACCGTGGTGACCAAGGAGCTGTCAGACAAGACTCAAAGTTCTGGTTTAAGGTTGTGCAGTTGTGCCATCCACCACCCCCCTTCTAACGTGGGCATAGACTGTAGGTTTTCTTTCTTCCTCACACGTAAAAAGGAAACTACAGGGAAAATGACACTAAGTGGAAATATGACTAGAAGCATTCCCTGACCACACATCAGCTTGTGATAAGATGGAAGAGAGCATGTGTTAGCAGATGGCAACTCCTGTGATTTCTAAAAAGTCTAATTGTATAGAAGTCTACGGCTCACTTGATTTAATAGGTCAGTAAACACGTTCCTATTACAGTTATGGTTTCAGATACTAGTTTAAAGTCTTTTTTAATACACCATGAGGTTCATTTTCTAAGTTATGGCCGTATTTAGAGGAAAATAAAAAAGAAGGATTTGCTTTAGGGCAAGGCATGCTTTATGAGTGTGCAGTCTTCTCAGCTCCGTGGTCATATCCACCCCACACTTGCTTATTTGGTTTCAAAACACAAAGATGGTGAATGCCTGAAATTCAATATTTCAAAATGGGATCCCACAGCTTGAGTCCATCTTTAATCAAGCTATGACAGAGACAGACTTCCTGGAACTACACCGGTTCAGCAGAGTTGTAATGAAAATCATAACTTGTAAACGACTGCACAAAGTGATGTAATATTAAAGACATTAATACCTGACACCTCTTACACGCTTAGATGTTTGATTTGCTCAAATGCCTCTGTTTAGGCGTGCGGTTTTCCACTTTGCAGCATTTCACATTGCACTGAGAGGCAGGTCAGGAGTAAAACAAATATGGAGAGCAGGCTTATTTGTTTCAGGACTGAGAGTTTTGTAGGCCATGTTGACAGACCCTAATTGCCTGCCAAATGTCTCATCTGACTGGCGTGGAGGTTTGTTGCTCTCTTTGAAAAACACAGCGGACCACACTTCATTAAAAAAGCAAATAGAAGCCAATACTGGCAAACAGAGCCAATTTGATTCTGAAGAGACAAATTTAACAGGCAGATATGATTACCTCAGACACCACTTCTCCCCTGATTCCACAAACAACAGTTAGGCAAGTCAATTTACCTTAATTTCATTGGAGAAAGCCAGCCAGCCAGCAAGGTTGAAGTCGGTGCTTGATACGACTGAGCACTCGTTAGATGATAATGGATGCATGTAATTGGTAAAGTGCTGATTGCTCCCCCCTCAAAAAGATTCTATCGGAGGAGAATTTTCTGTTTCATTAAGCCATGGTCAGAAATAATGAGATGGCCATCTGTAGACTGTGAGAGAAAAAGAGTGAGTAGGGACTAGTGGTTGGTCATAACTGAGACAGGTTTTTTGTGGTGTCTTCAGCCTTCTGTTTTTTTCCATTGTCAGATATATATTTCCTTTTGGCTTCAGTTCTTTCTGTGTCTATAGCATTTCCCTTTGCTGTTAATCATGCAGGCCGAATCAGTGTGTTTTTCACACTTCCACGTGTATATGTCTTTTTGGTTTACAGCCTTAATGCATCATTGGCTGGCTGCACACCAGCTCACTTTTATGGCCCGGGATCAAACACGCACACATGCTTCAATGGGCATGCAAAAGCACACTGATACAGACACTTTTAGAGCCATAAGTGCTTACTCATCATGCCGCATGGAGAGAACGCATTGGGAGCCATTTATGTTTTGTTTTCCAATGCATTTATTACTGAAGAGTGCATGGTCTGCTGCTTATATTTTTGTGCCCCTGTGTCTTTCTCTCACTGCGCAAGGACATCTTTCTCATTTAGTTGTGACAACAGAACAAGAACATGACTCATCCAAGATAAGACCAATGAAGACTGGGAGTCTTATGGGCCAGAAAATGAAGACAGCAAAGGCAGTTCTATAGAGAAAAAGGAAAGGAAAGCCCCCTCCCTATCATTTCCAATCAGCTGCTGGTTCTGCATGACTAATGCTGAAATGACATATATCATTGTCAGATAGGGCATGTTCACACAGCTGTTATTTTTTTTTCACCAAAAATGACTGACTCTAACACACACGCACACCTTATGCACGCTAGCTCACTATTATCTTGCTGGCTGACACCATTTTGCTCTCTAACAATCTTGCTAATTATAATTGTTAATTAATTCTCTGCCAGTGTCCTCATCAGGAGACTAATAACCTACATTTCCATTAATTAGACCTTCAACCCTTCGCTCCCTCTCTCAGTCTCTCTGTCCCACTCCAATCCACCCCTCCATCCTCTGCCTCTGATCCTGCCTGCTGCTCTCTTCTCCCAGGATCATCCGTGGACCACACATGGCCTGCACACATACATGCACACATAGACTGTGATTAATTGTGTCTGTGTGCGCTTGCATTAGTAGCATTGTGATGACAAACGTTTGTTCTTGCTGTCGCTTCATGAGCTTTCAACCTGTGACTGAGGGTGAAAAGGGGATTGTGATTTTAAAGTTAAACTAATGAATTATGAAAATGTGTTTATTTACTTCTGAGTGACAGTAAGGTGTAAAGATCATTGCAATCTCTCATGAATGACTTCTAAATATAGCCTGGCTCTTGCTGACATCTCAGCACATCCAAAGATCATAATGAGCATTGCACTGCTAACCATGGCACGTAGTCTCCAAAAACAGCGGCATCATTCTTACACTATGATTGCTGCATGAATGCTATTTACAAAGACTTGCTGAGAGCTCAGTAGTGCAGATTGGTAGCTTTTGTTACTGTCTAAGCCACAGGTGTCGAACTCCAGGCCTCAAGGGCCGGTGTCCTGGAGGTTTTAGATGTGTCCTTGATCCAACACAACTGATTTAAATGGCTAAATTACCTCTTCAACATGTCTTGATGTTCTCCAGAGGCCTGGTAATGAACTAATCATGTGATTCAGGTGTGTTAACCCAGGGTGAGATCTGAAACCTGCAGGACCTCGAGCCCTCGAGGCCTGGAGTTCGACACCCCTGGTTTAAGCACAGTAAGAAGGTCCTGGGTTTAAATCCAGTCTGGGTCTTAGTCTGGGTCTTAGTCTTGGTCCCTGACTTTGTGTGGGTTCTCCCTGGTTACTCTGCCCTTCTCCCACTGTCTGAGCGTGGCTGGTGGTTACCCACTGTTTTGTCTTTTTGGAAAGCTAACCAGCTGTGGGTTCCAGCTCCATATTTACTAAACGGACATGAGATGTCATTGTTCTCATCTGGCAAGAAAGTGAAAAGGCACATTTGCAAATATCTTATATTCTAGTCTTACTTTTATAAGTAGAGGCCATTTATCTGAATTTGACGTGCTGGAGCACACCCTGGCCCTTCTGGGCTGTGGTATAGACAAATCATCCCTTCTGGTCATTTGTCTATAAATTTGTTCCCCTTCTTTTTGAGGTTATAAAGCTCTCTCAAAGGTATCAGGGGATCTACCAGGCCCATAGCAGCCACCGCCAATCCATAATGATCTCTGGCCTAGGTTGTTTATTCATTATCAAGAAACATTTTTCATTTGTATATGAAGCTCTTGGAGGGGCAGGAGCGTGTGTGGTGCAGTGATCAGCCTAGCAAGAAGGTCCTGTGTTCAAATCTTGATTGAATGTGAGTGTGAATGGTTGTCTGTCTCTATGTGTTAGTGCATCTACCGTTTGGCACAGGGCAAACACTCCTTTTTCCTTATGACATCTGGGATAGGTTCCAGCCCAACTGCAACCCTAAATTGGATAAGCGGAAGAAAATGGATGGATGCTTCTACTACAAATCTGGAAGCGTTTAGTTCTTTGGACTCTTACCGGGTCTCAATAAATATGTGTCCCTATAGAAAAGGTAAGAAGCTACTGCTCGGCTGTGTATGCAGCAATAGGTTGCATCTGCTGTTGTAGTTTGGACTGTAAGGCTTCGTGTTTTTATGGGCCATGTGTGTCTCACTATCTGCCTGTCCTTTGAATGCCCACAAACTGTAGAGGCGGTAGACAAAAAGTCCCACTCTCATGGAGACTACTCTTCCCATCAGGCTTAGCTGACCTGGTTTCAGTGCAGAGCGGAGCAGTGTTACTATATCACCACTCTACTCCTGATCTCAGAACGCTGATGTGAAAAGCCCGAAACTGAGCCGTAGCAGCATGGACTAACAGGGTTGTTTGTTTTGCAGGCCTGTTGATCCTTCAGTCAGCTGGATCGGCAGCAAACTTGAGTTTGTTTCCACTTTTAGCTACGCTCAGCCATTTCTCAGAAGCTCTGCGTTTTTCTTTCAGACTGAATCCTCTCTCTCCATCTGGCACAAGAGAAAGTGAGAGACAGTTGGCACTTGCTTGTCCATACTGTATTTGTGGTGCTAAAATGGCATGTTCTATCTCATCCGTCCTCCTTCCTCTACCTCCCTCACCCTCTCCTGAGAGAAGTAACCCAGATTTCAAAATGAATCGCCGCCTATTCCCCTCAATCTTTCTCCTCTCTCTCTCTCTCTCTCTCTTTCTCTCTCTCTCTCTCTCTCTCTCTCTCTCTCTCTCTCTCTCTTTCTCTCTCTCCATATTTCTGTTTTTACTTCCTCTCTCTCGCTCTTTCTCTCTCCTTTTCTCTTTCTCTCGTCCTCCTCCTAGTAAAAACCGAATCAATCTTGGAAAGAGAATACCACCTCTCTATCTCGTCCTCCTCCTCACCCTGCCTCTGGGTTAACGGATATATATCACTTCACTTCTCTATATTTGGTTCCTAGAAAGCTTGAGTCTCTCAAAACGCTTGTTGCTTACCCATTTTTCATTTTTACATTTTTCTTTTCATTTTTTTCTTTTTTTGGGGCTGTTTTTCCCCTGCTAGCCACTGCTTTTTCTTCCCCCTGTTCTCTTTTTCCTGAGGTGACCAGCTACAGGTGTGACACCTTAGCCTTTCATTTGAAGTGAGCCAGACAGAGAGGAGGAGGAGAACACGAGGAGAAAGACATCTTCAGCTCAAAACTTTCCTCCAAAATTGTCCCAAATTCAGGTATTAAGTCTTTATTATCTTTTCCGTGTGAGTCTGTACAACATTTATTTCTTCTTGTCATTATTCTACTCATTACTGAGCCCTGTGCCATTTTTCTTACCGTCCACTTTCACGCCTTTGATTGATTTGCTCCTGCTTCTTTGCTGAGACACAAACATTTCATCACATTTCTTTTATGGTATGGGTTTTCGCTGTGGGCTTATTTATTTATTCATTAAATCTCTGTTGGTGTTTCATTTATCATTTAGTAGCGTGCAACTCTTGCACCACAATCTCTCCAGCTAATATTGCCGTTTTGCACTTTTTCCAGCGCATCTCATTCCCTATAGACATGTACATATTATTCTGGTCCAAACTTTTCTTCAGAAATGGGACTAATTGCTAAAAAAGGCAGGCAGGAAGATGAGGAGAAACCAGGCTCTAATATTGGAGCAGCTGGTGGGGGTGTTGTTGACATGGCAACAGAAGTACAGTTGACATAACGACCAGGGGGTAGGAAGGGAAGGGGGGTAGTCATAGCTGCGAGGGACATGGATATGTATGGGTAGCATGGGCAGGCAGTATGTGGGACACAGCGAGTTGCACTAATCGTTTAGCGTCTCTGAAGAGACTCCTGTCTCAGTATGTGAATTAACCTCCCTGTCTCCTTCATTATATCTCTTCTTTCTCTTTCAATCTCTACCTGCCACTTTCCCTGTGCTCCCTCTTTCGCGCTGCACTTCCGGCCCATTCATCCCTTCTCGATCTTTCTCCTCATCACGTCACTCTTTCACCGCTCCCTACCCTACATCCCATATGCCATTAATACAACTTCTGACCCATTACACTTTTCATCCATCGTCCTCCTCCCGCTCCTCCTCCTTGTCCTTGCTTCCTCCTCTCCGCCCTCTCCTCTGTTCTATTCAAGGTCTTCTGCTCAAAGCAAAGCCTTCGTTACTAACACTCATCATCCAATCCCCCTTACCTTTTCATCTTTTTACCGCATCCTCCAGGCATCATGTCTACCCCAGTCTCCCCGTCCCCCTCGCTCTCCCCACTGACACTGGCCTCCCCTACATCTGCAACCTCCCCCGGTGCCTCCCCTCTGCCCTCGCCTCTCTCCCCTCCGCCCAGGGTGCCCGTGTTTCAGAGGAAGGGAGCGCTCAAACACAAAAGGATTGTCGAAGTGAAAGACCACCAGTTTACAGCACGCTTCTTCAAACAGCCCACCTTCTGCAGTCATTGCACCGACTTCATATGGTAACACACGTACACACAGACTCACACACAGCTACACAGAAACCACCCCAACTGTTCAAACACCACCTCCTCAGGCATCCCACCACTCCACGTAGTGCTGACTTTCACTGCTTTTTTTTCTTTTCTCTTTCTTTCACCCTTTCCAGCTGCCTGCTGGAGAGACTGCCCACACTGACCTGCTCTGATCACATAACCTCACCTCCACACTGCCGCCCACATAATTCAGGCGTTACTTTAGGAACTCACACACGCCGATGCATTGATATATATATACTGAAAAAACACACACAAACAAGAACTTAATTAGAATATGAACTTTAGCCTGACTGCATTAAAACAGACAGGCACCAACCGTGAAGTAATTTAATTTTTTAGTAATAATTAACTTTCTTTTTTTAAAGGGGTACTCTTTAGTTTCATAAATCTGAAGGACTCATAAGGGATGGACTGAAGAATCTAAGATATCCACAATAATAATGCACGAGTAGAAAGCATTCAGTCTGAAATTCAGACTGAGACTTCAAAAGGGTTAATGTTTCAGTCTTCTGCAGTCTCCTCCTGAGAGTCAAAACACATCATAGGATTGTTTTCACAGACTTAGTAGTATGTTTTTTAATGAGTAAACTAAACCAAGCAGTAAAATACAGTAAAAAGCAGTAAAATACAGTAAAAAGCAGTAAAAATTCTAAAATGCAGTCGGTTTGGCACTGATAGAGTTTTACCATGTTTACTATCTGCTGTAATTGCTCCAGATGGTGCTGGACTGCATTTGGAGATTTGAGATTAATGTTACAGAAACTCTGACATTAATCTCAGAAACACCTAAATCCCAAACTGGGATTTGGTGTAAGTATTTAAGGTTTTAAGTATCTAGAAGTATAGAAGTACATATAAGTATTTACAGGTGACTTTAATAACTTAAAATATTAGATTACCTTTAAAAAAAACACCTAAGAGTAAAATAACATACCAGTGCTTATCATCATTTATAATATTTATGCGCGTATACATGAATTTAGAATCAGATTTGACTTCTTTATGATCAGACGACACCCTGTGAGCGCGACCACTGAAGGCGCAGTAGTCTGTGTTTATCGTTGTGAGTGTAAGGGGCTGTGTGTTTGAACATATGGTGGGAGTGTATGTTGGATGCAGGGCGCTGTACGTGCCAGCAGCCTCTGGGTATCTTTCAGGACATTTCTCCAACTGGCTGCTGTCTTGGCAGTGGTAGCAGCTCTTAGATGAGGTTGAAAACTCTCTTATTTTGCACAAGATGTCAGAGCAGACGCTTTCAATCACGGTGTTAGAGGCCCCGGGGAGATTGTTAGATTAATTAAAGACTAAGGCAAGATTGTTCTAATTTGTAAATGTAAATATCTTGTTTATTAAGTTAAGGTCTTAAAGAGGAGAGGGTTGTACCTGTTTTGGCTCCTTTGGGTAATAACTAAGCTAAACTGTCTGAAAACATTAAAAAAGTGAAATTGCTTCGTGTCACAGTCCAGTCTTAGCATACTAACAAGGATCATAGTTTTTAAAATATTTGTTATGATACTTAAACCTTTTAACATCTACCAAGCTGCTGGTCACCTGCTTACTGTTAGGGTCGGATGGTATTATCCATATACTAAACAAGTGGATTATTTAAAGAAACATTGCATATATAGTGTCATTTTGGTCCTGTGTTTATTTTTTGTTTTTTTTTTATTCTTTTACAAGCTTTTCCACTTGTGTGTGCCAAATGGGACAAAAAAACCCTATCTATAAATAGACTGGATCCTAACCTAATCCTTATCCTAACCAGAACACCTGGTGGATGTTAGGAGGCTGAAGAAGGCTGAATTGTGATTTGGCATAGATGGAGATCAGATTTGCTGGTCATAACGTCACCATCAAGTGTCTCAATAAGCCATAATAGTGAGCCAAATCAGAATGGTCTGAAATTAAAGCATCCATATTGTCAAGGTAGAGACAAGTCTCCAGTGTGTCACAGAGCTAACAACAGGACACACAATTTCATGCTCACATTAGCATCTGGAGCCAAATTAGAATCACCGGTTAACCTAACATGCATGTCTTTGGGCTGTGGGAGGAAGCCAGCAAACCTGGAAAGAATCCACACAGGCACATGCATCCTCACAGAAAGGCCCCAGCCAGTCATCGGGTTCAATCTCGGGCACTTCTTGCTGTGAGATAACAGTGCTAACCACTGCACCGCTGTGCCACCAACTGCAGCATCCATCCATCTAGTTATCCAATAAGGGATTGCAGTTGGGCTGGAGCCTATCCAAGCTGTCATAGGGCGGGAGTTGGGGGGTACACCCTGGACAGCTCGCCAATCTATTGCCGGGCTCACACAGAGAGGCAGACAACCATTCACGCTCACAGTCACACCTATGGCCAATTTAGAATTACCAGTTAACACCTAACAAGCATGTCTTTGGACTGTGCCAGAGTACCCGAAGGGAACCCATGCGAGCACGGGGAGAACATGCAAACTCCACCCATAAAGGCCCCAGCCGGCTGATGGATTCAAATCCAGGACCTGCTCGCTGTGAGGGGACGGTGCTAATTACCGTCAGAGAGAGTGTCATAGATTCTCTATCTGCAGCAACAAAATGGAATTTAGCCATAATTCATTTGTTTATGTGTTTGTTCTATTGTCACATGTCAAAGTGTGTTTTTGATAAAGAGCTTTCTCAACAAAAAGCTACAAGAGGGGTTAGTCTGATGTTTTTATGGAAGCATTTTATTCAATTGCATGTGTTTGGTAGATTTTTTTCACATCATTAATTCAAAATGCAGTTATCCCCTACATTAAATTCTCTGTGATATCTGGCCAGAAAGCAGCTCTGTGAATCCTCACCATATCTGGTTCTCTAATGCTCTCTGCTGGTCAAAAAGCAGAACTGGTCGGATGCATTTGGTGCTGCAGACACGGACGTCTGTTGAGTGCCGATCAAGGATCAGATTACCCTCAGCAACCCTTTCTTTAATTATTACTCAGCCAGATGGTGAACTGATTGTAGATCAGTGATTATGGTCAGTTTCCTATGAACCCCTGAGCCTCTCCGGTATGACTGTAGAAGAGCTGTCGAGGTCTCTCGTTTGCCTGCCTTTCTAAGCCTTCTAATCAAAACTCGATCCACAACAGGCAAGCTGCTGAGTGGACTGTTTAGTCAATCAATGACTTAATTATTCAATTAAAGCTTTAAGGAGACCATGGAAGCTAGCCAACATTGCAGAAGCATTGTATTGGTGCGTGTGCGTGTAAGTGTTTGACCTGGTCAGCGGTGAGGCTTTGAAAGGAAAAGCACTCAAACTTCACACATAATGACTTAGTGTATCAAGTTGTTGGTGTTTTTTGTCTTTTTATGAGACAATTTGTTCTCCACTAGAGTCTGCATTCCTGTCTTTATACAGTGCAGAGTAACGCAACAGCAATATCTCATTCTCCAAAGCTAAATATTTCACCTTAAGGAGGACTGCAGAAAATTGTTTTTGTATCTTAATCCATGTGTCTTTTTCACACAGGGGCATTGGGAAACAGGGATTCCAATGTCAAGGTAGAGATAAACCTAGCATTATTGCCTTTCCTTGCAGCGTTAATCTTCTCTGATGTATTTTTTGTCCTGCGAAGCAGATTCATTCTGAGATGTTTGCTTTCTCTAGTTTGCAGTTTTGTGGTCCACAAAAGATGTCACGAGTTTGTGACCTTCACGTGCCCCGGCTCTGTGACCGCCCCCAGACCAGATGTGAGCAGACATATCTTTTCCCTTCTTATTTTCGGTTTTTGTGAAGATTTGCATCGTCATCATCATTTTTCAACATCCTTTGATGACAGTAGCATGTGTGCGTGAGTCAGCCATCAGTCCATGCATCTTTCTCATCACGCAGCCTGTTTCCATCCATGACGTCTGCACTCATGTCGTGCAGTCCTACAAGGCATCTGAAATGCTGGGAGTGGGAGATAGGGTGTGGGGGAGACACAGGTGGAGGGCAGGATGGACTGATAAGAGTGAGAATTAGAGGGGGGAGAAAGAGAGCGAGAGCCACAGACTGCTCAGTCTTCTTCTGTGTGGCATTTTGAGGATTTCAGGGAGATTTGTCTTTCACTCACATTTTTTTTCTACCAGCTAAATAAACTGCCTGAGAATTGAGGTCAATGAGAAAATGTGTGTGTGCATGTGTGAGAGATCGAAAATGGATGAGACAGTGAAAGAACACACAGAGGGAAAGAGAAGAAACAGGGTGACAGTTTTTAAATAGCGACTCAGTGCGACAAGGGAGGGAAAACAGTTTGGGAGAAGGTGGTGTATGAAGCGTGGCGGTGGGGTGGTCTGATGAGCTGAAGAGAGATAAAAATGATTCATCCCTCTGTGCACAGTATATACACGCTCACACACACGCAGACATTGTGTGTCCTCTCCGAGTGGAGAGATCTAATTGGCTTGTCCACGAATGCCCCACTCATCTTCTCTCCGCTAATCACGCTCTGCACGTGTGTGTGTGTCTGTGTGTGTGTTTCACAATCATCGTATGTATGTGTGTGTGAGAGAGAACGAGTTCTCAGCGCAGATTGTTTTTCTGTTTTATTTCAGGACCTGAAGAGTCGACACACATTTAAGATCCACACGTACTCCAGCCCTACATTTTGTGACCACTGTGGCTCGTTGCTGTATGGCCTCATACACCAGGGCATGAAATGTACCAGTGAGTTTCACTCCACTCTATGAGATACATAAATCTACGTGCTTCGAGCCTTTATTAGCTATTATGCTCAGATGAATATCACTCCACATATGCACATTGCTGAAACTCACATCTGGAGAAGACTTCCAGCTATTATTATCATTAATCTTTTTTTCTTTTCTTTTTTTTTTGGCTAAGATAAAGGAATAGTTAGTCACTAAAAAAAGAAAGAAAAAGTGCTTGTTCACTTTCTTGCTGAGAATTAGATGAAGAGTTTGGAAACTAGTGGAGAGTCCAGGAGGCTTCTATACCCCGTGAAGAAAGTCTGGCACATACCAACCAATAATTTCAGAACTTGCTCACATAAATGTTCTTGTTTTTTGAAAGCTAGTGAAGCCCACAACCACTATTCCTCATCTCATCTTTTTAATTATTATGCTTAATAAAGCTAGTGGATTTAGACTGATTACAGCTAATTACTCCACACGTATCCAGCGCATGTCTGTGTTCACACTTTGTCTTTTGTGCGTCTTTGTGTGGTGAGGCTGTGACATGAACGTCCATCGGCGATGCGAGACCAGCGTCCCCAGTCTGTGTGGCCAGGATCACACAGAGAAGAGAGGGAGAATCCATCTGACCATCAGAGGAGAAAAGGAGGACGTCTTTGTCACAGGTGGGAGGACCCGCTGGATTCAACCAATTTAAACAAAAAGCAGGCTTCTGCAGGAAATGTAAGGTTTCTCTTCTTTCCTTTTATTGTTTCACTGCTGTTTCAGTGCGGGAGGCTCGTAACTTGATGCCCATGGACCCAAATGGCTTGTCAGACCCGTATGTTAAACTGAAATTGATTCCAGACCCAAAGAGCCACAGCAAACAAAAGACTAAGACCATCCGCTCAACACTCAATCCCGTCTGGAATGAGAGCTTCACCTTGTGAGTCCTTGCAAACTTTAGGGTGGAAAATTTACAGGGTTCTGCCACAAACGTTGCTATAAGTAAAATCGGATTACTCAGCGGCGTTAACCTTTACTTTCTTATAGGTGCATCTTTGATATCCAGGGGAAATAAGACATTTCAGCAAAGGTCACACTGAAAAGGGATGATTTCGTTCTATGCTTTGTGTTTCATCATGTATCAAATTGTCACAAGTGTGTGTTTGACTCCTCAGCTCCGTGCGTGGTCACCAGTGGGACAGGCGTCTGTCTGTGGAGATATGGGACTGGGACCGGACGTCTAGGAACGATTTCATGGGAGCGCTGTCGTTTGGCGTGAGTGAGATCTTCAGGCGTCCAATCAGTGGTTGGTTCAAACTGCTGGCCCAAGATGAGGGAGAGTACTACAACATTCCTGTGCCAGACCCGGACCTGCAGGTAGGCAGCAGGCTGCTTTATATGGACATAAAGCCATCAGATGGGCTCAAGGTGAACAAAAAGCAAGTGACGGGATATTTATACCTGTATTCACCAGGAAGTGGAGCAACCCTTTATTTTGTGCCATGCCTTTGACCATTCATCCTTAGACCTTGGCATAGCTTTTATCAGCTTATAATTACCTACATCTAACAAACAGCAGCTGCCACAGCTCATACTGGGTCAGCGTCTGTCCTGCTGAACTATCCCGTTTCCTACAGTTCTATCTAAGGAAGAAAAAAAAAACTTGGAAGATTAATGCCGGTGTTATTGCTAAATAATTAGATAATAAATTATACTGAGTGCCCTTTCTTCTCTGTTGCACTCTGCATCCACCAGGGTGCAGAATTGTGCTGCCTGACTGCAGTCCAAAACTGGGGGGTAGGAGGGAGTTTGAGGTTTGTCTTGGGTTCCTGTTTTATGGATCTGTGTGGGTGTGTGTCGTTTATCTCTCGAACATCCCATTTTATTTCTCCAGGAGCCTCAGCCAGATGCTACTACACCTTCTTTGCCTCAAGTGATGCCTTCCCCGCTGTCTGAACCATTTCCCGTGGCCCTGTCCCCGACCCTCATTCCCTCCTGTCCCCCTGTCCACACTCCGGGCCCTGGCAAAGTTAAAATGGGCATCCACGATTTCAACTTCCTCATGGTTCTTGGAAAAGGCAGCTTTGGCAAGGTAAACGAAATGCCATCTTTTCTTTTGTACACACAATCATCACCTCTTATCCAGCAACTGTGAATGATATCAAAGAGACCATTCATGCTGGAAACAACAAAGATTATTCCTGGATTTAAATCCTTTCTTCTATCGATGGACTTGACCTTCAAGTGGCATTTCATGCAGCAGCTCCCAGGCACAGGAAACCAGAATTTCTTTGAAAAAAATAATAAATTACCCTTTCTTACGAACATACTCACTGTCTTTACTTCTGCTGCCAAATGATTCATTTAACCCTTTGCTGCTTTTGTGTTGTCAGCAGTCGTGAGCTTCCCACATGCTACACAGGCAGTCATCCTGGAGGTGTTCATTTCAAGGGAGCCTTTGCTCTCCATTTTCTCTTTAATTCCCCAGTAGATGAGACATAATGAAGAGAGAGGAGTTTTGAGTCCTTCTTCCTCTTCTGAAATCCCCCTGTGCTGTTTCATAACTGTCAGAGGAGAGTCTACAGAGGACAGGAGAAATAGACTCGACTTACGTAAGATGTGAGGAGAGAGGAAAAAAAAAAAACGACCCAAGAAAGGAGAGACAGACCCCGGGGCTGCTGAGTGAGGGAAAGTGAGAAGGAGACAGACAGAGATAGAGGGAAGAGAGAAGGATTACTGTGCTGCAGAAAGTGACAAAATGACCAAAAAGGAAATGGGATAACAAGAGCGGCAAATAGAAAAAGTACATGCTACTAAGATTTGTAATATTCTGCAGGGTGATGAGTCCTATTTTTATGTGAGTTGGTTTAAAACCACGACGCAGAGCAGGAGACACGATCACAGATGGTAGGATTTCTCCTGCTGACTGGCAGTTCATCAATAGCCCTGCACACACACACACACAGGGAGTCATCTTAGCGTAGTCGCACTGTTTTATATATACATTTTTAAAAACGGTGTAATTTTCAGTGCTATTCACCTCCATTTGAAAGTAAAATGAGATCCTTAATTTCCACTCGCCTCTATTACAGCTCAGCACTGAGGGCTGATCATTTCTAACAGTGTTGTTGTCAGTATTTTCCATATTTATTGACCATATTTATCTCAGTGAAACCTGGATCACGTGGCACTCATTGTGGAAAATTATAGCTTCATTAGCACTCAGAGCTACCCACGAGCAGCCAGTTTAATAGGAGTGAGAAAATGTGTTTTTAATGTCTGATTAAAACACGAGAGCAAGCTTTTAGGGCTTTCCCTGTCCACTCGAGACATTAATGTCTTGAAACCCTCAGGCCTGTTTCAACTTTAATTAAACTTTACATTGAGTTATTTCATCATACATGTACATTACCAAACTTGCTGTTATCCATTCTGAAGTTATAACTTTTTCTTTTCCTCTTGCACTATATATGGCTTTTATTCATTTTACACGGGCGCTGGTTTATTTAAACAGTGGAGCTAGTTTTCTCCTGCGACCAGTGCACCTCATCACTGCTAACACAATAACCTAAAAAACACTCAGACCTGACTGCAGTACAGCACGTCACATGCATGGCTGTCTTTGGAGCGAGAAGAGTTGCATTGGGGATTATTTTAAGTCTGAGAGGACTTTATGTCAAAGCTATAGTCATTTTTTTTAAAGCTGCTCCTGGTTTGCTGCTGTTGTGTTATCCATTCAGAAATGTTCAAAGGGGACTTTGGAATTTTGGGGAAATTGTGTTTTCTCGACTCTCTAACATTTCAACCCGAAAGCCAGTCCTGTGTTTTCTGTAAACATTTTGTTTATTTATGGATTTTGAAGACATACGGTAGCTGCTTTGCAGACTTTTGGGATTTACGCTTGTCTCCTTGTTTCTTCAGAAACTTTCTCTTCTCTTCCCGCTCCTGCACAGGTGCTGCTGGCAGAGGAGCGAGGCAGCGAGCGTCTGTTTGCCATAAAAGTGCTGAAGAAAGACGTTCTCTTCCAGGACGAGGACACGGAGAGCGCTCTAGTAGAGAGGAGGGTTCTGGCGCTCCATTCTCGTCCTCACTTCCTCACGTCCCTCTACTGCGCCTTCCAGACTGAGGTGTGTGGGTATCTGGGTTCCCAAATGATCTGTCTAAATTTCATTAAATTGGCCATAAAGCTGCCTGACACTTTGGCTGCATCGTCCTCCCAGGAGTTGTTTCGGTCCAGGTTGGGCGAATTCCGATTAATAAATGAAATAATTAGCTTGCTTTCTTTAACAAGGTCCTTGGTCCTGAAGGAGGTATTTTAACAGATTGCTTTTTAATTTGGACAAGAGGTGCTTATGCATGAGGAGCTTGCGCATGTGTGTGTGTGTTTTTGCTTCTGCAGGACCGACTGTATTACGTGATGGAATATGTCAACGGAGGAGACCTGATGTTTCACATTCAGATAGTTGGGAAGTTCAAAGAGCCTCACGCAGCGTATGTAGTCAAAAAGCTCCTTTAATCACCGTCCTTATCTACACAAAGTCTCATTTCCTGCCTTTTTGTTCTGTGCTCTCTTACATACACACTCGTCTCTTAGCTTTGTTCATTATACCTGGTGACTCATAAAAAGTCATCAACTCAAGTGCCAGCCCTTTTCTCTTCCCCGACTTTCTCCTCCCACTAATCTTATCGTATCATCTACATTCTCCCTCCCCCTGGCTGTTCTTCTAATCAATAATCTTTGATCAATCATCTAAAACTAATTTTTGCCCTGTTGCTCATTTCCATCTCTCTTTCTTCATTTTCCTGCCTTTCATCTCTTTGGTTGCTTCTCCCTTTCATCACCCTCTCCAGCGCCATTCCCTTTCTCCTAACCTCTTGTCATCATCCTCTTTTGAATTAGCTGATTCTCTGTCCCTCCTTCTCCTCCTCCTCTCTCCCTCCAGGTTTTATGCGGCAGAGATAGCGGTCGGCCTCTTCTTCCTCCACAGCAAAGGCATCATCTACAGGTAAAGAAGTGGGCTGCTTCATAACGTGGCCTGGTTTGCCCGTGTTCACTTCAGTCTGCGTTCGGCACAGGCACGACACAGATTTATCATGTCTCTTGTAGCTAATGACTGTTATAAAGATGGTATCTATCAAAGGGATTCATACCTGTGTGGCGTTTCTCCCCTCTCAGGGATCTAAAGCTGGATAATGTGCTGCTCGACAGCGAGGGCCACATAAAGATAGCAGACTTTGGGATGTGCAGGGAGGGCATGTTCGAGGGCGACACCACACGTACCTTCTGCGGCACTCCTGACTACATCGCCCCTGAGGTACTGTGACCGCTGCCCTCACGCTATTGTCCACAGTCACTCCTGATATTTCCCTCATTTGTTCCTTATTTTCCCTCATTTTCCCTCATTTCACCCCTCTTAGTTTGCTTGACCTGTTCTGCATTGCCGCGAGACGCCGAGTTGCTTCGCTGCAGCTCCCCCTCGTCTCTTCTGTCCTCTCTGACCTTGTCAGCAGTTTGTGAATAATTAACTTCACATGATTCAGTAAGCAGTGGTGTGTGATTGTACTATGAGAGTGTTGCATAGAAGTCACTACTGTCCTTCAGAGACATTGTTTACGAGCATAGCGCCACTTTCTCACAGCCGCTGACAGGTTTAACTTGCATGTAAAGTCTTTATTTAAAAATAGTTAAACAAACCACTACAATGGATAGCTTGCCCTCGCTCATACCCGGCAGTTATAAATTTTGCCAACTTTACTTTTTAGTACATTTCCAGAAAATGTAGTGAGTTTTATTTCATGTTATTATGGGATTTCAGCAGTCTGTAAAATTAAGTAGGTTTTTATTTAAAGTTATGGTTAATGAGTTGAAGGAAGCAAACAAAGAAGTGTTTGTGTTGAGCTGCAGTGGAGCACTTAAAAAAGGATTCTTTGCCCTCATAAACATGAAACATGAAAGGTTGTTAAGTAATGAATAATTAAGGAAAATATCCTTGGTATAAAATGAGCGTATACCAATAAAATACATTTCTTTTGACCAGATTCCATTGAAGTTAATGTTCCACATTGTACCAATGCAATAGTATTACATTGAGAATTTACATGTAATCACATTACTTCAAGTCAGCAGTTTATTTTTCTGAATGATAGGAAAAGGGTGGCAAAAAGCTCGGCTATTATCTGTACTTTTTTTTTTAAAGTAGAAAGATCGGTTTCATCGGTCAGTATAAATTTGTAACAAAGAAATCCTGTTTCAGTTTTCATGTGCGCCACTGTCTGTGGTTGAAGACGGAGCTGAAACTGTGTGAACATAATGAGATGAAGCACCAAAAGACTAAAAGGGATGTCACTAATGTCAGTGCAAATATCAGCCGCAGTGAAATAATGAAAAAGTGAAGGTGGTTTTGCTTGACGTTCTTTTGATATGCAAACCATAACTGTCTGCCTGTATAATGTTTACCTTACAAATTGTTGGAAATGCGTATGTGCGCCTTACCGTGTGAAGTGATCTTAAACAATTTACTTCAGAGAAGGCGTGAAGGCGCATCTCGGTCGGTGGACTCGTAGCTGAGTGATACGGGGGGGAGAGAAAGTGGGGAAGCGACTGTTGTGTGCGTCTTTGATATTGTAAACCTTGCTGTGGAACCCCTGGGTATTGACTCTCTTATGTAAACACCCATTGATTCTCCTGTGTCTGCCATTTTGGAAGAGTTGCAATATATTTCCCCAGAGGCTGGGGATTGTTCCCTCGTGCCCCTCTGCACAGCACACCACCACCTCCCCCTCCTGGCATCCACACACACGCGCGCACGTATCGGGGAAACAAACAAACAAACAAACACACAAGCTTGTGAACACAAGTGCAAATCCAAATCCGTGTGTTGATTATTTCTGAGCTCATTCACACATGAACCCTCCCTTACGCCGCACTTTATCCTTTCGCTTCTCTCTGTTTTTCACCCCTGCTGTTTCTTGTAGCTGCATATCATCCAAGCAGCCAGCTGCCTCTCTCTTCCTATCGCTGCACTGCCATTCTTCCCCATTTATATCTTCTCATACATTCTCCATCCTTTTTCCCTCCCCCAGATTGTGGCCTATCAGCCCTATAATAAAGCAGTGGACTGGTGGTCTTATGGAGTGCTGCTGTATGAAATGCTGGCAGGACAGGTAACACTCAGCTTAATCCTAACAATAGCGTGCACAGACACTTTAAGCCCCCAGTACTCGTCCTTTGTAATCACTTCAAAAGACTTTCAAAGAACTTTAATTTCATTATATTCGTTATCAATTTGCCCACAGGTCTGTGCTTAAACTCTTCCGCTCTCTCCCTCACTCTCTTTTCCTTTAAGCCGCCATTTGATGGCATTGACGAGGAGGAGCTGTTTCAGTCCATCATGGAGCAGAGTGTCTCATACCCAAAAAGTCTCTCTCGGGAGGCTGTAGCTATCTGCAAGGGAGTGAGTTCAATCCTCGTTTCTCATATTAACTTTTAACACACGGGCAATTAAGATAAAAGTTCATGTACTGTAAATCAGGAAATGAAATAACTCTTTACTCGTGCAAGATTGTATTCGGTCGCCTAAAGGAATAGTTTTTGGAACTATGTTAATTTCCTTTTTTACAAAGAGCTGGACCGACACCACTTTTACAGCTGCCTGTTAGATATCAGGCTGGAGGCAACCAACTTTACTCTTCAGCGCAAAACTTTTTATTTTTACACTACAGTGTTTTTATCCATGTTTTGGACAGTTGAGTTTTATTACTCACAAATAGTGAGTAATAACTGTTTTGTTTTTTTTTCTGGTTGTTTATGCATAGCTAAGTGGCTGCTGGCTGTAGCTTCATAATTGGTGTACAGATAGCAGAATCTTAATGATCTTCATCTCTCTGCAAGAAGCAAACAAGCATAATTCCCAAAAAATGTCAAGGTTTTTCAAAGTGATAGCGCAATAAAAATCCATTCGTTGGCAAGACAACAAAGGAATTGGATTACAGTACATGATTCCAAAATAAAGCAAAGCTTATCATGCACACCGACTGCTCTAACCGAGGCAGATCATAAACAGAAGTCATTTATCGTATCACATTATTATCCCAGCCTAGTCGCTTTTTCTCACATTTCTCCCCTCATTTCCTCCTCTCTTGACTCAGCTCCTGACAAAGCACCCGGCCAAGCGCCTGGGTGAAGGAGAAGATGCAGAGAGGGAGATCAGAGAGCATCCGTTCTTCCGCTGGATTGACTGGGACCGTCTGGAGAGACTGGAAATCCCGCCACCTTTCAAACCCAGAACTGTCAGTTCAGTTAAACAGATGAACCACATGTTCCTTCTTTCTTCCTCCTCCTCCTCTCTTTCTTCTCTTCTCTGCCTCTCTGAGGACACTTATAGGGAATTGGAGCTGTCACTTTCTTCCATCTGTCTCCTTTTTCTCTGACTCCCACATTGTCCCTCGTTTCCCTGCATGTTTCCTCCACATTTGCCTTGGCCTTTTCATTCCCTCTTCCTCTCTCTGTCTCTCCCTCTCTCCCCTTCGCATCCCCTCTATTTCCTCATTTATCACCTCTTTGGGTTCTTAGATAGGCTTTAAGAGCTCAGGAACAGACAGTTCAGTCATAACAGACAAGACCTTCTGACCTTGGGGTCTTGCCTACTCCTCCCATATGCAAATGTATGTCATCATTAGCTTGCCACTTGCCAAAGTGCCGGCGCACTGGCCGTTTGTGAGGTGTGCCTTGAGTGAGCCGAGTATGCTCAGGGGTTAGAGGCCAGGCCCATTAGCCAAATGAGATTCATATCATTCGGCAGAATGGCTGTCATATGCTGTTAGGCAGCTGGGGAGGATATGTGATCAGCTTTCTTCCTGTGTGCTTCTGTAGTGAGATAAAAGGAGGTCTCAGTGAGGAAAAAACATGGGGGTGGATTCTTTTTATAGTTTAACATTTTTAATAAACTAATTTTGTTCTGGGGGGAGGGATTTTGTAAAGTTTATTGTGGATGCAATATCATGCATGCATGAAGATGTGCCCTAATCTCAGTCTTGTGTGTACATGCCTTCTCTTCTTCTTCATCGCCAGGGTGGGAAAAAAGGTGAGAACTTTGACAAGTTCTTCACAGCTGCTCAAACGGCGCTCACCCCCTCGGACCCGGATATACTCGCAGCCATGAACCAGGAAGACTTCGAAGGCTTCTCCTTCATCAACCCAGACTTTGCTCCGTCACCGCTCACCGCTGTTTGAAAACGGCTCCCAAATCTGCTCCAGCCGCCGTTCCAAGTCTAGCCAGATGATCCTGTTATCCTGCCGATTGTAGTTTTATAGCAGAGAATTTGAACGTGAGAGCTAGCAGCGAGTATTACACCTCTCATAACCAAATTCAGACGTTTACATGAAAATGCCAAGACACCTCGATTTTCGGGCACTCTCTTTGATGCATGTCTATTAACTCACTCATCACGGAATGTGTATCAACACTGCAAACAAAGTCAGTACTATGGACTGCCATCTTAGACTTTTTTTTATAAGACTTAACTTGATCTAAAGGTACTGTAGTATGAACGTGAGAAAAATAATCTCTATGCATGCAGATAGTTTTTATAGCACTAGACTATCCAAGGCAGATACTTTACTTTCCTTTCCTTTAAGTAAAGTAGTCATATGTTGTGCACACGTGTAATTTACCAGTTATATTTCACCAGTCAGGGTTTCATTCATGCAGCTACAATGACCACACAGTATGTAAAAGCAGGACATCTCACCATTTTGATGCCAATTCCACCTTAGCATTGTGTATTGTCCATTGCAAGTACTCAGCATCAACAGCACTTAAATGTTTCTTTCTGACTACCTACAGTATCTCACTCTGGGGTTTTTTTTTTTTTGTGCTCTCTATTTCGGATAAATGACATGTTGACTATGAAGCAAATTGAGTGGGGAGCCATTTTTAGGTATTTATTTATTTTATAAGAGAGGCGTCCTGTGGAAGCGCTTAGTCAGACTCCTCTGACCTGGCTCGACCTCAAGGTTTAACGACTTCAGATGACCCACTGAGATGTTTAAACAATGCAGTTATCACAATGTGACAGTTAGGGTGGACCACAGCTCTGCTCCACCCACCCAGGCTCACACTGTGTGGTGTGTAATGTCACTGGAAGGGAGTCCTCATTTGACATTCACAGTTTATCTGCATTATTATTATTTTTTTATTCTTGAGCACGCTATGGAATATGGCCTATCTGCATTGCAACTACAAATATCCTATTACTCCAAGTAAACATTACAGTTTTATCAATAAAAGCCTCTTTTTAATGTCTTTCCCAGACAAGAGGCTTGTTAGCTTGCACAGGTACATATACTTATGATTTTAATGGTGTATGCCGTAAAGCTTTTTGCTGTGTAATGACGTGCTCACAGTATTGATTAGGAGTAATTAAAAGTGAGGCTCACTGGGACTGTTCAATACATGGAAAAATAACAGCAGTGCTGTCATTAAGCCCTATCTGAGCAGAGCAGGTGGCTGCAAACTTGCTGTGCAAAAATCTCATCCCCGTGCTCTTATCTAATGAACCAGCTGGTCATTTTACACAGAAATATGGTTTATTTCTTTGATTCTTTTTTTCATGTACAGTTTTGCTTTACATCTGTTTGCCTGTTATTTTAGATCCGATTGAGCCGAAGTCAGATGTCAGTGCACACAATCCCTCAGTACGATAATTACAATAGATGATGATCAATAGTGCAATAGATCATTGATAGATCATGTATCTGATAGGTTTTGTTTTTATGTGCTGGAAAAAGAAAATAAAGTTGATGGGAAAAAATGATGAAACAGCACCAGTGAAGTGTCTCTTTCTGTGATGGCGTGCGAAGCTGCTGACAAACAAACACGCACGGCCTCTCGCTTTGTCTTCACCACGAGCCTGCCTCCCTGTCACGCTCCCTCCACCCCCCCCTCCTCCCCGCACTTTCACACATACTCACGCTCAAAAGTGCAATCCCTGGCATGTGAACACACTCACGCACGGAGAAGATGCTGACCCCTCTGTTCAGTGGGCTACTGTAGCTGTTGAACCAGCAAAAACACCTCTCAGGCATCTCCCTCCGTGCCCTCCTCCTCTGAAGCAGCCCCCCCCCCCCGGCCCCTCCAGCATCACCATGATGGGACTAATATCCCTGTGGAGATCTGAGTTATAACAAGTTGACCTTCACATTAAAATCTCATCAACTTCCCATCTCCCTGTCTACTTCCCTCCCTTCTCTATCTGCCCTTCATCTCTGTTCCCCTCTGTTTGTCTTTTCTGTCAGTTCTGCACTGTAAATGCTTTACTGCATCGTTGTACATCATTCTTCAATAATCACCTGTCCAAATTTATTGTGTTGCTTGTATCTCTTTGAAATACTCCTGTTGCTGGCTGTTGATATGTGTAGCTTGTCTTCTCCCGGCCTCTACATCAGTATTATGATCTGATTTACACTTATACAGTATTTTCTATGCTAATGGTGTTCAGGCAGTGGACATGTAGGAGTATAATTTTGAGTGGACTATATCATATAAAAGCATATTTTAATGAAAAAAAACCTTCTTGATCTTTGTGTTGATTTATTTCTTTATTTTAAAAAAGCCATACTTCATACTTGCTTACGTTAAAGCGACTTTAATCTGAATATACCTGAGGTAGATATGTTTGTAATGAGAGATAAACCTTCTTAATAGTCTGGGATATGTTTCTAATCTGCAGTGCAGACCTGAAGAGTGTCAAACAGAAAATAAAGCACGTAATGACACTTTTCCTCATCAGCCTGTTTCTTGTACATCTAAAGCTGATTCTTAACTTCCATCACAATCTTTTCCCCAGCACTGACAGCATCAGCCTTGGTGTAACTGAACCACCAGCGCTCAGTGGTTGGAGTTGTATGTGCAGTCCATCATTCACTGTCACTCTGACACGATATCATCCCCCTCCTTTGCCACTGCCTCCTCTGCTTCTATCTCTATCCTTCGTCGCTCCTATCGCGCTTCAGTCTCTTATTCTCGCCCCCCTTAATCTCTCACTCTCGTTCTCGCTCGTGCCCTGAGGTCAGAGTGTGCTGTAGACTATTGATATCGTTGCTAAAAATATATGAATCCTCCACCAGCCAGCTAAAAATAGAGTAAGGGACACAGACCACAGGAGACAAAGAAGGAGGGGACAGGAGGAGAAAGTGAAGGAGAGGTTACTACACGTTTTTCTGTTATTTATCAGTGCTGTGGGGTTGAATGAAAGTCCTTATTCAGTCATTAGTTATCTACTGTGCAATACTGAGGGTACGTAATCTATCGTTTGTGTTTATTTTCAAAACTCCACACAGCAAATGTGTGAAATTTGGAGTTTTTCACCCTTTCCATCCCTAAAGATACTCACTACTGAGTCCTCAACTTTTTTCATTCAGCTTCTCTTGGCTGGAAAACGTTATATTTATTATATAGTTATATATAATATTGTATATTACTGTTCATCATGTGAGGAAATTATTGCAAAGTTTACCACATGGACGTTATTTATTCCCTTAAAATCATTTTAAAAGATGTGACATCAAGTAATTTATAGAAACTGTATGCTCATGGCAGCTTCTGTGAAGGTTGCTGGGACAGTTTCAAAGAGTTTTACGGAGTGAGTACAAATGCAAGTATTAAAAAAAAAAGCCTATATTATTTTCTTTAAATGTGACAACACACCCAGAAACATTGATGTTAAAAAGGATGAGTGAGTATTACTATACAACAGTTTATACAGTGAAGTGCGATATTGCGGTTTGACATCGCTCCACTCCACCTCTCTCTCTCACACACACATACTCACATATACTCTCTCTCTTTCTCTCTCACTCTCTCTCCCTTCGACACTTTTACCCCCCTGCTCCCGCTACAGTATGTCTCTTTGGTAACCAAAGTAGCTTCCTGAACCGATCCACCGCAGTGCCTGGGACAGACGGAGTGAAAGAGAGAGTGAGGAATTTTAGAGGATGGGTAAGGGGGCTTAAGGGAAAACACACAGAGGAGAGAAGAAGACAGGGAGAGAGAGAGAGAGTAAGAAGGAAAGGGGAGAAAGGAGAGAAGAGAGTGAGAGGAGAGGAGAGACAAAAACCCAGCAAGCCTCCCTGGTGTGAGGTTTCTTGGCTTACTGACGTGTGCGCACGACTCTCGTGGCACGGTGAGTATTTCCCCCTCTCATTGAATACCTGCATTTATGCGTCTTTTCGTAGTAATTATAATCATGACTCCCCGTTTTGTTTCGTCTTTTTAACCCGACTTAAAATGTACGTGCCTGTGTGACAGCTGTGAAAAAGAGCTGAATTCACAAGTCGTGTTAGCGTAAAGATAGCCGCTCGTGCTCCAGTGAGAGCGCACGCGAGGTGGTGGTGGTGGTGGGGGGCAAAAAATGTTCTTACCTGACAGCTAAGTCGTTGAGCAGCTCTATTTATTTTACCCATTCCGGTTTTTCAACGTGAGTCGCTCACATGTTCCCTGCTCTGTGTTTATCATCTCAAAACTCCGCGTGTGAGTGCGTGTGACAGCTGCGGGGGTGGGGGGCTAAACAAACCCGTATAGATGCTCGTGTGACTGCCTCACTCAGTACTAGGGTGTTCTTTTGCGGGTACGTGAGAGTATAGTGGCAGTGTTTATCTATCCGCTTTGCACCGTGAAAAAAAGAGAAAGAAATGATGCGAGTGGATTGTCAGAGTGTGTCTGCGCAGAAACCACGAGCAAAACCTTCCACTGAGTCATGGTATCCACGTTTAGTTCCCGTGAAGTCTTTTATTTCCTAATGAGTGGTTTCATTGATTTCTCCAGGGCTGACAACCAGTGCACACCTTTTAATTCGGGGTACGCGCACTCCCGTCGTGCGCGTCCATGTCGAGTACTCCTTCCATTTTTTGGGCCAAGGTCTTTTCTCGTGTTAACCTATATCTTCTCGATACACTCCTTCTGTGCCTGTCTTTAAAAGATCTCTCCACACGTAGTTCGTCCCCATCTTCTCTTCTTTCTGCTGCTTTTGCTTTCGTTTTATTTAAGCTGGGTTGTTTCTTTCACATCCTCTCCTCTTTTCCATCACTGCCTCTTTCTTTCTTGGTGTCTCTTTCCTGAGAGGCTTACAGGTGATGCCAGTCTGCAGATTGTGACAGATTGGAGTGAATTAAACCTTTTGTCCCCCTTGTGGCTCCTATCTAACCAATTCAATTGGCTCATTACTTTCAGGATGAAGGAGCTGAGGGGCTGTGTCAGAGCACTAAAATGGGATTGTTATCACAAATCTAACAGGAAACTGATTTTTTTTTCCTCCTTTGCTCTTTTTTTTCAAACTCAAACCCAATCTTAAGTCTGAGTGCTTATTTCTTCAAAAGCCACAGCAGCCCTTTAGAAGATTTCTGGCACAATAAATCAGTGCTTTTAATTTTTAATCCCAATCTCTTACGAGCCAGCAGGTCGTATTTTTGTTGTTGTTCTTGGATTTCAGTGTGTTTCTATGACTTTGTGCTCAAAAACAGGGTGCTGTCCTTGGTGCTGAACAAGTCTGAAAACAGGGTGCTGTCCGTGGTGCTGAACAAGCCTAGGAGAGCCACTCGGGCACATCAACTCGTTTGTGCAATTTTGCAACTCCACTTTGATTCACACTCGTTTCTGACCACTCTGGCATTTCCTCCAACAAGTTGGGAAGTGTGATTATTTCTTCGTGAGCCCACTCCTCTGTGCCCTCTGATCTTATCTTTATACCTCATCGGTCTATCCCTCCAATCATGCTGTGTCATTTCACGGAGTTGTTTTTGAGTTCACGGTGACCCTGCCTTGAACTCTTTAACTTAAACTTTTCAGCACCAGTCGACTGTTACTGTGGCAGTGGGAGCTGAAATTGGCCTGCCGTGTGATTTAGACCCCCCGGTTAAAGAAGGAAAGTTAAGACCAGGGCAGCAGGAAACTCATGTGCAGCTTAAGTCCATGCAAATCCTCAGTTGTTCCCTTGTGTGGCAGATGACAGTGCCAATTTGCATCCTGCCCTTTATGTATCTTGTAAGTTTTCCTTTTAATCTCAGTGGCTTTCCATCTTTCATGTGTTTGTCTGACTGGACTTTTTGTGGTTGTGGTTCCTCACTTCTGTCTGCCCCATTAGTAACGCACTCCTTACTTCATCTGCTTCTTTCAGCCTTTCAGATGCCCAAACTTGTCATTTCTCAGACTATTTCTCTAATGTGTACCCTCTACCATCACCCAGTTCTGTTCTTACACATCATTATTGTGCCTAGCGCACAAAAGAAACTCTATTCATCCCCGCTGCTGCATAGAAACCGAGGGAACTTCTATAGTGGTCACATCTCTCACAATGGGTGTCCAGATAAGACGAGACCAGGCTTAATCTTTAAGAGTTTGTTCCCCAGTAGACTACTTTTTTTTGTAACCAGACTTCTCAAAGACTCAAAGGTTTGTCATACAAAGAGAGAGCAGAATAATAAAGTGGTTCTCATGTTTTAGTCATTATTTGACATTAAAGTTTCTGTTGTCACAGCCGTCGGAGGTGCACGATAAATGGCCCACGCTGTTAAATTAATTTGCGACCCTGAGCGTTACTTTTTTAAGTCATTATTTTATGCAGATGTATTGTCGTATGTTTAATAGGTGTGAATAATTGATTTGCAGTTTCTGTGCAGCAAAAAGGGGGTCAGGATTTACAGGGGGTGATGCAAGAAACTGTGGGGATTTTTATTAATGACCGTGAAACAGTGTAGTGTGAGTTCAAATAAGAGCTCAGAGCAGCAGTGATATGCTGAGGAAAGGCTCAAGCGCACATTTTTCAAACCTTAAAGCAACGTGTTACATCAGCTGAAGAACATGGATGATTCCACTCCCGTCCTCTACTGAAAGAACAAGAGGTTGAAGCTTGAGTTGTTGTTTAAAGAAGTTCTTTTGCTTTCTTTCCAAGCTCCTTAGATTACCATGACCTGGATGACTGAGAACCTACACAAATGAGTTGCTACATGTTTACCAAAATTAGATGGTGTAAGGGCGAAAAAGGGGCAGCACGGTGGCACGGTGGTTAGCACTGTTGCCGCACCGCAAGAAGGTCCTGAGTTCAATTCCACCATCAGGCCGGGGTCTTTCTGTGTGGAGTTTGCATGTTCTCCCCGTGTTTGCGTGGGTTCCCTCCGGGTACTCCGGCTTCCTCCCACCGTCCAAAGACATGCAGCTTGTGGGGATAGGTTAATTGGATAATCCAAATTGCCACTAGGTGTGAGTGTGAGTGTGAATGGTTGTCTGTCCTTGTGTGTTAGCCCTGCGACAGACTGGTGACCTGTCAGGGTGTACCCCGCCTCTCTTCCTATGACAGCTGGGATTGGCTCCAGCACCCCCTGCGACCCTGAAAAGGATAAGCGGAAGCGGATGGATGGATGGATGGTAAGGGTGAAAAACCATCCCTGGTGTGGTGAAAATCAACTCTGGTCTCAAGCAAGCTAAGGGTTATATTTTAAAGTGGCTACTTAATTCTAGAGCGCAATGGTTAGCACTGTTGCCTCACAGCAAGAAGGTACTGGGTTCAAATCCACCATCTGGGCCAGGGCCTTTCTGTGTGGAGTTCGCATGTTCTCTCTGGCTTCCTTCCACAGTTCAAAAGCATGCAGTTAGTGGGGTTGGGTTAATTAGTGATTATAAATAGGTGGAATGGTTTTCTGTGACCTGTCCAGGGTGTACCCTGCCTCTCCCACAATGGCAGCCCCACGACACTGAATTGGATAAGCAGAAGAGGATGGATGGATGGATGGATGGATTACTTATTCTACCTCTAGCCCACGGTTTCGATGAACACAGCCCTGAAAAATGATGTTTCCTTAGTAAGCACTAGGACACTAAAGTAGTTTTTAGTGGCTTCTGTCAGATTGCAGTGCTTATTTAATGCTTCTATTACACTGTCAGGTTTTATTTATTTCACCTTAATTGCTGCACACACTGCAAGAATGTGAAAGCCACAAACTAAAAAAGTGTGCAGCTGCTGATAAATGCAAGTCATTCCAGACACATCTCCAGCATCTAAGTGATTTCAAATGTTGACAGTTGGACCTAATTAGGCGTCTAAAGCTAGAGAAACATATTTTTCTAAGGAGTGTTAAAGAATGTTTAAAGATTATATGATCATACATAGGGAAATGTGTAAAGAAATGCAAACACCATGATTAATTAGTGGGAGTGTCTGCAGGTGATCACCACACACTATGCAGCTCAAAAAACCTGTGTTAATAAGGTAAGGGAAAAACCAGGGTGAAGACCGTCTGGCAGACACTCACAGTCTGCTCATTAGGCTCATTAAGCTCGTTAGGCATGTTGTGCATCATAGTACCTGAAAGCTGTTCTCTCTTCTCTTCCTTCATCTGGATTTAAAGAGATTTTTAGCAGGAAAAGCAAAGGGGGGAAAGTATAAGATTTTGAAAAGTGAAAGGAACGTCAGCCTGATGTCCTCCACTTTTGCAAACACTGCAGTGAATACAAATCACTCTCAGGCTGACAAGTCATCTTCATTATTGTAATAAACCTCACAATATAGCTATAACAAATTACAGTAAGCATCAGCCTTCTCTGTGTTTCGCATGCCTCCATTACTTATGAAGCTGATGACACTGAACAAGGTTCCAAATTAAGCAGAGGCTACACAGACACAGAAACTCTTGAATCTATACAGACAGCATGTTCAAGTCTTTCCCGGTCAACCAGAATTAAGTCACAGAAAGACCATGTGTGAGTCACGTAAGACCTCAACTCTCCTTCCTAATCTGTGTATCTGTTTTTCTGCTTCTTTTTTTTTTTAGTCCTTTCATAATTTTATTTGTGAATTCATCATTCGTTTTGTTGGCTCCTCTCTAACCTTAAACAGGATTGGTTGCCAGTGAATGTGTCACTAACTCATCTTTAGCAATAACAAGGCAGGACAGGAGGATAGCCTGTAGCTCTTTTTCCCCATGTGAGCGTGTCACATGTCTGTCTCAGAGTTTCCCGTCTCTAATGACCTCCCCTTAGTGAGCCCTTCCATATCTACCTATATTTCTGTCTGCAGTTTTGATGTGCCTCTCTCATCCTGCCTTCCAGATGAGTACGTGTAGCAGCCGTGCGTTAACCATCCTGTCCACGGTGTTCGGCGCCTGCGGACTGTTGCTGGTCGGGGTGGCTGTGTCCACGGACTATTGGCTCATAATGGTGGAGGGAATCATCCTACAGCAGAACCAGAGCCAGGAGGTGAAGATGGCGCTCCATTCAGGCCTCTGGAGAGTTTGCTTTGTGGCTGGTAGGAAGATACAGCACATGTATATACATATATGCAAAGAATGACTGAATTCATATTTGATCATCACGCAGTGACAAACACACAGAAAGAGCAGCAGAGTGAGAGAGCAGAAATCAGAGAAAAGACAGATAGCAACCTTCCGGCCTTTGGAATCATAGCTGTCACAAAACATGATCGTTACCTGTGAGCAGGACTGCAGAGACCCACGTGCTCTTTTGATTTTAGTGTGTTTCTTCATGCACCACTGACTTTGATCCTTGACCAACCCCAACATTTTCCACCTTTTGTGGTTGCTCACAGGATCAGAAAATGGGAGATGTGTTGCGTCAGAGTATTTCACCGAGCCCGATATAGAGATCACCACTGAAAACACTGCGAACATCCTGAGTGAGTAAAACACAGCAGCAGCATTACACTTCATCTACTGTGTGAGAGCCTGCGGCGGTGTCCCCCTGCTGACTGTTTGAGGGTACTGATGTTTGAGTGCAGAGGTTCATCAGTGTTAAAATTCATCAGCAGGTTCTGTAAGTTGACAAGTTTGAGAAAAAGAAATCCAAAGATGTTGAATTTAGAAAAAATATTCATCCAGTGATTCAAAGGTTTTATTTTTTCATGGTAAAGACTTTGCATGAGGTATAATATATTTTGTGTTAAACCCTTCAGATTGCAGTAGATTACCAATGAATTAGTAAATTCAGTGATTTAACTCCATAATCTATTAGATATTTCACTACATTATTTTATTATATCCTATATTATCTTTTTCATCTCATAATGACAATGAAAATTTTATTTATATAGCACGTATTAAGTGTAGGACTGTGTTAATAAAAGGTTTTTGAGTCTGTTTTTGAATGTATGCACAGACAATGTATCCACACTAACTGAAAGCACCCTTTGTGGACTGAGATCTGACTCTGAAAACATGTAAAAGATTTGAACCTGATGACCTGAGTGGTCTGTCTGGGTTGTAGAGAGTGAGTGATTATATTTTTGTATATCTGCAATTGCTGTAAAGCCATTTATTTATATATTGTTGTCAGAAGTCAGAAAGAAGAAAATTACAAGGAATTAGAGGGGGGGGGAATGACAAATCCCTGTTGTCTCCAAGTGGAAATGTTTGTGTTTTACAAGTTTTATAGGACTTTCCTCGTAGACGTGACCCCATCGTAAAAAAAAAAAAAAAAAAGTTTATTCGATTCATGCTCAATTCATCTAGGATGAGACATAAGTCTTATGAAACATGCAAGACATAAAAAATGATGTAATTTAACTCTTTTAAGGCCAAGATTATCATCTCCTCTCTCCCCAGTTTAAGGTCACATCCTAAAACGTGCATTTAACACTGTGACCTCTCCTTCCTCCAGAGATGGTGCGTACGGCCACGCCCTTCCCGATGGTGTCGCTGCTCTTTGTCTTCACTGCCTTCGTCATCAGTAACATCGGACACATCCGACCTCAGCGCACCATCCTGGCCTTTGTGTCCGGCATCTTCTTCATCCTCTCAGGTGGGACCCATTACTCATGTCCTGCTGTTACTGCTCCCTCACTCTGTGATTGATTACAGCGTCCTGGTGTGTCCTGTGTCACACATGCAGACACTCCATCACAGCTCTATTTCTGGTCTGTGATGCAGGTGTGGGGAGTGTCAATAGAAAAGGTCAATGGATTTGCTTTGAATGTTCCCGCTGGGTTTTTCGTTTGACTTTGTCTCGTATAAACTTTATTAACTTGTTAATTAGGAGTAGCTCTTCCTCCATATTTTAGTGGCATATTTTTAAAAGAGTGTTAAAAAAAATTGCAAAAACCTTTGAATATTTCTTAAGCAGCTTAAGCAGGTTTTTCAGCAGCATTTTCTTCATTAGTGCAGCCGGTCTTGTTGAACAGCAGATGGCGGTAATGCTCCCGTTTCTGGTGCTCAGCCTGATCGTCAGTGGCCACATTGGAGCTTGTGTTCTCTGGCGGTTCTTTCTCCTAACACACACTTTTGAGGAGGAAGCGTGACCGCAGAGCTCAGAGGAATATCACGCAGAGTCTGATATGACGACTTCGACATGCCATTTCAGATTATATGAGGTAATAAATGTTATGTAATGAAGGTTACATAATGTTTATAGCCTCTGCTGGAGTGTCACAGTGTTTTACTTTATGCCTTATTTTGATAATAGGGTGATAATAAAGTGCAAGTGTATCAAATTGCTTACATACTCTGCTGCACTAAGCCTCTCTGTGCCTTCCTCCTGCCTTCCCTACTACACACCCCTCTCAACCCTCCCTCCCCAGCCCCTCTCCTTCCTCCTATTCCTTTCCTCACCCCTTCATTCAAAGGATATTATTTCTGAGTCATTGTTGCTGCAGTGGTGTGTGCGGAAGGATGTTCCATTGGCATCCCTGACGCAGTAGTCTGGTAAATATTGTAGTTTGTATTGGCAGGCTGGGTGCAATGGCACCCTGTTCTGGTTAACATAACATATTCAGCGCAGGAAATAAAAAAACAGCATGGGGCCACAGATGTTTAATCTTGGTTAGAGGCTCTCCCGCTCTCTCTGTTACTCGCTTTCCCTCCCTCTCTTTTTCTGTTTATCTCTTCCCCCAACAAACACACCACAGATGAGCTGCGTATGCACGCCTCCTTGCACCATTTACCTTCATGTTTGCTTCCCCTTTGTCTCACACTCAACACTTCTTCTTTTTCTGCCTCTGACTGTGCACGTGCCTGTGTGTTCCTCTGGATTTTCAGGCATTAACTCAGATAAAGATGTACTTCTGCTGCAGGATTGACAGCAGCACGGTTTCTGCATTTCCCACGCGTTTCAAATTTAAGTCAACAACGAAACCAGGCCATTCACGTAGAGGGCATAAGCACTTGACAGCCCTGTAGTGCACTTGAATGTTGCGGTGAAATATTCATATTCGCTGCTTACAGCATGATGCTGTCTTTGAATATTGATTCTGTGATGTTGGCCATATGTTGCATCTCATAATTTTAACATAGCCAAAGTAAGGTGGAGGGCAGGTAAGTGTTCCTGGAAAAGAGAGGTTTAAATGTTGTATGGGATGCTTCTGGCTGATTCCAGATCATCCGTTCACTTTTGAAAGGCACTTCTGTTTCCAGTACAGTGAATATACTGAATTTTTCACTATAACATATTCAAGTTTTCACAGCATGCTGCATCAGTTCTGACTGCATGACTTTAATTAGCATGTTATGTTAGAGAAGCAGAATTATTCTCTTTCTTTTGTTACATTTTAAGTGTTTTTTTTTTCAGGGTTTCTTCTTCTTCTGCCTTAAGATAAATAGCAAGTAACTGTTAACTGTTTAATAAAGAGAAATATCCTTACATACACCTAATCAGAAACGGCAGACATTATAAGAGAACCTTATAAGACTTAAATTATAATTTTCCTCCCAGTAATTCATTTTCCCACCTTTCACACCCTGACATGCTGCCAGTCTGTCTTAGTGAATTAAGTTATTAATTAAGTTGTGCTAACATAATAAGACATTTTTATAATGAAGATTTATTATTATGTATTTATTTATTTGCCTGATGAGGATATGAATGACATACAGTATGCCAGCATGTTCATTCATCCACTCATATATGAAAAAGAATGTGGCTTTCCTTGTAATGTGTTGCAATCCTCACATCATAGCAACTAAAGGATTTGAAATTTTTTTACAGGATTATGTTTGAGGTGGTTAAAGGTGTGTTAAGCACTTGGTTATAGAAACACTGGTGTTATGGTTAAACCTGGAAAAACTCAAAGGTGGTGTGACAGGTTACGTTGATATATCCTGATATATCCTTTTTAAATCAAATTGTCACAAAAGTGCTTTTGAATCCTGAACCTAGTTACATGTTAACTGCATGTTAAAATCATTTGCCGCTGAAAGTAATCCACAGTGACAGTATGCTCTATTTTATTTCTTTTTATTTTATTTTTTGCAAAAAGAATTTTATTTTTTAAAAAGACTGTTTTCATTGTAAAAGGAAAAATGTTCAAAGGTCTTTGTGAATAACTGATATGAAATTTCTCGTCTGTCTCTCTGGTGTCTTTTCCATTTCTCTATCAGTGTAAGTATTTTGAAAGCTAATTAGCTGACGTGGCCCCTCCCCTTCTTTCTCTTTCACTCTGCACACATTGGTGTGGCTGTCTGGATCACTTTTGTATGTGACTTTCTTTCTTACGCTCAGTGTCATTGTTAATGTGCTGTGTGCAGGCCTCAGTCTGGTGGTGGGGCTGGTGCTCTACATCTCCAGTATTAATGACGAGGTGATGAACCGTCCCAGAGAGCCTGAGCAGTTCTTCAATTACCACTACGGCTGGTCCTTTGCCTTCGCTGCCTCTTCCTTCTTACTCAAAGAGGTCAGTCGAGGCTCTGTGTGTGCTAGTTAGAAAATTTGGGAAAGAGAGTGAGAAGCCCTTTTCAGACATGAAAACGTGAAGCTGCTTCATCTTTTTGTTAAAGCACAGCATTTTGTCATTCAGACATGGTTCGCTTATACAATATTTTCCTCACTGCTTCATTAAAATATTCCCACTGCATCAGGGGCATCTCCAGATTCCCATTCCTGTGTTAGGTGTCTGCCTCAGAGTATCAGAGTGTGCAAAAGCACTATATTGCCAAAAGTATTCACTCACCCATCCAAATCAATGAATTCAGGTGTTCTTTCCTTTGTACACCTGTGGCCACTTCCATGCCACCTTTACAAGTGCGAGCGTGAAATTTCCTCGTGGCTAACGGTCAGCTGTTAGTGGTTTTATAACAAAGTGGAAGTGAGTGGGACTGACAGCATTTTAACTATGAAGTGATAAGCCACGTAAAATCACAAAGCAGGGTCAGCAGATGCTGATGCTTTTAGATTAGCTCGAGAACAGTGCATAGAGAGCTTCATGGAATGGGTTTTTATGGACACCCAGCTGCATCCAAGCCTTACATCACCAACCACAAAGTAAAGCGTCACGTGCAGCGGTGTAAAGCACGCTGTCACTGGACTATAGAGCAGTGGAGATGTGTTCTCTGGAGTGACGAATCTTCTCTTCTCCATCTGGCAATCTGATGGACGAGTCTGGGTTTGGCAGTTGCCAGGAGACCAGTAGTTTTTGAGTATAGGGGATTATGGGGGATTCTAGTGTGGGGTTGTTGTTCAGGTCTGGGCTCAGCCCCTTATTTCCAGTGATAGGAAATCTTAATGCTTCAGCATACAAAGACATTTTAGACAATTTCATGCTCCCAACATTGTGGGAACACTTTCGGAACGGTCCTGTTCAAACATGACTGAGCACCAGTGCATAAAGGAAGGTCCATAAAGACGTGGATTAGCCCTGACCTTAACCCGACAGAACATCTTTGGGATGAATTAGAAGGGAAACTTGAGCGAGGCCTTCTCATCCAACGTTAGTGTCTGATGTCACAAATGCCCTTCTGAAAGAATTGTCAAAAAGTTCTGTAAACACACTCCTAAACCTTGTGGAAAGCATTCCCAGAAGAGAAGAAGCTGTTATAGCTTCAAAGCGCGGGCCAACATCATATTAAACCGTATGGATTAAGAATGGGATGTCACTCATGTTCATATGTGTGTGATGGAAGACGAGCAAATAATGTGCTGAAAGCAAGCAAAATGTAGTTTTTATAGTTTACCCTTTAAGCCGCACAGTGATTATTTCCAAACCTCGACCATTATCAGTTCTGTTGTTAGTAATATATTGTGTCTATATTACATATTGTGCTGGTGGTGCAGGGGTTAGGTCTGTCAGCCTCACAGCAGATGTTGGTTTGAATCTTGTGGTGGGCGGGGGACTCCCTGTGTGGAGTTTGCATGTCCTCCCTGTCTCTTCATTGGTTTCCTCATGGTACTACAGTTCTAAGATTCTGGATAAAGCAGATAAAGTGCTTAAGTTGCATTGTACTCTAATGCACTGTAGAAATTTGGGTGGCTGTAGCTCAGGTGGTGAAGCAGGTTACCTAGTAATTGGAAGGTTGGTGGTTCGATTCCAATCTGCATGCCAACTATCGTTGGGCCAAATGCATCCATCAGAGTGTGAATGTTAGATAGAAAAATATTAAGAGGATTGAAAAAAGTGTATCAGGACACAACAGACTCGAAGATCACTTCTAACCAAATTTTCAACACAATCCTTATTTTTGAAAGACATTTATGTTTTCCCATAGTCTCTATGACTCCTTCTTGGTTCTTATTGTACCATTCCTCTTAAAAATATATATATCCTAGAAACACACCTACACTAATCAATTACGTTTGCTTCACATCTGTCGAAAAACATTGCCAGTATTGACTGTTGTGAAGTATAACAACACTTTTGAACACAACAATTTAAAGTGTCCTATCAACACTTTGTTGTTGTTTCCACTAGTGTAACTAAGAGCAGGATCTCTGCAGCTGAGAGAAAGCTGCGATACACTGCTGGCACACAGGCTTCAAGAGAAAGACTTTTCCTGTCTCTTGTGGATTTAGAATAGCAAAAATGCATCATGCCAAATGTCCCCATGTTAGGGTGAGAGTTTAACAGCTCACAAAGTAACAGAAGACACACGTGAAGTTATAATATTGTGCCTGCTTTCCTGTAATGTGACTGGAGGTAGTTCAAACTTGTGCTGCTTAAAAATTGACAAGCCAGCATTAAGAAAAAGTGACCATGAAGCTGATGCTGTAATATATGAGAGATGTCTGACAGGGGCTATAGTGTGTGCTTGAGTGTCTGATTGCACACGTGCAACACAGTTTGTATGGTGCAGGTACTCCCTGCTGAGTGTGATGATCTGTATTCTGAAGGTAATGTGAGGTATCAGTGGTTATGATGCAGAACAGCAGGGTTTCTGTACAGCTGTGCTCATGTGTGAATTCGTGCATGGTGCAGTTTCATGTGAGTCCTCATCTTCACATATCCCTTCCTTCTCTCCTTCTTCCTCCCCCTCCTGCAGCTTCCTCTCTCCTGTCATCAGTGGCCCTGCTCTTAATGTGCTGCAGTGGCTGATTCAGTGTAAACTAACTGTCTCCTCCGATTTTTTCCTCGTCTTTTCTTTTCTCCTTGCTTCCTCCTAGCCTTGTTGGCTATTGTTTTACCTTTAAATTTATTTTATACATTCTTCTTCATGTCTCCTTTTATTAGTCATTTATAATCACATCCCACACACCTACTCGTTACTGTTTCTTTGAAATGTTGTCTCTGAACAAAATACGCACTGTCACATATAATCTAATCTCGCTCATCTCTTTAGGGGGCCGGTGTGATGTCAGTCTATCTGTTCATGAAACGTTATGCAGAAGAAGAGATGTACCGCCCCCACCCTGCGCTCTACCGCCCCCGCTTGTCTGAGAGCAGCGACTATAGCGGCCAGTTCCTCCAACCAGACTCCTCCTGGCCCCCACCAAAACGTGGACGCAGCACCTCTGAGGCCTCCAGCGACATCTCCATCCAGCTTAACCAGACTCCGCCAGCCCCATCAAAAAGCAACCTCCAAGCGGTTGGTCCGGGCAGCCCACCTTCTGGCTCTTCTTCCGCAGGAAGCTACCAGATGCCCCCACAGCCTACCGGTTATCCCTCCACACACACCCTGCCCAGGTCTCACTCCTCACATCCCCAGGGCCAGGCTCTTCCAATGGCCATGCCTCCATCACCCGTACCTCCCCCTCATTATCACACACACGTGCACATGAGCGCTTCCCCCTGTTAGGAATAAGGAGCTTCAGGAAGGAAAGTAGACTCTTCATAATCATGTACATTTATATGTGATGACAGTAAATGTTGAGCTTGAATTGCAGATCATGTCAGAGGAAGTGGAAGGAGACCAAATATATTTTCAAATGTTAGTTTTGGAGCAAATATGAACTGAGATCAAAGGCAGTTTTGGAGATTGAACGGGAAGCTTTAACAAAAACTGTGGACTGAGAGAAACAAATAGGACAAAACATGGAAGAAGGGAGAAATAAATGGGAGGAAAAAGTGATTCCTAGAAAGACATAGAAGGTTAAGCTGAGTTACAGAGGAGATACCAGCGAGGGAGAGTGAGGCAGGCAGAGCGTGGGGCTGCGGTATAATACGGAGATACTGCAGTGCTGCAGGAAATTTGTATGCACTTGGAAATGTACAATGCAAAACACTCTTCACAAAGAGAGAATGCACATAGCTTTTTTTTTTAAACATACATATACTATGCCGATACATGAACTATGTACATTTTTACCAAATGGCAAATGCAGTTAAATATTCTATTGTCTTCTCTGAATTTAGTAAATCATCAATTCAGTTTCACAACTCACACTGTCAAGTTAGAGTGATCAATATCATGAATTAAAAATAGTTTTAAAAAGAAGTTAAGTAATGCTGAATTGAGAAAACTGTGTATGAATATCGTGTGAAAATAAAAAAAAAACACAGAAATTGATGATGCAATGAAACATCGTCAGGAGAAATCAACTTACTGTTTTACATCTTTGTATAAGATACAAATTTCTAACTTGCTGTATATAACTGCTCACGAGGGTGTCTGTAGTAAACTGTAAATGAAGCTTTGGCACAAATTACATCAATGAAAGGTCTGACTCATTCTGCTTTGGAGGAAGACTCTGCAACAGGCGCACCACAGTCAACAACACGCCCTCGGGATGCAGGCATGCTGGTTTGAAGGAGGAACCACCCAACAATGATACAGGCGGCTGATGCCCTCTACTGGCCACTGTCCTGCACTGACCCCGGTATCAGCCATGGGTCTGGTTCACTACTTTAATGCACTCTTCCTGCTTCCCTGACCTCCACTGTGTGTCTATGGCTGGTGCAGCACAGATGACAAAGTTACACTCATGTAAGGAATGTATGACGATGATGAGACGAGTGTTTGTGAACGATACAAATCAGGAGTGACACATAACTTTAAAGACTGATTAGAAAGATTTTAAAAGCTTTGTAGCTGTAAATGTCAATCTGGAAAAAGTCACAACTAAGTATTAATTGCATTTTTACTTGCTGCTTAATGAACAGCGGCACACACCATTAAAGGCAACATTTTATTTAACATTTTATTATTGCAGCATTGTTTGGCAGGCATTTGTGATAGCATTAGTACAAAGTTTTTAGAATATCTGAAATAATGTGAAAAACTAAAAAATATAATGTTGATCTCTTTCTGTGTGTTGATGAGTCTCTGAGTGATCCCTGTGTCTATGAAATGCCGACAAATGACGATTAAAAATTTGTTATAATTTTTCATTGCAGTTCCAGAGTTTTCAACATATTCAGCTTGCTCTCAGGCAGGGAACATAAAATCCTCACATAATGATGCAGATTTTTTTTCAGTAATAATTAACATGATTTATAGATTTTAATAGTTGCAGATTAATTTTCTGTTAATAAACTACGGATAAAGAGACTTCAGCATCTCTCTCTGGGATGGATTCACTGTACCAGCAGACATAGGAGGCTCTTCTGTAGGATGTTTGTAGCCACACATGATTATTTTGTGGTGGTTTTGAAATGTAGTGAGGTGCTTTCTCAGACGGTCTAGAACAGGGGTGTCCAAAATAAGGCCCGGGGGCCAGAATCTTCCCAGAAAAGAGTCCAGTTGTGAAGAAGGATACACATTTTGGATTTTTAACTGTGCTTTCATAAGTTTTACAACTTTTCCTTCCCCTTGGCTATTCATAAAACACTAATAGATAAACATTTAAGTGACAGAAAAGTTTACACTTTTCCACTTACTAAAGAAATGTCTGTTTTGTTTTTTGTTTTTTACATTGGATCCACAGTAAAAAACAACAACAACAACTGTTTTATAATTACAGGACAGTGGGAAATGAGCTACTAGAACTTTTTCAGTAATTTTACAGATTTATTTCTGACAATTTTAGCACAAAGAGTCATGCTGACCAATTTCTTTCATTTACTGCAGCATCATTTCTTCATCACGTAGAAGAATTGAGACACGTTGTTGAAAGTGCACTTCTTTTTCTTATATCAAGATAGCGATTAAAGGCATAGTTAAACTTCTTCACACTGACAGAAAGGGGTGTTTCACTGGTCCGGCCCATGATGTACAATGAGTTTGACATCCCTGCTCTAGAAGTTGAACGCTTGTTAAATGATGCAGTATCACAAAACCCAGAGCAAGGCAAGAAGAACCTGCACATCAGAAACATAATTCTTTCCTCTATAATAGACGCATTTGCTGTTTGTTTTAAGGTGCATCTCTCACAGCGAGACATCCCTATAATAATAGTGTATATGGGCTCATTATAAAGATCACTGTGATGCTGGAGAGAGGGAAACACACTGATGTCCTTCACTGCATGAGTGGGATGAAAATTATAGCTCACAGCTCACAAGTATAAAGTGAGATCATTGTGATGTCATGTTTCACCTACATGCAGGGTTATACACTCCCCTGTTTTTTTCTTTAAGCACTTGCACACATTGGAATTGAGATGACACCCAGTGTACCTGCAGCTGTCTTTGTTGATTGTGCTGTTGCAGTTAAGGGGTCAAGTGCCTTGCTCAGGCACACCTCAACAGTAGCTGTTGAAGTTTTTTTCTCCAGTCAGTTAAAGTCTGCTTCAATAAATGACTTTGGAGCAGCTGAAAATAACTTTCCCTTTTAATTCTCAGAAGTATTTAATAATACTTTTATAACTCCTAAAGTCCTTTCATCTCTGCAACTCTTTGTTTTTCCATCTCTATCCCTAGCCTCATGATTCGTTTGCCTCATGGTTATATAAAAGAATGTAGCTGTGCTTGCTTCTGCGGAACAGCCTGATCTTCTTCCACATTACCAGCTTTCTAAAATAAAAAATGGGCAAAAGAATCCTTTTTTAGTGTTTCAAAGATACTAATGCTGTCTAATCTGGTGCTATATGATGCAGCAGAAAGTCACTGCTTTTAAAAAGTTGGTCTCTGATACTCACTTTGCTCTGCTGTACATCACTTTTGTACAAAACTTTTAATGTGGGTTGATTGTGCTCTGTTTGCACCTCTGTTGTTAGATGTTCGAAATGTTGCCATTTCATTTTAATTATTTTATATATTATAGCACTACTACTACTACTACAATATTGTAGTCATGTGATTAGACATTGTCCTGGCTTCTGGCTGCTCTCTTTGATTGAGGGAACCTGCAAGTGGATGGATGCTGTACTGCAATGAATCACTGGGTGTTAACTAGACTCCCTCCTCAGTCATAGCACGCCAGCACAGCCTGAGGGCAACAATTGATCAGAGTGTTGTATGGGTGCGTGTGTGTGTGTGTGTGTGTGTGTGTGTGTGCGTGTATGTGTGTGTGTGGCTGCATTTGCTGGCATGTGTACTTGTGTTTATCACAGTGAGACTTGAAAAAAAGGATAAGAATTAACAGTGAGAGATATAAAAAATTATTTTTACTTATTCCTGTCTCCAAAAGCAGGGATGTCTGTGCTGAACACTGTGTCTTTTAAAAGTGTGACACAGTAAGACAGAAATGCCAGTTTTTGGTGAAGGTCACAAAGGAAGTACAAAAAAGGAGGGTGTCGTGTAGGTGAACTAATAATACTTACAGTGCAACAGCCTCGTTGTGGTTTATGACCAAGCTGTAACTCATATCAATCTTTAGAAAAAAAAGTTAACACACATATTTCTGACTGAAACCATTATTAATTAAAAATGAAGCGCAAGATGCTAAACATGTGCATAGATGCATATGAGGTGCAGCATGCCTGGTTTGACATCAGAAAGTCAAACATCCACAGTCAATACAACTAAAACAATGTGTAAACTCTGCTGTGTGATCATCTGGACTGAGGGTTTCCTGTGTGCCAGCGCCTCTCCTGATGAATGAAGCCCGACTGTAGCTGCAAACAAGTGAGATTAAACCGTGGCCTGTGCTTGTTTGGACACTTTTCTGCAATAGTGTACTTTACACCGTGAGCGTGTGTTGACTTCTGTTTTCCCCTGCCTTTTGTTTGTGTGTGTACATACAGAGTTTCATGTGTGTGTGTGTGTGTGTTGAGTGGATCTCTCTTTTCACCATCACCATTACTGCATGAAAGACCTGTCAGTCTGTATTAGGTTCTGCCTCTTCCCCTCTGTGTGTGTGTGTGTGTGTGTGTGTGTGTGTGTGTGTGTGTGTGTGTGTGTGTGTGTGTGTGTGTGTGTGTGTGTGTGTGAGAGAGAGAGAGAGAGAGAGAGAGAGAGAGAGGGGGGGGAAAGGTTGAACTAGGCAGTAAAGCCATTTTAAAGCTATTGAAGGTCATTGTTCGCTCACTCTGTTTTATGCGCACTAAATGCTGCGTGAGGTCAGCAGCTCTGGCTTCATTTTTATAGATCTGCGCGTGAAATAATCCGATCTATACCATCAGCAGTGAGATCCCACACCAGCTGTGTAATTTCCCCAGATGATTTGATCATTTTACCACTAATATTACAGCGCTACTGCTGAATTTCCGTTTTTGCTGATACACTGATATTAACCTGTGGATGTTTGATTCCGTCTTATAACCCCCCCCCCCTCTCTCTCTCTCTCTCTTACTCCTCCCCCTCCTCCTCTCTCCCTCTCTCTGCAGGGCTGCGCTTGTGCTCCATTTCCCAGAACTACCAGCGCGGCCCTCATCATCAGCATCATCACTACAGAGGAAAAGTGTCCCACTGGCGCTCCATCAAGTCGCTCTCCAGCAAAGGAAAAAAGAAATATCGACATCAATAACGCTCGCGCACTTACGAGCTGGTCATAATAGGCTACTTACGAGCGCGCAACCATGAGCGTGTGGCACACGCTCCAATAAGCACATCCAGACCAATTCCCTCAATATAAGAGGGGGGTGAGGGGGGTCATGCCTTCGTAGTGATCTCGTAGCACAACATAGGCTACTGTGGGAGATTTCATCTTGTGTCGACGATCCAACCTCATTCACATTTAGCGTGGAGTTTTAGTGTGATGCGACAAGTTGCTCGCGCCGCGCGCAGTGTGGAAGAAATCGATGGAGGAGCAGACAGGCGGGCGAGCGCTCATCCAACCGGAGGGGAGGGGGAGACGCATTCTCCCCGAGTACACACAAGCAGCGGCCACATCCACTGTAGACAAATCCGTGTTCAGTGACGTGTTTTGTACTAGCCTTTTTTTAATATATACACACTGAACCATTTTCCATCTCAGACTTAAATTTAGCCGGGACCTGAGACTTCACTCTTTTTTTTTCTTTTTGCTCCTAAATTCATGATTTTTAATCACCCCTTTCGATTTAATTATTTATTTTGTTGCCTCGATAGACCCGTTATTTAGCGCCGTCCACCTCCTCTCTCCTGTTCCCTCCATCCCCTTCTCTCTCTGGGAGTGCAAGGCGCTGCGAAGCTCGGAAATTTAAAAAAGAGAGAGAGAGAGAGAGAGCCTGCAGGTAAGACCGCCGTAAGCTTCTTTAAAATGATTATAATTGCATTGAGACACTGTTGTTTTGACTTTGCAGCTTAATGAATGACAGTTCATCCAGGCTCATTTTCATAGCACATTGATTTGTTTCACGTTGCCTGCAACTTAACACACTACTGACAGTGTTGATATCGTAATTCCAGAAAAGAATAATAATATTTCTCAGACTTCCACCACTCCTCTCCATCTCCCTCTCTCTCTCTGATTAAATGCTGAATGATAATATTCCCACCTATTTTGCGCGGGCCTATAATTAGCGACCGCAACGTCTATTATGCAAATGATCATTTTAATAGCTCGTTTTTAAGCTCTGCCTGCATTCACGCCGCAGCTGTGGAGACTAAAATATCTGCTGCGTTCGCTGACATGATCGGCCGCTTCCCCGAGGATGGAGAGTTATTTCAGCGTGTGCGAATGCGAGTCTCGGTGTGTCATTCGTGTCCCAGTCCGCTGAGTTTTCTCTGTACTGGTCTCTCGATGCTAGGCGTCCATTTTCCACCGTGCAGCCTATGCAGGCAGGGTGATGTGTGTAGCGTACTCTGTTAACAAATGCACCGCAGTCCGCATCACTATAAGTCAGCTCTGCACGCTCTCGGCCCCGTGGCTCTGAGCTCGTATGTGTCTCATCAGTGTGTTATGCACCGCTTTGGAGTGCAGGGCCAGCATCTCATCTTGGCTCCATGTTGAACCTGGGCCACATCATTGCATCAGACGCGTATTTTTTTCCATTATTTTCCACAGTCTTCTCTCACTGAACAACCTGTGCAGCTTCGACAGATCCAGAGGTAAAGGGCACCGAACACCTGGCACGCGATCAGCCATTCAGTATTCATCACAGCTCACATCATGTCATTGCTAAAGGAGGACTGAAACGTCTTGAATTGGAAATTATGTAGGAGTGTGCACTGCAGTATTCAGGAGTTTCTGTGCACTGTCAGCAAACAGCACAGTGACTTATACCTGTCTTCATTGTGCCTGCAGCCCATGGCAGGTTACAGCTCTGAGTGTTTTCTCAGAAATTTTCATTATTCAATGAGAAATACGCTGTTGTGCTCGCCTACAGTGTTGATGACTGTAGCACAAGTTTATACCCACTAAGCTCAGCTTCTCACTGAGTGCTGCATCTATTCCGTTTGGGGACCAGCCTTTGGTTTTAAAAAGCCAGCATAAATGACCGTCAGCGCTCTGCTTTTACACTGTTCATTTATACCCTTGTTTTGTTTTGTTTTCTGTCACTTGATGTTGCAAGTTTGCTGTTGAACTTTTCCTGTGTGATCATGCCAAATGTGGGCACTGGGTGGCAGCTAAACTGAAATATTTGTGCATTTCTTAAATATTATCAGCAATGAGATAATGGATGAGAGCCTAAAATTGTTCATTTCTTAACTACACCTCAAATCATTAATTAACTGCGTGTAATTCTGTGCAAATGCATGCAGTTACTGTTTGCGCTATAACTTCAGTTGTGTGACTTAATGACAGCATAAAGTGCAAGTTTCATGTTACACACTGCACACCGAAAGGGCCTAAAAGGTTCGGTTATGTCTGATGAGAAATCAAAGGTGTCGTTTTTGTATCACGGTGCTGCCATTTACCGCCCACCTCTTTATCAGCTATCAGTGATTCTTTCATTAAGTGATCTTGGCCCTGTCACACCCCCTCAGTTCCTCCGCCTCCCACGTGCTAAACACCGTCTGTGCCGTGTGTGTGATGTACGTGTGGCCTTGATGATCGTCTCTGTGGATTTTGGATCACTTTCAAAACCCCTGAGTTGGCTCTAAGATCTGCTTTTTACACTCTAAGGTGACTCACTGCAGTCAATACTGATGCGTAGCCCAAACAGGCTGTAGGTGTGATTTAACGCTGGCCAAATTATAATCATCTAATGCTCAAGCGGTCCACAACAATCGGAAAGGATCTCTAACTTTTGACTGTTTCCACTCGTTTACCTGTCTTGCTTAAATTTCACTCCTGGTTGGTCTCTTTCTCTCTCTATCTCGCTTTCTCCCTTTGAGGAGAAGCAATTCTGCAATGATCATCACATCTGTCATGTAGCTGTTGTTCAGAGGATCAATGCCTTTGCTGCAATTTTCTTGATGGTCTGAGATTTCACACTGTTCATTCCTCTCTTTAGTGCAGGAGGAAGCCCGGTGCTGTACAAGAGCCACAAATGCCTCAGTTTGAAATACAGCCCCTTAAAAATCGAATGTTCATTCACATTACTGCATGACTTTTCATCTCTACCCTATGAGTAAAAAGAAACTCCTGCATATTTAAAGGAAAAAGTCTAAACTTACACTTGTAGCAAGTCTTGCAGTATTGGGAAAGCTTACATTCAATACACAACACTGCTTATAACTCCAGTGAGCAGAGGCTTTTATCCAAAGCATTCTAAATGACTCCGTTCTCAGTGGCTATGACCCATGCATCAATTAACCCAGAGCTTTAGTGTTTTTAAGTGCTTTGCTTAAGCTTGTATAGCCTAAGAGCAGGGTTGTAAGAGCCTGTGATCGAACCGTGTTGTGTCAGTGATATGCTGTTAGCTGACCTGTCCGTGTGTGCAGGAGATGCAGCATAAAAACACGACCGAAACCGTGTTAGCATGTCTGATAGGCCAGCACAAGGCTGGAGATACAGGTTGCAGCACCTGTAACTAAATCCCACAAACAGATTACAAAACGGTGTAGGTGTGAGTGAGAGTCTTAGTTGTTTATATTAGAATATTGAAGCTGCTCACACATGAAATAGATTATGTGACTCAGAGTAGGTGCAGACATATCACTCTACTATTAAGCCTATGAGTAAATAAATGAATGACTATCTGCTAAACATCTGTTTGAGATTAGCTGAGTGATTAACAGAGCAGACCCCAGGTCCAAAAGAGTTTGCTCATTTACATTTGTCATCAACTCTTTTCCCTATTTATTTATGAAATGATCCAGAAATTATCTAGTATGCAGATCTTGAGAAAACTCTGCTCAACAGTTTCTTAAATAGGCTTATGTGTATTCTCATAAACCTAGGGATGTCACAGGAACCAAGCGTCCTAGTGTATCGTTACACACTGAAGAAAAATGACATCCACAAGTGCAGGAAAAACCACACTCGGAAAAGCAAAAACTTCATGATGGTGACTCGTGTAGCTTCCACGAGGCAGTAAGAGTCAGGTTTGAATGTACTTTGTGTTGTTACCCTGAATTCCTAGTTTTTTTTTTATACTGCTGGCATTACCATTGTAATCAACTGAAAGGTTTGCAATGGGTAATGTTAAATGTACAGAGGAGGTCAGGATAAGGTACAATAGTGAGTGTCTACAGCCGTGTGTAAAACATGCTGGAGACTCTGTCATGTTTGTGGCTGCACTTCAGTCATTGGTGTTGGGGATCTTGTCAGAATTGATAAAATTGGGAAGGAAGAAAAGTACCATCAGATTTTGATCCACCATGCAGTACCATCTGGAAAGCATCTGATTGATAACAGCTTCATTTCTTAGTATGACGATGATCCCAAACACACTGCCAGTGCACTAAAAACATACCCGGATAGAAAAACACACAGTTGAACACTGTCAGTAATGGATTGGTCTCCCTTGGAGCCAAACCATGATTGTTAGTCCAGGACTGATCCATAGTAAACTCAACATTAGTGAACCAGTCTGGGATCATCAGAGAACAGAACAAAAGGCAGCCAAAATCCGAAGAAGTGCTTTGAATGTCCTTCAAGAATCCCAGAGAACTATTTCTGAAGACTAATCAAAGAAATGACAGGAACGCTTGCTTAAGAGAGTTCAGGCAGTTGAAAAATAAAGGTGGTCATACCAAATATTGACTTTCAAACTCGTTAGAATTGTGCGAACATGCTTTATTTACATTTATGTTTGCAAGTGTTTTATTAAACCGCTGCACTTCTTCCCATTTTAATTGCAAAATGTAAAGATACAATCAGTGGCTTTTTCTGGCAACAGGCGTGTTTGGAATCCCAACACAGTCAGCTGATCCAAGCAGAGGTGGACAGAGCGTAGACGAGTAAATAAATCACCAAACATAACAAATGTTCAGGAAATCAGTTTATGTTTCACATGTTTGAAAGAAAATCTGAATATCATATTTTTAAACAACTGGTTGAGATCTATCAACGAAAAACGTATTAATTATAACATTTATCATTTTTTAAATCTTTCTTTGTTTTTCAGTTTATACAAAAATAAAAAACACCCATAACATCACTGCATCAACCTAAGAAATAATGAAGATGATGCGGCAAGTGTTTAACTTAGTATCTTTAGTTACAGTGGGGCAAAAAAGTATTTGCAGTAGCCACCTTGTTGGCAAGTTCCCCCACTTAAATGATACAGAGGTCAGTAATTTTGCAACCAGAGGTGACACTTTCAACTTTGAGAGACAGAAATGAAAAAAAAATATCATGAATCCACATGGGGAATTTGTAAAGAATATTCGTAATCAGGGTGGAAATAAGTATTTGGTCAATAAGCAAAATACAACTCAATACTTTGTAACATAACCGTTGTTGGCAATAACAGAGGTCAAACGTTTACTATAGGGTCTTTACCAGGTTTGCACACACAGTAGCTGGTATTTTGGCCCATTCCTCCATAGCCAGATCTTCTCGAGAGAATGGATGTTTGGGGGCTGGCGCCGAGCAACACGGAACTTGTCAACTCCCGCCACAGATTTTCTATGGGGTTGAGGGCTGGAGACTGGCTAGGCCACTCCAGGACTTTCAAATGCTTCTTACGGAGCCACTCCTTTGTTGCCCGGGCGGTGTGTTTTGGATCATTGTCATGTTGGAAGACCCAGCCTCGTTTCATCTTCAAAGTTCTCACTGATGGAAGGAGGTTTTGGCTCAAAATCTCACGATACATGGCCCCATTCATTCTGTCCTTAACACGGATCAGTCGTCCTGTCCCCTTGGCAGAAAAACAGCCCCATAGCATGATGTTTCCACCCCCATGCTTCACAGTAGGTATGGTGTTCTTGGGATGCAACTCAGTATTCTTCTTCCTCCAAACACGACGAGTTGAGTTTATGCCAAAAAGTTCTACTTTGGTTTCATCTGACCACATGACATTCTCCCAATCCTCTGCTGTATCATCCATGTGCTCTCTGGCAAACTTCAGACGGGCCTGGACATGCACTGGCTTCAGCAGCGGAACACGTCTGGCACTGCGGGATTTGATTCCCTGCCGTTGTAGTGTGTTACTGATGGTGACCTTTGTTACTTTGGTCCCAGCTCTCTGCAGGTCATTCACCAGGTCCCCCCGTGTGGTTCTGGGATCTTTGCTCACCGTTCTCATGATCATTTTGACCCCACGGGATGAGATCTTGCGTGGAGCCCCAGATCGAGGGAGATTATCAGTGGTCTTGTATGTCTTCCATTTTCTGATGATTGCTCCCACAGTTGATTTTTTCACACCAAGCTGCTTGCCTATTGTAGATTCACTCTTCCCAGTCTGGTGCAGGTCTACAATACTTTTCCTGGTGTCCTTCGAAAGCTCTTTGGTCTTGGCCATGGCGGAGTTTGGAGTCTGACTGTTTGAGGCTGTGGACAGGTGTCTTTTATACAGATGATGAGTTCAAACAGGTGCCATTCATACAGGTAACGAGTGGTGGACAGAAAAGCTTCTTACAGAAGACGTTACAGGTCTGTGAGAGCCAGAGATTTTCCTTGTTTGAGGTGACCAAATACTTATTTTCCACCCTAATTTACGAATAAATTCTTTACAAATCCTACCATGTGAATTCATGGATTTTTTTTTCACATTCTGTCTCTCACAGTTGAAGTGTACCTCTGGTGCAAATTACTGACCTCTGTCATCCTTTTAAGTGGGGGAACTTGCACAATCGGTGGCTGACTAAATACTTTTTTGCCCCACTGTACATACAGGGAGTGCAGAATTATTAGGCAAGTTGTATTTTTGAGGAATAATTTTATTATTGAACAACAACCATGTTCTCAATGAACCCAAAACACTCATTAATATCAAAGCTGAATGTTTTTGGAAGTAGTTTTTAGTTTGTTTTAAGTTTTAGCTATTTTAGGGGGATATCTATCAAAATACTCATTCGATATCCTATCAAATATCGAATTGATTTTAAAATTCTATTGTTTACTTATAAAATTTTAAACAATATGGCACCTGACTACTTAGCTGATCTCCTCTGTCTGTACAGCCCTCAGAGAGCACTAAGATCATTGGGCCAACTGCTCTTGGTGCAACCTAGGTCTCGGCTGAAGACCAGAGGAGACCGTGCCTTTGCCGTTGCTGCACCCAGGCTATGGAATACTCTCCCTCTTCATATTCGCGCGTCAGATTCCATTCAGTCTTTTAAATCACGTTTAAAAACGTATTTGTTTGATCTGGCATTTAAGGCGAATTAGGGTAATTTACATCTGGCTCTGTATTTAGATTATGTAATTATCTTATATTTTATATATTTGTAATTTATATTTTATTGTGATTTTATTTGTACTGCGATTTTACTGGAAAGCACTTTGGTGTACTTCGGTCTTAAAAATGTGCTATATAAATAAATTTTGATTGATTGACTGATTGATATCTGTGTGTGCAGGTGACTATTACTGTGCATAATTATTAGGCAACTTAACAAAAAACAAATATATACCCATTTCAATTATTTATTTTAACCAGTGACACCAATATAACATCTCCACATTCACAAATATACATTTCTGACATTCAAAAACAAAACAAAAACAAATCAGCGACCAATATAGCCACCTTTCTTTGCAAGGACACTCAAAAGCCTGCCATCCATGGATTCTGTCAGTGTTCTGATCTGTTCACCATCAACATTGCGTGCAGCAGCAACCACAGCCTCCCAGACACTGTTCAGAGAGGTGTACTGTTTTCCCTCCTTCTAAATCTCAGTTTTGATGATGGACCACAGGTTCTCAATGGGGTCCAGATCAGGTGAACAAGGTGGCCATGTCATTAGTTTTACTTCATTTATACCCTTTCTTGCCAGCCACGCTGTGGAGTACTTGGACGCGTGTGATGGAGCATTGTCCTGCATGAAAATCATGTTTTTCTTGAAGGATGCAGACTTCTTCCTGTACCACTGCTTGAAGAAGGTGTCTTCCAGAAACTGGCAGTAGGACTGGGAGTTGAGCTTGACTCCATCCTCAACCCGAAAAGGCCCAACAAGCTCATCTTTGATGATACCAGCCCAAACCAGTACTCCACCTCCACCTTGCTGGCGTCTGAGTCGGACTGGAGCTCTCTGCCCTTTACCAGTCCAGCCACGGGCCCATCCATCTGGCCCATCAAGACTCACTCTCATTTCATCAGTCCATAAAACCTTAGAAAAACCAGTCTTGAGATATTTCTTGGCCCAGTCTTGACGTTTCAGCTTGTGTGTCTTGTTCAGTGGTGGTCGTCTTTCAGCCTTTCTTACCTTGGCCATGTCTCTGAGTATTGCACACCTTGTGCTTTTGGGCACTCCAGTGATGTTGAAGCTCTGAAATATGGCCAAACTGGTGGCAAGTGGCATCTTGGCAGCTGCACGCTTGACTTTTCTCAGTTCATGGGCAGTTATTTTGCGCCTTGGTTTTTCCACATGCTTCTTGCGACCCTGTTGACTATTTTGAATGAAACGCTTGATTGTTCGATGATCATGCTTCAGAAACTTTGCAATTTTGAGACTGCTGCATCCCTCTGCAAGATATCTCACTATTTTTGACTTTTCTGAGCCTGTCAAGTCCTTCTTTTGACCCATTTTGCCAAAGGAAAGGACGTTGCCTAATAATTATGCACACCTGATATAGGGTGTTGATGTCATTAGACCACACCCCTTCTCATTACAGAGATGCACATCACCTAATATGCTTAATTGGTAGTAGGCTTTCGAGCCTATACAGCTTGGAGTAAGACAACATGCATGAAGAGGATGATGTGGACAAAATACTCATTTGCCTAATAATTCTGCACTCCCTGTATTTAGATATGCTACATATGTTGATATTCTGTTTAGTGGGGTTGAGGACTCATTTTTACCTTCTCATTAATGAAGATTTCATGCATTTCTCTTACACGATGCACTGGATACCCTGTTTGTCAGACAGTTAAAACATCTTTAAATCACCTGCTTGGGCTTTAGGTAAGTTTGATATTTTGTTAACAGGAACCAAATCATGAAGAAAACAGGCACCACATTAGAACTACTCATTTATGGTGAAACCTATTAGTTATTTTTACTTTATTTGTATTTAAGTGCATTTCTTTGAACATAAATTATAAATCAACTGGAAAAAAATGAAATAAATAATAAATAAATGTGAACTGAACTAAATATGCCACAGCATGACATTGTGTATTTAGACTTTAAGGGAGGTGCAAAAGTGAAGAGGGAGAGGGATTCAAAAACAGAATGAAGTACAATAGTCATTTCATCTCAATTCTCTCATTTTATTAATCATTTGAAGCCAAATGGTAATTAAAATTAAATTAACGAGACAGTCATATAACGTATGAATCAGTAATGAAAATCTGTTGCAGGCCTAATTTAACTGCTGATCACACATTACTGGAAGATATCTCCCTGGTTAAACTGGATAGGCACTTGTTTGAGTTTCCCAAAGTCTTGTTGACTAAACTCTGTATTAGAGCAGTAATAAAATAATTATAATCCCCAGTTTTTCTATCTTTACAAAGGGCAGCTTTCTTCTTGAGTTATTTGCAAGCTTGTTTCCTGGTTAATTTTTTTCTCCCCTGCTGCACTTACATAACAGGATAACTCACTCTTTTATGTATAATAACTATAAATTTAAAGGGCAATTTTGTGTTAGAATTGCTGTCAGAAAGCGGTTTAATCTGTGAAGACTGGAATATTTAAAGTTCATGGTTGCAAGTGTCCATGTGTTTAAGCATGGATTCACGGGTTCATGAGCATCCAGTCATTCAGAGACACTTTATTTTGAGAGCCTCTTAAACCAAGGTGTTACTGCCACTGCCTCCTCAGGCACTTCTGCTCAGACAGGCAAAGCCTTGGTCACATGGAGTCAGAGGATCTTAGCAGACTCTTCACGAGGGCTTAATGGCAGTTCAGCTACACTTTAAAGTACCTTTTAAAGATGACCTATTTTATGCATTTGTTGTCATCATTTTGACAGTTGTGGGTGTTAAAGGCCGCATATGTGCTTGGTTCGTTTGCATGTGGATTTCTTCCTATTTTTCTTTTTTTTTTTTCTGTGCATTCGCGTGTGTGTTTCTGCATGTGAGCGTGCAAAGATGTAAATGTGCGCCTGCCAGATGTGGGAGCTCAGCAATGAGCTCAGGTGTGTAGCTCTTTCTCATGATTAAGGGGAAAAATCACTGCGGCTACCAAAAGTCACTGCTCTGAATATTTGTGCATGTTTTCCTAATGTTCACTGCCGCCATCAGCACCTCAGAATAGAATACTCGGCTTGTATTTTTAGATCTGCCATCATAAGTAGGCCTAATGCATGTTTTTGGTCAAGCACTCACTTTTGGTCAAGCACTCACTGTTAGCTTATGTCATTTTCAATAACTACAGTTCCGATTCTGGTCCTGTGGAGACCAGACATAATTCTTCCTTACTTCCATGTGATACCCTTGTGTGTGTGTGTGTGTGTGTGTGTGTGTGTGTGTGTGTGTGTGTGTGTGTGTGTGTGTGTAGATGCTGCACTGAAAACTTCCACACTCGCCCATGCAGGACCACTGCCTTTCACATGTGTGGAAAAACTTATTACGGCTGTCATCATTTATTCAACAAGCAGTTTGGTAGCTGATTTATGCAATGAATAGCTAATGGAGCAGCTGCTACAAAATTCAAATCTCCTGTGTGATTTATGGCTGTGTTATTAGCGCCACAACTCATTGGGCATGCTTGTATTTCATACAAGCAAGGTGGCCTGCCTTGCTGGGAATGAGTCACACAGGTAGATCTGATTATATCTGAAGTTTTTTTTTAGGCAAGTGAGAGCCTGGTTCTGTAATGGTCCCTGCAGCCGCTTGCTTCCAAAGCCTTTGTTTCTGCAGTAAGTCCAGCTACAGCTAATTGCCCCTAGCTAGCAAAATACAATGAAGGCATCACTGTGAGGGTGTTAGGTCCGGGATGCTCAGATTTATGGCAAAGGGGAATGTGTATATTACATCCACACAAACTCCAGTACCATCCAGAATTTATCACCACTCCTGCAATCATTTGCTATTACGACCAGTGTGAACATTATTGCCGAGAAGAGCGGCTCTGAACCCACTATTTCATAATGTAAAAAATTTGATGCTGCAGTGCACTCTTATGACATCGTCAGGCTCGCAACAGTTTAAAAAAGGATCAGAATTGAGCTACAGGTACTATCTTATTTATTTCTCACATTCTTCATCCTTCAACCTGGCACCTGCATTAAGCACGGTACACAATGGCCGCTGACAGTGTGGATTTGAGATTCAGGTCTGCTATGTTAGTTGTGGTTAATGTTGCTTTGATCTGCTAGCCTCAAGCAGGGGTGAGGAGAGAGTTAGAGGTCTGGCTAAGCTCACCTCTTTCATATTCAAACTCCCCCCTCCTCCTTTTTTTGTATTCCTCAGCTCAGATCAGCACTGAGTCAAGTGAAATCGCTTGTCAGATCTTGCGCAGCCCCCTTGGGAGCCACAGAGGGCATTTGTACAGATTTCTGCACATATGCAGTAGTACCCCACAGGACCTGCAAACAGAACTAAATGTGTAAAATCTTTTGTCCACATTAACGTTTGAACTAATCACTGTGACGCAACTATTGAAATAATACTGCCACTGTTAATTATCCACTATTTCCTCAGGGTGCAGTTAGAAAATCTTGGCCTTTAGAAGTCATCTACTCTTCAACCAAAAAACATATACAGACTTTCTATATATGCCACAAGGCACTTGAGTGCATTGTGGCCTAAACTTGAGTGCACTCCACCTGTGAGCCCTCCTGGCCTAAATGAATTATAAACAGACATTAAGCTTGCATTGGTGCATCATAAATCATTTTAACCTTGTTATCTTACACAGAAATGATAACAACAGACCTGTCCATATCTTAATAAAATACACAAAATCCTTGTGCCTGCCTGTCTGTCTGCGAACTTCTACCAAGTCAGAAGTTGAGCAGCTAAACTTGGCACACAGGTACATCATAGACTCCTCAAGGTTCTTCTATATCTCTATCATGTGTCACTATAATTTTATTCCAATAACATTTAAGAATTTAGATCCACAAAACCTGAAGTAAACATGATATATTATGACATCAACGTGTTTTCTGCCAACCACCTAACAATGTAGTAGAATTGCAGAGCATACACTACTCCAACATGTGCTCATTACATTCCAATTCTGTATCTCTAAATATCCAGAGCAACAACACATCTGACATTTCCTATCATGATATAAATTTTACTTTTTGATGAGAGAGAATACTTTACATCCAGCTTGGTGTAGATGGACTGCTGCTGCTGCTGCTGACAGCTGTTGCCCACTCCAAGTATTCCAAAGAGCAATTATGGGACAAACTATATTAAAATACGTTAATTCTTGATTTACAGAACATCCTGTTACTGAAAATGTAGCCTACGGTTTTTAGAGTACATACGTTGTTGGTTGTAGCCTCGTTGCCCTGTGATTGGAATGTTGTCTCTTTGATTTTTTATTTTATTTTATGAAATGCAGTCATGCGGACAGTTTGTAAAGGTTAAGTAAGTTAGACTTAGAAATCTCGTTTAGGTTGGGTAAGTTCAAAGTAGTAAAGATGCCCAGTTTGTTGCAGATGGTGTATTCTTTCGGTAACACTTTGCAATACAGCTCGTTACTACGGGTCTAATTTTCCTGCAATAAAAAGGGAGTTCGATGGATTTTATTCAAAATTACATTGTAATTATATTTACATGAAAATATATAAAGGCATTACACAAGAATAAGAGGGTAACAAGTCAAACAAACCAGAAATTATATTGCAAGTAAATGTATGTAGTGCATAAGCAATTGTAAGTACTGGATAATTTCCCAGTAATGTAGACAAAGATGTACAATAAACAAACAATATTTTCCCATCTTACATTTTGGGGCAAGGTCCATATTATGTAGTGACTTCATCTTTCCTAACTTCCAGCTATTTTGCAAGGAGAGTGACACAAATTATACTGTATGTAATTTTAAGTAATGTGTGTTTACCTTTGAGCAAATGCAATATTTTCCCATTTTATGTCGGGAGTACACCATATTATGGAGTGACTTAACTTTGCCTTTTACGTCTTTATTTTTTTTTTTACATCATTATTTAATATTCATTTAGCTAATGTGCATGATGAATTTTGTGTTATGCAGCTGTCCTTTTTTACTTACACTGTTCTTAAAATTACTTCAAAAACAATGTGTGTCTCCTTTCTTATAAAATACCCAGAAGTTAAGCCACTTTATAATACTGAAAAGTCTTATTCTTTCCCCATCTCACATCGTAATTATGCTGATGTATTACCACATTTAAAATAACTTAAGCTTACAGTATAATTTGTATTTCTTTTCCTGCAAAATACCTGCATGTGTTGTTACGTATGCAGTACTTAAAATGACTTACGCACTACTGAAATTTACCTACAGTATAATTTGTTCTTGGTTTCCTGTAAAAAGCTGACTGAGCCCCTTAATCTAGTTTACTACCTTTAAGTTTGTCCATCTAAACATTATTACAATGTTATTTACATGGAACAACAAAATACATGGAAATTCCATTTAATTACAGAAGAATTATGTCTTTGGTTGCAGGCTGTATTATAAAGTGTTACCGTTCTTTCTGCTGCAAAAATGGGTTAACTCTGGCATGTAACTGATGTCCCACTTGTGTCAGTAACACAGTAGATCATCGAGTGTATGGATCGGCCAATCAGCAGTCAAGAGTACAACCCCAGTGCTTGCAAGATTAACAACACTGTCAGTTGCAAATGTCTGCTGAAAAAAAACTCTGCAGAGCTCAACACTGACCACTAGGGGGTGGATGCTGTAGCCTCAAAATTATATCATGATATTTGCAATAATGGTATTTATCACTAATGACAATGATATTTATGATGATATAGAAAAGCAATACTGATTACATGATATATTGATGATTGCAGTTTGCAATACAGCAATATGTATTAGTGTAAACAAAACAAAAGATATATTCCATTGATGAAAGACTGCCTAAATCAAACTGTGAATCTGTTGCTGCAAAGTTTCAGCAGCACCACCAGAGTTATAGTCAAACAGTAGCATGTAGCCAGTTCACAGAGCTCAGGTAGTGTTTTCAGTGGAGAAGTAAAAGTGTTAACATAACTGTTTAACACTTTAACAGTAACTAACCTTGTAAGGCTTCAGGAGCTGCACTATATTGTCACATAATATAACTGAAAAAAAATTTCAGCCTGGGATGTTACATCTTGGGTCAAGGTTTTTAAAGCTGTTTAAGACCATCACCATATAATGTCATCAATATTTCCCATCCACTGTTTGCTCTTTCTGTCATTTGGAGTGCAACTAACCAGAGTTACAGAGATTAATTATTTACTCTGTGGTTTGTTAGGATCTTCTTCTCACATGCCATCATAGCCTGCTTATGCTCGACATTGTGTTTTTGCCTCAAGTGTTGAAACAAGTTTGTTGTTTCCATCTTTAACAAACAGTTTTGGGGGGAAAAGTATTGGAAAATATCTTGCAAATTGTTGAAGTAGTGCTTGGTTATGATTACTACCTTTTTAGGTAGAAATGATCATTCTGCCTAAAAAGAAAGGCTGGTGTGGTGCACAAGGGCGTGTAAATGCATGGCATCCCTATATTTTAATTATATTGTTATATGACACTTTTATTTTACGTAAAAGTTTATACCGGTATTTTTACAGACAATAGAAATTCCACTTTTATAAGTTCTCCATTTCCACAAGTGAACTTGCTGTTTGTGCCTTCCTTACACTGAAAAAAGCTCTGTAAAGTTACAATATAACGTACCATTGTGTTTTTTCTGTATTTTCTAACCAGACATTGAATTTTTAAAAAAGATAATACTGGTTGGCAGTTGTATCGTGACCATAAAAAAAATATTTGGATCAAAAAAGAAGAAAAACAAAGCAAAAAAAGAAACTTTAAAGGACCGTACATAATTATTTTAATGGTGAAGGAACTACTCCTTAAATAACCAACTGTGAGTCTCTAATTCCATAGCAGTTGAATTGAATCCTTAATGTGATTAATAATAGTGTTGTATAATAACAGTATGTAGGTTTTTTTGTCAATAATCAGGCCGTAAAGTAATATAGCCTGGTTATGGTACAGTGCTTCGCTCCTGAATGCAATCACCGCTCTGATGGTTTTTGAGGTTTTGTGATCAATAAGTGACATGATGTTACAGGGTTTAAACATTTCCACAGTAACAGCAACTCCCATCAGTCAGAGATTGTATCAGTTTAGGATTGTAGGTAGAGTAGTTCTTTTCTGCAACATTTCAAATTAAATGCATTTTTGTCAAAGATTGTTAACATAATACGGACTTGTTGTTTCCACAGGAGCACAAAGCATTGTGGTGTCATAGCTCATAATAAGTCTACTTTGCATGGTTACAGCATTATGGCTCATTATCAAAATGCCAAAGTGGGGTTTCATAGAGCAACAAAATCCCTGCATGGAGGAGGTTTTTGGTAGAGACAGTGTTATTGCAGTCTCTTTTTTTATTGTTTTACCTGATACAACCTAGCCTAAATCAGTATATATTTCCCCAAAGTACAAAGTCTTCTCATTTTAAACTGCAAAAGAAGCATGTCATGTTCACATACCCTTTTAACTACACCATAAAGACTTTTTTAAAAAAGCAAGACTCCTGTTAGCCTAAAGAAAAGTTACAATGCCTTCTCCCTTATCTGACCTTGAACCCCTTTAATATTTTTTGTGCAGCTCTTTAATTTTTTTTCATGGCCTCTTGTTCTTTCACGCTCTCTTGCTCTAGCTTCTGTGCCATTCTCTTCTTTCCCCTCTTTCTTAATTATTGCTGGAAAATAGAAATTACAGATAATTAAATGACAATTATGATCTCCGCCCACGCAGGGGAGTTTTTACTCGGGAGAGTAACTTTGTAGGTTATTCTTAAGGTCATTCATTACATGGAGTCAAAGACTATACACACACACACACACGTACACACAGATTAGATACTGTATTTTTACGCCTTGGAGATAGTGTAATCCCTTCTAGAAATGTATTTTCCACAGGGAGAGGCAGCATGTTGATAGGGTTGGAAGGTCATACGGCACACTCACACACACACACAATCACTTTCGCTTGTTTGCTTACACATATTCAACCACAGTGTATAAATAATAAGCCACACTGTGGTGGTGTCATTTGACAGTTTACATAATAAGATGCCTGAAAGCAGAGATACAAGGCTAACTGTCTAACCAAAGGGAGCTGAGGGGAACATTGCTGGGATTCAATAAGATTGGACTAGACCCATCCTCAGAAGCACTGGAGAGGAAATGTGCACACACACACACACACACACACACCGTTTCTCCTTCCATGTCTCTTTTTCTGTCTCTGAGGCAGCTCTGTTTTGGGCCTCACAATGCAAACAGGATGTAACCTATTTTGATCACGGTGCCATATTGCATCATCAAATATTAACAGACTTGACTGCACTGCATTATGTCTGCTAAATAATGTTTGCTGAATAATGTGTGCTGCTTCATCCTACCCTCGTGTTTGTTTCAAAACCCATCATACAAAGACGCTGAGAAAAGGAAATACTTCCTGTGCCCTCGGTAACGGATGCCGTTTAGTCTTTATTCATGTGTATTTATGAGCATGTGTGTGTGTGTGACCCAGAGCATCTGTGTTGCTGTGGTCACACATTTATCTATTGATAAAGCTTTAGCGCGCTCGTCCTTCTGCCCCGGCCTCAGAGTCAACACGCTGTTAGTGTCTTGAAATATCTGCCTTATTTCTGCCTCTTTCTTTCCCATCTCTGCCCCTTTCTCCCTCTGTCTCCCCCCACCACCCCCCTCGCTCGATGCTGATCCAGACTTTGGAATTCAATGTTGCTATGGTAACAATGTCGGGTTGGTCCTCCCTGCCTCCCCCTCTTGCTCCTCTTATTCAGAGTAGATGCAGTTTCCTTGCTCTGGATTCATTCTCTCTTTAACCTGTAAAGCTGTCCCTCCTGTGACTACACTTTCTGTAAACAGTGTTAAAACACACAACAGAGCAGAGCTGAAAATGGAAAAACTAATTTGGCCATAACCCTAAGCATGGAAAATAAATCATAACTCATGTCATACACTTCACTTCCATTAATTTACAAACCGTCGACATTCCTGAATGCCACACAGGTCTGTTAGGCAGCAGTCGAGCTAAATGCTAACATCAGCATGCCTCACGGTGTAGCGATGGGATTTCCGGCTCTTTTTAGAGAACCGGCTCTTTCGGCTCGGCTCACTAAAAAGAGCCGGCTCTTTCGGCTCCGAACTGGCTCTTCAGGTTGTTTTGTTGCTTTAATTAATTTATTATTAACAATAATATAAAATTATGCACAAAAGGAATTACTAATGTAAAAAAAAAAGTGGTTTAATTTATATATGTTTATATATAAATATATGTGGTGGCCCCTAGACCTAGAGACAAAGCACGTACAAACTCCAAAACACATTTCTAGCGTTAACTGAACTTCCAAAACAGAGCTACCTAGATCACTTAAATTACACAATTAAAAGCATATGTGTATTGTTTGTGTATTTATACACAAGCACACATATATATTCAAATAATTTTAAAAAAATATTCATTTACCTGTTACTACCACACACCAAATCCGGTCGTTGGTACTTGCTGGCTTGTGTAGCCACTAGGTAACAAAAACTCAACACTGCGCCCTAGCATCCTGGAGCACTTCTTTTGTCTTTTGTACGTGTTTTGGAGTTTTTACGTTCTTCTGAGTTTTTACGTGTTTTGGAGTTTGTACGTGCTATAGACTTTTTACGTGTTTTGGAGTTTTTACGTGCTTCAGAGTTCGTACGTGTTTTGACGTTTGTATGGGCTTTGTCTCGAGGGGCCATCGTAAATATACTTTTATTTATTCACTCCACATAAAATGTAATAAATAAATCATATAATACAAAAACCAACTATTCACATTTCAACTTATAACTATTTAAAATTTCAGCTTTTTCCCTTTAAACAAATTTAAAGTGAAACAACACAAAACACTGCAAACCACAACACAATTAAATATAAATTAAAATATGAAAACAAAAAGAACATGCATATTTTCTGTCATATGGACCTGCATGAATAAACTTTCTTAATCCTTTAGCATCTGCAACTGAAAATAGTTGTGGATGATTACTATACCTTTCTAATGTGACGTTGTTGTCTCTGGCTCTCTTTCTCTGTCTCTCCCTCCCGCGCTGTTCCTGTGCTACTGCAAGTGTAACTACCGCCTCTCTCCCTCTTCCCAGCGCAAAGCACAAGGCTCGCGTGCAGAGTGAAGCGGAAAAAAGTGCGAGAGAGGGTGAGAGAAAGAAAAAAAAACCCACGGCTCGCGATAAGGAGCCGGCTCGCGTCATTCACGTCAAAGATCCGGCTCTAAGAGCCATTTCGTTTGCGATGACACATCACTATCACGGTGACAGTGTGCCGATTTCAAGTACATAAAATGTTGTTTCACCATTTTTAATTTCAGATTCAATAACCAAGATTGGAGTGCTAATTTATCCATGAATGCTAACAAGTAAATGGCCTGTATTTGTATAGTCCCTAAGGACCGAAAGCGCTTTACACTACATTCAGTCATTCACACACACTGGTGATGGCAAGCTACATTGTAGCCACAGCTACCCTTGGGCGCACTGACAGAGGCGAGGCTGCAGGACACTAGCACCACCGGGCCCTCTGACCACCACCAGTAGGCAACAGGTGAAGTGTCTTGCCCAAGGACACAACGACCAAGACTGTCGGAGCCGGGGCTCGAACTGGCAACCTTCCGAATACAGGACAAACTGCCAACTCTTGAGCCATGATCGCCCCAAGCTTAGCTAGCTGAGTGCATATCACATACACCTGCTAACTGCGATGTGTAATTAAATAAACATAAGACATTCACTCACCAAAGGGGATGCACAGAATTTTTGGGAGGTCCGTTAGTACAATTAAATATATAAAAGGCCAAACTGTAAAGAGGTCAAGCTCAGTGAATTAAAAACAAATTGGTGAATCCCAGCAGAAGAAGCTAGCAGTTAGCATTGGCTAGTTAAGGCAGCCACGGCGCTAATAAATAAACTTTAAGCCTGAATAAAATTTAAACAGGTGAGCTGAAAAAATCTCATTGCTTGTGTATGCCACTAAGGGGTAATCAGCTATTTTTTGTACTATGCTTTACATTACAGCTACTTCCATTTATTACTTTCATGCCACTAGTATTAGTGCTAAGAATAATTGCCCACTTGAAGTATCTGATAATTTTCTTACTACCAGCAATCCTGCTATAATCTTTAAAACCCAACAATGAAAAAAATAAAACTAACAGGGACTGCTATCCCAAGCCTGACACACACCAGCTACTCTGTTAAGTAAATCTGTTGAGTTGCTTGTTAATACAACTATCAGCTAATCCCATACCAACTCAGTGATTTAGGCATCTAGACACATTCAAGATGATCTGCTGAAGTTCAAACCAAGCATCAGAATGGGGAATCCAGGTGATCTAAGTGACTTTACTAAAGTATGGTTGTTGGTGTCAGATAGGCTGGTCTGAGAAATTTAGAAACAAATGATCTGCTGTGATTTCCCCACACAACCATTTCTGTGTTTTACAGAGAATGGAAAAACACAACATATCCAGTGAGCAGCAGTTCTTTGGGGGGAATACTTTGTTGATGTTAGAGGTCAGAATAGAATGGCCAGACCACTTCAGGATAATAGGAAGGCAGCCAAAGTTCAAACTGTTGCCTTCCACTTGTTACAAGCACGGTATACAGAAGAGCATTTCTGATAACACAACATGTCAAACCTTCAAGAAAATGTGCTACAACAGCTGAAGACCACACCAAGTGCCATTCATGTCAGCTAAGAACATGAAACTGAGGCTACAAATCCCACAGGCTCATCAAAATTAGACAGTAGAAGATTAGAAAAACATTGCTGCAACATTCAGAAGGTAAGGTGAGAATTTGACATTAGAAGTGTGAAAGTATAAATAGTAAATTAAGTGGTTCTTGTAGACCGCCCTTCTGTTCTACTCAAAGTGCTTTATACAACATGGCACATTCACTCATTCATACAAGTATTGTTTTCTACACATAAGTGCGTTCTATCTAACATACTCCATGGAAGACATGGGAGAGCCACTTGGGGTTCAGTATCTTTCCCAAGGATACTGAGACATGCAGACTGGAGACCAGAGGAGCCAGGGATCAAAACACCAACCTTCCGATTGGCCTCCTGAGCTAGAGCCAACCACTGATAAATTATTAAGTATTAATGGTTCAGGCTGCTGGTGGTGGTGGGATAATGTTGTGGGGGATATTTTCTTGGCACACACCAGCTTTAAGAAGGTCCAACCCATTACTCTCGAGATGGACCTTACAAATAGGCTGGTGAATGTATAACGTCGTTGTAGAGCTGTGCATTTGAGGAACTGCATGTTTCTATTTCAATCCACAGAGGTTGCGACTTGGTTCCAAGCAAATATTGAGCATATTATAAATCTTACTTGGGATAACTTAAATTAATTCATAATAACTTAAAGAATTTTATGGAAGTCTTCCCAAATGACCACATGCCAACAGAAATATCATTTTTCTCAAATATAAGGATACGAAGGATACCCTAGCCCTAACCCTACTGTTGAGCTGGCAAAATGAAATTTTAATTTAAGGAAAGTAATGTAATGTGCCACATTTACTTTTTTCATAATATGTCGTTGACCCAAAAATCACAGCAACAATAAGAGTCCATTTACTAATTTAGTCCTAATTTATACAGCTCTTTGTTATCCATGATACCAGCTAAAAAGTCTTATAAATGCACATGTGAAAAGAAGTTAAATACAGCAATGGCTCATGTCAACCGTTACGTAATAGCCCTCATCTGCAGAGTCATGACTTAATATTTACTGCTGTACATAAATGTAATACAGTGCAATATATTTATGTCTTTGTTCATGTGCAGCAGCAGAGCAGTGACGATGGACTTCTATCTGCAAGTTTCCTGCTAACAGCAGACGAGCAGAGGGCGGGACAACCGTCCACAACTTCCACCAGCACCAACTTTCCAGTGAGTTGAAAAGAACGAGAGAGAAAGAGACAGAGGCAAGAGAGAGGACAAGAGCAAGAAGGAGAGAGGAGAGCGGGTGAACACAGTCGATGGATGCTGTCCGGATCGAGGGGACAGCACGTTCTTCACTGACGAGGAAAAGAAAGATTTCAAAATTGAGTCGAAGGATAGAAACTCGCCGTCAGGTAGGTCTCACTTTGTCACTCTCTGCACCGTCAGGTTTAGCACATTTGTGTCTGTGAAAAGGAAACTTTTAACACAACAGAAATATCTGTGGAGGTAACTCTGCGATACTGAGACAACTTTCTGTCTTTCACACTTGCTTGGTTCAATGTGAAAGGCTGTAAGTGAATTATGTAATGTGTGAGTGTATACATGGATGTTTGTATGTAAGAGGTTCACCAACATTGCCTCTGTAATAGAAGTAGGTGCAAGGTGATCCCATGTTTCATCTGCTGTGTGTGTGTGTGTGTGTGTGTGTGTGTGTGTGTGTGTGTGTGTGTGTGTGTGTGTGTGTGTGTGTGTGTGTGTGTGTGTGCATCGAGCCCTGCTGATACCGAGGGGGAGAACATTGTCAGGGTCATGAATATGGAGTAGACTGAGTTTGGGAGGGTGAGATCTGTTGTGCTTCACATCAATTCTGTCTTGTTAAGCAGAGTCAGCAGAGTCATCAAACTCTCCTCCAAGGACACATCATAGAGCCACTTATGCACCTCCCACATCCGCCTACACCTCGCGCTCATCTTTTCTCATCGCCTCCCTCTCTCCCTCCCACCGGTGCCCCTCACCTCCTCCTGCTCCTCATCATCTCACCTTCTTTGTTTGCTGTCTTTTTTAATAAACTGCACTTTGTTAAGTTCTTCCTTGTTCTCCTACTGTTCGATAAATGCTTTTTATTTGCACTCCTGATGCCCACTCTCTCCAACTTCTCACTCACCTCTTCCTCCACTTTCTGGTTTCCCTTAAAGGCATGGTGTGTGAGAAGGGGATCCAGATCCTTCTCACCACCGTGGGGGCATTCGCTGCCTTCGGCCTGATGACGGTGGCAATAGGCACGGACTACTGGCTGTACTCCCGTGCCCTCATCTGCAACAGCACAGCCAACGTGACCCAGGATGACCCTCATAATAAGGACAAGAAGGACCCTGGTGCTCTCACCCACTCCGGTCTATGGAGAATATGCTGCTTGGAAGGTAACAAAAGAGCTTTCATGGACAGGAATCTGTGTGCGGGATTTGGACTTAAGTAGACGAATGTTTGAAAAAGTTTGAAGTTTATAGCTACTTTCTGGATCTTTAGGTTCATATTCAACTGAGAGATATAATAGAGTTGCAGGGTGGAAGGGCACTCACAGTATTGTGTGACTTTAAGTTATGGTCATGGTGGTTTCAGACTGGATGCTGTGCAGACAGCAGATGAATTGAACCACTGTTTAAATCACATTAATCACTGCATGCAGTAATTTTGATACTCTGTTTATTATACTGTATTTATTGGCTCTTTTTTTAATTTTCTATATTCAACTATTTAACCTTCAAGCTGGTGGCCTGAAACCCGCTCCTGAGGTCCAACTAGACAATCGTATCTCATTGAAATGTTAAAGCTTATAAATGGGAGTACATTTCCCATTATTCAGTCACATATTTTTAATAGTATGCATTGTTCTTCTGTTAAATGGGATCAGAGTCTAACAGCAAGAACCTGTCACTTGACTTTAGAAAAACTTTGTTCAGGAGGGCGCAGCACTGCAGCAGTACCAGCACCAACATACACATTTCATTTGTATTTGGTCGACCGTGCCACAGGGCCAAAAAAAAACAATTTTGCATAATTGCAATATAATTACGTGATACTGAAGCGTAACCCTCATCCAAAATAATCCATTAATCATTGTCTGTGATTCAGGATGCATTCATTCAAGTCAATTGCTGAAACAAAAGCCTCTGTTCACCCATCGGCTTCTCATTTCAAGTGGCGGAAGATACAGAATCTGGCAGCAACCATCTCTCAATCTTCACTTCTTGTGTCACTGCAACACGAGCTGCTAATTCATTATACATTACACTGCCTGCCTGACACTCTACAGTAAAAGCTGGGATGGAGTTAACAGTGAAGAAGCAAAGGGGTGGTGTGAGTTTGCGATCTGTGCCTTTGCTCACATGCAGACTGAGGTAAAAGCTTTTTTTTGTCTCCAGGAAAACTGCTTGGCTCTCTTTATAAAGCATCCCTGGCCCATCCTGGGCTTGGTCATTGTACAAAGCTAATTTGTCCTCATCTCTAAGCTTCCTGATAGCAAAGCAGCCAATTAGAGATAAGCTCTAGCCCTTGCAGCTCTGCTGCAGTGCACCCCCACCCACTCTTTCCCTCACCGCTCTCTCTCTCAGTTTTTTCCACTTGCTATCCCTCTGCCTTCCTCCCCCAAACATTTTTACATTTCATCTTTCACTGGTTTGTCCTCATCTTTGCCTCCTTGTAGTTTCCTCTCGTTTTCAGCCTTTTCTGCTGCAGTAAAGCTGACAGAGTCTTGGCGTGGCTTAGAGGTCAAGTATCCTTGATGTCTGTGGAGTATTAAGCCAAGATAGATGCTCAGTAGTTGTGCAGTGATGCAGTGAGGTGTAGAAGGGGTGGAAATGCAGGACATGCTAGCTCCAAAAGATTTATGCCTGCAGGTGGGTGGCACATTGTGCTGTGGATATAGACGTGTCCTGTCCTCTTCTCCCCTCTGCAGACTCATTCAAGGTGGGGTTGCACTGACTTACCAGTCAATGAAGATTTTATCTGTCTGTGTGATTTTTTGTTAGATAATCCCACAAATGTGTGAGCCCGATACTGAACATGTCAGCTGCCAGAGTCACTTAGCACAGCTGTGTTTGTGGTCATGTAGTGAGATAATATTGGAAGCACGTTCACATACACTCATTGAATACTTTATTCAGTTGACCCTTTTGTCTTCAGAGCTACCTTAATTATTTCCTGGCACAAATTCAAAAAGGTGCTGGAAATGTTGCTCCATATTGGAATGACAGCGTCACACAGCTGATGGGAATCCATGAAATGAATTGAAAGATGTATATATTGGTTGTAATGAGGTTTATTACACGAAGTAGTCCTCTGTCCTCTCATATCAATGAAGCATTTTCACCTAAAGAACTGCTGCACATTGGATGTTTTCTGTTTTTCAGACAATTCTCTGTAAATCCTAGAGATGATTGTATAGGAAAATCCCAGCAGATCAGCAGTTTCTGAAATACTGACTAGCCTATTTGGCTACTGAAACGTTTTATTCACTCTCTCTGCCTCTTAGGGCAGCAGACCACATGAACCAGTGTTTCTAAAACTAACTCTTACATTTACGGTATATAAGACTATAGATATAGAATACTCTAAGAACGTGTGTGCATAAGGTGGTATTTTCACAGTCCTGGATTTGTGGTTTAATAAAGGACGATGGAAAATGCCAACATAGACTAATGCAGGGTTTCAAAAATGCCTGATCCATGTGGCTCATCCAGTATTTCCCTCCCATTGTACCACCATCTGTTTCTTTACAGACCTACCTGTGGAAATGTAGGAGCACTGAGAGACCATCTCACCCCACATCTGTTCGTCTCTCCCTCAGTCTGTGTCTCTTCATTTCATCACTCCACCTTTCTCAAAATCCATCCACCAACAACAGTGGTGGGCTGTCATCATCGTTCCGTGCGTCCCTCCGTTCGTCTGTCTGTCTACATTCAAGACCCCGCCGGGTAGTTATCGGTCTGCCTGTGTGTCTGCTTGTATGTATTTACGTTGTGCCTGTGCGTTCACTGTGTTTGTGACATTACTAACATAAGCTGTAATTACAACGAGAGTCATTAACCTCGATGATGTTCCTAAACAATATACCCAAATTTACCATTCAGCGCATTTGCTTGGATTCATTTTCGAATCACGGTACAACATTTTCCAGGTCAATCAGTCTTTTCATCAAGAGGATAGAAACTGTTCTCATAAGGCTTCAGCTTTGAGTTGTTGCCTTTTGTTGAGTCTGGTCACCATTTTTCTTCTTGTCTGTCTCAGGAGTGAAGAGAGGAGTGTGCTCTCAGATTAACCACTTCCCAGAGGATGCAGACTTTGACCATGATGGGGCAGAGTACGTCCTACGTAAGTTATTACCTGAAGTGCCAGACGTGGGTGATGTAGAGGGGGAACAAAAAAACAACCTGAGAACAAATTAAGAGCAAAGTATAAAATGACGCCTTGATGCTTTAAACTTGGCGTTTTATTGCTCATTCTCTCAATCACATCAAGAAATAAACACGTGACAAGGTTTACAAAGCCATGAGAGAAGGGGTGCCCTAGTTCATGCTCAGTGCCCTGCAGTCATGTCTTTCTGCACTGATATGATGCATGTGTGCCCGTGCATACGTAAAGAAAAGCTTGTGCTCTGTTTACAATGTTGCAGAGGCATTTTGCTGGCATTTAGGTGGCATTTTCTCTCCTGTGGCCTAGTTGTCCTAGATGAGAGAGCCGTGTTAATGTGTGTGTGTGTGTGTGTGTGTGGTTGGCAGACCTCCTGAAAGGACCGGGGGCCACATGGGAAGGGTTTGATTCAGTTGGGTGCCTAGAACTGAGTAATTAATTTCCTCAAAAAAGTATTCTGTGTATTTTATTTAAAGCAAATTTCAACATATTTAATTATTTCATAGCATTTTTACCCATTTTTCTCACATTTTCTAAGCCTTGGTTAACAAGGACATAGAATGTTTTTCTCCACCTGTCACTACAGTAGGAGCACAGAAACAGGTTGGCTATAATTTCTTCCTTGTAATCCTTATAGGGAAATATGCTTCTTACAGTTTCAATGTTAGATGATCATATTAAGCATAGCGAAAGAAATTCCAGTGAGCCAAAAGGTCAGGGGTCAGACAGCACTAAACGCTTGGTTTCCAATGGGTTTTCTACTCTTGTGTCGAGTTGAAGCTCAGAACGATTTTCCTTATATTTCTTATTTTAACATGGCTTAGGTTACCATGCCATACCACTTTATTTATAAAGCACTACAGTGCTGATCAAAGTGCTGCACAATAACAGCAAACATAAAAGACCAAAGGGTAAAAGTTACAGAACACACTGGGTCAAAGGCCATGGCGTAAAAATGTGTCTGTAAACAAGAGTTAAAAACAGCAAGTGAAGGAGACTGCCTGAAGTGCGATGGCAAATTGTTCCACATACATGGAGCCGCAGCTGTGAAAGCTCTATCGTCTTTGAGTTTGTGTTGCATCTTTGTAACAAGCGAAGTCGTCTGGTCTGCTAACCTGAGAGAACGAGACGGGATGTAAGGATGTAACAGCGCACACAGCTGAAATGGGGGAAACAGCCACTTAGAGAATTAAAAACAAATAAAAGGATTTTAAAGTGGATTTGTAAAAGCTCTGGAAGCCAGTGTAGAGAAGCTAAAATTGGAGTGTTATTGGTTGCACCAGATAAAAATCTAGCGGCAGTGTTCTGCACCAGTTGTAGGAGGTGCAAAGGAGCGTGAAGTCAAGCTAATTCCTATGAAAAGTGCATTGCAGTAATCGAGATGAGACGTAATAAAAGCATGTATTAATGTTTCAAGGTTTGCATATGGACAGGAGAGGCTTGATTTGTGACAGCAGCCTCAAGTGGAAAAGGCAGGAATTAGACATTGTGTTCCCATGAAAATCGAACTATAGAGAATGATTCATTTTCACACCTAAATTAATGATAATGAATTTCTTATATAAGGTCAAGAAGAAAATGTGACACAGGAGGTGCAGTTGGTGCCACTGGAACAACATAACTTCTGTCTTGCTCTCATTAAAATTTGGAAAATGTAATCAATAAGAGAGTTAAGGAAAGGCTGGACAGGACATACACCAATGTGTTTCACTATAAAAATAAACTTGACAGTCATAACAGTTAAAGCAAATATTATGTGTCTGGAAAATAGTGCCAAGTGGGTACAAAGAGAAAGATGGAGGTCCAAAAATGGAGCCTTGTGGTACTTTTTTCAGACAGAGAATAAATGTTTTCTTTAAATTTGAAAGTGCTACAAATGAGCATAAAAGATTTAGTCCTAGTTGTCGTAGTGCCAGGATGCACAATAAACACTCTCTGAGCACCTACTTTGTCAAAAACACATCAGAAGAGCAATTTGTAAATTTGTCTGCAGCACAGGCACAACAATTGCATGCTGATTTAATGAAGAAGCCAATCACAGTTGCAACAATGATCTTATTTTTTGTATAGGGTTTTTCTAACAGACCTATTTCAGAATAAAATGCTTGTGATACTCTGTTAGAAAACCTATGACATAATTGACTGTTCTGTCCTGTATACAAGAGCTAAATAACTTGTGCTTATTTAGGTAATTTGATTATATTACACAAACTTTATCAAAAGCAAGTTTTGATCTGGTGAAAATCTTCTATTCATTAAGTTTCTTGATGTCATGTTGCACAGTAATAGCTTCTTGCTTGTTTCATTTACTCTTCATCTTCCATTCTTTTAGGGGTAGTCAGGGCTTCCAACATCTTCCCCATCCTTAGTGCCATCCTTCTGCTGATGGGAGGAGTTTGCATTGCTGCTAGTCGTTTCTATAAAAGCAAAAGGAATATTATCCTGGGGGCAGGGATCCTCTTCGTGGCCGCAGGTAAGTGAGGACCGTTTTACGTAACTCTGTATGTAGCTCAGTATCTGTGCTTGTGTGCACATGTCTTCATGTATTTATCTACACTGCTAAAAAAAATTACAGGAACACGTTTTTATAGTAGTGCCAAGTCAGTTACACCTCTGGGATATTGATCTGGTCGGTTAAGTAGCAGAGGGGGTTGTTAATCAGTTTCATCTCTTTTGGAGTTAATGAAATTAACACGGATGCACTAGAGGGACAACAGTGAGACAACCCCCTAGAGAGGAAATGACATTTTTCCCTCCTTATTTTTCCTGACTGTTTTTTCACTAGTTTTGCATTTGGCTAGGGTCAAAAATTACCTACAGCAGGCCTCTAGTGTGAATGTGCCTGACCAAATAATCAAAAACAGGCTTCATGAGGGTGGCCTCGGGGCCTGACATTGTCTAGTGGGCCCTGTCCTCACTGTTCAGCGCTGTTGAGCCCGATTTGGTTAGCATTTGACATAGAATACTAGAATTTGCAGGTCCATCATGGGCACCATGTGCTTTTCATAGATCAGACCAGGTTCACCCTAAACACATGAGAGATGTGAAAGGGTCTGGAGAAGAACATTATGCTGCCTGTAATAGCATTCAGCATGACTGTTTTGGTGGTGGATCAGTGATGGTCTGGGGAGGCGTATCCATGGAGGGATGCAAGGACCTCTACAAGCTAGGCAACAGCACCCTGACTGCCATTGGGTATCAGGATATAGTCCTTGGGTCCACTGTCAGGCCATATGCTGGTGCAGTGGGTCCTGGGATCGTCCTGGTACATGACAGTGCTCATCTGCTGAGAGCATGGAGGCAGTTCCTGGAGGATGAAGGAATTGATACCATTAACTGGCTCCCACCATCACTTGATCTAAATCCGGTAGATTTAATGTGTGTGACATTCTGTTTCAGTCCTGCATCATTTTTTCACTTTGGTTTTGCAGTGTCTTTGAATTCAGCTCTCTGTAGGATGACAATTTTCTTTTCCTTGAAATGATGTAGGATCCGTTTGTACCTATCGCATTACCCAGTCCATATCAGTGTAGATATCCTGCATTTTTTTCCATTGAGATCTGATTGGTTTTAAATGGTTGTTATACCTTTTTTTTTTAGCAGGGTAGATGTGTGAACAGTGTTCTGGAGAATATCATGTGGCACAACAGTTTCTATGCTTTGTTTGGGGGTGCCTGTCGCTGCCAGATTAATGGCTACCTGTTGTTTTTATTAACAAATGTCAGACAAATTTATGTATTAGCACTGTATGCAGGCCCATGTTTGTGTACATCTTTTATAAATATCATATTTCTGTGCTGTCGCAGGTCTGAGCAACATAATTGGTGTGATTGTCTACATCTCGGCTGCGCTGGGGGACATTTCTCCGAAGAAGGATGAAGATAAGAAATGGCAGTACTCCTATGGTTGGTCCTTTTACTTTGGAGGCCTTTCCTTCATTATGGCTGAAATGGTGGGGGTGCTGGCTGTCAACATCTACATCGAGAAGAACAAGGAGCTCCGCTGCCGTTCTCGCACCGACATTTTTCAAAAGTACCACGCACGCCATGCTCCGCCTGCCCAGCTACCGCTTCCGCCGCCGCTCTCGTTCCTCATCCCGTTCGACCGACCCTTCCCGCTCCCGAGACCCCTCGCCTGTGGGGGGAGGTGGAGGAAAGAACTTCGGGCTGCCCCCCTCTGCACTACTTTCCCAGGGCCCCATTTCAGTGTCCACTCTACCCAACCCGCACTCTCGCTCCCACACAGCCCTGGCTGGAGGAGACATCTCCCTGTACACGTTGTCCCGTGACCCCAAGCTGGGAGGGTTGCCGCCCATGTATGGAACGGTGGACAGGGCCACGCTCTACCAGCTCCACAACTGCTTTCCAAAGGATGGAGGCGTAGGGGGAGGGGGGGTGATGATGAGCGGCACTCTCCCATCACTCAAGTCCCACAACCCTTCCAATTCTTCCAACTCCAATCCACCAATTCCCAACTCTGTGGGCTCTGGCCCTCCGCCCTTCACCTCATCCACAGTCGACAGGGAGCGAGGGATGGGGACTCTGGACAGGCTGAAGGGAGACAGGGAGAGCAACTCTAACACCCTCAATAGAAAAACAACACCTGTGTAGAGGAAGGGTATTAGAGGGGTAGGTGAGGAGGGAGGAGGATCGGTAGTAAAGAAAGAGGGAAGCCAGAAAGGAGCACTGCAGGCTCAACAGGAGGTAGAAACACAGGCAGACAGGTAAAACGCTACATCTCTCCCTCCATGTTCACTGTTATTTAGTCTACTCAATCTCACTGAGGATAAAAAGAAGAGTAATAACAGAGCGATAATAACAACAACAATGAACTTTCACAATAAAACTATTTTGATATTTTAATGTGCTAGAAATGATTTATTTTGTTAATGATCAAACGCAATTAACCTTGGGCTATTATGAAAATGTTTCACATAATTTTTGTGCAATATTACCGCTAATTTAACCAGGCCATCATTGATGTAAAATTGTTGTTGTGATTATTCTTAGAGTTATTACAGGCTAGCTGTCTGTGCAAACACTATAATTTAGAATGAAATTTTAATTTTCACATTTTCTTTTCCTTTATGACTTTTACTGTGAATCTCTTCCATGCAGAGCCACTGGGACTAACAGTGAGCTGTAATATGTCAGTGTCCAGCATGAGTGTGCACAATAACGTGGGAGAATGAGAGCCTGTATAATTATTTTTTCTTTTTTAACCCAAATGTTGTATGATTTTCATTTATATGATGAAGTCAGATGTGAATACTGTAAATTGTCTTCCAATATTGATACTGAAAGAAATGCAACAATAATGTGAGTGACTGCGACAGCTCACCAACTTCATTGTTATTATGAGTCTGAGTTTTCTATGGGCCTCTGTTAGTCTTATTTCCATTCTAATCAGTGTGAACAGTAGTAATTGTAGCTCTAGTCGTGTTGAAGATGTTTGTTCTTGGGCATTAACAGAACCTCTGCTCAGACGTAGCAGGAAAAAAAAAGAGACATAGAATTACACATTTGTACAGAATCAGGTGAAGGTTGCTGCCTGAGGAGAAAAACAAAACAAAAAAAAGCAGATTTTTTTCTATGAAAAGTCCCAAAGTGACACATGCAAATCATCATTTTCAGTGGCAAAAAAGAAAAACACTCTGTATATGTGGGTTAAAGGGTTTAAAAAAGATACCTGTACATTGTAATTATGCATACATATATTTGTAACGTCTATAGACATGTTTCTCGGGACCACTGTTCAAAATGGGTATGCATTTTGGAACGAGCCGGTTTGGCTTAAGTGTTTTGCTCCCAGTGCCGTCCCTGGACTCTTGTCGGGTGGTTTCAACCGCCAACCCTGGCCCGCCATATCTGCCCATTTACGGCCACACGATCAGTGTTTTCCCTACTTTATCACCAATGGCGGCTTCACCACAGACAACCCCTTAAGCTCCCCAAAGATTCCTTTCACTGTGCTTCCCCAGTAACTCCTGAGTCTGAACTCTGCGCTGTTTATGTGGATGAGAATGTAGACACATGTAACACCCAGCCATCCCACCCTCTTCCAAACTGTCCCGAGTGACTGCAGATCTAGGTGGAAACTGTGGATTCACCTGCTACGTGGTATAATGAAGAAACAAAAACAATGACCAGATGCTTCCAGATTATTTTCATTTCTTTGATTTCATTTCAGAAAAAGAAAAAAATGTGATTAAAAATGCACACAGATAGCATTTATGTGGGCAATATGAATAGTATGTAGTTGAGAATAGATATATCTAGATAAATGATTATGGTTTATCTAAATGTGTGATAAACTTAAAACACTGTATTGCACGAAGTTTATAAAAAAACAATAACAGAAATATTCACAGAGTGCTGTCTTTTTTTTCTTTTTTTGTTGTTCAGTAGAACCTCAGAAGTAGACTGAAAAAAAAAGGTGGAATATTCTGATTTTTTACACGAGTAAATGAAGTAATATAATATTTTACAAATACTGTACTAAAAAAAAGTCCTGCAGTTAATTTGTGTTTCATGTTATTTCTCTTATTGTTGCGCTACAGTAGAAGGCTGTGAAAAAACACAGTTGAATCATAAAGATTCAGATTTAATTTCATTCATATTCAGTGCAAAGCCACTCATATATAAAATTATGTAGTTTATTTTAATTTGTTATGGTGGTTGACAAAAACAAGTTAATTAGGCATTAACTTGATAGACACTTTATTATGCTGTCAACTCAAGTATCTAATCAGCCAGTCACATGGCAGAAATTCAGTGCATTTAGGCATACAGATATCAGCGAGACAACCTGCTGAAGTTCAAATCGAACTTCAGAATGGGGAAGAAAGGTAATTTATGTAACTTTGAAAGTGGCATGGTTGCTGTTGTCAGTCTGTTTCAGAAAATGCTGATCTACTGGGATTTTCCCACACAACCACCTCTAGGGTTTACAGAGAATGGTCTGCAGGTATGCAGGTGAAAGGTATGCAGAGGAGCATCTCTGAACATGCATCATGCCAAACCTTGAAGCAGATGGGCAACAGTAGCTAAACGCCGCATTGAGTATGACTCCTGTCAGTTAAGACTCTCCAGTCCATATAAGTGGATCAAAAAGTTATAAAAACAACAACAACAAGAGTCCCCTATAGACTACTTACACCGTGACCTGCAATTTGGCAGAGGTCATGGACCTTATACCTGAGAGCAATCATCAACTTCTGTTTCAGACTCACCTAAATATTGTGCGGAGGATAACTGCTGATTATGAAAGCTGGGGTGCTGGGTGAGACCAAGTGGTTTTCAGTTGTTCTGAGTTGAGTCTGCAGATTTTTCAAGATTAGTAGTGAGACTATGTTCATCTTTTCTTTTTCTTTTCCTTTTCTTGGGCTCACCATTGTGAATTCAGCCCCCAGGGACAGGCTGTAAAGATGGAGTTCTGCTGTAACGTCTTAGGGAGAATATTCCACCTTCTGAACTGTAGGGCATACGAGTGTGACACCTCGTGCTGGCTCAGAGTGCACTAAAAAGCGCAAAATTTCTTGGCTAGACAAACACAACCTTTGCTCACCACCAGATTTGGCTCCTTGCAACTTCATCCACTTCCCAAAAAGGAAAATCAAGTTGAAGGATCCCCATTCTGACACATTGGAAGAAATCCAGCACCCACTGCAGAGAAACAAGTGCCAAGAGACACAGTGGGACTTGTAAGGAACAATCTAAAAACAGAATGCTGCTGAAAACCACCCAGAAGTGCACCAAACTATGACCTTGAAAGTGAGATCTGCAAGTCTAGTTCATGACTGAGAATGGACTTCTCAGTTAACTAGAAGATCCTTTTTTGCACTTAATACTTTGAAATAAGCGAATATTTGCATAATTTTTTTAAATATATTTTTTCAATTACAGCTAAGGAGAGCAATTGATTTTTCTGCTCACTCTGCAAGTGACAAAATGGTAAAATGCCAAAGCTTGGCCAGTTACATTGTTGCAGAGTTGAAGTTAGTACTTCACCATATCATTAGAGAGCTAAAAAATTAAGGAGAACCCAGCTTTCATCTCTACACCATCATGACTGTCACCGAGCTCCAAGTGTTGTGCGACAGTTTGGCACGTTACATCACATGCCTCCACTGAACGTGTCTTGAAGCCAGTAGTCTGAACACGATGTGAGCATATTCAACTGTTTGGTCAAGAGACCATTTCACAAACTCTGATCCATATCAAAGTAATCTAAAAAAAAGTGCCATGAGATAAGGTATTTACAACAAAATTTACTTAAAGCATCAAAACTAAAGGTACTCATGATGGCCTCTGTCACTTTTATGTTATGAAATAGTTGGATTATTATCATACTGCGATTGTGATGGACATTCTGACAGATGAGGTCAGACAGGAGTCTCTGAGGACTGTGATGTTTGCAGATGACAATGTGATTTGAAGTAGGAGTAGGGACCAGGTGGAAGAGAACCTGGTGACGCGGAGGTATGCTCACGAGAGAAGAAGAATGAAAGTTAGTAGAAGTAAGACTACATGTGTGTGAATGAGAGGTGAAGAAGAGGGTGTAAGCAGGGTGGAGTGGATGGAAACGGGTGTCAGGGTGGTTAGTGGCAGAATTATAGCAGCAAGAGTGAAAGTTTATAAAATAGTATTAAGACCTGCTATGATCTATGTTTTGAAGACAGTGGCACTGACCAAAAGACAGGAAGCTCGAGCTGGAGGTGGCAGATTTGAAGATGTTAAGATTTTCACTAAGCATGACCAGAATGGCCAGGATTAGAAATGAGAAAATCAGAGGGAGCAGTTAGATTGAGTAGTTGACAAGTTAGACACGCAAAGTTAGGATGGTTTGGAAATGTTCACATAAGGAATAGTGGATAAATTGGACAAAAGATGTTTAAGATAGAGCTTCTAGGCAGGAAGAAAACAGGAAGACCACAGAGAAGATTTATGGATGTGTTGTGAAGGATATGAAAAGTGTTGGTATGACAGGGGAGGATGCTAGGGATAGGCTGAGATGGAGGCAGATGAGACCCCTCAAGGGAGCAGCCGAAAGATGAAGAAGAAGGATTATTATCGTCATCCTTTAACTAACATACAGGCGCAATTTTAATGCTGCAGTTTAATCTGCTAAAGCCAGATTTAACTGTTTGACGTATTGGAGCAATCGTTGCATTATTTTCCATAAATATTTGGTAGAGTAGAATTTTAAAGTGAGTGCAGTACATTACAGCAACTGTGATATTTCACCACTTGTCAATAACACACACAGTTTGTCATAAACACTGCTCTTAGTAGTTACTGTGGCTCAAGGACTCTTAGCTAATGTTTTGTTTGCTGTGATCCTAAAACGATTTCAACCTTCCCTGTCAGTCTTGAGGCTCCTAATATTTGCAAATATATGGATAGTGCCAGATGGGTGGTACTTGCCAGAGAAGATAATGAGAAGAGCAACTGAAAGTTAATTCACTGAGCCCTACCTCCAAATAACTTTTTTCCGCCTCATAGGCCCATCTGGTACCTCGTGCACGTTTTTTGCGCGAACGATTACAAAATACTGTAAAGGTGTGCTTCGGTCACTACTCTCCTCAGAGGGATGCAGAGGAGTGGCAGCTCAAAGACTCCCATTACTGACAAGAGATGATACTCCAGATGCATTAGAGCAGGAGGAAGCAGTGACATCCTTGACAAGGGGCCCGAGAATCCTAGAAGTGCTCCAGCACCCTGAGGATTAGTGAGTGTCTTTCCCTGCATATTATCATACTTACTGCAACGTAGCTGCAGTCACAATAAGGATGACTGTGATGAAACATTTAAGGAGAGGGACTGCCAAAGCAAACAAATCTACTGCACAAGCACCATTAACAGTTTATCATATATATCATATAGATACATATATATTTATATATACAATCAATAATGACAGCCCTTCATCATTTCATGCTCTTTTACTTGTCACATTCAGTCTATAGGTCCATCATAAAGAATTCCAGGAAGCATTTCTCCATTTACAAACACGTAACAAGTGCCTACGAACCACTTTTCATGCAGTCTCAGTAGAACTATTAAACAGCTATATATACAACCCGGATAGTGTGTCATGTGGATTCAGTTTCTGCCCACTGGGGAGGTAAAAACATGTGAGTCTACATGCACACATGCATGCATGGGAATGTATGTGACTGCCAGGATGTCAAGTAGTCTCCAGAGAGATGAGTGTGAAGATTTGTTATTTCTGAGATAATCAGTCGGTTTTTGGATGGAGCAAAAAACTCGGGTGGCATGCTGGCGGTGACGCAGTGAGGTCGGGGTGGCAGAACGAGACGGGGAGGCCGCATAGGTATGAGGATAGGGGTACATAGTTGAAATTCAAGTATTAAGTTTCCCAACCTCTGCAGTGAAATGCATTGCGATGAGCTCTGGCCTAATTATAGAGGAGTGGAGTCGGGGGGAGGGGGGTGTTTGGCAGAGGGGTTAAGAGTCACTCTGCAAAGGGGTGAAAATGGGTGAATGTCAAATTGGAGGGCAGACATGGTGTCGTGCCAGCAGAACAAAGGAAGGCAGCTATTTTATGTCAAATCGTTTTAATAATAACCAATAGTGGTGCCATATACTGAGCACAGTTTACATACTGTAAACCAACGTTTCCTGTTTGAGACGTTAGCATCCTATGACAAAAATAAATTGTATTTACTGCATTGCACATAGAGTGATTAGAGACAACACCACAAGCATTGACCATTCATAAAACACAAAACAAATCCTTTTATATACAGAGGACGCATGCCCACATACTTCTCTGATATCCAACATAGTGTTTCATCTGTTTCATTCAACTTACATTCATCTGATACACTGAAGCAGCATTTACACAAGTGTAAAACACAGGTAATAAAATAAATAGTAATACATAAAATATTAAGATTTAAAAAGCTTAACAGAATTTCCTGCATGTACATGTAATCATATAACATGTACATGATATGATTACTAGCGCTATCAAAACAAAGCATTTGCTACTGTTTAATGTTGATATATGTCAATTTAAGCATGATATAAATAGAAATAAAAAATAACAATATTAAGCAGCCTGATTCCAAAGTTTTCACTTATTTATTTATAATTCGAACAGATTAAAGTCCAAATTTGGTTTTGCTATTGCATTATTTTGTGTCACATTCTTCCAAGAACAGCAAGCGGAGATTAGAAAGTCATTTGACATTAGTAGGCATGAGAAATGAGTGAGTGTGTGGGTCAACAAAACATTTTCCCCTTATCTTAAATTATTGTTATACCAATCTAGGTCATGTAAACATTCTAACTTGTGTCATGATCTAACCTAACTGTGCCCTCAACAAACTTAAAATATGGTGTAATGTAATGAATTCTTCAAATGCACAGCTAAATGTTGTAATTTTGCCAATAGTCACATCAGAAAACATTAGTATAAGAAGAGTTTCTCCAGGGCATGGACTACACTGTATATTCTAATTTAACTGTGTTTTTAGGGAGAGGTGAGCTTTCATACAAAGCAGACTATGAACATTTTCAAACCTCAAAAAAAAAGTCTTAGCAATTAAAAAGAAAAGCATCTGCACGACTTATCCCAGTATAAAGGTTGGGTTTATATGTTTGTACAGCTACAGGCGGACTAACAAACCTATTTGTGACGCAGGTTTGAGTAAATACTAAAAAAGTCAGCAGTAGCCCCGTCAGTCATTCAATTTTATGCTAAAATGAACAAAAGCACTTCGTTGCGAAATCTACCTCTGCAGGCCATGCTGTGTTGTGTATGTGTTGTTGACTCCCTTTCATAAATTTAAGACCAAGTTAGTATGGCTTCTCTGGCAAAACCAATGCCAAGAGCAAGCTCGACATCACAGCTGTCAGAAATCAATTTCTCCTTCCTCATAAGCAAAGACGTCGTGAATACTGTGTGCAGCATCGGAGGGCTAGGTGTCGCTGTTCTTGTGTGGAAAACATTTCTGCCATGGGCTGAAAGGAAGAGCGAGAATGATGAAGAGGATGCCTCCAAAAATAAGAATGCCTCCCGCTGAGCCCACGCAGGCCACAGACCAGGACAGTTCATGGTGTAAAGGTATGGAGTGGTCACTGGACAGTAAGGCCAGCACAGACTGGTGGAATATGAGGACAGAGAGCAGGACCAGTACACCTGCATGAGAAGATAAAAAGTAACAGTAACATTTAAAAGTTCAATCAGCAGTTACAATCCTTAAAATACTCATGAAAATGTTGTCCTAGCATGACTAAAAAAAGAGTCACATCCCACCTGATAGGATGAAGCAGAAAGAGGCTGGCTTAAGAAAGAATTGCACTCCTTTGCTGAGCGACATGGCAATGCATATGGAGCCCATCACCATCATGGTCAGACTCAAAAGGGCCAAGACAGCTGCTGCTAGATTCAGACCTGTGAGGGAGAGCAGCGAGAAATAACAAAATATAAAGCACAGATGTTCAGAAGTGCATGCAGAAAGAAATCTGCGGCACAAAAGATGGAGGAATTATTGTGAGGTCTGGAAACTAGTTATGTTACACCACCTCACACATGTTTGATTCCTCTGGGATTTTGGTTAAATCTGGATTTTTGTTAAAGAACAAAAATGATGTCATCTGTGCTGCTTCCTGTACTGGCTCTGCTTAAAACAGATTTTCCTGGCATTCCAAACCTGAACAGGTGCGACCCCAAAAAATAGCCTGTGCCAATTGTGCTGTTTTTGTTTTGTTTTTTGATTCTCCAGCACGTAGATATTATTTCATTAATAAAAGCATTGCAGATAACAGGAATGGTCATAGTTGGTCAATTCCTTCCGTCAGAGTAACAAGTAACATCACAGACTAGCCACCTCTTATTATCATTTTTTATTCTCTTTTTAAACAAATAAATAAAATCATATAAATATGTAACTCTACATACTTGTGAGTAATTTCAACAGAATTTCTGTTATTACTGTGGCCCAGTTGCAGTACTTTCATAGCCCACCAGGGGGCCACGGTCAACACTTTAGGAATCTATGCTTTGAAAAATTGCCACAAAGTTAGCATAAACCGTAAACACAGTACAAAATAGATATGCTAGCTTCCCGGTAGCTCAGAACCTAAAATGTACTTTTCTGTAATAACCAGCAGGGGGCGACTCGACTCTTCTGGATGCAAGAAGATTTGTGGTTGTGCCTATGGGTAAATGACCATCAGCTTCCTTTCCTATTTGACCTCTGCAAAAAAATTACTGACACGTTTATGGGCTCACTCACTAGTTTCGGGTCATATTGAGTAAAAACTAAGTACATTTTGTAAATTAAGGTCACTGTTAAAGTCAGAAAGGGTTAGATGGGATATGCTCATTGGCTATTGACTTATGATTGAGAAGTGGTATACCCTTACTTATTTTTCACAGGACTGTGCATATCTGTTGGTGTGATTATGTCCAAGTCTACTGTGCAGCCACTGACAGCAAATCTTTCCCACAGCTCATATGTCAAATGCCGCCTTCTCTTTAACCATATCAGCAAGCAAATTTTCAAAACAGCCTCTGCACACAACTTACGACCAAAAGATAAAAATGACTGATGTTTGCTGTGATGTAAGTAGCCTATTAATTCTCATCCAGCTTATCTCCAAACTACACTGAAACCAGTGGCTCCCTGGGCAGCACAGCAAACACATTAATCAGTCTGATAGCTTATGGCTTGCTTTGGAAAAGGGGTGGCAGTGGAAGTTAATGGTCTAAAACATGCAAAAACCACCAGTACGGTCCTGTGAGCACCGCAGTGAGCATCTTTATTGAAAGAAGAAGCTGCTGGTGTAACTGCTAATGTGTATGTCCAGGGGAAGGTGTAACATCTCACTCTTCTTAGTTGTCTTCTTGAATATGACTGCATTCTCCCCAGAGGTGAAGAATTTGAAGTAAGTACAGCTGGATTCTGTGGGCATAAAGAAGAGATCAGACAAAGAAACACACGTGCACCCACGCGCTCGCACACGCACTTACACACTCACTCTCCTATGGACGACTTCTTGTCTTCTCTGATGTGCCTACTATGCATCCATGCACTCTGTCCTTCCAGGCATCATTCCTATTTATATCGAGCATTAGCTGGAATACCCAGAGACACACACCTCTTCGCACACGAACACACACACATACGCACACTCCAGCACTGCACATATGGTGCCGCCAAAGAGGGTGAGAGACAGCAAAACACTAAGGGTGGATGGCAGAGGGGAGAAATAGTGGTAGACAGAGAGAAGGGGCAGATGGAGGCTAATGAAGGGACATGGCTACAGAAGACAGGAAGAGGATGTGCCGGGTGAAAAAGAAGGAGGAAGATGCGAGAAGTATGGATACAGGCTCAGAGGATGAGAGCGGTGAAAAGGAGGAGTGAGTTGCTGGCAGATGGAAGGGTGGTGAGTGAAGGGAAAGAGAGAGGGTAGCCGCAGATGGAGAAGGAGGTGAGACGAGCGAGCAGGAGATGTCAAGAGGGGGGGGGAAACACAGGGGGGTTAGTTAATACTGCATTAGTTATACACTCTCACTCGGTCCCTGTCTGTCCCCCCTCGTTTCCCCTTCTCTATATTTAGACAAAAACTGTGAAGTAGTCAGATTCCGTTTGGCTTCACAAGTGCATAGTGATGACTTTCACCCACTGAAAATTATGTGCTCCAAGATGACCACGTGCATGTGCACACACACACACACACACACACACACACACACACACACACACACACACACACATATTCTGACATCCTTCCTCACCACACAAATATAGCTGTGGCTGAGGGCATTTGCAAACATTTTTTAATGAAGCAGACCGTCCATTTGTCAACCATACTGATTTTGTAACACATTATGCTATCACAGTCAACTGGTTTTGCTCCCACTACCCCTGCTGAGACTGTAATTATTGAGCCGCCATGTTTCTCTCCAGCAGGCAGCGAAGATTGATAGCTGGTGTCGGGATGACAGACACGGCATCGTCAGGCCGCACTTTGAGCGGGACGGGAGCCAGAGGCATGTAAACAGGGATGTGAAATGGGGAACCATAGATGGCAAAAACATTTGTTTTCCTGCAAACATGATGAGCCCACGGCCATCTGTGACAGGCGGCGTGGGCCAACAGTGTTGGGACGTGTGATGAAGATTGTCAGAAGCATACTGGCTTCTCTCAAACACCAACAGAGCATCTTGGAATCATATCTGCCAGCTCGAAGCAGTCAAAGAGGCACAAAAGATAAATTAGCAAAGGACAGATAAATTATCCTTGAAAACTGGATCATTCAAGGTGATGACAACAAGTTAAATTGTATATGTGAACCACTTGTGTCTCTGAAATTTAAAGAGACTTTGTGGTTTCTTCAGACCGCTGCTGGGTCCTGGCAGAATCCACGAGACATGTGTGATTCCAGGAGCAAGTCTTTCTCCTCCAGTACCTGCCTCTTTCCATCTCCAGACTCACTTTTCAGACAGAAATAGGTCATTGTGCAGATAATCGGCGCACTCCGGAGAACATAACCATGGTCAAGTTGAATAAAGTGCTTTTAGAAAGAACCTGTCACTACTCTAAACATGAATGTCCGTCAGCACAATAAACCTCTGGTTTGCCCCTTTATCACCTGTCTGCACTCTTGGTAAAACAGGAGATGATTCGATGCTTAGTCAGGAGAAAATATTAATATTAATAATGCCCTGTTACACAGATCATGTTATGACTGCCAACAAATATGCTGTATATTGTACCTGCATGCTGCTGTGTGTTGGTCCAGCAGGATCCGAACTGATAAAGCACCACTGTGTTTATGCACTTGAATGCATTTTCACGCTTTATACTTTTTAATGATTCAATTTGCACATTATCTGTAGGATGACCTAGATACATACTGTATCTACACAAGCGGCTTCAGATACCCAACTCTCATTATTCCTTTGCAAATCCACACAAGTGTACATACACACAAGGAATACATTTATTTTTAAATCTATATCAAAACTCATAAAAATGTTGCTCAGAAAAATGAAGACTGTTCACGTTGGATGCAAATGACTTTTTTAAACAAAGTGGCAACAGAGCTTTTTTCAGCCTCTTATGAGTTCAGATACAAAGACCTACAAATGTATTCCCAGGGGGCATACATTATATCAGCTATGACAGCTCACTCTTATTTTACAACATTTGTCATGGCACAGAAAACCTGCAGTGATTAAGGGTGATGTCAGCAACTTCTTTCCACAAACAGTCTCTGACCCCTTGCTGTTAATCCACTTTGATACCGATACACATACTGTAACATGGTGGCAGCTTCAATTCAGACTTGCAAGGAAAGCAGACAGGGAGTTAAACACAAAATAGTCCCTGCAGAAACTCACCAGCTCATCTTGTGCAGATCAAACAGATTTACACAAATTCACACACACACACACACACCACTCTGAGGTCTCACCTCCAGGTAGATCAGCAGGACCACAGCTTGTCCTCTCTGGGTCTATTTCATCCACCCGTAGGGTGCGGATGCAGCCCTTCCAAAGGCCGTAATGGGCCATCTGGCAGGTCTGGTTGCCGCTGAAATTCTTTGGTTGGGCCAGCTCCACCCAAAACTCTGTCCCCATGCCGAGCACCGTGAGGGTCACACCGACGATAGAGACAAAGAAAGCCAGCTTGATCTTTCCCTCCTGGCTGTCGCTCAGCTTGTGGATCCGCCTCTGTCCTCTACCACCTTTCATTCCAGCCAAACCTCCACTCTGTCCTGCCACCCCTGTGCGACCCTCCTCATCCTGTTGTACAAAGAAGTTGGACCACATACTGATCTAAAGTGGCCAGAGCCAAAGAAGTACAGGGGATGGGACGGGACACCTCAAATGAAGATTAGAGAAGCAGATAATAGATGAAAAGTGTTTTAATTAGAATCAAATAATGAGATGTTTTAGGTTCGGAAGGCGAAAGTTTGCAAGAGAGCTATCAGCTGTCCTGTGATGGACGGGAAAATTGAGCAAAAGCAGTGAGAAGATCAAGTAAAAATAAATGGGCTGGACATAAGAGATATGAATAGAACTACTGTGAAGTGGAGAGGGGGGCAGATGAAGTGAGGTAATGACAAAATGGGATAGATGGAGGCAAGGACCAGGAGAGCTGTCTGTCTGTTTTCCGTCCAGGCCTCTGAAAAAGAGAGATGAAACAGAAAGATGAAAGAGTAGCCAGCATATGCTTCACCAGAGCAAAATCCTTTCATCACCAGCGTAATATTTAATTTCCAACAGCTTTATCAGCATCTACAGTATTCCCTCCCTAAAAGCCATATGAAATGCTCTCAGCCAACAATAGATAAGCCATATGGCGGATTTTGCAGGAGATGTAGAAACAATTCGACTGGAAGAGCTACTGGAGTAGGTTTGTGCAAGGTCAAGGTGAGAGATAACGCCACAGTGTCACACCGGACCACCCAGCTTCCAATTTCCCAGATGAGTTGACAACCCATCGTCTCTCTGAGCAGGTACACTATCTCTGGCTTAGACACAGATCCCCTTTGATCTGAGGGGATAATGGATTGCCACAAATACCTCTCAGGCTGCATTACTTATACCAGGAAAACTGGGAATATGTAGCAGCGGCTGTGCACTTGCACATGTGTGCTTCAGCACGAGTTTGGTCCCAGCTTACAGAGACTTTCAACTGTGAGCGAGGGACCTTTGGAGCGATTTAAACAAAGTGAGTGACGGGGCACAACGGTGTCGATGGTCTGCACGAGAGGTGATAATTCAATCCTGAACCCTCTGACAGAGAGAGGGGGCTATAGTAATTAACTCTGCTGTGAGGTCCAACAGGTCACAGAGTGGAGGCGAGAGGCCTGGCCAGTTAGGAAAGCAGCACCAGCAGGCCACGCACAGTTGGCGAATCACCTAATTCAGAGCTTTGGGCTGACAGCATCAGAGGTTTTATTTAGGCAACATGTGCAAAGTCTCACCGCAAAGCCTTTGTCTTTGATACTTTGTAGTATGTGAGGAGACATAATAATAAACATAATAAACATGTAACAAAAAACATTTCATTGTCATTTAGTCGTGCTGCATGTCGTCTGCCCCGCAATAATCACAATAATAACAGTTCAGTAAGAGCAGACAGCATTTACACAGAGCACGAGAAGATGGTTCTGCAATGTCAATAAACAATAATATCAGCTTATCAACAAGCACTAAGTGACAGTTGGGGTAAAAATCATTTTATAGCTAACAAAAGGCAGATACATACATGTGACTAGTGAACCAAAGGTATGGAATGGCAACCGTGCATTAAAATAACCCTCCAACATTAACTGTAATAAAGGACATCAATACTGCAGCTGCTGACAGCCAAATTAGTGGTCATAGAATTACAAACCTTGATCACATTACATTCATATTAACCACAGTGTGATCAGACGGCTCAGAGGAGCCAAGCTGCTCTCAGGGTGGGCGACACAAACAAGTGCTTACTTTGCAGTAAGTGAAGGATTATCCTTAGCAGGGTATATAGAGCATGTATACAAAGTTATATACTATAATGCAATGAAAACTTTGGTGCAGTAGCCTAAATTCTAAAGCGTCTGAACACAGGATATAACTTCATGCTGCATTTTCTGTCGTGAAAATTAGAACTTCTCTCTACCGCTTGACCGGTGACAGCCACCGCCACCTGTGTGACACGTGGGCGTAAGAAAGCAACAGCTGACTAATGCACTTGATTGAAAAGAAGAATAAATCTGACCTGTGTCGTGTGTGTTGTTCAGTTCGAGAGGAAGAGAAGCATGAAACTTAATAGAGGGGGGAGAGCAGTGATGTGAGAGTGAGTGTGAGAGAGAGAGAGTGAGAGAGAGAGAGAGAGAGAGAGGAAAGGGGTGGGAGAGAGGAACGTAAGAGTTATGGAAAGTGAGTGTAAAGGAGTAGAGGTGGGGGATGTGAAGGGGGTTGGAGTCTGGTTGGTTAACGCTGTCGCCCATTAAATGCGTGTGCATCTGTGTGTGTGTGTGTGTGTGTGTGTGTGGGTGGGTGTGTGTCTGGTGTTTGGCCCCCAGACTGTGCTTACACCTCACGTTTAATCTCAACAGCATCCAGCTCATGCTCCATAAATGTTTCAAATTTTAAATCAGCAAGGAAAGTTGCTGCAGGGTGGTCCGCTCACATGATGACAAGCCTGCCAGCATGATAAAAAACATCTCTGTATCTGCGACAGCCTTGCTGTTTGTGTGTGTGTGTGCGTCTATTTCGGACAGCCACCTGTTAATGACATTAAGTAAGAGTGAAGGAGGAGTCTGTGTTTATATGAGAGGGACCGGAACAGCATTTTACAGCAACACAATACACTGTGAAGAGGTGAAAATCTAACAGAGAGACACATTGAAAGTGTACTCGGGGTTTAAAAAGAGCCACAGCATGCAGGGACGCATATAGAAGGGGAAAAAAAGACGTATGAGGACAGGAGATAAAAGGGGAGTAAAAACTGTAAGGGAATGCTGAAGTCTGAGGTAGCTGCAGAAATGGACAACACTGGCTGAAATGAAGCGGTACAGAGAGGAAAATGAGAATGTGCAGCCCCCATTTCATTCCTCACTGAACAAGGTCCAGGGAGACTTCAGAGGCTCAGGCTGATCTTGTGGAAAGCTTTTCTCGTGGCCCATCCCTGCTTGGCCGTTCCACAGTTTAGGTTACATACGTGGCACAGCGAGAGAGAGAGAGGGAGGGAGGCCAAACCCTGCAGCCAGCAACACTAAGGGAGGGCGGGGGTGGGGTAGGTGGGGGCAGTGCGGGGATGCAAACCGAGAGTGAGTCGGGGACAGAAACACAGAACAGGAGACAATCGCAGAAAAGGGACAAAGTAGGCCGCAGGCTGTGACAGGGAAATAAACACCTGGAATGTCCAAAAAAGTCAAACTCTGCCTCTCTTTTCCTTTTTTCAGTCTGCAGACGGCCTCTTCAGACAGAGGTCACATGCTAAATGCGTGACATCCATGATAGATTAATTAATGTGGAGGACAGCTATCTGTTTTAAGGCACACATGTGTGCCAATTCTTTAAAATCGCTTCCTCTAATTACACACACCATCACTGCTCATCCATCATATAAGATAGATCCAAAGTGTCCACAGGCAGTTGGAGGCCATCAATATTCTACATTATGCTGATATGAACAGTCTTGTTCATGTGTCTTGTAGTGCCCCTGTCAGCAGTGCTGATTTATGCTTGAACTGTACGCTCGTGTATGCACCCATGCGCATGCCGTTCACACTTATGCATATTACAGCTACAGAAAATTCTTAGTTTCATGCTGCTAAGTAGTACTGACTAAGAGTATTTGCCCACTTGAAGCATCTGATGATTTTCCTACTACGAACAATCCTGCAAAAAGCTTTAAAAGTCAATAATGAACTTGATAAAACAAAAAAGGGACTGCAGAAGTATCCTGAGTATCCGGTAAGGGAAAGGGGGGACTTTTATATCTGTTCACCTGCTGGTTAACACAAATATATAATCAGCCAATCACATGGCCAGTGAGCGGTAGTTCTCTGGGCGTCTCTGCCTTGTTGATGCCAGAGGTCAGAGGAGAACTGCCAGACTGTTTCGACCTGACAGGAAGGCAACAGTAACTCAGATAAGTTCCCGTTACAATCAACGTATGCAGAAAAGCATTTCTGAAGGAACAACACATCGGACCTTGAAGCAAATTCAATGTACCACTGTGTCACATAACGAGATACAGGTTCCTTCTATTAGGTAGTAAATTGTTGTTAATCAATCTAATTTTTGAACAGATCAATGAGTAACTGATCTGATACGATGCTCTATGATATCTTCCTGGAGAAAAAGACACATTTTTATTAACAGCAGCTGTCAAGGCAGATGCCACTGAGACAGCAAAAGATAAACTGACCTTTTGGTATACGCCTGGAGATCACTGAGAGCGATGTGGACAGTTAGGAAAAAACCCTCAATCTTTTCAGGGGTAAGACTTAATAACTAGATTAAAGTAAAAAATTAATGTTCAGTCATACTGCTGGATGGCTTTTATTAAGATATATTAATGTATGTGTCTTGGTACACATTAACAGCTATACACCAAATCTATATGTGCACTTAAACTTTTAATAAGTGGTGCTGAAAGGTCTCGAGAGCCTTTTAACACCACAAGGGCAGGGTAGTTTCTCTTTTCCAGCATGCAAAGGATTTGTTTGACATCACTCTTTCGACTGACCAATGCTGGGAACAATGGGAAAGTGCAAGAAACTCAATGAAGTTATAAGAAGGAGAACTGCAGATTTAGAGAAGTTGTGAAGGTCTCTTGAAGCTATTTCCAAAAAAACATTCCAAGATCATCCATTATTTTAAACATGTAAATGTAAGTACAAGTAATTCAGGTATATCAGCACATTTCCATGGTCCAAATTCTTCATCTTCACCTCGAATCAACAGCAAAATGGCTGAAACTTGGACACTGTGGGGTCAATAATCACAAGCATGTTCAGGAACAACCCGAACAAAAGCAAAACAAAAGTGGTTTTGAAAAGCAGGCTAACATTAGCTAATGCTAAACTAAGCCACGCTAATGGACTTACCAAAGCCCTGAACTCAACCCTATTGTATGTTTGTGTATTTATGCTTAAAAGGTGTCTGTGCCAGGAAACCAACCAATTTTAATGAACTCTACCAATTCTGCCAAGTAGAGTAGTAAAATATCCAACCACAAAATGCAAGAAGCTTGTTGATGGATGTTCATGGAATTTACTAATAGACCAAATATGAATAGGATGGATGTATATATCTGATGGCGTATATTCCCACCCGGGTAAAAGAACAGTTCAAAGTGGTCATTAAAAGCCCATAATTACCATAACATTGATGAATGAATGTATGTAAACTACAACTATAAATTCCCAAATTTCATCACCACCATTACCTTATACATAAATTCATGCATTCTGGGATAAGCTGCCTGCAGTCTTTGTGCAGTTTACATGTTCTGTTTAGTAACAGTTATGTTCATCTGTAGATTCATATTTTAAAGTTCCAGTTTCCTGCCCATTGACCCTTTTCTAAATGATAAACACTACAAATATGGCTTGTCTGCATTGCATTAATGTTTGATCTCTTCTATTGCAAATCATTGACATTTTTACACAGGTGGAAGAACATCAACAGGACACATTTCTACTAATGTTTTTGACATGTACGTATCATTAAGTTCTTTCTTGTGAGGTGTTTACTCCGTCTAACCTCCTGTGGATTAAATACAAACTGGATCATGTCATGCACTCAATGTGTCCATTCTATTCCACTGTTGCACTCTCCCACTGCTGCAGTGTTCTATCTTTTTGAATGAAGATCAATGGGGATGCACTGCCTAGAATGACAATGACCATCACCAGAGTCTTGCATCCGCCACTAGAGGGAGATAATGTATTAACAAGCCTTTACTGCAGCGTTAGGCCTGGGGAGGGCATACAATGCACTTGAGAGAGGGCTGCCAATAACATTCAGCGGCTCTCATGACAGACAGCCATCTCTAAAAGACTCAGGGTCAGCTCTCCATTTTTGCTCCAGTGGACATGGTTTCAACTGTATGAGAGAGCTGCTGATTTACCTTTGTCCTGAGGGAACTACTGGGTAGTGAGTGTTGCATCAGAGGCCCTGCTGTTGCTGGGTTTTGTGCAGTGAGGTGCAGCGATGCAGATAGAGATGGGTAGTATAGAGCTGACACAGGACATTATTGCATGACAGAGTGTAGTTGCTTTCCTGTAACCATTTTACATGAAATCCCGGCTGAATAAGACAATCCAGCTTTTGCTCTGCCTTACTCTTTGTACCTTGTGAGATGTAGAAAAATAAATGGGTTAATTGGAAGAACATAAATGACTTGGCTCAAAATAAGCCTGAATCTATCATCAAGATTGACGTGATTCAGTTGGATTTTTTAAATATCTATCGATCGATCGATCGATAGATATAAAAGTACACTCCTGTATTTGGAATAAAGTTGAATTCAGTTTGTCCAATTCAGGTGGTTGAACTTTTAATTTGTCAAATATATAATATGTACAACTATATGAAAACTATATGCTCATGGTCACTTTATTAAGTACACCTGTTCTAATCACTCATGGCAGCAACTCAATGCATTTAAAGCTTGAGAACGTGGTTAGGATGACCTGCTGAAGTTGAAGCTGAGCATCAGAGGAATGGGAAGACAGGCAATCAGTCACTTGTTACAAGCGAGCTATGCAGAAGAGCATTTGTCAATGCACAACACACAGAACGATGAAGCAGAAGAGCTATAGCAGCCAAAGAGCACGCTCCTCTCTGTTAGCTAAAAAAAGGAAAATGAGGCTACAATTCACACCAAGATTGAACAATAGAAGACTGGAAAAACATTGTCTCGTCTGGATTTCTACTTCGACATTTGTTTGGTAGGATCAGAATTGGGCTTAAATATAAAAAAATCCTGTCTTGTATAAGAGGTTCAGGCTGTCTGGTTGTGGTGTAATAGTGTGGGGATATTTTCTTGGCATACTTTGGACCCCTTAGAAGCAACTGAGCATCAATTAAATGCCACAGTATTCCCAAAATATTGTTGTCCATCTCTTTATATCTATTCACTTTTGATGACTTCTTCCAGCAGGTTGACACACCATGTCACAAAGCTCAAATCATCTCAAACTGGCTGCTTGAAAGCAACTATCAGGTCAGTATGAATCAAAATCTCTGAAGAATGCTTCAAGCATCTTGTTGAATTTATGCCATGAAGAACTGAGGCAGTTGTGAAGGTAAAAAGGGGGTCTGGCCCCTGTGTGTGACCAATGTTTATGCTACTCTTACATAAAAAGTCAGTCTAGTGACTGTGAAATAGCACCATCATTTGGACATTACCAATAACTACACAGTTTGATTAATTATGCTATCAGGTCAGTGAAGCTGACTGTAGCTCCAGTCTACTCCATCTCCATTATTAACTGTGCTATGGTGTAGTGAATGGATGTGGGCGTGCACAGGAAAAGGAAGCACAAAGGGAAGAAAAGCAGTCATGTAAATTCATGTTTTAATCAACATTTGAAAACAAACTGGACAAATGAAAGACTGCTTCTGCTTTTATAAACTATATGTGGCTTTTAGGTTTTAAATCATTTAAGAAATCACATTTTTTTCCAGAGAAAAAGAAACTAAAAGACAATTAAAAAAAAAAAAAAAAAAGAAGAGCAGATTTTCAGAAAGTAAGGAGTAACATCTCTAAAGTGTTATCACTGACACAGTCTCTCTTTCAGCGCTGTAAAGCAAACCAAAGGATCAAATGAAAGCAGTCTCAAGCCCATACAGTTTGAACATGTGGTCCTCAGAGGATACAGGGCAGAAGATGAGGGAGATGAGCGATAAGCAGATTGTGTCTACGTACACAGGGACTGTTTTCTATCAACCCAACAGCTGATCTCAGATTTAGTGAAATTACCAAATAGTTCAACAGCAGAAAAATGACTAACAGTGAACACTAAAATTTAAAAATCAGGTTACTTTATTTGTTTTCCCTAAATAATCTCCTCAAAGCCCCCAAATTTCTGAAGGAGATTGTAGTATTAGTTTTACTTTTAACTCCGATTTTAATTTTTTGAAAGACAAATCCGGCATTTTGTGATTTTAGTTTCACTCTGCAGTACAACATGAGTCGTGGGTATTAGTCTCGTGTTTATTTGGTCTTGTCAGAGGTGAGACGCTGCACAAACAAACAACTGGGTCCAACACATCTTACATCCCAAATCTGCTGGGAAACAAGGAAAAATGTGAGCTGGCTGAAGGACAAGACAGTAACATACATGAATATATAGACATCATTGGTAGAGGGGTAAGCCATATTTCTTTCAATAGCAAATTGACATGTAATAACATTAAGGCTTGTTGGTAAGGAAGAAATATATATCCCCCCATGAAATCCCCTCCCAATCTGTCTTTATTGTCTCTTAAACTAAATCAGGGCTGAACTGCTGAGACGAAACAATCTCACCTTTAAAATGCTGTTCACAAAAGATGGACGTGACAAAAGTTGCAAAAATTAGAACAAAAACAAGAAAGCGCATAATTAAAAAAAAACAAATTCTCTTTTTTTTGCAGTTTGTGTTATTCTAAGGGACTGAATGCAGGGTGATATTACAGCTGAAATCAGTGAAGCTACACACAGTATCAGAACAATTACAGTTGACATTCAGATAGAGTCCAATCAGACAACAGATTTTCTAGAGATCATCCTGAAGGGTGGGGGGTGGGGGGCAGCAGTCTGATGAAAATGAACATAAGGAACATAAGGAAAGGACAGAGTCCAGACAGGGGGTGGAGGAAAAAAAAAATAATAAGAGTGTTCTTTTGCCTTTCTAATGATGACAGAAAAGCTGAAGTGGATGTTACAGCTACTGTGTATCTACACTGGATGGTCAAATGAAAATGCCCTCCCATCTTCCTCTCCATCTCCCCAAAACCTCCCTGTCACAATGTTGTTGTTTTTTACCCCCCCACCCCCAACCAGAATCTTCCAGTAAGTTCCCTACCGCGGCTCCTTCCTAATGTACTTAAAACAGGCTAACTCCATTTAAATACAAACCTTAAAGTGTGGCACCCCCCCCCCCCCACCCAGAAATGACATCCCTGTCTCACAAAGTATAAAAAATGTTCGCCCAACCCCTGGACCTAATATTACACACTTTTTTTTCTCAAAAATCTTTAACTTGCCCACCCACCCAGCTACACCACTAGCAACCAAACCTAGCCCCCTTTTATTATGTACTGAAAACAAACCCCACAAATTCTCCTCCTCCTCTATTTCCAATTCTGTCTTAACTGCTTAATATTTCGTGAAGATCTCCAATGATAATCTGGATATCACCACTGCCAAACAAATAATACTCCCAGATCGACCTGCAACGTTGCGCTACACACACACACACAAAAAAAAAAAAAAAAAAAAAAAAAAAAAAAAATCACTTTGGGGGCTGATTTGGAAACTGGCAGTGCACACCCTCCCCATTCCCCTCTTCTCATCATGCGTCCTCTACCAGAAATCCCGGCGGTGATAGGCGTCTGGATCGCAGTATTTGGTCACCACCACCCTGTTGGCAAACTTCCTGCCTGTCAGCCCCTGCATGGCCTTCTGGGAGTCAAAAACTGATGTGAACTCCACAAAGATCTGAAAATTTTTTAAAAAGATAAAAAAAAGCAGTGAGGGCTTGTAACATCTCACAGCATTGTTTACCACAAGTCAAATGTAAACGGCTCCTACCTTGCCGGTTCCAGGCACTTCCAGGCCATCGACAGGTCGAGGTATCTCAATGCTTTTAACTTGGCCGTACTTGCTGCACTCATCCCTGACGTCCTCCACAATCTCCTCGTACTCTTCATCATCCAACAGCTCTTCAGGGGCCACCATGTTCATCAGGCACAACACCTCCGTGGGCAGACCGCCCATCTGAGTCACGGAGCTGTTCAGACCTGGCACCTGCAGCGTCACTGGAGTCTGGTTTATACTCGACTGGAAGGAGACACACAAAGGTTAGATGAGGCATTTTATAGCACAGCTTTCTCTACATTTTACAGTAAACTGTATAAAGCCAACAATTTAATATTCTTTACATCCATTTTCACAGCTTAAAAAAAAAAAAAAAAAACAAAAACAAAAAAACTACTGGCCACTGCCACCCACCAGGCAACCCTGTTACCAAACAATCTCAGTCCAGCTTAAACTCAGTTTGGTCTCCAATCACCGTTTTCGTAAGTGTGGTTGCAGCTTTGACCCTAGGTAGTGTCGGCTGCTGGTTCATAAATTTTGAGAAAATGTGTTTTCGGGTGAACACGTTTTAACTGATTTCATGCAGAGCTTCAGTCAGCAGTATTTCATCGGCCATAGCCGATTAGTAATAAATACGATCTGTTTCATATTTTATTATTATTGTACCGTATCCAATTGAATCCGAATGGATGTACTACACAGAGATTAGTTCAGGCAGTGATAAGGAAAGTGCTGCTACATGCATTTTTCCTGCTTTTATTATAAAATAATAATTATAAAATAATAATAAAAGCAGGGGGAGGCAACTAAAAATGTACTACATTTAGATGTGCACTTGTAAAATGGTTAAATTTAAGAGTAACTTCATGAATTGCTGGAGAAGAGTGGCCAAACAATCTTTATGCATTTTACACTCTCTAAAAGAGCATCGATCCTCCCACCACCCGCTGTCATCTGTCCAGCTCCTGGACACTTACCAGAGTTGCGTTCTTCGATCCCACACTGGCTCTTTGCACCAGAAGTTTCTTGTCTCCCAGCTGCATGCCGTTCAGTCCAGCAATAGCCTATAATGACATAACAACGTTGAAAACAATGCCTTCAAAAACACATACTACAGAGATGGCATTGTATATTCTGTTGGACTGGTTACCTGGTCATTAAGGTTGACATCAACATATTCACAAAAGGCATATCCTTTGGATAGGCCTGTGGCGCTGTCCTTCACCAGGTTAAAAGCCTTCAGAGGGCCAAATGACGTCAACAGCTCTTTCACCTAGCACACATGATGAATAAAGGTCACTGCAAGGCATTTCCAATGGTTTCCAACAGGTCTCATGAACACCAGACATTCCCAACATGACACCACTGTTCAAGGTGTGTTACTGGGTAACATGACAGCAAACATAAAAAGAATAACACAATGCTCCTTCTCTTTCGCTTCTTCCAACAGTATGTATAGTGTCTCTATGTTTCAATACTAGTGGAAATTATATGCACTTTTTTTTTTTTTTTCAGAAAAGCACAAGAAAGAACAGAGTACACTCTGGGGTTCTTTAATCTTTAGTCATGTGAGAAATACAGGACTCAAAGTATAACAGAATGCAATGTAGTGTTGTTTGGGCCGTTTTGCAAGGTGAGTGTGTAAGTGTATTGTGCAGAACAATTGATACTGAACAAGCTGTACTGCACTTATAAGAAAATATGAGCTGTTTAAGGCACAAACACTGACCTGGTCATCATTCAGGTAGTTAGGCAAGCCACCAATGAAGAGCTTGTGAGCAGAGTCTGGGACTACTGTGGACACCACACCTGCAGGAGCAGCAACAGACAGAAACATTAATGGAGAAATTGAGTTCACACAGATTACAATTTGCTGAGAATTGTGCCAGAAGTAATTAGAGTTAAAAACCATTAATTGTCTGTATACCAGGCACATAGACACTGGGGTTCTCGCTCATGCCGGGCAGGGGCTGGTAATCGTGGGGACGGCGAATCTTAAGACTCTGGCCTTGAAAGATGATGCCATCAAAGGCCATTGCCTGTGTTGTTTCATCCACAGAACGGAACTACACAAGACAAAAGGTGGCTGACTTCAAAACTGCGTATTTTAATAAGGTTTTAGGATTATACCAAGAGAGAACAATCAGTGTTCATGGGAAAATTGACTCACCTCAAGGAAGGCAAAGTTCTTATCCTGATTGATCTGTACTGCAAGAACGGGATTGCCGGGGGCCTGAGTAAGACCACCCAAACGCATCTGGGCATTAAAGAAGTCCATCATTGACTCCTAAACATAAGGGAGGGGGAAAAAATAATAGATTGTGTTAATTTGCACAATAACGACCAAACACAAGTATAAATTACTGCAGGATGTTTATAGGGCAGGAGCCAAAGTCAAATGCTGTCCTGTTACTCACCTCTGTGATACCAAAGGGGATGTTGCCCACATAGAGCCGACGAGCCTGTCGGGTCATCTGGCTACCCACTACAGGTACTGGGGTTGGAGTAACAGCCAGGCCATCTGGAGTCATGGTCGGCAGGAGGGCTGTAGCTGGGATCTGGCCTGCAGCTGGAGCGTGAAGACAGGAAATATTTAACAACCTCATTCTGTTGTTTCAATAAAGCCATGTGGCAGATTAATACGCACATAAACGTGGAACTATTATGCTCATTTCTATTCTTCATATTTTGCATTTTTGGACTCCATTAATCATTTTTCATCTTAAGCTGGGTCTTGGTATAGCCCCTTAGTTCTACTATGTTTCTGTTAAGGGTGAAAACGAGTAATTTTACACACACTGACCATGTTTAAAATATGATGGGAAAATAAGGAAGAGCATAATAGATCCACTTTAAAGGTGTCTTTCATTCAAGTAAGGCAGAATCAAATATTGTAGTAAACATATAAATAGATGAGCCGAGAAGGAAAATGGATGGTTACCTTGCATGGCTTTGTACTGCATGGGAGTGATGTGTTCAAAACCAGGTGGAGGGACATCCCAGTACTTCTTCACCTTCTTCTTCTTCTCACGGTGGGGAGAACGGCTGTTTGAGGAACACACAATCATGATGTAACATATCTCTCATTAGCTCACACTGGACTACTACAGGAAACGATGGTTTGATTTCAGAAATGAACAAAACAGACTACATTTCAATCACAACACTGTAAAACTCATGTTAAAGATGATAAAAGGGATAGACAACCCTCATCCAGGCAGTTATTTACATACTAAACGGTAGACAGAATCTAAGAAGATAATTAAAATCCAGTTGCTGCAGTAATGCACAAACCAGCTTTGTGTTAGTTTGCTGTATTACCTTCCAGCATTGTCCTGGGGGAAGCTGGATGGTGAGCTGAAATGACATCGGAAGGGTTTCACATTTCTCTCAAATAATAAACACATTAACCAACATTTCCACTTGACAAAATTAGAGCTTCCATTTTGAATACAAGTCAGTCACTAAGTGAGCCTCACAGCTGGCACGAATTCAAACTATTAATGGAGGCAATGAAAGCATAAATTACATCGTTAAAAATTGAGGAGCCAGATATTACATCTTTTTAACTACTCACACTGCATATCTGCAAGTAACGTGTTTTATACTGGTACCGAGAAAGAAAAGAGTCAAGCAGCAGTCAAGCAAAGAGGTCACATTCACAGCCAATAAGAAGCAGGAAACTGGAAAACTTTGCAGAAGTCCGCAAGAGAGTGAACATAATGAAGCAGTCACAAAGGAGATGTGTGACTTCAAATGAAAAGTTATTGTATATAAATGCAATCCAAAGGTGAAAGTGAAGGAAAGACTGGCTAATCGTGAGCATAAACACATACGGTTATGTGTTACCCCGTCAACAGGCAAGCTTTTGTCTCTTTGGTATCAAAGATGATGTTCTTAGAAGAACGGACAATTTTCCCACAGCGAGAAGCTTAACGAGATTTGATCAAAGACTGCAGATCAGGCTTGTCACGAGAAAAAGTGGGAGCACATTTCAGAGACACCCGATATTATGCAACTTCAGAGTGAATATGCAAATAATCTACGTTTCAGAAAAGATTCTTTCTGGAGTTTTATTAATAGCACTTTTTGTGTTTTAATCTTGGACGGACCTGAAATTCTCTTTAAAAACCAGTTTTGACTCTTGATATTCTGCATGATGAGTTCCACAGTCGACAGGAAGTGGCAGAAGCTCATTGCCTAAGCTAGTTTTTAGTTCTGATTAATGTGTTTAAGTGCATTTGTTGTCCTGAACAGCAACACAATATGCCATTAAGACACAGAAAAAACAAACAAAAGAAAAAGAACAGATGACAGCAAAAACCAGGAAGGAGAGGGCTGCATTTTGCAAACATAACAAATTTTTATAGTGTCAGTTTTTTGTGCGCATGTGCTTGAGTTTGGAATTTGCAGCCACCTACTGTGCGGCACGAAACTGGCTGGATGTCAGTGCAAAGTCGAGGGTGTTTAGACAAGCTGGTGTTTCAACACATTTGTATTGCATATATATATAGGGCAATTTAAAACTTCAAAAATTTAGTGTTTACATGTTTGTGAGATCCAAGTTTACTTGGACTCACAAGCTGAGCTTCTTACATGTAAAGTAGCTTTCATCATTGTACTAGGAAGGTGTCCAGAGGTTAATATAATCTGATCTATTCTTTGCAGATGCTTTATTTTCGGCCAGTGTGATGACTATACAATGTACACTACATTCCAGTATAGTGGGGCGATTCTTGACGCAACACAGTAGCTTTGACTGCTTGTTGGCCCAGATGTGGTACTAACCTGCGTCTGTGTCTCCGCTCCTTACTGTCTCCACGGCGGTCTCTGCTGCGTCTGTCCCTGTCTCTGCTCCTCCTCTTCCTCTCTCTGCTGCGACTGCGGGACGAGGACCGACGGTGGTGGCGGTTCTCTTTGTCCCTTTCAGCTGTAGGAATTAAATATTAAGTGTTTAATAACTTGCATGACTGCACATAAATGGGATACATAGCTAGCTGGGGATATACACCAATTAGCCGCAGCATTAAAACCAGTGAGAGGTGACACTTTTAACACTGATCATCTTGTGGATGTTTAATTGAAATGTACAATCCACATCCAACTACACCTCGTTCCCACTGCCTTGCACTCCTAGATAGCATTTTCACCACACTGCAAAAAGGAAAAAAGAGAAAAAAAACTGCAAGGGCCATGAGGAATGGCTCAAAGCATTAACACAGCTTCAAAACTGCATCATAACAATTTGAAAGTATTTGTAGGATCCATTCAGACAAGCTGGATACAGAATATCCACTCACAACCTACAGGACCCAAAAAGATCCACTGCTCCCTGTCTATGGTTGAACAAAAAGCCCATGTCCATAGGCCACAAGGTATTTCTGAAGCCCTATGGAGACCACACAACATTAGTCCTGTGTACCGTATGGGTGTACACATAGCTTAATTTACAGATTGGTAAAATAAACCAAATAAACTTTACATAGACATAAGACCATAAGCCTTGTAGTGCTATACAGCAGGATATTTGAAATTATAAGGCAATGCTAAAGTGGTTACGTTAGCATTTTATAAATAAATACTGGTTATGGTAGCATTTTAAAAACAAGACCACAGCTTTTATAGATTAATAACGTGAATAACAGCTCGTAGAATTTAATAAACCCCATCCACTACACGGATGCAGCTCATAGTGTGCGTGTATCTATACAAATCTACCTTGAAAACAGTCTGTGTCGGATAAGTTTTTTTTTTTTTAACTGGTACAGTTACTGGTTGTGTGTCGAAAATTAGAGGCAATAATCTAGTAGTAATAGTAATCTGGATTAGAAACGTTCAGTGCACGCAACAGATGCAAAGAATGAATGCTAGCTGCACCAATTATTCAGTCAGCTGGTCTTGACTCATGATATAAACTTACAATGCTTTAAAGAAACAGTAACTTTTATTTAGTTTGTATTTGGCTACCGGTAAACGTACAGAAAAGTCGGAAAAATGCTCATCAAACAGAATAAAATGACGAGCAATATTCCCGTAAAACTGTGGGCTAGTAATTTGCTTAATACTGTTCCAGTAAATAGACATGGCCACAGTAGGATACACTGATGGCGGCCTGTACAAACAAAGGCACCATTGGCGTTTCTAAATGCTGATGCAAAAAGAAAAAGTGATTTACCTTGTTTGTTTTCAGATAACTGTCTTTCGAATTCGTCGAAGTCCGACATCTCTCTGCTGAAGCCTGCTACGCTTTCGGAGATTGCGTTGCTCAGTTGGCGGTGGCTAGCTTAAGCTAGCAACAAAGTGAACAACACTTTTAAAAACAAGTGTCTTGCAGATGCAGCTCCGGAAAGTTAGCCTCGACTAGTAGCTTACCTAACGACAGATTTGTCGAAAATGTTTAACTAGAACATATATTAGCGGCAAAGTATTTGTTTACAACGTAACAGCAGAATCATTGATAAAGAAAACGTGTTCGCATGGGTTAGCCTGCTAACGTTAGCTAACTAGCTTGTAGCAAAGTCCAGAAGAATAGTGGGCCCGTGGCTCCTAGCTAGCTACCAACGCCGAATGAATGAGCTTCTTTTCGGAGCCCAAAGCGGATCCGGGGAGTTAATGATCCACGAGAGCCAGTTGTTCGGCTTTACAAGACAAATATATGCGCTTTCAAATATTTCGAAGCTAGAGAAAACAATTAAGACTTCGGTATGCCCGCTTTTTTTGCTCCGTCTCCCTGGAGCTCCGTGACACAGGAAGTTGATGAATGCCTTGTTTCCGGTGAGTGAGAAAGAAGAGACGCTCCGGTGTCCGTTTTCGCTTGTTTTTTATTCTTTTCCCATCAGAGTTAATTTATCTGCTAAGGACATGCTGAGTCCCAAAGTGTCAACGTTTTATTTTGTAGTTCAAGTGAAGATGAAACCTTTAACTTCAGTCTTAAACTGCTTTTTTTTTTTTACTTCTTCCTTAGGGGTCGCCACAGGCCTCCATATCACTCTCTCTTCTTACCTTCAACATCAGCCCAACACTTGAAATAATCCCACCCACACTCTGAACCCATCTGTCACTCCTACTGCAAACCTGACTGCTGTCTTGTCTTCTGGCTCAGGACCTGGACAACTTGCTGTAATTACTGGCATCATGAATTCTACCAAAAAATCCTGAAGCAAAAAATGCTGGCCATAAGTTTGTGCTATGAGGCTTACTTGGGTTATGGAGCAGGGCAATGATCTGAAACACACCAGTAAGTCCACCTCTAAAAAAAGTTTTGGAGTGGCCTATTTAAAGTCTGGATTTAAATATGATTGAGATGCTTTGGTATGACCTGCTGCAAAACTTTCCAAGGTGGCTGAATTAAAACAATTTGGCAAACAACAGTGGGCCAAAATTCCACCACAGCGATGTGAATGAGTCAGTGCCAGTTATTGCAAACACTTGATTGCAGTTCTTGCTGCCACAGGTGGCACAACTAGTTATTGGCTTTAGAGGGCAATTACTTTCTTTTTCCCACAAGGCAAGGTAGGTTTGGATAGCTTTTTTCCCCTTAATAAATGAAATATTGTATTTACTTGGGTTGTCTTTGGCTAGTATTAAAACATTTTTAATGATCTAAAACACGCAAGTCTGACAAATGTGCAAAAAACTAAGAACCGAAGAAGAGGGAAACACTTTTTCACAGCACTGTGAGCTTTGACAATCACACTCACCAGTTTTCACCCATTTAAACATCAATTTGGAATTTTTTGGACTGACATGTTGGACAGTATTCTCCATCAAAGCAGTAAAAATGAGGAAATATCTTTGAAAAAATTATCCTCCATCCCTTCAGTCGAATCTCTGAGACATAGAAGCTGGTCTGGTATCTTGTGGTGCCACAATAACTTACTAAGACATTTTATCACCTATTTATTGTAACCTGACGTCTCGTCACATCTTACCCAGCGCCAGCAATGCAACAAATCCATTAAAGTAGAAATAAAATTAGAAGTTCGCACTACTTGTCAGAAATGAAATCTTTTAATTAGTATTATGTTTTAACAGTAGAGTTCATGAGTCATAAACAGTGGAGCTGTGCAATTTTACAGACAAATAAATCTACATTTTCGTATGAAATCTGTGCTGTAATGAATTCTGAGTCTTACTATACATTAGGTGAATAATACGTTACATTATTTAAACACTGCACACTGGTATGACTTTTAAAAGGCTCTTCAGCAGATTCACTGTCTGCTCTTTAGCTCCACAACCAAACACTAAAATGGCTTGAGTTCCACAAATTGGAGTACTTATCACTGTTAGGAAAACAGGTTATTGAGATATGAGGTCACAGTATTCCACTGTAACTTAGTCTGTTTTATTCTAACAGAACTTACTGTCTCACTTCACTGGAACACACACTATACATTACTGTACATTATAGTCAATGTGTGTGCCACTTTGAAATGTAAAAGATCCCTATAAACTACAGCTCACTGAAGATCTCTTTAACATGCACTTGCAGCGGCATCGAGAAAGCATTGAGAAGGAATAAAACATCTTTTGTCATCATGAGAAAGCTGCTTTTGCTAAAGTTGTAAGTGACACTGTAAAAATGTTTCACAATTTTTCACAAGGAACCAAAAGTTACACAATGTTACAGAAAACCAGTATAGTAATAATCATTTTAAAGGCTCCAAAACCGTATTTTACAAAAATGTGTTAGTGTCACAATGCATTACAGAAGCCTCGGTATCAGAAGCATAAGAAGTGACATCTACTGTAATTTAGTGCAGGTCATGTACAAAAAAGGATTGGTGCACTCCTCAGTGAAACAACAGAGTAATGCAGACACAAGAGCAGCTGGAAGTCATATTACTATTATTACTAACCCTTAAGCAACCAAGATATTTTAATGACTAACATGACAGAGTGGTCATTTATGACCCTATTATTGATGTTTACCATACCTAAGCGGTTTAGATATTCAAATTCAAATTCAAATTCAAATTTTATTTGTCACGTACACAGTCATACACAGTACGATATGTAGTGAAATGCTTGGACAACTGCTCGTGACCTAAAGAAAACAAAAAAGGAAAAGGCTATGAATAAGATAGGAAATAAATATGAAAAATTAAAAAGGGTAAATTTAACTAGGAAGGAATAAAATATAAATTAAGGTTAAAAATGAAATAACTGTACAACACAAATTAGAATGAAGGGTAAATTTAACTGGGAGAATAAGATAAAATATATAAATTAAAGTTGAAAATAAAATAACTGTACAACAAAAAACACAATATAGAACTATATAAGAATGTATGAAGAAATATAAATAAATATATACACAATAACAGAAGCGTGATTTAAGTAATGAAGTGAAATGAAGTGATTCTAATTTGTTCCAAGGTCAGATCCACCAAAGCTTTATGCCATAGTTGGCTGGTTTAGAAGGAATGCATTGCCTGAAACTCCACCTGCCTCTGAAATCTACCAAGTGTTCATTCATGCTGCGAAATGATCTTGACAGTAAAACACTGAACCCGTAACCTCTAGCTGATTCAGATTTTGTAAACAGAAAAGGAAACAACAGTGCAGCTCTGCACAATAAAGGCTGAGACCTAAATGAGGTAAGCTAAAGACGCTCATTTAAGTACTGGGAAAAGCAGTCTCCTCTATAATCCTGGTAAAGACACATTGTTTTTCACCAAATCTGGATCACACAGACATACCCTCCTGGCCTCAACAACAGAAGCGTGTTTTTTTTTTTCTTTCTGTCTGCAGCAGGCACCCCCACATCCTCAATACCCACTGCAGTGAAGATTTGTCGAAGGACAAACAACAAACGTGTAGGATGTTTGTAAAAGTAACACGTGAAGGGTTTGTCCCAGGTTACATGGCCACAACCAGATTGCTGAGATAGCAAAATAATAATAAATAATAACAATAAAATGATCTTAATATTGTTTCTTGGGAGTGAGCTAGCCAGCAGAACCTAACTGCCTTTCTTTTTACTACTCAAACCACAGTTGTTGTTTAGAGAGATCTCCCATTATTCTCTCTTTCTTTCCTTAGTGTCTGAACCTGTAGGAGATGGGCAGAAGCAGGTTATTCTTCTTCAGGGCTTGGACTCTGTTAAGTGTCTCTTCATCCAGGGCAGTGTAGCAGCGCCGGGCATAATCCAGCAGCTTCTCCTTGGATGGATCGAACTCCCCCACCTCTGCCACCTTCTCTGGGGCGACTAGCAGCAGCTCAGCAATGGGCGTGGTAGACGCCACTGTGTTGCGGTCAACGCCATGAATTTGGAAGGCTTTGGACATATTTTTTAGTCGCTGGTATGTAAGTAGGATCTTCTTGTAACGGAAAAGCACTCCAGCAGCATCTTTCACTGAAGAAGAAAAACACACAGGTGAGTCAGCTACAATCTCATGAGCATTGTGGTAACTCATGACCATAGCATGTAAAAGACAGATTAAACAGCCAGGATGTAACACAGCGGTTTGTGAAATGCTATTTTTAACCATTAACTTGACATTTTTGTGGCCAGATGTCACAAATCTGACTGAGAAAGAGAGGGCAGTGCACACTCACACCACAGGTAGCGACTTGTACGTCAAAAGGCATCCACACACTAAATCATAACTACATTTTATCATCTATTGTATTTTAAATGGGACCACATTTTACAGAATTAACCTAATGCTGTATTAAACAAGATTAGAAACTAACGATTGAAACTATCAACTCATCAGGAATCAAGTGTATTCTTTTTATGGGTTAAATTTTTTTCAACCAGGAGTTGCAGCCTGCTGGTCATTAGAAAGAACACAGGTTTAAGACACCCAGTATCGTAGTCCCTCGGTCTTGGACCGAAGGCTTTTGTGATTAGCTATCAGTTTTGTGATTTGTTGCACTTCATGTTGTGTGTTTTGTTGTTTTAATCACCTCTTGGTTTCAGGTAGTTTTCTCCTGCTCTGCGCTGTCTTTATGTTTTGTTAATCAGTCAACAACACCCAAAAGCCATGTCCAGCTTTTATATACAGTCAGTATTAAGGACGCTGAAATGTTGAGATTTTCCCTTCCTCACCTCTTTGTCGCTCTCTTGGAGGTCTGAAGACCCGCCTTCTTTTTAACTGTCTGTTGCTGTTAATGGCGTCTGACATCACATCTTCCCCTAATATCATTTCCTCCTCCTCAATGTAGCCATCCTGCTCAAGATACTCATCTGATTCTCCCAATAGTGAAAGGGAATCTGACGAGACAAAAAAGTTCTATTTAACTAAACCCAATAGTTAAAAGACAACAAGTATAAAGCACTGATTGCATTCAGTTAATTACGGTGATTCAAAGCTTTATGCCGTGTCATGTATATTACCTTGACCTACGTTGCTATGCCCACTCATTTCATTCATGGATGACCTTGCAGCACTGCTACTGTTGCCACTGCTGCCACTGGCTGTACTGGAAGTACTATGGCTATGGCCTTGCAAAATGGCTTGGGATTGTGTGGAGTTGAAGAGAGCATTCATAGATGCAAGCTGATTGGTCAATGGACTGGACACGTGGTTTTTCGAAGTCACCATAGTTGGAGGACCAGGCCTTCGCTGCATAAAGTGACGTGAGGGGAAATGCTGAGAGTCGGTCTTCTGTTCTACAAAAAGAAGGAAACCTGAGAATCTGCAAGCTAAGCCCAGATATATGAAATAAAGTATAACATTAACAGGCTGTTTGGGTATGTCTAATTATGACTTTTCAAATTTTTACCAGCAGGACGATCTTCCTCTCTTCTTGCCCTCCAGTTAAATCGTCTTGATTCATATCCTTAAGAGAAAAAAATAGCAAGAGATAAAAAATTATTTTTGATTCTAATAGACTTGCTAAAAAATCAGTTTCTCGTTGACCAAGTAACATTAATGAACCCATCTTCTCCCCCAGTGACAGATAGGATAGCTGCCAGTCCCCTACATGGATTAACCACGGGTAAAACTGTTGGATGTGTTATTAACTCACACCTGCCCCCTGTCCTCACCATTACTGTATTGGCTCTGACTCTGCTCCTGTCCTTGGCTCTTTGTGGAAAAGATGAAGCGGTCCAGCTGGCAACGGAGGAAGTCCCTCTCCTCTTCCAAGTCCTCAATTCTTTTCTGAAGCCAAGAGTTTTTCTCCAGAGAGATCTGCAGCTGGGTCCGCAGGTTGGTGATCACCATGTAGGAATTGTTGACTGGAGATGGTCCAGCAGATGACGGTGACTCTGAAGAGTATCGATGGATAGTTAGTCTGGCCAATAACTAATAATGCACATCAAGAGATTGTGTGTATGGAATTAAGTTATTGTAGAGTAGATTTAAAGTATTGATGCGGATGTTCACCATCAAAATTTTGATCACTCTGGTTAAAAAATCCCTGCTGCTCAAAGTTGCCCTCCTCATAGGGGATGGAAATTTCATAGGCGTCCTCATTTTTTGGCGCTGAGAAGAGACAACTTAAACAAATTAATTATCATGCTTGACCCAAAGACAGGACGACCATATGTGCTGGGACCACTTCGAAATCTTACTCTGCAGGTGGAGTGAGCCTGCGTGGCTCTTGGATGTGGACGCAGCATCATTCCTGTTTCCGTCCTCCATCTCACACCACAGACAAACCTTTGCTTAGTGCACAGTTTAAAAGGTGTCTTCAGTGACTTTGTTACATTTAGCGATGATGTGCTCACATTTATCTAAACAGCTACAGCTCACCGGAAACCTTTCACAACGTGGGGGTGTTGTGCTTTATGCATACGCAGTGAGCCTACAAAGCATAGCTAATTTTATCACACAGCTCTCTCCCATGCAATTAGAAATTAAAACAGTGAAACTGATTGTATTACTCAAACATAAGTTTGTAGCGCCCTGCTACGGCGCTCAGAAGAGAGCCCTATGTTAGCGTCCTGTAATATTAGCACAAAAAATTAGCTACAATATAAAATTACAATCCATTTCTTTCTGCACCCTCAAGTTTAATGATTTCACTCTCACATTGTTAAAATCCCCGAGTTACGAATATTATCTGCAGAAACTGTTACATACCACTTTATGTTTGTAATAACTTAGTCTTGCACATGTAATAAGACGTTATAACTCCGTCATATCTCCATTTCACCAGTTCGTCGGCTAGCTAACAAGCTAACAATAACAATTATCGGGGGTTTTTTTTCTACCGAGACTTTTACGTCACTTCCGAATGACCGCCCGCTGCAGATACTTTTATTTTAGGAAAAGTGTTGGGGTTTTTTGAACGACGGTATTTAATGCGTGTGTATAGTTAAATATATAAGTAAATATAAACGTTTAGGTATATTTATATAAAATGTATATATTATTTGAAGATATTTGGGAAACCTTTTACTTTTAAACTCATGTTTCTTGACAAAATGTTACTTGTACAAAACAAAAATAAAATACCGTAACTTTTCCACTCACTTGTTTCGAAACATTTCATTGTTTTTTCTCTGGTGTAGGAAAACTACAGGACAGGTTGAACAGGTGACGAGGTGTCAGGTTTCAGCTTTGTCTACTGGTCGCTTCTGTCAAACTGTATGCGGAAGGACAACAAAAGCGCAGAAACCTTTGACTTTTAAGTACTCAACAACGTAGAAGGGGGTAAGTGTTCTGTTTTGATTTTGTGTGTTTTTTGTTTAGTAAAATGGTTTTTTTTAGCTCATGTAAACAGTAAAATCTGTTTGTTAAAGGCGCATCCACAGGTGTTATAAGTGTGGCATGGCCGGTGTAAACACTGCTATCAGCATTACTCCCATTTTTTCAAATTATTTTTGAAATATATATATATATATATATATATATATATATATATATATATATATATATATATATATATATATACATTTTTTATATTGTTAGCTTCTTTTAAAATTCTTTTTAGGTAGAGATGTGTGAAAATCAATAATAATAATGGATTGGATTTATATAGCGCTTTTCAAGGCACCCAAAGCGCTTTACAATGCCACTATTCATTCACACACTGGTGGAGGAATGCTACGGTTGTAGCCACAGCTGCCCTGGGGCAGACTGACAGAAGCGAGGCTGCCATATCGCGCCATCGGCCCCTCTGGCCAACACCAGTAGGGTAAAGTGTCTTGCCCAAGGACACAACGACCAGGACAGAGAGCCCGGGCATCGAACCGGCGACCTTCTGGTTACAGATACGCTTCCCAACCCCCTGAGCCACAGTCGCCCCAATGATATGTTGTAAATATGACTTTGTTTAAATATTTTATGTATCTATTTTTAACAATGGAGTCAAAAGATATAAAAGCGGATATGTTAAAGGAACAAGCTTCCCTCCCTCTCTCTTTCAGTGCAGTAATGGCACCGAAGTATGATGGGTTGTCCCACTGTAAGCTGGCTCTGGTGTTTGCTGTGCTGATGGACCTGCTCGGTGTGATATCCCTGCTGCTGGGGGTCTTTGCCCCACTGGAGATCAAAGGTCAAGATTTTGGGGATCTGCTGGTGTACTCGGGAGCTCTGCTGGTGCTGTTTTCCCTAGCAGGCTGGGTCATGTGGTACAGTGGAAACATTGAGGGTCTAACCTCCAAAATAGAGCTTGGTGGAGTTGTGGGTGGAGCTGTGGACAGACTTGCCCGCAACCTGAGTCGCAGGATACGGCTGCCCAGGACCCAAAGCAGTCCATCGTAGGTAGAGAAGCCTCACTGGACCAAAGACTAACTGACTTGGGCTGTCCTTATTTAGGCAGCAGGCCAGACTGCCTGAGGCAAAGGAGTGTCATTACTGTTTGACTCTTTACAAACACTTCCTTTGCTGACACCACCTCATTTACTTAAAAACGATCTGTTGTGCTATTTTCTATAAGGAAAACTATGTTTGTTTCATCTTTACCTAATATATAAAAGGAATAATTTATAGAGGTTGAAGACATGAATCTGCAACATTGTCTCACAGTGCTAATTGAAAATTATTCATTCATTTACTTGTGTCATATTGCTGGACCAGATTATGGCAGCAGAATCACTCAAAGCTAAGGATTGTACATTAACAGCTGAAGGCATTTTAATAACGATAATCATATTTGCACAAGGTTGAGTCAAAACATAATTTCAAATCTTTTCAAGAAGGATACAGAGCCCCTACGACATCAACATGTGTGCACAAACTGCATATAAATACTGCAAAGGACACTTGAAAGATTTTATCTCCCTTATTTTACAAGGAAAACAAGAACAGAAATCCAAACATAACTGAAATGAAAAGAATTTCATAACATCCAAAGGAAGACGTCAAGCAAACAGCCAATTGAGAAAATAAAACATTTTTAACAACAGCTTCTGAAGTTGTTCCTTTAAGCGAGGGGATATCGGATATATTTTCAATACAGACACCTCAAACACTGTGAACAGGTAGAAATTGAGTTAACACTCATGGCAGGAATACCCAAAAAAAAAATATACATCACAAAAGATGGAGCTTTAATAAGACAATAAAATGTCTGATTGTATTTATGGTGCGAGACCAAAAATCTGTCTCCAGTTCACAATTAACAACAAAGTATGTACACAGCAGCTACGAGAGAAGCCACATCACCAGCTTAAATGTTTTTGATGCATGCACGACTGCTCTCTACATTTTTTTTCCCCACCAAGCAAAGGAAAAATGTATAATTCAGTTGACAGTCAGCAATACTGCATTGATTTTTAGGGCAAAGGTATTGATCTATTAACCACCAGGAGCTGAATTACTGACCAGTTATACAGCAGTGATATAAAATGAGATGAAGGCACACGGGAAGGTTTCACCATCCATTAGGATAATTAGATATCAAAAGATATGTACAATATATGAGGTAAACAAGTATGATTCATATCTTTAAATGGTATTTTATTGCTACCACACTAAGATGTTGGTTCATTCAGTTCCACGAAAGGCCCGTTTCAATGCTTTGTTGAGTCTGCTCCATCTTCATCATAGGTGAGAAGCATGGAACAGTTACCTCCTTTCCATCAATGCAGTGCTGGTGCTGAGGGAACAAGAGAGCTGCCAGAATTCCAGCAGGTTTAAACCTGGGATAAGTTGGGATAAACTGAGTCAGAAGAATTTCTTGCATTAGTCCCTCTCACACTCTCACACAGCTGCTGACATCAGTGGTTCAAACTTCAGGTACAGCAATATATTTAGTTGGTGTTGCTTCTAGATTGGGCACCAGCACTGCGCTGAAGGAAAAGGACGTGTGAGATGAAAAAGCTCAGAGTGCAGGGTTAGGCACAGGTGGTGTGGGAGTCTGCCAGATGATCATGTGACTACGTTCAGATCGCTGTGGCGTGGCTTGGGACACCTCTTCCGAGTCATCGCTTGCATCATCTCCTGGAAACAAAGAGGACTTTGTCAGCCTTTAAATAGACCAAGTAGTGCACAAATGATGCAATGGATGAGACAGACTTAAGTACAGTTTTATTATTCTTCAGCTTACCAATTCGAAAGTTGATGTAGCCCTCTCCTCCACTGAGGATAAGCTGAGCAGTAGTGACATGGCTGCTGCCAGGATTGGTGATCAAACAACCTGACAGGCACAAACATTTTTTGTGGTCACTCAAACACAAAAATAACATGCATGTGCAATCTGAAGCGTCTCACTTAATTGTTAAGAAGTTACATGTAATGGCTATCTAACTCTTACCGGGTGCAGCAATGATGAATCTGACAACTTGTCTATGTCCATGGTAACACAGCTGGGCAGATGCAGTGGAGCAATAAGGGATGGAAACATCCTCTGAAGCTGCAGAGAGTTCGTAATATGGTTAATAGTACACAGAGACCATTTATGGCCAAATAACTTTAAGTTCCAGGCATTCTTAAGCTAAACATACTTATGGACAAAGGGATTGAGAAAATGGCACCACCTCCTGTGCCCACCCACAAACGGCCACAGATAACAGTGAGAGAGGAGATCTGGAGAGGTGAGAGTGTCAGGAAGGGCTGGCCTGTGGAGAGAGAGAGAGAGAGAAAACTGGTTAGCAAAGCTGTGAGATTAAAGTTAAAGTGGTCGGTTACAAAACAAAATGTATGTATAACAAAAATAATGAATAAAATATACACACAGTACTCTGCATCCCTTATTGCTTTATATTTTCTTCAGAAAATGGGGAAAAGGGGCATCAATCTATTGAAACGTAAATACATGGAAATATTGTACATAAGGCAAAAAAGTGTACAAGCTTCAAAGTCAATATTTGGTGTGACCACCTTATATGGCGACAAATTACAAGAAAGCTTCTAAGAGAGTTCATCACTACATAGGACCTGTTGCCACTGATTTTCAGTTCAGTTTTTGTGTAATTTGGCACATTTAGCCTTTCAAATAGCCAATGTCCAAAGAGAAATATCTTCAGAAAGCCTTCAGAAAAACTATTGCTCAAGACTGATTAAAAAAGTACAACAAAGTCTGGCTCTTTGGAAGCAAAATTTAAAGAGATGTATTACTTTTTTCCCCAGTTACCAAATAAGAAATGATAGTAATAAATGTTCCCATTACTGTAGTCCATCAAATGATTTTTTTTGCTCTAGTAGCTGCTCAGTAACAACACTTAAGTCATACATACAGGTATATGTATTGTAAGAAAAAACAAAACAAAAAAACAAAACAAAAACGGTTCGACTACCTAATGTTTTAGTGACCAAAGCTGCAAAGTCAACTTCCTGTAGTGGCCGTCCTGTGGACCAGTCAAACAGCCTGAGGATTGGGTCCAGTCGGCAGGAAGTCCAAACCCCACTTCCACCAGCGCACAGAAAGCGAACCTGCTGTTCACTGCGCTCAGAGACTGAGAATGTTTGCTGTAAAGTAGGATAAGGAATAAAGAGAGTGAGTTAAAGATATGGGAAGAATGAGACACAATAAACAATAATAGGTATCATTTCCTCTGTTTCTTACCTCCACCTTCTTGCTTTCAGTGTCTACCACGTAGATTTTGTTCCAGTATCCCACCCACAAGCGGCCGCCTTTTGCAAGGCAACAACGAATGGGCTGCACAGGATTTGATCCAAGAGGCATCAAAGAGTGTGACTGCAGATTCCAGCCATCTATTAATCACACGACTCATTGCATCATTATTCATTTCACTCACTTATGCAAATCAAACAAAATGAAGAAATTAATTAGCCGAGACAGCTGGATGTAAGTTTGAAACAAATCCATTACCTGTACTGTGTGAGAAAAAAGCCAAAGTCCCATCACCTAAACCAGCAATGACCTGACCCTGTGAATACCTGTGAGAGCGAGTCAACACAAAGTAGATCGTTTTCAATTCTGCTTAGAGACTTCAAGGTAACTCATCTCGTGTTACAACATCCAAATGCAAATGGACAGAACTCACGTGAGAGAATGAACACTCTCAGAGAGGGATACAGACCACAGACAGAGCCTTCTGCCAGCAGAGGCCAAATGCACCAGTATACTGTGAGAGAAGGACAATGGGAGAAAGGAGCCAAGGGAAGAAAAGGCAGTCTGTGATAAACTAACAGACAAAAAAGTCTTTGAATTGTTTAGATGATATTTACTGACGTAAACTGCTTATTCAGCTGGCACTACCTTCCTTCCTGAGTTCCAATCCACACAGTTCCTGCAGTGTTACCTTAAATAACAAGACAGACAGGCCCTGTCAGAGCTGAGTAAGCAATGTTGATTTCCAAGCGTTTCCAGTAAAACAGCACGGTAACAGGGGATAATAGAAGTACAGAATACACTCGACAAGTCATCTGTGGGCAGCTGCTGCAGCCCATTGTACCAGCACTGACCTATGGGAGGCACAGCACAGATGCAGAGGGCAGGAGCTGTGGGAGGGAGGCTGAACTGATCCAGAACTGTGTTGGAGCGTGCTGGATCAATCACTGTAATATCACTGCAGGAGGCAGGGCCAGAAACTACCCACACAGAACACTGGCAGAAAAGGGGTGGATATGAAGTTTGAAAAGATGAATGGCATGAACCAATTTGTGCCTCGACAAGTGTTAGTCATGGTTGGGTGATCATAATTAGAGGATGACTGTAGCTGCTTCTTAACTAGGATTATGACAAACTTACTGTGGCTTCGCCAGAGATCTCAGATGGGACTGCGACTGCACACTTAAGCTGAAGGGAACAGAATAAATGAGGAGCCATGTCAAACTGCACCGCATATCTGGTTCACTTAAAGTGACCTATATCATTCTGCTTGGATTATATTGTAGTAGCTTTGAATTCATGGTTAAAAACAAAAAACATTTATCTTGTGCATTAAACAGTGCTGTGCAAAAGTTTTGAGCCACCCTTAATTTCTTTACATTTTGCAAGGAAACTGGGTAGTAAGGCTCTTCTTTAGATGACAGCTGCCTTTTCTTCTGTTCTCTGTCAAGATGATCCCATGCACCCCTTCAATAATGTTGTGGCCCGGGCTCTGGTGAGGCCAATGTGTATGTTTGGGACCATGGTCATGTTGAAAAATGAAGGTATTGCCAATTAGACACTTTCCAGATCGTATGACATGGTGGATCAAAATCTTGTGGTACTTTTCTGGGTTCATATTTCCATCCATTTTTAAAAAAAAAAAAAAAAAAAAAAGGTCCCCGAAACCACTGAGTGACATCCAGTGGGGTAGTTCAAGACTTTTGCACAGAAAATAAGCCTCCTTTGAGTGACATTTACCTTGGCAGTGGATTCTTTGTGATCCAGCAGTCTGAGCTGCATTAGAACAGGCACGTCTTTAGGCTCTGGTACTGGTTCACTGGAGTCCTACGGTGATTAACAATATTTTTACCGGGGTATTGCTTGTATAGTGATCTGCACAGTAAATATCCATATTGTGCAAAAAAAAAGTCTTGAATGAAAGCCAGACATTTTTTTTTTTTTTTATTGGTATAGTAAAACAATGAAAATAGTAACTATTTTAACTATATAGACTCAATAACAGCAACAGGAAGCTTTTTATTCCACTGTTTCCTATTTATTCTCTATAGCACGTCACTATTTATTTGTATATAGAAATGTGGTTCTACTACCTGTGTGTTTGCTAGTGGCAGGCTCCAGCCATGTAACTGCCGCTTTCCCAGACTTCCCCAAATCTGGGAGCGAACTTCTCTGTAGATTTCCCTCTTCCTGACACGTGGTGAAAGAGCAGCAGGAGAAGCAGACCTAGACAAAATGATTCTGGCATTTATCAGCTTCACATTAAATATGTTTTATTTTTTTTAAGTGAAATAAATAGAGCCACGGTAGGACACAGAGCCTTCACTGTTAGTATCTTGCATTTCATTTACTTAATAATTTGGAAAGTGGAAAGAAGTATCCGAGGCCGGTGCAAGAGTTTGGACACTCCTGTTTCAGTACTTAGTGACCTCTCCTGTGGCCGAAGCAAACACTTGTTGTATATAAATAGAAAGTGTCTATTTATGATTTTCATCCAATGTTTCCAGCTTATCGCTTAAAATTCTGAGATATTCTTAGGCTGTCTTGTGAAGCGTGCTTATGAATTTCCCACAGATATAAAGGGAACGGATAATTTTTCATGTCTGATTCTTATTTTACTTGCATTAGCAAGTAGCTGAACCCCAACTGTGAATGAAAAATATTTATTGACAATGAGGTAATCAGCTAGGCCAGACTCTGTAGTTCAGAGAAGACCTCACTCAGATCCAATCTCTATTTTTCTCACTTGCATTTTGTCTAAATCTTTGCACACAACTGCTGAAAAACACATAAGCAGGAGTAACTTATTAAGAGACAGATGCTTACTCAGCCTGAGTTCGACTGATGGTTGGTGGTTGTGGAGAGCCCAGAGCAGTGCGAGTGAGTGATGGGGAAGGTCGCAGAGCTGATATGGAAGCAGGAGGTGAAACTAATGGTTCCTTGGACCGGCCAAAGAAGCGGTTGAATCTTTAATTGAAGAAAAAATGAACAATTCTAAGTATTTTAACCATGAACAAATATACACTTCTTAATTTCAGCCCACCTAATGCCAGGTGCATTTAGTAACACCACAACACCAAAACATTTGTCCCTCTCCTGCATTTTAACTGACGCCTTTTCACTTTTATGTAATGGTTCTCATCTCCTGTTGTTTTCTGCACTTCTTGGCTACTGCTAGCTGAATGCTCAGCCAATGTGACTGCACAATGATGATCCTGGACTAACACCGTTATGAAGACGTCAGCTCAGATATCAGATCATGCGGCTTGCACCACCCACCTCTGTTTGGGTTATAAGAGCTTCAACATCATCTTAAGGTACAGGAGGATGGGTGTGTAACAAGTCGTAAATTATTTGTAAAGACAGATTTACTTACTTTCTCCAAACACTTGACCTTCTTTCTTCTGAAAATCTCTCCTCCTTTGTTGCTCTAAAGAAAAAGTAATAGATGAGGTTGGAGGCAAAGATTTGAGCCACTGATGTTACACGAGTTGTTGTAATCACACAGCAGATTCTCAAATGTAACAATTTTTTAAATCTTCAAGAAAGGCACAAAAGTTACCTGAGTGTCTGACTGCGTCTAACCGCCTCCTGCAGTTCAAACAGACGCTGCTTATACTGGTTCTTCTCCATGACCACGCGAGCCATTTCAGAACGGGAAAAGTTACGCATGGATGCTGGCTGAGACACCTGAAGGGGAAAATAAATTAATCCATCAAACCATCTATGAGCAGCTAGAAAGGCAGTGAAGACTACACCTACAGATAGTACATCACAGCTTACATCAGAATCCTCAGACTGACAAGTTTCCAGTTCTTTCCGAAGTCTGTAAAATAAAGGGCGAGATTATTGTCAGAACGTGTATGTAATAACAACAATGAACAGGTTATTTATTGAACAGCTGAATGATCCTCTTCACCTCTTAGTTTCCTCCTCCTTCTCCTTCACCCGCCCCTCCAATCGGGAGAGTGTTTCCCGAAGAGTTTCCACTTCCAGTTTAAGAGCTGAACGCTCATCTGTCAGCTCCACTACCCGAGATATCAAAGTCTTACGAGCAGTTTCAACCAATTCACTGAGAAAAAGGAAGTATAGCATCAGATATAAAACTCAGAATTATGTTGGAAAAGAAAAACAGTGGTTAATCATATTAGATAATACAAAGCTTTCTGTTGGTATTTAGCGAAGTAAGAAATCCAAGTGTTTGGAAACTCCCCATGTCCTCAACAAATCACAATAGACTAGTCATAGAAAATAAACTGAGGACTCACTGGGTGACTTTCAGTTCCTCATACTGAGAAAGAATCTCCTCAGACTGGTCTACGCTGCCTAAAAACACACACAAAAAAATTAAACTGCGTGAATGCACATGCAAACAGACAAGTACTGAAATTAATACATTTCTAACCTGTATTAAGGACTATTTAACCTGCATTCATGTTTAAGAAGAAATCAGGACATGAGATTTTGTAGAATAGGAAAAGGGGAAGTAAAACTTTGTAAAACACATACTTGAACTTAATATAAGTAGAGTATAAATAGTCTCCCAACAGAGCCTGATTATTTTTGGATACCAACTTTCTGTCACTTCTTTTGTCTCGGATCACTTTGTGTTTCAAAGAAGCAGCAAAGATTCTATGTTTGTGACATTTATTTCTTTAAAACTCAAAAAAGCAACTCAGGAATGCAGATCTTAACAAAAAAAACAAACAAACTTGCATTTACCTCTGACACTGGCCCCTCGGTCTACACTCTCCACATAATCGCGGCTCAGCTCAGACAGTTCAGAGAATACAGAGTCAGTGTTGCGGAGCTCCCACTCTATACTATCCTCGTCCTCTACCTCCTCTCCCTCATCCTTTTTGTCCGCCTCTTCTCCTTTTTCTTCTTCTACTTTGCTCTGCCCCAACTCATTCATCTCGTCCTTGAAGCTGGTCTCCAGCTCACCTTTTAAAGGTTCTTCAGTGTCAGGTTTAACTGGGGTGCTGAAAAATTTGGAGGTGGTTGATACAATATGTGTGCGAGCAGATGAATTCAAGTAAATGTTGGCTTAGTTAATAAATATAAAGCTGAAATAAATCAGTTAATGCTTTCAGGTTAGTACCTTGCATTTACACAGCCATTAAAATGTGCCAACTCAGGAGTGGAGTTTATGATGTCAATGACAAACTGATTTGTGGAAGGCTTTGCAGCTCTATCGACCTGTTTTTCTTTCTTGGCCATGAGATCTTCCAAACAGGGGGGACCAGAGTTTGAATGTGGTCTTTTAATCATCTGTAAAAGAAAAAAAACAAAACAGAACACGTAAGCTACATCTTTGGCAAAATCTCGAATTAGAAATTTGGAAGATGGTCATTTTAGGTGCAAAGCCATTTACCTTTTCAGTAACACTGGGTTCTGGCAAGACCTGATGTGACGGAAAGTCAGCATTCCTGGAACGCACATGATTCCTAAACGCAACAACTCAGTTTATGCTTTTTTAAATCCTCTTATTTTTCACCATGTTCTTGCAACAGTGTTTCTAAAATATATCCTGTGACTTTAAAAAAAAAAATTCCTAGTTAATAAACTTTCACTAATCACTTTCCACAAATATTGCATTTAACAACAATAAAGGTAGAGAATTTGCGAGTATCTTGCCAAATGCAACTGAAAAGCTGAAGTTAACGCTACAAAGTAGCTTCAGGTTTTCATTTTCAGTCACATGTGGTATACACTGTACTTGATATCCCTTTCAAACAAAGAAATACCACCAACCTGCTGTCAGAAATGCCAGAAGCATTCAACATTTAGTTTAATATTACAACAGGCTGAGAGTTTTTCATTTCGCGCATGGCTACAACACAATTCACAATAAGGCTGCTGCTACTTAAAGTCTTCCTGTGTGATACTTTATGCAGAATAGCAAATGTGTTTTAGCATAATGTTGAAAAGAACCTTAAAGGAGAATCTCTTTCAGACTCCTTCCTCTTTTCCAAAAGTTCCCGATATGACAGGGCCAACTAAAAAAAAGAAAAGAAAAGAACATCAGCTACATGTAAGAAACCTGACGACTTAAGAATAAGACAGTGGTTACTGAGCATACGCATGGAGGCTAACCAAAAATATCTGACCTTGTTGTGGGTATTTCTCAGTGCGCTCAGTTCTCTACTGAGATTTGCCTTCTGTTCCTCCAAGGCCACCACTGCAAGAAAACAGAAGGCATGTAAGAACAGAATACAGTCTAGACACCTAAAACTAGACTTGAGTTGCTCTTTGGCATTTATTCCTGATGCACACCAGTAAGCCACAACTTTTAAACCACTGACATTTGAAGTGAAAATTGTGCTCTGTGGGAAAACTTTGCGCCTTCACATTTATTTTTGTGTAATGTGATTTATTTCAGGGCAATGTCCTCTACTAAAGAAATTGTCTCGAAATGGCTAGAGAAACACAGAAAGAAGGGACTGATGTGGCCTTTAAACCTCCCAGATCCTGAATACAAGCCTATTCCATTGTGCAAACCATATTCAAATGTCCATCAATCCACCTTCTTCAGTTTATCCAATTCAGAGTCATAAGGGGGAGGGGGTGCAGCCTATTCCTTCTGTCATGGGGTGAGAGGCAAGATAAACCCTGTATAAGTCACCAGTCTGTCACAGGGGTCATATATAGAGACAAACAACTATTCAAACACCTACGGGCAATTTCAAATCAGCATTTAAGCTAACATGCGTATCTTTGGACTGTGGGAGGAACCCAGAACACCCGGAGAGAATCCACAGAGTCACAGGAAGAACTTGCAGACTGCACCACCATGTCACCCCTGGATGGCAAACCCACACAATCTGCTGCTAACCTCATTGTGCGTGACTTTTTGTACACAGCAAAGACAGGATAAACTCAAAAGAAAAAACAGAAATGAAACCAAACAACTAAACGTCCTGGAGAAAACTGTGCATGAGAGCCCCACAAACCCGATTAACATGTTAAAATTATAACCCCTGAGTAGTCATTACTGCATTGTTACTGCATGAATCTAAGACTTTATTTTGATCTCAATACGCCTGTACAGTTGTGCTGCTGCCATGTTGACAGTATCTGTCCACAGACATATGAACGCCAGCTAAAAATCCTCAAATTGCCTTTGCAGTAGCTTCTACTGAAGTAGAGGTTTCCAGAAACATATTTTATCAACAGAGACCGACGCACAGGGTCAAAACAATACCAGTGACATTACTGTTGCTGGTAAATATTCAAATACGCACACTGATCAGCTTGTTGTCTTGCTTTCTTCTCTAGATCTCTCTCTCGCCGTTCTCGCTCCTTTTCCCTTCCCCTCATGGCTCTCCTCTCCTGTTCAATTTGGTCATCCAACTCAAGATACCTCTTAAGAAAAGAAAAAGACTTGAACAGTGAAATGCCTGCTTTTACAATAAAACCTGCAATAGCACACCTTCACAGTATCATGACTCACCTCTTGACTTTCTTTCCTCAGTGTTTTCTCTGCATGATATCGCTCGAGCAGCTCTTCTCGTTCAGCTTTCTCCCTCTCAGCCTCTTCCTCCCTGTCCCTCAGCTGTGCTTTGCAGCTGGCCAGGCCCTCCAGTACCCACACAAATATGGGTACCAGAGACTCCACCACGCTTTCACCATGGATCTCAATAACAGTCTGTGATAGAGTAAAGCAGCAGAGAGAGAAAACGGGTATCTGTGACCACATGTAAATAATATTTCCACCCAGATCAACATAACATATTGTTCTCATTCTTACCTGTAATTCTGAATACAGCTTTCCTGCCTCTTCACTCACAATGTTTGGGTCCGGCTCCACCTCCCCGGTCCCACAAAGCACTCTCTCACTGTACTCCATCAGCCAAAGATTTTTTTCTTTTTTTTCGCTACCTCTGCTGCAACACAGTTGCCAAAAGCTCAAAACCAAAAGCAAACAGATCTGTGAGTCGATGGTGTGTTACAGTTTCTCACTAACAACTCGTTTGTCTAGGTTCTTAACCTTTCTCCCAAAACTAGCACCTCCCATTCTCCACACGTTCATTCATACAGCAGCATCCTCGAAGACTTCACTTTCTATAGAGGTTTATCTGATGTCTGGAGGTGTTTTAGAGTCCATCCTGCAGAAAAAAAGGAGGAAAAGGTCATGTCACTTTCTTCAGAGATGATTTAACTGGAAGTGCACTGTCAGCTGTTTTGGCCATTTTCCCTTTTCAGCATTACTATAACCTTGGAAGTGACACAACACAATCATTTGGTTTTCTTGTATTCCGGTATGATTCTTTGAACTTTTTTGAGACCATGAAGCAGGCTATTAGGTTTTGATCAATTAAATATTAAAAGAAATAAGAAAAGGAAGCTATTTCCTGGTTTTGGTGTATTTTCTATTTTTAAACGCTTTGTTTTGCACTTTTACTCAGCTAAAACGTCTGCTTTCACACCAAATAAATTGATCTTAATCTATAATAGTTTCCCCAGTAGTTCAACCTTGGGATCAATAATAATTAAAAAACCCTTATAAATCACAACTAAACTATAGATACCTAATGTGATGTTGTCCGTTTCCTTGGTTTTCCAGGCTATAGCACAAGACAACTATGTTATGTGAACTAGCAAATAGAGCGAAGAATCACATACTTCATATTTGACTTTAAAGTCGAGTTGTGTGCTTCAAACTGCTGACATTTCACCTCAGTACGGTGAGGCTTTCTGTTAATTATTTATATGGATCTAATGAGGATAATACCATAGCATGCAGACCAAGTGACCTCCTGTGTGTGTTTTTAAAAGCTCCACAAATAGCACCAACTAAGCAAACATGACAGACTATGACAGCGATAGGTTTTATTCGTCGACTCCTTACTCTAATTATTAATACTCTCGGTAAGCATTACTAGACTTAACAGACTCGAATCGGCGTACTGTATAAATAAGTAAGAAGCCTGACAGTGGACACCTTGAGAGTTCGTTAGCAGTAGGTTCACAAAGTTGAAATCTAGCCAAAAATAAAGCCGTGTTTCTTCAGTTGTTCGGCTGCCGTTTTACAAACTTACCTTAACGCCTGACTTCCTCACAACTTTCATTTTACTGCCCCAAAATAAGGAAACTCCAGCCGTCTTTTTCTTCGGGACGATATCAATTACACATAAACGAGTTTAAAGAAGGGGGTGTTGCTCGAATTTGACGTGCGCAGACATGTCCTCAGATTGACCAATGCGAGCGCTGTAACTGTTTGCTCTAACCAATGGACGGTTAAATGGGCGGGACATTGTTAGTTTTGTTTTCTAGAGGAGGAAAAAAACGGTTTCCTGAAACTTGCGCGACGACACGTGACCAAGGAGTTTGCAGTGGACTGTCAGGTGATCTGAGGAAAGCACGTTCGAATCCGAAACCTGTCGAAATACCTCACATTCCCGAGAACAGCTCAATCTCTTTTCCCATGTTGCCACAAGTGGTTGGAACAGTTTACCGCAATGTTTGTGAGCGAATCATTAAAATAAAAACATTACAAATGTGAAGTCAAATTAAAAAGTCGAAAGAGATGAAGTGTCTTTAAGGGATATTTGTGCAGGGATCTCTTTCCTAGTGAGATGGGGAAAAACAATCATGCAAACGTGTTAAATATTACACCGACGAAACTATAGTAAAACTACTGCAAACTTGCAAAAGCTAGAATTGTCTTAGGATAAAGTACAGTTAGTTTTCCTTCCACTAGATGGCGATATTCTAAAAAAAAAAAAAGACAAAAAAAGAATAATAATTCAAATACTTAATGTTTAAGGAAAATGTGCTTAACCTGAATGTATATCAATCGGGTACAGTTAATTGGACTCGATTTTATTAAATGTAACTTTAAACATTGTTCTTATGTAACAAAACTAAAGGGAAAATGAAGGTAAATCAGTTAAGTCAGTATTTTGGGCAGTATTGGTCCCTCAGTACATTTCATGTTCATTGTATGTGGTTAGAGCTTTGTTATGTTTGTTTGTTTTGCTGTTTTTGTTTTCTCACAACTTTTTTACATTTGCTTTTACAAGCATGAAAGAACGTTACACTTCCTCAGTGTCAATGACAATAAGCTACGGAAACAAAAACAAAGTCTTTCGGAGTTTTGTCCTTCCTTTTTTTATTTTTGTAAAGTATTCTACTATACCTGGATGATCATGAATCCTATCTGCAGGATGTCCATCATGCAGCTACCTTCACTTTAAAATGCCTGCTCCATGAACCTTAACAGGTAAATGATATTTTACAAGGTAAATTCAGCAAAAAATTAACAATACATTTAAACTCTCACGTTAGACAGTCACAAAAACCTAATATCCGAAGTCCTGTCCCTCTTTTTGTCAGAAGATAGTCAGAGTGTTACTATACAAACATTTTTAATTGTGCTAGCCTCCTAGCTAGCTCTACAGGATTAAAATAATTAGTTGAATAATTCATCAAATTGCAAATTTTAGAGTTGACTAAAACAAAATGACTATGTGACTTTGTGTTCCATGAAATTCCCACGATATGGTCATTTTCTTTGACTAAATAAAATATTGATAAAAACAACCTGAATTGCATTGTTGGATATCAAGTATTTCATTGCTTTTGTTTATTTTTTTAATGTTATTTGTGATATTAAATTAATTTTCTAAACTTTGTTTTGCACTTTATTAAGTTAGCTTAACTGTCCCTGTCTAGCTAACTTCTGTGGGTCTTACTGGTGATATAGTTTCTCTTTCACTTTTTTTTTCCTTTTCAGGTCAGTGAGCAGCAAAGACATATGGGCACATCACATGAGAAGCACAGGTCTGAAATATAACATTTATTTTGTACTTTATTTATTCTCGTTACAGTAGCCAAAACATTAAACATAACCTATAACAAAAAATCACAAATCAAGCAGGAAAGCTCAATAAAATCAAATATGATATGACCAAAAATACAAAATAAAGGACCCCAGTGAACACAAATCTTAGAAAAATAATATACAATTTAAAATTATATTTAGTATTTTATTGTCACACACACTCCTGAGACTCCCAAAAAAGAATTAAAAACTTTTTTTTCTGTGTATTAGTAACTCCAGTGCTTTTTATAGTCTACCTTACTTCTGTTGGTCTGCACTTTTATGAATCATGCTCACTGTGATTTGTAAATTTGTCTGGTTTCTAGTAACTTTAACTAAACCCTCAAATGACATTTGTGGTGCTTAAAGTTAAAAAAAAAATCATAAAAGGCAAAATACTCAGGATAATGTAGCTCAGGATAATCCCCATATCTGATCCTAAAAAATACATAGACAGGGAGGTCTCTGTTATCCCAGAAACATTGTGAAAGGCTTTGGGTTATCCTCACTAACCAGTGTTCCTATAAAGATGTCGTCCTGCTGAGTTTTTAATATCACATTTGGGTGCAAATACAAAACCTAAAAGGTATCTGCATGCATGGGACCCACTAGGTTAAAATGAGCAATGTCCTGTATTCTGTTGTAATAAAACCCTGTCTCTCTCTTCCTTTTTTTGATTCTCTCACATTTTACCCAGTCCAATTATTGCATTCTGTTTATGCTCTGTGCACACATTACAAGCTGCAGGAGTGAAAAAAAAAATAGTATTATAAGGAAAATAATTAGTGGGATTAAACATTTATATTCATAATTTTAATTAAGTGTAAGTAGCACAATGTGCATAATGTAGTCGAATAGTGTTACATTATTGGCTTATTATTATTAATGTGACACGAACCACTGCTCAAGACGAAACTCATTTTAATTCCCTTTTTTTTTTAGATTTACAAAGCAACAAGTCATAAGCAGCAATAACATATGTTGATCATTAAAAAGAACTTTGCCAGCCTACACGGCTCAATTAGAATGCAAAACTACAATATTAGTGTGTAAAATTTTAATGACTGTAAGTTGAAATAAAATGCCTCAAAACTGAATAAGTGCATTTCTACATTATTTAGATTAAAGATACCTAATAAGTAGTGGTACAGAGTTGGGTTGGAATGGAGATAATTTATTTATAAAAGATCAGAGATCTTTTTTCCTTAATGTCTGTCATTAAACACTGTTTATACTGTGACTTTTTTTATTACCCTACCACTCTCTACAAGAACTTCTTTCCCATGCTGTCTCACTTCTTTTGTCATCTGTCTTTTTCTCTTGGTTAGGAGGTGAAATGTTGCCACACCCACCACCACCACAAAACTGAGGGCCAGTATCACAAGCCCCAGTCCCAGCAAATGAGAGGTTCCCCCTTTATAGAAGTTCAGCTGGTCCCACAGCCCCACAGCCAGGCAGCTGAAGCCGATGAGAGTTCCCCAAAATCCAAAAGCCAGCATGCAGGATCCACAAGACAGTTCAACGCCTCCAGTAACCACAGTGATGCCCGCCACTGACACAACTCCTCCTGGTAAGGTCACGGTTTCCGATTTAGACCCGTATCTCACAGTAGAGGTGACATCTGATAAAGTTGAAGGATCAAGGGTTTCCATTTTGGACGCCATGGTCTGTTTTTATTGCTTGGTAGATGGCCAAGAGGGCTTTTTACATGCAGCTTCTTCTCTCTTCTTTCTACGATATCACACATAGTCTTGATTAGAAACCCCCCACTTTGCTTTCATGTCTGGTATCAGTTATGCAGCTTCAAGTTTAAAATAAATCATCCCAAGCTGTCGGTATAAACTTTGTATAATTATATACTGTGTCAAATTCCCATCAGTGTGTTTGAGCTTTCCTTGAAATAACTGAACCTGTTTAGGCAGGCAACCAGAAGAAAACGTCCAAAGCTTAGGATCTGTATTTTATAATGATAGCCATACATATTATACACATTTCATGAAAAAGCCTTAACTGATGACCTATGTGTATTTTGTGGCTGTAAAGTATAATATGCATCGATCAATTCACTACAGGCTCAGTGAATTAAATGTAAACTAGCTCAGTACACACTTTTTTTTAAAGATTGGACATTGTTTTAATCTGATAATCGAAACAACCTTTCACACACGCGTTTGTCACGTCAGGTTTTCTACCAGTATTTGTAACTGTAACTCTTTACTCTTTTAATTGAATGGACCTGAATATTAGGATATAAAAGCTTTTTATTCTAGAAAGCCAAATGAATTGTTAATATTTGTAATTTTAGACAGCCAAAAAAGTCCATTTTTTTTTCTTTTTTTTTACATTTTAAGTGTAACATTTCTTACCTCAGTCTTGATCCAGGAGCTTAGACGTCAGAGGAAACTTTGTAAAAGTCAAGGTCCTTAAATAAAGTCTTAAAGTAAGTATCTTTTAAATATGAAACTCTCTATGATTAGACATTAAAGGCGCTCCTGACTTCTCTCTGGACAGTGGGTGTAGAAATGGGCGCCAGCGGCAAAGTGCTTTTCTGAAATACATCACCTACTCGAGGCCTTGCAAAATTGTGGACGCAATCATCAAGACTTCCGTCACAGCATGTTTGTTCCCCTCTTTCCTTGTGTTTAGTAGGAAGCTGTCGTCTGTCATTACGCGTCATTATGAGCCATTACCAGATATTTATCTGGAAACAACTCCCTTCCTCCTTTCCTCTTGCTTTCAGTCTTAAGATTTGAGTTGCGTCCCACCAAGGCACTGTTTGGACTAAGATTGTTTTGTTTTTTTTCTTTAAACGTTTTCCTGTTTGGCATTCCTATTTCTCGAATTATTTTCTCAGTGCTCTTACATCTCAAACTTTATACTCGTACTCAACTTTGAAATGTTATTGGGGAATTTCAATCCTGAGCCTGTCTATATTAAAACAGAACTATAGGTCAACACAAATTCAAGTTATAAAAGATTAACTTCAAGACAACCTTGTTTCAGAGATCTGTTACCAAATGTAGATAGTAATTAATAAGGCTGATCCTTCATTGACACATTAAGTGTTGCAGATTTATAGAATACGTCAGTACTGACGTTTCACAGGTCAATGCTGTAACACATGCGACACTTGATACAGCCCATTAATACCATATAATGCTGCCAAGTAGGAGGTTGTCACTGACCTAATTGTGGATATTTATAGTCATGTTATTTTCTGATACAAATAAACCTTCGAGTTTTCATTGTTTATGTTACTGTATGTGCATGTGTTCCTGCCTGTGAAAGAAATACAGATTTAATGTTGCAAAGCAATGTTAAAACTTCTTTCATAAAGTTCTGACAGAATCATAATTAATCTAAGATGCCAAACACCCATGTTACCGATATTTTTACGCACTCTCTCCCCCGAGTGGAAAAACATCTCAAGAGTAGCTACAAATCCTTGCTCGTCCTGGCTCTAGCAATTAGCCCAAACAAGAGTAGAGATCACATGTCAGGGATTGTTCTGTAGAGAAGGGGTAAGTCAGTTGACTGTCACCCTTATAGGATGAAGACGGGGGTAATTGGCTATTCTCTGGCTTGTGTAGGAGAGGGCGGGGCTTGACTAATCCAGTTAGCAAATTATAGTTTAAACATAAAAAATGAATTATTGATTATCATACAGGGAAATACATGTCCTAAATACGATAAGTGCATGCTGCTTTCATCTCTGGTGTTTATGTGTGTTTCTTATACGTGTGCATAACTCATGAAGTCTCCTTTACACATGCTATGTTGGTCTGAAACAACACCTAAGACAATCAAGAGAATACTTTCGCTCTAATTAAAGTAGACGCAAAGTAAACAGACTAATGACGTAAATGTGGCAGCCAAAGTGTCATGAAGTGAGTTTGTTATACTGATAATACCTGATAGCCTCCAATGAGAACATAGCTGTTGGCAATGAATATGGAAACGACAAGAAAAAGTAAATCGGAGCTGAGTTACAAGAGACTAGACAGAAAAGAGTTTCTATCAGAAAAAAATTCAAGTGAAGTCATCAGAGTGTGTTTTGTTAGTGTGCAGTTCAGTAAGCCTTTAAAACATGAAAGTACCTTATGGCGGAGAAAAGAGAATGTAAGTCATGTCTGCGACTATTAATGTTGAGATTAAAGAAATTCATACAGTCAAAAAAACATGTAAAACAAAACAAAGTTTAGCTAGGTAATATAAACCTAAACTAGTGACTCAAAGGAAAGCAGTACTGTAGGACAGGAAGGAGGACGTGCACAGACGGGGTCGGCAGTGACAGGGATATTAAGGGCGCAGGTGGGATTGGACGTAGACGTGGGTTGCTGAGGGAGTTAAAATTGCCTGGACAGATGGTGGAGTGGCTTTCAGTGCTCAATTAAACCTATTGAAGGTCATAACTAAAACAGCAGACATAATTTTCCGAAACCCACCTGAAGCTTTGTTCAAAGTTTGCTAGAAAGCACCTACTCACTTTTTGGTGAGTTTACCGAAGTAACGTTTGGCTCCCAGAGTGAACTGTAACTTACAGTTGGATGCACTAAAGTTCTGTTTATCGGTTCATATTCAGCAATTTAGTACTAGTAAATTAGTGAGTACAAGACTAACAGGGACAAATTGATTGCCAGAGTTCATAAGTAATTTAGCAGGGGTATAAACGTACACTAGAGCTTTCCGGACTTTTCAAACAGACAATAGATAAAATTAGGATCTGGGGTTGCAATTTGGTCAAATGCTCATCCACCTTAAATCCCGCATTAACAGACTTAACCTAGTCAACTCGTGTAGGATGTGCTTTCCCCGCCCGCCTATATCTTTCACTGTCTTACTGTCGAGAGAGACACTCGGTTCCTCAGCCATCACCTGCTCACACAACACACAGGTAAGGTTTCTGCACATTTTGCACATTTTAACAAGCAAGTTGTTATTAATTTAAAGTTAAGTGAATTATATCACAATTCAAAATTATATTTCAGATTTCTGCTGGGTTTTTGACATCGAGAGAAGACATCAAGCCAGTAAGCAATAATAGTTTGGAAAAAGAAGAGTCATTTGACACCAGAGAAGAAAGCCTATCAAGTGGCATATCCCAGCCAAGCAGTTTAACACATTGCAAAGATATTAAAAAGAAACTACAATGGGAAATGCAACCAGTAGTGCGATATCAAAGGAGATCCTGGAGGACCTGAAGCTCACCACAAAATTTACTGAGCAAGAAATCTCCCAGTGGTACGAGAACTTTCAGAAGCAGTGTCCATCAGGACGCATCTCACCAGGGGAGTTTGAGGAAATCTATGGGCGCTTCTTCCCTGACAGTGATCCTAAGAGCTACGCAAGGCATGTGTTTCGCTCCTTTGACACCAACGATGACGGCACTTTAGACTTCAAGGAGTACATCATTGCACTACACATGACCTCCACTGGGAGGACAACCCGAAAACTGGAGTGGGCCTTCTCCCTGTTTGATGTAGACAAGAACGGATACATCACCAAGACAGAAGTGAAAGAAATATGCCAGGTGAGCGTGGTTCAGTTTATAAAAGCGACATTGATGAATGGATGAGTGGCTTTAATGGTTCTAGTGTGACAGCAAGCAGTTAATGTTAACTCATATCCCGTCAGAAAGAGATTCATTTTAAACATTGATCTTTTTTTCTTATTCTGGTTTTTATTTATCCCCAAGCCCCCAAAAACCTAAAGTGTTATTTGTCTTTCACTATAACAACTTTGTAAATCAGAAGTTCAAACTATTCTCTCAGTCGTGGTTTCAGTGAGGAGGGAACGGAGATGTCAGATGAAATTTATTAGATTAACTGACATAAGGCAACATAACCCAAAACCTTACATTAATGCCTGTTATTGAATCTAATGTTTTTGCTTTTTTCTATGTTTAACTGGTTTAACTCTGTAACATTAGGTCAACTAGCATTATTAATGGATTATTTTGTTAGGTTATCTCCTTATTTTGTCCACCTTCTGCAAAATCCATTAAAGCTGTGTTGCTGTTAACTAAGAATTTACTATTCTTCTCATGGTATGTAGGTCTCAGTCTTAATTGGCAGCCCTATTAGCCAGTCTATTTGAGCCTAAAACTCCTGATAATCTTGGCGATTACAGGTTTAGCCTGCAGACAATATAGGGAGCCCTACTCCTGAGCAGAGCTACTCTTAAGTTCCACTCCTAAACAAGAGTATACTCATCATCTCGATTCTAATCCACGGCTGTTTTACTTGTGAGACTGCCACTGTGGACTGAAGGCTGTACTATAATAAATGTTATGAAACTTATGGAGTCTTATGGAGGTTTTACACTTTTCTATATTCTCTCTTTGGACAAATGATATGGAATTGTAAGAGGTTTAGACAGATGAGCCAAGAATCCAGCTGGCATTGTAATGGGATTGAATTCCTGGCCAACTGGCTTGAGTCCATAAGCACCATCTTTACAGCACACTGCATAAAATAGCTGCATTTTAAAGCCCCGATAGCAGTTCAAAAACTTACTATAAATGAGATTCTTTCCGGTCTGTAAAACACTGAGGTAGAGGTCGACAAATACAAATTTACTGTGTGGTAAAAGGATACACCGCCTCCATTTTCCAGAAAGTATTCTTATGTAATGTATAAATAATATGTTAAATTAGAAAACATAAGTGAAAAAGGTGGAAATGCCTCAAAACCAGCCCGCAAGTACACTGTTCTGACAGGGTAGACAAATCCTTAAAGACTGCAAGTGTGATTTATTTTAAGGAAACCAGCTGCTTAATTTTATTTTTATGACTTCACAACCTTGATATCTGTCAGCATAGATCACAGTCTGAAGTCTAAACTCTACTGACCATAACATCAGAGCAGGGGCGAGATTGAGGGATAGTCCAGGGAAAAGAGATGACATCTTGGTGTTTGGCCTGTGGCCTGAGTCTTGGCACTAATCCATGTTAATCTAGGTGTCTTAAATGTGGGAGATGAGTGCTCCCTCTCTAAGTGGGACACAAACTTAAAGGCCTGAACCTAAAGTGCACACTCAGGAGGTTTACTCTCAGTTAGTCATTCAGTCCACTGCAGATCAACTATCTGAGAGATGACAGGAGAGTTGCCCTATGAAATGCTGTAGCTTGTTTGAATATTTATGTATTCGTAATAAAAGGATTTTGCAATTTGTATAAATAGTCTATGTTTAAAAACTATAAAAAATAAAAAAAAATACTGGCCTCCATATTTTCACTACAATACCAGTAACTCCAAATATGCACAAGACATTAATAAATTAACTGAAGAAGGCTGTTAGCATCCTCAGTTTTACTAGTGCTTACATATTCTTTGGTCAGTATCCATCTGCTTTATGTACTGTGCTGGTGATGAGAAAAATGATGCAGCATTACTTTCCATCTTATACCCAACCCCCTCTCAGGCCTTGTTTAAGCTGATCCCCAAAGAGGACCACAGCAAACTACCAGATGATGAGAACACACCCGAGAAGAGAGCCAACAAGCTGTGGGGCTGCTTTGAAAAGAAAGACAGTGGTAGGACGTGTAGTGGTAGTGCTTCTGCTCAGAGGGAGATAATATCAATGGAAGCCTCTGCTACCTTTCTTTAGCTGATGTTCCAGCATCCTGTGGGGGAGATTACATTTTACAATCAGCTGTTTGGCTTAACAGTAATACAAGTATTAATCCACCTGGGGGCAAGTCTCCACTTACAGGATCACTTGTGTCACGCAAGCTTTATTACAAATCATTGGCCCAAAAACATCTTAAGTTATACATCACATGCTACTGTGTACCAAGCACACGAGATAAGAACATGTTGTTTAGATAACAATAATCCATCCTCGTGTTATCTCACTTTCCTGGCTTGTTTTGTACTTATACGTTTCTCGTCTTAACTCCTTATTTTTTCCTCCCTTCACAGATCGACTGGCTGAAGGAGAGTTCATTACAGGAGTGATCGAAAATGAGAACGCAATGCGTCTGATCCATTACGAACCAATAAAACAATAAATCCCTTCTCATTCCTACGTTTCTCCTCTTGGACCCCTTTTCTGTTTTTATTAAACTATTTTTCTTTTTTTAAAAACCCACTTTTCCCTCTTCTTTCTCTCTCCGTATCAGATGTTTTCTCCGTCCTCTTCCTTAAATAACTCGGCCCCTCTGTAAATAAGCATTCCTACAGTTTCTGTACATTTGTGTGTTACACATACTTATACACATTAAGTATCATACTTAATTATTAGCTTGTTATGCTTTTCTTGTTTTTTAGAAATTTGAAATGTCCTCCAGTATTGTAATTTATTCACTTGTACAAAGAAATTAAAGATTTTATCATTCATCTGGGCTTTGGAAATCTATTTATCTTATCTCTCCTGGAAAACAATTAAATCTCCTTTGACCTAGAAACATACTGCATATTATAATGCTGGTAGTTGATAAAATTTTCATTTTAGGTTTTACGTTTTCAGTTGTATTAATCCCTGACAGTAAATCCAGGATTACCTCAAATGTATAACCTACAAAAATTAAAGGTAAATTTAACTACTTGTTTTTGACTTTTGTAAAAAAAAAAACAAAAAAAAAAAACTCAGTACTTATACAATTTTATCTCAAACATAGTATATGACAGGAACTAAATGCAGTTTTTTAGAGCGTTGTTTCCCTGAAACTGGTGTCTCGGTGTTGCAGATATTAGTGTGTGCAGGCAATTCTTTCCAACTTTCATCCTGACCCCCCCACATGCTGCTCCCCTCTTGCTTCACTCTCCTCCCTCTATTCCTCCTCCCTTCCATCCAACTCGGGATTACTGGTTTACACATAATCTTCTGTTCAACATCAGAGAGCAGACTTTTCAAAATCTCTGTAATCTTTCCATCTCTATGGGTTTGTCTGTGCATCTCCAGAGAGGCTGTGCTTGTAGTAGCTTCTGCTATACATGAATTGCATTAAAAAATTTTGTCTCTCAAAAGTTTCTGACCAAAGAAGTTTAAAAAAGGAAACATGTTTATGAGCGGCATGTTTCTCTATAGAACGTGCTGTTCTTTCAGGAATACACGCATCGTCCTCTGAAACGAACTGATCGCTAAGATGATGCTTTTCAAGTTGATATATAAACAATAGAATAGAGGAAGCATTTCTTTCCATTTGCAAACTAAGTCATACATTTCTTTCCTACTATGAGGCACTGAGAAATACCCAGAAAAATGCAGGCTTGCATGTGAACGAGATACATACACAGATACATACGTTGTAGGCTTAGCGTTTTGATATGTGTGGATTTCTTTGGACCTGGAGCCCAATCAGTACATCCCATGTTCACAGAGAGTCAAAGTGGACGACGAGAAAGAAAGGATGTGTCTGCTTACATTGACCTTCTCCACCTTAGTTAAAGTGTCTTTCCTTTTCAGATTTTCAGCCCTTTCAGTTGATACGTGTTACTGATTCCCTAACAAGGTGAATCAACTCGGTCCATGGCTTCCCCCATCTCATCCATCTCTCTCTCACAGTCCTCACACCCCTCAGGGCCACAGCCTCCTACTAAAACCAAAGTTGGTACATCCCCATTTCCCACTCCGACTACGTTGCCATTTGGAGCCCACGCCACATCAATCATCCCATCTGGACATTGCAATAGGCCACTGATAGAGTAGAGCCCTCCCCCTGGGACCACCTCGTCATAGGATGGAGCGTGAGTGGTGGCTCTGGCTTCCTCTAAACGTAGTCTCTGTCTGCGGCGAAGCTCGATGATGGTCTTTGTGTATGAGTTGAGCGTGACGACAGCAGCTCCCATGCAGCAGCTGAAGGACACCCAGGCGAGACTAGGAGCAGGGAATTTAACATAGTTAGGAGATGAGAAATATCAAGCTTGTAGTGAAACATTAAGTCCCGACGAGAGCTTAAATCATATCTGGCACCTACGCAAATGACCAGCCGTAGTCCCAGGATTGAGGCCTCCAGTCCTTGGGGCCCACAATTACTGTCATCTGAAACACTGTGGTGTACATCATATGTGCCACCATCCCAAGAAGACCTACACAGGAGGTGAAACAGACAAACTTAATCCAACATAAACCGGAAAGATCAGAGGAACATGCAATAAAATAGATATATTATATGTGAATATGCAGAGGCGGGTTACAAAATAATGTAAAAGTGAGCATTAGACTGAGTCTGACCTGATAACACAGTGCAGATAGCTGCATAGGCATTGATTTTTAGTGAGTGCATCTCTTTATGGGAACACAAGACTTCCAGCCACATGAGTAAGAACCCCATTCCCAGCAGACCGATGTATGTAAACTCAGAAATAACTGACAGCCAGAGCACACCTGCAACATGTCAACAACAGTGTGAGCACACTGTCACAAGCTAACTTTTAATCAAATGGCAACATGGCAATATTAAGGCAGGAGACTGTTAAGCAGTTCACAGCTCACCTTGAGTTTCTCCTGGAGTTAAGTCTATAAAGCTGCGACACTTCTCCCCTGCCAACAAAACGTCATGATTTAAGGATAAAGTTTTGTAGTTGAAAGTGAAAAACATCAGCTTTGATTAACAATCCAAGTTGAAACCAAACGGCAACCAAAAAAATGAACTGCACAGGTGTGCCTCTTACCATCACTGTGTTTTTCACAGCTTTCCCAGAAGCCCGTGTGGAAGTATCTAAAAGCAAACTTGTCTTCGCCCGTCTCCCATATGTAGTGGACAGCGTTGGCCAGCTGCCTTTGTCTGATCTTAGCCAGCTCCTCTCTCCTGGCTGGAGATAGCGTGCGGTTGTATGGGTTCTGAGTGGGACTCTCTGAGAGGGTGACAGTGGAAAAAAGCAAATATAAGGTTCGTTCTGCACCTGCTCATTCTTAATGTGGTCAGAGTATAATCCAGCCTTCACTAGGGGTACGTTCTGTCTCCATGTAGTTTCTCACCATATGATGCAAACATTTAACAAATTCAGGAAATGTTGTTGGTGAGGCGTGAGTATTAACAGCGGATCCACTGACTGTCAAACACACAATGCAAGAAAAGGCAGTGAGAACATATAAATGACGAGGGAGTTAGACTGCAGAATAGCGGGTATCAAATTGAGGGGTAGGCATGTAAAAGTATGTGTCGTTAAAAAGAGAATGGTTAGGGGTAAACACAAAAGTCCTGCAAGTCTGCTAATTATACCGGTGCCTCAAAATCAGCAAGCCTCTGTGTACATGCAGTCTTGTCAGTGTTCACTATGATGTGCCAAACATGTCCTCAGGTTTAGAAGCATAAGGGAGAGTTAAATGGACGCACTGTACATAGTAAAAATGAAATATTTCTGTGTGAGTGCACAAAGCACGTGTAGTGTCAAAGATGATTGTTATATGCAATAAGAGCTGTCAACAACTAAACCTTTAGAAGTAACCTCACACCCCACAGATTAATACTAAGCCATAACTGAGTACACTGTGGAACAAAGGTATTGGGGGGAAAGGAGATTAAAAGTAAGGACAATTGCTTTCTAACAGTTCAGTGTCAGAAAGCCTCATCCACTTTATTGTGTAAGCCGATCCAGCACCGCAAACAATCTCAGTGTGCCTGAGGAGCAGATTTGAATTCTCTAGATACTGTTTAACTTAGGATAGAAGCATAACCTCAAAAAGCACCTAGGCATGAAGGTTCAATCTTAAACTTTAAAAACGTGGTTTCACATAACAGTGTTACCTAAGACTCCACCTGTTGAGCTTTTTTTCTTTCAGCAGAGCTTTCTTTTCAGCAAACTTCCCCCAGATGGAGTTTACTTCAGATGAAGCAGATGGAGTTTGCTTCAAGCAGAGCTGCCTCCATCTGCTTTACATGAAGCGTTCCTGAACACTGAGAACCAGAGAAAAGCTCCAGAAAAAATTAAAATTATTTTGACAAATCTGTCTAATCAAATCAAATCTTATCTATTGTCTATAAATGATAGAAATCCCTAATTAAATCCTATTTTATTGTATTGCGTTGGCGATTATACGACCTACTGCAATAAAACGCAATGAAAGACAGCATGTTTGCTTTTGAAGGTGTATCATAAGGCTGTGGTTATGATTGGCTGTACCTTTCTACTTACAGTTAAGACTTTCAAATCATCCCAGACTCTTCAAGTGGCTAAATGCCAAGATAATATCACAACTGTTTACACAAGAATGAATCCAAGAATTTTTGCTGTTACAAGCAAATTGTGACATGTCTGTGAACGTGATGCAGCAGACTCTGGATTAGTCACCAGTATATTTTCCCAACTTCTGTGCAGCACAGAAGTCGACTCAGATTTGATTGTTTGCTTTTTCTTTTAGTCCAAGTCAAAACCTGATGTTCTTAAATACTCCTGAACACTACTATGAAGCATAAGCATTTCCACATGGTTCCACATTTCATGGAATGTCTAAAGGTCAAAGGACGATGCACTTTGACACTGAATTTCTGCTGACGCCCTAAAGATTTAGTGATGCTATTTCAAAACTATACTATAAAATATGATGACTCACAGATCATAAAAGCATAAGTCTTAATAAACAGGTACACGATAAAAGGTTAAAGGTTACCAAAAAGCAATCCAAACATACAATGCGATGAAAAAAATATTTGTCCCCTACTGATTTCTTTTTTCTTTTTTTTTTTTGCATTTTGGTCACACTTACATGTTTCATCGAACAAATAATAACATTAGACTAAGATAACCTGAGCAAATAAAAAAAAGATACAGTTTTTAATTGATGATTTAATTTATTAAAGGGAAAAAGTTATCCGAACCTACCTGCCCTTATGTGGAAAAAGTAATTGTGCCCTAAATCAAATAACTAGTTGTGTAACCCTTGGCAACGAAAACTGCAATCATCATTTGCATATTTTGAACTTTGACTAGGCCACTTCAAAACTTTTATTTTGTTTTGGGGTTTTTGGAGCCATTACTGATATGTTTTATTGTCCTGCTGCATAAGCAAAAATTCAAACTGATGGCCGGACATTCTCCTTTAGGACTTTCTAATAAAGAGCAGAATTTATTGTCCCATCAGTTACACCAAACCGTCCAGGTCCTGAAGCAGCAAAGCAATCCCAGACCATCACACTACCACCACCACGTCTGACTGTTGGTGTGATGTTCTATTTATGAAATGCTGTGTTAGTTTTACTCCACATGTAACAGGATTCAAACCTTCAAAAAAGTCCCAGCATTGTCTCATTAGTTCACATCATATTATCCCTAAGGTCTCGGGGCTCATCTAAAGTTTTTCTTTGCCGAATGAGAGATGAGCCCTTGTGTTTTTTTGGTCAGCAGGAGGTTTTCTCCGTGGAACTTGGAACTAACACTGACTTTAACTGAGAGACGTGAGGCCTGCAGTTCTGTAGATGTCGTTCTAGGTTCTTTTGTGACCTCTACAATGAGTCGCTGATGTGCTCTTGGAGTAATTTTAGTAAGCTGGCCACTCCTGGGAAGCTTCACCACTGTTCCAAGTGTTCTCCATTTGTGGATAATGATCTCACTGTAGTTCACTGGCACGCCAAAGCCTTAGAAATTGCTTTGTAACCCTTTCTAGACTGATAGATGTCAATGTGTTGGCTTTTGAGATCTTTTAGCCTTCTTCACTTTATTGACAGGATCTATTTAAATGATCTCTTGATTCAGTGAAATTAGCATCTGAAAACTGCATTGTGTTTACTCTGGTTATCTTTGTATAATATATTAAAGTTTGTCTGATCTGAGATATTTAAGTTTAACAAATATCCAAACAACTAAGAAATCGGGAGGGGAGTAAACTCTTTTTGACGATGACACTGTAAGTGTATGTACAATACATTAACAGTAAATAAATACAGAACTCCTTTGGATATGTTGAGTTTCCTACCTGTGGTGTAAGGCTCACTGTTGTTCTGACCACAGTTCTTCATTTTGACAGGCGACAGGCAGAGGGGCTTGACCACCTTGTGAGTGCCCTCACACCAGTAGGAGGTGCAGAGAGCCAGGATAGAGAGGGCCAGAGCCAAAGAGGTCAAGGTGAGGGAGAGCAGGGAGCGAGAGCGACGGGACATGCGTTCCAGCATGGCCACGCGGGAGAAGACGGAGGTACGGGTGGGGTCAGATATAGAGAGAGGAAGGTCAAAGTAAGACAAACAGGGGACAGAACGGGACAAGGCACACGCGAATAGCAGGACAGAAGGTATGAAAACAGCCACAGATGGAGCTGAGAGGGTGGGACAGATGCTTTGTGGGGGTTTTAAGAGGTTATGGGTGGCCAGGTTGAAAAAGAAAACAAATAAAAACGTGATGTAACAGTAAAGAAAGAAGATAAGAAAACAGATGGGGAACGATATTGTAAAGTCAGTGGGATTAATAGAAAGGAAGATAAAGAAAGAGAGAGAGCAGGGAGCACGACAAGATGCTCTGATTTTGATACACGTGGGAAAGAGGGACAGAAGGAACAAAAAAATGAACAAGAGCAGATTTAGGTGGATGATTTGGGCACAGTGGGAGAGAACCGAGGGATTCCAGGATATTACTCTTTGTTGCCCTGACTTCTTCAGTATGAGGAGCGATTGATTCCTGTGGGAACAGATACAGACATGCGTCCTCTGAAATCAACACTCGAAGCCCTTTTTTCTGTATTAGATCAATTCAACTGTATCAAAAAAAAGCATCTACAACTACTAGAATTTATTAATAAAACTTGTATGTCTAAAGAGGATATCAAAATAGATTCCTGAACTTATTATTTTGCAAAAAAAGTTAAATGAAATTGTGAGCAAGTGAGCATAAAAAAGAAAACAGAGGGTAAAAGGAAATTGCCCATATAATGAAATCTAGCTTTACACTGTCAATCACTGCCTGAAGTCACATAAGTCCTCCAGCTGTTTAAAGGGGGGTTGTGAAAGGCTGAGTAATGTGTACTTTCCTGTGACCCCGGCTAACATCTCTGTGCTTCCTGATTAACGCACTCAAGCCCGAGCCTGCCGCTCATTATAAACTGTGGGCCTTAAGTGGAAGGCACGATGCAGGGGAGCAAAACACTAGATTGCTTTTTTGATGAAATTATAGATAAGCCAGAGATCTAAATGAAATTTTACACGTAATCCCTGGAAATCTGCTTTAATCTGTTTTTGTTAGGTGTGTTTTAGTGTGAAGTACACTTTGACCATGCCTGCTGCCAATCTTTCTCTCATGCAATGTCCCCCTGTCAGCTCACAGCCCCTGAAACATAACACAGATTAAATCAGGTGAATGTAGCACATCACTCATCCCTTAGCATGGTTACTGTCATCTGTACTGCTGGAAATAAAACTCCATCAGTATGATAATACGCTTAATGACCATTGGAGTGTTACTGAGGCAGTTAAAGCCAATGCTCAGCAGAGATAAGGCTTTCCTAAATACTTGCATTGCGTTTATTCTTAGATGTACATTATGTCCTTTCAGAACTGCACATCTTTTAAGCACTGTTTGTTTAGATTACTGCTCAGTGCGTCACACCATCACAGAGATGCCAGTTTAATTCATTCAGCACTGAAACAATTACCCCACAAAGCACCTTGATAATCTGTGTGAAAGTCTACCTCTGCATATTACTGATGGTTTAACAGCAGCCAGTGACCAAGTATTGATATTTATAAGATTATGTTTGAAGTGGTTACTCTTAGCATGAACCTTTCCATGTCGACTGTTGCTAAGACAATAAATATTTTCAGCCTTTACACGTCATTAACTAGCTGATGCATCATTTTCCAGTTTGCTCAATTTTTGCAGACATCAATCCAAAATAAGTCGTTCAGTTTTCGTTCACAAATGACAAATTTAATTGAACACTCAGTGTAATAACGACACTATTGCTATGTGTAAATATTAAAGAAATTATGTTTTTGCGATTGCTGATGAAGAATCCACAAATGAATTCAGAACAAATTATTTTTAAATAAGTAAAATACCTACCAGACTTTGTTCTCGCCCTCTGTAGTCTTTCATGTCCATCATAAAACATATTTCACTGGCTTGCAGTGAACTTACATTGTGGTTTTTCCTCTGCCTTCTTCATAAGCCCTTAATCAAAAAGCTCGTTCATAACTTTAGTTCAGCTGCTCCATCTTGAATACCCTCTCTGTTGCTACTCTCTTCATCTTTTCTCTGTGCATCAGCTTTCCTCCTCCAGTGTGAGCATCAGTGGCCCTTACCTCTCCGGCTGCAAGCCCCGTGTAATCCTCCTCCGATGGAGATGCGAACCGATGGAGTGACTGCATGTCTGTCTCCAAGCCACTCTACTCCCTTTACTGTCTTTCTTGGTAATTTATGACACAAACCCACCCTGAATCATGTAATCCCTCTAAGTCCATCTGTTACTATAGTGCCCCCTCTCTTCCCGTGTCTGTCCCTTTTCAGCGGTGGCCTTCACTAACCCTCCCTAAACTTTAAGCAGCAGTTTAAGTTCCACTGCATTACAGCTCTATTTTATTGTTTTTATTAACATTATAGTACCTCATATACATTTCCCCAGATTAGCAACAGCACAAAAAACAAGAACAGTGTCAAGACTTTTATGATATACACAATAATTTATTTACAGTGTATTTACAAAAAAACCTGTAAGACAGCAAACAGCAAAGGGGAAAGACAACACTATGTTGTCGTGTTTGTGAAGTTAAGGATGGGGATAGGAGGGAAAATGTAGTTGTAGAAAGCAGCTAACCCCAGGCTTGAGATTTACAATAATGTAGAATCAGCTTGCCATCACTTCCAAAACACTGAAAGACAAAAAGACGGGAATACAAACGTTGAAGTTAAACTGTCAAACACAGGAGTGAGCTGTCAACAAAGTCTAAAATCAGTGTTAACTGCTGTTGTGACATCAGAAAGGACCTTTTAACTAGATATTGATCTAGCAGTGAGAGCAGAGAGGTGATCAGCCAACCACTGATCTAGACTTTGATGTTTTTACTGTTACTTGTTAAGACATTTACCAGTGCTCAAGGATTTAAGATTATGTCACAGAAGGCTTGTCTCTTATTGCACCCTCTGCTGGTAGAAGCTCTGCATGACCTGTCCGGTCACACAGGCTGAACCTGCAGAAACAGTTAGGTCTATAAGTTTCATACGTTTTTGGACATTGACTGTTTTCTCCCCTCTGTTAATTTTGCATCTATACTCCACCACAGTGGATTTTAAATCAAGAAAACAAGATGTGATTGAAGTGCAGATGTCCAGCATTAGTTTAAGGGGTTCAACAGAAGTTTTCATTAACTGCCTAGGAACCACAATGATTTTTATACAAAGACTTCCAGAGTAGTCACCAGGTGAAGCAGGTTCCCTTGTTATTTAACAACAAATTAAGTAGATAAAAGATCTGGAGTTATTTCCAAGTGTTGAACATGCATTTGGCAGCTTTAACTGGAACTCTCGATAAGATGTCCAAACAGTAGTTTCATGCAAGTAAAGGAAACTATCATTAGGCTGGAAAAACAAAGTAATGCCATCAGAGAGACAGCAAAAAATTTTTAGGAGTGGTTAAGTTAACAATCTGGCTCATTCTTAAAAAGGGAGGAATCAACTGGTCAGGCAACACCAAATGGCCTGAAAAAACACAGACAACAACTCAAGTGGATAAAGCAGTAGCATTGTTCAGGTCCACAAGCAAGAGACAGTTTCATGAATAGAAATATAGAGGCTTTACAATAACATGTAAACCACTCAAGAACAAGAAGGTTTGATTAGATTCATTTGTATCAGAACAATGGGAAGAGAAAAGTATGGAGAAGGAAAGAACAGCTCACGAAGCATATGACATTATCTGGTGGAGGAAATGCCAGTGGAAGCTGGGCACTGGTGTTTACTGATGATGTCACTGCTGGTAGAAGGAGCAGGACAAATTGTGAAGTGTGCAGGGTTACACTCTCTGCTCAGAGTCAGCTAAATGCTTCAAAATTGTGCAGACAGCACTTCACAGTCCAAATGGATAATGACCCAAAACCAGGGCTCTCAAAATTTCAAAATCCCTGGTAGCCCTTCGGGCAGGGACTCTTCAGTTTTTGGTAGCCCAAAATAAATGTAAGTAGCCCGAATAAAAAAGAGAGCAATTTTTTGATTGATGTTTGTTCTGTTTGTTCCTTTACAATATTATACATTAAAGTATAATATTGTAAAGGAAACAAAACATTAATCAAAAAATTGTTGAAAAACAAATTACAACATTGTATAAAAATTACAATCATCAACTCAAATACTTGGTTCTAATTGAACAGAAATTTCTATGAACTTGTAAGAACTGTGTAGGACATGAATCAGTCTGTGTCAGATCCTGAATTTGAAATTTCCGCTGAAGTCACGGGTAAGAGACAAGTGGAACCAAGATCGAGGCCATTTGCTTTTTGAAGTTTGCAAAGACTGCTAAATTGTGCCAGTGGTAGTTCACTCTTTGCAACATAGTACGCTGTTCTAAACAGATTTTTCAGGTTTATTTTTAGTATGTTATTTGCAGTTGGTGTTTGTTCTGGGAAAGATATTGCAGACTGAGCAATAATGCATTTCTTGCATTTCTCATGGGTTCTAATGGGGGCCTTTCTTAAAATGACTGGTCCCAGTAACAAAGGCGCTTGTCGACTCAGAAATCGAGAGAAAACCAACAACACACCCAGCAGAACATTGTTATTTACATGGGTGCACATAAGTGGTCCGCATGTGCGCATTTGCTGTCAAAATAAAAGACACGCACCAGATAAGAAGTTGCAACGCGCGTTTGCGTCCATATAAAAAGCACTGTTTTTGTCCGCTAGAGTGGGATTTTCACGGCACATTCCGCACCACATCTCTGTGCGTTCATCATTTGTTTGAAGCCAGCTCACCTCCTGCAACCACTTTTACGAGAATACGCGCTTCTTTTGTGGTTCGGACTCCTTCTGACATTTCTTTGGAGGTAGAGGAACACCAAAGTAATTGCTTAAAGGAGCTTCTTCGACATCTTTAAGAGTTCTAAACAAATGTCTGTCCTCCTCCAGAAAATCTTATGTATGCAAACACGCGTTGCCACTTCATATCTTGTGCGCGTTTTTTTTTTTTTTTTGACAGCGAATGCGCACCTGCGGACCACTTATGTGCAGCCCCGGTTATTTAGCTCGTCATATTGCAGCCACAGAAATTCTTTTGTCCATGAAACCATAAAGCTGCACTTTCTTTTTGCCTTATAGTCTGATTTGTCATAACTTCTCCGTTTTGTGGTAAGCTTTTCTTTGGCTGTCACTTCTTCACCTTGACCTGTCTTATTTGGCTCAGCAGAACTAAAATATATATCCTGCTGCTTTTACACACACACACACACATAACGGTCAGTGATTCTCTGCGCGATCAACCTCTCACATGTTTAAGCTTGCTGCGGGAGATTTCACTTGTCATGTTTGCATAGTAAGCTAACGATTGATAAGACGATGTCAGAGGAATTGGTGCGCAAATTATCATCACTCACCAATCAGTGCTGTCGCTCTCTATACACAGTTCGCGCCATTGCAAAGTGAAAGCAAAAAACAAGCGCAAATTCAAACGCGATTTCAATATGTCACATATTGACAGTGGCTCACCGATGCCAATGACATAATTACCCAGCTACATTTCCGAAAGAATGCAAAAGCATTGACATATATTTTTCCTTCCTACAATAGCCCGACGGGCAGGGAAGAGAGAGATTTTGGTAGCCCGACTGGAAAAATCGCTAGCCCCGGGACATCGGGCTAGCGATTTTGCAAGCCCTGTATCTGATTGAGGAATCACTCATCTTTAGAAAAGAGAGTTTATTACAGAGAAATGGGTCTTTCCAAAATAAAAGCTATACTATACGCTTCTTCTGGGCTATATTCTCAGCAGCATATTGTAGCGGGTCAGGGCTGTTAGGGGTTCTGTTTGTTCAGTTATGTTTTGTTTATGTTGCCATAGTGACGGGTGACGCCCTCTCGCTGCGACGGTGTGTCCTTCCGGGGTCAGAGGGCGCCCTGTGTGTTGTTGTTGTTGTTGCTGTGCGGTTGCCGCCCTGAGCAGTTAGCTAGCGGCAGTATTCTTCTGCAGATGTCAATAAACGGCTCTGCTCCCTGGCTAGCTCACGGGAAGCAAGACCAAACGACACCTCCGTCTCCTCGTTGTCTGAGCTCGCCACATTGGTGTCAGAAGTGGGATGATGGTGGCACCCCATGTTCCGACCCGAGTGACTTTTCCGCCGCCGGTCATGACCGGCCGGTGCGCCAAAAGAAGGCACCTGGACATTTGCAAAGTGAAAGCAAAAAACAAGCGCAAATTCAAACGCGATTTCAATATGTCACATATTGACAGTGGCTCACCGATGCCAATGACATAATTACCCAGCTACATTTCCGAAAGAATGCAAAAGCATTGACATATATTTTTCCTTCCTATGATAGCCCGACGGGCAGGGCAGAGATAGATTTTGGTAGTACGACTGGAAAAATCGCTAGCCCCGGGACGTCGGGCTAGCGATTTTGCAAGCCCTGTGTTACAGGCATGGCCCTTTAAGGATGAAGCCTGATGGGAAATGTATTCGGGATGTGTGTAGCGGGCCTGCCTGGTGTGTGTGTGACGAGAGAGAGAGCGGAGAAGGGGGAAAAGTAACGGTTAGCTACAGAAGAGACGAAAAGAAAATAAATAAAAGGAATATAATAACTCCCTCGACAGCCAGAGTTGTGTCGGCGATGCTCGCTGTGAGTAAACTGTTTCAGCCCACTGTACGCGGTGTTCGTGCCTTAGAGAAGAAATAAAGTTCGGTGAAGTAGTTTCCTACGCCTCCTTCGATCTTTTTGCTAGCGGAGTTGACCTGTATAGTAAGCTGTTGCCGGCTACGAGTCAGTTACGGAACCTTCAAGTAACTGCCAGAGGTTTCCTTACTACGGTTCGGGGCCGCGGATCTGGCGCGGTAACACCTGTATCTGATTGAGGAATCACTCCTCTTTGGAAAAGAGAGTTTATTACAGAGAAATGGCTCTTTCCAAAATAAAAGCTATACTATACGCTTCTTCTGGGCTATATTCTCAGCAGCATATTGTAGCGGGTCAGGGCTGTTCGGGGTTCTGTTTGTTCAGTTATGTTTTGTTTATGTTGCCATAGTGACGGGTGACGCCCTCTCGCTGCGACGGTGTGTCCTTCCGGGGTCAGAGGGTGCCCTGTGCGTTGTTGTTGTTGCTGTGCGGTTGCCGAGCTGAGCAGTTAGCTAGCGGCAGTGTTCTTCTGCAGATGTCAATAAACGGCTCTGCTCCCTGGCTAGCTCACGGGAAGCAAGACCAAACGACACCTCCGTCTCCTCGTTGTCTGAGCTCGCCACATTGGTGTCAGAAGTGGGATGATGGTGGCACCCCATGTTCTGACCCGAGTGACTTTTCCGCCGCCGGTCGTGACCGGCCGGTGCGCCAAAAGAAGGCACCTGGATATTTGCAAAGTGAAAGCAAAAAACAAGCGCAAATTCAAACGCGATTTCAATATGTCACATATTGACAGTGGCTCACCGATGCCAATGACATAATTACCCAGCTACATTTCCAAAAGAATGCAAAAGCATTGACATAAATTTTTCCTTCCTATGATAGCCCGACGGGCAGGGCAGAGATAGATTTTGGTAGCCCGACTGGAAAAAATCGCTAGCCCCGGGACGTCGGGCTAGCGATTTTGCAAGCCCTGAAAACGTACTGCAAAAGCGACTCAAGAGTTTCTCACGGCCAAGAAATTAGATATACTTCAATAGCCATGTCAGTCGCATCATGTCAACCTGATAGAGCAGATTTTCAGTTATTGGTTGTGGAGAGAACCACAATGAAGCAGCAACTGGCTGCAGTAAAGGTCAAAACGCTTAAGAGAGGAAACCCAGCATTTAGTGAGGTCTCTGGGTTCTAGAGCTCAGGCAGTCTCTGACTACAAAGGATTTTCTTTCAATTACTAAAAACAATGCTTATATTTAAAATGATGTTCATTTGTCCAATTAGTTTTGCGCCTCTGAAAATGGATTCTGTATTAAAAAAAACAACAAAAACAAAAAAACTCTTGAGTTAAAGCTGAAAGTCTGCACTTTAGTCACATTTTGATGGTTTGAGTTAAAAATTGAGCTGATGTACAGAGGCAAAAAAAAGTGTCCAAAGAAGTTTGGACCCAGTTAAATACTTGCCTAACACTAGTGCTACTGATGTAATATTTCAGTGAAGACCAACTCGGTCTGTAACTCCAGACTGTGCGCTATTAAATTAATAAAACAACAGGGAACATAATGTTGTTGATAAACTGTATGTCTGTGTGTGCTGCCCCATTTAAAACTGTGCATACACTCACATCAAAGAGGACCCCTACTTCTTGATCCGGTGAGGGGGCAAAAGACTGGTTAACATAGATGAACTGAGAAAAGAAAAAAAAGATTTAGTTTCCATAATTGGTTTTTAAATCATGTCCATTATAAGACTTCAGAAATTAACAAGCTGGTAGAAAAAATGTCATGCTTACTAGTTGTTCATTGGCATCAAGCTTGAGGAAGCGAGATATGAATTGTGAAAGAGACTGTACTGTTCTCCCCCTGTCCACTGCCCACTTCTTTGTTTTCATTATAGGAGTGTCTCCCACTGCCTTCAACAGCACATCGACTATAAAAATGAAGAAAACAAAACTGAAAGTTATTCAACATTGTTGCAACGCCGACTGGCACAGGCAAATCTCAACTTGAATTTACAGTGGAATTTCTGGGAAGGTGCAGTCACTGATACATAGACACTACATTATACCATGGTGGAAAAACAAAAACACTGTAAAGGCAAACCCTCATCCCAAGTAAACATCCACCTATGCAACTAAGCCAGTGCTGCACAGAGTTCAAAAATGTTACTGAATTATTTTCCCCCAATAGTGTTTTGGTGAAATATCAAACACTCCCCTGTGGAAATTTTAATTTCATATTGCTCTAGGTGTTGTTTTTTGTGATGTGTTTAATGTGGAATGTGCATAATAACCGCCTTTAACTTCTTGTCTTCGTGTGCTTTCACATCAGCTTTTCTGAAGGGCAGAACCCCCGCCCCCCCCCCAAAAAAAACCCAAACAGTGCCTAAGCTTAAACATAACCTCTAATAGTAATATAAACAACATTCAACACCCAGATCTAATTCAATTACTAAAATCTAGTTATAAGTTACTATGACCTCATTCATTTGTTTCATTCAATTTTAGGCAGGGTATTGCAAAATTGAAATTAGATGTCTGGCTACATACAGACTAAGCTGTCTCTTTACCTCATTTTAATTTAAATTTCTGGTGTGGTATTTGTGCAAATTAGTCCTGCAAAACTACGCAGGTTAAGTGAGTTATTATCTTTACTTTTCTTATTTTCTTTACTCTTGAATGTTTCCAGTGCAGTAGGTCTCAAAAATGAAAAATATGCATATATTTAACGTTATTTCCGTAGTTATAATTGATATAACATCTGCAAACTCCAAATTTTGTTCATTAGACTGTCTACTCATATTTCTGGTAAATCCAGCAGGAAGGTTGAAGGAAAGTAGCATTTTCTTCATTTTTGTGACTAAGAAGTTCATGTTAAAAAGTATTATAGTCATTTTATTTTGCATTAGCTATATATATATCATTCAAAAATAGTTGCTGTTTGTCTCTTATTACCTATTATTATTACTTTCATTAGTATGTTCTTAGTATGGAACTTTGAACTGCTTGAATTGTTTTTTGTAGAACAAGGAAATATTCAGATCTTTTTAGATCAGTCCCAAATTACAGATATTGACTCACTTTTATGGCAAGAGAGGCCAGTGAAAACATCTGGCTTATCTTTTATAGTTTTTCGATGTTCAAACATCGCCTAAGTGAGTATCCTGGGAGTGGATTGACGGACAATTTATTAAAACAAATATATCTTCAAAAGTATTTGATTTATGAAGCTAAAATTTTAACAGCAGTGGTTTGTATATACATGAAAACTTTGGAGCTTAACATTTTTAGGCAAATGGAGACAGTTGAGCAGCAAATGTAAAAAAAAAAATTATGAATTGAGATGGAATGTTCTATTTTTAGTGGTATGTTCAAAGTAATCGCACATCGGGAGCTAACAGAAAAAGTTATGTTTTTAGAGGTCATATTATAAAGTGATATCAATCTTTCAAAGCCTTTTAATTTCCCCTTTGTGTAGATCAGAAGATCAGTAGTAGCTGTTGTTATTCCTTTTGCAGTCCAGGATTTGACTCTATAAACTATTTTATTAGGTTTAAACTCACAGTCGTAGGCACACCATGCAAGTTTTATATATTCTAGTTTATGTTCTCTTCTTAACATATCCCAGATTTTCAGCTCCATGGATTTTGTGACATTTTAAGAGTTTTGAGCCAAGTGCAGCTCCTTAAGATCCTTGTTGCATTTGCACGCAGAATATGTTGCTATTGAGACGACTGGTTAGTATATTTGATCAAATATGGCAAAACAGAGACTTTCTGTGAACTATGTAACATATAAGAATACAAAATATATGTAATGTTTATTAGCATTAGCTTCAGCTGTTCCCCAAACCGGCAGTACCACTTGCTAGAAAACGACGTGCTTATTGGCTGAAGAGAGAACATGCTTCCACCCTAGTGGCCGACTTTCACTGTCAATCATATTGTACGTCACACATCCGGATGTGTTTTCTTCAGCATTAGCAACAGTCATCAGAAACACAATTGTTTTCCCGTAACTGAGAAGTTATTTTCCGCTCTCTTACTTTTCTTCTTCTCGTCATTTGTCGTCGAGTCGTCTGACGGCGGCTGTGTTTCTTCTTTCTGCGTCTCTGTTGGGGACTCTGCAGTGTCAGACATCTTTGGTTCACCACTCCGGGTTACTTTATGGTTTACAACCACCTCAACATTTGCTCAGCAGCGGCGGCTATTGGCGCAAAAGAAGCGTCAATCTCTACAGCTCGCAATACTATTGGTCAATAATCGCTCCCAGGAAGGCAGCGCCTGTCAAAGAAAGGCTGAAGCCGAAGTTGAACTCTGTGGTCTTCTTAGCTTCGTGCTAGGTTAGTTTTTATTTTTTACATCCGACTATAGATGCTAATATATTAACTCTTTAATAACAAATTTACGTGTTTATTTATTATTAGTTAATATGATTACATATACGCAATTTTGTCTGCAATATTAAATTCGGTCGTTCTTTTTTCTGTTACAAGTAAGACATATAAATATTTTATTTGGTTTACACAGGCGACGTCACATGGGAAATAATACTTTAACCTGACAGTTAAAGTTTCTGCAGTCCCCTTCAGCCTGTTACCCACTACTCTCTACTATTAAAGCAACAAGAGTAAGTGACATTTCTTATGCTTTAATTCGCTAAAACGAGCCATGATCTTAGCAAATTCCTTTGAGTCTAGCTGTCTTTGAGTTGTCACTGGTGCCTTTGTTATCAAAACAGTGCAATATCAAAGAAGGAAATAATGTCCTACAAGGAAGAAAATGCACCATTTTAGACTCATGCTGACAGGTTAGCTAGAGTCTACGATTGTCCAAATAATGGTTAAAGACTGCAACAAGCAGCTGTGCTACAGTTGTAAGCTATAAAACTTATAAAGTTTCACCTTTATAAATTTTACTTCAAATCTCTCTGATGATAGTACAAGATGGTATTAAATCTACCTGAATGCCTTCTGTGACCTTGCTCTTGTAGTGGCAAACATTGGCAGGCTCTCCACCAAGGATGCAGTGCTTTTCCTGTGCGATATGCAGGAGAAGTTCAGACCCAACATCTTCCAGTTCACCAACATTGTCAGCAATGCAGCCAGACTGCTCCAGGTTGGTTCTCCTCATCAGCACAGTTGTCGAGGATGAATAATTTGGAGAGTCTGAATCAGATTTGCCAGGTTTCTCCTCTTCTCTGACAGGCCAGTCGTATCCTGGGCATCCCCCCCATTTTGACAGAGCAATATCCTAAAGGTCTTGGGCCCACAGTACCAGAGCTGGGAGCTGAGGACCTAAAGGCCCATGCTAAAACTTCATTCACCATGATGATAGAGGAGGTGCAGAAGGAGCTGGAGGCCCTGGGGAACCCCAAACAAGCCATACTGTGTGGAATAGAGGCTCACGCCTGTATCGCTGTAAGACACAAATGGGATTCAGCATCTGCGCCGTTAAAACGAGACAAAATCTTTCCATTGACTTGGGTATTTTGAATAGAGTGACATTCAGTATCTGTTATTCTGAGCATACAATTATTCAATGAGGCACCAACTCTTTCATATTTTTCAAATGTATATTTTATATGCGAAGCATAGTTATAGTTATTGTTAGAGACAATTATATGGAGACGTTAGTCTTCAACTGGATTCTCTAACATGCACAAACAATGCATGTCACATCAGTATGTGTCTTATCAGTTGTTCCACAAAAGAAGCAACAAGCAGTTTATCTGTGACCTGCAGAAATGACATAAATATAATAATTTAAGGTGCACTTGGATGCATGCATTAACTGTATATTGTATCTTCATAATGTGGGCTAAGTGTTGAGTTTTAATCACAAAAACAGAGTGGTGGAGGTAATGATGTTAGGTGATTATTAATTTATTACACTGTCATTAAGTAACATAAATATGTAATTTTGTAACTGTGTTTGACCGAGTTTGCAGTTTTAGTTGACAAATAGAAAACTTTCCTCCTTGTCTTTTGCTCAGTGCACAGCTTTTGATCTGCTCGAGAAGGGGATAGAGGTTCATATTGTAGCTGACGCCGTGTCATCCAGAAGGTATCGGTGTATTTGAACAGTATTTTTTCATTGCAGTAAGAGATGTCACACACACGGAATGAGTGTGCCTTGGGGAAGTTACATGTGCACTTTACTATAACGTTTTCACTTCCCTCCTCAGCCAAACGGATCGTTTGTTTGCTCTGTCACGACTGAAACAGAGCGGAGCATACCTCACCACCACAGAGGCTGTTCTGCTGCAGCTGGTTCAAGATGCCAAACACCCCAACTTCAAGGAGGTACCTGCTACAGATGCTTCCTGTCGCCCTCCTGACTCAGTATTGTTTAGCTTATTCAGTCAACACATATTAGATTCCATAAACAGTTGGTGGTCAATGTCAAACAAAATAGACACTGAACAGGCTTAACCCCCTAAAAAAAACCAAACAAAAAATGAGCAAAATACACATTTCTGTGTTTATATCATCATTATTAAAGTAATTACACAATAACTACAATATTAACACAAATTCCTTTAATGTTTTTTTTTTAATCCTTTTCTTTGGTGAGAAAAAAGAAATACACTTCAATCTGTTGCCAGTAAACCTAATTAGTTGCAAAATGTTCCTCCAGCTGTTTTAATTCCAACCCTTTGTTTTCCCTCATCCCAGCTTTTTGGAGACAGTTTGCTATCATCAAATTCAAAATTACTTTATTCTTTTCTTGCAGTGATACAGCGTGTCAGTTTAAATGTTTGATGAGGTCTATGCTCAGACTTGCATAAGATAATGTTTTGGCATTCAGGGGCTGAATAAAAAAAAAAAGGGAAAATTCAAACAGAGCTAAACATTAAAGTCACACAAAACAGACAAAAACACAAACAAAAACCAGGTGCAACAGAAATGGCCCATGCACGCTCTCCCCCCCTCTCTCACACACACAAACACACACACAATAAGCTGTTGTGAGTGGTAATAATTTGCGACTTATCCCTACTGACCCTTTGTTGTAAAGGGTGCAGCAATCAGACACCTGTTTTTGCGCGTGTGAACATGCCAAAATTTATATGATTACATGACTAACCCACGTTGTAAACTGTGTTGACAGATTCAGAAGCTTCTGGCGCATCCGTCTCCTGACACCGGCCTCCTTGCTTTCTTCAGCGCTCTGTAAAGAGACCCATGTCCTGCCATTGTGTCCCACTGTAAAGAGCTGTACCAATAAAGCGATGCTGCTACTTTAAATCTGCTCTGTGTGTGTTTGTGTATATGAATCAGACCCTTGTACCTTGCATAACAGCTTGGACTTGTCTTAGTGGAAAATTCAGGTGCATTATCTGTAACCAGAACCTGAGAGGCAGAGAAAAGGCTGGTGAAAGAGTAAAGAGGTGGAACCAGCTCCCAGAGGCGGTGCATAGAGTGATATCACGCAGGAGGAGGAGTGAGTGACGTCATTCTGGTAAACCAGAAAGGGAGGGGAAGCAAAGAGAGGGAGGGAGAGAGAAAAAGGAAGCTGTCGATAAGTTTTTTGTGTGTATATTTCTCCAAAGTTACACAAACTTTCACTAGCCGAAGTTATGACTGCAGCCCTGCGGGGACCGACATGCTGAGGACAGAGACCTGAAGGAGAGGACGTACAGCAGTTTGTTAGCAGCTGTGCACAGCTGATGACAACATAAGCCATTAACACTTCTGAAGGCCTTGGGCCTCGAGTGACCATACAGAGGTAAGTAAGTCATTCTTCCTTCTCAGAAAATAACACAAGTAGTTGGAATTGGCACACATATGCACCTATAGTCATGCTATGGCTTTGCTGGTGAGTGGAAAGTTTCCCGAGCAGCACAAAGTGTCTTCTGTCTGAACTTACTGGTGTGTAATAGACGCTAGTTGGGAAGTACAGGAACAGGACTGCTGACACAGTTACAGGCAGAGGGAAATCCTCTGTGGGAGTGCTCAGTGTTTTGACTGCCTACTATATTCAGAGTAAGCAAAATGTAAAAAGACTTGTTGATCCAGTACTTTCTCTTCTGATCCTTCAGAGCCTGGACTGAGAAAAAAACAAAACAAACTAAAACTGAAAAATGTCCTCTGACTTGGACTCCAGTCTTACCAGTATTGACTGGTTGCCCCAGCTGGGAATCAGCAGCCTGCGCTCTGGGAAAGAGAGAGGAGGAGGAGGGGAGAAGGAGAAGAAAAAAGACAGAGGGAGGGAGAAAGGAGACTTTCTACCCTCAGTGCCGGACCCTTCCCCTTCTAACTGTAAAGGGAAACCCCCTCACAGCTATGCTACTCTAATCGCCATGGCAATAGCCGCTGCACCTGAGAGGAAACTGAGTTTAAATGACATTTACACCTGGATCAGTGACACTTTCCCCTACTACAGCCGGGCGGGCCGCGGATGGAAAGTAAGCTACAACATATTATCAGTGTGGGCGAGCAGTAATAATATGTCACTAAAGTGTAGTCAGTGTAACATCTGCTTTACTGGACATTCCTGACACATGTCATTCCCAACAGAATTCCATTCGACACAATCTGTCCCTTAATAAATGCTTCAGGAAAGTTCCTCGACCGCAGAACGACCCTGGCAAGGTGAGTTACTTCTACCTACTGTTGGAGTTTTCATCATTTGAGATTGATGACTGTTTAAAAGAGCATGAGTTCACAAACCTGTGGTGTCTTTCCAGGGTTCCTATTGGACAATGGATGGACCTTCAGATGGACATCAAGTGAGGGCACTTAAACGTTCCTATCCTGAAGAGGACGAGGAGAGAGAGGATGTATGTTTTTGGTTTTCGGGGGTTTTTTTGTGACAAACCTTTATCCTCCACCTGTCAAATACATAGAGGTTTAATGAGACCACATAAAGTGCAAACACAGATGTAAATTATAGCCCATTAACGCTTAAAACTCTTAACCAAACCTCAAGCATGTGGCAGATTATTAAAACCGCCACATTTTTCTAATTATGCCATTATTTGCAATGTGTGAGAACATTAAGATGGACTAAGATATCAGTTTTGGTATGGCTACGTCCTATGAAAAGAAGTGTACCAATGAAATTAGCCTAACATGGCAGGCTCACCTGTGCTTCCCCGGGTCTTTAAAAGTAAAATAGGAGGCAAAGCGTTCAGCTTCCGGGCCCCTCCCCAGTGGAGCCAACTCCCAGTTTGGATTTAGGAGACAAACAGCATCTCTAGTTTTAAGATTAGACTCAGCAAACTTTCTTTTTTGATAAAAGCTGAGAGCTAAAAGGGAGTTGTTGTTCTTTTTGAAAGGAGGGAATTTCTGGCTGTAGTGGAGGTGCTCAGTCTTATTTAACATTTAATGTATATATTAGCCTGCAGGATATTGACAACTTTTTTTTTGTTGCTGTTGAAAGTATTTATGCTGTGCTGTTACAGGTTCCTCAACTGCAGGAACTAAAAGCAGAGACGGGGCTCTCTCCTCATCAGCCTCAATCAGCTTCCCACACAGACCAACAGCTCTTTAACTCAGAGTCACTTGGAGGCATCCAGCAGCAGTCACCCCAGTCTGCCTCCCTCTCTCCTCCCCCATGCAAAGTACAGTCACTTTCTCACTCCTTTTATAAGGTTTACTTTAATTAAACAACACCTTGCTCTTCATAACACCTTATTCTTATCTTTACAGCAACCATCTCCCTACATGCCCACCTCTGTCTCCAGTCTCCCTGTCCCTCATCCATCCGTCTCGCCATCAGCGGTGCTCCCACCTGCAGCCCCTATGTCATCCATCACTTCTTTCCCACCTTCTCACCCACCTGGCCCCACTTTCTCCATCCCCCCTGCTTCTGCTACACCTCTGGCTCCTGCCAACATGTCTACAGCGTCTCCAGCTGCTCCCTCCTTCTCTGACGCTGCGCTGTCTTTTCCTGTGACTTCAGACCCTGTGTCTGTTCCCGCTTTCTCCTGCGCGCCTGATCCAACAGCTGTTCCCATTTGCATCGTCTCGGGACCCAATCACTCATCCGAACTGACTGTCCCATCATCAGCCCTCGCCCCTCCCGTCGTTTCAGTAAACCCCACTACTGATCCCTTGCTGCGTTTCACCTTTGATGAGCTCAACTTACCTGATCTGTATGCGTCTTTCAAGTCTCTGTTCAGGACAGTGCGCGAGAGGGGAGGCTCGCAGTGTAAGTGGCATGTGTGTATCTGTGTTTTGACTCTGTACAGTTTAGATTCTGCATAGATGGATTGAAGGAATTGCCTCTTTTCTTTCCAGCGGATATAGTTCCTCTGGCGATCCCAAATAATGACATTACCCCACTTCACACTCCAACTCTGCTACCCATGTCCCCCCATCCTGCAACCGCACAAATTGCACCACCTGCATTGGCTGCACCAGCTGCACATCCTGCCGACACTGAGCGCATTTCACAATTAAGTAAGTCTCATGTGACTTTCTCAAACCAGAAATGCATAAACTGTATAAAAGTTCAATGCTTCTAAAGTTGCCTTCTTGCCTTCCACTTGTAGCGGTGCCGGCTGACTGGTTCAGTAACCCAGATTCTCTGAAGGAGAGTTTCCGCATTGCCAGCAACTTAGACTGGGCAAACATAGACCTCACTGGTCACCCAGGTCTGTTTTGTTCTTGTTTAAATGGGCACATTAATCAATCATCAAGGTTCATAGATCTGTGGAGTTTAGAGTCGTGAGGACATGGGTAAAAATGTTTAATCAGCCAGTTAATAGAGTGATTGGAATTCAGTCATTTTGATCATTAAGTCATCATTTAATTTAATTATTATTATTATTATTTATTTTGTCTTTTCTGGTTTCACCTTTATCTTTGTCACATGTAACACTGAAGTATGTAGTTTTGTATTTTGGAGTGATGGCTACATAAAGCGAGCAGTTCGAAGATTTCACAGCAGGCCTGTAAAAAGGAGATTAGGCAATTTTTCAGAAATGATCAGCTGATTAGTAAAAGTAATTATTGTCCTAGATGACAGTCCTCTTTCACTGCGACCATTTGACATGAAATAGTGGTTAAACACAGACATGTTTCAGTGCTACGTACATTGGCGGGAAAAAACAAAAGATTGCAAAGAGTCCTCTGAAAAACCATGCACACATTTACAACTTCCATAGGATAAATATCATCCCTACACTTTTAATCAAATACACTTGATTAACTGATCCTAATCAAACATTTTGGAATTTTGTTTGTCTGAATCATTCAGTCAATCTCACAAACTTCCAAGAAGTGGACGTCCCAGCAAATCCCCCCCCCCCAGGTGCAAGACTCAAGAACTCTGAGAACTACATCTCAGGCTCTACTGGCCTCAGGACGTTAAATGTTAAAGTTCACGGCTGTAAAATCTGAAAAACACTGAACAAGTATGGCTTGTTTAGAAGAGCTGCCAGGAGAAAGAGTCTTCCCTCTAAAAAGAACATGAAACGCAGCTTATGAATGAAGAACCAAGGTTCAGTCAGACCTCAACCTGACTGAAAGGCTGTTTCATGTTAAATGGCTGCTGTGAAAAATGGCTGTCTGCAGACTGTGTGCAAGTTATTATTAAGCCAAGAAACAAGAGTTGTCGTAGCTATATTCCTCCAGTGTTTTTATTGTCATTTGGGCGGCCTGACTCTTTAGAAGTTAGACAAGCACATCATGCACACTAAACAATCAATCCAATCCATTGAAAGCTTTGCTGTATTTTGTAAAGAAAAGCCTGTGATGTTTCATATTGTTCTTAAAAAGCCACAGACTGGACCTTCGTGCTCTGATCTGCTGTTTCATTTCATATTTGCAGACCTTGTTCAGAGCATGAGACAGGCAGAGCTCTGCGACTGGGCTCTGGACCCGGCGGTCTTCACTTCCCTCTGCGACTCTCTGAACCGCTTCTTCACTCAGAAAGGCATGATCACCCCTGGGAATAACTCCCCTGTAGCCCCTGGTGCCCCTCAACCCTTACCAGCCTTTAACTTCAACCCACCCCCTACCCTCTCCAGCCTCACTCAGCCCTCACCCCTTCCCTACTCTTCAATAGCTCCCCCTGCCAATGGTGCACAACCACCGCGACGGGCTCTGCCCATGCAGGGACCAGGTCTTCAGAGACCACAGCTAACACAGCCTGCAAGCACAGCTGGTGAGACCTGGACTTAAAAACATATTTTCTTCTTTACTTTTATGAAATAAGACAGGATGGGTTCATATTTTCCCCAAGCCTGTTTTAGAATAATCTTCCAGATCAGTGACATGTTTGTGCTATGAGAGCTATTTATGGAAATCACTGAATTAAAAACAGTTTTTCTCCTAAGATTGAACAGAAATTGTTATAAATCTGGACAGCAGGTTTTGTCTGTTTAAAAGAAGTTGTTTAGATAGAAAAATATGATTTGACATTCTCTCACTTCCTTCTTGTTATATACTCAGTCCATGTGTCCTCTTTTTTTTCCTTCTCAGCTGGGATTCATCCTCAGCCGATGACGCCACGACAGCGTCCCCCACTAAAGAATCTGCACAGCAACAGTGAGGAGATCCAAGACGACTTTGACTGGGACTCTCTGATTGTTTGACCCTCTCGCTCTGTGTGGAAACCCTAAAATGTTTTCGAGAAAATACTCTACTCTTTGCAGAAGCTGTCTCACTCTGTTGTACATGTTTAAAGCTTCTCTGACAGCAAGTATGGGATCGAGTTTGTCACATATGACTGAATGCCCCCCCCCAGGTTCAAATAGTTATTTTTTCAATATTACTCAAATTCATATGCTGTAATACTGTTTGTTTAGCATATCCTATGTAGGTAGTTGGGAGGCTGGTATCTATTGGATTGTAAAGGTCTTGAGCCACCTCATCTCTTTATGTTTTTCTTCCAAGGAGCCAGGCTTTAGTAAAAGTGCTCCTGAGCAGTAGTTCTCCAAGATTTCTGAAGGTCTTTCAGAGCTTTTCTTTGGACATTGGCTGCTTTTTTTTTTTGATAACTCGTTTTCAGCCAAGTCCTTGTACCTGACCATTTTCAGAGGAATGTTTTTTTTGTTTTTGTTTTAGCTACTTAACACTGACCTTTAAATCATTAAAAAGACACCAAACTCAAGGGACGAACCAGTGTTGTCTACACATAACTTATAAAGAACTCAATTTAAGTTGCATCTTTAGGCTCTTTGTTACTTGCTGCCTGTCACAGATAGGGATGGGTATCGTTTAGGTTTTATCCGATACCGGTGCCAAACCGGTACTTTTGAAACGGTGCTGGTGCTTAAACGGTGCTTAAACCGGTGCTTAAAGAATGGAGAACACAAAATTGGTCCAAAATCCTCTCATGTTCAGCTGTTTTTTTGTAAAAAGATATCAATGTTAGCCTTTTCTGCAGCTATAGGGCATATATGGTATCACTCTTGGCTGGAAGCAGTGCTTAAACGATGGAAAAAACACAAATTTTTGTCCAAAAACCTCTCATGTTTAGCTGTTTTCCACTTTTTCTTTGGTTATTTTAGCCTTTTTGGCCAGGGTGAAGAGAGTATCTGCCATCAAACAAGAAGACAGCCGCATGTAACTACGATGGAGTTTGCTAGTTCACATTACATGCATTAATGTAATAACGTGGTTAGCCTACTCAATGTAAATTACACACGAACAACATTAAGCTACTCACGCAGAGAAGAACGGCTGCTGCTGCATCATCATCCGTCATCATTTCTGCAACTCTGGCAGGGCTAGGGGCCAGGACTCTCCTCTTTGGGTTTTTGGGGATGTTGCTAACTCCGGGTCCGATAACAGGCACCACACCCACAGTAGATGTGCTAGGTGTGAGGTCTCACAGCAAGCTATCAAATACGGCGCATTTCTCGGCTTTTAAAAAAAACGCTATGCGTCGCCAGGTTTTTCATCGGATTTGAGGTATTACCTCCTTTGCACAGTATCACAGTATCACCTTAAAGCACTTGTTGCAGGCTGCTGAGTTTGCATCTTTTGCTGTGAAGTACAGTCAGACTTTTGACCACTTCGCCTTGATCATTTTTAATCTGTAGCTCTGCTCTAAAAGAACGTACGTAGCTGGGCCCGCCTAATATCCTTGACATCTCAGGGGGAAAAAAGCACCGAAATAAAGCACCGAAATGTGCGCTGCTTTTCGGTCTGGTTACTAGTACCGTTTATGTCAGAACTGGTGCCATCATGGCACCGGATATCGGTACCCATCCCTAGGCACAGAGCTATTTTACTACTTGGCATGGTGTGTTCTTAAAGAAATCTGAGGAAACTGGACAAAAGAAGGAAGTAGCAAGCCTAAAAAAATGGTGGATGGTATCTGAAAAGTCATATCCTTAAAAAACAGGCGAAAATCCAGCAAAGACCTGACACAGAGATGCATTGGACTTCAGCTGATCCATCCAAGAATAGGGATGGGTATGGTTTAGGTTTTATCCGATACCAGTACCAAACCGGTACTTTTGAAAAGGTGCCGGTGCTTAAACTGTGCTCGAACCAGTGCTTAAAGAATGGAGAACAAACACTTTGTCCAAAAACCTCTCATGTTTAGCTGTTTTTTTGTAAAAAGATAACAATGTTAGCCTTTTCTGCAGCTATAGGGGATTTATGGCATCACTCTTGGTTGGAAGCAGTGCTTAAACAATGGAAAAAACACCAACTTTGTCCAAAAACCTCTCATGTTTAACTGTTTTCCACTTTTTCTTTGGTCATTTTAGCCTTTTTTGGCCAGGGTGAAGAGAGTATCTGCCATCAAACAAGAAGACAGCCGCATGCAACTACAACGGTGTTTGCTATGTTCACCTTACATGCATTAATGCACTCATTTCCCATTTTCCTACTGAAATAATGAAACAAGATTTTAGTCACATTATTGGAAGAACGAATAATAAGACATTTCGTGTTTTTGTTTTATTTCATAAATTTCTTCTGATTTTTTTCCATTTTACTTTTCAAATGTGAATGTTCACAGTCAACACCACACAAAATTCCACCTTACCCGATAAAAGAGATATTCTTCTTGTTGATATAAAATAACAATAAATTCATCAAACTAAATTAAAAGAACAGCATGAAAAGCATATTGTCGAGTCCCAGTTTGATCTCCTTCCATTTGCTGAAATAATTGTCTTTTTTTGTTTATTTCTTATTTTTAAAGAAGCATCAGTTGCCGTCCCTCTCCAAAGGAAAGGGGGATGAAACGAGGACAGTGCTGCTCTGGGACACCTGCATGCCAGGAATCCCATATGAAATGTGTGATTAAGAAAAACTGCTTTTAATTACTGAAAAGAAGAGTGTGAAATATGATTGGCAGGGAAAAAACAAAACAAAACAAAAAAACAAAGGTGACCCTTACAACACCTCATTTGAAATCCCCACATTACATCTTATTATTACAACTTCCAAAAGCAAAAATAATCAATGTGGATTCTTCCTTTCTGAGTCACTGAAATGAGATCGGACACGGGGGGAAAAAAAAAAATGGAGACAGACACATACAAAGACATGAACATTTGAACAATTGCGTACTTGCACACTCAAAAATGAGCATTTGTGTTCTCATTCGCACTTTGCCACACACACACACACACACACACACACACACACCACTCCCTCCCTCCCCTCATTGGATCACAGATGTCAGAGCTCTTTTTAGGTTTTCTACAGTAACCAGGAAGAAGCAGAATAGGAAAAAAAAGGGGGGGAAAGGCATTTGATCTAGATGGCATCATCACACAATCCTCCTTGTTTATTTGTTCCCAAAAAGTTGGAAAAAATAAATTACATTTACCATTAAATTAAAAGTGAAACAATTTGACCACATTGTGCCTGAAATGTTAATGCAGGTTGTTCAGCCCGTATCTCAGTCTACAGTTCATTAAAAATAGCTCTTCATGCACTCGTTTCATTTCAGTGATTCAGTGTTTGTCTTCATCCTAGAGGGAGAGAAGAGGAAGAGGCAGGTACAACAGTTTCTTTGTCCAGTTTGTTAGTGGCTATGTCTCCTCATCCTCCCTCTCTCCCAGTGCAGTAATGTTAGAATAGAGACACTACTGAAAAAGCCTCGAGGTATCACAGACTTACCTTCATTTCAAGACAGGACTGAAAGGACCAAAAATGAAAAACAAAAACAAATACATGAAGTACGATACAGAACAGAATTAAAACAAAATAAATAGATCTCTATTTCCCACCCGTAAAATAACCCGTGAAATGAAAGGACTAAGTAAACGAAATAATTATTCTGAAATGAAATAATGCTTTCAAAAAAGGAAAAGATGAAACATTTTTTTGATTTCGTTTTTTTTTGTTTGTTTGTTTTCTTTAAATATAGAGATGTAGACATTTTTCTTTTTGGACACAAATTGCATTGGTGAGGGGGGGGGGGGGGGGTGACTGAAGGGGGCAGCAGGTATGACAGAGGAGGCTGAAAGGTGAGCCAAGTAGTGGTGACACTTCCTCAAAGAAGAAACGGGTTGGTGCTTGTGCCCGTCGTTCCTCCACCTCCCACTGATCCTCCAGCACCCATCACCCCTCCTGGTCCTGTGGGCCCACCCAAAATCAGCTGAGGAGGTGGTGCGACTCCGGGTCCCATCAGACCTGAGCCTGGGGGTGCCATTGGGGAGAGCCCGCTGTACGGCATGCTCATGGGGCTGGGCTGCATCATGCCCAGGCCCATTCCCGGAGCCCCCATTCCCATACTCATTGGCACCATGCCCATTCCTGGTTGCACCATGCCCAGCATGGGATTGGGAGGCACAGGACTGGTGCGGAGGCCGCTAAGGCCGAGTGAGGAGGGCTGAGGTGAGATGGAGGTCATAGGAGGAGCCACCCCAAAAGGGTTAGATGATGCAGGTGTTGGAGAAACCCCCCTACTGGAAATGGTACTGCCCGGAGTCACTGCCATGCCAGTAGCAGGAGATGAACCTGGGACAGAAGAAACACGTATAAAAAATATGTTATTATTTAGATTGCATTAATATTTAAAAATATAAAAAATAAAAGTTTTTTTCATGAGCCAGTAAACTGACCCGAGGGTTGTTAGGTTGGTCAGTGAATTATTGTTAATATTAATTAACGTCTATACCAGGGGTCGGCAGCTGGGTTAACTGATGGCATGGCCATAACTGGACTGGCCATCGGGATACCGGACATTTGCTTGATGGGTCAATGGTGATTTTTCATTTTTATGGGCCGATTATTTTATTTTATTTTTTGTAACGGCATAAACAATGAATGGTGGTGGATTGGCCATATGCTGGCCGATGTGTAAAAAGAGAGACCCGAGGCGGCCGCCGGTCCGAGTGTCAGGTGAACTGAACTTCAGATAAGAAGTTATGACCTGCAGTCTATCTGGGTCAGATATAAACCAAGTTTAGGTGGAGTTTATTTTCGTTGTGCTGACTTTTTACCGTCAGTTACAATAACTCATACTGCGTACTAGCTAGCATGACTGAGTTTCTATACAGCTGGGTGGGTGCTATGATGTTACTGATAGTGAACTTTATTTTATTCATAAGGTTAGTTAGTAGAGAAAAACAGAATCGTCTCGTATTCAGAGAAAATATTACGCGTTTCATATTGAGCTGAAAAGAAACAAAGTTTGTCCCGTAAAGACACAAAGCTGGAGTTATTCTGGGTCTTTACGCTGCACAGCTGCCTCTTCTTCTCTCATTCTCTCCCCCTCCCTCTCCTGTTGCTACTCCAATCATGAAACTGATCAGTGATCAGCTTTTCTCTCGTTTGTTTATCGCCCACTTTGCGCCAGAAAGAGGAAACCGCCGGATGTCGCGCTAAACAACAGCAGCACGTTTAAGCTTGATCAGCTGTTAGAATTTATTTAATATTAATTTCTAGTATCAGCTGATGTTTGCTGGAGCCACAGCTGTAAAAGCTGCTGGTCATGATATCGGTTTGGATATGTGGTGAGAGGGAAACATGAAGATGAAACCAGGAGATGTCCTTGCTGAATCATCATTAGCTGAACAGGTGATGGAGAAACAGGTTTACCTTTTAGGTGACATGAATGAGTTGAAGGGAAGTTATGAACTGTTTCTGAGAGACAAATAACACCAGGATCCTTTTCTATGTAGCTGACAGCTGGTAACTGTGCAGGGGAGGGTCTAGCAAAGTTTTGTCCAGGGGGTCAGGTAGGGCATTAACAGGGAAAGGGGGGCACAAAGAAATACTTCTCTTTCTTATTCTCATTTAAAATGTCTAGCTTTTAATAAATAATTATCTGAAGCTTACAACCAAAGTTTTTATCTGACATAAAATGTATAGAAATCATGCATATACCAGCAAGACAGCGTACATCACTGTTACAACAGCGTTTGTTTTCATTCAAAGGCTTTATAGCTTTAACATCTGGTGGGCCGGTCTCTGGTCAAAATGCCCAGGCCGATTTTTTGTCCCAGTCCAGCCCTGGGCACGACACGCAGTGAATTAATCTGAGAAGGTGCATTCAAAAATAAATGGCCGGGCCAGCGGTGCACATCGCAAATTAGCTCACATAGACACAGTAGTTGTGCCGCTTCTTAATGGTGGTATCTTAGCTAACAACCCCAACTACCAGATTCAACTTGTAATTGGCTAAAAATAACGTAGCCTACCGGTGAGAGGGACGTTGCTAGCTTTCCAGATTCTGACACTTCAAAAGCTTCAGGAGCTGTCTGCTCAGCGCAGCATCAGCACCACAGAAATACATGGCTACCTCCGTAGACTCGAGACAGAATTCACAATAGGTTTTCTGGACTTTCAGGTGTATGGACCAATGTTTTCTTTTCTGATCAAACCAGAAAGCTTTAATGAGCAGCTGGATTTGTCTCGCATTAACTGGCTGAGTTAATGCCAGTTAATGCAACATTGAAATGCAGCTGATTGAACCGGAAAGCTTGACTCTGTGGGGGTTAAAGTTTGCAGAACTACGAACGCAGCTGGAATCCACAGCTGTGCGTGTTCATGGAACTTGCATTTTCACCTGCTGGACATCACTACCTGACAAGTTTAACTGTCTTCAGAACATTGCAGAGGTCTTATTGACAGATTTTGGCTCTACATATCTGTGTGAGCAGATTTTCTCCCTAAATACGAGTCACAGGAATTCAGCGAGACTGAATTTGTCTTTCTGGACACAAAACGTCGAGCTCATGAAGTTCAGCTGTAACTAACCTGTGTTCTGAAGGAAGGGGTTGTGTGCTGATGAGGACGAGATGGAGGGAGGCGGTGGCTGTTTGGGTTTGGGTTTAGACGGCACCAGAGAATCGAGATCCACCAGTGCTGCGTTGGGGCCCAGGAAGGACTCGGGAGTCTTCCGAACAGGAAGTGAAGAACCAAGAGAGGACAGGTCAAAGGGTACCGGTGAGCCTGTGCTGTCAGCGCCTGCTCCTGAAGATCCTAGTTGCTCTGGATCTCCTAAGCGAGGTAATGAGGAGCAGAAAGAGTAAATCAGACTCTTAAAAACGCACTCATAACAGCAAAAAACAATATCCGAGTACATACTCACACAAAGGAGGATGAAATGTTAGACAGGACAGCTGCTGAGTGCATGCATTTGGAAATTTGTGTGCAAAATATGTCAATTCTGTTTACAATTTTGCGCCAGAACCCGAGCATGTGAGAGTTCACGTAGTTTTAAGTGTCAATGTACCTGTGCCGTTAGTGTGTTTGGCGGAGCCACTCCAGATGTCAGAGGTGATAGGGTCAGAGGCAGGGACAGGCCCGTCCTTTGCCCAGGGGTCTACTGGCCCCCCGGAGGAGGAAGTGCTGGGAGGCAATGGAGGACCCCAGGGGTCAGCACTGGGGGGGGTCACAGCTACAGGGGAGGGAAGGACACGCAAGGGAGGGGAGGGTTAACACAACACCTTACAGGTACAACTCACAATAAGGCGGGGACAGGAAGCTGGGCTGGGCAACAACAGAGGTGTTTCTCTCTCCTCAACCTCTCCATTGTTAACTTTCCAGGAGGACTGATGCAACTGACAGCCACATTACTTACTCCTAAAGATAATCTGAAACTTATCGGAGGTAAAGGAGAGATAAGAAGCAACCTTATACATTTAAAAAAAAATAAAAAAAAAAATAGATAAACTGAAAATAACTGAAAAAGGCATACAGAGGGCAAGAGAAGAGAAAGCTCTGGTTGAGACACAGCCACAGTCAGTCCTGAGTAAAAACAAGAGGATAAAAATCCCTGGTTTAGACACAGAGGGGGAATGGCATGCTTGCTTTCTTCACTACAAAGTGAAAGCATGTATAGACGGATGAAAAGATCAGCTATGACAGCATGGTGACATGTATGAGGGGAAATGCAACCGTGGAGTCAAGGGGAGAAAAAGTCTCCACATCCTCTTTCACCCACAGAGACAAGGTTCTGTTTTAATCACCAGCAACAAGTACAGTCCCACCCACCTGACTGCCGACAGAGGTCAAACATGACCACGGGTCGAAGATCCTTACCTGAGCTTCCCCAGGGGTCGACGTTGTTTACTTTGTTGGACGATTCACCCCATGGATCTGGAGGAGGAGCTATAACAGGCGGAGCTCCCCCACCCCAAGGATCAGAGCTTGTAGGGGATGTGGGTGATGCTACCCCCCATGGATCTGTGGTGGCTGTGCCCCACGGGCCCGAGGCGGCAGAGGCAGAAACTGTGGGTAGAGGTGAGGGCCCGGCGGAGCTCACGACAGGAGCAGCAGGGGTCCCCCAGGGGTCCACAGCACTCAGCTCCATCAGAGCGCTCTGTACAAGAGAACATTTAATGAATTAATGCTTGCACAGCTGATGGACATCATTACACACGTTTCACTATGCCAGCACATTTATCATTTTCTATCAGTCTTATTAGCCTGTTCTCTCTCTCGGGCATTCATCAATAGTGCTGATGAGATGTAAAACCACAGAAGGAGAATTGTTGGCATCTCTCCTCCATCAGCACCAACTTTTCTTTCGCTGTTTTTTGCACATTTTTAAAATTATTTATTACTTGAGTTGGGACTTAAATGAAAGTGATTTCAATCTTTGTTTCAAAAGTTTAGTTTTCCAAATAGTTTAGGGAAGTAAGCCTTAACCAAACTGCTCACTGTGTGGGCGGTTAAAGGCCTTCTTCCTCTCCATTGTTTTTGCAGAGGCTTCCATTTTTCTTTTGCGTGTTTGAATAGAATAGAATAGAATTCAACTTTATTGTCATTGCACATGCACAGGTACAGGGCAACGAAATGCAGTTTGCATCCATCCAGAAGTGCTTTAGTGATATAGATATATTACAATATATATTAGCAATAATATAGATATGTGAGTATATTACAGAAATGGGTCTATTATGGTATGTTTATAACGTACACGGTATAAGTATGTTGTGAATTATTCTATAACTAAGTATTGTACCGGCCTGTAGTGAGTACCAGCTATGTACAGGCTATGAACAGGACTATACATATGAAAACCTATACAGGAAATCTGAAATCAATAACTTACAGACATCTGAGAATACAGCTAACGCAATGGGAACTATGCAAGTTGTAAACAGTTGTAGATTAAAGATTATCGAATGTACAGAATGATTATTTACACAGAGCTATACAGTAGTGCAGTTAAGATAAGTGAGGGTGTAGATAGTTTCTACAGAGGCTATATAAAGTGCTAGTGGTTGTGAGTGGTGGTTCAGTCCATGTTATTATTGTGTGTTTGAGGGTACAGTTGTCCATTGTGGGTGTGTGTATGTTCAGTCCATGAGTTTAACGTGGGTCAGATGTCAGGAGGCAGAGTTCAGGAGTCTGACAGCTGGTCTTTGGTCTTTTTGGTCAGTTTGGTCTTTTTAAGCAACTATTTTACATGAATAAAATTGGGATAATCTCAAATGTTGGCTTGTATGAACCAAGGATCAGGGGAGTATAACCTCAGGTGACATTCTGAAGTTAGATAATAGTGTTCTGATAAAGGAGAAAATTGAAAATTAGTAATATTAATTAATTAATTTAATATTATTAAAAATAATAATAGCTGTTAGTTATGCTTTGAAGACCATCTGCAGTCTCAACAAAGATGCCTTTTTGGTGGAAAATTCTGGCAACGGCTGAACTGATTTTTATTACTGTAGAGGAGAAAAAAACTGAATGAAAGCACAAAGGTATCTCACATTTCAGAGAATGATTAATGTGTCTTAAGCCCTGAAACTTGAAAGACCTGAAGGGTTGTGTAACACTGAGGAGTAGCTTTGGACCCAAAGCTTTCTTACGAACGAGCGGATTATTGCATCAGTTATGATAAAATCTACGCACTGTGCATTTTATGGAGCACAATGTGTCTCCCCAGTACAATGAAAACATTGTGTGTTTCCAAGCTTCATGCAAATTTGAATCCTTAGCAACACTGCTCACACATGAAGTCAAATAAGACACCTGATAATGCTTTCACGTACCATCTGCTTTTTTCTTTTTGCTGAACAGTCCATCTGTATTTTACCAACACTTTTAGTATCTGAAAGTTTTCACTTCAAGTCAAGTCACACTTTGTTAATCAGACACACAGCTAACAAAGCTGAATTTACTCATGGAGACACACACAGACCCAAGTAAAGCAGATGATCCAATGCAGCTTATCTATATTCATTAAAACAAAACAAAAACACCCACATCTTCTGGTTTTGGTTTCTCCCTCTTGCTCTCCTCAATAGCCATCTGCAGTCTCAGGTCATCACCTCTGCGCAGCCGCTCCTCCTGCCAATCACAAACACACAATTATATCCATCAGCAAACTCCAAAAACACACCACAGGCACAGATTCATTAAATCCACACTGAAGGTCAGTATGAGCGAAGGAGGAAACCCTAACCTTTAATCATGATTCAAAGGCAAAAGATAAGGCTGTTCACACAATGTGTGTGAAGAGCTTGTAATTTTTACACAGCTTAACACAATTTAGATTACAAGCGCTGTCACGCGGCATCCTAAAACTGAAGACTGTGGCAGGAAGATGTCTTAGACATGGGTAGGCAAAACGGCTCCTGAGAGGGAGGATACAGGTGCAAAAGCAGCTGTGGTTCGTTTGTTTGCTATCAAATGCTGCCATGGTGAATACTCCAACTGCTGTGTGGGTTTTAACTGCCTGCACCAACAATGGTATCAGTTCGGTAGCTGCGCACAGCAGAGCTTCTTTATCACCTGAAGGACAAAACTTTTATAGTAGAAATAGAAAGCCTTTTATATGAAATCAATAACAATTAATTTCAGCTCAGATGGAGATCTTGAACATCAACTTAAGATCCTGCCTATTGCCACCTTTATTCTAACACATTTCACTGAGGACTGACAGCATAGCACAGACTTATCTGCAAGACAACAGATTGTCTTTAATGCCAGTAAGCAACATTAACATTAAATCTGAAAGGCTAAACTAGTCTAGTTTTACAGTAAGTGCAGGACTGCAAACACTTGATGCAGACAAACAGGGTTAGCACTCAGTAAACACAGAAACAGGAGGTTACAACAGCAGGAGGAGGGTGTTAGAGGTTAGGAAAGAAATGTTTCAAATCAAGACTAGGGTTAAGTGCATGCTATCAGAGAGAAAGAAAGAATAATCAATACTTGCAAGCCACTCATTGTTAATAAATTACGGCAAATATTTGCCAGTGACATGCAAATTCTAGATGGCAGATGATTAATTTGTTAGGTGCACGTTTTTCTTGCAGTTTTAACACATCTTGATGAGGTTCTGAAAAGCGCCTCTTAGGATGCGACTTTTTAAACTGAATTACTGCAACAGGATTACTGCAAATACGAGCATTAATTCATTTTTTCTTGATCGATCAATACTTGACATTTGCTTGAGAAATTCCATTTGACAGAAAGACAGATAGTTGATGACTGGCTCTCCAGCCAGCTGGACACACTCTCTGCCCCTGACCTGTTGGTGAATCTCTTTGCTGAGTGTGAGTGCATAGCGGAGCTCTGCATCCTCCAGAGGGTCCGTGCTATTCTGGGGGAGTTCAGGGGTTAAATGGTGAGAGCAAAGCTAGGTGTGCTGCATGTACAATATTTGTAAAGCCTTTGTGTACATAAGTGACGTGTACATTAGACTGACTGCAAACTTATCTGAAGTAAAGGACCAGTAAGCTTAGCTCAACAGGTCTACTTGGTGTTACCTGCTCTGCCTCTTCTTTACTCATAGCCAAAGCCAGCTGGAGCTGCAGATCTTCTTCTCCAGAGCTCTGTGGCCAAGCCTGCTCACTATCAGCACCCCCAGAGTGTGAGCCCAGCGACAGGCTGCCCCCCAGGCTGGGTGCTGAGGGGGCTGAGGAGGCTAAAGTGGAGATAAATATGCACAGAAGGGACCAAACCCTCTTATAAATACTGCAACTGTGACCACTGGATCAGTCTGTTAACTACTTAGAGTAGGTGTCTCACCACTGGAGGTCTGTGCCATCTTCTCTTTGGTTTTCAGGGCGTGGATCCTCTCCTCTCTTAGTCTCTCTTCATCTTTTAACAGCGTCACCAACTGTTTGGCTTTCTCTCGAACATTCACACCCTGGAAAAACAAAGCGAACCACTGTTAATTTAATACATAACATAAAACAGATACAAAATCAAGTATAAAAGCAGTTACTTACACAGCATACTGTATTGATTTAAAAAAATGTTTTAATTCAAGCAAAGCTCATTTATCAACAACCAATAAAACTTTTATGGCTGGCTTTGTGTAGCTGCACAACAGGTCAGAGACACCTAGTCAAACATGCTGCTTGTAGTTTAGTCAAGGACGTTTTACAGAGTGTGCCTGCATTCCACAAACGTGGACTTTAATCACCACTGACTTCTCCTTTCCATTCAGCTTTGAATGCATGGGTGTGTCTGTGTACCTGGTCTTTGCCATCTCTGTCTATGTACTGGAAATCCTTGAGGGTCTGGACTGCGTAAATGTTCTCTCGGCACTGCTGGGCAACACGTTCTGAACCAGTTTTGATCAGGTACTCCATAAGAGTCATAGCCTAGAGAAAATGGAGAGAACTGTAAATTTTCAAATACAAAATTCCCAAAAAGAAAATAAACCTCTTACACACAAAAATAAAAACAAATATTTGAGCTTTCGGTTTTTAAATCCCACACATAATTATTGACCATCTCTGTACTACAGACATAACTACTCCATGGATTCCCATCCAAAGCCCCAAACCTTTTTAGGTGGCAATTATTCCCTGCTGCAGACACTCAGACACTGTGAATAAGTAGTTATTCCTGGAAAACTTTCTTTAAAGGGCACATAGGTAGTGCACTCTTTGGTAATGTCCTGTAAACAAACCTGCACAGTCATAAAAAAAGAAAAAGAAAAGAAAACAGAATTGCACACAGCTTCAAGCAAAATGTCTGATGGGAGACTTTTTGTTGCTTGGACCCAAGCAGCGCACTTGCAGACACTGAAACTACAAAACACCTAAGGGTGATGTGTCTACCAAGCAGTTTTTTAAAGACTATGGCTGTGCAATTAGGTGAATCTTAATTTCGGTTTCCACGACTTATTAACACAAGCTGATTCTGATAGAAAGATTATTATGCTGCACTCTGTTTTGGACATTCCTTTCCTTTACTGTAACCTCTATATAAAAGTCCACATTTACTTCCAGCCAGGCAGCAGATTTAGTTTGGTTCACATTTATTTCTTTATTTAGTTTTTCAGTTGAATTAAAGTTAATGGAAATACACTTGTATAAAAGACATCATTCTTCTTTTACGTTTAGTCAGTCTATTTTTCCAAAACCAAAAATTAATTGTAATGTTACTATTTAATACAATAATTGTGACTATGAATTCTCCTATAATTGAGGCACTTTCCTTCCAAAGGTCTGTAAGAATTGTGCCATATTTTTACACATTTCAAAAAGGCTGCGTTCGCCACTGTCAGCTTTTACCAAGGCACCCAATGAAGGAGGGGTGGCATAAATACTATGTCAACCAATAGTCACAGTGGTGCTCTGTGTGTGTAAATACCACGAGATTAGTATGAAAATAATACTTGCAGGAACATTTTGGGTCTCTCGGTTAAGCAAAAAGACAGAAATATGCAGAAAAAAAAATAAAAGGTTGCACACTGCAAGGTCCCAGATTCGCCCTTTTTATTAAACCAGATATCTGATGAACTGTTCCAAACAACTTACTTTTAAATATTCACAATTTAAGTAGCATGCTTTATTTCCTTTGGATGAAATAACGAGATAATGATATGCTATATTTTGGAGTTTTCCCATTGTGTTTACGGTCTTGTGTTTAATCTGTATTGTTATTCCCCAACTTCACTTCTGGACTCACAAACCTTGTACACGTGTCTCCAATTCTTGCCGTGGTCATTGAGGCGCTTCCACACCATGCTCATGATTTCCGAGAAGGCCACGACATTGTAGGTAAGATCAGCGATCTCTGACATAAGGGAGCTGCTGGGGCCCCATGGGTCATTCGACGTCGCCTCCCTAACCTGGACACAAGAACACACAAAAGGGATAAACCATTAATTATTCCACTCAAACCGACTGAGATGGGAATTATTTCAGACATTACTTTGTGACATCTTGGTGCACAGTGTTCTGAGTAACAAAATAAATTCAATCAGATCACAAGCTGCAGAGAATAATGAATGGGTACGATATGATTAGATTAGCTCATTCTCTACATAACAAGGGGAAGAGTGAGGAGGTTCTCCAAAGAAATATTAGATTATCGGAATCTGCATAATCTCATCATCTGTGTGGCAGAGATGCATTTGCTACACTTAAGTCCTAGATACAAAATGGGAATGTGTGCAGAAAATGAAACAGAAGAAGAAAAGCCAGCTAAGAAGCCAAGAGACAACCTTGATTTCAGCCTCTGAATAGTTGTGGACGATGTTCTTTACTTGTCGCCGTAGCGATGAGGTCGACATGGCAACGGTCTGGCCACCGAGCTCTGTTGAAATCTGAACAGCAGATGGGCAAGAAGAAATGTAAAGTATAGTTAGTACAATACAAATAATACAAGTTTATTTCCAGCGCACACAAATCAACAAGACTTACAACCAATAAAACAACCAGCAAGAAAGACGATGAAGACTTGAAATACTCGTAAGGAAGTGTGCGTATACAAGAGTCTGAAAGAAAGAGCAGCAGACTTTAAGAAGAACAATCAGTGAGTGGAAGATGGCATTGGTAACCCAAATCAGCATCAAACGAGGAATAAAGACAATATCATGCACACCTGTTACACAAGACTGATGCAGGAAAAGGGTCTCTCCTCTTGGTATATTGCCGTTCTTCTATCTTGGCTGCCACTCATTCATGGAGTGCTTTGTCTCGGTTTGTCTGTTTCTTCCCGTGGCAACATTGGGTCCCAAAACCACAGACTAAGGGGGATGAAAACTAGGGAGCAGGATTGAGATTAATGTAAGTGTAAATGCATTGTGACTTGGATACTTCTGCTACAGCACAACGAGCAGCCTTAAACTTAATCTGTCACTAAATCTAAAGTAACCATTTATAACAATTTTAAAAAACAAAAGGACAAAGGAGATATTCAGCAACAAATATCACATGATCTGTTGCTGATCCACACATGCTTCACAGAGACACAACTTATCAGTTACAAGCTTTTTCTCTTATTAGAGCAAACAGCTTAAAAATAGGAATGCAGTCATTTTAAATATGACCATCTGACTGAAAGCTAATACAGGTTGTCTTTTTATTTACTTGTCAAGTGAAGAGAAACATTACAATCTACACTATAAATAATTATTCAGTGAGTTTTAAAGTCTGTTTTCTCTTCTTTACATCTTCTTTGAAGATTTACCCCAGGCCAAACTGATAAATAATGTTTACTGACAATGTTAAATTCCATCTTTAGAAGCAAAAAATAAAAGTAATCAGTAAAAAGAGCAAGAAAGCGTGAATGAAAACAAAGTAAATTTATGACAGAACTGTAGCAGTGAATTTAACTGGATGCGATTTTACAGAAAAAGATGGCGTTCACACTTTCAGGCAAACCATTTTGGCTCCTCAACCTTGATTCCTTAACAAAGTCAATAATTTAGTTTTCACATCTAAACATCTAGGCAACTTCCAGCTTCACACCAGAGTAAAATTATACAAGAGTTGCACTAAGATAAATATTTTAGAAGGGATCCGTTTACTTAACTTCAGGTACTCTAATCATTACACTGCCACAAACTTTAATCTTGAACCCATATTTGCAGGCCTCAAGAGCAGAACCACGGATTATTAAAAACAACATATCATCAACCAGTGCTGACACTAATCAGAGACAGAGTCACGTATGGATGTCAAGAAAATGACACGCATGGTTAAAACAAACTATAAACTTGAGACGGATTTTAAATGAGTATTTTAATTCGAAGAGATTGATACCCAACAAGTGTGGGAAACCTTATGGTGCAATAACGTATAGTTTCTGTTTTGCAACACCACTGACAGTTCCTGAATTTGGTCTTAAAAAAAACAAAAAAACAAAAAACAAAAAAACATGGACTTATTCTGTTTGCTGATGGAGAAAGAAAAAAGGCACGCAGAATGATTTTTGTGGATCAACAGCACATCCCTCACTACCTGCTGAGCTTTTTTTAGTATCTGATTGCTCACGCATCAGGTTGAAACACTGTTGCTGACCAGATGCAAGCTCTCACTGCCACAATCTGCATTTCCTTGCGTAACAGATGCTACCTCAGCTTGTGCCACAAAAATATAGTCAGGTCCATAAGTATTTGGACACTGACAGAAGCACTGAAGGGGCTAGCTACACTTTTCTGATGTGAACAGAGGCAAAATTACAAAAACTATCACTCTCAAAACACTTATGGATCTAACTGAATAAAAGCAATAAAACAGATCAAAATAAAGGAAGCACATTGTCTTTCCTTTATAATATAATAAATATCAAATTTTCCCCACCCACTGTATGAGGACCTTCCCCCAGGTGGCAAACCAGCACTGGCAAGAAACATTGCCGCTCTTTCGGTTTCTCCAGATTCAAGCAGATCCTTCTTCATACTGAACCAATAAAGTAAACAAACTGACTTCTACAAACAGCATGCTGGTTACAAACTTGAGATTAGTTAAAGAACAAAAGAAAAATAAGATTTTAGCTCTGACTGCTTGTTACTTATTAAAATAAGTTGTAACTTGCAGTAATAAATCAACCTGCTGGCAATGTTTAAACCAGTGGTTCCCAAATAGTGTGGCTGGATAAAAAAAAAATGATTACTGTAACTGCACAAGAAGTAACCAATGAAATTCAAATGTACTACATTAGTTGACATGAAATGACCTGATTGAGAGTGAGGAGGATCAAATTTGCACAGTGGTAAAACTGATCGCTTTTTTGTATAGAGAAAACCACATACAACCACTTCAAGATCAAGAACTGTTAGGAGGGAAAAAAAATACAAAAAAATATACTTTTTTATAGCTTCAGCTGGACTGGGATGTTAATAGGCCTTTATTTTCTGTAAGGTATTAACAAATGTGAACGCTGTGCCAGACAAGCAAGACACACCTGAAAACCAGATCTTGAGAGAAACTCCGACTACTAAGTTGCATGTTTGTGGAGCTTACTGGAGACCAAAAAAAAAAAAAAAAAAAAATTGTAGGTGTCACACTTAAAAGTGCTTTCATCTGACACAACAGCTAAAACAGTCATTCACACCATTTTAGCTGACATAAAGGCTAGTTTCTGCAGATATAAACACGGGTTTAAAGTTTGAAAACTGCTGGGTCATTCCATCACAAAACAAAGTGGGCCCTCTGCTCGAACATCTCAGATATCCCTAAAAATGAGATGGTCCAAAGTTTGGATTTATATTAATATATGAAATACTTCTCTAGCTTACACTTTGAAATTTGAGACCATGTTTGAATGAGCATACCTCAGCAAATATTAAAGATAAATACCTGAAATTTACTATACCAAATGATGAATCGGGATCTGTAATTTCAGACAAATACAGAGTATTTTCTAACTAAAATATGGAGGGGGGGAAATGAAAGCCATCTTGTAAATTCCCATGTTTATTCACACACTGATAAAAATAAATAAATAAATAAATAAATAAATAAAAAAAAAATCACATTGCAAAAGCCAACTATTAATAATTTCTGAGTGATATATAATTTTATTTCCCAATACCACAAAATGAAATGTGTAGAATATTGTTTTGATATGAAATTCTTAGTTAATTCATAATCCAAATATAGTAAATTTATAGAGTTTCCAGAGTTTCAACTGAGAAAAATTTGTTAAATACATGCACGTTCTTAATTTTCAAGACCTACTGCCCTGTATGACTCAGGTTCGGTTTAAAATATACAAAGAATATTAAAAATGCAGTGAAAATGTACAAAAAAAAGACAGGCACATCGGACAAGGTTGAGCAGAAAATGTTCTTAACAATTGGATGATTTAGGATGGTTTGGCTCCAGTGTCACGTTCAAAATGCCTTCATCTGACAACACAGCTAAAACTGTCATTCACACCATTTCAGCTGTGTGAAAACCATTCGATTACACATTTTAAATGGATTTTAAATGGCACAAACTTAAAGCCTTTAGTTTGGATACTATACGAAAAACGTAACTGTTCCAAACATCATTAAGTGTTTTAAATGAGCCTGACAGCTATAAGGGGTTCAGATTTGTAGGTCAGATAAACATGAGAGCATGTTGCATAACTGAACAGAAAGCAACCATTGCAAAAGTCAGTTCAGAGACTCCTGAAGCCCAGTGCCAAAGTTCAGACACGCCAGCTAATCCGTGATAACCATGATAAGTGACATAACATACCTTTTATATAGCTCCTCTTCTCGGATATCGTCAGTCTGAAGCCACACTGAAGGGAAAAAAATCCCCCACAAAGTTTCATCAGAAGCACTACAGTACACACTTTATCAGCCTCAAGCGCCAAAAATACACAGATCTCTCACTTGTATCACATACAGAACAAGCGATAAACGATCTGCTGTAGCGTTTATTTACTCATAACTCACGTCACAGGAAGCTGCTCTATATGAAGGATGGATTGTATGGTTGAAGCAAACTAAAAAAGGCGAAAAGCAGGCATAAGTGTTAACTGATTTATTCCTCCTATCACTCATAACCAGCTAACACTGCACAGCCTCCCGAAGACGTGACCCCCACCCAGATAACGTTAACGACCCTGCCAGGCAGATGCTGAGCTCCCTGTCACACCTATTAAGATAGCAGGCTAACTAAATGACATGTTAGCAACCAAACTGTCATCTAACGTTTTTCTAGCTGCAAGCAAACGATAATGCCCGCTGTAAAATGGCACACAGGGGTATTAAGCGAACATTTTTATGTCGCAGAGGCTTAATTTATCAACTAAAGCTGAGCACCAAACTCTCTTATTCCCAGCTAAGCTAATCGAAACTGTTTGCGATCACTTTGCTATCACAAAGTCTGGGTGTAGTACTAACAGGTGCACGGAGGGGTTTAGTTAGGCACAAAAAAGCGGGGTAACTAAACAGAACGAGTCGCTCCTGTCCCAGCGCTGAATTACCCCAAAATCGATAAAAAGGTGAAGGTTACCTGCCACTTTGACTGATAAAAGAAATCACTTTGCTGCTGTTGCTGTTCGGACACATTAGCCAGCTAGCCTGGTAGCAATTAGCTGTTGCTAGTTCGCTACATGACTGACGGACCGTATGAGCTCCAGCTTCACGTCCTGCTTTGGGACACTACTGAATACACGCATTCAAGAGTCGAAAAAGGCTGACAACCCGGCACAATAAATATCTAAAATAAATGTCTACTGACCCTGCTGTAGCTTGAATGTACGAGGAGATGGCCGAATTTCCGCTTCCGTTCTCGCCTACAGGAAAGACCGCACCCCCTGTAGCTTTGTTTTCCTGTGATGGTAGTAGGAGACTCATGAATTATTAATTGGGACGAAATGAAAGTCTCAAATAAAGAGACATCGAAATGATTGTTTATTACCGTTTAATACGTAATACGGGGTACGTTTTTACTTCTGAGATAAATTTCCTCTTTAATATTCATTTTGTGTCAAAGGGAAGAACTCACATCCTCTTTTTTTGTCATCATTTTTGTTTTGGGAGACGTTTCTTCCACGTTTTCCAGACTTCTCAGAGATAAAAAATAAATAAATAAATAAATAAAAAAGACTTTGTGTGGCTAATAGAAAAGAAAACTGTTTGATACTATACAAGGTGTCTCTCTGGTTTCATTTTTAAAAATCCTAGATGAGGAACTCGTTTTACTATTGGCAAGAAAATGGAGAACTTGCCCCTGATTTTATATTTTTACATTGTGATAGGAGGTTTAATATTAGACAAAGATTACCCAAAGAAACACAAAATGCAGTTTTTAAATGATGATTTCATTCATTAGGGTAATCCAAACCTAGCTGGCCCCTCCTCAGTAAAGGAACTGTTAATTAATGTGAACAACATTTTTTTAAAAAAGCACAGTTCAGTTTCTTTAGCTGTCTCCAGGACTGATTATTGCCAGCCTGTTGATTCGAGAAATCACTTAAATTGTTCCTGTCTGACCAAGTGAAATAGGCTAAAAGATCCCAAAAAGGAAAGCTTCACACCACAACCTAAAGAAATAGCTGAGAAACACAGTCATCAACATCGATCAGTCTGGAAAGAATTACAAAGCCATTTCTAAGACTTTGGGACTCCAGTGAACCATGGTGAGAGCCATTATCTACAAATCGAAAAAAAAAAAAAAGTGGAATAGTGGTGAAGCTTTCCAGGAGTGGTCAGCCAACCAAAATTAGTCCAAGAGCACATTAACGACTCACTCAAGATGTCACAAAAGAAGTAAAACTAACAACAACCCTTAGCTTTAAGGGGCAATTATTTTTTTCATATAGGGCCAGATAGGTTTGGATAGCTTTTTTTGCCCTTAATAAACCAAACCATCATTTAAAAAATGCATTTTATATTTGCTCAGGATATTGTTATCTAATGTTAAAATTTGTTAAACAAGGACTCTGGCCAAAATAACATCTCTGATGGACAGAGTCTCCCACCCCATGCATGTAAATGTTGCTGAACTGCAGAGCTCCTTCAGTGAGAGACTGCTGCATCCTAGATGCATGAAGGAGCATTTCCGCAGGTCCTTCCTCCCTGCAGCTGTCAGACTGTACAATCAGAACTGCTCCCAACAAACATAGATGTTTACATCTGCGCTGTAACTGCAATAATTTAATCAACCGATTTGCACTACAACCTGGTTTGCCTCTTATCTGTAGTTATTTTTATTTAATTTAATAACTCTACAGTACTCTGTTTATAGTAACCATTGTCCATATGTAAATATGTAAGAAAAATTGTGTATGTTTCTGTCCTGTGTACTGTTTGTTTGTATATGTGTCTTTCTGGCTGCTGTTACAACCAAATTTCCCCTTGTGGGACAATTAAAGGATTATTCTATTCTATTCTTGAAAATTTAAGCTGGAAATTTTGCTTTTCAGTGGTGCAATGTAACTAAGTTAATTTACTCTGTGCTGTACTTAAGTAGGTTACATCTCACAGGCAGCTTACTTTACTTGAGCGTCTGGCCTTTTATGCCTCTCTCTATTGCTGCCTCTCTATGGATATTTTATATTTTACTTCATTATCTGACAGTTTATATTACTGTTGGAATTTTGTATGTAAAACATACAAATAAGTCACCCAGCTGTCACCGAACTAAAATCATTAATTATTAATTAGTTCATATATTTTTGATCGTTTTTTCTTGTTGACCTTTTTTTTTGTAGTTTGTTATGTTTTTGTTTCTAGATAAAAACAAAGAAGTAGATTGAGAGAGTGCATCTCAGGTCAACACAAATGCCCTCATAATTAAAAAAAAACAAACAAACATATGAAATGGTCATTTTATTTTTGTTTTAATGGTCATTTTATTTTGCGTGATTGGTGGTGCCTGTTTTGTGGTGGTAATCCCAGAAGGGAGCCATCAAGCTGAAGGAGGAGTCCTATTGGGCTTGGTCAGCCATCAAGTGGTGGTCTCCAGCTAGCAATGGAGCAGTTCACAGCTGAGTGTGAAGCGTCGGGAATGAGAAGGCCTGGACTGAGAAACAAACTATCCTTAGAACTATTACAATATACCAAGCTTCTGTGTTTAAATGCAAAACAAATATGTTGTTTGAGCTACAGACTGCACTTATGGCTGAACAATAAATACATTTTATATTTATTAATGTTACTTGCAGTACAAAGTTATGGGAAGCCTAAGTTTAGTTTCAGAATAATTATGTCAGAGACCTTGTTTTATTGTAAGGTTATTCAAGTTTAAAATTGTGTAAAAATAAATATAAAATTTCAATTTGATAATATTTAAATAACTCAAGCTACAATGGTGGCAGTACACTTGTTTGTTGTTCAGCAGAACGGTGTCCAGCATGTTGGCTGAAATACTTTTTTTGCATTTAAAAATAAAAGTTGGGCTGATTTTAATTGCATTACAAGAAGTGTTTTTAATTATACTTACATACAACAACACTTAATATAAACACCGTATAAGAAATTTCTTAAGCTCCAGGATGATAAAACATAATTTGTTTAGTTTAGTTTAGTTACACTCAATTTTTATGAAAGCAAAATTTAAAGTTCTCACAAATTGTGATTTAATTTAGTTGATTTTTGTCAGTGGATAAATATTTAGTATTGCTCACTCAGAAAACTCAAGTTATTTTTAGTACTGTGTACCCACAATGAACAAGTTGTCCTGCCTTAAGTAAGCTTTACTACTTTTTTTTTTTTTTTAAAGTTCTGGAAACGAATTTGATTTTATGGTGTATTAAAAAAAATAAGCACAAAAAAAATCAGGAAAGGAACAAATTATTTATTTATTTATTTAACAGCGCATCATTTAAGTAAAATTTCAAAGACTCTATTTTGATGTTGTGTTTAACTGAAGCTTCTTGTCAGAGTGAGAAGACCCATAAGCACACTGATGATGTGAAAAATATTGAGAAATATTTGAGCAGGAAGTATTTCACTTCTTAATGAATGAAAACATGAAAAGTGACACCATAAATTGGGTAAATCTTAAGATTTAACGTGCAGCAACAATTTCTGCCCAAAAATGCAATGACCCTCACCGTCCACAGAGAGGCATCCTCGAACTATCTGGTGTGACACCAGACCAGCTTTGCCTTCCCTGGGACCATGAAAAATACCCCACAAGCCTCTTGGATCAGAACAACAGCTGGCATGCATGTGTGTTACAAGTTCCCCTTTAATCCTTCATCTCTTTATCCCTTTATCTTTCCCTTCTCTCCAGGGAGGAGGGGATTGAAGAAAACATTGCAGCGTGACTCAAGCAAACTATATGACTGTAATGTAATGTTACTCTGCTTTGGAAACACTAATCTTATGAGGACAAGCAAAATGCCGGCGATTATAACAAGTATAAATTATTCTGACAGGTGTCGTTCCACTATTATGTCACACTGAAACTTTATTTAGTATTTCCTCTGTGCCCACTCCCCCAAGAGGAGAGGATTGTTACTTTGTTTTAAAAGAAAGACCTGGACTCAGCCTGAGGAGGGGCTTTTGAAGAGGAGGAATCAAACAAACTAACACCGAAGCTCTCACGAGATGCTCTTTTGAAAGTCTGTGCTGTCACTTTCTGGATGTAAATAACATTCATCACTGTGGTTTCTTGTCTGACAAATGAACTCTCAGATCTGTTTCTGTTCATTTTATGTCTATTTATTTATTTATTACTAAAAAACACCCCATTTTTTTCTGAGTAGGTATTTGTTTGTAGGCTCAACCCTGCAACATTGTGTACGTATCAGGTCCTTTTGTCACAATCACTTGAATTAATAATTTATCATCATGCTGAAATTGCCTTTTGTATTAGTCTGTATAAGTTTGATTTGTTGGCCTCTTTTGAGCTCCTGGCTATTCAGTAAATGCAGTTGCTTCCATTTATTTATTCATTCCTGTTTTGCTGATGAGTGAGGAGATGGCAAACCAGTTTCTTTGAAAACTGTACTTGTAATACATTGCTTATCGGCTGCTCAGTACCTGACTATTACTTTGCCCCAAGACAAACTGACTAAAAGATACTGCATCAACTCAAAACTAACTGAAGTGATCCATTTTTTAGGCACTTTCATTTTATTATGAACTAGAGCGAAGTTAGAGAGAGAGAAAGAGAGACACAACGATTCACACTCACATTGACATCTATGGCCAATTTAGCATCATCAGTTAACTTGGCATGCTTGCTAACAGGTCTTTGGACTGTGGGAGAAACACACAGAGGGAGAACATGCAAACTCCAGATAAAAAACCCCGTCTCTGTTAGCTGGAGTCTCAAACACAGGACCTTCTTGTCGTGAGAAGACTGTGTTACTGAGATAAACCCATCAAATATTGCTCCAGTTGTCTCAGAGGTGGAATGCCTTTTTCCTCTATGTTTAGACTGTATCAGAGTCGCTTTGCATGGTTTTGCATACTCAATCTTGGTGAAACACCTCATTTTCATCCGCTGCCTGAAACAAGCAGCTTTAGCTCATTGTTAAACTAACCTTATTTTGTCTGGCTGCCACAACAGTCCCATGCCCATATTAAGACATCCATGTGACATCACAGAGATTCAGCAATAGAAAAAAAAAACGTCATAACCCAGGCCTTTAGTGCAACCTTTGGCTCATGTAGATCACTTTAACACACACTGACCTGTTTATTTAAATATTTAGCCATGTTTAATATGAACTTTTATCAGTGAGACAGAAAATAAGGACAAAATATCCTACCCATAGATGAAAAAATAAAATAATAAGGAAACACAAACATACCAAGTTGTAACAGGATTCTTTTATTTCAAAATGCATAAGAAAGTCAGGCTGTGTTGTGAGGTGACTGTGCACTATTTCTGTTTCTGAAGCCTGACATAAATGATTTGGTTAGGATGATGTGATTACCATCATTATCATACGTATCAAACCCCAGTGGATAAGGGCAGCGACATCCTGAAAGAGACTGCTTTCATTAGCATGGAAATGTGTCATCGCAGGATGAAGGTGACACTGGACTATTTGTACTAATTTGCACTGACCCATTCCTCTGGGAGACAAGAAGACGAACCCATGCCAGAAAAGATCCCAACCAGAGCATAACTCCAGCACTGCAGGGGTCAAGGGTTCAGGATTTTTCTTTAATGTGCCCCCCCTCTGTATAATAAGCACAGAACATTCCCTCAAAGAACATGGAACCTGGACAAATGGGGCCCACATTGTGTATATATATCTATCTACTGTATATTATGTAATGTGCCAGTAAAGCAAAGGTGAACGTTTGTGTGAAACATCATCAGCAACAAAGTGGGCAATCTGTTTGCATTTTGTACATGCATGCCTTACACACAGTATTTGTGAATGAAACTGAATGCATCTTGGCATCAAAATGAGAACAGTAAGAGTTTTGTTGGTGGAGTGGGCAAGTTGGTTGTCACAGCAGAGGCCAAAGAGCCTTGTGGTACATGCACAAACATGCAGCCCGTCGGTGATGACCAGCTGAACACAAGCAGTGGAGTTAGTAACCTGAGAAGGGACTGGCCCGTTGTGATAGCAGCCAGTGTTTGTGTTACATAATGCACAGCCAACAATCCAGTGGCAAGAATATGTCTGTAGTATGTAGTACCAGGGGAAATCTATCTGAGCAGACCGAAAGAGGAGGAGGGTGTTGAAGCTATGGGAGCTGGAGGAAAGGCCTGACCTACAGCTGGTGTTAAGTAGGATCAAGTGCAGAATTAAGTTTTATGTTTTTCTTTTAAAGCAAGGTCTCAGATCTTCTTAATATGAGTCTGATGATTAATATGTGCTTGAAAAGAGAGTAAGTCAGATAGCATTGTGTAACAAGAAGAGGAATTATGATGACCAATGAAAACCTTCATTTATGGATGTGATGATTATATTTTAGTCAATTTTAATTTTGATCAATTTTAAATGCCTCCATCAGAAAGTGGCAGATATCAAGGATAAGGAAGAGAGAACATCAATATTTAAAAATAAAATGCTCTGTAACTATATGCTGTAATCCCAGTAAGATTCAGGGATCATGGATACAGCTTGTTGGCCTATTCCAATCATTCCAGCATACCTGTTGATTAAAAGAGGAATCCTATACTGTGTGTGGATTTCACTGACTCAGACAGGCTGAGAGGGTGAGAAAGAGACATGGAAGGAAAACGAGGGGGTACAAGGTGAATGACAGCTGAGGAGAGGGGAGGCAGGAGAGCGATGGGTTAATGTGGTCAGGCTGACTGACAGATTGGAAGAGGTGGGATATTAGCAGTGCTGTGCAGTAGAGAGGGGCACACGGGGAGTAGGAGGTTTGAAATGCCTTGTAGCTGGTTCGTGCGTATTTGCCAGCATAACAGGCCAGAGGCGGAGAGAACGGGAGTCTTGGCACAAGAGTAGGAAAAGAGAGGGAGGGAGTTAAGCATGTGTCTCATGGGGAGAAACACACAGCCAATATCCTGGTCTCCAGTAAACATCTATAAGCCTCCTTTATAAAGTCAGCTGTGCTACTGCATGGAACAAGGGAGCAAAGGCAAAAATATCCACTTTGATTATCAGTCTAGCTGCAAACATTCAGTAGATCTCCAGCCTGAACAGTAGCTCCCTAACAGGAGCCTGTCAAATTTTCAAAGAGTCTTTGATTAGATGCTGGAAAGAGCAGAGAAAACTGAGTAGAGATCATCCAACTGAGCAGAAAATGACAGTAAGTATTGCACATTATTCCTGTCCATCCAAACCTTTACATCTAGTTTTCAGATACATATTTGTGACTTTAATCAAACTCATAATGTCAACATGTGAGTGCAGGAAAAACTACTGTCAAGAAAACAGTAATATCGTGCATGTGCAGACCGTTTGCAGGTTTTCTGTAATGCCTTAATGATTTGCCTCTAGCTGATGGGATGGCATGCAGACGTTGCATGAATACACTGATGACTTTTTACTACAGCATTTCTCTTTGGTTTCAGACTGTATCATTAAGTGGTGTTTTCAACTCCCGATGCTTGACACTTCTAATGGACTTCAAATTAGTTAGTGATGAGCTACATTAAGACATTATAACACTTACTGCTTTGTGCCAAAGAGTTTTTAATTAATAATCACCTTAGTGTCTTAGGACATGGCAAGTATCAGCATACAACCAGTGTCTTAGATGCTTCTGTGTGATTAATGTGTAGGAGTCACTCAGCTAAACTGTGACCTAGATAAAATAAATGATAGTCATTTTCACTTAAGCGCGCGTGGAATGAGGAGCACCAAAAGAATCTGACAATGCCATAACTTCAACTCGTGTTAACAGCTCCGGGAACGAAATCCCACCGAGGCTTAAACTCGTGGAAATGTGCTTAAAAACATTTCAACATTTTGCTTTCATGCATGTGGAAGCTGTCTGAAATGTCATGTTTGATCCTCCTTGTGATATAAAATGTTTTAGTTGCTGCAGAGCAGAGTCTGTTGTTGCACCTGCAGCATTAATCTGTGCAGTATCAGTCCTCAAACGGGCCATCATTAGTCTGCACAATGTAGTGCTCGCAGGCTGGTCAAAACCTGTTTTTTTTTTCAGTATTGGCTGCACATCAAGTCTATCAGTTTCCTTAAAAATGACTCAAAGCTGAAATTAATCAATTTTCCAACCATTTGGAATGGTTGTAAGTGATTGGAAATGTTTTTCTGTAACAGTAATCAGGCTTTTTATATTAATTCAAACCAGAAATATTGATTGGTACCAGCACAGCAAATACTACTAGGTGTTTGCAGGGACGTCACAGTTAGGCAACATGTGGAAGGTCAAGAATAAAAATATGTTATCCTTCTGGAGTCTCTTTATCTTTTGCGTTAAGCTCTTGTCTTAGTTGTTCACACCCGTCCTGGTGTTATGGGCTATGTGGTGGGGGATCTACTTCAAAGTAAATCATCATGGGTGAGACTTCATGAAGCAATGAATAACAATAGGGATGAACACTAAATCACGCTGCCAAATGTTCTGATCATCCTGATAAGACATCCTGATGTCTGGAGTGTCTATATACCCCAACTTGTTCCAGTATTTTCTGCCAAATGTTTGCTGGGATGGCACAAACATCTTAAACTTAAATAGTAAGCCAATAAACTTGCATAGAATTAAAAAAAAAGAAAAAGATTTTTACTATTGCAGCTAATGTGATGTGTGAGGTTTGAAGTCCCGAGGTCTTGTCATGCCCGAGGTTCAGGTAACGCATCTGAACGTGCTCCCTCAGATTCAGACTTCATTCTCTGAAGTTATCTATCAATAACATCAACACATGCTGCTCAAGCTGCGGCTCTTATTTCATCAATTTGGATTTATGTGTGTGTGCTTTCATATGTTCCCAGGCTGCAGCAGCTCAGGAACTCGACGAGCTATGTTTCCTCTCGGCGCAATCCATGCCCAATCTGAAAGTTTCTGAACACTTTCGGATGGTGAAGCTCCTGGGAGAAGGATCCTATGGGAAAGTCATGCTGGCTGTGCACAGAAAGAGAGGTTAGTGCAAGACTCAGTTCAGTGGGAGCTTCTTTAACTAAACATTTTTCCATTTTTTTTAAACTCGCTGCCTATCTGAAGTATTTGCAAAAGTGTCCCTGAGCACCTCAGACTCAGTTTTCCTTCTAGTAAAGAAACCACATGTTTTTTGTGGGGTCAGCTCTGCAGTAACGTGAGAACAGATCCTTCTTTATTCTGTTGCTCTAATGAAGAGCTTTCTTACATTCTCTCGGATAAAGTTGCTGCAACTGGGGTGTAGACGTGAAATATCGTCTCCCCAAAGGGGAAGTTATATTTGTTCACAGTGTCGGTGATGGACAACACTCACATGCCACAGGTGGTGAGATTATTTATAAGAGAATTTTAAAGCTAATTAGATCTCATCTTGGTTTACTCTCATCAGGAACTCCTATGGCTCTGAAGTTCTTCCCTCGTCAGTCTACCTCGCTCACCTCTTTCCTGCGTGAATACAATCTGTCCCTATCTTACTGCACCCATCCGTCTCTGACACGAGCCCTGGGCATCTTCTTCTCCACGCCATCCTACTATGTGTTTGCCCAGCAAGCCGGTCTATACGGTGACCTCTACAGTGTTATAGTGTCCGAGGTCAGTTTGGCTGACGTGTGGCATGAAAGAAACTATATGTACGCCCTACTAATACAACAGAAAACATATACAGCAGCAAAACTTAATACAAATGTTATACAAGCTGATATGTTTTTGCTTCATAAACCCCAGAATTCAATACTTTAACAAAAACCCTGAAGGTGAACAGTGACCAGGTGTGATGAATCACTGCAGGAGTCTATAGCTAAACCTTAACATTCATCTCAGCCACACAAACTGCATCACATCACAAGATGTGCAGCAGCATGCACAGTGTTTAACTGTATTCATGAAGATTGGCATATTATTCCACAAATTTTCCTTTACTCTTTTGGGAGTTTGTACTTGTTGAGCGCTCATTTCTAAAAGTTTAAACATAAGACATGCTTGATAACAGCTTCCAGCTCACCTACTTCCCTGTTTGTGTCTCTGCCAATAACACAATGAAGCGCTGATAAGAATAAGGACAGCCCGCTCTCACTCAATGAAGAGAGAGTACATGAAGTTAAACAGGGATTTCCAAATGCGTCACCAACCAGTTAAGATTTTGTTGTCTTAGTGCCAGTAACACAGTCCTCCTATCAGACTCCACTTGGCCTAATTGTCTTATAAAATATTATATAAAAAATAATAATAACTGTCTGATACTGGGCCACCACTCAATCATACTGTCTGTCTGTTTCAGGCAGGGGTGAATGAGGACTGCGTGCAGAGGGTGATGTCCCAGCTGAGCGGTGCAGTTACACACCTCCACTCTCTGGGCTTTGTCCACCGTGACATCAAACCTGAGAACATCTTCCTCTGTGACAGCTCCTGTCGCTGGGTCAAACTCGGGGACTTTGGCCTCGCCCGAGCCATCGGCACCACCGTTCGAGCTGTCTGGTACGAGTCGCCCTTCTGCACGCCTGAGGTGGAACCTGCCAAGGAGGCCGAGAAGGAGATGGAGAGAAGGCGGACTGAAGGAACCGAAGAAGAGGTAGAAGACATCTGGATATCAGTAGAGCCCTGCATTGACAGCTGGGCTCTTGGTGTGCTCGTCTACTGCCTGCTAACTGGCTGCTTCCCCTGGGAGGAGAGCACTCACGATGATCGTGGCTACCGAAAATATAAGGAGTGGTTTGACCGTGAGGCCAAACGTGACGAGAAAATGCGAGATGGCGAGTGGAGGGGTGAGGAGGACGCTGATGATTACATTATTATGGAGAGAAAACAAAGAGACAATCCTCCTCCTTCACAGTTTGAGGGCCTCAGCCCGTTAGTGATGACTCTGTTGAAGGAGCTACTCCACCCTGAGCCCAAACACAGAGGGACTCCAGAGGAGATCCTGAGCTATCTGGGAGGGCCGTGGCTGATGGAGACAGAGAGAGAGGAGAAGAGGAAAGCAGAGGAGGCGGAGAAGGAAGCCAGAAAAATGAGGGAGAGAGGGGGGGTAGAAGAAGAGCTGCTCAGGGAAGGAAGGGGGGAGAGATAAACTTTGTCTTTATGAAACTGTTTCAGCGTTTTCATATTTTTATAAGTACCCTTAATACTCAAAGTGCAACTTCATTGTACATATTTCTGTTTGTGAACGTTTGTAAATATGTGTGTTTGCGTGAAAATAATACAAGAAAAGTGTGATGTCTGAACAAAAAGCTGTATTATAATGCTATTAAAGACTTGTGTTGGAATGTTGGTTTATGCAAAATAAATCAGTGGTGTTGCATGTGTTATATAAGTAGCAAGTCAGGCTGATAATAAAGAGGATTTGCAGATGATGATGGTTCAGATAAAAGCTACATTTGAAGACACTACAAAGCACCCTAGACTTTATTCTGTTTAGACAGCATTGCATACAGCACGTAGACAAGCACATCTATGGAAATTATGACATCTTGGATGTGGTGTTGAAGCAACAGGTGCAGCAGAACAGCAGGAGCACATCTAAAATTGGACTAACAATACAGTCTGACAGCGATACCAGCATGATCTTCTTTCGTGCTGGAGTGATGAAAATCACAGACATGGCACCTATACTAGGAGAGAAAAGGATTTTAGGGCTAAAATAACCCCTTCATGCTGTTCTCAGTGATGCCCACTGTAGGTGATGTACTGACAATGAAACACACCTCATGGGAAATCTGCAAGTGGCTAGTTGGCCTCAGTATGGATTCATGAGAGAGCTGTCCTGTATCTGTCAGAGAGAATAATTACTTGTTGAAAGATCACCTGCAAGCCTGCATACAGAACCCTCCAAAATGGATTTCACGGAATTGCTGATGGCGCCTTTGTTCACATTTGCCGTCACTCAGTCATGCTGTGATGTTAACTGTCCAGTAGTATGTAAGAAAAAACACGACGCAGTCCTCACCCTGCTAGATATTAGATGGTGCAAGGACTATTTAATGTGGAGCAAATGTACCATTTGGACTGGATCCCTGCTGGTAGCGAGCTGCTAATGCGCTGTGCGTGAGTGTGTGCATGGTGGTGGGGCCTGCGCTAACCCCTGCTAAGGACCACTCCAGATGGATTTATAAATAGACTTCTGGGCCATCTATTTACAAACCATGCAAATCATCACCTTCCTCTGACTATCTGCACTTCACAGCCTTCCAAACGCAAAAGTCAGGCTGCCTTGGCGCCCACAGGCCTGTAGCAGCACAATCTGATGGAACACTTTGACCCATCTTGCCCATTTACCCTCATCTCGTTTTATCTCTGGCCCTTGTGCAGATTACTTTTCCCTTTCTTCTGCCGTGCCACTTGGACCTGGTCTTTCCCTTTCATCTTTGCTATTACAGTCAGATCTGTTTTCTTCACACTTGACGGCTGTCATTCCCTCACTCTACTTACTTCTTTTTTTAATCTCGGATCACGGCCGCGTATCAGCTGTGTCACACAATACCAAATGTTTACGTGAAAACATTTGGTATCTCCTTTAGCAATGGTGGTTTGGGATTTACTGGTTTCTGGGAACCAAAGCTCATGTAACACTCAGATTGGGTGTTAAAGGAGGACCTCAGCCTGACAAATGGAAACACATGGTGCAGACTGCTGAGACAATCGAGTGCCAACACAAAGATGCTGATCGAGGTGCAAATCTGTTGGAGGTTCAGAAGGACAGATAGCGGGGATGATGAAAACAGGAGAAACAAGGACAGCTACACATGTGGACTACTGCTCAATTGCTGAACCAAGCTGGAGATGCTGCTTAGTTTATTTTAACTCACATATGTACTTCCAAGTCACATGTCATGACAGACCTTTGAACATTTGTCAAGTTGAAAGACACACTCCCACATCCAGAAACCAAAGAAGCTAGTATTTAGATGTCAGCGCCATTGAGATTGCGTGTTACCAATATTGCATGAAGCACACTTTAGCTGGAAAGTTTAAACTCTGTAAAGGTCTACATCATCACATTCGCTGCCTTCAAGCCACCTGCTTATTTTTCATCCTTTACATTATACAACGTTTGCCTTCTTTCTGACTCTGAGAGGACATGCATTAGTGTTTTTAAGAGTGCATTTTTGCAAAGGTGAGACAGAGGGCACAGAGAAAACCAGCCTGAAAACTCCACACTATGTAACAGATATTTAGACAGATATCTGATAAAGGTTTTCACCTGTCACCAGAATGAGGTCTGCAAAAATGCACGGCGATATAAGAGCCAGATTAATTGACCAAATGAAATGTTCATATAGCCAAATGAACGAAATGTACCCCAACTTGGAAGCCAAACCCTCTGCCCATCATGGCCTAATATTTCCACTACAACTTTTTCCCCCACCTGGCAGCATCTTACAGCTCAGCAGGTTTAATTACTTAAACAGGACTGGCAGAGGTGATTCTGGCTGACTGGGAGAACCTGAGATTATCAGTTTTGAACAGCGAGAAGCATCAATGAGCCACACTGGATCTAGTTTAGAAAATGAAGTGCTTAAGTGTGCTGCGCTGCTGGTTTTCGTGCACAGGAAACACAGCAGTACTAGAAAAAAAAACAAAAATCTATCAGCTGGTTGAAATCCAGAGACTGTAAGCGAGACGAAGAGCGAAGGCGAAGCATGTTGGGGTGAAAGAGAGGAGCGAGAGGGTATGCATTGCATTGCCGGCATGCCTCATGCAATGCCATACAACTAATAAACAACTAGAGTTTTTATCATGTGTTTACAGTCAGGCATGTTTTGCCTTAACCATTGCTGGTCCTTCTTGCTTAGCACCTGACCCCTTTAATCCTCTTATTTGTCTTCATTTTAGCTTTACTTTGTAGCTCCTGCTACAGAAGTGTAGACCGAGGGGCGGTTGGATACGTTCGCAGGACTGATCGTGCTTATTGGCTCCTCTCCTCGTCTCTTTTGCTTACACTGCCTCTATCTGTCAAGCTGTCATCATCCTCACCCTGTCGACCTTGTTAGGGGCATCACGCAGGCTCACCCTGGAGTCCGTGTAGCCCCAATATGTCAAGGGAGATGATGAGTGTGTCCCTATTGAGCTGACTTGGCCCACCACAGGGTGAGAGCCAGTAAGACTTTGTAGCTTCAGGAGTATGCGTAGCAATATTTATATTGGTCAACTTCGTAGAAGCCAAAGAAGAGTCAAGTTTCACCAAAGCTGCTATAAAGGTCACAATGAAAGAAAGCTTTCAACACAATGAGACAAAGGGTCTGGAACAGTGGCCTTCATCTACACGGATAACACAACTCTGAACGATAGCTTAGGTATGTAATGAACTGTAGTCCACAGATGACAAGTTTATATACAGTAATAAAAAATGCCCACTCCCTGTCTAACTTGTGGTCTTCCAAGCAATTGTGATGCATCTCTTTGTTTCAAAAGAGAACAAACAGCGAGCTGCGTGAGCTGATGACAGAGTGTAAGTACTTTGGGCTTATTGGGGATGAGAAACCATCTTTGGAGCTACATGTTGTTATTTTCTTGAGAGCATTCATGATTAATTCTTACCTGTGTAATCTGTAAATACAGACGAGGTCGATCGCCTTTAACTTCAGGCAATAAATTAAATAAAGGTCATAACATGATCCATTTCTCATATAACTTTAATTAAGTTAATTGTTTTCTACATCTTGCTAGTATTGGGTTGGAACACCTTTTGCAAGCAGAACTGCCTCAATGAAGACAGTTTGAAATGATCTGAGCTTTGTGACATTCTGAGATGTGGTCATAAAGGCATGGAGATGATCAACAACAACAACAACACTCAGTTAGGCTGTGCTTGCGCTTGGTACTAAGGAACCCACAGTGTACCAAGAAAATATTTCCAACACTATTAATACCATTGATGTAAGACAGGAGGGATTCATGCCTTCATGTTGTTTATCATAATCATGTCATGATCATTAATATGCAAATTGTCACGATGATTGATCATTCACCATTGATCAATGGCCACGAGAGCATCCTTACCTGAATGATTGAGCATGCGTCAAGACGATTGTCTGTTAATGGGAGGCACCACTTTCTTATGTGCATTGCTCCATCTGCTGGCTGTACCAAGTATTGCAAAAGACAGATTTGGAGCTCACTCTTGACTGTTAATTTGTGAAATAACTACAAACATATGCCAGGAAATAAATGGCTCATGTTTACAGCCTTCTCATTTGTCACAGGAATACAAGAGGAAATATTAAATTAAAGCTTTTTCTATCTCTTTTATCTTTGTGTGTGCTTTTTCAAGCAAATACAAAGAAAATGAGTTATTGAGCGTGTCTGTAACTCCTGTGCTCAATCTACCTTTATTCAGAGAAGGATAATTGCTGATGTATGCTGATGAAACAGTGAAACACAGGGAAGTAAAAATATATAAAGATGCACTACTGTGCAAAGGTTCAGGTAGCTTTAGTTCTTATCCATCACATGGAGGCCCCCTGAACTTACTCTGCATCCTAACAGTCATAAAGACCCACCTTTAGATTTGAGAATAATACAGTCCAGCAGACTGTTTACCTTTACAAATTAAAGTGAGTATAGCATGTTATCACAGCAATATAATTGGATACTAACCATCAGATATGACGACAAAGGCAGAAGATTTTATCAAATCGAGACATGAAAATAGCGAAAAGCATGAAAGGTGCCAGGGGAAGGAGGACAGGGGGAAGAGGAGGGGGAGGAGGAAGCAGAGGAGGAGAAGGAGGGTGCAGGAGAGGGAAGGAGGGGAAAAGAAGAGAAGACAAAAGATTCATAAAACTAAAGCAGTTGTGGACGACAGCAAAAGTTGTGAGTACAAGTTATGTTTCTTTTTCCACCTGATTTTTACACATTCTGTAGGAATTACACAGAAGAACATCTGCAGACTCAGGATAACTCACAGCCAAAGACATTAACTGGGTGATACATCCTTCTGATTAGATGTAAACACAAGTTAGGAGGAGAATGCCTGACTAGTTAACTAACTTAGTCAAAAAGGCTTTGTAGACGAGTGAAGGGTTGATTGCATGCGAAGTTCAGCAGACATAAAGAGTGAAAAAACTCTCACAAACGAGCCAACAGAGACAAACAAGCAGCTAAAGCAGAAAAATGCAGTGTTTTCAACTGAGTGATTGCAAATGTGTGACTCTGGGATGTATCGCTGCTGAAAGGACAAGATGTGGAAAAAAAAACCCCACCATCGAGTTCAGATTGGCTGGCGATGATTGTACAGTTGGAAAGCGGCGATATGTTCTCTGAAAATAAAGCTGGGAAAGAATGTGAGAGCGTAACAGAGGAGGGGTGGAGGGGTCCTCAAATAGGCCACACAAAAAAAAACACATTCTTTTGCGAGAACTCACATCTTGGACTCCAAAGTTACTGTGACACATCAGGAGAGGAATGGTGCAGGGCGGGAGATGAGAGAGGGGAGTGGGGGGGGAGGAGGAAGGAAATCAGGCATCACTTATCTGTTTACAAGGAGTCCAATAAATACTAGAATAAATAAATGTAGGAAAAATGACATCAGAGGCTCTTGTGCGACACTGTGCTACACATCTGTGTTTTCAGCTGATGCAAAACTCTAAGGAAAACATTACCCTGAGCTGAAATGTTGTTAGCATTTATGTAACGGGATTAAAGGAAACATAAACTGTTAAGGAATTAGAAAAAAAATCATAGCGAGGATATTGAGCAGTTCCACTCTGTGAAATCATCCCGACTCTTTTCCTCTTCGGTTTCCTGCAGCTCGTAAAGTTCACCCCTTACAAGCTGAAGGAATGGGCAGCCTCCCAGTGGTCCTGCTCCTCTGCAGTTTCCAGGGTAACGTTACCAAACAGGACACACAAATCAACTTGTTTAATTATGGTTGAGTCGCTGTGTGTTTGCTTTTATGCTGCAAACCTCTCCCCTCATGCGGTTTCTGTTCCACAGCACTCACGGTTATAGCCCAAACTCAGCCAACTGGTAAAGCCCTTTTACTTTTGATAATGATGACAGACGTCTGCTACTCTGTGAGTTTTTCTCATTTATTCTTTTTCTTTTCTTTCCTCACTTCTAGAAGCACCTGGGAACGCCATACCAACCGGTGAGTATCTCCACTTTTAGGACTTTTGTGATTTACACAATATCAACATGACATGTGTCTCCGCTGTTATCTCTCTGCAGAATGTAGGGAGGAGACGTATCCTTGCACCAGGATGTACTCAGTTCACAAGCCCATCAAGAGATGTATTGGTAGTCTTTGTCTCTACAGGTGATCTGCAAATCCTCTACAACAACACACTTTTAATTAGTCTTTTTTCCAGAAAAATGACTTACTTATTTTAAAAAAGTGAGCAGTAAAGGTCTTACTTTTTCTTCAGTGTTTTAACGACAGGTGGTGAAAGAAAACAAGGAAATGGGCTTGAGCAACAGTTCTCCAGGCTTTTCTTTGGACATTTTGGCTGTTTTTTCACACATTTTCAGTCCAGTCCTTGCACCTGATCATTTTTAGAGGACTTTTATTTTTTGGTTGTTAAGCCACTTAACGCCAACCCATGAGTCATTCAATCATAAAAAGGCACCTGACTCAAGGGATGAAACACTATTGTGTCTAAACATAACAGACAGCTCAGCAAAGCAGCTTTAAATTGCATCTTTAGTCACTTTGTTACCAGCAGCCTGTCACGAAAACACATAATTTGTTGCCATTTCTGTAATTTAATCTATGCCAAAGATAACATCGTTTGACGGGCATAAAATAGTATTTTTGCACCGACAGGGTGATTCCCAAAGAGGTATTCCCTGAAGATGACAGCTTCATCTTTGCATCCGTACAAGTAGTAAAGAGCTTTGAATGTCCTTCAAGAAGCCTGGAAAACTACTACTGAAGACTACTTAAATGATATGTTAACAGACACAGCTAGAAGTATAAAGTACTACAAATAGCGTCCTTAATTGTTAGTACAATATTTGTGTAACAGTATTGAGCTCACAAGACTTTCATTACTGAACAGAGTTACCCTGTCAGCCTGTATCAGTATATCCATCCTCATAATGTTCATGTTTTACCCCGGTGCTCTCGCAGCCTCCCTCGTGTTTATGTGATCAACAAAGAGATCTGCGTGAGGACAGTGTGCCGTGAGGATGAGTATCTGAAAGGTGAATTAGTCTTAATGTATACACAGGTGACAAATTAAAGGAAAAGACAACACTGGAGCAGCTTCATTGCTCCTTGGCAGTGATTCTCTAAAACAAATAACCAAAAAAATATAATTTGTTCCCTCAGTTGATGATGCCAAAGAGTGCAGTTTAACAAGTTGGTACATTCATCAGCTTGATTTTGAGGGTAAAAACCAAATAAATCGCCAATAATAATAATAATGATATATTTGCTGATGCTGTAACGCTCACTTTTATTTTATTAAAATTAAACTTGGATCTTTTGTTTAATAGATGAAGAATGATAAAAATGACAGCAGGTATGAACCACACCACAGCAGGTCAGAGCCACAGGATCCCTCGGATGATCTGATATCCTCGTGTTGGTGTTGTTCCCAGACCATCATGAAAATGTTGTTCCAGGTTCAACATTGCAAGTGACCAATCACATTGTTGTGACGTTATTCCTTTGCGCGCCAAGCCATTCGTGCATTTATGAAATTCCAATGTTGCAAGGACAATATCAATTCTGCTTACTGTTTATTAAAGGGTTACGGTTAGGGTTAGGGTCAGGGTCTGTTGATCGGCGGACAGAGGCGGTTTCACGCAGCTTAAGTACAGTTTTTGTTTTACGCCGGTTTTTCCCGAAGTCGCAAAAGTATGACGTCACAACATTCTGATTGGTCACTTGCAATGTTGATCCTGGAACAATATTTAGTATGATGATCTGGGAACAACACCAACACGAGGATATCAGATCAACCAGGATCCCTCCACTGCAGGGCTCAGGTTTCTCCTTTCATTTGTCACCTGTCCGTATAAAGTCACAGTGATCTTACAGTCCATGAAAATACGCATACAAATAAATAACCCTTTTTTTCCCCTTTCTTTACATTACAGCTGAATTATGCAGAGAGTTGTCTGGGTGGCCCAGACGTATCCAGAGGTCATCCAATAGCAAACGTTGTCGCAATCGTCGTGGCAACCCCCAAACCTGGGCAAACAAAGCCTGATCTTGCCTAGAATGGGCCCGTGACCACCGGGTGACGATGGTGCGACCCATGGGCGTCGTCATCGAAATTAGCCAATAAAAACACCATAAATCCGCTGCGCCACACCTGAGGGTCTCTTTCCTTTTCTTTCACGCGAGCACACACACACACACACACACGTGTGCTGAGTCATATCTACATATGTTTATGTATTCGTCCTTTTACTGTGTGAGTATTTCATTTCGTCCGTGTGTATTGGACACAGGTCATGTCTTCCATGGTTTACGATCCATTTGAGGTACTGCAGTAATGGGCCTATAGGAGCACTGAGTCACTTAATCGTATAAGAAACAAAGTAAAACAAAGACCCACTCTGTTGTGGATTGTAAGGTACACACTGACCGTTCAGTATTATGTGCACTATTGTAACCAATAAAATATAATGGAAGTTGTTCACGAGATTATTTATTTTTTTACTACTCAATTTAAAGAAGAAGAAAAAAAACAACAACCACAAAAGAAAGTTATGGCCATTAAGTGTTTTCTTTATAGTTTTCTTTGCATATTCATTTGCACACACACTTACGGTTTGAATAACAGGTAACATCTGGGAGAAATAATTTAGACAATAAACAAACACTGACAAGCATCCTTGGGGCTTTACACTCACACACACTCTGTTCTCTGATCAACATCCATTATCACACCACTTTCCACTGCACATCTGTTACAACACATGTGCGTGTGATATCCTTTTTTACATAATCCATCTCTGGGTACACAACAATATCACAACAAAACACTGCATCAAACACGGACTATCTTATTTCCACGTTGCATTTGTCTGCATCACAATACCGCTGATAGCTTAACACCTTGATATGGAACTGGAGTTCACATTTAACTCATCTGTACAGCACAACACGCTGTGCTTGAGCACGACCCGATCGCCCTTCTCATAAACACTTACGGAGACAGAAACACAGAGCGATTCACTGACGAGGAGAGAGGCCGTGACCTAAATGACTCACCAGTCACAACTTTAACAGCTGTGCTGAGTGAAGATGACATAACACGGACTAAATCATCTCTGCTTCCCCCCTGAGGCAAAGATAAAAGCACTTGATGCCTCTCCTTCTTTTGCTTACACCCTCTCCCATCCAGCATTCCTGCTTCCAAGTGTCCTGATTTATGGTTAAAACAATGCGCGCTGCTCCCGCAGCCCGTCCCCGGTGGAATATGTGTTTGACAGCTGCAGAACCGCAAGAGCCGAGCAGAGAGTGCTAAAGAGCACGGCCGCTCTGTAAATCAGCTGCGACTTAAGAGGAGTCTTTCAAGTAAAATCCTTATGCGGTAAACGTTGCAATAATCTGAAGCTAGCATGAGCCAATCATGGCGTTCACTGCGGATTTCATGAATTACTAACTACACAGACAGATGCGACCGTCAGTCAGTGCATATAATCAGTCCCGCTGCTGGAGACTTGGAGAAACAGGACGTAGACCAACAACAATAATTACAAACCACTTACAATATATGTATATACACATTTAAAATAAATATTCTCTGTACATTTAAGTCATTCATGAACATTTCATTAGATTTCAGTAGATCATTAGATGTTGATGACAAGATTATGCCTCCCTTGATATTCCTATTGTGTATCATTAGCAAATAAAACACTGTAAGAACGGGAAAATTGGCGGAATAAACTGTTACAGGGCGAATCTAGACAAATACAGAGAGTCCAAGCAGATGGAGTGAATGATGGGGATGCAGAGCCTGCTGAATATGTCAAGTTGGCCCGCAGCTGTAGCTGTAAGCGTAATTAAGACGGTGCTGTGAGGTCAGAACAAAGTAGGAGGAATTCAAGAGAAATAAAACTACGACAGGGGCTTACCCTGCTTGGCAGGGAGAGATACGGGACCCCGTAATCGGGAAAAGAAAGTTGCAAAAAGTGCTGCATAAATTTACAGAGAAAAGGGAGAAAAAAACAGGGGGACTCTCTCCTCACTTCGGGGATGCAGAATCAAAGTCTCCCCACAGGTCAGAGCTGCCTGTCGAGGTGGGGTTGGGTGGAGCCACAGAGTTGGAGTTACTGGAGTCCAGGTCTAGCAAACACCCTGGCAGTTTGAAATCAAAGAAAAAGAGAGATGCACATCTGAAACTTTAATACACGTTATATGTTATAATCTGCAAACAAAGTGTCTTTTTGAGGGATTAAAAAAGTTATCTGAATGTCAATACAAGGATTTCTCAAATAATACATCAGCTCTAAGCAATCGATAAAAATATCATTTCACCAGATAACAAAAATATATTGTCTTACAACTTTTACTTACAGTGGTATTCGCACTATTTTCCAGTTTACCCTGGTGGTATCAGTGATGCACACGGTTTCAGTTTTATGCACTGAGCTTTCTAGATGTCGACCTCTGAAACTTCTGCCGCCACCCAAACACAATGGTGGTAAAGTACTGAAAATTTCCACTTGAAACTCAAAACTAGTGAGTCTTTTCCCACATTTACTCTGGACAAACCACACACACCGCGCCACTAACAGGACAATGATTTCAGATAGACAAGCTTTTGTAATGTTTTTCAGTGCTTTAAACACACATTCACCTCTGCTCTATACAGATGGCGGAGGAAATCTTACACAGGCATCTACAAATCTTAATACACGAAACCGAAACCGCGCGCATGATTAGATACCACTAGAAGAGTGTAGAAAACCATGACACAGTTTAGCTCTGTAAACATCTATGCTACAGAAGCTACAGGAAACACTATTTTCTAAATGAAAGATATTTTAAAATATATGTGTCATAGTTTTGGATAATAGACCTGCGCAACACTGTACTCACTACATCAACTATGAAGACTGACTTGTGCTTCAATGGAAACAGACAAGCTCAAGGAACTCATCTTCAACACCAAAAAAATAAGCCCTTCCTCTGATTCATTTCTGGAAGCATTTTTTTTTTTTCAGTTTGACTTCTGCTTTAAGCAGGTCAGATCCCCCATTGTAAATGAAAAAGCAGCGCCCAAACTCGAAGCATTAATGGAGTAATAAGGTTCACCTTCATTTGCAGTATAAATCAAAAAAACTGCTTCTGACATTAATTAAAAACTGGGCTCAACCAGCAAAGTGCACAGATTCACGACCTTCACATTAACCCCTGAAATACACCTGCCGCTTGTCTGTGAGACTGTGTCTCGAGTGCGGTTTTCTGTTGCCTTTAGCACGGCTTCAAATCACAACAGGAGAGTTTCAGAAAACTGTGCATGCGGTCTATTATTTTGAAAAGTGGCCAGATTTCTATACCTGACTTCCTGCCCTCCTTATTGGCTCTGTGCATCTTGACAGTCGTTCTATAAAAAAACTGACCCGATGCTATTTTAAGTATCGCAGACCATAGCTGCTGCGCTGCACCTGGTGGAATTGCAAGCATCATTTTGAGCGTAGTAGTGACACAGCATTAAGTCAAATGTAAGCGCTGAAGAAGCCTATGCGGTGTTTAAAAAAAATTCACAACTTGAAACTCTTTAGGACTGTGCACAGATTTGTCAAGTTAGAAAACTGAAACTGAACAGCATTTCATTTCAACCGGGATGTTCTACTTTAAGTAGAACTTTTAACCAGCTCCTTAAAGCCCTACTTTTCTACAGAGTAACCGCATCAGTAATTTCCATCCACATATGCTCCTCCTGTCATATGGAGTATAGCCAGCGAGTGCTCCAGCCATGCTCAGGTGACTCATTTGTTTTACTTTTGGGCTGCACATCACCAGCTGCTAGCATCTCCACCTTTGCAGCCTTCTTGAACTCAACGATCTATTTTTGCCTCGAGTGGTGAAATAAGTTTGTTGCTTCCATTGTGCTGTGTTTGGAGTTTAGTGAAGTAGCTCCCTCTTTTACTAAATCATCATCAGAAGCTGACATGTGACTCTCGCAGTCAGACATGCCTGGGCTTGTTTTCTTATTGTGCATGCTAGGGAATGTAAACACATGGCGCCGCTCTATCGCTGATATCACGATACGACGCTTTTAGATCACGTAAAAATTTATTCCGGTATCATACTGGACGATATGATATACCGCAGCCCTAGTTCTGAATCCTCCTTTATATCTTTTCTTAACCTCATAACATTGTAAATTGAGGTGAAGATTAAACATGGGGTTGTTGTTGGACTGTTACATACCAGAGTCACTTCCTCCTGCTGATGGTTGTGTGTTATGATTTGTTGATCTGGAAGAAGGGGGTGGAGCCAGTTTGCCCCCAGGGGGAGGCGGAAGGAGCCCAAAGCCGCCTGAACTCTGTGGACGAGACCTGTCCTTCTTTTTCGATTGCTAGATAAGATATAGATGGAAGGAAACAAAATCTGTGCATGAATGAGGGTATATCCAGTATGATTGATGCTTGTTTAAACCTAGCAGTAAATATATGCGATGCAATGCATTCGAGCTTGACAGAGACATATTTGTACAGCTTTGAAAAAGGCCTAAACACCACACTAGTACTATGAAACTCTATGAAAATAAATAATACCCCAATGTTCAGAGTAATGGTCTGTCCTTCTTTGAAGCCCAGGTCCAGCTTTGGAGTGGAGTCTGGAGCCTGAGCCTGCTTGCTAAATTCAGTTTCCTGTTTCACCCACCTGAAGAAAGCAAAGGAGGAAAGCAGTGATACAAAAATGTATCTTAGGAAACACTAAACACTGACAACTCAATTAGTCATGATTAGAGCTGTGTTCACAGAGCAGCTTCATACTTAAAGTGGTCCTGAAGTGCGACATTGAAGTCGAAGGCATCGCTTCGGTCTCCAAACCCAATGCCTATGAATGCAGTGCGGCCTTTGAGAAAAAAACATAAAGACAACAATCAAGTTACAGCAGTAATAACAAACAAAATAAACCCACAGGTTTCTCAGAATGACCTGCACACCGTAGCACAAACTGGGTGAAAATGTGCTGTACAGAAACAGAACTTCTGTAATGATCACTGTCCCTGCATTACTTTAAAAATGAAGACCTTTAAAATAAAAATCAGGACTGAACGAAATTTAAATTATGCAATAAAGTTTTGTCTTTGCGAAACAAATTATGGATACAGCTACTCAACAGTTCAGTAATCTCTAAAACAGACAGTATGTGATTCTATAAAAAAATTATTTTAAAGGCTTTAAAAAAAATACCCTACATTCTTTAATTTAAATTTATTAGACTTTTAAAAAACCCACATCAATCCAGATAATGTCGTTGTATCCTGTTCAAACACATTTTTTTTCAATATTTTATGGCTTAGCAATAATTGTTTTACCCACCGTTGTCGTCCATGATGCGCAGCACAAAGTAACGGCTTGAGTCGCTAACTGTTTCCACTGCAACTCCAGGATACTCGTCCACTGGTGCTTGGGCAAAAAGCTCCCCTGAAAAGATATGTGTTCATTATCAGCTTGGCAAAACAGTCTGAAGGTTTGATGGAAAATGCCACGAGGTAAAGGGCAGATGTGAAGGAGAATAATTAAATAAGTGTGGAGCTGGTGAGAATCTGACTGCACTCACAAAAGTCTCTTAAACAATGTGACGATGACATCATTGATGTCGACTGTGTTGAAACTACAGGGCCCTGAAGATGGACTACAAAAAGCTTATTTTAGATACTCACCTATAGCTTTGTATGTTGCAATATGTTTCAGGTGGTTTTAAATAAACAGGAATATATAGCCTATAAAGTCAGTAAAAATCCCAGTCATACTCAGATTAGTTGGTCATCATGTCCTCACTTACTTTAATAAAGGTTTATGTGATTCAGGTCAGATGAATTCATGATAATCTTAAAGGCAGCAATACAACAATGGATATACAGTCCTATGCATACATCCTGAGTATCCCCTCATCATTTCTTTATATTATCAAAATCTGATTGTACTTCTTTGTTTTCATAATTCAATCGATTTGGACAAGTTCACTAACATCATTGGCTGAAATGCAGCCCCAAACCATGGCAGAGTCTTCTACATGTTTTGGAGATGGCTGTTGTACCTCCTCCGTACATACTGATGACTTGAACTGCAAATTTCAGGTCTTTGCTGTAGTTTTCCCTCTTAAGGACAAGGCTTTCTGTTCATCTGCTTTAGACAGTGTCTTACACCTCCCACTTTTTCTTTTTTCCTCTACTCTCATCCAGTTTACTCATTTTTTAAGGATACACTACACACCATGCTGACATAGGCCAAATTTTTGGGAATCACCTTGCTGGTACAAAAATACTATTTTGTGCTCTCCAACGGTGTTATTTTTGGCATTTACCGTAGATTTAACTAAAGACATGGGAACAAATTATGTGTTTTTGTGACAAAGTGCCTAAAGGTACAAATTAAACTTGGTTCTTTCCTAAGTGTTATGTGTAGACACAACACTGGTTTGTCACTTGAGTCAGGTGTCTTTTTTTATGCTTGAATGAGTCACAGGTCAATGTTAAGCAGCTTAACAAACAAACAGAAAAAAAACATTTCTCTGAAAATGGTCAGGTACTGGACCGAAAATGAACCAAAAAGCAGTCAATGTCCATAAAAAACAAAAAAACAACAACAACAACTTTTGCATGGTACTATAACTTATTCAAGCTCAATTACTGTAAACCTTAAACTCACTTTGGTCATTTTAATACAGCTATGAATCTCTTTCACATTGTGTCTTCTCCCCATCACCCCCAGTTGGTCGCAGCAGATGGCTGCTCCAACCTGGGCCTGGTTTCTTCCAGCTAAAAGGGAGTTTTTCCTTTCCACTGTCACCAAATCTTTGCTCAAAAGGAGTTAGTTGATTGGTGGGATTTACACTGCATTATTGTAGGTACTTTACCTTATAATATAAAGCTTGAGGTGTTTGTTCTTGTGTTTTAGAGCTAGATAAATAAAATTGAATTGAATAATCTTGATTTTCTAAATGATTTACAGCAGTTCTGTGTCCACATTTAATGGCTGCTATTCCAGGTTCAAAACATATCATCAGGTTATGTTAATTCAAATTTACACGATCTGCATCACCTATTTGTTATTCTGATTGTTCTGTAGGACATTACTTGTATCCTATGCTGAAGGAGGTAGTAAATAAACCACCTTTCTTTAGGATTTAAAGAATCAGACCAGAACTTATTATTGTTGCCATGTTACGTGAATGGAAAACAAAAGGTGTATTTTACAGAAAACAAGGACATTAAGTTTCTAAAAAATGCACTGATGCAGCCTCCAGACTGCTCACTCGGCTGCAGGCTGGGTCACCTTGGAATCGATGAGTAACAGAGGGGCAGGGTGACAAACAGGAGACTATACAGTGAAGTGATTTACAGCAGCGACCGCCCGGTAAACAATGGCGCTGCCCTGTCTGCTCGTCTCTCACCAGAGACTTTGTCTTCCAATTTCACGTAGGCTACTTTGCCCCGGGCCGTCACACGCATGCGTCCCGTCCAGTCAGGAGCATCCAGCTTCCAATCAGCAGCCCTAAGACACGCACACACACACAGAGGTAGATGTTGTGATGTAGGTGAATTGTTGACAGTTTACTCAGACTGATGTTGACAGAGGAGGTGAATAAGCAAGACACAGGAAAGTTACTGTTATGATTTGTCATACTCAGACACACTCATTTTCTACGTGTGCAAAACGTGACTAAGACATTTCACTGAGACATGGGGATGAAATATTACATCATCACCCTTACTCACAATACATATGGTCAGCGGTTAACCAATCCTGTGTCTCATGGGACCTGAGGCACATGCTACTGTTTGGTTGGTGTAATGTCCAGTCAGAAGCAGCTGCAGCAGGTCATGCTGAAGGACCAGCCAATGAAAAATGGGGTAAACAAACCAATATCGACCTCTTTATAACATATGCATTATCTGCACAGTAAAGACATAACAATGGATTGAGGTGACCACATTGGCTATGAGCCAGGACATCCCATGTTTAACCCCTTGACATGGAGCAACATCAAACAATGCTCAAGCGTCCTTGAGGAGGACTCTAGCCTCTCTGCAGCCTCAGGGATGCTCTTCTGTTTGTACTTAAACGACAAACTAGCGAAATTAGGACGTGTAGCACGCTGTTCTCAGCTGATAGCTGATTTTAAGTGCCAGATCTCTCCTGATGTGTCACAGGATGAAAACACGAACACAGACAAACCGAGAGGGATGTAGCCGATCCGATACAGTCGTTGTTAAGTGGGCTAACAGGGCCCAGTACAACCCTATGACCTTGTAAATACACACCCAAAAACAACCTGCTCATAAACTACCGCCGCCGCTACGTGAGGCTTCGTGACTAGCGGATGAGCTGGGTAGGTTGGTAGGCAGGTCGCTGAGGCAACGGCTTCTAAAGGCAGCAGCACGCGAGCGCTGGGTCAGAAACCCCCCCATCCCTCACCTGATAGCCCGGTTAGATGTTCTCGGTGGGATTCGGTAAACGTTGACTTCAGGTTTGACACAGAGGATCGACTCATATTCGAACTGACCATCAGTCGCCATCTTGACTTTTACTCAGTCGGAGTACGCCGGTGGCGGTGATGGTGACGGTGTGGTGTGTCCGCGCCGCGTTAACGGCTATTTGACCGTAATAGACGGTGTATTTGCGCATAAGCGGGTCCCTCTGCGCCATTGCTACCGACACGTTGCTACATTAAAGGGGTGTTACGCACACATTTTCTACGCTAGATCAAAAGGAACAAATCAAATGATTAATAGCTCTTGGTTGTATTATGGGATTGTTTTCGGTTTAACTTTAAAATTTTGATATTAAGCCTTTGCTGCTCTGATTACGATCTTTGTTTTTCGACTTTATTGCCAGAGTACAGTTTAAATGTGAAAAACTGGAATAGTTTTTAACCATAATCCACAGTTGTGGGTTATGGTAGCTACTACCTACCGGTAGTTAGCTTATCGGCCCAGAATAATTGGTACTGTAAAACTATAACATTAATAATGATTACCGTTCGCAATCAATAACACAATCCAGTATCTGATTGTAAAGTATTTTATTTGACTTCGCTACAGATACAGCAAGCAGCAGCTACCCAATGTTACAAGCCTTGCCACAACTTGAAAGCATTTTTTTCTCAGTTTTTCTAATTCTCAGTTTAGCTCTTGTAGTGATGGTCCAACACCAACATATCTTTTTCTCATCAGACTTAATAATAGACTTAATGCTAACTTCAGAGGCAGCCACAGGTTTGTTTTACAGTCCAAGAAGCTTGAAGGCATCTCTTAAATCTTCTGTGTCACAGGGCTGAAAGAGAAAAGGCAGAACAGGACATTATTATCATTCTGAACACATCATTATTTCGATTGGCCTCATCCTGCTTGCCTGAGGGAAAATATGTTGTGTGTTACATGTTATACCTGGAGGATGCGGTTGAGTTTTCTGGCCAGACGTACTGAGTTTCGATGCAGATCTTCCCAGGCCTTAAATTTGCTTTGCTGAGCCACAAAAGTCTGCCAGCAGTAGAAGAAATCTTAAAACAATCAGCAAAATAAATAATTGTTACTGACATCCAGGAAAGGACTATTTTAGGGAATAGTGCACAACTCTAAAGTCAAATATGTCTCTACTTTTTCTGTTTATCGCCCTCATAGGCATAAATTCATTCATCCACCTTTGTAACTCATGACTGTGATGTGCACGCCGACTTTTTTAAGCAGCCTGAGACCCTCTCTTTCACGACTGTCCTCCATGTCACAGAAGTAAAGACGAGAGACAAAGATCCTGAGGCGAAGGTTGGGTGTCTGTTTGAGGAACTGGGTCAGTCTGGAAGAGCAGTTTGCACAGGGAGACCAGGAGCAGAACCAGGTGATGGAGTAGCTGACCCTCCTCTCCCCATGAAATCCATACCCAGATAGACCAGGGCATAATGTACTAAGGTGGCGCAGGAACAGCAGCTGCAGAGAAAAATAAGAATAAAATAATCATTATACAGCCTTCATTCAATTGCTGTTTTCTCTCTTGCTACTGAGCAGACCCTTTTCATATCTTCTCCCACTTTACCTACCTCTACATGGCAGCCATTGCGATTGCGGAGGTGTCCAAAGTCAAAGGACAAGGAGTCAGGCCCTACTCGTCTTTTTATTACAAAACAGAGGTATGTTTCATGCCGGCCCCTTGCCCAGCGCACATTCTTGTAATGATAGAGGAACTTTTTTCTGGGCAAAAGCATACTGAAATAAAGGCAGAAAACATTAAAGAGCACACTGCAGTAGACACAGCACAGATTAAAAAAACAAGATACATTTTAAAAGCACGCTATGTTGAATTTATCAGTCAACATTTCAGTGCAAAAGGTGTGGCGGCTTTGTGGTGTCAGAAAGTTTCCCTAGTCATTCGCACAATTAATAATTTTACACCACTAAGGTCTGAGACTAATTCTTATTACTACTTAGATGAGTCGCTCATTAATACAAGTTTTATCTCTTAAGTTAGCACAAGTAATGCATGCAAAACCTGTGGTTAACCAAACACAAGTGATGGACAGTCAGAAAGCGGCTTACGTTCACTCACAAACCTTTTCTCACTCTCAGTTTCACGACTTTTAGTGAAAGCAGGACAGTTATTCATCACTTGTTAATACTGAAACCCTGATATAACTCACGAGTAAAGGGTCATAATTATTGAAACAGATTTCCAATGACAAATCTTATAATGGCATCAAAAGTATCGTAGCGTGGTAAAAGAACTATAAAAAAAACGTTCTTTTTTTTCTTAATTAAATAGTTTGCATGCACAATTTGGTCAAATAGTTGTTGTTTGGAACGATAAATCCAACATATAAATATAATATATCCATTTTGCTCACCTGTCTAGCTTTGCAATCATTTCAAAAGACGCGCTTTGCCACTCGTCGGGCTTGGGTAGCATAAAGGAAGGTAAATGAGAAAGAGTGAAAGTGTGTGTGTGTGTGTGTGTGTGTGTGTGTGTGTGTGTGTGTGTGTGTGTGTGTGTGTGTGTGTGTTGGGGGGTTAAAGGGAGGGAACTGAGAAGATATACCTCTAAACATAAACATCCTGCATACAACACAAGGCAGCATCTGGTTGGACAGAATGATTTTTCAAAGATAATTTGGGGAGGCGTGATACAGAAGAGACGGCTGGATTACACCGTGCTGCTGCTAAGCAATTAAAGTTGTAATTGGATTACTCACTGGCCAAATGTTTTCTTTTTGAATGCTTCGTGGTTCTTATGTTTATTTAAAGAATTTGACATCTGTTTAAACAATGATTAAAGTGAAACCATTCTTTTGGTGAAAGGCAATAAAGGAATTTTATTGGAGGGGGAGATTACACAACGCAGATTTTAAAAAATAATCTGAGTGACCACACATGAGAGGAGCGTTTGACGTGATTTGTAACCTTTGGAGTTTTTACAGACGTCAGTAAATGGAGCCAACTGGATGGAACTTTCCAGACACTTAAGACTCATGCAGTCACAGGCTCTCAACTGTTTGTTTTTGCCATATCATCAAGTAAAAGCTTCCAGATACCGTCTCACCTTGATTTACAGTGCTATTCAGCCTTTTCCACCTAGCTGGTCCCCCCTCCCCACTTCCTCAGGGGCCCCAAGATTTGGTGGAGTTACAGGCGTTCCCAGACGTAACACGTACTTTGTATTTTCATCTGGGTTTTCCCAAACTGTGTCAGGATGGGAGCAGACCTGTAATCGACCCACCTCGTCCTACGTGCCTGCCGGACTGGCTGGCCAGCTGACCGACCACAGCGTGTGGATAAATCGCACTCACAAGCCTTTGAACCTTCAGATGCTGTCATCGGTTCGGTGCCAAATCAGGATGTGTATTATTTTGCTTCTTTTTTGCTCAGTCTGTTTTAGCTCGGGCCCAGTCTGCTCACTCAGTGGCACTGCATGCAGGCATCCTGCTTTCCCATGACTCCCCTCACCCTCTCATGCACTCTGTGGTTTGGGGAATTCACCGTTTCCCAGGGTGGCTGTTTTTGGCGCTCATCTGTGTGTGTATGTGTGCAAGCATGTGTGTGTTGGCCATCTGTATGAGCATGTCATTAACACAGTCTATATGTTATACATCATCTGGAACAAATTTATCTAATTTATCCTGTGATTGTGTGGTGCTCCCCAAATTTAGAGTGATTCATGTGTGTGTGTGTGTGTGTCTACATGCACTGAACAACCTCACATCATATTGCATTACTCTGACAGCGCACTAAGCCTAATGTCTCTGCACATTTGATCTTGAGCGCATGTGTCTTTTCTGGACTTCAAGAGGCTGATCAAATGCCAAACTATATGTAACCACTTCCCAACCACCTCTCTGGGTTTGACCACAGTTGACCAAGGTCATCTCACAGTCACTCATGAACACTCATGCGTGCACTACCACCCCTCCTGTGCACTGTATGCATGTGTGTGTGTGTGCTGGAGTAGTACCGTATGGCCAGACATGCATTTAAACCGTAGTCGAGGATGGGGGGGACCGGGTGTAAGAAATGCCAAGTCATACTTTCCGAAACCCACCCGCCCACACCCTGCTCATGCGCGCACAGGCACACACACACATACACACTCACACAGCCATACCGTGCAGACGCATATGACCACAGTCACAAACAGACTTTCTTTCCAGTGTGTGAACTCACATCTGTTTCCTGACAACAATAATAGCTACAGATCAGGCGGGTAGAGGCCCAGCTTACAGGTGTCTACTGTTTGGCAGTCACGTGGAAACAACCTGATGATGACCGATAAGTGTCACAAGTAAAGACTACAGCTTTTACAAGGCGAAAATGCCCTGACCGCACACTTACTCGTGCATGCTACAACACCGCTGTGTTACTAGGTGTTTCAGCTTTGTCATTTAAGTTAATTAAAGGACGGCGATTTTCCACTATGGCTTGGCTTGCATGATTTAGCAGCAAAGTATAGGCCTATATTTGCCTTCACATCAGGTGTGATATGCCTCCTTCCCACACACATTAACACTGCACAAACATCCTGTGGTGTTTATGTGTGGCAGATTGATGCTATACTGACATCGTCTGAGGTTAGCAGTGGGGTAGACTCGCAATGCAAGCGTGAGGGCTGCTAACCATATTAAGGTTAGCCTCAAGCAGGGGGGTTGTGTGCATTTCCCCACTTAGTCATATAAACTGCCATTCACCTGCAAACCACACACATGCTCAAGTCATAATATCTATGTATAACTTTTACATAGCGTGCTACAATCTCCATACAAATGAAAGCATAACTGATTTTGATTAAATCTTTGTAATAACTCAGTATTTTGGGGATGCAGCTAATAGCTGCTTTCTGCAGAATGAATCTACATGTAGTATTTTAACTATAAAGTAAATTTAAATGGAAAAAAACAAAAAATCCTTGCATTTATGATGCTGTGACCCACAATGGCTTCTAATTTTAAAGAAAAAGATAATACAGTTTCTAGTGTATAAATTAAAATGAATGAAAGTGGAAAATAATGATTTATTTCCTCTTCATTAAGGAAATATAATGTATAATTAAACAAGAACGCATTGTTAAAGCACTATATATTTTATCAATTAACACTAGCATTAAAGAATGCACTCTCTTTGCGATTGATAACTTTACCAGCGCCTAAAATATAACATAGAAAACTAAAAGTGGAAGAAAACGTTATTGAGGTTGTGCTGTTTTTGCAGCCTCATCGACCCACAAGCTATTACGAAGGTGAGCAGCGGCAGTCAGGGAGTGCAGAGATAAAAGTAGATAAATTCTGCATATTCACGAAACCGCACATACTTCCTATACAGTAACTGTACAGCCTCCTACACATCTGTTTGGTTTCACACAAAGAAATGCGTGCAGTCTCACACACTCACACGCGCGCACACACACACACACCTTTTACAGTGTTGATTTTGCTTAAGAAAAGGAACTGCACAAACACAGCTAACAGATATGAAATGTAGTTATTACTTTATTACAAATGCTCAGAGAACAGCACAGCTGAGGCATGATCATGCAATCTTTGAATGATTAAATAAAGAATCAGTTTTTCATCTAAATGAAAATGACGAGATGATAAAAAATAAACTCAAAACAATGAATCCTCGGGATAGCAGCACACTCAATAAATAATCGAATAAATAACACAAAGATTACAAAAATGAAATACTTGAACATGCTGCCGCAGAAATCAGACGCACTTCTTTACCTTTTAAACTGCACGTGTCCATTAAAACTCAATCACAAGTCTTTGTAATACACTTTAGTGAGGGGGTAGCCCAGGAAGCCTCTCTCAGGACTCTCTTGTTTCAGTTCCTTATCATCTTCATCACTAGTTTCCACCCCAAGCTGGCGATAACCCAGTTTCCTGAAGAAGGCTTCCCCCAACTTTGAGGGGTAGGGGACGTGTGCATACACTCTGTGTGCCCCTGTCTCCCTCTCTCTCTGCTCCAAGCTTTGGACAAGCAGCCGACCGAGGCCCTCCCTGCGGTACCAGGAGCCTGTCACCAGCCTGCAAATCCTGCTGATGCCCGCTCGTGTCTCGCCCTCCCGGAAGATGCAGCCCAGGATATCTCCCTCACACTCTGCCAGCCAGACCTGCCCTGCTGCCTGCTCCCTCTCTGGAGTGATCTTTTCTGTTGTCGTCTCTTTGTCCTTGTCTTTGGATCCAGCTCGGCGCTTTGGCTGAACAGAAGTAATATTTAGCAACTAGTCTTAAATAAAAACTGCTCAAAAAAAAGTGAATTTCAGCAAGTCAACAGACTAACCTTTTTTGTAAATGGTGTCTTGCCACTGATCCGGCAGTAGGGATTCTGCAGGGTGTCATCCTGTGCCTCTCTGTAGCTGCTACCCACATAGTCCCAGTAGGGCCGGCTGCTGCCCAGGACCCCGGTTGACCGCGGCATGGTGATTTTGAGAAAGACAATTAACAGGAAGACAGGTATAGCAAGGGCCAGGATGAAAGAGTGGACAAGGCAGCGCAGAATTGAGGAAAACACAGCCAGGATGAAAAGGCAGAGTGGGCGAGTGAGGATGTGGAGGATGAGACGATTTTCCGTGCCCTCGCAGCCCTCCTGCAAAGAAATTCATGCACTTTTTTTTTAAAAGAAAGGGCACAAACCTCAAAAGGATGTGACTTAATACCCAACACGATGAAGCCCAAAGCATTGTCTAAATACAAACCTTGATAAGGGCTTTCACAATTTCGATGTCCTCCTCCTTCATCCTCTTTATCACCACCTGGTCAAGCTCCAGCCTCACCATATTTAGGCTTTTTGCTCAAACAGCTGGCCTGCTCCAACGCTGTCTTACGTTGCAAACTTCAGCATCCACACCGTCTGCACAGGGAGCCTTGAAGAGGAGTGGATGGATAGGAGGATGTAATTCTGGGGGCTGGCATTAGTGAAATGCTTGTGGATGATTTTGTTGGACAGTGAAATACTGGTTAGTGTTTTTTTTAACACATAGTATGACAAACGTGACGTAGTTAAAATAGGTCAATACATTTCAAAACTATGAAATGGACTAGACTTCGCTTCCACTGAGCCAGTAGTTGCATTGTAACAGCACACCCACGCTGGCTCCAAGCAACAAAGGCAGATGGAGATTATGGGGGATTTGCAGCCTGCAGCACCGTTTTTCAGTACTGTATAATTCACATACATCAAGCTTTCGTCTTTACATTTAACAGAGATCATCAAAGGTACACTCGAAAGCGAAAAGACCTGGTTCAAATCCTTATATGGTTATTACGAAGTGCTGCGGTCTCCTGACACATTTAACCCCCCCGATCCGCTTACCTTCTGCACAGAGTACCTCAGATCAAGCTGAAAGGTGGGAAACGCGCCCTGTGCGTTTCTGTTGGTTTTTAGCCCGTGTACGTTTGGTACGTTTCACTGAATGACCATCATATGTTTTCTTGCAGAAAGAAGGGAATTATGAATACAAGCTTACTCTATTTTATGCCCGTTATACGCTTTCAATGTGGCTGCCTACGCCATTTGCGTACGTAAAACTTACACTGCGCAACTGTTACGTGAATAGCGAACGCAACGTGACAGCGCTGCGTACGTCTGGTGGCCGCTGTGACGTCAACCAAGTTCCAGTCTGGATGGAGTTACAGTGGCAAAGTCGCTGCTGTATGCCACTTTATTAGGTACACCTGTTTAACTGCTTCTTAATGCAAGTATTAAACCAGTCAAGCCCATGGCACCAACTCAGTGCATTTAGGTCTGTAGGCATGGCCAAAACTACAGCCAGGCTGATTTAAGCATTTCGGAAAACTGCTGATCTACTGAGATTTTCTCTCGCACGCACTTAGGGTTTACAGAGAATGGTTTGAAAAAGAGAAAATATCCAGTGCGCGGCACTTGAATGAAAATGCCTTGTTGATGCCAGATATCAGAGAAGAATAATCAGACCTCATGAAGCTGACAAAAGCTGGCAAAAGTCAAATAAACCACTTGTCATGACTGAGGCATGCAGCATGTCTGAATGAACAAGTCAAACCTCGAAGCAGATGGTATACAGTAGCAGAATTCCACACCAGGTGCCACTCCTGTCAGTTAAGAACAGGAAACCGAGGCTACAGTTCACACAGACTCACCAAAACCGGACAATAGATGATTGGAAAAAAGTTGTGTGGTCCGATGAGTCCTGATTTCTGCTGGAACATTCAGATGAGATGGTATGCAGAGGTTGGTGTAAATAATATGATCTTGTGGAACCCTCCTGCCTTGTATGTACAGTTCAGTCTGGAGGTGGTGGTGTAATGGTGTGGGGTATATTTCATTTGTATACTTAGTTCTTTAGTAACAAATAAATGGTAAATGATCTGGTTCTTATTAACTCCAAGCAGTCAAAGCATTTTACAACTGCTTGCCTCATTTACCCATTTGCACCCATTCACACAGAGTGTTAGTATCTACCTGAGTATTATTGTTGACCATGTCCATCTACTAAAGACCGATCTTTGTTGTGCGGGAAAATACAACAAAGCTCAAATCATGTCAAACTGTTTTATTCATCAGTGTTATGGATGAGCCTCAGGGATCCAGTCCAATCCCAGTAAAGTCACTTTGCCCCCCTCAGCTGAATTCTCCTGATACAGTCCAACTATAAGTTACATTGATTCATACTGTTTTGTGATGAAAAACTTAAAGACCAAAAGTTATTACAGTGCAACCTCAGTTTAATTATTCAGTTCAAAGTAGTTTAGTGTAGCAATCCTGGTGCGGATGAGCAGATGATTTATTGCAAGTCATGTTTTGGGAAGTAACTCTCATGTCTCACTAACACCATAAGCAGGTCATTCATCAACGTGTGCTAGTGTTAAAGCATGACACTACTTGAAAATATGGATATTGTGTGTTCACAATCAACTGCCCATTTCTGCAGCTGGAGCATAGCATTTTCAAAAGCAAAAATTTGAAATAGCAAAGTGACTTGAGCCAAATGACCCTCATCAAAGTTTATTGCCCATCACATTTATGTGGACTGTTGCTGACCCTGACAGTGAGTTCAGTGCACTCAAATGGCCCCCAACAGTCACCAGATCTCAATCCAACAGAGCACCTTTGTGGTGGAACAGGAGGTTTACATCATGCATCCGATGAATCTGCAGATGCTATCTGTGATGCATTTTTGTGATGCAAAATCTCTGAGGAATGTTTCCAGCACCTTGTTGAATCTGTGCCACAAAGATTTAAGGCTCTGCTGAAGTCAAAAGAGGGTCTAACTCAGTACTTGCCAGGTATATCTAAGAAATGGTCGTGTGAGTGTATAATCAAAGGCTATTTGTGGTGCTGCGATGTGGGCTTTTACTATTACTTTAAAAAAAAAAAAGGGTTGCTCTTATTAATTTTATGCCTTTAGTGGTGGCATGCAGTCCATGAACTGAAATGAATTTGACACCTGACCAGTCATCCTGCCTTGTGGCTTGTATGTACCTCAGAAATGGACGTGCTTAACTCTGGATGTATCCCTGAACTGAAACTAAAGAGCAGGTGAAATACAACTAAACAATATTAACACACTCTTTGTTCAACATTTTGTTTGTTGGGATGTGGACACCCTACCTACAAGTAGTAAAAATAATTAAAAATCCAAACGACAAAAGGTATTAACAGATTTATTAATTATTAGTTACTATTAACATTGTGAAGAAAGTAGGCAATATACAACATTTATTCACAAAAAACATATTTACTTAATAAAACTGCCAACGACAGTATCATTTAAACTAATCTTTAGGAATATTCTGAGGTCCATGTACAGCCTATTTAAATGTATAACATTTGGCATGGCATTACAACACAGTACTCATCTAACTGCATGTCCTCGCTCACTTGCATGAGA